>NC_090935.1:1207344584-1209844584 GCF_040938575.1 Ambystoma mexicanum
AACGCAACTTTATGACTTGCGATTTGTTATTTTAGAGGAATCCACTCAATTACAAAACTCAAGGAATAATTTAGAAAATTATTCTCTTAGACTTCCGAATACTATTTTGAACACCAAGTCAGTTAGCAACATAACTTCTTCTTGCAAACAACAATGCAATCAACATTAGCTGGAGCATCAGGAAAATCAAACCTTTTCCTTAGTTAGCTGGAACTCGCAAGGTTTTAGACATTTATTAAATAATCAAGCAACAGAGTTAGAAATGCATGATATAATCATGCTACAAGAAACCTGGCTTACAATCATGCCTTCATGGAATACTTACGATCTCTACTTAGTTCCGGCTAGCAAGGCAAGCCGTGGCAGGCGTACTTCAGGACTATTAATAGCTATTAAGCAAAGCTCCCAATTAAAAACCGAATTTTGGGCCTCTCCTAATCCATACATACAGATCATTAAAGTACATTGTATATGAGATCTTTTGCCATAATTAATCTGTATTGGAACCCGGATGGTATTTCTGACGATTGATTCCTTGATGTTATGACCAATCTCTTAGATCTTATCTCACTAGATCCCAATATCCATTACATGATATTTGCGGGCGATTTCAATCTACATTGCTTTGATAATAATCAAGCTCACTCTTGAACTAATCTAGCAAAATGGCTATATCTAGTTAAATCAAGGAACCTATGCATATTAAATGGGTCTCTTCCTTCTGACATACCATCTAGACCGACTTGGCAGAGAGGGGACAGTGTTGGAATTATAGATTATATCTATATTGATATTAAACTCATGACTCAAATTACACATTTTCATGTACATTTTACAAACTTGATTAATCACAACATGTTAATCATGAAATGGTCAATCCCATGTTCAGTAGACAAAGCACGATGTGATCAAATGCAGGGTAATCTAGACGTAAATACAGCTCAAAATAGGCTACTTTGGACAGAAGACTCTTTCATAGACTTCAGAGAATGCTATGCACTACAAACAAAACGATCTAGTTTTGACCTGCAACCAAAAGAAATAATATATCCTGACACCATGCAGTTGTTCCAACATAAATCCATACGACAGAAGAAAAAACAAATGCCTACTTTTCATATGTCCAGTAATGAAATTAAAATAAAGAAAACTCAAATTCACCAGGAAAAAGGACAAGCTTCAAAACTACCACTAGCACTTAGAACTCTCACGCTAACACACACCAAAACTAAATTAAAAAAATGGCTGCGGGGCCGGAAATCCTTACTCTATCAAAATGATGGAGCTAGTATGCTGCGCAGCTTATGCAAAAAGAATACTTCGCAAATTTGGTCTATTATATATCAGTCTGCGGCCGGTCACCAGGTTGCTATTCAATCGAATTGTGTTAAAGAACAAACTTGGATTGATTATTATACAAAAATATATATTCAACCCAATGAGACAACGAGTGAGCCAGAAAACATCTTAATTGACGATTTGCATCTAAATTTTGATAGCAATGACATATTATACTTCATACAAAAAGCCAGTGGTTCGAGAGTTCCTGGCCCGGACGGGTTATCGAACTTAACCTTGAAACAATATCCTGAGTTGAGGGCCGATATCCTATTAATCATGTTTAACAATGTGAATCACACGCAAACTATTCCCAAGTCATGGAAGTATTCCATCACCATCCCAATACACAAAAAAGGAGATCATAACAATCCAGCAAGTTACAGAATGAATTCTTTATAAGATGCACCTGGCAAAATATTTACTTGTATTATATTGCGTGAATTTAAAAACTGGTCAGCAAAGACTTCAGACGAGATCCTTTTCAATCAGGATTTGTAACTGGGCCTGCACAGCGCCAAATATGATCACCTTAAACATGCTGAGATCGCAGAGCGTCATAGACAAACAACCACTTTACATGGCGTTTGTCGATTTCAAAATGGTGTTTGACTCTATTGATCGAAAATTACTTTATGAAAAACGACTTCGATATGGTTGTCCATCTTCTCTAATAGCTTTGATTCAACACCATGCACACTAACACATCTATGCAGGTGCGACTAACTACAGAAGGGCTACTATCTTTGTCTTTTAGCACAAATCGAGGCCTGAAACAAGGTTGTATACTGGCCTCAATGTTGATTAACTTTTTCATTTTGGACATGGGTGAATCCTTTATGTCCACCTTATCTGATGCCCCCAAACTTGGAAAGCAGCGTATAGCCTGGCTACTATACGCTGATGATTTAGTTCTCTTATCCCAGACACCAACAGGGCTCCAAAATGTATTAAACACCTTAGCAGAATATGTTGAAACGAATAATTTAACTGTGAATCAAGAAAAAAACACAGATTCTAGCATGTAAAGCGAAATGCAAAAATCGTATCACCAAATACAAATGGACTCTACAAAACGAAGAACTTCAGATTGTATCAAAATACAAATACTTAGGAATGACTGTGCAAAACTCCATGTCCAAATCAACCCACTTGAGTCATTTGGACTGTAAAATGGCAACTCTAATCTCGCAGGCAAAAATCCTGGTTTGTAAATACAGTACATTTTCATATAAGCATATAATGGTATTTTATGAGCAAAATGTAATTCCAATGTTGTTGTATGGTATGGAAATCATGTCTAACAATTAACAGCACACATGGCACATTCTAGAAGCTCGCTTGTGGAAAAAGTTTTTAAGATTACCCATGTCCACACCTATAATAATTTTGCGTTTTGAATTAGGTTTGTTGCCATTGTCAGTTCATGTGGCTTGGAAAAAGTGTCGTCTTTTTCGTGTTTATTGGGTTTACAAGTGAACAACATTTTAAGTGTAGTAGCTCACTATTTGATTAGCTCATCTCATTCATTTCCGCGGAAATGGTGACACAAAGTGATAAATACTATGTCTGATGTAAATATCTCTTTGCACCTCTTACTAGACAATCCCATGCGAGCCAAATTAAATTATATCATTTCAGTTGGATATGTAATCGGGAGAAATCTTTGCTGTATAATGATTTTACCACCTCCTTGTTTGGATTTAAGAGACTCGGCCATACGTCAGATTATTTGGCAAAATGCCCATTCCCATATATAAGAAATAAGTATCTTCGCTTCAGACTGAATCTATGGCACACTAGAGATATCTTGGCCAGGAAGAGGCAAATTTCAAAAGAATTGAACTATTGTCATTTCTGTAATGATGCTTCTCAAAAAGAGACGCTTGAACATATTATAGTCACCTGCCCAGATTTAGCCTCTCGGCGAAAATTATATTTTGAAAACCAACTCTGCATATTTAAACCAACTGGAAATGATGAAATATGGCGCAAAATCTTTTCCAGAACAAAGCTAGCCATTAGGAAAGCCATGGTTCAATACCTAGATTCTTTGCTGCCAGATGTGAATATTAATAGCAAGAAATAGACCTAGAGCTTCGAATAATTAAGCAAATGATTTGTATATGAAATGTCTATCAGTTGAAAAAATGTAATTGATACAATCTGACATTTATCAAATTACATTACCATTATGTAACAGAATGAAAATATGTAAGCCTTAAGATGCATCTTGAAAGGAATTTAAAAGGAATTTTATATATCTATGTAAATATGAAATTATGTAATTTGTAATGATTCATGTAATTTGTGTGCAGATGTCTTGAACAATTTTGTAAATTTGAAAGGTTGATTATGTTCAGCCAACCAAATTTAAAAAAAAAAAAAAGGAAGAGGGTATTGGCCGAGAGGAGGAGGATGAGGTAGATTTCAGAACCCTTAGGGAGGAGGAGTATTTAATGGCAGACAACCGCAGTAATGCTGGAATTGCAGGAGAGCTGGACACATAGCCAGAACATGTAGAAGCAGAGGAGGCATGTAGCAAAATTGGCAAACTCCAAGAGAGGGATGGGTTATGCTCCACAGTACAATTCAGAACAACAAGAGTATTATGAACGAGATCACACGCAGACATAGACACGTGCGGTGCAATCACAGCCGATGCAACAAGCTCCATTGCAGAAGTAATCACCACAAGGGCAACCTCAGCAAGCACCCATGCAAACACAACAGGTACAAATGCAGCAAGCGCAGACACAACAGGCCATGTACCACAATGGAATATGAATACAGGAGTTTGCAAGCACCTGCACCCACATTAGGGAGTGTGACCGTGGTAGAAGGAAATCGTCTCACAGGTACAGGGATGAATGTATATCCACAATAGTACAGCCCACAGAGTGACCTGATGTGTCAGTACTATCTGAGACACCAGACCCCCAAGAGGTACCAATGGTCAAGGTGACGATAGGAGGCAAGACATTTTCATTTCTTGTAGACACTGGAGCAACTCGTTGCTGCATCCGTGAGGGAAAATATCCAATGTCAGGTATTGCTATGAATGCACAGGGATTCTCTGGGGCGAGGAGCTTAGTTCCTTTCACATATGAACTACCATTCTCTATAGGAGAACATGACATGTCGATGCCATTTTTATATTCTAGACAGATGCCAGTTAACATATTGGGGTGTGACTTGATGACGAAACTTAACATGACGATATATTTTACTGATGAATGAATAGTGTGCTCTACTCCAGGAATACATTATATGAATGTGACAGAACTTATATTAGCCTTCAAAGGCTAGAAGGCATCATGCCATTTTTATATTCTAGACAGATGCCAGTTAACATATTGGGGTGTGACTTGATGACGAAACTTAACATGACGATATATTTTACTGATGAATGAATAGTGTGCTCTACTCCAGGAATACATTATATGAATGTGACAGAACTTATATTAGCCTTCAAAGGCTAGAAGGCATCATGAGGAGTTCCTTTAGATACAGACGTATTCTTGTATGGAGTGACTGTTTAATCATCATGGTTGCCCAGGTTGATAGGTAAACAATGCCAAATACCTGATGAGTTTTTGTTAAAACCAGAAATTCCCATGGATGATGAGGAAGGGCAGACTATCCCTTTGGGGTTAGAGGCTGCAGTGGTTAGAGAGGACAGGGTAGTTCTTCATGGGGCAGATGATGAGGGAAGAGGATGGAGAACAGTGATAGCCCTGAATGAAGGATACAGCTTGACAGATTTGACAGATGAGGTGCTGTTAAGGGATGAGTACTCAGACGATGAATTAGTATTTTTCATACGTCTCACTTATTGGATTAAAGTAGAGAATAGAGAAATACTGCAGAGAATGGCACTGGTAAAACAGAAACCCTCATTTTTCCAGGAAGATTTTGAGAAAGTGACAAATATTTTATTAAAAGGAGTAGCAGCAGTTAAAATCAAGCTTATACCAGGAGTTATTTTGTCACTAGCAAAGCAATACCCCATGTCTAGAGAAGAGGATAAAGGTTTATTTTAGACCATTTCCGCTTTAATGAAGCAAGGATTATTGGTGCCGTCTGATTCTCCATGTAACACGGCTGTGTACCCAGTGAAAAAATCAACGGGGGATTGTGGAGATTTATATAGGACCTTCAAGCCCTAAACAATATAGTCGAAACTGAGTTTCCTTTAGTTCCAGATCCTGCGACAATATTTCGGACATCCCATCTAAGGCAAGGTACTTCACAGTCAAAGGTTTAAAGAACGCGCTCCTTTCAATTCCCCTCCCTGAAGACTTACAAGATTTGACTTCCTTTTTGAAAAAGGAATATTCAACGGAAACATACTTGTTTGCCACAGAGGTACTGTGAGTCCCCTTTAATCTTTAATAGAGTCCTCCAGATGGATCTGGGAAATGGTCAGCTCGAACGTGCAATCATTTTGTATGTGGATGATATTTCGGTGTCCAGTGAGACAGAAGAAAGATACAGAGAAAATTCAGTTAAGCTTATGACCATATTTTCAGAGAAAGGGTAAATGGTGGACAAAGAGAAGTTACAATACCGTCAGAAAAAGGTCTTGTATATAGGACACTTAATTTCTCATGAAGGGCGGAAAGTGACTCCTGGGAGAGCAGAAGCAATTATGAAGACGGCAGAACTGAAAACAGCGAGAGGAATGCAACAGTTTTCAGGCTTTTGTAGGGCCTGGGTTTTTGATTACACTACATATATTAAACCACTTTTAACAGGATTTAAAGATGCACAGGTGGACAAGAGCAAAATAATATGTACAGATGAGATGACTAAAGGATTTGAAGAATTAAAAAAGACAATCAGAACAGCCCCTGTGTTTGGAATTGCAGATTATCATGAATAATTGTACTTATATTCTCATTCAAATGGAGAAGTTATGACAGCAGTTCTTACACAGAAAATGACATTAGGACATGGACATAAACCATTGGCTTACTATAGTTGGATTTTAGATCCAGTTATGAGAAAGGGCATTATCCCTGTGAGCAATATGTAGCTGCTGCTGCATTCGTGATTGAAAGCTTTAAATATAACAATGGGGTGTTCAGTAACATTATTTGCAGTGCATGCATTATTTGCGATTTTGGAGAAACCCAAAAGTACATTAACAACAAAAATAGCATCAGGACACAAGGTCATTATTTTGAATCCTGTGATTAAAATTGTTAGACGCAAGACAGTGAACTCAGCAATGTTCATTGCAAAACCAGTCGGGGAGGATGATTATGTACATGATTGCACAACATATACTGAACACCATTATGATATTCCCCAAGCTAGAGAAAATGCTCTCAGAAGGGGGGAAGTTCTATTTATTGCTGGTTCTTCAGAAATTCATCAAACAACTGGTGAAAGGCCTACTGGATCGGTGCTATTGAAGCTGAACCAAGAGGGTGATCTTGAGTAGTGACAAGCACGACATTGCCCTTGCATTGCTTAGCACAGGGTGCAGAATTAGTGGAGCTTATCGCTGTACTTCAAAGATTTGAGGATGAGGAAGTGACGTTGTACTCTGACTACACCTATGTGATGTCAACTGTACATGCAGGTTTGTCACACTGGAAAAGGAGAGGGCTTCCTCCAAGCAGACTGCACACCAGTGTAAAATGAGGCCCTATTGGATAAACTTATTGAAGCATTAGGACTCCCATTGATGCTCACAGTCGTAAAATGCACAGTGCATACTAAAAGAGCAGACGTAATGCAGACGTAATCTCTCGCGGAAAACAAAACCACAGATTTAGAAGGCAAAAAGGCAACCTATTTCCCAATCATTTCTAATTTTGAAAGAGAAAGTGTTAAACAAATGACAGGACGATGCATGTTGGTAATGGAGGGCTTCAACATGCTGTCTGTTGTCCAGTTAATTGAGATACAAGGACAAGCTACACAAGACGAGCAGGATTTATGGAGGAAACAGGGGTGTTGTTTATCCCCCACAGAGTACTGGGAAGCCAGTTATGCCTCTAGCATCCTTGAGGGTAACGCTGGAACAGCTTCCCTATGCCACACTTACGACTTAAGAGAGTCTTGCTTCTACAATTGCAGAAGATTGGCTTTCGCCAAACATTTTGGAGCATGTGGACAGTTTATTGCATATTGCATCATGTGCCAGAAATGTACTGCATGGCACAAATTGTAAATAGTGAGAGGAGCAATTCCTAGACACAATGCCCATTTCAGCATCTACGTATAGATTATGTGGGTATGCTGCAGAGATGCAATGTTTACAGATATATGCAGGCCATGGGATGCCCTTTTTCTAGAAGGATCGTGGTAGGTCCATGCAAGCACCCTGATGCCACATGTGCCACCAGGTTCCTTGTGCGTGAGGTGTTCCCACAATGCGGTGTGTGAGGTCTTGCGGTCCGATAATGGGCCTCAATTTGTAAATGAATTGGTCGAACAAATAGTTCTTCTATTATGCATTAAGCACACATTTTCCTCAGCTTATGATCCACAGGTGAATGGTGTCTATGAGAAATTAAATGGACTATTGAAAGAAAGGATTGCAAAAATAAAGATAACTTTAAAGAAGGGATGGCTACATTTCCTAACCTTGCCTTGTACGCTATAAGAAATCAGCCTGGCTCAGATCTCCATCTAACTCCTCATGAGTTGGTGACTGGACACACACGAGACCCCCCCCCCCTGCTCCTCCAACTAGGTTAAAAACTGATGCTAATAGTGTAGCGAAGACTTTAGGAGATGAGAAGCATGATTATATAACAAAAAATACTGCTAGTATTTCTTTCACATCTCAACATGTCAAGAACCAAAGGGAGGGGTCAAAGAGAAGTAACAAAGACAACCCATTGATTCAGACGATGTATTCAAGCAACCCAGTCTATACCCAGGGGATCAGGTGCTGGTACGAAATTTTGCACGCACCTGGAGTGTGCCCCATTTTGAATGACTGTATGTATGTGGAAGAAGTTACTCCCACCACTGTTAAGCTAAAAGGAAGAAGAGCTTGGCTGCATTTGCAAAACATCAGACCCTTTAAAGGAGAAACACGACCAATGGTGAAGCAAGAGAACAGATGCCACGCGTGCAGGCCTGTTCAATGGCCAAAAGTAAAGACAAGAATAATGAGAAGCACATAAGCACTTTAAATTAGAGACCAATATCTTTCAACATTTTTATAAGAAATAAACAGAGTTGCAGTTATCCTGGAACTGTTTTAGATAGGCTAAAGGAACAATACTTTGATGTATCAGAGCCAAAAAGAAAAATAAAGAAGTACACTTCATCTCTCATGTTACCCATTATAATAACAATACACACATCCTTGTATGCTGTTTTTACATATTTATTACAGTCCTACCCTGCTTTAGTAAGAAGACACATGGATATTGTGACATTTTTTGGCAATCCTAAAAATAATAATATTTTCAGAATAATTCTAGCACTTATCTTGCAGTTTTCGATCTAAAGGTGTGATCCATATATTCAGAATCAAAACAGAATGAGGAGGTTATAGAATGTAAGAGGCTCATTGTCATCAAGAAAATCAATATGTTTCATGAGATAATAATTGTGAAATGATTCTGTATTATGGTTTGTATTTTCCTCCTGCTTATTATGACATTTATACATGCTACAAAAAACTATTCAGATGTGATGGGTGACCATCAAACATTTACCACTGTCCCTGATGAGTGCACGGACAGCATTTTCCATAATCTTACAAGGCACCTATTTTGATTTAAAAGGGAAGTTGGTGAAGATCATTGAAGATATAAATACATATCTTGATAATTCGGCTCATTTAAAAAATGATTTATGGTATCAGCACATGAAGTAGTTGGAAGAGAGAACATCAGATGAAAGCTGCTACATCCATTCCTTAATACCATATGCCATGAACGCAGCAAGGACATTCATTGCCAAAGAAATGCCTGCACAGTATGCAAAATGTCTCAGTCATCTAGCAGCGTGTACAACTAGAGGGCAGTTCGAAGGAAAATTGACAACTTTATGATGGCCATCAAGAGGAACATTTCCAGATGAAGATACTTATGTGAAAACAAGAAGATACTTATGTGAAAACTAGGGGAATGGCAAGTGGGATGGGTGGACAAGCAAAAAAAATATGTATCCGGCCAAATTTGGAGAATGCATAATAATTGTTGAAATTAGCAGGATGGATTGCTCAAATATGACCGAAAGATCTAGAGAAGGATGCTAGGAGAGACCTCAGCTATTGGTGTATGGACGTGTTGCCAACAGTACTGGATGGGAAGAAAGACTATTATCTTGCCTTGTACACTTATTGAAGAAAGAGCCAGTAAGCATAGTGCAAATACATACTGAATGACAGATGCTTCGAGTCATGGGCCAAATACCCTAAATTACTAACATGGGTCAACAATGAAGCAGGACCATTGTCTATAATACCACTAAAGAACACAACAACATGTTTCAAGAATGAAGGCTCAGTTCTGGTTGGAAAAAACAAAGGATGTGGACAATCGAAGTTCCAGGAATTAATGTAATGGAGGAACTGCAGTATTGATAGACCAATATGGGCCTGTGGATCCAGAGTTTACATACAATTGCCTAAAAATTGGGGAGGAGTATGCTAATAATACAAGTTCTAGCATTAGTGCTTCGTCAAAGTGATCACAATATTGATGATTTTTGAAAAATGAATGACCACCAGAGGAGGAAAAGATTGCTCAATCTTCGCCGGCTAAAGCGGAAGAACTACTTCTCATAAGTTCCTATGAGAACATTCCAGAGGAGCATCAACTGTTCGGAAAGAAAGCTATTGTAATGACATCTATTTTCATGCCAGGACTCCAGACTGCAAGGAATGCCAAGTGGCTGCAGATTACCAGGTGGGGCTGTTACAAACGGTCAATGCAATAATAACAGGATTAAACGCAATCAGTGACGAATTGAGATCCATTAGGCTGATGACACTCCAGAATAGGTGATTCCTAGATTTAATTACAGCAATCAAAGGTAGCGTGCGCCAAGGTCGGGCCTTATTGCTGTACAATCATACCGTCTCATGATGTCCAAAATGGAACCTTGACAGAAGCAATAACTATGCTGACAACCCTGCATATGAAGATGGAAGGTGAAGCTGATGAGACAGCCGGAGATAACTGCTTTTCAATCCTATTATCATGGATTCCAACTTGGCTGGCCAATGCTTTCAAAATGCTTGGAGCAATACTAGTGTTGGTATTACTAGGATTTTGTCTCATAAGGATAATCTTGGGACAGTGCCAGAAGACAGCCAAGAAAGCTATTGGGATGTTGGTAAGGATTCATATAGATGCTGGAGTGGGTGAGAAGATGCAAGATGAGGAAAGTACCTCTGAAAATGTAAAGAAAATTCCCCTGGAACCCCCCCAGAAATAATGTTTTACTACCCTAAGGATCATAAAAAATATGCAGGATGTTGGATATTCTGTCCATCATCTGGAGAATACTTACATAACCTGGAGTGTGGATAAACATATAAAGAATGCAGGTCACCTGAGGGGATTACAAAGAAATGGATCTAATTGAAAAGACAGTATGAAGAGAAAATGAGGGAGATTGAAGAGGAAAATATGGTTGAGGACTCAACCAGAGGGGGGATGTAGAAGAGCAGGTGGGTGCATTTTCCCTAGCTCCCACCCCCTCACTGCCGTCATACTGGAACAACAGGTGAAGAGCTATTGTGGGACCCCATGTGTTATGCCTATGCACTGAGGCAACCATACCAAATGTACCCTTGCGCTGAAAGAGTGGAAGGATGTCAGCACGCACCATTGGACATCTAATGAGGGCAGAGAGATGTCATGAAGAAAATATACGAGGACATACAGAAACAATATGAAAATACTTAAGAGTGACAATGTAACTGCAGTGACAAGGAAGACATGTGTGAAATGATAAAGTAATCATATATACAAAGAAGATAAAGTAACTTTCTGACCAATAAGTGTAAATATGCAGTAACGCAAGGTAGATGAGACATATAGAAGCTTGCTATAGCGGAAAATATAACGTGGCTAGGATGGCCATAATAGGAAGGTGGACATTGGCTCATGTTAAGACTCAATCCAGCTACCTCGGAAACAGACCAGAGATGCAGAGCTAGGAGACGTTGGAGTAACAATAAAGAGGAGCCTATTTTCGCCTGGATCAAGGGTGCTATTTTAAGGAATAATTGTAAGGCACAAAGGGAGGCAGACAGATAAAGCCATGTAAGTAAGACATATTTCTCTAATATCAAAGAAGAATAAAACATCTGTAAGAGCCAAGTATTACACAATTAACAGAGAACTGCTACTTCGCAAGCAAGAATACTGAATCATAAGTATGGTACCTTTTCTCTTAAAACAGTTCTTATATATTACTGCCAGAAAGCTGCTCCGACTCTGATGTATGGATCAGAGGCAAGAGCATGGTGTGAAAAGCCTTTCTGGTCTGTTGTTGAATGTTCATTTTGGGAAAAAATATTAAACCTTCCAATGCCTCAATGTGTATAGTGCGTTTTGAACTGGGTCTAACATCGCTATATTGCATGTACATGTGGAAATTGTGTTCTCTTCACCATAAATGTATTATGAGCATCAAAAAAACTACTCTTCATGTACTGGAAAAATATAAGGGAACAACAACACATACAGTGATGGCTGTTTGGCGGGAGAAGGTCAAGGAATTTTTACTTGAGGCTGATGTGTCGGACAATCTATAAATCTCAAACCCCGATAAAGCCAAACAAAAAATAACGACTTGGCACTGGATTAATACAAGGACACAATGTTTGAAACGTGCACAGTCCCAGATTTATTGTACTCTGGTAAAGAAATTAAGAACCTTAGAATCTTATATACTTAAATTTCCAGATCCCATTTATCTTGATTTATACATCAGATTTAGACTGAATATCTGGCACACCAAAGAATTGATTGCCAGATGGAAAAAGGAGAACATCTGCTGCTTCTGTAAAAACTCTGAAGAACCCGAAACCTTGGCACACTTGATAGTAACTTGCCCGCCTTTGCTAGGATGCAGGATTCGGCATTTCAAGCACCACTTTGAGAGCTATAAACTGTTGACTGTTGAAAATGTTTGGAATTATGTGTATAACACGGACTCAAATAAGATCGGATATGCAGTGGTGAACTATCTGAAAGCATTGAAATTACAGGGGCGTAATAGCGATGAGCGGGAGAATCTAATCTAAAGTTAAAGTTTCAATGAAATAATACATAATACAAATGGTTTTCTTTTTCTTTACTACTTTTCTTCTACTGCAAGTGTATCTTAAGATGATTTGTAGGTTTTAGTTATGATATTTGGATGATTTGTGGAAACATTTTTTTTTCTTTTCTTTTTTGATCTTTTTACATGAATTTAAACTGAGATTTTTAATTATATATGAAATGATTGTACATAACATGTTTTTTATAAATGTATTGAAAAGTTGATTTATCAACTAAATCAATAAAAAAAATGGGTGTACTGGTGAATGATGATGGACTAATTGGGAAAGTGGGGAGTAATCTGACGAGACAGGGATACTATGCTGGTTTCCTCCCCCATTTCTGCAAAGCTGTATGGAAATAAACCTTGTCTCTACCTTTGCTGTCTGTTTCCCTATTGGATTATTTAGTGATGTGCCACAGGATTCTGCAGTAATATCCCGCAGTCACCCTTCTAGGACCAAGGTTGAAAGTACTCATCGATGCTGCTCTTCTCCTCTCTGGTGCTGGTAAGCACTGTGCTACTGTATCTGCCTTAGGTTACCTACCAAGGTGCATTCTTTGTATTCTATTAGTCACCTGCCACCATGACGTTTCATATCCTCCTGCTCCTCTTCCTAAATGCCTGCACCACACCCTTCACCTGGAGGTTCAATTCATTCCCTTGCATGGTCCCCCATCTGCTCTTCCTTTCCACGTCCCTGCATCCTAATCCTCCTCACCTCTTCACAGTCTTGTCACTACACCTTTCCCCATTCCAACCTGATCTACCACTCCCAGCTCTCTCATTGAGCATTCACTCACCCTGTACCCACTCCTGCACCCCCACTGAACTAAATGTATTCCTACTTATATCTAACTAATCACTTTGACTCCAACCACCCTATTTTACCATTATGACTGTCACCACACCTTTATCCCTGACATGACACTACCACTATTACAGCCTTGCACACTGACTCTTCTACCTTTTTGAACTCCCATTGGAAAGATGGGAGTGTTGGCATTAAAATCAAGCAACCCAGTACATCTGCCCCTCTGCTACCCTCTGATATGCTCACCTTTTCTTTATATCACATCATTGTTTAACATCCCACACATTCCCTCCGACTCCTCATTTACCAGCCCCCTGCTCCTTCAACCACGTTTTCAATGATCCTGACCTCCACTATGTATCACTTCCCTTCTGTAAAGCATTAGGGACTTCAACCTCCTCAACATGGCCAACATACGATAAGACTCCACTTTCTCTCCCATTCTCAAGTTTCTCTCCATAACTTGCTGACCCACAATTCTGCCAAGTCTCTCAATCTTTTCTTCCTCTCCTCTTTATGCAGTATGAAGGCCTTAAGTGCTCTCCCCACCTCTTGCCAACTCTATTAAAGCAGCATTTCCAGATATCAATTCATCACTGATATCTCTCTTTCAGTATCATTAATACTCGTTCCTTCATTCCATCTTGACCACATCATCCCAACCATTCTTAAGAGTGATCTGAAACTTAAGAGGTTCATCCCTTCTACTGCTCTGACTGCTAGGCTCCAGAACATCTGCTAAATCTGTCCCCAGTTCACCCTTTACACAACCAAAGCACACAGTGTGAACCCTGCTCCTGAGGATGCAGTAATACCGCTCCAACCTTCTCATGAGACTTCCTCCTTCTTAACAAGATACTTAACTTTTCCTACTGCTACCCACTACCTTCACCCACCGCCTCCCATCACCTTCACACAAGTAGTGATGAATGCAAAATCCCTCCCTATTAAATTTAAATTCTTATTGTGTTTAAATCTATTCTTTGGATAAATCCCCTGACCTTGTTGAATATACTCCCCCACCTGACCCATCCACTCTAGGTTCCCAAGGGGGTCCTTACGAGTAGGGCGGAAGGGAGGAGACCAGCATGCTAACAATGGGCCTGTTATTAGCATGCTCCCCATTTCCCATTGAGCACTATGGGGGCTCGAATGGGAATGTACTGGGTCTGAGTTCCTTGAATGAGGAATTACCGGGCCCTCCAAGGTTGGAATGGCCCGGTAATTCCTTATTTAAGGAACCCGGTACCCGGTACATAGTAAGGGGGTAGCCATGCCGCTGATAACGGCATGGCTACCTCCTAACTCGTAATGACCCCCAAGTCTTTCTCACCTTAACTTTCCCACATCGATTCTGGGGGCCTCTCGGTCTTGCTTCTTCAGTATCCTGAGTTTCCTGCCACTTGACCACCATGCCCCTGACATTAATGGACTTCCTAAAGGTGAATGGCTTTAAGATCACTCTTAAGAACAATCTTCTCTCACAGGATTGAGCCCCAGGTTCTATCAGGCCCTTCTACGCAACTATCACCACTGATGGATTGCCTGATAGTTTATGTCTTTAACTACTGCAATATTTCAATACGTAAACTAAAAAGTACACTTACCTCATCTTCACATGGCCTACCATGTGTGTCTCGTTGTCTCTTCTGAGTGCCTCAATCCACAAGGAATGGTATGGACATGTGAGAAATGGCAATACAAGAAGAGTTATAAAATGTCTGTTTTGGGCTGTCTCCATGTACCATTTCCAGCTGCTTCTATATCGCCATTGGCTGTTTTTTATGGAGTGTGACATATCACACTTCGTGCATTTGCACCAAGCCAATATTGCACATACAGAAATATTGATTTGGTCCCTACATTTGGGAAATATCACATTGTTTGGAGAGTTGTGGTGATGGTGGGAGGAAATAGAAGTGGTAGGTTGTTCTGGTGTTCAATGGAACAAACTTCAGACCGCAGAGTCAATATGGAGTATCTCTGCTTAATTGCAAACGGGAAATAAGTCAATTTCCTGGACAAATATGCCATGCCTCGGTTGTTTCCTGCCTGGATTCAGGGTAGAGCAGGTATGGCAGCAGGCACATGCAGTTTGCAACTCTGTGCATCTTCCCAGAATGCTGTTAAATGAGATCAGTCATCACTTTAATTCACAGAATATCATTTCGTGTCCAGGGATAAGCATTCAACATAATGGGCCTCATTACGGGTTTGGCGGTAGCTATGCCTGTAACAAAGGCTGTGATTATACCGGCACCCGCAAATGGGCAATTACCGGGTCATGCCGAGTTCGGCAGACCCGGTAATTGCCCATTTGGGGGTGCCGGCAATAAGGGACTCCACATCCCCCTTTGGCCTCATAGGGCTGAATGGGAATGGGGAAGCCGGATGCACTGGCACCATTCATAACGGTGCATCCACGAGTTGTGCTCGCGGGTGCTGCACTGCCTGCCAGGTTGGACCTGGCGGGCAGGGCGAGACCCGCAAGCACAACTCGTAGTATGGAGGTATGATAGCAACTGTGCCGGTAGCGATACTGGCGCCGTTGTTGCCTTACCGCCATACTTATCTGCTAGTTGCAGTAACACTGGCGGCAGTAGAGTTTATATTGTGCAGGGAGACAGCTGATTCTAATGCCAGTAGCAGTGGATTTCGACCAGATTGTACTTGCAGTGCTCCCTTCAATGATGTTAAACAGGCCTTAACGAGAGTCAAAATCTAACCTTTAACGAATATTAAGGGCCTGGTTCATGGAAGTGTTTTATAATGGCGCAATCCCATAGGAAAACGTTCCATGAATAAGGCCCATAGGCTTCATCCTGCCATTCACGGAACTAAGGTAATTTGCTTGGCTGATAGTCAACAAACATATGTCAAACATTTTGATAATTGGATCATCAGTAGTTATAGTAATATTATCTGAGGGAACACCTGTGCATCCTCTTCCTCCCGATCCAGTTGTGGCAATCTAACCCTTGCCTAAATCACGGCCTTAAAGTCAAAGACGAAGGCTTACGAGCTTGTGTTTTTCGAAACCTAAGAGGCACATTATCATTAATCACCATAATAGAGTCTTCCGAAGCATCAAGATTGTCTTTGTGCAAGTTAAATACATGCAATGTTACATCAGTGCTTTTCAGAGCCAGGTGCACCACATAATCTTTAAGAAGTGTATGGTTAGTTGCAAACTAGGAAAACCCCAAACCATAGGCCTCCCTTTGCTTCAGTTAATGTGGTCATTGGTGACTACTGAAGAAACCATAGGAAAATGGGTCGTGATTATCCCCACACAGTTTCCGGAGATTGATCTACCATCATTCATAGTGTGATGATGCATGCATAGTCTCAAGGAAATATACCACTGAATTCCTCCGGGTGTCCTTTCTTGACTCCCGTTTTAAGATTAAAGTGGCTGCTTTTAAGCCACATGTAATGTATGACTGCTTCCTATGCAATAGAATCAATCACACATATTTGTCAGCTTCTCCCTGCAAAGCAACAGCTGCAGAGACAAATATTTCTTAGGATCCACCCGATACTATTTTGCAGAGTCTTCCTGCTATTCAGTATCTGCAACTGGACATTTTTCTCAGGGTCTTCATACTACTGCTGCTTCTTGCATGTTTTCTCATACTGTTGGTGTTGGACTGGCTGCCTCCCCTCAATTTAGTGGAAGAGGGGTCCACAGATGAGCCTCCACAGAATCTTGGACTTTCGGCTCCCCACGCATGACCACCAGTCCACAGCTCAGGCAATGTGCACCTTTGTGACAGAAGAGATGATCAAGGCGATTGCTCCCAGGTGATGTTATAGTCAACCTTCCCACCACAGAGGAGGGTGTAGTACATTGTAGGCATTATTAGGGCAGGACCCTGTCATGTGTCCTATACTTTTGTGCATCCTACATCCTACGCAGGTCAGGAGCCATTAGAAACAGTCAACACTCATCTTCCCCCTTCTCTCTTGGCCACTAATCACCACCACTTCCTCCTTCCTCAAATCTGTGTCCTCATCATTCTCCTGCCTCATGTTCCACTTCCTGCTACACATCTCCATATTCCACCTGCTGTGCTTCCACTTGATCTGCATCCAGCTCCGAGTGATCCACATTCTTCTCAGGTTCTGTCTATCACTACAACAGCTGTACAACTGCCACCTCCTGCTGCATAGCAGCCATCGTCTCCTCCATAAGATGCTGTTGACACCTCCTCCCCCATCAGTTAAGGGAGCTCTGCCAGTGACTCCATGCTATTGCTGTGTGACTTCAGCCTTTCCACCTCATTCTTACTCTGTTCCTGTCCATCGCTTGGCAGCTCTCCACCTTTTCTCTTCCCCGTGGTTTCCATATCTTCGCCCTCAGACAAGATGTCGGCCTCAGTGTCAGTGGGCTGTGCATATCTACCGGAGAAACTACCTGCGCCCATCAGCTCCTCCTATTAACAGGAAATGCTCCCAAAGAGAAATAGCTGTTTATTTTGTATCCATGGCAACTTGAAGGGAAGGAGGGCCAAGGTAAAGGAGGCATCAGAAGATTTTATTTTTTTTAATTTTTTCGGTGGAAAGATGAAGGTTAAAGGAGAGGGCAGGTGTCATAGGGCCTCATTATACGGACGGCGGTAACCACGGCGCTATTAGCGCCATGGTTGCCGCCAGTATTTTACCGATTCTGCCTTGGTGAATGGGGGAATTACAGCCCCATTCCAAGGTTGGCGGGGCGGTAATTCCCCATTCACCAAGGCCCTTCCCCACCTCCATTTGAGCCCCCATAGGGCTCAATGGGAATGGGGAAGGAGCAAATAACGGTACCACTATTAGCGGTACCGTTATTTGCCCTGAAGTCCCTCAGCGGGTCCCTTCCTTAACGTGTGGTCTGGCCACACGTTAAGGATGGGACCCGCTGAGGGACCTCGTAGTATGGCGCTAGGGGATTACCGGCACCGGTGCTCTTACCGGTGCCGGTAATCCCTTAGTGCCATCTGTGTAATGAGGCCCATAGAGTTGATCAGAACAGATAGAGTTATTACTTTTCTTTCCTTTTTTGTAGCAGGAGGAAGGTTGAGAAAACATTTATTTAAAAAACCAGCAAGGTTGTCACCAAGTTTTCTACAAAGGGTTTCACAATAGGTTTCTTTTTTCACTTTTTGGTGGAATAAGAGTATTTGGTGGCATAGGCATGCAGTGGGCTTGATGCAGAACATTGGGTGGGATGCTTCGCTAGGGCCCAGCCTTGGATCGGGCTGGCGGGCTGTTACCGGCCATGTCCATTCCACAATGCAGGGTGATTGTAATATTTAATTCATGTTTGTTCCCCTTCAACTATTCCCCCCCCCAGCCCCTGGTGTTTCGCTATCTAACTGCCTTCTACGTCTCCTCGTCGTCACCCTTCCGTAAACAACAGCTCAATTGCTTTACATTGAACTTATATGCGCCGAGCACATCAAGCCTCCAATGCAGAGACTTATCTCTTGGTATCTGACCTTTTACAATCACTCTTGGCATTACAGTTAAAGCTGATGCATCTGCAGACGACCCATTGATAGTGGCTCAAAACCCACAAACTACACACTGGGAGATACATGGATTAACCATTGTATTCAGTAATCTTTATGGCTGTCAATGTCATTTTATTAAGCCTCAATCTATTGTCCAGAATATTCCTGACTTTAGTACTCAAGTGGTCCAACAAGTGATCAGTGTGCATGACCTGGGGTTTGTGAACCAAGTCAATGTACAATAAGTTATTCATGTAAGTCCCCATACTTCAATATAAAGGGGGACCTAATGATAGAATCCATGTAAAACAGGGGACCACAGGGTGTAGGAGAGAGAAAATAATTCAATTAACTCTCTGTTACTTATAAAAGATAATGACCATTCTAATGAGAAGGGGTGTCCTCGCCTGTCGATGCCATGTCCACACCAGGACTCCGGTACTCAGATTTTCTGGGCCCTTGGTAGCATGCTATGCGTCCACCACAAGTGCCTCTATTCCTGCCTCAAATACTGGCCTGGAGGGACTGTTTAAGCCAAACCAGTCTCATTTCATACGTCCTAAAATGCAAAGAGTGCGCCAGGATTGATTGTGATGGGTTGCAGATGTTGCTGGCTGGTGGCTTAGGCTCCATTAGAAGACCTGAAGTTGTGAGGGACATTGGCAGCTTCAGTGGGATGTCGTTTTTGTTCTGTGTTATGTATCCTCCTGACTGGACAGTGCCTGGCACTGGGATTACATCGCCATTTGCAGATCAGTGATGAGTGTGATCTGTGTCCAAATGAGCGTGAGGTGTAGTTTGTCTGCAATGGAAGGTGTGTCCCGGACTTTAGTGCGGTTAGGATGCTCAGTGCATTTGTAGAGGTGTAGTGCTTTGTGCAGTTCTCCTGGAAACATATTTCTTGCTTTGCACTTGCTCAGTTTGTATTTTTGGGTTGTAGTTTCACTTCTTTATTGTCGTTCCGCTGGGGAAGTTGTCATGATTCAGTGTCATGGATCGTGTACGAGTTTTCGAGAGGGCATTTTGTTTCTTAGTGTATTTGTGGAGGTGGGCTGGTAGGTGTCCTAAAGCAGCTCAATCACGAATATTCACGGTATTGGGGGTTTACCCTTTGTGGTCTGTTGTCTTCGAGTGGCGTAAACAACCTAATCATTTTTTTCAGAGTGACGGCAAAGATGATTGTCATGCCTTCATAGTCTGCATGACTCTTTTCATCAGGTGCCATTATCTTGTGACTTCATGAGAAAGAGCACAGTATACCCACCAGGAGCATCACTAAGACCCGTTAGAGGAGTTCGACCATCCACATGGTGGGCGTTCGCTGATTTGGGCTTTTTAAAATTTTTTAAATAACTCGAAATGATGGTAGACCGACCTCAGGAAAATGTCAGGGCCTAATCCACACACATTTTCCTATGCCCACAACATGACAAAAGCATAGACCAACGTACTCTAGCATGGACACCGCCTACAGTCACAGTCTGCCATGTCACATTTAGTTGGAATGTGACAGTAAAGGGGGAAACAATGCCATTTCAAGGGGGAGGCCAAAGCTCCCCCTGAACTGCAAAGCCTGATTAAATGACAATGGCTACATCAAACCGGCCTGCTCTATTGTTAGGCTCTGCAGCTGGTGGCAGCAATTATCATACCAACAGTGGTTACTACAAACAGGCCAGACTGCAGAGGATAACAAAGGAGACAGGCAACCCACCAACCTTTCATATGTAACTGTGTTAACGTGAAGCCAGCTCCTGCCCTCAGTATTAATGACAGTGAACAGACATGTCTGGGTCTATTGTTGCAGTAGGCCACCCCGCTAGGGAGGCCCCATTCATAAGATACCCAGGGTCGGATTGGGTCGTCAGCCCATCGGCCCGTGGCCGATGCAAAATCATGGCTGGAGACCTGGGGGCCGGTTCCTGAAGACCATGTGGGCCGGTTTCGGCCCAGGCATGGGCTTCATTGTGAAGCCTTCACACTTCAGGAACCAGACCCAGGGCCTCGGCCTCGCCGGACGGATGGATGCAAGTTGCAAAGGATCTGTAAGTAATCAACTTACAGATCCTTTGCAATTGCAGCCCTGCACCCGCCGCCGCCAGCCCGCCGCAGATGCAGAGAAAGGTAACAATGAAGTGTTACCTTTCTTTGATAAATGCGGCGAGCTGGCGGCCAACTGCCGCGGCCCAGCCGCGACACCCTGGCGCCAGCAGCAGTCAGTTTTACAAAACACTGGGAGGGAGTGGCAATGCTGGGCGGAGCTGCCTCAGCCCGGCCTGCTCCCTCCCAGTGTTTTGTATTACACTGGAGCCAGGCTGCAACGTATTGCGTGGGGGGCATATCATTTTTGAAAAATTGCCTGCACGGCACCTTAGGGAGTTTGGGGAGGTCCCACCCTTGGGCTCCTGCCATGCACTGGCCCCGCAGGACACACTGGGCACAGACTGGTGACACTCTTCACTGAGAGGAGGGAAGTCCCTTTCTAGCTGGGCAGATGGGGTGGTGGAGGAAGCAGGGGCTTCATTGAAAAGGTGCGCGTTCCCCTCTCGTGACATCACCTCGCCGCCCCGGTGCTGCCTTTATGGTCCAGGTACAGAGCGCACGACCCGAACTCGGAGCAGTGGGGGCAGAGAAGGCAGCGTCAGTCACCTCTCCCTGCTCACCCCTTCATGAAGTTCATGGACGTTTCTCTCTAGGAGCCCGAGAATGGCAGCTCTCAGGATCCCGCGGGTGTGCCTGGTGCTCCTGGCTCTCTCCTCCGGCGGCTTGGGTGCATGTACGGTGTTCAGGGATGGTCTGGGGTGGGTCACTGCCCCCAGTCAGCCCAGGAGGGCACAGAGCAGCACTCAGGCAGCAACCAGCCACCCAGGCCAGCCTGCCGGCACAGATGTGAGGGACCCATCATCAACCACCCACAGCCCAACACCACCACCCCACAGGCCCGCGCCACAGGCTGCCTGCCTGCTGCTACTGGCAGCGGAGAGAGATGCAGACGGACCTGCTGAGAGGAGGTGAGATCATACTAGTAACCATTCCAGTCTTGCTTGTGTGATGACAATGTGCTGCCAGAGGAGGGTACTCCCCGTCCCCGTGCACAATGACTAAGTTTGAGGATGTGTGCAGCTCTTGATTTCCACATGACAATAAGTGCTTGCCATGCATGCATATTTAACAGCTAAGAAATGTTGTGCTCTAAATGTAAGCATTTCAAGTATGATATTTGATTTGTTACCAGTCCATGTAATGCAGCTGGGGCTAGATTCGTCAAACTGGTTTGAGGTAAAGATTTTGCCGCACTTGGAAAGTATGCAGAAACATTTGCCTGCCAAAAAAAGATGTTTTCAGAGGCTGTGAGTGTGAACTCATTTCTAGAAAATGGGAGATCTCTAGAAAATGCTTTGGGTCATTGGCTGTCCGGCCTGTCCCATAAAAGGCCAACACTGAAAGGGTCACCACGGTCATTCATGTTTGTTGTTCGACGGGTTGGATGTGCACCGCAGCACAAAGGCGGCCTGTTGGGTGGAGGGAAGGGACCTGCGCTCTAGTCCAAGTGTAACATTAGGAGACACTCCTCCTTACATCCTTCACTGGGGGTTGGATGTGTTCGAAGGTGCCCTACATTGTTATTTTTTGCAACACCCTGGCAGCTCTGCCTTCTTCGGTGTTTGTTCGCTCGCCGGGGTGGTCGGTCAGTGGGTCACCCATAAAAAGCGTGATTTATTGGCTCCTGAGTTCTCATCCTTTCTCCTTCCTGTTGCTTACACAGCCGAGCTCCAGTTTCCTGGTCTTTACATCCACTTAACACTAAAACGACAAGCCGCAGAGAGGTGTTGCTAAATGCATCAATGAGGGCGCATATGTTCAACAGATCTTCATGTATGTGGTATCTCTCTCTTGTGATTAGTAAACACACTCCAGTATAAATGGGCCCAAGCAAGAAACATTCCTTCGAAAAACGGCTCACATTTTTGCAAAAAACATGCATTTTCCATAATATTTTAGCGAATGTAAATGATAACTGATGACTTACAGTAGTAATACACCGTACGGACTACATGAGAAATATTTGACAATAGCACATCAAGTGGCCATTGACTAGTCTTCATTTGTCCACAATGAATGAATGCTTTGTTGTAATGTGTCTATTTTTCCCATCTCTGGCATGCTGTTCAGGATGTTTGTTTGCATGTATCAGGTAATGAGTGATCAGAGTATGGGATGTCCTGTGAGTGTGCTGCTTTGCCTATTTTGCCAACCTCTGATCTGAAGCCTGAAAAGTAGATGCACGCAGGCTCGAAATGCAGCCATATTTGCACCAGACCTGCAGATGAACTTAACTGGTCTGCCGTTAAATCTCAGTTACCAGTTTAATGGTATACACCAAATAATAATTGCTCATTTTACTATATCCGATATGATAGCTCAGTGGGTTGAGCGCTCGCTACTGCGATGTGTGTGTGATCTGCAGGTGTGAATCCCAGCAAGTCCATCTCAGCCTTTCATCCTTCTTAGGACGATAAATGAGTACCAACACAGGTTGGGTGATATTGTATGCAAATTTGTTCTATAAAAAAGAGCTTAAGCGTAAGTGCTATACAATAACATATTATCATTTGGCCTTGGACGATTGCTTGCATTCACAGTAATTTGACAATATGGATCTATACACACAGATATTAATGATACATATCGTGATCCATTCTTGTATGCAAAGTTACGATATTTTATGAGCTGTGATGTAATGTGGGAAACTCATGAACGCTCCACAAGTAGCATTTTCTGTAAAGTCGTGAATTGACACGATTCACAGATGATGGTTTGAGTGCCACTTTTTTTGAGGCGAGGGGTGGGCCACTTTTTTTTCAGTGTCCGGGCCTATTTCTTGTCCCAGTCCGACCCTGAAGATACCAGAATGTGGTTTGCAGAAGCCAGAGAGTCTGGTCTCTCAGCATCTTCAAGGGAGACCTGCCACTTTAAACAGAAACCACTGGGAGATCCATTAACCAGAGGGATTCTTTGATCACAGCAGACAGGAAGATGGCTGGGACCTAGTAACACAAGGGAGTGATCCCTAGAGCTCTTTCTGTTGAGAGGAGGTTTTGGCAATCTTGGTTCGGGGACACCCCTGGTTCCTGTTTCACTCCTTTATATTTTCCTGTTGCAAAGCACTCTGATTATGAACTCACACACGTAGAGAATTATTGGTAGGGACCCCAGGACTGATTTGTTAAGGTAGGCTTAGCCTACACCAATCACTGTGGCCCACTTGGCTTTATAAGGTGGCTGGAGTGCCTCTTTAAGCAGATCATCTGAAGACTTCACAAGAAATACGAAAGAAAAACTCATTCTTGGACATTGGCTGAAGATACAGTCTGCCTTAAATCTTCCACCAGTGAAGGAAGGCCAGGAGTATCCCCAGAGTGAAGCAAGATCCCTCCCCTTAACTTCTCCCAGGGAACTGAGGGAGAAAATAACTCAGAGGACCATCCAGCTACTTCAGAACTGCTACCCAGTCAGCACACAGCGTGCCCTGCTAGGCTCTGCATCAAGCTCCCTGGATACGGAGTGTCAGAAGGTCTCTGATCCCAAAAACCAAGGACAAGGCAGATGCCTACAATACACTCCCAAGCTTAGGGCTGTCTTCCTTGAAGGATGACGCATGCTCATTTAAAAAGCTGAATGAAGTGAATCGACAAGTATCTACCGCAACTGACTGCAACGCTGACTGCTGTCAAGTCTCAAGCTACTGCCATCAAGTCACTGTCACTAAAAGAAACCTGAGATCTCTCAACCAGTGCTTCCAAACCGCTAATCAGCATTGAGCCAGCGATTCCTGACCTCGAGTCGCCATGAAGGCCAGCCTGCAGCCATTCGTCAAGCTTCGCTCGCAGAACCAGCTTGCCGCCTGATACCCGCCGCTGACTCCATTCTCGAACTCGGTCGCAGAAGCCTGCAACAGACCCTGAAGCCAAATTGACGTGGTTGAGCACCAAGAACGACTACAGCAAAAGGTACATTGTGGTTCTGACCCCTGCTCCTCCCCACAATGCCCCCAGAGACATTTTCAGACACCCTTTGTCCTTTCTGTTGTAGCCATGATGCCTTATCAAACTGTTGTGGTTATTAAGCTTATGAACCACCCTCTTGTCAGTATCCAGATTGCATCCCTTTTTGCTTCGATGAAACTGTCTGTTCTCTGCATTCATATACAGGGTAGGTTGTAGTACTAGTGTTATTAGATTGTTGTGATAATAATAAAGTTGATATTTTTATACAACCTTGTCCGGACACTCCTTTTATCATTGGGTAATAATTGAATTTTTGCTGTGTTTCAAATAACCAATGATCCACAACCTTTAGTTGCGATAAGCCTGCCATTCCATCCACATTACCAAAATTGGACAGGGAGGTTGATAGTTTTAATTGTATGCCTGTTTAATCCAATCTATTTGGATCATTCTAGTGTATTAGAGGTGGGGTGCTGATTGATGGTTTAGAAACCGATATTCACCCATGGACCACTGGTAATCCTGAATTTAATTTGTCACATTGATGGCAGACGGTTGGATCTAATTAAAGCCTTACGCACAGCATAGTCACCTAACAGTAAAAGTACAGTTGCAGTCCACTTTAGAACACTGCCAGGTGTTCTTCTTTAATAATCATGGATCTTGACATAGATACTGTGAAAGGCATGGGCAAAGATGTCCTGTGCATCCTACGTCAAGAGAAGGCACTTTCCCACAGACAAAGGATTAATAATCCTGAGCTGTTGACCAGCCTCCAAGCTTGGGTAGACGCTACGGCAGCTGGGGAAGAGACCACAGGGGACGGGCTTGGCCCTGTCTACCAGAATAGAGAAGACCTTTCAGACAGAAGGGGTAGTGGAAGATAGTGAGGAAGACAGCATGAGTATGGTTTCCCACCAACTACACCTTCCAGACAGAAGGGGTAGCGGAAGATGGTGAGGAAGAAAGCATGAGTATTGTTTCTCACCAACTACCCCTCAGGGAGACAAGTTTGGTTTCTCAACACTCCAGATTGTCAGCCGGGTCAGGAACTAATGCGGCATCCCGCAGGTCCCAGGCCTGGACATAGCGTCTAAGCAGCCCGGTAAATGTTCCGGCTGTACACAATGTAGAGGCTAGAAAGCTCCTGTTGGAGGAGAGGAGACTAGTGCTATAGGTACAAAAACAGCAGGACAATGTCACCATAGAGCAGGACAGGTTCACCATAGAGCTGCGCAAGTTGGCACTCGAAGAAAAGAAGGAGGCCAACAGATCCACCACTAGCGAGGGCAGCATTAGTGGTACAAACCAAGGTGCCCTGGACAAGCCCAGGTGCCACATTCCCAAATATTTAGTATGGGCTTATGAAGTGGGGAAGGGCATTTCTTATTGGTTTGAAACACTCAAGCTTGCTTTTCAGCTACAGGAGGTGGAGGAGGTACTGTGGGGTGCAGCCCTGATGAGTCACTTACCGACCCAGGGGATTGATGCAATTCTTCAGTTAACTCTTGAAAGGCCCATTTATAAGCCTAGAGCAGTACCTTAAGAGTTTCAGAGAGCTCAGAAATAAAAGTGGGCAGACATTTGAAGCGTTCACACACTTGTTGAAATATCTGAGTGGGTGGGTGCCTGGTAAAAAAGTTGACGCATTTAAAGGGATGTACAAATTGATTGCATGCATGGGAACAGGCCTTGAACATATGTGAGGTCGACCGGCACCAGCATCTTGTGGACAAGACTATTACAGACACTAGGGAGCTTGCCAAGTCACCCGACAGGCTTGTCAGTACTCAAGTTCAGAAATAGGTTCAGACGAGCACCCCAAAACCAGAATAGAAATCCTCTGTCAAAAATGTTAACAAGGATGGGAAGAACAAAGGTCCAACACACTCCTCTTCTAAGTCAGGTCCCCGAAAGCATGAAACGAAATGCCACAACTTTAATTCAGCCATGGTTGTTTCGAGTGCAAGGGGCTGGGCCATAGGAAAGGGGATCCTGCTTGCAAGGGCTCACCCAAGCAAGCTATAGTGAATGTTGGACTCATGGAAGAGGTCCTCATTAGTGTGAGCCCCCTAGAGGAGGACTTCACACGAAGCGAAGGAGGTCCTAGTTACCAACAGTACTCAACTATTCTAAGAAGAAGTGTATATCAAGGGACACAAAACTCGTGTGTGCAGAGACGCTGCGGCTAGCATCACTGCGGTCGCACAGCAGTGGGTATAGCTAGGACCGTATGTTGCTGGGCCTGATCGTAAGGTCAATGAGATTGACGGAAAGAGTAAGTAAGTGCCCCTTGGTGATAGTAGAGTTCAGTTGGCGGGGTGAAACTACCCAGTGCTGTGTAACAGTGAAAGACTCACTCCCTGTCCTATGTCTGTTGGGTAATGATCTTCCTGACCCCGAGATAGTCACAGCATTCACCAGATTGAAGGCCAAAGAGACTGCAAGAGTGAAGACTCTCATGGCTATAGGGCCTGGAGTGCTTCCAGAGGGCTTGTTTGAAGGGCTGGCGTGGCCGGTAGCCCCTGGTCCAGTTGCACAGACTGTTGAGTCACCTACTCCTGCGGGAGAGGGGCCAGTAGCCACTGAGAACCCTACTTTGGTAGCAGGGGACTCAGTGACCTGAGGTGGAGGACCAGGTAGTTTCATATCTGAAGGGCCTGCCCAAGCAGGATAGTTTACATCAGCTGGGGGCCCAGATCAGACTGACTTATTTAAAGCCCAGAAAGAGCGCCCAACTCTGGTAGACCTGCCGAAGCAGCCTGAGGAGAAGGATAAGGGTGAGGCCCCTGGATTGTTCAAAGTGTAATGGGAGGATGAACTCCTCTACAGTGAGCAACAAAATACTAAGAGGGTGAGGGCACCAGAACACTGGTGATTCCCCAATGCCACAGAAAGTTCCTTTTGGATTTGGCTCACCAGCTCCTTTAGGGGGTCACTTGAGAGTGACTAAGACATTAGACCGGTTGTCTGCACACTTTTACTGGCCTCAGTTTGATGTACAAGTTAAGGAATTTGTCCATTCCTCCCTGACTTGCCAAGCTTCTGGCAAGTCAGGCGGTGCCACAAAGGCCCCCTTAATTCCACTACCAGTGGTTGGGCGGCTTTCAAGAGAATAAGCATGGACATTGTGGGTCCTTTGGGTCCCCAAACCAGCTTAGGGAACCGATACATCATGGTGGTGGTAGACCATGCTACTAGCGACCCTGAGGATGTCCCTCTGAGGAGCATCAAAGCCCCCGTGGTTGCAAAGGCGCTGATTGGGATATTCTCCTGTGTTGGATTCCCCAAGGAAGTTGTTTCTGACAGGGGAGCAAACTTCATATCAGCATTCATGAAAGCTATGTGGGAAGAGTGTGGAGTATCCTACCGGTTCTTCACAGCCTTCCATCCACAAACCAACAAGCTTGTTGAGCAGTTCAACAAGACGCTGAAAGTCATGAGAGGTGGCTTGGGAGAGCATCTGAGGAGAAAATGGGATATTCTCCTGCCATGCCTACTGTTCGCCTATAGGAAGGGGCCACAGAACAGAGTAGGGTTTATCCCATTTGAGCTTCTGTTTGGACACCCTGTATGAGGTACCCTCAGTCTAGTGAGAGAGGGATCGGAAGGTAACCCCTCATCCCCCTCTCGAGATGTGGTGGACTATGTACTTGGCCTTTGGTCTAGAATGACAAAGGACATGGAACAGTCGACAAAAAATCTAAAGACCAGTCAGGAGCTGATGAAGCACTGACATGACCAGAAGGCCACTGTGACAGTGTCTTCTACAGGCCAGTGGTGTGGATTATGGAACCTGTCGATCCCAGTGCCCTTCAGGACAAGTGAACTGGGCCTTATTGTGTGCTTGAAACGGTCAGTGAGGTAAATGATCTCTTTGACCTGAAATGGCCTAAACAGATGTGCAGGGAGTGCCAGAAGGTCTCTGAACCTGAAACCAAGGACAAGGCAGCTGCCTGCAACACACTCCCGAGCTTAGGGCAGTCCACCCCAAAGGACGACGCAAGCCTGTTGAAGAAGCTGGGAGAAGTGCAACGACAAGCATCTACGACCGTCTGCCTTAAAGGACAACGTTGAACCAGTCGAGTTCCTCGATCGGCAACCGACTGCAATGCTGACCTCTGTCAAGTCTCGAGCTACCGCCGCCAAGCGGCAGTCACTGAAAGAAACCTGAGACAACTCGACCAGTGCTTCAGAACTGCCAATCAGCATTGAGACGATTCCTGACCTCGAGTCGCCATGAAGGCCAGCCTGCAGCCGCTTGTCAAGCTTTGCTTGCTAAACAGTTTTGCCGCCTGATACCCACTACTGACTCCCATCTTGAACTCTGTTGCAGAAGCCTGCAAAGCACCCTGAAGCCAACTCGACCCTGTTGGGCACCAAGAACAATTACAGCAAAAGGTACATTGTGGTTCTGTCCCCCTGGTCCTTCCCAGAAGGCCCCTAGAGACAGTTCTAGACCCCTTTTATTCTTTCTGCTGAAACGAAGAAGCCTTAACAAACTGTTGTGGGTATTAACCATACCAACCATCTTCCTCTCAGTGTCCAGAGTGCATCTCTTTCTCCGTCGTAGAAACTGTCTGTTCTCTGCATTCCTATACAGTGTGGGTTGTAGTATAGTGTTATACGATTGTTGTGATTATAATGAAGTAGATATTTTTATACAACCTATCTTTGGGTAACATTTGTTTTTCGTGTGTTGCAAATAACCAATTATCCACGACCTTTAGCAGAGATAAGCCTGCTATTCCGTCCATGTTACCAATATTGGAAAAGGAGGTTTATAATTTTAATTGTATGCTTGTTTAATCCAATCTTCTCAGATCCATTCTGGTGCATTAGAGGTGTGGGGCTGATTGATGGTTTAAAAACCAATATGCATCCCTGGACCACTAGTACCCTGCCATTTGATTCATTACACCCCCACTCTATCAGGGTGTGCACCTGGCAACCCATTCTTCAGTGAGGCTCCTTAAGCCCTGCAAAGATGTGGGCCGTCTCACACTGCACCCTCCCTGGTGGCAATCCTAGTCCCATGCACGAAGGTCCGGTGAAGTATGCTGCGTGCAGAACCTGCCAGCACTTTGCGAGCAGCACTAATACGATTTGTGCACGGCAATCACACATTGATCACACCTTTGTGGGCTCATTCTGCTTCTGCATGACCCTGCAATGGGAACATACACATTTCCCTGGTTTTATCAGGATCACCAATATGTAAATCAGTCAAGGTGACTAGATTTTTAAAATAAAAAACCAGGACAGGCCACTGATATAGAAGTAGCACTACCGTTTTAGCAGCGATAAACACAAAAGAAGGACTAAAACACAAACAGGAGTCTGATGAAACGATAGTCCTCCTTCTATGTCAGTGGCCTGTCTCAGTGCATGTTGGAGGCACTGAACACTGACTGGAGGAGAGAGGATCTGGAGGAAGGAAGAAGGTATGGGGAGGGGTTGAAAAGCAAGTGGATAGATAGGTTTCCGGCACGCAGCCCATCACAGCGAAGACCCTGTGAAACCAGCCCTACTGCGACAAGTCCACACAGACCAAGAAGACTCCTAACCCACGACTACACGTCGGTATCCAAAAATCACAGCTGATGGATAAAATCTATCAGCAAGAAGAAGACAGACAGGCTGTTTCCGGCACAATCTTGGAATTTTCAATAGTGTGTGACAAAAACCTGGACAGTCTCCACCCGACGCTCAAGTCCAACAATGGGGTTTTTAAATCGAAAAAAACCTCAGGACACCTGATCGGAGGGACAAATGCAGTGACAGTCCCACCAAAACCGGGACGTTTGGTCACCTTAAAATCAGTGAACACATTTTGCGCATTTACTGGTGCTAGGCAAGCGACCACACATTGCATATTGCAGGTGGGGGCCGCACAAACGTTACATACAAATAGCACAAGAAGCTCAAGACTACGCTAGTTGCCCTTTAGCTCTCTGAGTAATTTGTGTCATACGTCCACAATAAGCACCCATGACAACATATGAATAAACGCTCAGCAGTGAAGTAAATCTTTCATGCCCTGTTAGATTGACCATAAGGTGCAGCGACTACAGGTTGCAAAACGGCCACCCGAGGCATAAACGAAAGCGTTAAGGACCCCCTTGCAGGGAGCCTACACGGCCAAGAGCCAAGAGCTTCAAAGCAGCCTGCAAATAACATTTTAAGGGCCAAGTTCTTCAAAATAATCCACTCAACTCAGACGTTTCCTGCTCGGACAAAACCGACAGACACACATTTGGCAAAAAAATCTCCAATTCTCCTTGCACCACAAAAAACAGCTTATTAGCTCTTATGAACTCTCAATCACATGGATTTGGAGAGTGGCGGTCTTTTTAATCACTCAACAGCCCGGCTCCACTGTGATGGAAGCATAGTGCATTTCCTATGTGAGGAATGCTTTCCCATAATTAAATGAGAAAGAGTTAGTGGCAGCCCTCTGCACAAATTACTACCCAGTGAATGCAGAATAATATATTGTAAGTAGTACTTTATTCTATTTATTGTACAGGTATTGATGTGCCTGGGATCCGTTCTATTTCCGAGGCAGTGCCATGGTAACTGGTCTCCTGACAAAGGCCCTATGTCAGAGCAGAATTTGAGTAGGCAGCATGTGAACTGCAGGCAGCAGGATCAAGGCTCCTGGCAGCAGGCACCCCCTCAGCCCTTCGCCCTCCTTCCTGGCACAGATTAGCAAACAAGTCGCTGCCATTTCAAATCCTCCAGCCTCTTAAGGCTCGTGCCTACGGTGGGAATTGAAATCGGAATGGGGAAGAAGGGGGAGAAGCGGAAAGACTGGGAACAAAGTGTAGGGTGATGTTACAGAACCTTTTTCAATGGTGCAAGTGCAATTAGCACTAAGACCTAAATGGGCCTAGTGCAAAAGCCATCTGATCTCAACACATTTATGGACCCGGGGCGGCATTTTTCATAGTCCTAGTCATTGTTTCGCATGAAAAAATACATTGAAACGATACGTTTCTTGCACTACTAGGGATAATGACACTTGCACTGCTGCAAAGTTTCTGAAATACAGTTATTTTTTTCCACGAGGGCAATTTTTCCCCTAGAACTAACTGCGCTTATACAGATGCACTGTTTCTATGATATGGGCCATACTAGCTGATTTGAGTTAGTAGTTCACCCATTTAACTTTTAGAACCTTGTAAAAGACAGCATTCTATGATGGCTATTCACAGATGTACAGTGGCAGAGCCGAGGGGGCATGGAGGGCATTGCCCCCCCCATCGTTCTCCCCTGGTGTCCAGTGCGCCCCCTAGCCTCCCACTGGTGCCCTATTATCTGCCCCGCCTGGCACAAAAAGCTGCCTCCGCTACTGCGGATGTACCATACATCTATGCAGAAGTAGAACAAAATCACGTGAAAAAAGATACATGTTCAAAGATTCTATGAATAGCATTAGAGTCATCAAGTGCCTTTTAATGGTAAAAGTGCATAGATAACAAAGGGACAGATTACTAAAGAATTGTGCATGATGAAGCACGCCTTGTTACACAATTCAGAAATGCGCAAATGTTTTAAGTTTGGACAGTCTTTAACATCTTTTGGGCAGGTGCATTTGGAAATGCATACACGGGAAGAATGCACAGTGCCAGAAAAAAAACATCTGCTGCGGCCAACAACAGGGGCACTCCTGTAGGGCAGCAGAGCTTTAAAACATCCTTGCAGACCATATGCTGCGCTACAGATCGTTAGCTGGCAAAAGGCATTGTATTGTGCATGTACTGTGACGCGCTACTCTACAGAGGGAAGCTACTTCGAAGTGCTTGGGAAGGGTCCGTCCGGGAGCATGACAAAGACTGGCGCCCATTTAGGTGAGGGCCACCCAACATTTCCCTCTCCCTGCACGTCCCCTATCTTATCCCTGTAGGTGCTGCCCCTTCCACACCGGCCCTTGCCTTCCGTTCCTTCTCTAGCATGTGTTACAAGACCAAAATAAATAGAAATCATATGGAAAAGGAAAAAGAGTTAAATAAAGAAAGCTTCTTTCAGAGTTGAACAATGGAATTGCCAATGAACTGATGCAGGGCGCCGTGCACCGAATACGCTCCACAGAATGTGCGCTAAATAAAAGGAGGCGTGGCACTGTGGAAAACACTGTAGTGGAATCGGGTAGAGAGGGCTCGCTGTAGAAAGAAGTTTCTTTACGTGTTGCAGTGCATTTTGAAGAGTGTAAGTGCGCAACACTTGCTACAAAAAATCTTCCTGTAATTCCAAGAAGGAAAAAGGGCAGCAAGGCAATTTGGATAGGGCGTGCAGAAATTGGAATGGCAGGAATAGCAAGATGAACATTATTGGTGGGAAAAACTCTTCGTGCTATGAAACGTCAAGTTCCCAAAGTACGCCATAGGCACATGTCGTAAAAACGCCCAAATATACTTCTTCACAATGTACCACGCTTTCTCCATTTGTGGACCAAATTAAATATAATGCAGCCACATCGGTGTCTGCGTAATGCGATAAAAAATTATGCAGGAGACTGGAAACAGCTGCATGACCGGGGCAAATGCCTCCTTCATCGCAAACAGCACTGAAACTCGTGTAACATGTTGTGCAATTTTCCCTCCACAATAAGGAACAATAATGTCGGCATGATTGCGCATCACCAAAGTCTCACAAAGACAAACCAAAATCAGTCACTTCATTGTACGTACTCCATAGCAGTACAAATCCACATGATAGAATCCTAAATGAGCAGCCACTGTGCAGTGTTTTCCATTCACTTTCAATCAATGTATTTAAAACTCCCCCAAAAACCATACACTGTAGCTCGTGAAACGCACAGCCATAACCGCACCCTCTGAATTTCTGTCGACAAATATGCTGTGTACCACAGTCTGTGCATACAAACCACACCCAGAAACCTTATTGACCAATCCCGTAGCCTCCACAGGCCCAATTCTATGACCGCCATCTGCGAATGGGGCGTATATGACACGTGCAACCCTGCAACTATCGCAATGTCCCCTGACTTTTCATGCTGTGCACTCGTAGGAGTGGGGGAATACATTTCAACTAGGGTAGGGGACTTTGTTAGCAGTGGCAACTCTGAAAAGAGACGTTTTTTGTTTTTTTCTAAAGGTGCTTCCATAGAAACACCTTTTTTGTGGTTTTTATAAGTATTTTTGTGTTTTGTCGGTCAGTTCACATTCTTACAATAGGGTCTTCAGTGCAGCCTGTAGATTGTAAAACAAAATATCATTGCGACTGGTCGACAAAGAAATGCCATTTTCTTTGAAAAGGTGTATATATCGAGAATCAATGTTGTCATTCTCACAAGAGAACATCCCAGCAGCACTCAAGAAGTTACACATGCTTCTGTTGATGAGACCCCTTCCGACCTCTGGCTGGCGACAGCAATCATCGGAATAGTCCTATACTATTCTCTGTGGTATACATGAGACAAGCACGTTGGCAGTGGGAAAAATGCACTTCACTGCTTTCATCAACTTCTTCAGTTGACAGTACACACAGGAACAAGCCATGGAACCGAAATGCAACACTCGATAGTGCACGACCACACCACGTACAGTTGTGAAAGTGGCCACTCGTCCACATTCTGCAAGCAGACCGCCGAAACTGCATACATCGCCACAGCACCACAAAGCCTCCACTCCCTCCAAAGCGAAATTGCCAAAAAGCCTTTTCGATGGCATACTGGAACAAATCTTCCACAGCATTCACCGACTATCAAAACAGTTTGTCTCTCCATCTCTGCCTGCCACCCTCACTACACAGAGTAATAAAAAAAAAAAAATTGCAGCCCTTTCCTGTGATTGGACAATCCCCACAGTCCCATTTCCATTGTCCAGCATGGTAGGAAGTGCAGAATGTGGCACGTGCGCTTCCCCAAGTACTGCAAGGGCCACACGACAGTAAAGCAGGAGCAGTCCCTTTTCGCTTTTCTCTATTTCTTGTCAATCACTACCTCATTGGGTACTGTTAAATAGTCACACACGCATCCACCTATGGAATCCAAGATGTTAGCATCTAACACTGTTACTTCTGTACAACACTGCATATGTACCATTGAGGATTGAGCCTCCAAGTGTTGCGTCACTGGAAAGCATGTCCAGTAGAAAATTCAGTAAAAGAATGCAAGATTTGTGCATCAACATTCATCCACATGAGCACCCATAACCACAAAGTAGAGATATGAAAATTGTTTCTGCAGTATGTTTACAACTCCGTCATAAGTGCCTGTGCGCCCGGTGTCTGCCAGTGAGCTTCCATTACGTTCTTAAAAAGGTTACTGTTTTTTCCTCCCATCCACTATCATCAAGTGGCACTTCAATTGTATATGCTTGAAATGTTTCCATTTACCTGTATCATCCATTGTAATATCGAAATAGGAACTCTCTTCTTTTCTTCCGACAACACTACGAATTTGTTTCCCCACTAACGCATCTCCTACATAAATCGTAAACATATGCCACCAAAACTAGCACTGAATGTATGTTACCAAGCTAAAGCAACGTCCGAAAAGCTCACTGTCTCCACAGCTGTGGATCGCTCCAGGCTAGACTATTGCAACAGCCTTGTTCTAAATCTGCCTGCTTGTATTCTCTACCCTCTGCAACTCATCCAGAAGAAGACTGCATGCCTTGTGCTTGGCCTCAAGCCAGGGATCATATCTGAAGTACCAGGAACGTTCACACCAAAATATGTGACGTATGATGAGCAAATAAACCAGCAGAGAGCCGCAGTAGGGCACTGACCAGTACCCATCAGAAGAGCAACATCTATTGAAGTACCAATACCCAGACAACCATGGACAGTAAGGTATCCATTGAGAAAACCCTACCAAATAATGAGACGAAATGAAGGTTGCCTAAGTACCGTCCCGGAAGAAAGCAAACAGGCCTTAATGGAAGATGAATGGTGACATCACGAGAGCCCGGACAGACTCACAGATAGAAGAAATGACAACCAAAAAATGACAGACAGAGACGAAACACCATGAATAAAGATATTGTGAACCCAAAGGAAGAGAACAATGTCGAAACACAAAGAAGCTTAAGCTGTAAGCAGGATGAAGATATTTAACCACTTAATGCCTGTACATATGCTTGGAACTGCAAGAAAGCTAAGAAAACATTGCAGCTTGCTATGCTAAGTAGAAGAATAGCGTGGCAAGCCCCATTATACCTAATTTACCTCAAAACGAAGCACATTTTTATAAGTGCAATTCCACTTTGCACGAAAAGCAGAATCAACCCAGGTTACGAGAGGCCAAACAAGACAAGATTCATCTTCTAGAAAAATGAGAAGAGATGGCTGAATCGAAACTCAGCAGATGCAACTCGTGCCAGAGAGCCAAGGTCATACCAATAAAAGGAACAAACAGTAGCTACATCTAATTGAAACTTAAGAACGGAATATCCTGTCTTTGAAAGGTCAAGGTAAGGAAGCGTAGGCAGGTGGCAAGCCGAATAAGAATTAAATGCACATATTGAGAGAAACTAGGCAAATTCACGGTGTCTGCATCACATGACCATCCGAGAGAGGAGAAGCACAAGTTCACACCTTTGCTTGGCATCCACCCAGGAAGAGATATCGGAACTTTCCCAGACAGAAGATGCAGTTTCGAGGCCAACCACAGTAACATAAATGACACATAGTTGTTGAAGTGATGATTGATTGTAACCTTAATTGGAGGAAGGCCGCGTGACTGAGGGGGCACCCTGCACCTGGCTGACCATTCTGTGTGCTGCTAAGTAAAGTGGAAATATATGCATGGGGTTGGTGCCAACCCAGTCACAATGGACCAAATAATCTAGAGTCCTATAGTTAGTAGAACCAATGGCACGTCGTACTTTTAGTGACGTCTACAGTAGTCATTTTTGAAGGAAGGGCTTAGACGCCCACCTGATAGTATTTACCCAATCCCTTCACTCCATTACCATATACAGATATAGTACCTCTATTAAAGTTACCTTTTCCTAGCCAATAGAATTGCATGTTAACTTTGTAGTGTAACACGTCAATTATGATGAGTTTTGAGTATAAATGTCACTGTTTGTATGAAGTTCGTTGGAGTTGAAGCGAGACGTACTATTGCATCACTGCTGATTGCCATGACTCCCTGTTTTTTGTACTTATCATTAAACGGACTCCCTTTGCCAAACCATTGAGTTGTCCTTATTGATTGGTGTAGGAGTAATAAATCTGCATCCCCATCCATCTCAAGGTGCAGCTATCTCGTCTTAAAGTACTTCAGAGCAAACCTCGGACCTATGGGCCGGCCGGGAGTCTCCTGAGTACACTTGGCAGCAGAGATTTGATGGTTATCGATTATCGATTTGAATAAGACACCTATTGACCGTCGACATAAAGTAACTCTAGGTCTTTGGCAATATCACGAGTCCTTTGCCATTCAGCTGAGGATACCGTGAAGCTCCCCATAGACAGTGGTAGTGTAAAGAGACTGCAGACAGTGCCTGAAGGGATCCGTGTTCCCCACGCATCCCTTCCCATTCCTACGGGCAGCTGAACAGGTAAAAAACCAAAGAAGGCGGTAACGAAGGCAATGATCCCGCGGGTCCAGAGAGGAACCATGCAAACGTTGAGTGAAGAAGACTAATGTTCTGGCAAAAGTGCATGCTCTAGAACTAGTAACGGGAAAAGGTAACGGAGGGAGGCGGGAAAAAACTAAAAATAGTTAGAAGTAGAGAAGAGTGTATATATATATAAGGGGATAGTGACTCAGGAATAATTAAATAAATAAAGGTTACCGGGGAGGACACCCGAGAAGAGAGAGGTTACCGGGGCAGACACCCAAGAAGTGAGAGGATTCACCTTATTCCTACGCTTTTCATACAAGTGGCTAGAAGAAACGTGTACCCAGAGTCCCAGCTAAAGGAGGAACGATTAGACTACCACGACGGTTAAAGACGTCCTGAAAGGGGTATGTTTAGACTCCATGAATGGGTAATGATTAGAGGCAGAGATAACTGTGACCAGTTGGTGTCCGTCTAGTCTGTCAAGTGTCTGTCTTACATGTTTTTTGTTGTGACGTCATATGTAAAGAAAATTCTTAGAGAAGACTGATTTAAATTTTATGCAATTTAATAGCTGAGATAAAATCGCATATGAATTGATGTTTTTTGAGTAAATCAGAAGGTATAAAATTTTGTGAAAATTTGGATTGGAGCTTGCAGTGTTTGGTGCTTGCTCATATTGTTGGAACTGTGTAAGACACACGAAAGTGGTGACCAGTGTTATATAAGAGGAAAGGGAACAGATTTAAAGAATGGAGGATATAACTCCATTGAACCACTTATGCAAACAATTGCCGAAAACACGCACCCAAACAAAAGAAATATATTACAGAGTGGGTTAAAGAAACTGCCCACAAGATGTTTATGCCATGGCCACAAGGTGGGTCCTCATCTAAAGCCGTCTTACAGCATATGACGACATATTTGCATGCCACATACACGGGCAAAAAGCTAGAAAAACGCCTCGCTGCCCTGGAGCTTTGGTAAATGTATGAGCAGGGAAAGGAGGAAAAGCCGCCAACAGATTGAATACTTAATGTATGCACAGAGGGGGGTGAGACGCCTACTGTGCCACCTACCCCATCTGAAACGAAAGTTGAAGAAAGTAAGAACGAGGCATTATACCCACTGAGAGAACTCAAAGCAGCCACGGTGTACAGCAACCCCGCATATGAGTCACCTACACATAGTAGTTATGAAAATCAAGGGAAAGATATGGGTAAGAATATTGCCTCCACAATCCCACGGGACAAAGGGAGACGTGATGACGAAAGAAGAGATCATGCACAGACAAGTGCATCTCTTAACAAAGAGAGAGAAGGGAAGAGATGGAAGGGAAATGAAGATAGAACTAATGAGATAGCATTCGTAAAATACGAATGGATGGGAGGGCACATTTTATTGAAACTTGATGGCAAAGATATTGATGACGCAAAACCAAGGGAAAGGATAGAGGATGTACAGGGAAAGGGAAAAGAGAAGGAGTAAAGAGATGAAAGAATAAGAAAGAAAGACAGACAAAGGCGAGAACAGCTATATCGTGAAGAGCAAGAGAGACAGCTCGATCACAACCCAAGAGCAGCCAATGATCAAGACAGAAAGAAACAGCAGAGGTTAGAGGAAGAGCAAAGGATTTGTGAGAAAAGAAAAAAGAGATGAAGAGATGAAGAAATTCAAAGGGCAGATGAACGTAGAAATGAAAAGAGTAAGGAAGAAGATAGGGTCAGAGAAGAGGCGAGGAAACGCAAAGAATTCGATGATGATATAGAACGCAAGCGAAGACAGAGAACATGCGATCTTGAATATCTGGGGAGAGAGGTTAAAAAACCTGATCCAGTAGTAGATTGGGAAGATATAGAAGAATTCTTTCCTATGTAAGATTCAGTACCAGGCACGTCTAAGGCAAATATGGAAGATGACTTTGACACCAGAAGCATTGGAGAAACGATCGATAGAATATACGATGTGATGGGGTTAGAACAAACACCCCAGGGGGAGGGGGAAGACGAGTGCTTGGAGAGCACTCAGCTGTACGACACTGAGGATGTCTCCAGAAGTAGTGGGAATAGAGACCTATCCCTGGATAGATTAGAAATAAGTATAAGTAAGGAGGACACAAGGATAGGCACTAGTTGGGGACAGAAAATGTCTGACTTGGAAAGGGAAGAGCGCGAGGAAAATGAGGAAGAGAGACGGAGCGAAAGACGACTCCCAGGGGAAAAAGGAATAGGATGGTCAGACACTAGTGAGTCTGCACCGAGGGTATCAGAGTCAGCCACACAGTCTGACCGACATGAAGAAGCATCTCATGGTCAGAGGGGGGTGTCATCACTGCCCTATGTAGACAGGCTCAGGACATTGCCAGGCAGATGGCAATGCAGGAATATTACCCCTGCAATAGACAGAAGAACAATGAGAGAAGAGAGAGAGGGCTATGCATCCCAATTTCCGTTGCTCGAGAAGAGGGGAGTAAGACCGCAATATATTCCATGGCCACACATGGATCGAGAACATTTGAAAAACAAGCTGCCAATGCTGACACCGGGAGCCGGAAAGTGGATACATGAGTTAGAAAAAATGACAGGAGGAAACACGTACTATAGGGGACATTAAGGGGCTGATTCATGGAATTTGTGTGACGAAAAACAGGGATTTGTGCGCCATTCTGCCCGCAAATCCCTGTTTAACAAATGGGGATTAGTGGGCAGAATGGCGCACAAATACCCATTTTTCGGCGCACAAATTCCAAGAATCAGCTTGTAAGGGTCTCCTAATCGCCATACTTGGTGAGAGAGCAGATGATGTGTGGGCATGATCAGGCTACCCTGGCGTAACCACAATTTTTACCGCGCACGACGGAGCTCCATTTAACAACTGTAGAGCTGCAGTATGTAAAGGACTACGAGTACTAAACCCAGATACTTCCGATATGGGAGCTATAATGACGTGAAAAATGAAGGAGTCTGAAGATCCGTTAATTTACATACAGAATTTTAAAGACAGATGGGTGCTCGAGACTCATGAATCTTGGACGAAATCTATACCTGTGTTTTACCATATATTGTGCCCAGGGCTGCCCGAGCCAGTGCAGAAACAACTCAAGAAATTGGTGGGAATTGAACCCAAGCCTTGGGCTGAAATACAGTTGACCTTTGCACATTATTGTAGACTGCTGCAGGAAAAGAATTGCAAAAAGGTAGCCGCTCGAAAGGGTGAGGAAGTGAAATTGGTGCAAAAGAAATTGTCAAAATATGCTCTTGAGGGAGCCATGATAACTAGAACAGCTGAATCAAGCATGCAGCAGGTGACTAATCCACAGCAGAATAATCAGGGCAATATGGGGTTTTACCCCAGGGGAAGAGGATGGCAGAGTAATCAGGGAGGTTTCCCAAATAACCAAGGAGGTTTTCAAAATATGCAAAATGGTAATCAAGATATTTCAAATGGGCAAATGATCCGACCACCGCTGTATGTTGGCTGTGTGGAATGACAGGGCATTTGCACGCACTTGCAGAAATCAAGGCATGATGCAGAATGGCCAAGGAACAGGAGCAGGCATGGCAAATCCACCTGCAGTTTTACAGCAGGGTGGTGCACAGAATCACACGGTGCAACAACAAGCGCCAGGAGCGCAACAAGGGGTGCAACTGCAAAGCATGGGGAGTTTTCCACAAGGACAATCCCAACAGGCACCGCTGCAACTATCGCAGACGATGAGCACAGGGCAGACCATGAACCCTGGAATGGGAAGTAACAATGGGACTGGGGGAAATTCACCAGCACACAGTGGGCCAAATGTGTATATTAACTAGGACAGCTCACTGGGAACCCTGATGTGTTCTATCCTATCAGTGACACCAGACCCTCACAGGGAACCTAGGGTGGATGTCGTTTTAGGGGATAAGGAATATTCCTTCTTAGTTGACACGGGTGCAACACGCTTGTGCATACGTGAAAGCAAGTTTTCCTTGTCCGGCGAGGCCATGGATACTCAGAGTTTTACAGGAGCTAACAGTTGTGTTCCCTTCACAAATGCACTTCCAGTCTCCATAGGAGAATGTTAAATGAATTTGCTTTTAGTATATTCTCAGCAGACCCCAGTAAACATTTTGGGTCGAGATTTAATGAAAAAATTAAACATGAAAATCTTGTTCACGCAGGAGGGAATAGTATGTTCCACCCCAGGAATGCACTACTCAAATGTATGCGAAATGATTAGAGCATACTCAGGACACATAGCCATGAGGGCCATACCATTAGAGCCAGAAATGTTTGCATATGCTGTGCGTGTGCTTATGGCAGGATTGCCAGGCCTTGCAGACGAAGACATGAGAACCCCTGATGAGTTCTTATTCAGACCCAGAATACCGATGCATGAGAAGAAGGGACAAGTATTTCCCTTGATGATACACACGGCTACAGTGCGAGGGAGAGTGGCCTTGATTGATGGTTATGACGATGAGGGCCGACAATCGTGCGCAGTAATCGCCATTGAAGAAGGATATTGAGTGACCGACATCACCGATGACGATCTGTTTGAAGAGCAAACAAATATGGGAGAGACAATGGTGGAAGTGAGTCTCACCTTTTGGGTAAAGATGATTAAAAGAGAAGTACCTTAGAGAATAATGATGGCACTATATCGTCCTGAATATTTTGATGACGACATAGCCAAGGTGCCTGTCTCAGTATGGCCTACAGGCCCCTATAACGTAGGCCTCTTGAAGGGGGTTGGAGAAGTGAAGATTAAACTGAAACCAGGAGCAATTCTACCAAAGCCCGACAATATCCCATGTCCAGAGAGGCAGATGAGGGGATTTTTAAGCCAATTTCTGCTATGATAGAGCAAGGCATCTTAGTGACGTCAGAGTCGTCATGTAATACATCAGTTTACCCTGTGAAGAAAAGTAAAGGGCGGTCGTGGAGGCTAATTCAAGACCTAAGGCCAATAAATGATATTGTTGAGGCCGAGTTCCCTTTAGTCCCTAACCCGGCTCTAATTCTATGTAATATACCTGTTGAGGCAAAATATTTCATAGTGATTAAGCTAAAAAATTCATCTTTCTCAATCCCTTTGCACCGTGACTCACAAGATCTGACGTCATTCACGTTCAGACAAATGCGTCTGAAAAGCACAAGGCTGCCACAGGGGTACTGTGAGTCTTTTTCTATTTTTAACAGAGTCCTGCAGATGGATTTGAGCAATATCACACTAGAAAGTGTTGTCCTGCAATACGTGGATGACATCTTAATTTGAAGCACAACAGAAGAACAATGCAGGCATGATTCTGTTCAGCTATTGACTATACTGGCTGAGAAAGGATATAAGGTTGACAAAGAAAAGTTACAATATTGTCAAGAATAAGTGCTGTACATAGGCCAGCTGATCTCACATGAGGGAAAGAAAGTGACCCCAGAAAGGGCTGAAGCCATACTGAACATGGCTAAGCCACACACGATAAAACAGATGCAGAGCTTTCTAGGCCTATGCAACTACGTCAGGGCATGGGTCTTCGACTATAGCTCTTACACTAAGCGTTTACCTCAGGCCCTAAAGAAGGCCCAAGTGACAAAAGAAAAGATTGACTGGTCTGAGACCATGGAAAAGGGGTTTGCTGAACTCAAAAGAGCTATTTGCACAACACCAGTTCTAGTAATCCCCAATTATGCAGAGGAATTTTACCTGTTTTCACACACAAATGGCAGTGTTATGATGGCAGTACTCACACAGAGAACCACGTTGGGGTACAAGCCCCTGGCATACTACAGTGGAAATTTGGACCCAGGAATGAGAGGTCATTTCCCATATGAACAAAGTTTACCTGCCGCAGCGTTCGCCATAGAGAAGGCTACAACCATTGTGATGGGTTGCTCAATGACGTTGTATTTCGAGCACTCACAATTTTCCATTCTAGAGAAACCAAAGGGCACATTGACATCTCACAGAGCTTCTGCTTATGAAGTGATCATATCAAATCCATCGATTAAAATAGTCCGATGTAAGATAGTAAACCCAGCTATGTTCATAGCAGAGCCAGTCACTGAAGGAGAGTGCAAATTATGAAGAATTCTATGATGAAATCCCCAGGGTGAAAGAAAATGCCTTAGCAGAAGGAGAGATCATCTTTTTTGACGGGTCTTCGAGGATCAACCAAAATGATGGGCAGGTGTTGCTTTGATGAAGTGCACGAATACCACCTCATTATTCTGCACAGGCTGCAGAATTATTGGCGTTAATACTCGCCATTGAGAATCACGCAGACCAGGAAGTAACGGTGTACAGTGACTCTGCCTATGTGACGTTGACGTTGACAGTACACGCAGGCTTAACGCGCTGGAAAAGGAGGGGCTACCTCCGAGCAGACGGCACTCCAGTGCAGCACGCAGCCTTATTGGACATGCTGATCAAGGCACTACAGCTCCCAGTGGGTTTAGCGGTCGTGAAATGCGCCAACCCACACGAAGGAGACTGATTTTATCTCACGTGGGAATCAAGCAGCAGACACGGAAGCCAAGCGTAAAGCATCCAAAAGCGAAACAATCATGGAAGTGGAAGTTATCCGTGCCAACGAGCGAATGATGGTTACACAAACTGCACCTGAAAGTTACAGTAATTTGGGGCAAACACAGATAATGGAACTCTAAGGGGAGGGTAATGCCTTTAGCTCTATTAAAAGTAGTGTTGGAGCAGTTACAATATGCGGCACACATGACAAAAGAGAACCTAGCAGCAACACTTGCAGAAGACTGGTTCATACTGAATTTAGTGGAGCACATTGCATTCTTTATGGTAAACTGTATAATTTGTCAGCAATTCACAGCTGGGCACACATTAAAAATAATGATAGGAGTCATCCCAAGGCCCAATTGGCCTTTTCAGCACTTGCATGTTGATTAAGTCGACATGATTCAAGTATGTAAAGGGTACAGATACTTAATTGCTGTGGTGTGTCCATTCTCTAGGTGGATTGAGGCAGGTCCATGTACACACCCAGACTGGGCGGCCAGATGTTTTGTGAGAGAAGTGTTCCCCAGGTGGGGGTGTGCGAGGCCATGAGGTCAGATAATGGCCCTCACTTTGTCAATGCAGTGTTCGCGCAGATTAGCTTGCTGTTACAAGTTCTCGTCGGCGTATCATCCACAAGGTAACGGGATCTGTGAGAAGCTCAAAGGCTTGTTAAAGGAAAGTATAGCCAAGTTGAAGCTTACTCTAAAGAAGGGATGGTTGCACTGCCTTGCACTGGCCCTGTACGCACTTCGGAACCAGCCCGGGTCAGACCATCATCTTACGCGACAAGAGATAAAAACAGGAAGAAGAATGAGAACTCCTCTGACACCCCGAGATAGAGCTAGATGTGATGCCCAGTCAACAGGAGAGGTTTTAGGGTCTGAAATGCAAAACTGTCTGAACTACATGATATCTTGCCTTACTTTAGTTTCAGACCAGCTGCAGCGGCGACGGAAAGGTCGCAGAGCAGCACAGAACACAGAAGGAGATACTACAACAGACCAAGTTCAAGGTTTACGTGTTCCATCTGTCTTCCCTGGAGACGCCTTCCGTGTGAAGAATCATACAAGGAAAAAGTGGGACAAGCCAAGATTCAACGGTCCTTTTACAGTGGAGGGCAGCACTCCATCCGCAGTGAAACTACAAGGCAGGAGAGCTTGGATTTTTCTCTGCAATATCAAACCCTACATCGGAGAAGGCCCTCTGCCCGCACCCCAATGAGAGGAATCAACGAGCAACGAGGAAGAACCACAGCACGTACAGACGAGATCCATGACGCGGAAGAAGGATGCATGACCAGCCTGACAAAGACAAAGAACTTATTGCAAATTGTGGCTTAAATTGGACACTTTCTCTAAGCAAAAAAGGGGATAAGGACATAAAAAACAGACACTCTGTGCATCCTAGTTGCAGGGTGAAGAAGAAAATTGCATGTGTAAGCCACAACACAGGCTGTTGACTATTGAACCTTGGACTGATGCACACTTAAGCTTTTATGAGAAAAGAATATGCCAAATTTTGACCGCGGACACTTACATTGGACGCAAACACAGTATCCTGACTCGTTCCACAACAAGGCCCTATTCGGAATCACTTATGGGGTCACGCAGTAGCGACATCACCAAGGATGTGGTCACCTATTTTGATCTAGTGCTAAGATCATACCCGTCATTGGTAGGGAGGCTTACCAGTGTCACTGACTTTCTACAAGATCCTGAAAACAAAAAGACAATAAGACAACTCCTCACTATCATTGCCGAACAATTTATCCTACTCCCTGAGTACAGTGAGGAAGAATCAAATGTTCCCAACACAGGCGGAAATAGATGAGCTCATCAACACACTGTTCTTTCGCATAATCGAAGACTGTCCAACTCTTATCGGGAGAACAACAGATACACTCAAATTCCTTCGAGACCCAGCAAATACAGAACATTTAAGCCATCTTTTAAATAAAATCATAATTCTATTTGCACTACAAGCGACCGGACAGTGGAGACATTGTTCACATTTAAGGAAAACATATCATCCTGAATCCTAATCCTAATCCTAATCCTGAACCTCAGCAAGACAGGACGATTGTCCCTGTCACCAGAAGACACCAGGTTGGGCCATAATGTCCTCTTTTGCCTAGTCATTGACTTTCCAGAGCTAGTGGGGAGACCAATCGATGTTGATGTCCTCACTTTCATGAGAGACCCAGCTAATTTTGCACAGATGGGAATGCTCCTACACAGAATCGTGCCCCAAGTAGAACTCTCTAACCATCAGCTAAGCTATCTGAGGAGATTCTAAAAGCCTTCCGCCGAGGGACAGATCAAGGAAGCAGTGTCAAGAAATCCCTGTGTCCTATCTGTTGCTATTTTTCCCTAGTCCTCCACACTGATCAACGTACACTATGTCCTCAGGACTCAAGCAAATCCGAGCAGTGGATTGGGAGCATACCTATTTTGAACATGCACAGTAAAGGGACCCACTAAAGTTTTATTTTATTTTGATTTTTCTCATAGTCTAGCAAAGTAACTATATCCTGACATAAGAGACAATTTGTCACTCGCGAGAGGGGGGACACTTGTGAAACACCTGACACTCTTAAACTCAGAACTCGGAAGACGATAGTGGTTAAGGGACTAATAACATTGACATTTGGCGAATGATCAAGATGGGGGTCCAGAGCAGCAATCTGGTCCTCCCACAAGAAGAGAGGCACCCCCACTTCTCTGGAAGAAAATGCTGCCGCCTGACCTACCGGCATAATGTACTGATGCATCATATTCATTATTGTTTTACTGTCATTAACAATCAGAACTGCATTCTTTATTGGTACACAACGCGCTACAATTTCAGTGCATCCACCTAATGACGCACACATAAAACCCACAAAAGCACCCAGACCTTATATAGTCATTCCAGTCCCTAGAAGATCTGACGGTGGAGTGAATGGACTTGAAATGGATGTGATTAGCAATGATACACACACACTTGTGGTCACGAACAAACAAAAGGGCCAGAGACAGGGTCGGCAAGAAATGAATGAAGTAATATCACTGACAACTACACACATCCAAACATCCAAACACTGAATGCACACGAAACAGGACTAGTGTCAATGACTGCAGAACCACAAACAAAAGCAGTAGAGAAGAAGATACTGCCTGCCATAAGAAACTCCACAGCAGATGTTGTGAGAAAAAAAGAAGAGGTACAACAAAAACCAACAGAAGCAGTTATATCAGAAACTCTTAGGAAAACAAGAGCCAACTCTGAGAAACTCTCTGCACAGACACAACTGATAGTAGACTCATTAGTTCCACACATAGCCAGAGCAAGGAAACTGCAAGAGGAACTGGAGAACAAAACCACAGAGACTGTAATACCAAGCACATATGTTCCAACGCAAGGGACAAGTACCAGTTCTACAATACAACCATACACCGGACCATTGTCAGGCTGGTTGGCATGGGCATTTGTAACCAGCAGGAGAAATATGATTGAGGAGAGGGGAAGAGCTTCCGGACTCTTGTCCACTCAAATGGTGCAGATGAGGTGGCCTGCACCATGGACCAGGATACCTGAGAATCCTCCAGCAAGAAAAAGCCATACAGATGCATTCAGGGATGTAGTCATAGCCAACTACAGGAAAACATTAAGAATCAAAAGAAGCATGCATGGAGATGACAATGAACTGAACGACTTCCTGGACAGCACAGCACATCTGGGAAACAACATTTGGTACCAGCACATGAAAGAAGTTGGAGACGAAATTCAGAAGGGGAATGCTTTGTTTGTGCACTCCTATCATACAGCATGGGAAAGTCCAAGATCTTCGTAGCTGTAGAATTCGATGTCCAAACAGCACATTGTCTGTCACACGTAGCAATGTGCAAGACCAGAGGCCAGTTCATGAGTAGTGATGCCTCATTAATATGCGTAACTGAAACATCCTATCCTGACGAAGATGATTATGTTCAAGACATTAAGACAAGAAACGGAGCGCATACTAGGAATCATGTGATCAGGTACGAGAAGCCTGCAGTTAAAGGATCAGGAATAAGATGGGAAGTGAACCCGAGACTAAATGTCCAGGGAAAAACTCCAGAGGAAGCTCTAAAGTGGAAGGATAGAGCTCAAATGCAGATTTGGGGAACAGTGCTTTCACCAGATGGGTGGGAAAAAAGAGTGATGATTTGCAGAGCCTGAGTGATCACTGGACTCTACAAAGAAACTGTTGACATCATGCAGAATGGCTGCAAGCCATTATGGCTGAAACTTGCAAAACTATTGACATGGGTCGAAGACAGAGGAGGACCCTTGCAGATAGTGCCACTAGAAATACCCCAACATTCTGCTTCAGGAATAATGGAACAAGAAAGATGGGAGAGAATCAGAACTGTGGATGAGTTTTTGATGCTCCAGGAAGGGTGCATGGAACTGCAGTAATTATGGATCATTATTGGGCATGCGGATCCAAGGCATACATCAGACTGCCAAGAGACAGGAGAGGTATATGCACAATAGTGAATGTCCACATTCCAGCATTGGTGATCCCGAAAAGTGACCTGAATATTGACAGTTTCCAGAAAGCAGATGCTCACCTGAGGAAGAAGAGATCCATGGAACTGATAACTCTGATGAAGAGAGAGAATTACTTCTCTGCTAAATCAGAAGAAGCTTTTCATGCAATCCCATACGAACACAGGCTGTCCAGCCTCACCTCATTAGTGTTCACAATGATTTTTATGCCAAGAATCCAAGTTGGAGTAAATGCTAAATGGTTGCAGATAACCGGATGGGAGATACTACAGACCATCAACACGACCATAAAAGGATTCAGTGCAATCAAGGAAGTGCAAAGAGCCATCTGACTGATGACTCTCCAGAACAGATATGTCCTTGAGATAATCACAGCTATGGATGGAGGAGTTTGTGCAAAAATAGGAGAATCATGTTGCACATTTATACCTTCTCACGAAGAGGAAAATGGAACTTTAACAGAAGCCTTAGGAATGCTGATGAAGCTACAGAACCAGATGATCGACGAAACTGACAAAGTTGATAATGACAGCTGGTTTGGATCACTAGTCTCTTGGGTCCCACAATGGATGGCAGACATATTCAAGTTCCTAGGAGCCCTGCTAGTGATGATATTACCAGGATTTTGTGTTATCAAGATAGTAATCTCACAATGCCAGAAAACTGCAAAGAAAGCCATAGGGATGAAGATCATGATTGATGTCAAGCCAGGATGGAAGCCCAAAGACCTGACTGATGAAGAAATAAGAGACTTTTTGAAGGCCAGCAGGCACGCGCCAGAAGGTGCAAAGTGTCTCTATCCCAGGAAGCACAGAAATGATGTGGGAAGATGGGTTTACTGTAGCCCAAATGGACAATGTCAACTCATGACATGGAATAAAGATGAACATGTAAGAACAGCAGGAAGCCTGAAGGGAGTAATAAAGATATGGGGCCTCATTACGAGGTGGGCGGTAAGGGATTACAGGGCATTAAGCACGGGACCCACAAAGGGACTTTGGAGATAAAAACGGTACCTCAATTTGCGGTACCATTATTAGTGCCTCTCCCCATTCCCATTGAGCCCTATAGGCTCAATGGGAATGGGGAAAAAAACTTGAAAAAAACTTTTTCAAACCATTATGTATAGATCCAGAAGATGAAGAAGGAATGAAACCAGGTGATGGAATGGAGATAAATATAGAAGAATCGAGTGAATTTAATCCAAGGAAGGAGGGGAAAGTGGCCGATGAATCGCCCAGAAGGGGAGTGTGGAGGAGGTCCCAAATAAAGCCTGAACTCCCATCACCCATTTTGAAGTACCAGGAACATTCACTCCAAAATATTTGATGTATGATGAGCAAATAAACCAGCAGAGAGCCGCAGTAGGGCTCTGACCAGTACCCATCAGAAGAGCAACACCTATTGAAGTACCAATACCCAGACAACCATGGACAGTAAAGTATCCATTGATAAAACCCTACCAACAAATGAGACAAAATGAAGATTGCCTAAGTACCGTCCCGGAAGAAACCAAAAAGGCCTTAATGGAAGACGAATGGTGATGTCACTAGAGCCCGGGCAGACTCACAGATAGAAGAAATGCCAACCAATAAAAGACACACAGAGACGAAACACCATGAATAAAGATATCATGAACAAGAGAACGATGTTGAAACACAAAGAAGCTTAAGCTGTAAGCAGGATGAAGATATTTAACCAGCTAACATCTGTACATATGCTTGGAACCGCAAGAAAGCTAAGAAAACAGTGCAGCTTGCTATGCTAAGAAGAAGAATAGCGCCGTGTCAGGCTGAGTCTTGTCTGATGATCTGCGGAAGCTGCTGAAACCCGACTGACACTCCAAGGTGTGAAACACTCAACCAATAATTTCCACAGCTAAATATTCCACACCTCGGGGGGAAAGGGGATGTGGAAAAAACAACAAACAACAGACTCCTTCCAGACCTCTGGACCCTCAGGATATCTGCAGTAGGAAGGAAGCAAAGATTATGCAGTCAACATACAAAATCAACTTTAACTTTGGCTTCAAGGTATAATGAACTGCTGAATAACTCTTGTACCTGTTAATCCTCTGCTACCTGTCCAGACGATGAAAACATTAAAGCTTCACCAAATTAAAGGTAATACAGCTTTCCCTAGAGTGGCTGAAAAACTGTGTTCACAAAACATCAGTCTGTCTTTACTCCAAAAAAATAAATAAAGATATGCACAGAGAAATGGTTGCTCTTTAAGCTCTATCTTTTCAACCTCTTTTCTTTAAACTTCTTGCTCAAACAAATTGTTTTTATGGACCTCAATGCTAACAGAATACTGAGTCTTGCGCGCTCCTGTCTCCACTGATGGATAAAAAGTCACTGCGATCTTCAAATTCTTTAAATTATCACACGTCCTTTAACTCTGCCTCTACAACCTTAACCACTGTTTAATTATTTACTAACTCCACCTAAGCTGCATACCTGTTTAATAACTATGAACTAATGCTTTTGTAATGTTATCACTTATCAACTTTTAAAATGTAATTCCTTCAGCGGCCGCCAGAGTTGTAATTTATGGGCATGCTGAAGTATTTAACATTACGCTAGCCCAAAACACGGCGTATATTTCTCAAAGAATATTTACATTAAATCACAATTCTTTTTAGGAAAGAATTAACTTTCTTCATAGCGCTGGCTCATATAAAAGAATGTCATGCGCGCACGTGACAAAAAATAAATCCTGCTTTACTGCTTAGAGTCTTACATATTATAATATCTGATTATAACCACTTATTTACTTGTATCAGACAGTTTTATAGTTCAGAACAATGATTCATTAAATGATGAGGTAAAAGTCAGCCAGGTATTTCTCTCTTTAACTTGAAGTGTCCACGGCTCACCGTTCATTCCTGTTTTCTCCAGTAAAAAAAACACCAACACTTTCTTCTTAGCTCTCTCAAGCTAGGCCAGGGCCAGGCAAACAGGGCCCACTACTGGATCTTCTAAAGTAATTGACTTGCTCAGCTGATGGTAGACAATGAAAGGCAGTTGAGCACTCCTTCCAGCTGAACAAAAGGAATTCTCAGCCAATCAGATCACTGCTGAACAAAAGGAATTCTCAGCCAATCAGATCACTGCTGTGACCCTCCATCTTGACTTGGGATTCTATCAACACTTTAAATGATAGCGTTAAGGCCCAACCAGCACACAATGAAAGAATGCATCGCAATACTTAACTAATCACACCCTAAATCAAGCACCATCACAGAATAAGACCCAGGGAACCCTGACACGCGACAAGCGCCATTGTACATAATTTACCTCAAAACGAAGCACATTATTATAAGTGCGATTCCACTTTGCACAAAAAGCAGAATCGTCTCAGGTTACTAGAGGCCAAACAAGACAATATTCATGTTCTAGCAACATGAGAAGAGACGGCTGAATTGAAACTCAGCAGATGCAACTTGTGCCAGGAGAGCCAAGGTCATACCAATAGAAGGAACGAACAGTAGCTACATCTAATTGAAACTTAAGTACAGAATATACTGTCTTTGAAAGATCAAGATAAGGAAGCGTAGGCAGGTGGCAAGCCGAATAAGAATTAAATGCACAAATTGAGAGAAACTAGGCAAATTCACGGTGTATGCATCACATGGCCATCCGAGAGAGGAGAAGCACGAGTTCACACCTACGCTTGGCATCCGCCCAAGAAGAACTTTCCCAGGCAGAAGATGCAGTTTCGAGGCCAACCACAGTAACATAAATGACACATAGTTGTTGAAGTGATGATTGATTGTAACCTTAATTGGAGGAAGGCTGAAATGTCTGCATTGGCTTCCAGTAGCTGGGAAGAATAAGGTCAAAACTGTCTGCATTATTCACAAGGCCTTCTAGGCCCTGGGGCCTCAATACCTGCAACTCTCACTTCCTAAATATATCCATGCTCGAGCTGTTCCCTCATCCGCCTCCAACTCCCTCAGGGTCACTCGCTTCAGCGAGCAATCAGTTGGTGGTAGATCTCTTTCTTTGGCTAGGCCTCCCTCTACAACAGCCTCTTTGCGTCACTGAAATGTGATGAGAACCATCGCTAGTTCCGGAAGCACCTCAAAACCTTTCTCTTTGCCTCTGCTTTTTCTCCTCCTATCCCCTGCTGACTTCCTGGCTGAAACTGATTCTGCACTGGTTACCTGGCCACCCTCTGATCTCGGGCCCAGGCAAGCTCCCTCCCCCAGTCGCACCCCTGCACTACCTTTCTGGCAAACCCTTGGGGACTATTTTCTGTATCCCTAACAGTTCCACCACCACCAGATGTCTGCACTTATCCTTGCACTTGCCACCATCGGGCCCTATTTTGACTAATTGTCATTGTTTCTTCTTCCCATGTACTGTACTTTCTCTTCCATCTCCCCATGCACTTGGGTGATCTGAGTGAAACCTGGCCTAAAAGGTTTATTGTCTCTGTCTCCCCTCTGATCCCCCAACCTTGCCTCAGCGCACCTTCAAAAACTTGTGTATACGCGCAGTACAAATGGCATATCATACAATATCACATTGCATGCATCACAACAGGATGCCTGCCACTTACCTTGCACACTTCACAAATGTGTTTTCTGCAGCACCTCACTTACTGCAAACTTAAGAAGAATTATCACAGAAAAGCAACACTAAGTGTATGTTAGCAACTGCAAACAAGAACATACAGTGCATGCATTCAAACAGGATTCCTGCCCCTTACCTTGCACACTTCTGCCATAGGCATCTGTATTTCTCTGTACAAAGAGACCTTCTGCCACAGTTTTTGTGTACACACCACAACCAGAAACCCTATGGAGCAATCCCTTTGCCTCCACTGTCACATTTCCATGGCTACCACCCTGAAAAGGGGCGGATGTGGCACATTTAATACTGAAACTACAGCAGAATCCGCTGAGTTATCGTGCAAAGAAGGTGGGTAGTCAGGGTGGTGAGGGAAGAAGTGTGAAACAGGTTAGGGGATTGGGTGTTTGTTGTTCCCTTGGAAAAGAGGTTAATTTGTTTTATTTATTTTTACGTGCTTAGAAAGCACTTTTTTGTTTTTGCTCTTTGAGTATCTCTTTTGGTTGCATCCTTACATTGTTACAGGATTGACTTCAACACTTTTTGCACAGTGTAAAACAAAACAGCATTGCCAATGTTGGTAAAATAAAATGCCATTTGCATGGAAACAGTGCAAATTTCGCTCATTAATGGTGTCAGAGTCGGTGGAGAACATCCCAGCAGCGGACATAAATTCCCATGCTCCTCTTGGTGGTATGCTTGAGAAAATCACTTTGGCAGTGAGAAAAATCTGCATCACGTCTTTCATCAACTTCTTTAGGCGACAGAGCAAACGTCCACAAGACATGGACCCCAATGTACAGCTCCATAATGCAGTACGACAACATCAACAGTCCCAACAAAGGCCACAATTCTGCAAAGGTCAACCATACCGCTAAAACTGCCCTCATAGACAGTGCCCCAGAAAGCTTCCACTCCTTCCAATGCAAAATTAGCAGCCATGCCTCTTTGCGTGGCATACATGTACAGATCTTGCAAAAAGGTATCACCCACTATTAGGACTTTGCGCCTCTCCATCGTTGCCTGCCACCCTCACTACACAAACTGATGGGGAACAATAGTACCAGCCCTTCCTGTGAGGCACACCCTCAACATCTGATTGGCTAATTCCCACAGTTCCATTTCCAAGCCCACCATGTTTAAAAGGGCAGGATGTGGCATGTGCACTTTCTCAGCTAAGGTGAGGGCCGCGCCACAGTAAAGCAGGGACAGTCCTTCTTCCCTTTCCAATCCAGCCATGCATCCAAGGTGCTAGGCCCTCACCACAGAGAACACAGCATAGTACACCTTAAGTTTACATTCTCATGTCATGTGCAATTCACTCCCCATCTGCAATTGAGCCTGCCAGCTTTCACCCTGGCCACATATTTGCATGCATTGCTGCATAACGTTGCGTCGGTGTGCTGAACGGTATGTAGGCGCCTGTGTACATTGGCCATATTTTACATGTGTGGTGCTGAGCGCTACCTTTCATGCCACAATATCTTACAGTACTTCCTAAAGCGAAAAGGTCTTATAAGGGCCTAAACACAGCAAACGCAAATGGTCACATGTGGCTCCCTATTGTGCAACAGGTGCAATTATCTACACCATATGCTAATCTATGCATAGCAGCTCACTTCCCCTGTTCTACCAAGTCTACAATGTCCTCCAAAACCATTGTGTAAAAGTCACCAACTTCAAATACATGCAGAGTTACAATTGCATGCCTGCATTGTGTTGTGGTGGCTGTGGTGAAGGGCTAGGCTTTTTGGCCATGCACCCAACAGTCTAGGCCTTGGCCACACCCACCACAACATGACAGAGCCATGTAGGCGAACATGTAGCCAGGTTCCAGAATGCAAAAAGGCAACATAGGCACCGGCACGTCTACCCAACCGCAGCGCCATCATGCAAACATGTTCCAGTTACCATAATATACACACATACCACACTGGTTGGCACCCCTACCCGCTTCCAATCACAAAGCATTCCATCACTGCCAACCAAACAACACATTCTTGACAACATTGGTCCTGCTCACAACACTCTAGTAAGTACATAGAACCAATACTGCATAGTGCACAACAACATTTATTAATCTGTGCAATGCAGACTACCAAAGCACATATAAGAACCAGTTCAACCTTACCCTCTTCTACATGGAGACTAATCCAACACTGCAACCTGTGGACATGCTACACCACTGCTCACTGCAGCATCTCCAACCATGCAGCCACAACTGTAAGAAGTAACTGCATACAAGCAATAGTGCATAGTGCAGTAAAACAATTACTAATCTGCTCAATGCAAACTACCCAAGCATATATTGCATCCACTACAACCGTACCCTCTTCCATATGGACAGTATTGCAACACTGCACCTACTGGACATGCTGCAGCACTGCTCACTGCAGCACCTTCAGCCATGGACTGACAACTGTAAGATGTTCTAACAATCACCACACCCATGGAACCAACAATGTATGCAATGTAACCAAACCACGCACACAAAGCAACAATGCCAAACCTACTTGTAACCAGTCAACATACTTGTCGGTGCAAGGGCTATAACCATGCATTCAATACAACATTTGAAGGGTATTTTAAAGGGCAAATCCTAGCAAACACAAATGGTCACATGTGACTCCCTAATGTGCAACCCGCGCAATGACCTACAACATATGCTAATGCACACATAGCAGGTCACTTCTGCCCTTCTGCTGTTCTATCAAGTCTGCCAAGTTCTACCCAGTGGATGCAAGGATTAAATTCGAAACCCTCTGCATTTCCCACAAGGCTTTCTGGGGGTTGGGTCCAAAATACCTTCATCTATCTCTCCGCAAATACCTCCCCTCTTGAGCTCTTCGCACCTCTACCTCCAACTCCCTCAGGGTCAGTTGTTTTTCAAAGAAATGAGCTGGGGGTAGATCTCTGTCTTCAGCTGGGGCCTCCCTCTGTAACAGCCTCCCAGCCACTCTAAAACTTGAGGAGAACCATCTCCGGTTCCGGAAGCACCTCAAGACCTTCCTCTTTTCTTCTGCCTTCTCCCCCTCTCTCCCCTGCTGATCTGTTCTCTCTTGGCACCATGCACCTGGCCCCCCTCTGTCCTCCGGTCCCAGGTACCTGCTCAACCTGCCACCCTCCCGCACTGCCTCCGGGCCCCCCCTTGTACTGGGGTCTGTATCTGTACCCATACAGCCCCCCTTTTCTTCCTGCACTTATCAGACCTGCCCTGTCTGCTGCCTTAAACCTAGCACTTGCAAATTGCTGGCTGCACTTAAACTGTTTGTTGCCTTTGTTATTTGTTTATTGTTATTTATCTGTTTCTCCTCTGCTTCGCACTTTCCACTTCTCCCCCCTTCCATGCACTTTTCCCCTCCCCCTCTCCCATGCACTTGCGCATTCTCAATGTCACTAGGCCTAGTAAGATCGCTGTTTTGTTCTCCCCTGTTCCCCTCCCTTGCCTTGTCGCGATCTGAGACACTTGTGTACGAGCGCGATATAAATAAAATATCAATATGAATATCAGAAGTCCTCCACAACCATTGTGTAAAGGTCCCCACCTTCGAATACATGCAGAGTTACTACTGCATTGCTGCAATATGTTGTGGTGGCTGTGGTGAAGGCCTAGGCCTAGACTAGTGGCTGCATGGCCTACGGCCTACGGCCTTCGGCCATGCACCCAACAGTCTAGGCCTTGCCCACACCCACCACAACAGAACAGAGCCATGCCGATGAACATTTAGCCATGTGTCAGAATTCACAAAGGCAACATAGGGATCAGCACTTCGACCCAACCGCCGCACCATAAAGCAGGGATGAACGCACACATGTTCCACTTACCATAATGCAGAAACATAACACAGTGTTTGGCACCGCTACCCACTTCTATTCACAAAGCATTAAATTAATGCCAACCAAACAACAAAATCTTCACAACATTAGTTCTGCTCCCAACACTGTACTACGTGCATAGAATCGATAGTGCATGGTGCACTACAACACTTACTAATCTGCGCAATGCAGACTACCCAAGCACATATAAGAACCAGTTTAACCGTACCCTCTTCTATATGGACACTATTGCAACACTGGACCCAGACCACACTGCAGGTTGCTCACTGCAGCATCTCCACCCATACACCGACAACTGTAGGATGTTCCAACCATCGCCACACCCACACAACCAACAATGTGTGCAATGCAGCCAAACCACACACACAAAGCACAAAGCAACAGTGTCACACCTACTTGCAACCAGTGGACATACCTTTTTAAGCAGTGGACATATTTCTCTGTGCAAGGGCTCCAGCCCCGCACCGAAGGGGCTCGGACATACCACGCACAAACCACCATAGTAGACGTTATGTTTAAATGTTCATGTCATATGGAATACACTCCCCTTCTGCAATTCAGCCTGCCAACACTCATTACAGAAAGAGATTGCCGCTGGAGCTGTCATGCCATAACGAAGGCTGCATGCAATCACCACACAAGGTTGTTGCCTGTTGAGGTAACCGCAAATTGACGTTGTATTCATGGATACCGCTGACACACCACTGTCTTCTTCTAATGGGATATATCAGATGAAGCACTTCTCACTCCCCCTCCCTTTCCATCCCTTCTTCCCACAACCAAATGCCGTAAAGTATGTTATCCAAGCACTTTCGCTGCTGCATTGTCCTTGAATACAACATGCTGGCGTATCGAAAACTTATGATGCACATCATGTCACCGCAAACTGCAGTGGAATCACATTTTTGACCATGCAGCGAACAGGGAAATGGGACGCCGGGGCGGAGCCAGATATGACTAACTTTAGTGGGCACACTGTTACGTGCAAGAGCCCGAGCCATGCACACAATGCCGTAGGGGCTTTGCACACACACGACAACACTCTCCTCTGCTACACCATGGCGGAGTTTCCCAAAATCTTTGACTTACAGCACGCTTCCCTCCAGCCAACCACGGGCCATGTCCAAAGTTCGCCAACAGCACCGTGTGCTGCAAGCCAATGAGACTTCTGTCCGTGGAGTGAACAGGAAAATGGGTCCGTGGAGCGGAGCCAGATATCACATATTTTTTGAGACATCCATTTCAGTTCTTTGCAACAAAAGTACTGGTCGAATTTCCACCAAACACACAAAAGCACACTTTCTGACCCACGCCCCCGCTCTTGCCGCAAATTTGGTGCAAATCCGTCCAGCCGTTCGGCCTGTTGCCGTGCACAAAGTTTTTGCTCATTCAGTCTATGGAGAAAAAAATAATAATTGGGACCCAATATACATATTCCCCCCCTGAACGAAACCTCACCAAACTTGCCAAAATAATTCAGAGCGGGCCATATACTTTTTTTGCAAAGTTTGGTGAGGATTCCTCCAGGGGGAGCGAAGTTATAAGCCGCCGAAAAAGTGGTCTTCCTATGGGTTTAGCAACTTAACCATAACTACACGTCCGCTACCGCGGGCCGTGTAATGTTGAAAGCAAATAACTCCAAGAGATTCTGACAGTTTGTTGGTAAATTCGTTAACAATTCCTCTTAAAGAGAAATCAATCCCATTGCTGAGGTGGAACGGTCAAAACATAGGAAGGAATTGTATCGCAGACCTATGGGAGCTGGGAACATGCTATGGCAGTTGATTCTGCCCAGCTGATGCCAGAATCAGAGATCAACAGTGAGGACTATTACAAGTGGATCCTTAAAATAATCTTCGAGGGATCTTGGCACAGATGGGCTCTTGAATCTGGTATTGAAAAAGGATCCACTGCTTTGGTCTCAGATATTGAGTGATTTATTTCTCAAAATTGTGAGAGGAGGGTATATCCCGAGTTCCTGGAGGTAATCAATATTTTTCTCTGTATACAAAATGGGTACTCGGCATGATCCTGCTAATCATAGGCTCTTAGCCATGCTTGATGCCCCCAGGAAACTGTTCTGTAATATGCTTTTAGATAGATTGCAGCACGGGGTGGACATAAGAAAGTTTCTTTGTCTACAGCAAACGGGTTTCCATAGAAACATGGGCACTTTACATAACATCTGGGCCATCCATCCAATTCCTTATGTGCCATACATTGAATTACAAGGAGGAGTTTTTATACATTGCTTTTATTGACTTATCCAGTGCCTTCGATTGTGTTGCCCGGAAGATGATTTGGGAAAAATGTGCACAGTGGGGTATTGATTTGTGGTTGCTCAAATTAATTATGTTATTCTATACTGGGACTTCAGTGGCAGTTAGGCTGAATGAGAGGGGGTAACTATACAGATACCATACATATACCAATAGTCTGAAGCAGGTCTGCGTGCATGCGCCCCTGCTCTTTAACCTCTATGCATTGAACATATTCACTGCTATTGAGGGCTGTAACAACTTCCCTCCCAAAATAGGTCACTATTACATCCATCTCCTCGCACATGCTGATGATACAGTGTTGCTTGAGGGAACACCTATCAGTATACAGTCTACAAAGATCTTTTTTTTGGCTCTATAATCATTTCTAGAAAGAACATGGACCCTTAGTATATATGCTCGAAGGAAGGAAGCAAAGATTATGCAGGCAACATACAAAATCAACTTGGCTTCAAGGTATAATGAACTGCTGAATAACTCTTGTACCTGTTAATCCCTGCTACCTGCCCAGAGGATGGAAACATTAAAGGTTCACCAAATCAAAGGTAATGCAGCTTTCCCGAGAGTGGCTGAAAAACTGTGTTCACAAAACATCACTCTGTCTTTACTAAAAAATTAAATAAAGATATGCACAGAGAAATGGTTGCTGTTTAAGCTCTGTCTTTTCAACCTCTTTTCTTTAAACTTCTTGTTCAAACAAATTGTTTTAATGGACCTGGATGCTAACAGAATACTGAGTCTTCAGCGCTCCTGTCTCCACTGATGGATAAAAAGTCACTGCGATCTTCAAATTCTTTAAATTATCACACATACTTTAACTCTGCCTCTACAACCTTAACAACTGTTTAATTATTTACTAACTCCACCTAAGCTGCATACCTGTTTAATAACTATAAAGTAACGCTTGTTTTATGTTATCACTAATCAACTTTTAAAATGTAATTCCCTCAGCGGCCGCAGGAGTTGTAATTTATGGGCATGCTGAAGTATTTAACATTACTCTAGCCTAAAACACGGCATATATTTCTCAAAGAATATTTACATTAAATCACAATTCTTTTTAGGAAAGAATTAACTTTCTTCATAGCGCTGGCTCAGATAAAGAAAGTCATGCGCGCACGTGACAAAAATAAAACCTGCTTTACTTCATAGAGTCTCACAGATTATAATATCTGATTATAACCACTTATTTACTTGTATCTGAGAGTTTTATGGTTCAGAACAACGGTTCATTAACTGATGAGGTAAAAGTCAGCCAGGTATTTCTCTCTTTAACTTGAAGTGTCCACGGCTCACAGTTCATTCCTGTTTTCTCCAGTAAAAAAACACCAACACTTTCTTCTTAGCTCACTCAAGCTAGGCAAGACCCAGGCAAACAGGGCCCACCACTGGATCTTCTAAAGTAATTGACTTGCTCAGCTGATGGAAGACAATGAAAGGCAGTTGAGCACTCCTTCCAACTGAACAAAAGGAATTCTCAGCCAATCAGATCACTGCTGAACAAAAGGAATTCTCAGCCAATCAGATCACTGCTGTGACCCTCCATCTTGACTTGGGATTCTATCAACACTCTAAATGATAGAGTTAAGGCCCAACAAGCACACAATGAAAGAATGCATCGCAATACTTAACTAATCACACCCTAAATCAAGCACTATCACAGAATAAGATCCAGGGAACCCTGACACGGGACAAGCGCCATTGTACATAATTTACCTCAAAACGAAGCACATTAATATAAGTGCGATTCCACTTTGCATGAAAAGCAGAATCGTGTCAGGTTACTAGAGGCCAAACAAGACAATATTCATGTTCTAGCAATATGAGAAGAGACGGCTGAATCGAAACTCAGCAGAAGCAACTTGTGCCAGGAGAGCCAAGGTCATACCAATAGAAGGAACGAACAGAAGCTACATCTAATTGAAACTTAAGAACAGAATATCCTGTCTTTGAAAGATCAAGATAAGGAAGCGTAGGCAGGTGGCAAGCCGAATAAGAATTAAATGCACAAATTGAGAGAAACTAGGCAAATTCACGGTGTCTGCATCACATGACCATCCGAGAGAGGAGAAGCACGAGTTCACACCTAAGCTTGGCATCCGCCCAAGAAGAACTTTCCCAGGCAGAAGATACAGTTTCGAGGCCAACCACAGTAACATAATTGACACATAGTTGTTGAAGTGATGATTGATTGTAACCTTAATTGGAGGAAGGCTGCGTAGCTGAGGGGGCTCCCTGCACCTGGCTGACCATTCTGCATGCTGCTAAGTAAAGTGGAAATGTATGCATGGGGTTGGTGCCAGCCCAATCACAATGGACCAAATAATCTAGGGTCCTATAGTTAGTAGAACCAATGGGACGTTGTACTTTTAATGACGCCTACAGTAGTCATTTTTGAAGGAAGGGCTTAGACGCCCACCTGAGAGTATTTACCAAATCCACTCACTCCGTTACCATATACAGATAAAGTGCCTATATTAAAGTTACCTTTTCCTAGCCAACAGAATTGCATGTTAACTTTTAAGTGTAAGACGTCAATTATGACGAGTTTTGAGTATAAATGTCACTGTTTGTATGAAATTCGTTGGAGTTGAAGCGAGACGGACTATCGCATCACTGCTGATTGCCATGACTCCCCGTTTTTTGTACTTGCCATTAAACGGACTCCCTTTGCCAAACCATTGAGTTGTCCTTATTGATTGGTGTTGGAGTAATAAATCTGTACCCCCATCCATCTCAAGGTGCAACTATCTTGTCCTAAAGTACTTCGGAGCAAACCTCGGCTCTATGTGCCGGCCGGGAGTCTCCTGAGTACATATCTCTCTGGGACTGAAATGTCTGCATTGGCTTCCAGTAGCTGGGAAGAATAAGGTCAAAACCGTCTGCATTATGCAAAAGGCCTTCTAGGCCCTGGGGCCTCAATACCTGCAACTCTCACTTCCTAAATATATCCATGCTCGAGCTCTTCCCTCATCCGCCTCCAACTCCCTCAGGGTCACTCGCTTCAGCGAGCAATCAGTTGGTGGTAGATATCTTTCTTCGACTAGGCCTCCCTCTGCAACAGCCTCTCTGTGTCCCTGAAACGTGACGAGAACCATCGCTGGTTCCGGAAGCACCTCAAAACCTTTCTCTTTGCCTCTGCTTTTTGTCCTCCTATCCCCTGCTGACTTCCTGGCTGAAACTGATTCTGCACTGGTTACTTGGCCACCCTCTGATCTCGGGCCCAGGCAAGCTCCCACCCCCAGTCGCATCCCTGCACTGCCTTTCTGGCAAACCCTTGGGGACTATTTTCTGTATCCCTAACAGTTCCACCACCACCAGATGTCTGCATTTATCCTTGCACTTGCCACCATCGGGCCATATTTTTACTTATTGTCATTGTTTCTTCTTCCCATGTACAGTACTTTCTCTTCCATCTTCCCATGCACTTAGGTGATCTGAGTGATACCTGGCCTAATAGGTTTGTTGTCTCTGTCTCACCTCTGATCCCCCACCCTTGCCTCAGTGTGCCTTCAAAAACCTGTGTATATGCGCAGTACAAATGGCATATCATACAATATCACATCGTATGATATTATATACACATTGCATGCATAACAACAGGATGCCTGCCACTTACCTTGTACACTTCACAAAAGTTCTTTTCTGCAGCACCTCACTTACTGCAAACTTAAGAAAAATTATCACAGAAAAGCAACACTAAGTGTATGTTAGCAACTGCAAACAAGAACATACAGTGCATGCATTCAAAGAGGATGCCTGCCCCTTAACTTGCACACTTCCGCCATAGTCGTCTGCATTTCTCAGTACAAAGAGACCTTCTGCCACAGTTTTTGCATACACACCACAACCAGAAACCTTATCGGGCAATCCCTTTGCCTCCACTGTCTCATTTCCATGGCTACCACCCTAAAAAGGGGCGGATGTGGCACGTTTAATACTGAAACTACAGCGGAATCCGCTGAGTTATCGTGCAAGGAAGGTGGGTAGTCAGGGGGGTGGGGGAAGAAATGTGAAACAGGTTAGGGGATTGGGTGTTTGTTGTTCCCTTGGAAAAGAGGTTTATTTTTTTTTTATTTTTTTTTACGTGCTTAGAAAGAACTTTTTTGTTTTTGCTCTTTGAGTATCTCTTTTGGTTGCCTCCTTACATTGTTACAGGATTGTCTTCAACACTTTTTGCACAGTGTAAAACAAAACAGCATTGCCAATGTTGGTAAAATAAAATGCCATTTGCATGGAACCAGTGCAAATTTCGCTCATTAATGATGTCATAGTCGGTGGAGAACATCCCAGCAATGGACATAAATTCCCATGCTCCTCTTGGTGGTATGCTTGAGAAAATCACTTTGGCAGTGAGAAAAATCTGCATCACGTCTTCCATCAACTTCTTTAGGCGACGGAGCAAACGTCCACTCGACATGGACCCCAATGTACAGCTCCATAATGCAGTACGACAACATCAACAGTCCCAACAAAGGCCACACATCTGCAAAGGTCAACCATACCGCTGAAACTGCCCTCATAGACAGTGCCCCAGAAAGCATCCACTCCTTCCAATGCAAAATTAGCAGCCATGCCTCTTTGCGTGGCATACATGTACAGATCTTGCATAAAGGTATCACCCACTATTAGGACTTTGCGCCTCTCCATCGTTGCCTGCCACCCTCACTACAGAGACTGATGGGGAAAAAGAGTACCGGCCCTTCCTGTGAGGCACACCCTCGACACCTGATTGGCTAATTCCCACAGTTCCATTTCCAAGCCCACCATGTTGAAAAGGGCAGGATGTGGCATGTGCACTTTCTCAGCTAAGGTGAGGGCCGCGCCACAGTAAAGCAGGGACAGTCCTTCTTCCCTTTCCAATCCAGCCATGCATCCAAGGCGATAGGCCCTCACCACAGAGAACACAGCATAGTACACCTTATGTTTAAATTCTCATGTCATGTGCAATTCACTCCCCATCTGCAATTGAGCCTGCCAGCTTTCACCCTGGCCACATATTTGCATGCATTGCTGCATAACGTTGCATCGGTGTGCTGAACGGTATGTAGGTGCCTGTGTACATTGGCCATATTTTACATGTGTGGTGCTGAGCACTACCTTTCATGCCGCAATATCTTACAGTACTTCCTAAAGCGAAAAGGTCTTATAAGGGCCTAAACACAGCAAACGCAAATGGTCACATGTGGCTCCCTATTGTGCAACAGGTGCAATGATCTACACCATATGCTAATCTACGCATAGCAGCTCACTTCTCCTCTTCTACCAAGTCTACAATGTCCTCCAAAACCATTGTGTAAAAGTCACCAACTTCAAATACATGCAGAGCTACAATTGCATGCCTGCATTGTGTTGTGGTGGCTGTGGTGAAGGGCTAGGCTGTTTGGCGCATGGCTGCGTCCTACGGCCTTTGGCCATGCACCCAACAGTCTGGGCCTTGGCCACACCCACCACAACATAACAGAGCCATGTAGGTGAACATGTAGCCAGGTTCCAGAATGAACAAAGGCAACATAGGCAGCGGCATTTATACCCAACTGCCGCCCCATCATGCAAACATGTTCCAGTTACCATAATATACACACATACCACACTGGTTGGCACCCCTACCCGCTTCCAATCACAAAGCATTCCATCACTGCCAACCAAACAACACATTCTTGACAACATTGGTCCTGCTGCCAACACTCTAGTAAGTACATAGAACCAATACTGCATAGTGCACAACAACATTTATTAATCTGCGCAATGCAGACTACCAAAGCACATATAATAACCAGTTTAACCTTACCCTCTTCTACATGGAGAATAATCCAACACTGCAACCTGTGGACATGCTACACCACTGTTCACTGCAGCATCTCCAACCATGCAGCCACAACTGTAAGAAGTAACTGCATACAAGCAATAGTGCATAGTGCAGTAAAACACTTACTAATATGATCAATGCATACTACCCAAGCACATATTGCATCCACTTCAACCGTACCCTCTTCCATACGGACAGTATTGCAACACTGCACCTACTGGACATGCTGCAGCACTGCTCATTGCAGCACCTTCAGCCATGGACTGACAACTGTAAAATGTTCTAACAATCACCACACCCATGGAACCAACAATGTATGCAATGTAGCCAAACCACGCATACAAAGCAACAATGCCAAACCTACTTGTAACCAGTCGACATACTTGTCGGTGCAAGGGCTCTAGCCATGCATTCAATGCAACATTTGAAGGGTATTTTAAAGGGCAAATCCTAGCAAACACAAATGGTCACATGTGACTCCCTAATGTGCAACCCGTGCAATGACCTACAACATATGCTAATGCACACATAGCAGGTCACTTCTGCCCTTCTGCTGTTCTACCAAGTCTACCAAGTTCTACCCAGAGGATGCAAGGATTAAATTCAAAACCCTCTGCATTGTCCACAAGGCTTTCTGGGGGCTGGGTCCAAAATACCTTCAGCTAGCCCTCCGCAAATACCTCCCCTCTCGAGCTCTTCGCTCCTCTACCTCCAACTCCCTCAGGGTCAGTTGTTTTTCAAAGAAACGAGCTGGGGGTAGATCTCTGTCTTCGGCTGGGGCCTCCCTCTGGAACAGCCTCCCTGCCACTATAAAGCGTGAGGAGAACCATCTCCGGTTCTGGAAGCAACTCAAGACCTTCCTCTTTTCTTCTGCCTTCGCCCACTCTCTCCCCTGCTGATCTGTTCTCTCTTGGCACTGTTCACCTGGCCCCCCTCTGTCCTCCGGTCCCAGGTACCTGCTCACCCTGCCACCCTCCCGCACTGCCTCCGGGCCACCCCTTGCACTGCGGTCTGTACAGGGCAGGACTGGGAACTAAAAGAGGCCCTGGAAATAATTACTGGGGACCAAAAGAGGCCCTGGAAATAAAGTTCAAAGTGGCCCTATATGACACATTTTCAGCAAACCCAATGCTTTTCCTATGAGAACATTTGGAAATACCACAGAAAAGAGGCCCAGGGTGCAGAGGCCCACCGGGAAATCTCCAGAGTTCCCTAAAGGCCAGTCCACCCCTGGGTCTGTATCTGTACCCATACAGCCCCGCCTTTTCTTCCTGCACTTATCAGACCTGCCCTGTCTGCTGCCTTAAACCTAGCACTTAACAAATTGCTGGCTGCACTTAAACTGTTTGTTGCCTTTGTTATTTGTTTATTGTTATTTATCTGTTTCTCCTCTGCTTCACACTTTCCACTTCTCCCCCCTTCCATGCACTTTTCCCCTCCCCCTTTCCCATGCACTTGCGCATTCTCAATGTCACAGGGCCTAGTAAGATCGCTGTTTTGTTCTCTCTTGTTCCCCTCCCTTGCCTTGTCGCGCTCTGAGATACTTGTGTACGAGCGCGATAGAAATAAAATATCAATATCAATATCAAAAGTCTACAATGTCCTCCACAACCATTGTGTAAAGGTCCCCACCTTCGAATACATGCAGAGTTACTACTGCATTGCTGCATTATGTTGTGGTGGCTGTGGTGAAGGCGTAGGCCTAGACTAGTGGCTGCATGGCCTACGGCCTATGGCCTTCGGCCATGCACCCAACACTCTAAGCCTTGCCCACACCCACCACAACAGAATAGAGCCATGCAGATGAACATTTAGCCATGTGCCAGAATTCACAAAGGCAACATAGGGACCAGCACTTCTACCCAACCGTCGCACCATAAAGCAGGGATGAACGCACACATGTTCCACTTACCATAATGCAGAAACATACCACAGTGTTTGGCACCGCTACCCACTTCCATTCACAAAGCATAAAATTAATTCCAACCAAACAACAAAATCTTCACAACATTAGTTCTGCTCCAAACACTGTACTACGTGCATAGAATCAATAGTGCATAGTGCACTACAACACTTACTAATCTGTATAATGCAGACTAACCAAGCACATATAAGAACCAGTTTAACCGTACCCTCTTCTATATGGACGCTATTCCAACACTGGACCCAGACCACACTGCAGGACTGCTCACTACATCATCTCCACCTATACACCGACAACTGTAGGATGTTCCAACCATCGCCACACCCACGCAACCAACAATGTGTGCAATGCAGCCAAACCACACACACAAAGCACAAAGCAACAGTGTCACACCTACTTGCAACCAGTGGACATACCTTTTTAAGCAGTGGACATATTTCTCTGTGCAAGGGCTCCAGCCATGCACCGAAGGGGCTCAGACTTACCGCACACAAAGCACCATAGTAGACGTTATGTTTAAATGTTCATGTCATATGGAATACACTCCCCTTCTGCAATTCAGCCTGCCAACACTCATCACAGAAAGAGATTGCCGCTGGAGCTGTCATGCCATAACGAAGGCTGCCTGCAATCACCACACAAGGTTGTTGCCTGTTGAGGTAACCGCAAATTGACGTTGTATTCACGGATACCGCTGGCACACCACTGTCTTCTTCTAATGGGATATATCAGATGAAGCACTTCTCACTCCCCCTCCCTTTCCATCCCTTCTTCCCGCCACCAGATGCCGTAAAGTATGTTATCGAAGCACTTTCGCCGCTGCATTGTCCTTGAATACAACATGCTGGCGGGATCGAAAACTTATGATGCACATCATGTCACCGCAATCTGTAGTGGAATCTCATTTTTGACCATGCAGCGAACAGGGAAATGGGACACCGGAGCGGAGCCAGATATGACTAACTTTAGTGGGCACACTGTTACATGCAAGAGCCCGAGCCATGCACACAATGCCGTAGGGGCTTTGCACACACACGACAACACTCTCCTCTGATACACCATGACGGAGTTTCCCAAAATCTTTGACGTACAGCACGCTTCCCTCCAGCCAACCACCGGCCATGTCCAAAGTTCGCCAACAGCACCGTGTGCTGCAAGCCAATGAGAATTCTCTCCATGGAGTGAACAGGAAAATGGGTCCGTGGAGCGGAGCCAGATATCACACATTTCAGTTCTTTGCAACAAAAGTACTGGTCGAATTTCTACCAAACACACAAAAGCACGCTTTCTGACCCACGCCCCTGCTCCTGCCGCAAATTTGGTGCAAATCCGTCCAGCCGTTTGGCCTGTAGCCGTGCACAACATTTTTGCTCATTCAGTCTATGGAGAAAAAAATAATAATTGGGACTCCACAATACATATTCCCCCCCTGAACGAAACCTCACCAAACTTGCCAAAATAATTCAGAGCGGGCCATATACTTTTTTTGCAAAGTTTGGTGAGGATTCCTCCAGGGGGAGCGAAGTTATAAGCTGCTGAAAAAGTGGTCTTTCTATGGGTTTAGCAACTTAATCATAACTACACGTTGGCTACGGTGTCCAGTCAACTCGTCGAAAAAAAACTGGTCGACTGCAATTTGGTCGACGCAATTTGGTCGAAAACCATTTCGTCGAAAAAATTTTTTTATTTATATATTTATTTTTGGGTTTTCGTTTTGTTAAAAAAATGGGTTTTTAGAGAAAAAAAGGGGGTTGGGGGGGGGGACCCCCCCAAAAAAAAAAAAAAAAGGGTTAAAATAGAAAAAAAAAAAAATTCGACGAAATGGTTTTCGACCAATTTGATTCGACCATTTGTCTGGTCGACCAATTTTTTTCGACGAATTCACTGGCAACCGTTGGCTACCGCAGGCCGTGTAATGTTGAAAGCAAATAACTCCAAGAGATTCTGACAGTTTGTTGGTAAATTCGTTAACAATTCCTCTTAAAGAGAAATCAATCCCATTGATGAGGTGGAACGGTCAAAACATAGGAAGGAATTTTATTGCAGATTCATGGGAGCTAGGAACGTGGTATGGCAGTTAATTCTACCCCGATGATGCCAGAATCAGAGATCAACAGTGAGGACTATTACAAGTGGATCCTTGAAATAATCTTCGAGGGATCCTGGCACAGATGGGCTCTTGAATCTGGTATTGAAAAAGGATCCACTGCTTTGGTCTCAGATATTGAGTGATTTATTTCTCAAAATTGTGAGAGGAGGGTATATCCCGAGTTCTTGGAGGTAATCAATATTTTTCTCTGTATACAAAATGGATACTCGGCATGATCCTGCTAATCATAGGCTCTTAGCCATGCTTGATGCCCCCAGGAAACTGTTCTGTAATATGCTTTTGGATAGATTGCAGCACTGGGTAAACATAAGGAAGTTTCTTTGTCTACAGCAAACGGGTTTCCATAGAAACATGGGCACTTTACATAACATCTGGGCCATCCAACTCCTTATGTGCCATACATTGAATTACAATTAGGAGTTTTTATACATTGCTTTTATAGACTTCTCCAGTGCCTTCGATTGTGTTGGGAAAAATATGCACAGTGGGGTATTGATTTGGGGTTGCTCAAATTAATTATGTTATTCTATAATGGGACTTCAGTGGCAGTTAGGCTGAATGAGAGGGGGCAAATATCCAGATACCATACATATACCAATAGTCTGAAGCAGGTCTGCATGCATGCGCCCCTGCTCTTTAACCTCTATGCATTGAACATATTCACTGCTATTGAGGGCTGTAACAACTTCCCTCCCAAAATAGGTCACTATTGCATCCATCTCCTCGCTCATGCTGATGATACAGTGTTGTTTGAGGGAACATCTATAAGTATACAGTCTACATAGATCTTTTTTTGGCTCTATAATCATTTTTAGAAAGACAATGGTGTGGAGATCTTTTGAGCCTAAACAAAGATCATGAAGGTAGGGTGGCACCAAAAGTGTAACAACTGTAGGCGGAAATTAGACAGGGAGTGTACTGAGGAAGTTACCTCGTATGTGTATTTGGGTGCTCTCCCCTCCTCGTCGCTTTCTCAGGTTACGTTAAAGGAGCATATTAACCCCAAAGCTATGTCCAAATTTGCCCTAATGAAGAATTTGGTTAGCCTTTTCGGTGGGAGGTGTGCTCAGTGTATACAGGATGTCTGCTAGATGGGGCATCCTGTATGGGCTAGAGACTTATACAGATAATGAAGTGTGATGGTTTAAGGCCTTGGAGAGGAAATTGTGAAGACACACCCTGGGTTTGCCTCAATAGTTATCAGTAGAGGCCATTCATATGGAATGAGGTCTTGTCTCCTTAAGCACCCTCACTAAGATTAAAGGGTTTATGCTCCTTATTAAGATATTAGCCGATAATGGTGACTCCTTATATATCTGGTTTAAGGACAGGCAAGCTCACCCATAGTCAATCCCGTAATGAAAACCAAGGTTGAATCCTATAAACATATCCCTCAAACTATTGGATGGGAAATTGAATCTGTAGAGACAATAGCAATGGCTTGAAAGTCTCTTGTTGCTCAAGCTTAAGTATAGGATTGCATTAAAATAATACTGAATTCTTAGCAGTGAAGACATCCTTAAAATTAGATGCTACCCAATGTTTCCATACCTCTTGCCTTTCAACTATCTAATCGAAATTAGAGAACAAAATCTAAGGTACTTTATCATGAAATTACGATTCAATAATGCCATCTCTTACGGTAATTGGGACAGAGGTTTACAGAAAGTGTTATGAGGAAGAAGGCATTTGCGAAAATCAATTTTGGTCAAATGTGATTAGCGCCTGTTTGCAAGTTTTATTAAATGCAGTGTTTTTCGTATGGAGACAAGTAGAGGGTAAGCTAAGTACACTGGTAAATTCATTTTCTGTAATGGTTAGCACTTTTGCTTGGTTTAGTAGCATATGCTAGTTCAATCGTTGTGAAGGGGACATTTAATCATGATTAAATGTGTGTTTTAATGTGTGTTGTTTCATTCCAATGATTGTGATGATGTATTTATGTATGTTTTATGACATGTAAAGGTTTATTTAAACCATATGCACTTATAATTCAAAAACTGTTTATCTAAGGCCCGTGGGTGTCGTATTGTTTTCTATTGCATAACCCTGTTTATTATTTTTTATTTGTTTCATGACTTATTTGAGTCTGGGTTCCCTTGAAAATCTTTGCTTGTGGATCTCTGGTTGTATAGCATCAATTATATGGCATATTGCTTTACATAACGCATTCAGCCTCTGGTAGTAGATTTCGCATTTGGACAGCAGTACAATTATGCCCACTCGTCAACTTCAATTTGGGATGGTTCCAATACACACAATCCGATCTCGATAACCCCACACGTGTTAGGCTTTCAGCATACACAGAATTTACTAGCTGAACTCTTCCTCTCGTTCGGTCCCTTTGTTATCCGCCTACATTCACCTTTCGCACAGCCTATTCTTGAATGGGTCACAAATGGCCTCAACCTTTATGGGTGACAGTCCCAGAATTAGAATTCAGAGTTTGTCCAGTGGGTAAGACTTAGAGGTAAACCCAGACAAGCTGCCCCTCATTCCCAGGGTTTGCTTGAGCTAAACTTGAACCCATCATGCAACCAAAGACGATTTGTTCTTAATACCATATTGCTTGTACATATACAGCCCGGATGATTCCAAGTATATAAGAATAGGCTTCACTGTTTCTTCACTCCTGAGCTCAGGTCCTCCATAACTGGATACACATGCAACCACGCTACCACAAGATTCAATGAAGCAAGTATTGAATGTATTTTGGATTGCTCTTAAAATTATCCATTTACTGATCTTTCTATAATTGTTTACCTAAAATATATGCTGATAGTCTGCTTGGAACACTTCTGTGTTATGTTCCGACACTACCACACAACACGACTTCGCTATATACATCCCCACTTCCCTTTGTCTGTGGCAACTGTACCCTCTTTCCCCTTTCTCTTGTGTCCCAGCTTCTCCTGTTCCTTATCTCTGCAGTCTAAGGCCTACAAAGCCCTGGCATGGGCACAATACACCAACCTACAGATATGCCTATGTGCCCGCAAAGCGCAGTATGGTGATTTGGTGCAGTATAAAAGCTTTGTAACATACCATAACATAACTTGCGGCCATGAACATGTGGTACATTGCCCAATTGGCAAATGTCTGATCTATAGAATTAGGGTATTACTTATGGGTTATGTAAACACAGCAGGATGGCCACACGATTGGGCAGAGGCACAATTGATGTAAGTGCAACAAAAAGCCCACTCACTTATGTGAGTGAACACATAAGAACAAATGTACTACAGGACATGGCACAACTGAAAAATATCTGTGTGGCAAACAATGAAAACCGAAGCACAACTCCAGTAAGAACTACAGTTGTGACTTTGTGAAACAAATTTATACAGAAGTGCTGACACAAAATCAGGTCATCAGACAGTTGTGTCCTGACAAATCACATCTAACCGTATTCGTGATAGCACAGAAAACAGTGACTTAGCTATCAAGCATATGTACATCTTTTAATTATATATTTATTAATGTTGCTTCTTAAGAACCTACAAGACAGAAACCAAACAAACTCCTTGAAATGATCACATTGTGATCAATAATAGAGGTGGCAGTAGAGGAGGTGAGAGGAATAGGAGCAAGCATCAGGCGAAGAGCAAGAGAGGGTCATTGCGGAAGGGCGGTGCATGAAGAAGACCTGAAGGCGTGGGTTCTAAGTAAACAGCAGAATCACATGAGAGAGGTAGAGAGTCTTGAGACCTATGGAGAATAGTTGAACATTCTTGGGACAGTGCAGAATGCATGATTATCTGGATTTCTTTTACTTTTTAGTTTGAGTAATATTCAGGATAAGCCGTAACTTGCTTCTGGTTGCATGCATGCGACCTGCAAGACTAGGTTTGCCTGAAGATAGGTAGGGTGCATACGTTTGCAGATGGTGTAACATACTTAATCCGTGCTTAAAGTGGGAGCCGGGAAGCATGGATAAGGAGAAGACGGGCATAATGTTTCTTTTTGCCACCTGTTATCAATTGGGCAGCTCAACAAAATAGTTTTAATGGAGATAGTGAAGTACAGTATGCCCCACAAATAAACCATTGCCTCCGTTTGGATGTGAAAATACTACTTCAACTATCTCCTCCTCCTCAAATGGCAGATGCAGACCCAACAATAGAAACTTAGGGATTTTACCCCTTAAGGGAATTGAAAGCAGCGTCAGGATACACTAATCCTATTTTTGCATCACCCACGTATAGCAGCGAGGACACACTTAGAGGCGCTAAGCAGGCAAAAAGTTGTTAGTGGCGAACATAAAGAGCGCAGTGACTTGCAAGCGAAACTGAGAAAAGATGATGAGGGAACGGACAGGACATAATGGGGATCATGAGGTGACAGTCCCGACAAACAAATGGGTATGCGAACAGATGTGGCTTAAACTGGATGAGAAGACCACAAGCGAGTTACTAAAGACGGGAGCGGAAGCTTCAAGTCATAAGGATATAGAGAACGAAGCAAAAGAATGGCCAGATTTAATGGAGGAAGTACAGAGAAGAGAAAGGGAAGAGAAGGAGGAATACGACAGGTTGAGAAGAGAACAAGAATAAGCAGAAAAGAGGGAAAGGGAAGAGAGAAAGAAGAAAAGCTAGAGGAGACAGCAATGAGAAAGGCAGAGGAAGAGAAGGAGAGACAGTCGCAATTAAGGAGAGAAAAGAGAATTTTGGAAGTCGAGCAACTCTTTAAAGAGCGCTGACGCAGAGTAGAAGAGGAGGATAGGAGACGTGAGCGGGAGAGAGATAAAAGTGGAGAACGACATTCTAAGAGAGCAGCGGACACTAAAACGGATCTGACACATCTGGATGATGATGAAGGAGAGGGGACAAGGAGAAGAATAGGGGAGCTCTATAGGAGCAGAAGAGACTGCTTAATGGCCCCTAAGGCGAGTATGAGCATGAGGGGGTTGCATGTGATTTTTGGGACAAAGCCAAGGGGAACTGATGAGGGAAAGTGACATTAAGAAGACTTAACTTTGTGGATGAGAGAGACGAAGACAGTGATGACAGTATTGGAACCTTAGGGTCGGACGAAGATCGATGGGAAAGTTACGATGAAGAGGAGGAGCGGATTTGCTGCCACTTCAAATAAGTAATCCCTGACAGAGACACATTATGGGGACAAGGGGAAAGCATGGGAAGAGACAAGGGCAAACTTGAGGGACAATTAGAGGTCACTCCATATGCACAGAGGCTTAGAGCCCCGCCAGGATGGAAACGGGCAGAGATGACAAGGGCGTTTACAGCCACCAGAGATATGGGGAGACGTGCAGAGCGAATGGGACTGGCACAGTTTCCGTTAATAGAGAAGCGGGTGGACTACCACATTATATACTGTGGCAACATATGGATAAGGACAATTTGAGATGGAAGCTACCCTCGTTGACTGGAGGGGCTGGGATATGGATTTATGAGATAGAAAGAATGACAGCAGGGGCGACACTGGAAGTGGGCGACATGATGAGATAACTTTCAGCCAATCATGGGGAGGTAGCAGACGATGTTTGGAAAAGAGCAGGATATCCCATAGTGACAGCACAGAACACAGTGCATGATGGTGCACCGTTCAATAATTGCTGAGCAGCTGTATAGCAATTTCTAAGGGTACAGTACCCAGACACATCTGACATAAGCACGATTATGTCACGCTGAAGGCGTTAGGATGAAAATCCACTTCAGTATATTCAGGAGATGTAAGAGCTTTGGCGTCTTGAGGCGACAGAACCGTGGGATAAAACAGTGTGGTTATTTCATCACATATTATGCCAAGGGCTGCCAGAACAAGTGTAGAAGCAGCTGAAGAAATTAGTGGGGATGGAAGCCAGAGATTCAGCTAACTATAGCGCACTATTGTAGGTTAATGCAGGAGAATGCAAGGGAGAAGTGTGAGGAGAGGAAGCAGGAAGAGGCGAAGTTAATGCAGAAGAAGCTATCAAAGTCCAAAATGGAACGGATGTTGGGGACAAGTGGAGAGAGCGTACTTTCCCAGAACGTGCAATAAATTGACCACAGACAGTAGAAAGAGGTTTCGTAGAAAGGGTAACGCAAACCACGGCACAAGGGTATGGGGAGGATTGCCCTGGGGAAGAGGGGTTGGATACTCAATTCAACAGGGCATAGATGGATTTAATGAGGACAGCCTAGACAGATGGGGGATTCAATTCAATGCTGGCTATGTGGAAGGGTAGGGCATATATCGCAAATGTGCAGGAGCAGGGGCAGATTGCAACAGAATGGGGGAATGGCACACCAGCCAACCTACCAGGCAGAACAGACTGACTATTTTACCCAAGATCACACGCACATACAGGTATATGCGCCACAACCCACGCAAGCACAAAGCATGCCAATGCAGCTGTACCAACCCATGACGCGTACACCACAAGCACAGGAACACATGCAGTCACCTCAATCAACACTGCAAAAACAGATGTAGCAGAAAATTGTAGCCACGACATACACAAACACCACAATGCAGACTCCTTTACGGAAGCTTGGGGAAGTGACTGTATTTGGGCAACCCTATTACTGGGATAGGGATGATGTTATATCCACAATAAGACAGCCCACAGACAAACCTGATGTGTTCAAACATATCCGTTACATCCGACCCGAATTAGGAACCACGTATGGGGGTGACAGTATGTGACAAGACTTCCTTTTTTCTTGTGTATTAGAGAGGGGAGATACTCAATGTCAGGCATTGCATTGAATGAGCAGCAATTCTCTGGGGCTACAGGTTTGGTTCCTTTTACTAACAAACTTCCAATGGCTATAGGGGAACATGACCTGACAATGCCATTATTATATTCCCAACAGACACCAGTAAAAATAATGGGTAGGGACATGATGAGCTGACTTAACATGACCAATTCATTCACTGATCAGGGGATAGTGTGTTGAACTCCAGGAATTCACTACATGAATGTGAGAGAACATATTCAAGCATATTGGGCCTCATTCCGAGGTTGGAGGTAAGGGTTAACGGTCACCGTTAATGGCAACGGTGACAGTTAACACTTACCACCATATTCCGAGTTCCCTTTTGCGGGTTGGCATTTAACGCCTGCTTTTAGCAGGCGTTAAAAATCCAACCCGCAAAGGGACCTTGGAGTAAATTACGGCACCGTAATTTACGGTGCCGTAATTTACTCCTTCCCCATTCCCATTGAGCCCTATGGGGGCAGGAATGGGGATGGGGAACCGGTATGGTGAATGGGGAATTACCGGTCCCTCCAACCTTGGAATGGACCGGTAATTACTCCATTCACCATGCCGGATTTCCATGGAGTAAATAGCTCCATGGTTGCTTACCATGGTGCTATTTACTCCATGGATAGCGCCAGCCTCGGAATGAGGCACATTGTGTGCAGACTGTACAGAGGGGGGTGTCAGCAAACCTCAAGTTATTCCAGTATGGAGTGAAAGCTGATAGCGTGGCTTCTAGGGATACAAGGCAAACTGCTGCGTATTCCCAATAATTTCTTGTTCAGACCAGAGATTCCCTTAGATGAGAAGGAAGTACAGATGTTACCAATAGAACTAGAGCCAGTCATAGTAAGGGACAAGAGAGTAGTATTACATGGAACTGATGACACAGGACAGGCATGGAGGACAGTTATCGAGGCAGAAGAAGGTCATAGGCTGACTGACATGATAGACGAGGGACTGTTTCAAGATGATCGTTCAGACCTAGAGACAGTGTTTTTATGAGCATTACCTATTGGGTGAGAATACATTACAGAGAAGTGCCACAGAGAATGGTGCTGCTGAAAAAGGCACCACCACTATTTCTTGAGGAAGATCTGGCATGAGTAACCAGTGTTCTATCGACTAGCAGTCCATATGAAGTAGCCCTGTTAAAAGGAGTAGGAGATGTCAAAATACAGCTCAAGCCAGGGGCTATCTTACATAGAGCAAGACAATACCCTTTATCCAGGGAAGCAGACAAAGGCCCTCATTACGACCCTGGCGGAAAGTAACTGACATGACCGCCATAGCGCAAACAGCGTTTCCGCCACTGCACGATGGAGTAAATTGCGGCTGATTCCGACCCATCGGGCACAAGCATTACGCCATGGCGGAAGTGCAAAGTCCGCGACGGCGGAAATGACCCCAAAACGCCCCTTACCGCCGTCGTACGCCGCCCTAGGTGCAATTCCGCCACCCATCTCAGCGGTCACCGTAATGACCGGTCAGCGCAAACTAGGGCCACCGTAAATATACGGAAACGGAAGTAAAAACATGGGGCCGGAACGGGAAACAGCACGCCGTACACCCATAAAATCCGAATCCCAACACAACCATTGAAAAACCGACCCTGAGACACATCCCAACCCGTTAGCCACCCCATTTAAAAAAATAAATATGGGAAAAGTTGCTAAAAAAGCGTGCGATCGCAAGCGGCAGGTCCACTTCTCCCATGAGGAACTCACCGTGCTCATAGAGACCCTCCAGGAGAATGCTGCCGTCGTCTTCTCGACGCAAATGACGAGGACGGCACTTGCAAACAAGAAGGCCATATGGGCCCTGGTGGCACAGCGGATAAGTGCGGTGGGGACCGCACCCCGCAACCCACAGCAATGCAGAAAGCGATGGGACGACCTACGGATACGCGTCCGGAGCATACTCTCTGCCAACCGGAACATTGCCACAGCTACCGGGGGAGGATCGGAATCACCCATCAAGTTGACCCCCTGGGAAGAAATCTGTGCCTCCACCATTGGAATGGAGAGCATAGAGGGAGTTGGAGGGATGGAGAAAGGAGTGCAGACATCCGAAGAATCAGGTTGGTGGGCCAAATAAAACTATGCTAAATCCACAATTACCAACCATGTGAAGTACCATGTGTCCCCATAGTGCAATAGAAACACATGTCCAGGAGAACGACCACATACATTGCCATGACAGCGCCCTTTAAAAGTCAGATTAAATACATAAATAATTAAAAATCCCAAAAACACACTCTACATGTGCAGCATGCACACCCTAACTGCAGACTGCAAAATAACTGCATCCCCAATCCACACAAAAATGAGACCACCTCCAAGGCCCTGACCCAAATCACCCCCAGGTACCACCCCAATGCATGTGATACATTGCCATTACAATTACCACAGACCCATGAATAACGCTCGCCCTCCTTTACTCCACCACAGGGTCCGATTCAAACGACGAGCTTCAGGACACCCCTACCAGCACACCTGCAAAGAGGGCCAAGACCAACGGCCAAAGACCCTCCACCTCAGCTGCACGGATTAAGACACGGCAGCAGCACAAATCGAGTGGCAGCACACTGGAGGGGACTCCAACAGGCACCCCAGCAGCCAGCATGTCCACAACAGCAGCACCACAGGTCCCCCCAATGGATGCCACAGAAGGCACTGCTTCTGGTGGCAGCAGCACCAAAGGTGACACTGCATTCATGCCAGCATGCTCCGACACAGAAAACGGTGCTGTCGAAGTAGGACCCATCCATGACCTGTCTCAATCCCCCTGTTTGTATCATCCCGTACACCATGAGGAAACCACGCAGGGGCACCCACAAGACGACGACTGGCAAACCCCCACAAGGCCTGTGGCAAGGCAACATGAGGCGTCCAGCCCCTCTGTGACACCACCGCAAATGGGCATGGCCCAGCAGAGGCAACAGTCCCTCGAGCAGATGATTGTGCAACAGCAGCAACTGGCCACGCTCCTCAAGGAGCATGCTGCTGAATGTGGGGGTTCTAAGGCAGCCATTGAAACATCTACTGAGACACTTAGGGCAGAAATGGAGCGAAGTACCGAGAGCCTGAGGGGACAAATGGAGAGAAGCACCGAGAGCCTGAGGGGGGAACTGCATGCGACGTCCAAAGACGTATGTGGTGAACTTGCCGCTGTGCGCCGTGTGCTCACTGAGCTCTCACAAACCCTTAGGGACATGCATGGACGTGAGCAGGCAGAGACATCATCCGTTGCAAGTTCCGTCCAGGGCAGCCCCCAACGTAGATCTGGGAGGAACCGGCGCTCCACAGGCAGGGGTGCCCCTGATACCCGGAGAGGGGGCTTGCAATAGCGTCTGCCCACTGACAATGAGCGTCTTTGGACACTGGTGTTCGGGGGGGAGGTAGGAGGGTGGAGGGGGTGTGTTGTGCTTCATTGGGTGGCGGGTCGATTGGGTGTGTAATGTCATGTCACATCTGCAATACAATTCTTCATATTCATCCAATGAGATGTGTGGACATTGATCTTTGTGTACGAGGCCTATCTTGGCGTACAGTCCACATTGTGCATGTCCCAGAAACACACAGTGCCACAAGTCCCGTGTCCATGTAACAGCCACCAGGCGTGAGTGCTAGAAGCATGCATCTATGATATTCTGACGTAATTCACGGGCCTCCTGTGCCTCGCGGACCCCTTGAGGTGCTGCCACATCCCCACCCTCATCATGACCATCTTCAGGTGCTTGCAGTTCTGCGTCGGGGGGCATGGCCACATTCCTACGTACGCACATGTTGTGTAGCATGACACATGCCATGACCATCTTTGCAACCTTCTCATGGCGGTACATGAGTGCCCCGCCAGACCTGCTGAGGCAGCGGAAACGAGCCTTCAGTAGGCCGAATGCCTGTTCTATGACCATACGGGTACGTGAGTGGGCATGGTTGTAGTCTCCTCATGCTGGTCCTGTGGGTTCCGGATTGGTGTAAGGAGCCATCTCTTCAGTGGATACCCGGCATCACCTGTATGTGGACAACAAAGGATGTTTGTGGAATGTCATTGCTACGTACGCATCCCCCCCCTTCCTGCCAGGTCATTCACGCATCACCTACCCCACATACTCATGCATTAAATGAGACTCACCGAGTAGCCAGGATCGGTGCCCTGCGTGTCGCTCTATGTAGCGTGGTATTGTAGAGTTCCGCAAGACCATAGAATCATGGGTTGATCCTGGAAATCGGGCACAACAATGTGTAAAGATCCTGTTGGAGTCACACACCATTTGTACATTGATAGAATGATATTGTTTCCGGTTGCGGTACTGGACCTCCATGGCATGTGGGACAACCAATTCCACATGGGTGCAGTCGATGGCACCAATGCAACCCGGTATGCCGCCAAGTGCATGGAATCCCACTTTTGTGTTTGTAATCTCCTGCTCCGAGCGTGGTAAAGTGATGTAGTCGTCTGAGTGCTTCAGGAGGGCATCAAGCACTTGGAATAGTGTCCGTGAAAATAGTGGCTGTGAAATGCCATGCAACTGTCCGACTGTGTGCTGGTAGGTGCCTGTGGCCAGGAAGTGGAGTACAGACACCACCTTCAGTAGGGGTGGGATGGCGGTTGGGCTATCTATCATGCTGACAAGGTCAGCGTGTGTCATGTTGACAATGGCGGTTATGGTGTCCCGGTCCAAACGGTAGAGGGTGTGGATCTGCTCAGCTGTGAGGTTGAACAGATTAGCTCGGAGGCGTGGGATTGCGGGCTGCCTGCGTGGTGGTAGTGGCTGTGCTGGTGGGGCTTGCTGGCCATGCCTTGCCCTCCTCCTCCTCCTCCTCCTCCTGCGTCTCCTCTGTGCGGCCGGTTGTTGTAGTAGTTGGCGTTCGTCTTCTTCTTGAAGTTGGAGTACTTGCAGTGCAATCAGGTCCCCCAAGCCCAACATCGCTAGTCCTGCCGGTAGCATTCTGGAGTGGGTGTGGTTGGGGGAGGGGGTTGGGTGTGCAATTTATGTGTTTTCTGGCTGTATAGCCTTCACCTGTGGTGATTCATTCCACCTGTGTCAGCTGCAATGCCTTTCGTGCGAGCACGTCCCGCACACGACGCTGCAATTCGACGCATGGCATCTTGCATTTACATTCATGTTCTTAATCCCGATGGCAGTGTAATATTGGTTTATATGTTAATTCTGCTATGGTCCCATTGTTTCACATACTATATTTGCATTCGCGAGCAGACTTGTGGAGGGTCAGTGGAATGTAGTGCTCGATCAACGGTGGACCCTCATGCAGCACTGTACCGACGTTCACCAACGGGCGGGGAGTCCCATTAGTGATTGAGGCCAGTTACCATTTTCACACACAGCCGCACTACATAGATGTATTTGTGTATACAAGCGTTCACAGATGCCTTTTCGACGTGATGTTGCAAATTAGGAATTCGAAGGACAGCGCTTTCGGTTCTCAACTAGCGGCGTGGAGACGCCCACAGGTCTGACTGGAAATATAACGTTCTATTGTTGAATGTCCTTGGGACAGGGCCCATGACGAGAATGCAATGATTGATATGATTTGAATGGGATGCGCTATAGCGTAGTGGACGATAAGGCAGGACGTTCCCAAATACATGTAACTTCACTACACAAGAAATCCGGGCAGGAGCACAGTGGATTTTGAAGACTGCATTACGCACAGACTCAATGGAAATTTCGAATGTTATGTGAGTAAATATTCAGGCGTTTTCATACCGGGATGAGGGAATGATGAATGGATGCATGGACAGATGATTTAATTGGGAGTCTGCCATGTACATGGCTATTTGGAATCTATCCCCTTCCCCTGCGCTATGTGATGCAAGGCTGCCATAGTGGGACCATCGTCTGTCTGCCCTTGTTGAACCCTCCCTGTCTCGACGCGCCTTCAATCACTTGTGTCTATGCACGTTGATAATCCCATCTGATGGATCCTGTTCTGACAGGCGCATGCACACAGACACTCGTTTGTAATAGTGTATTCACCTCGATTTATGTCGTTATGATTCGCAAGTGATTTTTGGGTGCAATTGATCCTTATGAGTGGGCTAGCATGCATATGGTTGTAGGTTTGGTGTGTTGAATGAAGTGAGTAATACATATGAAGTTCGGATGCCCATACTATTATTTTTTTCATTTGGGTGACAGGTATCTCCTCCCCTTCTGCCGCTGCCATCTGTACGCCACTCCTGCGGATGGCTTCTACAGTCGACACCTGCAGCTTCGAGTTAATCAGTGGAGCACCATTACGATCTTATGGGACGATCGCCAATGGGCCACATGCCCTTACGCAGTACTAGTGGCTAGGAGCAGCATACCTACCTTCCAGCTGGACTAGTGCCTACTTCATGGGACGGCCCTGCGGTCCTAGGCGCTTCCATGTTGCCTTTTTGGACGTTGATGTAGCCCCTGTGTACCATGAAGGTACAGGGCGTCACACAAGGGGAAGCTGGCCATTTATTGCGGATGCAGCCCACAGTAATGATGATCATTTGGGAGTTTATGTTCAAATGGCTGTATGGGCTTGGTGATTTTGATGTGCATTAAATTTATATTCAGATATTAACCGTGTAGCGTTATTCTTTGCTAGTAATGTGGCATATTCCGATTTGTGGCGCGATGTATTGTGAGGTGATCTGCATTGGGTTCCGGCTTCTGGGTACAGTTGTGTGGTACGTGCTTATGCTGATGGTTGGTTTGACTACTGGCAAGTGTACAGGGCTGGTGCAGTCTCCCTCAGGTTACTGCTTTGAATGTTGATTTACACTGGTGGCAAGCGATGGGGGACTGTTGTTGTTTTGTCTCATGGGATTTTCAGTTCATTTTGGTGTACTTGCACCTTCAGATGCCTGTGCTGCATCAGTACGGCAATGGTGTCTTGCCAAATGTGGATGGCCACTCACAGGGCACTTGGGGCCCCTGCATGCATTTGTTCGTTGGCATGCATGGGTGACTTGTACATTTCACTGGTTGCATGGTGTGACTACATTGCGCCTACGAGGAGTTGTGCAATGTGGCCAGGGAGTGGAGTACAGGCACTCAGTAGGGCCATTTACGGTTGGTTCGCGATGCCGTAGTTCTCGCCATGGCGGAATGGTACTTTCCGCCATGCTTGATGGCGTTAAGTGAATGTCCGCTGGGGTCAGCATTCGCGTACCGTTGCGCCATGGCGGAAATTACGGTTTTGCAAGGCGCGCGTGCGCGTACTTGGTGCAGTTAGCGTTGGTGTTCACTACGGTGTCGCTAATGGCATCGTACTTTACGGTGACGGGTCATGATCGCAACGGGCGGTATTCACTGGCGGTATTACATTTCCGCCATCGTTTTTCGTATTCCGCCAGGGTCGTAATGAGGGCCAAAGGCATTTATGAGATGATTGCTGCATTAGTGAAGCATGGCATTCTAGTCCCTTCGGAGTTACAGTGTAATACAGCTGTGTACCCAGTGAAGAAGGCTACGGGGGGATTGTGGCGTTTTATTAAAGATTTATGTTGTTTGAACCAAATTGTTGAGGTAGAATTCCTACTAGTCTCAAACCAGCGACAATTCTAGGTAGCGTTCCGCCAGAAGCTACCTATTTCACAGTAATAAATTTGAAGAACCATTTCTTCTCTATACCACTTCACAAAGAGTCACAGGACTTGACTTCCTTCCTATATAGAAACCAAGAGTGGAAACACTCGAGATTACCACAGGGGTACTGTGAATCACCTTCTATCTTTAAAAGGGTTCTCGAAATGGACCTCGGAAACATACAGATGTAGAGTACCATAATTCACTACGTATACAACATTTTGATTTGCAGTAGGTTCGAAGAGCAGTGCTGAAATGACTCAGTGCGCTTATTGACAGTACTAGAAGAAAAGGATTACAAGGTAGACAAGGCAAAACTGCCATATTGCCAGGATGAAGTGTTATACATTGGACAGTTCATATTACAGGAGGAAAGAAAGTTAACCCTGGAAAGGGCGTAGGTTATCTTTTGAATGCCGCCACCATGGACGGTGAGAGAAATGCAGCCATTATTCGGCCTCTATACTTATTGCAGGGCCTGGATACTCAATTATAGCACATACACAAAATCACTATTAAGTGAGCTGAGTGCTGGCACAGAGGGGGGACACACACAAAATAACTGTAGCATTTACGGAGTTGAAGAAGGACATATGCACAGCTCTAGTGCTAGGGATTCCCAACTACAGTGACAAGTTTTACTTGTTCTCGCACTCCAACAGAGTATTGATGATTGCGGTTTTCACATAGACGACAACATGACGCAAAGCAATGGCCAACTATAGCGGTCAGTTAGACCCGCGATGAGAGGGCATTACCCTTGTGAACACGCATTAGTTGCTGCTACGTTCGCAGTAGAAAAGTTGACGAGTATCACAATGGGCTGCAGCACCACACTTTACATGGAGCATGCCCTCTCTGTGATCCTTGAAAAACCCAAAAGCACACTGACTACCCAAAGAGCATCTGAATACAAAGTGATCATTTCGAATCCAGCGAAAAAAGTTGTGAGATGCAGAATTGTAAACCCAGCGACATTCATAGCTGAACCAGTGGAGGAGGGGGACTACGTGCACAACTGTACGATTTAAACAGAGCATTAGGATGACATTCCTAAAGTGGGGGAGAATGCCCTGGAAGAAGGAGAAGTGCTTTAGATTGACAGTTAATCAACGATAGACAAGGCAATGGGAGAAAGACATACTGCGATAGCAATAGTAAACATGAAATTGGATGGCACAGTTAAAGTAGTAGCAAGCGCAAGATTGCCTTCACATTTTTAAGCACAGGCAGCAGAATTAGTGGCTCTCATAATGGCATTAGAAGCACGTAAAGATATGGAGATCACAGTGTATTCCGATTCAGCCCGTGAAGTCTACAGTACACGCTGGACTGTCACAATGGCAAAGGAACAGCGTACATGAAGTGCTTTCAGCATGCCGGTAAAGCACGTGCCACTATTGGGCAGACTCGTAGACGCACTACAACTCCCATTAGCCACAGCAGTCGTAAAGTGCCAAGTACACAAGAATGGGGAGGACTTAGTATCCTGTGGCAAATAAACCACAGACGCAGAAGCGAAGAGTGCAGCATATTTCATAGAAATAAATGAGTTTGATACTCCATGTAACACCCGCATATGAGTGCGCAATATGATATTGAAGGAAGGGTATAACTCACTACCTGCCATGCAGATAATGGAATTTCAGGGAAGGCACCATTAGAGAAAAAGGAATTGTGGGTAAGGAGGGCTTGTTCAATATCCCCTACAGACGCATTATGGCGACAGGAGAGCACAGGCAAGCTAGTGATTCCAGAAGCTTTGTTGCAAGTTGTACTCATGCAATTGCATCATCCAACTCCCTTAAGTAGTGATGTACTTGCTGCACACATTGGGAAAGAGTAGTTCTGTCCACATATGGCAGAGCATATAGCCGCATTTATGGCAAATGTCACTGTTTGCAAAAATTATAACACTGGTTATAATTGGGGCCTAGTACGAGGAGCAATGCTCTGCCCAAATGGGCCTTTCCAACGTCTCCACGTTGATTATATAGACATGATTCAGGTATGCCAGGACTACCGCTAGATGATGGTAGTTGTATGCCCTTTTTCCTGATGGAACGAAGATGGTCCATGTTCACACACTGATGCCCTTAGGGTGGCCAAATTCCTTGTTAGAGAGGTGTCCCCATGATGGGAGGCGGGGGTGAGTTGGTCCCGCGGTCTGACAATAGACCTCATTTGCCACGTAGTATGACATCACGTATGACACATTTTTACTATATAAATGATGTTTTTATTAAATGCTTTGAGTGATATTATGCTGTGCGACGTCCGTTGATGTCTGTTGTAACTCCCTGTTTTAGACAATGGACAGCAAAACAGTTAAAAGACTTTAGGCTTCATTACGAGGCTTGCGCTCCCGTAATGAAGGGTGCCGGTACGGGACCAGCAGCGTTCATTACGGGATGCCTGATTACGAGGTCCCCTAGCGGTACCTGGAACAGACGTCTGGTCAAACCAGATGTCCTTTCCGGGTCCCGGGAGGGGACCAAGGAGCTAATAACGGGCCCATTATTAACAGGCCCGTTATTAGCTCCATCCCCATTCCCATTGAGCCCTATGGAGGCTCAAATGGGGATTGGTTTTGTGAATGAGAAATTACTGGGTCCTCCAAGGTTGTAATGACCCGGTAATTCCTCATTCACAGAACCCGGTATGGAGGCAGCCATGCCCTTATTAAGGGCATGGCTGCCTCCATACTCGTAATGAGGCCCTTTGCATTCTTCCTGAGTTGTATTATTTGGTGTAAGAGTTACTCTGCATCCCCACCTTCTGCACGATATGCTACTTAATTAAGGGCCATAAACTCACTATGGTTTCACTAAACCATAGTGTAATATGTATTATGATGTGATACAATATGAAAAGTAATTTATAACACGCCTGTACACAAGTGTTTCTAGGCACGGCAAGACAAGCAAGGATAGACAGAGGGAGGACAAAACAAACGATCTTACTAGGCCTTGTAAAATTCAGATCATGCAAGGGTGAGGCAAGAGGACAAATGCCAAGGAGGACGGAGGGGGAGTGCAGTGGCAAGACACACTGAGTGCTGCCAGACGCTGTAAGTGCTGCCACTGTGGTGGCTCAGGTAAGTGCAGAAAGGTTGGGGACTGTAGGGTTGCATATACAGTCCCTTAGTGGATGGGAGGTCTGGAGGCACTGCAGGGGGCTACTGCCTCATGCCTGAAAGGTTCAGTAGGGTGGTCAGGTGACCAGTTAGTGCAGAAGACAGGAGCATCAGCAGGGGAGAGAAAGAGAGAAAGCAGAAGCAAAAAGGAAGGTCTTGAGTTGCTTCCAGAACCTTAGGGGGTCCTGCTCAAGTTTGAGAGAGGCAGGGAGGCTGTTCCAGAGGGAGGCCCCAGCCAAGGACAGAGATCTCCCTCCCTTCTCTGCCTGGAGAAGCGTCGGACCCTCAGAGATTTGGAAGTGGATGAGTAGAGGGCTCAAAAAGGAAGGTGCTTTGAAAGAGAGAGCTGGGTGTAGTGTGGTCCCCGGCCCCAGAAAGCCTTGTGACAATTCAGAGGGTCTTGAACTTGATCCTTTCACCCACTGGGAGCCAGTGGAGAGATTTCAGGGCTGGAGAGATACGATCCCTGGGCTTGAGGCCAAGGACAAGTCTTGCAGTCCAGTTCTGGATTAGTTGCAAAGGGCGAAGAGTAGAGGCAGGCAGATTTAGAAAGAGGCTGTTGGAGTAATCCACCCTAGAGAGAACCAGGGCTCTGGAGACAGTGAGCTTCTGAGGGAAAGTGAGAAAAGGAAGAATACCTCTGAGGAGTTGCAGCTTGTAGTGTGACTTCTTAGAGATGTCTGAGATGTGAGGAGAGAAAGAGAGGGTGGAGTCAAAGATGACACCAAGGTTCTTTGCCACACAGGAAGGTGTAGGTGGAGAACCCAAGGTGGGTTGCCAGAGAGCAAGAGGGAATGCGGGAGCAGAGGTCCCAATGAGAAGGATCTAAGTATTACTGGCATTAAGGCAGAGATTGTTGGAGGCACACCATTCCTCAATCGTGGATAGGCATCCAGGAATGAGTGAGAGAACAGAGGAGGCTGAGGGGAGCCTGAAGGAGAGCTGAGTGTCATGCGCATAACACTGAAAGTTAGTGATGTGGTGGGCCAGAATATCCAAGTAATGGTTGAAGAGCCTGGGTGAGAGGTTAGACCCCTGGCGAAAACCACATGTAGAGAGAAAGGTGGGAGAGAGGAAGGACCCCAGTTGACCTGAGAGGGTCGATCAGAGAGAAAGGAAGTCAACCATGGTAGGGCCTGACCCGTGATGCCCAGGTTGTCACGCAGATGATTGATCAGGTAGCATGGTTGACCATATCTAAAGCAGAGAATAGATCAAGGAGAATGAGGACAGAAGGAATGTTAAAGTCGAGATTAGAGTGCAGGTCTTCATGGGTGTTCAGGAGAGCAGTTCCCATGGTTCTGGCTGGTCTGAAGCCAGACTGGGGGTCATGGAGACAACCAACAGATTTAGTGTGTAGAGTAAGCTGGGAGATGGCCAGCTTTCCCAGGCGTTTGCCCAGGAAAGAAGTGACAGAGATCGGGTGGTAGTTTGCCATAGAGGAAGGATCAGCAGAGGGCTTCTTGAGGAGGGGGTGCACAAGGTAGTGCTTTAGGGGGGAAGGGAAGGTTCCAGTGGTAAAAGAGTGATTTTAGAAATCAGCTACGGCTGTAACAAGGGTGTCAATGTGATCCTTGATGGTTCTGGAGGAGCAAGAGAGAACCTGCTTTGACGAGACTTTCATAGATCGGACATGTCTAGAAACATTGTCGCGAGTGAACACAGGGAAGGAGGAGAAAAGAGGAGGAGAGAATGCCGGAGAGAGGCCCGGAGTGGTAGAAGGAGAGGAAGAGGAGAGAGTGGACAGGATGTCCTGAGTTTTAGTGGTGAAGTGAAAAGCCAGTACTGTGCAAAAGGCCTGGGAGGGAACAGGAGAGGTGGAGACTGCATCAGGATTTCCCAGCTCCTTGTAGATTTTGAAAAGGATGTAGGCCCTCTTCTTGGGCAGGACAGAGAGTCTATATTGCCTTTGGAACAGGCGACATGCCTGTTTGTAGAAGGAAGAGCCTGATGCCCTCCACTTCCTCTCAGCCACCCTACACTTGCGTTTAAGGGTGGCGAGGTCAAAATCATACCAATAATGGCTCTTGGATGTGGGCTACAGATGGATCCTCATGACAGTGACAAGGACATCTAGAGTGCTAGAGATTGAGAGATTAAGGTTGGAGAAGGCTGTGTCAGAGTGTGAGTCAACCGAAGGTGAAGGAGGAGGAGAGAAGCTAGCAGCAAAAGCCTCCACTGACACGCGCTTCATGGGCTGGATGAGCGAGAAGGTGGGTGGCAGTGCTGGGGTCGGCTTTTTCTAGAGAAAAGAGTGAGAGGAGAGGGTAAAGTGGTCAGACCAGGAGAGAGGAGTGGTTAGAGTGTTGGGGAGGAGGATGTCTGATGAGATAAGAACATCCACAGTGTACCCAGCAGAGTGAGTCTTGCCAGAGGGGAGAATAGATAGAGAGAGAGATTCACAGAGATTGCAAAAGAGCCCAGAGGAGGGGCTAGAGGCATTCAAGTGGATGTGGAGGTCTCCAAGAAGGAGAAGTTTGAGGTAGAGGCTAGGAGAGAGGAGGAGAGGTTGGCCCACTGGCAGAGAAAGTGGGCAATCTAGCCAGGTGGCCTGTAGATGGTGGCCGCAGTAAGAGAGAGGCCAGCAGAGATATGGAGCCTGCAGACCAGGCATTCAAAGGAGGAGTAGGACTGCGTAGGAATGACAGAAGCAGGCATCCACTCTGGGAAGATCAGGGCTACTCCACCTCCTGGATGGATGGCTCTGGTTTCAAAGAGGATCTTGTAGCCATCAGGGAGGAGGGTGTCGAAACTCATGACAGAGCTGGCTGTGAACCATGTCTCGGTGAAACCGAGGACGTCCAGATCAAGTTCTTTGAGCAGTCGGCAGATGTCAAAGGAGTGTTTGTCAGCAGAACGAGAGCTAAGGGTAGCAACGTAGAGCAGATTGCTATATTCAAAAGACTTCTGTGGAGGGTTACAGGCATGAGGAGGAGGATGGAGATGACAGAGTAGTCAGAGAGGAAGGAGAGGATGCCAGAGAAGTGGTGGAGGAAGGAGGAGGCAGAGCAATCAGAGATGCAGAGGAGGGTGCCAGAGAGGTGGCAGAAGAGGAAGGTGGTGCAGGAACCAGAGAGGTGTAGGTAGGAGTAGCAGGAGATGGAAGAACGTTGATAAAACACAAGAAGCATCTATCGAAAAGGAGGTGATTGGGCTGAGGGCCCTGAACCAAGACGGTGCCATTCAGATAGACATATGGGGCCTCATTAGGAGTTTTCCAGTCTGGAAGCAAGGGTGCCAGGAAGCTCACTGGCACCCTTGTTTCTGGATTGGCAAACTCTGTGTCTGACTGCCGTGGCCGCTGTGCCCGACAGGTATGACCCTGCCAGCACAGCGGCCATGATAGGCAGACTCTTCACGGGAGTACCGGCACCATTGCTAACGGTGCTTGTGCTTCCATGTCCCCATTCCCAAGGGGACTAACAATTTGCCAGCGCCTAACTTCCCGGGCTGCCAGACTCATAATGAGCCAGTGGCCCGGGAAGTCAGGCGCCAGTAGATTATTACATGTCTGGCGGCAACCCTCCAGTAGCACTGGCAGGGTTACCGCCAGACTCGTAATAAGGCCAGTGGTCATGTAGTAGTGGAAGGGGGCCAGGAGGACCTCCCACCGAGTGCCACCATTAATTGGAGAGGAAGAAATAGGAGAGAGAACAGAGACCATATGTGGGGTCCATAGGCCTGGAGAGGGAACGACAAAGAGGATGTCAGTCAAGGTCTGTCTAGAGGAAGCACTGGTGTAGGTAGCAGTGATAGGGAGGCCTGAGTTGGAGACCAGTATGTCCTTTTTAAGCTTCTTCCAACCAGACATAGTGAGAGGGTTAGGATATGAGATAGAATAGCAGTTAGAGAAGATAGGGGAGACTGAGAGCACCACAGAGGGATGCAAGGCAGAGAGCAAGAGTAGGCTGCCCAAGCAGGATGATTGGGAGGGAGGTCAACACTAGGGGCACACAAAGGGGAAGACACACGAGGAGGACTGGTACAGTGAGCACAGAGAACCAAAACCACAATGCTAGAAGTTAGGGGGAAGGACCTAAAGAGAAGGAGAGTGCAATAATGTGCGAAAATACAAAAGAGACCACCGTACAGACTATGAAGAATACTGTACAGATCACTAGTAAACCTGGGGGATCTAGAGGAGTAAGAAGAGAAATGCAACAGCGCCACAAATATACAGTACAATAAAATAGAAGTCACACAACAGTAGAGCGTGATAGGGGAATGAAAATACAGAACAATGAACGCAGGACACTAGTAACCGTGCGTAATCTAAAGGAGAAGAGGAGAATACACACACTACAACAGGATAAACATTAAATAGTCACAGCTAGGGGGGTACCTGAAGGGGGAAGGAAGAGAGGGGAGAAGGACCAGAGAAATGTGGGGAATGCACACAAGCCGATGGGCAGAGAGAGAAAGAATTCACAAGGCCGGGAGAAGCAGAGCCTGAGTTGCGGGTGGAAAGCGCACATGGAGAGGGGAAGGAAGCACAAGGCTGGGAGAAGCAAAGCCTGAGTTGCAGCTGGAAAGTGCATGTTGAGATGGGCAGAGAGGGAAAGAATGTGCAAGGCCAGGAGAAACAGAGCCTCAGTTGCGGGTGGAAAGCGCACATGGAGACGGGCGGAGAGGGGAAGGACGCGCAAGGCCAGGTGAAGTGGATTCTGAGTTGCTGGTGGAAAGCGCACATGGAGACGGGAGGAGAGGGGGGAGGAGAGGGGAAAGACGTCATTTACAGTTAAAACGGCATGACAAGTTTTGGGAAGATGAGAGCTTTTGGAGAGCCTTTGGAGATGATATAATGTTCAATTGCGATCCCTGTCACTTTGATTAATAATAAAGACTGTAAATTTTGCCTTATAGTTGAGTCTTCTGTTGGTCCAAGTATTCGGAAACTGAATAGTGAGCCAAGTAGTAGTTGCCTTTTTAAACACCTGCTGCACAGAGTTGTAAAAGACAAAACGGAGACTGCCAGGGGGGAATGGACCAGCATGGTTGCGTCTTGAGGGAGCTCCATCTTCTCCAGTTTTCCAGGCAGGCCTACCTGTGAGAGAACGCAGAGTGTGGGACCAGCCCCTGGGGTGCAACTTCAGAGGTGGTGAGGATCGGCGCTGCCTTGCCTAAAGCAGAGGGAGCTTGCTTTCAGTACAAACTCAGGGAGGCGATTGATCTATTGGATCCTCAGGCCATGGTGTGCCTGCAGAGAAAGCTGTGTGTGCAGGCGCAGCAGCACTGAGGCCGACAGCACTGATTGAGGCAGTGATAGCGGAAATCTTCCGCCCATTCAAAGGATTGCTGGAGGATACTTGCAGTGGGCATCGTATGACAGTGGCTGCCCGGTGTGGCAGAGAGCAGGCTCGCCGGGGGCTGCAAGGGTCAGCAGTAGGGTGAAGTCTGGAACTGGCACTCCCGCTGAGGGAGGTTTGTGGTGTCTATGCCATCCGGTTTTGGTGAATCCAAGAACCATCAACGGCAGGGGCAGACAGAGATGAGACTCTGAGAGTGCACATTCTGTGGGGTGAACTTCTACACTCTGGAGGTCTGGAGGTGGTAGTCGTGAATGGCAGGTGCGTGGTGGATCTTTGGTGCCCACCGACATCCCAGGAATGTATTTGGACAATTTGACCTGTGGATTTGAGGAGGGGTGGACCGGGACCCTTGTGGGGGACCCTTTAGCCGAAGTGATCTACATGGCAGGTGAGGAGGTGGGGGCTGTAGTGCCGGTGGCCCAGGTGCATGGTAGTGGGAGCCTGCCTCACAGATAGGCATGGAGCCCTGGACCCTGGGTATGGAGCTTGGCAAATCTTGATTTCCAACCTCTGGGATGCATGCAGGGTGCTCCAGAGGGAGCACTTTCCCGCAGTGTCGCGGAATGCAGAAGCCCACAGGGCTGTGGAGGGACAGTCGTGGAGGGCCGGGTAAGGAGTGGTTACTAGCCTGTGAACATTTTGAGATGGTGCTTGTAAATTGGAGAAGCTACTTGTGGTTTGGAGGACTACTCCTGGGTGACCCCCATAGCAGGTTGGAGTGACTCTGAGGCGGTATGGAGAGGTCCCCCAAGGAGTGCTGGGCTGGTGCATGTTAGTTAGTTGTGGAGTAGCTTGGTGGTCTTGGTGACATTGCAGAGTACTGCTTCCTCAACTGTACGAGGGTAGTGGGCACTGGACCACTGACAATCAGGATCATAGATGGCATAGGGGCCCTGCAGCAGTTCCGGAGGCTGGAAGCGATGGAAGGGGAAGGGATGGACGGGCCCCCGAGGCTGGAGGCAGGGGGAGGCATGCAGGCCCCATCCACTAAGGAGGAGATAAAGGATAATTTACAGGAGATATGGATGCTGAATGAGCCAACCCTGGTGGCCTGATCAGCGGCAAAGGACCGTGGTGATCAGAGGTGGGGGCTGTAGTGCCGGTGGCCCAGGTGCATGGTAGTGGGAGCCTGCCTCACAGATAGGCATGGAGCCCTGGACCTGGGGTATGGAGCATGGCAAAGCTTGATTTCCAACCTCTGGGATGCATGCAGGGTGCTCCAGAGGGGGCCCTTTCCCACAGTGGCGCGGAATGCAGAAGCCCACAGGGTTGCGGAGGGACAGTCATGGAGGGCCGGGTAAGGAGTGGTTACTGGCCTGTGAACATTTTGAGATGGTGCTTGTAAATTGGAGAAGCTACTTGTGGTTTGGAGGACTACTCCTGGGTGACCCCCATAGTAGGTTGGAGTGACTCTGGGGTGATATGGAGGGGGCACCCAAGGAGTGCTGGGCTGGTGCATGTTAGTTAGTTGTGGAGTAGCTTGGCGGTTTTGGTGACATTGCAGAGTACTGCTTCCTCACCTGTACGAGGGTAGTGGGGACTGGACCACTGACAACCAGGGTTAGCGATGGCATAGGGGCTCTGCAGCAGTTCCGGAGGCTGGAAGTGATGGAAGGGGAAGGGATGGACAGGCCCCCGAGGCTGGAGGCAGGGGGAGGCATGCAGGCCCCATCCACTAAGGAGGACATGAAGGATAATTTACAGGATATATGGACGCTGAATGAGCCAACCCTGGTGGCCTGATCAGCGGCAAAGGACTGTGGAGATTAGTGTTGGTCAAGTTTTTAAGGTACATAGAGAAGGCTGCGGTCTTGGAGAAAGCAACACATCCATGCACTATCCAATATGTGGGGGACCTGATCTAAGTATACCATGATCTTTTGAGCCTTACGTTGGCCAGGCGCTGCGATTGTTGCCCCCTTACCTTTTGGCCGGTGGATAGAGGGATTTGTTATAGATGGACCTTCCCGTTTGCTTTAGTATTTGAGATTAAGTGGACTACCGTTTGACTGTGGGATGTATTAACCCACTTATGCTCTGCCCTGCGGCATCACTGTGTGCTGATGGTGCCAGAATCATCAAAATGGCCGCAAAACCTCTATGCGTGCCAAAACCTATGAAAATCACGCTCTACAAAGCACAAAAAGATGGCTGCCAAATCTACCATGCATGTTGTCAGTGGTGGAACGGAGACCTCACTCCTGAAACATGTCATTGGTCTGCCCAACCAGTAAAAATGGAGCCTGCATGAAAAGCAGTGTTGGCTGAAAGAAATCCGAAATCTTGCATTTGAAATCTTTTCTTGGTTGCTGAAAATACAGAATGCTAGTCCAAAACACCCACAAACATCCAATATTCTTTCTGGGTGTCACATTTTACTGAATTCAAGAAATCATTGTGAATTTGCAATATCCTGGAAAGCGGAATTGGTCATCAAAACATCCACAGCCAGAGTGCCTGCCTGTGGGATCTGTCAAAATCTGGGTGCAGTACCAGCGGCCGCCTAAATGACTGTTTTCAAAAGCCTGCTTTAAAACTGTAAACTTCTACCATTAAGATCTAATGTCTGAAATCTAAGTGACCTGCTATAAAAAGCAATAGTTATACTCAAAATTTGTCATCATTGACGTGTAACACTCATAAGTTTGACATGCAATTCTATTTGTTGGAAAAGGTAACTTAAGTATAGGTGCTATATCTGTATATGGTAACAGAGCGTGAGGATTGGATAACTATTATCGGGTGGGCGTCTACGCCCATCCCTCTACATCACTCGTGATAGACGTCACTACAACTACGACGTCTTATTGGTTATACTAGCTATAGGACCCAAGATTATTAGGCCCACTGTGATTGGGTGGGTTACACCCCTCGACATAAATCTCCACTTTAATTAGCAGCATGCAGAATAGCCACCCAGGTGCCTTGTGTCCCAAGATACACCCTGCCTCCCTTCCATCAATCAGTACTTTAGGGCTATGTGTCAATTAGTTGGCTGATGGTGGCCTTGAAACTGTAGCCTCTTATCATGAAACGTCATGGCATCCTCGGGTTCTGGGTGACATCAGCCGTGGGTACCTCTTCGCCCTTGGCTGGTCACGTGTCTGTCCACCGTGAATCTGCTTCATTCTCCTTCTTTTCGTGTATTTGTCCCCTCGCCACGTGCCTGGGGCCTCCTTATCTCGACCTTCACTGGCTTCCGCTCTCCTCCCTTCCTTAGGTTGACCTTGAATTCCCAGGCATTGAGCTGCTTCTTACTGAGTTTCGATTCTGCTCCTTCCTTTGGCTTTGGATGGAATATGAATCTGGGCATTGTTAGCCTTTTGCTGCCTGGGCTTAATTCTGCTTTTACAAAATGGAGTTGCACTATTCTGTGCTTCATTGAGGTAGATATATAATTGGCGCATGCCGCTCCATTCTTCTACTAAGCATTGCAAGCAGTTCCGTTTTCTTAGCTTCGTGCGTTCCAAGCCTATTTACAAGCATTAGCTGGTTGAAGATTTTCATCTTGCTTCACCGCTACGTTTCCTTACGTCTCTTTATGCATCAACATCGTTTCTTCTTACATGTCCATTACATCGTTATTCTTTGTATTTTGCCCTTGTGTGTCATCTTTCGTTCATCGTTTATGTTCATCTGTACGTCTGTCTGGGTTCTTATGTCGTCACCATTTGCTCTCCATTAAGACTCTTTGGGTCTCTTCGGGGACAGTTTGTAAGTAGTCTTCATTTCGTGTCAGCTGCTGGTATGGTTGACTCAGTGGGTACCGAGCTGCCCATGGTTGTCTGGCTTTAGGCACTTTGACAGGTATTGCATTTCTGATGGGCACTGGGCAGAGGCTTAGAATTGCTCTCTGTTCATTCATTTGTTCCTCATAAGTCACATATCTCGGTGAGTATGTCCCAGGTACATCGAAATGGGGGACTAGGGTGCAGGCCATGCCTGGGACCTCCTCTACATTCCCATCTCTGGTCGGTTCATCGACCCCTTCTGCATCCTCCTTTGGGTTTGTCTTATTTGGCTCTTCTGCTTCTCGTTCATCATCTTCTGGGGTTGTACACAATGGTGTGAACAAATGTATCTTTGGTGTACATATTTTTATCACTCCTTTCAGACTTCCTGCTGTCTTTACATGTTCATCTTTGTTCCAGGTCATGAGCTGACATTGTCCATTTGGGCTGCAATAGATCCACTTCCCTTCGTACCTTCGTCGTTTTCTGGGATACACAAACTTTGTTCCTTCTGGCGCAAATTCGCTAGCCCTCACACAGTCTCTGATTTCTTCATCAGTCAGGTCTCTGGGCTTCCATCCTGGTTTGACATCAACCATGATCTTCATCCCAATGGCTTTCTTCGCAGTTTTCTGGCATTGTGTGATGATTATCTTGATAACACAAAATCCTAGTAGTATCATTACTAGCAGAGCTCCCAGAATTTTGAATATGTCTGCCATCCATTGTGGGACCCATAGAAATAGAGTTCTAAACCAGCTGTCGTCATCAACCTCGTCGGTTTCATTGATCATCTGGTTCTGCAGGTTTGTCAGCATACTTCTGGCTTCTGTTAAGGTTCCATTTTCTTCATGATGCGAAGGTATAAACGTGCAACATGATTCTACAATTTTTGTGCAAACACCTCCGTCTATCGCAGTGATCATGTCGCGTACATATCTGTTCTGGAGGGTCATCAATCAGATTGCTCTCAATTCTTCTTTGATTGCATTGAATCCTTTTATGGCTGTGTTGATGGTCTGCAATAACTCCCATCTGGTTATCTGCAACCATTTTGTATTTACTCCAACTTGGATATGTGGCAAGAGTATTGTTGTGAATACTGATGAGGTGAGGCTAAACAGCCTGTGTCCGTATGGGATTGCATAAAATGTTTCTTCTGATTTGGCAGAAAAGTAATTTTCCCTCTTCATTCGGGATACCAGTTCCGCAGACCTCCTCTTCCTTAGGTGAGCATCTGCTTTCCGGAAAGTGTCCATAGTCAGGTCACTTTTCGGGATTACTAGTGCAGGAACGTGGACGTTCACTATCGTGCATATGTCTCCCCAGTTTATCGGCAGCCTTATGTATGCTTTGGATCCACATGCCCAGTAATGGTCCATAATGACTGCGGCTCCCTGAGTCATTCCTGGAGCATCAAAGATTCTTCCGCAGTTTTGATTCTCTCCCATCTTCCTCATGCCATTGTTCCTGAAGCACAATTTTGGGCTTTCCAGTGGCACTATCTGCAAGGGTCCTCCTCTGTCTTCGACCCACGTTAGCAACTTCACCAACTTCGGCCATCGAGGTTTGCACAGTTTTCTATTGCTTCCTTGCAGGCTCCAAGGACCATCCATGCTTGGCATATTACAGCTCCTTCTTCCCATCCGTTTGGGGAAACCACTGTTCCCCAGATATACATTTGGCCTCTGTTTTTCCAAATTTGAGCCTCTTCTGCAGTTTTGCCTTGGACGTTTAGTCTCGGGTTTATCTCCCATCTTGTTCCTCCTCCTTGCGCTTCTGGCTTTGCATACCTGATCACGTGATTCCTGGTATGGGCTCTGTTTCTTGTCTTAATGTCCTGGACATAGTCATCTTCTTCGGGATATGCTGTTTCTGTTGCCCATATCAGTGAGGCATCTCTTCCCATAAACTGTCCTCTGGTGTTGCACATTGCTACGTGTGACAAAAAATGTGCTGTCGGACATCAATTTCTACAGCTACGAAGATCTTGGATTTTCCCATGCTGTGTGGTAGGAGTGCACAGACGAAGCATTCTCCTTCAGCTTTTCTTCTTCCGACCTCTTTCATGTGTTGGTACCAGTTGTTATTTCCTAGATGTTCTGTGCTGTCCAGGTAATCGTTCAGTTCATTGTTATCTTCATGCAAGCTTCTCTTGATTCTTAGTGTCTTTCTGTAGTTGGCCATAACTACATCTGTAAATGCATTGGTGTGACTTTTCCTTGCTAGAGGACTCTCAGGCATGCTTGTTGGTGAAGCAGGTTTCATTGCCTGTATCGCTGTGATAGGAAGTGGTTTTGCATTTCTCTTCCTCTCCTCTTGTATTCTTTCGTAGAGTTCCTTTATCGACCATCCGTTTGGCATCGGCCCAATGTAAGGTCGTATCGTGGGCCCGGTGTTCGCCGTTTTTTAGTTGGAACTGGTATACTTGTCACTCTAGTCTCTGTAGTTTTATTTTTCAGCTCCTTGTGTAGTTTCTTTGCCTTAGCTATAAACGGGAATAAATGATCTATCAGCATTTGTGTCTTTGCAGTACATTTTCTTGTAGCTGCCTCCGTCTTCTTGAGGGCTTTTGTTATGTCTTCCTTAGTTGGACTTTCACTTGATTCTTCTTGGTCACTTCCACTATTTTTGGGGACTGATGGTTTGGTAGGCAGTCTCATACTTTCTGTTGCCATCATTTGGGGTTCAGGAGCCATTAACAATTGCCCTTGTTTGTGTGTATTCAGCATGTGTGTGCGTGTAGTGGTCAGTGCTACATTTTCATTCATTTCGTGCTGAACCTATCTCCAGCTTTTCTCTTCATTCATTACCTCGAGTGTGTATGAATTACTGCGAATTACATTCCATTTTAGGTCGTTTACTTTACCATCAGATTTTCTTGGGACTGGAATTACTATATAGTGTCTAGGTGCTTTAGTGGGACTCATGCTTACCTTATCTGGTGGGTGCACTTAAATTGGGACACTTCGTGCACCAATGAAAAATGCAGTTGTGATTGTTAATGACAGAAAAACAATTATAATTACTATGCATATACACATAACTGTGCAATACGACATTTTGCAGCTTTTTCTTCCAGGAAAGTAGGGGCGCCCCTCTGTTTGTGAAAGGACCAAGTTACTGTTCTGGGCCCCCATTTCACTCATGAGTCATTGTCAGTGTTTCTTTCTTTTTTTTCACTTACTCCGTTCTTGTTTCTCAAAACATTCGTATCATAAAGTGTCAAGTGCTTCTCCAGTGTCCCCCTCTTGTGGTGGACGATTGTCTCTGGTTATGTGAAATAGTTCTCATACTGGATTATGGAAAAAATTAGACTAGCACCTTTGGTACATCACATTCATTATGCATATTCAAAATAGGTAAGTTCCCAATGCACTCCCCGAATCTGCTTCAGTTCAGAGGACATGCTGGTACCTGTTTAAATGCGGAAAAATTGAAAAAGTGGTATCAATCAAAATTAAACAAAAATAAAAATAAAAATGAAAACAAAAATAAAAATAAAACAAAAAGGTGAAGTTCTCTTCTCTGCTCTTCTTGATCTGTCCCACGGAGGAAAGATGAAGAACTGTGTCTCTGTCCCCTCGATCTGTCCCTCGGTGGAAAGATGAGGAACGGTGTTGTGTCTCTGTCTCTTGGATCTATCCCTTGACAGAAAGGTTTCACGGGAATCTCCCTAGATATTCTCATTGGAAGTTGGACAGCTCCACTTGGAGCATGATCCCATGGAGGATTGTTCCCATGTGTGCAACATTAGCTGAATCTCTGATGAAGGTGATGACGTCAACCATGGCAGGTCTCCCCACCATTTCTGGATAGCTAGTGACTAGGCGGAATAGGACATTGTGGGCCAGCTGGCTGTCCTCGGGAGACAGGGATATTGTCCTGCTTTGCTGGTTTCTAGATCATAGGCTTTTCTTTTGACGTGAACAGTCTTTACACTTTCCTGCTGCGTGGATTGCCACTACGTAGATGAGCTTGATCCACAGTTGGTTCAAATGTTCAGTGTTTCTTGGATCTCTAATGTATGTGACTGTGTCCGTGGTTCTCCTGACGAGTCCTGGGCACTCCTCTATGATATGAAAGAAAAGTGTGTACGTGAGTTCATCTATGATCACTTGTGGTGGAAGCATTTGTGTCCTTATCACTGTATTTGGGTAATTCTGCGAAGGCTTCCATGATGACAGTCAGTAGCTGCCAGATGACTTTCTTGTTGGCAGGATCTCAAATAAAGTCTGTGACACTGGTGACTCTCCCTACGAGTGACGGATATGATATTACTACTAACTGGAAATAGGTGAGAACATCTCTTGTGAGATTTCTGCTAGGAGTCACCATACGTGCTGCAACACAAGTCTTGGTGCTGGTTGCTTCAGGTTACTGTGTTAAGTTCTTAACGAAAAGTCCTTGTGTACAGTCTATCAGAGTCTTGTTTCTTCAACAATGCCTAAATGTGGCTTGGTTCAAAAGTTTGTATTGTCAATGCGTTGTGGCTTAGATGCGTGATTCTCTTCTTCACCCTGCAACTAAGATGTACAGAGTGTCTATTATGTCCTTATCCCCTTTTTTTCTTAGAGGAAATGTCCAGTTTAAAGCCACAATTTTCAAACTGCGTTCTTTGTCTTGGCTTTTCTGCTCATGCGTCCTTCTTCCTGGTCATGGATGTCGTCTGCACGTGCTGAGGTTTTTCCCAGTTGTCTGTAGTTTCTTTGCGGTGGGGTGCAGCAAGAGAGATCTCACCGATGAAGGGTTTAATGTCATTAAGGAAGATCCATGCTCGCCTGCTTTGCAATTTGACTGCTGTCCTCGACCATGAAAGGGCCGTTGAATCTTGGCCCATCCCAGCTTTTCCTCATGTGGTTCTTTACCAACACTGCATCACCAGGAAAGATGATTGGCGCACATAGACCTTGAACTGTGTCTGTTTCAGCAGCTCCTGCTGTGTCTCGTGTTGTGCTGCACCCTTTTCGTTGTCACTGTACTTGGTCTGAAACGATAAGAAGGCTTGATGTCATGCAGTTCAGGTATTCTGACAGTTCAGTTCCCAGGACCTCCCGGGTTGACTGGGCATCACATCTAGGTCTATTTCATGGGGTAAGAGGGGTGTTCATTCTTATTCCTGTGACTCGTGCGGCATAAGATGATGGTCGGAGCCTGGTTGGTTCCGAAGTGCATACAATGCCAGTGGTAGACAGTGCAGCCATCCCCTCTTTAGAGTAAGCTTCAACTTGGCTATCCTTTCTTTTAACAAGCTGTTGAGCCTCTCATGAATCCCGTTACCTTCCGGATGATACGCCGACAAGAACTTGTGCTTTATACCAATCAACAAGCTGATCTGCTCGAAGACTGCGTTAAAAAAATGAACCCCATTGTCTGATCTCATCAACTCGCACACCCCAAATCTAGGGAACACTTCCCTCACCAGGAATTTGGCAACACAGGTTGAGTCTGGGTGTGTAGAGCACCAGCTTCTATCCATCTAGAGAATGGACACACCACTACAATTAAATACCTGTACCCGTTAGACACTTGTATCATGTCGACATAATCTATATGTAAGTGGTGAAAAGGCCCATTTGGCCGGGGGATGACTCCTCTCATTACTTTTAATGTGTGCCCAGCGGTGAATTGCTGACAGATTATGCAGTTCACCATGAAGAATGCAACATGCTTCGCTAAATTCGGTATAAACCAGTCTTCTGGGAGCGTTGTAGCAAGATTTTCCATTGTCATATGAAATGGGTAGTGCAGTTGTTCCAATGCTATTTTCAATAGGGCTACCGGCATGACTGGTTTACCAGTATTGACTTGCCGCCACAATCCGTCAGAGAGGTTTAAAGAACATCCTTGACGCTTCCACAGGTTCTTTTCGTCCTGTGGTGCCTCCCCTTGAATCTCCATCAGTTGAGTCTGCCCCATATTACTATAGGCTTCTGGTGTGGCTTGAGCTACCATCATTCGTTCATGGGTGCGTGCCTCTTCTACTTCCATGATTGTTTCACTCTTGGATGCCACACGCTTGGCTTCTGTGTCTGCTGCGTGATTTCCTCGTGACACGAAATCTGTCCCTGAGTATGGGCGGCGCATTTCACGACCGCTACGCCCACTAGGAGCTGCAGTGCTTTTAAAAGCCTGCCCAATAAGGCTGCATGCTGTACTGGTGTGCCGTCCGCTAGGAGGTAACCCCTTCTTTTCCAGCGTGCTAAACCTGCGTGCACTGTTGACGTCACATAGGCGTAGTCGCTGTACACCGTTACTTCCTGATCTGCGTGATTCTCGATGGCGAGTATCAACGCCAATAGTTCTGCCGCCTGTGCTGAATAATGAGATGGTATTTGTGCACTGATGAGTATTTGTAATTCTCTGTTTGCTATGTGTTTCATTACGGCAACGCCATTGTATCTTTGCCCGTCTTCTTGGTCGATTCTCGAAGAACCATCAATGAAAATGATCTCACCACCCGCCAGGGCATTTTCCTTCACCCTGGGGATTTCATCATAGAATTCTTCATAGTTTGCACAATCATGTATCGGCTCTCCTTCAGTGACTGGCTCAGCTATGAACGTAGCTGGGTTTACAGTTTTACATCAAACTATTTTGATCGATGGATTAGATATAATCACTACATAGGCAGAAGCCCTCTGTGATGTCAATGTGCCTTTTGGTTTCTCCAAGATGGTGAATAATGAGTGCTCGACGTATAACGTCATGGAGCATCCCATTACAATGGTTGCCGCCTTCTCTATGGCAAACGCTGCGGCAGCTAAGCTTTGTTCGCATGGAAACTGGTCTCTTATCCCTGGGTCCAGATTTCCACTATAATATGACAGGCGCTTGTACCCCAACGAGGTTTTCTGAGCGAGCACTGCTGTCATGACTCTACCATCTGTGTGCGAGATCAGGTAGAATTCCTCTGTACAATTAGGAATCCCGAGAACTGGAGCCGTGCAAATCGCTCTCTTGAGTTCTACAAACCCTTTGTCCATTGCCTCAGTCCATTCGATCTGTTCCCTTATTGCTTGGGCCTTCTTTAGGGCCTGGAGTAAAGGTTTGGCATATGAGCTGTAGTCGAAGACCCATGCTCTAACATAATTTCACCGGCCTAAGAAGCTCTGCTTTTGCTTTATCGTGAGTGGCTTCGCCGTGTTCATGATGGTTTCAGCCCTTTCTGGGGTCACCTTTTTCCCTTCATGTGAAATTAACTGGCCTATGTACAGCACCTGTTGTTGACAGTATTGTAGCTTTTCCTTGTCACCCTTATATCCTTTCTCAGCCAGTATAGTCAGTAACTGGATAGAATCACGTCTGCATTCTTCTTTATTGGTGCTGCAGATCAGAATGTCATCCACATACTGCAAAACAACACTGTCTACTGCAATATTGCTTAGGTCCATTAGCAGGATTCTGTTGAAAATGGACGGGGACTCACAATACCCCTGTGGCAATCTCATGCTCTTCAGACACATTTGTCTGAATGTAAATGACGTCATATCTTGCGAGTCACGGTGTAACGGGATTGAGAAAAAAGCATTTTTCAAACCAATCCCCGTGAAGTATTTCGCCTCAATTGGTATGTTACACAAGATCGTAGATGGATTAGGGACTATAGGGAACTCGGCTTCAACAATATCGTTTAATGCTCTTAAATCTTGGATTAAACGCCAAGATCCTCCCTTTGATTTCTTGATGGGATAAATCACCGTATTACAGGGTGATTCTGACGTCACTAGGATGCCCTGGTCCATCATGGTGGCAATTGTCTTCGCAATCCCTTCATCCGCTTCTCTGGACATGGGATATTGTCGTGCTCTTGGTAATATTGCTCCTGGTTTTAGTTTACTTTTCACTTCCCCTGCCCCTTTCAAAAGGCCTACATCATAGGGCCCTGTAGTCCATACTGAGAGAGGCACCTGGGCCATATCGTCATCAAAGTATGAGGGATGGATCAATGCAAACATCATTCTTTGTGGCACTTCTCGTTTGATCATTTTGACCCAGAATATGAGACTTACTTCCACCCTCGTCTCTTCTAAGTCAGGGTGTTCTTCGAACAGATCGTCATTGGTGACGTCAGTCACTCGATACCCTTCTTCAATGGCGATAATTGCACACCATTGTCTGCTTTAGTCGTCGAACCCTTTGACCATTGCTACTTTCCCTCGCACTGCTGCAATGTGTATCGTTAAGGGAAACACTTGTCCCCCTTCTTCAAGCATGGGTATTCTTGCTCTGAATAGAAACTCGTCAGGGGTTATCAAGACCTGCAAGACCCGGCAACCCCGCCATAAGCACACGTATGCCATATGCGAAGACTTCTGGTTCTAACAGTATAGCTCTCATGGATATATGTCCGGAGTATACCCTAATCATTTCGCACAGGTTTGAATAATGCATTCCTGGAGTGGAGCATACTATGCCCTTCTCTGTGAACGATGTAGTCATATTCAACTTTGTCATTAAGTCTCGACCCAAAATGTTTACTGGGGTCCATTCCCAAGGGGACTAACAATTTGCCAGCGCCTAACTTCCCGGGCTGCCAGACTCATAATGAGCCAGTGGCCCGGGAAGTCAGGCGCCAGTAGATTATTACGTGTCTGGCGGCAACCCTCCAGTAGCACTGGCAGGGTTACCGCCAGACTCGTAATAAGGCCAGTGGTCATGTAGTAGTGGAAGGGGGCCAGGAGGACCTCCCACCGAGTGCCACCATTAATTGGAGAGGAAGAAATAGGAGAGAGAACAGAGACCATATGTGGGGTCCATAGGCCTGGAGAGGGAACGACAAAGAGGATGTCAGTCAAGGTCTGTCTAGAGGAAGCACTGGTGTAGGTAGCAGTGATAGGGAGGCCTGAGTTGGAGACCAGTATGTCCTTTTTAAGCTTCTTCCAACCAGACATAGTGAGAGGGATAGGATATGAGATAGAATAGCAGTTAGAGAAGATAGGGGAGACTGAGAGCACCACAGAGGGATGCAAGGCAGAGAGCAAGAGTAGGCTGCCCAAGCAGGATGATTGGGAGGGAGGTCAACACTAGGGGCACACAAAGGGGAAGACACACGAGGAGGACTGGTACAGTGAGCACAGAGAACCAAAACCACAATGCTAGAAGTTAGGGGGAAGGACCTAAAGAGAAGGAGAGTGCAATAATGTGCGAAAATACAAAAGAGACCACCGTACAGACTATGAAGAATACTGTACAGATCACTAGTAAACCTGGGGGATCTAGAGGAGTAAGAAGAGAAATGCAACAGCGCCACAAATATACAGTACAATAAAATAGAAGTCACACAACAGTAGAGCGTGATAGGGGAATGAAAATACAGAACAATGAACGCAGGACACTAGTAACCGTGCGTAATCTAAAGGAGAAGAGGAGAATACACACACTACAACAGGATAAACATTAAATAGTCACAGCTAGGGGGGTACCTGAAGGGGGAAGGAAGAGAGGGGAGAAGGACCAGAGAAATGTGGGGAATGCACACAAGCCGATGGGCAGAGAGAGAAAGAATTCACAAGGCCGGGAGAAGCAGAGCCTGAGTTGCGGGTGGAAAGCGCACATGGAGAGGGGAAGGAAGCACAAGGCTGGGAGAAGCAAAGCCTGAGTTGCAGCTGGAAAGTGCATGTTGAGATGGGCAGAGAGGGAAAGAATGTGCAAGGCCAGGAGAAACAGAGCCTCAGTTGCGGGTGGAAAGCGCACATGGAGACGGGCGGAGAGGGGAAGGACGCGCAAGGCCAGGTGAAGTGGATTCTGAGTTGCTGGTGGAAAGCGCACATGGAGACGGGAGGAGAGGGGGGAGGAGAGGGGAAAGACGTCATTTACAGTTAAAACGGCATGACAAGTTTTGGGAAGATGAGAGCTTTTGGAGAGCCTTTGGAGATGATATAATGTTCAATTGCGATCCCTGTCACTTTGATTAATAATAAAGACTGTAAATTTTGCCTTATAGTTGAGTCTTCTGTTGGTCCAAGTATTCGGAAACTGAATAGTGAGCCAAGTAGTAGTTGCCTTTTTAAACACCTGCTGCACAGAGTTGTAAAAGACAAAACGGAGACTGCCAGGGGGGAATGGACCAGCATGGTTGCGTCTTGAGGGAGCTCCATCTTCTCCAGTTTTCCAGGCAGGCCTACCTGTGAGAGAACGCAGAGTGTGGGACCAGCCCCTGGGGTGCAACTTCAGAGGTGGTGAGGATCGGCGCTGCCTTGCCTAAAGCAGAGGGAGCTTGCTTTCAGTACAAACTCAGGGAGGCGATTGATCTATTGGATCCTCAGGCCATGGTGTGCCTGCAGAGAAAGCTGTGTGTGCAGGCGCAGCAGCACTGAGGCCGACAGCACTGATTGAGGCAGTGATAGCGGAAATCTTCCGCCCATTCAAAGGATTGCTGGAGGATACTTGCAGTGGGCATCGTATGACAGTGGCTGCCCGGTGTGGCAGAGAGCAGGCTCGCCGGGGGCTGCAAGGGTCAGCAGTAGGGTGAAGTCTGGAACTGGCACTCCCGCTGAGGGAGGTTTGTGGTGTCTATGCCATCCGGTTTTGGTGAATCCAAGAACCATCAACGGCAGGGGCAGACAGAGATGAGACTCTGAGAGTGCACATTCTGTGGGGTGAACTTCTACACTCTGGAGGTCTGGAGGTGGTAGTCGTGAATGGCAGGTGCGTGGTGGATCTTTGGTGCCCACCGACATCCCAGGAATGTATTTGGACAATTTGACCTGTGGATTTGAGGAGGGGTGGACCGGGACCCTTGTGGGGGACCCTTTAGCCGAAGTGATCTACATGGCAGGTGAGGAGGTGGGGGCTGTAGTGCCGGTGGCCCAGGTGCATGGTAGTGGGAGCCTGCCTCACAGATAGGCATGGAGCCCTGGACCCTGGGTATGGAGCTTGGCAAATCTTGATTTCCAACCTCTGGGATGCATGCAGGGTGCTCCAGAGGGAGCACTTTCCCGCAGTGTCGCGGAATGCAGAAGCCCACAGGGCTGTGGAGGGACAGTCGTGGAGGGCCGGGTAAGGAGTGGTTACTAGCCTGTGAACATTTTGAGATGGTGCTTGTAAATTGGAGAAGCTACTTGTGGTTTGGAGGACTACTCCTGGGTGACCCCCATAGCAGGTTGGAGTGACTCTGAGGCGGTATGGAGAGGTCCCCCAAGGAGTGCTGGGCTGGTGCATGTTAGTTAGTTGTGGAGTAGCTTGGTGGTCTTGGTGACATTGCAGAGTACTGCTTCCTCAACTGTACGAGGGTAGTGGGCACTGGACCACTGACAATCAGGATCATAGATGGCATAGGGGCCCTGCAGCAGTTCCGGAGGCTGGAAGCGATGGAAGGGGAAGGGATGGACGGGCCCCCGAGGCTGGAGGCAGGGGGAGGCATGCAGGCCCCATCCACTAAGGAGGAGATAAAGGATAATTTACAGGAGATATGGATGCTGAATGAGCCAACCCTGGTGGCCTGATCAGCGGCAAAGGACCGTGGTGATCAGAGGTGGGGGCTGTAGTGCCGGTGGCCCAGGTGCATGGTAGTGGGAGCCTGCCTCACAGATAGGCATGGAGCCCTGGACCTGGGGTATGGAGCATGGCAAAGCTTGATTTCCAACCTCTGGGATGCATGCAGGGTGCTCCAGAGGGGGCCCTTTCCCACAGTGGCGCGGAATGCAGAAGCCCACAGGGTTGCGGAGGGACAGTCATGGAGGGCCGGGTAAGGAGTGGTTACTGGCCTGTGAACATTTTGAGATGGTGCTTGTAAATTGGAGAAGCTACTTGTGGTTTGGAGGACTACTCCTGGGTGACCCCCATAGTAGGTTGGAGTGACTCTGGGGTGATATGGAGGGGGCACCCAAGGAGTGCTGGGCTGGTGCATGTTAGTTAGTTGTGGAGTAGCTTGGCGGTTTTGGTGACATTGCAGAGTACTGCTTCCTCACCTGTACGAGGGTAGTGGGGACTGGACCACTGACAACCAGGGTTAGCGATGGCATAGGGGCTCTGCAGCAGTTCCGGAGGCTGGAAGTGATGGAAGGGGAAGGGATGGACAGGCCCCCGAGGCTGGAGGCAGGGGGAGGCATGCAGGCCCCATCCACTAAGGAGGACATGAAGGATAATTTACAGGATATATGGACGCTGAATGAGCCAACCCTGGTGGCCTGATCAGCGGCAAAGGACTGTGGAGATTAGTGTTGGTCAAGTTTTTAAGGTACATAGAGAAGGCTGCGGTCTTGGAGAAAGCAACACATCCATGCACTATCCAATATGTGGGGGACCTGATCTAAGTATACCATGATCTTTTGAGCCTTACGTTGGCCAGGCGCTGCGATTGTTGCCCCCTTACCTTTTGGCCGGTGGATAGAGGGATTTGTTATAGATGGACCTTCCCGTTTGCTTTAGTATTTGAGATTAAGTGGACTACCGTTTGACTGTGGGATGTATTAACCCACTTATGCTCTGCCCTGCGGCATCACTGTGTGCTGATGGTGCCAGAATCATCAAAATGGCCGCAAAACCTCTATGCGTGCCAAAACCTATGAAAATCACGCTCTACAAAGCACAAAAAGATGGCTGCCAAATCTACCATGCATGTTGTCAGTGGTGGAACGGAGACCTCACTCCTGAAACATGTCATTGGTCTGCCCAACCAGTAAAAATGGAGCCTGCATGAAAAGCAGTGTTGGCTGAAAGAAATCCGAAATCTTGCATTTGAAATCTTTTCTTGGTTGCTGAAAATACAGAATGCTAGTCCAAAACACCCACAAACATCCAATATTCTTTCTGGGTGTCACATTTTACTGAATTCAAGAAATCATTGTGAATTTGCAATATCCTGGAAAGCGGAATTGGTCATCAAAACATCCACAGCCAGAGTGCCTGCCTGTGGGATCTGTCAAAATCTGGGTGCAGTACCAGCGGCCGCCTAAATGACTGTTTTCAAAAGCCTGCTTTAAAACTGTAAACTTCTACCATTAAGATCTAATGTCTGAAATCTAAGTGACCTGCTATAAAAAGCAATAGTTATACTCAAAATTTGTCATCATTGACGTGTAACACTCATAAGTTTGACATGCAATTCTATTTGTTGGAAAAGGTAACTTAAGTATAGGTGCTATATCTGTATATGGTAACAGAGCGTGAGGATTGGATAACTATTATCGGGTGGGCGTCTACGCCCATCCCTCTACATCACTCGTGATAGACGTCACTACAACTACGACGTCTTATTGGTTATACTAGCTATAGGACCCAAGATTATTAGGCCCACTGTGATTGGGTGGGTTACACCCCTCGACATAAATCTCCACTTTAATTAGCAGCATGCAGAATAGCCACCCAGGTGCCTTGTGTCCCAAGATACACCCTGCCTCCCTTCCATCAATCAGTACTTTAGGGCTATGTGTCAATTAGTTGGCTGATGGTGGCCTTGAAACTGTAGCCTCTTATCATGAAACGTCATGGCATCCTCGGGTTCTGGGTGACATCAGCCGTGGGTACCTCTTCGCCCTTGGCTGGTCACGTGTCTGTCCACCGTGAATCTGCTTCATTCTCCTTCTTTTCGTGTATTTGTCCCCTCGCCACCTGCCTGGGGCCTCCTTATCTCGACCTTCACTGGCTTCCGCTCTCCTCCCTTCCTTAGGTTGACCTTGAATTCCCAGGCATTGAGCTGCTTCTTACTGAGTTTCGATTCTGCTCCTTCCTTTGGCTTTGGATGGAATATGAATCTGGGCATTGTTAGCCTTTTGCTGCCTGGGCTTAATTCTGCTTTTACAAAATGGAGTTGCACTATTCTGTGCTTCATTGAGGTAGATATATAATTGGCGCATGCCGCTCCATTCTTCTACTAAGCATTGCAAGCAGTTCCGTTTTCTTAGCTTCGTGCGTTCCAAGCCTATTTACAAGCATTAGCTGGTTGAAGATTTTCATCTTGCTTCACCGCTACGTTTCCTTACGTCTCTTTATGCATCAACATCGTTTCTTCTTACATGTCCATTACATCGTTATTCTTTGTATTTTGCCCTTGTGTGTCATCTTTCGTTCATCGTTTATGTTCATCTGTACGTCTGTCTGGGTTCTTATGTCGTCACCATTTGCTCTCCATTAAGACTCTTTGGGTCTCTTCGGGGACAGTTTGTAAGTAGTCTTCATTTCGTGTCAGCTGCTGGTATGGTTGACTCAGTGGGTACCGAGCTGCCCATGGTTGTCTGGCTTTAGGCACTTTGACAGGTATTGCATTTCTGATGGGCACTGGGCAGAGGCTTAGAATTGCTCTCTGTTCATTCATTTGTTCCTCATAAGTCACATATCTCGGTGAGTATGTCCCAGGTACATCGAAATGGGGGACTAGGGTGCAGGCCATGCCTGGGACCTCCTCTACATTCCCATCTCTGGTCGGTTCATCGACCCCTTCTGCATCCTCCTTTGGGTTTGTCTTATTTGGCTCTTCTGCTTCTCGTTCATCATCTTCTGGGGTTGTACACAATGGTGTGAACAAATGTATCTTTGGTGTACATATTTTTATCACTCCTTTCAGACTTCCTGCTGTCTTTACATGTTCATCTTTGTTCCAGGTCATGAGCTGACATTGTCCATTTGGGCTGCAATAGATCCACTTCCCTTCGTACCTTCGTCGTTTTCTGGGATACACAAACTTTGTTCCTTCTGGCGCAAATTCGCTAGCCCTCACACAGTCTCTGATTTCTTCATCAGTCAGGTCTCTGGGCTTCCATCCTGGTTTGACATCAACCATGATCTTCATCCCAATGGCTTTCTTCGCAGTTTTCTGGCATTGTGTGATGATTATCTTGATAACACAAAATCCTAGTAGTATCATTACTAGCAGAGCTCCCAGAATTTTGAATATGTCTGCCATCCATTGTGGGACCCATAGAAATAGAGTTCTAAACCAGCTGTCGTCATCAACCTCGTCGGTTTCATTGATCATCTGGTTCTGCAGGTTTGTCAGCATACTTCTGGCTTCTGTTAAGGTTCCATTTTCTTCATGATGCGAAGGTATAAACGTGCAACATGATTCTACAATTTTTGTGCAAACACCTCCGTCTATCGCAGTGATCATGTCGCGTACATATCTGTTCTGGAGGGTCATCAATCAGATTGCTCTCAATTCTTCTTTGATTGCATTGAATCCTTTTATGGCTGTGTTGATGGTCTGCAATAACTCCCATCTGGTTATCTGCAACCATTTTGTATTTACTCCAACTTGGATATGTGGCAAGAGTATTGTTGTGAATACTGATGAGGTGAGGCTAAACAGCCTGTGTCCGTATGGGATTGCATAAAATGTTTCTTCTGATTTGGCAGAAAAGTAATTTTCCCTCTTCATTCGGGATACCAGTTCCGCAGACCTCCTCTTCCTTAGGTGAGCATCTGCTTTCCGGAAAGTGTCCATAGTCAGGTCACTTTTCGGGATTACTAGTGCAGGAACGTGGACGTTCACTATCGTGCATATGTCTCCCCAGTTTATCGGCAGCCTTATGTATGCTTTGGATCCACATGCCCAGTAATGGTCCATAATGACTGCGGTTCCCTGAGTCATTCCTGGAGCATCAAAGATTCTTCCGCAGTTTTGATTCTCTCCCATCTTCCTCATGCCATTGTTCCTGAAGCACAATTTTGGGCTTTCCAGTGGCACTATCTGCAAGGGTCCTCCTCTGTCTTCGACCCACGTTAGCAACTTCACCAACTTCGGCCATCGAGGTTTGCACAGTTTTCTATTGCTTCCTTGCAGGCTCCAAGGACCATCCATGCTTGGCATATTACAGCTCCTTCTTCCCATCCGTTTGGGGAAACCACTGTTCCCCAGATATACATTTGGCCTCTGTTTTTCCAAATTTGAGCCTCTTCTGCAGTTTTGCCTTGGACGTTTAGTCTCGGGTTTATCTCCCATCTTGTTCCTCCTCCTTGCGCTTCTGGCTTTGCATACCTGATCACGTGATTCCTGGTATGGGCTCTGTTTCTTGTCTTAATGTCCTGGACATAGTCATCTTCTTCGGGATATGCTGTTTCTGTTGCCCATATCAGTGAGGCATCTCTTCCCATAAACTGTCCTCTGGTGTTGCACATTGCTACGTGTGACAAAAAATGTGCTGTCGGACATCAATTTCTACAGCTACGAAGATCTTGGATTTTCCCATGCTGTGTGGTAGGAGTGCACAGACGAAGCATTCTCCTTCAGCTTTTCTTCTTCCGACCTCTTTCATGTGTTGGTACCAGTTGTTATTTCCTAGATGTTCTGTGCTGTCCAGGTAATCGTTCAGTTCATTGTTATCTTCATGCAAGCTTCTCTTGATTCTTAGTGTCTTTCTGTAGTTGGCCATAACTACATCTGTAAATGCATTGGTGTGACTTTTCCTTGCTAGAGGACTCTCAGGCATGCTTGTTGGTGAAGCAGGTTTCATTGCCTGTATCGCTGTGATAGGAAGTGGTTTTGCATTTCTCTTCCTCTCCTCTTGTATTCTTTCGTAGAGTTCCTTTATCGACCATCCGTTTGGCATCGGCCCAATGTAAGGTCGTATCGTGGGCCCGGTGTTCGCCGTTTTTTAGTTGGAACTGGTATACTTGTCACTCTAGTCTCTGTAGTTTTATTTTTCAGCTCCTTGTGTAGTTTCTTTGCCTTAGCTATAAACGGGAATAAATGATCTATCAGCATTTGTGTCTTTGCAGTACATTTTCTTGTAGCTGCCTCCGTCTTCTTGAGGGCTTTTGTTATGTCTTCCTTAGTTGGACTTTCACTTGATTCCTCTTGGTCACTTCCACTATTTTTGGGGACTGATGGTTTGGTAGGCAGTCTCATACTTTCTGTTGCCATCATTTGGGGTTCAGGAGCCATTAACAATTGCCCTTGTTTGTGTGTATTCAGCATGTGTGTGCGTGTAGTGGTCAGTGCTACATTTTCATTCATTTCGTGCTGAACCTATCTCCAGCTTTTCTCTTCATTCATTACCTCGAGTGTGTATGAATTACTGCGAATTACATTCCATTTTAGGTCGTTTACTTTACCATCAGATTTTCTTGGGACTGGAATTACTATATAGTGTCTAGGTGCTTTAGTGGGACTCATGCTTACCTTATCTGGTGGGTGCACTTAAATTGGGACACTTCGTGCACCAATGAAAAATGCAGTTGTGATTGTTAATGACAGAAAAACAATTATAATTACTATGCATATACACATAACTGTGCAATACGACATTTTGCAGCTTTTTCTTCCAGGAAAGTAGGGGCGCCCCTCTGTTTGTGAAAGGACCAAGTTACTGTTCTGGGCCCCCATTTCACTCATGAGTCATTGTCAGTGTTTCTTTCTTTTTTTTCACTTACTCCGTTCTTGTTTCTCAAAACATTCGTATCATAAAGTGTCAAGTGCTTCTCCAGTGTCCCCCTCTTGTGGTGGACGATTGTCTCTGGTTATGTGAAATAGTTCTCATACTGGATTATGGAAAAAATTAGACTAGCACCTTTGGTACATCACATTCATTATGCATATTCAAAATAGGTAAGTTCCCAATGCACTCCCCGAATCTGCTTCAGTTCAGAGGACATGCTGGTACCTGTTTAAATGCGGAAAAATTGAAAAAGTGGTATCAATCAAAATTAAACAAAAATAAAAATAAAAATGAAAACAAAAATAAAAATAAAACAAAAAGGTGAAGTTCTCTTCTCTGCTCTTCTTGATCTGTCCCACGGAGGAAAGATGAAGAACTGTGTCTCTGTCCCCTCGATCTGTCCCTCGGTGGAAAGATGAGGAACGGTGTTGTGTCTCTGTCTCTTGGATCTATCCCTTGACAGAAAGGTTTCACGGGAATCTCCCTAGATATTCTCATTGGAAGTTGGACAGCTCCACTTGGAGCATGATCCCATGGAGGATTGTTCCCATGTGTGCAACATTAGCTGAATCTCTGATGAAGGTGATGACGTCAACCATGGCAGGTCTCCCCACCATTTCTGGATAGCTAGTGACTAGGCGGAATAGGACATTGTGGGCCAGCTGGCTGTCCTCGGGAGACAGGGATATTGTCCTGCTTTGCTGGTTTCTAGATCATAGGCTTTTCTTTTGACGTGAACAGTCTTTACACTTTCCTGCTGCGTAGATTGCCACTACGTAGATGAGCTTGATCCACAGTTGGTTCAAATGTTCAGTGTTTCTTGGATCTCTAATGTATGTGACTGTGTCCGTGGTTCTCCTGACGAGTCCTGGGCACTCCTCTATGATATGAAAGAAAAGTGTGTACGTGAGTTCATCTATGATCACTTGTGGTGGAAGCATTTGTGTCCTTATCACTGTATTTGGGTAATTCTGCGAAGGCTTCCATGATGACAGTCAGTAGCTGCCAGATGACTTTCTTGTTGGCAGGATCTCAAATAAAGTCTGTGACACTGGTGACTCTCCCTACGAGTGACGGATATGATATTACTACTAACTGGAAATAGGTGAGAACATCTCTTGTGAGATTTCTGCTAGGAGTCACCATACGTGCTGCAACACAAGTCTTGGTGCTGGTTGCTTCAGGTTACTGTGTTAAGTTCTTAACGAAAAGTCCTTGTGTACAGTCTATCAGAGTCTTGTTTCTTCAACAATGCCTAAATGTGGCTTGGTTCAAAAGTTTGTATTGTCAATGCGTTGTGGCTTAGATGCGTGATTCTCTTCTTCACCCTGCAACTAAGATGTACAGAGTGTCTATTATGTCCTTATCCCCTTTTTTTCTTAGAGGAAATGTCCAGTTTAAAGCCACAATTTTCAAACTGCGTTCTTTGTCTTGGCTTTTCTGCTCATGCGTCCTTCTTCCTGGTCATGGATGTCGTCTGCACGTGCTGAGGTTTTTCCCAGTTGTCTGTAGTTTCTTTGCGGTGGGGTGCAGCAAGAGAGATCTCACCGATGAAGGGTTTAATGTCATTAAGGAAGATCCATGCTCGCCTGCTTTGCAATTTGACTGCTGACGGAGTGCAGTCCTCGACCATGAAAGGGCCGTTGAATCTTGGCCCATCCCAGCTTTTCCTCATGTGGTTCTTTACCAACACTGCATCACCAGGAAAGATGATTGGCGCACATAGACCTTGAACTGTGTCTGTTTCAGCAGCTCCTGCTGTGTCTCGTGTTGTGCTGCACCCTTTTCGTTGTCACTGTACTTGGTCTGAAACGATAAGAAGGCTTGATGTCATGCAGTTCAGGTATTCTGACAGTTCAGTTCCCAGGACCTCCCGGGTTGACTGGGCATCACATCTAGGTCTATTTCATGGGGTAAGAGGGGTGTTCATTCTTATTCCTGTGACTCGTGCGGCATAAGATGATGGTCGGAGCCTGGTTGGTTCCGAAGTGCATACAATGCCAGTGGTAGACAGTGCAGCCATCCCCTCTTTAGAGTAAGCTTCAACTTGGCTATCCTTTCTTTTAACAAGCTGTTGAGCCTCTCATGAATCCCGTTACCTTCCGGATGATACGCCGACAAGAACTTGTGCTTTATACCAATCAACAAGCTGATCTGCTCGAAGACTGCGTTAAAAAAATGAACCCCATTGTCTGATCTCATCAACTCGCACACCCCAAATCTAGGGAACACTTCCCTCACCAGGAATTTGGCAACACAGGTTGAGTCTGGGTGTGTAGAGCACCAGCTTCTATCCATCTAGAGAATGGACACACCACTACAATTAAATACCTGTACCCGTTAGACACTTGTATCATGTCGACATAATCTATATGTAAGTGGTGAAAAGGCCCATTTGGCCGGGGGATGACTCCTCTCATTACTTTTAATGTGTGCCCAGCGGTGAATTGCTGGCAGATTATGCAGTTCACCATGAAGAATGCAACATGCTTCGCTAAATTCGGTATAAACCAGTCTTCTGGGAGCGTTGTAGCAAGATTTTCCATTGTCATATGAAATGGGTAGTGCAGTTGTTCCAATGCTATTTTCAATAGGGCTACCGGCATGACTGGTTTACCAGTATTGACTTGCCGCCACAATCCGTCAGAGAGGTTTAAAGAACATCCTTGACGCTTCCACAGGTTCTTTTCGTCCTGTGGTGCCTCCCCTTGAATCTCCATCAGTTGAGTCTGCCCCATATTACTATAGGCTTCTGGTGTGGCTTGAGCTACCATCATTCGTTCATGGGTGCGTGCCTCTTCTACTTCCATGATTGTTTCACTCTTGGATGCCACACGCTTGGCTTCTGTGTCTGCTGCGTGATTTCCTCGTGACACGAAATCTGTCCCTGAGTATGGGCGGCGCATTTTACGACCGCTACGCCCACTAGGAGCTGCAGTGCTTTTAAAAGCCTGCCCAATAAGGCTGCATGCTGTACTGGTGTGCCGTCCGCTAGGAGGTAACCCCTTCTTTTCCAGCGTGCTAAACCTGCGTGCACTGTTGACGTCACATAGGCGTAGTCGCTGTACACCGTTACTTCCTGATCTGCGTGATTCTCGATGGCGAGTATCAACGCCAATAGTTCTGCCGCCTGTGCTGAATAATGAGATGGTATTTGTGCACTGATGAGTATTTGTAATTCTCTGTTTGCTATGTGTTTCATTACGGCAACGCCATTGTATCTTTGCCCGTCTTCTTGGTCGATTCTCGAAGAACCATCAATGAAAATGATCTCACCACCCGCCAGGGCATTTTCCTTCACCCTGGGGATTTCATCATAGAATTCTTCATAGTTTGCACAATCATGTATCGGCTCTCCTTCAGTGACTGGCTCAGCTATGAACGTAGCTGGGTTTACAGTTTTACATCAAACTATTTTGATCGATGGATTAGATATAATCACTACATAGGCAGAAGCCCTCTGTGATGTCAATGTGCCTTTTGGTTTCTCCAAGATGGTGAATAATGAGTGCTCGACGTATAACGTCATGGAGCATCCCATTACAATGGTTGCCGCCTTCTCTATGGCAAACGCTGCGGCAGCTAAGCTTTGTTCGCATGGAAACTGGTCTCTTATCCCTGGGTCCAGATTTCCACTATAATATGACAGGCGCTTGTACCCCAACGAGGTTTTCTGAGCGAGCACTGCTGTCATGACTCTACCATCTGTGTGCGAGATCAGGTAGAATTCCTCTGTACAATTAGGAATCCCGAGAACTGGAGCCGTGCAAATCGCTCTCTTGAGTTCTACAAACCCTTTGTCCATTGCCTCAGTCCATTCGATCTGTTCCCTTATTGCTTGGGCCTTCTTTAGGGCCTGGAGTAAAGGTTTGGCATATGAGCTGTAGTCGAAGACCCATGCTCTAACATAATTTCACCGGCCTAAGAAGCTCTGCTTTTGCTTTATCGTGAGTGGCTTCGCCGTGTTCATGATGGTTTCAGCCCTTTCTGGGGTCACCTTTTTCCCTTCATGTGAAATTAACTGGCCTATGTACAGCACCTGTTGTTGACAGTATTGTAGCTTTTCCTTGTCACCCTTATATCCTTTCTCAGCCAGTATAGTCAGTAACTGGATAGAATCACGTCTGCATTCTTCTTTATTGGTGCTGCAGATCAGAATGTCATCCACATACTGCAAAACAACACTGTCTACTGCAATATTGCTTAGGTCCATTAGCAGGATTCTGTTGAAAATGGACGGGGACTCACAATACCCCTGTGGCAATCTCATGCTCTTCAGACACATTTGTCTGAATGTAAATGACGTCATATCTTGCGAGTCACGGTGTAACGGGATTGAGAAAAAAGCATTTTTCAAACCAATCCCCGTGAAGTATTTCGCCTCAATTGGTATGTTACACAAGATCGTAGATGGATTAGGGACTATAGGGAACTCGGCTTCAACAATATCGTTTAATGCTCTTAAATCTTGGATTAAACGCCAAGATCCTCCCTTTGATTTCTTGATGGGATAAATCACCGTATTACAGGGTGATTCTGACGTCACTAGGATGCCCTGGTCCATCATGGTGGCAATTGTCTTCGCAATCCCTTCATCCGCTTCTCTGGACATGGGATATTGTCGTGCTCTTGGTAATATTGCTCCTGGTTTTAGTTTACTTTTCACTTCCCCTGCCCCTTTCAAAAGGCCTACATCATAGGGCCCTGTAGTCCATACTGAGAGAGGCACCTGGGCCATATCGTCATCAAAGTATGAGGGATGGATCAATGCAAACATCATTCTTTGTGGCACTTCTCGTTTGATCATTTTGACCCAGAATATGAGACTTACTTCCACCCTCGTCTCTTCTAAGTCAGGGTGTTCTTCGAACAGATCGTCATTGGTGACGTCAGTCACTCGATACCCTTCTTCAATGGCGATAATTGCACACCATTGTCTGCTTTAGTCGTCGAACCCTTTGACCATTGCTACTTTCCCTCGCACTGCTGCAATGTGTATCGTTAAGGGAAACACTTGTCCCCCTTCTTCAAGCATGGGTATTCTTGCTCTGAATAGAAACTCGTCAGGGGTTATCAAGACCTGCAAGACCCGGCAACCCCGCCATAAGCACACGTATGCCATATGCGAAGACTTCTGGTTCTAACAGTATAGCTCTCATGGATATATGTCCGGAGTATACCCTAATCATTTCGCACAGGTTTGAATAATGCATTCCTGGAGTGGAGCATACTATGCCCTTCTCTGTGAACGATGTAGTCATATTCAACTTTGTCATTAAGTCTCGACCCAAAATGTTTACTGGGGTCTGATGTGAATATAATAAAGGTACATTCGTCTCACGATCTCCTACAGAGACTGGGAGATTGTCCGTAAAGGGAACTCTGATGTGAGCTCCTGTAAAACTCTGAGTATCCATGGCCTGGCCGGACAAGGAAAACTTGCCTTCTCGTATGCACAAGCGTGTTGCACCCTTGTCAACTAAGAAGGAATATTCTTTCCCCCCTATGACGACATTCACCCTTGGTTCCCTGTTAGGGTCTGGTGACACTGATAGGATAGAGCACATCAGAGTTCCCAGTAAGCTGTCCTATTTCCTGTATAGGTTTGGTCCACTGTATACTTTGGTATTTTCTCCATTCCCAGGGTTGCCTTCCCTTCCGGAGTTTGTGCCCTGAGACATTTGCGGTGGCGCCTGTTGGGATTGCCCTTGTGGCAGGTTCCCCATGTTCGAGGGTTGAATCCCTTGTTGCACACCTTGCTGCAAGCCTGGTGCTTGCTGATGTACTGTGCGATTTTGTGCGCTGCCCTGTTCTGGGATAGCAGGTGGATTCACTGTGCCTGCTCCCATTCCTTGTCCATTTTGCCACGTGCCTTGGCTTCTGCACGCGCGTGCCACATGCCCTCTCATACCACACAGCCAACATACTGGCGGTGGTCGGGCTATCTGTCCATATCACATATCTGGATTGGCCATCTGCACGTTTTGAAAGCCTCCTTGATTATTCTGGAAAGCTCCCTGATTACTCTGCCATCTTCCTCTGAATCCCCTTCCCCTCGGGTAAAATCCTGCATTACCCTGGTTATTCTGCTATGGGTTAGTCGCCTGTTGTGCGTTCGATTCAGCTGGGCTGGTCAGCACAGCTCCTTCGAGAGCATACTTCGAGAGTTTCTTTTGCACCAGCTTCGCTTCCTCACCCTTACGAGTTGCCTCCTTTTTTCGATTCTTTTCTTGCAATAATCAACAGTAATGTGCAATAGTCAACTGTATTTTGGCCCATGGTTTAGCTTCTATTCCTACCAATTTCTTGAGCTGTTTTTGCACCGGTTCTGGTAACCCTTGGCACAATATATGGTAGAATATAGGGATGGATTTCGTCCAAGATTATGCGTTTTGAGCACCCATGCATCCTGAAAATTCTGGATATAAATCAACGGATCTTCTGACTCTTTCATTTTTCGAGTCATTATAGCTCCCATATCGGAACTGTGTGGGTATAATATTCGTAGCGCTTTCCACACTGCTGCTCTGCAGTTATTAAATGGTGCTCTGTCATGGGTAGTGTTAATTATAGTTACCCCAGGGTACCCTGCTCTTTTCCGCACATCGTCTGCTATCTCACCAAGTATAGAGATTAGTAGTCCCTTAATGTCCCCTATAGCTAACGTGACACCCCCTGTCATTTTCTCTAACTCGTGTATCCACTTCCCTGCTCCCGATGCCAGCATTGGAAGCTTGTTTTTCAGGTTCTCTCGATCCATGTGTGGCCATGGAATATATTGTGGTCTTGTTCCCCCTTTTTCTTGCAGCAGGAATTGGAATGCGCAGTCTTCCTTCTCCTTCCCCATGGCTCTCCTGACTATCGCTGGAGTAGCATTTCCGAGATAGCTGCACCTTGAGGAGGATGCGGTGCAGGACTCTCTTACTCCAACACAATTCAATAAGGACAATTCAATGGTTTGGCAAAGGGAAGTCTGTTTAATGACAAGTACAAAAAACGGGGAAACAAATGGAAATCAGCAGTGTTGCGATCACCTGTCTCGCTTCAAACTCCTCCTCCTTCATGCAAACAGCAATAGTTATACTCAAAATTCCTCATCATTGACATGTAACACTCATAAGTTTGACATGCAATTCTATTGGTTGGAAAAGGTAACTTAAGTATAGGTGCTATATCTGTATATGGTAACAGAGCGTGAGGATTGGATAACTCTTATCGGGTGGGCGTCTACGCCCATCCCTCTACATCACTCGTGATAGATGTCGCTACAACTAGAACGTCTTATTGGGTATACTAGCTATAGGACCCAAGATTATTAGGTCCACTGTGATTGGGTGGGTTACACCCCTCGACAGAAATCTCCACTTTAATTAGCAGCATGCAGAATAGACACCCAGGTGCCTTGTGCCCCAAGATTCACCCTGCCTCCCTTCCATCAATCAGTACTTTAGGGCTATGTGTCAATTAGTTGGCTGAGGATGGCCCCGAAACTGTAGCGTCATATCAGGAAAAGCTATGGCATCCTCGGGTTCTGGGTGACATCAGCCATGGGTACCTCTTCGTCCTTGGCTGGTCACGTGTCTGTCCACCGTGAAGCTGCTTCATTTTCCTTCTTTTCGTGTATTTGTTTCTTCTGTAGCCTCGCCACCTGCCTGGGGCCTCCTTATCTCGACTTTCACTGGCTGGCTGCCATGCTCTGAAGTTTCGATTCTCCGAGGCTGCCGCTCTCCTCCTTTCCTTAGGTTGACCTCGAATTCCCAGGCATTGAGCTGCTTCTTACTGCGTTTCGATTCGGCTCCTTCCTTTGGCTTTGGATGGAATATAAATCTGGGCCTTGTTAGCCTTTTGCTGCCTGGGCTTAATTCTGCTTTTACAAAATGGAGTCGCACTTGTATACTGTGCTTCATTGAGGTATATATATAATTGGCGCATGCCGCTCTATTCTTCTACTAAGCATTGCAAGCAGTTCTGTTTTCTTAGCTTTGTGCGTTCCAAGTCTATTTACAAGCGTTCGCTGGTTGGAGACTTTCATCTTGCTTCACCGCTACGTTTCCTTACGTCTCTTTATGTATCAACATTGTTTCTTCTTACATGTCCATTACATCGTTATTCTTTGTATTTCGCCCTTGTGTGTCATCTTTCGTTCGTCGTTCATGTTCATCTGTACGTCTGTCTGGGCTCTTATGTCGTCACCATTTGCCCTCCATTAAGACTCTTTGGGTCTATTCGGGGACAGTTTGTAAGTAGTCTTCATTTCGTGTGAGCTGCTGGTAGGGTTGACTCAGTGGGTACCGAGCTGTCCATGGTTGTCTGGCTTTAGGCACTTCGACAGGTAATGCATTTCTGATGGGCACTGGGCAGAGGCTTAGAATTGCTCTCTGTTGGTTCATTTGTTCCTCATACGTCATATCTCGGCAAGTATGTCCCAGGTACCTCGAAATGGGGGGCTGGGGTGCAGGCCATGTCTGGGACCTCCTCTACACGGTGACCAGAGTACCTTGCTGATTGCCGACCCTGTCCAGTCCGGTGTGCCCAGCAGAATTCCTGTCCAGAAATATTGACTGACCAGAATTCCTGACGGTTCTGTTCAAACATATATAGTGAGTATCCATAGTATAGGACTGTCACTAGCCTATGCACTGTCCATAGTAATCCCTATCTCAAACCCATCCTCTCTTGTATTTAGAACCTGATATTGTTAGAAATATTTTTGAATTGCCTGAACTCTTTATCTTATCCCTACTACCTTCCTTCTGTAATAATATTGTTAAACATATCTTTGCGCTGATATATTTAATCTGAAGAAGGCAAGGTCCTCGCAGGCAAAAACTTGATCCAGAGGCGTCCTGGTCTAGTGGCTGTGCTTCCGTGTAGCATTTGCTTCTTCCTAGTCATTCCCTAGTGTAAAGAAATCCTGTTTGTCTTTTGAAAGCGCATCCCTATTTTCTCATTTTGGTGCATATTTAAAAAAACGACCTCCACGAAAACGTCCGTAGCTTCTTCAAATTGTATGCTAGAAACAAGATTTAAACGTCTGCTTGTAGCTAACATAGAACATTGTAGCTAACAACAGCTTTCCATAGAACCAAAATTGCATCTCAAATCCACATAATCTTTCCGCAATCGTGATTACCGCACACAGAAAAGTTTGCAGTGAATTTTCGTTTTGGCAAAATATTACACGTGTAAAATAGCTTTTCATTGCACCCGACCTCAAATTTCAGTTTGCACATTGCTTATTGGTGTCAAATCATTGCTAGTGTTTGTCTGCAACCATATACAGCGGCTCCATTAGAATTTAAACAATTTCAGCCATTTAAGCCATATTTCGTTTTATCTATTCCATTCAAAGCCAACTTTAAAACCATTTTGACAGTTTGCCAATCAATTCTGTTTTTCTCCTGTGTCTGCTGGGGGAAATTGGGATTGACATTGTATTTGAACTCTGCATTCCTGAAACCGGTTCTCTCTCCTATCTCTCTACATTGCATATTGGGGGGTTGAGGGGTGTGCAGGGGGAAATAGTAACCACATCGGCATTTGATCTGAACACATACCCACAGAAGTATTATTGCTGTGCTGCATTGTGTTTGCTCATTATTGCTCCTTGTGATTAAAGAGATTGCTAAGTGTGACATCACCCCATTGGTGATCATTGTATACCCATTAAATATAGTGTGATTATGTTGTGAATATATAAATAAATATTTTAACTTTGCAAACCAGTCTGATTCCTGGTTCAGTTTGACCCGGGGGGTTCCAAGAGAGGGGCGTTATATGAATGGTACATCGTTCAGAATAAAATAACTTTTAGACACAAATAAATAAATAAGGATTTCAGTCATGCATTACATGCTCGGCATTGACTTAGGTGAAGTGCCGGATTGAAATCACTTACATGACCAAGGGGGCAGAGTGGAGTAGGTCCTCTGGCATCTTTCAGAAGGGGAGAAGAATGGTTATGGTGCAGGTTCTGGCACAGCTGAGCAGGCAGCGGTGCAGGAGAGGCTGGGGGGACTGTCTCAGCAGAGGAGGGTCCCTCTGGGCCGTAAATCTAGGAGGCTCAATACTCCCTCTCCAGTGAAGTGACCTACCTGGGAGGGTGGGGGGGGATTGGGTGCTTTGTTGGTTTGATTTCCTAAATAGTTCATTGTGCATGTGTTCATTTGGAGCAATGTTGAGCATGTCTGCTTAGGGAGGAGGGGGGAGTGCCTTCCTATGGTGGCAGAGCTTTGGATGGGCATCTCAGGGGGTGGGAGAGATCCATAGGGTTTGGGGAGGGATTGTTTTGGGGATTGGGTGGGCGGGGCTGGGGTGGGGGTCTTGCAACTTTAGGGAACGGTTGGTGAGGTGGGTGAATTTCAGGGGGTAAGCTACAGTCCGGGTGCATGGAGAGGGTGCTGGGATGGCAGCGTGTCTATGAGCGGGGTGGGGGTGGGCTGACTGCCTGTTTGTGGGGACTTTGAATGTTAAAGGATTGAACTCCCCGACAAAGGGCCCATTGGGGGCACATGAATTTAAGAGATTTGGCCTGGAAGTGATGAAGCTGCAGGGGATTTTGGTGCAAAAACAAGTGAAGCTAGACAATATCAGGGTGTGGAAGGGGGAGAGCCATTTTGGTGTCAGGGGCTGGTTGTCCTTGGCAATGGTGTACTGCCCCAATTCTGGGCAAAATGCCTTCTTAGAGGACATGCTTGGTCTGTTGTTTAGAGAAATGAGGGGTCCCGTTATTTTGGGAGGTTTTTTTAATACATGGGCAGATCCCTCATTGGATAGGAGGGTGCCGGGGTGTGTAGAGTACCGAACGGCAGTCTGGTGCGGGCAGTGGGGGTCTGAGGGACTATTTGGATAGATTTGGTATGGGGGATGTATGGTGACAGCTCCATCCGCAGAGGCTGGCTTCACCTCCTTCAACCCCTCCCCCACACAGCATGGCACCTCCATGAGAATCTATTATGTGTGTGTGGGAAGGGATATGCTGTGTGGTGCCCATAAGTTCATGATATGGTATCGCTGGAGTTCTCCCTTATGGGTTTACAGTGTAGGGCTTCCCTGTTGAGATGTAATGACTCCCTGTGGAAGGACACAAAGTTCAGCATGGATTTCTGGGGGGCCATTGAGGAATATTTTGCAATTAATGATACCGGGGAAGTGGACTACTGTACGGTGTGGGAATGCGGGTAAGGCTACCTGTAAGGGCTGTTGATCCACGAGGGGAAAAGAAGGAAAAGGGAGCAGAATTAGCTGGAGAGTCAGCTGCAGGATGAGATTGACCAGTTGGAAAAGAGTGTACAGGCTTGTTCGGTAGGGAGAGAGGGTTTAATATGGGAAGGCCGGGCTAAGAGGGGGGAACTGAAGATTCTGGAAATGAGGAAGGTAGAGCGGTAACTGCAAGTCTATGTAATATGAAAATGGGGACAATGCAGATGGGCTTTTGACTGAGCGTTGGGTTGACAGGATTGTGGGGGCAGATGGTCAACTGACGATATCCTCGGTGGGAATAGTGGAGAATTTCACCAGGTTTTATGATGGATTGTACGACTCTTGAGAGGGAGCCGGATTGAGGAGGGATAAAGGCGTATTTGCAGGATATTGCTCTTCCTGGAATGAGTGAGGAGGAGTTACTGTCTATGGAGGTTCTGGTTTGCCTCAAGGAGGTCCTTTAGCAATTCAGAGATTGCAGACAGGGAAAGCCCCTGGAGATGATGGTTTTACACCAGGGTTCTATACATTTTTTGAGATCTGCCTCTCCCCTCACTTAGTCAGGTTGTATAATCATATATTTGAGACCGTTAGGGCAGGTACCACAGGTCGTGCGGGGGGTATTGCCCGATATCCCTGCTTAATGTGGATGCAAAGATTTTCACAAGGGTACTGGTCTCTAGGCTTGAGAATTTGATGTCGTGATTGGCCCACCCTGATGAGGTGGCCTTTATGAAAGGGGGGCACAGGACGGATAATCTGTGGAAGGCTTTACATTTGATGGACATGGCTCGAGGCAAGGGGGTTATCCTACGCTTTTGACCGTCAATGCAGAGAAGGCCTTTGATAGGGTTGAATGGGCTTTTCTGGATGGGGTGCTAGGGAAGTACGGATTTGGGGCAAATATGATTTAGGTTATTTGGGCGTTGTAGTCTACCCCATCAGCTAGTGTGGTGGTTAATGGAAGGTATTTGAGGGCCTTCCGGTTGTGGAGGGGGAATCGGCACGGGTGCCCGCTCTGACCCCTTTTATTTGCACTGTCAATGAAGCCACTGGCAGACTGGCAGAGCAACCCAGGGTCACACCTCAGATAGAAGGGATTCAGGTAGGGGGGTTTGAGTTCAAGCTAGGATTAAATGCTGATTATGTGTTGTTGCATGTGCGCAACCCGCATACCTCGATCCCGGAGGCACTGGAGGTGAGAGGTCAATTTGGTGCACTGTCTGGTTTTAAAGCTAATAGGGCCAAGTTAGTCCTGTTTCCTTTCAATGTAGACGGCTCCAGGGATTTGGGAGGGTCTGAGCATCTGGGGATGGAGGTACATTTAGAGATGTTGTGTTATCTTGGGGTGGTGATCACCCGTGGGTTAGAGGATTTATGTGGGGCTTACTATTCCCCCCTTTTGGGAACTCTGTACAGTGATATGGCTAGTTGGGAGAAGCTCACTATATCGTGGATGGAACGCCTTAAAGCCTTGAAAATTAATTTCCTACCTAGGTTGTTGTATCTTTTTCAGATGTTCCTGATCTGTGTTCTGGAGGCACTACTCAGGGAAGCAAATGGGTGCATGCTACGTTCTTTGTGGCAGGGGAAGAAACCTTGGTTGGTGTACAATACGTTGGTCCTTCCTATGGACAGAGGGGGCAAACACAGTTGGGGAATGGTTATAGGTCCCAAGTGGAAAGATACCATGCAGGATCCGTGGGCATCCCATATTGGGGGTTATTTGGGATCCCTGGCACCTGGGTGCAGGGTTGCGAGGGGTTACTATGTGGCTGTCCCCAAGGAGCCACTTGTGGACGCCTGGTGTATGAGAGGAAATCCCTGATTTGCCAGGATACCAGGCTTGGTTCAAAGGGGGGTTGGCCACAGTGAGACAATTGTGCCAGAAGGGCACATTTATATCCATTCAGGATTGTGAAGAAGTGTTACATATAGGAAAGTTGTCCGTTTTTCCATATATATGGCTGAAAGGGGTTCTCATGGCAGAGAAATGGAAGCCACAGTTGCAAAGGGAGCTTACACAGGTTGAGAAAATATGTGACTCTTATTTAGATATGAAGGGATTTATCTCCGTACTGTATGGTGTGTTTCTGGGGGCTTCAGAACGTGGCACCGGCGGTCTTCGGAGGAGATGGGAGGGTGACTTGGGGAAGGATATTGATGAAAGTCTTTGGTCGTTGATGTGTCGGAAGGCATTCAAAACGTTTATATTCTGTCAGTATAGGTTACATGGCATCAAGCTCCTCCATCAGTGGCAGTACGATGCAGTCCACCTGTCTAAAATGTATGGTGGGGTTAGTCCTCTTTGATGGCCTGGATATGGAATGAGGACACGTATTGACACATGTGGTGGGAGTGCGAGAGAGTGTAGGTGTATTGGACAGAGGTTTTGGGATGGATAAAGGCGGTGTAGGGATTAGTTTGCCCCCTGGAGCCCATGCTGGTTTTGTTTGGCTGGGAAGAAAGAGGAGTATAGTGGCCTACCCACAATGGTCCATTTCTTGCTATTGGTGGCTAGGGCTTATTTGGCGTGTCACTGGAAGCGGTTGAGCCTGCCGGCACGTGCTGAATGGGTGTCCAAGGATAAAGATATGTACTGGATGGAGAACATTTCTGCAGCGCTCCATGGGGGCTGTGCTCAGGGTGAAATAATGTGGCAAGGGTTTCAAACAAAATTCATGGGAGTGTGAGGTGTTCTGGACTACTGGACTGCTGAGGTGTTCGAGGGGTGACGGGCCGCGTCCCCCCTGGAGGACTTTCCTGAGATTGAACGCCAAGTTGCTTGAGGACACGAACTGTAGCTACTTGGAGGTTCTACTTTGGTTTCTTCTTTTAATAATCATATGCTGGGTGGGGGCTTTGATAATGTTCTAATCGCGGGTTGGTGGGAGGCAAGCGGGTTTTGAAGCGAAGTGTTGAGATTGGTGTTATTGCGGCCCAGTTTTGGGTCTTGTGGTTTCTGTTTCCTTCTGTACATGACAATTCACTAATAAAATGTAAGTTTAAAAACCAAAAAAAAGACAAAACGATACAGGGTTGACGAGGGCAATGCTCAGCACCCATCCCAATTATTGCGGGTTGAGTGGGCTTTGCCCTGGCGGCACCTCATTTTTTTTGTATCTTAAAGATCTGTGCAACAGCAGTCGCCTGGCCTTGCTCTCCCTGATGCTTCATTTTTTCAAAAAATATGTGGGAGTGCTGCCAGGGCAAGGAATGACCTATACGCAGCAACAACTGCGGGGATCAGCGGGTTTTGCCCTGGTGACCCCCGCTGCTGCATCGTTTTTCTTATCAAAATGGCATAGGGGCCACAAGGGCAAGGCCCGGCAACACCCCCACCCCCAAAGTAACAAAAGTGTAGATTCCCGGGTCTGACCCTGCCAATCCCACTGCTGCATTTTTAAAAAGGAGCAGGGGGCCACCAGGGCAAACCTGGTGACCCACCCAGCAACAATTGCTGGGGTCATCGGTTATTGCCCTTGCAGCCCCCACTGCTGCTTTTTCTTAATGAACAGGGGGGGGCGTCAGGGCAAGGTCTTGGTGATCCCCAGCACAAATTGTGGCAGTTGACGGGGGTTGCCCTGGTCGCCCCCACTGCTTCTCTTTTTATTAAATGAGCAAGGGACAGCCAGAGCAAGACTCAGGGACCCCCGGCAGCAACTATTGTGGGGTTGTCAGGTCTTGTCCTAGTGGCCCAACCTAGTCTCCCAGCAACAATTGTAGAAGTTGCTGGACCCCACTGTTGCTTTTTTTTTTAAAATGATCTGTGGGCCACAGGGCAAGGCCCAGCAACTCTCCCAGAAATAATAGCGGGGGGGGTCAACGGGTCTGGCCCTGGCGGCCCTCAATGGGGTTTTGTTTTTAAAAAGCTGAGCAACCGGGATGCTAGGGAAACACTTGGCGACCCCCACAGAAACAATTGTGTGGTCATCATGTCTTGCCCTGGTGGCCCCCACTGGTGCATTTAAACAAAAAATGATTAGTGGGAAACCACCAAGACAAGGCCCTGCGACCCCCCAGCAACAACTGCAGGGGTTGCCGGGTCTTGCCTAGGCAGCCCCCTCTACTGCTTCTTTGTTTAAAAAGAAAATGAGTGGGGGGCATCAGGGCAAGGCTCTATGACCCCCACCAGCAACAGTTGCAGGGGTGTGCCTGGTCTTACCCTGGTGGCCTCCACTAGTGCTCATTTCATTTTTTTAATTCACAGAGTGGGCTGTCAAAGAAAGGACCGGTGACCCTCCTAGCAACAATTGCTGGTGGCCTCCACTGTTGCTTTCGTTTTTTCTAAGACCCAGCAACCCCCCCAGAAACAATTGGGAGGGTTGCCGGGTCTTGTCCTGGTGGCCCCAAATACTGCCTTTTATTTTTAAATGAGCGTGTGGTTGCCTGGGCAATGCCCTGCAACCCCCCAACAACAATTGCTGGGGTCTTCGGGTCTTGCACTGGTAGGCCCCAAGGCTGTTTTTTTGTTAATGAACAGGGGGGCCACCAGGGCAAGCGCTTGGTTACCCCCAGTACAAATTGTTGCAGTTGCCAGATCTTGCCCTGGTGGCCCCCACGGATGCTTTTTTTATTAAATTAGCGGGGGCTGCCAGGACAAGGCCCGGTGACCCCCTGCAGCAACAATTGTGGGGTTGTCAGGTCTTGACATAGTGGCCCTCGCTGTTGCTTTTTTTTAAATGAGCTTTGGGCCGTCAGGGTAAGGCATGGCAACTCCCCCAGAAAAAATAGCAGGGGTTGACAGGTTTGGCCCTGGTGGCCCTCGCTGGGTTATTTTTAAAAAGCTGAGCAGAGGGGCCGCCAGGGCAACACCTGGCGACCCCCACTGAAACTATTGTAGGGGTCCCAAGGACTTGCCCACTGGTGAATTTACAAAACAATAATAATTTAGTGGGAGAACACCAGGGAAAGGTGCTACAACCCCCTCAGCAACAATTGCAGAGGTTGCTGGGTCTTGCACTGGAAGCCCCTCTACTGCTTGTTTTTTTAAAAAGGAAATGAGTGGGGGGTGCGAGGGCAGGGCCCTGTGACCCCCACCAGCAACAATTGCAGGGGTTTGCCGAATCTTGCCCTGGTGGCCCCCACTACAACTTATTTATTTCTTTTATTCGCAGGGTGTGCTGTCAAGGCAAGGCCCGGTGACCCTCCCAGCAACAATTGCGGGGTCGACGGGTCTTGCCCTGATGGCTCCCGCTGTTGCTTTCATTTTTTCTGAATGTGATCAGGGGGCACCAGGGCAAGGTCCAGTGACCCTCTAATAACAATAGTGGTGGTCACGAGTCTTGCCCTGGTTGCCCCCTCTGCTGCTTTTTTTGTTAAATGAGCAAGGCGCCGCCAGGACAAGGACCTGGAGATCCCCTCCAGCAACAATTGTGGGGTCGCCAGGTCTTGCTCTAGTGGCCCTCGCTGATGCGTTTATTGTCTCAATAAGCTGGGGGGCCGACAAGGCCCAACCAAGCCCCCAAGCAACAATTGCAGAGGTTGCCGGACCCCACTGTTGCTTTTTTGTAAATGAGCCGGTGGCCGCCAGGGCAAGGCCCGGAAACTCCCCCAGAAACAATAGCGGGGTCAATGGGTCCAGCCCTGGTGGCCCTCGCTGGGGTATTTTAAAAAAAGCAGAGCAGCGGGGCCATCAGGGCAAGACCCGGTGATTCCCAAAGAAACCATTGCTGGGGTCACATGGTCTTCTCCTTGCAGCCCCACTGCTGCTTTTTTTTAATGAACAGGGGGGCCACCAGGGCAAGCTCTTGGTGAATCCCCAGCACAAATTGTGGCAGTGGCAGGGTCTTACCCTGGTGGCCCCAACTGGTGCTTTTTAATTAAATGTGCAGGGGCTGCCAGGACAAGGCCCGGCGACCCCCTGGAGCAACAATTGTGGGGTTGTCAGGTCTTGCCCTAGTGGCCCTCGCTTGGGTATTTTTATAAAAGCTGAGCAGAGGGGCTGTCAGGTCAAAACCCGGTGACCCCCACTGAAACAATTGTAGGGGTCACCAAGTCTTGCCCTGAAGGCCCTCACGGGTGCATTAAAAAAATATATAGTGGGAGACCACGGCAAGGTCCTGTGATCCCCCCAGCAACGATTGCAGTGGCTTGCCAGATCTTGCCCTGGTAGCCCCCGCTACTGCTTTCATTTTTTCTAAATGTGATCAGGGGGGCACCAGGGCAAGGTCCAGTGACCCTATAATAACAATAGTGGTGGTCACGAGTCTTGCCCTGGGTGCCCCCTCTGCTGCTTTTTTTGTTAAATGAGCAGGGCACTGCCAGGACAAGGACCTGGAGATCCCCTCCAGTAACAATTGTGGGGTCGCCAGGTCTTGCCCTAGTGGCCGCCAAGGCCCAACCAAGTCCCCCAGCAACAATTGCAGAGGTTGCTGGACCCCACTGTTGCTTTTTTGTAAATGAGCCGGTGGCCGCCAGGGCAAGGCCCGGAAACTCCCCCAGAAACAATAGCGGGGTCAATGGGTCCGGCCCTGGTGGCCCTCACTGGGGCATTTAAAAAAAAGCTGAGCAGCGGGTCCATCAGGGCAAGACCCGGTGATTCCCAAAGAAACCATTGCTGGGGTCACATGGTCTTCTCCTTGCAGACCCACTGCTGCTTTTTTTAATGAACAGGGGGGCCACCAGGGCAAGCTCTTGGTGAACCCCCAGCACAAATTGTGGCAGTGGCAGGGACTTACCCTGGTGGCCCCCACTGGTGCTTTTTAATTAAATGTGCAGGGGCTGCCAGGTCAAGGCCCGGCGACCCCCTGGAGCAACAATTGTGGGGTTGTCAGGTCTTGCCCTAGTGGCCCTCGCTTGGGTATTTTTATAAAAGCTGAGCAGAGGGGCCGTCAGGTCAAAACCTGGTGACCCCCACTGAAACAATTGTAGGGGTCACCAAGTCTTGCCCTGAAGGCCCTCACGGGTGCATAAAAAAAATATATGGTGGGAGACCACCAGGGCAAGGTCCTGTGATCCCCCCAGCAACGATTGCAGTGGCTTGCCAGATCTTGCCCTGGTGGCCCCCACTACTGCTTCTTTTTTTTAATTACAGTGTGCGCTGTCAGTGCAAGGCCCAGTGATCCTCCAAGCAACAGTTGCGGGGGGCGTCCGGTCTTGCCCTGGTGGCCCCCCCACTGGTGATTGAGTGATTGATTGATTGATAGGTTATTCATAATGCACCTATACACAATTGTTTCAAGGTCCAACCAGGCAAGGAGGGGGAAAACAGGGGAGAAGAATAAAAAACGATCTTACTAGGTCTAGTATCATTTAGATTGTGCAAGTGCGCAGACAAGAAGTGCAGGGGAGGGAAGGGGAGAAGTGCACCCAGTGGAACAGTGCCCTGGGATAAGTGCAGGAAGGCAGGGAATCCAAGGGGAACATACCAAAGAAGTGCAAGGAAGGCCAGGTGGCAGTGTAGGAGGGCCTGGAGGCAAATGCTAGTGAGTGGGAAGTGGGGTCCAGGTTTCCTATATGACTCAGAGGAGCACCAGGCAGCCAGGCAACATAACAGCAGAAGGAGAGACGGATAGCAGAGGTAAGGCAGAGAGAAAAAGATGGTGGGGTGTGGGGTACATTTAAGGCCCATGACAAAAACCACTGTACCTCAAAACCGCATGGAAATATAGCAGAAAAATGGCTGCGCTTTCCTTTCCATGGTGCACATGTGTGGCAAGCACTGAATACAAGAAATGCCACCAAAAGTAGTGCTCTGCATTATTTTACCTCCATTTAATCCATCTGAAAATAACCTCCATGCAGAACAGCATTACGTTTGCCGTTCTGTTTTCTGAATACTTAAGCTGCACACATGACATACAAGACAGCTTTGCAATTTGCTTTTGATTTCATTTTTAAAAACATCGCAAAGTTAGGATCTTCATGAAAACCCACCCTGGCATGTTTTACTTCTGCTGAGTACCAAGAAGAAAGGCAATACATTTCCAGACAGCTGATGTACTGGGAAATCACTTTAAAGGCAAAGAATGTGGATTTCCTCCTAAACATGGCTTGTGTTTTCTTTTGCTATCAACCATCGCGCACAAACCACAGTAAATGAAAGAAATGATGCAGTGTTTCTTTTTCCCATGTCAGTTTCAAAGAGATGCTTGGAAATATATCTCTCTGTGTTCAGAAACTGACCGTATCTGTAAAAGCCTTCCAGAACATTGAGTGAAGTGAAACTGTGTGCGGCAAAAACAAATTTGCAAAGTGAAATCCAAGAAAAATTAACCCACGTGTAAAACTGTGCATTTTGCAAAGCAGGTGAATGCTATTTCAAAATGAAAGACAATTACAGCCTGTGCTCACACAGAAAAGGGATTAAAATATGTGAGGATGGGGGTCTTGCTCTAAAACGTACATTATCTTTATGCCCCAAAAGACTTGGGCCCTCATTACGACCCTTGCGGAATTCGGAAAACGATGGCGGAAATGCAATACCGCCATCGAATAGCGCTCGGTGCGACTATGACCCGTCACCGCAAAGTACGAAGCCATTAGCGACACCGTAGTGAACGCCAACGCTAACTGCACCAAGCTCGCGCGCGCGCGCCATGCCAAACCGCAAACACCACCATGGCGCAAGGGTACGCCAATTCCGACCCTAGCGGACATGTACTTAACGCCATCAAGCATGGCGGAATGTACCATTCCGCCATGGTGAGAAGTACGGCATCGCGAATCAACCGTAAACGGCCCCACTGAGTGCCTGTACACCGCTCCCTGCCCACAAAGTACAACTCCCCGTAGGTGCAATGAAGTCACAATGCAACCATTGAAATGTACAAGTCACCCATGCATGCCAATGAACAAAAGAAACACAACAGGGGCCAATGGGAGCTGCAGGGCACAGATGGCACGAATACAGAAGCCATCCCAATGGACATGACCACAGTCCCCCACCAAGAAACGCACGCAAACACAGGCACCTGTGACCAGCAATATTCCGAGAATCACATCATTCCACCAGTCCACCTGGCTGACCGGCATCTGTCACACAAAACCCAATCCCCTGCCCCTGAGCATGACAACATTCAAACTGTCATATTGGCAGCCCCCATCCCTGACCTCACGGGCTTCGTAGGCAAACGCACCCAGTACAGTACCACGCAACTAAACTCTGAAGCTGGAACCCAATGCAGATCTCCCCACAATACATCGCCCCCCAAATAGGCATATGCCACATCACTTGCAAAGAAAAACGCTACACGGGCCAAATCAGAATAGAAATTTAATGCACATCAAAATCACGAAGCCCATACAGCCATCAGGCCATGAACTCCAAAACACTTTTCACCATTGTGGGCTGCATCCGCAAGAAATGACCAGCCACTACTTGTGTGACGCCCTGTTCCCTCATGGTACACAGAGCCACATTCACGTACGAAAAGGCAACATGGAAGCGCACAGAACCGCAGGGCCGTCCCAATGGGGAGGCACTAGTCCAGCTGAAAGGCCGAAATGTTGCTCCGAGCCACCAGTACTGCGTAAGGGCATGTGGGCCATTGGCGATCGTCCCATAAGATCGTAATGCTGCTCCACTGATTAACACGAAGCAGCAGGTGTCGGGAGTAAAACCCATCTGCAGGAGTGGCACACAGATGGCAGTGGCAAAAGGGGAGGAGATACCTGTCAACCAAAAGAAAAGAAAAAGAACAGAATGGCCATCAGAACTACATTCGAACAACTCACTTCAATGATCACACTAAATCCACAGCCATATGCATGCTAGCCCACTCCAAAGGATCATCACCACCCCAAAACCACTTGCGACTCATAACCATCTATATCGAGGTGCAAACACCATCACAAACGAGTGTACCTGTGCATGCGTGTGTCAAAACAGAATCCATCAGATGGGAATGTTAACGTGCATGGACACAAGTGTCTGAGGGCGCGTCGAGACAGGGAGGGCTCAACAAGGCCAGATAGACGATGGTCCCACTATGGCAGCCCTGCATCACATAGCGTAGGGGAGGCGGATAGATCCCAAGAAGCCCTGTACATGGCAAACTCTGTATCAAATCACCTGCCCATGCATCCATCCATCATTCCCTCATCCCGGGATCAAAACGCCTGAATAATTACTCACATGACATTAGAAACATCCATTGAGTCTGTGCGTTATGCAGCCTGCAAAATCCACAGTGCCCCAGCCCGTAATTCCAGTGTCGTGAAGTAACATGTATTTGGGAACGGCCGGCCTCATCGCCGACGTAGCTATTGCGCATCCCAAACTATTCATATCAATCATTGCTTCCTCGCCATGGCCCCTGTCTCAAGGACATTGAACAATAGAACGTTATATTTGCAGTCAGACCTGTGGGCATCTCCTCGCCGCTAGCTGGAAACCGAAAGCGCCGCCCTTCGAATTCCTCATTTGCAACATCACGTCGAAAAGGCATCTGTGGCCGTTTGAAATCACTAATTATTCCATCGAGTGCGGCTGTGTGTGAAAATGGCAACTGCCTTCACCCACAAATGGGACGCCCCGCCCGTCGTTGCAACTCGGTACAGTGATGCATGAGGGCCCACCGTTACTCGAGTACTACGTTCCACTGACCCTTCACAAGTCTGTTCGCGACTGCACAGATAGTATGGGAAACAATGGGACCACAGCAGAATGAACATATCAACCAATCTTACACGGCCATCGGGTACAAATACATGATTGCAATAGCAAGATGCCATTCCCCGAATTGCAGCGTTGTGCGCGGGACGTGCCCGGCCAAAGGGGAGAGCAGTTTGCACAGGTGGAATTAATCACCACAGGTGGAGGCCATACAGCCTGAAAACACATAAATTGCACACCCAGTCTCCTCCCACAACCACACCGAAATGCTACCGGCAGGACTCGCGATGTTGGCCCTGGGGGACCTGATAGCACTGCAAGTACTCCAACTCCAAGAAGAAGACGAACACCAACTACAACCGGCCGCACGGAGGAGACGCAGGAGGAGGAGGAGGCCAAGGCAGGGCCAGCAAGGGCCGCCAGCACAGCCACTACCACCACGCAGGCAGCCCGCAATCCCACGCCTCCGAGCACATCCGTTCAACCTCACTGATGAGCAGATCCACACCCTCTACCGTCTGGACCGGGACACCATAGCCGCCATTGTGGACATGACACAGGCTGACCTTGTCAGCATGATAGATAGCCCAACCGCCATCCCACCCCTACTGAAGGTGGTGTCTGTACTCCACTTCCTGGCCACAGGCACCTACCAGCACACAGTCGGACAGTTGCATGGCATTTCTCAGCCACTGTTCTCACGGACACTATTGCAAGTGCTCGATGCCCTCCTGCAGCACGCAGACGACTACATCTCTCTACCACGCTCGGAGCAGGAAATTACCAACACAAAAGTGGGATTCCATGCACTTGCCGGAATACCGGGTTGCATTGGTGCCATCGACTGCACCCATGTTGAATTGGTCGTCCCACATGCCATGGAGGCCCAGTACCGCAACCGAAAACAATTTCATTCCCTGAATGTACAAATGGTGTGTGACTCCAACAGGATCATTACACATTGTTGTGCCCGATTCCCTGGATCAACCCATGATTCTATGGTCTTGAGGAACTCTACAATACCACGCTACATGGAGCGACACGCAGGGAACAGATCCTGGCTACTCGGTGAGTCTCATTACATGCATGATTATGTGGGGTATGTGATTTGGCAATGACCTGGCAGGAAGGGGGGGGGGTGTGCGTACGTAGCAATGGCATTCCACATCATGCGTTTCTCGTCCACATACAGGTGATGCTGGATATCCACTGAAGAGATGGCTCCTCACACCAGTCCGGAACCCACGGGACCAGCATGAGGAGGACTACAACCATGCCCACTCACGTACCCGTGTAGTCATTGAACAGGCATTCGGCCTACTGAAGACTCGTTTCCGCTGCCTCAGCAGGTCTGGCGGGGCACTCCTGTACCGCCATGAGAAGGTTGCAAAGATGGTCATGGCATGTGTCATGCTCCACAACATGTGCGTACGTAGAAATGTGCCCATGCCCCCTGACGCAGAACTGCAAGCACCTGATGATGGTCATGATGAGGGTGGGGATGTGGCAGCACCTCATGGAGTCTGCGAGGCACCGGAGGCCCGTGACATTCGTCAGCATCTCATTGATGCATGCTTCTAGCACTCACGCCTGGTGGCTGATACATGGACACGGGACTCGTGGCACTGTGTGTGTCTGGGACATGCACAATATGGACTGTACGCCTATGATGGCCTAGTACACAAAGATCAATGTCCACACATCTCATTGGTTGATCGTGCACTGTTTATGGCATATGTGATATCATGTTGAACACCCTATCGACCCGCCACCCAAGTGAGCCCAACACACCCCCTCCACCCTCCTACCTCCCCCCCGAACACCAGAGTCCAAAGATGCTCATTGTCAGTGGGCAGTCACTATTGCAAGCCCCCTCTGCGGGTATCAGGGGCACCCCTGCCTGTGGAGCGCAGGTTCCTCCCAGATCTACGTTGGGGGCTGCCCTGGACGGAACTTGCAACGGATGATGTGTCTGCCTGCTCACGTCCATGCATGTCCCTAAGGGTTTGCGAGAGCTCAGTGAGCACACGGCGCACTGCGGCAAGTTCGGCACATACGTCTTTGGACGTCGCATGCAGTTCCCCCCTCAGGCTCTCGGTGCTTCTCTCCATTTGGACTCTCAGGCTCTCGGTGCTACTCTCCATTTGGACTCTCAGGCTCTCGGTGCTACTCTCCATTTGTGCCCTTAGCGTCTCTGTACCTCTCTCCATTTCTGCCCTAAGTGTCTCAGTTGATGTTTCTATGTCTGCCTTAGTGCCCCCACATTCATCGGCATGGTCCTTGAGGAGCGTGGCCATTTGCTGCTGTTGCACGATTAACTGGTCGAGGGACTGTTGCCTCTGCTGGGCCATGGCCATTTGCGGGGGTGTCACAGAGGGGCTGTTGTCCTCATGTTGCCTTGCCACAGGGCTTGTGGGGGATGGCCAGTCGTCGTCTTGTGGGTGCCCCTGCGTGGTATCCTCATGTTGTACGGGATGGGACAGACAGGGGGATTGGGACAGGTCATGGATGGATCTGACTTCGACATCCCCGTCTTCGGTGTCCGAGCATGCTGCCATCAATGGGGTGTCACCTATGGTGCTGCTGCCACCAGAGGCAGTGCCTTCTGTGGCATCCATTGGGGGGACCTGTGGTGGTGGTGGTGTGGGCATGCTGGCTGCTGGGGTGCCTGTTGATGTTCCCTCCTCTGTGCTGCCACCTGATTTGTGCTGCTGCCGTGTCTTGATGCGTGCAGCTGAGGTGGAGGGTCTCTGGCCGTTGGTCTTGGCCCTCTTTGCAGGTGTGCTGGTAGGGGTGTCCTGAAGCTCGTCGTTTGGATCGGACCCTGTGGTGGAGTAAAGGAGGGCGAGGGTTATTGATGGGTCTGTGGGAATTGGAATGGCATTGTATCACATGCATTGGAGTGGTACCTGAGGGTGATTTGGGTCGGGGCCTTGGAGGTGCTTTCATTTGTGTGTGGAGTGAGGGTGCAGTTGTTTGGCAGCCTGCAGTTAGGGTGTGCCTGCTGCACGTGTAGTGCGTGTTTTAGGGGTTTTTAATTATTTATGTATTTATTGTGGGTTTTAACGTGCGCTATCAGGCCGATGTGTGTGGACGTTCTCCTGGACATGTGTTTCTGTTGCACTATGTGGACGCATGGTACTTCACATGGATGGACTGTGTGGATTTGGCATTGTTTTATTTGGCCCACCTACCTGAATCTTCGGATGTCTGCACTCCTTTCTCCATCCCTCCGACTCCCTCTATGCTCTCCATTCCGATGGTGGACGCACAGATTTCTTCCCAGGGGGTCAACTTGATGGGTGATTCAGGGCCTCCCCCGGTGGCTGTGGCAATGTTGCGGTTGGCAGAGAGTATGCTGCGGACGCGTATCCGCAGGTCGTCCCATCGCTTGCGGCATTGCTGTGGGGTGCGGGGTGCGGTCCCCACCGCACTTACCCGCTGTGCCACCAGAGCCCATATGGCCTTCTTGTTTGCAAGTGCCGTTCTGGTCATTTGCGTGGAGAAGACGACGGCAGCATTCTCCTGGAGGGTCTCTGTTAGCACGGTGAGTTCCTCACGGGAGAAGTGGACCTGCCGCTTGCGGTCGCACGCTTTCTTCGCTACTTTTCCCATTTTTCTTGGTTTCGCTAGGGTGGATGACGGGTTGGGGTGTGTTTCAGGGTAGTGATTTTAGTGGTTGTGTGGTTTTAGTGGTTTTATAGGTGTACGGCGGGATGTTTCCCGTTCCGGGCCCATGTTTTAACTTCCGTTTCCGTATATTTCCGGTCACCGTACTTTCCGGTAGGCGCACACTGCGGTGACCGCTAAGAGGGGTGGCAGTATTGCACCTAGGGCGCCGTACGGCGGCGGTGTGGGCCGTTTTGGGGTCATTTCCGCCATCGCGGACTTTGCACTTCCGCCATGGCGTGGTGCTCGTGCCCGATGGGTCGGAATGGGCCGCACTTTGCTCCTTCGTGCAATGGCGGAAACGCTATTTACGCTGTGGCGGTCCGGTCAGTCACTTTCCGCCAGGGTCGTAATGAGGGCCTTGGTTTCTGTTGAAAGGAAGAAAAAAAAACAAATTGGGAAATCAGCAGAACAGGTTTGGCAGGCACTTACTTCAAAGGTGCCCTGCCTCCCATGGGAACAGAATTACCTCCACCAGTGAACCAGCCCCCCATGGGTACATGAAAGGCCGAGAGGTGTGGAAGTTCGCAGCCTTGTCAGACTGTCCGGCATCCTGCCTGAATGAACAAAGGAGACCAGTTGGGCTGGGCCTAGCAGTGAGGTGTGATTTCCTCAAGCATCCCTCTGAAGGGGGAACGGGAAACAACTTCAAAAGACATCATAAAAGTTCTTTGTTGCCAGCCAAGCTTGGCAGAGACATTTGCTGTGGAGATGTGTAGTACCGCACACATCAAGGGCAAATCTACCCCATTGTCAATAAAGCATATTATACTTTAAGTCATTTTCCCTCCATCTTAATAAGCAACACTTTGATTTTATTCCAGTATTTAATGTGATTTTTAAACAAGCAAAATGAGACCCAGGGCATCTTGCTGACACCTGACACCTGGGGAACTGGAATGGCAGGAAAAATGCATTTATGGGTGAAGCATAAAGGACACAGACATTAAACTTGGGGAAAATATGCCAAATACTAGTATGCATATGTGTAGCCATTTGCAGAATTGTAAATATTATATTTTTCCTAAAAGGAACGACAACATTCTCCCCAAAATCAATGCTACCTCACATAATTCAATTCCTTGTGAAATATGGGATCTGCCTATCTGATTTTTATGATGGTGACTAGGCTGGATTTGAAGTTTTGCTCCATAACTTATTTATGGTAAAATGTAACTGTGTTGAGACAAAGCAAGTCATAAAACGCACACACATAAACTGATGTCACTCCCCTGAACCAATCAGCCCGGAGGGAGGTGGGACCAATAGGCTGGCCTATCCTAGTATAGGACTAATTCTTGAGTGCTTCCCCAGATTGTAACATTCTATGATGTCACTCTGGCTATTTAAGGGGGAGACAGGGAGGCACAAGAGATATTCAACATTCAACATTATAGATTCCAAGACTCCAAAACCAGATCCAGAGGCAGCTGAGTCCATCCAGGCAAGACCATCTAGATACAGGCAGAACCACTCATCTACATCCAGGCATACCCAATATATTAATCCAGGGAGAAAAGAGGAGATGATGCTGATCCCCTTTAGGAGAATCCAATGTTCAGACCCTTTGCCCTGCTGACCCATCCCGCTGTCCACAGTGACCAGACCGTGCCCAGCTGTTCCCATCCCGGAGGGCCCAGCTGACCCAGTAACCCGATCTCTTGACCTCGCTGCCCAGTGACCAGATCCTTGGCCCCGCTGTCCAGAGACCTTGCTGGCTGTCCAAATTACCAAAGTCAAGTGCACCTTGTATGTATCACATCACCCAGTACCCAAAAACTGCATATTCCGCTCTTTTACCTTGCATCCTGTTCATATCCTATAATAATCCCAGAAAAACCCTAGCCATTTCCCAAATTGCCAGAATCCTCTGTTTACCATTTCCTTAGAAGAATCTGTGTTAGTCCATATTCCTTTTTATAATGGCTTCCTTTCCACTCCAAACTTAAATTTCACTTCCTTTGACTTGTCTTTAAATCTCTTCACAATCTTACGCCTCCTTGCATCTCCTCTCTTCTCTCATTCTACATCCCCTCTCACTCCCTACGTTCTGCTGATCTCTTCTTACTTTCAGTTCCCCCACTTTTTTGTGCCTCTCTCGTTTCTGCTCTTTTCAGCTCCTTGCTCCCTTAAACTGGAACTCCCTACCTTTTGCTTTCCGTTCCTCCCACACCTATTCCTCCTTCCACTCCTCATTGAAATCACTCCTTCTTCCTTCCCCTCCCTGACACCTTTCCCCCTCTCACCCTTCTCCCCCTCCTCCTAGTACCCTTCTCTTCTCTTTATCTTTCCCCTTCTCTCCTAAAATCTCCTTTCTTCCTACGACTCACTTTACTCACTACTCTCTCTCCCTCTTCCTCCCTTCCCCACCCCCTCCTCTCCTTTCTCGTATGCAAATTGTTCTACATGCTAATTTTCTGGTTTCGATTCATGTAGACTGTTATTACTTCCACTGGTCCATGTCAATGTGTTTTTGTTGTTAACTGGAAAGCGCCTTGGATTAAGGCGCTATATAAAACAATAAATACAAATACAAATAATCAATTCAGTTATCTATATAAGTCCCTAGTATCATTTGAAATAATTAAGTAACTCCCCTATAAAGAGATTTACGGTGAGCTGGTTGCAATTCAAACCCAACCACCTCATGTTAAGTGCCTTTCTTTAAGAATTATAGTCCTTAAATTATAGTCTCGGGAGAACTAGTCATTGTGCTACCAAAACCGAATTTGCCTGTGTATTTTGCTTTTCTTTAAAATCCGATTTGCATTTCTTATAGAAAAACCCATACTATCTTCCTATAAAGAGTCATCCCTTCCCCTCCTTATCCCACATGTTCTGTGCCTTTGTTCCTCAACCCAAAAAACGATTTCCGATGTTGACTGATAAACCCAATTTCTTAGTTGTTTGCCTGTTTAAAGCCTGTGTAAAATAAGGAATTGCAATTCTGCCGCGTGTGATGTTTGCTGCATTTTTTTCCTTCCCAAAATCGATTTTCTTGCCTGTGTTCACGTTACTTTAGTGCCCTGCTCAGTAGCCTGTAAGCTTTCTTGTCTCTGTAGTACAGCCACACACATCTTTATCCTAGCTATCCTACCGCAAGCGTAAACTGATCTATAAGTATCCAGTAAAATCTGATTATGCCATTTTGCTCAATTTGAGGGTTTTTCATTTTCGTGTTTGGCCTCCCATTCACGGGTGGTGGGTTGAAATTAAAAGCCAATTTTTCCCTCTTCTTTCTGACTCCTTGCCACTGCTTTCCATCCACACAGAATTTAGTCAGCAGGTGTTTGGGGGAAGTGTTGCAGGGAGTGCTTAACCCATGTGCCATCGGTGACAGTGAAGAAAAGTGATTTTGTTTCCATTTCTCCTAAAGGTGTATGTATATTGTGTTAGAAGTTGAATTAACTGTGTTATAAGGTTTTGCATTTGTATTGCCACATCGTGGTGGCTGCTGCCCTAAATTTTGTTTTGCTCTGACTTTTCATTTGAATTCTAAAAATAAATAAATATTTCATTGATACACACCGGCCTGGTTCATGGTCCATTGCGACACAGGGTATTTGTTAAGGTGAGTGTGAAACGGGTTGGGTGCCTTCTCAAAAAAAGAACCCAGGGTTCAAATAAAAATAAAAAGGCGTTTTTTTATTGTGTGCCACCTTCAGTGTCACTGGAAGAAGTCCCTGGCTGGAGTGTGCCGTGTTATAAAATCTGTTACAGGGGAAAGCTTAGCAGGGGACAGGCAGAGAGAAGGAAGGGGAGAAAAGGAAGGTCTTGAGGAGCTTCCGAAACTTAAGGAGGTCTGGCTCAAGACAGAGAGTGACAGGGAGGCCATTCCAGTGGGAGGCACCTGTAGAGGAAAGAGATCTACCACCCAGTCTCTGTTTGGAGAAGCGATTTATCCGTAGAGAATTGGAGGTAGACAAGCAGAGGACTCTGGAAGGAAGGTACTTAGGAAGAGATCTTTGGGGATAGTGCAGGCACCAGCCTCAGTAGGTCTTGTGGACAATGCAGAGGGTCTTGAACTTGATCCTTGCAGTCACCGGGAGCCAATGTAGGGATTTCATAGCCGGAGAGATGCAGTGCCTGGGCTGGAGGACAAGGATAAGTCTTGCAGTCCTGTTTTGGATTAGTTGCAGAGGACGGAGGGTAGAGTTAAGTAGAATGAGAAAGAGGATGTTGCAATAGTCAAGCCTTGAGAGAACCAGGGCTCTGGAGACAGTGAGTTTCTCGGAGAAGGTGAGAAAAGGTAGAATACCTCTGAGGAGGTTCACTTGGAAATGGGAATTTTTAGAGACGTCTGTAATGTGTGGCGAGAAGGAGAGAAAGGATTCAAAGATGATCCCAAGGTTTTTTGCCTCACAAGAGGGCGAGGGCACAGGGCCAAGGGAGGCCAGCCAGAGTGAAAGGGGAAAGGCGGGAGCAGGGGTCCCAATGAGAAGGATCTCTGTCTTACTGCCATTAAGGCAGAGATCATTACAGGCGCGCCATGCCCGAATAGCGGAAAGACAGTCAGGGATGAGCAAGGAGGAGGAGGCTGAGGGTAGCCTGAAGAGAGCTGTGTGTCATCCTCATAACACTGAAAGTTGGAGGAACAGGTAGAGATTGCAGCAGCATGGCCCAACCACCCCCTGCAACAAATTTGGGAGTCTGCAGGTGTTGCCCTTACTGGGCCCCACTGCTGCTTTTATTATTATTATTATTTTTCAAATGAACAGAAGGCCGCCAGATCAAGAAACGGTGCCCTGCCCCAGCAACAATTGCATGGGTCGCCGGGTCTTGTCCTGGCAGCTCCTGCTGGTACATTTTTTTTAAATGAGTGATCCCCGCCAGCAACAATTGCATGGGTCACTGGGTCTCGCCCTAGCAGACCCCACTGCTGCTTTTTTTTTTAATGAACAGGGGGCCATAAAGGCAAGGCCCGGCGACCCTCCCAGCAACAATGGCGGGTGTCACTGAGTCTTGCCCTGACGGCCCATGCTGCTGCTTTTTTATTTAAGAAAATGAGCTGGGGGGCCTTTCATGGCAAGCTGTGGGGTTCACGGATTCTTGCCCTGGTGACCGCACTGCTGCTTTCTTTTAAAAAATTGATTGGGGGATCCGTCAGGGCAAGGTCTGACGATCCCAAAGCAACAATTGGGGGAGTTGTGGGGCCTTACCCTGGTGATCCCCAATGCTGCATTGTTTACAAAAACAAATACAGTAACGGGGCCAACGGGCTAATCCCTGGTAGCCCCCTAGCAACAAGGGGGAGGGATAGAGAGCTTCCCTTGCCACTCCTGGGCTTGGTCATTCTGCATCTGTTAATAAGGAAAGACCTTATTTGTCTTCTGCAGCCTGTCCCTTGTTTCTATGATTGGCCATCTCAAACACAGAGAGCTAGCTAATCGTAGAAAGTGGACCAGACATTTGGCTTCGAGTGAGTATTCTGCCAGGTATTCGGCCAATTCAGAATGGCTGTATTTTGTCTGAATTTCAGCTAAATACTCACTTGAAGTCAAAAGTCGGTTCACCCTATTCTCAATAGCTTGACTTTCACACATAGACACAACCCAAGGGAATGCCATACCAGCTTCTGACCATCCGCTAGAACATAACACATGGCACTCAGGAGTCTATAACAGCTATAATACATAACATAAAGGCACCACTAAAGCCCTAAGAGAATGCCTTCCGTGTTTTTCTAAATACCTAAACCTAAAAAAATGACATATTAATGCATCAACCACTAAAGCCAAACACCTCTCACAATAAGGGAGCCAACAGCAAAACCAATTATTGGAAAACACTACAGAAATCACAAGAACACTCTCCATCTTTTGATTAACCCTTCATTTATATCCACCTTAACACCACACACAAACGTAAACCATTCACTTACACAAGGATTTGAATAATAAAATCTCTTCAGACTTCTAAAATCACATTTAGAACTGACATACTCATCACTTAGCCAACACAGGCCCACACTGTAAGCAGGAGGTCATCCCTCTGGAATCAAAGCCCTCGAGGCCTCCTAATCCTCTGGACACAAAGCTATCTCTGCTTCCTACATTTCACATCTAGAAAACGTATAAGCATGCAGAGCTCTGGGTACTTCTGATCTGCAACCTCAACACAAAGCACTGCAATGTTGGCTTTCCCTCTCCTCACTACTAACCAAACCCACCCACCAACTTGCAGATTCATTAGAGCATCTAAAGAGCATGCAAATGCCAGCAGTGGGCAGTAGAAATCCTAATAACATAGCATATGTGTGATGTCATGTCATCTGTAATGTCATCAGCACTCTAGTTTCTACCAATGTCATTGATTTTGTAATTCATGATGTCACAAGTGATATCTTATGTGATGTCATTGGTGATGTTGTTTGTGACATCATTAGTGTGCTCATGGGCTGCACACATGGGGCCTCAGAGTTAAAGTGAGAAGCTTCCAACATATGTCAAATGTCAAGTGTTTTCTTGAGTTAAACCATCACCTGAATTTGAAGGGTTTTGTTGCACTGAACTGATTCTTCTTAACTGTCGGCTGTCGAATATGCACTTGCAGTGTATTCATGCATTCATTTGACTTATAATACATTATTGTGTTTTGGGGTACATTTAATGAACAATATATAAAGGGAAGCCTCTTTAACACATGTATTGTATTAAGAACATTTTTGAAATCTTAAACACGGCACTTGCAATCAAGAGAGTGGTGGCACAAGAATGAAATGCATATTTAAGGACTGTTACAACAAATATTATTCAGAGCACAGCAGAACATCACATACCTGTAATGATTTAAAATGTTTTTATATATAAAACAAAGCTGTGGTACTTATAATGAACTGTTGTTTCTGATGCCACGAAGAGACATATTAAATTAAGTGGACGAAGTAAGAATAACATGTGCAACAATAGGACATTATAAAATACGGGACACATATGTATGATCAGGGTACATTTAAGGATGGCGGCCATTGAGACCAGCCATTTAAATTGCATATTCAAGGGGTAGTAAACAATGAAGAAGTAACCTGATGGTTTTAAATGGAGTGGAGTTGCACTGCACTTTATTCTGAGGAAGTCCAGAAGGGTGAAACACATCAATCATGTTAGTCTGTAAAACCATGTATTAATAAAAGATGTTTTGGAATGAAGCTGGATGAGTGAACTCATTTTAAATGTACACTCTGGCCCTGGAAAGTGTGGCAGATGAAAGTTCTGTATTTTCGCTTTTATGTATTACAGGGTCTGCGGTAGTAACGCTATAGTCATGGTTAAAATGGCTTTCCCATAGGACGAACACTTTTTGGGCGGCTTATAACATTGATGCCATTTGACGAGTCCTCATGTGACGTTGCAAAAGATATACAGACCCGACTATGGAACGTTTGGTGTAGTTTTGTCAAGGGGGGGTAAAGTTATATGGGTCGTCCCAAAATGTTCGAAATCCAGAAAGACTTGAAAGGGAAAGAAATTCTGCTTGCTGCTACAGCCCAAACCACTTGATGGATTTGCACCAAACTTGTGCAAGGACTGGTGACCAGGTCTAAAAAGTCTGCTTTTGCAAATTTGCTGTTACTCTGTCCAGTAGATTTTTTAAAAAGGTCAAAACTAAGTAAATATATGTGTGAAATCTTGAATTGGTCCACAGACTCACTTCCTGTTTTGGTGTCCGCGGATACCTCAGAATCAATCAGGTGAGTTGCATAACATTCGCAGACAGTGGGCCTCATTACAAGCTTGGCGGTCTGGAATCAACGGTGCTGGTAGCACTGTACCAGCACCGTTTTCCGGACTGGCACATTCTGACCCGTGATGGCGGAAACACCCAAACCACCTCCCAACACAACCATGCTGGTAAACTGGCCACAGGTGTCCAAAATTAGCCCAGCTGCACACCATTGGCCACTGGGAACATAGAAAAGGACCACAGCCACACCCAACCCACCTCCCAACACAACCATGCTGGCAGTCGGTCTAGCAGCAATTGGACTGGGGAACCTGCAAGCAGCTATAGAGTTAGAAGCCTCAATGAGGTGGAGGAGGCGGCGTAGACGCAGGAGGCAAATGAGGAACCAGGAGGCCATCCCAAACTTCATTCTGCAGCAGGTACCACCCCGCAAGCAGCCCCCAACACCCCGCATCAGGGCCTCACCCTGGAACCTGAAATCCACACCTTATTGTGGCTTGATAGGGACACCATTATATCAATAGTCACCCTCATCAATGACGACATCTGCAGCATCATAAACTTCCAGACTGCAATTCCACCCTTGCTGAAGGTAGTGTTGGTACTGCACTTCCTTGCACTGCACATACCAGCACACCGTCGGTGTGCTGCACGAGTTGTCACAACCCTGTTTTTCAAGGATAATATTCCAGGTACTGAATGCACTGATGCGCCATGTTTCAGACCACATTGCCCTACTCCGAACCACTGCACAGGTCAATGAAATCAAAGTGGCCTTCCATGCCCTTGTCGGCATGCCCAGTTGCATTGGTGCGTTAGATTGCACACATGTGGAGTTTACTGTCAGACATGCCAGGTGTATAGAAATCGGAAACAATTCCACTCCCTCAACGTGCAGATGGTGTTTGGTGCAAAACAACTCATCACCCATTGGCCGGGATCGACACACGATTCCATGGTTTTGTGGAACTCTACATTGCCAGCCTACATGGCACGTTACATTGGAGAGAGCACCTGGCTGTTGGGTGAGTAGAATGACCAATGCAGGACCTTTGTGTAGCGGGGGGGGGCAAATAGACACTCACCAGAGTTCACCCAGTTTACCACTGCAATAGGTACATGACAGTTTGCCATGTCACGGGAATCCATATACTGGCTAATGGAAATACCCCCTAATCATGGAGAGGCACACCATGCAATGGTGACATGTGAATGGGAGTATCGGCACCGGTGAGAAAGTAGCAGGTGCTTCCATGTGCACAATGCCTATTTCTCCTGCTCCGCGCAGCAGTGTCTTCACTCCTGTGTGCTGCGGGTGCATGACACTGAATTTGTCAGCAACTTATAAGACATGAGGCACCTACTACATAGAAACACAGCATTGTGTAAATTGTAAGGAATAAGACATGTAGTTGCCTAGAAGGCCATATCATGAATGCACACATTGAGCAGGCCAAACAGTCTCAGTAGAAATGAGTGAACCAAGTGTGTAATATTGAAAAGTTGATCCAAGACAATTTAGCAGGATGCATTCTGAAATCTGTGGCTTGTACTATGTTGTGTGCTAACAAAATACTGAGACTGTGTACATGCTAGCATCACCAACACCAAATTCCCACCACAAACATCCTATCACCTTTCTGTCACTCTCATGCAGGTGATGCCGGATACCCCCTCACGCCATGCTCATCACACCCATCAGATGACCAAGGAACAGGAATGAGGAGGCCTACAACCAGGCACACATACGTACACAGGGCATCATAGAGCAGACTTTCGGATTGCTGAAGGCCAGGTTCTGCTGCATCTGCAGATCCGGCGGGGGCATTGATGTATAGCCCCTTAAAGATAGGCAAAATTGTGCTGGCATGTGCCATACTGCATAATATGTGTATATACTGCACTGCCCCCGGACATGGACCCAGCAGATAAGGAGGATGACGATGATGATGATGGGATGGGTGTGCAACCAGAGCGGGGTGCCATGGATGGACAACTTGCACGGAATCCCTTATTCACAATTTTTTCGAAACAATAATCACAAGCACCTGGAGCACATTATCCCACACGTAATTTGTAACACTTACATTAAATAATTCATACACACACAGAAGAAGATTGTCCACTCATTATTCATGTTAACAACCCAGTGTATTATGACATCAAAATTAAACCGGTGCTACAACAATACCTGCCCAAATGTACCCACCCAGCTCCCAGGCCCCAACTACCTATCCCAACTATGGACTCCCCCTCCACCTCCCAAACATACCCACCTAGCTCCCAGGCCCCAACTACCTATCCCAACTATGGACCCCCCTCCACTTCCCAAACGTACCCACCCAGCTCCCAGGCCCCAACTACCTATCCCAACTATGGACCCCCTCCACCTCCCAAACGTAACCACCCACCCCACAGGCCCCAGACCAAAAATGGCAACATGTGCAACAAGTGTGAGTCAAACATCACTACTTCCTGCCACACTTGGCCTCATGTATGTCCCTCAGAGACACCCCAGACAGCCGCATGGACCTTCTCCTGGGGCTGCCTGCCTGTGAGCTAGTTGGTGTGGTGCTCGTGGAGGGTATTGTGGGGTTATGCAGTGGTAGGTGCGTCATGATGGCATGTAGGGCCAACGCCTTTGTTTCTGCTATGTTCTACTGGACGCTGTTGCCCTCACGGACCCTCTGTGACATCTGCATATTAGATGTGGCACAACTCCCAATGGCAAGTGCATCTTGGCGCAAAATGGTCCGGTTGCTTTCACGTTGCAGCCTAAACTCCTCGAGGTACTGCTGAACCAGTGCGGCCAGCATGTCCTGCCGTTCCTCCATCCGTTGGATACGGCTGCTGATTTCCTGCAAAGATGGTATGGGGGAGGGCATGGGACTCCTGAGGCTCATGGGGCTGAATGTGCCCAGTGCTTCAGGGGTATTCAGGTTCTCCTCACTGCCAATTCCAGCTGCCTCAACGGCCACTTCCTCTGGACTGCTGTCCGTGCTATGGGACTCGTCCTGGTGGGTTGGTGATGGTGCACGTCTCTGTGGGATTGCACGTGCGTCAAGGATGTTGGGCTGAGGTGCTTGCTGTGTTCCAGGGGCAGCAGGGATGTTGGGCTGACGTGCTTGCTGTGTCCCAGGGGTAGCAGGGATGTTAGGGTGAGGTGCTTGCTGTATCCCAGAGGCAGCAGGGGTGTTGGTCTCCTCTGCGTGGTGCACCTGGGCCGTTGTGACTTCCCGGATGGCCGAGGTGCCAGCAGTAGATGTTGAAGGACAGTGTGCTGTGCGACGTTCATGTGCCGTCTCCCTCAACGTCTCTGGATGTCCGCCATCTGTCTCAGATGATGTTCCTGTGGGTGAATGAAAGGCATGCTGTTAGTGGACTCACAGGATGTGTATAGTACAATTACATGCAACACAATCATCGAGCTAGATCCCATTGTGGTTACACGCATTGAAGTGTGCTGCATTGTCATGTCAGTGTGTATGGGTCATACTTTGGGTCAGGGCATCTGACTGCCTTGGCACTGTATTCTGTGAGGGGGGCAATGGGAGTACTGGGTGTAGTCGGGGTGCTGTGGACTGTGCTATGGGCTTTTCTGTGCATTGATGGGGGGCAGGATTAGCTAGATTCAGCTTCTTATTTGTGCACTTTCTGTACTCACCATCCTCGCCAGGTGTCCCAGCTCCTGCCTCTGCTGCACCGACTCCCTCGATGCCCTCGAGATGCAGCACACCGCTGCAATTTTCCGACCATGGGAGCAGCTTTAGGGGTGAGTGTGGTCCGCTACCTGTTGCAGTGCATCGACGACTGTGGGCTGCCAGAAGGGTCATCACCCTTAGGCGGAGGTCTTCCCATCGCTTGTGGCAGTCCTTGACGCTATGGCTGTGATACCCATAGCTGTCACCATCTGGGCAGCCTCAGCCAATATGGCCTTGCGCCTCAGCTGCTTGCTGCGCCGCTGGTCAGCTGAGAACAGCTCCCCGCATTTTTCACAATATGGTCAAGCAGCATGGTGAGTTCTGCTTCACTGAAGCGCGGCTTGCACACACGGTTTTGTGGTATCCTTGCAGCCATGTGCCTCTGTGTGTTGACACAGTCACTGATGCTGGATGGCTTCTGGTATGGGAGGATTGCAGTGGATTGTGATTTTTCTAATGGCCGCCGCTCTCTTTCCGGTTCTAGCGATCACAGTATTTCCGGTTCTGGTGTTGCTGGCTCCACTTACACAGTGCCATGTGTATGTCCAGCATGCACGCGGTGAAGGCGGATGCACCGCCAACATTTGTGGTGGTACATCCATCTCTGCCGGTGTTTCCGTGATGGCGGTGGCACCGGTTCCAGGCATTAGTAATGCGCGCGGCATGCAAGCTATAATTCTACTTTTTTTTTGCCACCACCCGGTGGCAGAAATGGTACGAACGCCATCATGGGAACACCGCATTTTTACCGCTGGACCCGTAATGAGGCCCATTGTGTAAAGGTGCTTTTTGGTCAATTGAGAAATTTGAGATGCGTCAACATTTTGGATATTAATGCTATGTTGTATTCACAAATTGCACTCTTAGTCCACGAGCATTGCAGTATAAAATATACAAAAACACATTACACATATCTTACAAATGAAGCAACCTCAGGGGAGGGGAGGGTGGTGAGGATGGGGTGGGATATTTCTAGAAGAGGGCAAAAAAGCAGTGTTGTTTCTTTTCTGATGTTCCCAAACCTGACAAATGTTCGTGAACATTCATGCATATGCATACATATAAATAAAGTTATGGTTCAGTTACTGGATCTTAATACATGCATGAAAACCTTGAATCCTTCAAGGAACAAAATTAATCAGCTGGTGAAGAACAACGGCCGTGTAATACTAGATTGCAGACATATGAAAAGCACATCTATCATTGTTTTTAAACAGGGACGAAACATCTGCCAAAAGGTATTTAAAACATATAGCAAACCAAACATTTCTGTGAGGGATGCCACCAGTTTGCCGCAACTGTGGTTAATCAGACTCAGGAGATGGACAAGAGTTCATGTTTTGTACCCTGGAATCTATTATCAACAAAAATAATTACTATCCTCTCCTTACTTCTACGATGGTATTGGCCCTGTCTAAAGAAAAATAAAAAAGGGTGCTTGTCAGGTTGTCTTACAACACAAAAACCTGTTCTCTGTCCAAACCCTATTCCACCTAAGGCCTGTCCCTACCAATAATACATAAGATCAACATACACTAAACCAGAAAGGTCTATAAAGGCCTTTCACCTAACCTAGGCAATGGTGGCTAGTTTCTGACCCCCACCCAAAAGTCTCTCAAGCATTTCTCAGGCCATGTGCCTGATTACTCAGTAAACAGTGTCTCGTTTGAGTCTAGGGCCCTCATTCAGAGATTGGAGGTAGCCATGGCGCTATTTGCGCCATGGATGCCTCCAATACCGGGTCGGGAGCCGGTCTGGTTGAATGGGGACTTACCGGGACATTCCGACCTGTGCGGACCCGGTAAATCCCCATTCAACCAACCATTCCCCATTCCCATTTTAGCCCCCATAGGGCTCAATGGGAATGGGGAAGGCGTTAATAATGGGCCCGCGAATAGCAGGCCCGTTATTAGCGCCCGCGTCCATTAGCGGGACCCGTAAAGGACGTGTGGTCAGACCACATGTCCTTTACGGTTCCCGCTAAGGGACCTCGGAATTGGGCGATAAGGGATTACCGGCACTGGCCTCCTTACCGGTGCCCGGTATCCCTTACTGCCCAACTCATAATGACCCCCTATCTCTTTTCCTTGCAGTGCTTGGTCCTGGCCCCATCCAAATGTCTTCTCCCAGGCTGCCTGCCTGGTGGTGCAGTTTAAACCTCAGGGTTGACCAAATTCTTGGTGTTTTTTTTCTCACCACCTGAGATGACAGTCTCTGTTTCTGTGGGTTTGACGACAAATATTTGGCTCTGTACTGTAGTATCTGTTACCCCTGCTTAGGGCTGTTCTTCCTTCTCCCCACCTGGGAGACTTGTGGTTTGCACCTCGCCTTGAGGTCCTGCTTCTTGCTCCCCACCTAGGAGTTTGACTCTTTACTCCCGCTCTGTGTACCTCATCCTTTCTTGGCTTATCACGTATCTCTCTACCCCTGCTGGGCGGATGGGGTTTTCACCCCTTCTTGTATCATCTAGACTCTCACCCCCCATGCTGAGCTTCTGGGTTTCAGACCCTCTTTTATATTGTATAGTCTGTTTCCCCATGCTGGGATTCTCACCCCTTCTTTGTCCACCTACAGACCTTGCTGCCCTCATCCCAGTTCCCAGTGTGTGCATGTAACTTGCTCTCTGCGGAAGGTGTTGACGGGGAGGTGATTGTTTTCATCAGATTGGACCCGTTGCTCTGGGTTCCCTCTGGGCTTTCACATTGTTTCTCTTGCGTTGGCTCCTACTGTTGTTGTATGACAGTAGTATGACATTGATTCTAATAGGCGACCATCAACAGCTTCTGGGCCGTTCATTTCTCTTCTGTGTTTGGCAGGCCCAAACTCCTCTGGCTTTTTGCCTGGATGAAGGTGGCAGTGTTCCGTGGTGGCCTCCCTCGCTCGTCTGATCTCCAAGCCATCTCTGTCCAGCATACTGGATCTTTTATGTTCTTCTGGGTAACTAGCCAGGGCAACCCTTTGGTCCCCTGTCTCATGCAAGGATGATAACAAACGAGAGTCAGAAACCTCACCAGCCACTTTTAAAGAGCCCTATGCCTCATTGCCCTGCTCAATCCCCATATAGCCCACAAACAAATGGTACTCTTTAGATAGGGGAGGTTGATTCAAATCCTTTCTTGTAGATTCCTTGTCCTGGAAAGAGGGGTCACTGTCAGTGGGATCCCATGTGCCTGCCCCCTAGGGGGTGTTACGCATCACAGGCTCAGGTCCCTAGTCCCAAATGTGGTGGTTCCATCTTGGGCGGCAGAGACAAATTCTCTGGATTTGTCACACAGCAGTATCTATGGAGCACAGTGTGAAAATCAACCAACAAAGAATAGTTTTGAATTCAAAGAACTAAAATGACAAAAATATGTTTGTTCTCTAATTGCAATGTGATCTACGCTTTGTGACAAATCTGGATAATTTGTCCCTTCTCCAAACAGGGGAGCCACCCCCTTTGAGGTAGGGAGGTGAGCGTGCTACGCAAGCCCCTCCCTTTGGGTCTGGGCAAGTGGGACCTCAATGGAAGTAACTCACCTCTTGGGGACAAGGACTTCCATTTCATTAAGGAATTCCCATCCCAAACCACCCTGTCTGCTTATATGGATGTTGGAAATACTTTGGCATTCCCTGTTACAACCATAATTGACAAAAATCCTTCTTTAACTCTATTGGCTTCAGGTAATGCTGAATGTCACCTGAAGGCCATTATCAAGGAAGACAGGCATAATTCCTTTTTCTCAAATGACGTGTACTGTGTGTACTGTGAATGGAGTAGAGACTCCTAAGGCAGGAGAGAAACTGCTACACAGAGACGAGTTTCCCTTGCAATGACGTCCTGGAGGGGCATAGCCACGTCGAGCCACGTAGCCAGCTATGGCATGAATCGAGAGAGACCCTCTAGTTGGAGGCTGAACAACGGGTGCCTTGACCGAGCAAGAGGCTCTGGTCAGGGAACAAGACGAAACGGAAACACTAGCGTCCTCTCTGGTGGCATGACCAATGAAGGGCAGTGGTGGGCCTGCCACTAAAAAACTGACTCTGAGACCAGACTGGAGATCAGCCTGGGTCCCTGAGCTCCACCCAGGAAACACCTGTTCCACCAAAAGCAGTATCAATGGGAACATAGACGCAAACGATTTGTGGACTCCAGTGAGTCCTACAATGGTTGGTTTCACAGATTACTGAAACCGATGCAGGTATGAAAAAGAGAGTGAAATAATATGAACATTGTATGTTAAGGACTGGAATTGCCATGATAAAGACACTCTAACAGGATCATGGCCCTGCTAAAACAGAGTGAAAGAGATACGAACATTGCATGTTCACAACTGGAATAGCCGCCAAAAGCATGAGAACGAAAGAGACTCTCTAATGGGTACACAACCCCACTAAAGCAGAGGGTAAGAGATAGGAACATTGTACCTCCAGGCTGAAATAGCGCTAAAAGCATCAGAAAGTATGAAGAACTAATTTGCCACGGCCCCACACAAAAAGAGTGAAAGAGATATGAACATGGTATGTCAAGACTGGAATAGCCGACCAGGCTATTAAATATTGTAATTGGGAACAAAGGCACCTACCAGAGAACTGTAGGACTTTGGGGAGTTCCATTATCACAAAGGTGGGAGACAGGGAGGTGTCTTGTCAAGTAATCCTGAAGGGATTTGGACATTTGAAATAAAAGCTGAGAAAAGAACGAGAACAAACCATTTTTTTATCGAGGGGCGAAGGTGAAACCCATACAGAAGATAATTAAAATGTCTACCAAGAGACTCTATTTGAAGACTGTGAAAAATATACCCTGGTGTATTAAAGGAACTTTGAGACAGAGAGCAAGTCTACTATAAGTTGGCCAGGCAGAAGCGTGCCGAGGCTATTGTGCAAGCCTCCCCTTTTCTGTTAAGTTGGGTGTTTTCTAAAGTGGTAGGGCCAGTTAGTGGTTGGGATCCATTGAGAATACTTTTACTTTGGACTTGACGTGCACCCTTAGTTTTAGTTTTGCTAGGTAGAGAACTTCCCTTGTAGCGATAGGCCTAGTAAGGCTAGTAAGGCGTTTTGTTTCTTTATTTTAAACAAACATCTTTAACTATGACCCAACATAGTCCCAGTCATTCGTCTGGTTCACTACAGCTTGTATTTGCCCTTGTGGATTGCTTTCTATGGAGCTCAGTGTCTACACAATTTTTAAGTGAAGATAAAGAATAATCGCAGGTCGTTCTCCCAGCAAACTCGTGCAACATTTTAAGAATTGTCAACATGATGAAATGAGTTTTCAACCGACTGTGATTGAGAAACTGAGGGCATCTATGAGAAGAGGTGACTTAGTGAGAGCCTCCAATTGCATGCCATCTATTGAAACAATATTGTTGGTTATATAAGAAACAGACTTAGTAAACAGTAGGAGCTTATATCAGCATGGCTAGTCAGATCCTGCAAACAGGAAGTGGGTGTCCGCTCCTCTGTTTTATACCATTGTCCTTATTCCACTTCATTTATCCTGTATTAGTACTCGGTGGGGGGCGAGTCCACACAGCCAACGAGGAGGCTCAGAATGGGGGCTTTACCGCATGGTTAAGCCCCTGCTAGGATCCTCCTCGGAAGTGGGAGGCAACCATCTTTCCCACCAGTGCTTAGGTAAGTATGCCCCCCGCACCTTGTTCCCCTCGATTCCCTTCTTCCCCCACCCCCAATTTCGACACCTCCAACCGTCTCCCATCGCCTCCCTACTTACCCCGCACTCGTTCATCACTAGCCGGTGCCAGAAATAGTCTGTGTTCCCGTCATAACTCTGTAGTGGCAATGGCCACCATGGAAAGGAAGAAGGGACTACGTGTAGTTCCCTTCACCCTGATCCATGGCAGACATCTTGTTTTCTAGCTATTTTCAAGTTGAGAAACAGTTTGGCATTTCTCAACTTAAAAATAATTATTAGTATCCTGGTAAAACATGCTGGGATACTAATAGCAATACACCCCCTGCTGGCGTGGGGGAGCATCACCAGTCAGGTAATGCCCCAGGGCTAAAGTTGAAGCCCTTGCTTTGCTTGGGATTTTAACTTACAATCCTGACCATTACCTGACCGGTAATGCAACCCCCCAGCTTGGGATGTATTGCTTAAATAAACATGGCATCCTGCAATGTCCTTATACATACCTGTAAATAATGTTCATATTACAGGCTAGTTGTGACATCACCACTGACCTTTGATAAGAACATTACATCACTTCTGTACTGTAATCAGTTATTAATACACGACTGTGGAGGTGGCGGGCTTCCAGCCAATCAGGAGGCTCAGAACAGGAATTTTACCACATGGTAAAACCCCTGCTCCAAGCCTCCTTGGAGGGGGCAGGCTGCCATCTTCCCGCTAGTACTGGGGAAAGTGTGCCCCAAACACTACTTCTGCTCCTTCCCCTCACCCCCTAACCCCAATTTCCAAAGATCCCACCCCATTCCCACTTACCTTACACTTCTTCATCCCTTGCCGGTGTGTAGGTACCTTCTCCCTTATTCATGGTGGCCATCTTATTTTGTAGGTTTTTTCAAGTTGAGAAACGGTTTGCCGTTTCTCAACTTGAAATAAAAAACTATTAGTATCCCGGTACAGTGGGATACCAATTGCTGGGCTTCTAACTGGCCTGGGGCATTACTTGGCCGGGTAATGCCCCCGCCCATCAGGGTTTATTGCTTAATTACAGTTGGACTGTGACATCGCAATGCCTGCGACCTGAGCCAGCACCAAAGGGAATTTCAGCTGTCACTATTGCACTCAATTAAAGCTGTGAGAAGCTTTTCACATTTCTCTTGTAAAATATATTTCTGTGACAGTCTACAGACATTAATTGATAAGGGACTCTTTAGAGTAGTATGTTTATTTGATGAACTGCTGGAGTTTAACTTATGACTGCAAGAATCTATCTACGTTATTGATTTTTTAAAATTTCTTTTTATTGAATTTCAACATGTGAAAAAAACATTTGCAATGACCCTTCCCTGCCCATCCCCCCACCAGCCCTCCCTTCCCCCTCTTTCCCCCTTGGTCAGGTTTGATGATTATTGGGAGCATCTGTTGGACAGCAAATCCAGCAGTTTTAGTCTTTGGGGCACCATTTGGCTGTGTATTTCTCCTTTAGGAAGGTTAGAACACCCTTCTAGTCTCTTGCAGAGTTTGATAGCTGATTGTTCATCACGTAGGAGGCCCATTCTTGAGCCACCAAGTCCCATACTTTGCGATACCAGTCCTGGACAGTGGAGACGAATGTTCCTTTCCACCGCTGCGCGATAGGCAGCATCACAGAGATTGTGAGCATTGTTTGGGCTTTTTGCCTCTCTCCGGATCTCCCTTCGCCTCCCTCCCCACCCAGCCCCACAAATATGTCCCACAGGGGCCCCCCATCTCTTCTCCAAAGATCAGAGCGCGGGACTCTTGCACCTCCCTCCAGAATTATCTGATTTTTGGACAATCCCATCATAAATGGGACCTTGTACCTCCCTTTCCGCAACCTCTCCAACACTCCGGGGTCCCCGGATCAATCCTATTCAGTCGCCCGCAGTGTAATGCCACTTAAAGACCAGTTCATTCCAAAATTTGTACACTTGGGACACTTTTGCCACTTTCGGGATCCTCCTCCACAGCTCTCCTATACTTCCCTGTCCAGATCTCTCCCCAACGTCCTTTCCCAACTGCCCATATGAGGCCAGGAGGTGTGGCCTCATCCAAGATTTCATGGAGGCTTGATATCATACCCCTCGCCACGTCGTGCTGTTGGGGTAATTTCCTGGGGGCCGGCAGAGCCTTCCACGGGACCTCCTGGGTTGGGGAGGCCCCAACTCCTCCTGCGTCCCAACAGAGTATGAGACACAAACAAGAGCAAGAAGTTACTGCTGTATATTAAATAAAACATGCAGGGATGGGCTCACAGGTCATAGGCATTCGAGAGACCTCTCAATCTTGGTGGGCTCGCAGGCCCTTTTTCTAGCTGTATGATGCGGTACGTGCGTCACCTGGGAGAACTAGCCCCCAAACATAACGCCACCTTGGATTGGCTCCCCGAGTGGTGGGGTCGGTATAGACACATATAGGAAAGGTAGTTAGTGGTGGAGAAAGGGTCAGTTGGTACGCTTCAGCCTTCCCAAATAATCGCTACACGTGAATTGTTACAAGGGGACGATTAGTGATTGGCTAAATTATAATGGCGTCAATGGTGTGCCCCTCGTATTCTGATTGGTTCACTCGTGAGCCCCCAAGCCTGGGACCATCGTTGTTTCCAGCTCATGGTGTACCTGGTGCTGGCAACAAAGTATGACTATGTGTCAGTGGCAGACAATGGACAGGTCTGAATATTGGCTGGTGTGCATGTCTTCCCATCGCTGTCGGTGTCCAATTTGTCACTTCATTGTTGCGGTCTGTGTCCCAGACGTGAGACCCCAGCGCTTCTCTGGTCCCTGGAGCTTGGCATCATATCTGGTTGGCCTGGTCATGTTTTGCGGGATCGTGGCTGGAGCAGAATTATGGGCATTTGATTTGTATTTCGGCTTGGAGAGCGTTTACCAGTGGCAGGTGTAACCTTGGAGCGGGGAGTGTGGCATGTAGATTGCAACATTGCGGCCTTGGCTGGGGGTTCTTGTCAGGTCTCGTTCAGCGCCTTGCAGCTTTGTCTGAGCTGTTCCTGCCTGAACACTCTGGTTTTTGCGGCCTACCTCGGCCTGGCTTATGGGTGGCAGTACATCGTCCATAATATGGGGTCACGAGGGTGACAGACATTCATATGCATCAGTCCATATACAAGGTTACATCTTCATGGTTTTAGTGGCGAGAAAGCGTCTGCAAGCATGTACACAAGCTCTTCTGGTGTCTTGCGTTTCCGCGGTGCTGTAGCTGGCCTATGTGAAAAATAACAACGATGCATGTGTGAGTGTAAGTGGTCATCTATGTCTCAGCACTGAGTATGTCCTACGTGTGGATTGGTGTGTGTATGACCATGTGCTTGGTGGCACGTGTGTTTTTCTGCGCTGGCTATGTCGTCATGGCATCTCTAACAATGGCGGTATTTGTGATTGATGTCTAATCGAGTTGATCCATACATTCGATGTCGGCTCCATCTGAGGTTCCAGCACGTGGTTTAATTGACGGCCAGCTTCCCTGGCTGTGTTGCTCGTGGCCACAGTGGATCTTGACGTCTGGGGTGTGCGTGAGTGGGTCGAATTCCTCTCGCGTTGGGTGCTTGGGTCGTGACGTCCTAGGCCATGGTCTGGATGAGAATCGGGGAAGGGATCATCCCATTTTCCCTCTTCAGTCCCCACTCTGATCGACTTGTCGACCACAAAATTATCCACTCTCTTATCTCCTCATACTCTACATACTTTCGTTATTCCGGCCAAGTGTCCGTACCGGTCCACATGATCTTCAAATGACAATACATATAAACGCATCCGCCACCGGGTTTGCAATAAACTCATTTCCCAACATAGCTTTTTGAGTTTCTTGGGTTCTCAACCTTTATTGATGGTGGGTACAGGTCTGCTTCTACTATCTGCTGGCGCAGTCGTTCATGTTCCTTAATAATAAAGTCTGTGTGCTGGTCATCTTCAGATTCCATTAAGACATGCATGCCAATTATTTCTTCAGTAGTACGTTTTGTCCTTTCCTTCCATACCTTTATCCCCATCACAAAAGCCATTCCTAAAATCATGCACCCTGCCATAACCTTAAGACCATCTGAGAGCCAAGATGACATCCATGACCGTATGTAAGAGAACCGGCTACTGTCTTCTTCACTCACTTTGCTTCTTCTTCCATCTTGGCATGCATCTTGGCCAGCTGTAACACTGCCTCAGATAGCGTGCCATTGTCCTCGTCGTTGGCAGGAATGAACGTGCAACACAAGCTTCCAATTTTTGCACAAGCACCTCCTTCCATTGCTGTTAGGAGGTCCAGCACATATCTGTTCTGTAGGGCCACCATCCTGATTGCCCTTAGCTCTTCCTTTATTGCGTTGAATCCGTTAACCGTGGAATTTATTGTCATCATTAGCTCCCATCTAATGATCTGAAGCCACTTTGCATTTGCATATGCCTGTACCCCTTGATGTATGATGGAGGAAAAGAACATAGCCACTCTGATAAATAGTCTGTGTGCTGGTGGGATGTCACTTAGGACAGTTTCTGACTTTCCCCACAGGTAGTTCCCTGTCAGTGGTTCTCCTTGTCTTTTTACTCTTGATAGATGGGCTGTGTTTCCATTGTTTTCCTCCTCCCATCTTCAGTAACTTTTTCTTCCTTTTATTTCCTTCATCCAACTTAGGGAAGCTCTCCATGATAACGTGTTTCTGTGGTACTACCAGTGATGGTACGTTGATGTTTACCATGGTGCACACTCCATTCTACAACGGTAAAAAGCTGTTGTATGCCTTCGATCCACAAGACCAATAGTGATCCATCAGAACTGCTGTTCCTGCATCCCCCTCAGGAATCTTTATTGTTCTCTTGCAACCTTCATTTACTCCAATGTCAACTTCTCCATCATGCTGGTAACACAGTGTGGGTGCAGTGAGTGGAAGTATTGTTATAGGTTCCTCCTCTTTATCTAACCATGTCACCAGTGCTGCACTCTTTGTCCATTCCTTGTAGCATTTGTCATTTTCTACTTGCACCGTCATCACCGGAGACTTTGCCAAAGTCAATATTTTGCTTCCCACAACTCTGTCCACCCATCCATCTTCAGTGTATAGCTTGCCATATATTAATATCAGTGGCCTTTCCCAGAATCCTGGTTCTCCAGCAACTTCTTTTGTGTACCACTCGCATGGTAGCTAATTCAGTGTAAATTCTTCTGTCTCTCCTTTGTTGGGTCCCTCTATTATGTAACAGAGCCCTTTAGTCAGTTGCCGTGAATCGTCATACATTGGTAGTGTTTTAATGAAGTTATCTTCATAGGGGTATGTTGATCTTGATTTCAATCTTAGTGTTGCTCTTTTCCCTTGGAATCGTCCACGTGTTTGGAACAATGCTAGATACAACAAGCATTCAGCAGTTGTTGCAGGTACTTCAGTTGCCACAAACGTTCTTGAGGCGCTCATGGCATATGGGATCAACATGCACACATAGCAGTTGTCCTTAATCATATCCTTATCAATTTAGGACATGTGCTTGTACCACATGTTGTTAGAGATGTGTGTGGATTCTGTAAGGTATGTGTCCACCCCATGTACATCAATAGAGACACTACGTTTATCTCTCTTTATTTTGGGCCCCGTACTACTTGTACCACCTGACACCGTGCTCGTTGCAGCCATGGTAGGGGAGATGTTAGTTGAGGGAGATACCAACACATAGAAAGCATACTATGCCTGCCAGACAGCGGCAGTAATCAGACCGGTGGTAAAGACCATCCCTAACATTTTTATTACAGTTGCTAATACCACCGGCATATCTCTTTTACCTTTGCTGCGGTCCTGCAGTTCCTTTACTTTAGATGATATAGCTGCCCGCCTGAAAATCTCTCAAAATATGCGTTATTATTGTTAGTATTTTTATTCAAGCCCTGCTTATCAAATAATTGTTCAATGCCCAGGCAAAAAGCTACTCCCATGGCTTCCTTACCGTCCTATCTCTTAGGGTGGGTAGTGCTGCGTGGAGATGTGGAAATGATTGAGCTATTATCATAAGGAACGTGTTATAATGTACATGTATTCTTCTTCTTCTTAAGTATTTTTTTGCCTTTTTATAACGTATACAAACTGGTGTGACAGTGCTTCTGGGGTGTTATCGTCCGTGGGTAGCATTTACTCCTGGGCAGTGACGTATATTTCTTATCTTTGTTGTATACACAGTAGCAATACGCAATACCTGCATGTGCGAGACAAAAAGAGAAGAAAACATGCACGTGTTTACACAGTGTGGTGTATGTTGCAGATTGTTTGACAATGTTCTTAATCAGTTGGTGGTGGTGGGAGTTAATTTTAGCTAGCTCATATGCTTTGTCTGGGATCTCGTGATCATAGGGTGGGCTGTGGGTGATTGGTCGGTTATGTCCTTTGGGGTATCTAATGTCTGCACTCTTTCGTTGTTGTTGTCAGTTGTTGTTGCTGAAGCGTTGACCCCTTTGCTGAGGTGAGGGGGGGTCTGTGCTTTGAAGGGCTTGATGTCGTGGATGTGCGTCTACACGTCTTTACCCCTGAGCTTCAGTGCTCTAGGGGCTATTCGGTCCACCAAGTACGGACCTATAAATCTGGGATTGTTCCAACTTCTGTGGAAATTTCTTAGGAGAACCTTGTCTCCTTCTTTCACTGTCCACTGTGCTGGTTGTTCCTGTTCCTCGTTGGTTGCTTCTCCTTGCTGATGGTTCTTTGACCTGCCCTGTGTCGGTTCGATCTGTTGAGAGATAAAAGCGCCACTAGTAACCAAGGAAGAGACATATTTGTGCATTTCTTCACCAAAAACAGTGCTTGCTGCTTGGCAGTCAATTGTGGCCCTTGATGGTGGTGTTAGTGGGAGGTGCATTTGACGTCCGGTCACCACCTCATGTGGTGTGAGGTGGTGGTCCGACCCTGGTCTGTTCCTTAATTCAAACAAGGCCAAGGGGAGGCAGTACAGCCAACTCTTCTTGGTTGTTTGGTGGATTTTTGCTATCTCTTCTTTTAGAAGGCCATTGAGGCATTTGCAAACACCATTTGCTTGTGGGTGATATGCGCATGCAAACTTATGTTTATTCCCAAGAGGGCAGTTATGTGTTGGAACAGTTCATTGGCAAAGTGTGGGCCATTGTCTGACCGCAGCACTTCGCATACTCCCCACCTCGGGAACACTTTCCTCACTAGGAATGTGGCTGCCCTGAACACGTCTGGATGAGAGCAAGGACCAGCCTCGATCCACCTTGAAAATGGGCACACTACTACAATCATGTATCTGTAGCCTTGACATATATGGATCATGTCAATGTAGTCAATGTGTAGGTGCAGGAAGGGTCCTTCAGGCCGGGATATGATACCTTTGATCACTTGCAGCGTGTGACCGGCCGTAAATTGCTGACATGTGAGACAGTTGCTGATGAAATTTGCAACATGTGAGTTTAGTTCGGGGAAGAATCATAATTCTTTTATCCGTGCAGCAATTATTACTTTCCCTGTATGTGTGGGACAGTGCAACTGGGTCAGAGCTATTTTCATTAGGGCCAGGGGCATCACAACTTTCCCTATATTATTCTGCCATCATAATGCATCTGTGGGGGTCATGGTGCATCCTCTTTTGACCCATAGTTCTTTTTCTGCCTTTGGTGCTGCTACCTGTAATTTCATGATCTTTGTCTCTGGGATGTGTGTGTACCCATCCTTCATCAGCATCTGTTTTACCCCCCCTTATCTTTTTGTTTTTCTGGGAGGGTCCATGCCTCGCCAAAGTATGCGGCATGGGAGTCTGCTGTCTCGTTGCCTCTTGATATTTGGTCATCCCCATTGGTGTGGGCCTGACACTTTACCAATGCTACTTCTTCTGGATAGTTAATTACTTATATTAGTTCAGCCAGTAGGACAGCATGTTGTACCGGCACAGTCTGCTTTTCTGAATCTTCTTCTTTGCCATTTTATCAATTCTGAGTGTACTGTTGATGTAACATATGCGCTTTCAGAGTATATTGTTACTCTTTTCTCATTGCTTCTTCTGAGGCCAAAATGAGTGCTACTAGCTGTGCTGCTTGCGCTGAATAGTGCTGTGCTAATTGTAGACACTTTACAGGAACGTAGGACCAGTCTTCCCTCAAACGTACTATTGCTGCTCCTGTTCTTCTTATCCCATCGCTTTGGTCAATTGTTGATGACCCATCTATGTACATTATCTCCCCCCCTCTAGGGCATTTTCTCCCACCTTCCTGGTGCTTGAGTAAATTTGAATAGCCTGGGTGCAGTCATGTGCATACTTTCCATCTTCCACCACTTCTGCTATGAATCGTGCTGGGTTAACATTACTTCACCTTACTATTTTGAGCTCTGGTCTGGACAGTATAATCTCGTAACCTGTAGCTCTTTGTGTGGTCAGTGTGGATTTTGGCCTATTTAGTATTGCAAAGAGAGGGTCATCCATGTACAGTGTGGTGGGGCATCCCATTGTTATTGAGTAAGATTTTTCTACTGCAAATGCTGCAGCAGCTAGGTTCCGTTCGCACGGGAAGTGGCCCATCATTACAGGATCCAAATGGCCACTGTAAAATGCCACTGGTTTATGCCCCATGCTTGTCTTTTGTGTCAGTACTGCTTTCATCACTGCGGTATCACAATGTGAAAATATGTAAAATTGTTCTTCATAGTTGGAGGTAGCTGGTACTGGTGCAGTTGAGATGGCGTGTTTTAATTCATTGAATGCCTCTGTCATTTCTCTTGTCCACCCCAACTTCCTTCCCCCCCTCTGTGCTTCTCTAAGGGCCTCGAGCAGAGTCCTATGTATGAGCTGTAGTCAAAGACCCATGTCCTGCAGTAGTTGCATAGGTCCAAAAACTGCTGCAATTCTCTCTCTGTCTGTGGCTGTTGTGTATTCGTTATGGCTTGTGCCCTTTGTGGTGCAATGTTCCTTCCTTTTTGTGAAATGATCTGCCCGATATAGAGCACTTGTTCCTGACAGTACTGCAGCTTGCCCTTGTCAACCTTGTACCCATTCTCAGCCAGCACTGTGAGCATTTTTACAGAGTCCCTCCTGCACTTTTCTTCAGTGGTGCTGCAGATGATGATGTCATCTACATATTGTAGCACTGTGCTTTCCATTTCAATGTTTCCCAGTTCCATTTGTATTACTCTGTTAAAGATGGACGGTGACTCGCAGAACCCTTGGGGTAATCTAGTGTGTTTCCACTTTGTGTTGCGGTATGTGAAACTTGTTGAGTCTTGTAAATCAGAGTGTAGAGGTATTGAGAAGAAGGCGTTCTTGAGGTCGATCACAGTGAAACATGACGCCTCTGCTGGTATCTCGCACAGTATAGTGGCTTGGTTAGCGGGTTAGCGGCAATGGGGTATTCTGCCTCTAGAATATGGTTGAGGGGCCTCAAATCTTGTATAAAACGCCATGACCCTCCTTTTGCTTTGTGCACCGGATACACTGCAGTGTAGCATGGTGATTCTGATGGTACCAATATTCTTCTATCCACAAGGGCAGTTATTGTTTCATAGATCCCTTCATCAGCCTCTTTTGATAATGGGTACTGCTTCACCCTGGGCAACATTGCACCCTTCTTCAGCTGTATTTGCACTCCTCCAATGCTTTTTATGCAGCCTACATAATATAGACTAGCAGTCCATAGAGAGGCGGGTACTCTTGCTAAGTCTTCCTCATAGTGTCAAACGGGAAATTATATCGTACCTCCTATTGCAACGAATATATGTATATTGGCCTACGCCAAGCTGCTTATAAGCCACTTGAGAAGGAATCCGTGTTGCAAGGTCATGACCTTAGAATCAATGTAAACCGCCATTTTAGGTCAATCTGCCATTTTAGGTTCTCTCTGTAAAGTCACCCTGTGAGTTAGAATGGTGGACGATGTCATTTCCGAAATACAACATGGCCGTCTTGACCTCTGTGTGTAATTAATATGTAACTTGCCTGCAGGCCACTTGTTGGGGTCGTGAACTGAGACCTTGTCCTTCGCTGACCTGTGTGTAAAGGATTACTCGTGCAATGAAACTAATCCACGAGCATATGTTAAGAACAATGTATCCAAATACTGAACTAAGAACACTTGTTTAACTACATTGTATCAATGTTTGAGAAGACCTTTATGAGAAATCCTAAAATACACTGTTACCATGTAGGCTTGTTGGCGGATGTATTAAAGGCAATCCCTATGCATATAGTGGTATGAACTCGACATGAACCCTAGATCAGTAATGTATTAGAGAAATATTAACCCGAAGTAGGGTTGGACATCATGTTCGCAAATGGTATAAAAGAGCAACAAATTCTAATGTACAGCCTCTCTCACTAAGCACAATGAACCACGCTGGAGTTTGTTGTGTTGTACTGAGGGCCGATAGCTATCTGTTACCTTTTTTTCTCTGTAACTGTTCAGTATAAAATAAAAAGATCTTTGTATGTTCCTTTGTAACCCGTGTTCGGTGTATTACCTTTTGGGGTACTCAGCCTCGATATTTTGATTTTGTTTTTGTACTCCTCATTTCGTATCAGCGGCTGGTATGGCTGTCTGATAGGGTACCATGCTGCCCAGGTTTGTCTGGTTATGGGTGCTTCTACAGGTATGGATCTTCTGATGTAAACTGGGCAGAGTCCCAGTGCACCTCTTTGTAGGTTAATTTGCTCTTCATACGTCACATACCTTAGCGAGTATGCTCCTGGTACCTCGAAATGAGGGGAAGGGGTGCAGGCCATGTATGGGACCTCCTCTACACTCCCCCATCTGGTCGGTTCATCGACCACTTCTGCACCCTCCTTTGTATTAATTTCTTTTGATTCTTCAGTGTCATGCTCATCGTCTTCAGCATTTGTACATGATGGTGTGAATGTGTGAGTCCATATTTTTTTTCACTCCCTTCAAACTTCCTGCTGTTTTCACATGTTCGTCTTTCTTCCATGTCATTAGCTGACATTGTCCATTTGGGCTGCAGTAGATCCATTTTCCTTCATACCTTCTTTGTTTCTTAGGGTATGTGAACTTTGTTCCCTCTGGTGCAAATTTGCTGGCTTTCGCAAAGTCTCTTATTTCTTCATCAGTCATGTCTCTGGGCTTCCACCCTGGCTCAACATCAACCATTATTTTCATCCCTATGGCTTCCTTCTCAGTTTTCTGGCAATGATTATCTTGACAACACAGAATCCTAGCAATACCATTGCTAGTAGAGCTCCCAGGAACATGAATATATCTGCCATCCATTGTGGGACCCACAATAATAGGTCTCTAATAGCTGTCATCGTCCACTTCATCACTTTCATCGACCATCTGGTTTTTCAGGCTTGTCAACATGCTTATGGCCTCTGTTCTTCCAGATTTGAGCCTCTTCTGCAGTCTTCCCTTGAACGTTCAGTCTCGGGTTAATTTCCCATCTTATCCCTGATCCTTTGATGCCAGGGTTCTCGTACCTGATCACATGCTTTCTGGTGTGCGCTCGGTTTCTTGTTTTAATGTCCTGGACGTAGCCATCTTCATCCGGGTAATCCTTTTCGTTGGCCCATATCAACAAGGCGTTTTTTCCCATAAATTGTCCTCTGGTGTTACACATTGCTCCATGTGACATACAATGTGCTGTAGGGACATCAATTTCTACGGCCACGAAGATCTTGGATTTTCCCATGCTGTATGGTAGGAGAGCACAGACAAAGCATTCTCCTTCCGACTGTCTTCATCCTACTTCCTTCATGTGCTGGTACCATATGTTGTTTCCGAGATGGCTGTGCTGTCCAGGTAATCATTAGGTTCATTGTTATCTTCGTGTGGGCTTCTGTTGATTCTCAGCGTTCTTCTGTAGTTGACCATGACTATGGGCCTCATTACGACCCAGGCGGTAAGTTACCGCCTGGGCCGTGACTTTACCACCATGGCGTAAACTACGTTTACGCCATGGTGGTTGGCGGACTTACCGCCCCATTCCGAGGTCGGCGGGGCGGTAAGTCCCCAATCCCCATTTACCCTTCCCCATTCCCATTTTTGCCCCATAGGGCATAATGGGAGTGGGGAAGGCGTTAATTACGCCACCGTAAATTACGGTGGCGTAATTAACTCCATGGTCCCTTAGCGCCATGGATTTTAACACCTGCTAAAAGCAGGTGTTAAAAGCGCCATGGCGCTAAGGGACCTCGTAATTGGCGGTAAGGGGTCGGCGCAGCTAACGCTGGCGTTAACCCCTTACCGCCAGGGTCGTAATGAGGCCCTATGTCTCTAAATGCGTCTGTGCTGCTTTTCCTCTCTGGGTGTGTCGGTGGAGCAAGCTGCCTCGACTGCATCGCTGTGATAGGATAAGGTTTTGTGTTTCCCTTCCGCTCCTCTTGTTGTTTTTAATTGTGGTTCTCGGGCCGCCATTTGCTAACCATCTCCTCAATGTGAGGCTGACTCATAGATCTGGTGTTTGTTTGCAGTGCTCGAGCTGGCGTGTTTGTCGTTATAGTCTTTGCAGTTCTATGTTCCAGCTCCTCATGCCGTTTCTTTGCTCTCACTATGAAGGGGAACAAATAGTCTATCAGCATTTGTGTTTTCTCTGTGAATTCCTTTGTGGCTACTCCTGTTCTTTTGAGGGATGTTGCTATGTCCTCTCTCCCTCTAGTGGTTCCCTTGGCTCCCCTTGAGTACTTCCACTGTTTTCTGGTACAGATTGTTCGGTAGGCAGTCTCCCCTTCTCTGCTGCCTTCGTTGGAGGCCCTGTAGCCATTGACACTTGCCCTTGTCTGTGTGCATCCTGTGTGTGGGTGCGTGCAGTGGTCAGTGCAGCATTTTCATTCATTCCCTGCTGACCCTGTCTCCAGCTTTTCTCTTAATTTGTTACCTCAAATGTGTCTAAATCATTGCTTATTACATTTAAATTTAGTTCGCTACTTTTATCATCAGGTTTTCTTGGGACTGGAATGACTATATAGGGTCTGGGTGCTTTCGTAGGCCCCAGATGTTCATTATCTGGTGGGTTCACTGAGATTGGGACACTTCGTGCACCAATAAAGAAAGCAGTTCTGATTGTTAATGACAGAAAAACAATAATAATAACTATACATATAGAGATAATCGTTTGGAACAACAATTTGCAGCATTTTCTTCCAGGGAAGTGGGAGCGTCTTTCTGTTGGTGGTAAAACCAAGTTACTGTCCTGGGCCCCCATTTTGAATGAGTTCATAGTCAAGATTTTCTTTTGTCATATGGATGGGGTAGAGTAGTTGTTCTAACGCTACCTTTAGAAGGGCGACAGGCATTACTGGTTTACCAGTGCTGTCTTGCCTCCACAACCCGTCAGAGGGATTTAAAGAACACCCTCGATGCTTCCACACATTTTTCTCCTCCTGAGGTTCCTCCCCCTGGAGCTTCATTAGCTGAGTCTGTCCCATATTGCTATAGGCTTCTTTTGTGGTTCGCGCTACCATCATCCGCTCATGGGTACGTGCCACCCCCACGTCCATGATTGTTTCATTCTTGGATGCCATGCGCTTGGCTTCCGTGTCTGCTTCATGATTTCCATGCGACAGGAAATCTGTCCCCTTGGTGTGGGTGGTGCATTTCACGACCGCTATGCCCACTGGGAGCTCTAGTGCTTTTATCAGCCTATCCAATAAGGCTGCATGTTGCACTGGCGTGCCGTCTGCTCGGAGGTAGCCCCTCCTTTTCCAGCACGCTAGAACTGCATGTACTGTGGACGTCACTTAGGCTGAGTCACTGTATGCAGTTACTTCCTGGTCTGCATGATTCTCAATGGCGAGTATCAGTGCCAGCAGTTCTGTAGCTTGCGCAGAATAGTGAGAGGGTATTCGCGCACTGACGAGTACTCAAAACTCTCCATTCGCTAGGTGTTTTACCACGGCCACGCCTGTATACCGTTGTCCGTCTTCTTGGTCGATTCTTGAAGAACCCTCAATAAAGACGATTTCTCCACTTGCCAGGGCGTTTTCCTTTACCCTGGGGATCTCATCATAGAATTCCTCATAATTCGCACTGTCATGTATAGGTTCTCCTTCTGTGACTGGCTCAGCTATGAACGTAGCAGGGTTTACAGTTTTACATTGCACTATTTTGATCCATGGGTTAGAGATAATCACCTCATAGGCGGATGCTCTCTGAGATATCAGTGTGCCCTTTGGCTTCTCTAGTATGGCGAACAGCGAGTGTTCGACATACAATGTCATGGAGCACCCCATCACAATGGATGACGCCTTTTCGATAGCGAATGTGGCAGCAGCTATATTTTGTTTGCATGGGAAGTGGCCCTTCATCACCGGATCCAGATTCCTGCTGTAATATGCTAGGGGCTTGTACCCCAGCGAGGTTCGCTGCGTGAGCCCAGCCGTCATAAAATTACCATCAGTGTGTGAGAACAGGTAGAATTCCTCTGCATAATTAGGAATCCTGAGAACTGGGGCCTTACAAATTGCCCCCTTGAGTTCTGCAAACCCTTTCTCCATTGCCTCAGTCCATTCAATTTGTCCTTTTGTTGCCTGGGCTTTCTTTAAGCCTGAAGTAAGGGCTTGGTATACGAGCTGTAGTCAAAGACCCATGCTCTGACATAATTGCACAGGCCTAAGAAGCTCTGCATTTGTTTTATCGTGCAGAGCTTGGCCATGTCCATGATGGCTTCAGCGCTTTCTGGGGTTACCTTTTTCCCCGCATGAGAGATCAGTTGCCCTATGTACAACACCTCCTGTTGACAGTACTGCAACTTTTCCTTATCAACTGTTTATCCCTTTTCAGCCAGTATAGTCAATAGCTGGACAGAGTTGCACCTGCATTGCTCTTCAGTGGTGCTGCAGATCAGAATGTCATCTGCGTACTGCAAAACAACACTCTACACCGCAATATTGCCTAGGTCCATTTGCAGGACTCTGTTGAAAATAGACGGGGACTCGCAATACCCCTGTGGCAGCCTCGTACTTTTCAGGTACATTTGTCTCAAAGTGAATGACGTCAGGTCTTGAGAGTCATGGTGCAACGGGATTGAGAAAAACGCATTTTTCAAATCGATCACTGTGAAATATTTTGCCTCAGTGGGTATGTTACACAGTATTGTGGATGGATTGGGGACTAGAGGGAACTCAGCTTCAACTATATCGTTTAATGCTCGTAAATCTTGGATTAAATGCCAGGACCCTCCCTTTGATTTTTTGACAGGGTAAATCACCGTATTGCAGGGTGATTCTGACGTTACTAGGATGCCCTGCTCCATCATGGCGGAACTTGTCTTCGCAATCCCTTCATATGCTTCTCTGGACATGGGATATTGTCGCACTCGTGGTTAAATTGCTCCTGGTTTCAGTTTAATTTTCACTTCACCTGCCCCCTTCAGAAGACCTACGTCATAGGGCCCTATAGTCCATACTGCGGCAGGCACTTGGGCCATGTCATCATCAAAGTATTCTGGATGTACCAGCGCCAACATCATTCTCTGTGGCACCTCCCGTCTGATCATTTTGACCCAAAATGTGAGACTTACTTCCACTATCATCTCCTCTAAGTCAGGGTGCTCTTCGAACAGATCGTCATCGGTGACGTCAGTCACTCGATACCCTTCGTCGATGGCGATAATCACACACCATTGTCTGCCTTCGTCATCATATCCTTCGACCAATACCACTTTCCCTCGCACTGCGGCGGATTGTATCATTAAGAGAAATACGTGTCCCTCCTCTTCGTGCATGGGTATTCCTGGCCTGAACAGAAACTCATCAGGTGTCCTCATAGTTCTATCTGCAAGGCCTGGCAGTCCCGCCATAAGCACCCACATGCCATATGCAAAGCCTTCTGGCTCTAATGGTACAGCTCTCATGCCTATATGTCCTGAGTATGCTCTGATCATTTCGCTCATGTTTGAATAATGCATTCCTTGAGTGGAGCACACAATACCATTCTCGGTAAACGAGATGGTCATGTTTAATTTAGTCATACGGTCTCGGCCCAGAATATTTACTGGGGTCTGACGTGAATATAATAGGGGTACATTCATTTTGCGTTCTCCCACTGAGACTGGGAGTGCGACTGTAAAGGGAACTCTACTATGAGCTCTAGTGAAACTCTGAGTATCTATAGCCTCGCCGAACAAGGAAAACTTGCCTTCTCATATGCACCAGCGCGTTGCACCCGTGTCAACTAAGAAGGAATATTCCTTACCCCCTATGGTGACATTCACCCTTGGTTCCCTGTTAGGGTCTGGTGTCACTGATAGGATAGAGCACATCAGAGTTCCCCGTGAGCTGTCCTATTTCATATATAAGTTCGGCCCACTGTATAATTGTTGATTTCCCTCAGCCCCAGGGTTAAGTCCCCTCCGGAGCTAGTTCCCTATGACATTTGCGGTGGTGCCTGCTGGGATTGTCCCAGCAGCAAGTTCCCCATGTTCAGTGGTTGATCCACTTGCTGTGCACCTTGCTGCATGCCTGATGCCTGCAGCTGCACTGTGTCATTTTGTGCACCGCCCTGTTGCGGGACGGCAGGCTGATTCACCATGCCTGCCCCCATCCCTTGGATGTTTTGCCACATGCTTTGGCTCCTGCACATACACGCCACATGTCCTGTCATTCCACACAGCCAACACACTGGCAGTGGTTGGGCCGCCTATCCATCTGGCATAGCTAGACCGCCCATCTGTGCGTTCTAAAAGCCAATTTGATTATTCTGAAATCCTCCCTGGTTACCTCGAAACCAGGAAATTACTCTGCCATCCTCTTCCTCCAAAAACCCTTCCTCTTGGGTAAAATCCTGCATTACCCTGATTATTCTGCGATGGGTTAGTCGCTTGTTGTGCACTTGGTTCGGCTGGGCTGGTGAGCATGGCTCCTTCGAGAGCATACTTCGAGAGCTTCTTTTGCACCAGCTTTGCCTCCTCGCCCTTACAAGTTGCCTCCTTTTTACGATTCTTTTCTTGCAACAATCTACAGTAATGTGCAATTATCAACTGTATTTCGGACCACGGTTTAGCTTCAATTCCTAACAATTTCTTGAGCTGCTTCTGCACCGGTTCAGGCAATCCCTGGCATAATATGTGGTAAAATACAGAGATAGATTTCGTCCAAGACTCATGCGTTTTGAGCACCCATGCGTCTTGAAAATTCTGGATATAAATCAACGGATCCTCTGACTCTTTCATTTTCTGAGTCATTATAGCCCCCATATCAGAAGTGTCTGGATATACCATTTGCAGCGCTTTACACACTGCTGCACTGCAGTTATTAAATGGCGCTCCGTCATGGGAGGTGTTAGTTAGGGTTACCCTAGGATAGCCTGCCCGTTTCCATACATCATCTGCTCTTTCTACACCCCCCGTCATTTTCTCTAACTCGTTTATCCACTTTCCAGCTCCCGAGGTCAGCATTAGAAGCTTATTTTTAAGGTTTTCTCGGTCCATGTGTGGCCATGGAATATATTGTGGTCTTGATCCCCCCTTTTCTAGCAACGGGAATTGGAATGCACAGTCCTCCTTCGCTTTCCCCATAGCTCTCCCGCCTATCGCTTGGGTGGCATTCCCACTTTGCCCTCTACCTGGCAATGCCCTTAGTCTGTCTGCATAGACTGGTGCTGACACCCCCCTCTGACTGTGGGGTGTTCCTTCATGTCGGCCGGACTGCGTGGCAGACTTCGATGTCCTACTTGTGGACTCGCTAGCGTCTGACCATCGTACCCCTCGTCCCCTGGGAGAAGTTTTTCGCACCATCTCCCTTCTTCATGTGTCACATCCTGCGTTTCCCCACTGGGGTCAGATCCTGAATGCTCCCGGTTTACACAACTCCTTGCATCTTCTTCGTTCTGCCCGATCTCCAGTCTAGGGACAGTCCCCTGCTCCCACTACTTTGGGTGACATCCTCAGTGCCATATAGCTGAGTGCTCTCTAAGCGCTCATCTTCCCTTCCCCCATCGGATATCTGCTCTAGCCCCATCTCGTCCTATATTTTGTTGATCGTTTCCCCGATGCTTCTGGTGTCGAAGTCATCTTCAATATTTGTCCCGCTTGTACCTGGTACTGCATCGCTTGCAGGAAAGAATTCTTCTATGTCTTCCCATTCTGCTGCAGGATTGGGTTTAATCACTTCACGCTCCAAATGTTCAAGATCCCGTGCCCTCTGTTTGCGCTTACGTTCTACTTCCTCGTCTATTTCCTTTCGCTTCTTTGCTTCTTCTCTAGCCTTATCTACTTCCCTCATCCATTCATTTCTATGTTTCTTTGCCCTTCTATTTCCCTCATCTTACCACTTTTTTACTTTCCTTTGGTGCACTCTCCTTTCTTCCTCTAACTTTAACATGTTCTGCCTGTACTTTTCACAGGCTGCGTATTGTGTGCGACTGAGCGGTATTCCTTGCCCTTCGCGATATAGTTGTTCTCGCCTTAGCCTATCTTTCTTTCTTGCCCTTTCATCCCTTTCTTCCATCCCTTTCTCTCTCTCTCTCCTTTGCGTCTCATCAAACCTCTCCCTTGGCCTCAAATCATCACTTCCTTTTCCATCCAACTTCGGTAATATTTGACCTCCCACCCATTCGTCTTTCACGAATGCTATCTCTTTACCTCTACAATTATTTCCCTCTTTCTCCTTATCTAGAGGTGCACAACTTTGTGCCCAATCTTTCCCTTCATCTCTGCATCTCTCTTTGTCCCTTGAGACTGCAGAGGCAATATTGTTTTCCTGTTCTTTTCCCTTATTATCGTCACTACTGTACATAGGCGACTCATATGCGGGGGGGTTGCTATACCCCGTGGATGCCTTAAGTTCTCTTAGTGAGTAAAGACCCTCTGACTTACTTCCTGCAATGACTGGCTCAGGTGGGGCTGGTGGCGCAGTAGGCGTCTCACCCCCCTCCGTACATACATTTAGTATCCAGTCTGTGGGTGGTTCTTCCACCTTTGTTTCTTCAAACATTTTCCACAATTCTAGAACAGCAAGACGTTTCTCTAACTTCTAGCCCGAGTATGTGGCGTGTAGGAAGGTAGTCATGTGCTGTAAAAAAGCCTTAGAGAGTGACCCGTTCTGGGGCCAAGGCATAAACATCTTATTGGCGGTACCCTTAACCCACTTCGTGCTGCATTTCTTCAGTTTTGGTGCATGCTTGGGTAGCTGCTTGCACAAGTGCGCAAGTGGGGTAACTTCCTCCATTTTCAATTTCGTCACTAAAAGTATTTACGCAGTTCTTCAACCCTCCAATAGTATGAACGAGCACCACATACGCAAGCTCCAATCCTATCTTTTCCCGCCAAAATGTATACCAACAAATTACTCAAAACCCATCAATTCAATGTCGATTCCGTCTTAGTTACAGAATCGGGTAAAGCCAAAATGCATTTCAACCAATCATTAATACAATTATTTTACATTTGACATACAACAAGACACATTTGACAGACACTCGACAGACTAGACGAACACCAGCTGGACACACGTATACCTGCCTTCTAATCAATACCCCGTCATGGGGTGTAAACGAACCCCTTTGATGCCGTCTTTAATCGTCCCCCCACTGTGGGCTATGAGTTCACGTTTCTCTGACCACTCTTTAAAGCAGAGGAATAAGGCGAATCCTTACATTTTTATCTCAGGTGCCCCCCTGGTAATCCTTATGTTTTATCTCAGGTGCCCCCCTGGTACTCCTTACGTTTTATCTCAGGTGCCCCCTGGTACTCCTTACGTTTTATCTCGGGTGCCCTCCCGGTATCCACTCTTTATTTCTTATGCTCGAGCCATTATCCCCTATATATATACAGTCTTCTCTACTTCCAACTACTTTATTTTTTCTCTGCTGCCCTCCGTTACCTTTCCCCAACTTGCTTTAATGCCTACAAGACATTTGCCAAAGTAACGAGTTTATTGTTTCACTCACCGATCGCATCTTTTCCTCTTTGGAACTTCAGGATCACTGCCCCTTCCTCTTCCCGCCTTTAAGGTTTTCGTCTGATTGGCTGCCTGTGGGAATGAGAAGGGTTATGCTTGGAAAGGCAGGTTCATTCAGACCCACTGCAGATTTTTGAAATGTTACTCTATCATTGTCCACGGGGAGCTTCTCAGTCTACTCAGCCGGAATGGCGATAAGACTCGTTATCTTGCCGAAGGCCCAGAGTTACTTCGTGCAGTCGGTCTAGGGTGTCTTATTATTATATAATCAATACTTAATGGCCGAAACCATACTCACGCTACCAAGTGTTCAGGAGGAGAGGAAATCACTGACGGGCCCATAGGTCAGCGCTCACCCTTTAGAACTTGTAAGACAAGATAGCTGCACCATGTGAGGAAGGGGGTGCAGGATTCACTTACTCCAACATGACTCAATAAGGAGGACTCAGTAAGTTGGCAAAGGGAAGTCCGTTTAATGACAAGTACATCAAACAGAGAAACAAATGGAAATCAGCAGCGTTGCGATCACCTGTCTCGCTCCGACCTCCTCAAATTCAGTCGAACAGCAATTCTTATAGGCAAAAATCATCATCACTGACGTCTAATTCTATAAAAAATCATCATGCAATATAATTGGTTAGGAAAGGTAACTTAAGTATACATGTTATATCTGTATATGATAATAGGGCATGCAGATTGGATAACTCTTATCGGGTGGGCATCTACGTCCGTCCCTCTACATCACGCATGAAAGACGTCACTATATCTACGACGTCCTATTGGTTACAGTATCTATAGGACTCCAGATATCTTGGTCCATTGTGAATGGGCAGGTTACACCCCTAGACATAAATTTCCACTTTTAATTAGCAGCATGCAGAATGGACACCCTGTGCCTGGTGTCCGAAGTTTCACCCTGCCTCCCTTCGATCAATCAGTGTTTTTGGGCGATGTGTCAATTAATGGCTAAGGATGGCCTCGGAACTGTAGTCTCTTATCGGGAAAAGTTATGGCATCCTTGTGAAGGGGGGCCGTAAGAAGAGCATAATTCAAGCCTTTAGCTGATTTATTCTTTCATATTCTTCCACAGTACGAGACTGGCTGGCAGCTGTGAAATGATTAAATGCCCTGCAGCTCTCCCTCAAGGCTACAGAGAGGGAGCATGGGCATTCCTTTCTGGGCTGCTCATGAGGAGTTTCAACGAACTCCTCAGTCCCGCGGCCTTACCCTTTCATATTCAGACAACAATGTTAACAGTTGAGCAGAGTAAGCAGAATTCGCAAGAATTGCAAGCTGCAAAGCAGTTTAGACAGAAAGCAATGAGCAATGGTTAACAAGCAAAATGGCGATTCTTGCTACGTTTAAAATGGCCACTTTTTGGTCAAGCATAGCACTCTGTATTTCTATAATTCTGTGCATAAGACGGTTGGCCTTCGGCCATCAAGATACGTACATCATCCAAATGAAGGGTATTTATTTTTCCAGATTGACACACTGACCTCTGTTAAGTACTGTTAAGTACTGAGAAGATATCCATGGAGGTGTGGGGGAAAGTCTGCAATTGAAAATGTTATGTACTCCCTAACCCACTGCTGCATTATAATATTAAGTAGTTAATGCAAACTGCCATGTTTAAACAACTGTTTCTTTCCCTATGCGAGATGAGGCGTTAGGCTTTACTGTGCATGTCCTTGCAAGGAAAGCTCTTCACCTAGTGTGTAGCCATGCTCACCTCCACATCTCTCTCTTCTGATGTGTTTCCCTTTCGGCATATGTAAGCTTGTTTTAGGCTCCCACTTTCTTAGGAAAAGCAGCTTTAGCAGACAGAAGTCTTCATTTTGTAAGCATGCTCACCTGCCTCCAAACATGTGTGAACCTCTGACACATATATTCAGCTCCACTAAATATATAACTTTACGCTGCCCTTCCGGATAACACTGTCTCAGCCTCTGAGAACGCAGCTGGTATCAAAGACTGGTATAGTGGGGCTGTGTTCCCTGCTTATAACATTGTTTGAGTATGATTCCTTGCCCTGTCTAGACCTCCCCTTACATTGAAATGCATGTGTTCCTTTTGGTAAAAGAGAACGATGTGTGGAGGGAGTGGGGTCTCGTACTGTTGTTGATTTGTTGTTGTCCTGTTGCTTGATTTCTACCAATAAATTGTTCACCAATCCACCAGAATAGTCGGTGGTAATTTGTTCACAACAGAGGGTGTGGTAAACTGTCAAGATGTAAGTATCGGCATCCTCTTGTTTCAGAAGTTACAATCTATTGCGTGTAAGAGTGGCACATTTCTATGAACAGACAGGCAATTCCATTAGTAGGTCACCTTCTATTGTTGTTGTGCCCTATGTTTTTACAGCTAGGTCTCTACAGGAAAGATTTGAAATGGATATTTGCATTATCAGCCAGCCCACTGGCTGGGGAGCCAGCACACCCACTGTAAAGAGTGAAATAATGTATTGATTGTTGCATGGTTGTGAGGATTGTCCTGTTGCTTGATTTCTACCAATAAATTGTTCACCAATCCACCAGAATAGTCGGTGGTAATTTGTTCACAACAGAGGGTGTGGTAAACTGTCAAGATGTAAGTATCGGCATCCTCTTGTTTCAGAAGTTACAATCTATTGCGTGTAAGAGTGGCACATTTCTATGAACAGACAGGCAATTCCATTAGTAGTTCACCTTCTATTGTTGTTGTGCCCTATGTTTTTACAGCTAGGTCTCTACAGGAAAGATTTGAAATGGATATTTGCATTATCAGCCAGCCCACTGGCTGGGGAGCCAGCACACCCACTGTAAAGAGTGAAATAATGTATTGATTGTTGCATGGTTGTGAGGATTGTCCTGTTGCTTGATTTCTACCAATAAATTGTTCACCAATCCACCAGAATAGTCGGTGGTAATTTGTTCACAACAGAGGGTGTGGTAAACTGTCAAGATGTAAGTATCGGCATCCTCTTGTTTCAGAAGTTACAATCTATTGCGTGTAAGAGTGGCACATTTCTATGAACAGACAGGCAATTCCATTAGTAGTTCACCTTCTATTGTTGTTGTGCCCTATGTTTTTACAGCTAGGTCTCTACAGGAAAGATTTGAAATGGATATTTGCATTATCAGCCAGCCCACTGGCTGGGGAGCCAGCACACCCACTGTAAAGAGTGAAATAATGTATTGATTGTTGCATGGTTGTGAGGATTTTACATATGAGCAACCTTTAGTTAGTTGTATTGTATGCTTTTTGGTTATGGGCGTCCACTTTTGTATATTAAGACAAAAGCACTAGAAGAGCGGCTTGGTCATTGTCAACCTCAAAGCTACTTTCGCACATGTTCATTATCTCATCATTAATATACTCTGTTTTTAATTGACATTTGAATTGGTTCAATGATCTTATATTAGTGAACAGGATTTCATTTTTTAATAATTCATATAATTACCAGATGTTATTAGTGTGCAAATAAACAACCATCAGTATGTTTCATGTTTATTAACAGGCACATCAAGGTGAGCACATTGTTGTAATGTGAATGTGACGTATTGCTGGCGCGTGTGGAATGTTGTTCCAGCTTCAGGCATCAACATTCCACACGGGTCAGTTGATTGGAGGCTTTACCCAGAGGCGGCTGCTTCGGAGGGTTCAGGAGAGGTGGAAAGCCGGCACCACCCTCAGGCCCATGGTGTTTGGGGTGGTGGTCCCTGTGGGCTAGATTTGGAGAGCGTTCATCGGAGAGTGGTTGCTCACCAGGCGGGTGTACGACTTTCCCAGAGTGGGGGAAAGGAATTGCAGGTGCAGGTAGGGGATTGGGTGCACATTAAAAACCCCAGGTTTGTTCAGAAAGGGGGATCTGCATTTCTGCCTGTCAGGAGAGTAGTGAAAAGTGGTTTGGGGCATGTGCGGTTGGAGGATGGCTCCACTTGGAGTAAGAGGAGGGTGGTGGTTTCGGATAGGAACAGTGTCAATGATAGTGCATCTAGTGATGTGCTGGATTTTGTGCCTGCCAATGTTAGTGAGAGGTCAATGGAAACTGGTTGTAGGTCGAGTGATATTGGAGGTGATGTGAATGAGAGTGCTATGCAGCAGGTAGTGGTTGACCAGGCAGGGGAGGAGATTGGTAGGTTGAGTGATGAAGGAAGTGTGGGGGAGGGACGTCCATCGAGACGTTGTGGTCTTCCTGCAAAATTTAGAGACTATGGGCCTCATTAAACGGTAGGCGGTAACCATGGCGCTATTAGTGCCATGGTTGCCGCCGGTATTTTACCGTGTCCGCCTTGGTGGATGGCGGAATTACCGCCCTACTCCAAGGTGAGCGGGGCGGTAATTCCCCATTCACCAAGGCACTTCCCCATTCCCATTTTTGCCACCATAGGGCATAATGGGAATGGGGAAGGAGCTAATCACGGTACCGCAAATTGAGGTACCGTAATTAGCACCGAGGTCCCTTTTCGGCACCCTACTTTAACGGCTGGTAACACCAGCCGTTAAGGTCGGGTCCCGCAAAGGGAACTCGTAGTAAGGCGGTAAGGGTTTACCGGTACTGGTGCCCTTACCGGTACCGGTAAACCCTTACCGCCTAACGTGTAATGAGGACATATGTCTTATAGTGGTACAGTGCATTCAATTTGTTCATGAAATGTTCTGACAGTTTATGTTTTTAGCATTTTAAGACACGGTTTCGCTAATTGGTGTTATATTCTACCTATTTCAGGTTTTATTTTGTGTATTTTTAAGAAATGTTTTGCATTCCTGTGTGTGATGTTTTCATTATAATAATGGAAGAGGATATGTTGTAATGTGAATGTGACGTATTGCTGGCGTGTGTGGAATGTTGTTCCAGCTTCAGGGATCAACATTCCACACGGGTCAGTTGATTGGAGGCTTTACCCAGAGGCGGCTGCTTCGGGGGTTCAGGAAAATAAAGCACTTGATATATACTCACCAGGTGTGCTTATTTCACACATCTTCCACAAGCAGTTGGGGATTTAGTCCAGATGGGACCAAAAAATAATAACTGTCCAGACGAAGGCAAAGGGAGAGGTAGAGGTTTCTTCTCACTGCCACTTTTTGCTGAAACACGTGTAGCCAATAACGGGATTTGTAATGATTACTTCACTGAACCTGTACTTGATTTTCTATGGAATATGGCATGTTCAAAGGTAACAACCAACCATTGAATGTGTTCAACAGTTTGAATATCTGTAATTTTTCTCTATCTGTTATTTATCACAGTTGTGTGTACTGCACCTTAGTGTCAAGTGCATATCCTTGATGGGGAAACGTGTATTAATCGGTGATCATTTGAGATTTTGTATTTTAGATTAATATGGCTTTGTTCTGATTTATTGAAATGATCTTGCACTAAATGGATGGATTTCTTTGAGATAGTCATTCATTGATTTTGTTTTGCTGATCAACATTGCTTTTTGTTTTTTACAAACAAACCGTTTCTAAGGGTATTCAGTAAGGAGATGTATGTTTATTTTAAATGGATCACTTATGTAGGTCTGGACAGGTTGGATTCTGCTTATTAACTCCTGGAAATCCCAAGAGGACTTCAGCCTCCCACATTACTGTAATCGTCCCTTTAAAGCTCCTTGCATGCCTCGAGAACCATTGAGCACATCGAGGGCACTGCAGACCGAGAAGGCACAGTTCAATGCCCACCCTCAGTTAAGAATTCCCCCAATTCCTTTCAATTTTCCTGTCTATGGAATCTGGCCAAGGGAATCAGCAGAAGGGAGTTTGTGCAATGTTTACTTTAATGCACAAAGGCTTAAAGTGACAGGCAGAAAGCATCAAAAGCTGACTGCCCCTGAGCTGAAGACATGCCCACATCACTGCAACATGTTATGCATAATGATGCAAGACATTCACCTTACTTAGATGAATTGAAGATTTTCCTTGACTCACACACAACATACCTTTGATTTGATGGCAGTGGACTGACAACACACTGCAGATGGTTTAGCTGGCACTATACAGCTAGAATGGAGGAGAGAGAAAAAAGCTTTTCAATGCAGGAGAAATCGCCCACTGGTAGTTTTCTTACCTCCCCTGGAAAGAACACTGGGTTCAATTCCCCATTAAGCAACGCGTATACATTGAATTTAAATTAATGAAATAAAAACTACAAAACCACAAGGACATTATGCAATAAAACAAAGGCAACAAGCAAAAGCTTATTTAACAGAGCAAGAGGAACACAGAGAGTGATACCTACCACTGACCTAGAAGGAGCAAACAGATAAACTGCAAAAAAGCCCTTATCTTTTAAGGATAATTGGAACCCTTCATTGACTCAACTGTTATTCAAACTGACCGATGAGGGGTTGAACTACTCTGGGAGGCCTATGATGTAAGCACCCCTTCCACCAATGAGGAAGCCAGACAGTTCAGAAAATCGAAAGTTGGCTAGTGGAGAAAGGACTGTATAAAAGGAGGCTCAGATAAGTTGAAAAGTGTCTGAGCTGGGGGCTGGTTCCCTGTCTCTCTGGTTTGGGAATACAGTGGAGAGAAAGGCTGAAGCAGAGGAAGGAAGGCTGCCTTGTACCAGGTAGCTACCCTTCTATACTGGAGAGGGAATCCAGAGGAAGCCCAGTTGAACCTAAAGGGGGAGAAGAGGCCAATACCCCTCTGACCCCGAAGCACAGAGGAGCTGGAAGAAAGGCAGGATATGCTAGTCTATGGAAGGGGCTAGGCAACCTGGAGTTCCCCAGTGTAGGAAGGACTGTGGGAATTTAAAAGCTATCTTTTTCCTTAATAAATATGTAGTTAACGTTATGATTGTTTTGTGCCAGTAACCTACCATACCACCCCCTTCCCCAAAAGAGCTCCAGAGTGAGAATGGATGGATGTTCTAACATTAGAAGTGGTTCTTTAATTCATGCAAGGCGTAGACGGGGTAGGGCCTGAGCAGGCAAGGCGCAGCAAAAATCTATAAATGCCCACTCAGCAGCGTTGTGTGTGCACATGCAGAGTTAATGTCACTGCGGTGGCCTCACCTACATTAGCTTCAGGCCCCACTTGCAAGACGATCCTGGCTACTCCTCTGAATTCGGGATGTCCAACTTGTTTGAAATCAAGACGATGTATAAATTAAATACCAACTAACAGAGGATTACACCTATGGAAGAGTGAAAGTGTATTAATATATAGGGTATACCTATTTAATTGTGAACTGAAGCAAATGTAGCAGGCTGCTTACTATTGGGATGTATGACAAAATGCAATAGCAAACAACCTAGTTTGAGGAGAGTTTCTAGTGGGAGGGAATGATGCAGGTATAAGAGTAATGAAAAGTTGATTACGCACATCCCACCCTCCAACTCCGACATGGGATGAAATTGTGGAAATATATAAATTGGGTACTGAACCAAACGGGTGTGTCAGAAAAAGACTGTGCCATTTATGATGCAAGTGAGGGCATACATAGTCTGTCCTTCATTTCTATGGGTGGAGTGTGTGGCCAACACACAGACAGGAGCAATCCTAAATGGCCAAGTCTAGTGCAACGTTGTATGTACTCTCACAAAAACACCACTTTTTTGACCCCACTCACAGGTACCATAATGACAGGCTAGGAAAATGCAACCGTCCAGTCAATGATGGAAATTTCAAATGAGGGGGCTTGCTTAACGTCAGGCAAGCAAGCCCTCGATAGAACAGGTAGTTAAGCAATAAGGTGCAACATGTGAAATTAAGAAAACCTGTTTGTCTAGGAATTTAGCTAGTCCTTGATACAACTAGAGCATGGGCTTGTAAAATTATAATGTAACCCCGGGCCCAAGTGAGCTCCTTTAAGGTAGGGCGGTTATATATATGTCTATAAGACAAATAAACACCAGGACACAGGAGTTTTAAAAAGCCTTTTATTTAAGGTGCATGGTTTGATAGACATACCTGGCTGTACCATGTGACCCACCATGGCTAGGTCTCCCCTGCTAATAAGAAAGGAATGGTCTTCAAAAGATTCTAAAACGGAATAAATAAAATAAGCAAAGAGAGGTGGAAGTGACAGTTAAAAAACAGAAGATAGGGGAAGATAGTGGAAGGTAGACAACAAATACAGAGATAGAAAAAAGAAGAGGAGAAGAAATATTAGTGCTCCATGTGGCACTGTGCCCTTTAGTGGCCCCTCATGGCATCCAGAAGGCTGCTGACTGGGCTGCATAACCTGGCTCGAATCTGACTCCATGGGCCGCGTGTGAGGTGTGGCCCTGTTGAAGTTGACACCCCATTCCAGGGTCAATGTGTGTGCATCGACCCTGAGACCAGTGGTGTAGCCTGTCAGTCAACAGCTTACCCAGGGGTCTGTATGGGCGGGCCGGGAGCAAGGGAAAGACGGGGCTGCATGGCATTGTGGCTGGGTGAAGATAGCACCTCGGCCGTGCATGTTCAAGCAAGCGCCCCCAAACCAGGGCGTGGGCTGTGCGGATACAGTCTGCCCAGGGCCAGAACAGGTTGACCAGAGCAGGCAAAATTCCCAGGCTGCATGGTATGTGGTGGCCTAGGTGAAAATGGCGGCGGGGGCCCTTAGGGAAGTCTAGTCACCACAGGGCCATATTGGGGGTGTGGTGAAAAGCAGCACTGCTAGAGGCCTGTAAGATCCATGCCCTCCCCAGGGCCACACAGGGAGAAGCGGCATGGGTAAGACTTACCTACAGTCACAACTGCTACATCCTTCTGTGGCAGGGGCTGAGCACGGGAGTGCAGCAGTTTGACGTAAGCCCCACTCAGGTGGGCGGGACCTGGTCAGAACTTAACTGTGTCAACACCCACCAGCCAAATGCAAGCAAGTCACCTCCACAGAGGAAATAACAGCTCTGAGTTCCCAGGGATATCAACGCACCACCAAGGAGGAAGTGGAGCTGGTTTTGCTCTGTTATCAATAAACATCACCACAGAGGAAACAACAGGGCTCCACAAGCCCAACCAGGTGTTGCACTGTCATGATGAGAGTGGAGCTGGTGCATCTACTTTATCAATAAACACCGCCTTGGAGGAAACAAGAGAGGTACTTCAACCAGCATGGGCCCTGAAAGGCCAATTCGGCAACCAATGGCAGCCGCCCGCGGCAGTGCGGGGGTTGGCAACTGGCTGGAGAACAGATGATTGTTTCCCACGGAGGTACTGTACTGGTGGGTTGTGGTAAACAGCGTATGACAGACAACTGGGGACTGCAACTAACATTGAATAGAAGACTGCAGCTACTAACGTTATTGAAACTGAACAGTAAAAAATGTATACAGGGAGAAAGGGGAAATATTGAATTGAAGGGGAGGGAGCACAGGGAAACTGTGAATAGGAACGTGCTTAAAGTTCAACTGATGAGGGAGGTTGTATGAATAGGGCATCTTCTATTATTACTATGCAAATGGCCCCCCATCAGCATGGAACATGAAAGTGGGCATAGTGTGAATGGAAGAAGGTGTAAAGTGTTAACTAACAGTTTACGTGTTTCATATAAAAAGCCAGAAAGGGTAAAAACTCCCCTTCGGTGTGTATTATGCTTTATTTAAGATCAGGAACCCAGGATTGTGGCCCATCTTATGTACTAAGATCTTTGATTGCAGGTTGCTCAGCGCCTCACCACCGCTGCTGGTGAGGGATGGTGAGGTGGTTCTAGTGTGACCCATGGCTAGCCCGGGGTTCACGCGTGCGCAGCTCGGTCAGGGCCATGTAAAATCAGGAGCTACAATAAACAGAAAATATGATGTATTCTCCTCTCTTAGAGAGACAAGGATAATACTAAATCCCTAATAAATCACCCCAATAAAAATTACTCTGATAAAGAGGGATATGAGCAGTGCAGTTCTTTTATGGAAATGAAAAGATGGCTTTAATAAAATTCAAAAGGATCCTATACCAGGGTAAGCGCACATAACTAATATTTTTATTTTAAAATTAAAATTGATGCCACTGAAGAAAACATACATGGCAAATCTTGGTTCAGTTTTCTTGTACAGTGTTAGCCAAAGGTAATATAAGAAGTGTTGCCCAAAAAAGACAAGATGATCCATTAGTTAGGCATAGGAAGAATGAGGCTTTTGGAAAAGCAGAACAGCTCAAGGATTCACCTCTGGAATGCATTATCTGTTCGTGTCTGTTTCTGATTGTTTTCCGTCACAAGGAGCCCTACACTTCAGAAAGTGCCCCCACACATTCCATTCACAAAGACTTTTGCATGCCACTGAAAATGACATGCAAGCAGGCAAGAGAAAAGTGAAAAAAAGTGCTGGGCTGCTCTGAGAGAGGCATGAAGGAACGGGGTAGTGTTAGCTCTTTTTTGTGACCCTGATCATACAATCATTATAAAATAACATGATTGTGCTAAATTGGTCTCACAAAAACGGTATCATTTTTCTATAAACTCCACGAAAGGATTTCATATAGAATTAGCTGTCGTTGGAATTGCACTTAATGGTATTGAAATTCTTTATTGATGCAGTAAATTTATTTGAAAAGAAGGTTCATGATTTTGTTGTTCAGATAAATGAATGATAAATGAAGGAATGTTCACTGCAATTGATACTGAGCGCGTTATTCAATAGTGTGCAATATCTCGAATAAAGTGACAGAATGTCCTAAAGAAAGTTCTTTTCTCCCTGACTGTTATTTCTCTATTTCATTTAACACCAACACCTCCTCCCCATACACCTTCCTATGAGTGTTCCCCTAGGATATGTCCTGGGCACTCTGCTCTTCATGCTGTACACCACTTTCCTGGGCAAACTCATCTCATCCTTTGGCTTCCTCTACCATCTAGTTGCTGGTAACTGCCACCTCTCTTTCGCCTCCTTTAACACTCTCTCCCTCCTCCTTTATACCAGACATCTCCCAATGCCTCAGAGCCATCTTTCACTGGATAGCTCAGCACTGCCTGATGTTCAAACCTTCAAACATGAAATGCGTATTCCTACCTGCCTCAAATTCTAATCCCAGACTTGCTGCCCGTTGATTTATGTAAAGATGAAATGCGGGTATGGGCACCTCTTTTAACGCTCCTCTTTAACACTTGCCTCAGTCTGAATAGGGTCCCCCCCTCATGGTTAAATGCGATAATAATCCCGATGTATAAGAAGGGGGAGGGAGTACCCAAAAATCTCTGCCAAAACAATCCATGCACACCTACAAGAGTGGACCATCCAAAGTAAAGTTAAGTTATAGACCACCTACTGGCAGGGTTCTCACCCGAAATAAGCACAGTGGACCAAGCATTCCGTCTACAGTTGATCACGTCAAAGTATGCAGTCTTGAGAAAGATGAAGATTTATACTGTTTTCGTCGATCTCAGGACTGCCTTTGATGCTGTTTCCAGGTCCAAAATCTGGAAAATCCTGGTTAGAAGAGGGATTCCACAGGAGTTGTAGCAGATCATAATCCAGCTATACATGAATAACACTGCCTCAGTTCGATGGGTGCTGGTGGGGGAACTAACCTAATCTTTTAATTTAAATAGAGGTGTCAGGTGGGGATGCACCCTGGCCCCCTGTTATTTTTGTTATATATAGACGAGGTGGTTCGATATGTTACGTGAAAGTGCTTAGATCCCCTAAATTGGGTCGGGAGGCCTGTCCGATTTTACTATTTGCATATTATGCTGTGTTACTATCTACCTCAGCGAATGGCCTCATAGCCACCTTGGGGGCCTCATAGAGCTATGGTCAGAGTTGTCCACGGAGATCAACATGAAAAAGACCAAATTGTTGAGTTTTCGGCCATAAGATTTACCCCATATAAAAAGCACAGGTTGAACATAAACAACATACCCCTGGAACAAGTACAAGAATACGATTACCTGGGGGTGAGGTCCAATGACCAAGAGAATTGACCCCTACAGATGGCGAAATCCTGTTGGACACTCAAAAAATATGGAGGGGGAATTTTAAGGTTCTTTTATTCACATGGTCAAGGACCAATTACACCAGTGGTTCCAATGTACCAAGCCCAGGCTAGGGCTGCTGCAATATACAGGGCTGAGATTTGGGGACACACAGACATCAAGAACTTGGGTAGGATAGACCGATCTTGAAAAAGCTGTTAGGGTTTCCCAGATCATGTCTGAGTCTACCCGTTTACCTAGAACTGGGCCTCAAACCATTTGAGAGTGAGATTATCTTTAAACCGGTACAGTATTGGTTAAGATTGTTGTCTCTACCTGAGCTATATGTCTACCGGGAAGCTAGAGACCCAAGCTACTCCTCACTGATGAGCCCCAACAAGGGCGAAACATGTTTGGGGATGCTTGTGGTCTCGTGCAGAAGGGATGTGGCCTAGCAGTTCGGGCTGGACTGCCTCTTTTGGGGTGGGGCCAAGCCTGATCTGCATATGGTCTTTCCCTTCTATAATAGCTTGGCAGGCGAAGAACGGTGGTCTGGAGGGTTGCCCAGAGCATTGCCAGTGGTTAAGTTTCATTCTAAACCTTCCAGCCATCACCTCTTTGTTTTTGCTATGTCACCCTGAGTGGGACGGGTATGCCCAGACGTGGGTCCCGTGCCTGCTGGGCCTAGAGACCCAAGCTACTCCTCACTGATGAGCCCCAACAAGGGCGAAACATGGTTGGGGATGCTTGTGGTCTCGTGCAGAAGGGATGTAGCCTAGCAGTTCGGGCTGGACTGCCCCTTTTGGGGTGGGGCCAAGCCTGATTTGCATATGATCTTTCCCTTCTGTAATGGCCTGGCAGGCGAAGAACGGTGATCTGGAGGGTTGCCCAGAGCATTGCCAGTGGTTAAGATTAATTCTAAACCTTCCAGCCATCACCTCTTTGTTTTTGCTATGTCGCCCCGAGTGGGACGGGTATGCCCAGACGTGGGTCCCGTGCCTGCTGGGCCTAGAGACCCAAGCTACTCCTCACTGATGAGCCCCAACAAGGGCGAAACATGTTTGGGGATGCTTGTGGTCTCGTGCAGAAGGGATGTGCCGTAGCAGTTCGGGCTGGACTGCCCCTTTTGGGGTGGGGCCAAGCCTGATTTGCATATGGTCTTTCCCTTCTGTAATGGCTTGGCAGGCGAAGAACGGTGGTCTGGAGGGTTGCCCAGAGCATTGCCAGTGGTTAAGATTAATTCTAAACCTTCCAGCCATCACCTCTTTGTTTTTGCTATTACCGGGAAGCCACTACACACCTCATAGAGATGGAGGGAGACAGATTACCTGCCCTGGCTCCAGCACGCAAAAAGTATTGTGATGAAGCTGGAGATGGGATATTCATGGCTCAACTCACATAGGGTAACCCACAATGATATAGTAAAGCCAAAATGAGGGCACAGAACCTAATAGACATGTGGCGTCATTATGAGGCTGACGGCCGCGGAATGAATGGTGCCGGTAAGGGCCTGGCACCGTTCATTCCGGGCTGCCACATTATGAGGTCTGCAGCGTGTACTGCTCTGGACACCTGGCCAGACCAGACGTGCACAGCGGGACCCGCTAGCAGACCAGGATGTTAACAACGGACCCATCATTAATGGGCCCGTTGTTAGCATCCTCCCCATTCCATTTGAGCCCTACAGGGGCTCAAATGTGAATGGGGATGTACCGCGTCCAGGTCCCAAGAATGGGAATTACCGGGCCTGCTAAAGTCACCATGGCCCAGTAATTCCCTATTTTTGGGATCCAGACCCGGTACCCGGTTTGGGGGTAGCCATGCCGGTAAGAACGGCATGGCTACCTCCAAACTCCCAACGAGGCCCATTGAGTTCATCAATGATTGTACAAAACCTGCAATGGGTACCTTTTACTTGTGAAGTAAGTTAATGAAGGGTTATGAGAAATATCTGGATTATGTTGGATCATCGTTGGCCTGCACCATGTACATTGAATCTAGGTTCAACCAACTGCACTTGGCAACCCTTCAAAAAAATATAGTTTTTGAATGGGAATGAAATGTGCCCAGCCTGTGGGCTTGACAGCAAAACGTCAAATCACTTCTTGTTCTTTTGTGAGTGCTACCGGGTGGCACGATGCACGTTTTTAAAAAAAAATCTGTAACACTCACAGAACACGGCACGGAAGGCAAGTTCTGCAACTTTTTAAAACATGCGATAATCCCAAAGTGGCCTACTGTGTAGCAAACTTCTTAGATCTGGCCTTTTGCAAAAAAAGCCAGATTTACAAAAATGGGTCTAGTGCTCTAAGGGGTTTTAGCCAAATTGCATTGACTAATGAATGTGAGAAGCCTAAAGAACCAGTTGAAATGAAGTTCCCATTTTTTTAAATGTAATTGAAATAATGACAATGATATTAAAGGTTATATGTTTTAAAAGGGGTAATGAAAAAAGTGATTGATATTTTATTATAGAGGGCTTTTAATTTTCCCACCATTTTATCATTTGATATACCTTTTATCCTCCTATTTACACCTTTTTGATTAATTTTATTCCTGTCATGCTATTTCTGTTTTGTATTTCGTAGCATATGATACATTACTAATCCGTGTAAATCCTTTTGTGATTCTTATCTATATATATGTTTATGACAAATGACGTAAAGTCGAATAAAAGCTATTTGATGTTGCTGCTCCCTCCAACAGCGCACAAAGGTCCGAACGAAGATCCAGTCCCTCGGGAGTAGCTGTGGCTTGTGTTGATCGTCTTTTTCGTAGCTGCTTTCTCGTGTAGTCTGTTGGTGAGAAAACACAACCAGTGAAGATATAATCTTGACTCTTTTGATTAAAGCCCTAAAGTACTCCCTAATCTCCTCTACTAGAATCTTGTGTGAATCTGATGCAGTGCATGCAGGTGAAAGATGTGCGTGTAACCTACACCCGTCACAATCTCGTGGGGGCTCAAGTGGTGGTCTTTTCCTGGCTGATTTCTCAAATATAACAGTGCTAGGGGTAAAGAACAGTACCATGACTTTTTAAACTCATTGCACACTTTTGCTAACCAGGCCTTAATGGAACACAGTTAGTCTCTCCAATATCTTGTTGGCCTGCAGGTGGTATACCAAGCACAGTCCCTCAGGAGTAGCTGTGGCTTGTGTTGATCGTCTGTTTCGTAGCTGCTTTCTCTTGTAGTCTGTTGGTGAGAAAAGACAACCAGGGAAGATATCTTGACTCTTTTGGTTAAAGCCCTAAAGTACTCCCTAATCTCCTCTACTAGAATCTTGTGTGAATCTGATGCAGTGCATGCAGGTGAAAGATGTGCGTGTAACCTACACCTGTCACAATCTCGTGAGGGCTTAAGTGGTGGTCTTTTCCTGGCTGATTTCTCAAATATAACAGTGCTAGGGGTAAAAAACAGTACCATGACTTTTTAAACTCATTGCACACTTTTGCTAATCAGGCCTTAATGGAATACAGTTAGTCTCTCCAATATCTTGTTGGCCTGCAGGTGGTATACCAAGCACAACCTGTGCTTGATTCCTAAAAGTGAAGTACTTTCTGCAAACAAGGAATTCAAAAAGTGGATTCCATTGTTTGATTTTAAGACCTTGCAAATTCCCCACCATGGAAATACCTCACTCACCAGAAACCTTGCTGCGGACTTAGCATCAGGATGTACGCAGGGACCAACCTCAAGCCACCAGGAGAATGGACACACAGCAACAATGAGTTAATGATAATTATAGCACTTCATGATCATGTCCACAAAATCAATATGGAGCTCCCTGAATAGCCCATATGGCTTCGGCAAGAATCCCCTTACTGATCTAATGGTGTTTCCGGGATTTAATTATTTGCAAACTAAACAGTTTCCTACAAATCTACTTACCTGTTCCTGGTGGTTCGGTATAAACCATTCTTCTTGGAGCTCTGCTGCAATGTGTCACCAAAAAGTGTGAGGCGGGTAATGTAGTTGCTCTAAGGCCAAAAGAAGCAGCTCTAGGGGCATTACTGCTTTCCCCATCAACTCCTGTGTCCACAGAAAATTTGTGGGTGAGAGGACACATCCTCTTTTTCCAGAGGTCCTGTTCTTCTCTAGGGTCTTTTCCTTGTAGTTCTATAATCTAAAGCACCGGGCATGCTGTGCATGGGGCTGGCAACTGTACCTGCTGGGACACTGTTTCAATTTTCTGGGCATCTGTAGAAGGTAAGTATGCCGCTTCCTTTGCCACCTTGTCTGTGGCATTGTTTCCAAGGGCTATTGGATTAGTACGGGCAGTATGTGCAGTGCATTTAACTAAACCTACCTCTGTGGACAAAGTTAATGCTTCAATTAATCTGGATAGCAGTGAAGCATGGTAGATAGAGGTCCTGTCATATCTCCTAAACCCTCTTCTTTGCCACCTTGATAACCCTGAATGCACAGTGGAGGTGACATACACAGAGTCAGAATAAATAGAGAATGCCTTCCCCTTACTAATTTCTAGCACCGCTATAAGTGCCACTAGTTTTGCCGCTTGTGTGGAGAAATGCGAAGGCAACCAATCTGACCTGGCATTCCCCACCCACAAAGCCCACAACAGCTGCACCTGTATGCCTCTCCCCAGTGTCCTGATTGATTATTGAAGACCAATCAACAAAAAGTACCTCACCTCCCTCCAAGGCATCCTCTTTGACATTCATACTCTCTTCCTCTTCTTTCTCATGGGTAGTACAATCATGAACAATTTCATCAGGCTGTCCTATCCTGGCTACAAATGTCGCAGGATTGACTAGGTGACACTGCACTGGATGTATTGATGCATTTGACAGAATTACCTCGTACCCCAAAACACTTTGGGTCATTAAAGTTGACTCAGATTTTTCTAATATCGCAAAGACTGCATGCTCTTTGTACAGTGTCACTGGGCAACCCATAGTAATGGTTGAACACTTTTGAATCGTAAGAGCCACTGCCGCTAAAGGTTGCTCACAAGGGAACTCTCCCTTCATTACTGTGTCTAGGAGTCCACCGTAGTATGCTAAAGGTTTGTGGCCTAATATTGTTTGTTGGGTCTGGACCGCTGTCGTCACCTGCCCATTCAAATGAGAAAACAAATAGAACATTTTTTTTGTAATTCGGGGTTGCCAAGACTGGAGCGTTGCTGATCGTCACCTTGAGTTCCTGAAAGCAAGTTGCCATTTGTTCAGACCACTCTATCGGACCTTTCACCTTCTGCGATTTTCTTCAAGCCCCTGCAGTTAGGGCCTCAGGTAACTAGAGTAGTCAAAAATCCACAATCTACAGTAGTTACAGAGCCCCAAAAACTTCTGAATTTGTTTCACCATAACTGGCTGAGGCATATTCTGAACTGCAGTAGCTTTCTCTGGCATTTACTTTCTTTCCTGCCGGCGATATTACTTGCCCCAAATATACTACCTCTTTCTGGCAGTACTGCAATTTTTCTTCATCCATTTTGTACCCATTCTCCACAAGCAGGGTGAGGAGTGTTATTAAATCTCATTGATAATGCTCCTCTGAAGTTCTGCAAACTAGCAAATCGTCCACGTACTGCATTACTGTACTGAACACATCTAGACTACCCAAATCCATATTAACCACCATGTTAAAGACACTTGGTGATTCAGAGTACTCCTGGGGAAACCTGTGTGCTCGAATCTCTGACCATGATACGTAAACGGCATGAGGTACTGAGAATCTGGTTGTAAGGGGACCGAGAAAAATGCATTTTTTAAATCAATCACTTGAAGTGGGTTGACTCAGTAGGGATGTTACAGGGAATTGTGGCAGGATTCAGTACCACTGGGAATTCCACCTCAACAATATTATTGAGGGGGCGCAAATCCTGGACCATCCTCCAACTGGACCCCTTTGCCTTCTTCACAGGGTAGATGGCTGTGTTGCATGGGGACAAAGAAGGTTACATTATGCCTTGCTTCAACAATGCCATAATGGTCTCATAAATCCCTTTGTCTGCCTCTCTAGGCATGGGGTACTGCTTAACCTGCGATCCTATCGCACCAGGTTTCAATTTTATTCGCACTGCTCCAAAATTCTTTAGCAGCCCTACACCATGAGGAGTTCTGGTCCATAAATGGTTCAACACCTTTTCCAAATCGTCCTTTCAATGTGTTGATGCATTTCCAATAATGAGCATGGTCTGCAGTACTTCCCTTTTCTCTGTCACTGTCTGGTAAGGCACCACAATTTTATAAAAAACATCTCTTCTGTGTCTTTGAATAGTTGCTCATCAGACAGGTGCCTTAGCGATGAGGTCAGATAGATGCACAGAACTGTGTGCCGTTCTCTGCCTTCCTCATCTGGACCTGAGAGAACCACCCTGTTCTCATTGATCATTACTGTCTCTAAGAGAATTGTAACAATGGTGTCTAGTGTTACCTCCTGTGGCACAACAGGCTGAAACAAGAACTCAATTGGTACCCACCATGTCTGATTTCTGATCCCAGAAATCAACTCAACAAAACCATTACCCCATAAAGAAACAAGGCTGTATGTATAGGCACCCCCCTTATCGGACTGTCGCTACAGTATGCATGCAAATGCACTGCTCTTACTGATTGGTGGTAACGGACATGACTGGACACACCAGAGACCCCAGTGGGCTGTCCTACTCCTGAAACATATTAGTACCAGGGAGCAAAAAAGGAATCCCTCCAAAAACAGTTGTTCCACTGTGATAAGTAACCATACCTTAGGGTAAAGGATTTTCTCCCATGTGTGTGCCGTGCTTGTGCTGGAATGGTTGGTGGGATCCCATAGGTCTGTGCAGCTCCAGTCGCTGTGTTCTGTTCAACCAGTGCCTGCTGTGATTGCACAGAGTTTGGGGCATATTTAAGGTGGGGGATTGCGTCTGCTGAGCTCCCACATTAAAATACTGTTACCTGTCTCAACAATGATGTGACACATATCCCAACCTCCTGCATGGCCAACATTGAATCCCATAAAAACCCTCCATAGGTTTTCCCATTGGCCCATTACACTGGGGACCCATTCCTCCGAACCCACCAAATGTCCCACTTCCTTGTGGACATCCTCCCCTACCCATCTCTCATTTGTCTTCGACCAGGAGCATACCCATCCATCCACCCCTGTGTCATACCCAATTCACCCTGTCCCTGTTGTCCCAGTTGCCCCTGCTGTCCCTCCATGGAGTTAGTAATTACTGTCCTTTCCAAGCAAATCTTCCCCAAATTCTTCGGAACAAGCTTGGCCTCTGCCTTTCGTGCCTGTTCTATAGTCTTCTTTTCATTTTCTTGCCTCCTTTTACAAAAATGCACAATATGTGCTTGAATTTCTGTCCAACTCTTGGCCTCCACCCCTACCACCTTATCTAGATCGTGCTGTACTTCCCTGGGAAGTCCCTTCTTCAGCATGTGGTAAAAAATTGCCACATTCCTGTCCCATGTGTCTCCTATTTCTACCCTCCACATCTCCTGAATTAATTGTATGTGTGTGGCCGGATCATCATCCAATTTAATTGTTTTAGCTAGAATTGAATTTATATCAGGCGTATTGGGATACATAATCCGCAAGGCCCCCGATACCTGGGCCCTGCAATGAAAAAAAGATGATCCATCATGGGGATTTTTATCCAACTACACTCCTGGATACCCCGATCCCCACCAAAGCTTGTCTGACCACTCAGCCACTATGGCCGTGAATAAGCTCTTCATGTCCCCTATGGCCAAAATGACACCGGAGGTATGTTTCTTTAATGCATAAATCCACTTCCCCACCCCTGCAGTGAGTGGAGTGTCTTCACCAAGTTATCCTGGTCCACGTGTGACTACGGGACATACTAGACCTTTCCCAGACCCTTCTGCAGCAATGGAAAATGAGTTACAGCAACTTTCACTCTGGCTTCCCCCATGTCGCCCCTGCTATTTACTACGGCCATGCGAGTACCCTAGCGCATCCTAAGACCCCATGATGTACTCTCAGTCACTGCTACTGGAGCGGGATGTAGGGCTGATATACCCGCTCATCCCTGCTCAACATCCAATTCCCATTCCTCTTCATCTTCTACTCTTGTTATCACCTCCACTGTTGCTTCTACAGGCATGGAAGCATACACTGCACTACCATAAGGCGCTGTCTCCCATCCTCCCTGCTCAAACCCTGTACCTGTGGCAATATCCCTGTTCTCCATATCCACCTCAACTGCTTTGATAACCAATGTTTCCGACCTAACAAGAACATGCCCATGCCGCCACCATCCTTCTTCTACATCCCTTCCCTGTCTTCTCCCTTCTTCCCGTTCTTCTTCTCTTTGCCGCTATAGCAGAGCTACCTCTTCCTCCAGTAGTCTCAACACTTCTTTCATGTTTTCTTGCTCTTGTGTCTCTTCACAGCCTATCCTCTATCCTAGCAGGAAAAGGTCTAACTTCCTCCTTCTCCCTCCTTCTCAATCCTTCATCTTCTCTTCTGACTGCCGGCCTCACTCTTTCTCTTCTTCCATCCTTAATCTATCCACTAACCTAGCAGTCAGGGGACTTATTCTCTTTCTAATCTCCATTCTCAGTCTTTCTGTCACCCTGATCATTGAAGGAGTTACTCTTCCACTTTCTTTGCTATCCCACTTCATAGGCAATGCAGCTAATGTGGTCATCACCTGTGTCTGTCTCGTAACCACTGGAGTGGCCACTGGGGAAAATGTAGGTTTGAACTCAGGGTCTGTGGACCTCTCTGTGGGCTATAAAGGATAGCACCCATATGGGGGTGGTGCAGATTGAATTCCTGCACCTTCCTTTGTCGGCACTTCCTCCATGATTTTAACATTATGGCCTTTCATGCCCTTTTCCTATATCCTCCATAGCTATAAGATATGTAACTGCTTCTCTAGTTTCAATCCCTTGTGCCTTGTAGTCAAGAAAGCATATAGGTTCATATATGTTCTCCAATACCCCCGTATCATAGGTCCCCTCATTAGGCCAAGAATTTAGCATTTTCCTCTAAGTTTCACCCAGCCATTCCCTATGGTACTTTAGAATTTTTGCCTTATAGCCAGGGATTACCTGACACAAATAATTCAACAGAGTCTCCATACTCCAACCCAATATACCCAAATCGATTTTACAAAATATACCACCAAAACTGAACCTGTTGCACAAAAAATATTTTCTCCCAAAGAACACCAATTTTGACCCCTTCCCAGGTCCTTAGCCGTTACCCACAATCATTCACCATACTCACTTTTTGTTTATGCGTGATAATTGTGCGGCAGATTTTGCCGTGGAAGAATTATGCGCAGATTAATTTTTCAGAAAACAAAAATGCCCCTATCCCCTCTATCCACCGCCCGTATACCCCTTAAAATGAATCCAACCTACCGGCACTTACCTGCCTTTGGCTCCCTGCATCCGCCTTCTCCCTGCAACGTCAGTTCCATCTCCAAATTATGGGTGCGAGCTGACGCTGCAGGGTCCCTTTCTTTTTTCTTTTTTTTCTTTATTGTTCCCCACTTTCCATGTAATGGACAGCGGGTAAAACCCCCACCCCGACCTCTAAAATCCCATAATATCAAACAAGGGAAGCAGGGGATATCGGCTTTTTTACTGTGCAAAATTCGGCATTTTTTACCCTTCTGGTTTTTTTTCAAAACCTTTGGTTATTTCACTCGTTTTCACCGAAATCACTTCTCTCATCTATTTGCTTTAATTCTGCTTCTCAATCTTAAACAAAAGACAGCATCTTATCAAAAAACACTTGCCGGCTAATATTTCTGAGATATCTCCTTCACTCAAGCATAGAAGGAGCACAATGCTTTTCACTCCATCACCACTGCTCTCGCTCTCTTCATCACTAGTACGGCCTTCTCTACTACAAAACCATCTTCTCTTTACTACAGGAAGCTTCCCTTCACTACTTCAACTAACCAAGAAAAGCGAGGCGTGTGCTCCACCAGTACAGTCAATACATTTTGAAAGATGCCAAGGGTATACTTCACGAAGGTATCTATTGGTGGACTTAGAATAAAATGCCACATCGCCTCTAGGTGAGCACTCCCACCAACCAGAAAAGCAAACTGAAGGGTATCAGGACAAACCTCACAATGGCTGTGCTCAGTGGAATACCACCTCAGACCTCTAAAATAACAAATTAGGTAAAAAATATATACAAGGGACTTACAACGTAAGACAGTTCACTCACTCCTTCAAAGCACTCACCCTTTCATTCCCTGTAACCTCAACTAGCTTCACACAAGCACTCCAAGTCTTCCCTTACCAAATCCCTTAAATCAAAGAAACAACCCTCTTTCACCCCTATTTCCCTTCTTGCTTTACCCCCTAAACTTGCACTCATTTGAATCCGAAGCACTCTGATATGGTGCTCCGTCAAGTCATCCTGCATAGTTGGGCCATGGTACCATGCCTCAGGGGAACACACTAGCCTTTAACCTATATGGTGCCTGCAGGCCTCTTTTTTTCACCATGCACAGAAGACTGGTCACATCAGTGAGGTGCTGCAGCCGAGTTGTGCGGACAGGAGATCCCCAACATCTCGGAAAGCCTGGGATCCCTTCGTGGTCGCCAATTTGGTGGGGGCAGGCCCCTTAATCACCTTAGCACAAGCAGGCCCACCACCTGAAGAACGAGTGTACATTTTGTTTGTAAAGCAAGTGTATTGCACAATCATCCGGGTAGGACCTAGATGACGCTGTGGAGTCAAACTAACCCAAGTCTCACTGAACCGCATAAGTTGACATATTATATACAATTTTGCAACAGTAAAAACACTCCCATATTTTTTATTAAAATCCAACCCCCACATGCGATTGGGCAAAACCTCTTCAAAGAAATCCCATCTTTCTCCAACATTCTCATTGGTAGCCGTAATCTTAACTACCACCTTTTAGGATTTGTTTTTGATAGGTCATGACATCATCAAACAGTTAAACATTTTTGTGCAAACGTAATTCATTACTAGTAACAACTGGCCTGAGCCCTCTAACCTTAACCCTTAATTGCACAAGGTTTGCATAGATATTTCAAGCGATATGAAGAAGGCTGAGTAAACAGGTTCTCTTTGAACTAACGAAAGCTATCACATCTGCCCCGGCTCACTGGCTCCACTGGAACATTGTAATCTAAATAACTGCCATTTCATCACACACTGCATATCTTGAGAAGCAAATTGAAAGTCCTAGGTTTCGATTACTTTTGCCTCGAGCAGTTCTTCACCCAATGTGTATTGCTATTCAGAAATAAATAGCGAAAACAATGTGTCAAGCTCCTGTGCATTCATGAGATTACATCTGCTTTCTGCGATACTTATCTGGCCATAAAAACCATTGCTGGCTCTTTTAACTGAGCTGACCATTACTGAGGTCGTAATACTTATTTACCCATCCACTGTCCTCTGAAACTCTGCAGAACCAGTTTCTCAAAGTCAACCCCTGACTGCTGTATTTTAATCTGTATATAAAATGCCCACTATATGTAAATTCATAAATCCCCTTTATATATGTTCTCAGTGTACATACATGTTTAATAAAATAAATACTATTTTTCCTTTATAGTGGATTCTTCAGGACAGGCCCCCTTTCTCGCATGCACATTATAAAAACTCCTTGTTGCCTGCTTCTGGGCACTCCATAGCTCATGATGTCTGAATCGTCTTTGTATTTCATTTTGTGATTTCAGCATTTTATCTTTCTACGCACTGGCAATCTAATATGTATCAACTTTAACCTAAAAGTAATACTAATGTATCATATCCCATTCACAATTAACTACACTGGAAACATATGAAATTGCAACATCACATCCCCTTCGCCGCACCCCCAGTCACAAATATGGTGCGTGCAACATAAACCCCTCTTGATCCAAGGACCCATGCTGACCATCCCAGCTTTTTCCATTTCTGCTTAAGCGGGGTCATGTCTTACTCCTTTTGCAATGACAGCTACCGTTAGACGTATGCCAACCACTGGTTTTGCCCTGCAATAGCCCCTATTATTCTTCCTGTCATGCTTTCAGCCATCAAGTGATCAGGGTCTTTGAGACAATTGTTGAAGTTATCCTGTTAGAAAGTCTGCCGAAAATATCATTACACCAGAATGTGAAACACACTACCTCTAGTAGTGGGGAAGGCAACATGACTCGGGGACAGAATACTAGAGACAAGGGGTGTGCCACCTACTCTGACAAAATCCAGGAATCTAGAAAGAAAATCATGCTTCATGTGCAACAGAAGCAGGTCCATGCCATGCATCTGGAAGTCAACAGAGCACAGGATGAAGATCAGGATAGAAGCACAATCTCTGTATTAACTGAGCAAAAGCATTATGGATGGGTTTGCAATTATTGTCAAGGCCAGAGAGAGGGTTGGTGATGGCATTGTAAAAAATAAATGTAGGGGAAAGATCGAAGGGCCCTAGAAGGTCTAATGCATCTGTGTCTAGGCCAGCAACAGCAACCAGTTCAAGAGCAAACACACTTTTGTCTTTTCATGAAGCTGCCGCCTGTGTGTCACATAACGTGGGGCGTTCCCTCAGTCAAGTGTCCTCTGCGGTTGGTGAGTTAGTCATACTAAACTCTGTCCTGAGATGCACACTAACACCTGATGCCAAATACAACGTATCATCAACTAATATGTAGGTAACATCAGGTAAGCCTTTCACTTTTGGGAAATGTGGCATGTCATAAAGGTAGGGTTTAAAATGCAGGCATTCTGCCTGTGTGTGTGGGAGCAGTGTGTGTGATCACCTAAGTGCTACTGTGGGGTGGTGTCAGAAGCAGTGTGAGACCTCACTTTGTGACTTTCAGCAGTCATTGCAGAGCTTGACTGGTAGCTGCCAGAGGCAAAGAGGTGCAAGGATAACAATAACTGTACATGTATGAGCAGAATCTGTGTATATCCTGTGCCCTTCTGGAGTAGTGTCCATCTGATATTTCAGCTGAAAAGAAGTTTCTTTGGGTTGGGGATATGGTGCCTAGCTATGTACTCATCAGTTTGGTCCAGTGATTCTATTCTAGCCTGGCCAATTTGCCCACTTCCTGCTTTCTTTCCCACGTCATCCATGAGTCTGTACCACCTGACCGCTACATCAAGGCATGCAATGTTGAGACTAACCTGATGCTAAACTGCCTCTGCCTGCTGGCTTCCTTATGTGCTTTCTTGTAGGACGTATTTGATATGGTAGGGGACACCTGTGACTTGGTTGTGGCTTTTGGTACCAATGTAGTCTTTTGGATATTAGTGTTGCAGAATTTGCATTCCTTAATGCATTTGCAATGTTTTTCATAAATACAGTTGTCCATGCTAGCGGTGTGTGCCAAGCTCTGCGTGTGCTATTTGTGTTCGCACCTCTATTTACTGCTAGCCTTTTTGGAGCTCTTCGTGTCTTCCTGCACATGCAGTTCGCACATTGCTTCATGCCCTCTGTGATTGAACGCGCTGCTGCTCAGTGTTTATGCCCTGGGTCCGATTCCCAGAGTATTTTTCAATTGGGTTGCGCCATTATAAAAAGCTTCTGTGAATCATGCTCAGCAGTTTGCATATTGTGAGGAATTCAGCCATCCGCACTGTGAGTGTGCAATCACTTGGGATTTTTTGAAATTTTGTAAGAAATTGAATAATGGGAGAAATTGAATAATGTGGCTAATCAGCACACATTGTCCTATGCTTGCTGCACAACAAATACATAGTCAAGTGTACTCTGGGGGTACACAGCCTACAGGCACAGTCCTCCCTGTCACATTTAGCTGGAATTTGACAGCCAGGAGTATATGAAAGCATTTCAGGAAGGGGGAAGGCAATACCTTCCTCCTGCCATGGCAAGCCTAATTAAATATCAAAAGCGCCATGGATCCGCCCTGCCCATTGTAGTTCTGTGTGGTGGCACGCAGACTGATGAGAGTTAATTGAAGCAGGCCTGCAAAGAGGCCTAGTAACAGAACTAACCAAGGGCAGGAAACCCCAACTCCTCTTTGATATGAAATGTGTGAGCTAGTTCCCACCCCTCTGTATGAAAAGCAGTGAATGTCATGACTGTGACAAGTGTTTACAGAAGAATTCACAAAGAGAAGAGAGGCCTATCACACTCTTTCTTTTACATGAATTCATACATTTAGAGCCTACATTTCGTTCTTCATAGGTTCATATGTAGTAAGGGTGCAGGGGAGAATAAGCTGACTCTGGTATCGGAAGACAGTAATATGTATAAGAAACAGATAACGTGTCCAATTTTCATAGACACTCCCGTCCCTTGCACACCCATAAATACTAAAAGAAAATTCCACTAATAGTTACTGTATGTTGACACAAATCTTTAAACAAGCTCAATGATAGGTCAAATTCATAAGTATTTAGATTGCCAACAATGGTGATTTATTCATAAAAATAATAATAACACATTTCAATCACATAAATCATATTCTTTGATCAATCCATCTAGTAAAAATTCAAAATAACGTTGCTTAATTTCACAATAATTCAGTTCATAGTTGTATACTCACGACAAAAATAAAACATAAACAAGGCTCTACGCGTTTCGAGAGTGTTCTCTCTTCTTCAGGAGCAAACAAATTGTAAATCTGAGTCTTTAGTGATCAATAAAACATGGATTGTAAATATTCAGATTGTGTTTATCAATCTCCATGTTACATCTCACATTTTAGAGTTATTATGCTACGCCGAATGCGAGTACTCACCCTCTGCATTACAGTTGTTGTCACGTTGCTGTCGTGCTCAGATATAACATTTGGCCTGGGTACGTGTACTTCGCGATGCGCGGGAAGTTCCACACGCGATTGCCCTGGGTACTTGTACTTCGGGTGCGCGGGAAGTTCCACATGCGATTGGCCTGGGTACGTGTATTCCGAGGTGCGCAGGAAGATTCACAGGCGATTTCAGCAGGGTACGTGTATTTCGGTGGTGCCGGGGAAAGCTTAAAGTGATTTGGCCATGTGGGGCATCCCAGGTGTTCCCTCTACACCCTCCACGGCCCCTGCAGGCAGCCCACACCACAGGGGACTACCCTGCACCCCTGCTCATGTCCCACAGGCAACCCATCCACCATGGCATTGCCCACCAGCCAACCCACATGTCACCTTGCATTACTGATCACCAATACATGTCTCCCAGCACCCCCACCCCCCAGCATCCAGGGGCACCCTCCACCAGGCCCCACACATGTCTCCCACCACCCCCACCCCCCAGCAGTGCAGGGCACCCTCCACCAGGCCCCCACTCATGTCTCCCACCACCCCCACCCCCCAGCAGTGCAGGGGCAGCCTCCACCAGGCCCCTACACATGTCCCCCTGTACCCCCACCCCCCAGCATCCAGTGGCAGCCTCCACCAGGCCCCCACTCATGTCTCCCACCACCCCACCCCCCAGCAGTGCAGGGCTCCCTCCACCAGGCCCACTCATGTCTACCACCACCCCCACCCCCCAGCAGTGCAGGGGCACCCTCCACCAGGCCCCTACACATGTCTCCCACCGCCCCCACCCCCCAGCAGTGCAGGGCACCCTCCACCAGGCCCCCACACATGTCTCCCACCCCCCAGCAGTGAATGGGCAGCCTCCACCAGGCCCCCACTCATGTCTCCCATCACCCCCACCCCCCAGCAGTGCAGGGGCAGCCTCCACCAGGCCCCCACTTATGTCTCCCATCACCCCCACCACCCAGCAGTGCAGGGGCAGCCTCCACCAGGCCCACACTCATGTCTACCACCACCCCCACCCCCCAGCATCCAGGGGCAGCCTCCACCAAGACCCCACTCATGTCTCCCAACACCCCCACCCCCTAGCAGTGCAGGGGCAGCCTCCACCAGGCCCCCACTCATGTCTCCCACCACCCCCACCCCCCAGCAGTGCAGGGGCAGCCTCCACCAGGCCCCCACACATGTCCCCCTGCACCCCCACCCCCCAGCAGTGCAGGGGAAGCCTCCACCAGGCCCCCACACATGTCTACCACCACCCCCACCCCCCAGCATCCAGGGGCACCCTCCACCAGGCCCCCACTCATGTCTACCATCACCCCCACCCACCAGCAGTGCAGGGGAAGCCACAACCAGGCCCCCACTCATGTCTACCACCACCCCCACCCCCCAGACACAAGGGGCACCCTCCACCAGGCCCCCACTCATGTCTCCCACGACCCCCACCCCCCAGCAGTGCAGGGGCACCCTCCACCAGGCCCCCACTCATGTCCCCTATCACCCCCACCCCCCAGCATCCAGGAGAAGCCTCCACCAGGCCCCCACTCATGTCTCCCTGCACCCCCACCCCCAGCAGTGCAGGGGCAGCCTCCACCAGGCCCACACTCATGTCTACCACCACCCCCACCCCCCAGCATCCAGGGGCAGCCTCCACCAAGACCCCACTCATGTCTCCCAACACCCCCACCCCCTAGCAGTGCAGGGGCAGCCTCCACCAGGCCCCCACTCATGTCTCCCACCACCCCCACCCCCCAGCAGTGCAGGGGCAGCCTCCACCAGGCCCCCACTCATGTCCAACTCATGTCTCCCACCACCCCCACCCCCCAGCAGTGCAGGGCACCATCCACCAGTCCCCCACACATGTCTCCCACCCCCCCACTCCCCAGCAGTGCAGGGGCAGCCTCCACCAGGCCCCCATTCATGTCTCCCATCGCCCCCACCCCCCAGCAGTGCAGGGGCAGCCTCCACCAGGCCCCCACTCATGTCTCCCACCACCCCCACCCCCCACCAGTGCAGGGGCAGCCTCCACCAGGCCCCCACTCATGTCTACCACAACCCCCACCCCCCAGTCACCAGGGGCACCCTCCACCAGGCCCCCACTCATGTCTCTCACCACCCCCACCCCCCAGCAGTGCAGGGGCACCCTCCACCAGGCCCCCACTCATGTCCCCTATCACCCCCAGCATCCAGGGGCAGCCTCTACCAGGCCCCCACTCATGTCTCCCTGCACCCCCACCCCCCAGCAGTGCAGGGGCAGCCTCAACCAGGCCCCCATTCATGTCTCCCTGCACCCCCACCCCCCAGCATCCAGGGGCACCCTCCACCAGGCCCCCACTCATGTCTCCCATCACCCCCACCCCAGCATCCAGGGGCAGCCTCCACCAGGCCCCCACTCATGTCCAACTCATGTCTCCCACCACCCCCACCCCCCAGCAGTGCAGGGCACCCTCCACCAGACCCCCATACATGTCTCCCACCCCTCCACCCCCCCGCAGTGTAGGGGCAGCCTCCACCAAGCCCCCACTCATGTCTCCCATCACCCCCACCCCCCAGCATTGCAGGGGCAGTCTCCACCAGACCCCCACTCATGTCTCCCACCACCCCCACCCCCCAGCAGTGCAGGGGCAGCCTCCACCAGGCCCCCACTCATGTCTCCCACCACCCCCACCCCCCAGCAGTGCAGGGCACCCTCCACCAGGCCCCCACTCATGTCTACCACCACCCCCACCCCCCAGCAGTGCAGGGGCAGCTTCCACCAGGCCCCCACTCATGTCCAACTCATGTCTCCCACCACCCCCACCCCCCAGCAGTGCAGGGCACCCTCCACCAGGCCCCCACACATGTCTCCAACCCCCCCACCCCCCAGCAGTGCAGGGGCACCCTCCACCAGGCCCCCACACATGTCTACCATCACCCCCACCCCCCAGCAGTGCAGGGGCAGCCTCCACCAGGCCCCCACTCATGTCTCCCATCACCCCCACCCCCCAGCAGTGCACGGCACCCTCCACCAGGCCCCCATTCATGTCTACCACCACCCCCACGCCCCAGCAGTGCAGGGGCAGCCTCCACCAGGCCCCCACTCATGTCCAACTCTTGTCTCCCACCACCCCCACCCCCCAGCAGTGCAGGGCACCCTCCACCAGGCCCCCACACATGTCTACCATCACCCCCACCCCCCAGCAGTGCAGGGGCAGCCTCCACCAGGCCCCCACTCATGTCTCCCACCCCCCCACCCCCCAGCAGTGCAGGGGCAGCCTCCACCAGGCCCCCACTCATGCCTCCCATCACCCCCACCCCCCAGCCTTGCAGAGGCAGCCTCCACCAGGCCCCCACTCATGTCTCCCACCACCCCCACCCCCCAGCAGTGCAGGGGCAGCCTCCACCAGGCCCCCACACATGTCTACCACCACCCCCACCCCCCAGCATCCAGGGGCACCCTCCACCAGGCACCCACTCATGTCTACCATCACCCCCAACCCCCAGAATCCAGGGGCAGCCTCCACCAGGCCCCCCACTCATGTCTCCCTGCACCCCCACCGCCCAGCAGTGCAGGGGCAGCCTCCACCAGGCCCCCACTCATGTCTCCCACCACCCCCACACCCCAGCATCCAGGGGCAGCCTCCCCAGGCCCCCACTCATGTCCAACTCATGTCTCCCACCACCCCCACCACCCAGCAGTGCAGGGCTCCCTCCACCAGGCCCCCACACATATCTCCCAACCCCCCACCCCCCAGCAGTACAGGGGCAGCCTCCACCACACCCCCACTCATGTCTCCCATCACCCCCACCCCCCAGCAGTGCAGGGGCTGCCTCCACCAGGACCCCACTCATGTCTCCCACCTCCCCCTTCCCCAGCAGTGCAGGGGCAGCATCCACCAGGCCCCCACTCATGTCTCCCATCACCCCCACCCCCCAGCAGTGCAGGGGCAGCCTCCACCAGGCCCCCACTCATGTCTCCCACCACCCCCACCCCCCAGCAGTGCAGGGGCAGCCTCCACCAGGCCCCCACACATGTCCCCCTGCACCCCCACCCCCCAGCAGTGCAGGGGCAGCCTCCACCAGGCCCCCACACATGTCTACCACCACCCCACCCCCCAGCATCCAGGGGCACCCTCCACCAGGCCCCCACTCATGTCTCCCATCACCCCCACCCCCCAGCAGTGCAGGGGCAGCCTCCACCAGGCCCCCACTCATGTCTACCATCACCCCCACCCCCCAGCAGTGCAGGGGCAGCCTGCACCAGGCCCCCACTCATGTCCCCCTCTACCCCCACCCCCCAGCATCCAGGGGCAGCCTCCACCAGGCCCCCACACATGTCCCCATGCACCCCCACCCCCCAGCCATGCGATTTGCCTGGGTACGTGTGTTCCTGGGGTGCGCGGGTAGTCTCCCATGCGATACCATCAGGGTACGTGTATTATGGGTCCGCGTGAACTTCCACACGCAATACCAGCAGGCTATGTGTTTTACGGGGTTCGCGGGAAGTTCCACACGCGATTGCCCTGGGTACGTGTATTTCGGGGTGCGCGTGAACTTCCACACGCGACTGGGCCTATGAGAGTGGGGTACGTATATTCCAGGGGTGGGCCGGAATATTTACTCGCGACTGGGCCTGGGAGAGCGTGTTACGTGTATTCCTGGGGTGGGCGGGAAGATTCAAACGTTCGCCTACAACGCGCCGAAAAATAAATGGTCCAATCCTGAAACACGTACGCCAGCATGAAGCAGGCGTACGTCGACCCGCGCAGCATAAAAGTGCGCGCAAACAACAAACACGCTCAGACGCCAGGATGAATATACCGTTCCTAGCAGCAGTGGCCATGGGTTACCAAAGGAGGAGGAGGAGGATAGTGAGGGCCCGAATTTTCACTCCCAGAACCAGCCTTTTTAGGATGCCTGATGACCAGATGTATGGGAGGTACAGGTTTCCACCACACATAATACTGGACCTGGTCAGTGAGTTGGAGGATGACCTCACATCACCCACCCTGTGCTCCCAAGCACTCAGCCCCCTGGAGAAGGTCCTCAATGTACTGCACTTCTTGGCCACAGGATCATTTCAGCGGACAAGTGCCATAGTGGGTGGGGTGTCAGAGGCCATGCAGTCACGCTGCCTACACCAGGTCTTGAACATCATCACTGCACGCCCATTAGTCCGTAGGCACATATACCTGCCCAGGACACCTGCAGAAAGGCAGACTGCCGCCCTCAATTTCTACGGTGTGGCACAATTCCCCAAAGTGCTAGGTGCCATTGACTGCACCCATGTGGCACTACGTCCCCCCAGGGCATCTGAGCACATCTATAGGAACCGCAAGCACTGGTATTCCATCAACGTGCAGCTAGTATGTAATGCCAAGGGAATCATCACCTCAGTATATGCCAACTATCCAGGGTCCACCCACGACAGCTTCATTTACCGAATGTCTACCCTAAACTGGGACCTAGCAGCTGGGCGGCATGGCGATACATGGCTGCTTGGTGAGTATGAATGCCACTGCACATGCATGCATGTCAGATGCAGAATTATGTCACTGCCCCACTAATGATACCCATCACCTCCTCACCAGGGGACAGTTCCTACCCTCTGAGCACCCACATGATGACGCCAATTCGGAACCCCATCACGCCTCCCGAGGTAAGATACAACACAGCCCATATTGCAACCCGGGGTATAGTGGAGTGCACATTCGGAGTGCTCAAGTCACGCTTTCGCTCCCTTGACCGTTCTGGTGGGCAGCTGTTATATGCGCCCCCAGTAATGTGCAGGATCATAGTGGCAGCATGTGTCCTGCACAATGTTGCAACACGCCGGGGCCTGGCTGTGGACATGGTGGTGCCCCCACATCCCCAACCACATGCACGCCCGCTGCGCATGGGAGGGGAGAGGGCACGGGTTGAGGCAGCCCGTACGTAGCTGGTGGCTAATTACTTCACATAGAAATCACACCCCTGTGGAGTGCACACAGCCCTGGCACATACCATCTGATAAGCAATGATGACTCTACCTGACAATCATGACGAACAAAGGGACAGTCAACTGTCAGAACCATAGCAGCCTGAGATTGTTCAAGTGGAAGTGTCACAATGTGTGCATCCCTACCTACACAAACACCACCAATGCAGTGTCATCAAAAGACACACTTCAATGCTGCAGAAATGAATACCCACTTGCAAAATACTACATGAGAACAGTGCCATGTCACCCAACCCCTCCCCGGCACGGCCACACAACACACCATGGCATGTCATGCAATGTGAGAGCAAACAAATTAATCCCCACAACATGCCCCAAGTTCACCAGCTACAGTGTCCCTAATGGAAACATGGCCACACATGAAATGCTCACAGTAATGCAGGATCTACAACACACATTACCAAATACTTACCAAGAATACCAATCACCTACACAACCTCCAACCTACCTTAAACATGACATTACAGACTTAAAAATTTGCTAGCCTCACTACCTGATGATGCCAGCACTTCGAACACTTCCAAGTACACAGTGTTAGCGCCATGCAAGAGTGTAGGTGCACTGCTTACAACATGGACTCCAGTTCCAAGGTGGACCGCCTTGTGAAGACATGAGAAATGGACCTGCAAATTAGGAGGATGAGATGGATGCAGAGGCACATATCAATACACCATGCAGTGTACAATACAACAACAATATGCACTATTAATGTATACACAGTATTGACTACAGACTGCCCACACATCGAATGGGAGTCCAATGTAACCATGTACGTCAATGTCACTTGGGCACACCCTTTGCAAGCCCATGGAAACGGGAAGCAGGAGGGGTGTGTGTCACAAAAACCCAAGCATCTGAACCAAATTCATGACAAGCCTGCATGTGCCCAGCCACAATGCAGCGTATGCCCATGGGAGCCACACAAGGCAACACACTGTCCCAAAATAAAAAAAGAAAAGCAGAAATGGCCATTAATGGGCCCAGGGGGGTGGGGGAGGCCACCCAGGAGGTCTGAGGACAGGGTGCACACCAAAACCCACCTGTGTGGATCTTGCGGAAAAAAAAAACACCTCCATGGGCTCATGGGCTCATGGCCTACACGGCTACCCTATTGTGGGAGAATCACTGCTGTCGCTCTCCTCACCCTCTGCAGCTGCATCAGGAGGTGGTGGCACTATGGGAGGCAGCCCACGCAAAGCCCTTGTCTGTTCCTCCATGGCAGCAAGCATGTGGGTGTGGTAGGTCTCGTTCTGGAGGATAATTGTGCAGAGGTCCCCATGCAACAACTCACGGGATGCCCGGACCTCCGCCCTAGTTGCCTGCATCTCAGCTGAGAGCGTACGTGTGAAACTCTCCAGCTGCTGTTCTGTCCTTCTGTTTGTTGAAGCCTCAAGCTCAACAAGAGTCGTCCTGAGGTGAAGGAGTTCCACCCTCAGGGCTTCCCTGTGGCCCTGGGACTCTATGGAAATGGCTTCCTGCAGAGTCGCCAGTGCCGCCCGCCTGTCCCTGTCGGACGCCAACAAGTCCTCCCTGTGTGACTGGCAGATGGAGTCTGTTGCCTGTTGTAGTCGCTCCATCAGCCTTTAGGGGGGGACAATGGAAGTGGCCACCCTATCCATGGCCTGAGCCATCATCTCTGATGATGCTGCCTGTTGGGTTGCCATACCGTATATGGATTGCTCCCATGCGGTATTGCCAGGTGGCGGATGGCCACCACGTCGGCGGGCACCACACCTGTCTGGGGCAAGGCGAACTGCGCCTTGCTGTGCCGGCACTGCCTGAGGCTGCAGGACTGCATTCCCCCTCTGATCTGCTGGCCCAGGAACAGGATCAGATGTCGCAGAGTGTGACCCTGCATCCGTAACCACCAAAGGCGTACCTGCCAACACTGACATCCCGATTGAGGGTTCTAACCCTGGTGCAGGTGGGTCGGACAGAACAGAATCGCTCCCAGGAACACTCACCTGCGACGGCACATAGGTCTCATCATCCGAATCGACACCTGAATACAGCTCGGGGGAGGTGCAGCCAGAGACACCCATTGAGAGCACGACCTGCAGCAGATGTGGGTTCTCACCCACCACCACACCACGTCCCTCACTGGTGGTCGGTCGGGCCTCAGACCCCTCCTGGGTCTGCACCATCTCCACAACCCCAGCAGTATCAAGTGCGTCATCCCCTGCAAAGACATAAAAGAAAGCAAATAGAAACAGGCATTAGCACTATGGCACACAGTTAGGGCTGAGAGGCAACAGAAACAGTACTTGATTGACACATGTCCCACATGACTAAAACCCTCCCATGCATGGACCGTCACTGCGTGTGAAGGGTAGGCAGATGGCACACATTGATGACACCAAGATGGAAGAGGAACACATTTGCTGCATGCTGCCTAGAAGTGGCATCACACATTGGCCAGTGATTGGCAGGTCAAATACACATGCCATCACACAGATGGCATGTACACCCTAGCCATAAAGTGAAGACAGAGAGGAGGGCACCAATTGTTCATTCAGTCCAGTTTGCTCATGAAATTGATTTTTTCATTGAAATGGTTCAAATGTTTAACCTGGAGCTGCCAGTCCAAAATGGTCCTATAGCACAGGGACATGTCTAAACAAATCATGTCCAGGAAACAAAGCCAGTCCACTGTACCATAGCCATGTCAGACATGTGACAATAGGACTGAGGAATCCCGAGTAAAAGTGGTGGTATGCAAACAATCTGCCTGAATAAACAGAGGAAAATAAGCAACAATGTTGTGGCAAGATGACACTTCAAGGGCAACTGGCGTGGTGTTGGGCTGGATGTCTAATGTTGGCAGAAGGGGTGCTGCTATACCCAAATGCTGGTGTGCAGAATGTATTGGATGAGGCACATGGGTGACCCAAACCACTCAGGCACACACACCCTCACCTGGCACCCAAACAGAAGCCCTCCCACACACACCATGCACATGGATGACACACACATGCATGTGCACTCACCGAACAATGCCTCGTAATCTGCCAGTTCTCCCACGCCTTGGATCTGTTCCTCCGTGACGTAGGTCCCAGCAACCTGCTCATGTGGAGTGAGTTCTATGTCCTCTCCTGGGGACCCACCTCCAGTCACTAGAGTTGCGGCATGACTTGAGGCCAGCGTATTCTTTGCCCTGCGCTTCAGGTCATTCCAGCGCTTGTAGCATTCAGTAGCTGTGCGCCTCACGATTCTAAGGGCACTTATGATGTCCGCAATGGGCTGACGTTGTGCAGGTGTGGTCTTGGATCCTGCAACAATCACCATTTCGCGGTCATGTGCGGACACATACTCTACAAGTGCATTCAGTTCGGCCTCATTGAAGCTGGGCTTCCTTGACGGGCCGGACTGTGCAGCCGTGTATGGGGCCTCAGCCTCTACTGGACGAGCACTCTTCCTCTTCGCTTGGAAGGTGGTGGGGATCCTGAGTGTCCTATGCCGCTCTGGACACTAGGGGCAGGAGCCCCGGTGGACTCTGTACTAGGAGTGTGGGATTGCACACTCAGCATGGGAGTTGGTGCAGGCATTAGCTCAAGTGTGATGGTGTCAGGGGGAATGTCAGCATGATGGACTTGGACCGACACTGTCCTGGCTGGGTGTGTGAGAGGTGGGGTGGATGGAGCCGCAGCTGCCCCTGCAGCCTTCCCAGCCTGCCTACGTGGGGCAGCAGATGACCTAGCTACCCCTGATCCACGTGGCCTGATGACACCAACGTGCACCGGCGCACATGGCCTAGACCTGCTGACCTGGAAGTCAGCCATGGAGTCATCCTGTGCCAGGTCTCGTTCCACAGTGGGCTGGTCCAACAAGGGCTGAGCATGGATGGGGGCGGGGCATGGGTGTCCCTGACTGCTCCTCCACACATGGGGGTTAGGGGCACCCTGCAAGTCACGGCCACGTCCCCTACCGGATCCACCACGGCCACCACTTGGGGCTCGGCCACCTTTGCCACCCTTACGGCTTGTTCACCTCCCAGCCATGGCACTGATGTTATTGTACGTATGGGAGTCGATGTGAACTATTGTCCTGGGCAATTGGGGGTCAAAGGGGTTGGGTACCAGATGGTAATCGTACCCTAGTGCTCTAGCAAGGCTGCATGTCACCCCTGGGGAAAGATGACGGGTCACGCAACGCACAGGCACCCCAAAAAAGGGAAGTAAGGTGCATGCAACCCCTCCTAGACCACGTGTGTGGAAAAATAAACCTGCACTAGGATGTGGCACCCAGAAACACAAGAATGAACGTATGAGTGTCACACACAGCCTAGAATGACCTCTGAAGGGGTACGCAACACACGGGGCAAGCACAGATGTTAAATACGAGTGCGACTCACCGTCTGCCAGGAACAAAAGCGTGAAAAATATGCGCGTGTGCGCGTTGGCAACACCCCCGCCAAAAGAAGAATTGTACGCTGTCTGAGGAGACAGGACAACAGTAGAAGGGAACGCTGTTTGAGGGAACAGGCCCAGGAAAAAGAGGAAAAGAGAAAAAGCTGTCAGAGGCAACAGGGAGTATGAACTTGAAACGCTGTGAAGTAAATCGCGTGTGAACCGTCAAGAAGTACAGATTTCACCCACTCGCTCTCCACGAAAAGCACGTACAAGGAAATGCCGTTCTACACGTACCTTTTATACACACGTCACAGACGCGCATACGCGATGAGGCCATTTCCACCAATTACACACTTTGACACTCGGACGTGTATCCTTTTTTTTTACACGCGCCATTCTCTACGGCCATGCGTGTGATGTCATAGCTGCGCATGGGGGCCTTTGGGCCAATGAAATTGTGTATGCATGCAGACGCGCTTACGCGCTAAGGGCCTTTCCTCGAATTACATGCAGACGTGCAGGACTTTTCACGTGCCAAATCACTCCGTATCAAGCTGGCCACGCGTAAGCACACGGAAGACCACGCTCCTGCCCAGAAAGCTGATTTACTGCCCCCCAGAGCCACGAGCACGCTCCCACCTGCCATCTGCTGCTGCCTGACTGCCTGCTGCCCACATGCCCTGCCATTTGCTGCCTGCACATCAACCAGATTTGCTGTTGCTGTGACCACCCCTGCTGGAACCGAAGACTCCCAACTGGGATTCCATCGCTCCACAGCCCAGCCCCAGGACCCAGTTGCCCACCCACTCCTGCCTCTGGGGTTGTCATGTCGGGCACTGCAACATCTGGCACCACTGACAACCCCCGGCCAGAGAGGCAGAGGGGCACCAGCTTCAGTGCCAGGGAAGTTGGTGTCCTTGTGGAGCAAGTCCTGGGGCAGAATGATGCCCTCTACGGAAGTGTGCGCGCCGACAAGGAAGGACGGACTCGGATCTGGACGGAGGGGGTGGCAGTCCGTGACTTCCAACATGTCAAGAAGCGCTGGGAGGACTTCAGGTCCAGGACCCTGAACAAGGCCCGGCGCCTCTTGAAGGCAGAGGATGCTAAGGGGCGCCGGGGCCACTTGTCGGAAGATCAGATGAGGGTCCTGGAACGCATATCCCCAGCGCTCCACGTCCAGGTCCTTGAGAGGCAGACCCGTCTGGAGTCGAGCGGTAAGTGTACATGCATCATGATTGTAAGCTGTGTGTGTGGTGATGTGCCAGTAGTGTGCCGGTTGCACATCTGTTTGTATGGGGCCGAGTATGGGTGGGGGTGTACAGGACCATGAGGCTAACACATGCGAGGGCTGTCATGTGTGAGACATGGATGGTGCTTGTGTGTGTAGGCTTGCATGCCAAATGCAGTTGTGTGGGCACACATGTTTGGATGAATGTGTATGTAAGTAGGCATGTTCGTGATGTCACGCATGTATGTTGTTGTCAGCTGCATGTATCAGCACTGTGTACATGTGCATGTGTGTGTATTTGACAAAGGTGCAACAGTGATGCAACATGGATGCATGTGACAGCGGGATGTGGAAGCCTGATTGGCAGATGTGACATGGATGCCCATCGGAACACTGCGACAGTTGGCTGAGGTGTACACATGCATGCAAGTGTGGTGGTGTGCGTGCATGTGTAGTGCACTCCCTGTGTTGCATGTGATGTCTGGCTCACCTTTGCCTGCTCATGCTGTTGTATGTGTATGGATGGTGCTGGCAGTTGCGATGTGGCTGGGGTATGGCTCATGTGTGCAAGTTGAAATGGCATGTGTGTTGCCAATTGTGATGCCATGTCTGAGGTTTGCCAATGCCACTCATGTGCAACTGTCATGTGTGTATGTGTCCATTGTACAGTGCCCTGATGCCTGTGTTTTATTTCTCCCTGTCTGCAGCGTCAGCTGATGAAGAGGGCGGAGAAGGTGCTGTGGAGCACAGCGGCGGGGATCGCACCGCCAGCCGGAGACGCAAGGCCCGGCTCCCCTCCCAAGTTGTGATCTTGTCGGGGAGTGAGGAGTCCGGTGCCGTGTCCCAGGCGCAGCTGCCGGGGGGAGGTCCAAGAGGCGGAGGTTGGAGTTGGACTCCTCGGCAGTAGAAGGGGCAGCTGGGACCCCACAGGGCCCAAAGGGGGAAGATGGCACAGAGTAATCCAGGTTGGTGGGGGGTTTGGTGAAGGAGGAGGCCGTGCAAGCAACAGAGACGGGGTCTGGAGGTGGGGATTCCACTGGTGCTAGTGGTGCAGTGCAGGACCAGGGACAGGAGGCAGCACAGGTCGCCGCGGAGGTGCCTGTGTGCAATTCTGTCCCTGATCCTGTCACTGCATCATCTTGCACCAGCAGGGATGCCTATGTCCAGACCCGTTTTCAGGCAGGGGATGAGCTCACGACAACTGGCCTTCCTCTGCCTGCGGACGTGGCTATCCGGGTCCGGGTTGAGCCTGTCCTGACTGGTGTGGCGTTGCGTCAACGGGCCATGCGAGGTGACCTGCAGTCTTTTCATGAGGAGACTGCACGTCATCTCGAATGGCTCGTTGACCGCGTCGGCCTACTGGGACAGGTCACCCAGGCCGGATTCCTCCGTTTGATGGGGCTTGCTCAGACCCCCTCCTCAACTGAACCCCCTATGCACCAGTCATCCTCCGTGCCATCTTCCCACCCATCAGTCACCTGGGTGCCCTGTGGAGCTGCCTCTGACGGTGCGGCCAGGCTGGTGGAGGAGGCATCCCTGCCACAGTCGGGAGTCGGACGTCCAGCAGGGGTGGCCACATCAACGACTGCACCCCAGCCAGCAGAGGATGTGCAGGCATCAGGAGGCAGTGCACGGGCAGAGGCGCAGCAGCAATGTGGTGGGAGCCATGATGGCTCAGGGCCTTCGACATCGGAGGGGCAGGCATCAGCCGGAGGGCAGGAGGACCCAGGACGGGAAGTGTCTTCCGTGTGGCAGCGGTTGCGCCACGCCATAGATGCGGAGCGGCAGCGGGCAGAAGAGGCACGGCTCACGATGGTCAGGGCGGAGAACTCCATGCTGAGGGCCATGAGGCAGGCCGAGTGCCTCGAGGCAATCCGCAGGGAGTTTGGGGTGAACATGTGGACGGCCCTGCGGACCCTCGGATCCATGGAGGAGGACCGCCTCCGGGACATTGAGCAGGAGACCGATGATGCCCTGGCCCGGAACATCCCGAAGTGAGCCGTCAGACTAGCCCGCTGCCCTTGTAAATAGTTCTGTAGTTAGTGTTAGGTTTCCTTTGGTTTTGCATTTTTTTTGGACCTTTTGGACAATGGGCCACATTTTTTTATATATTTTCTTTTTTTTAGGTAGTGTTATTATATAGGTTTCATTTCTTCGGTTGGGATCATGGACCCTGGATTGTTTATCTGTATATAGTTGACTTTTGGATTTTCATTTTTTTTATGATTTCCCCATGGAGCAATGGTTTTCGATTTTAATTTTCCATGGGATTTACTTTTGTGGACTGTGACTTTGGACACCTTTCCTTTGCATTATGAGTTGTGGTTTTGCATTATTTCACGTACCTGCTGGTTTTTTTTTTAAAATTTCCATTATTGTTGGTTTATTTTTGATTCAATTTATGTTGCTTTTAATACATAGTTTTCTTCAAACTTCAATGTGTAGTATCATCTCATTGGTTTCATGCATATCATGATATGGGTTTTGACATTCACTGACACCCATTGGGTGTATGTGAGGGACATGTGTTCATTTCCAAACTTGCAATTGGGGTTCTATCATGTTTTTGCCATTTCTAAGTGGGTGGATGCAATACTCAGGTGGGTGTTTGGCGTTTGGAGGCTGACCATAAGGGCCAGGGACCTAGATTGTGGTGACATGTTGGCTGGGGGACATGAGTGGGGGCCTGGTGGAGGGTGCCCCTGGATGCTGGGGGGTGGGGGTGGTGAGAGACATGAGTGGGGGCCTGGTGGAGGGTGCCCCTGGATGCTGGGGGGTGGGGGTGCAGGGGACATGAGTGGGGGCCTGGTGGAGGCTGCCCCTGCACTGCTGGGGGGTGGGGGTGCAGAGAGACATGTGTTGGACATGAGTGAGGGCCTGGTGGAGGGTGCCCTTGGATGCTGGGGGTGGGGGTGGTGGGAGACATGAGTGGGGGCCTGGTGGAGGCTGCCCCTGCACTGCTGGGGGGTGGGGGTGCAGGGGGACATGTGTGGGGGCCTGGAGGAGGCTGCCCCTGGATGCGGGGGGGTGGGGTGGTGGTAGACATGAGTGGGGGCCTGGTGGAGGGTGCCCCTGCACTGCTGGGGGGTGGGGGTGGTAGTAGACATGAATGGGGGCCTGGTGGATGGTGCCCCTGCACAGCTGGGGGATGGGGGTGGTGGTAGACATGAGTGGGGGCCTGGTGGAGGGTGCCCCTGGATGCTGGGGGTGGAGGTGGTGGGAGACATGAGTGGGGGCCTGGTGGAGGGTGCCCCTGGATGCTGGGGGGTGGGGGTGTTGGGAGCATGAGTGGGGGCCTGGTGGAGGCTGCCCCTGCACTGCTGGGGGTGGGGGCGGTAGTAGACATCAGTGGGGGCCTGGTGGAGGCTGCCCCTGCACTGCTGGGGGTGGGGGTGGTGGTAGACATGTGTGGGGGCCTGGTGGAGGGTGCCCCTGGATGCTGGGGGGTGGGGGTGGTGGGAGATATGAGTGGGGGCCTGGTGTAGGGTGCCCCTGGATGCTGGGTGGTGGGGGTGCAGGGGGACATGAGTGGGGGCCTGGTGGAGGCAGCCCTTGCACTGCTGGGGGGTGGGGGTGCAAGCAGACATGAGTTGGACATGAGTGGGGGCCTGGTGGAGGGTGCACCTGGATGCTGGGGGGTGGGGGTGGTGGGAGACATGAGTGGAGGCCTGGTGGAGGCTGCCCATGCACTGCTGGGGGTGGGGGTGCAGGGAGACATGAGTTGGACATGAGTGGGGGCCGTGTGGAGGCTGCCCCTGCACTGCTGGGGGGTAGGGGTGCAGGGGGACATGTGTGGGGGCCTGGTGGAGGCTGCCCCTGGATGCCTGGGGGGTGGGGGTGGTGGTAGACAAGAGTGGGGGCCTGGTGGAGGGTGCCCCTGCACTGCTGGGGGGTGGGGGTGGTAGTAGACATGAGTGGGGGCCTGGTGGAGGGTGCCCCTGCACTGCCAGGGGGTGGGGGTGGTGGTAGACATGAGTGGGAGCCTGGTGGAGGGTGCCCCTGGATGCTGGGGCGTGGGGGTGGTGGGAGACATGAGTGGGGGCATGGTGGAGGGTGCCCCTGGGTGCTGGGGGGTGGGGGTGGTGCGAGACATGAGTGGGGGCCTGGTGGAGGCTGCCCCTGCACTGCTAGGGGCTGGGGGTGGTAGTAGACATGAGTGGGGGCCTGGTGGAGGCTGCCCCTGCACTGCTGGGAGGTGGGGGTGGTAGTAGACATGGGTGGGGGCCTGGTGGAGGGTGCCCCTGGATTCTGGGGGGTGAGGGTGGTGGGAGACATGAGTGGGGGCCTGGTGGAGGCTGCCCCTGCACTGCTGGAGGGTGGGGGTGATGGTAGACATGAGTTGGGGCCTGGTGGAGGGTGCCCCTGGATGCTGGGGGTGGGGGTGGTGGGAGACATCAGTGGGGGCCTGGTGGAGGGTGCCCCTGGATGCTGGGGGGTGGGGGAGCAGGGGGTCATGAGTGGGGGCCTGGTGGAGGCTGCCCCTGCACTGCTGGGGGGTGGGGGTGATGGTAGACATGAGTGGGGGCCTGGTGGAGGGTGCCCCTGGATGCTGGGGGGTGGGGGTGGTGGGAGACATGAGTGGGGGCCTAGTGGAGGGTGCCCCTGAATGCTGGAGGTTGGGGGTGGTGGGAGACATGCGTGGGGGCCTGGTGGAGGCTGCCCCTGCACTGCTGGGGGTTGGGGGTGCAGGGGGACATGTGTGGGGGCCTGGTGGAGGCTGCCCCTGCACTGCTGGGGGGTAGGGGTGGTGGGAGACATGAGTGGGGGCCTGGTGGAGGCTGCCCCTGCACTGCTGGGGGTTGGGGGTGGTGGGAGACATGAGTGGGGGCCTGGTGGAGGGTGCCCCTGGTGGCTGGGCATGCAGGGGGACATGCGTTGGTGGGCAGTAGTGCAAGGTGACATGTGGGTTGGCTGGGGGCATGGCCATGGTGGATGGGGTGCCTGCGGGACATGTGCAGGGTAGGCCCCTGTGGTGTGGGCCACCTGCAGGGGCCGTGTAGGGTGTAGAGGGAACACCTGGGAGGACCCACACGTGCAATTCATGTGTGGTGCTCCCTGCGCACCCCTGGAATACACGTACCCTGATGGAATTGTGTGTGATACTTCCTGCGCACCCCTGAAATATACGTACCCTGCTACTTTTGCGTGCAATACTTCCCGCGCACCCCTGGAATACACGTACCCTGCTGCTTTTGCGTGTGATACTTCCCGCGCACCCCTGGAATACACATACCCTGATGGAATTGCGTGTGATACTTCCCGCGCACCCCTGAAATACACGTACCCTGCTGCTTTTCCGTGTGATACTTCCCGCGCACCCCTGAAATACATGTACCCTGCTGCTTTTGCGTGTGATACTTCCCGCACACCCCTGGAATACACGTACCCTGCTGTTTTTGCGTGTGATACTTCCCGCGCACCCCTGGAATACACGTGCCCTGATGGAATAGCATGTGTTACTTCACACGCACCCCTGATGTACACGTACCCAGGACAATCGCGTGTGGAACTTCTCGCGAACCACTGAAATACAGGTTCCCCGCTTGGCGTTTGCTGTTTGCCAGCCCTGTGAACTGGTCCAGGGTTAGCGCAGCCCTTTGCGATGATTTGGGGATTTTGAAGGCTTTTCCTTGCGCAAGGGCGTTCTTGGGGGCATAACTGGCGCTGCTGCAGGGTCGCTGCGCCACTCTGCGCCACGGCTGGTTTCGGAGGCTAAAATCCATGAATACGCTGTGCGATGAAAAGGATTTTTTCGCACGCGGCTGGCGCAGTGTATCGCACGGGGACACTGTGCGCCAGCCGCGTGCGCCATTTTTGTGCGAATTTCTATGAATTACCCTGTAAGGAGGCTCAGTGCAGATAGTGCCCTTAGCAAGTGCAGAACTATGCTTCACAAACAATGGCACAAGAAAGGTTGGAGAGAATCAACAATGAGGATGAATCTTTGACATACCAGGATTGAAGGATGGGACAGTAGTGATAATGGACTACTACTGAGCTTGTGAATCCAGAGCTTATATGAAGCTACCCAGAGACTGACTAGTAAGGACTGTGTTCCATAGTAATTATTCATGTTCTACCATTAGTGATTTCAAAAAGTGACCTGAATATTGGGGAGTTTCCAAAGGCTGATGCTCATCTAAAGAAGAAAAGGTAATTTGGATTTCTCAATCGAACAAAGAGGAAGAACTATTTCTCAGCCACGTCAATAGAAGCTTTCAATGCTATTCCATATGAGCACAGGTTGTACAGCAAGTCTGCGTCAGTATTCAAGACTATTTTTATGCCAGGGATCCAGACGATGGCAAATGATAAATGGTTACAAATAGCAAGATGGGAGCTTTTGCAGACGATTAACACTACCATAAAGGAATTCAACGCGATCAAAGAAGAGCTTAGAGGTATAAGACTAATGACACTCCAGAATAGATATGTCTTGGACATGATCACAGCAATGGATGGAGGTGTTTGTGCCGAAATTGGAGAATCATGTTGCACATTCATACCTTCTCACAATGACAAGAATGGAACCTTGACAGAGGCTATAACGTTGCTGATGAACTTACACACCAAGATGGAAGATGAAGTAGAAGACACTGCAAATGACAGCTGGTTTGCAACGATTTTCTCATGGGTACCACAGTGGATGGCGAACATTTTCAAGTTTCTTGGAGCATTACTGGTGATGGTAATGCTTGGATTCTGTGTGATCAGTATGATAATCACCCAGTGTAAAAAGACAACAAAGAAAGTAGTAGGAATGAAGATTATGATCAATGTTGAATCTGGGATAGAACCCAAAGAACTGACTTATGAAGAGATCAGAAACTGTATAAAGACCAGTATTTACACACCTGAAAGAACAAAGTTCCTTTATCTGAAAGACCACAAGAAGTATGTGAGAAGATGGATCTACTGCAGTCCAAGTGGACAAATCAAGGTGTTGTCCTGGAGCGTTGATGACCATGTAAAATGATCTGGATCTTTGAAAGGAGTGATGAAGATATGGACTCCAAAAAAGCATTTCTTCAAAAGAGGATGTCTAGATGCGGAGACTGCTGAGAGAGGTTGATTAATCAATCAGAGGGGTAATGTAGAGGAGGAGCCAAAAGCCTCTACCGGAAGTCCAGCCCACAAGCTACCTATATGTTGGGAACCAGAAATAGTGACAAGCAAGACACCTGTACTGATGGCAATAACATGATAAGTCTTTGAGGCAAAGTATCCATTGAGAAAAATGTTCTTTATGTATCCACGAAGAGCTGACCATTTCTTAGGGGAGATCCCTGAAGAACGAGAGAAGATGAACAAAAGAGCAGACTGGTAGCGTCACATGACCTAAAGTGACACACCGAGAAGAGATGACAGAAGAAAAAGTAAAGAGAACATATAGAATCCTGTGACGAAGTAAAGAAGTGAGTGATCTTTTACATGCAAAATAAAGATCTCACGTGTGAAGAGCACGGAAGAAAATGCAAACCATTTTATAATTGTGCAGACGCTGTAACGCAAGTAGAACTAAGTAATCATAAAGGCTGGCTATACGTAGTGAATAGATTGCGGCAATGCGCCAAGGTATATATATGCATCAGAAATCAGGATGTTCCACATAGTGTTTTAGCAAACTGGAACCCAATGAGCAGGAAAGCTGAAAGTGTGGTGCAGTTAATAAAAGTAGCTGACGAGCAAGAAAGAATTCAAAAGGGTTTGGTTGGCCTAGTGTCAAAAGGCCAGTTCAGCCGAGAACTGGTTGACGAGCTTCGAGAGATACAATGAATTCAAGAGACAGGCCAAGCCATAGTGCAGCAAAAGGGCAATGACTGGCAAGTTTCATTCATTTTAAAACCCATTAACACAGAGAAGAAGCTGAAAAGGTGGTCTTCAGTCACGTAATCTAGATGGAAATAGAGATGGACAGACGACGCTGAGGTGAGAAGATGAGAGCATGATCACACTCCTTTTTTATTCCCATGAGTTGTAAGGCCTGCAAGGTCATGCTCAAAGGCTAATTTAATGACAGAAAGTAAGAGTGATGATATATGTTTGGCTAATTGGGTGGGGAGGCATGTTCAAGCCCAACCCACCAGCACCTGGGGTACCAGCTTGCATGCTGCTTGCAAGTGGAATATTCCAGAAGGGTACATGCGTGCTAACCAATTATAGAGGGCCATGTATCAAAGAGCATTATAGTTTATGAACCAATAAATCGTTGTGTATTTTATGACGTTGAAAATGACTTGCACTAGAGGAGGGCTTAGTTGCCCACCTGACAATATAGGTCGTATCACAACCCTACGCCCCATTGGAAAGTATATGTAGATGTTTTCCGTTATCCAACCACAAATCAGTTTACGTTTTACAGTTTGCCACATAGTGTGACGTCAGTGATGAAGAAGTTTTACTATAAAAGCTTGTTTTTTATGTAAATCATTGAGAGCTTGCCATGAGATGTTCGTTGATGTCCGTTGTACACCCTGTTTTAGAGAATTGTTAATAAAACAGCGTACCTTTTGCCAACTTCCTGAGTTGATCTTTTTTATTGATGTTTGAGTAACTTCTGCATCCCCATCCATCCTATAAGTCTGCCACCTTGTCTTAGAGGGCCCACACGGGTTCATACTGATGAGAGTTAATTGAACCAGGCCTGCGAAGAGGCCTGGTCACAGAACTAGCAAAGGGCAGGAAACCCCAGCACCTCTTTCATATGCTACTTGTCAGCTTGAAGCTAGCTCCCACCCCTATGTACGAAGGGCAGTGAATGTCATGTCTGGGACAACTGTTTACAGTAGGCAACTCCTGCAAGGGGACCACCTTTCAGATGGAATAAGTATGTGATTTGATGGAGACGGAAAGTCTGTTCTCACCACAAACTATTCAAGGGAGACCTGCACTTTTATCAGAAGCCAAAGAGAGCTCAAGTAATCAGAGAGACACTTTGATCCTCAACATACAGGAAGATAGGTGGGACTGAGTAGCACATGCTGTCACCCCTTACCTGTTGCAAAGAACTCTGGTTATGACCTCACGTATAACAGAAGATTGTTGGTGGGGACACATGATTGATTCATTAAGATAGGCTTAGCATACATCAATCACTGGTGCCCATTTGGCTTTAAAAGAGGGTTGAGTCCCTCTTTTGGCAGATCATCTGACAACTTCGAAAGGAGTAAGAAGGAGGACTAATTTGGGTCCTGGCTGAAAGTACAGTCTACCTTACAGCTTCCAACTTTGCAGGAAGGCCAGGATTTCCAAGAGGGAAGCAAATTCCCGAACTCAGAGGACCCATCCAGCAGCTCCAGAACTGGTACCCAGCACACAGCGTGCAATGCTAGGTTCTGCCAGAAAGCTTCCTAGGTGGGAAGTGCCAGAGAGTCTCTGAACAAAGGACAAGGCCATTGCCTGCAAACACTCTCCTCAGCTTTGGGCCTTCAGCCTTAAAGGACAACACAAGCCATTCAAAAGAGCTAGGAGGAGTGCCACGACAAGCATCAACCAGCGTCCATTTTTAAGGACATTTTTGAGGCCCTCGAACCGCAATCGGCTGCACCACTGACTGTTCTCACCTTGCAGTCACTAAAGCCGTCCGAGACGCCTCAACCAGTGTTCCAGATCTGCAACCACAGAGATGATTCTTAACCCATAGCCACCGTGTAGGTCAGCCTGCAGCCGTCCATCCAACCTTGCTTGCCGAACTGCCTGCCGCCTGATACCCGCAGTTGTCTCCCATCTTGAACTCTGTAGCAGCAGCTGCAAATCATCCTGGAACCGACTCAACCATGTCGAGCATCAAGATCCTCTCAAGCATCAGATACATTGTGGTTCTGACTCCCTGGTCCTTCTCCAAAGGGCCATAATGACATGTACGAACCCTTGCTCCCTTGATGTGGAAACCAAATAACCTTGAACAGTTAAGACTGATTGCTTTACCGACTATCCTCCTGTCACTATCGGAAGTGGATCCCATTCTTTTGTGAAACTGTCTGTCCTCTGTGTTCCTTTACAGGGCGGGTTGTACTTTGTAGTGTGATTGAACTGTCTGTTGTAATAATAATCAATATTTGTATATATTTTTTATACATAATTGGCTGGACAGTCCCTTGAATCATTAAGTAATAATTGTATTTTCACTGTGCTGCAACTAACCAAGGATCCACGACCTTGCAGAGATAAGCCTGTCATTCTGTCCAGGTTACCATAATTGGACAAGGAGGTTTATAATTGACTTGTGTTTCCAATCTCTTTGGACCCTTTCTGCTGTACTAGAGGTGTGGGGCTGATTGATGGTTTAGAAACCGATATTCATCCATGGACCAGAGGTGCCCCCGAAGTTGATTCGTCACACATACATACTCTGTGTAACCATGCGAAAAGTATTTCTGAACATATAGAAGTGTTGAAATGCATCGAGTAACGAAAGATCAAAGGTTCATAAATCACGATTTTTGAAATGTTGGAAGAATTTATCAAAATGCTGATTTTAAGCGTCCCACCTCGTAATTTAAGGAGAGTTTGGTGGCAAACGTGTATTATTCAGTCATGAGCGCAGCTCTCTTTGATGAATGGTCTAAGTGAATGAACGTTGCTTACTGGATAAAGCCCTTCTCTACTCCTGGCAACCAAAGGCAACAAAGGCGAAATGCGTAAATGCCTTCCATGCAAAGCACTGCTGCCCTGTGAGTTTCATTTTCCCTGCCAGTTGCTAGGATACCGGAAGATTTTTTTCTATTCTGCTCGCATGTGCTGGGGCTCAAGTAATTGGCTTGTGTGCGTATGTATACCCAAAATATCTCGGAGAAGTGTGCAACGGTTTGGGATCAAATTGAACAAGCTGGCGGGGAACTTTGTGTACAGTACAGAGTGGGGCGGTAGGCGCGAGCCCACGGTCAAGGGGTTTGGATGACTTCTGGCAAGAAACGCTACAGAATTTTGATTCAAAAGCTTTCTGTCTACTTCATTGCGAGGTGAACATGCGGCAGTGCCTTCGTCAAGATGTGCCAAGGGCAGTGGCGTGACGGAAGACGACAAGAAGCCATCTGCAAAATGCAATCAGCTGGTCTAAGGATCATTCAGGAGGCATAAACAGAGCAAGGATGCTCCCGGATTGTGCAGAGCTGTACCATACATCTGGTTACATTATTGAGTCACAGCTGCTCCCTTACTGCTGGACAATTCACCGACTAGTCTTCACCCCCACAGTTTACGACCTCTTGAAGATTCCAGCAGGACACCTACAAATGGTTTCCAGTGGATTCATTCAGTTGTGAAAAAAGGGGGGTTGGGTGGGACAGTAGAAAGGATAGGGCCAGTAGGTCATTTCTGCTGTTTTTGATGAAATACCAAACAATACCAATGGACCCCACTAGCCTATTGTTTGGTATTTCATAGGCATCAATAAACTCCGGGAGCAAGTGGAATCGTCTGGAATCCTCGTCACCGCCTTGCAGTGTTGCCCACACATCTGCCTGTCAGCAGCTGCAGCCAGTACAAGGCTTGTGTAACGGGTACACTTGCATTTCCCTCAGGGGGGCAGGGAGGAGTGCGTAGCTACTGATCTGGGTTATAAAGATTAATTATATCTGTCCCCTGGAGCAACTGTGATGGCTGTCAACCATCGCAGCTGTCAGTCAGGAACATGCCATGTTCTTACCATACTGGACAGAAGAGGTTAGGATTTGCTATCATGGTCTTCTAGTCCTCGCCACAACATGTAAACATTGATGCAACAACTTTCTCCCCTTTGCTGAGTACAAGTTGTGATCAGCCAACCGCTCACACAAACGCAACCATGTTGTGATCAGCGAGCCGCTCACACAAACGCTACCAGCAACATTGTCCCCAATACAGCGCTTCCAACTAATAAAATTCACCTGGGAGCTGATAACACAATGTCAGAACCTCTGCAGACATGACGCATTCTATCATTTCTTCTGCATGGGGCACGCATTGGTATAACAGAAGTGGCTTTTGGGCCCCTTTCTATTACACCCAATCCATTCATAGGAGCACTCCATAGCTTACAGGAGGGGTGCCACAAGCTAATGAGGGAATTGCAAATGCCCCCCTAACCTCACCCTCTGTAAGGGCACCGCCCGGAAAGTGGCACATATGCACAGCGTATCCCCAGGTTCTCTTTACAAAAGGAAGAGGATGGTCTAAGGGCCCCTGTGTGAGGCAGCTACCAACGGCACCCCCCTGAGCAGGGCTCCCTTGCATGGTGCAGCTGGGTGAACACATGCCAATCCTGCCATTGCGGCTGAAGCAGGGGGACCACCTGCAGCTTTCAAAGCATGCAGAACCATTAATCATTGGTGGACAGGCCCACAGGGAAGTCTGGTGATTTCCCGGTGGGCCACTGCATCATGGGCCTCTTTTGTGTGGGTGCCCTGATTTTATAGACCTCTTACCTTCTCTACCAGTCACCCTGCCCTCTTCCTTGCATCTCTCTTCAGCACCCACATCACCGATTTAAGTAAGGCATGTGTCATAATGACTCTAGCGTGTTCTTCCTCACTCTTGACACATGTTATATGTCCTTTTTTGTCTTATTGAAAGGGACACTGCACTTAAACATTGCTTCCAAATTTTCTTTGAGGAGAACCCACCCAAATCCTACTTGGAGTGGGTGAGATTGCTTGCTACATTTACCCACAATATGTTATATGGGGCCACTTTGAAAAATATTTCCATGGCCACGTTTGGCTCCCAGTACATCCATTATTACTCTGCCATCTCACCAACAGGAAGACCAATGATATCCTCACAACACCCAAAATGTCTTGAGTCTTTCCTTAATGTGTACTTATCATCCTATCTCACTGGAATCTCAGGAGGGCAAGCACTGATAGCTCGAGGGGTGGACTGGCCTAAATGGAGATTTCCCAGTAGGCCTCTGCACCTGGGACTCTTTTGTGTGGTTCGCATAGGAAAAGGGTCGGGTTTGCTGATATTGTGTAATAGGTAATCACTTTGAACATTATTTCCTGGGCTTCTTTTGGTTCACAGTCCACCCCTGGATAGCTTAGTGCAAAACCACAGACCGCAATAAAATTATTGTTAGCCTATGCATCAATGGCACGGTTTCATTCCAAGGTAAACTTCTTACATGAAAGCTTACAAAAAAGCTGTGACTAAATGAAAACTTGTGTACCAACATCATACGTTGATGTGCCTGCTCAAAGGTCAAAATATACCACACCTAGCACTACCATAGAATCAGGACCCATTTCACATTCCCGCCCGATCACAATCAGACCTACTAGTACACTGTCCCCTCAACTCATACCAACTGAGAGGTTCACCCTTACCCATTGTACACCATGACACTTATCAGACAAGAAGACAACATCCCTTATTCACCCTATAAGCTCAGAGGTAGACCAGTCTCATCACACGCACCAACACACATTACAGGTTTGTCTCAACCACTTTGCACAACACAGCCTCAACCCCCTGAATGGAGCACTAGTACATCAATGGCAGATTAGTTGTCAGAAACTCCCTCAACCTCCGAGCCATTACTGATACCTGGCTCAATTAGACGTTTGTATCCTTGTGCTCCAACCTACCCCAATATGACATTATCTACAAAAACAGGGAAGAGGGCACAGTTGGTGTGGTTCATGCAATTTGATCACTGGTCGTATATGCAAGTCATTTGGCTATCTCTTGGTAAAATGTAGCGATAGATAGTTCCTCTTTCTTTTTCACAGTTGCCATTATTCACCACCCACCGAAGCAATAGATGGATGCGTTTAGGTCAGACTCAAAACTCATTGATCTTGTCTAGAACATGTTATCAATGTGCAGGCAGATTTGCCTGCCTGCTAGTGTTAGTGTTGAGGACCCCTCCAATTATCTTGCACAATCAGTGATTGCCAACTTTCACCTGATTTGACTACAAACCCACTTTCCTGGGAACCAACACCTAAGGTTTGTCATACATTCGACCAAACCTTCCTCATGAATACTAACTTTATTATTAAAGAATGTCAAACACTCTCTATATAGGCCAAACTCATATTGACATCAGCATGCCTAATAGGACTCATCATCGTCACTCCTCTGAATCGGTTTCATCCCTCCCTTCCTGACATCATCATCATCTCACAAAGCTAGAAACATGCTTTCTTTTGAGCCTTTCTGAATATTAAGTTATCTATCCTTGTCTCTCAGACTTCAATAATTGGATCTTGAAGTGGTGCCTCCTACATCATAGATCCAAGACCAATAAGGCTTACATGGTTTACAATTAGGTTTACAACTGGTTTAATGAAGACCTCCATATCATGGAAAGGCGTGAAAGAGCCCCTGAGGCACATTGGTGAAAATCAAAGCGCCTTGCTGATTAAAGGCCCTCTCACAATCCGGCACTGGGGCTATCAAGCTTCCTCTCACAAAACTAAAAATGCATGTGATATCACCAGCATTAAAGACACCGGAAACTCTTCCGAGAAGCTCTTCAGGTTAATCCACGTGTTGACACTCCCTATAAAGTCAGTAAACACCCAAGCTCAACTCTGTGACGCCTTAATGCAATTCTTTATAACTAAGATAGACCACATCCATTCTACCAATGCATCACTCCTGCCCGCTCCCACTGCCCCATCCCATAATGCTCAGTGTTCTTGTCCTTTTCCTTCTTTTCCCAATAACCCAAAGGTGCCCTGAAACAACAGTGCTGATGACATGCAGTAGTTTACAAAACCTCAACATAAACAATCTGTGCACATCTACAAATATACTGTATCGCCGCCCCTAGTGGGCACGTGTGTTGATGCAGGCATGCGAAGGGAGGCTGATGCTATGCGTAGTTGAGCTGCCCGAGTGTGGCTATTGATTCATCATCTTTCAAAGCAAAGCCCCGCCCAAACTCGCTGCTCTTCTATTTCCATGGCTGAAGCACATTGAGGTCAATGCTCATCATTCACACGCGCTTTTATCTCCTTGAGTGACTGTGAGGTTGCTTTTGAGCAATTCTGGTGGGGTGACCCCTTTGAGGGGCATGAACCACCTTCCTTCCTGCGTGATGAAGCTGAAGCTTTAGCCACAAGCTGCTTGCGGTGCCTTATTGCATGAGTGTCTCTTCTTTTTGGAACCTTTGCAGCACAAACTTTATCCATCACCCTAAATTGACATTTACATATAAATGGACATATACATAAATCTCTTAAAATCCAGAACATGTTCTGCACATTATTGACATTTTAAAGTTTTAAACCCACAGGTGACCAGAGTGTACAACCATGGGCATCTTAAGCATGTTTGGGGCCCTGGGCATGGACATCTTTGGGGCCCCCCTCCACCAAACCAAAGGAATAAAGTGATGAAGAATATCTGGTGGCACACCCCCACCTCTACCCCCCACCCGCAACATGACCATAACCTATAGGTTGATATGCTGCCCCAAAGCATTCAAAATAAGCATGTTTACTCCCTTTAAGTCCCCTTACCCTCTTCATTCTTCCTCTAATCAGAATGATAAACAAGTAGCATTTAAAGGCCAACATTTGCAATCTACGAAGAGGTTACTTCTGTTCTAGTATAGAAACAGGATACTTTTTATCAATAGCATCCGGGAAGGTATGCAGCCTGTAGTATCAATGTAGGACTGTATGTAAAAGGTACATATAACCCAGAATAGGCAGATAACTCAATTTAGCTGCATCAGAGAATGCAAAAGTGTTCAAGCATGGATAGAGTAGACCAATTGTAAGGAAGGAGAAAGCTACACATAGCATAGCATGGATAGTGGAGGCAGATTAGAAGCTACCAGGAAGGTGCCTCTATCCAGACAGGCTGATATTAGAAGTGGGACATGGTTTTCAAATATTGTTGCCATTAGAGATCAAGGGAACAGGTGCCTGTAGTGTGCAGTATATCAATGCTCACTATTATAGTGGAAGCAACCCTTTAGCCAGTGAAACCATGAGTGAGGCTTTTATGAAGATCATACCCTGAGAAGGAAATCAATCACTCCGAAGGCCTGACAATTTTTAAAGGATTAGGGACTGGCAATTCTGAGAGGTTAGGCAATAGATTGCATGAGATGCCCAGTATCACATATTGCTTAAGGGGCGAAGATGTGATTTGTGCCAACTCTGCAACTTCTGCATTTGAACACTTTCTTTTCCAGCTCTTACCGTGTACTAAAACAATCTCATTTTATAAAACGTACTTGCAAAGTACACAAATCACATTTTCAAACCTGACCATGTTTAAAACCAAAATATCACAGAAGGGTGTTACGCGAAGTGGGAATGATTCTAGCTTCATTCTCTCTATCATCAAGGGAAGTATGTAAGTACCAGCATACAAATCAATTTGATTTAGCAGATTTAATCTAGGTATGTCTTTTGTACTTTGCTTGTGAAATTGTCATTCATAAACGTGCAGAAAAACTTTTGACTTTCATACAAAAAGCAAAATGTTTTTGTGTCAAACGAGCAGGCCTTAAAATATGCTAGCACAAGGTGTACGACATCTGGTCCGCTCTCTCCTGTCTACCACCACTTCCACTCAAAAGTCCTTCATAAGAAGAAAGATCAAGTAATGAGCTAAACGATGCCACCAGCATGCAAGAAGGCAAACCTCACAGAAGACAGCACAGTATTGCAAGATATATTATATATTTTGACCAGGATCACTGTATCATCTGCTGGCAAAGCCAGGATACAAGCATGAACACTTTGGTTCCACAATCTTGAATTTGGATACTTATTCACCTCTTGGACTAATAGTTTATTCTCAACTTTGGAGGGGATTGCCTAGGTTTTAGAACGCCCCATCTGAACAAACCAATTTCTAGACCTTCACCAAACGAATGACATGTTCGTTTTTATAGCAACCCCTATCTGGTGCAGGAACATTGCTGATAATAGCACCTTTTATGCTGGAAAATCAAGTACATATGCAGGTAGGTCTATAAACTTCAGACATATTAAAGGTTCAGTCAGCCTCGCTGGAATGTGCTCTTCTAATCTTTTATATGAACACATATCTCTGCAATGAGTGATTAACACACTGAGCTAACTTCTGAATCATTGTGGCACTCAATTTATCAATATGGATTTCAACTTTGGCTATTGCAATGATCAACATAATTCCCACAGGAAGGAAAGAATGCTACAGAAGTTGTGCCGTATGGAACACAAGCTATGTATTCCACAGTGAACACAGGAAGCATTACATGACTAATTGATCAAGGCAGAATGTACTTGTCAAAACAGACAGGCAATAGGTTTAGTGCCTCAGCAGCATGCCATAAAATCTCCTGGCATGTGCTATTTAAGTCTGGTGCACAATGGAATCTTACTTTAGATCAGGCAGCCTTTTGGGGGCCCCCCCTCTAAGGTGGGGGCCCTGGGCCCCTTTTGCCCTCCCATAAAAACGTCTCTGTGTACAACCTATGTCGGATCCACTTTAGCAAAGGGAAAAACAGCCCCCAGCTCCGTCCCATCCCTACGCTAAGAACATCCTGTTCTTAGCGTAGGGATGGGACGGAGCAGCTGTGCTTTTACTCTTGAACCTGCTGAAAATAACACACACCAAATTTATAGAGGCAAGGCCGGGGAAGCGGTTATTTAAGTAATTTTGAATAAAGGAAGCGAGAGAGAAGCCCTCAACAGATGCTTGACATTAAGCATAACACTGTCAGTGCCTGGTCCCTTTTGGGTCAGCAGCGAATAGCATACAGATTATCTACAAACATCGCTATCATTCCAACTTTGATCAGGAATCCTCGCCCCGTTAGGCCACACCCATATATGTTAGCCCACCTCTTCTTGATAGAGCCCCGCCCTTTGGGTTCTCATCCCACTTGAAGCACTGTACATCAATATGTGCCAATAACATTTGAACAGTGATGTTACTATTATATGTGACTTAATAGGTATCGTAAAAAACCCTCAGACTGTGTACTCATAAAAGCATTAACATATATACCTTTTAATCCAGAAAGTGGATATGCTACACTTTAGTGTGAGTGTGTAGATGAACATTTATGATCAGCAAATGATTGCTCATTGTGATCGCTTTGTGTTAGCCAAGTATCCCCCCCCCCTAGCCATCACTGTACCCTAATTCTCTTCCCGGTTACCCCAGCTTCTCCTACCTACCCATAATCTCCACATAACCTTCTTTCCCCCTATGGCAATGTGTGGGCAGTCAACCAAAGTCCTTATTTACATGCCTTGGCTGAGTTGGCTGACCCAGGTTTGTATGAACGCACATATCTTTTTGTCAGCTTTGTGCGCTTGATTTAGTCAGATGAGGTGGCATGCGCGTGACTAGAGTGGCCCTGTCACCATTTGGAGAAGGTATCTCTTTTGCTGGCTGCCTTGACTCAGTGCCTGTGTCGCTGTACTGTGCATCTGGAATGTTTACGTGCAGGTGTCAGTGGCGCCATCTTGTCGTGGTCATGATCTAATCTCCTGTCAGTTAGTCTAAAACTTTGTAGAGGAGGTTTTGAATAAAGCCTGCACTCCAATCGTCCATGTTGAAGTTCCAGGAACAATCACACCAAGATATGTGATGTATGATGAGCAAATAAACCAGCAGAGAGCTGCAGTAGGGCTCTGCCCAGTACCTATTAGAAGAACAGCACCTATTGACGTACCAATACCAAGGGAACCCTGGACAGTAAGGAACTCTTTGAGAAAACCATATCAACAAATGAACCGAAATGAAGATCGTCTGTGTACAGTCCCTGAAGAAACCAAAAAGGCCTTAATAGAAGACGAATGGTGACGTTATAAGGGCCCGGACGGACTCGCAGATAGAAGAAATGACAACCAGAGAATGACGCAAAGAGACGAAACCCCATGAACATGGAAATCGTGAACTTAAAGTGAGTGAACAATGTCAAAATGTAAGAAGCTTAAGCTGTAAGCAAGACGAAGATATTCGACCAGTTTACACCTGCAAATATGCTTGGAACCACAAGAAAGCTAAGAAAACAGTGCGGCTTGCTATGTTTAGTAGAAGAATAGTGCGGCATGCGCCATTATACATGATCTACCTCAAATGAAGCACCTTATTATAAGTATATTTCTACTTTGCACAAGAAGCAGAATCAACCCAGGTTACTAAAGGCCATACGAGTAAAAGCTTCACATTTAGCAAAACGAGAAGAGACGGCTGAAACAAAACTCAGCAGCAGCAACTCCTGCCAGGAGAGCCAAGGTCATCCAATAAAAGTTATGAACAGTAGCTACGTTTAATTGAAACTAAGAACAGAATATCCTGCCTCTGAAAGGTCGAGATAAAAAGGCGAAGGCAGGTGGCGGGTGAAACGAAAATCAAATACACAAATTGATGGAAAAGAAGCAAATTCAAGGTGTCTGAATCACGTGACCATCCGAGAGAAAGAGACGAGAGTTCACACCTACACATGACACCAGGCCAGGTGAAGATATCAGAACCTTTTCCGGACAGAAGATGCAATCTTGAGGCCAACCGCAGAGAAATATTTGACACATGGCTACTAAAGTTATGTTTGATTGTAGCAACGACTGGGGGAGGGCCGGGTAACTAAAGGGAACCTTGCACCTGACCGACCATCCTGCGTACTGCTAAGCAAAGTAGAAAAGTATGCAAGGAGTTGTTGCCAACCCAATCACAATGGACCAAATAATCTAGAGTACTATAGTTAGTAGAACCAATGGGACGTTGTACTTTTAGTGACGTCTGCAGTAGTCATTTTGAAGGAAGGGCTTAGATGCCCAGCTGACATTGTTTACCCAATCCCCTCACTCCGTTAACATATACAGATATAGTACCTATAGTAAAGTTACCTTTCCCTAACCAAAAGAATTGCATGTCAACTTTTGAGTGCTACACGTCAATGATGACCAGTTTTGAGTATAAATGTTACAATTTGTATGAAGTTCGTAGGAGTTGAAGTGAGAAGGAAGATGGCACCATTGCTGATATTCATAACTCCCCGTTTTTTGTACTTGTCATTAAACGGACTCCCTTTGCCAAACCATTTGAGTTGTCCTTATTGATTGGTGTTGGAGTAATAAATCTGCACCCCCATCCATCTCACGGGTGCTGCTATCTTGTCTTAAAATACTTCTGAGCAAACTCCAACTCTATGGACCGGTCGGGGGTCTCGGAGTACACTTGGTAGCAGAGATTGATGGTTATCGATTATCGATTAGAATAAGACACCCATTGGCTGTCGACATAAAGTAACTCTAGGTCCTCGGCAATATCACAAGTCCTTTGCCATTCGGCTGAGTAGACTGTGAAGCTCCCCGTAGACAGTGGCAGTGTAAAGAACAAAATCTGCAGAACAAAGTCTGAAGGGACCCGTGTTACACTCACACATAACCCCTTCCCACTCCTATGGGCAGCTGAATGGGAGAAAAGCCGAAGAAGGTGGTGACGAAGGCAGTGATCCCGAGGGTCCAGAGAGGAAACATGTGAACTGTGAGTGAAAAAGTCTAATGGTTTGGCAAAAGTGCATGTCTTAGAAATAAGTACGGGAAAAGGTAACAGAGGGAGGCGGGAAAACAAAATATAGTTAGAAGTACAGAAGAATGTATGTATATATATATATGGGCAAGGGAATAATGACTCAAGAAAAAATTAAGTAGATAGAGGGAAGATACCGGGGAGGACACTCGAGAAGAGAGAGGTTATCAGGGAGGACACCCGAGAAGAGAGAGGATCTGCCTTACTTCCTATGCTTTTATACAAGCGGCTAGAAGAAACTTGTATCCAGAGACCCAAATAAAGGGGGGCAAATAGGCTACCATGGCGATTAAAGGCGCGGCGAAAGTGATACGTTTAAACTCCATGTCGGGGCAATACTGGAGGCAGATACATGTGACCAGCTGGAGTTTGTCTAGTCTGTTAACGTCTGTCTTATGTGTTGATTGTTGTGACGTCATAGGATGAAACATTTTCCTTCAAGGAACTAGCATAAAAACTATGCGATTGGATATTTGAGTAAAATAGAAGATATTTAATTTTGTGAAAAAATCGGGATTGGAGCTTGCGGTGAGTGATGCTTGCTCATATTGTTGAAATTGTTTAAATCATGTGAAGCTTTGAGAAAGTGTTATATAAAAGGAAAGGGCACACATTTAAGCATGGAGGACGTAACTCCATTGGTACACCTGTGCAAACAGTTGGCGAAACATGCACCTAAGCTGAGAAAATACAGTGCAGAGTGGGTTAAGGGAACCGCACACAAGATGTTTATGCCTTGGCCACAGGGTGGGTCCTTATCTAAAGCTGTTTTGCAACACATGATGACATACTTGCATGCCACATGCACAGACAAAAAGTTGGACAAACACCTAGCTATTCTAGAGCTTTGGAAAATGTATGAACAGGGAAAGGAAGAGGAGTCGCCAATAGATTGGATACTTGATGTATGCATAGAGGGGGGTGAGACGCCTACTGCGCCACCCGCCCCATCTGATACGAAGATTGAAGATAGTAAAGACAAAGGGATATACCCACTGAGAGAACTCAAAGCAGCGACTGGATATAAAGATAAGGATATCACCTCCACAGTTCCAAGGGACAAGGAGAGACGTGATGACGAAAGAAGGGAACAGGCACAGACAAGTGCATCTCTCGACAAGCAGAGAGAAGGTAAAAGATAGAATGGAAGCGAGGATAGAACTGATGAGATAGCATTCACAAAGAACGAATGGATCGGAAGGCAGATTCTATTGAAACTCGATGGCAAAGGCACTGATGAACAAAACAAAAGGAGAGATTAGACAATGTACAGAGAAGGGAGAAGGAGAAAGAGAAAGGATTGAGAGATGAAAGAATAAGGAAAAAAGAGACGAGAGTACTTATATCGTGAAGAGCAAGAAAGACAGCTCGATCGCAAACAGAGAGCAGCCAATGATCAAGACAGACAGAAGCAGCGTAATTTAGAGGAAGAGCAAAGAATTTGAGAAAAAAGAATGAAGATACGAAGGGATGAGGAAATTCGAAGGGCAAATGAACGTAGAGACGCAAAGAAAGAGAAAGAAGATAGGGTCAGAGAAGAGGGGACGACGCGCAGAGAATTCAATGACGATGTAGAACGTAAGCAAAGACAGAGAGAACAAGATCTTGAATATCTGGAGAGAGAGGTTAAAAAACCTGAGCCAGTAGTAGACTGGGAAGACATCAAAGAATTCTTTCCTGAGTACGATTCAGTACCACGCACGTCTGGGGCGAATATTGAATATGACTGCGGCACCAGACGCATCGGAGAAATGATCGATAGAATATGTGACGAAATGGGGTTAGAACAAATAACCCAAGGGGAGGGGAAGATGAGTGCCTTGAGAGCACTCCGCTTTATGACACTGAGGATGTCTTCTGAAGTAGTGGGAATAGAGAACTATCCCTAGATAGATTAGAAATAAGTAGGAACAAAGAAGACGCAAGAAGTTGCACGAATTGGGGACAGACAATGTCTGACACAGAAAGAGAGGAGCGTGAGTTAAAGGAGGAAGAGAGAAGGTGCGAAAGACGATTCCCAAGGGAAAAAAGGGATAAGATGGTCAGACACTAGTGAGTCGGCACAGAGGGCATCAGAATTAGCCACACGGTCAGACCAACATGAAGAAGTATCTCACGGTCAGAGGGGGGTATCTCCACCATCCTATGTAAGCAGGCTTAGGACATTTCCAGGCAGGCGGCGATGCGGGAATATTACTCCTGCAATAGACAGGAGAACAATGAGAGAAGAGAGAGAGGGCTATGCATCCCAATTTCCGTTGCTCGAGAAAGGAGGGGAGAGACCACAGTATATTTCATGGCCACACATGGATCGAGAAAACCTGAAAAACAAACTTCCAATGTTGACATCGGGAGCTGGAAAATGGATACACGAGTTAGAAAAAATGACAGGAGAGAACACGTTAGCTATTGGGGACATCAAGGGTCTCTTAATCGTCATACTTTGTGATAGAGCAGACGATGTGTGGACACGGGTGGGTTACCCCGGTGTGACCACAGTTAATACCACGCATGACAGGGCTCCATTTAACAATTGCAGAGCCGCGGTATGGAAAGCATTGCAATCGCTATATCCAGATACTTCCGACATGGGAGATATCATGTCACGTAAAATGAAGGAGTCAGAAGATCCGTTGATTTACATACAGAATTTTCAAGACGCGTGGGTACTCGAGACTCATGAATCTTGGGGGAAATCTATACCTGTATTCTACCATATATTGTGCCAAGGACTGCCAGAGCCAGTACAAAAACATCTCAAGAAACTGGTAGGAATTGAAGCTAAGCCGTGGTCAGAAATACAGCTGACCATCGCACACTATTGCAGACTACTGCAGGAAAAGAATCGCAAAAAGGAAGCTGCACGAAAGGGTGAAGAGGCAAAACTAGTGCAGAAGAAATTGTCAAAATATGCTCTTGAGGAAGCCATGATAACTAACACAGCTGAATCGAGCATGCAGCAGGTCAATAATCCACAGTAGAATAATCAGGGCAATATGGGGTTTTACCCTAGGGGAAGAGGATTTAGAGGGAGGGGATGGCAGAGTAATCAAGGAGTTTTCCAGTATAATCAAGGAGGTTTTCAAAATATGCAAAATAGCAATCAAGATATGTCAAACGGGCAAATGATCAGACCACCGCCAGTATGCTGGTTGTGTGGGATGACAGGGCATTTAGCTCGCATATGCAGAAATCAAGGCATGATAAAAAACGGCCAAGGAATAGGAGCAGGCATGGTGAATCCACCTGCGTTTGTACAGCAGGAAGTTGCACAGAATCACACGGTGCAACAGCAAACGCCAGGAGCACAGAAAAACCCACAACCTCAAAATGTAGTAAGTTTTCCATAAGGACAGTCCCAACAGTCACCGATGCAACTGTCACAGACGGTGAAACAGGGCAGACTGTGAACCCTGGAATGGGGGTAACACTGGTAATGGGGGAAATCCATCAGCACAAGGTGGGCCAAAACTATATATGGGCTAGGACAGCTCACTGGGAACCCTGATGTGTTCTATCCTAGGGTGAATGTTGTTATAGGGGATAAAGAATATTCCTTCTTAGTTGACATGGGTGCAACACATTTGTGTATATGTGAAGGCAAGTTTTCCTTGTCTGGCAATGCCATAACAAGTCGTGTTCCCTTCACAAACGCACTTCCAGTCTCTATAGGAGAATGTGAAATGAAGGTGCCTCTATTATATTCACGCCAAACCCCAGTAAACATCTTAGATTGAGAGTTAATGACAAAGTTAAATATGACAATCTCATTCACGGAGGAGGGTATAATATGTTCAACTCCAGGAATGCATCATTCAAACATATGTGAAATTATTAGAGCATACGCAGGACACAGAGCTATGAGGGCTACACCATTAGAGCCCGAAATATTCACGTATGGAATACGTGTGCTAATGGCAGGGCTGCCAGGCCTTGCAGACAAGATCATGAGGACCCCAGATGAATTTCTATTCAAGCCAAGAATACCTATGCACAAGGAAAAGGGACAAGTATTTCTCTTGGTGATACACACAGCTGCCATACGAGGGAAAATGGCTTCAATTGACGGCTATGACGATGAAGGCCGGCAATGGTGTGCAGTAATCATCATTGAAGTAGGATACCGATTGACTGACGTCACTGATGACAATCTATTTGAAGAGCAAGCAGATATGGGAGAGACATCAGTTGAGGTGAGTCTCACTTTTTGGGTGAGAATGATCAAAAGAGAAGTGCCTCAAAGAATGATGTTGGCACGAAACCGTCCTGAATATGTTGATGTCGACATGGCCCGAGTGCCTGTCTCAGTATGACGTAGGCTTATTGAAAGGAGTTGGAGAGGTGAGAATCATACCAAAGCCAGGAGCAATTCTTCCAAAAGTATGCCAATACCCCATGTCCAGGGAGGCAGATGAAGGAATTTTTAAGACAATTTCAGCTATGATGGAACAGGGCATCTTAGTGACGTCAGATTCATCATGCAATACTGCGGTTTATCCGATCAAGAAATCAAAGGGAGGGTCTTGGAGGCTAATTCAGGATTTACGCCCAATAAATGATATTGTTGTGGCCGAATTCCCTTTAGTCCTGAACGCAGCTACAATTTTATGTAATATACCTGTTGAGGCAAAATATTTCATGGTGATTGACTTGAAAAATGCATTTTTCTCAATCCCGTTGCACCGTGACTCACAAGATCTGACATCATTCACCTTCAGACAGATACATTTGAAAAGCACAAGGCTACCCCAGGGGTACTGTGAGTCTCCTTCTATTTTTATCAGAGTCCTGCAGATGAACCTAAGCAATATTGCATTAGAAAGCGTTGTCCTGCAATATGTGGATGACATCTTAATTTTCAGCACAACAGAGGAGCAATGCAGACACGATTCTGTTCAGCTATTGACTATACTGGCTGAGAAAGGATATAAGGTTGACAAGGAAAAGCTACAATATTGTCAACAAGAAGTGCTTTACATAGACCAGCTGATCTCGCATGAGGGAAAAAGAGTAGCCCCAGAAAGGGCTGAAGCCATACTGAACACGGCTAAACTCCACACGATAAAACAGATGCAGAGCTTCTTAGGCCTGTGCAACTATGTTAGGGCATGGGTCTTCGACTACAGCTCTTACATCAAGCCTTTGCTTCAGGCCTTAAAGAAGGCCCAGGTGACGAAAGAAAAGATTGAATGGTCTGAGACCATGGAGAAAGGATTTGCTGAACTCAAAAGAACAATTTTACAGCACCAGTCTTGGGGATTCCCAATTATGCAGAGGAATTTTACCTGTTTTCACACACGAATGGCAGCGTTATGATGGCAGTGCTCACTCAGAGAACCACATTGGGGTACAAGCCCCTGGCATACTATAGTGGAAATTTGGACCCAGTGATGAGAGGCCATTTCCCGTGTGAACAAAGTCTAACTGCTGCAGCATTCATCATCGAAAAAGCTACAACCATTGTAATGGGAGTCTCAATGACATTGTACGTCGAGCACTCGCTATTTGCTATTCTAGAGAAACCGAAGGGCACACTGACATCACAGAGAGCTTCCGCTTATGAAGTGATCATAACGAATCCATTGATTAAAATAGTCTGATGTAAGATAGTGAACCCAGCTATGTTTATAGCAGAGCCATTCACTGAAGGAGAGCCAATACATTACTGTGCAAATTATGAAGAATTCTATGATGAATCCCCAGAGTAAAAGAAAATGCTTTGGCAGAAGGAGAAAGTGTCTTTATTGACGGTTCTTCAAGAATCGATCAAAACGATGGGCAAAGATATACATGCATCTTATTACTTAGCACAAGCTACAGAATTACTGGTGTTGATGCTCGCTATTAAGAATCACGCAGACCAGGAAGTAACTGTGTGCAGTGACTCCGCCTATGTGACATCGACAGTGCACGCAGGCCTTGCGTGTTGGAAAAGGAGCGGCTACCTCCGAGCAGACGGCACGCCAGTGCAACACGTAGCCTTATTGGACAGTCTGATTAAGGCACTACAGCTCCCAGTGGGCATAGCAGTCATGAAATCCACCGCCCACACGAAAGGGAGAGATTTTATCTCACGCGGAAATCAAGCAGCAGACACGGAATCCAAAGGTATGGCATCCAAGAGTGAGACAATCATGGAAGTTGAAGTCACCCACACAAATGAAAGAATGCTGGTTGCATGGATTACACCTGAGAGTTATAGTAATTTGGGGCAAAGACAGTTGATGGAACACCAATGGGAGGCACCACAGGAAGAGAAAAATCTTTGGAATCAGCGAGGGTGTTTTTTAAACCCCTCTGACAGTTTGTGGCAACACAACAGCACTGGTAAACCAGTAATGCCTATAGCCCTGTTAAAAATAGCGCTGAAGCAGCTACATTATCCGGCACACATGACGAAAGAGAATCTAGCAGCAGCGCTCGCAGAAGACTGGTTCATACCGAAGTTAACCAAGCACGTTGCATTTTTTTATAGTGAACTGTATAATCTTCCAACAATTCACAGCTGGGCACACATTAAAAGTAATGAGAGGAGTCATCCCAAGGCCGAATGGTCCTTTTCAGCACTTGCATGCTGATTACATTGACATGATCCATGTATGTAACGGCTACAGATACCTAATTGTTGTGGTGTGTCCATTCTCTAGATGGATAGAAGCAGGTCCATGTACACACCCAGACTCTACCTGTGTGGCCACATTTTTAGTGAGAGAGGTATTTCCCAAGTGGGGGGTATGTGAAGTTATGAGATCCGATAATGGGGCCTACTTTGTAAATGAGATTTTCGAACAGATTAGCTTGCTGCCTGGTATAAAGCACAAGTTCTCATCGGCGTATCATCCACACGGTAACGGACTCTGTGAGAAGCTCAACGGCTTATTAAAGGAAAGGATAGCCAAGTTGAAGCTTACTCTAAGAAAGGGATGGTTGCACTGCCTTCCTTTGGCACTGTATGCACTCAGAAACCAACCTGGTTCTGACCATCATCTCACGCCGCACGAAATAGCCACAGGAAGAAGAATGCACACTCCTCTGACACCCTGAGACAGACTTAGATGTGATGCCCAGTCAACAGGAGAAATCATAGGGTCTGAAATGCAAAATTACCTGAATTGCATGACATCTTGCCTTACTGTAATTTCAGAACAGCTGCAGCGGTGACGAAAAGGGTGCAGGGCAGCACAGAAGACAGAAGTAGATACTACTACAGGCACAGCTCAAGGACTTTGTGTACCATCCGTTTTTCCTGGAGATACCATCCTGGTAAAGAATCATACGAGGAAAAGGTGGGACGAGCCAAGGTTTAACGGTCCCTTTACAGTAGAAGACTGCACTCCTTCCGCTGTGAAACTACAAGGTAGAAGAGCTTGGATTTTTCTGGGTGATATCAAACCCTACATCGAAGAAGGCTCCCTGCCTGCAAATGAGAAGGCCTGCACCATGGACCGGGATACTCGAGAATCCTCCAGTAAGAAAGAGCCATATAGATGCATTCAGGGATGTAGTTATAGCAAACTACAGGAAAACATTAAGAATCAAGAGAAGCATGCATGGAGATGACAGTGAACTAAACGATTAATTGGACAGCACAGCACATTTGGGAAACAACATTTGGTACCAGCACATGAAAGAAGTTGGAAGACGAAATTCAGAAGGGGAATGCTTTGCTTGTGCACTCCTACCATACAGCAAGGGGAAGTCCAAGATCTTCGTAGCTGTAGAAATTGATGTCCAGACAGCACACTGTCTTTCACACATAGCCATGTGCAAAACTAGAGGCCAGTTCATAGGTAGTGATGCCTCACTAAAATGGGCAACTGAAACAGCTTATCCCGATACAATTGTGCTTCAGGAACAATGGCACGAGAAAGATGGGAGAGAATCAGAACTGTGGACGAATCTTTGACACCCCAGGCATGGAACACAGAACTGTAGTAATTATGGATAACTATTGGGCATGTGGATCCAAAGCATACATCAGACTGCCGAGAAACTGGGGAGGTATATGCACATTAGTGAATGTCCACGTTCCAGCGTTGGTGATCCCAAAAAGCGAATTGAATATTGACAGTTTCCTGAAAGCAGATGCTCACCTGAGAAAAAAGAGATCTGTGGAAGTGATGACTCAACTGAAGAGGGAAAATTACTTCTCTGCCAAATCTGAAGAAGCCTTTCATGCAATCCCATATGAACACAGACTGTTTAGCCTCACCTGGTCAGTGTTCATGACAATCTTTATTCCAGGACTTCAAGTTGGAGCAAATACTAAATGGTTACAGATAAACAGATGGGAGTTACTGCAGACCATCAACATGACAATAAAAGGATTCAATGCAATCAAGGAAGAGTTTACAGCCATCCGACTGATTACTCTCCAGAACAGATATGTACTTCAAATGATCACAGCTATGGATGGAGGAGTTTGTGCAAAAATTGGAGAATCATGTTGCACATTCACACCTTCTCACAATGAGGATAATGTAACTCTAACAGAAGCCATAGGTATGCTGACAAAACTGCAGAACCAGATGATTGACGGGACAGACGAAGTTGATGATGACAGTTGGTTTGGATCACTATTCTCATGGGTTCCACATTGGATGGCAGACACATTCAAGTTCCTGGGAGCACTGCTAGTGATGATATTGCTAGGATTTTGTGCTATTAAGATAATAATGTCCCAGTGCCAGAAAACTGCAAGGAAAGCCATAGAGATGAAGATCATCATTGATGTCAAACCAGGATGGAAGCCCAAAGACCTGACTGATGAAGAAATAAGAGACTTTGTGAAATCTAGCATTCTTGCACCTAAAGGAACAAAATTTCTCTATCCCAGGAAACATTGAAACTATCTGGGAATGTGGGTCTACTGCAGCCCAAATGGACAATGTCAACTGATGACATGGAATAAAGACGAACATGTGAGGACAGCAGGAAGCCTGAAAGGAGTCATAAAGATATGGGGGGTCATTATGAGTTTGGAGGCAGCCATGGCGCTTTTAGCGCCATGGCTGCCTCCAAACCCAGGTCCAGTCTGGCTGAATGGGGACTTACCGGGACATTCTGACCTATGCGGACCCGGTAAGTCCCCATTTAGTTAACCATTCCCCATTCCCATTTGAGCCCCCATAGAACTCAATGGGAATGGGGAAGGCGCTAATAACGGGCCCACAAATTGCGGGTCCGTTATTAGCTCCAAGGTCCCTTAACGGGACCCGCAGAGAACGGCTGGTCAGACCAGCCGTTTCTGCTGGGATCCACTAAGGGACCTCGGAATAGGACGGTAAGGGTTTACCGGCACCGACATAATTACTGGTGACCGTTAACCCTTACCACCCAACTCGTAATGAGCCCATGGACTCCAAAGAGACACTTCTTCAGACCATCATGTATAGATCTAGAAGATGAAGAAGGAATGAACCCAGGCGATGAAGTGGAGGTGAATACAGAAGAATTGAGTAAAATGAATCCAATGATGGAAGTCAAAGTGGTCGATGAATCGCCCAGAGGGGGGAGTGTAGAGGAGGTCCCGAATAAAGCCTGCACTCCAATCGTCCATTTTCGAAGTTCCAGGAATATTCACACCAAGATAAGTGACATATGATGAGCAAATAAACCAGCAGAGAGCCGCAGTAGGACTCTGTCCAGTACCTATTAAAAGAACAGCACCTATTGACGTACCAATACCAAGGAAACCATGGACAGTAAGGTACCCTTTGAGAAAACCATACCAAAAAATGAACCAAAATGAAGATCGTCTGTGTACAGTCCCTGAAGAAACCAAAAAGGCCTTAATAGAAGATGAATGGTGACATCATGTGGAACCTCAAGAAAGCTAAGAAAACAGTGCGGCTTGCTATGCTTAGTAGAAGAATAGTGCGGCATGCGTCATTATACATTATAGTCTACCTCAAATGAAGCACCTTATTATAAGTATATTTCTACTTTGCACAAGAAGCAGAATCAACCCAGGTGACTAAAGGACATACGAGTAAAAGCTTCACATTTAGCAAAACGAGAAGAGACGTCTGAAACAAAACTCAGCAGAGGTAACTTGTGCCAGGAGAGCCAAGGTCATACCAATAGAAGTTATGAACAGTAGCTATGTTTAATTGAAACTAAGAACGGAATATCCTGCCTCTGAAAGGTCGAGATAAGAAGGCGAAGGAAGGTGGTGGTTGAAACGAAAATCAAATACACGAATTGATGGAAAAGAAGCAAATTCACAGTGCCTGAACCACGTGACCAGCCAAGGGAGAAGAGACAAGAGTTCACACCTACGCATGGCACAAGGCCAGATGAAGATATCAGAACCTTTTCCAGACAGAAGATGCAGTCTCGAGGCCAACCGCAGAGAAATAATTGACACATGGCTACTAAAGTTATGATTGATTCTAGCAAGGACTGGGGGATGGCCGGGTAACTAAGGGGCACCTCGCACCTGGCCGACCATTCTGCGTGCTGCTAAGCGAAATAGAAAAGTATGCATGGGGTTGGTGCCAACCCGATCACAATGGACCAAATAATCTATGGTCCTATAGTTAGTAGAACCAATGGGACATCATACTTTTAGTGACGTCTGCAGCAGTCATTTTCATGGAAGGGCTTAGATGCCCACCTGACAGTGTTTACCCAATCCTCTCACTCTGTTACCATATACAGATATAGTACCTATAATAAAGTTACCTTTTCCTAACCAATAGAATTGCATGTCAACCTTTGAGTGTTACACGTCAATGATGATGAGTTTTGAGTATAAATGTTACAACTTGTATGAAGTTCGTTGGAGTTGAAGCGAGAAGGAAGATCGCACCATTGCTGATATTCATAACTCCCTGTTTTTTGTACTTGTCATTAAACGGACCCCCTTTGCCAAACCGTTTGAGTTGTCCTTATTGATTGGTGTTGGAGTAATAAATCTGCACCCCCATCCATCTCACGGGTGCTGCTATCTTGTCATAAAGTACTTCTGAACAAACTCTGACTCTATGGGCTGGTCGGGGGTCTCGGAGTACAACTTTTCATTCCCCCTCCAATTAGATCTGGCAAATTCTCTTACAGCCTAATGTTTAATTCATGTGTGTTGACATCCTTGTTATTGTCCTCGCGTTGCACACGTGCTCTGTGTATGTATGAACTCAGACGTGAAGCCGTCTAACTTTTTTTAAACTGTATTAGATTTCAAAATGTATTCTTGTTCCTTCAGCTGCTCTCTTCTGTAGAAGAGAAAGGTGTTGCTGGAATTATTATCTCCTCAAACTACTTATGACTGTCACTTCTGGATCTGATGAGGCGTGGCCCCAGTAATATATAATGCTTACTACTTCTTGTCCATCCTGGGCTAGAGGACTCTGACGTTACAAAGCTGAATAGGATCAACACAAGGCAGAAATTAAATTGTATATTTAACCAGGCTTTATTAGGGATATTTATAATATTGGGGCAAATATTGGGGCAAAACAAGGAAATTACCTTAAAAGGATGCACCTTGAATTTAACAAACAAACAAAGAGATCACCTCTTCCTAGATTTTACAAATGGCAGACGTACCCTTTCACAGAATTAACAATAAAAGGATTACTGAGGTTCAATTAAAAAAAGAACTTGCAGTCGAAACATCCTTCCTGGTAGCTGATTGCGTCACAGCCACTCACACTACTTGCATTGTGTTAAGTGCTCCCCCACATGTTGTTCCAGTGTGATGAACCTGCAGACTTTAGTCCTCTGCTGCTCATCCTCGCTGATGGCAAAACTCATTGCAAGGATCACGTGGCCCACGTGAGTTTGCAGTCTGGGCCTGAACAGGGGGAGAGAGTGGGAATGGGGAATAGTAGGCAGCTCTGAGTCAGAGCTTCCACAAGGCAGCAGGTAGCCTTCAGGTAGCCTTCACTCATCGTCTGCCTTTACTTTCCAACTTCCTGTCTTAGGGTCTTGGCTCTGTCAGCAGAGCCCTGTCCTTGTCTACCTCCTCAAAGACTAGCAGCAGACTTGTGCCAAAGGGATATCTCTAATGTCTCCCCATAGTTCCTCTCCAAGCTCCTGCCTTTTCTCCTGTTTCTCCCTGACATCACACCACCTACTATCACCTGCACCCCTCCTGGCCTCGCCCTGACAGGTTTTTGGCCTCACCTTCCACCTCACCACCCCTTTACGGTTGTTCTCTTTCACTGTCCCTTCACTGTCATCTTCATTTTCTTCTTGTGTGTCTTCACCACTTTATTCCTGACTACTTCCTTCAACCTCACTTTGACATTCCTGCAGACCTCCTTCTCAATATTCACATCTTACTCTTTCTGATAGTTTCTTTCCACTGTCTCTTCTCCCCACCTCCCCCTCCCCCTTTCAGCTTTCTCTTTGAGGTATTTACCAAGCTCTGGTGAAGTGTTATTTTTTTTCCGTATCCTTATCACCTCTGCCTTTTCTCCTTCTTAACTTTCTCTTCCTAGTCCACTCCTCTCGTCTCCTTCTCAATATTCTTTCCAGCCCCTATATCAATCCCTCAATGCTTCCCTTTCTATTCATGTCCTCCTTCCATTCATTTCTTTCTCCCTTTTTGACCTCCTTCAGCCACCAGATTCAATGTTCTCTCTATCTCTTGTCTCGATTGGCTCTGTCCCACTCCTCCTTGCCTCTGCTTCCTTTCTCCTCTGTCACCGTCTCTCAGCCCCCTCTCCCTGCTGGTTAGCCTCCTCCCTTCTCCACTTCTCCTTCCTTCTTTTCTCTGCGTCCATTCATCACTGTCCCGCCTTCTCCCTCCACCACTCCTCCACTTCTTGTCACCGGCTCCTAGATACTCCACACCTTACTTGCCAACCCTTCACTCCTACAGCCAGGTCCGAATTTGTATTCCTTTTCCAGGGGCAGAACTGCTCCCCTTGAGTCACACAGCTCAGGGGTACACACACTTGCATCTGATTATTAGAAACTAGTGTAGATGCCTGTGTACACCGGCCAAAGTGCAGGTTTACATTAACAAAGAAGGAGCACTATATATCCTAAGGCAACAGCTACCTAAGATGACAACCGGCAAAGCTACTGCATAGGACAAACATACAGGGACAAAAATACATCTGGCCTTTTATTATATTGTTAGAAATGTAGTGAAGAGGTGGTGACAGAGCATGCATTTAACACAATCAGCATCTTTGTGTCTTGTCACAGTCTGCCAGGAATGAGTGGGGCTACAGAGTATTAGTCTTTTTCAGTGATAGACAGTGATCACCTGTAAAATGGAGACAGACTTGCTTTTGGGGGCTGCATGGACTTTCATCTCTGAAGTGCTCCTACTTGAAATTGGCCTCTGTCACTTTGTGCAGCACAGAAGACCACGCGTACATCCCATGGATGATGCTGAGTCCGTCGGCGCACGCTCTCTCCCCGGATGACAGAAGCTGTGTCCGTGGCCCACCTGATGCCGTCAGCATCCCTTGGTGGTGTTCCTCAATGTTTACAAGTGTTTCTCCTGTCTTTCTCAGTGCAGGCTGTTCTGATGTTGGAAAAACATAAAGCTATGGGAATCACTTAATTGTAATTGGTAATTTATAATGCGCTTAATACCCAGAGGTTTCAAAGCACGTACCCGGGGATTGAACCTGTGTTGCCCCGTGTCATCTTGCTTCCAAGGTGAGCGCATTGACCCTGACCTATCCTCGTGGCCCAAAGGGGCAGGGGTACCAATGTATACCTCCAGTGACCGCCCCTTGTTATAGACCTGGGCCAAGGTAGGGGCTGAGTCCAGAGGATCCACACTGTGCCAGCTCTGGACCCCGCATCATGCCACGGGTGGTGGCACCCAGCCCCTATCTGTGACAACAGCACCCTTCACCCCAAGGCTCAGGCAGGAGACTTTGTCACAGATGACTCCTTTCGTGCATTCCATCCGTACTTGCCCTTTTGAGTGGTAATGACTTTCTGTACAATGCTGACTCAAGGCTTTGCTGTCATGTGTGAGCCTGCTTATGACATCTGTGATAATGGTTAAATACAATGGGGGGAGAAGGAGGCGCACTTCCTAAATTTGTGTGTCGCTCTCTAAGGCTCAACTTAGACCCTTATCAAATTAACCACATGTGCCTATGGGTGGTCAGTCAAAATGTCGAAAATAAAATGTAGAATGACAATAATGTTGAAAAATAAATGTAGAAAAAAAAAATGTCGAATTTCCTTTTTTTAATTATATATTTATTTTGGGGTCCGGGAATAAAAAAAAATAGGTAAAAAAAAAAAAGGGGGGTTGGGGGGAACCCCCCCATTTCGAATAAAAAACATCATAAAATCAAATTTGACATTTTTTTTCTACATTTATTTTTCGACATTTTGACTTTCTACATTTTGTCTTTCTACATTATCACTATAATCCGTGCCTATGTATGTACATTTTTTGTGTAAGTGAAACCCCTGGTGCAAAAATGTAAGGTCTCTAGGCCACCAGAGACCTTCACTATAAAGATCCAAACACCAAGGCCTTTTGTTAACAACAGGAACCCCTTCTTGCACTCCTGACGGCCTAAAGCCGTGTGGCTAATAATTCTATCTCTATTTTACAAATGTAGAGCCCACCTACACTCTACATTCAATCAATTCCGTACATCTGGAGCAAACCAATGCTCAGAAATTGTAGATATCCAATTCAAAATACAAACTGAAAATTTCAAACGAAAATAATTTAAATTGTTTTGGGATAGCAGGTACACCCTGAAACCCTCAAATAAATAATACATGGATGAGAAACTCTAACACAACAATAATTAAAGAGTGTAGCAGTAAATACAAACAATGTTTCAAAAAATCCAGCAATGATATATCAACATACAATGCAATTGTGAATGCCAGTAACATACACAGATATTCTGGCTGTTTAGAAACCCCTTGCATGACACTCTGCACTAGTGTCATATAGTTAAATATATATGCAGAACAGTATCTAATGAATTCACAGTATCCAAATAAGCTCAAATCATTGTTTTTGTAAAAACCATCTATGGCCGGTGCGTTTCGGATTTTGTATCCTTCTTCAGGGCATTTGAGGCAATATGTTCCCGGTATGTTCCAAGTATGGTATGACCTGTAGACAAAACAGGTATACACACTTTAGTAACATATTACTTAAGGACAATGTCCTGTTTATCTGTTCATGTTATACTTAAGATGTCATTTAGTACTAACCTTTGTGAGAATAATGTTCTGTATAATTAAATCTTGACCAGAACCTACACAAGAAAGGAGTGAGATCCCAATGTTAATAAAAGCACTCTGTTACATTTGGACAAAAAGAGTTTACTTAATGTGTATCAGATGTCTGTAACAAGTAAAGTGAGAGGACATACACTCACCCGACTACTGGATGAAACCGGCTTGGTGGGGTAGTGTGACTTGCTGAATGGCTAACATGGACTCAGGATTCACTGTGAAAAAACAATGATGATGATCATTCCTCTAGTTGTCTTATGACCAACATGGGTTGCTGGAGATAAAAATTTGAGTGGCGTAGTCTAGACACCATATCCGTCAATACTGGATAATATCTAAATATCAAAGATCAAGTGTGCAATGTCCATTATCGCCTCAATCTCTATATCGACAGTAAGGTATAGTAGAAAGACTCAGAACACAAATTGTAATATCAGGTCATTAAGTTTGTCAATGTAAACACACAACACCCTGCAGAGCAGTGTCCAATATTATATTAACGTTGTTAAGCAAGCGTGAACTGAAGTAAGAGTGTACATTGTTTATAAGATAACGGATGCCGCCCTCTACTGTCTGTAGACACGTAACCTACTTGTGGGGTATCGCGGGTGCCACCATCTACTATAGCCATAATTGTAACCTAGACTGTAAATCGTGTGCGTCTGGGTTAGTGCATCGTGTCATAAACTCTACACACATTACAATGTGCCAACATTATGCTGCACATGTCACGTCCCATATAACCCTAAAGATGTTACCTGCAGTGTGAATACAAGTCCTCTGTGTCTGCTAACCATATGTGGCGCAGCTCATGGATGCTCTGTTTATCAGTTGGCATGGCAACATTGCGCATGCCTATGGGCCTGGCCTTCAGGCATTCCACCATATTGGTATGGGCGACGTGATTCAAATCCACGTCAGGTTGTCTAGGCAACCAACCATGTAAAAGGCCCGTCTCTCACCATGAGCTCCGTTGATAGCTTAAACTATTCTCTGAATAAACGGAGAGGAATGTGTTCCTATTTCAAAGCCTAGTAAATTCAGTGGAAGAGAAAGTGTACAGCAGAATCTGTCTTTTTTATCTTTATCCCGGTACTTGATGATTAAGATTACTGAATTCATCATGCATCATAGTAATCCATTTCATGCTTAATAATTGTGCCAAGCCTTCCTTGTTTTTCCTTGTCAGTTCCCATTCTGCTTGTACTCATTCATGAATATGTTTAATTTAAACAAACCCTTCAAAAAATCTAAATAATGCACTCCCTATTCTTGAAAATCATACCAATCAGGGTGTGTGCTCTATAGAAAATACTCATTTAACCTAATGGCACACTCCTTTATATGTTCAGGCCTTAGAAATACTAGTATTATTTCTTGTGTGCATTCATAACTAATCCCTAAACTAGTGCATGTTATCTCCTTAGTTATTTACTGAGATCTCTCCTGAATACAACTGTTAAATATATCAAATCAAAGGGGGATCTGGGAGTCTCTCTACCAGCACAAACACAGCCCAATGATCTGTTTTTGGGTAGATGGCCCATAGGAGAGTCTCAACCAAGTCTTTAGCTCACTGTCCCTTGCAGAGAGGAGAAATATCCCAGCATATCAGTCTTTGTCCTGCCCAGGGGCAGGCAAGCACCAAAAGGCTAGGCAATTCTTCTCTGAACAAGAGTACCAACAGCAACCCCAGACACGTGTTTCGGCCTAGTCGGGCCTCATCAGTGAGGTGGATCTGTGCCTCTCTAAGAAAGGTGAGCAAGGGGTCCACGTCTGGATTCCCCTGGTAACGTAGGGTGAGACCCAAAGTTACTTTATATGCAAATCAAAGGGGGGTCTGGGAGTCTCTCTACCAGCACGAACACAGCCCAATGAACTGTTCTTGGATGGATGGCCCCTGGGAGAGTATCAACCAAGTATTTAGCTCACTGTCCCTTTCACAGAGGAGAAATATCCCTGCATAAATATGTTAAATATATCATGCTTTTTTAAATCTATATTGTGTGTAACCTCAGCCTACCTGCATTTGAGAGTACTTCCTCTGATTGTTTACTGCTTCCCCATTCTAAATACAAATTCTTGCGTCAATACATGCACTTTTAACACTGTTGCTGAAAAAAGGTGTTTTATCACCTTAATTCTTGCTATTCCCCATAAATATTTACCATGCTTAATCTAGTATCATTTACTATTGTGTTAACATACTTTTTAATGTAATTTACAAGCATAATTACATTTCTATTCTCAGCGCATGTTTCACAAATTGTGTGATTTTAGAAATATATCTTTTAATTCCTCACAGTTGTGCATTGGGGGATATGCTGTCCCCTCTCTTGAAGCTTGTCTAATTTGCTGTGGCTTGTGTGCATATGCTTGAGTCTTTATGTAATCTCTTTATGACTCTGTATTTTATTGTGGTGCCTATCCCATTCCTCCTTTCTCTTTCCTTAATTACCAATATTCTCACTGTTCTGGTTACTTATAGTACTCTCCTGTACATTCATTTGCTATTTCTGTCTTACTTTTGCTCTCCTAATCATTTTATGTCCCTTTCTCATTCTCCTTCTCTCCTTCTATAATCACTTTCCCATTTCCTTCTGCTGACATACTTCATTGCCTTCTGTTTCAAATTCTATGAAAATAAACAGTGTGCATCTGCTCTTCCTTTTGGTAGCGCACTGAAACCTTTTAGCGAAGCACCTTTCCTTTTCCCCCCAATTATTTTCCATTAATGCATCTAGATTTTATTTTAAATGGTTTCTTTCCATTACATGTTCCTCATCTGTGTAATTGGCCCATGCATGCTTTATGATATATGCTCTTTCAAAATGTCCCATTATCACTAATAAGAAATGCTGAGATTCCTTTAAAATGAGATTAACACATCAGGGGTACTCTAGTGTGGGCCTAACAGAGAAAGTATCGAACATTAGCTCCAAAATAACTTAAAAAAAACTTAAAATGGAAAGTGGCTTGTGTGATTTAAAAAAGTGACCTAATGGGACCTCCTTAGTTCACATATGTGCAATGACTGGGGACAACTTCTAGTGTAAAACAGAGAACTGACAATATGGTTCCGTCACATATAGTTTCTTTGCGCTCAAGTACCCGGAAGTACCTCTTTGCCTCGGCACGCTCTTCATCTGCCACGGGAGCCGTTTAAGCAGTTTGGACTTTAATGGTACTGTGGACTTCAGAACGTTATATTCATTGATGGGTGTCCTAACTAAGGCAATCTAATAGTGATATCATCTTGTCTACATTTATTCAGAGCATTTTACCCCTGTGAAGCAAGATAACTTTAAGAATAACTGAGGCAAGCCTACTTGGGGGCAGATCCTATAAAATCAGCGGATCACGCGCACCAGCACGTGCGCACCGAGTGGAAGTGCCCGGAAGTATCTCTTTGCCTCTTCGCTGAGTTGGTGCAGCGCTGATGCATGTGGGTCTTCCGGGTACTCCGTCGGTGGAAATCATCCACTTGTGCTCCTGGGATTAGAAAAATGATCCGCCAAACACTAAAATCAGGCATGCCGGTGAGAAGGCATTATCGCGGGTAAGAGAGCAACCCACGGAACGGCAGCGGCCTGTCAGTTATTCTTGTTCTATGCCCCGCAGAGGCAACAACAGTAATGGAGTGCTGGTGGACTCTGACATTAGGATGTTCTGCAATGGCACGCTGTCGGCATACAGGGCGAAAAATGTAAGCGAAACAGAAGATCGACCAAGAATTGGGAATGTTGAGATTCCGAAACTGGAGATTCTAAAAACTGATAATATTGCCCCCCAAGTGGCTTTTGCTGTTAACAATGCGGTGGAGGCTACTCCCACAACACATCAAAATGATGCGTCCACATTGACACAGCATTGTTGAACAGCATGCCTCCTACGGGGAATATGTTAAATCCAATACACCCCACTTGTGACAGTTCAATGGGGGAGGTAGTCATTGACTTAGAAGCCAATGACTCAGTATTTTCAAACAATTTACTTCCGGAAAATCTGTCTGGGTGATGTTTTCTGAGGTAAGTCATAGCACAGTGGAATTGGCCTCTTCGGTTGAGTCCTTCAGGCCAATTAAACTTCAAACTAACACTCACAGTACATATGCATCGCTGGTCATTCAGCATTCTGACAAATTATTGGAAGTGACATTGCAAGCGATGAACCTTGCAATCCAGACGCTGGGGAATGTCTTTCAAACTTGTGAACACAAATTACTCATTCATGGTGAAAACTTGCAGAAAATTCTCTTATGGCAAAGTTCTAGACCGCCCCCTGTGGACCGTATGACTGCCATGAAACAACTAGTGCCAAGTCCGAAGTTGCCAGAAACTCTGTAGCATGTCAAACAGACAAAAATGTGTTCCCGGTACAGGCTGTAAAACCAAAGACTCAATCCAAGGCCCAAAAAGAGACCTTACAACCATTAGCATGTATTGAAGAAATTATTTACGATACCATAATAGATGTTGATAAAACAACTAATACCAAGACAATAACCCCACAGTTGTCTGTCGCTGATAATAGCTTCAGTGAGAAAGGTAAACAAAATTACATGATTTTTACTCCTGGGGCCCTGGAGAAAAAGAATAAGAAAGCAAGCCTAACAAAATTGTCAAAAAAAAAAAAAAAACTAAAAGTATAGGGCAGATCTCAAATTGTTTTTTAAAAGCAATATCACTTCCAAAGAGAAATACTGTCAACAAATCCAGGCAAGAACAATTGTGAGTGTCACCTTTAATCCAGCGCAGGCCATGAGTTATCCACCTTTGGACAATTTAATGGTTGAAATAAGTAATCAAAACATCTCAGAACCCAATCAATTAAGCGAGGCATCCACTGTTCCTGCAATGATCGGTGCCCCTGCCAAACCTAAAATAGTAGCAAACGAATGTACTCAAAGTGCCCATAGAGCATAAATCCGAAAAGCAGTAGATGCTTATATGGCAGGGCTTACCCCGTCTGACCTTACCTTCCCGGCAAATAGCACTCCGCAGCCAAACCCTATAAACCCCGGGTATGACGCTGGCTTCATAGCTAAAGAGAAAAACTAGGGAGCCAGAAACTGGACAAATTATTGAAAAGTTAACCCTGCCCACATCCACCAATAATCACCTGTCCCAGGGCGTGCAGGCGCAAATCAATATTGGCGAAGGACCTCAGGACATGTCTGGAGCCATTTTGCGACTAATCGAAAATGCGCTGGGAAAATCTGCAGGGCCAAAATTTACAAAAAGTCCAAGCGGATTTGGTCAGCAAAGTAAAAGGTGACAGCATGAAGAAAGCAGTGCATTTTGCCAGGAAGCCTCCAGCTGCACATTCCTTAGTACTGGCGTGTGGGCCGCCCCCGCTTACTCAATATGATTTAAACCGAAGAGCGGTAATGGCCATCTTTTCCGATGTACAGGAGCTGGAGGACCATGATGGTGAAAAAATCCCAACAAAGTAACATGCATTGCAAATGTCAGCAAAAGAATAACCGGAATCAACTAGATGTGGAGGTGGGTCTGGGCCAACTGTCCCTTAAGAGGATTTAAACATCTCCTTAATAACGACCAAAGTAACGGAAGTAAATGTGATATAGCCCTCTTTCAAGAGACGTGGCTCACCCTGCCTCCAATCTGGGACAATCATGAAATCCACCTAAATCCTGCCTTTAAACCTCTGTCAGGCAGACCGATCTCTGGCCTGTTGACAGATGTGAAAATGGGCAAGGGTTTGTCATCTAAATTTTGGATGGCACCAAACAAATATATGTTGTTGGTTAAAGTGCTTTGTTTAAATGAAGAGTATGCAATACTAAACATATATTGGAATCCGATTGCATTATCGGATGAGGTATTTTGTAGAGATTCGAATGCCCTGTTGGACATGGTAGCAGAACATCAAAATGTCAGGTTCCTTGTGTTAGCTGGGGATCTAAATCTAAACTGCATGGCCAAATTAGACTGCCACAACAAAGAGAGACGCTTGAGATGGAATGCCTTGGTTGACTTTAGAGGTCTATATGTGCTCAATGGCGCTTTCGCCACAGATATTCCACCTGCCACGACATGGCACAAGGGCGAGAGCACATCGATAATAGACTATATTTATGTGAATTCTACATTGTGGTCTCGCATGAAGAACTTCTGTGTGATTAAGTCCGAAGTGAGTGATCATAACATCCTCACTGCAGAGTGGGGGTCATGGGTTGTAAATGACGGTGTCCACACGGAATCTGAACAAGGTTGCTTGGTAGTCAATCCTGGTGGGAACCATCTCTGATGGTCGGAGGACGACTTGATGCACTTTAATCGATTGTTAACTCCTCGTCGGAGACATAATTACACTCAGTTAGAAAATGTGGGGATAGTATACTGTGATGCAATTCAGGCATTGCAACAGGGAAAATCAAACATAAAGCCACAATTGAGCCATGTGCACAGTTATAACAATGTGGTCAGAGTAAGAAAATCATTGTATCGCTCTGAATCGAGACAGCTTTCACATTGTCCTCTCTCCACTAGATCGGCGACATCAAAATTGATAAAAGCCAGCTATAGAAACTGGATCAAGGGGTACAGAGCTTCCCTGTATCAGCAAGATGGTGCCCATATGCAAAAACTTTTATCAAACAAAAATATTTCGAAAATGTGGTTTGTAATTAACCACTCAATAGCAGCTCCCCAAATGGTCATGCAGTCGACCTCAGTGAATATGCATTTATGGGTAACGCACTTTGCAATTATATGCACCTTGAGCAATTAAAGATACCTATTGATTTCCATCTGGCATTTGAACAATCTGATATTCTACATCTTATTAGAACATCTAGCAACTCGAAGACAGGTGGGCCGGGTGGCCTATCTAATCATGCCCTGAAAGCGCAGCCTGACATTTGGTCATCCATACTGTACAAGATCTTCTCAGCAGTACATTTGGCACAGACCCTGCCCAAGTCCTGGACACAAGCCATTATGGTACCTATTTATAAAAAAAGGTCGTCAATCCACATAGAGCTATTGGCCCATCTCACTTTTAGATGTACCAGGCAAAGATTTTGGCGGTTAATTCTCAGAGAGTTACAAACCTGGGTCTCAGTAAAAACACTAACTGACCCCCTACAATCAGGGTTTGTGAAAGGGTTGGGCACCATTCCAAGTATACTCTCTTTAATGATGATTCAATCTCAGTATACTAAACAGTAAGAGGTCAATCGCTATATCTGAACTTCATCGACTTTAGAGCCGCTTTTGACTCGGTGGATAGGGCCCTGTTATATAGTAAGTTAAAACATCATGAATTTCCTAACTCATTGATCTCCCTGATAATGTTATTTCATATGAATACTACTATGCGAGTCTGAGTCACCCTTGATGGTAAATTATTGCCCATAATTACTACACAAAGAGGTTTGAAACAGGGCTGTGCATAAGCTTTGTTCTTGTTCAACTTCTTCCTATTAGATATGGGAGCTGAGTCACAAATTGTAATGGCGACCCCCCTAGATTAGAAGACCAATAAATGCCTTAGCTGCTATATGCAGATGAGTTGGTGCTCCTCTCACAAACTCCTAATGGTCTTCAACGAATGTTACAGGGTTTGGGCACTTATGTGCAACGGAACAACTTAGACATCAACACAACGAAAACACAAATTGATGTCTGTAATAACACACCTAGTTCCAGAAAATGCAAGTATAAATGGCATCTACAGGACTGCGAACTACTTATTGTCCCTCAATATAAATACTTAGGGGTAACTATTCAACATGTAAAATCTTTGCAGCAGGACGCATTGGAACTTAAAAACAGACTACAGAACTTAATGTCTCAAATGAAAATACTAATTAGAAAATTTTCTTTGAAACAAATTATTGTATTTTATAAAATGAAGGTTATTCCCATTATGTTGTACGGTACAGAAGGAACTATACCAAAAAAGCGTGCAGCTTGGGATTTGCTTGAGTCAAAGTATTGGAAACGAACATTATGTTTACCGAGCTGCACCCCGATAGCCTTGATATGACATGAATTTGGCCTCTTGTCACTGTACTCGGTAGTGACGTCGAAACGGTGTGCTTTACTTCGCAAATGTCTGTTGGGCTTAAAAAGCTCCAGCATTTTAGAAGTGATAGCTCACTACTTGTTGACGTCTAAATACATGTTTCCAAACACTTGGCGTAATCAAGTTCTGAACAGTCTGGCCGATGCAGACGGCACAATTGACCTGCTGTTGTCCAAAACAGATCGGGCAAAAACGAAAATCTATCAATTAGATTGGGCTAATAATGCCACAAATTGTTCACAATATAAAGATTTTAATATCTTTTGTTTGGTACTAAGAGATATGGAGTCAAGGCGGAATATCTGGTGAAATGCCCTTCCCCTAATATACGTGCAAAATACCTAAGGTTTAGATTAAACCTATGGAACACCCGGGATGTATTATACGAAAGGAAATTGCTGTTACTTGAACAAAACTATTGTCGATATTGTTTGAATGTAAGGCAAAAAGAAACTTTACAGCATCTAGTAGTGGAGTGCACTGGACTAACAATGGTTAAAGAGAAGTGATTTAAGAGGATGATCACTATACAAACCCATATGAGTAGTGATCAAATATGGCAATTCTTATTTGCAAATCCGCGTCCAGCCGTACGAATAGCCATTGTGCAATACTTAGAAATGATCCTACCAGTCTGTAAATAATGATGACTTTGGTTGTCCCTTTCTCATGTTCAGTGGTTGAGGGTCTAATTATTTTTAGTAGAAAACTCTGGAAAATAGCATTGGCAGCAGGCCATGCCTGTCTCGAAGCGATGGAAAGTGAAATGTTTTTCATTTTGACTGTTTTGTTCTAATGTGTTTTTAGGATTCATGTGTTCATTGTGATATGGTATCATTTGTGTTTTTTGTAATACGTGAATGATTTTGTAATATATGAATGATAAATGATGACAAATATTTGAAAAGTTGTTAATTCAACTAAACAAATAATAAAATATATATATATATATATAAATATATAGTTTCTTAGCAAAACAACAATCTTTCAAGATATATACCTTTGCTTTACTTAAACAACCAGGGGCCTAACTATCCCACAATGTCATGTAATTTAATCAAGTGCTTCTCTATCACCTGGCTTCAACAAAACATGCACAAATACCATGAAGAAAAGCTGTTCTCAAAACCCACTCAATTGTCAATTTCTTCAACTGGTATTTGTCATTAGGACCTACAGCTGAGCATCCCTACCCAAAAAACACAAGCATCACACGTGTGTATCACAGAAATCCCTAAAAAACAAAAGTCAGTTCAATGAGTTCTGGTTCAAGGCTATATTTCCATAAGGGTGTGAATCAGGCCTTTCTCACTTACAACCTTTGTGCACAAAATATGAATATTTAAAAATGCACAGATAAATCACTACTTGTTCCAAGAAAACCAAAAGCCACACATTTTTAAAACAATTTGTCTCACTGTATTAAATGCATGCTCATTCATGCATCAGCTCTGGCCCTACTCATTCCCACTCATTTTGATCATATGTTCAGGAATGTGTATTTATTTTTCTGTTTCATTAATGAATACACATACATACATTTGTCATTTCTCCAAGCTTCCCATATTTTCGCTAAAGTTTTATAAAAGTATTGTCACTTTTACTAAAAAGAACAGCATATTCCTCTTTCTTTATGCAAAACTGATTCATAGCCATTTAACTTGCAGGGCTAGCCCATGATTTCAAATACAAACAGCTCTGTTTTTGTACAACTATTAATCACTTCCTGGATGTGTGTCAGCCCTTATCTTAGCTTTGAAAAGGAGCCTTGGTTTACTTCAAAGGTGCTGCGGTTTTGAAACATAAATCTCACTCTGCACACTGTGCGTGGTTTCTATCAACTATGCACATATTGTGCTTTTTAAAATGAATACATTTCTATCTTCTTCTTTACTCTTAGAGCGTGCCATGTACAAACTGTCTTCATTTGTTCAAACACAAAATGAAATCAGTATTGTTTTAGCTCACAACCCAGCTTTAAGGAATGCTTTCAACTGCACACTTTCCTATACAGAAAAAAATGCTTGCAAAATCTCCCACTGCTGTCTTATTTCCTCCTTCGTTCATGTGTTCCGCTAATCGGATTTCTATCGTTCAAAGCTTTCCAATATGTCAAGAGCTTTATCTCTGTCTGGACGTAATTATTATTTCTCCTTAACTCTTTACTTGATTTCACTGCCTTATTTAAAAAGTGTAGAGGAGAGTCACAATTGACTGCCTATTTTTACCAGATTCTTATATAAAGCCTCCATTTTTTTAAACTTAAACCATCACTTTTAAAATTTTAAAACAACAAATAGGAGCGAGCACCTTCAATCGCAGCTCAGACCTCTAATTTCAATGCCTATCTACTCTCTTGATTGGTGCCAATCACTTTGCTGAGCTCAATCACTGTTGTTCCTCAACCTTTTCTAATTTTTTTCACAACCTCTATCGTTCTTCGATATTTTTACTTGACAAACAACATCAGACTAGTCAAACATTACATTTTATAAACACTGTGATCACCTTTTTCTCTCCTCTTCATTCTATACGCGATACAGGGTTTTAGACGTAAGCTTACATAAACCTGTTTACCCGTTGTATGTTTCTGCTCTACCCCCATTAGACTTGAAACATCTCCCTCTGAAACTTCCTTGAGCCAGGACTTCTAGGCGCTACCTTTTCTCAAAAATATTTCGCGTTACTCAGAAATTATCATGATCCCCTTAATATGTACATGAACAGGTTTTATTCATTTTCTGTTGCCTCTGTCTTTCAGAATGCATACCATAATTCATAGATGGCAGGTGTGCTATGCTGGCGGTCATGAGCAGACGCCCCTGACAGAAATGAGACCATACTGCAGTTTGACACTCACGTTATCATCTTTTTCAGGCATCTCCCCCTGTCTGCCAGCACATCAACATGAAGCCTGGGTCCTTGTCCATGAATCTTATGAACTGAACTGAAGGCCCTGACCCCCATCCTCCATCAAACACTAGGCATACATTAACATTCCCCAGAGAGAGAGATGAGAGAAAATCAGGCACCTGGGAGTTTCTCAGCAGTCTTTATTAGCTGTAGTTACAAGACACGCTCTGGACACACTCAAAGAAATGTTGCCTTTCCCCTGCTTTTATAGTCTGGTGTACACTAAGCCCACATTAATCATAACTGGCATCCACAATTTTCTCTGACGCACAAAACTGATAAGCTTATTTTAGATGTGGCTAGACACGACTATGACAGTTGTTAACTTCTGCCAAGAATACCTTCATTACATCAGTGTCTACTCTTTATCTAATTTTTGAGGTCCTGCCAAGTTAGTTAGTGCCTATTACTGTAGCAGGAATTGATCAACATTATTATATGGTGCCAAATAATAGCTGTCTCTCAAAATGGTCTGCATGATGCACATTGTGCACTTGTCATTAAGTACATAGATACATGTATCCAAGTTTCCCTTGCTTTATCTGGCTTCATCATTAATCTTGTCTGCTTTTCCTGCCAAGTTCCAATTGTAACCTCACAAACCAAATCACTTTACTGCAAGATGCTGCCAAAGACTACCTCCAATGTATCAGCCTCTGTTGCTTGTCTGAAATCTCTTGGCATGAGTCATAATCTCTCACACCTGGAAACCATTTTGTACTTGAGTTATCCATTTTGAATATATATCTTAGTTTGACACTATATGCATTCTTCAGAGAGCTATTATTGTTTTATTTAAGCATCTCTCGCATTGTATCCCTTATTCATAATATATCTTTATACATGTATGGTATGTGTGTAATATTTTAAGCACCCTTCACTTCCTGGGTCATCCTAATCCAAATATGCGCAAATAAAGGCACTATAATCCTGAGTTCTGCAATAATTGAACCATTTGATCTGCCTATCATGTTATCTATACTCAGTTGGGGGGGGGGGGCTTGGCACCCCCTATACAGATAGGTTTAAGTATCAATGTAATGTCAACATTTTTGCCAGTGTTTGTTATATGAGTATTCAGTTGTATGCTCATTCATCACATTGCACTTCATGAAACAAGATACAACACTATGACAATTATTTGTTATGGAACAACCACAAATGCTAAAAGTATTGCCTTTGATAATGCTTATTAGATGAGTGTTCAGTCGTATACACATGTTTGTATGTGATATTACACTGTATGAAACAGGTTATTAAGCGATGACCATTTATTTGTCAATTAACAAGTGCAAACACCTAAAATAATGGCTTTGATGATGCTTGTTAGATGAGTTATCAGAAGTTTGTTTATTTAGTCACATAGCTTATTACACTTTGCAAAATGAGTCACAAAGCTATGCCTATTTGTCTGCCAATGAATGAGTACAAATGCCAAAACCATTGGCCCTCATTACGACCCTGGCGGAGGTCCATGGTGCAATTTGCACCATGGACCATGGCGCAGAGCTGCCAACTCCGCCATGGGGGTTGGCGGACTTACCGCCCCATTCCGACCTTGGCGGGGCGGTAAGTCCCCAATCCCCATTTACCCTTCCCCATTCCCATTTTTGCCCCATAGGGTATAATGGGAGTGGGGAAGGCATTAATTACGCCACCGTAGAATACGGTGGCGTAATTAACGAGGGGACCCGTAGCGCCATGGATTTTTCCGCCCGGAAAATCCGGGCGTAAAAATCACCATGGCGCTACGGAAAGTCCTAATCTGGCGGAGAGGTACGCCATGCATTACGCTGGCGTAAACCCCTCTCCGCCAGGGTCGTAATGAGGGCCATTGTCTTTTTTAATGATTGCTAGATTCGTTTGCATACAATTGTATGTTTGTGTGGCATATTACACTTTATAAAGGAACCTATACAGCTGCACCATTTGTCTATTAACAAACATTTACAGAGTCCAAAAGTATTGGCATTTTCAATGCTTGTTAGGTGAGTTTTCTTTCATATGTTCATGTGCTCGCATAGCTTATTACACTTTGTGATAGGAGATGATAAGTTATGACCATTTGTTTGGCAATGAGCAAGTAGAAGTGCCAAGATCATTCACTTTGATAATGCTTGTTAGATGAGTTTATATTGTTTATATGTTCATATATCATAATACACTTTACGAAACGAGATATGAAGACTAAGTTGCCAAGGTAGGACCTTTCCTTTGGTAATTGAGCAAGTACAACATTCAAAATTATTCACATTGCCAATGCTTGTTTGATTTCTTTCAGCCATATGTTTGAATAGCATGCAGCATTTTTTAGAAATGAGATACAAGAGTAAAACCATGTTTTTGCCAATGCACAACTAGAAATGGCACAATTTGTTTGCCAATACTTATAAGATGAGTTTTCAATCGTATGTTCATATACCACATTGCACTTTACATAAGGGAATACAAAGGTTCAACCAATTGTTTCTCAATGACGAACTTTAAATACCACAACTATTGTCTTTGCCAATGCATTTTGGATGACTTTTCAGTCTTCCTTTCTTATATCATACTACACTTTCTGAAAGAAGATATATGAAGCTATGACCATTTGTCAATGAAGAAGTACAAACAACAAAACTATGGGCTTTTTCAATGCTTTTTGTTTTTACTGTGTCATTGGTCTGTAGTAGTTGTATTTTGAATGGTACTATTATGAAAGAAGATACAACGATATCTCCATTTCTTTGGCAATAAACAATGACAAAGGGCAAAATTATTTGCTTTGCCAATGCTTGTTTTCAGTTGTATATTTGTATTTCATGTTATACTTAAAAAAATAGATACATACTATGACCATTTATTTGACAATGATCAACTACAAACACCAGAAATATTGTAATTTCTGGGGCTTGGTAGATGAGTTTTCAGTTATATGTTCATATATTTATTTAATTGATATAGCGCTCATACAACCCTGAGGCATTAAGGCACTGTTACAAGTCAAGTAGAGGAGTTGTGTAATACAGTCACAATGATCCTGTAGCAGGCATGTATTGGGTACATTTACAAAATGGTAACATGGTTGCAATGCATACAGCCAAAGTCATGCAACATAATATACATTATAGTGGTGTTTTGAGTCATACATCTGAACAAGCTTTTTAGGTGTGGAGCTGAGTTTTAAGAGCTTTATGAAACAACCAATATGATTTATCAACGCTCAAGCAGGGAGGGAGGTCATTCCAGAGTCTCGCTGAAAGGTAGGGGAAACTTGAGCCTCCGGCTTTGCATCTCTTTACTTTGGAGATGATAAGTCAATCAGTGTAGGTGGCCCTCATAGGTCTTTTGGAGTGAGCTTTTGTAATTCTCTGGGTGGGGGAGGGGGATGCTGAGTTGGAGAAGCACTTGTGGGCAATGGGGAGTGCTTTAAAGGTGATGCGCTTCCCTGATGGGGAGCCAGTGCATATCTCTCCTAGCTTTGGTGATGTGTTCTCTTTTTGCAATGTTAAGGGCTGCTCCCAGGGCGTTGTTTTGTATGACTTGTGGTTGTTTCCCGAGGATGTGGATGTGAATAAGGCTTTGCAGTAGTCAATCTTGGAGCTAATGATAGCACAGGCAATGGTATGGCAGTTATTTTTAGAGAGGATGGGTCTGGCGGCATAGAGGACTTTGGTGGCATAGGCTGCTGAGGAGGCAATTGCGTTTTCTTGTCTTGTCATGGTGAGAGAGGCATCAAGATAGACTCCCAGAGTGTTGACCATAGTTGAGACTGGTATTGAGCAGCTGTCTATTCGGAAGGCAGTGTAATGAAAGTGGAGGGACTTGGGGGCATTGGGTGTGCCTGCAATTAAGATTTCTGTTTTGTCTGTATTAAGGCAAAGATGGTTAGCTGCCATCCAGGCCTCTATTGTAGAATAGATTGTATTGAGGGTGTTGGAATCATCTGGATAGTTGCCTGAGAGTGGGATTAGGATTTGGGTGTCATCAACCTAGTTTGTGAAAGCTACCCTGTGGGAGTCCCAGATATTTAAGAGTGGCCTTGTAAAGATGCTGTAAAGGGTTGGCGCGATTCAGGAGCCTTGGGGCACATCAACACATGATGGGGGAAGGAGAGGGGTTAGCAATCTCTGAGAAGACCCTCGTGACCCTTCCTTCCAAGAGATAAGCGATCCGGCAGTGGCTTGAGGGGAGAAATTTGCATGCATGGTGAGATGGTGACAGAGGATTTTGTGGTTGACAAGGGCGAATAGGTTGAGGAGGAAGGATCAAGGCAGAGTTGCCTTCATCCTTGATTGCATCTATCTGATTTTTTAGATCCAGGAGGGTAGATTCAGAGCCGTGCCCTGGGCTGGAGCCAGATTGTCGCATCCCTAAGATTTTGTTGTTCTCCAGGAACTGTTGAACATGCAGGTAAGCTGCCCGGCCCAGGATTTTTAGTAGGAAGGGGAGGGGTGTGATTGCACTGTAGTTTGTTGGGATGGCTGTGTAAAGGGACTTTTTTTTAGAAGGGGAAGGACCCAAGCTTCTTTGAACGCTAGCTGGAACAAGGATTTTGGCGAAGGATGCATTTATGGAGGGAAGTGATAAAGGGGCTAGCAGGTCGGCACAGTCTTTGACGGGAGATGCAGGGATATGTCGCCTTTGCATTTGGAAGGTTTCAAGCTTTTGATCAATTTTAATCCTTTGCTTTCAGATAGGTCTCTGAAGGAGAACTGATTGGTGGAGGGAAGGGTTGGTGGCGGAAGGCCCCTGTTGGTGATGTTTGTGGGATCATTACTGAAAATAGCCTGTTGTTTAAGAATTTTCAAGTTCAGGGCGTAAATTTTGGCTAGTCGTTCTGCTTGGATATTGGAGCACCACGTAGCGCCTTTAGTGATGTTTGTGAGGGGTGGGGTGGGGTAGGGGATTCAAGTTCTCTGAAGATAGTAAAGATTTTCTTTTACATCAGTCTTGGCATTGTTGATTCTAGAATTGAATGAGTTTGATTTAGCTGTGATGGTGACAGATTTGTACTGTTTGGCTATTTTGGAAAATCTAAATTTTCAAAGTATTGGTAGGGTTCTTTAACCATACTAGCTGGGCTTATCTTTTCTGATTGCGTAGAGCCAAAAGGTAATTGGAAAACCAGGAGTTAGAGTGGCTGACTGTTTTAGCTTTGTGCGGCACTAAGGGGGGGCTAAGGTGTTTATTGCTTTGGATAGGATTGAGGAGTAAGTATCCACTAACGTGTTGAGGTTTGAGCCGAATAGGGGCTGGAGGACTGGGGTGTCGCGCAACAGCAGAATGTCATCTCCTGTGAGCCTCCAAGAGCTGCGTGTTGTAGCTCGGGCTAAAGGGTTGAGCGTGGGTTTTGCTTTGGAGTGGAGTGGGATGGAGAAATTGATGATATGGTGGTCAGACCAAGGACAAGGTGTGATGGTACTGGTGGAGATCTCACAGTTGTGATCAGCAATCCAGTCTAGAGTGCATAATTTCCTGTGAGTGGGGGAAGTGGTACACTGGAAAAAGCCTAATGTGTCTAGTGCATCGGATAGTGATGTTTCTTTTGGGTCGTTGGGGTCGTAGAGGCCCAGATTAAGGTCTCCTAGCAAGATCACTTTTTAGGAGGCTTTTAAATTGTCTTGAAAATATGCAGTAGGTTAGACTCGAAGTTGAGAAGGGGGCTGGGTGGGCCAAAGATGAGTTGAAATGTGATGGTGCAAGTGAGTGATGGTGTGCGTTTGAGTGAGAGCAGGTTGGTGTTACCTTCGATGGATGTGGTGCAATATCTGAAAGAAAGGGAATCCCTGGCTATCAGGGGAACTCCACCGCCTCTGGAGGTAAGTCTGTCATTCCAAAAGATGGTGTACCGTGAAGGTATGGCTAGGGATAGGGCAGGGCCAGAGGCCTCATGGAGCCATGTTTAGTAGATAGCTAAGGTGTCGAGGTTATGAGTGGTAATCAGGTTGTTAATGTCTAGTGCATGTGCAGGCATTGAGAGAGCATTGATTAGGGTGCAGGTCAGGAGGGGCTGAACGACAGGGGTAGGGGTGATAGGATATAGCTCTACTGGTGAGCCCTGATTAGCAGAGGTTTGGTGTAAAAGTTGGGCAGATGCCTGCTGTCTGGGGGAGGGTTTATTAGAAGGATGGGAGCTTGGTACGGCTGCCCTCTTCTCCTTTCTGAGGTCAGGAGAAATAATAAGGTTAGATAAGGTCTGGGTGACCTGGGAAAGGGTGGTTGTAAGGTAGTGAAGTAAACCAGGGGTGGTGTTGGGGTTGATCTTGGATGGACCGCAGTAGCAGCAGTGTCGAGATACTGTGTTCTCTCTATGACTTGGCTCTGGACTTTGCGTTGGGCTGAGGACATAGCCTTGCGGGCTAAGGGTATTTTCCCTCCAGTGAGGAAAAGCATGGTTACTATGGCTAGGAGGCACTAAAGTGTCTGGTGTGAGAGTGGTGCTTATTGAACACTTAGGTGAAGCAGCAAGAGGTAGCTCTTATTGGTAGATGGAGGTGCTGCTAGTGCGCATTGCGAGTCTGGAGTTCCTGGAATGCATGTTTTGGGGCCATGTGGGAAATGAGGTGTTGCTGAAGCGTGAGCGTAATCTGGGGTTTCTAGCTGCTGACCACCTGCCAGATGGGCTCAAGAGCGTATCCTTTGGGCTATGGAGGGGCAGCACTGGCAGTGTGGGGCAGCTGTAAGTGCTGGTTGGTAGATGCATATGCTGTGGGGAGTCAGCCCCTTTCGTGGCAGCAGTAAGAGGTGGACCTGTGTATAGAGGAGGGCTTAGCAGACAATTGTGTGCAGGGCACTGTTGTCCTTGGGGGATAGAGGGATTTCTTTGCTATTTGGCTAAAGTAGCCCCTCTCCTCTTCTTGGAGAATAGCAGCAGAGTACTCACGTGCGCATGCGCACGCAGAGAGGATTGTGGAGGTAGTAGTTGCATGGAGCGGCGATTCGCGCTATGCCGCTTGATCGCTTAGGTCATGCTGGAAGCAAGAGTAACTGGTGATAATGCTCATGGTGTGGGCGGCAGCTAATGTGGCAGCTTGCCTATTTATGGAGGCGCTACTTGATGTGATGGGCATGCAGAGGCCGTTCATGGCTGCGTTGGGGCTGGATGTCGTGCACCGAGCAGCAGTAACATTGCATGGCTTAGGAGAGATGAAGAGAGATACTGGTGCATTGTGTGCACGCACTGCCGGGCAGATGTGAGAAAGGGGCTAGGAGGGGCAAAGGGATGGTTGTGTGGCATGATATTCTTACATAAACAGAGATAGATTTAGTATTGTAATTTATCAAGCATTGCTTAGCTGTTTCAAGGTCTAAGGTTGGACGCATGCGTGAGGAGTAATCTGTGGTTGTAGTTCTCTGAGCGGTGGTAGTGCTGTGTGCGGCTTCATCGCAAAGCTAGCATTTAGACGGTGAGTGGCTGGTATGAGCGTTCGGGATGCTTGTGTAGCAACTCTTACGCCGGGTATCGCAAACGAGCTGCTAGTCGCATAGTGGTTTGCCAAGCAAACGGGGCTGTTACTGATGGTATGATTACACTTTGTAGCTTCACCTGGATGAGGTGAGAATCAATTGGATGATCTTGTGGAATCATCTGGCGCGTTATGAGATTGCACTGTAGCAATCAATTTACGCTTTACAAACAAGATATCGAGCTATGACTATTTGTCAATCAACAACTACAAAGTCCAAACATTTGGTTTTGTCAATGCTTGTTTTTTGAAAATCAGATTTTATTGCCATTTTAGTTATACCAACTCAGAACAATATAAATAAATTCCTTAATAGTGCCAACTTTAACCCTATCCCCATGCCACGGATTCTCGATCTTATCTCCTTCAAAACAAATTGGACAATTAGTAATACCTCTTATTCAAGTCCGGGTTCTCCTCATGGAAACGCCTGAACCCTAGGCGTGTGAGTCTCTCCCCCGGTCCCAACTGTGAGTCCCAAGTCCAATAATGTCACTTCCCCATAAGGAGTTCACCTTTTTCTTTCTGCCACAGCCCCCTCCATCTCCTCAGCGCCTCCAGTTCTACCGCCCATATTTCTCAAAGAAAGGGTGCCAAGCACTTTCAATGTTAAACCTAGATTCGGCCAGAAGGTGAGTTAAATATTTAATGTCATATATGGCACGGTCCTTGGCAACACATTCCTTCTCTAAATGTATTTGCGGGTTCTTCCACAATTGGGACAGACAACATCTCGCTGCCACCAACATGATTTGGAACATATGCCCCCATTCCGTTTCAGGTTCCTTCTCAGTGATCACCCCAACAAGAACAAGCCATAGGAAGAGATCCCTCTGAATCCCATCCACCCCCTTTATCCACAACAGGACTTCCCTTCAGTATGTCCCTACCTTGTAACAGCCCCATCACATATGGATGTATTGTCTCCTTTCACAGTGACATTCCCAGCAGTGTGGGTCGTATCCATCTCTCATCTGGGCTATCATCACTGGGGGATAGTGCCACCTATGCAAAATGTTAAGGGCCTGATACCTGTATTGCCTGTACTGAAGGGATGCGGTGGTGCAGTGGTGCGGTAGGCCCATATGCACATCTGAACCCATAGTGCATCTTCGATATCTCTACCCAGGTCCTGTCCCCATTTGACCCTCGAGGAGGGAGGTTCCCTCGGGATTGCCAAGAAAAGCAATTTGTACATTCTGGCGTAATCATGAATCTTTAAAAATTCAAAATTTGTCAGTTCCCTCCTAAGGTTTTCCCCCACCTCTCCTCGGACAGGGCCTCTTTTAATAAAAAAAAAAAAATGAAAGGGCGATAGCTTGCATAAACCTAGGTCTTCCTCCAATTCCCCCAGAGATATGAAAGCCTTCCCTGCCAACAATTGTCCCGCCCTGCTGGGTCCCGCCGTATTCCATGATTCAAAAGCAAGTGGTTCCTCAATCCCAAGTGGAGGGGCCCAGATGCAACTCAAACATGATGGCCATGTTGTAAGCCACCTGTTATCCCCTGCCTCTTTCCAGAGAGACCACAGAACCTCCAGGACCGGATGGTGCATGATGCTGTTCGGGATGCGAGCCCTGGGAACCCATAACCATTCGTCCAATGTAACCGGGGCCAGTACTTCGTTATCCATTGCCACCCATTGTTTCCCCGATCCCGGATAGAAGTGGTCCACAAAGACTCGCAACTGAGTCTCTTTGTAATATGTTGCCAAGTCTGGGAACCCCACTCCCCCCTCTTCTTTTGTCCGAGTTAATGTCTCATAGGTTATTGTGTGCATCTTCCCCTCCTAGAGGAATCGCAACAAGGTTTGCTTCACCTTGGCTAGGAAAGATGCAGGTATGGATGTCGCCAACATTTGAAACAAGAACAAGAATTTGGGGAGAACCGACATCTTTATAGAGTTCAGCTGCACCATCCAAGACAACCCCGCCCATCTCTCCATGTCTCATTTCACAGCCGCCCATAGGGGGAGGAAGTTACCGGGGAAGACTTCCCCCCGAATGTTTGGTTACCTGGATCCCCAGATGATGGAAGGTCTCATTCTGCACCTTAAATGGAAGCCCGGCCACATAGTTCCTCTCCTCATCCGACAATCCCCCAATTATGAACACCACTGACTTCCCAGATTTACTTTAAAGCCAGACAACTTCCAATAATACTCCAGACTTTCCAACACATGGGGTACCGAGTGTGAATGTAAGTAACCTAGAGCAAGGCATCATCTGCAAAGAGGCTTATATTACAGTGTGTCGAAGATCTTGCCAGCCACGTTAAGGAGGGAGATGGGCCTGTACGAGGCACAGTCAGCTGAGTCCTTCCCTAGTTTTGGAATGACCGCTATGAGAGCCTGGAGACAAGACAGTGGTATTGTGTCTCTTCCTCCTAGTAGGTTAAACAGCTTGGCCAAGGGCTTCGCCAGCAGGGTCTGATACTGCTTATAAATATCAGCCCTAAGGCCATCCCCTCCTGGGGCCTTCCCTTCCTTCAACCTTTTGATGGCTCCCAGCACCTCCTCCCCTGTCACCTCCCCCTCCAAAGCATCCCTTTCAAGCCCTGTGAGCTTGGGGAGGTTTTGCTAGACCAAATACTGCTGCATGTCCTCTGCAGGTTGCGTTGGCAGCCTAGCATATAGGTCTTTGTAGAATTTAGCAAAGCAACCCACTATGTCCTTTCCCCCCCCCTGGACCCGTCCCCCAATGTCCCGGATTCCCTCTACCCTCCTTTCCATCCTACAACCTCTCACCCTGTCCCCCCTCTCATAATATCTCCTCCCCAGACCTCCCTAATTAGGACTGTATGGAGCTCCTGTCTCTTGTCCCTCATATCATTCAGTAAGGCCTCTGTATCCATGCCCCCCTGGTTAAGCTGCAGGTGCATTGCTCTCAGGTCTTCACGGAGCCTAGTTTCTATCAGTGCCCTCTTGTGCTTCTTACGGGCCCCCTCTGCAATGAGTAGACCTCGGAAGGTGGCCTTGGCCACCTCCCAGACCATTGTCATACCCGTCTCCCCATTATCATTGATTTAAAAATAGGCCTGTATCTCCTTCCTCAAAAACTCTGGAATACCTGGCATCTCAACAAGTTATCGTTACATCTCCACCTATAGCTCTATAGGGTCTCCACTATCTTCCAGCTCACCATAATGAGCTTGTGGTCTGACCACGTAATGGCTTCCACCCTTGGCACCCCATCCTCACCCTCCTGCTCCCTTGGAATCAACAGGAGGACGATCCTTGTATATGATTGATGTGGGGTGAAAAAAAGTTTTAGCCCCCCGGTCCCGGCCAGGTCTTGCGACACACCTCCCCCAGAAGTGGTCCCGCAGAAGGTCCCTCAGGGCAAGATTATCTCTCGTCACCCCTCTCGCGCCAATCCCTTTGTTGACCAGCAATCCAGCTGCGGGTCCAGTATCAAATTGAAACCCCCCAGCAGCATTGCCCCCTCTGCCCACCCGTCTATCACTCTAAACACCTGACGTATAAACCCCAACTGGCACGCATTAGGTGCGGAAAGGGTGGCCAGTGTAATCTGCCTACCCTTGTAAGTGCCTTTTATTCCCAAGAATATTCCCCCAAAGCCCCTCTTAGTCTCGATTTCCTTCAGACAAAATGACTTGCCAAACAGTATTCCCACCCCCTCCTTCTTAGATGATCTATGCGAAGCCAAAAATTCCCCCCTATCTTTTTGCCTTTTATTGATGATTCTGCCCCCTGTGGGTAGTGGGTTTCTTGCAGGAAGAGGACCATGAGTTTTTGTTTGCAGAAAATGTTACTGGTGAGGGACCGTTTGTTTTGAGAGCTCAAACCCTTGACGTTCAGCGTATCGATCATCCCTTCAACCATTCCCCCTCTTTACCTTTCGCCCATTACTCCTCTTGCATCTAACAAGGCCCGTAGCCTTCCTACTATTTAGAATCTGTGGCATTCCCTGTTTTCCCTCACCCCTCCTCCCACTACCACCCATCCCCACCCTTCCCACCTTTCCCTCCGACCCTCCGCCTAAACTGAGGTGTCCGTTCCCATCTCCCAGTCATGCTGGGCATGGTCAACGAACCATCAGAGACTTGTCCCGTAACTTGGGTGTCATATTAAGCAGGTCTACAATTCCCATATCTCTGAGACAGTCAGGGGGGTTGCGTAAGCCCCATCAGTTCCAAACTGATCCCCGAGCATCGCCCTCCAACACCCTGTTAATCCCTTCTCAACCATGTGCATTCAACCTTCAAAACCTTCTATGTATTTTAACAACTGAAACCTCAAACAGAGTGTACCGCTGGCCCCTCTCACACCAGCATGAAACAGCCAAACAGTGGTGACTCCATAGTCATTTGTCTCCTACTGGGCCCCTAAGAACATTGTGTGGATAAACAGCACTATTTAACGCCTCGTCCCATGAGGAGTCCTCGTTCCGTAGTGGGGGTTGGGGGGCAGCTGCTGAAACTTCGGGCCTCCTTTCACCCTTCGCTTTCCTCGTACCGAGTCTGGGCCTATGAGTCTCTGAGTAGGGTCCAGGCCTGCCCACCCAGCTCCGAAGAAGGGCCCTCCCGACTGCCAACCAACTCCTCTGTGATACTCTGAATGTTCTCTTCTGCCACCAGGTGATGCCTCTCCCCTTCCCATTCGAACACGAAGGATATTGGATAGGCCCAATGGTACTGAACCCCCTTTTCCTGCAGCCACTTGGTAGGGTCCCACATTTCTTTCGTCTCAGCAACATGTGGGCCGAGAGGTCCTGGAAAATGGGCACTTTTGAGTCACCATATAGTATTTCCCTTAGGCGTTTAGCTTTTTGAGTATCCTCACTTTGTCCCATAGTAGTGCATGTGTGTCAAGACCGTACGGGGGCCATGGACCCCTCCACCTGCCCGGTGCACTCTGTCAATCATGACCCTTTCACTGTCCTCCGTTCCGAGGACCATCCTTATTATGTCCTGCACCTTATGCTCCAAACCTGCCAGGGTCTCACCCTCCACCTCCAGCAGCCAGAAGAAATGAAGATTGTTCCTTCTCTTAAGGTTTTCAATGTCGTCCACCTTGAGGCGTAGTTCCTCTTCTCAGTGCTCCATCTCCATGAAGTGAGCCTCCATCTGCGTTCCCAAGATCCCAGGTGACGTTTGGCTTGCCTCAACCCCATTCATTCGCTCTTCCAGTGTGGACACCTTAGCCGAGAGGTCAGCCGGTCTCACCCCATCCTCATCCCCGAATCTCCTCGAGGATGGTCTGTATGTCCGTCTTTATGGAGCCAAATTCTGCCGATGGTGGTGGCGCGCTCACGGGCCTCCATTGTGGTGTCCGCTGTGTGAAACTGATATTGTGCCAGGGCCTCCTCCCAACTCATGGAGTGTCCCTCCTTTATTCCCTGGGAGTCTCAAATACTGTTCCACTACTTCACAGGCACCCCTTCCAGAGTTAGATCCTGTGTATGTAGGTAATGCAACTGTTTTTTCAAGGAGAAGAGGAGGTGCCAACCTGGCCGGGGGTGTCTTGTGACTCATAGGGCCTGTCGCCCGCGTTTTCCCTTCCACAAAGTCTTTGTTTCCAAGTTGGGTTGTTGCACCCTTCCTGCTGGTCTAGAGGGGGGTGTCTCTCGGACGGTGTATATGTCGCAATAATTATCCCCACCCCACCCTTCCACTAGTCAGTTTCTATCCCCAAGGATTGGGGAATGTACCCCAACAGGGCGCCTGGCCATCCACCTCGGGGGCCTGTTGTCTCCCACCCCCATGGGGCTGTCTGCAGTCCTCTGGGGTCTGGCCCAGCAGTCAGCACCTTGCGTTGCTTTCCGAGTCACGGTATATGGCAGGGTGTTCTGGTTGACTCCTTACAGGGCCTTCCTCATGGGCTCTGTGTCCCCTTTCCACTACTATTCATAGGAGGTGCTGACACCAGGATCCATCCACCTCCCCGGGTGGCATGTGAGGGGATGCCGTCGAGCTTTAGTAGTCCCTGTGGGCTCATTTGCTATCTTCACTCCTGGCTGGGCTGCGTCGGGTGCCTGGGGCCTTCGGAGGCACAGGTCGCCTCCCCCGGACACCTGCGATCGCCTGCTGCCTGGGCCCAGTCTCCCTCATAGAATGCTGGTGCCGCGGTGCAGCATCTGCAGCCCCCACAAGGGCTTGGAGACCCCACTGCTCCCTCATCTGTTGCGTGCTGGACCTGCTGCGTGCTAGCTGGCTGCCGGTCCTTGGTCTGCTGCGTTCCTTCCTCATCACTGCAGGCAGCGTCGGGGAAGGCGCGCTCCCACGTCAGCCCTTGGCAGGGGGTCGCTGTGCCAGGGGAGAGGGCCTCTTCATCCCATCAGTGATCAGTTCACGCACTCTCCGGTCTCAGCTGCATACAGGGAAGCATGTCCCCCGCGGCTCTGGTCTCATCCGTCACACCATCCGGGTCCGGGAGCCAGTCAGCTTCTCTGTGTTCGGATCCAGCGTGGTGCGTGGCTGTTGGGAATTATGCCCAGATACACCAGGCTGCATTTGAAGTGTAGGGGTCGGCCTCTGGACTTCTTTCTTGGTTGCCCCTGACGATTTCAGGTTCCAATGTATACATTTCGGCAATTTGAGCTTATAGAAGGCTGCTTTTCACATTAACACTGCATTGCGTCCCAGGCTGGGGACGGAGCACGGCAATCAGGCAGCCATCTTGCATGCACCCCCTGGTGGCCTCCCAATGCTTGTTTGATGAACGTTCCATTGTATTTGTGAATAGAATATTGCACCGCCCTTAAGAGATAAAAAGGTACACCCATCTATTTATCAATGAAGAATTACAAATCGCAGATACTACTGGTTTTGCCAGTGCTCATTCGATGAGTTTTTATTTTTATGTGGGTATATCATAATCCACCTAGCAAAACAAGTCAGTTTGGTTTGTTTGCACATATTCCATATTTCTGTCTGTCTGTCTTTGGGTGTCTTTCTAGCTATCATGTTCAGAAAATAATGTTTCTGTGTGTCGATCTCCATACTAGCAAGGTGAAAACATGAGCTTTCCATGATCAGATAGGTTAACCAGCCCTTAAGACACATCTATCACAATGTCACTGTTGAGACATTATTAATTGCTACACATGATGGTAGAGGATGGTAGAGACACAAATCTAATGTTGCAGCACATTTTGAATTTGTTCCACAAATGTGTTTTGCTACATTTTCCAGATATTGTACAGGGAGTTCCCCCTATTGAACTATCCTTTTGGTGAAAGACAAACGTAACCTTATATTAAAAGGTTACATTTTATCGACAATAGACAAGTGGTGCCACATTGAAAAAGTTAGACAAACATAATTACAAAGATTAAAACAAAAACACTTGAGTTTATATGGTTTCATAAATGACAGAATAAAAGGTACAGTGAACAAAAAGAGGACTTGTAAAACATAAACATAAAAATCAAAACATTAAACGATCTTGATTTTCTCATGTGTAAATTAGCAGTCAATTGTATTGTATGTGAGATTTATTCTGAACAGTTCATCTTCAAAAATATTTACTTATTCCTTTTCTAACGTGCACTTAATTTCATGAAATGTCTAAATTGAATTAACTGCCATCCTCTAAATGAAAAAGACATTTTCCATGGTCGGCTTAATTGAAACGTTCCAGTCTATTCCAGTTAAGACAACTTTTTTCAGGACCAAATGCAATTCACCCTGTGTATAGACAGGGTACCCATACAGTATTAGTTTGAGGTCTCATGAGATCATTCTCAAACATTTGATTATATACTTAATCGGCACTTATGGTACATGTTTAAGGTACACACAAAATCAAACTGTTTGTACATTAAATACACGTGGTGACCTCATAGCCTATGCGCATGGCATCATATTTGTAAATTTGGACATTTTTATAGTCTCATAAATTGTGTTATATGATACATCATCCAATGTAGCTTCATTCAAATGGGTCATGATTATCCACAATCCTTTAATATGATTGGAAATATGATACATGTTCCAATGTTTATATAGTGACTAGAGCACTTGTTGAACACGAGATGAGATTACATGTTATTTAGACATCTATTACTTTGAGTAGGTATTGTGTTTCAAAGGTTGCATGGCATACAGAGGTCAATAGTTGAATGACGAATTCATGATGTTAATATCAGGGACCAATCTGTAGAATCATTCAAAATCTCAGAGTGGAATTTCATACAATAAATCAATTTCCAACTCTTTCCATAGAAGGTCCTGTTCCATTTTCATTGCTAATTTCCAGATATGCCCAAAATCATAAGTGAATTGATCATCTGTTGGGGTACCTGGTTTGATTGAAATAACCTATATGTGAGGTATTTGCTTCAGCCTGTCTTGCAATGTTGCATTGAAACCAGTCCAGTTGAATACAATTAGAATAAGGACTTGTTTTCCTCGGTTGATTTTTGGAGTATTTGACCATTGGATCATCATCCATCCTGCTTGCGTTCTCAACTTTCCATGTAGTAGAATTTGCTAGGTGTCCAGTTTAGCATTACAAAAATCCCAAGTATGTTTCTGGAAACGTTCTCAAATCCTTAACTCTTCTGTTAGCTTTAGGAGATTTGGGCCATTGTAGGAGATGAAGTCTGTCATGTATCATGGTAGGTTTTGTAGTGAACGATTCATCATGCCTATATCGGACAATGTTATGTACTGTGATTCATTTTTGTCATCACATTCTTGTCACCACAGTTGCATAAAAGGTTCCCTTTCCATCAGGTGTGTCCTCACAGAATTCACAATTATCTGCAGCACAGTACATACATCTTCCTTTCACAAGGCCGATTGGTACATATATTCCTCCATTACCTTCTATGCAGCGTAGAATTCATCGGCTAACACTGTATCAAGTTAGAGAACTTATTATAGTCCATCGATGAACCAAAGCCATGCATTAGCTGAAACAAGAATTTGCGTCCAGTTTTGAAACTTATCATTAGGCCATGTGATAGGGTCATGATCATGACTCTGTCAGGGGGTGCAGGGGCCCCCCTCAAAGTGGGGTAGGTGGCCTTCAATGTACAGCCAGAGTCAGTCCTACCTCAGGGCTGGCAAGGGAGGTGTTGAGAGGAACCTCAGTCCCTGGCTCCCCCAGAGTGCTGAAGTATTTGCAAGACAATTGCTTCTCTCTCCCTGCCTCAATACCTATCAGCCTCTGACCTGGCCAGGCCTCGTTTTCTTCCTTTTCAGAGAATGGGAGTAGGTGTGAACCCCTAAACCCTGATAAGCCTGACAGAAGTAATGGGTCATGAGGATCAAGGCAAAGTAGTGGAAGACCAAAGAATCCAGTACCAGTATGCACACGGGATCAACTGGGAACACCAGTACTGGAGCCACAGGAATTGAATTGTGGCAAGATGTGGAAAGGACTGTGATTTTCCCTCCACAAGGGCAATGCGACACCCAACACCTGAACCACCAACCCCTAGCAGACCCCAATGGAATGGTGGGATAACAGAAAACTGACTGAGAATGGAAGAGACTGCAGGGGAATATGAAAATACAGAAATCCTCCCCAAACCCTGGTTGGAAACAAAACCCCCAAACACTTGAAGATAATCACAGGGACAAATGAGTATCCTGGGCACAGGGCTGCTAGCACAATAGTGGTGACTGAAAAAGGGGGCAGTACTAGAAGCTTTCTTAAAGAATGTCATGGGAAGCCCTGGCCCCCACGGGAGTAAGAGATTGTCCAAGGGGATCAGGTGATATAGAGGGCTAATCGGGACAGGAAGGAACTCCACAACAGGGAAGGCTGGGCTATATAGAGAGATATTGTGTGACAAGAACAGGGGACAGAGTATGCTGTCTGAGAGGGGGAGAGAGGTAAGACTAGTAAACAGACTATAGGACGATGGGAGAGGCCAGCTGGGGGGTGATACAGGATAAGCAGTGGAAGGAGTGGAGACAGAGAAAGGGAGAGAGAGAGAGAGAGAGAGAGAGACAGATGAGGCGAGAAGAGAGGAGATAGGTGAGTGAGGAGAATCAGCGGAGTCAAGCATTGAAACAAAAGGAGACAGAACCACCAGAAAATCCCATGAGGTGCCTTTGGAAGTCCCTGGGGAAGTCCTTGGCGAACAGAGTTAAATAATGCGAGAGCAGTTGCCCCCCTTAAGGATAAAGGATAGATACAGAGAATAGGGGTCACCTAGCAATAGTTTACCAAAATTTGCGAATCATTTTGGGGGGATAGGGGAGTTTGTTTTAGGGCGGTACAAGCACACTTGCAAGTTGAGGTAAACTGCAGGGACCATGCCTTATCTGGGAATCCTGAATGTTTTGAAAAATAAATTGCAAAATAAAAAAATTAAACATACTCATTGTCATGACATTCTTGGCGCAAAGTATCACACATTTGGTCCTGGCTTTGTTCAAGCCCGGAAACAGAGGCCACCCACAAGGGGGAAGCCAGAGGTACACACATCTCCTAGGAAAAGATGGCCAGCCATTTGAAACGCACTCATTGTCGTGAGATTCTTGGATAAAAGCATCACAGCAAAAACAACCTAAAATGGAATTTCATGTGTTCGTCTTACTTTTACTGAAGTTAAGGCGCCATATGATGCCTTCCTTTGTATTATGCACTCATACATTAGAGTTTGCGACAAAGTAGCAGCCTTCTGGTTTAATTGTTTATTTTTAGTCTGTAAACTATCTAGCATTCTTCTCTGGCATAGGCACAATTTGAAAAGGGATAACACTTCTCGCGGTATTGCTTTTGTGACTTTTTCCTGCATGATGGAAGTTGTGAATTTTCATTTCTCCTTTTCTGCAATTTTTTCCCTAGTGATTTAGCATCATACTAGAGTCCCATCATATTTGCAACTATTTACGACTTACTTCTGCACGTGAAAGAACAGGATTGTTAAATGATTTCAAAGACAATTGCTGCGATTTCTTCTGGGAGACAGGATTGCTGAAAACTACATCTATGTAAAAAATATCATTTTCCCCAAAAAAAATCAGAGATTTTAATGATGTATCCTCCTATTTAACACCTTTTGAAGAAGCAGGTGTCCTTGTAGTATTGCTCAGTATCTACCGTTGTGATAACCTTACCGTCCAAAAGGCCTCTGATAAACAGTCAACAAATTCTACCTGGCATATACATTCTGGCACATTTGGTGGCATTTCATCATTACAAGTTGTGCGGAATGCATTTAACGGCGCCGGTTATGGTGCCGGCGCCGTTAAACGCATTCCGCATTATTACGAGGTTCCCTCGCGGGACCCGCTCTGGACGTCTGGTTTATCCAGATGTCCAGAGCGGGTCCCGCGAGGGAACCAGGGAGCTGACAACGGGCCCTCTTGTAATGGGCCCGTTGTTAGCCCCCTCCCCATTCCCATTGAGCCCTATGGGGGCTCGAATGGGAATGGGGTCCGGGTTCCCTGAATGGGGAAATACCGGGCCCTCCATACTCGGAATGGCCCGATATTATCCCAATCAGGGAACTGGGACCCCTACACGGTTTTGGAGGCAGCCATGGCACCAATAGCGCCATGGCTACCTCCAAAGTCGTAATGAGGCCCATTGTGCACACTTTCTGCATAGAATTCTTTGTGACATACTATGTCAAATATATGGTCATCTTTTGGGTGGATGCACCCACTCAGCTACAATTTTCATTGGATATTTTCACTCAACTGAACAGACTAAATCATTTTTGACCTGCACCTTTAGTACAAAGAGAGCGAAATATATTCCTTCTAGCTTCAGGTCTATCGCAAAATAAGCAGGAATGTTTTGGTAAATGAGTACCTGTACTTGGGATCATGATTAGGGAAGGTCCCTATGCACTGAGCTCTCAACAGCATCTTCATGTTCTGTCAGCTGTGCTTCGTGTGTCTGGCCTGCAGTCCATCAAGATTAACTTTGTGTCTGTATTTCTTGTAACAGAACGGATGCCATTATTTATTCTATGGTTGTATTTTCAAAATATTTTTCGAGGTGTTTTTTAATCCCTGTCTTTGCAATTATTTCAAATTCTTAGAGCGTCCATGGCTGTTAAGTAGATTTACAGTTTTTAACTTGACACATTAAACTGAAATCAAACTTTATACCACTCGAATTTTTGAATTTGTGTTATGATGGTTCATCTATATGTCATCCACCTACCATCATTTCAGTCAAATGGTTGTCCCTGAAACAGCCGATTCATGGAATTAATGTGCGCTGAAATTTTCAGCGCAAGGGTGCGAAAGCGTGCAAAAACGTGCGAATCGCAGTGCCAGTGTGAAAATCGCAGCGAAACCCGCGCACAGTGATTCATGGAAGTCCGTGCGCATGTAAATCCCAGGACGTGCGCCAAAATTCTGCGTGGCGCATGCTGGCGCACACGTCTCCAAACAGGGTGTGCTACGTGCACTGCAAAATCGCACATAGGGCCTCATTAGGACCCAGGCGGAGTGGGTTTCCGCCAGCGCTAATCGCGGCGGACCCGTCCGCCGTACTACGAGTTCCCTTAGCGCCATGGAGGTTTTCTCCGCCTGGTTTTACCAGGCGGAGAAAACCATGGCGCTACGGGACCTCGTTGTTAATTACGCCACCGTATTTTACGGTGGCGTAATTAACTCCTTCCCCACTCCCATTATACCCTATGGGGCAAGAATGGGAATGGGGAAGGGCAGAATGGGGATTGGGGATTTACCGCTCCGCCGAGGTCGGAATGGGGCGGTAAATCCGCCAACCCCCATGGCGCTATCGACGGCTTTCCGCCGTGCTTCGCGGTGCATTTAGCACCGCGAAATCCGCCTGGGTCCTAATGAGGCCCATAGTGTGGCGCACACAACAAAAGTAGGAGGAACAGAGGGCGTGACACGCGGAATGGGGAACAACATGTGAAAATGTGGGCGTCACGGGGAAAATACAGGAGGCAAATGTGTGGAACGCCCACACGCACGTTCAAAACACGTATTCATGGATTCGAACGGGGCTAACGCGTGCGCCAAAAAAGATGCGCTAATCCTGAAACACAGACGCCAGCAGGAAGCAGGCGTACATGGACCCACGCATAAAAGTGCGCGCAAACAACAAACAAGCTCAGACGCCAGGATGAATATACCGTTCCTAGCAGCAGTGGTCGTGGGATACCGCAGGAGGAGGAGGAGGAGGATAGTCAGGCCCAGAATTTTCACACCCAGAAACAGCCTTTTTGGGATGCCTGATGACCAGGTGTATGGGAGGTACAGGTTTCCACCTCACATAATACTCGACCTGGTGAGTGAGTGGGAGGATGACCTCACATCATCCACCCTGTGCTCCCAAGCACTCAGCCCCCTGGAGAAGGTCCTTAATGTACTGCACTTCTTGACCACTGGATCATTTCAGCGGACAAGTGCTATAGTGGGGGGGTGTCACAGGCCACGCAGTCACGTTGCCTACACCAGGTCTTGACCATCATGACTGCACGCCCATCAGTCCGCAGGCACATATACCTGCCCAGAACACCTGCAGAAAGGCAGGCTGCCGCTCAGGATTTCTACGGGGTGACACAATTCCCTAAAGTCCTAGGTGCCATTAATTGCACCCATGTGGCTCTACATCCCCCCAGGGCATCAGAGCACATCTATAGAAACCGCAAGCCATGGCATTCCATCAACGTCCAGGTAGTATGTGATGCCAAGGCAATCATCACCTCAGTATTTGCCAACTATCCAGGGTCCACCCACGACAGTTTTATTTACAGAATGTCAACCCTAAACCGGGACCTAGAAGCTGGGCGGCATGGCGATACATGGCTGCTCGGTGAGTATAAATGCCACAGCACATGCATGTATGTCAGATACTGAGTAATGTCACAACCCCACTAATGATACCCATCACCACCTCCCCAGGGGACAGTGCCTACCCTCTGAGAACTAACATGATGTCGCCAATTCGGAACCCCACCACGCCACCCGAGGTAAGATACAATACAGCCCACATTGCAACCCGCGGCATAGTGGAGCGCACATTCGGAGTGCTCAAGTCATGCTTTCGCTCCCTTGACCGTTCTGGTGGGCAGCTGTTATACGCTCCCCCAGTAGTGTGCAGGATCATAGTGGAAGCATGTGTCCTGCACAACGTTGCAACACGTTGGGGCCTGCCCGTGGACATGGTGGTGCCCCCACATCCCCAACCACATGCAAGGCCGCTGCGCATGGGAGGGGAAAGGGCATGGGGTGAGGCAGCCCGTACGCAGCTGGTGGCTAATTAATTCACCTAAAATCACACCCCTGTGGAGTGCACACAGCCCTGGCACATACCAGCTGACAATCAATGATGATGACATAAGGGACAGTCAACTGTCACAACCATACCAGCCTGAGATTGGTCACCTGGAAGTGTTACATTGTGTGCATCCCTACCTACACAAACACCACCAATGCTGTGTCATCAAAAGACACACTTCTATGCTGCTAAATACATTACCCCCTTGCAAAATACAACATGACAACAGTGCCATGTCACCCAACCCCTCCCCAGCACTGCCACCCAACACACCATCGCATGTCATGCTATGTGAGAGCAAACAAAGCAATCCCCAAAACATGACACAAGTGTCACAAAGTACAGTGTCCCTAATGGAAACTGGCCACACACAATATGCTCCCAGTAATGTAGAACTAACAACACACATGACCAAATTCTTACCAACAATACAATGCAGCTACACAACCTAAAACATAGCATAAACATGACAGTACTAAGTTAAAGTAGTGGTAGTCTTACAACCTGATTATGCCAGCACATCGACCACTTCCAACTGTACAGTGCTGCTGACACGCAAATGTGTAAGTGCACTGCTTACAACATGAACTCCATCTCCAAAGTAGACAGCTTTGGGAAGACATGAGGAATGAACCTGCAAATTAGGAGGAAGACATGGATGCACAAGCACATATCAATGCACCATGCAGTGTACAATACAACAACAATATCCACTAGGAATGTATACACAGTATTGACTACAGACTGCCCACACAGCTCATTGGAGTCCAACGTCACTGTGTAAGTCACTGTCACTTGGGCACACCCTTTGCAAGCCCATGGAAACGGGAAGCAGGAGGGTTGTGTGTCTCACGAACCCAAGCATCTAACCCAAACTCAGGACAAGCCTGCATGTGCCCAGCCGGAATACAGTGGATGCCCACGGGAGCCACACAAGGCAACACACTGTAAAAAAAAATCAAAAATCAAAAATGCCCATGTGGGAGCCGGCGGGGGAGGCCACCCAGGAGGTCTGAGGACAGGGTGCGCACCAACAGCCACCTGTGTGGATGTTGGGAAAAAAACCACCTCCATGGGCTCATGGCCTGCACAGCTATGCTAATGTGGGAGAACCGCTGCTGTCACTCTCATCACCCTCTGCTGCTGCCACAGGAGGTGGTGGTGCTATTGGAGGCAGCCCACGCAAAGCCCTGGTATGGTCCTCCATGGCAGCAAGCATGCGGGTGTGGAAGGTCTCGTTCTGGAGGATTATAGTGTGGAGATCCCCATGCACCACCTGACGTGATGCCCGGATCTCCTCCCGAGTTGCCTGCATCTCAGCTGAGAGCAAACGTGTGAGCCGCTCCAGCTGCTGTTTTGTCCTCAAGTTAGTGGAAGCCTCAAGGTCAACAAGAGTCTCCCTGAGGTGATGGAGTTCTACCCTCAGGGCTTCCCTGTGGCCCTGGGACTCTATTGATATCGATTGGCGTAGAGTCTCCAGTGCCGCCCGTCTGTCCCTGTTGGATGCCAACATGTCCTCCCTGTGTGATTGGCAAATGGAGTCTGTTGCCTGCTGTAGTTGCTCCATCTGCCTTTCAGGGGACAATGGAAGTGGCCACCCTCTCCATTGCTTGAGCCATCATCTCAACTGATGCTGCCTGTTGGGTTGCCATACCGTACATGGATTGTTCCCATGCGGAATTGCCTGGTGGCGTACGGCCACCGCGTCGGCGGGCACCACACCTGTTTGGGGCAAGGCGATCTGCGCCTTGCTGTGCCAGAACTGCCTGAAGCTGCAGGACTGCATTCCCCCTCTGATCTGCTGGCCCAGGAACAGGATCAGATGTTGTGGAGTGCGACCCTGCATCCGTAACCGCCAAAGGCGGACTTACCAACACTGACATCCCCATAGAGGGTTCGACCCCTGGTGCAGGTGGGTTGGACAGAACAGAATCCCTGCCAGAAACACTTACCTGCGACGCCACATAGGTCTCATCATCCGAATCAGCACCTGAATAGTGGTCTGGGGAGGTGCACCCAGAGACACCCCTGGGCAGAATGGTCTGCAGCAAGATTGGGTTCTCACCCACCACCACACCACATCCCCCACTGGGCCCGATCGTGCCTGAGATCCCTCCTGGGTCTGCACCATCTCCTCAACCTCAACAGCATCAAGTGCGTCATCCCCTGCAAAAACATGAAAGACAAAAAATGGAAACAGGCATTAGCACCATAGCACACAAATAGGCCTAACAAGCTACAGAACCAGTACATGATTTACACATGTCCCACATGACTATAACCCTCCCATGCATGCACTGTCACTGAGTTGGAAGGGGAGGCAAAAGGCAGACACTGATGACACCAAGATGGAAGAGAAACACATTTGCCGCATGCTGGGTAGCACTGCCATCACACATTGGCCTGTGAGTGGCATGTCCAATACACATACATGACACATGCCATCACACAGATGGCATGTACCATAGCCATGGTACATTCCACAAGTACATCCATATGTCAGTGAATGAATACTGTCAGCCATCCATGTGAGATGGACATGATGAGATGAAAAATGCTACATAGTCTGACAAAATAGGCATGTGCCACACACTGCAACACATCCAGTGTACAAAAATACAGTGATTGCAGGCCGATGTACACATCAATGGTTGTGCACTTCAACATGACAGGAAACAACTATCATGTTCCACATTCAAACAGGCCCCAAAAATGTATGTGATCAGGCCAATACTCAATCAGCCTGAATGATCAAATCATTCACCTAACAAGGTAACACATGTGGGCCAATGTGGGGTTCATCAATGACAGAAGCATGTCACAAATGTGACAATAGTGCTGAGGAATGCGTAGCAAAAGTGGGAGAATTGAAACAATCAGCCTGAATGAACACTGAAAAATACAAACAATGTTGTTGCAAGATGCCACTTCAAGGGCAACTGCCGTAATGCTGCGCTAAATTACTAATGTGGGCAGAAGGGATACTGTCACACCCAAATCCAAGGCCGCTGAATGTTTTGGATGAAGCACATGGGTGACCCATACCACTTAGGCACACACACACTCTCACCTGGCACTCAATCACAACATGTCACCCAAACAACATACACATGCATTACACACACATGCATGGGCACTCATCGGACAATGCATCATAATCAGGTAGTTCTCCCACACCTTGGATCTGTTCCTCTCTGACAAAGGCCCCAGCAACAGACTCATGTTCAGCGAGTTCATTGTCCTCTTGTGGAGACCCACCGCCAGTCACCAGAGTAGCGGCATGATTTGAGGCCAGCTTGTTCTTTGCTCTGCATTTCAGGTCATTCCACCGCTTGTAGCAATCATCAGCTGTGCGCCTCACAAATCCAAGGGCATTTATGCGGTCCGCGATGGTCTGCCAGTGTGCCCTACGTTGACCAGGTGTGGTCTTGCACCCTGCAGTCACCACCATTTTACGGCTATGTGCTGACACATAGGCCACAAGTGCATCAAGTTCAAGATCATTAAAGCAAGGCTTCCTTGAGGTACCGGAGTGTGTAGCCGTGTCTGGGGTCTCAGCCTGTCGTGCCAGAGCACCCTTCATCCTCTTCTTTAAAGGTGGAGCAGAGCCAGAGTGGTTTACACTGCTCTGGTCAGTAGGGGCAGAATCACCGGTGGACTGGGTGGTAGGAGTGTGGGAATGCACAATGACCATAGGTCTTGATGCAGGTATTGGTTGCAGGGTAATCTTGGCAGGGGGGAACGTCAGTTTGATGGACCTGGACTGACACTGTCCTGGCTGGGAGAGTCAGAGCTGGGGCGGATGGAGCTGCAGCTGCCCCTGCAGCCTCCCCACCCTGCATACTTGGGGCAGCAGATGAAATAGCTGCCCCAGATCCAAGTGGCTTGGTGACAACAACTTGCACCGCCACACGTGGCCTAGACTTGCTGACCTGGAAGTCAGCCAGGGAGTAATCCTGTGCCAGGTCAGGTGCCACAATGGGCTGGTCCAACAGGGGCTGAGCTGGGATGGTGTCAGCTACGTTTCCCTGAACCATGGGGGTGGGGGGCATGGGTGTCCCTGATTGTTCCTCCACACATGGGGGTATAGGAGCACCCTGCAAATCCCGGTCACGTCCCCTACCGCGCCCACCATGCCCACCTTTTGAAGGTCGGCCAACTTTGCCTCCCTTACCGCTTGGTCGCCTCCCAACCATGGCAGTGATGTTGTTGTGCGTATGGGAGTTGCAGTAAACTATTGTCCTGGGCAGTTGGGGGTCAAAGGGGTAGGATACCAGATGGAATTCGTACCCTAGTGCTCTAACAAGGCTGTCTGTGACCCCTGGGGGAAGATGACGGGTCACGCAACACACAGGCAGCCCAAAATCAAAAATTAACGTGCACGCAACCCCTCGTAGACCACGTGCGTGAAAAAATGAACCTGCACTACGCTGTGGCACCCAGAAACACAAAACTAAGCGTACGAGTAATACACGCAGCCTACAATGACCTCTGAAGGGAAACGCGACACACGGGGCAAGCACAGTTGCTAAGTACGTGCGGAACGCACCGTCTGCCTGGAAAAAGAACGTGAAAAATACACGTGTGTGCGCATTGGCAACACCCCCGCCAAAAGAAGAATTGTACGCTGTCTGAGGAGACAGGACAAAAGGAGAAGTGAATTCTGTTTGAGGAAACAGGCCCAACAGAAATTCAGAGAAGAGCTGTCAGAGGTAACAGGGAGTACGAACTAGAAACGCTGTGAAGTAATAATGTGTGAACCGACAAGAAGTACAGATTTCACCCACTCGCTCACCCACGAAAAGCACGTACAAGGAAATAGCATCCTACACGTAGCTTTTAAACTGGCCCACACGTACACGTCAGATATGTGTGTACGTGAGCGCTTTCCTCCAATTACACTCGATGACACTCGGACGTGCAGTTTTTCCACGTGTGCTCTGTCATCACGTGCTATGAGGGAAACGCCCGCGCGCGTAATGTAACTTATGCGCTTACGCGCTAAGGGCCTTTGGTCCAATGAAATCGCGTGCGTATGCTGACGCGCTTATACGCTAAGGCCCTTTCCTCGAATTACAGATTCGACCTGCAATTTATTCACGTGCCAAATCACGCCGTATCAAGCTGGCCTCGCGAAAACACACGGAAGACCACGCTCCTGCCCAGAAGGCCGAATTACTGCCCCCCAGAGCCCCGAGCACGCTCCCACCTGCCATCTGCTGCTGCCTGACTGCCTGCTGCCCACGTGCCCTGCCATTTGCTGCCTGCACGTCAGCCAGGGGAGTAGTTGCTGTGACTACCCCTGCTGGAACCGAAGACTCCCGACTGGGATTCCATCGCTCCACAGCCCAGCCCCAGGACCCAGTTGCCCACCCACTCCTGCCTCTGGGGTTGCCATGTCCAGCACAACACCATCTGGTAGCACTGGCAACCCCCAGCCAGAGAGGCAGAGGTCCACCAGCTTCACTGCCACCAAAGTTGGTGTCCTGGTGGAGCAAGTCCTGTGGCAGTATGATGCCCTCTTTGGAAGTTTGCGCGCCGACAATGAAGGATGGACCAGGATCTGGATGGACATCATGACTGCCATCAATGCGGAGGGGGTGGCAGTCCGCGACTTACATCATGTCAAGAAGCGCTGGGAGGACTTCAGGTCCAGGACCCTCAACAAGGCCCGGCGCCTCGCTAAGGCAGCGGATGCCAGGGGGTGCCGGGGCCAGCTGTCGAACCATCAAATGAGGGTCCTGGAACGCATATGCCCAGCGCTCTACGTCCAGATCCTTGAGAGGCAGACCCGTCTGGAGTCGAGCGCTAAGTGTACATGCATGTTGATAGTACGCTTTGCGTGTCGTGGTGTGCCAGTAGTGTGCAGGTTGCACATGTGTTTATCTAGGGTCATGTAGGGATGTGTATGAACATGGGCGTGAGGCTGCCACATGATAGTCCTCTCAGTTGTGAGACACATTGATGGTGTATGTGTTGGTAAGCATGCTGGGCAAATGCAGGTGTGGGAGCACACATGTTTGAATTTCTGTGTATGTACATTGGCATGGTTGTGGCATGGATGGTGGTTCATAATGCATTTATCTGCACTGTGTACATGTGCATGTATGTGTATCTGACAAGTGTGCAACTGTGATGCAACATGGATGCACGTGACACTGATATGTAGAAGGATGAATGGCAGATGTGACATGTATGGCGATCTCATCACTGCAACAGTTGGAGGAGATGTAGACATGCATGTAAGTGTGGTGGTGTGTGTGCATGTCTAGTGCACTCCTTGTGTTTCATGTGATGTCAGGCTCACCTTTGGCTGTTCATGCTGTTGTATGTGTATGGATGGGGTTGCCTGGTGCAATATTGCTGTTGAAATGTTCATGTGTGTGAGTTAAAATGACATGTGTCTCATGGAGTGTGATGCCGTGTCTGAAGTTAAACATTGCCACTCATGTGCAACTGTCATGTGTGTATCAGTCCATTGTACAGTGCCCTGCTGATGCCTGTGTTTTATCTCTCCCTGTCTACAGCGTCAACTGAAGAAGAGGGCGGAGAGGGTGCTGTGGAGCACAGCGGCAGAGATCGTCCCGCCAGCCGGAGATGCAAGGCCCGGCTCCCCTCCCAGATTGTCATCTCATCAGGGAGTGAGGAGTCTGGTGCCACGTGCCAGGCCGCAGCTGCCGAGGGTATGTCCAAGAGGCGGAGGTTGGAGGTGGACTCATTGGCAGCAGAAGGGGCAGCTGAGACCCCACAGGGTCCGACGGAGGAAGATGGCATGGAGTCATCAGGTTGATGGGGGGTTTGGTGGATGAGGAGGCCATGGAAGGGACACACACGGGGTCTGGAGGTGGGGATTCCACTGGTGCTAGTGGTGCAGTGCAGGACCAGGGACAGGAGGCAGCACAGGCCGACGCGGAGGTGCCTGTGTGCAATCTGTCCCTGATCCTGTCACTGCATCATCTGGCACCAGCAGGGATGCCTATGTCCAGACCCGTTTTCAGGGAGGGGATGAGCGCACAACAACTGGCCTTCCTCTCCCTGCGGACGTGGCTATGCAGGACCGTGTTGAGCCTGTCCTGGCCGGGATAGCGTTGCGTCAACGGGGCATGCGAGGTGACGTGCAGTTTTTTCATGAAAAGACTGCACGTCATCTCGGGTGCCTCTTTGACTGCATTGACCTGCTGGGACAGGTCACCAGTGCTGGATTCCTCCGTGTGCTGGACCCCCTTCCGACCCTCTCCTCACCTGAACCGCCTACGCGCCAGTCGTCCTCAATGCCATCTTCCCACCCATGTATCACCTGGGTACCCTGTGGAGCTGCCTCTGACCCTGCGGCCAGGCTGGTGGAGGACACATCCCTGCCACAGTCGGGAGTCAGACGTCCAGCAGGGGTGGCCACCTCAACAACTGCACCCCAGCTGGAGGAGGATGTGCAGGCAGCAAGAGCCAGGACACAGGCAGAGGCACAGCAGAAGCAGCAACAAGGTGGGAGCCATCATGGCTTGGGGCCTTCGACATCGGAGGGGCATGCATCGGCCAGACGGCAGGAGGACCCAGGACTGGAAGTGTCTTCCATGTGGCAGCGGTTAGGCCATGCTATAGATGCGGAGCGGCAGCGGGCAGAAGAGACACGGCTCACGATGGTCAGAGCGGAGAACTCCATGCGGAGGGCCCTGAGGTGGGCCGAGTGCCTCGAGGCAATTCGCAGGGAGATGGAGGAGAACATGTCGTCGTCCCTGCGAACCCTCGGGGCCATGGAAGAGGACCGCCTCCAGGACATTGAGCAGGAGTTCGATGATGCCCTGGCCTGGGACATCCAAAAGTGAGCCGTCGGACTAGTCTGCTGCCCTTGTAAATAGTTTTTAGAGTTAGGTTTCCTTTTCGTTTTCCTTTTATTTGTGGTCTATGGACAATGCCACACAAATTTGTATATAGTTATATTTTTAGGTAGTTTGTTAGGTAGGTTTCATTTGTTTGGTTGGGATCATGGACCCTTTACATCCATGGACAATGGATTGTATATAGTTTCATCATGTATTCATTTATTTTTTTTTTTTTGCATTATGGACATGGAGCATTGGATTTATTTTTTCCGGACAATGGATTGTAATAGTTGGACTATGGATTGATTTCTCTTTTTTTTTAATTATGAACATGAAGCAATGGAGATTTTTTTTACATTTCCTTTGGATTTCTGTTGTTGGAGTGTGACTTTGGACTGTTTTTCTTTCTCATTTATTTGGATTGGTTATCATTTTCATTCAATCATCTTTTTCACATGCTTTTCATTTCATGTTTCATATTTTGGTATGCTTTCATTTCATTTTTGATTTTATGTACATAATAACATAATACATTTTCATTTTTTAGTTCCATGTGTGGGATTCGCTCATTGGGTTGATGCATGTGAAAATGTGGGTTTACACAAGCAATGCCAACCAGTGTATGTGTGTGACGGACATGTGTTGATGTACATAGTTGACTTTTGGTTTGTGTCATGAGATCGGCATTTCACTGCTGGGGGTGGGGGTGCAGGAGGACATGAGTGGGACATGAGTGGGGGCCTGCTGGCAGGTGCCCCACAGTGCTGGGGGGTGAGGGTCCAGGGGGACATGAGTGGGACATGAGTGGGGGCCTGCTGGCAGGTACCCTCAGTGCTGGGGGTTGGGGGTGCAAGGGGACATGAGTGGGGGCCTGCTGGCAGGTGCCCCACAGTGCTGGGGGGTGAGGGTCCAGGGGGACATGAGTGGGACATGAGTGGGGGCCTGCTGGCAGGTACCCTCAGTGCTGGGGGTGGGGGTGCAAGGGGACATGAGTGGGGGCCTGCTGGCAGGTGCCCCACAGTGCTGGGGGGTGGGGGTGCAGGGGGACATGAGTGGGACATGAGTGGGGGCCTGCTGGTAGGTGCTCCTCAGTGCTGGGTGGTGGGGGTGCAGGGGGACATGAGTGGGACATGAGTGGGGGCCTGCTGGCAGGTGCCCCACAGTGCTGGGGGGTGGGGGTGCAAGGGGACATGAGCTGGTGATCAGTACTGCAAGGTGACATGTGGCTTGGCTGGGGGGGCATGCCCATGGTGGATGGGCTGCCTGCGGGACATGACCAGGGGTGCAGGGTAGTCCCCTGTGGTGTGGGCTGCCTGCAGGGTCCGTGGAGGGTGTAGACGGAACACCTGGGAGATCCCACACTGCCAATTCACGTGTTGGACTCCCTGCGCACCCTGAAATTCACGTACCCCGCTCTGACAGCAAAATCGCATGTGAAACTTCCCGCGCACCCCCGAAATACACGTACCCTGCTCCAATCGCGTGTGAAACTTCCCGCGAACCCCAGTAATACACGTACCCCACTCGCACAGGGCCTATCGCGTGTGAAACTTCCCGCGCACACTAGGAATACACGTACCCGGCTCCAATCACGTGTGAGACTTCCCGCGAACCCCAGTTATACACGTACCCCGCTGAAATCGTGTCCCCTTGCACCCCCACCCCCCAGCAGTGCAGGGCACCTGCCAGCAGGCCCCCACAAATGTCCACTCATGTCCCCTTGCACCCCCACCCCCCAGCAGTGCAGGGCACCTGCCAGCAGGCCCCCACTCATGTCCCACTCATGTCCCCCTGCCCCCAGGTCATGATGATCCTCAATCGTAGCCCTTATGGCCAGCCTCCCCAGCCCAAAGACCCAACCAAGTATTGCATCCACCCACATAGAAAAGGCAATTACATGATACAACCCCAATGGCAAGTATGTAAATGAACACATGTCCGTCACACACACACAATGGGTGCAAGTGAATGTGAAAACCCATATCATGACATGCATGAAACCAATGAGATAATACCACACATCAAAGTATGAAGAAAAAAATGTATTGAACACAACATGAATGTAATCTAAATCCAACACACAACAATGGGAATAATAAAAGAAAAGCTGCATGTCCGTAAAAGAATAAAAAACAAGAAATCATAATCCATAGAAATCCAAAAGAAATGGTGTCCAAAGTCACAGTCCAACAAAGCAAATCCAAGGGAAAAAGAAAGTGAAAACCATTGTTCCATGGTGAAAATAAAAAAAAAGAGAACACTCCAATGGTGAACTATGTACAGATGAACAATCCAGGGTCCATGAGCCCAACTGATGAAATGAAAAATATTACCTAATACAAAACTATATACAAAAACGTGGTGCATTGTCCAAGCGCAACCAAAATTAAGAAAAAACGAAAGGAAACCTAACACTATCTAACTATATACAATGGCGGCGGGCAAGTCCAGCAGCTCACTCTGTGGTGTCCCGGGCCAGGGCATCATCGAACTCCATATCTCGCACTCATGGCCTGTTCCAACTCCCTGCGAGTTGCCTCAAGGCACTCTGCCCGCCCCAAAGCCCGACGCATAGAGAACTCCGCCCTGACCATGGTGAGCCACGCCTATTCCACCCGCCGCCGCTCCGCACCTATCTGCTGCCCCAACCGGTGCCACACGGAAGACACTCCCATTCCTGGTTCCTCCTGCCCTCTGGCCGATGCCTGCCCCTCCAATGTTGATGGCCCGAGCCATCATTGCTCCCACCTAGAGCCTGCTCTTGCTGCTGCTGTCCATGTGCCATGTCTGATGGTGCCTGCACATCCTCCATCAGCTGGTGTCCAGTTGTGGTGTCCACCCCTGCTGGACCGCCGACTCCCGACTGTGGCAGGGATGTGAGCTCCACCAAGCTGGCTGTGTTGGTCGGGCCAGGTCCACAGGGGGCCCTGGTGGAATCTGGGCCGGAAGACGGTGTGGAGAACGACTGGCGCATAGTCTCCACAGAGGAGGAGAGGTCCGCCAGAGTGCGCGACACCTGTAGGAACCCACCAACCAGGGCCCCTCCCAGCAGTGCAACGTCACGACGCTGCTCTCCGTGATGGCGTGCGTTCTCTGCCCAGGAAGAACGCACATCATCACGAATGACACGCGTGCGCAACGCGACACCAACCAGGATGGAGCCCATACTTTCGTGGGACCCCTCGTCCACAGGTAGTGGAGAGGCAGATGACATGGCACTCTCCCCTACCTGCGGACGTGCCTGGGACGGGGCCTTCCTGCTGGTGCATGGTGGTGCAGTCACAGGGTCAGGGACAGCGACATGCACAGGCCCCTCCGCGGTGACCTGTGCTGCCTCCTGACCCTGGCCCTGGACTGCACCACTTGCACCAGTGGTACTACCCCCACCAAGCCCCATGTGCTGCTCAGTAGCGGGCTCCTCCTCCTCTGTGGAGAACACCAACCTGGATGTCTCCACACTGTCTTCCGCCATTGGAAGCCCCTGTGGGGGCTCACCCGGCCCTTCCGCCACAGCCGTTGTGGCAGACGCAGCACCAGCCCCCTCGCTCCCTGATGATGGTAATTCCTGGGATGGTGGCTGGGCCTTGCGTCGCTGCCCAGTGGAGACATCCCCGCCGCTTGGCTCCACAGCGCAGTCTCCGCCCTCTTCTTCACTTGACGCTGCGTAGAGGGAGACATAGAACACAAGCATCAGGGTACAGTACAAAATACCCTAGACAGGAAGCAATAACACATGAGTGGCACTGTCAAATGTCACTTCCATCCTGTCATTCCACAACACATGGGTGAATGCACACAACACACATGCAGAAACAGTCCTGGCGCCTGCAATCAACATCAACATCCATGTAGAAGGGCCCCTGAAAACCAAGATGTTGCCTTCAAAGTCACATGCATCGATGGCGTTTCAAAGTCACACACACACGTCTCAGGCACACACACACATGTGCACCATACATGTACATGAAATCAGCACCCATTCCTCACCCCCCCTCCATGTCCAGGAACAGAGACAGCCATGCTTTCATGTGTGCATTCCGTATAAAGCTCCCCATGTTGCATTGAAACACATGCACCAACCATGTGGTTCACACATAACTGGTCTCACATACAAGACCATGATGTCCCTGCACACACACATCCATACATGGCCTATGTCAAACATACAGGCAAGCATCAGACTACCAGCACACTGCAACATGCCCTGTCTCACACAGCAATGCTTGGCCACTTATCGCTCAACTCCAGACGGGTCTGCCTCCGAAGGATCTGGGCGTGGAGTACTGGGCCTACGCGTTCGAGGACCCTCATCTGGATGTTACTCATGCGTGCCCGGCCCCCCTCAGCGAGGCGCCGGGCCTTGTGGAGGGTCCTGGACCTGAAGTCCTCCCAGTGCTTCTTGACGTGCTTGATGTCGCTGGTTGCCACCCACTCTGCGTAGATGGCAACCACTACGTTGTCCCAGATCCTCTCCCGTCCTTCCTTGTTGGCGCGTGATGTTCCAAAGAGGGCATCATAATGCCCCAGGACATGCTCCACCAGGACACCAACTTCGGTGGCAGTGAAACTGGTGGCCCTCTGCCTCTCTGGCTGGGGTTGCCAGTGGTGCCAGATGGAGATGTGCCCGACATGGCAACCCCAGAGGCAGGAGTGGGTGGGCAACTGAGTCCTGGGGCTGGGCTGTGGAGCGATGGTATCCCAATCGGGAGTCTTCTGTTCCAGCAGGGGTGGACACAGCAACTGGACCCCTGCAGATGGCTGATGTGCAGGCACCAAATAGCAGGGCACATGGGCAGCAGACAGTCAGGCAGCAGCAGATGGCAGGTGGGAGCGTGCTCGGGGCTCTGGGGGGCAGGAAAATGGCCTTCAGGGCAGGAGCGTGGTCTTCCGTGTGTGTATGCGTGGCCAGCTTGATACGGAGTGATTTGGCACGTGAAAATATTGCACGTCAGCGTGTAATTCGAGGAAAGGCCCTTAGCGCGTAAGCGGGTCAGCACACGTACGCGATTTCATTGGACCAAAGGCCCTTAGCGCGTAAGCACGTCTGTGACGTATCGTGCACGGGCATTGCCCTTTTGCGTGTAAAACTTCACGCGAACCCCAGGAATACACGTGTCCCACTCGCACAGGGCCCTTTCGTGTGTAAAACTTCACGCGAACCCCAGAAATACATGTACCCCACTCGCACAGGGCCCTTATGCGTGTAAAACTTCATGTGAACCCCAGGAATACACGTACCCCACTCGCACAGGGCCCTTTCGCATGTAAAACTTCATGTGAACCCCAGGAATACACGTACCCCACTCGCACAGGCCCTTTCGGTTGTGAAACTTCCCGCGCAACCCCGTAATACACGTACCCGGCTGAAATCGCGTGTGAGACTTCTCACGAACCCCAGTTATACACGTACCCCACTCGCACAGGCCCTTTCGCGTGTGAAACTTCCCACGAACCTCGTAATACACATACCCTGCTCCAATCGCATGTGAAACTTCCTGCGAACCGCAGTTATACACATACCCCACTCGCACAGGCCCTTTCGTGTGTGAAACTTCCCGCGAACCCTCTTAATACACGTACCCTGCTCCAATCGCGTGTGAGACTTCCCACAAACACCCGTAATACACGTACCCTGCTCCAATCGCGTGTGAAACTTCCCGTGAACCCCAGTTATACACGTACCCCACTCACACCGGCCCTTTCGCATGTGAAACTTCCTGCGCACCCCCGAAATACATGTACACTGCTGAAATCGAGTGTGAGACTTCCCGCGAACCCCAGGAATACACATACCCCACTCGAACAGGCCCTTTCGCATGTGAAACTTCCTGCGCACCCCCGTAATACACGTACCCTGCTCCAATCGCGTGTGAAACTTCACGCGAACCCCAGTTATACACGTACCCCACTCGCAGAGGCCCTTTCGCGTGTGAAACTTCACGCAAACCCCAGTAATACACTTTCCCCGCTTGGCGTTTGCTGTTTGGCAGCCCTGTAAACTGGTCCAGGGTTAGCGCAGCCCTTTGTGCTGGATTGGGGATTTTGATGGCTTTTCCTTGCGCAAGGGTGTTCTTGGGGGCGTAACTGGCGCTGCTGCAGGGTCGCTGCACCACTCTGCGCCACGGCTGGTTTTGGAGGCTAAAATCCATGAATACGCTGTGCGCGGAAATCGATTTTAGCGCACACGGCTGGCGCAGACATTCGCACGCGCACAATGTGCGCCAGCCGCGTGCGCCACTTGTGCGCGAAATTCTATGAATTACCCCGAATTAAAATGAAACATTGAAACATATGAAGAACTGAACATGTAACACTGGTGATGTAATTGCATAAATGTACTTAAAGGTTTTTGCAACACCATGGATTTGACCATGGATCTTGGAAATTGAAATCTGTCCACAAATAACACAGATATTGAAAATGGTATTTATTTCGTTATTGGCTATCTTGTGCACATCCTCATCACTGCATGTGATGCATCATAGAATCACACCAAGGACATTCATTATTCATGCATAGCTAGCTAGCTTGACACAAACTCACCACCTTTTCCTCACTGAAGCTGCCACAGAGCATACATTTTGTAAGTATTCTCCTGTCCTATATGTGAAATATTTGTATTAAACAATCTAGTGTTCAGTGTTTTTGTATTATACTACACTTGGTCCATGTTTTGTTGGTGGACTGTTAGCATGCACTTCATAAATGTGAATTATAAATACATTTAAGACACTGCTGTTTACCAGATGTTGCTCTTATGGTGTGCTGCTTGTTCACGCTATGATAGGTGCTCTTTCTGTATACATAGACTGTGGCACTTAAAGTGCATGCACATATCGTCAATCTGTTTCTTTTAGACTGTAGGGATAGCCAGGTGTGGTGAACAGTACATATTCTGCAAGTGGATGATGGGAGCCACCTTTTAGTGCATATAAAACCCATAGATCAAAGGATGTACATTAAGGGATGGTCTCATACCTAGTATTATTGAATTACTGACCGCGGATGAAGGTCTTCAATCCAAAGCCTGCACGAAAAGTTTGTTTTTAAGAGTTTCATCACGTGTAGATAGTCTAGTTCTGGCATTACATGTTTGTTTGTGATTGGTGCCCAGGTTAGAAGAAGCAAACCTCTTCTTTTACGATATAGTTCTGGGTCAGGGAATGCTGGTTCTATGTGTAAATGTCCCCAGGAAAACGTAGTCCTGTGAAAATGTAGCCAGCAAAATGTTGCTTTAAAAAATGTAGTCATTCAATACAATCAATGCAAAGTGTGAAAATGTTGCCAGTAATAGGTCGCCAAAAGACCTATTTCTAAATACACAAAAGTACAAGGCAGTAACCCTAATAATGACCCAAATCTTTAATAAAATCTCTACAATCATAGTAACTCAGTTCCTAAACCCTCCCCTAACTCTAATTACCACTTCGAACTCTTACGAAACACTACACCTTCAGTGCACTTTTATTATCATTATATTCAATATATAAAGTCAATGGAACATGAATTGTGAAACTAACTCTAACCCCATCACCAGCTTGCCACAAATGACATAGCCCATAAGCTAATCCAAAACCTTGCTCTAATACTAACCTTACCCTAACTGCAACTCTAACACTTTGTAACGCTCACTTGGTATCCACGGGGACATCACTCAGCCTGTTCTGACCTCTTACGACCTCAAACCCTTCCCTGGAGTCTACTCGACTGGAGACTGGTCCTGAAACACATGATTGGTAGAGTTTAACTCCCTATTGTCTCTGTGTGCTTGAACCCCTTCTTCCCCGGGGTCCAACCCTTCTCTTTGATCCACAGCTCACCTTGTTTTCTTGGAAAGTGTGCTCTCAGTCCCGCTTGCAGCGCAGGGGCGCTTTGATTGATGCAGGCTCGTTGCTGCCTAGTTACTTCACTGGCAAGAGTCAGACAGGTAAGTATAAAGAGTCTTTTGAACAGTTCTCTAAGTTTGTTCCTTTCCTTCCTTAGATGATGGCCGGCGTCCGGGGATGGCGACGTGCTGCTGAGATGAGTAGCGCTGAAAGTGAGTGAGAGCGCGATGCGCAATGCAACCCTTCGTATTTGTATTGAACTGAGTTCTTTTTCTGTGTCTTTTAGGTGCCGCGACGTTTTCAGCGTGGATGCCGGTTATGAAGAAGAAATGCGGTAAGCACGGTATGCGGCGCCTCTAGATGTTTCCACGCTAACCTGGAGTGTCTTTTCCCTCTTGCAGATGGATGAGAAGTTCCGGAGACAGAGTTCCCCCAGAGCGGCTGGGATTCAGGTAAGCGTTTGAAGCTCGTACAGCCTTTAAAAATAAGCAAAGATTTGCTGAATGCTTACTAATTCCTTTTTTCTGTTCTTTTCCCTTTTCCATAGGAAGCAGCGTGCCGGGATAGGAATTACAACGCCGAAGATGCCCGCAGAACAGAAGAAGCGATGAATGATGGGCAGAAGCGCTGCAAGGTAAGGCTGTTCTTAACGATGTTCTTGTTCTTGCAGGAGCTGAGCGCAGAAGAAAGATGCAGGCCTACTGGAGACCTATCCGAACACGGTGAGTGTCACGCTGCAGGTGCAGAAAACACAAAGCATGTTTCTCAGCCTGGGCGTGACTTAAATTGTCTCTCGATATCTCAGCTGTCTCTGGGCTGAACCACACCCAAAAGACTAGACTGCACATGCAGTTCTGGGAATCGAAATATGTGGGGGCATCCATCTTGTCCCCATCAAAGCACTACAAGTCCAATCCCCAATTTTATCCTATGGGAGTGAGTGAGTCTGGTGCCACAAGCACCAAGTCTGACTCCAAGTGGGTCTTTGGAGGGATGGAGATGCCCTTGAGGGCCACGTAGGTGATCGTGGCCTGGCTCCAGCCTTACATCTTGGAGGGCTGGGGACATGAGGGGCAGGAATCATGACAGCACTCCCCCCCAAGGCCCCTCTCAAGGTGGCTCTTCTGTCTGGTCTTGGTTTGTTTGGATGGTTTTGATGAAATCGTCTAAGCAAGCGAGGTGCATGGATGTACTCACAAGGCTCCCATGTCCTGTCTTGCGGACCATACCCCTTCCAGTCTACTAAGTAGTATAATTTGGATCTGACATACTTTGAATCCAGGATGTCCATGACTTTGAATTCTGGCTCCCCGGCTACTACTACTGGCTGCGGTGGCGTTGCTACCCGGGTCCCAGGTTGAACAGCTTTAAGGAGAGACACGTGGAACACAGGATGAATCTGCATGTTTGACGGCAAAGCTAGTCTGACCGCTACAGGATTTATCAGGGAGGTGAAGGTGAATGGACCCAGGTATCTTGGATGGAAAGTTTGGGTTCCTTTAATGGACACGTGTTTAGACGCCAGCCAGACTTTGTCTCCTACTTGGTAGTTGGGGGCCTTTGCTCGGTGTTGATCAGAAAACTTCTTTTGGCGATTCTTAGCTGGAAGTAGGTGTTCAGCTGCTCTTTTAAAGGTTTGAGAAATGGTCGTGTGGAAGGTTTTGACTGCTGGCATTTCCAGGGTTGTAGGAACGTCCAACTCAGAAGTACGTGGGTGCCTGCCATACATGGTATAAAAGGGTGTCTGCCCAGTGCTGGTGTGTAGGGAATTATTATAAGCATATTCAGCTATACATAATAGGTCGAACCAGCTTCCTTCAGCTTGGTGTAACATGCAACGCAGATACTTCTCGAGTGTCTGATTTGTCCTCTCAGTTTGACCATCCATTTGGGGATGGTGACTGGTGGATAGCCGGATGTCGATCTGGGCCATAGAACAGCATTTTCTCCAGAAGTTAAATACGAATTGAGTACCTCGGTCTGAGACTAAAACTGAAGGAAACCCATGGAGCCGTACGATGCCTTCAAGAAATACCTTTGCCAGAGTGGAAGTATTTGGGAGACCCTTAAGAGGAATGAAATGTGCCATTTTTGAAAATAGGTCCACGACCACAAGAATAGTGTTAAACCCTTGACTGGGTGGTAAGTCAGTAATAAAATCGAGGGACAACGTGTGCCAGGGTGCTGGTGGGATTTCCAATGGTTGTAATAGCCCAGCCGGTTTCTGCTTGGATGACTTGTTTTGAGCACACACTCCACAAGATAGGATGAATTGGATAATGTCTTTACGCCATGTGGGCCGCCAATAATTTCGTTTTACCTTGGCTAGGGTTTTAGTGATTCCGGGGTGGCCCTCGATTAAGGAATCATGATAACTGGACATGATTTGTTCTCGTAGTTCTTGGTTTGGTAAGAATAAACGATTCCTGAAGTAGGGCAACTGATCTTTTATCATGTAATGTTCTCCTTGTGCACTCCACGCTTGTAATTGCTCCGGACTCATCAGGTTTTGGATTTCTTCATGTAATTATTTCTGAGTTATGGTTGCTGTGATTCATAGGAGCTTGTCACTCGGGATGATTGCTATTGGGTCAGGGGTCTGATACCCTTGCTCTTCCACCGCCATACGGGAAAGGGCATCGGCCTTCCTGTTTTTCACCCCTGGTCGAAATGTAATCACGTAGTCATATTCAGCAAAAAAAGAGCCCAACGTAGTTGTCGTGAGGATTGGGCCTTTGCCGTTTTTAGGTACTGGAGGTTCTGGTGGTCTGTTATTACAGTGATTGTGTGTCTGGCGCCCAAGAGGTTACTAGGCTACCACACCCAAAACACTAGACCGCATAGCTTGGTTCTTATGAACCAAGCTATGTGGATGCCTCCATGTTGGCTGACAATACAATAAAGTAGTTCCCAAGCACATTGTTTTTCATGGTGTATGAGCCTGGTGCCATAGGCGCCAGGACTGGCCCCATGAGGGCTTTTGAAGAGGATGCCAGGCTCTAGAGGCTCGAGTCCTGACTCCACCTGGCCAATGGATTTGCCAGAGGGGGTTTTGGGCCAGGGTTGTGACAGCACTCCCCCCTTAGGCCCCTCCCATGGTGTTCCTTCTGTCTGGCCCAGGTTTGGTTGGGAAGTTCCGATGGAATTTTCTGATTAGACGTGATGCGTGGATATTCTCACTGGGCTCCCAGGATCTATCTTGTGGTCCAAATCCTTTTCAATTGACGAGATAATATAGCTTGGTCCTAGAGTATTTAGAGTCCAAGATATCTGTGACTTTGAATTCTGGTTCTCCGTCAACAAGTATGGGCTTAGGTGGTGTCCCAATCCGTGTGCCGGGTTGCATTCGTTTCAGGAGGGACACATGGAATACCGGGTGGATGTGTAGATTAGGTGGTAAATACAGTTTCACGGCTGCTGGGTTGATAATTGCCTTAATGGTATAGGGTCCTAAGAATCTGGGATGAAAGGTCCGGGTTCCCTTGATGGGTACGAATTTAGCGGCTAACCAAACTTTGTCTCCTACTTGATAATCAGGGGCCTTTTTCCGGTGTTGGTCGGCGAATCTCGTTTGTTTTTCTTTGGCAAGAATAAGGTGTTCCTTTGCCCTTTTAAAAGCCTGAGTAATGGTTGTGTGTAGAGTCTTTACCGCTGGCATTTCCAAGCTGGCTGGAAGGTCTAGTTCAGAGGTACCCGGATTTCTGTCATAAAGGGTATAGAAGGGCGTTTGTCCCGTGTATGAATGCAAAGAATTGTTATATGCATATTCGGCTATCCACAGTAGGTCTTTCCAATTCCTTTGTTCCTGGAGCAGCAAGCACCGTAAATATTGCTCGAGTGTCTGATTGGTTCTATCGGTTTGGCCGTATGTTTGGGGATGGTGACTGGTAGCTAGCCGCACGTCGATCTGCTACATTGCACAAAATGTTTTCCCGAACTTTGAAACAAACTGGCTGTGTCGATCAGAGACCAGAACCGAAGGGAAGCCATGTAGCTTAACCACGCCCTCCAGGAACACTTTTGCTAAAGTGGCTGCATCTGGGAGGCCCTTGAGAGGAATAAAATGGACCATCTTCGAGAATAAGTCCACAACTACAAGGATGGTGTTGAACCCTTGGCTTGGAGGTAGATCAGTGATGAAGTCAAGGGAAAGAGTGTGCCATGGAACTGGAGGAATGTCCAATGGTTGTAGGAGACCAGATGGTTTTTGTTTCTGTGATTTATTTTGTGCGCAGACACCGCAGGACTGAATATACTGAATTATGTCCTTACGCCAGGTAGGCCACCAAAAGTTCTCTTTCACCTTAGCTAGGATTTTGGCGATCCCAGGATGCCCTTCGATCAGTGAGTCGTGATAGTTTGAAATAGTATGCTGTTGTAATTCCTTCTTGGGTACATATAGGCGATCCCTAAAAAGGGTAGATGGTTCTTGATGGTATATTGTTCTCCTTGAGTTTGCCATGCGAGGTAGGCATCAGGATTCATTGTGCGTTGGATTTCTTTTTGTAGTTCTGCTTGTGTTAAGGCTGTTGTGATACCCAAGAGTTTGTCTTCAGGTATAATAGGTACTGGGTCTGGAGTTGTATATACTATTTCATCTATGCCCATGCGAGATAAGGCATCCGCCTTTCCGTTTCTGACTCCTGGTCGAAATGTGATTACATAATCATATTCGGAGAAGAAACGGGCCCACCGTAATTGGCGTGAGGACTGGGCCTTGGCTGTTTTGAGATATTGCAGGTTTCGGTGGTCTGTGATGACTGTAATGGTGTGTCTGGCCCCAGAAGGTAGTGCCTCCAGGCTTTAAAGGCGGATTTGATAGCCAGGAGTTCCTTGTCCATGATGGCATAATTAATCTCTGGAGGTGAGTACTTTTTCGACCAGAAGGCCACAGGATGTAGCTGGCTGGTTTCCAGGTCTCTCTGTGAAAGGACAGCCCCCATTGCGAGACTGGGCATATCAGTTTCAACGACATAAGGGAGGTCTGGACGAGGATGTCGCAGGATTGGGGCGAGGTAAACCTTTGTTTAAGTTCCTGAAAGGCTTCTTCTGCTTCTTCGGTCCAAGCAAACTTTTTATTGTTTTTTCGTAATAGTACTGTGATTGGGTGCACAACCTGAGAGAAGTCTGGGATGAACCGGCGGTAGAAGTTCGCAAACCCCAGCATGATTTGTACCCCTTTCAGAGACGTTGGTGAAGGCCATTTCAGAATGGCATCTACCTTGTGCACGTCCATTCTGATGCCTCCTGGAGAAAGGATAAAACCAAGAAATTCTACTTCAGTGACGTGAAAAAAGCATTTTTCAAGCTTTGCAAACAAGCGATGTTGACGGAGCTTGGTGAGGACTGAACGAACGTGCCTGACATGATCTTGTTCCGAGGCTGAGTATACTAAGATGTCGTCTATGTACACTAAGGCGCACACATCAATTAACTCCCTTAAGATGTCATTAATGAAATACTGGAATGCCGCAGGAGCGTTGCATAACCCGAAGGGCATGACTTGATATTCAAACAAGCCGTACTTAGTACGGAAGGCGGTTTTCCATTCATCTCCTTTTCTGACTCGGACCAGGTGGTACGCTCCTCGAAGGTCCAATTTGGTATAAATCTGGGCATCTTTAACTTGGTCTAGCATCTCAGGGATAAGTAGCAAGGGGTAGCGGTTCTTCATGGTGATCTGGTTCAATGCGCGGTAGTCAATACAGGTTCTCAAGTCTCCTTCCTTTTTCGGTATGAAGAACAAAGGACTGGCTGTGGGGGACTTCGAATAGGATTTCAAATGAAGGTTTTCTGGTTCTGTGAGAGCGTAGATCATGCCACAAGGGATTTGTCGATCTGACAGTCATAGGGCCTATGTGGCAGCAATGTATTGGCCTGGTCCTTTCGGAAAACATTGTGGAAATCATGGTATTCCCTTGGCAAGGTATTAGTTGCTCCCAGGGTTGATACTGTCGCTCCGGGAGTCATGGGGATACAGACGTCGGGTTTCTCTTCTTGGTAATAGCAGCCAGGGGAGCAGTCACCGGGGAAGGTTAATTTTCGTGCCCGCCAGTCTATCAAAGTGCCTTGATGAGATCGAATGAAATAGACTCCCGATGTCCATTCTGGCACAGCAAGGTTCTCCTGGCTGTGCACTGGGTTACTGGTCCGTAAGCGATTTCTGTCCCATCCCCCCTGGTTACCTTGTCCATAGTTGGCTTAGAACACAAAGGAAAGCCCCATCTCTGCTGCCGGTTCTTGATCAATATAATTTCCAACTGCTCCGCTATCGATGTATGCTTCAACAGCATGCATTCTTGATGACTGTTAGTGGTTAATTAAGATCACTGGTATTGCAAAGTGCGAGGTCAGCAACTCTTTCTTCTCACTCGACAAACTGACCTCTACGTTTGTCAAGCTTGGTAGTTTTCCGATTCCTTAGCTTTATCCTTCTCTGTGGTCCCGACTGTTCTTCTTGGGGGTTTTACTGGACAGTCCTTCAGGAAATGTCCTGGTTTCCCACAATACAAACAAAGCTGTTGTTGTCTTCTTTTGTCCCGCTCTTGTTTTGTTAATGGAGGCCGTATCCCTCTAATCTGCATGGGTTCTACAGCATTTTCAGGTACACAGGGTGTGTTTTCCCTTGGTCGAACATACACGGTCCGAGGGCCTGTCTTAGACCGGTCTGCCTTTCGGTCCTGCAACTGGTGGTCTAGCTGCACGACCAGATTTATGAATTCTGCACAGTCTCTGGGTGGATCAACCACCTGGGCTAAGACGTCCTTTAAATCACCTCGTAAGCCTCGATGGAATAATGTGGTTCTTTTGTTTTCTGGCCACCTAGCTTCGGCAACCAGTCTGTTGAAGGTAGCAATGTACGTTAACAAGTCCTGATTCCCCTGTCGGAGGGACAAGAGTTAATTGTCTACTGCTTGTTCCTGGGTATGGCGAGCAAAACGTTTTTCCATTTCTCTCTGGACCCCCCCAAAGTCATGTAATAGAGGATCGTCATGGGTTACCAAGGGCACCGACCAATCTGCTGCACTACCACTCAAGTATGATAAGACAAAACTACCCGAGCTTGGTCATTTGGAAATGCTCCAGGCCTACAAAGAAAATGAAGGCTGTACTGATTGATGAATGCCACAAACTTCCGTGGGTCGCCTGAGAACCTTTCGGGTTGTGCCAGGGGCACTGTTCCAGGTAACGTGATCCTACCGGAGTGGGTGGTATGGCGGGGTTTTGCATCGTTGGATTGCTTCCAGGTAGAGGCGTCTGTCCTGCCTGTGATTGCAAGTATTGCCTGTTAATCTCTTCAGTGTGTTCTTTGGTCACTATTAGGTCTCTCTTGAACCCCTTCTTCCCCAGGGTCCAACCCTTCCCTTTGATCCACAGCTCACCTTGTTTTCTTGGAAAGTGTGCTCTCCATCCTGCTTTCAGCGCAGGGGCGCATGGATTGATGCAGGCTCGTTGCTGCCTAGTTACTTCACTGGCAAGAGTTGGACAGGTAAGTATAATGAGTCTTTTGAACAGTTCTCTAACTTCATTCCTTTCCTCCCTTAGATGATGGCCGGCGTCCGGGGATGGCGACGTGCTGCTGAGATGAGTAGTGCTGAAGGTGAGTGAGAGCGCGATGCGCGATGCGACCCTTTCGTATTTGTATTGAACTGAGTTCTTTTTCTGTGTCTTTTAGGTGCTGTGATGTTTTCAGCGTGGATGCCGGTTATGAAGAAGAAATGCGGTGAGTAAGCGCGGTAAGCGGCGCCTCTAGATGTTTCTACGCTAACCTGGAGTGTCTTTTCCCTCTTGCAGATGGATGAGAAGTTCCGGAGACAGAGTTCCCCCAGAGCGGCTTGGATTCAGTTAAGCGTTTGAAGCTCGTACAGTCTTTAAAAATAAGCGAAGATTTGCTGAATGCTTACTAATGCCTTTTTTCTGTTCTTTTCCTTAGGAAGCGGCGTGCCGGGATGGGGATGACACCGCCTAAGATGCCCGCAGAACAGAAGAAGCGATGAATGATGGGCAGAAGCGCTGCAAGGTAAGGCTGTATTTAACGGTGTTCTTGTTCTTGCAGGAGCTGAGTCCACAAGAAAGATGCAGGCCTGTTGGAGACCGATCCGAACACTTTGAGTGTCACGCTGCAAATGCAGAAAACACAAAGCATGTTTCTCAGCCTGGGTGTGGCTTAAATAGTCCATGGATATCTGGGGTGAACCACACCCAAAAGACTAGACTGCACATGCAGTTCTGGGAACCGAAATATGTGGGGGCATCCATCTTGTCCCCATCAAAGCACTACAAGTCCAATCCCCAATGTTATCCTATGGGAGTGAGTGAGTCTGGTGCCACAAGCGCCAAGTCTGACTCCAAGTGGGTCTTTGGAGGGATGGAGAGGCCCTTGAGGTCCATGTAGGTGATCGTGGCCTGGCTCCAGCCTGACATCTTGGAGGGCTGTGGACATGAGGGGCAGGAATCATGGTACACTTACCCTAATGCTGACTTTGCTCTAACCACTAGGCTTATCCTAACCCCTATCCTATGCCAACATCACCAGCGCTCCCAAATGTCCCTATCCCTTTCTTTAACACTTACCCAAACCATTACTCTATTTGCCCTAGCCTTACCAAAAGCCCTACCCTAACACATACCCTGACAATTAATCTACCCTAACGACTAACCAAAGTCCAACATACCCAACCCTGCAGAAACCACCCTGCCCCTAACTCTTTACACTAATTCCAACCAACATCTTTAATATAGTCCTATACCCTATCCTCCCCCAAAACCAGGCAATCACAAGCCCACAAAACCCAACTTAACCCTAATAATGACCTTAGCAGCACTACTTTGTTGGCTACTTTCCAGCTGCATTTTATTACCATGTTTTGCTTGGTAACTTTATCACTACAGAGGTAGTTTCACCGGTATTAGCATAATTGACCTAAAAACATTTGACCTAAAACATTTGATTGAATTTATTTTTACCTTTTTTCGGTCAAATATATATATGTATATATATATATGTATATATATATATATATATATATATATATATATATATATATATATATATATATATATATATGGGGTGGGTAAGGGTATAGATTAGGTTGAGGAGAAGTGGGGGGATTGCGGGGGTCTCCCCCCCGCATTTTAGACCAAAAGAAAAGGTCAGACAGATTCGATCACATGAGATTTGGTCAAATGTTTTAGGTCAAATAGACCCAAACCATTTTCATCACATCTTTTTCAATGACTACATTTTTGCTGGCAACATTTTCACTGGATACCGTAAACTCAAGCCAAAAGCCAGGATTTCACATATGTTATTGCCAGAGATTTCTTAAGACCTTTCCTTCTTCACTTTTGACAGCCACCTTCCCTTTTCTCATTTCATCAGGGACTAAAAAGGTTATTTTCTCCAAATAATGTCAATGGCTGTGGTCTGTAATATGTTTTATCTGTGATGTTCTGTATTCTTTTTTGTACTTTAAATGTTGTGCAGTGATCCATACGCCTCTGAACACCTTCAAATATGTTTTAATAAAATTACAAAATTATAAGACATGTGTTGATGGCCCACTGATGCCTGGCTGGCACGTTGTAGGGGGTCATTTTCTGGAGGTGCTAGTGAGTAAGTTACATTGTGTTCGCCAGGTCTGGCTCTTCCTTTCCTGGCTGTACCTTTACCACGATACACCTAATGAAATTAAACTATTGTGGTATGCATGACTTCTTTCACTTCTGCAAATTGTATTAAAATATTTTAGCCACAATGTGGCAAATTTCCTTTGTGGCTAACGGTTACCAGTCAATTGGTCGAAAACATTTGGTCGACAGGACAATTGGTCGACACCATTTGGTCAAATGCCAAATGGTCGAATTTTTTTTTTTTTTACCCCCTTTTTTTCTTTTTTTTTTTCTTTCCCCACACGAAAACCCACAAAAAATATATATAAATTAAAAAAAAAAATTCGACCATTTGGCATTCGACCAAATGGTGTCGACCAAATTGCAGTCGACCAAATTGCAGTCGACCAATTGACAGGACACCGTGGCTAACCTGTTCCCCATCTGCATAGCTGTCTCACTAAACATTTGTGTATAGCTCTTTACTGCCACCTGCTCTGTCTCTCTTTCTTTTCCAATGTATCTCGTCTTTCTTTATCTTAATCTTGCTCCATCTCTATCTCTTTCTCCATCTCGCCCTTAATATCACTCTCGAACTCTCTCTCTTTTTCTCTTTCTCCTTTTCACTCTACGTCTCTCACATTCTCTCTTTCTCTCTTTATCTCTCAAATCTTCTCCCGCTCTTTGTCTCTTAGCCATCATTTACTCAAAAGATGACAAAACAGTGGTGTACCTGTCCTCACATAAAGACATCCAACACATTTGGTGAGTATGGTCTTAAAAATGCAAACCCAAATCTTTATCCATCCCACTCTCTGTGCAAATAAATTGGTGAAAGACACTGGGTTCAGGTGTAAGCACGTGGAAAAGTCAGATAACTTATAATCAGGATATTGTATTTCTCAGCTGAGCTGGCATACTTACAAATGTGTCCCGATAGGCATTTCAGATGTCCACTCTATTAATTTAAAAGCGTTAAGGTGAGTAAATGAGTATTTTCAAAGGTCAGAAGACATGTTCCTCTAAACGAGCTACTAACAAGATGATCTGTTGGTCAAGACAAATGGCCACATGCAAAAAATATGCATTTCTTGAGCCACATAAAAACATCCCAAAATCAAGCACTGTCATAATTCATCAATGTAAGAAGAATCCTCAGCAACAAACAATATCAAATTCACAGTGAGAATTTGCAATCAAATCCCTGTGCAGGACTTCTAATTCTAGACACCTATTTGCATTTTTCTGGTGTTGGAGTTGGTTGGTGGTGGTAGCAGAGGTAGGACTGTTGGAAAGATAGCTCAGTTTTAGGGACGAGCTTTTCAAAAATCCTGGGTCTGACATGAATTCCGAAACAATGCTCAATAGCACAAGAAAAGGTGATGAGGCTCTAAACCCTAAGTGCGTTCCTGTGAGAGTAGCAATCAACCATACCAGCCAAACATAGTGAGAGCTTTTGCAAGCCAGAAGAAATAATTTTATAATTCCATTAACCTCACCATCAACCAAACTCTTCTACCCATTGAAGGGGAGTCAATCACCCCAGAACGAAGGTCAAAAATCTAAAAGTCAACTCATGTCAATGGGGCTCACTAAACCCAGGCTTGACCTTTGTCAGCACACTGCAGTACCACTACCACCTCTCTCTACCTCAATACAACCTCGCCCTCATTCCACTATAAGACTGATGAGTGAATGCGAGAGCTGAAATCGAGTCCCGCCATGACTATATCAGTTCCCTCAAGCCTCCAAAGATAATATCTTCCACCTGCAAAAGACCCTAAATCAACTGTCAGAATAAGGCAATCTGGGCGCATCTGACAGCAAGCATCCTGCCTAACAACGGCCAAGTGCAAGTGCCAAGTGAGAACTGCCATCCAGTCCCGCCACAACTACGTCAGTTCCCTCAAGCCTCTAAAGAGGACATCTTTCACCTGAAAAAGACACTAAATGCAACTGTCTCCTCCTTGGCAACTACTAAATTGGGCGATATCGATCTACATGATGGTGACACATCTGAGCTATTCAGCCACCTATCTTCTGCTATTAATGAACCTTGGCCCCAGAAAAAAATCCAGATGTTGAAAGCAGAAACCATCAACAAAACTAGGTTCTGTAAAGAGATCCTAGAACAAAGAACAAGTAAAAGAACCTATGAGTTATAATGAGAAATAAACAGTGCCCTACTACTCTGGGAAAATATAAAAAACAGGTCCAGGAGTATAAGTATGCCAAAATTGAGCCCCAAAATGATGTTGACAATGCTCGCATTGATAACGCTAAATCTAGTTCCAAAGAACTATTGAAAATTCTTAAAGATTTTGAAAATCACACCTCCCCCTTTGCACCCATCTCCAAGGATTCTGCCTAGTGCCAACAAATCCAGAACAAATTCATGAATAAAATAGCTGGACATCGTCAGGGCATTGCAAATCAACTGGCTAACATTGACAAAAAAGACTGCATCAATGCAAATTACCTGAACAATGTTTTTCCTGTCAATTCCTAGAAATTTGAATTTCATTCCTGCACCAAACAAGAGGTCAAGTAGGTAATTATCAATATGAAATCAACCATCTGTCTCAGAGACGTCTTGCTGCCAGATTTATTAAAAGAGTCCATGAACTTCCTGTTACCATAGATCACCAAAATGATGAACCTTTCCTTCTCGTGAGGCATAGTCCCTGCTGCCTTAAAGGAAGCCTGGATCATGCCACTCTTGAAAAAGGATTCCCTTGACCCCTCAATCCCCAAAAACTACAGACCCATTATCAACGTCCCTTATCTATTGAAAATCTTAGACCGAGTGGCATATGTACAATTGCAGAGCGATTCATTGAGGATCATACACTCCTCAACCTAAATCAATACGGTTTTTGTGCCCAGCATGGCACTGAAACCGTATTTTTGGATCTCAAACATTATTGAAATCATTGAAAGACGACATCCTGCACTGCTATTATTCTTGGACCTCTCAGCAGCATTTGACATCATAGACCATAATCTTCTACACAACAGATTACTAACTGTCACTAATTGTTCCAAAATTGCAGCAAAGTGGATTGCATCATTCTTGGTTCCCAGAACGTCTAGTGCGGCAGTCGAGGGAGCTCACGCTAGACCCTTATCAAGCACATGTGGTGTTCCGCAGGGTTCCTGATTTTCCCCTTTGCTTTTTAATATTTATATTAGACCTTTTCTCAACCTTCTTGAGGATCTGGTCATTCAATTTGCAAACTATGCAGACATCACAAAGATCCTTTTTAACTCCCTGGTAACTACCAGGAAGACGTGGAAGCTGTGAATAAAATCTATACTAAAATCCAAGACTGGATGGCACTCAACTCACTGGCTCTTAAAGACTCCAAAACGCAGCTGCTTATGTTGGCCTCCAGTCCGTGATTGAAGAATCTCACCCAATAGTATGAATCTTTTGAGGTTGCGAGCAATATCATTCCTGTGAGCAAATCAGTAAAAACATTGGGAGTGATGCTGGATGCTGACCTCTCAATGAAAAAAGCAGGTTTTTCAGATCCGCTCATCATGTGGACAGGTAATCAAACTCTTACATCAGAATAGGCTATATTTTACGCTTACAAACAGATCCCTGGTTGCATCCTCATTAATAAACTCACGATTGGATTATTGTAATAGTTTATTGATGGGGACAGTACTAGCGAACTTGAAGCGGTTACAGACCGTGCAGAACTGAGCCGTCCGGGCAGTGTTCGGCTTGGCTAGATGAGACCACGTCACCGTTTTCAGGAAGGAACTTCACTGGCTTCCAGTGAAGCACAGGATCGGGCACAAAATTCTCTCACTTATAAATCTCAAAATGCTAATGCGCCTCACTATTTTACCAACAGATTGAAGAGGAAATCATCCTGTAGAGTGTTACGCTCCTCCAACACTCTCCTGCTTAATCAGCTTAGATCCCGTCTAAAAAACATTGGCGACTGCAATTTTGAATTCATTGCTCCCCGTGAATGGAATGCTTTGACTCTGAATATTAAAACATCTCAAACATGTGGTGGCCTTTCTCTTCAATCTTCCCAATTAGTATCCTCACTTAAACTCACTGCCGTGCTCTCCTCCCCTTACGTGCAGCGCTTGGAGGCCCACGGACATGTAGCTCCTTACAAGAAATTAATACATAATTAAATAAATAAGGCAACCAGCCTGCCTGATGACGGCCAAGTGCAAGTGCCAAGTGAGAGCTACCATCGAGTCCCTCCACAACTATGTCAGTTCCCTCAAGTCTCCAAAGATAGCATCTTCCACCTGCAGAAGACCCTAAATACAACCGTCAGACTAGCTACTGGATAGAAACTTTGTCTACGCTGCAACGACCCAGAGGATGCCTCACTTGCTTGATCACACCTACAACCAAATACAGCCACACCAGAGCACTAAAATACAACGAAAGCTCTTCCTAGGTCCATCCAAATAAAGCTTACTTTAGATGTCTGGAGAATTCTGCACCACAAAAGAAAGTGCGAGATCTGTAGATAATACACCCCAACTATGACACTCCCTCGTAAACGACATGTGCTGCAAAAGCCCAACCACCAAACGTCTTCCCGTGTTTGGCAATCAGAAACTATTCATTCGTTTTTTAAGGCATTGTTTAATGTAAAACATTTCTTTGTGTTGATAAATACACTGCGTTACGAGAAGCCTTCAATGTCAGGCTAAGAAGAAGGCCACATATTTCACTTTTAACAGTGACGAATAAGTCTGTACGCTCCAAATAAGCCAGGGTGCTACAGAATCTTAGAAGCAAGTAAAATGTTTTCACAAATTGAAAAACCACACTACATGATATCTGCACCGAGTAATCTCCTACTAAGGTGTGCATAAAAATAAAATAAGAACAAAGGGGAAACAAATCACCAGGTGACAGTGTCAGGGCTGTCACAGATATATGGTTTCCACTTCAACATATCTTGCGACGTTTTGCAACTTCCTTGACCGTCTGCTTTGAAGGGATTTGAAAGATTCTCTGAAATTCTCTCTTGGGATCTGCTCTCCGGTTCATCTGACAGTGCTTTGGTCACAGGAGAGTGCCTCAATTCGAATGAGGCACCTTCTGCTGAAATGTGTTTGCTGTCTTCATTCATGCAAATTTCAACGTGTGAAATAGTGCTTCCTGTTATTGTTGGACATCCTCCTGAGATACTTCAGCAAAGTAAGCTGGCCCCTTCAAAGATGACGTGAGACATTCACAATGTGAAGGTGACGACAGAGAAAAATGGAGGAGGTGCACGGATAACATGGGCAGGGTCCTCCTCCCTACCCCCTGGGTAAGGGGGAGGGTTGTGACAAGCGTGCCAAGAATAAGCAAAAGCCTGCGAAGGCCGACAAAGGAAAGGGGCGTGCCTAGCGGCATATAAGATGGCGGGCGTCCTGCTGCAGGAGTATCCAGCTCCAAGCAGAAGGACGCCCGCCTGCCGCATCAGAGGACTTGTTTTTCAGAGGTACGGCAAGGCCTGGCTGTTGACGTCGTGGGACAGCGAGGCAGTGTTTTGGCAACCAGTGGCAGTTTACAGACTCCGAATGAGCCATGGGAAAGCCGGAAGGATCTTCGCTCTTCGCGGGACCAGCGCCTCGTGGGGGCCTAAGCGGTGGGGGCGTCTGGTGGTAGCAGTGAGGGCTCAGTTTCCCCCGAATAAACGGCACTCCCCCAGCCCAGGAACACCTGCAGGGGCAGGCGGGGCTCAGACACAAAGGGTTTGGGGGAGTTGGGCCTACTGTGGACTTTGTCCGGAAAAGGGGGAAGCAGGTTTTTGGACACGGAGCAGTCGCTGCACCTTCAGAATATTTTCACAAAGTTGTTTGCAGTGTTTTGAATTTATTATGTTGTGAAAATAAATCTACGCCCTTTTTATGCCAAAAAGAAGACATGACTCATTCTGCACCTTACTGGGTGGGAAAGGAAAGGGGCAAAGAGAATGAGGGAGTGTGATGGAACAAAGATGGACAAATTCCCACCATTTCGTCAATGTCTCTGTGTAGTGCATTTAATAGAACAGCAAAGTTTGTCCTATTTCTATAAACAGTGGGACATTTTAAAAAACCATTGCACCATAAGTGCAGTTTTGCATGGTGCTTATACCATGCAAACTGCACTTGTCATGGTGCAATGGTTTTCTAATATGTCCCAGTGCTTTTAAAAACAGGGCAGCCATTGTCCAGCGCTGATAGGCGCTTTTGCCCAAAACATCTGGGAATCAGTCGTGTATTTAGCCACCCCTGCCTGCCCAGACCTCCAGAAAACACAGCACGGTGCGCTGCTGCCTGCAAAGCTTTTGCGTTGACGAGCAATTCCCGTGTGTCCAAGACAATGGAAATGCGTTCCCAGTCTTGACGACACGCTTGCCACGATGACGAATATTATAATGTCTGACACAAACACAATGATAGTGCTATGCCAAAAACGATGGCCTGTCATAGCTTCAAAGGTGTTCTACGAGCTTCAGGGGGTGTCGCAGGGGCTTTTTTCTAGAGCAGCACACATGTGTAGTACACTGTCATATCAGGCCGATGTGGAGCATGCCTAGCGCCTCCCGGGAATGCGGGAATCTGGCGGCAGCGAGCAGCCTGCCCAATGACAGCCAAGTATACATTCTGCATGGTTGCCTATCAGAAACACGGAAACGCGTTATCACGTATCCCTTTACCCAGAAACCCACTGGCAGCGTTATGCACTACTGATGGAAACTGGAGTGGTATTGTATTGTGACCGGTGTTAAGCACCATGTGATCTACCTCGTCTAGGGGTAAGTCAAATGTGGAAATGACTTAGGGTGACCAAATGTTCCGGTTGTACCTTGACTGTCCCGGAAATGGGTGCTTTGTCCCCCTTTCTCAAGATAATTTTTCCATTGGAAAATGCAGCAGTCCCGGCTTTTTGGTAGTAGATCTTTATAGCTGGGAGATCTCACATAGAAATAATGCTGCATTTTACGAATTAAGAGAGTGGTGATTTGTGATCAATTAATTATAATATGTGTTTATTTCACCAGTAACACTTAAAACTCCTTCTCCTCCAACCGCTACTGAAGTGTAGTCAGAGTCGGACTGGGGCATAACAGTGAAAAAGTGGCACACAGTTGCAAATAGCAATACATTCCTTTTGTGACAGACTTTGAGTAGTATGCAAGTGGGATGTTTTTGATAAAAATGTGATGCAAGTTGTGCATTTTACAGAATATTATACAGATGCCCGAGGGCCAGGCGCGCTTTACAAATAAAGAAATTCAATTCAATTCAATTATTTATACAGTAACACTCGTCAAAACTACTAGCCGCATGGGGAAGTAACTTATCAAACTGGCTCACATGGGCCAAACAAGTGGCCCACTTTCACCAAAAAATCTGGCGCACACTAGCATTTTGTGTTTTTGGTTCAGGCATTGCCCTGTTTACTTATAGGTCAGTCCAAGCCTGAGTGTAGTGCCTTGGCAGGGTATCCAGTCAATGAGGGTTATTCTGAGGTTGGAGGTAAGGGAAAAACGATGCAGGTAAACAGGGCCGGTCTTTGTGTCAGGCAGCTCAGGCGGCTGCCTGATGTCAGTGAGCCTCTAGGGGGCGCCGCGCGGCGGTGCTCAGAGTCTTGCAACTGCAAGCCAGGCCAGGCCACACACACGACGCACCAGCCAGGCCTTGATTTTGACGTCCGTGTATTAGCAGCAGTGAGCACTGCTTCAGGCTGCAGCCTTTGCCCTCAGGCAGGGCAGCAGTAATTAAAAAAAAAATTAGCAATTCGCAACATTTGTTTGTTGCTTTTTCACTTCCCCCGGGCCCCGGTGTTGCTGGCGCCAGCCAGGCCTATGGCCATGGGTGCATGTGCAGCGTGCCCCCAGGCTATGTGCGCGCGTGCACTGATGATTTTGGCTGGCTGGCGTTGTCAGCCCAGCCCCCCGCCATTCCGGAAACCAGGAAGAGTGGAGTGAATGCATCATGCATGAACAATAATATCAGGTAAGTCAGTAGTGTACTGTATTTGGAACTTTGGCACAACTATGATGCAGCCAGGCGCATCCCATCCTGATTCCCCACACAGCTTCAATTGTGAGCAGCACCGAGCCACGAGACACGGCTGCTGCAGCTCATTAGTCTTGGAACTAGAAAGGAGGTTGCATGTCAGGCACCTCCGGCCGGGTCACGTGTTGCCCTGGGGGCCCCCAGCGCTATGAGTAGTCATAGGGTGCCTAAGTGCATCCTAAGGTCCGCTCCGTGCGTGACCTGGCTGTCATCGGTGTGATCGCGGCAGCAGCTCTGTGTCAGGTAAGTGAAGTGATGCAGGACTGCCCCGCACTGTTAGATTGTGTCCTGTATGGCGCACACACTCTCCCGGGGTCCGGGATGGAGGTAAGTCCGGACTTAGCTTCGGGCTGAGCATTGCTGGGGGGGCACGGCAAGTGTTGCACAGCGGGTATAGTCCCGGGGGCCGGGTCTTTTGGTTGTAGCCCAATAAGCCCCGAATCCCAGGAGCTACAATCAAACACCTTAATGCATATTGATATTATTTAACCTAGGAAAATGTGCGGTCAAGTGTTTATATCACCGGCATCCCGGTCCCACCACTTTGTGATCTTGGGCAAATCATCCGCAGTACATGTATGTGATTTAGTTAATGCCATTTGCTAATTGTCTGGTCTGTAGCTAAGGAAACGGCAGGACATATGGCATAAAAGTTAACTGATATAGACTCGTCTGCAATGTACAGGAGGGATGTGCTTCTGTTCAAGACCTTTGGCTAGGTTATGAAAGTGAATGTTTTGTGGAAAGTGTGTACCTGGACGCGCAAGCGCCCAACAGAATCAAGTCTCTGCTCTGCCTTGTTTCCTTCGCAGCCACTTTCGGGGAATGTGTGTACCTCAATATTGCTCGCAGGCCCCTGGGTACAAGGGTGTTCTCTGGCCTGGGACATGGCAGGGGCCAGGGTTGGTTTTGTGTCATGGGTCTCTGTCCCAGTCTAGATAGCATTTTCCCTTTTTCTGACCGTCTTCTGTTAATCGGAAATGCGCCTCTCATGATTTCCTTCATTGAATACTCCCCCACCTACATATGCACTCTAGAGAGGGGGCTGCTGAATAAGGGGGCGACGGAAGTCTACCGCCCAACCTGTTGTGAATAAGGTCATGAAAGGCCGAACACGTGGATTTGGCGATTGCTGCTGCACATCTTTTAGACATATCTGACAGCCATTGCTGCATTCCTTGTACATTATGACTGCTTGCTTCATACTTATATGTGTTAGGAATGAATACACTTGGCTCGAACTTCGGGCGTTGTTTCCTCTATAATAATAGTAACTACCAACGACTATGCCTCTCCCATACAATATGCCTCTGATTAGTTACTGCTAACTTTGCTGGTTCGTTCTGTAACCCAAGCAGACAAACAAACACAAAGCCGTTTATGAGGGGGTGGTGACGGTGTACCCCTGATAGACGGAGGGTCCTTCACATGGGCCCAGCACCCCCTTTCCTGCTCCCTCTTCTGGGGGTGGCCGTGGCAGGTAAGTGACTGCGAGGTGGGGGTGGCGTATCGGTATGGGAAATTGTTGGTCTTTATTGCTGGTACAGCCTGGGGTGCACTGGCCACTACAGGTAGGCCAGATGGACTCAACATACTCCAACAGCAGCCATCTCTACCTGCAGTGCTTTAGAACTTTCCAGAAGGAGAATCACTACCACTGTGCCACGTGTGGCTCTGCTCCCATTAATGTGCCCGGGGCCTGCTGCCTCACACGAAGGGAGACACTCAGCGGTGGGAGTCTGCAGGTGAATGGGACTGGGGAAAGACTAGTGGCCTCGCTGTCTGTCCTCTTCTTGCTGATAGACTTTCCCATCAGCGGTGATTTCTGGCTACCCAGGATTGCGTATAAGGCATGTTGCATGCAGGCGGGCACTCTTACCAGCGGCATCTCTCCCCTCCAAAGCTGGCTTTGCTGGTCTTCGCTGGTCTTTTTCTATTTCTCCGCAGCTGGGTTGTTTGGTCAGGATTTCACTGGTTTGTAGCGGGCAACGTGGAACCCAACAATGCCAACAGCGGTGGGTTGATTTCACTCTCCTGATCTGGGTCGGTTTGTGCATGTTGGTGGACACTGGTACCGCTCAGGCTCCAGTGCTGAGTTTGTTTTACCTGGTGCCATCCACAGATCAGTTGATAGGTGCCCACTGGTGGGAATTGGTATCCTCTCACCCTCAAGAGATGGGTTGGTGCCAGCTGGTGGATCACACTGTTACTACTGTTCTCGAGCGCTGGCTGAATTTTGTCTGAGCCGAGTCACCCTCGTGCCCTCCACAGCTGGATTGGTTGATGTCCGCTGGCGGAATGTTATCCTCCCCCACAAGAGCTTGGTTGCTTCCTCCTGATGGGAACTGTTGCTGTCCTGCTCGCTAGTGCTGGGTTCATTTTGTGTGGTGATCAGAGTCCCTCTCCCTCCCTCCTGGACTGATTTGGTTGATGACTGATGGTGGCCAATGTATCCTCTTGCTGTCTTGCACTCATGAGGTAGGTTGGTTCCCAATGTTGACCACTATTTCCCATTCGTTTTCTAGTGATGGGTCATGTTTGGCAGGTGATCAGAGTCACCCAGCTGCCCGGTTGTCATTTGCGTTGGATCCAGGTGCAGTGACCGATATGAAAGAGATGGTTGGGGGGAAGAGGGAATATGCAAGCTAACTTTGCTGATGCCTTCCTAGGTAAACCGAGCAGCTCTGTGTCTGTGTGTGGCTTTCTAGGTGTTTTGCATCAACAGTGACAAGCTGTTTGTGTCAGTTAAGTGAACTTTTATATTGCACTATATACCAGTGACCAGCCTCTAAGCGCAGGACCAGAGGTTCGAGTCCGTGAACGTGGTAAGCTTGAGGAGACATTTCAGAGACCATCATTGCAATGCCGCCTGACCTATGAACGCAGTAGCTTTGCTGAAGATTTTTTAAATGTGTTAGAGTTTGGAAATTGCAAACATGTGCAGGTCCACAGAAACAGGAGTGTAACTTTATTCATTTGATTTATGAAAAGGCAACCTTAAATTGAACCAGTAATGAGTTGGGGCTGAGGACTACTGCTTGTGTCCGTGGAACAGGGCACTCTAGTCTAGCACATGGACTGAGTAGCAGGGCTGAAGTCGAGGGTACACGCGGGGGACAGAGTCCACCCACTTTTTTGGGTACAAGTGGGGGGACAGAGTCCACCCACTTTTATCAGAGGGTAGACTCAGTCCTCCCCAGCTAAAATGAGAAACATTGAATGTCATCTTTGAATGTATGCATTAAAGCCGACCGTGGGGATCGGACCACAGTCATCAGGTTTGTAGGCCAGACACTTCACCACACTGCATGATATAACCTGATGAAAAATAACAAACAGCTAAAGGTGAAATGTCCCATTTCGGTACTGCAAGTTCCTGGAAAACATTTGTATTGGTTCTTAGAGTTTAAAACAGGCACTCCTTTTAACATTTTCAAAAACACTATTAGAAGAAAATATCCTCTCTTGGTTTTGTGTGTGTTGATTTTATGAAAAGGCAAATGCCATTCGTCCTGTACAATTTGGGTGGTTATGCAAAGCCAATTTAATGAAATATTATGTCATGTTATGTTACTTGGCATTTGTATTGCGCCTTATGTATCAATGGTATGATCTCAAAGAGCTGGTATGTTGAATGCCCTCGGGAACCGTAGTTCACGTCAGTAGAGAGAGAGAGTGTTGTACGGTGCGTGGGTGCACTGGATATGTGTGCAGCTGGTGTAGTGTTATTTCACCTTGGTATGCTAATTTCTGGCAACGTCACATCCCATTGCATTTGTTGATGAGTCCCCTCACTTAAATTTTTAGGACTTGACCCCTGCTGAGTAGGGTTTATTCACTTAGTTTGGAGGGGAGCCTGCCCTTCCTTGAACTGCTGTCCCGAGACTAGTCTTTGTCAGTCGGAAATTGCATGGAATCGTGAACGAATCAGAAGGCCCAGCCGCAGCAAGACCCAGTGAGCCAGAGCCTGCTGACTTTGCCATTGGGGCACCGTGACCGGTCTGTGCAGCCCACGGGTGCTGAGTGCTTCTGCCTTCTCTGCCGATCAATAAATTAAGTCAGTGTGTTGCTGGCATGTATGCTATAGTATGTATTGAATAACTTCTAGGCTCTTAAGCCACAGTGAGATAAAATCATATGTCCAGGATCACACACTTTGTGGTGAAGAGTGTCACCTAGTGTCTAATGTATGCATTTTCTATTACATTTGTAATTCTATCTGGTTCTTAATGAAGTGCCCTATTTACAACATTTGTAACACATTTTTTGGTTGTCATTTTTAGGGGGGGTGCCAATAATACTTCCCGCCTGGGGTGCAATATGGTGTAAGACCGGCTCTGCCGGTAAAGGATTACCGGCATCGCTTACTGCTATGGGCTATTCTGACCTGTTAGACCGCTATTTATGGTACCGTAAATTCCGATGCCATAATTATTGGTCTTGGGTCGCGTGCGCGCCCCACCATGCCGAAATTAGTGGCATGGCGTAAACCGGAGCTGATCACAAATAACGCGCACATGTAAATAACGGCCACCTCAAGGCCGTTAAGTACCTTACCGGCATGGAGTACATAGAGGCATCTCAGAGAAGGAGTAAAGAACCCTGAGTGGTAGTTCCCAGAGCCACAGGTGCACACAATCAGCACAGGTGGAGGCAATGGAGTCTGACACAGCAGAAAAGGGTCACACCCACACACCACACTCCCTCCCACACCAAGATGATACCAATAGTGGCAGCAGTACATGAAGTGGGAGGCCCCTGCCTGAAGGGCACAACCACAAGAACAACACCAACAACACCAGGCCCCACCACTGAGGAGACACAGGGGGAGAAGGAGGGTGAGACAGGCCCAGCATGCAGCACCAGTGCAGCCTCCGTCACCATCCCAGCAGCCCCAATTCCCACGCAGCAGGTCCGGTCCCTCAAGGAAACCCCTGAGCAGATACACACCCCCTACCAGCTTGACTGTGACACCATCACTACAATGGTAGGCCTGAGAAATTAGGAGATAAGCTAGCAGCATACAAATACACACCGCTATCCCTGCTCAACTGAAGGTGGTGCCTGTGCCCCACACCCATGCCACAGGCACCTACCAGCACACAGTGGGGCCCATGCATGGCATGTCACAACCGTCCATTTTACGGATGCAGAACCAAGTGCTGGATCACCTCCTCAAGCACACAAAGGGCTACAAATCCCTAACATGGACTACCCAGGAGATATACGACACAAAAGTTGGCCCGCATGCATTGGCAGGCATGCCAAATGACATGGGTGCCCCTGACTGCACCCACGTGGATTAGGTGAACCTGCATGGCATGCAGGTGGCGGATCGCAACCGCAAGCAATACCACTCCACCACTGTGCAGACGGAATGCAACGCAAGCAAGAACATCACACATGGGTGGGCCCGACATCCGGGAACAACTCATGACTCAATGGGCCAGCTGAACTCCACGCTACTGTGCCGAATGGGGCGACATGCAGGGTGACGTGCCTGGCTGCTTGGTGAGTCATTTGACTGTGTCATGCCAGTGCATCAGTGCCATGAGCTGGGTGCCTGTATAAACAAACTGGGTCGAAATGATCAAGCCAGTGCACGATGTTCACCCACCAATCACCGTGCCACAGAACCAGTGTAACGGCACATGAGTACATATTCCCACATCGATGGAGTAAGGCACACACCAAACACAACATAACCAACATCTGACAAGGCCAAATCCCACAACACATGCACCACTCATTGGCAGCCCCCACAACTGTAAGGGCATATAGGAAGACACACTGCATATGCAGAATGTGGGTGCCTCCAGCATGTCACCACACTGGAGAGTCATCCCTGGGAGTGGATTGAACTTAGGGCAGCAGGGATACCACACCACATCACCGGTTTGGCACACCCATAGGAGTGGTGGAATTCACCATAGTATGGATCAGAGCAGTATGATGAATATGAGCCACTGACTACAGCCAACACACCCAACTACGGATTCACACAGTACACAGCACTTCATGGATCTAACATCAAGACTGCTGCATTCATCAATGAATCACGTACCACGAGATGTGCATGCCATTGTTCATAGACCATCTCGTAGACGCGTCCCCCTACAGCATTCCATTGCACAGGACACATATTGGGGCCATGAATGGGCTAAATGCATCCATGGACATGTGCGTATGGGCATCAATGACCTGCTGCCATGTCAGACAAGTTCAGTTCTCCACCATGACAGTCCAAACACTTACCTTAATTGGCTAGACATGCAGGTGTTGGTGGCTGTCCCTTGACACCATGGTACGGGACCCCTGTCAGAAACCCACAGAACAGGCCCAAGGAGGCCTAAAATATTGGCCATACCCGTGCATGCGTGGAGATGAAGCAGCCACCTGGCTTGCATAAGGCACATATGAGTTGCCGAAGCTGGACTGGTGGGGGACCCATCTACTGCAATGTGGTGTCCAAGACCCCCATGTCATGTGTAAAGCTGAACAAAATGTGCATCCCTTGGAATGTGGCTCTGTCCCCTGACATGGGACTGCTAGCACCAGATGAACATGGAGTGAAGGAGGAGGAAGAAGGGGCAAGACAGCATCATGGAGGCGGTGCACGGGAGGGACATGTCGTGTGGCAAACATTGATTGGACATAAAAACCAAAACACAAGTCAGCAGAGGGCGGCATTACATGGGCACACAGGGCACTGGGTGTGTGTATACTTGTAGACCATGCACTGTCAGACGTCATAATACACATGCTCAATGATGAATGTCCACACAGGTTAAACTTTGCGACTCCAACGGTGTATTGTAAATTTAAATGAATGAGTGTGAACATTCCCTCCACCCCCCACCCCCCCAAACTCCACAACAAACCCTCCCCTCCACCCACCTCCCCCCCAACTCCACAACAAACCCTCACCCCTCACCCTCCTCCCCCCAACTCCACAACAGTAGTCCCATGTTGTCCATTAAGGCCACATGTGGCAGAAATGCCGACTAATCCATGCTCCCGGGGCCCGGGGGAGGCATGTCCCGGCGCCGCATAGAACACAGAATGCGTCACAGTGAGCTTGCTGGGGTGGATCGACTGGATGAGGGGGTGTCCTCCTGCTGAGGCAGCTGATTGGGATGTGCAGCTAGGACGTCGCATAACCTGTTGGTGCTCTCTGTGACCACCTGACGCATTGCCCTAAGTTCATCTAGCCACTCCATCCTGGCCTGGCGGTTGTCCTCCATCAACCCAGTGATGAGGGCAGTCAGCTGTGTCGCACAAAGTGCATCCATTGATGGTGGTTCATCCCTGCAGGGGATTGGGCGTACATGCCCTGGCATGGCCTCGACTGGGGAACTGGGCCCGGGATCAGCGTCTCCCTGTGCATCGCCACATGCACTACGGCCAGGTGTTTCAGGCTCCCCTGAGTAACTGCACGACGCCTGGGGGACATTGCTGGGCTCCGGGGTGTGGACGGTGGGGTAGAAGTCCTCCTCGGATGCCCCACAGATGGACAAGGGGCTGTCCACATTCTCCAGGGGGGCCATGGCTGCCACCTCCCCAGCAATGCTCGACTCCTCCGACCTTGGGGCGGCCATTGTGGCAGGTACCAATGCAGGGAGGGAATGGGGTGGTGCATCCTCCATGGACCTTTGGGGATCCGGGGTGGGTGTTTTTGTCCGGGCTGGTATGCCACGGACCCTGCCTCTGCCCGTGGAGGTGGTTGGACGGTTCGTCTCGGGCTCCCCGCTCTCCTGCTCATTGCCTGTGGGGGTAGAAGAGAGGGACGACATGAGTGATTGTTTGAGACGCTAATTACATTGATGGCTGCATTCACATTTCAGCCATTTGGGGTTTGTGGCCTTTTGGGCGTTGCAACAGCACTAGTACATATGCAGGTGTATGATATGTACGCAGGTGTCGGAGTGACTCATCCTGCCCTGGTAATGTGCAGTCTGACTTGCACACTGCCGAACCTACTGCACAGTGTGCATAATGGGATGTGCCAGTTAGTGCACTATGGTTGATGTGCGTTATGTACTTGCACTTGGCCCTTGATTGTGTGGCAGTTGGCTCTGCATTATTTGGATGGTGGGGAAGGCAGCATGGCAAGGTGCCTTGGACGGCCCTTGGGGGTGTATACATCATGTAAATGCCATTGGCAGTGTTGACTTTGGACACTCACCTCCATCGGCAGACGACGTTGCCCCGCACTCCATATCGCCGACGCCCTCTATGGATTCGGTCCCGATCAATGACGCTCATGTGTCCTCCCATGGCTCCAGTCTCATTGGGGAACTTGGGCCCCCTCCGGTCTGCAGTGCCTGACTCCGGTTGGTGGAGAGGAGGCATCGCACCCGCACCCGCAAGTCATCCCACCGCTTGCGGCAGTCCTTGGGGGCGCGGGGGGTGGTCCCTACTGCGCTCACCCTTTGGGCGGTTTGTGCCCAGATGTTTTTTTTGCAGCGTATTGCCTCTCGCCACATGTTGGTGCTCAACACGACATCAGCGTGCTCCGCCAGGTTGTCCACCATGGCCTGCAGCTCTTCCGGGCTGAATCGCTTCTTGCGGAGCCGGTCCGCTGACTTCTTCAGGGCTTTTGGCATTGGTTCCTGGTGTGTAGTCCTTTCCCAAACTTCAGATTGCTCCCAAGGGTGCTGCCTGATGAGAATGGCAATGGATTGTGTTTTTAAAGATGGCCGCTGTGCTCCTTCCCACTCCTGTGCGATGACGATATTTCCGGTTCTGTTATTTTGCAGTGACCGTAATTTACGGCACCCGTAAATTACGGTCCCCATTATTTGCAGACATCGCTGCTTCCGTAGCAGTGTTGTTAAGTACGTCTCGCAGCATGCCGGTAGGGGGCTTTACGGGTCATTTAGCGGCATGCCGCTAGGTACTTTTCCGGCATGGCGAAAAGCTTGTGCCCGCGAGGTCGTAATGGGCCGCAATTAGCGGTCTGTCACCAGGTCGGTCTCGTACTTTCCGCCATGCCGGAAAGTACCTGAACTTACCTCCAAGCTCGGAATGAGGGCCTTTAAAACAAAACAGAGTGTGCATTTCAGAATGGACCATAACACTGAAAAATACTGCAAACATGAATTAAATAAATAAAGGTGTTTTGGGGTAAAGGGGTTAAAATGGTTCTGGAATGGGGTTGGAGGTGGAGTTATAAGGGTAAAAAAACAGGGGGGGTGGTGGGAGCCCCAAATTGAAAAAGCAAAACAAGATTCGATATTTTGTCCACGATTAAATGTACCACTCTGTAAGTCTGGTCGGTAAGATCACATATAACCACCTGCGCGCAGCACATGGGTCCCAATGTGGTGTGATGTGCTGTCACAATGGCAGGTTGGAGAAAGAGGATGGACTTGCCTCACAGACCACGCACTGTCTATGAGCGAACTTCTACTCATTGAAACAGGTTGTTTCTTTTGTTGTCCTATCTCCCCCATCTTCCCTTCTTGCTGGTTTTTCCTAACACTGCGTTGTAGCCACCAACATTCCTTAGCCATTTTACCCCAGACCCTTGTGTGTGGGGGTACTCAGTAGTTGGAATTCCCAAAGGCGTTTGTATTATAAGCTTTTCTTTCCTGTTTGGTGACTTCTTTCAAGCCACAAATTAAACAATTCTCTTATTAAATAAAACATCCTGGGATATATAATCATTCAAGATGTGCTCCTCTTTAAGACTCTTAAACCATGCTCTTGTAAAGTTGTGGGCAGCCGGAACCCTCAGCTTGTGCCCCCGGCTTGCTCAGACAGATTTAAGATCATGCATAGGACAGTTATATGCACAAATCCGTGGCAAATCTGGCCTCGCCATTCCGGAGGAGGGGTAGGCACTTTCTGCATAGATTCAAACGGGGCACACATGGAGCACAGAGAGGCTAGTCCCCACACTTCCCCTCTGAAAAAGGAACCCATTGCTCCAATTTTGACGATTCAGGTCATTTTCAGACCCTCTTTCCAAACATATGTTCTCTTGAACCCATGAGTCCTGGAAGCGTCGTCTTCAAATGAAGAGAAGCCGTAACCTGTGAACAATGCATATCCATTTGCCATCGATGAAGCAGGACACTCACCTTTCCTCCTCTTCCCAGTGGGATTCCAACCAGCGGCACCCCAAATCCGCAATCCATGTTCTTAGACAGTGAACGACGCGTTGGTTCTGGGAAAACATTCCGCTCAACTACTCGTATGTAAACTTGCCGAGCAGTGTGACTTGGACGTTCAGCTAACTTGTCAAGCAATAATGTGGTCAAAGTAATCAGACTTTATGAATGCCACGAAGGGTGGGTCTTATAGCAACTCATCTAGAGAGTTTTATGGAAGTTAATTTTAGAGCAGTCATTTATTCTATATCACATAAATTGCATGCAGCCATTTTCCTCCACTTGTTTATTCAATGTCTGGCCGCGGATACGCCACACTAATTGGATGGCATCAAAAGGAGATAATAATAATAATATTTGTTTTTATATATTTCATGCTATGTAGTTCTTAATGTTTCTTTTCCCAGTAAAAGAAATGTACGTTGCTATGACATGCCATTATGGTTATGTTATGTTAGGTTAATAGAACTTATTAAGCGCATCGGTCCTACGAGGGCATCGTGGCGCTAAGAGACCAAAAGTAACCAGCAGAGACAGTGTAGAGGAGCAGATGCATACATCTGTAGGAGATCCCGCCCCCTTCCTACTCTGTATTGGAGACATGAGACTGACAAGCCGTCTTGCCAATAACAGAGCTAGTGTTGTGAAGAAGATACCCATTAAGAGAACCTTATCGAATGTACCACCGAAGTGACGACAACCTGCAGGAGGAACTGCCTGAAGGTATATGAGAAAGAACAAAGAAGAGTAGCTAGTTATGTCATAAAAAGTGTGCACGATGTCCCGAGATACTGGCTGAAGATGATGTATAAATCCTGAAGAAACTAATGACGAAGTAAAGAATCGAGTGAACTCTCAAATGTAAAAGAAGATTACACATGCACGAAGTACTGCAGAAAATAACCATTCAATAAATTTACAGACGCTGAAACGCAAGTTAGATCATGTCATCATAGAAGCTAGCTAAGAGCAATGAATAAAATGCAGGCAAAGCCGCCATTGTACAGAAACTGGACATTGGCATCATAAATGAAGTAAGCCAGAACCCATAAAGTGGGAAGGGAAAACTGTGTCGCTGCAATAATAATAGGTTCATGCAGCTGCGTGGCAAGGCTGCCTGGCCTAAAGTCAAGAATCTAGAAGGTGAGGTCAGCTGTCTCCTCTGAAGAAGGACGAGTGTGCAGAGGATGAACCTTCTCACATTAAGGTGCAAGAAAGAAAACAAAGGATGGCAAGCTTTAATTCATTTAGAGCATTTAAATGCTGCAGCATGGACCAAATCGTGGTCTCCTGTCATGTGAGCCAAGGATGGAAATAGAGTTTGAACTTGGAGTTCCAGACATGATTGTCACGCTCCTGGGGGTGGGGGGGCTTGCGCTTAAGGAAGCAATGGAGGCACCGCCTCCATTGAACCATGCTATTATGTTTTCTTCCCCGCTTCCGACGCGGTCTAGTTGTTCCTAAACATGGCAGCCGCCGGGAGGTTCTTATACCTCCTCCTCCCGGTGGTCGGCGCATTGCAACTCATTGTGCTTCCTCCTTTTGGGTCACCATGCTAGTTTTCTCTTTTGCTGTGATCTGCTTTTTGTTTCTCTGACCTGATCTTGCTGTTTGGCTTTTTGTCTCTCTCAAGATCCTGCGGCGGATCTCTCCCACCCGCGCTCTCTCTCCCTCTCCTCGTTTCTCTGCGGCAGCTCTCTTCAGCCCGTGGTCTCTCTCCTCCTCTGTGCTCCTCTGCGATGGTGCTTCCCCGCTCGCGGTCGCTCTCCTCCTCTCTCTCTGTACTTACCTGCTTTCTCTCTCTCTTTCTCGCAGCTTTCCCACGCTGCCTCGTTTTGTACATTCCTTGCCTTCAGGTTTTGCCCTCTACTTTAAAAAAGGACTATCGGACAAGGGGAAGGAAGAAGGTTCCGTCTCCGGAGTCAAGTTCTTCAGGTGAGGAGGAAGAAGGGGACTGTAAGTCAGATTCTGTCAACTCTGAGGAAGACCGCCCTGACAGATTGCAATGCCTGAACATAACCATGGCTACAGCTAAACAGGTGCAAGAATTTGTCACAGCAGTTCAAGGATCAACCCAACAAGTGCAAAATTTGAAGACAGAGAACACGGTCTTACGCCTAATGGTCACAGCAAGGGAACAACATCCGTCAGACTTGCCCCCGATGGCCCTAGCCTTAGGTAAATTTGATGGGTTGCCGAACAAGGTGAAGGAGTTTATTGAGGCTTGTGGGGTCCACTTCACTTTCAGAGTCGGCAAATTCGCCTCAGACGACACGCGTGTCAGATTTATGATCTCCCACATGGTGGGGAACGTTTTGGCCTGGGCTACCCCTCTTGTCATTCAAGCCAATCCTGTGTTTCATGATTACGGTGGTTTTGTAACATTGCTCAGACTGACCCTCCAAAGACCCGAGACCCCATTTGTTGCCTGTGAGGAGTTGCTTGACGTTCGTCAAAGTAATTCACACGTATTATCTTACATTACTACGTTTAAACAACTAGCATCCGAGACTGGTTGGCCGGAGCCGGCAAAATATGCCATCTTCAGCCGGGGACTACGAGAAGAGCTCAAGGATGAGTTAGCTCAAACACCCCGTCCTCCCATCTTATCGAATCTACTGTCGGCTGTCCTTCAAATCGAATACTGATTATTGGAACGACGGACAGAGAGGAAGAAGAACCATAGTTTGCTTTTGCCCCCTGACCTGTATGGCTATCCGTCACAGTCAACTATACCCCAGCCAAAGGAAGAGCCCATGCAAGTAGGAACAGCTCGAGCCCCTCTGACACCAGACGAGAGCGTAAGAGAAGAAAGGAAAAAGGCTTGTGTAAGTACTGCAGCTCTGATACACACCTGTTAAGAGACTATGCCAAGGTTCTGCCTAGGCGTTCAGGAAACAGACGCCCTCGGTCCTAGGATGGACGGGAGACCGAGGCACCAAGGACAGTCCCAAGTCACACTTGCAGTGTCATCTCCCAATAACCCTGAGGACTCTCGGCTCATGGTGGTGGTCATCCAGTTGAAGGTGGGGGACCAGAAGATTGACTCCCTGGCTTTATTGGATTTCAGAGTGGCAGGGAACTTCGTCGACACCCTCTGGGCAGAGAATATTGGACTCTGACGCTTAGAGAAGAAGGAAGACCAGAACGTTGAAGGGATAGACGGCGAGCCACTTAGCTCAGGTCTTATTACCCATACCACTGAAGAGCTAAAGTAACCATCCTTCAGCATGCGGAAAGGATTACGTTTTACTTTATCCGGGCTTCCCATTTTCCAATTATCCTGGGTATAGTGTAGCTTTGCAAGCACAACCCGTTCAACAATTGGACTGACAACCAGCTCAGTTTTCATTCCGCATACTGTAAAAGGAATTGTCTCCAGGGACCAGGTTGCAAGACCATCAAGATGGTGTCTGTTACAGGGTCAGTTTGTATCCACTGTCTACCTGTCGAATTCATGGAGTTTAAGGATGTCTTCCTCGGGAAGATACCTCAAATCCTTTCGCCCCATAGACCTGAGGATTGTGCCATCAATCTTATTCCGGGGGCTTTAGTGCCTTTTGGGCGGATGTACTCCCTTTCTCTGACTGATAAGAGGGTTCTGAGAGAGTACCTTGACGTGAATCTCACTAATGGTCTCATTAAACCCCCTCGCTCTCTGGCTGGGGCATCACTATTCTTTATTTCTAAGAGGGATTCTAAGGAATTGAGACCATGCATTGACTTCCGCGGCCTTATCAAGGTCACCATCAGGGATCACTACCCAATGCACACATTTCTGACATTATAGAGGGGGTACAGAGGGCTACTATCTTCTCCAAACTGGACCCAAGGCGTGCCCACCATCTTCTCTGAGTTCGTGCTGGCAATGAGCGGAAAACGGCCCTCAGAACTCTGTTTGGACATTTTGAATATCAAGTCATGCCGTTTGGTTAGGTGAACGCCCCTGCCATTTTCCAAATATTCATGACTGGCTATTCTCAGATCTGCTTTTCCACTCTGCCATCATTTACCTTGATGGCATCCTTGTTTTTTCCTGCACCAAACAAACCCACCAGGATCATGTATGGGAAGTACTTTGCAGACTCCAGGCACATTATATCTTGGTCAAGCCTGAGAAGTGTCTTTTCTCCACATCTTCCATTCCTTAGCTTGGTTTCATCCTTTCTGATCAAGGTATAACCATGGACCAGAGGAAAGTCTCCGCCTTCCTGGACTGGCCCGTTCCCACCTCAGTTAAGGAGGTGCAAAGGTTTATCGGACTTGCCAATTTCTACTGGAAGTTTATTCCGGAGTTCTCTGACTTGGTATTACCCATCACTAGTCTTCTTAAGAAATCATCCGCTACTTTCCGGTGGACCCTGGCAGTGGAAATAAGCCTCACTCAACTCAAGAACCACTTCTGCTCGGCGCCCATTCTGCATCAACCAGATCAGTCAAAGCCTTTCATACTGGAGACCGACGCTTCATCGGCAGTGGTTAGGGCGGCTCGTCTACAAGCTCATAAGGGCGTGGAACACCCAATTGCCTACTTTTCCAAGACCCTGACTCCCAGTCAGACTATTATGTTATAGAAAAAGAGTTACTCGCGATGAAACTAGCATGTGAGAAGTGGCGGCATCTTCTGCAAGGCGGAGAGCGTCCTTTTCTTATACGCACAGACCATAAGAACCTCAAGGTCCTCCAAAAAATGGAGTGCGTGAACACCTGCCAAGCAAGATGGGCCCACTTCTTTGCCCAGTTTGATTTTACCATCATCTACCTACTGGGCATGCTTAATATACTGGTGGATGCACTTTCCCGCCGCTATGCTCACGACAAGAACCCGGATCACCCCAAGGAGCTAATTTTTCCCCAAAACAAGCTCATATCCTTGGTTTCCACCTTTCTTCAGGATGTCAAAGAAGCCACCAGCATATCTTAGGAGGTGGTAGAGCGCAAACCCCACAACCAGTTCAAGGAGAAAGAAGGACTGCTCTTCGTCAAACAAAGGTTGTACCCACCTACTAAAGACTTGCGCAGATCAACTCTATCTTGGTGTCATGACTCCTGTACCACGGGTCATTGCGGGAAGAAGGGTACCCTAGACCTCCTCAAATGCTCTTTTTACTGGCCAGGGATGGCAGCCGACACAGAAGAATACACCAAAGCCTGCCCAGTGTGTATCCAGAGCAAGTACAGCACGCATAAACCTATCAGTCTCTTGGAACAAAGCCTGGTTCCCCCATGTCCCTGGAGTCACATCTCCACCAGTTTCATTGTAGAATTACCCCTCTCTCAAGGTTGTTCATGCATTATGGTGACCGTGGACACATTCTCCAAACTGGCTCATTTTTCACCCTTGCCAGGTGTTATCTCAGCATCCGAGATGGCGAAAGTGTTCATCAGGGATGTATTCAGACTCCACGGCTTGACGAGAAAGGTAGTATCAGAAAGAGGGAGCCAATACACATTCCGATTCTGGAAAGCCCTCTGTGAAAGTTTGAACATCGATCAGGCTCTTTCGTCCGGTTTCCACCCTCACACCAATGGCCAGACAAAGCATATCAACAGCTGTAACGCTCACCTGACTCCCACGGAGGCGCTGGCCTGGTTCGCGCTGCTGTGAGCTCTTCTAAGGTGATGCGCAGGGTTCGGAAGACGGACTGGACCGGGCCCCCAAATCTGGCTTGTCTGGCTCGCAGAAGTATCCTTCTGTAGGCGAAAATAGGGGATTAACTGTCTGCGGGGTAATGCAATCGGCCTCCCACTTTCCCCTCTCACCCTCCTCGAAACCCTTCTGTGATTCCCCGTAGCGTCTCACCTTAGGGTCTGGAAGGACGAGCTCTCCATCCTGCTTCTGATGCAGGGGCGCATTGGTATCCAGTTACTTCACTGGATTTTCGGATTGGTGAGAACCGAACTTGCTTGGCTTCCAGGTAAGTTTTTTGATAAGAGGTTCCCCTTGTGTCCATGCATTAATGTACTAATGTTAGTGTCTTTTTCCCCATACGGGCCGGGGTACGGAATGCCGGGGAACAGGCACCGACCCGAGATGAAAGGTGAAATCCTTGTAGAAATCAGGTAAGTCTTTAATGAGCGTTTTTTTGGTAATGTCTTTTCATTCGCTCATTAACGCTGATGTCCTTTTTTCCCCTTAGGGGCCGGGGGCCGGAAATGCCAGGATGCGGCGCGGACCCGAAATGAAGAGAGAATGAATCAACAGGTAAGTCTTAACATGGAGATTTAGCTTTCCTTATTCCCTTCTCTCTCTCACCTTTTGTTCTTGCCTTTTTCTCCCTAGGCGCTGGGGCGTGACTGCGAATCCGGATGATCGCTGCTGAACATGGAGGCGCCCTGTGAAGGTGAGTGGAATGCGGCGCTGCAGCGATCGACGCGATGAGCTTTTAAATAAAAGTCTTCCTTTTCAGGATTGTCGGCGAGATGTCTCTGGGATGCGGATTTAGCAGGTAAGGACTTTTCCTTCTTCTGTTCTCTTCTTCTCTTCCTTTGCAGGTGATCCAGGATGCTGGCAGGCGTGGCAGAAGTCAGGATGCAGGAGCAGACACGGTGAGCGTCCAGCTGCTAGATGCAGAACAACGCGAAGCACGTGTGGCTGTTCCGCTGGGGTTTAAATAGCCTTGGAAGAAGTTCCAGGTATGTATCCTTCCTCCAATCAGGTATGTACCCTTCCCCGACCACGCCCGAATGGTAAATTAGTCCCACAGGTAAAATAGTTCCTTTCAGGCCTCAAGGAGGCCGGGATCCTGCAGCATGGTCTGCATCAGGTAAGTGCACCCAAGCACTCCCATAATGAGCCTGGCGCCTATGGCGCCAGGACTGATGTCTTTTATGAGCCTGGCGCCATAGGCGCCAGGACACTGTCCAAAGGGCCCCTATATGGGGTTGCTGGGCCTTTCCTTGGGGACTGGATGTCCGCTTTCGGGGACGCAGGGCTTGAACCCGCTCCCCGGGAGCAGGCATCATGACAACAGCACGTTGGAGCAATACCTACGCTGTTATATCAACCAACATCAAGACAACTGGGTGTCCATTCTACCCACCACAGAGTTTGCATAAAACAACACCATTCACTCAGCCTTGGGTATGAGTCAGTTTTTCTGCACTTACTGTCTACATCCCCTTTTCATCCTGCCGGTGGCATCTTTGCCTTCTAACATCCCCTTTATTGAAGATTCTCTTGCTAGGATCTCAGAAGCCCACAAGACCGCGGAACGGAGCCTACAGGAGACCAGGAAGTGCTATAAGACTGGAGCCGATAAGCAGCGGAAGAGGGGTCCTGATTGGGTGATCGGATCTAAGGTCTGGTTATCTACCAAATTCCTTCCCCAGTGGGTCCGTCCCACCAAGCTATCTCCGCACTTCATAGGTCTTTACGAGATAGTGTCTAAGATCAATCCTGTGGCCTTTCGGCTACGACTTCCTCACAGTTTGAGAAGCATTCATGCTGTTTTTCACTCTTCCCTTTTGCACCCTGTGGAGCCTGATCCCATGGTTTGCACTGTTCCTCCCCTTTGCATAGCTCCTGTCATCACACCGGAGGAATACAAAGCCGTTCAGATTTGTGACTCCCGTTACCGCAGAGGGGTTTTGAGTACTTAGTGAGATGGAAAGGGTTATCCCAGTTCCAGGAATTCTTGGGAACCTGTCTCTTTTGTACATGCCCCCCTTTTAGTGCATAAGTGTCATCGGGTGCACCCGGGTAAGCCTGGGGGGACCCGGCACAGGAGGGGGCATACTGTCAAGCTCCCGGGGGGCTGGCACTTGTGGAAGTAATGGAGGCATTGCTTCCATTGAACCATGCCATCACGTTTTCTTTCATGACTCCTATGCGGTCTAGTTGTTCATAAACATGGCCGCCGCCGGAAGGTTCTTATGCCTCCTCCTCCCGGTGTTCGGCATGTTGCAACTCATTGTGCTTCCTCCTTTTGGGTCGCCACGCTAGTTTTCTCTTTTGCAGTGCTCTGCTTTTTGTTTCTAGGTCCTCTGACCTTGCTGTTTGGCTTTTTGCCCGCTCTCAAACTCCCACGGCGGATCTCTCCCGCCTGTGCTCTCTCTCCCTCTCCTCGTTTCTCCACGGTAGCTCTCTTCCGCGCACGGTCTCTCTCCTCCTCTGTGGTCCACTGCAGTGGCGCTTCCTCTCTCTTTGTACTCACCTGCTTTCTCTCTCGCTTTCTCGCGGCTTTCCTGCGCTGCCTCCTTTTGGACATTCCTTACCTTCAGGTCTTGTCTGATCACTCCCTCTGTTGTCCTCTCTCGGTCCTTTCAACAGGCCGAGGCACTCTCCAGAGTTCTATCCGTTCCTTTCTATGAATGGCTGCTTGTACTCACTCCACTCTCCACCCCTGTACTCTATTGGGGATATTGCCATCCTTTTCTGGACTGCCTGCCTTATCTACCTACCAAGTTCTACTCTCTTTTTACCAGACCTGGATCCAGTGGCTCCATCAAGGCCTCTGCTACAGGAAACGTTCTTCAATACAGAACACACCATCACAGCTTTATTCCGTGGCAACAAGGTTTTTTTATGCCTGGAGGCTTTTTCCCCTGATTCTTGGCTGCTCTGGAAGTGAGGTCACTGGCCTGCTGACATCTCGCGGCCACAGTGGCTTCCTTCCGTGGTAGGCCATATCTATATAAAAAGGACTATTGGACAAGGGGAAGGAAGAAGGTTCTGTCTCCAGAGTCAAGTTCTTAAGGTGAGGAAGAAGAAGGGGACTTTAAGTCAGAATTTGTCGACTCTGAGGAAGACCGCCCATACAATGATAGCGAGTGCCCTCTCTTCTGTGCATTCTCAAAGACAAGGATACTCTGCAAGGCCAGGTACAAAGACAATTTCATGGGAGAAGGCATGGGTGTTGAGAGATGCAGTGCTAACTGGGTGGTGAGGTAGCTTCATATCCTATCTCCCTGCACCTGGGTCTGCACTTGCGTGCTGCCAAATGAACCAAATGTTCCAAACATGGCACAAGCATGCCAACAAATTGAATTAGTCCATACAATGAAGGACCTTATAGTTTGAAGACCAATGAGAAACTGTTTATCTAATGTTTCTGAAATGACATGTTTTTAGAGGTAGACATAAGTTGTCCACCTGATAACGGGCAGCCAATAACAATCCTAGCTCTTATAAAAATCTATACTTAAATGTTTCCCTTAACCAATATTGACCCTTGATAGGTTTTTCACTATTGCCACGTAGTATGACATTACTCTGATGCATTATTTAGTGTAAAGACCATATTTTGTGTGGAGATCATTGAGAGACTGAACGTATGTCCGTTGATGTTTGTTGTAACCTCCCTGTTTTATATAATTGTTAATAAAATAGTACTTGTCCATCTTCCTGAGTTGGTTCAGTTATTTGGACTCAGAATTACTCTGGTGTAATGCTATCCCTTACCATATGCACATTCCTAAGGGCCATACGCTCAACAGGGTCAAATTGATTTAGAAAAGAAAAGTCCTCAGGGAGCAGAGAAAGAAGAGGTGATTATCCATTGCGCAAAGGGAGAATGGGAGAGAGTTCCAGGACTTTGTTGCAGCAACAGAGAATGCGCGACTGCCTATCCGGGTATGTTTTATCCGGGAGACCTGAATCATATGCTCCTCCATTCATTGACTTGCGAAGGCTGAAGGGATGAGTTGGCCCTGCTGCATTCAACATTTGACATGCAGACTGAACTCGAGTGTGCCTACTCCATTGAGATATCTGGCCGGCACATGTAAAGTGCCCATACAACCAATTTAGGAAAGGTCTTGATTTTATTCAAGGCATGTTACTATTTTTCAGAGGGCAACACTCTTGTTGTCTAGCGCTAGGATGGATGATGCTCTCCCGTTGGCCAGCATGAGCATTGCATACCTTTTAGACAGAGTCAATTCTCTGCTGCTGGTTGAAGTACTCTAAAGATGTGAGATTTCTTTATCAGAGGGCGTTGATGTACATGTAAAAATGATGTACATTGCATTTACGCCTGTAGAGGAGGTCCCAAATATGGCCTACACTCCAGCCACCCATGTCGAAATGCCAGAAGCATACGCGCCAAGATATGTGACATATAAGGAGCAAATGAACCAACAGAGAGCCACGGTGGGGCTCTGTCCAGTACCCATCAGAGAGACATGTATACCTATTGAAGCGCCAATAACCAGACAACCGTGGGCTCCAAGGTACCCACTGAGACAACCATACCCGCAGCTGATACGAAATGAAGATTACTTACAAACAGTCCCTGAAGAGACCCAGAGAGCCTTAATGGAGGGCAGATGGTGAGAACAAATGAACACAAACGACGAACGAAAAACGGACACACAAGGACTAAAAACAAAGAGTAACGATGTAATGGACATATAAGAAGAAACGATGTTGGCAAACAGAAACGTAACCATGAAGTAAGATGAAAATATGCGACTAACTGAATGCATGTGAATAGGCTTGGAACAGAAGAAGCTAAGAAAAACGGTACTGCTTGCAATGCTTAGTAGAAGAATAGAGCGGCATGCGCCAAGTATATATCTACCTCAATGAAGCACGCTATACAAGTGCAACTCCTTTTTGTAAAAGCAGAATTAAGCCCAGGTTGCAAGGGACTAACAAGGCCAAGATTCATATTCCAGCCAAAACCGAAGGAAAGAGCGGAAGCGAAACTCATTAAGAAGCAGCTCAATGCCTGGGAATTTGAGGTCAACTCCAGGAAGGGAGGAGAGCGACAACTCGGAAGAATCGAAACTTCAGAGCACAGCAGCCAGCCAGTGAAGGTCAAGATAAGGAGGCCCCATGCAGGTGGCGAGGCTATGGAAGAATCAAATACACAAATAAGAGGGAAAATGAAGCAGATTTTGAGTGAACAGACACGTGACCAGCCAAGGGCAAAGAAGTACCAACGTCTGATGTCACCCAGAACCCGAAGATGCCATAACTTTTCCTGATAAGAATTACAGTTTCGAGGCCATCCCTAGCCATCTAATTGACACATAGCCCTAAAGGTACTGATTGATGGAATGGAGGCAGGGTGAATCGTGGGGCACTCCGCATCTGGGTGTTCATTCTGCTTGCTGCTCATTAAAGTGGAGATTTATGCCTAGGGGTGTAACCCACCCAATCACAATGGACCAAATAATCTAGGGTCTTATAGCTGGTAGAACCAATAAGTCATCGTAGTTGTAGTGACGTCTATCACGAGTGATGTAGTGGGATGGGCATAGATGCCCACCCGATAAGAGCTATGCAATCCGCATGCTCTGTTACCATATACAGATATAGCACCATATAGCACCTATACTTAAGTTACCTTCCCGAACAATAGAATTGCATGACAAACTTATGTGTTTTGCACGTCAACTGATGACGAATTTTGCCCATAAAAGGTGCTGTCTGAATGAAGAATTTGGGAGTTGAAGCGAGGCAGGCGATCGCATCATTGATGATTACCATTTGTTTCCCCGTTTTTTGTACTTGTCATTAAACAGACTTCCCTTTGCCAAACTATTGAGTTGTCCTTATTGAAGTGTGTCGGAGTAAGTGAATCCTGCACCCTAACCTCCTCAAGGTGCAGCTATCTTGTCTTACAGGTACTAGAGAGTGAGCTCTGACCTATGGGCTCGTCAGAGGATGCTCCGCCCTCCTGTACACTTGGTGGCAGAGGATGGTTCGACCATCAACTATTAATTAATTAATACTAAGACACCATAGACCGATGGAACGGAGTAACTCTAGGCCTTCGGCAATATCACAAGTCCTTCGCCATGCGGTTGAGTAGACTGAGAAGCTTCCCGTGGACAATGATAGAAGTAAGTCCATCAAATCTGCAGTAGGTCTGAAGGAATCTACCTTTCCAAGCATAACCCTTCCAATTCCCACAGGCAGCAGATCAGATGAAAAGACCGCAAGAGGCGGTAACTACGGAGGGGCTGGTGATCCCGAAGTTCCAGAGAGGAAAAGATGCGAGCGATGAGTGAAACAATAAACTCATTACTTTGGCAAATGTCTTGTAGGCATTAGAACAAGTAAGGGAAAGGTAACGGAGGGCGGCGGAGAAAAAATAAATAGTTAGAAGTAGAGAAGACTGTATATATATATATATATTTAAGGGGTTAATGACTCAAGTATAATAGATAAAAAGTGGTTACCGGGATAGACACCCGAGATAAAAAGTATTTACTGGGATAAATACCCGAGATAAAAAGTGGTTACCGGGATAGACACCCGAGATAAAAATTGATAACCGGGATGACACCCAAGATAAAAAGTAGGTTACCGGGAGGGCACCCGAGAGAAAAAGTAAGAGGATTCACCCTGTTCCTGCGCTTTAATACAGCGGTCAGAAGAAACGTGAACTCAGAGCCCACATATTAGGGGACAATTAGGCTATGGTGATGATTAAAGATGGCACTAATGGGGTTTGTTTAAACCCCATGTCGGGGTATTGATTAGAAGGCAGGTATATGTCTGTCCAGCGGTGTCCGTCTAGTCTGTCAAATGTCTGTCATACGTGTCCTGTTATATGTCAAACGTAAAGAACTGTGTCATTGATTGTTTGAAATTAGGTTTGGGCTTTACGTGATTCTGTATCTAAGAGGGAATCGCCAATGAATTGATGTTCTTGAATAAAGTGATGATATAGAATTTTGGCAGGAAAGATTGGATTGGAGCTTGCGTATTTGGTGCTCGCTCATACTGTTGGACGTCTGAAAATTGCATAAAATAGTGTTGGTAACGAAAGTTGAGAATGGAGGCGGTTACCCCACTTGCCCATTTGTGCAAGCAATTAAACAAGCACGCACTCATGCTTAAGAAGCATAGTGCGGAGTGGGTTAAGGGTACCGCCCACAAAATGTTTATGCCGTGGCCACACAATGGATCTTTATCTAAAGCTGTCTTACAGCATATGACAACTTATCTGCATGCCACACACAGGTAAGAAACTAGAGAAACGTCTTGCTGTTCTAGAACTGTGGAAAATGTTTGAACAGCCAAAGGAGGAAGAGCCTCCTGCAGATTGGATACTAAACGTATGCATGGAGGTGGGTGAGACGCCTATCGCGCCACCAGCCCGCCTGAGCCAGATATCGAGGAGAGTAAGTGAGAGGGGCTCTACCCGTTAAGAGAGCTTAAGGCAGCTACGGGGTACAACAACCCCGCGTATGAGTCACCTACGTACGGTAGTGATGAAATCAAGGAGAAGGAGCAGGAAATTACCTTACCTCTGCAGTCCTGAGGGAGAAGGAAAGATGCGATGAGGAGAGGAAAGACGAGGCACAGAGTAGTGCACCTCTCGTTAAGGAAAGAGAGAGAAAGAAATAGAAGGGAAGCAAAGGCAGAACTGATGAGATAGCATTCGCAAAAGACGAATGGATGGGAGGACAGATATTGTTGGAACTTGATGGTAAAGGAAGTCATAATATAAGGCCGAGAGAGAAGTCTGATGAGGCACAGAGAAGGGAAAAGGAGAAGGAAAAGGAAATGAGGGACGAGAGAATAAAAAAGAAAGATAGGCTGAGGCGAGAACAGCTATATCGCGAAGAGCAAGGAAAACCGCTCAGTCGCAAACAATGTGAAGCCTATGCACAGTACAGACAGAACATGCAAAGGTGAGAAGAAGAGCAAAGCGTATGTGAAAAGAGAATAAGGAGACGGGAAGATGAGGAAGTTAGAAGGGCAAATGAACGTAGAAATGAGAGAAGAAGAGAAGAAGATAACACTAGAGAAGAAGCGAGGAAGCACAAGGAAGTCGAAGGTGATATAGAACGCAAACGTAGACAGAGGGCACGGGATCTTGAATATTTGGAGCGGGAAGTTAAAAAACCCAATCCTGTTGTAGAATGGGAAGACATCGAAGAATTCTTCCCTGCAAATGAGTCAATATCAGGCACGAATGGGGCAAACATTGAAGATGACTTCGACACCAGATGCATCGGGGAAACGAATGATAAAATATACGATGAAATGGGGCTGGAACAAATTTCCCAAAGGGGAAGGGAAGATGAGCGCTTGGAAAGCACTCAGCTGTATGACACTGAGGATGTCTCCCGAAGTAGTGGGAGCCGGGGGCTGTTCCTGGATAGGCCAGAAATTAGTAAGAATGAAGAAGATGGAAGGAGTTGCATGAACTGGGAACAATCAGCGTCCAACTCCGGTGGGGAAACGGAGGACGAGACACACGAAGAAGGCAGACAACGCGAGAAGCGGCTCCCAAGGGACCAAGGGGTACGATGGTCAGACACTAGCAAGTCCACACCTAGGGCAGCGGAGTTCGCTGCGCAGCCTGGCTGACATAAGGGAATACCCTGCAGTCAGAGGGGGGAGCCAGCACCTGCCTATGTAGACAGATTGAGGACATTGCCAGGTAGATGGCGATGCGGGAATGCTACCCCAGCGATAGACAGGAGAGCTATGGGGAAAGTGAAGGAAGGCTGCGCATTTCAGTTCCCGCTGCTAGAAAAGGGGGGCGCAAGACCACAATATATTCCATGGCCACACATGGATCGAGAGAACTTTAAAAACAAGCTTCCAATGCTGACTTCGGGAGCCGGGAAATGGATACAAGAGTTAGAAAAAATTACAGGGGGTGTCACGATGGCTATAGGGGACATTAAAGGTCTCCTGATCGCCATACTGGGTGAGAGAGCAGACGATGTATGGAAGCGGGCTGGATACCCTGGGGTAACCATAATTAACACTATCCATAACAGAGCACCATTCAATAATTATAGAGCAGCAGTGTGGAAAGCGCTAGGAGTGCTGTACCCAGACACTTCCGATATGGGAGCTATAATGACTCGAAAAATGAAAGAGTCAGAGGATCCTTTGATTTATATCCAGAATTTTCAAGACGCGTGGGTGCTCGAAACACATGAATCTTGGACGAAATCTATCCCTGTATTCTACCATATATTGTGCCAAGGGTTGCCAGACCCGGTGCAGAAACAACTCAAGAAATTGGCAGGAGTAGAAGCTAAACCGTGGGCCGAAATACAGTTGACAATTGCACACTGCTGTAGATTGTTGCAAGAAAAGAACCGAAAAAAGGAGGCAACTCGTAATGGTGAGGAAGCGAAGCTGGTGCAAAAGAAACTCTCAGAGTATGCTCTCGAGGGAGCCATGCTGACAAAACCAGCTGAGCCAAGCGCGCGACAAGTGACTAACCCATTGCAGAATAACCAGGGTAGTGCAGGATTTTACCCGAGGGGTAGGGGATTTAGAGGAAGAGGATGGCAGAATAATCAGGGAGGGTTTCAAAGTAATCAGGGAGGTTTTCCGAATAATCAAGGTGGATTTCAGAACATGCAGATGGGCAGCCCAGCTGGACAGATGGCCCGACCACCGCCAGTTTGTTGGCTGTGTGGAATGACAGGACATGTGGCGCGCGTGTGCAGAAGCCAAGGCATGTGGCAAAATGGCCAAGGGATGGGAACGGGCATGGTGAATCAGCCTGCCGTCCCACAACAAGACGGTGCACAGAATCACGCAGTGCAGCAGCAGGCGCCAGGCTTGCAGCAAGGTACGCCGCAAGGGGTTCAACCCTCGAATATAGGGAATTTTCCACAGGGGCAATCCCAACAGGCACCGCTGCAAATGTCGCAGGGCACTAACTCCGGAGGGGGGGTCAACCCTGGAAATGGGGGAATTCCACAAGTATACAGTGGACCAAACCTTTGTTTACAATAGGACAGCTCACTGGATAATCTGATGTGCTCTATCCTATCAGTGGCGCCAGACCCTAATAGGGAACCTAGGGTAAATGTCATCATAGGGGGGAAAGAATATTCCTTCTTAGTTGACACGGGTGCAACACGCTTGTGCATTCGAGAAGGCAGGTTTTCCTTGTCCGGCCAGGCCATAGACACTCAGAGTTTTACAGGAGATCACAGCAGAGTTCCCTTTGCGGACAATCACCCAGTCTTTGTGGGGGAATGTGAGATGAATGTACCCTTGTTATATTCACGCCAGACCCCAGTAAACATTTCGGGTCGAGATTTAATGACAAAGTTGAATATGACTATATCGTTAACAGAGGAGGGCATAGTATGCTCCACTCCAGGAATGCATTATTCTAACATGTGCAAAATGATCAGAAGAGCGTACTCCGGACGCATAGCCATGGGAGCTATACCATTACAACCGGAAGTCTTCACATATGGCGTGTGTGTGCTTATGGCGGGATTGCCAGGCCTCGCAGAAAGAACTATGAGAAGCCCTGATGAATTTCTATTGAGACCAAGAATACCTATGCATGAAGAAGAGGGACAAGTATTTCCCTTATCGATACATATTACAGCAGTACGAGGGAAGGTAGTAATGGTCGAAGGATACGATGATGAAGGCAGACAATGGTGTGCCATTATCGCCATTGAAGAAGGGTACCGAGTGACTGACGTCACCGATGATGATCTGTTCGAAGAACACCCTGACTCAGAAGAGACTAGGGTGGAGGTGAGTCTCATATTTTGGGTCACAAGTGCCACAGAGAATGATGTTGACACTGATCCGCCCCACATACTTTGATGACGATATGTCCCAGGTGCCTGTCTCAGTATGGACTACAGGACCCTATGACTTAGGCCTCCTGAAAGGAGCAGGAGAAGTGAAAATTAAATTGAAACCAGGAGCAATTTTACCAAGGGCACGACAATATCCCATGTCCAGAGAAGCGGATGAAGGGATTGCGAAGACAATTTCTGCCATGATGGAGCAGGACATCCTTGTGACGTCAGAATCACCCTGCAATACGGTGATTTACCCGTCAAGAAATCAAAGGGAGGGTCGTGGCATTTAATCCAAGATTTAAGAGCATTAAACGATATTGTTGAAGCCGAGTTCCCTATAGTCACTAATCCATCTACATTCTTGTGTAACATACCGATTGAGGCAAAATACTTCACTGTGATTGATTTGAAAAATGCTTTTTTCTCAATCCTGCTGCACTGTGACTCACAAGATCTGACGTCTTTCACGTTCAGACAAATGCGCCTAAAAAGTATGAGGTTGCCGCAGGGATACTGTGAGTCCCCATCCATTTTCAACAGAGTCTTGCAAATGGATCTAGGCAACATTACAGTAGACAGTGTTGTTTTGCAGTATCTGGATGACATCCTGATCTGCAGCACCACTGAAGAACAATGCAGGCGCGATTCTATCCAGCTTCTGACTATATTGGCTGAGAAAGGATATAAGGTTGACAAAGAAAAGTTACAATATTGTCAAGAAGAGGTGCTGTACATAGGCCAGCTAATCTCGTATGAGGGGAAAAAGGTCACTCCTGAAAGGGCTGACACTATCATGAACACGGCTAAGCCGATCACGATAAAACAAATGGAGAACTTCCTAGGGTTGTGCAACTATGTTAGGGCATGGGTCTTCGATTACAGCTCATATACCAAGCCCTTGCACCAGGCCCTGAAGAAGGCCTGAGCGACAACAGAAAAAATGGAATGTACTGAAGTGATGGAAGAGGGGTTCACAGAACTAAAGAGAGCAATTTGCGCGGCTCCAGTTCTCGGGATTCCTAATTATGCAGAGAAATTCTACCTGTTCTCGCACACGAATGGCAATGTTATGACGGCAGTACTCACTCAAAAAAACTTGTTGGGGTACAAGCCCCTGGCGTATTACAGTGGGAATCTGGACCCAGTAATGAGAGGCCAGTCCCCATTCGAACAAAGCTTAGCTGCCGCAGCATTCGCCATAGAGAAGGCAACAACCATTGTAATGGGATGCTCCATGACATTATATGTTGAACACTCATTATTTGCCATATTATAGAAACCAAAAGATACATTGACATCTCAAAGGGCCTCTGCCTATGAGGTGATCATATCGAATCCATCGATCAAAATAGTGCGATGTAAAACAGTTAATCCAGCCACGTTTATAGCTGACCCAGTCACTGAAGCTGAGCCGATACATGACTGCGCAAACTACGAAGAATTCTATGATGAAATCCAGAGGGTAAAAGAAAATGCCCTGGTGGGAGGTGAGATCTTTTTCATTGACGGTTCTTTGAGAATCGACCAAAAAGATGTACGGGCATTTCCGTGATAAAACACATAGCAAATGGAGAATTTCAAGTACTCGTTAGTGCACGAATACCATCTCATTATTCAGCACAGGCTGCAGAATTATTGGCGTTGATACTCGCCATTGAGAATCATGCAGACCAGGAAGTAACGGTGTATAGTGACTCCGCCTATGTGACGTCGATAGTAACACGCAGGACTAGCGCGTTGGAAGAGGAGGGGATACCTCCAAGCAGACCGCACGCTAGTGCAGCATGCAGCCTTATTGGACAGGCTGATCAAGGCACTTCAGCTCCCAGTGGGCATAGCAATCGTGAAATGCGCCGCCCATACTCATGGGACAGATTTTGTGTCACGTGGAAATCATGCAGCAAACATGGAAGCCAAGCGTATGGCATCCACAAATGAGACAATCATGGAAGTAGAAGTGGCACGCACCCATGAGCGTATGATGATAGCTCGAGCCACATCAGAGGCTTATAGTAATATGGGGCAAACTCAATTGATGGAGCTAGAAGGGGAGGCACCACAGGACGAAAAGAACCTGTGGAAGCGACAAGGGTGTTCTTTGAACCCCTCGGATGGATTGTACAGACAAGACAGCACTGGTAAACCAGTAATGCCTGTAGCCCTACTAAAGATATCACTAGAACAATTACATTACCCGTTCCATATGACAAAAGAAAATCTAGTCGCAACGCTCGCAGAAGACTGGTTCATACCGAATTTAGCAGAGCAGGTTGCATTTTTTATAGTGAAGTGCATAATTTGCCAGCAGGTCACCGCTGGGCACACATTAAAAGTAGTGAGAGGAGTCATCCCCCGGCCAAATGGGCCATTTCAGCACTTGCACGTTGATTATTTCGACATGATTCAAGTATGTAACGGGTACAGGTACTTAATTGTAGTGGTGTGTCCATTCTCTAGATGGATAGAAGCAGGTCCCTGTACACACCCAGACTCAGCCTGTGCTGCCAAATTCCTGGTGAGGGAAGTATTCCCCAAATGGGGGGTGTGTGAGGTGATGAGATCAGATATTGGGGCTCATTTTGTAAATACAGTTTTTGAACAGATTAGCTTGTTGCTTGGTATACAGTACATGTTCTCGTCCGCATACCATCCAGAGGGAAATGGTATATGCAAGAGGCTCAACGGCTTGTTAAAGGAAAGGATAGCCGTGTTGAAGCTTACTCTAAAAAAGGGATGGCTGCACTGTCTACCACTGGCATTGTAAGCACTTCGGAACCAACCAGGCTCCGACCATCATCTCACGCCGCACGAGATAGTCACGGGAAGGAGAATGAGGACCCCCCTCACCCCTCGAGATAGAGCTAGATGTGATGCCCAGTCTACCCGAGAGGTCCTGGGAACCGAATTGTCAGAATATCTGAACTGCATGACATCAAGCCTCGCTGTCATTTCAGACCAACTGCAGCGATGACGAAAAGGCTGCAGCACAACACCAGACCCAGAGGGAGATGCTGAAACAGACACAGCTCAAGGGCTATGTGCGCCCGTCATCTTCCCTGGTGACACAGTACTGGTGAGAAATCACACAAAGAAAAGGTGGGACGAGCCGAGATTCAACGGCCCGTTCATCGTAGAGGTTTGCACTCCCTCAGTCATGAAACTGCAAGGCAGGAGAGCTTGGATTTTCCTAAATGACATTAAACCTTATATCGGTGAGATCCCTTTAGCTGCACCCCACTGTGAAGAACCTATAGACAACGGGAAAGCACGTGCAGACGAGAGCTATGACGAGGAAGAAGGACGCATGAGCAGGAAAACCAAGACAAAGAACCCGGATACAAGTTGTGGCTTGAAACTGGACAGTTCCTCCAAGAAAAGGGGGATAAGGACATAACGAACACTCTGTGCATTCTAGTTGCAGGGTAAAGAAGAGAATCGTACATCTGAGCCACAACACACTGATGATACGAACTTTTGAATCAATCCATATCCAAGCATTATTAGTAAACAAGACTTTGATGAACTAAGAGAAAAAGTTAAAAACATCACACAGTCACCTGAATCAACCAACACCCAGACTTTGTTTTGCAGAATGTATGACATCCCCCAACAGGAATATCACAAGAGATGTGCTGTCCTGTTTTCAGTTAATACTAGAGACATATCCATCGCTTGTAGGGAGAGTTACCAGCATCTCAGACTTTGTCCAAAATCCTGCCAACAAGAAGGTGATCTGGCAACTACTGACTGTCATCGCGGAATCCTTCATTGTACTGCCTGAGTACAGTAATATAGACACAGATGCTTCCTCCACAGGTGCTAATAGATGAACTCACTTATACGCTTTTCTTTCGCATCATAGAGGAGTGCCCAGGACTCATTGGGAGAACCACGGATACCCTACCATTCATCAGACATCCAAGAACCAATGAATACCTGAACCAAGTGTGGATCAAGCTAAATTACGTGATTTCAATCCACGCAGCAGGAAAGTGCAGAGACTGTTCTCGTCCAAAGAAAGGCCTGTGATCCGGAACCCAGCCAAGCAGGACAAATGTCACTGTCACCCGAGGACAGCCGCCTGGCACATAATGTCCTGTTTCGTTTAGTCACAGACTATCCAGAAATGGTGGGGAGGCCTGCAGATGTTGACATCATCACCTTCCTCAGAGACCCAGCTAATGTCGCACATGTGGGCACACTCCTCCACGTTATCATACTCCAGGTGGAGCTATCCAACGTCCAGTGAGAGTACCTGAGGAAATTCCAGTGAAACCGTCTGCCGAGGGACAGATCGAGGGAACAGAGGCACAGTTCTTCATCTTACCGCTCGGGACAGATCGAGAAGAGCAGGGAAGAGAACTTCACTGCTTGTTTTGTTTTTATTTTTTCATTTTTATGGTTATTTATCTCCCATTTTTTATTTGATTTTGAACAGTTTTTGAACAGTTGAACAGTACCATTTTTTCAATTTGTTTCTATTGTTTCCACATTTTTCCATCTTTTTCACATTTAAACAAGATTCCAGCATCTCTTCCAGACTAAGGCAAATTTGGGGGGTGGACTGGGAATTGACCTATTTTGAATATGCTTAATGAGTGTGACTCACCAAAGAGGCTAGTCTAATATTTTTCCATAGTCTAGCAAGGGAACTACATCCCGCAACCAAAGACAATCGTCACCCTCGAGAGGGGGGACTCTTACGAAGCACAAGACACTTTACATCCAAGACCATAATGGAGTAAATGAAAAGAAGAGATCTAGAACTTTAACCATTGATATAAATGAAATGGGGGTCCAGAACAGTAACCTAGTCCTCCCACAAGCAGAGGGGCGCCCCCACTTCCCTGGAAGAAAATGCTGCAAATTGTCTTATCGAACGAAAATGTGCATATGTATAGTGATTATTATTGTTTTTCTGTCATTAACAATCAGAACTGCAGTCTTTATTGGTTCACAAAGCGTTCCAATTTCAGTGCACCCACCAGATAATGTACGTACGAACCCCACAAAAGCACCCAGACCCTATATAGTTATTTCAGTTCCAAGAAAAGCTGATGGTAAAGCAAACAAGCTAAAATTAAATGTAATTAACAGTGATTCATACACATTTGAGGTAACAAATGAAGAGAAAAGCTGAAGACAGGGTAAGCACAGAATGAATGAAAATGTAGCACTGACCACTGCACGCACCCACACACAGGATGCACATAAACCAGGGCAAGTGTCAATGGCTACAGAACCTCGAATGATGGCAACAGAAAGTAAGAGACTGACTACCGAACAACCAGTTCCAGAAAATAGTGGAAGTGACCAAGAGGAAGCAAGCAAAAGGCCAACTGAAAAAGATATAACCAACGCACTCAAGAAGACAGAGACTGCTACAAAAGAATTCACTGCAAAGATACAAATGCTGATAGACAATTTGTTCCCGTTTATAGCTAGAGCAAAGAAACTGCATGAGGAACTGAAAAATAGAACCACAGTGACTATCGCAGCAAGCACATCAGTTCCTACGAGCACCAGGCCCATGATGAGGCCACACGTAGGATTGATGATACACAGATGGTGGATGAAGGAGCCCTACGGGAGAATGCAAGAGGAGAAGAAGAGACACACAAAACCTTCTCCTACCACAGCAATACAGGTAATGAAGCCTGCTCCTCCAACAAGCATGCCCGAGAATCCTCCAGCAAGAAAAAGTCACACAGACGCATTTAGAGACATAGTTATAGCTACCTACAAAAAGACATTAAGAATCAAGAGAAACCCACATGAAGACAACAATGAACTAAATGATTACCTAGACAGCACAGCACATCTAGGAAATAACATTTGGTACCAACACATGAAAGAGGTCGGAAGAAGAAAGTTGAAGGAGAATGCTACGTCTGCGCACTCCTACCGTACAGCATGGGAAAATCCAAGAGCTTTGTGGCTGTAGAAATCGATGTCCCGACAGCACACTGTTTGTCACACGTAGCAATGTGCAACACCAGAAGACAATTCATGGGGAGAGATGCCTCACTGATATGGGCAACAGAAAGAGCATACCCTGATGAAGATGACTATATCCAAGACATCAAGACAAGAAGCAGAGCTCACACCAGGAATCACATGATTAGGTATGCAAAGTCAGAAGCACAAGGAGCAGGAACAAGATGGGAGATAAACCCGAGACTGAACGTCCAAGGAAAAACTCCAAAAGAAGCGCAAATTTGGAGAAATAAAGGCCAGATGCAGATTTGGGGAACAGTGCTTTCCCCAGACGGATGGGAAGCAGGAGTAGTGATATGCCGAGCATGGATGGTCCTTGAAGCCTGCAAGGAAGCAATAGAAAACTCTCAAAAACTGTGCAAACCCCTATGGCCAAAATTGGTGAAGTTACTAACATGGGTCGAAGATAGAGGAGGACCACTGCAGATAGTGCCACTGGAAAGCCCGAAATTATACTTTAGTAATAATGGCACGAGGAAGATGGGAGAGAATCAGAACTGTGGACGCATCTTTGAAGCTCCAGGTATGATTCACGGAACCGCAGTAATTATGGATCATTACTGGGCTTGTGGATCCAAAGCATACATAAGGTTGCCGAAAAAAACTGGGGAGGTATATGCACGATAGTGAATGTCCACGTTCCAGCACTAGTGATACCAAAAAGTGACTTGAGCATTGACGGCTTCCCAAATGCAGATGGTCACGCGAGAAAGAGGAGGTCTGTGGAACTGGTATCCCAAATAAAGAGAGAGAATTACTTTTCTGCCAAATCAGAAGAAGCATTTCATGCAATCCCATACGAGCACAGGCTGTTTAGCCTCACCTCAACAGTATTCACAACAATGCTCTTGCCACACATCCAAAAAGGAGTGAATGCTAAATGGTTGCATATAACCAGTTGTGACTTATTGCAAACCATCAACACTACCATAAAAGGATTCAACGTAATCAAAGAAGAACTGAGAGCAATCCAATTGATGACCCTCCAGAACAGATATGTACTTGACATGATCACAGCAATGGATGGAGGTGTTTGCACAAAAATCGGAAAATCGTGTTGCACGTTTATACCTTCACATGATGAAGAAAATGGAACCTTAACAGAAGCCATATGTATGCTGGCAGATCTGCAGAATCAGATGATCAAGGAAACTGACGAAGTCAATGATGACAGCTGGTTTGGAACGCTGTTTCTATGGGTCCCACAATGGATGGTAGACATATTCAAAATTCTGGGAGCCCTGCTAGTAATGATACTACTAGGATTTTGCGTTATCAAGATAATCGTAACTCAATGCCAGAAAACTGCGAAGAAAGCCATTGGGATGAAAATTATGGTCGATGTCGAACCAGGATGGAAGCCCAGAGACCTAACAGATGAAGAAATAATAAACTTTGTGAAGGCCAGCGAATTTGCGCCAGAAGGAACAAAGTTTGCATACCCCAGAAAACGAAGAAGGTATGAAGGGAAAGTGATTTACTGCAGCCCAAATGGGCAATGCCAGCTAATGACCTGGACCAAAGATGAACACGTAAAAACAACAGGAAGTTTGAAAGGAGTGATAAAAATATGGACTCCAAAGATGTACACGTTCACATCATCATGTACAAACCCAGATGATGAAGAATTGGATATAGAAGAACCAAGCAAGAATAATCTAAAGGAAGAAGAAAAAGTGGTTGATAAACCGACCAGAGGGGGGGTGTGTAGAGGAGGTCCCAAATATGGCCTGCACTCCAGCCACCCATGTCTAAATGCCAGAAGCATACTCGCCAAGATATGTGACATATAAGGAGCAATTGAACCAACAGAGAGCCACGGTGGAGCTCTGTCCAGTACCCATCAGAGGGACATGTATACCTATTGAAGCGCAAATAACCAGACAACCGTGGGCTGCAAGGTACCCACTGAGACAACCATACCAGCAGCTGATACGAAATGAAGATTACTTACAAACAGTCCTTGAAGAGACCCAGAGAGCCTTAATGGAGGGCAGATGGTAACAACAAATGAACACAAACGACGAACGAAAAACTGACACACAAGGACTAAAAACAAAGAGTAACGATGTAATGGGCATATAAGAAGAAACAATGTTGGCAAACAGAAACGTAACCATGAAGTAAGATGAAAATATGCAACTAACTGAATGCATGTGAATAGGCTTGAAATGCAAGAAGCTAAGAAAAACGGTACTGCTTGCAATGCTTAGTAGAAGAAAAGAGCGGCATGCGCCAAGTATATATCTAGCTCAATGAAGCACGCTATACAAGTGCAACTCCATTTTGTAAAAGCAGAATTAAGCCCAGGCTGCAAGGGACTAACAAGGCCAAGATTCATATACCAGCCAAAACCAAAGGAAAGAGCGGAATCGAAACTCAGTAAGAAGCAGCTCAATGCCTGGGAATTCGAGGTCAACTACAGGAAGGGAGGAGAGCGACAACTCGGAAGAATCGAAACTTCAGAGCATAGCAGCCAGCCAGTGAAAGTCAAGATAAGGAGGCCCCATGCAGGTGGCGAGGCTAGGGAAGAAACAAATACGCGAATAAGACAGAAAATGAAGCAGATTCACTGTGAACAGACATGTGACCAGCCAAGGGCAAAGAAGTACCATCATCTGATGTCACCCAGAACCCGAGGATGCCATAACTTTTCCTGATAAAAACTACAGTTTCGAGGTCATCCCTAGCCAACTAATTGACACATAGCCCTAAAGGTACTGATTGATGGAAGGGAGGCAGGGTAAATTGTGGGGCACTCCGCATCTGGGTGTCCATTCCGCATGCTGCTCATTAAAGTGGAGATTTATGCCTAGGGGTGTAACCCACCCAATGACAATGGACAAATAATCTAGGGTCTTATAGCTGGTAGAACCAATAAGACGTCGTAGTTGTAGTGACGTCTATCATGAGTGATGTAGTGGGATGGGCATAGACGCTCACCCGATAAGAGCTATCCAATCCGCATGCTCTGTTACCATATACAGATATAGCACCTATACTTAAGTTACCTTTCCGACCAATAGAATTGCATGACAAACGTATGAGTTTTGCACGTCAACTGATGACGAATTTTGCCCAAAAAAGTTGCTGTCTGAATGAAGAATTTGGGAGTTGAAGCGAGACAGGTGATCGCATCATTGATGATTACCATTTGTTTCCCCGTTTTTTGTACTTGTCATTAAACGGACTTCCTTTTGCCAAATTATTGAGTTGTCCTTATTGAAGTGTGTCGGAGTAAGTGAATCCTGCACCCTAACCTCCTCAAGGTGCAGCTATCTTGTTTTACAGGTACTATAGGGTGAGCTCTGACCTATGGGCACGTCAGCGGATGCTCTGCCCTCCTGTACACGCCTGTGGAGGATATCCACCACAGTTACATCAGAAGACTGGCTCTGTTTCCGAATTCTCTGTTGATTGCAATTATGTTGCAGCACAGATCCAGGCAATAAGTTATCAGCATGTCTTTCTTTGCAGAGAGCTAATCAACAGTGTCCTTTGTAATCCGTTTCCTCAGTTACAAGAAATGCGTGCATATCTGCATGAGTCTGTCATGTGCAGTGATCTTGGCTTGGCATAGATTGACATTAGAACTCTCCTCCCATTGCAGGCTCACACGGACACAAGTAAGAAAATGTGTTTACCTGTGTCAGACTTCTCGAAAAGTGACCCCATGCTAATTGCGCAGTCAATTGATGTCAAATTAATGTCAAATTCAAAACTGATCCACTTTGACTGTTTATTTATTATTTATTTATTTGTTTGCATTTGTAGAGCATGCCAAGCCCATGCATATCTGGCCACTGGACAGACACGAAATAGGGCATTTACGTTGGATACATAGTAAAGACATAGTACAGTTAAGCATAATTTATCATCATTACAGTATGTACAGGAGGCACATAGATACAGTGTGCAGAGGAGTTCAGAAAGACTGAAGGTGCCTGGGATGTTTTGACAGATTGTGTGTTAGGAACCACGTTTTGAGTTTTCTGCGGAAGGATGTGTGGGAGGGTTCAGATCTGATGGCTATGGGGAGGGCATTCCATTGTTTGGCAGCCATGCCAGGGAATCTGCGGCCCCTGACCTTAGCTCTCTTGAATTTGGGTACGGTGAGGAGGTGAGCAGAGGAGGTTTGGCCGTTTGGGATGATGTGAGTATGATAGAGAGGTATTTCGGGGCAATATTAGCCAGGCATTTGTGAGTAATTGACATTGTTTTGAACCTGATCCTGTCCTGGACTGGTTGCCAAAGTGCATTGTGTCTCGATTCGGAGATGTGCTCTCTCTTGGGGGTTTTTAAGGCTGCTCGTAGAGTGTTATTTTGTGTGACCTGAAGTTTTTTGATGTTGCTGGTTGAGGCTCCAGCGAGGAGCACGTTACAGTAGTCGAGTTTGGACAGGATGAGGGCTCTGGCTAGAGTCATGCAGCTGTCTGGGGAGATATCGGGTCTGCATGTATTGATGAGCTTAGCTGTGTACGCTGCAGAAGAAATAGTTGTGTTGACTTGTCTTGAGAGTGATAGTGATGAGTTGAGGTACACTCCCAATTTGTTTACCTCCTTCAGGACGGTGATAGTGTTACTATCTATTGTGGAGGTTTTGTATTTTGGGTCAAGTTTTTTTAGGCGTGTTTGTGTACCTACCAGTAGCAGCTCGGTATTGTCATCGTTTAGACATAATTCATGTCGAGCCATCCAAGTTTGAATGATCTGATAGATGTTATTGAGTGTGGTAGAACCCTTTTTGTAGTTGTCTGTGATGTGAAGTAGGATCTTCGTGTAATCTGCATAGTTAGTATAAGACACTCAATGTTCATCTAAGCGGTCGAACAGGGGCTTAGTGAAGATATTATATAGTGTAGGTGACATGCAAGATCCTTGGGGCACGCCGCAGAACTGGGGCAGGAACGGCATTTGCTGTGTTGGAAAAGACTGTCATTGTTCGTTCTGAGAGGGAAGATTCTATCCATGTTATAGCTTTCGAGGAGGAGTGGGCTGCGCTGGATATGTGACGGCACAGGATTTCATGGTTCGCTAAGTCAAAGTTCATTATTAAAACATTGATTTTCTTCAGTAAACTGCATCACAGTGCTATTTAGGCAGAGCCCACAGCTGTCATCAGTTGCTCTTGAATAGATGGATTCAATAGGAACTAGCATTACATGCATCATTCTTACCCACCGTGCCCCTAAATTGACTAAATGGGTAATGTGTATTGATGACTCTACAAACACGCACTTGCTTACATTGGCACATGCGTGGGCAGTATGTGTTTCCCTCCAGCCAGCATGTAGTAAATGATTACGATTCCATGTGATTACATCAAAATGAATTAGTCGAATATGATTTTGGCTAAATTATTTTATTCTTTAATTCAATTTGGCTGAAAATATATGCAGGTGAGACCCCCAGAGCCCTCCCCCTGATGTCCTCCTATCTATATTATCATGATTACCCACATATAGTTTGGTCCAAATTCGATTAAAATAATTAATCAAATTCATATTCGACAATTTCTTCCACAATGTAACCACCCTATCCCAATGATTACTTTTTGCCAGTGTTCAAACATGTTTATGTCTCAGTTGTTAGAATCCCCTATGTCATGTAATAAATGGCCGGCCTGCGGTCATATAATGGGGTGTCCACTCTCCCTCAGCACTTTGAAGCCATAGCAAGTGCAGCTGAGTGCTTTTCAAATACTACATACAGTTCCTTGAATTGTGGGTCCTTATGCAGTCTCTGGCCTTCCCCTCTCTTTATCTGCATTTTCCTGCTCACACAGTCAATTCTTTTTGTATTCACATGTTTATTATTAATAGGAAAAGGAAACAATTCAATATCATGAATTTGGCAAAGCGGGGCTGCGCAGTAGTCAGCGGCTATTCCAGCATCAAGCTCAACATGCTACCCATATTGCTCCTCTTTGAAATAAGTGGAAGGGAGGAACAGAGTGCGTGAGTGGCAGGAGAGCAACTATTACATGGGAGGTGGCCTGCTAGGGGCCTGGCCAGGCTCAGGACATGGTCTGTTGCAGGCACGCACTCCACTCTACTAGATACTGGAGAAGAAATTGGGGCCTAGCATGAACACCTCTCAACTCCCACGCTCTTGGCAGGTGTCACCTCCCAGCGAAAGCGTCCAATCCCCACCAAGCTCCTTATCTGTCTATTAACTTCAACGGACTCTGACCCGCCCCAAATAAAAATTGTGTGCTTTCACCCACCCATTGGACTGGAAAGATTGAGAGCTATGAGCGTGTGTGGGTGGTATCTCACAGGTTGAGCCAAATGTGACACGGTGTTACGCATGTGCTTGTGGACAGCTTCAGTCTCACTTTGCCTTGCGGCATAGAGCATGCAAGTGCATCTTCCGCATGAAGCATCCGTGATTATCCTTCAGTGAAGTGTGGAAAAGTTATGTTTTTTGGTAATTGGTCAGAAACAGGCAGCGACGCACGCATACCAATCAATCTATTGACTCACCAAGACAGGTACAATCAGGTGTGCTTGGCAGGTATGTAGCAGGTGATCACATTGAAGTCAATGGGAACTAATGCATGTTTTAATGTTGGTGAAGCGTTTCTGGGCGGCAAGGCCTTTAAAGTCAATGGGTGACAGTGGCGTATTGGGAGGTTGACAATATGTTCAAGCCGGGTGACGCCTTTTAAATGCAGGTAAGTTGAGAGGTATGCATATCGACAGGTATTCATACATGCCAACCCTCCCAATTTGGGCAGAGACTCCTTGAATTTCCGATTACAATAGTTGCTACTTTTCACTTTCTCCCACCTAAAATAATTCTAGTCCCAATGCTTTTCTATGGGAAAATTAATCTCTCCCGCTTTTTTTCAGGAAATCTCCCTCCCAGGTGCTACAAAATGGCACTCATAGGTATTGCCCACTGGGAAAGGAATGCTCCAAAAAACGCACAGATTGAAATGATGACTTTATATAAAGAAGAACATTTGAGAAGGTTTACAGCGTAAATGATAGTCCCTTAGAGAAAGGTTGCCAGAAGATTCAATGCATAGACAGTTGGGCATCTTGGGATTACTTCTGTTTCTCGGTCTGGTGTACCGTGCAAGAATCATTTGAAAAACACATTCCAGAAAAACGTGAGGAGCGTGAAAGACAGTCATAGTCCCTGAGTTACTTTGACTCTAGGGTCGGTCCACATCAATTAGACAAGCAGATTCTGGGTTGTCTCGCATTTTTAATAGTATTTACTCTGAACATTTTTACTGGCTTCTATCTGCTTCAGTGCAAAAGCATGCCCAAATCAACACGGTACTGTATGACAGCAAAGTAAGACACAGAAAGAGAGCGTATTTACAAACATGAAGAACTCAGCTGAGTCAAATAAGAAAATTAAAACCTTTACAAAATAAAAAGATCACACGAGTAGCGTCGACTTTGAGCTGTCTCTAAGCATAAATTAAATAAATAAACACATAAAATCAGTTGTCATTTTTTGCACCAACACCCCCTCACAGAGGGAGACAAATGTTTGCGTAATACGTAGGTGTTTGCTTGTGTGCCCTTGCGCGTGTCCCATGGAGAAAATAAATTCCAAGATGGCCGATTCGTTATGCCTGCCTAGAACCTTGAGGATTGTAGATTGTACGTGCTAGCCTCCAGCTACGTGAGCGCTCACTTCCGTGTATTCAAGAATGCATGCATGAAATGCCGATCATAAAAAGAGGACTGCACAGTTGATGCTCAAAATAGCACGACCACACCAACATGAAATATACTAAGATCCGGGACTGTATGCTGACAGAGATCAAGCGATAGCCACAGAATAACTTTAAACCTTTTCAAGGAACTTATACAGTTTAATATACAAATAACAAGCTCAACATACACCTGTTTCAGTTGGGTGTAGAATTTTCGTGTTTTTTTTGGCTCAGTCAATTACCAACAACGTACAGGCAGAAAGCCGATGGCCACCATAAGTTTCCCTTAATTAAACATGTTGCTCTTAATAGGGCTGCGATGCTTACTTGTGTATATAACAGCATGAGCAAGAGTATTCCGGACACAGACACCATGCACAACATTTGATTGCACAGTTGTAAGTAGGAGATGTTTTGTTGACAAGTACAATTACACTTGATCCACTGTTTAGGGCTCCCTCATGGAGATTTGCGAGCTCGTATGATTATCGTCATATTGACGCTGTACACGAATGCGCCTGGCTCCCATCTGAGGTATACCTTTTACCACTTGCATCATGTTATCAGACCATACAAAGACAGGGTTAGGTGGCTGAGCAGGGCTGAACGTATAGTGCTGTCATGATCCTTATATAGGTAGCATTGATCTCTCCCGCCGTTTCCCTCGCTCTCTCGCTCTTTCCCTCCCACTCTCTTACTCTCACCACCATACAACTTTAAGTCTAGCAATGGAGGAGGCTACCCAAAGAACAAAGTTCAGCCATTTTTGCACTGCCCCCATCTTGACCCTCCCCTGGCATGAGATACCCGCTAGCTAGCATGGCCTGCAGCACCACTCCCAGTTTCTTCTGTCCGTGGTTGGTGCTGCCGCGCGAACGTTCACAATGGAACAGGCAGTAACCGTTTCTCCTCGCAAATGGTCACCAGGTTTGAGCGCATTTTTCAGCTTTCACCCCCAGAACATCAGCTTAAAGTCCTGCATTTCAAACATGTTGCCTCCACTTGGAAAGAAAGATGTTTCCCACGCAGAACACGTAGCCTGGCGTCCCACGTGCCGAATCAAAAAAGTCGAGGCAAAGTGAGGTGGAATCCACACAAAAGTCCAGTAGATGCACAGCTGAAGTCACAAAGTTCGAAGTCAAATGTTCGTTTCCCTTTTTGTATCCACATCAAAGGCAGGAGTACATAAAGGCATTGTTAGATGTGGTGGACAGAGTTGTGCACCTGCCCATTAAACAGACTGGGGTTTTAAGGCCTTGATCTATGCAGAGTTACATGTAATACAGAAGCAAGGGTGGCTCAACATCACAACGATGAGGGAGACACTTCCGGGCATTGAGAGGATGATGGGGTGAAGGAGTGAAACGAGGTAGAAAACAGAAAGGAGGTCAAACGGAAAGAGAGGATGCAAGAAAGGAAGCAAGGAGCATGAGAGAAGAAGATACAACTTTTTTTTGTTATCAAAATAGTCAATACTCTGTCTACAGATGGAGGAGTGCACGTTGCTTGCCCTTTGAAAGCTTCTCCGCCTCTCTGTAAATAATACTGTCAGAATCAAGAACACACACCATGGAGTTCGGGGGGCTGTAGAACATGCCCGCTCACAGCCAACGGAGGAAAAGCCACAGGCTGCTAGCCCAGAATATCCAGGTAGACTGGGGAAGCCTTGGCCAAGTTCTGAAGGAGAATGTGGATCTCTTTGATGTTCAGCCTCATGTGGGGCTCCCTTTGCCAGCAGCCCAGCATCAGGTCATACACCTCCTTGGGACATGTGCGCGGCCGCTGGAGGACTCTGCCCTGAGTGATGCACTCTATCACCTACAAGGAGGAGAAGACAGGCAAGTGTCAGTCAACAAGCTCTGGACAAAAAAACAACACGTGTTTCGTGAACATGATTCCTGTACATGCCTGATTTATCCTATCCTCGTAATTTAAGCAAAACACCTTCGGCCCAATGAAAAAATGACTGCATATTGAAATATTGGAGGAAGCCTCCCTTCACGCTCCCGGGCACTTGAACATCACACTCTGTCAACGTCCTGGCATTTAGTGGCACCACATTTTTGAAAATACTGCGTCCTAGGCAGACCGGGCAACATAGCGACAAGAGGGAGGAGGCCATACATCCATGCAGCAAAGATTCATCATGAAGAGAAATTGTGTACATAGGTTTTCGTTGCATAATGACTATAACAGATGTTGACCTAAGCACTGAGCCATGGACTCATATTATCTAGTATTCTGCTCCGCTTTGCACTGGCATTATGCCGAAGGTAGCCTCTTTCTAGCACAGTCACAGTTTTATGTGCGTAATGTTGGTGTGGGGTTGGAAGTTGGTCTTCAGGAGCCTTGATGTCACTTGAATAAACCGTGCAGTCCTGGTGATTTTAGTTTACCTGGATTTTGTCTGAATGTGGCCCATGATTTTTCAGAATATATTGATTCTGCCGCTGGAGATTGAACAATCAGAGGGTAGTGATTCTGCCCCTGGTCTGAGCCATGCTGGTCTAACACAAAATAGAGGCCGATACTAAGAATGCCACCTGGTCCCCAGGGCAGTGGCATGTGGGCCCTCAGGCCCTGCAGAGGTGGGCTTTTTGGCAGTCACCCATTTGCACTATGTGACTTCTAGATATATAAGGCCTGCCCCAGGCGCAGGTGGACCCTAGAACATAAATGACAGAGAGAATGTGTACTGATTTGGGGTGAAAGTAAAACTTGTATTTGAAAGGTGCTTTAAATTACATTGATTCCTATGGACACACATTGGGCCTCATTCCGACCCAGGCGGTAAGTTACCGCCTGGGTCGTACCTTTACCACCATGGCGTAAACTATGTTTACGCCATGGTGGTTGGCGGACTTACCGCCCCATTCCGAGGTTGGCGGGGCGGTAAGTCCCCAATCCCCATTTACCCTTCCCCATTCCCATTTTTGCCCCATAGGGCATAATGGGAGTGGGGAAGGCGTTAATTACGCCACCGTAAATTACAGTGGCGTAATTAACAACAAGGTCCCTTAGCGCCATGGATTTTAACACCTGCTAAAAGCAGGTGTTAAATCCTCCATGGCGCTAAGGGACCTCGGAATCAGGCGGTAAGGGTCGGCGCTGTTTACGCTGCCGTAAACCCGTTACCGCCTGGGTCGGAATGAGGCCCATTGTCTTCTATGGACCCTCATTATGTTCAATGGACTGCATTGACTTCATTGGGTGGAATATTCCTATGGTCCCGTTTTTCCGCTCACCCCATCCCACAGATTCTGTTTATAGGCGATTCAGTTGTAATAGTTGTCATAGGTTACATTGGGCTTTTCAGATCTCCCTATCTCTCTAATGGAAGAATGTTCCAGGCACTCTTCCATCCTTACCTGTGCCTAACTGCAGAATGGCAGACACCTTCTGAAACATACACGTATTTATTTAATTTTATGGCAACAGAAAGCTTTGTGTAATTTCATGAATTGCTCATTTTATTGTGTAATGTTAATATTGGGAGTGGTGTGGTAATGTGTGTTATTCCGTTAGCACTTCATTTGCAATTGCTTTTGTATATATTTGCTGTAACCTTTCCAGTGTATAGGCAGTGCTGCTGTCCCAGTGGCCCCCTGCCACCACATACACTTGGTCTGTACCTTTGGTTATTTTAGCCCAGGCTCTTGGGGGCAGCTTTTTCCCTGGAGACCTTCTGGAGAGAATCAGTGTCAGCCTGTGCTCTGCTGTCAGGCGTGCCAGAGGACTGTTCCCCTGCTCCTGGAGGCCTGTCCCCCTGACTCCTGTGTGCTGCCCTAATGCCTAAATCCTGCAATTGGTGGGGACTGTGCAGGTCTTGTGGTCCCTGACTACATGTAACCACCCAGCCTCATATTGGGGCAGTTCCCAGCTTCTAGCAATCCATGCTTGTGAGCATCAAAACTGTCTGCTCCCTGCCCTGGCTGTCCCCCTGGTTTTCCCTGCTCCTCCAGTGTTAATAGGTGCCACTTTAATCTCTTTTTCTATTGACTTTCATTCTGTGATTTCTTTCTGTGATTTAGTTTACGTACAGTAATCACACCTAGAAGTCCCACCCGTTTGCCATTGAATTTCTGTATGCCAGTGATTCTGATATTCTGAAGACTGTTTGTGGATTTTAGACAGTTTCCATGGGGTTTGAAACTGTTCAGGCTGTATTTATGCATTGTGTGACACTTACAGGTGTGAAATATGCTGTAAACAAGTACAATGTGCTGTTAAGCTGTGTGTACAGGGAAGCTCTGTGTTCATTTCAAGGCATATGTGTACAAAGTGTTGATAAGTAAAGAAAGGTGAAAAGGGTTGAAACCCGTATGCACTGCACTGGTTTACCGAAAAAAACATGAGTTTTCCTTTTGTGTTGTTAAATAGGCATTCTACGTATTTCCCCAACCCTCAATTTTCTATTTTTTTTAACCCCCTATTTCTATTTTTTACACATCCCCTTTTCTGGGGTCAAAGTCACGCCACCTCTTGCTGCTTCTCATCCCTCCCTTCTTTTGGGTCAGGTTTCTCTGTCCTTTGGTTTCAAGGGGCTCTCCCCCCTCACTGGAGTCACCCCTCTTCTCGGGTCAAAGGGGATCCTTCTTCCTCACAGGAGTACACCCCTATTCTGGGGTAGATGGTCTTCTCTCTCACTCACTGGTGCAGAGCCCACTTTTGAGGTTCAGGGGGCTTTTCTCCCTCTCACTGGGGAATTCCCCTCTTCTTGGGTTTAGGGGTCTCTGCTACCCTCTCAATGATGCCGAATCCTCTTCTCGGGTTTGGGGAGGCTCACTACCACCCCACTGGAACAAACCCCTTTTTTGGGGTTCAGGGAGGCTCTTCTTCCCCTCACCAGAGCAGACCCATTTTATGGGGCTCAGGAGGCTCCACTCTCCCCTGGAGCACATCCCTCTTCTGGGCTCAAGGGGGTCCGTCCCTTAGTCTGGTGCTCTGTACTTCCTCAACAAATTCCTTGCTTAGCTCCTATCCCTAAAGACACTGCCAGTGTTTCTAAGCTTCAGTTATAAAAAAGGCTAACCGATTTATGGTGTTTATTTTGTAAGCATTACTGTCTGTATTTATCTATATATTTTTTTGTCATTGTATCCACATTTATATTTGTTATGTAAAAAATAAGTTTCAACTATTGCTTTTCTGTATTTATTCAAATTAAAAATGTAGAACGTGATTCCTGTAATGAGAAGCTCAGAGAGGTGGTTTCCTGCACTTCTATCCAAGATATATTTAACCCTTAAAACAATCACCCTAGTCCTTTAGACAACTCGAAAGAGAAATCCATCACTTTTTTTTAGCCTCACCACTGTGTTACTTTACACATCCATTGGCCTGCAAAGCACAATTGACAACTAGAATAGCTAATCAAAACACATGAATTTCTGCTTTTTCAGATTTTCACAAATAAATACTGTAAGGAAAGAGGGTGACTTCAGTGTGGATTAATGTGTAAAAATAGAAAACTGGGAGCTCTAGTTATAAAGCACTCACTGCTCTCCCATCGGCTGAGCAAATATTCACATTTATTGATTAATTTGCTTCCTATTCCAAGCCAAGGGAGGGATGTCTTTAAAAAAGCTTGCTGCCATTTTGGATTTCTTTCAGTTGATTTCAAAGTAAGGGAGTCAGCGCTTGTCTGCTGCTCTGCTACTGCCTGTACCTATGCACAGAAGTAAATTTGGAAGGTTTCTCATTTTGAGAGTTTCTGGTAGATAATAGCCCATCCCAAGTGACATGATAGTCTCTAGTAAGTTCCCATCTGTGCAAAATCTCTCTCTTTTTGAAGGCTGCAGTTGCAGGGGTAGTGGAAAACATGGGGTTGGCATAAGGTATGTTTTTTCCTTAGAGGATGTGCACCTGTTGAATAACGGGTCTCTCTGGATGTGCTAGCGTTTCCCCATAGCGTATGTTTCTCTGAATCCCAGAAAGCCGCTCTGGACTCCGCTCTGGGTCTGGATCTCTAAATCTGATGAATGTTGGGAGATGCAGTCCCCAACACCGTGTTTCATTGGGACCTGGTAGATTCTAACAAGGGGTTTGGGAATAGTTCAGGGCTGGTCCAGCCGCCAGTCCTACTCACAGGTGGGCTGGGGACTGAATGCGAGGTTGGAACTTTGACCTTGTCACACAGGACCACAGCTGAAAGCAGAAAACTACCATATGTGGTGAATGACAGAGGTATTAGAAGGAATAAAGCAAGGAAAAACAGCCAAAGCAATGTCAGACGCCAGAGGCAACTTACAAATAATGAGAGTACTGGAAACGTTGCGTGAAAAAACAAGAAAATAAAAACAACAGACCCCAGAGATAAAACACATAATTCCTTCTAACAAAAGCTTATGTTTGCAGTTATACCACATATGATTCAGTGGCAACATGTTGGATGTTTACCATAGGTAATTGCTCTTGATGCTATCGTTGGCATTTAACATAAATGGTAGATTGGCATCGCTTTTCACCTACAAGGAGAGCTTTGCTGACATATACACACCTCGTTGTTTGAAAGTTGATACCAAGGCTGTTTTCCATAAGTGAAGATTTCCCACAGGACAACTCCCAGACTCCAGACATCACTTTCGGTGGTGAACTTCCTGTACATTATGCTCTCCGGTGGCATCCAGCGAATGGGAAGCATGGTATGGCCGCCAACCTGAAACACATGAAAATAAGCATTGCTGTACTATATCTGCCAGTGCAACCGTATGCCAGACACAAGGCATTATCCTATATATGCTCTTACAACCCAGTAACAGACAGAAGGCATTGCCCTATATATGCTACTGCAACTCAATAATAGACACAAGGCATTGCCCTATATATGCTCCTACAACCCAGTAACAGACAGAAGGCATTGCCCTATATATGCTACTGCAACTCAATAATAGACACAAGGCATTGCCCTATATATGCTCTTACAACCCAGTAACAGACAGAAGGCATTGCCTGTATCTGCCCTTACAACCCCATAACAGACATGAGTCATTGTCCTGTATCTGACCTTACAACCCCATAACCGACACAAGGCCTTGCCCTATATATGCTCTTACAACCCAATAACAGACATAAGTCATTGTCCTGTATCTGACCTTACCACCCAATAACAGACAGAAGGCATTGTCCTATATATGCTCCTACAACCCAGTAACAGACAGAAGGCATTGCCTGTATCTGCCCTTACAACCCCATAACAGACAGAAGGCATTGTCCTTTATCTGACCTTACAACCCCATAACAGACACAAGGCCCTGCCCTATATATGCTCTTACAACCCAATAACAGACAGAAGGCATTGTCCTGTATCTGACCTTACCACCCAATAACAGACAGAAGGCATTGTCCTATATATGCTCCTACAACCCAGTAACAGACAGAAGGCATTGTCCTATATATGCTCTTACAACCCAATAATAGACACAAGGCATTGCCCTATATATGCTCCTACAACCCAATGACAGACAGAAGGCATTATGCTGTATCTGCCCGTCAAACTAATAGCAGACACAAGGTGCTGCCCTACGGCTGCCCTCTCGACCCAGTACCAGACACAAGACAATGGTGTATGTCTGTTTCAACTCAACACCCAATACAAAGCAATGAGCTCTCTCTAGTTTTTCAGCCCAGCACCAGACTCAAGGCAATGGTTGTGTAAAGTGATAGACAGTCTTTCCAGGAAGCTCGTTCAGCTGACCAAGGACTACACTGGGCAGTAGGAAAACCCTGATGCAAGTAGACCCAGAGACTGCCTCCGGGTGGTAGCGATGCACATTAAAAGTCCACATAACATAACATAAAGCCCAGGCTTAATACCAGTTAGTAACTGAGTAGAGTTGGAAAGGCAGCATCAGGAACACAGCTGCTAAATGGCCTGGAATGTGCGGGTCTGGCCCACAACTGTCAGCAGATTTACCCAAGATGATAAGATTACCTTCAAACCCACGAGGCAGGATCTCTCCCTCCCCATCCCCCATTGGAGAAGTTTGCTTTGTTTTTCCCCGTTTTATGACATCACTATGGCCGCATGTGCATCACCCTTAAAAGAGGCTTGCATCTGAGTGCATGCAGAAAACTAGGCAAGGACACAACAGCTGCACAGGTGAGCCATTCCCGACTTAAATGGAACTTGTGGACTGCCGCACGTGTCACTGCTGAGCATTTCTCTGAACTTCGGCCTTTCTCAAGCTCCAGCATTGGCTGCAGAATTGGATTTTTTGTAAAGACTCACAAAAAGCAACATTTACGCATTGTGTTGTGGGCTAGAACGGAACTTTGACATAGACTGGAAATTCTTCAGAAATGCCTTCAGAGGAAACCAGCGTTGTCTCCCAACCACTCCCTCCGCCAATCCAGGTCCATCTTTTCTCATGACAAGGCTTGCGTGGTGTATCTCAATGGACTATGACTGACCTCACATGTGGTGAGGAATTCGACCATCCTCACGGTGGGTGTGCACTCGCGTTGGTTTTTTGACATTTTAAAAGAAATTGAATGATGGTAGATGATCCTCCAGAAAATGTGCGGGGCTAATCCGCACACATATTCCTATGCTCACCACATCTCTGATTAGTATGCAAAGCTGCCACCAGCAGAGCTAACAAAGGACAGGGAGGATCCATGGATCCTTTGTTAGTTAATTAGGCTGGCCATAGCAGCAGGACAGTTTTGGCCTTCCCCTTCAGATATGTCTTGATGTACTCTTGGCTGTCATATCCTAACTAAATATGACAGGGGGGACGGTGCCTATAGGCTGTGTTACAGAGTACACTGTGTTTGCAGTACACGAAAACACTTTTTTGTCACTAACCTCATCCGAATTTGAACTATATGTTCTTGTATTGTGATTGACAATGATAGTCATAGTTTTGTTTCTGTTTTTATTATCAAACTTCACTGAGAATGATTTTTTTTTTTTTTTTATAACTCTGTTTATTGAGTTTTAAAGCATAACAACATAACAAGCAACATAAATCATCGGCATTCAACAAATGAGAAGGGCATAGCATGGCAGCAACAGAAACATTGTCCAAGGCAAGAGGGGCAACACCAGGCCAGGGGCCACAGGCAGTTGCATGTCAAGGCAGGCAGGTGGGGTTAGGCAAGATGTTGAGTTGTATCGACCGGCGGGGCTTACTGCGCGTCTAGCCATTTGCCCCATATTTTCTCAAATTTGCGGGGGCAGCCTCGTGCATTGTAGATCCGGCGTTCCGAGGCCGCACACCTGTCCAGGTCGTTCCTCCATCGGTTCAGGCACAGTATTACAATTTGTAAGGTTTATCATGCACGGCTAAACGGTCAAATCCCTTAGCCCCCAATAGGTTGTTTTGCACTACCTGTGCGTTGAAGGGAGGGGTGACCTTGGCTCACCTTTTTGTTTTGTTTGAGCATGTTTCTTAGCCCTGCAAACCTATTCCATGACCCTTCTTTGGTTGGTGGGAGTCAGAGGGCCAAGCTGATATTAGCATTGTCATGTTGGCACTATGCAGAGAAACTCAGTAGATCCAATGAATATATTGGATGCTGGGGTGGTTAAATGTATTGGCAACAATATTATTTGCACTAATATTGGCAATGGATATGATGGACTGATTGGCAATCAGTCAATTAAAATAATTACATTTAATAGAACGAAAAAAAAAGCATAATTCCCAATATTCACATACAATAATACAGGTCTTAATGACAGAAATTATGCGGGCTACATTGGTGGAATGTATTTAACATTTTGAATAAACTCTGTCCTTTTCAGCGTGGCCTATCCCCACTGGTGTTTTACTTAAGGCTGCTCAAACCCCTTTCTGTAAGACAGTAGGACCCCGTGCTTTTAAAGGGTGTTCCCGCCTTTGCATGGGACATTACCTCGTTAAAGAGAGGGAGGTCCCTTTACACTGGCGCATGCCCACAGTGAAGTACATTTAGCAAGGGAACTGCAGTACCCAGGCCATGTAGGAGGTACCTTTCACTGTAGAAGCACTCGCCTATCGCGCAGGCCGGTGAGTGCCGAGGGATGCAGGGGCAGGGACATCCGTACGGACCATGCGGGGGAACTCACTCAAAGACAGAGACCCCCCTGGAGGTACGCTGGGCCACTCCCTGATGCTTGCTGCTTGATGCCCGCGGCAGAGCTAGGCAGCCTATCTGGAGGGATGTAGCCTGACTCTTCCCAGGGCCCCCACGATGGTGGGATTGAGGCCGCTCTTGCAGAGCCCTCCGCTCCATCACAGGGTGCTGAGGGAAGCAGTCTACCTCTGGAGGTTTAGGCTGTGCACGTGGGCCTCATTACAAGTTTGGTGGTGCAGTAAAAAAAATGGTGGCAAATCCATTATCTGCACTTTATCAGCAGTAAAAGGTTTACTGGCACCTTTATCGCACTCACACATCCTGAGAATGGAGGGAAACTGGAGGAGGAATCATAGGGGGAGGTTTCTCTTCCACTTTGACTCCACAAAATGGAGGATTTACCATAGGGAGAATGACCACCCGTGGGAAATCCCCCACGAGTCCCATGGACCTCTGCGGACTCCAAAAATGGGGATTAACACTACCTTACTGCAATGTGTAATCTGGCAGAAGCCGCAGATTGCGAGCAGCGGTAAAAGTAACTGAGTTTGGCAGTATTTCCCAAAAATACTGCAGCAATACTACCAAACGTGGTGTACATGGAGCACAATGCACCTGGTGCTATGTTCTGTCATACTGCCCACAGCCTAGTATTAGCTCGGTTCATACACATATTACATTACTGAATCATGCAGATGCTATGAAGGGAGCGCCTGCTATGAACATCACCCTGTTCAGGCCCTCTTTCGCACACAGCCCTGCAGTGTGTGCCAGGATTCTGTGAGTTCTTGTGATCAAAGACGCGGCAAAATATCAGTGGCGCACAATAATGATCCCAAGTGTGGTTGAGTCGGCATCAAGATCTAAACCGATTGCTCGCACGATCCCCCTGAATTGGCGTGAGCTACCTGATGTCCGGTCCCCCATGCCACCCAAGGTGGGGAGTGTGACAGGAGACATGGCTGTGACTTCACATACTTCAAAGCTCGGGGGTATGGTATTGTGTATTTATATAGCGCCTATACACAGGCAAGCGTTTCAAAGCGCTCAAGGAGGAAGACATCTTGTTCGATCGGGAAACATAACGAAGCGTGCAGCAAATGAAGCCTCGAGACCACACCCGTCTGCTGCATTTACTTATCATGCCCATGGCGATAACTCAGCTTGGGTCTTAAAACTTTACTCACTCAGAAACCCACAGCAGGGCAAAGAGCAGGCCCCATTAGAGGGAAATTAACGGTCATAAGCCTTTGGTCTCATTAAATATTGAAGAATGGCTCTTAGTCTGCCTCGCCCGGTCGGTAACTGTCAGCAGTTTCCTTTGCTGTATCTCCGCCATCCATGAAGGGACACCAACAGATATAAGACAGCTGTGTTTTTTGCACACCAGTTGTTAGAGACAGGGAAGCCTGCACCCTTTCCCATACCCTTGCTGTTGGATGCAGTACGTTTAGGTATAAGTCAGGCCAGGCTCCAACATTCATAGTTATTTCCTCCCATTGTGTACTTTGTCCTGGCTCCTGTCCTTCTTTGTTTATCTCTGCCCATTGTGATACTTAACCTGTCCTCATCCCTCAATTATTTGATTTTGGCCTGGCTCCTCCTGTTCACTGATTTTGTTCCCATGGTTTTTTCATCAGGTTCCTGCCCTTCACTGCTCATTTTTGCCCATTGTCATCCTTCACCTTGCCCATTTACTTCATTGTTAATTTCTGTCCATTATGTTCTTTGACCTGGCTCTGTCCCTGCATTGTTTACTTTTCCCTATGAGTACCTGGGTGGGTGATTGCAGCCAATCAGTGATTTCAGCGGGCATTCCATAGAACCTGAGGGCTACCTCCTCTGCCGCGGGTCGCAATTGCCCCCCACCCTCCTATGTTTGTTTTCATTTCCCAACCCCCTCCCCTACACCACTTACCTTAATGTTGGGGCCGCCGCAGCAGCAGCTTCCCTCCTCCCTTTTCCAGCTGCAATGGTAATAGAAGAGGGGCTCTGTACAGAGCCCGACCTTGTAAAACCATGGTGGCCATCTTGGATCAGTATTTTTACTCATTGAACGTGACGCTATTGGCCTCCTGTTCAATGAATGAAAATGCTTTTCATTAGCACCCCGCTTTGGTAACCCAGGGTGCTAATGACGTTAACATCCCGTTCCAAGGACTGGAATGGGGGTTTATGTCCTGGAGCCCTTGTTAACTGCCCTCGCGAACTTGATAATATTTGCAAGACAAAAGAACAATAAAATTGAGTACGACAATAAGCAAAAAGAGGGCTGAGCAGGTCTAGATGGTCCCAACAAGAGAGCACATGAGGAGGAGCTGCCCACTTCCAGCACTTAAACCTCTCCAACAGAGTGCAAGAGAGGGCCGGGGACACTGTGCGCAACAATGTGAAGTTTTGCAACTAATTGTCAATCAGCCTGTGGTTTTGGTCTTACTTTACCCACTATTCTGTTTTGGCTTTAGCTTTCAGCGCTGACAAATGGCAATGTAAGATTTATTAAACCTTTGCGCTCGAGAAGAAACGGTGCTGTGCTGAGCAGCTGGCCCTTCCCGGGGAAGATTAAACTGCAATTAATCACAAATCACAATTAATCAGTGCTCAAAATCGAGAGTTGGACTGTTGTCACCATCATAACGATGGCCACCAGATGACTCCATGTCACGGGGACACCATGCCTCAGTGTTGGGCTTATATTGCTCGATCAATTGCATTGTGGGAAATGTAGTTTGGGGTCAGCCCAACTGAATACAATGGACCAAAATAAAACTACAGTAAAAGGTAAACCCTGAAATGTATTTGGGTGTCTCATGCAGAGGAGTCATCCGATTAATGTTCTCCTAACCCAATTCTTAGGAAGCATTTCCACTCTCATTTACTTGGGCAAAAAGGCATCCATGTGGGCGTTACAACTAGCCCCATTTCTTTGCCAGTCCTTTTTCGCACTTGCCTCAGGGCCACACACCTCACCCACATTTTCTGCACTTGAGAAATAACCTAAGAGAGTGGCTCTCTCTGCACTTACCCTGTCTCCACCGACCCGGTGCACTTGGACCTCCCCCTCCCTCTGGCCGTCTTGCAATTGCACGATCCATACGCAGCGCACCTGAAGATCGTCTGTCTGTTCCTCTTGTCTTCACCCCCTTAATTGCACTGGTAAAAGTGCAGTATCGCTGTAAGGCCTATTTGCTGTATCCCAAACTGTTAAATGTATTTTACGCACTTACTCTGCCTGTGCAGGCTGTTATCGTCTTAGAAATTCAAGGACTCCGAGCGACGGCTGTTTTTTACCCATGTTCACACCCTCCTTCAACACTTTGAAACACTTGCCTGTGTATAGGCCCCTTATAAATAAAGAATACCATACCATACCATAGATGTCTCTCGTTAGTAAACCTATAGCAAAAGCAAAAAATAATGATGCACACTGACATGCAAGTCTCGTACCCCAACCTTGTCTTCGTATGTTAAGCACTAGAGGGCTGCTGGAGTGACCATACTGTAGCCCCGGTCTAGTAATATAGTCACCAATGCAGCAGTGAAACTAGTAAGCACTTGCAAACTGATACATGCTGCTAGTCGTAGTTGTGTTTTATGCTTTAGCTTTTCAGTTCCCGTCCCCGGCGAGCCCAGAGTTCCAGGATGAAACATAGGTTTCATCTGGCGTCTCTGGGACTTGGGGGCAGGTGCACCAGACTTGCTCCCGAACTACACCTTGTGGCAAAACGAGACCACTTTTTAGGGTGCATCTTAAGGGCCCTGAAATGGTTAAGAGACATCCCTGGCATCAGCTTAGTTAATTCCTTGCTCATGTTATGGTTGTGAAATGTGCAGTGGATGGTGTCCTCTCTACCCACTGCCAAGAGCATCTGTCACTCAAGCAACCATTACATGAGCTGGGGCTGTCACCCAGAAGCAATGCCAGTCCTTCATCCTGGCCAGGAGGATAGCTCGGGGGCACGGTCGGACTGGGGAATAAAATGGTCTCGGGCACCAATGAGAAAGTGGCCCACAGTGGCAAATGGCAATTCAATCCTTTTGTCACAGACTATTTGAGTAGTACTCAAGGGGGAGATTTTTGATCAAATGTGATGCAAATTGTGCATTTTAAAGACTATGTATCCAGCAGCACTGGTCAAAACTACTAGCCGAACGGTGAAGTAACTTATCAAACTGGCCCACAAGGCCCAAAAAAGTAAGCCACATCGACCAAAAAAACTGGCCCACACTAGCATTTCGTGTTTTTGGTTCGGGCATTGCCCTGTTGCCCGGTCCGAGCCTACTCAGGGGCAGCGAGTTCGTTCCACGCTTTGAGGCTGGCATCCAGCATGAAGCGCGATATCAAAGCTGAATGCATTTTTATTTTGTTTTCTTATCTACTCTACATGGCAAGCAGCACACAGCCCCGTGAATCCCCCAACTTTCCACACCATTTGCCAACAAGAGCCAAATGGACTCTACAAAGGTACCCTGAAACAGTAGCGACCTGCCTGAGTGAACACTGTGTTCAATGCGCGCACAGCCACGTGCCTCTTAATCGTACCCCCCCCCGATGGGACGTGTATTCCCGCCTAATGCCCAGAGGCTGAGCACGACTCGCCCAGGACTCAGAGTCGGCGGCTGCATGGTGATGAATGCACCTGCGGAAAGAAGCCCACCCTGACCGTAAAGCCGGCTGGCCAATGGCCGCTCCAGGGCGCCGACCACACTCCTCAAAACAAGATGCCGCCAGGCCAGGAACCGCGGAAACACAAAAGGCTAATCGGCGACCATTAACATCTTCCCACAATCTACTTAGTGCTCTTCACATTAAGATTTCATGATGCTACAATGCGTGGTGTTAACGCCTGGCAAGCCATTTTATTAAATGAAACAAATCATTTTATTTTTTTGAAGGAACCGCTGAGATGTTACCGCAGCGGAAGTTTACTGATAACCCGGTCTCTTCTCTCCGGTGTCCTGCAGGGCGAACAACACAAACCACACAACGGTGCTTACTTATCGAATTAACCACTGCTACGCAGGCATTAGGCCTGCTCTCCTCGGCCACCGATGGCAAAAGCAGGGCTTTCAGTGGGCCGGAGCTGAGCCCTAGCAGTCTCCTGAAACTTTGATCCAGTTGGGGTGCTGCCAGGGCTTCCTCATCTCCCACCACCCCACCAGTGAGAAAAGTCAGTTTGCTGTATTGTCCCATGTTGGGGACTCAAACCCAAGCCTAGCCACGGTCACAGCACATTCTGCTATTTCGGAGATGCTGCATTTTTGTTGTTGCTTGATTCACTAGACTGCTTGACACATAAAGCCAGTGAGCAATCAAGCAGCTATGAAATAGCACAGCACCAACAGAGCTTGGGTTTGAATCCCCAGTGTTGACAATAACACAATAAAAGAGACCTGAACTCCACTTATTATTGTCCCGTGAGGGGGACACTTCAGGCCATGACCATCATTTCAGCCACACCCACTTCTTACACCCCACCCATCGATTTCTCACCCCACTTAAAGCACTAAGTAAACCCACCCAAACCACAGATATGCAAGCAATCTCCTATGAAGCACATTGCATGTACACTTCATTCATGTAGACTAACAGCGGGAAGCCTGAAAACTGGCCTGTATTTTGCTGCATAGGGAGTTGGAGGGGTGGGGGGGGACTTACCTAAACAGATACCAAACAACAGACAGAATGCTAGCATGGTATAACTGATATTTTCCAGTGTCTATTTCGTGACCGTGAGAATATTTATATAGGGGGAGACAAAAGGGTATATTGATTGCCGCTCCATGTCAGAGGCCAAGACTTCCAAGTACTTCCTGGCACAGCCAGCTGCCCCCTCAGTGTGCACCGCTTACGTGATGGTGTTCAACCTTGCGGGCATTCTCAGGTGGTAATGGCACCCAGACCAAGTTATAATTCAAGAGCGAAGCATGGGGCATCCAGCACTGCCACCAGGGCAAGCCTGCAAGGGAGGGTGCTACAGAAATTATCACCGCAGGATGTATGGTGCCTGTGGTGCTCAGGGCATTGTTTTTTACATGAGAAGTGGAGCGCACAGAGAGTGCAAGTTATTTATCAAGCTAAAAAAATACAATCTACAAAAAAACATGGCTGCCAAGGAGATGGTGCAGGGAACTCGTGCAGTGCCTTCTTCATTTCCATGGGCAGCCAAAGAGCAGGAGTGCTGCAAGGGTGGGTGGGAGTAGCCAGCGGGCGGTGAGTGCAGTTTGGAAAGGGGGTGGCGGGTGAGGAGCAGAGGGATGCAGGGCGGGATAGTGCAGAGCCATTGGTGCAGAGGAGGCGACCTTGCGGAGTGATGAGCTGATCCAAGCTGCTCAGAATACAGGTCCTACTACTTGGTACGGCCCACGTCCCGGGCCCTATGGTTGGCTGAGGTGTGCGTGCATCCAGGTGCCAATCTGTAATAAACAGTCTATCCAGCTCTTAAAGAACAGAGAAGGAGGGTGTAAGTGGGCATCAACAATGATTTAGGTGGGTTGAGAAATCGAGAGGGGCTGCAATGAGGGTGTGTGGCCTAAATTATAGGCGTGGCCTGAAGTGTCCCCAGCACAGGACAATACAGTGCCGAATTGCACTGTGCTGTTTCATTCAATAGACTGTGTCAAGCAGTCAATTGAATGAGACCAATAGAATCCAGCACCTATGCAATAGCACAGTGTGATGGCTTGCCATAAACAGGGCTCGGGTTCGAATCCCCAGCCTGGGACGACAAAAACATTGCTTTTTGGACTGCCCCGTGCTAGGGATTCCAACCCGGGCCCTGCCACTGACAAGCCAGTGTTGCAGCGCACTGTGCTCTTTCATAGGTACACAATTTATTTGGTTTTATACAATAGACTGCTTGACACATAAAGCCTGCTATGGGCTTCATGTGTCAAGCAGTCTAGGAATGAAACAGACGCTATCCCCCACCTGAATAATAGCACATTGCAACATGGCACTGGCTAGTCACTGGCAATACGTGGGTTCCAGTCCTGGGCATGGTTGAGTAACAAAAAGGGAGGAGGGCTGGCTGGGTTAATGAGAGCCCAGTATCAATCAAGATTTTGGGAGACTTCCACAAGCCCCGGCTAGCCCCGGCCGACTTAAAGCCCTGTTAACCAACCAGGTGCGTCTCATGTCGTGCTGGGGCACTGCCCCTTCATATGTGACACTCTGCATCTCTAAAGTAAGTAGTCCCGATGTGCAGGGAGGGCTGTGTCATACATACTTGAAAGCAGAAGATGGACCCTGCACAGTAAGGCTGTGCTAAGGCTGAGTGAGAGATGAGCCAACTGCCCAGAAAAATTAAAACCACACAATATCAGCTGACTTGACCTAAATTAGGCAGGTAGCGAAGGCCAATGCTCTCGTTGGCTCGACCCCTATGACAGATTAAATAGAAGCATCGCCGGCAAGAGGGCATTCCCCTATGATTTGAACAATGCGTAATAATTATAGCCGACATATTGCTCCCAACATGTGGTGTCTGGGGCCCTTTGGACTGTGTTACCATTTTCATTTTAACCCTCGCTACAACCGTGCATATGCGTCGAACCTATTAAACAAACGAGTTCTCTGTTCGCACAGTTTGGAAATGTGCAAAGAAAAGGTGACATTGAGTAGTTGCTGCTAGGTTTCGTGACATGTTCTTATGGCAGGGTTTTGGAGAAGGTTTGCCTGCGCCTAGACCACGTGTGGAAGAAAGAAAGCCCGTGTCCGCTGTAATAAACAGGGAAGGGCGCTCTGTTCGCGAAGGTGCGCGGATATTAGTAATTGAGACGGTGCTTCTCGTCGGCGCAGTGGGATTTAGTTGGGGTTTTATGCACTGATTTGTAAGGAATGTTTATTGACTGTAAAGCACCAATGTGCTTCATGACGGCGCATAAATATTAGAAGACGCACTCATAAATAAGAGCCATTTGGGACGCCAAGGAGTTCCTCCCACTTAGAAAGGTGGCAAACGTCGCGAGCGCAGCGGTGCCACGAGACTTGCCATATGAGGGTTGACGGGCTAGTTCCTCATTTTCTCATGTAAGTACTCACGGCTCCAATACCCCTCCTGTGCCGCGGTGCATGTGTGGAGAACAGGTGTGCAAAAAGAAGAAGACCACTGTGCAGGGCATCAGAACACCCGAACGCGAGGCACCCGGCACGCAGCGCGTGCTTTACGACGAGTGTGGATACACTGTGGAAAAGTTCATGCCCGAGAGCTTCAGAGAAGTGTAGAGCTGCAGTGCTCGCCGGAGCCCCTAGATGGCGGTGGCGAGCCTCCGCAAAGAAGCCCTGCGCCGCCGTCCATTTTCCCATTATTTGTCTGGATAGACGGAACTTTAGTGCTCATTCCGGAAAGCTTTTTCTGTCGTTGTGATACAATTTTGGTCTCCTGGGTTGCTTCTCTAGCTCTTTGCCCTTCTTAAAAAAACACAAACACTTAAGGGCTCTATCAGCCTGTGGTCAAAGTTAACATCGCAGCATTGCCAGCGCTAACACTGAAATTGAACAGAAAGGCCTCTGCTTCTAGGCGTTTCTTGTTTTCTAAGCTTTCTGTCCCACTCCATTAATCAAGACGTATCTACGCTTCTGGCATTGGGTCCCATTGAAAACGTGTTTGTACATCAGGCTCTTGGTGTTTTTTTGTGGTTTTCGGTTGCGTGAGTGGGGCAAAATGTCAAAACGACCCGCCTTTCGGCGTTGGAAAGGACACATGTTTTTAACATAGCACCAAACACTGGTGGGACTGTGTTGTGTGCTGCTCGCAGGTTTTGCTATAAGGGAACGGATGCCGGGCAATACCATGATTGTCAAAGTGTCGCGCAGTTTTAGACACTTGTGAAAGTGGGTCTGGGATGTATGTGTATTTAGGGTGCCAACTCTTTGATGGTATTTTGCGGGACACTTGACAACAAAGCGGCGATGACGTCACCACGCCATTCACGTTTGGCCCGCCCCTTTTTTAATTTGCATTTTTTAATGTCTCCTTTAGAGCCCGTAGGTCGAGCTGTAACGCTCTGACACCAGGCTTAATTGAAATGCAAATGGTTTGTCCTTGGGAGGTGATGGTCACGTTTTTTAACTGCAAACATGACCATCATTACCCAGGAACAAACCATTAGCATTTGAATAAAGCCAGGTGTCGCGCGTTACACAGCTCGACCTGCAGGCTCTAAAGTAGCCGGGGGTTGCAGAGCCACTGGGGAAAGAAATCAGCAGGCGGTAGCGCCGTGCTGTGTAAATGCGCACTTCAATTCGCAGAGTGGCTGTGATGGATGCAGGTTGTCCTGACAAAAGTCGGGACAACCTGCGTCCCGCACAGCCACTCTGCAAACGGCGGGACAGAGTCCCTGATTGCGGGACAATCCCGCGAAAAGCGGGACAGTTGGCCACCCTATGTGTATTGTTGCCATTCTTTTTTGTTGTTTATTTTGTCCTTGGCTGGATTGCCTCTCCCCCTGAGCCTAATGGGTGGTCCACTCCCCACAACTTGTCATTCCTTATCAACATCTAGATATACATGTGCTCCCTTTTTACTTACTTAAGGGAGTTTTTGCTCTTTTTTAGACAATTAATTTCAAATAAACTTATATGAAGGGAACATCTATTTCCTACGTTTTGTACATATCTGTCTGACGTTTTCGAATGCACGGAGGTCTCGGGAAGTATGTTCCGGAGACGGGGAGCCAGAAAGCTATACGATCTGGCCCCAGTTCGGCTTTCTGGGCCTCTAGCTGCTTCAAGTCACCACTAGCTGCACGAGCACTGGATGGAGTGTAAGGTCTTAGTTAATCTGGGATGAAGGATCAGACCCTATTCTAATGAAAACCGCCCGCTCCCGCGGTGGGAAGCCCTGCAACAGCACAAGAGCGGGGCGCATTTAATTTCAATAGGGCACCTTCCGCGTCTTCTCCCACCACGCCAGCTTGGGGGAGCCCTTGAAAGACTCCCTGAACTTGCATGGTGGGGGACTAATGGCGCCCTGGGCGGTTGCCCAGGCAGCCCTGCCCTAAGGCCGGCCCTGGCTATAGGAGTGATTGATGGCCAGGCACAGAGCCTTAAAGGCAATCGCAAGTCACTGGAAGCTAGTGTGAATAGCGTAGGGCAGGAGTGTTAGGGTCACTGTGTACTGAGTTCACAATTGGTCTTGCAGCCATATTTGAAACCCCTGAAATTAGCAGAGAAGAGAGGCCGTAAGGCAGAGATACACACGGCCTAGAGAAGCTGGGATACACAATTGCAAATATTGCAGATATTCTAAGTGAGTGGCAGGAAGGGAGAACAATGAAAGGGTGTAGAGGTGGTGCCACTATGCACCACTGCACTGATCTCTGACCTGTGAATTGACAACATAGAGATGAAAAGCACCCCCCAGACAGTGAATGTGCCAAGAGTCAGGAAAGGTGCCCTCTTCCCATCCCACAATATGGATCTCTGATTTTGGAATTAATTTTTAACATGCCAATAACTGCTCAGAGACAAGACTGAAGATGATGGCACCAACACAAAGTTGAATAATCAGTTGGGTGTCATTGGCATAACTCCTTGTCATGTGTACTGAGGGAAGAATCGAAACTAAAAAAGGAGCCGCGAGATCTCAGTGAGCAGTTACTTAGAAATGAAGTAATACCGTCCGTCTAGACCAGCGATATTCAAACTGTGTGGCGCGCCCCGCATCCCTCGGGATGGCAGCCCAACATGAAATGTAAAAAAAAAATACATTTTTTTTATATTGGAAGAAATGGAAGAAATGGGCAGGGGCGGCTCACATGGTCGGGCTGAAGCAAGAAACTGTCTCAGGCACCAATTAAAAAGTGGCCCGCAGATGTAAATGGATATTCATGTCTTTAGTTACAGACTGTTTGAGTAGTACCCAAGGGGGTGCTTTGTGTTAAAATGTAATTAAATTGTGATATTTAAAGAATATTTTTTCAGCAACAATGGTCAAAATTACTAAATGCATAGTGAAGTAACTCATCAAATTGGCCCACATTCGCCAAAAAGGTGACCCATTTTGACTGGGCCACACTAGCATTTTGCATTTTTGGTACAGGCATTGCCCTATTGACCTATAGGTCAGTCAGAGTCTGGCGGCTCATCCATAATGGGAAGGGGCTGCCCACCCAGTGGCCCCCTCACCCATTTAGTAGGAGCTAAGGAGCCAGCCAGCGAAACAATGAGCACTCCCTCATCTGCCTTTTCCAGGTGAGGGAGTGCTCCTGGGCTGACTGAACTGTCAAAGGGAAACCGTATTTCCCTTTGACCGTTCATTTTAGTTCCCCAGCCGCAAATGCTCACTGAGCCATGCAAGTGCTGGGGCATTTTGCTTCGCCAGCTTTGCATAGCTCATTGGAAATGCTGGCTGGGGCACTGCATGTTTGTATGTGCAAGGGGGAGCTCCTGCGCCTCCTCGCACATATGGACAGAGCAGCCTGGAGCATGGCGTTTCAGCACCCACACGCAGGCTAATGCAGAAGGTACGCTTATGTTAATTTTTTATTTATTTAGACATTTGTATGGATGCGTGTATGCTTGTGTTATGAGTGTATGGTGATGGATGCTTGTGTGAATGATAGAGTGATTGCTGCATGAATGTGTGTGTGTTAGTTTGCTTTGGTCCGTTGAGCTGATTTTGGCAAGTGGTTGATAGAGGGGGGAAAGAGGGTTGGACAACAAAGGCATTTTAAAAATGCCTAAATGCCTTTGTTGCACAATCCCCCTACCCACCTGCCAAAATCAGCTCTCCTTCTGAGACGCTGTGGAGCCCAGGGGACAGGGGTGGTATTTTTTTTACTGTCTATCATAGATGTCCAGTCAAAAATACCATGTTTTCCCCCATGGCACCCTAGCGCCTTGCATGCACACATAATCATGTTGATTGTGTTAGGCCCACTGGGGCCCAGATGACAGGGATGGCATCTTTTTACTGGACATCTATCATAGATGTCCAGTAAAAAATGTCATGCTCACCCGAGCCCCCGCCCCCCGCTCCAATTGCAAACTATTTGGCTATTTACCCATTTTTTTTAAAGTATGCTCTACAATACAAGATTTTAAAGCATTATTTAAAAAAAAACTTCACTGGGGGAAAAAAAACCTGAACCCCCTTGGGTTGGTTAGGGCTCCCTCACTGCGCTCGGTCGCTATGGCATTTTTGGGGGAATGTCCACTTAAAACATTCAAAAGCCGCCACTGGCCTTCAGATTGTTTTAGTAACAGGATGAGGGGAGCCCAGGGACTGTGGTGGAAGCCATGGGATAGTGGTGGGAGCAGCGTGGGGAGAGCCCAGTGTCTGTGGTGGGGCGTAGAGAGCCCAGGGACTGGGTAGGAGTGGGATGAGGGAGCCCAGCAACTGTGATGGGAGCAGGTGGGGGAGCCCAGGGACTATACTGGGAGTAGGGTGCGGTGACAGCGCACAATAGTTCCTAGGGTGTCCAGGCCAAAGAAGTTTGAAGACCAGTGGTCTAGATCCATGGCAGTCACTCTTGTGCCTTCGCAGCAATCATTCGCAGCATGCCAGAAATGTTCTTGGAGACTCAAACCCAGCTAGAAGTACTGATTCAGCAGCATGCGCAAACCCAACCCTGACTGCAGGGCTTTGACTGACAGTCCCACAGCCATTTTTATTTTATTTGCATGTATGGGATTCGAACCTGCACACTGCCAGTGGCAGGCCAGTGGCACCTTGCACTGTGCTAATCCGTAGCTGGTGTGTGCTGTTTGTTTCATTCAATAGACAATGTGTCAAGCAGTCTTTTGCATGACACAAAAGTCCAGCACCTACGAAATGAATGAAACAAAAGAAATGCACCACCTACGAAATAGAACAATGCTATTTTGCAGGTGCTGGCTTTCTTATGTTTCATTTAATAGACTGCTTGAAGTATGAAGCTCATAACGGCCTTCATGTGTCAAGCAGTCTGTTGAATAAACTAAATAAATAGTGCACCTGGATCGAAACCCCAGCACGGGACAATAAAAAAAAAACAATTTTGTTAACTGGCCCATGCTGGGTTTTCAAACATGAGTCCTGCTGGTAACAAGCCCGTGTTGCATTGCACTCTGCTATTTCATTTGGGCTCAATTTCTTCTGTTAAATGAAACAAAAGAAATTGAGCACGAACGAAATAGCAGAGTGCAACGTGACTTTGGTTTGTTAGCAGCAAGCTCAGGTTCAAATCCCCAGCACAGGACAGTAACAAAAAAATGAACACAACGTTTCTTATTTCTGGGAACGCTTCAGGCCACGCTCATCATTTAGGCAACACTCCCTCATTTCAGCTCCCACCCTCGATTTCACACCCCACCTAAAGCACGGATTGGCCACAGCCCTTTCCGTATCGCTATATCCCTGATGCATTTTGAATACACATTGAATTTAGCAATCTTTTCCTGGAAATCTTGTTTATTCTTCAATTAAATCGTTTTGCAATTAGTAGCTCTACCTTGCTTGCACCCTGAGACAGTGACACATTTTGGGCACTTTCCTCTGCTTCTGGCACCACTTTTGCCAAGATCCGGGTCTGCAATTAGCAGCTCGCCAGGTGTTTTGGCCCATCCCATGACTCTGGTGATCTCTGAAAAAAATGGCTCTGCCGGCTACCGCTCATGGGAGATGTAGTCCAAAGTTGCAGGCCCCATCCCTAGACACTTGAGCATAAGATAGAGATTGAAATATGTATATGAAATGCATTAGTGAACTCTGCCGAGAGCATTAAATAGATGTGAGACATAGGGCCTCATTACGAGGTGGGCGGTAAGGGGTTAACGGTGCCGGTAAAGGCGCTGGAGCTGTTAACCCCATACCGCCCTATTACGAGGTCCCCTTGCGGGACCCGCTCTGGACGTCTGGCGAGGGGGCCAGCTTGCTAACAACGGGACAGTCATCAACGGGCCTGTTGTTAAAACGCCCCTTATTCCCATTGAGCCCTATGGGGGCTCAAATGGGAATGGTCCGGGTTCCCTGAATGGGGAAATACTGGGCCCTCCAAGGTCGGAATAGCCCGGTATTTCCCCATTCAGGAAACCCGGACCTGAGTTTGGAGGCAGCCATGCCCTTATTAAGGGCATGGCTGCCTCCAAACTCGTAATGAGGCCCATACACTGTTGTGGAGGGCGGTGTGTACTCAGTTAGGCAGCGTGCCTTCTGGCACAACTGATTTATTGCGTGGTCTTTTCTTTCACTTCAGTTTCTTCCACTTTCTGCCGTCTCACAACTGTTCACACTCAATATCATCAGGCACTTGGAATCAGTGCAAAGAAACCCATCCCCTCTGCTCACACTGCGCCTGGCAGCACTCCCTATTCGGCTACTGAACAGTCGGGCTATCTGTGCAAATACCCACACACCGTGAAGACTTAAAATGAGGCGATACGCCCCAAGGCACCGGGCCGACCTTGAACTGGATGGGTGAGCACACCACTGAGGGGCATATCGCCTGTAGCACCCATGTAGTTCGCTGCACGGGTACTAATGGTGTCTAAACAAAAAGAAACAAAATGTAAGAAATGAAAGTAGCTTTGTTTCGCGCCCCGTGTCGCACAGTGCTGCTGTCTCTTATTGAGCAAGAACAATTGTCGCTTATTGTTTGCGCAGCGGTGTTGTTGGACTATAAGACTCATCGTGCTGTACTTTCAAACCTATATCGGATCACCAGCAAGAATAAAATATATCGTGACTGGCTGGTTTTCCCTTTCCTTAATATTCCCGTAACATCAGGAAGGCCATGCGACCACAGTCCCGAGATGCAAATCAGTAGAACATGGCAGAAAATATGTCCACTGCACAATATTGGCTCCACAGCGCAAATACGCAAGCACATTGTGCGCCAGGTTTTTCATGAATTGCATCAGGTAATTGCTTGCATTCTGCCTCTCGTAACGCCATGCTTTGGCGCATAAAGGATCGTGGGACAATAAAATGAACAAGTGTTAAACTAGTTTAGAGAGGGTTAGAAGAGAAAAGAAAGAGCGGCAGGAACAATAAAACGTTCCCCCATCACCAATGAAAAAAATATATATATATATATATTCGTATGTACTCATATCAAGTGATTAGACGAGGATCCCGTACCCTGGTTTCCTTGTTCCACAATCTACAATTTAAACAGAAGAGTACACTGTTCCATTTTCAATTAAAAAAAATAATATTTTTGTGCCTTATTGTCTTAAACTACCAACAGTGGGGTCACTCAGCAGGGAAGCAATGCATTGTCTTCCACAGTGAAAGTGTCCCTCACACATTATCTATAGTGTTGGTCCATATAGAATTCTAATATTACCCCTTTACACAGAGCGTTAGTTGCGTGCTCTCTGCTCACTCACGGCAGCCTCACTTTGAGTCATGGTACACACACAAAGAAACTTAAACAAATGATATTTTACCATGGCCAAGTACACATATGTTCTAAATGTGTGCAAGACACATGTACTCATCTGTAACTGGTCCCCCATGGCAGTGATTTTGTACAGACACCCCCGCTTGGCGGCCGCACCAGCAGTGCTCTGTTTTAACTCTGCTCATCAATTTCACTGCCGCACTTGGGGTCTGATTTACAAACATGTTTTCACAAGGGGAACGTCTATAATGCCCCATTAGAAGGACAACAGAACATGAATAAATACATACAAAAACAAATATCTGCAAAAAGCAAAGAGTGGGGCGGGCCAGAGGATATTACTGAGAAAAGAGGAAAAGCCGTACGCCATGGAGAACAATAGCCAATAACACTAATATCAGAATACCCATAGGAACATGAAACGGAGGTCAGTTTTACCCTGACGAATGTCCTTAAACAGTTTTTGGTGAGATTGAAAGGAATGAAACATGTAGGGAAACGCATGAGTGAAGTATTAATGCGATTAGTAGAAGTGTGGGAGAAAGAAATGAGTCGATGTGGTGATTAAATTCTGGACAGCCCTGATTGAATAAGCGTCCATAAGATCCAAAGAGCCGACTACCGTGGAATATACAAAAAAGATGTTTGTACTGTTTTGAGCTCTTTTTCTTGAAATATGTTTGCACTGTTCTAAGCACTTTTTCTTGAGTGATGTTTGGTGTACTTGAAGACTGTGGGCCTGATCCATGGAATATTTCGCACGGTGCAAAGTACTTTTCACTGGTGCAAAGTGACTTTGCACTGCAAAAATACACTTTGCACTGTTCCATGAGTCACGGTGTTTGTTGGCAGTGTAATGTCACTTTGCACTAGTGAAAAGTACTCCACCGTGCAAATTATTCCATGAATCAGACCCTGTGTAAATATGTGATTTATTTTTTTTGTATGGCCTTACTAATGAAGTAGAAGAAATATTATTAATAAACATATCAAAGATTAACAAAATACGAGTCGGCTGTTGTGCATATTCAATAACAAAACAGATCAGCCTCAGATGTAAGTGGGTAGCAGCACGCCACCTCAACGACTGAGACCTGAAAGCATTTTGGAGTTCATTGTTAACATGGGAAAGCACCATTGAAAACATTTTGATAAATCAGGCCCTTGGTCTCTGCAGTATTGGAATCCCTCCTTCCATTGGACCGCTCATTCTTCATTATCAAATGTACTCATCTTCAGGTGAGAACAATGGAATGGGATAATTCTTTTTTGTTTACACTAGTAGATTTTGAAATGGATGAATATCCTGCCTTCTTGAGCAATGACACGCTCCAGTCCGGAGCAGAAGACTGCTCCAGAGGACACGTCAGAGTCCTGTTGGGGCTTTGTGTCTGTGGAGTTTATAGTTTGGCGTTTTGTCGTTGCCTGCACTGGCGTTGCCAAAGATGTATATACATTATCTTCATTCTTGGGGTCGTGACATGACACCGCTCCTGAATGTGCAGTAGAAATGGGACATGTACGTGAACGGTCCTCAGTGAGATAACAGTGCACTCTAATTGAAAGACCATACTCTGTGGGCCAAATATGAAGGTGTCCGTGTTTCATCTGGCCCAGAGGAGCACATTTATTTATTTATTTATTTATTTGTGTGCAGGGAGGGACAATGCTCTTTTGATCACAAAAGAACGTACAATAGATATGAAATCCGAATTCACGGGAAGCAGTGTGCTTCTTATAAGGGGTGAGCTCAAGTCACATTGTGACAGGTTGTTGGTCCTTTCTACCCTCCTTTATTGATGCAACACCTGGAAACCATGCACGCTGCTTCGAGATGCATGTTCCCTAGGGCTCACTCAAAACAGAACAAAATCCAGCATACCGCCGATTACCCAGAGCTGTGATACAAGCCCTTCCGGTCTGGACGGGTCCCCATCTTGTAGACACCCGTTTGCCTGGCGCAGGGCCTGCAGGCCTGAACTGATGCACCCCCCCTCCTCCTCTGCTGGGAAGATGTGGCAGCTGCTGGAGCCCACTGCAAAAGATGGATGGAACTGAGGCTCTCCGCTAGGCTCTTCCCTAACGGCCCCTCACGGTCCATTATGAGGTAATGGTGCCGCCGTGCCTTTAACTGCCTTCTCGCGCATGATAGATTTAAAAAATGGTGGCCAATTTGTCTGTTAATCTGTGGCTAATGGGGCCACATCTTTCATTCCGGTATTTAAACTTAGTTTTTCTGCGCTGCCTGTTACTCTGGCTTCCTGCTGGGCTTGTGCCTAGGTTACTGCTTGCTTGCTCTGGGCGGTCTACTGCACTTTCCTGCCTTTCTTGTTTTCCTTCTTATATGTGTACAATCTACAGTGCATTTGTACTATTTCATAATAGGCTTTCAGCACTTTTGATGACTGCATTTTTTGATTTTTCCGAATGCTTTTATTTTTATTGTTAATTCAATGAGTCATTAGTTAAATCCCATATTAGTGGCACAGGGTCATTGATGCATACGTAATATTAAAGTATAGCAGGACACACAATGTGCACTCACCACTATCCATCGGTTAGTGATAATTGACACTTGGCGGGTACCAAATGGGGTGGTGTGTGTTTGTATGTCTAGAATTGAGGTGGCAAGTGACTTTTTATGGCTGGCTAGTGGATTGTAACTTCAAATGTTTACCCCTGAGTATATTGAAGACATTATGATTCAATCTTTTTTTTTTTACTGTGGCAGTGGGAGGGCCTGCAGTCATGTGCCATTAGCATTTATTTATTTATGTTTGCAATTATAGCAGTGCACCAAGCCCTCAGGCATCTGGGCACTAGTTACAGTGAATAGTTACAAGATGTTATCAGGCAAGTACATAAGCAGCACAATGCTGAAGAAGTCATCGGCAGGTAGGTTACAAGCAAGTTATAGGCGCAGAATAAGGCTGAGAGGCCATAAGCAGGTGGAAGTTGCAGGCATGATAAATGTAATAATTTGTGTAAGGACATCAGCACAGTCTGGTAAAGCCTCACCTCATGGTGCGGGGGCGGGGGATACATCAGATGAGCATATGGCATAATAGGAAACATTTGTGTAAAACATGGGTTGATGGGTTACTTGCAATGTTGAGATGTGCTTGGGTGGGGTGAAGGGAGGGCTGACTCAGAGGCTCTGACAGAGTTCCATGAGACAGACTCCATTAACTCAAACATACCCTGCTTACACCACATATATATGTGTGTGTGGGGCTATATGATATAATAGTAATATGGGGAGGCTGCAGAGGTCTCCCCGCATATGTATGTGCTGTAAAGGGGGTTTACATATATATTTTTTTAAGTCAGCATTTTCGGCTGTCGCAATTATGGGGGTCGTAGTCATCACATAGATCTGGTTTCTACAGTGACCCCGCCCAGGCTCCAGACTATAGCCGGCAGCGTCCCTCTGTTTCGGATTGCTTGGGAAATGGGGCTCAGCGTAGGCGCAGTTCAGCCCTGACATTGAGTACTCCTTATTTTGTGGTCTGCCGCAGTGCTCTTTTGAAGTCTATGACAGGCACGTGCATAGTCGCTACTCACACAATCCAGGAGGCCTAAGCTATTTTGATGAAAGGCATCCTACGGATCGTATATTTGATCTTTATTTTTTAAAGTGATTTGTGTCACAAAGGGTTTCTTCTCTCAAAGCAATCAAACATCAACAACAAATAAGACTGCAGTAAAACATCAGAGCATTACAATGCGTCTCCACCCCATCCACTGAAAGGTGATCCCCCATTGTCAAACAGGGGCTGAATGGGTAAATCTGTAGGACGCTACATGGACAACTAAAACAATGTGATTGCTGCTGGGTGTCACAAAAAACGAATAGATGGACATGAGCACTTTCCACAGGTGTGTGAATATATATGCTCAAAAATCCAGGTACAAAAATCCCTCAGGCTGAGCCCAGACCAAGCTACTGAAGATTGGAATTAGATAGTTCCTCCGCCTATCCCTCACTCTCATCCCAACTATCTACCCAACTTTGCTTCTCCCTACCACTACTTAAGCAATAGAAATTGGGTCCCTTGGCTGTAGCTGGTGGGAATGGCCTGGGGGCCGAGTTAATACATAAGGGTCCGTAGGATGTTACCATGTGGTGCAGCCCAGGGAGCAAGATATTACTGCCATTAGCATCCCGGGTTAACATCCCTGGGTGCTAGTAGCAATGTATTTGGTCAATTCAATGGGTCACGCACTCGCTGCGATACGTTGATTCAGAAAAATACTCACCCATGATGGCCGCCATGGACATAGAATATGAGGCTCCAAGAGGAGCCCCTATTCCGTTTCCATGGCCTGCTGAGGATGTAGGAGCGGCTTGGCAGCGATGCCCGCCACAACGAAAAACAGATGAGTGGGAGCAGGAGGCGGGTGGTGATATGGGGGATGTGGAGGTGGACAACAGCGGAAGGGGAGGTGGGGGAAGATGGCAGAGGAGGAGGATCAGCTTTCAGCATGTTCAGAAAGTGGGCTTAGATGGTAGGAATCAGCCACAATCCAAGTAACCTGATTGGCTGCTGTTCCCTCCCCAGGAACCAATTAAGAACACATAACATGAGTATCAAGCTACCTCCCGATGCTGCCCATGACCTGCACTAACTTAGTAAGCCTCTGTTCTGCCCATCTTTAGACCCACTTCCATCTCTGTAACCACTGGGGCAGTCTAACTGAACAACCTCATAAAAATCTATCAACTACTTGCTGAACACTCACTCCACTCATACAATGCATTCCCTCCAATGTAACGAACCAGCATGGACTCCCCAATTCCAGCGAGTTTCTGCATCCTCGGAGTGGGCAATGGAAACTGAAGCAAAAGTGGGGTTCCACTAATCCACAAAGGCATCATCACGTTTAAACAAATACAGTGAAGAGAATACTCTGTGTCGGAATGGTCCTGAGTAAAAAAAAAACATCTCTTTAAAAAACACAAACAAAAAAGGTCAGTTTAGAAAGTCCACTGCGAGACCTCTCTGAGCGTCCTTTCTAAATCGACGAGCTACACCCGTCGTCACATAAGAGTCAGCGCAGGGGCTAACAGGTAGGCACGGCTGGAAGACAGAAGTCGCAAATGTCCCCGGTAAGTGTTAAATATATATGTGTGCGTGTGGGTGGGTGTCTGTCTTTCTGTCTGGTGGGCATTTTGGAGGAATGATTTTAGCATGGAAAGGAGGAGGCAGGGGAAATGTTTGTGGTGTGTAAGTGAGTAAGTGTGTGCATCTGTGGGGTAGAGGGAAAATGTTTTTGGCAGGGGGTTAGTTGAGCAAAGGATGGTTTGGGGGTAAAGCCCCCCAATTTAAAGGAAATCCCATCAGCGTGCAAGAGAGTGAGGTAAGGGGTAGGCAGGGGATCAGCTGGCAGGGGGTTTGCACAAAATCGGCTGATAAAAACATTATTTTTTGCGTGCAGCCTTCACTATGTGGGATTATCACATAGAACGGTCTGAATGTTTAGTTGTAAAATGTATCCTTAGCCCTCCTGTCTACTAACTCCATTCATCACATTACTTCCACCTAAATTCTACAGTAAATAACAATTTGAATCGACAACATTTGACGAAATGGCTACTGCTCTACTCTGCTCTGCAGAAGTGGGCTTGGATGGTTCGACAGGCCATCGGGGTCCTGCAGTGGCATTTGGCTGAAGCATGCAAGCTGCTGACCAGGTGGCGGTGTCAAGTTTGGGATGCAAGAGGACTCGGCAGGTCTCAGATGCAGAGATGGCAGAGTTTCAGCATCAGTGTCAAGCGAGACTCTGAGATGCAGAGGCGACTGGGCGTCGAGGTAGGAGAGGACTCTGGTGGTTTCCATGCATCAGCTTGAATGTCATCTAAGGTACCCAAACTGGCACAGATGCGGTTTGGCGATACAGGGAGAGCCAGAGGTCCCTTCTTTGATTCTGTAGTCGCTGGGAGTCCAAATCCAGGGGCTCCAGGAAAAGGTGAGTCCTTTCTGCACTTCCCTTCCAGGGAGCTTGGCATGAACCTTTTGGCGGAGGCTTCACCCCCGTGGCCAGGACCTTAGTTGCAGAGCAGTGTGTGTGCAGAAGGAGGCACTGACACATTGTGGCATGATTGTTGGCATAAACTGTTATTTAATGAAAAATAAAAAGGCAACCCATCCCTCTCTAACTCTAAGAGGGGTTTCCCAGCCTCAACTAAGGAACTAAGGATTCAGTGGGAATGTCCAAGTACATTAAAAGAGTCCACTGTCATTTGTCAAAATGTCTACTTCTGTCACTCACACTTGTCACTAAACTGAAGAGGTAGTGGATCTTCCTGGTCCAGAAGAATGGCTCCCTTCTTCTGGACAATGTATCATAATTCCAATTGGTAGGTGGGAACTATGCCTGAGAGAATAACTCCCTTCCCGAGGTCTCAGATCCTTTCCAAGAAATAAAACAAAATTCCAGCTTGTGACGTTCTCAGTTCAAACTCAAAGAGTAAAGTTCCAGTTTAAACATCAACATACCTTATTGCATATAGTTTCCTTTACTATTGGGTTCCTGGAGAATGCCTCCCTTCTCCGGGTGTCTTGTTCTCAGTAGTTCCACAGGGCCAGAGGAATGCCTCCCTTCCCTGGGCCTTCCTTGGCTTTGCTTCGCGGTACTCAACACCACGGTGTATGGATTCCTCCCCCTGATCTCTCTTGGATTGCAGTTTTGCCATAGTAGGAGGAATTTGTCCCCTGTCCCTTCTCAGGCTCTTTACCACAGCTCAGGAAGGCTGGTGGACCGACTCCCTTCCCCAGGCCCTTCTCAGGCTCTTTATCACAGTTCACGAAGGCTGGTGGACCGACTCCCTTCCCCAGGCCCTTCTCAGGCTCTTTATCATAGTTCATGAAGGCTGGGGGAGTGACTCCCTTCCCCAGGCCCTTCTCAAGCTTCTTATTTTGGGTGCAGGTCCCAGACCCATGTGGGCGGACCTGCAATGAGCAAGAGTGATTATGATGCTTTTTCTATGAGGGTGCGGATTTCAGACCCAGGCTTCTCGATCTGACTTCTTGGATGTGGGTCCCAGACCTATGTATCTCTCTCTCTCTCCTTTGCAACCCCACCAACCGTCCCGGTCACCCAGCTACCTCTAGGGTGATTGCCAGTCCTCTCCAGTCAGCGTTGGGTGTTGTGTTGAGTCACATCACATTACTAGACATCTTCCTAGGTGACTTTAACTTACAGTGGGGAGACCACTACTCATGGCCAGTATTGAACATTCAATTGTTTCTAAATGGTCAACTTTCTATACCAACCCTGCATGTAACAGATGTATACGATTTGGCCGCGACACAATTGTTTGTGGCCGAATTGACTCTAGTCAATTTGGCCACAAAGACAATTTTGCTGCAGCCAAATCGGGCCAAACCTAAACCCCCCCAGGATCTCGCCTGTGCACTCCCCCACCTACCCTACTGACCTTTTTTGCATCCACTCATCTTCTGACCCTGCGGCGTCGGATCCTCCCGCCTACGTGGGTCGGATCTGACGCTGCAGGGTACGCTTTTCTTTTTTTTTTCTTTCCGGCCCACCTCCAAAACTCCGGAAGTGGGGGACACCCCTGCTACCTCCAAAGGCCATGACTACCAAACATGGGGAGCGGGTGACACCCCTGCAACCCCTGCTGTCCATATTTGGCAGTGATTACCCAATCTGATTTTTTCCATACGATCGTAGGGTACTGGCAGAATTCGGTCAGATTTACCATACAATCGTTTGGAAACAATCAGTTTGGGTACTACCCTACCCATGTAGCGCATTCCCATATGCATGTAGATCAATAAAGCACTGAAGATGCTAGATTGTATTATATGTTTGCCATTGTTGCTCCAGTATGAAGACCCTAAAGCCCTGTCAGAGTTGAATGGTCACATCCCTACCAAATTCCCTTCTCCCTCAAAATCGAAACAACAGACAATCTAGGAAATCCCAAGGGACAACCCAAAAGACATAGGATCTGGTTTAGTGACCTGAGGCATGTGGACCTGACTAGCCTCAATAATATTTTCTTCATTGGCTTTCTTCTGGAAGCTACTGTAGAGCAAGTCAACTTCCACACTACACAGTGCCATAGCTCATCAGTAATGGCAGTGACAGGCACATTACAAAAAGTTTAACGTTATGTAATCCCACTATGGTTGTTCACTAGCCTAAATGAGGAAATTCATCCCTGCATATTCAAAAAATATCCGGGCACTGAGCGGGACATATACGCATAACACCGGAGTAGCAAAGGTCACCTATTCAATTTTCATATAGGTACAACAGACCAATAACGTCTATTTCCCACCCAAGGAAACTCGGTGACATAATCAAACATGAAGGTAACATAACCCCAGGGCCATTTATCCCTTAGCCAAATATGCCAAATTCCTTGTGGATAAAAAATAGACATGAAGCGGGATGAAATAGGAACCACTACCAATACACCCAACACACGATGCCTAATAAGTTAATTATGGGATGGCGTGAGTACACCTCAAATGAGCTACATGAATTCACAAAAACTAACAGATCCCTAAAGACTTTCACTTTCCTGGGAGACCCAGGCCAGCTACCTTATCAAATCAGCTATACACTATCTTATCTATACAGCAATGAGATTTCCATAGCAACTTAACAACTCGCAAGTTTACCCCTCACACAAAAAGACTACCACTGACCAGAACAATAAAAACAATGTTCCCTGCCCTTGGCCTCCTGTTTTTACAAAGGTCGTGAAAAGCAGGAGTTCTTCACCAGAACTCACCAGGTGCACTAAAAAGGGCATCCTCCAGGGGGCCTACGAATCATGCAGTCATTCAGGGGCCTGTCAGTGGAACGGCAGGCATCCAGGTTGTGGAGCACATCCTTATTTGTTAAAATAAATGCTTTTCTGGGATCAGCTCTTTCCTAGATCTCTCATCAGCTTTCAACACCATCAACCACTCAGTTCTCCTAAACATCCTGAAGACCTGCACAGGCATTTGCAATGCAATACTCAACTAGTTTACCTCCTTTGTTCAACCCCAAGCCCATCCGGTGAAACTCTACTTCATGGCGATGGCCTAAAGAGTCGCCTATGGGTAGAGTGAGCAGACGTCACAGCTTTGCCTGCACTGTTCAATATTGTGGGCCCTGTATCAACTTGTGCAATGAGTTTTTTTATTTTTTATTTAAAAAACCATGTCCCGGATTTTGGGAAAGGGAGGGTGATAGTGTGACCACTTAATCGGAGACAGTTCAAAACGAAATAAAGATCCTAATACATTCAGAATATTTCTATCTCGGGGCACGCTCACCCCCCAGCCACATGCATTCATTGATTGTGCCACAGAGACTGGCTGAGAAGTGATGAATCAGCAAGGCATGTCCTACCAATCAGAGCCATGACAAAGAGACCTGCGAAAGGAACATGCTTATATCAACAGTCAGAACCACAGAATGTATGGGCAGATACTGTGGGATCCCGTGCGGAGGGTCGGTCGGATTAAAGAGCTGTGTCAGGCGGGAGTGGTAAAGACGGGGGATGAGGGTTGGTCCTTCTTTTGTGCTGTTGGCCATCCCGTTTTTTTTATTTTATTTTTTTTTGCTTGAACATCTGGTCACCCTACCCAAGGGTCAATCCTCTTCCAATATGTAATCTTCATATCGAACCTGTGGGAGAACCATTTGGAAATGTGGGTACATCAGTCCACCAGCAAGTAGGGTGACCAGACAACCCGATTTTGCCAGGACTGACCTAGTATTGGGTGCTCTGTCCACCTTTCTCAAGATTATGTTCCCATTGGAAACAACAGTGGTCTTGGTTTTTGTAGTAGGTCTTTATAGCTGGCAGGCAGGAATGCACGATGTTGCACAGAAGAAATGCTGCATTTTACAATTTAACATAGTGTTAGTGTGATGAACTAATCATAATATGTGTTTCTTTGAACAGTAACACTTAAACCCCCTTCACCTCCAAACGCTACTGAATTGTAGTGCCTTGACAGCCACTTTCAAGAGTTAGTCCTACTTTTATGTTAGTTGCCCAGTCCCGGTTTTTAACTTTTAAAATCTGTTCACCCTACCAATAAGTGTCCAACACATAGCAGTATTTCAAAATTACAGCTCAACAGTATATTACTCATCTCGACAACACATCTCCCCAAAATAAGAATTCCTTCTGGCCACATCATGACACTCTCTGTTGCCCACCCAGAAACGGTGCCCAGTCTCTGCTAAAGTGGCAATCTCCCATATTGCAGAGGAGACTGCACGTTTACTGGGCGTCATGTTCTACAGCATGATTCAGTTTGAATATGACTATATGAGCTCATTCCTAATCTTCCTTCAATGGCTTGCCTCCGAAGCCTGCGATTCCAAGATGGCCTGCCCAGTTGGCCACTTTGTTCACCTAAACTCAAGCCAATATCTAGCTGTTGAGCTCTCACACTCCTCCTTCAACACTACGCAGCACAGTAGAGCTTTGTCTGGAACCACTGAAATTCCAAACACAACAAATGCTTAATGAACCTTTCTTGTGCTTAGAGCCAAACCTCTGAATCACATTTCCAATCGAACCTCGCTTCTCCCAGCACTCCCCACTCACCGAACAGAGCATTTCTGTTTAGCCAGAAGACTGTTGATGTTCTAGTTTCCCCTCCTTAATACTGTGCCCTTATGTGATTATGACACTGTGCCCATCAGCAGCTCTGATTAGTGAGGCAATGCTGTTATGCTGCTATGCTTCCATACTGTGCCAACTCACGATCCGTGATTCAGAACATCTAGGCTTGTCCCATGAGCATAGTTTACTCTTTAATATTGGGTATGTGATTGTGAGATTTCCCAAAAAGAAAGGGGTTTTCCCAACTAAACTGGATAGTGTGACGAGCCAGAAACCGGCCCATTTTTAGATTATTTTACATTGAATACTAGCCATCATTGCTGCAACACCATTGAGCTGACCGGAATTTAGCCCCCCGCCCCTCCCTGAAATGTTGTGCTTTGTTGACTCGACCTACCTGACGTACAGAGCCGCGGCCTAACAGAACAGGACACAGATTCTAAACTATACCTGGACATCGCTGTTAACAGAGGCCCGGCAATTACTAAGGTAAAGTGTTTCACTGTTAGCACATGCATTAATATGCAAATATCTTCAGGCAATTGAAATCGTGATGTGAGGTTAGCACTTGCATGCCAGGGGAGTGATTGGAAGGGCAGAGAGGGGACAGGAGACTGCTCATTCTAACAGCAGTCCTTAAGTGGGTGCTTTCAGACTTAAAGGAGAGTTAACTGCGTGTAGCATTGACACTGCACTAGAATAGTCTCATTAGAATACATAAAGAAATTAGATGCCCCCACAGAAATGAGTTTTCCCCTCCCCCACTGTCACAAGTTAGCACCTCCCCCAACATTTGAAGGGTTAGTCCCGCAAAAAATGTAGGTTTCGTTGGGCCGTTAACCATATCCTACTACGATTGCTATGCCTTCCTGTAGCCCATTATATTGCTCAACCTTTGCAGGATAGAGCTCTGTCATAATAGTTCATGCTTGTACGAGTGGGAGTGAAAGTCAAACCACTCAAATTGCAGGTGGTTTGGGGCTCCTGAAACGTTCAAACATTTTCATGGATTTATGGCCAGAAAACGACCTGGGTTCAAAGCAGCGCAAGACCCCGCAAAGGAAGGCAGGCTGCCAGCTCCCACAGGACCTTGTTTTCACTCTATTTAAAACGCGAGTACCTGCTCATGCTAGAAATAGCAGCATCTCTCTTAAAACGCTGTTCTACTTTCAGTGCAAGCCTTTAGAAGGAGGAAGGATAGCTCAGGGGAAACGTGTTTGTTTTGGAAGCAAGACAACGCAGCGCAACACTGGTTTGAATCCCGATCCCAGGCATAGAAACCACTCGTTGGTATTAAGCACGTTATGAAAGAACAATTATAATGATCCCATTGTGCTAGAATGTTTAGTACAAGCACATTGCCAGTGCTAGAAATAGATTTTCCAGCGCCTGCACATGCGAGAAAGAGAAAAGGATTTTTTCTAACTATAGCTTGTTCCTATACCAGGCAAGTGCCCGCCAATGCTATAAGTGGTATTTTCCTATTCCCGACCGGCCATCAACACTGGAACCACCATGCACAGAAAATAGTATGATGGAGAAGGGAACGCACCCAACGAATGACCCACACACATTTGTGGACTATTGGATATTTAAAGGGGTGGGCTATGAATATTCAAAGGTCACGTGTTGAGCAGTTCTAACAAACTTGTCCTTATTCACTTCCTTTCATGTTCCTGGCTGCACATAATATGAATTGGAAAACAAGCCACTCCCACTGACCAAACATTGTATTTGATCACTGAATCCACATGTATGTATGAGGAGAGACATTTTTTGTAAAATAGCAGTGCAAAAATAGATACACCGCATAATAAGTCAAGTGACAAGATACACCAGGTCAAGTTAGTCCCCTAAACAATAGGCAGGGGTAGAGTTACTGGCGGAAAGCCATCAGAAATGAAAAAATTAGGAATTTATGTAATACTCAGAACATTACTCCTGTGTCTATGTAGTTGAGAACAATATATTGTAGATTGTCTCCAGTTGAAGGTTGTTTTACTTATTTTTGATACATAGTTTTGATGAAATAAAAGAATGTTTGTATACTGAAAAAGGCAAGCGGGTCTAGGTCTGTCCTCTGTCGCCCTGATCAGTGGGTTGTTTTGCTGTATGTGGAGAGAGCCATACCTAGTGTCGTTCCATGAGTGAGCTGGGACACAATTCAGCCTATTGCGGGCACTGTATAACTGGTCAATATTATTGTATATTGGCTATTGTTCCATTCCCAACTTAAATTCAATGTTCTATGTCGTGTTTTTAAATCTCTTCATGGTCTGCACCTAACTATCTTTCCTCTTTCGTCTCATTCCATACGCCTTTCTGATCTCTTCGTTCTACATCCTAATTTCTCTTAGTAGCCTCCCGACCGCCCTGTGCCCAGTCTCGCTTTCGCCCTTTTTCTCTTTTGGCGCCATTACACTGGAATGCCCTGCCTTGCTCTCTTCTTTCTGTCTTTTCTTACTCCATTTTCCGAAAGTCGGCGAAGTCACTTTTTACATCCCGGTTAAAATGACAGATTGCTTTGATTGATTATTTTATTGTAATTACTCATTTTTGTGCTGTATTGCCTCTGTGCAGCGCCTTGCCTTAAGGTGCTACTTAAAATATAAATAAATATGAAATATACGGAGCAACGCCGCAGTCTATTATTGTATGCAGGGTTCGAAATTGAGAGGAGCAGGGAGCTGTTTAGCTCCTGCAGAGGGCCTAGAAGAGGATGGTTAACTTGACAGCAACAGCTACCAGGAGCTACTCTTGGCTCCCCAAGCCAACTGGTGCCACTCAAATATACCCATCTGAATAGTCACTCTGCTGCCTCTGGAAACTTGCATAAGAGGTGCTTTAGTAAACTTCTAGAAGACATCTAAACATGAACGGTCACATGCACTTTACACAACATTCTAGCTGCATCCCATTTGGAAGTTGGGCCGCTCCTGGGTTATGCTGAGTAACCCCTGCTGAGAGAATAGTCCTGATCCTGAGAAGCTCCTTCCAGCTGTTGCTCTATGAATCACAATGTCAACCCACGTGCATGCATTAGTGAGCCATTTTATATAATGCACATTTAGGAAATCCCATTCAACATGGTTCGAATGGGAAAGAAAACAGAGCAATGGTAGTTGATTTGCCCAGGATCACATACATTTTGGGGAGGGGAATAAGCTGGAATTTGAGTCCATAATTCGTATTTCCACATTGTGCAATTTAATCAGTAGCCCACGTCTAATCCCATCCAATCTTTCCTGGTGCACCAACATATAATGCTGGATAATGGCCCTTAAAAAGGTATCATGTCATCAGTGACGCCCTAGTAAATGGATTCAATTCATGGAAAATCAACATAAAAATATATACGAATTCTAAATAGAAATGCACTACAGCAAGTATCATTCATTCTGAAAGGTCAAATGAATACACCAGGGACAGTGTGGCTGCAGAATAATTACAAAGCAAGACAGCAAAGTTTGTGATTTAAAAAGAAAGTGTGTCGTTTTCTGCAAAACAATCTCAAATACATGGAAGGGAAGCGACCGTGTGTGTGCTAAAATCAGTGAGCTCCACAAACTGAATGTGACAAGTTGAAAACCATAGTGAACAACAAAATGCTTCTAAATATGAATCAGTCATTGATTAGGGCGGCGTGTGGAGATGTAGGCATATACCCAGAAATAGCCCAGCATGCAGGACAATGATGCCAGCATATCTCAGGCGCTAGAAGGCCCACTGCCTGCGTGTGTGATCTCAGTCACACGTTTCGAACTGGGCAAGGCGAACATGGCCTTTCATTGTCCGAAGTCAATAGCATGATTACCTTTATGTAAAGTATTGACATCACCATTGGTGACATCTCTTCCAGATGCCTCAACCATTCAGAAACAGATGGCATGTGTCCACTCTCCAGTACCTTAAAATCATTGTGCTTGCAGAAATGGATGCTCTAAAAACCAACATCTTTTGTGCATCTGACAAATCATCTATCAGGTTTCCTTCTCCTAGAATGATGCTCTCATCATTATAATCCACATCCAACATTAAGACTCGATCATTCTTACCGCCCTCCAAAAATGGAAAGGCTTCTCTTCTGCAAAAACAAAAAAAGAAACGTATATGAAGATATTTGGGGTAAATTCCTGGAAATGTAAAATGGGTAACTTTATTGGACTCTAAACTTCAGACTGGACTGAGCTGGTTTGACCGCACTTGTGAACTGCTGTTTCTCTGTTCGTAAAATAAGATGTAGCCATCTGCATTCTTAATGTACTGTGTTAAATTCGAATTAATAAGTGAATATAAAAAAATAAAAAAAGTATTGAGTATTGACATCACCTATTGACATGTGGAGACAAAGACCTGGGCCTGTTTATAAGGGGTACACATGTGGGCACTGTGTACCTGCAAAAGGGTCCCTTTCCCTACAGTGCCACCTACTAGACCCAATCCCTAATGCTCACAGGAGAATAAGGAAAAGCCAGAGTCCAGCCGTCTCCGCAATGGCCTACTGCCAGAAGAATATCTTTGCCAAGGGTGTAAATATGATGTTTGCCAACTAGCAATAGGGTGCAGCGATGTACTGTGGATCACTCAGTCACTACCCCAATATTAAAGTGTAAACTATGCTCATGGGACAAGCCTACATGCTTAAACAATATTTATTCAGGAACAATGGCTGAAACTACTCGCCGCATAGTGAAGTAACTCATCAAACTGGCCCACATTGGCCAAAAAAGTGGTCCACTTTGACCCAAATAACTGTCCCACACGAGCATTTCGTGTTTTTGTTTCGCGTTTTTGTTTCGCGCATTGCCCTATTGCCCTATAGGCCAGTCCAAGCCTGCTTCTCTGCATGCTACACCTCTGCCCAGGAGTGGGGTATTGTGGCTCCATCCAGGGGATCTAGCTCTTAGACTGCAGGAGGAAAAAAAATATCAGGAGAAGATCAGATGATGGCAAAGCAGGAAAAAGATAAAGAGGGGTGATGCAGTGGGGTGGCATGGCGGCGGAACATGGCGGCATTGCAAGACGCGCATAGCTAGGCAGGAGAAAAAGCAGTGTATGATGTAATGTGGTGCAGTCACTGGAATGTCTCTCCAAGGCAGATAGGGATGATGGTCAGTTAGTACACAGTTGACAGTTGGATGCTTGAGAGTCTCAAGGATGTGGTCAGGCAATGCTGGAAGTTCAGTGGTTTAATTGCCAGGGCATAGCCATACATTCTGCCACAGGTAACAATCCAGAAGGGTACATCTAGGCTGAGAAGCCAGAGCCGAGAGAGAGCCTTGGTACAAGAAGGGGTCGTTTTCGGGTGAATATTGTTTATTAACAGACGTTAGAGTCTTGGGATCATCAGAGCAGTTCTGTAAAGTGTCAAAAGCCTGGCACTTTGCTGTGCAACAAGTTATTTTTGAGAGTATATTCCATGTTGCTTGTTGTAAGGCCCAGATCAAGCAGACAGATGTCAGAACTTGGAAGCAAATTTCTTGTTTTGGAGCGTCGTGATGAAATACATAGCAGGTAGTGAAGAAGTACTGGTCGAATGGGCGATGCAAGAGACTTACGTTTTGTTACCCGTATCTTGACGGCACACGCTTACATGTATATGTGTGAAATGGACAGACCAATAAGAAACATTACTCTCTCAATAGAGCTTTATGGGTCAAACTGCCAAGCATGCAACATCAGCAAAATGGCTCTACCTACCACTAAATTACAACATGGGTAGACCTGACTGCCAACAGAGGGCAGATGCCCAGGCAGTGAGTATACAAATCGGTTAAGCCCTTCGGGCATCAGAGCCGCTATGTGGGGGAAAGGTAGTGCAACCCCTTTCAGGGCAGGTCACAGCTTTCTTTCATCATTGATTTGTTACTGTGTGGCTGTCATCTATTAAGGGCCAAACACAGCAGTCAATCATGAGGTCATTATTAATTTCGATCAACACATACGTTTTCCAAGGTGGAAGTCCACATAGTGGAGCCCACAGATTTTGGCTCAATATCACTGCTTCGGAGAAAACAAAACAATCTGGCCGAATTACAAAGTACAGTGCTTTCATTAAATGTAACAATTCCTGGGCCTGTTTCTTTGTGGCACTGCAGTGTGTATTATCATGGTGTATAACAGCTTGGCAGGTGACCGTTTTGCATCTGTGTAACGCAAAGGATAGCAGATATCTCACGCCACCTCAGGTGACGCGCGGGATGCTCAGCCAGTCGCGGCTTTTATTATTCCATCTCTTCTCGTCCTGTTATTTGCAAAGCAGCAATTACACTGGGGGAATAACACTATACACACTGTATATGCCTGCTGAAGGACATGAGCCAAAAATCCAGGACTTTGAAACATTTCAGAGTTTTGTTTCTGGGTATTTGTATAACATGGCGTAAATAATCAGCACTTTCCGTGGTGTGTTCCTTCCTCCCTCTTTCCCACACTTATTGGTCTGAGGACCTGAGATCACTTTTTGTGCAGACTAAAAAGAGGCAATATTAAAATCCAGGCACTCACCCTTTTACGTTGCCCCCTCCACCGTGCCTTATCAACCCATGTTTAGGGCAGGAGTCTCTTTCCTGTGACAGCTCTTCTGGCTGGTCTGTTATTGCTTCTTAAGGCTGCCTTGCCCCAGAAAGTCTAGAAGTTGGCTACCGATGGCCACAGCCTTGCCAAACTTGCAAAGTATGATCAGCCCCAGCTCACCGGTTGAGGCAGAAGTTTTTTTTAACCTTTTCTTCGGTCAAATTTAATTCAATATATATATATGGGGGTGGGTAAGGGTATACATTAGGTGGAGGGGAAGTGGGGGTGGGGTTGCAGGGGTATCCCCCTGCATTTTAGACCATAAAAAAGGTCAAATAAATTTGATCAAAAGTGATTAGGTCAAATGTTTTAGGTCAAATAGACCCAAGCCGATTCTAAGTCTGTGGATTCAATGGTAAAGAAAGGTGGAGGCGAGTGCCTGTCAAATAAATCACCTGGGAGAGCGGATGTACATGAAGACAATCATTTATGTGGGTGCAGAAAACTTAAAGAGGCAGAGGACAAAAGTCAGGAGATAGCAATACGTCACTCATGATGAAGCCAAAGGCTTAACTGCTGGGCTCCCCCTTTTCTCGCCCACACCTCCAATGATTAGCACCTCTTCTGGAAACTGAACATCCTCTGATGGAGTGTAAGATGCATCTGGTTGCTCAAAGGAAGGCGTAAAAGCTATTCAGGATGGGCGGGTCTGACAGCCCAATGGGTTAATGCCCCACTAACGACCATCTTTCAAAACTGTCATCTGGGCTGCCGCAAAAAATGTGAGGCCTGTTTCCTCCCTGCTTCAAGGTGTCAATAGAGGTGCCCGATTTTGAGTGAATGGGAGCCGCTCACCCCAAAACGATTCTTCTGCTGGCTCACATCTCCCTTGGCTGGTGCTGCTGATAGCAGCTTTCCAAGTGCCAAACATGTCAGAAAGTGAAGGACCAGTCAGCCCTGCAATCTGAAATACGTATCTCATATAGCGGTATATGGGAAGATGCTGTTTGTTGCATCTATGGTGGCGATAAATGGCAGAGGTGGCTTCTTTGAGCGTTTGACGTCATAACGCTTCGTACCTTGCAGTGCTAAACTAAGGTGGAATGAATGCTGACATGTTGAATGAATGCGCTGTGTGCTGTCGCAAACTTCACTGTGGCATTATGTACCCGTTCCACGGGCAACATTGGGGGTTAACGAGCAAAGCGAGTGAAATCTCCCATGTGTTCAAGCAATACTCTGATGCAAGAGAATGCACAAGTCGTGTAATTGCGCTGCCTTCTGTGACACTGGTGCTGCCTCAGGGTGGCAGGGGGAGGGGAGAGAGGAAGCGCAGGTGGGGGGGCTGTTTATCTTTACAGCCATCTAGAAAACCCTCACGGTTATAAACTCTTTCTGTGCCTCTCCTGAGATATAGAGGCAGCTTTTTGTACAGAGCTTTTAATAGTGCCGACATGAGTGATCAGATCGCGATGGCGATGCTGGAGAGCTGTCGGCGCGATGCACTGACACGTCCATTATCGGGCAGACCTGGCCAATCAATGCAGCATTTCCTTCGCTCCATCTAGGCCCTTTCTTTGTGAGAAACCTGCCTCTTGACTTCTGTTCCAAATTAAAATGTTAGGGCTGTGTGTAAAATGAAGGCTTCATACAGATTATCAAGGCAAAAGCCACTTCTTTCAATACAAGAATAGCAAATGCAAAATCTGGGAGGAAAGAGATCTTTGTTATCTTCCGGGAGCTAGAAACACCCCCCCCCCCCCACCTACTATTCAGAAAAATTAAGACTGGTGTAACAAGATACAATCAGCAATGCTGGATAAACTCAACTCCCGGCAAGACAAAATTCTTGCTGATCAACGTGCACTCAGTCACCAAATCTCAGAATTACAAAGTAGGACTACCAGTGACTCTCCCTCATTTGCTTTTAAGGAAATTAGTGAACTGGAAGTTACCAATCTCCTAAAGTCCATCAAACCCTACCCTTGCAAAGGTGATGCCTGCCGAGCTCAGCCTATTAAAGACTGTGCCCCAACCATAACCCTGTTTCTCACAACCTTCATTGATGCCCACTTCCAGGCTGGCTATGTCCCTACAGGTCTCAAGGAAGCATGGGTACACCCCCTCCACAAGAAACCCTCTCTTGACCCCAGTGTCCACGGGAATTACAGACCCATCACTACAGTCCCGTTCCTGTTGAAAATCTTGGACAAAGCAGCTTATCTGCAGGTCCAGAAACTCCTCGAGGCAAACAACTTGCCGCAATGTAGTTTTATTTAGAGCATGCAGACCGGATGTAAACAAGACCACCTCAGACTGTGCTAGCTAGGCCAAAGTACATGTTTGCAGAGCCTCTTAATGCTGTTTCTAGGCTGGAGGCCCACGCCAAAGTCACCTGCCCTTCCTTTAGGCCACATCTAGCACAATTTGACCACACGCCCTTTCCAGAGACCACAACCAATGATTTCATATCCGCCTTAGAGCACTGTTCTATCGTCAATAATACGGTGAGCAAAGATTGGTGCAAGGCCTTTGACTTAGCCTACTTCCCAGTGGCGGCAATGGATTACAGAGAACCTGATGTGCACATATTCATCCAAAGGGATGACCGAAAGCTCATACAATTGCAGCTGTGGCGGGTTCCTCGAAGGCCATATGCTAGAAGGAGGTTTGGTAAAACGACTACACAGAGAATGGTTGGGACCGCACTGACATGCGTGGACCTTGGTGGCCGCCGCCGCTCTTAGCAGCAAAGAGCACGGGCCCAGGTCACTGTCACCCTCCCCTGTTGGGCCCTAGGGCAGGAGGATGCTTCAAAGTAAGAGGGAGAGGAGGGTGGGTTTACCTGGAGAAGGGGAGGGTATGGGTTAAGGGTATGTGGGCAGCAGCAGAACAAAGAGCTGAGGGGGGGAGTGTCAAAAGCTTAAGTAAACAGCACGTGAGGAGCAGAGGCTATTTGTATGTTGGTGACGGGAACTCTAGAACTGTGAGACTGCCGTGCTTCCAGATGAGAATATCGTATGCCCTGCTGCGTGTGGCCTGGTCTGCTTCAGAAAGTGCCCCACTGTCCCCTGCTCGGATTCCAGGTACGGTTTTGAGACCTGTCACATTCGCGCTGGACACTGTGTAGAGGTTCTCTTACCAAATCTTGCGAGATCTCGTTTGTGTGAGCATTAACAGGTGTTTATTAGGTTTCGCTGACACGGGTTTCGACCTTAAAGGTCATTTTCAAGGCAAGATGAGTAAGGTAGTGCAGGTTAAGCGTTTGAAGATCAGGAAGGGGGGGCCCTATGTTGTTACCTGGTGGGTAATCCACATTACACGGTGGATGTGAAACCTGATTGCTTCTCATTCGAGTTTTCTCGGTCGATCGCACTGGTTATTTTGATGAGCTGCCCCCTGGAATAAGGTTCGCCCATCCGTCATCGCACATTTTCATTTGCAAGGATTGCGCCTCGATGTGATGTGCACTTCTCTCTTTCTCGGTTTGCTGCAACAGCGTTGCATGGTGGATCCCAGGAATACGCACTCATCGGGCCACAAGGAGCTGGCAGCCATTAGAAAGCTACAGAGTCTCAGGCTGCAAGAGCGCAGGGGATCAATGGAGTGCGAGGGTGTATGCAGGTGGGGAAGTGGTTTCTGGCCTGAAACAAATGCTCCAAAAGAGAGCTAGCTTGAAATCAAGTTATCCTTGGGAGGGCTGGCGCAAAGGACAAAAAGAGTGGGGACACACTAGGGTCCCAAAATGCCTGCATAAGGTACAACTTCAATCCCCCCAGAAGGGAAGGCATCCCTTCTGTTTACATACAGAGTCCGGCCTGAGGCTGTGCTAACACATGTTGAGGCCTGTATGTAAACGTATGCAAATTGAAGGAATTGCGCCAGTCCGAACCTCACTAAATAGTCGTCTTGGTGTCTTTTTTTCCAGAGGAGGATGAGGGAAGGTGAAATGGATGTGGGGGTGACTGCAGGCAACGATCGTGAACAGCGGAAGGTGGCCATCTTGGAGGGATACGTTGTGGGCTGTCGCAGTGTCGTGAAATAAGAGTGATGGAAAGGCGCCCACACTGTCTTTTCTTCTGCTCCAGTCATGCTCCTCTGAGGCCATTTCTCCTGATCTTTCTGTTTAGATGCAGAAAGCTGGCGAATTACAGACACCAACCCTCATATTCACTGACAACTGTGTGAGGGGCCACTAGGTCACATGGACAGTCTCTCGGCATAGCAAGACGCGCCAGGCGATTGTGCAATGGGATCTCATAATGTAGAGTATATGCTACATTATTCTACCCAATGTAATAAATACTGTGTACTTTGGGGATATTAGATCCACTCGGTTCGATTAGGGTCGGTATATTCGATTTCTTTGCTTTGCTCTCTTTTTATTTTTGCATTTTTCCCCATTATTAAAATCCATCATTTTCTCCATAAACTCTACTAAGCGACTTGATTTCCCGCTTTCCATTGTTTGCAAACATTCATCACGGGTCGCCTGCATTGAAATACCACATTCCGGAAACTGTTTTTCTCAGGGACTAAAACGTGCTTGATGTCAAAGAGAAAGCTGCAATGTCCATACACGACCAAGGCCTTTTATTTTACTCTCTCTCACCTCCCCCGCGAAAATCTGAAGACTGCAGTCCAGGCCAATCCCTTCCAACCCGTCCCCTATCTCAACGCCTTTTTTCTGACAAGCTGAAGAGATGTTTGCTGTTATCATCACATCAGGGCCTTGTGCTATGGTAGTGGTTACAGGGCCATCTTAAGCAATTTTGGGGCCCTGGGCATGGACATCTTTGGGACCCCCTCCACCAAATGAAAGGAATTAAGTGATGGAGAATATCTGGTGATACCCCCCCCTCTCCCTTCCCCACCATGAGCATAACCTATCGGTATATATGCCACCTTACAGCATTAAAAATAAGCATGTTTACTCCATTTTAGTCCCCTTACCCTCTTCATTCTTGCTCTAATCAGAATGATAAACAAGTAGCATTTGAAGGCCAACATTAACAATCTACAAAGAGGTTACTTCTCTTCTAGTATAGAAACAGGATGCTTTTTATCAATATCATCCAGGAAGGTATGCAGCCTGCAGTTTTAATGCAGGACTGTATGTAAAAGGTACATGTCACCCATAATAGACAGAGAACTCACATTAGCTGCCTCACAGAATGCAAAAGTGTTCAAGCATGGATAGAGGAGACCATTTGTAAGGAAGTAGAAAGCTACAAATAGCACATCATGGATAGTGAATGCAGATTAGAAGCTACCAGGAAGGTTTCTCTATCCAGACAGACTGAGATTAGAAGTGGGACATGGTTTTCAAATAGTGTTGTCATTAGAGATCAAGGGAACAAGTGCCTGTGGTGTGCAGTATATTGATGCTCACTATTATAGTGGAAGCAACCGTATAGCCAGTGAAGCCACGAGTGAGGCTTTTATGAAGATCATACCCTGAGAAGGAAATCACTCTGAAGGGCTGACAATTTTTAAAGGTTTAGGGACTGTCAATTCTGAGAGGTTAGGCAATACAAGATTAAATGAGAGGCCCAGGATCACACATTGCTTAAGGGGTGAAGCTGGGATTTGTGCCAACTCTGCAACTTCTGCATTTGAACACTTCCTTTTCAAGCTCTTACCACGGACTTGCAAAGTACACAAATCACATTTCCAGACCTGACAATTTTTAAAACCAAGATATTACAGAAGGGTGTTATGCAAAATGGGAATGATTTACCAATCAATGTGATTTAACAGATTTAATCTAGGTATGTCTTTTGTACTTTTAAGCTTGAAGTACGTCTAAAACAATGGCTTGTGAAATTGCCATTCAAAAATGTGCAAAAAACCTTTGACTTTTATACAAAAAGCAAAATGTTTTCTGTGTCAAACGAGCAGACCTTAAAATATGCTTGCCCAAGGCCTACACCATCTGGTCCGCTCTCTCCTGTCTACCACCCCTTCCACTCAAATGGCCTAAATAAGAAGAAAGATCAAGTAATGAGCTAAACAATGCCACCAGCATACAAGAAGGAAAACCTCACAGAAGACAGCACAGTAATGCAAGAGATATATGATTTGACCAGGATCACTGTATCGTCTGCTGTCAAAGCCAGGATACAAGCATGAACACTTTGGTTCCACAGTCTTTTATTCACCTCTTGGACTAATAGTTTATGCTCATCTTTTGAGGGGATTGCCTAGCTTTTAGAACGCCCCATCTGAATAAACCATTTTCTAGAACTTCACCATACGAAAGGCATGTTAGTTTTTATAGCAACCCCTATCTGGTGCAGGAACATTGCTGATAATAGCACCTCTTATGCTGCAAAACCAAGTACATATGCAGGTAGGTTTATAAACTTCAGACATCAGAAAGTTTCAGCCAGCCTTGCTGGAGTGCTCTTCTAATCTTTCATATGTACGCATATCTCTGCAATGAGTGCTTAACACACTGTGCTAACTTCTGAACCATTGTGCCACTCAATGTATCAATATGGATTTCAACTTTGGCTATTGCACATGATCAACACAATTCCCACAAGAATGAAAGAATGCCACAGAAGCTGTGCCATATGGAACACACAAACTATGTATTCCACAGTGAACACAGAAAGCTGGTCAGATAGCACAGCGAGTAGAGCGCTCGCTTTGACATCTGTGAAGAGCCTGCTGATGCAGGTTTGAATCCCGGCAGGGCAAAACTCAGCCTTCCATCCTTCCCAGCTCGATAAATGAGCACCACACACCGTGGGAAATAAGCAGCGCTCAGATACCTGAGGGTTCGTAGCGCTATATAAATGCCCAAACAAAGCATTACATGATTAATTGATCAGGGCAGAATGTACTTGTCAAAACAGACAAGCAATAGGTCTAGCACTTCAGCAGCATGCCATAAAATCTCCTGGCGTGTGCTATTTAAGTCTGGTAAACAATGGAATCTTACTTTACGTCAGGCAGCTTTGTGGTGGCCCCTTCCAAGGTGGGGGCCCTGGGCAAGTTCCCCTTTTGCCCTCCCATAAAGACGTCTCTAAGTGGTTACTGCAAACACTCCTAAAAAACGCTTTCTTCTCTATATCAGCATTATACAAAATGCATTCTGCATACAAGGTATGCACAGGCCGGTGTAAATATTACCCTTAAAAACAGCCCAATGAAATCACTGCTGCTGCCGCCGCCACTGCCATGTGCACGCAAGTAAGATAGGTTGCACTGCGCCAGCGTCACTAAATACTCACATGAAAAATGCAACGTGACACGGAATGATCGCGAAAACGGGGAGGGTCCTTCACATGGTCTGCCAAGAAATGCCAGGATCTTCCCAAAATGAAACCGGAAGGCAGCCAAGGGAGCAAATGCAGCCGCGTAGATGAATTGGAAACCTACTAGCCAACACGCAGTTCTCAGCCGGCTTCTAACAGGGAGGGGTTGCCGGTAATGATGTACAGATCATTTCATGCTTGCCTTCGTCTATTCAGACCACTCAAGCCTCTAGCCAAATCATGATGTGCAAAACGCCGCGCGAGCCGTGCAGAGCCACACGCATGGCTAGCCCTACTGAGCGGAGACTCGCCATTCAGCTGGCCACACTCCACTCGAGAGGGGGTCAGTAACATCAACTGAAAAATTGGTGTATGATGACGATGTATTGGATCTATGACTTTTGCTCTCAACAGCAATGCTGGGTGAACACTTCAAACCAGGTTTGATTGGTTTAAATGTATGCCTTCTCTTTGTTTGCCTTGGGGGGTACTCTCATACTTCCTTGCACTTTCCCAATATCCCCACTCACGATCAATACCTAACCTGCCCCCGTTGTTTTAATTACTCAAATTTCTCTCTTCTTACTGCAGTTCATTTTTTGGTTTTAAGGGAGTTTTGCTCATTTTTGGTTACCTGTTTTTCGGTTTATTGACGTTAACCTATTTTATCAACTTTGGATGAGTGGAAGGCTGGGAGAGCCCTCAAGGGAAGGCAATGTGCGACCTGGTTTTCGTGCACAACCCTCATCAGCTGGCACACAAATTAGTAAGCAATCTCACTTACAATTCACAGAGCTAGTTTTTTCATGATTGCCCTTCCTAGCGTGTATTTAGCATACGTCTCACAAGACAAACAGTTGGTTTCAACCTATTTGTTTTAATGTTCGTATGAAGATGCTCTTGGTTTTATTTCACAGTGTCACCTTTTTGTCTTGCTTTTTCAATCGGTGGGAAAGGCCATTGAAGAAAACATATTTCAAGAATTGTCAGTCCTGTCTCGACAAAGTTAATATCCAATGGACATGATATCAATCGAGCAAAATCAACTGGAAAGCCAACACCCTCATGGTAGCCCAGGGTCACAAGGTTGGAGTGCCTATCAACGGCGAGGGGCTGTCCCGGGAACCACTGGGCAGTCCCTCGTGACTTAGGATGGTACAGGGGATAGGATGCCAACATGCCATTCAAGTGCAGAGAAGTACCAGGTTCACTGGATGGGCCCACGTGCCCAGCACACCCAATTATCCATATAGCATGAAGGTAATCCCTTAGCACGTCACCACAAAACAGATTGAAGACGGCTCTGGTGAGTTAGGCCAGAGCAAATAGCCAAACCAATGTTTGCCAACCATCCCTTCATCTCATTAAGGGGACTCGAGGGCTGAAGGCTGTACAGGGGTTGCTTTCAGAGTTCATGCAAAGCTCAGAGAGATCATTTTTCACATCTGCATAAGAAAGAAATCAACCCTTTCCAACAGAAATGAACGAGGGGGTGAAAGAGAACAAGCGGGCTTGGACTGGCCAACGGGGCTCTGGGGAAATGCTGCAAGGGCCAGCCAACATTAGGCCTTTGCCGAATGAGAAAAGCAGTGCTGCTATAGCCAGGGCTGCGATTCTGTCCAGACTGGACTATGGGGCGCTCTAATGCTGGGAGCAAACAAAGGGTGCATTGCTGGATGCCAGATTACTCTGAACAGTGCAGTAAGGATGGTCAAGAAGCAAACCGGGAGGGAGCATATTACCGTAGACAGAAAAGCACTGCACTGGTTGGCTGTCAATAGAAGGATTTCCTTCAAGGCCATGACCATAGTCCACCGATGCTTTCATAGCAGGTCCCCTGCCTATTTGAGAGAACAGATAACTCACTACGCCCCAGGTCGATCACTGAGATCAGAGTCTGCTGGCCAAATTCTCTGCCCTCCCTTTAAGAGCTCCAACGGGCTCGGCAGGTCATTTCCAGTAAGAGCCGCCCAAGTATGGAATGGATTACCAAATTCAATCAGACATGAGAGCAACTATCTAATCTTCAGGAAAGCGCGAACGACAGCAATCTTTAGATAATCTCAGCAGATTCTAGGAGACTCAATGAATCAGTCAATTGTCCTGTCAAACTTTTTGTCATCCTTGTCTAAATGTATGCGCTCTGATGCCTGCGGACTTCGGTGCAATATAAATAAATAAAACAAAAACATGCTCGCAACTTTAATGAGTCATTTGCACTGTGCGGCTAGTTCTTACACGCCTATGTTACAGATCAAGTGTGCTAAGGTCACCATTTGCAAAAAGGTTACCAAATACACCCCCCTAGGTAGTACTCAGTTGTAATATTTCCCAGGCCTCTTTAATGCCCCAGTCAGATCATGGGAACAAGGAAGAGAGGAAAAGGCAAGAGGGCAAGCAGGGCAGTCTACACTTAGACTCATTCTTATTTTTACATTTGTTGTTTATACATTTTTTTGTTTTCTTTCTTTACATTATGCTGACATACACCATTAAAAAAAAACAGCCTACTAGCAATAATGCGTTAGCCCGTGGCTGCAGCAGGTTTCGATGCTATGTTTCAACCCCCCCCACCAACCCGCCCCCCACATCAAGTGCAGGCAGAATGCACACCCATCTCCTGGAACCGGAGCACCTGTTCCTTCCGAGATGTACTAAGCGGGAGCAAATGATGCTCTAGGATTGATAATCAGGTTTGAACATTTGTGCGGTCTTTCCCGGGACATGACAAGGTAACACCTGCATTATGCCGATATTGTGTTACATCTCGTCCAGAAGACTGCAGGGAGTATGGATTGCAGGAGCCTGCCGCCTCAGATAAACCGATTCCAGATGCTTCTTACAGTAAGTGCTGCAAGGAGATCGTGTGCGGGAACCTCGGCCGGAGGAGGGCAGCCAAGTCAGAGTGGAGCACCACTGTTGGTCATTTGCCCTCACATGTGGGTGCGTCCATGTTGTGTAAGGCTCCAGAGCCCCAGAACGACTAGACTAACTTCACCAAATCGGTATCAGGTAATAATGTCCCCGTACATAATGTCGTAACGAACCACCAAATCTGCCTAGCGTCAAGCACTCTTCCTGAAAAGAGGCTGACAGCAGAAGAGGTAAGTTGGGTCTTGCCAGAGTGACTGTGCAAAGCCAAAGACACTGAGGACCATTCCGACTGCCAAGATGCAGATTAAAGACACCCTACGCTCCTCCCCCCAAATTGTCCCTTCAGCTTGCTGTCCACCTGTTCCTTTCTGTAGATAATTGAGATGGATGAGCCAGGTGGGGTTTGGGCCATTTGGCTGCCGCTAGCAGGAACCTAGTTTCAAGACACTTGCCAGCCACATGGCGGACCTCTTCGCCCTACTGCAGCAGTAAACAAATCTATAATTACACAAAATAACTTGCCTGAATCGGGACGGGCGTTGCCCGACTGACTTCCGGTGCTGTCCCTCACAACTCAGGGTTAAACTGGGCCTGGGCAGAAAGTTACAGACAATGTGAGTGACAGCTGCTCCTTTCGACACCGCCATTTTCTCACTGTTCAGATGCTGTGGTAGGGAAGCTGCTGCATCGCCACGCATCTGCCAGCGCCTCCTCTCGCCCCACCGCCCCATGATCCATTAACACGGTCCCCTAAAATAAACGCACTAAATGAAATCCCATGCTGCTATGGCAGTGCCTCCAGCCCAGCACCCCCTTCCTTCCTTCGCCTCATTCTCTGTTTGGGGAGGTGGGAGGTGATGGCAGGACTCCAGGTACGGGTCTTTTTTGAGGGGCGCCGGGCAGTTATGGGGCAATGAAGACGCAGGAGGTCAGGCAGGGTTGTTGTGGTGGCGAGTTGGGGAGGGTGGCTGCTGGGTGAGGGGCTTTCATTGTTAGGATGTGAGGGCCCAGGGCATAAGTCAGGCATCGTTTGTTGTAGGGTGGGAGGTTTGGAGGCACACAGGGCCTGATTTATACAAATGTTTTAACCTGGGAAGGTCCCATTGAAAACTTTTTGAAGTACATAAACTCTGCACCGGTGCAAGTGCAATTTTGAATGGTATTAGCACAAGGACAACATTTCCCTAGGGCTGAAAACACTGGGGGCCACATTACAAAACGTTTGCAACATGGCAAGTGTAATTTTGCATGGTATTATCACTAAGGCAAAAACTGCCCTGGTGCAAACACATGCACTTTCAATGCATTTTTTCAAAAGTGCAATGTTTGCCCTACTGCTAATACCAGTCCTTATAAACACTAGGACAAACTTTGCACAGATGCAAAAATGCACTCAAAGAAGAGTTGTTTGCCTTAGGGCAAGCTCTGCCCTAGTGCTAATACCGTACAATATTAAATTCTTACTTTTTTGGCCATAATCAGGTGCTGCGATTTATGCTATGAACACAGATTTGGAATGAGCCTGGAATAAACAAATGCACCCAAAGGCGCAGAAAAACACTCTGTGTAAGAAATTCTTTTTTTGGTGGGTAAAGTTAAACTCAACATAGACCATTTCGCCTCGTTCCTCCACCACAGCAATAGTGATGTAGTGTGTGGAAAGGTGGATGACATAAATATGACGTTTGTGTTTCATCTTTCCCGGCATTTTGATCCTTTAAAGGCACGTCATTGAAAATCTCTCGACCGTCGGAGAGCCACAACATGCTCTTTTCCCTTATTATAATCGCTACATTCACTGTTTCTCATATATTCTTATTTAAAGGTTCCCTTCTCCGAATTTATCAGAAGAAATGTGGTTCCTCCTTTTTTTTCAGTGCTTGCTGTTTCTGGGCTATCTGATGTTTAATGGCATCACTGCAATATACAATAACTGGTGTTTACGTCTCTTTACAGCTTGTTAAACACCCAGACACATGTTTTCGTGGCCGAACGTGCTGTACCTGCTGGGGGGTAGATCTCTCTCCTCTGCAGGTGCCTCCCTCTGGAACTGCCCCCCTGCCCCTCTCAGACATGAGCTGGGCACTTGAAGATCCGGAAGCAGCTCAAGACCCCCCCCCTTTTCTCCTCTGCCTTCTCTCTCTCTCTCTCGCTTCCTTGCTAACTTACCTGTCCAGTGGTTGCTTGTTACCCTCAGAGTCTCACTGGGTACCAGGCTCTTCCATGACTAGTCTCCTTGCACTGTCTCCTGGCCTACCGCGCACACGGGGCTGTAACAGTTACCCCTACAGCATTCCTGCCTCCGTGCACTTACCCAGAGCCGCACTGGCTGCACTTACTCAGAGCCATTTGGCCCTGATCGCACTCCCCCCTACCCTCTCCCTTACACTTCTCCCGCTCACTTTCCCTTGCACTTCTCCCGCTCACTTTCCCTTGCACTTCTCCCGCTCACTTTCCCTTGCACTTCTCCCGCTCACTTCCCCTTGCACTTCTTGTTGCCGCACTTGCACAATCCGAACGGCACAAGGCCTAGTAGGATCGTTTGTCTTTTCTTCCTTATGTCTTCCCTCCCGTTTTCTTGTTGCGCCTAGAGACACCTAAGTACAGGCGCAATATAAATACCATATCATATCAGACACAAAATGACAAATAAATGTGCTTGTTGCGCTGCCATTCCCAGGGTTGGATCATTCCCAATTTCCGATCGGCTACGCTCCGGTTCAATACATTCGAGGTTGGCGGTGGGCGGTGTCATCCGGCAGCGAGTAGAACTGATGCTTTTCTCCTGCATAATCAATGCACTCATTTCAATGATAGGCTCCAAACCATTAGGGGGAACTGCCAGCTGAAATCGAATGCACATAGTTTCTGATCAGTTTCCCGATTTAAACACAACTTTCCCGTTTATTTCCACCATATGCTCTGCGTTGCAATGGTCATTATTTCTAATGGAGAAAAATACAAATGAAAAACAATGCTTGAGTGGGAAGGTCACCAAATTGGCTGACGCCATCGCTCACTGCGATTCGTTAAAAGCAGGGAATAGTTCTATTTATACCAATGAATATACATATCATTGGTATCATTTCTTATAGCTAAGATCTTGATGAGGGTGCTACACCAAAAACTGGGATGGTGTGATTGTACTCATAAAGGAGTTAGCATTGTAGGAATCATTTTCTGAAGGAACTCTGCACCTCAGATCCCTAGGTCCGTTTCCTGTCCACAGCATCCTGACATGGTCCAATGCCGGCCTCCGGTTAGGAGCCATTGGTTGCCCATGTATGTGATCCGGTGATTTGCGGCTCAGAGGCCACCGCGCACTGGCTGCTCCATGCATGAGCACATGGCAGTGGCAGCCCTGGTGCTGCATACTAATTGGCAAGGCTGTAATGGCTTTTCCCCCCTCTCCTCTCCCTCGAAACGCCTGCTCTGGGCAGACGAGCTTGCTGCCATGGAAACCACGTCCCCGAATGCGCAGAACCCAAGCCCGCATCAGCGCTCACTGCGAATTCCGCTGGTGAATTTGAAAAAAAAGGGGATGCTGGAGGAAGAGACATAGAGGAGGAGGCGGCAAGTGAAGAGATGAGAGGGGGGGGGCATTTTTAAGCTGCAAAGGGGTTGACTATTGCACTGCTCTTTATGTCCAGGGTTCCAGTACATAAAGCACCCAGGATGGGCGCCAGTAGGCAGCCATGACAGCTGCAATGCCCATTGTCAACTGGTTGTTTGTCATATCAGTGCTGCGGCTGCTGCGGGATCTGTTGCTATTGTATCGATGTACGGAATTCGGCATAATGTGTGGCCCAAGCATGAGGTGAGTATTGGATTGTTATGCTTCGCTTGTGCCCCACGGCCTGCTGTACACTTGGGCAGACAGGAGAGGCTCTCAGAGAGGTGGCGGTTACCCAAGTAGTCTATCAAGGATCTCGATCCCAAATAATTCCCACTAGGAGAAATGATCAGCTGCCCATCCTTTCATGAAACCGATGGGATTGTGTGTGACTTTGCCTCAGCATAGATTGGGTCCAATGTCTGTAGGAGGCAGTTTTGAACACAAGAGCATACACGAGCCATGCAAAGTAGAGATCCGAGCTCCCCGACAGCCATCCTTCCTGATAAAAGGCATGATTCTGAATCCAAGCGTTAGACATTTGGGGGTGTACCACCATGATTCCAAGGCATGGCAGAGATGCAGACAACCTCATTTGAAAGGTCGAGTTCAAATCCCTCCCTCTTCACAGTACCGCATAACGTGGTTTTAAGATTGATATTTATGTACATGTCCCTTACATTTTTATTTGATTTAAAATGTTTATTTTATTATAACACCATTGAGTAACATTCATCACATGCGTGTACAAAGGTATTACAAGCATCATATCGACAATTTAAATATGCAAACCTGTTGGACATGCTATACAAGTTGGAAGTCATTCGTGGTCACAAAGTGAAAGGAAAAGAGAGAAAGAAAAAAACAAAAAAAGCCATTTAACAAATTGTATCAATGTCATACTCACTATCCATCAGACAGGATACTATTGCAGAAGCAGCAACGCAACCAGATCATTGACAATACATTGCAGGAAACCTTCAGAATATGCACATTTAATGAAGTAATAAAATGACATATCATTTAATCATGACACTCCAGGAAACGGCCCCTGAGATCATTGAATTTATCAGATTCTCGTCTGTATTTAAAAATTGCCTTCTCAGACGTGGATAGAGTCAGCAGTTTCTCCACCTAAACATGTCCCTTACTTTTTACTTGTCTTTTACTTTTTCATCATAATTGGCAGGTTGTTCCATGGACAACAACCCGAAGTATACAACACTTTGGTACCCAGTCATTTTAACGAAGCAAATTTCAGAGTGGTACATTTAACCACGACCAGAATATCGAAAAATGCTGATAATGTTATATAGGGTAGAGGGGTAAGGGGTTAAAATGGATCAGATGTGGTTGGGGTGGGGTTATAAGGATAGAAAAACAGGGGATTTAGGGAGGAGCCCCTAAAATAGAAATAAATAAATACATTTGGTATTTTTCAGTATTTTGTTCGCAATGAAATGTACCACTCTGAAATTTGCTTCGGTAATGTCACATATAACCAAAACTTTGCCTGCAAATGATGCCTTGCGGAATTTACCAACCACTAACCAGTCCTTGGTACTAGATCTAAGAGAGTATATCGGGCAATAGAGGTGTGCCATGTACCATAAGTACCCAGGCACAAGGTCCTTCACAATTTTCAGAATTTGTGTATGATATGATATGATTGGTTATTTATATCCTGAACCTGTGTGGCTCTGTGTTGTTTTGCTTTCAAGGCGAGCACGTTGCCCCTGAGCTATCTTCCCAAAACAAAGCAAATGAACTTGAATCAAGGGTTCGACAGCCTAACTCTCGCCATGCCTGAGATATCTGGTCAAATTGTTTCAAACCAAAAATCACACGCACGGTCCGATTTTGAACTGCTTACAATGTTTTGTTTCTTTGAAATGCCAAGGTAGGGAGACAGACAGCGCTGCACTTAGGGACATCATTTAGGGGCTGGCAGGGGTTGCAGCTGCGACCCCTGAGGCCTCCCTTGCTACCCCTGTTGTCTTCCTTGCTACCCCTTAAAAAAAATCCTTTTTTTCCCCCTTGGCTGTGGCCAGCAGCACGTGGTTCTTTGTTTCTGGAGTGGCTGGTTTCATTATAGCTATAGCCGTTTAAGATAACTCAGTGAGTTGAGCTCTCGCTGCTGAAATGCATATGTGATCTGCAGATTGCAGGTTCGACTCCCGGCGAGATTAACTCAGCCTTTCATCCTGCTGAGGTTGATAAATGAGTACCAACACAGGTTGGGTAATATTGTATGTATATTTGTTCTATATGAAGCACTTAAGCGTAAGTGCTATACAATAACACATCATTATCGTTTGGCCTTGGACGTATGTTTGCATTCACAGTAATTTGGTAATTTGGGCCTATACACGCTGATATTAATGATACATATGGTGATCCATTCTTGTATGAAATGTATACCACTTTACAGTGATATCGTAACCATATTTTTCATAGTGTTCTTAGAAACAATGCTATGTGATGCCACTTCCTGTTTTGTCATGTGGTGAAAGGTTGTGTTCCATTGCTTACCGTGATGTCACTTTGGGTTGGGGTCGTGATGTCATCAGAGGTCAAGCGTCGTGTGTTGTCACTTCCACTAACCCTGGCATTTTGATGAAATGACGTTCCTGGCTGCACTCTCCAAAGAACCACTGCCAGAATTAAGATCTTAAGGTGGCCTGTGTCTAAAAGATGACTGCACCGACTAGCATTGAGGAGATAGAAATAGGCAGTTTTTACTACTGCGTTTACTTGTGGCGCAAAAGGAAGTTGATTGTCAGACAGGATACCCAGATTCCTAGCCACCTCTACACTTTAACACTTTTACCTTTACATTTCGCTTATATACCACTTTTGTCGACATGACGCATTCACCCATTTTATTTAACATAGCTACATTTCTAGTATTTTAACATATTGCAGTCCGTTATACCCATTTTGTAAGAATCATTAGCTTGAAGCCCGCATCTTAATTGTTTTAATGATACTATTTTCCCATTTTATTTCACTTTTTTTGCATTTTGCCACAGTGAGGCGCATGATATTCAAAAGGGTGCCTTTTACAGATGCTACACACTACGTACACTCAATGCCACCCCTCATTGCCACACATAGTCAGACTGTATCATATGTCTTGAACTTCCCCTACTTCTTTAACGTTGCTACACCAATCCCAAGATGGCCACCACCTTATGCTAATGGAGCTCATGTAGAGCAGTCTAGTTGTTTCAAGTCTGCACTGACTTACTAAGCCTGCATTCCCCATTCCCGCTCACCACTCATGCTATGCAGAATCATGTTCTGACTGGATACCCGAGGAAGAGTTGGTGTATAGGTATGGTGATGAGAACTTTAGTCAGTTGCATGTACTCTCTAGGGAACTGTAAACGGTCACATTCTTTTAAAAATTCATAAGAAATAAATCAAATTTGCGACAATAATTTATGGAATGAAAGGAAAGGACTGGGCAGAAATAAAGGTTAAATTAACTTGCAGAATCATCATGGAGCACAACAGTTATGTTGTCACTAGAGCATATAACTCTATGGGAGGCTGGGCAGCGCTGACAGCCATTAGACCGATTTCAATATGGACGAGCCGGCCCACAAGCCAAAAGCAGGTAGAGAGGTGTGCACAGGAGGGCCCTCTCTCCCTGCCCAACTCCTGCCGCTGGGGTGCAAAGCTCCCCCTGCCAGCATGGCCCATTTGGAATGCTGGCTGGGTCCCTGCCTGCGGACCTCAGATATAGGAAGCCTAATAGGAAGGAACGCTTGGAGCTGAAAGACTGGGGCATGTAACCGCCATGTAATAACCAGCAATAGGCAGTGCTATGGGTAGCATAGTATAAGTACAGCCCAAAGTAGACAAGTGCTTTAAACATCTCGGACACCCCTAGGGTTTCATTCTAAAGGTGGTACCCAGACCCCAACTGAATCCAGACGAATAATCTGGGGAACCCTCACATGCTGTTGGTTGATCTGACCCCTTTAGCTGAATACCCCTTTTCCATGACCTTTCATGCGGTCCAATGGGCAAGGCCCCCCACCCCCCAAACCAATAACGAAAGTGAGCAAAGTCCAATAAGACAACGATGTCTCATGTTTCCCTCACGTGAAAGGTGCTGTTAGGAACAGCATTACTTTAGGCCTACCACTAACATTGTTACTCTTCTTCAGAGTCCTCATGCAATCGCACTGGGGACCGTGATCACCGTGCTCGCCTGCACCGGGCTCCCAAGTAGGACACCTGCCAAACTCCAAAGAGTTCAGAACCTTGCCTTCACGCATAAACTTAGCCTCATACACTCATCTAAAAGGTCACCTCAGCAGTCGTTGACACGGCAGCCAACAAGCATGATGTGCTACTTGAATTCTTCGCAATCTCAGCGGGTGATGGAGGCATGGAATTCACTTGGTTTACATCCTTTCTAGCAAACCATACCCATCAAGCTAAACTGCGCTCTACACTCTCACGCCACTCTAACATTGTGCTGGGTGTGACAGGCACCAGCCCCTTTGCTGATCATGTGCAATTGCATCATGACCACACTGCACAGCATCCTCTAATCCCACAGTGTGATCTACCACATTTATAAGGCTAGATCTGAGATCTTCCTTCAACTAGGTGAGGGGTGAGGGAGCCACTGCGTTGTTGCAAACTTCCAGACCCATGTACACAATTGTATTCACATGAATCGACTGTGTCTACATGGTCATACAATAAAAAGGCACAGGGTGGCCTTCTCCGCTATGGTGCACCCAGCTCCTTGAGCCGCAACCTTGTACTGGTCATGCCAATAGTGCAGAAGCATTTACAATCTGCTCCTATAAAGGTCTCCATTAAATCTTCAAACATTTTGGTCGCCTGGCTCATCTCACATTTGGCTCACGATGCCAGACCACACCATGTCAATCACTGAATGCCGGGCACTGTAGTTAGCTTCAAGAACCTGCAGTTTGAACTTGAGCTTGCCACTAAGTCCCTTCAGGACCAGTTCTCCCAGATACCACTCTCAGATTTTCCCGTCATATTAACCTTCCAACACCTAAGGTTGGCTAATTTATATAATAATAATAATAATAATAATAATAATTAGGCTTTTATATAGCGCTACAAACCCTCAGGTATCCGAGCGCTGCTTATTATTACCCACGGTGTGTGGTGCTCATTTATCGACCTCGGAAGGATGAAAGGCTGAGTTTGGCCCCGCCGGGATTCGAACCCGCGTTAACAGGCTCTGCACGGGTGTCAAAGCGAGCGCTCTACTCACTCCTGATTCACCAGACAACATACATATGTGGCAAGGGTCTCCAAGCCCAGAGCCTTCTACTTTTGAACACCCTCAATTCAGATGTCCTCAAACTCTGACAGGGCTAAAAGACTGTCCTATTCAGCTTTTGCACACCAATTGGCTAGATGTGCTGCCAACTTAACTTTGCTTCCAAGGCCAGTGAACATGTTATTCCCCAGATCTCTCTCCTCTTCAGGTGCCTCCCTCTGGAATCCTCTCAAACTAGAGCCGGACCACCTGAAGTTCCGGAAGCAGCTCAAAACGTTCCTCTTCTCTGATTTCTCTCCCCCCCGGCTGACCTACCTGACCTACCTGTCTGCTGCACCGACTGGTTGCTTGACTACCCTCAGAGTCTCACGAGGTTCCAGGCTCTTTCTTAATCAGTTACCCTTGCACTGCCTCCGGGCCATCCACGCACTTAGGGCCTGTCACCGTAACCTCTGCAGTCCCCTACCACTTTGCACTTACCCAGAGCCACGCTGCCCTGTGCTGCACTTACTCAGAGCATTGCTGCCCTGTTTTCCCCTCCCCTCTCCCTTGCACTGCCCCCTCCCTTTCCCCTTGCACTTCTCGTTCTTGCACTTGCACGATCTGAATGACACAAAGCCTAGTAAGATCGTTTGTCTTGACATTACATGATTGGTTATTTATAACACGCTTAATACCCAAAGGTTTCTAAGCGCGGACCCGGGGATCGAACCTGTGTTGCTGCGTGGTTTTGCTTCCAAGGCGAGCATGTTGCCCCTGAGCTATCCTCCCGGGACTGAACCACTTGTCCTCCCCCTGTCTTCCCTCCTTTGTCTTGTCGCGCCTAGGAACACTTGTGTGCAAGTGTGTTATAAATTACTTATTTATGAGGTGAAATGGAAGATGACATTGTTGTTTTATGTGGTGAATATTGTGTTTTATGAATTAATATGTACATTTTTTTTAACCTTTATTTACAATTTAACAACATACAGAGTAAGTCATAACTATAAAACCTTATAGTCAAAGCAGAATCAAAATCAAACAAACCTTATATACAATACAATTATGTACAGTAAGGGATGTAATTACATCATAATCTTCCTCAAAATCTACCATACCTCCGACTCCACCCTTCCCCCGCCCCCCACCCCAGCCCTCCAGATTCACTTTCACATATTCACAGTTTAGTACAATGAAAGAAATGTTCCCCAGATCTTTTCAAAAAGTGCATTGTTCCCTTCCCTCCTGTAGCTAGCTTTACTGTCAGTATATTAAATAAATAAATAAATAAACGTCTTCTCATATCTACTGACTCCCGGCACCTCATCCTACAGTGCAGGCCTCCTATGGTCTCCTCCCTCTTGAAGCATTCTTTACCATTTGCCTACATATTGAGGATGTCCCATGACAGCAGCATTAAAACCTCCACCTCCCCCCGAAGCCTTCAAGGGGCGTCATGTAGTGCTGCACATATCAAATATCAATACATTGGTGTCATCAAAGATGCTGCCCCGCCCTTCTTTCATATGAAATGCTCCAATAAATGGTTTCTTTTGCTCATTCAAGGGATACGTAGGGCGTCGGCACGTGGGCGAGGCTTCGAACAAGTACATGCCAAGCATTGTCCAAGGCCAAACGCTCATTTTCCCTTGAAGAAAACATGCGATATGACATGATTCTGTCTGGGAGGGCCAGGTTTTAGAGCATACCAGGCACGGTATACAAATGATACCCCCTGACTGTATTTTTTGCCAAGGATGCCCGGCACAGAGACACAGAGCAGCGACTGGCCCTCTTCTCTATTGGTGTGAAGCAGCACACATGCCCTAGGACTTTCCAGGTGGATAATTCTTGTGTTATGTTATGTCATATTCACCAGTATTTATAGGGCACACACCTGACATGAATAGGGCCACATAGGGCTCGCAGCTTCTCCGGTGATGCATTGCCGCAACGTTGTAGGGTTCCTACAGTGCATGGGTGGAAGGTTGTGTGGTTGCAGGTTGTCCTATGCAAGTGCATAAGGTCAGCAGCAAAGACAGTCAGACTCAGGTAGCACGCAAGTGTCACTTACTCAAGTCACGCAAGGTGGTGCAAGCAAGTGGGAGCATTGGTGGTTCCAGGTGCTGTGCCTCCCATCCGAAGATACGTGCTGCACCACGTCACTGTGTCCTATGCACGCCTGGACAGCAGTAGGGAACGCCAGGAGCTGGTAGAGCTCTGATAAAGAGGCAGCAAAGACTGGAGGTATTGTAGGGCCTCGTGATCAAAGCAGCATTTTGTACAGTTTTTCATAAAAGTCCATGGGCGGATTGGCCCACGTTTTGGCGATCATGCCATCTGTTTATCTGCCTTGCCTTCTTCAGGATCACATGTTTTCATAGGGGTCTAACTTCTCTGACATTATTAATCCCTCTTCCATAGTCCACTGAGCTCACTCGTGACACACCCGATGTCAAGGGGTCCTAAATATCCTGCTCTCCATGACAAAAAGCCGCTTCTTGTTGCTTGTACATGATATTTAAGGGGGGTTCTCTCTTTCTCTTATATCCACAATCTTATGGAACTTAAGCTGCGCTTAGTTCCTGAGCACAACCTGCTCAGTTTCTCTTCTGAATAGATGTTGGGAGGCAATATCTATAATAGTACAACTTGGTAGACAAAAGAGTTTGTGAGTAAGTGGAAGTATTTAGTCAGAGTCTCTGTAAACATATAGCAGTTCATGTACTGGCATGAGTGCGATGTCGACAGACGTTTCGCAGAGGTCACATACATCAATGTGATTTCTGTTCTAAGTAAATACCCACCAACAACTGCCCAAGTTTCAATAGGGAACCAAGCGCGGATTATGGTCCTTAGTAAGGACAGTCATCATGGTGTCAAGAGGTGCTTCTCTGCTGGAAAGTGTGTGCTTTTTGTCCTGTGTTCACTTCCCGTTGAAGCAACAGAGTCAATAGGCTGTTGTCTGCAGCTTGGACCTAAGCAAGGGATTGCTTTTAAACTGATGTTCCTATTCCTTTTCCAGGAGTCAGAATAATTCTGTTCGAACAAGCACTGACTTCCGAAGCCCTTCTTTCTAGCCGCTCCCCTTAGCTTAGACGCACCATCTATCACTAAGAAGTCAAGGAACCTGCGCTTAATCTCAAACGTCAACTGCTTGTTTGCGTCTTTGGTCTAGGGGGGTCACCAGTGCCTTCTTCCTCTACCTGAGCGCACTAAAAAATAGACTCGGAGAGCTGACCATCTAAAACAAAGGAAAGGGGGTCGACACCCTCATCGCCTCCAGAATCAACCACTGCAACATCCTGTACCCTTGTCTCAGGCGGCAGCTCATCCATATTCTGCAGAGGAACCAGGGCATAGCGACTGGACGCTTTCTGAAAATCCGGAGACACAACTAAACCACCGGGGAGCCCGCCTCATTCCACTTGTTCCTTTTCTGCAAAGCTGATGCCCACCATGTCCTTCTGCCTCCCACCAACCAAGCCCCAAATAATGCATGGAAATATGAACAATATTCCCAGGCCAGGTCGTCCGTCTACAAACCCTCGTGAAGTGCCCATCTCAGGATGCAAGCCATGCCACTGCCATCCTTGCCACTCACTTGCTGAACCCTCTCCAACACGTGACCTGGAGCACTGAAGACAGCCTGGTGGCTGAATGCATATTGAACGGGTTCTTTGTGCTGTGGTCTCACCCGCTGCCACCATGCTGTTACACCTTCCACTGTTGTCGCTGGTTGATGTCGCAAGAGCACCATAGTGAAGAACACCATGCTCTAAACAATGCAGGATACTGTGGCATTGGGCTTCCATTGATGTACACAATGCACACCATAGACCGTTATCTGGCCTGGAACCCTAGGTTCCAGGAGTGACGTTTGGGACACACAGGATGGGAGATGAAACACAGAAGGATGTGTCTACCATAGCTCTTGCCTCCCTTCTAACTGAATAAAGCGTATTCCTATTTCTACGTAGCGGCTTCCAGAGTCCTGCCTGCTTCCTGCTTATATGTGTGAACTTCAGATACATACACGCATTGTACATATGTGTCACCGTTTTGTTTAAAAGGCAATGGTAACACAATTCTTATAATTTGGAAGTAAAGTGAGCTGGTACTTTGCAAAACAGCAGAATATTCATAAGCAGTGTACAAAGATGATGCCCTGTCCTGGCGTATGAATATGCATTAGTCAAGGACGGTTCCATGTCTCAGAATGGCGGCAAAAATTCCTGTGTATACAAAACATTGCAGCAAAAATGCTGTGGTTTTGCTGCCACAATCATGTAAAGGATGTGGGGGGACACCCCAGCATCCCCCAGACCCATTATACCATTTAAGGGGAGCGGGGGACACCCCCGCAACCCCTGCTCCCCTGAAATGGAATAATGGGGTACACCTTTACGAGGTCAAACCACAGCATTTCTGTCGCGATATTTTTTACCAGCGACATTTCTGCCGCGATTTTATTAGCTGAAACCTCAAGGACGGCCCAGTGTAAAGCCCAGGAAGATAGTGCACTCACAGCGCGCACATCACCCCAGACACATGCCTAGAGAGCGTCGTTACATGTGAGCTTCCCTGTAGTTGCAGTGCCACCGCTTGCCTTGGGCTAGGGGACAAAGGCATGGTCAATGCAGTCCGATAATGTATGCCTACGTTGGGGAGGGGCTTTACGTCCATTATAACCCCCGAGTCCAATAGCAAAAGCCGCTAGTCAGATGGCACAGTTAAGACCAGCCTTGCAATGCTTTTCAAATCAGCTCTGTGTCGGTGGGTGGTCAAACGTGCCCGGTGCGCCTTTTATGAAAGAGTTCCCAAGGAAAGGGAGGTGGAACTTAAGGAGGGCTGGCTGCAAAGGACTGCTTTTCTCCGACTGACCTGGGGGGGGGGGAGGTGGGGTGTTCATGCCGTTTCCACACATACGTTATATTACAATCCAGAATATAATATTTTACATCTTAACCTAAACACCTTTTAGGGACAAATATATTCACGCATTTATTTTCTTTGAACAGTTTGGTGAGCATCACAAGAGAGGGGGGTGCTGGGAGGGGCAAGGTACAAAATTCATGCCTCATTGAACATAGCCTCTGCTTGCAACGCCTCAAAATCAGCTGCACCCACATTCGCTAGATGTGGGAGGCAGCCTGAACTTACAGTGAGTTTGTTTAGCCTCCTCCTACCCAAAGGCTAAATTGTGATTGGCTAAGCAGGCTCAGGTGTTTCTTTTCTGTCCGCCTTTCGACCAGCTGTGGAGTTCTGTTCACAGACCTAGTCCAGGACCTGACTCGGACCCAGACCCGTCAGCAAGCTCTGATCGGGATTCATGGCCCTGCACAAATGTCAAAGTACAATTCTAAATGGAAAATGATTGGGACCATCATTATACATGGATAATACATGGATCCAGCCTTGATTGGTCTCCTGGACTCCTTCGAGTGTGACGTTTTTTAAGTGGCTAAAGTAAGCTGCCAGACGTGTGTGGCCATCATTTGAAAAAACGATTTGCTAATCCCATGTGTTTGGTTGGCTTGTCCGCTGTCGAGATGTGTGCGTAGTCTACAGATCCAATGTTACAATCGCAGGGGGGCCAATAGCAATAACAGTGTTTTCATGTATAGCGCTTCATGTCATACTCCCACAGCTTCTAAGCACTGTAATAACATGTGCTATTATTGTTATTTCAATGGACATTTGTTTGGTGACCTCAGAAGGATGAAAGACCTTTGCGGGATTCATACTTGCAAAGTGCAGGCTGCCTGACCAACACTTTACCTGTACCACTCTCCATCCTTAGCATCCAATCCAAAGTGCTGGGGTTGAGAAAAGGGAGCAAACCCAGTTGGCCAGTATTAACACATATTGTCTGCGAACCAAAAGACGATTCAATCTGTGGCGTGCACAGAAGAATTGGTGAAAGGTAACAGCATGCAACAGCATGGCGGCGTGCTTGCTCACCCCAGAGTATTGTTCTGGGACTCTGCAATTCCCAGTTTACTACACTGAGTCATGTGCTAAAAGTAAAAATATGAGTTTTCTGGACTGTGGGCGATTTTCCAAACCATAATGTGTGTGTTTTGTCTGTGTGCAGATCTAGTCGAACCAATGAGCGTGGTTTTCCTTGTGCTCTTCTGTGGCCCATGAAGGAAGGTGTAGTATTATGGGATTGCTATTAGCCATGTTGCCAAAAGAATTCCTTTCCCAAGTGCCGGAAGGTGACATCACCCGCCCCCTAATTCATTCGGCAAGAGAAGAAACTGACCGGTCCCACTGAGAGAGCCAGGGAGGGAACTCGCTTACAGACAGCCTCACTCTATCCGGCCCTCCTCGCCTTCGGTCCCCTCAACAAACTCCACCCCATGACCTCATTTTCTGGAGCAGAAAATCCCAACGTGAGGTCAGCGGACGGCCTCCCACGATATGTACTAGCGGGGCCGCCAGAGAGCTCCAAGGAGAATATTCATTCAAATGTGCGCTAACGTGGCCGAAAGGGAGCACGTTTAGTAGAATCCAAAAACCCTCAATGAATAACCAAATCAAATCTTAAATAAAAACAGCCTTTTGTGCCCAGGGGACCAATGCGACGGGTTCAGCACAGTTTGCAGGTTCCATTTGGTGGCCTTCCTCCTCAAGGAACCGAATTGGCCGAGCGTACAACTCTACAAATGTTAATGTTGATATGGAAGGGTATCTGTACCACACCACACACTGCCACCACCGGAGTGGTCCCCTGGCGCTCTGGTGGCTCTCGTGGGCAAGGGGGTAGGGTAAGTTAATAGTGATTACGCGACATTAGTTGGCATGCATGGTTCCAGGAAAAGTGTCTCGGGGTTACCGGAAATACCGCTGACCGTTTCCGCAAAAGCAGGGCTCTGCAATGTCTACTTTGTCGCTGCATTCTACGCATGAAACGTGCACTTTTTTCATTTATACTAAACAATTCTTTTCTTTCTCTCTGTGGGTGGGAACATTGCAAAGCTAAGGATTCTGGGAAGAAGAGGTGTAGGCGACTAACAGCAGATAGGCCATTCTGAAGGATGCAGCAACGTGTAATAGCTCAAGCGAAATAGGTATTTTCTGTGTGTGTGCTTTTAGGTGGAATCCGTATGTTTGTTCGAATAAAAAAACAAAACGAATGGTAGATTTATTCGACTGTACGAAAATTACTACAGCCGAAAATGCTGGATTAATCCCCCATTCAGTGTCATTATGGTGAACAAGGGCCATGGGGGCTGTGGGGTGTCCCTCGCACCCTTGTTCACCACAATGCCACCAGGAGTTGCGGGGGTTTTCCCTTTTGCTATAGAATAAAGTTTAAAAGAAAAAAAAAAGAGGACACTGCTGCGCCGGGTCCCATTTGTGTAAGTGAAGGGGACCGGCGTTGCAGAGGGATGCACGAGACACCGCGGCACACAAGGTCTTCCGCCAAGAGGTAAGTCAAGCAGTGGAGTAACTTTGCTGAAAATGTTGGGGGGACATGACATCCGAAGAAAACATGCCCCGGCGAAATGAATGGGGACAAAATGGTGGGCCATGAAAGTTGGGGGGACAAGCACCCCCGCCCCCCTAAAATTACGGCCATGAAGTCAAGGAGTGGGGGCCAGTGGGTTGTCAGAAATGTTCGGGGGGGGGTGAAAATCAAAAGTCATTTTCATTCAATTCGGTAAATTCAAGGTAATCCCTTTTAGGATGCTGTATTCTCGTACCTAGATGAACATGGTGAGAACAATCGCGCTTCTCCCCCTCTGGAAACGTCAATGCGACGACTGTGCAACTTTTTACATTGTTAAGCACTGCACAAGCTAATTATGCAATTTTTGTTACTGCTTTCCCTGGCCAGGACCCCCTTTTTTCATACTATTTTGGCTTCAGTGAAAATGTATTGTAGCATGACTATTTTAGCTTTTTATATGAACAGAAATGATTTATTTCATTCATATCAAGGTTTTTGCTCTGTTCAGCTGAAAATCTCTCTCTAAAGTATTATGAGCAGTAAATTAAGATGTCTCGCGTTTGATCTGATTCCAAGAACATGGAAAACCTTAGACTCCCACCGTGAATTCCTTGGCGCGGGGGCCGACTAATGGATCCGCTTAGCTTTTTAACTGCAGCGATATGCACAATGGCCTCAGTGGCGAAAGGCGAAGCCAGAGGTGGATTGAATGGGAGGATCATGCAAGGGCTGGGTTGCGTGGCCTGGACACGTGACCGGCCGCTGGGGAAGTCATGGCTCAGGAGTAGTGTCGAAAGAAGCATATATTGTGTCTTAACATATAACAACTAATCTCCGGAACGAGTCTCACCACTCATTGGGAGTATGCATAGCATCAGTAGAATGAATGCAAAACAATCATCGCAGTTAGTAAGGCTTTCCTTTTGTCGCGCGCGCTTCGGTTTAAGCGCATGAGTGCTTCTTCAGGGTATCCTCTTGCTCTCGATATTCAGAACCTCCATTCAAATCCATGTTTCTACTCGTACATCTCACTGTGCTTAGGGCCGTCGGCTACAAAAAGATGTCTCCTGGGAGGGCACCCATGCATGACTACAGCTATGCTATATGGGGAAGCGCGTGATTGGACGCTGGGATAAAGGAAAGGGGGATGAATTCGTTATTGGCTTTAGTTTACAGGTATTTATAGCAGAGAGCAACCTGCAGGAAGAAGTGACGTGCTCCTTTGAGGGAACATTACAGGACAAACCGGGTATATATCATTTTCAGATGTGACAAGGGCAATGGCCTGACCTTCTCAAAATGGGGAGAGGACAGAGGAGAGGGGGATCCAGAGGCAGCCCTAACCCTGGTGACAGCTGCACAGGCCCAAATGCCTCTTTTTCCGCCTTGTGCCAGAAGGCTTGTGTGCAGAACCATGTCTCCTACCAAGCCTCTTGGCAAAGATGCTCGCCAGTGTTTCTCTTCATGTTTCACATCCACTACAAGTCCACCAGACTATCAGCTTGACCGAACAAAGAGAGATGCATACATCAAAAGACTAATAACACCCATACAAAGGGAAGAGAACCCCGGGTCTTACAGAGAGACCGTCACGCTGCGCAAACCAGCTTTAAGCCACCCAGAGACCGGAGGAGAGAGACAGAGAGAGAGAGAGAGGGAAAGGCAGGGAGAGAGAAAAAGAGAGAGAGAGAGAGAGAGAGAGAGACAGATGCGACGGGAAGCCACAGCGTACTAGTCAATTACACAGGCAGCGCGGTCTGGTTTGGATGCATCGGCAGGGGTTCTCACATGCAGCCACTAAACCGCCAGGGACAACCACAGAGACATACCAGCATTGTTGGAGACACGCTGCCCTGTTATACAAACTCTTACAAGGAACTTGGTACAACGCCATTATACAGCAAGGGGAGAGAGTGTTGGAGCAGGTGAGGTATTGGGTTAGGAGTACTAGTGCTTCTACAGTTTAAGACTGCATGTTTGTGAGGTGAGTGAGTAGGAGAAGACAGTGCAAGGAGAAGAATTGACCTTGTTGGAAACTACCATGGAGATAGAAATGAGAGCCGAAGAGGCGGAGGGGTGTTCAAGGAGGCACAACATACGTGTGGTGGGCATGACAGAGTGCGCATGGGGCTTGGCCGAGTTGTTTCTTGAGCAATGGCTGAAAGAGTCCTTCGGTCTTAAAGGTCTCTCGAACTGGTTCACATTGGAACACACCCATATGGTGCCGTTGCAGAAAACACTGTGGGATCCAGACCTAGACCTTTGGTGGCCAGAATATTCATATTTTAGAGACCCAGATGCAACATTGCAAACTGAAATTGGTCTGAGATTGGTTGGGCACAGGCATACAGTACTTAGTAACATAATTACATGGAATGTCCGTGCGATGGGTAATCCAACAAAGAGGAGGCGGATATGGGCTTAGATTAAGCGGTGGAATTTACAGGTCGCATTTCTTCAGGAAACACTCTTGTTTGCCACGGAGCAGCACATGATTAAATCTAACTGGGGAGGAGAGGTTTATGGCACCACCTGCTCATCCTTTGCAAGAGGGATTCTTATGTGGGTGGTTAGGGGAGTAGAGCTCTGGATATCGAAGATGATAAAAGATGAGGAACAGCAGAACGTTATTTCTGGTGGGCATATTAGATGGGAAAAAGTGTGTTTGATTAATTCTTATGCCCTCCAACATTGATAATAACTTGTATGTTCCTCTTTTGTCAGAAATGTTGTGGGGCTTTGTGTATGGGATGCTCATTTGGAGCGGTGACTTTAATTGCCTGTTGGATCCAGACTTGGATAGGTCAAATATTGCAGTTTTCTATCAATTGCAAGCGTCAAGATCCCTAAATCGTGTGGCTTCGGATCTTGGTTTGATAGAGTTGTGGAGAGAAAGGAATGGGACTCCTACTTACATAACACACATTACAGGATCGACTACATATTCCGGTTTGACCTAGTCCACAACTTTCAAAATGTTGAGTATTTGGGGAGAGTCCTCTCGGATCACTCACTGTGGATGCTAGGTTTTCTTGGGTTAAAGAGATTACTCGGATACCGACATGGAGATTGAGGGCAGAATCGCAGCTGGACATGGCTTTTAAGGCCACGTTCCGAGACGCTACGTTGGCATACTTTGCTCTCAATATGGGCTTGGTTGAGGATGTCTGTGTTTTATGAGAAGCATTTCAGGTGATAGAGGAAAATCGCATGTGGCAATCAGTGTGGAGCAATAATTGATTACAGAACGTTTTACTTACGTGCAGACACAGGAGACACTGGGACACCATGATTACACCCGCTATATTTGTAGAATTAATGGGGAAGGAGGAAAAGATGGCAGGCTACTGGCCTCCCCGCTACAGAGAGAGAGAGATACCACACACGACCGATACTCAAATAGAGAAAACAGATGAGTCCCTAGCAGTTACAAAGAAGGATATTAATAGTACCTTTATTGACTTTGTCACATCACTATATAAAAAGGGAGGCGATAGTCCCATGGAAGCTGTTACGGACGTCCTGGGTCAGGCTCAACTCCCTCCAGCTGCACAGGTGGAACTAGGGGAACAGATAACAGAGGCTGAGGTATGGCTATCCATGGAATATTTGAAGGGAGATAAACGCCTGGTAATGACAGTTTACCAGCTGAATTTTATAAGGCATATGCGAATATCTTCCCTCCACAGTTGAAACAGGAATAGTGTGATGGCTTTAGAGTGGGAACGTTGCCTCTGTCGATGAGAGAACCCATCATTGTGGTCCTATTGAAATTGGGCAAGGAGCCCAAATATAAGACTTGTATCACCCTATGTCCATATTGAATATGGACGTAAATATTCTGGGTACAATTATACTGACCAGATTGCTAAGAGTAGCATTTTACCTGGTACACTCAGACCAGTGTGGGTTTGGAATGGTAGGAACAAAACCATGAACATTCGCAGATTACACCATGTGATGGAGGTGGCAACAACATCTGGATGAGGATCTAGCCTTGGTCTTGTTGGATGCTACCAAGACATTCAACTCCTTGGAATGGAGCAGGCTATTCCAGGTTTTAGAGAGATATGGTTTGGGGGACAACATGTTGAAATTAATTAAGTTACTCTATAAGGAACTGAGGGCTAGGATGAAGGTCACCTTTCCCAGCTGGTCAATTGGCAAGGGTACACGCCAGGGGCTCCCTTTATCCCCGTTTTTGTTTGCAATGGCATTTGAACCCCTTGCTGCAATCTTCCGTAGGGAGTTTGTGGAAGCGGGTATACAGGTTGAAAGGCATATTCATATTATATCCCTCTATGATATGATATGATATGGCATTTATAATGTGCCTATACACAAGTGATGATGTATTGCCTATACACTATGCTGATGAGGTATTGCTCTAAATACAGGCTACATTGGTACATATCCCGTATATGATGGATTTCCTTGGGAGGTTGAGTGAGATGTTTGAATACAGGGTGAATGGAAGCAAATCTGTTAACTTGCCCCTTGTGTTACTTACAGACAAATGAAAGGAAGATTTTCCGGATATGGGGATTCATTGAGAATTGGAGTCTTCTAAGTACCTGGGGATACAAACACATCACACTATCGCTGAGACGTTCCAATAAAATACTGGTAGGGTTTCTACTGGTATAGAGGACGTCGGCAAAGCTACCTTTGACCTAATGGCAAGACTGGCAATTTGTAAAATGGTGATCCTTCTGAGGCTCCTATACATGTTTGTTTACATACTCTAAATGATTCATCCACATTTTTCAAAAGCTATTAAACATTAGCTTAACAAGACTCCTATGGACTGGGGGAAATTGTGTGGTGTTCTCTACGATGCATAGGACATATCAAGAAGGTGGGCTTACTCTCCCAGATTTCGAATTATACTTCTTGGCGGCGCAATTGCACGTTGCGTCTAGGTGGAATCAAATACAGAACAAGGTGAATGAAACGCTGCCGGGGGAAATTCCCCCCTACAGGAGTGGTTTGGAACGAATGTGGGGTCAGATAGGCACGATAGGGGCTTCATGTATCATTAAGGTGGTTGAGAGGGTGTGGAAGCACGCATGTGCTACGCTCTCCCTGAACGAGGTGTATAGCCTGGATATCTCCTTGAGGGCGATTGGGAGCTTAGCGGGAATGAATAAAGACACGGGAGATGAGAGATGTGCTAGATCTGTACTTTCTCTGTTAGGAGATGTATTTGAAGGGTCTTACCTTTACAAATTGGAGAGGACAACATGGTATGTCACAAGGGCAATTTCTGAATTATGCCAGACTGACTAAAGGATTGGCCTCTAGTTGAAAATGGATGCCAGAGGAACCACTGACTACCCCACTATTGCATTTCATATTACATATAGCATATATGAAACATGGAATATAGCGTGGTGATATCACAATTTAAAGTGAAAGAAATATGGAAAAGTGATATTGGAGAATCACTTAAAAATGGACAATGGTTAAAGAACTGTACAGAGGTTAAAACAGTTATGCGCAAGGTTTAAATTGATTAGATATAACATCATACACAGGGTCTCCATGACCCACAAGAGACTGCATTCATTTAATCGAGAAATTGCACACAGGTGCCCTAGATGTTGATAAGACAATGCTAATGTCTGGCATATGGTTTGGACAAAGGAGATAGGAAACCCAACAACTTTTCATATGTAACTGTATCAAACTGATGCCGGCTCCCGCCCTCAGTGTCAATACAAGTGAGCTGTCATGTCTGGGACTGTGTGTTTGCACTAGGCCACCCCGGTAGGGCGACCCCAATCATAAGGTACGAGAATGTGGTTTGCAGGAGCCAGAGAGTCTGTTCTTACCACAACTAAAGGGAGACCTGCAGCTTTAATCAGGGACCACAGAGAGATCCAACAACCAGACAGACTCTTTGATCAACAACAGACAGGAAGATGGGTGGGACTTAGTATCACAAGTATTCACCCCTTTACCTTCCCTGTTTCAAAGCACTCTGGTTATGATAGGAGATTGTTTGTAGGGACCCCAAGATTGGTTAATTTTGGTAGGTTTAGTCTACACCAATCAATGTGGCACACTTGGCTTTAAAAGAGGGCTGAACCCCCCTTTTGGCAGATCATCTGAAGACTTCACAAGAAGTAGAAAAGAAGAACTCATCCTTGGACCCTGGCTGAAGGTACAGTCTTCCTTACAGGTTCCACCAGTGAAGAAAGGCCAGGACATCCAAAGAGCGAAGCAAGATCCCTTGACTTAACTTCTCCCAGGGAACAGAGGGAGAAAAAGAACTCAGAGGACCCTCCAGCCGCTTCAAGACCTTGTACCCAGTCAGCACACAGCGTGCTCTGCTAGGCTCGGCATTGGGCAGGGAGTGCCAGAAGGTCTCTGAACCTACAACCAAGGACAAGGCAACTGCCTGCAACACACTCCAAAGCTGTGGGCTGTCCATCTTAAAAGACGACACAAGCCCATTGAAGAAGCCGGGAGAAGTGCCTCGACAAACATCTATCGCTATCTGCCCTGAAGGGCATTTTTGAGCCAGTTGAGTTCCTCGAGCTGCAACGGTCTGCAACGCTGAGCGTCGTTAGGCTGCAGTCACTTAAAGACATCGAGATGTCTCGACCGGTGCTTCAGAACCACCAATCAGCACTGAGACAACGATTCCTGCCCCTGAGGCTCGCTGTGTAGGCCAGCCTGCAGCCGTTTGTCAAGCTTTGCTTGCCGAACCATCTTGTTTCCTGATACTCGCAGCCGACTCCCACCTTGGACTCTGTCACAGAAGTGCCCTGAAGCCAACTCGACCCTGTTGAGCACCAAGAACACCAACAGCACAAGGTACATTGTGGTTCTGTCTGTCCTCTGCATTCCTTTACAAGGTGGGTTGTATTTCAGACTGTTGCTAGAACTGTCTGTTGTGATATAAAGAAAGTAGTTATTTTTGATACAACCTTGACTGGCCACTCCCTTTTATCATTGGGTTATATTTGTATTTTCGCTGTGTTGCAACTAACCAACAATCCTTAACCTTTCGTAGATGAGCCTGCCGTTCTATCCACGTTACCAACATTGGACAAGGAGGTTTATAATTTGCTTGTTATTCCAATCTGTTTGGATCCCTTCTGGTGTATTAGAGGTGTGGAGCTGATTGCCGGTTTAGAAACCGATATTCACCACTGGACCACTGGTACCCCAGAAGTAACAGCTGCCCTCCATGGATTCTAAATGGTTCCTGGGGACCAGGGAACCTTGTATGGGGGTATTATCTGTCTATGTGTATGAGGATCCGTTGGTAGAAAGTTAAGGTGGCAAAGGACTTGGGCTTTTCTTTAGGAGGTTTATTTGATGTCAGGCATCCTGGACTGTTTTGCAGATAGGTTACTAGAAGAAGAAAAGAAAATCAATATGCAAGCTCAAAGATGATATGGTGGATGAGAATGTTGGAGACATCGACATGCTGCTAAGTGAGGAAAGTGTTTCTGTCAGAGCCGTCATTGCAGATTATGAGGAAATCTGTCTTGCTGGAGTTCTGCTGAAGATAAAATGCTAACATCAGTGCTTTAATCACAATAAAGCAAGATCAGGATTGTCTTCCACCAATGACACCTTCAGATAGACTTGACCATTGTTGACACTGCCTGCCTAGTAGGACTCCCTGATGCTCTGTTACATCTGGCTTGCGTGCGATGAGTTCATGTGTGATGATGTTGTGGCTTGTCTTACTGGTTCTTCTTGCGTAAATGTAAAATGTTGATGATTGCAGATGAACAACAGCCCATTAATTTGGGGTGAGAGTTGTATGTATGATTCTGAGAGTGTTAGTTACATTTGAGCTGTGAGTGCATGAGGATGGACCGGTGGGTGTGTCCCTGTGTAGCATCTCAACGTAAGAGTTGCAGGATTGCTTCAGCTTACATGTGAATAAAGAAACGTTATTTTGTATCTGCATGACCCCATAGCTTGCATGAGTCTGAAGATCATCAGTCTACCTAACTGTTCCATGTATAGACTAATGACCGTGGAGATATAGCAGGCCTGGGGAATGCTTTAGTGACATGCATGTGGGCATGGAGTGATCGTGTGACCTCCATATGATGATAGTGTCTGTTTGACGGGAACTGATACACTGCATGCCTGTGTCCTCAAGTCACATGCATGGGGGTGGCCGGTCTGAGGGTCCACAGTGCTGATGTACACAGGTGAGGAGGCTTGTCTAGGGTCAGAGTATGTCTTTGGAATTCTAATTGGTTGCCATTCCCATGTTGTATTTTGTGAGGAAGTCAGATTGCTAGCATTGTAGGTCGCGGCAGTGATCCAGGTGGGCTTCTGGATGGGTGGCTGTGAACCTTTCAGCTATTCCTTGTTCAGTCCCATTGATAGGGAAACACCGACAGAATAATAAACTGATGAAAAGAACAAACCCAACCTTAGCAAAACAGTGTCTGCAGTTTCCAGACTGAAGAATGGACGTGTTGGCAGCTGCAAACAGGCATGGTCAGTGGTGTGGTGCACCATGCCAGGTACGTACCAGGGATTTGGCATGTGGGGACAGGCGTAGGGGGTTGAGGGCTCAGGAAGGGAGGAGAATCCTGAGAACGAAAAGGCGCAGACAGGTGCAGAGGGATTAGGGAAAGTGCTGAGAGAGTAGTAGAGTAACAGGATAGAAAACCTATGCCATAGAGGGGAGCGGTACATGGTGGGAAAAGGGGGATAGTAGAGGGAGTGGGTCAGATGGGGCGAGGGCAAATGCGAATGCATGCAATGTTGGGGTGCGTACTGGAAAAGGGGTGTGTGTACAAGGCTGATGGGGTGTCAGCTCTTTAAGAGTAGATGTCAGTAGGCTTCCCAGCATGTACCTGTCTTTAGTCTGGAGAAGTCGCCTTTGGTTTGCAGTTAGTAAAGTTTTATTTTTTGTGAGATAGTTTTGTGAAACTTTGGAGAGGGACTAGTGCGTCAGATAATGGCCAGGTCTTCAATAGTGAGAGTTTGTAGGACCAGCCTTTTTTGGATGCAACTGGGTGAGGTTGGTAGGGGTTTTGCCTGGGTCATTGCTGAAGTCCAGGTCTGTGTGATCGCTAATAATATGTCTGGATGAATAATGTGTTCATAGATTGCTTTTTTAAACATATGAAGGATTGGAGTGTCACTAAGGAGAAATTAAGGCAGCATGTAGATGGCAATATAATTAAATTAATGAAGGAGCATGGTGTGTGTGTGTGTGTGCATATCTAATAAAGAACTTGCACGATTATTGTGTGTGTGCTATATCTTTCTATCATCTATATATCTATTTTTCTATCTGTTGTAGAATAGTCTTTTTTATTAACTTGGTGACTTTTTTGTTTTATTTACAGGTTAGTCATGAAAAAACGGTTGTTTGTGGGCTACACAGACAATGTAAGCAATGGACCCACACATGTCCCATGTGACAATGTAACAGACGTTTTGATAGCCTACCTGTTTGGCTGGATGCAGGATCGCACAATAAACTCATTCCACTGCTCTTTTTGTAGCCTGATTGGTTCTCAGCGTAGGCCATTCTCACGAAGACACTTGACAACGTGAACTATTGGTGACTGACATGACCATCACTGACCATAATGTGATCCATTTCAGACTGATCATTATGTGAAACACTGCAAACTGGTCATGATGTGAGCCATTTAGAGATTCATCTCACGTGATCTCTTGTCTGAATGGGTATAAGAAAAGGTTACATGCTATATCAGGTGATTGGCCAATGCAGATACAGCTTTTCCGTCCTTCCTTGCAGAACAACAGGCAACACCAAAGATGGTTAAGCTTGCTTGGAATTAAGAATTTCCCCCACCATCCCTCACCTGATTGGGCTGTGCAATATCTTATGGCCATTTGACAGGAATCCATATAAGTCTATATCTTGCTGTGCCGCCATCATAGCTAAGCCTCCACAGGCCTTTCCGCGGCACCGTCACCATCATCGCTCCCTCTTTTTGTCCTGCTATTTCTATTTGGAGCAGATTCTCTGTTGTCCTTGGAAATGAAATGGAAAAAAAATGCTTCTTCTTGCTGCCTAGCAACCAGGTCCCTTCATTTCAAGGACATCAATTATTTGCATAATAAGAGGCCTGTGGGCAGCGGAGTGGGAGCGCATAGGGGGGGCACTTTACAAGGTCTCTGCTGAGAGCTCCCCAGGCCCCCGCCATTACAGAAAGAAATCCCATTCCCCAATCCCCTTTCCAGGAACCTCTCTAACTAAGGCCCACTTGTATTCCTTTCATTGGAAGCGCGTTCCGCGGTGTTTACTACAAAGGCGGTACAGCCTGTTCCCCATGCGCATTGGTGCTGCGCCAGAGCACGGCCCCACAGTCCGCTTGCACTGTTTCCAGGTCTGTGTGCTCTGCATGGCAATTCCACCATGCCCGAGCCCTGGAGATATGGACGCCATTTTCTTGCCGTTTCGCCCTGCAGGGATTCAAGTAGTACGAATAGTAATAAAAATATTTCGTAAGCACACCAATCACCAACAAATGTAGCTTCAAGGTGCTACATAGAACAATATTAAGCATATAAGTGAAATCAATGCAGGGTCGTAGTGCTGACGCTAAGTTTACTCCTTCGTAAGGAGATGGTGTTGTAGTCTGCCCCATAAGAGTTGTATGGGTAACACTTCCTGAACCTTGCTCGGCAGGGCATTCCAAAGACTGACCCCCTTTATCGTGATCATTTTGCCGCCACCGGTTCCTCACTGTGCAGATGCTCAAAATGCCACATTGAGGAAAAGGCCTTGCTCTCAATTGAGTGGGACAATGACCGTGTGCGGTGATGGCCTTTGTTTTGATGTTTCCAATTTGAAAAAAACGTGAAATTGGCGTAATCAAGCAATAACAACGCGGTATAGTCTCCCATTGGGATATTGTATTGTAGTCGTCATTTATATAGCACAATTTCCCCATTTGTATGGCCTCCTTAGATATATGTGCACAGATGTGTTTTGTCGGAATTCCAATTGATGTTGCGGGAATTGGTGGTTTAGAGACTCATAAACTCAGTTCTTGATTGCATGGGCGCCTTGCATGCTCAGACCTCAAGAGGTCAAGCTGCTGGCCAATCTGTGCTAATCCCCGAAATGACACATGCATTAGTGTGGCAAGATACTTTTTGGGAAGTGCAGACTCTTCCTTGGACAAATGGCCCTGAAATTAAGAAATCGTGAGTTGCCGCCTAGGTTTATCGATTCGACACATTTGAATCTTACCTCCCCCACCAAAAGACCCGGGACAGGTTTTAAGTCGCAATCCACCGTCCCGTTTACGTGCAGAAGCAATGCAAATGTCACCAGCTTTTGTGTGTGAAGTATATAAGAATAGAGAACATTGGAGACTTAAGCAACGCAATTTGCAACATTGGATTCTCAAATGACAGTAAAAATCTCTTGAACACAGTTGCCTAATAGTACAATCAAACCAACAGTTAGAAATGCCGGAAACTACACCCCCCCCTAGCCAGTGAACCAATCAAAGTGGCCAAGCCAGCCGTGTAGACCGTACGGAAGCGCCACCTGGATTGCTGGTGGTAACGATGATAAAGAAGCATGCTTCCAGCATAGCGCCTCATGTGGCAAGGCACTAAGGCAGGAAAGAACTGTCCCACCAGACAAATACATACAAATATAGAAAAGCAGCTCCACAACGTTCATTTATGATGTACTGCACAACCGCACAATGCATAGGCCAAGTACGGGTGAAGTGTGGGCGGCTTGCACTGCACAAATAAACATATTCGCAAATCACAACGGATGGTACGCAACAGACTTGCACTGCTTCCCTCTTCCTGATAGTCTCCGCAATTGACTTAGTTCTCTTTCTGAGTGATGCTGCCAGCAGGAGAGGCCTGACACAATGTTCAGTCATTGTTCCTTGTTGCAATATCAATAGCCACAAACCAATAATAATAATAATAATAATAATGGTTGGGATAGAGAACCCACTCAGCATATGTTCTAAGGAAAGTGCAAGGCACCGGAATTCCAGGGCCACATGTCTCGAAGGAGGCTTTCAGTATCCTTTTCATGTGCGGTAGCGGATACCTTATTCCTTAACACTTGGTCTCTAGCTTGCTTCAGCTTCCACTTTTGGATATGTATCAACATAGTAAATCTATAAGGCTGGACAATGAAATAGCCACAGACAGAGTAAATATATAACAAAAGGTTAAGACAAATGTACACTTTGCTCGTTTTTCAGGGAGATGGAGACATGTAACATGTGTTTTGTGCAGTAGCTGCCGTCTCCCCATTTGCCCGTCCTATGTGTCCCTTTTGGAGCGCATCCACTTTTGGTTCATGCCCATTATCGCCACTTTATTTTCTTTCCTGGGCTGTGCCACACGCTGCAGGGTCTCAAAGCATTAGGGGGTAAATGTAAGGTCACCCGTTAGCTCTGGGCACAGCCCACAACGAATAAGAAATAAAAAAGAAACTCCATTTAAGGAAACCACCACTTGTTTCATAGAAGGAGGCATGACTCACTTGCCAAAAGATGGCCACATGTTTCTTTCGGTGGGCAGCCATAATTTCGAAAAAAAATGTCGACAGACAAAAATGTCGACAAAAAAATGTCGAAAAAAAAAATGTCGACTTTCGTTTTTTTTAATTATATATTTATTTTAGGGGTTCGGGAGTTAAAAAAAAGGGAAAAATTAAAAAAAAAATTAAAAAAGGGGGGTTGGGGGGGAACCCCCCATTTAAAAAAAAAATGCATTGAAAAAAAAAGTCAACATTTTTTTTTCGACATTTTTTTTTCGAAATTTTGACTGTCGACATTTTTGTTGTCGACATTATGACTATAAACCGTTTCTTTCTGTAGCCAGGAGAGATAACACCTCTTAGTGAAAGGGAGGGTGGAATGAAGGAAAAAGGCGTAGGATGGCTCCCCTTGCCTTTGAGTCCTGTGCCTCGGCCTACAATATAGCATTCCCATCACATCTTGAAAGCACTGAATCCCAGAGCAGCAGCTGACTGAAACTCTAAAAACAGTGTGCGTGTGTGTCTGTGTGTGCGCACACACAAAACCACTCCAATAGATTATTTGGGAAATGCTACCTTTGTAGTGTTGTTTTGCAGGGTTGCACTAATATTTGTTTGTTGTGCCAAGCTATGTCCTTTTCTGCTTTCAAATGCCAAGATCGCTTGGGTTTTTGCCATGGGGCAGTGTGCTGTGCTATGCAACATTGTTATGTGAGGACCTAAGTGTTTTGCTCCCAATTCTAAGTGCATGTTAACTTGGATATGTGCTTTTGATTTTAGCTTATTTTTGAAATAAAATGAAGAGGAAAGAAAACAAAAAGAAAAACAATATTGCTCCTTTTTTATGGAGTTGTGAATAGGGGAAATTCACATCTCTGACATACATTGGGCCTCATTATGAGTATGGAGGTAGCCATGCCGCTTGTAGCGGCATGGCTACCCCCATACCGGGTACCGGGCACGGTTTCCAGGAATAGGGAATTACCGGGCCATGCCGACTTTGGCGGGCCCGGTAATTCCCATTCTCGGGACCCGGACCCGGTACATCCCCATGAATGGGGAGCATGCTAACAACGGGCCTGTTAATGACGGGCCCGTTGTTAGCATCCTGGTCCCGCTAAGGATGCCTGGTCTGACCACGCGTTCCAGAGCGGACCCGCTGCAGACCTCGTAATAGGGCAGCCCGGAATGAACGATGCTGGTCCCTTACCGGCACCGTTCATTCCGTGGCCGCCTCCTCATAATGAGGCCCATTGAATCTTGTTACTTTGTGAGCGTGTACGTGGAGGAGGAGTGAGGGAACACCGAGTCTATTATCCTACTCGGGACATGCTACCTTTGCATGCTGATTTGAAGGGTTGCATTATTGCATTATTATCCGGTTATGCCACGCTACGGCACATGCTATGCTCTCTTAGGTTCTGTTATGCTACATGTGGTTATGCTATGTAATGTTTGACGGTTAGGATCCGTGTATCTTTCCCAAATGTAAAGGCATGTTAACATGAAACTACACCTTTGATTTACAGCTTCTTTCTGCTTTGATGTGGGTTGACCAGCCCGCCCCCAGTGAGACCACTGTTTGAGCGGCAGTCAGTTTATGAAAAAGGCTGTGATCCCCAACGCAGACTTGTACATGTGATCTAGTAACCAGTCTCCACGTCCCTGCTTGGACTCCCAGTATGCATGCTGCCCTCAGTGAAGAGGATACTGTAACTGCAGCCCAGAGAACGAGAAGGCTGGGCAATGTGCGATTATGCAGATTAGCTCCCAGAAGTGCTCAACCTCAGCCTAAGAGGAGTCCTCACATGACTAGCCTCATCCCCAAGAGGCTCCTAGCAAGCCTCAAGCACTTCCAGGAAGCCCGGCCCAGGCTTTTGCTGCCAGAATAGCCAGCGCTCCAAACCCACACAAAAACACCCACAGTGCCAGCCTGCTTTCCCGTCTACGGGACCTGGCAGGGCATGGCTGTTCATAGGGAGAGGGTTATCTCCCTGTGCTTTCCTGGGCTGGCTTCAACATGCCCAGGCACACAACGGCACCCGGGCACTATGGAAAGCTGAAGAGGCTGCTGAGCCAAAGACAGTGCTCATTTCCTTAAGCAGGCCCAAAGTGCCATAAGCGCTGATTCCCGGCCTTCATTTCTACAAGGTTAGAGGAAGCAGCCGCATGCCCCAATGTATACCATGTCAGCTCAACCATTAGATGGTTTACCAGCATGATGCAGTAGGATTTCAGATGTGGCAGGGGGGGGGGGCAGAGTCAATATAAGAACACGACCCCAGGCTAGGTCCGTGCAGACCACGTTGATAAACAGGAAGTTATAATCAGTTGATTACTATCATTAATGATTAACCTGGAAGATTTGGTATCCCACTTAATGAGACAGAATACAAACGATTCCCCTTAGCTCACTCCTGCCTCTTAGATACACCCACCCATGTTAACAGCCTTCATAACAAACCCGAGCCATCATGCATGACCTTTCTGATTTCACTGCTAGTAAGTCCTTCTCATCATAGCACCAAGCTCGCAGTATCTCCTGAGAGCACCGCGAACAGACCAGCGCACCCTCTTGCTCCCCAACCACATTCAGACTTGTATGTGGTCTATTCCTGACCTACACACTCCTGGCCCAGACCCGGCACTTTTCCTGGAATTGCCATTCCCGATCTGACTAACGGCTATATATGAACTACAAGCCGGGTCAAAGACCTCCACCGGACCCACTAGGCGGTCTAAGCACTTCTTGAGCCCATCACACAACCAAACAATGTAGGAATATTATACAAATATTATTTTTTGAAACGTACATAAACAGTGGAGTTCAAACTGAGCCCAGGTATGTGTACTATGCCTTCTTCATAAGGGGGAGGGCACGGTACGCCACATTTACCCTGCCAATCCAGGTCTTCTGAGACTGCTGCAGTGGTTATTTGGCATAGCATAAGAGCCCCTTGGCAGAACATGACATACGATTTGCAAAAAACATTCTAAGCAGTTTCATTAAAAAATCCTTTAAACACTAGCTTGTATTTTGCAAGAGGTGGCACCATGCACATACATACCTATGCTCGTGCACTCCAACAGTGCATTAAACAGACATGCTATAATGCATGCTTCCTGATCAGCTGATGGCTGCGAATTGTCCTAGACATTTAATAAGATTATGACCCTTTCCAGAACATTTGTCATGGCTGAGCCAATCAGAAGTGAGGAATTTCAGGCTTTTCTCTCTCTTAGTCTCCCTGGAATGTCTTGATCACAAGCTCGGGGACCTCCTGTGGCTGTGCGCATCCATGCCTGCCGGAACCCTCGCCTACTCCCCGGCGGACCTTATGGCTTTCTACTGTTTCCCTGCATCCTGTGCTCTCTGCTCCCGACCCTCCCTGGCCCTGCTCTTTGCTCCCTCCACGCCTCAATGCAATGCTCCACCCTTCCGCATCGGCCCTGTGTGCCATGCGACGATAGCAACGCAGCATTCCCTGTTACATTGGGAACGCAGCCCCCCAGTGTAGGTGTTTCCCCCACAGTTAAATGCCACACAGTTTTGGGAAGCACCACAACAGGTGCTAAAAGCATTATAGATCCCAGCAGTTGGCAATACCAGCATTAAGGGCCCGACTCATGGAATATTTGCACTGCCAAAAAATGACCTTGCACTGCCGATGCCAACCCTGATTCACGGAACCGTGCAAAGTGTATTTTTGCCGGGCAAAGTCATTTTGTACTGCAAAAATGACTATGTGCTGACTTTTCAGCAGTGCAAATTCACTTTGAACCGGGCACATATTCCATGTATCCGGCCCTAAGTGTCCTACGCGCTCTTCAAGGGCTGATGCTTTCCTCAGGTTCATTGAGCCGAGCTTCCCGGCAACTTGTGACCATTATTGCATACCAATGGGAGCTAAAATGCCCAAATGGTTATTTAAGATGAAAGGAATCTGAAAAAGCCAGTCCTCCTTAATGTAGAGGTAGCTAGAAAAATGCTTACCTGGCTTGCATCGCACTCTGGCTGGCCCTGTCCGCAGGTTTTGTGTCTATGTCACACACCTGTAATATGCTATTCCAGTTGTCTAGTGATATGTTTATGTAATAAATAGAAGCCTGCAATCTCTGCATAAAAGCCTTGTGCACATTGTTCTTATTACAGGTCAGGTGTAACATAAAACGCGTATGATATCAGTATTCTAAGCAGGTTACAGCTGATACATGAGGTCACAATGCCTGCTGCCAGAGCGAGCACAAGCTGTGAAAGGCAGCTCCCTCCCCAAAACCCCAACTGCCACTAGAGCACTGAAAGCAATGGCTCGCTTGTCTGATTGAATCTTTCGAACAAAGTCATTGGCTAATTTATAAGGAGAAGAGTGTGGTAGTGTGTGCATTTAGTGCAGTGATGGTAGTTAGCACAGGAGAACGGGAACCTATCTGCTAGCTGCCATCAGTTTCCACTTATTCTAACCCATGATGCTGCTTATTAAATGCATTCTTGTTCTGCCGCTTAAAGGTATTTTTGCACCACACTCAGGCTGCATATCAGTGTGTTTTTATAACCAGATTCTACACTTATTCCACATCACACCGGGATGGACTTTGACATCAGAGCCAGTAAGAGGTCAAGTATTAAAGGGGGTGAAGATGGGACAAAGTATTGTAAAGAAGAAAGTACCTCTATTATACGCCATGAAATTATTGGAAGTTACATCAGAGTTCTGTGACCTTATAAAAGAATTAGCTCTTTGTCAAAAACTCCGTTTGGATAAAAGGATCTGCAAATTTGTTTGGGCCATGACTCAAACTATTTCACCTTGCCTCATATGCAGCAGGAAAGAAACAAAATGGCCGCCCGAACGACTGGATTCTCGAAAGCACTTTTTATATTTGAGTCTTCTTAAATTTTGCACAAGAATTATACTTATGGACAAATCTATGAAGCCATTGACCGATTTAGAAGGGGTATCATTCTGCATGACATTGGTACCCACATGGAATGAAATACAGAGTGCCAACACGCTTTGGCCTAAGTATACATTTCACCAAGCGGGACAGCCTGTTTTTCTGTCTTCCCAATCATTTCAATCTAGAATTCCTAGCTCTGCTGTATAGGAGGACTGGTTTGTGTCACCCCCATCCTTCCTTAGGCAGAGGGACTTACCGGTCACTCCCTGGACTGTGAGCAGTGTCCCGGGCCCACCATTTATGCACTGTGTCTCCTGGGGGCCAGCAGGTCCCTCATGAGAAATGACTGGCAAAGACTAGCCTTGTTTTGGGTAGTTTTACTCTTATCATTGCAACTCTATAATACAAATTCGATGTTTGGAGATGGGGCGATAGAGTCAGGAGTAAGATCTGAATGTGGCACACGCCTGTGTATATCTGGCGATCTTGCCATCAGAAAACAGGTTGGCGCGGGCCTAGAACCTCGACCCATGGCTGTCAGTACAACGTGAAGGCCCAATATTGCATTTGTTGTCCCTTTCACTTTGGGGGCTGAGAAACCAACATTGCATTCATGATTTGGGTTTTTGCACGCGAGCGCAGTGTGCATCACGTACCATGATCCGGACACCAGGTCCTGCACACACGCCCTTCGTTGCCTTAGCGGAGGGTGCAGTTGCAACAGTACATGTGCTCTGCCGCCCGCATTGACCACCAGTGATCACTGATTCCTCCTTGCAGCACTCAAAGGACTGTGGTCAGGCCTTTGGGTGTGATTAGTAGTGGGCTGCTAAAGGACTGTGGTCAGGCCTTTGGGTGTGATCAGGCCTTTGGGTGTGATTAGTAGTGGGCTGCTAAAGGACTGTGGTCAGGCCTTTGGGTGTGATTAGTAGTGGGCTGCTAAAGGACTGTGGTCAGGCCTTTGGGTGTGATTAGTAGTGGGCTGCTAAAGGACTGTGGTCAGGCCTTTGGGTGTGATTAGTAGTGGGCTGCTAAAGGACTGTGGACAGGCCTTTGGGTGTGATTAGTAGTGGGCTGCTAAAGGATTGTGGACAGGCCTTTGGGTGTGATTAGTAGTGGGCTGCTTAAGGACTGTGGTCAGGCCTTTGGGTGTGATTAGTAGTGGGCTGCTAAAGGACTGTGGTCAGGCCTTTGGGTGTGATTAGTAGTGGTCATAGTGGAGTTCTTTTGGTTGCCTTTAGACCTTCTTCATCCAAATAATTCCGGCAAACGGCTCTGACCCCTGATCTCTCCCCCGCCAGTCCACACCCCCCTTACACGCAGGGTTGGGCAAAGATCCACGAGGCCCATTGCACAGTGATGCTTGAGGCCCCCCTAATCTGGAGCTGGGAACCCCTGCCGCCATATGTCAGCAGCAAATCTGTGTGGATGTGGTGGAGTTTAAGGTTTTCAAAGGCAAAAGAGAAGTGACATATACGTGTCTTGGGGGACAAGCAGATTCAATTGGTGCACTTTCCTATCCCCAGTGAGGGTGGTATAGCTCAGTGGCAATGCTCTTATCTTGGAAGCGAGATTTGAATCCCGGGTCGTGCTTAGAAACCTCTTCAGTATTAAGTGTGTTATAAAAAAAAACAATTATAATATAATGTGAAAAATTCTCTGAAAATGATCACTTGTTTCTCATAGTTCACAACATGTTTAACTTCTTCCTTTTGCATCAAATTAATGATGAGCATGTGACTTGCTTAGTGACTATGTTTATGCCCACAGGCGGGGGTGTTGCTAGGTCTGGAAAAGATCCGGGACTGCGCTACTGTCTGGACTGTCGGCACTCGGGGCTAGCTAGCCTCTTGGTTGTAGTCCCTGAGCTTCTATCCGGGTCTACAACCAAAAGACCCGGGGCTATAGCACCCCCAGGACACTCTTAGCTACACCTCTGCCCAAAGCCTTAATGCGTGCCTTGATTGTGCATGAAAATCCCAAAGAAAGCCATGCAGGAATTCTATGGTGTGCAGACCATCAAGGGACTTGTTGATTGTCTTTTGCACAGCTGAACAAAGAAAGGCTACTAAGAGAGGAGCAGAACTCCTAAATGACCACTTAAGAAAAGGATTTGAGTTTTCTTCAACTGAGTCATGGGAGCAGGGGGGCCGGCTGGGATGCTTAAGGTGTAGGGGCCCACTTCAATTGAAAACCCTAAAAGGCCCCAAATAGTGTCCCTGACTATATGGATTTACACTAAACTCCAAATTAGATTTCAGATCCAGCACAACATATGTCAGTCTGGACCAGGGGTGTTGCTAGGTCTGGAAAAGACCCCGGGCTACGCTAATGTCAGAACTGTCGGGACTGGGGGCTAGCAGCCCTTTTGGTTGTAGCTCCTGAGATTCTATCCGGGGCTACAACCAAAATACCAGGGGCTATAGCCCCCTTAGCCCACACCTAGCAATGCCTCTGGTCTGGACTCCAGGGAACACCTTTACTGTTTCCGCTTTGCATTAGCAGGCTATAGACTTGTGCAAGTCAGCGGTTATCTACCGGTTATAGGGAACATCCTCTCACCACTCTTGGTTTATGATGATGGCTTGGTATTAGTAGCTAAAACACCTTGTGCTCTCCAGTGCTTTAATCATTTTTTAACCGAAACAAATCCATCGAAAAACACCGATTTAAAAATATATATATTTGGGGGTAAGGGGTTAAAACGGGTGGGGAGGGATTTGGGTGGGGTGAAAAACATAGCGAAGCAGGTGGCCTGAGGGGGTGACCCCCCAAATAAAAAAATGTAACGTGATTTATTTTGATATATTTTTTGGGTAAAGAATCCACCGAAAAAAATATTTTCGATAAAATCACAGGGAACCATACCATCCTCATGAAGCAGCTCGGTCGAATCGGCTGTTTTAGTTTGCCAAACGGGTCGCGACATCTTAAATGTCCTATTTTCCAAACCAGGGAGACTGAGTTTCACTGTCTCAGCATGCGTTTTTCAGCCAGATTGAGGGGAGACGGACATATATCCAAACAAGGCCCTGACTGAAACACACGCTTGGGCATATGAGCGGTCAGCGATAGGGGGCGGGGCAAATGGCCTGCTGTGCAGTGCACCTTGCAAGGATTTGTTGCATGTCATGTTTTTTTGTGCATCTTATTCAGACATTAGATGGAAGACTTTATTTGCAATACTCAGCGGTTTTACTCGGTGTCATCCCGCGCTCTGTTTTTTGTAGCGGGCTGGTCGCCCGATATTTGGCTGCGCGTTGTTATCCCGGCTCATGCAAGCATGGGAGGCAAAGAGCTCCTGTCTCTTATCTTGGATATTATTCTGATGACGCTTTCCTTGTTTGTGTTCTTTTGTGATGTGCATTGATAAGGCATGTTTTATATGTGTGTGTGCATTATGCTCTTATGTGTTTTATGGAATGTTTTATTCAAAATAAACATGACGTTGACCTTTAGGTTTTGTGGCTCATTCCAACCTGTTCATTGACCTTGGCCCCACGATTCTGCACAGCAAGTTGCAAAGTCCTAAGAATATGCTAAATGAATTTCCTGAAGGCAACGGGAGACCACAACCCTGTCCCTGCTGCAAAGACCTGCCATTCTGCTTCTCAGCAAGGGAGCCAGGAGTAGATGGCTGCCGAGCAGAGCTGTGAGTCCCGGGCACCCGGATGAAGTATTATTTGGACTGCAGATGTTTCAAGCGCGTCTAATAAAAGCTGTCGAACTGCGCCAGTGCTGTGCTCACGCCCACAGGTTGCCTTGACAAGGCGCTTGGCGCCTCAGAAGCCTTTCCTTGCTTTTCCTCCGCCGTGCTCCTCATCATCCCCTCCCACACAGGTACACAAGCAGGCAGCTGTGCAGTGACACACGCTAGCCTGACAGGCATCCCAGATGACTGACACATCACAGCGGGGGTTTGCGGCACCCTGGGCGTGGACTCCACAGTTGCAGTGCCAGGTGAGCTGCTTGCTGGCATGCATGAATGTGCTGTGGTGTGTTTTGTTTGTTTTGCCACATTCTGCCGTGGTGGGATTCAAACGTTGTTTGAATCCCCCCTCACCGCCCACCACCCCATGAGTATAAATATTGTTGCAGGACTCCCCCACAAAGTTTAACTGCTCTCGTGTTCTAGTGGAAGCAGTCATCGTAAACCCCCCTGGCCCCGAAGATTTTTCAGCCCCCCCATAGGGGGGACCAGCCAGAATTTGAAGACCACTGGTCTATTGGCATATTCAGCTGGTCATTCGGGCTGTGATTATGTTTGGAGTCATTGGACCAATGCGAGAAGCAAGATGAGGAGCTCCAGCGGCTTTGCTGTCAGTCGTGGGCACAGGCGTCCTGAATCCGAATCCTGGCTGCCCCACTTGCCCAAATAGTTTGATCCTGGGTAACAGTGAATTCCGTGAGACTGCCTTTCTCTTCTGCAAACATTGCTGGAGATCAGAAATGGCCCAATGACCAGCAAAAGGAAGGGGGGGGCGGGGCTAAGCCGTCACATACTACCTTAATAAAAGTCGGAACTAGTTCTATTTTCAGAAGAAAGAAGGACACTATTCAGTGTGCGGGATAGTCTTCTGAGATGCAGAGCCGCAGAGACCAATGGGAATCTTTCGGATTCATCCATTGTGTGGGTTACAATCAGCCACTGATTCTCGTAAGGCATGGACTCGCCCGCCTCCTGCTCACAGGCATGTCAGAGTTATTGGGGCATGCATGACATACTTCAGAAGGAGAATCATCTCCTCGGATGTAGCATGATTTGGGAATGACGGCACGTCAACGTTTGGTTATTGAGCACTTGAATTAAAGCGCCTGGCGGAAGCAGTGTTTCTGCTAGGCACATGCCATGTGCACTTCAGGCTGCCAAGCAGAAGCACTTTCACAATGCAGATGCAGTGCTGCAAGCTGGGTTGGCTGGCCTGCTTGGTGGTGCATTAGTAGAAGGGGGGCAACCACTTCAGGGCTGATGGGTGTGTCTTCTCCCCCTCTCTCTCCTCCCCCGGATCCAAGGATCCCTCAGTGTTCCCTTGGCTTCTCCTGTGTGGGGGGTGGGAGCGCAGGGACAGGAAGACCACTGGCCTTTGGTGGAAGGCATTACTGCCTTGATACGGCCCCCCGACGCCAGTGCCCTCTACCAAGCTCTGAATCAGCCAGCTTTTTGGTTTCCAGGTGGTGGGAAAGGGCCGGCACATGGGCCACTTATAAAGTGGAGGGGCGGACATAGTGGAAGGAGCTTCGCCCTTTTCCTGCCACAGCGGGCTTAAGTTATTTGGATTTTTGCATAAAGAGCTTAGAAAGAAAAATAAAACACACACATGGCAGAGGTCTCTCTAGAGAATCTCTACACACACCGGAAAAGCCGGGGTAGTAATGCAGATGTCATGTTGGGCTTTTACACCTAAGTTGAATCGTGGGTTTCTCATTAAAATTGTGATGTGTTATGACCCATTGGATCTCAAAGTGGGGGAGGGGAGTGGGGGGGAGAAGACAGTTCCAGCCTCAATGGCTTTCTTCTTTGGTGATCCCTAGATCCCCTAGCGACATGACGGAAGGCCAGAAGGAACTTCCGCCTGAGCCGCGGCATGCCGTTTAAAGGTAGATCCACTTTAGTAAACATTTTGCCATATTACGAGAAACACAAGAATGCTCACATGTTAACTGTACGCATCACACGCATGTCCGCATTTTCCTTTCCCTAAGCAGTGAATCCCCTCATTTGAGGAAGTTCGTGAGCCTGTGGAGACTGGGTGCTAGGCGGAGTGAAACGGGGGAGCGTACCACAGTTTGGTGCCAAGATAAAAGGATTCGGTACATGACCTTTCCATGGAGTAACACAGACATGTAGTCCTAGTGAATGGCAAAGGGTCAGAATGCTGTGGGCCTATCGCGTGTTGCACCGCCCTTTCTCGGATCCCTCCATTGGCTAATGATAAAGGCGTGTTCTTCCTAGGGCTATACATTCAGTTCATTGCATACCTCCTACAGTAGTCAACGTACACCTTGTGCGATGGGTGCTTTGGGGCTCTGGCCTGCAGACTGCGCAGCACCCTGACATTCACGAGCTGCTTACATACTGGTTCTGTGCAGGACTCAGCAGCTAGCGCTTCACTTAAATACATCTGGAGAGGTTTTTTTCACTACCCAATGTTTGTAGTGGTTGCAACCTTGTACCTAACATGACATTAGTCTCGGAGAAGGCAATTGTTTTTTGATGTCAAGTTCCCAAATGTCCGTCATTGGTCCAAAATGTGATATCCACTGTTATGAGGTTAAACCCAGTGATGTCACAGACGGTATCCAGTGATCATTTCTACCCCCAAAATATCTCACTATCAAAACCAGGGCTATAAGTGGGGTAAGAAATCGAGGGTGCGCCCTCATTTGGGGCCGTGGCTTGTGGGATGGCCGTGGCCCAACAAAGTACACAAACTGCAGTAAGGTACGCAAACAAATATATAAATGCGTGCAAGCATTTATATATGTGTATGCGTACCTTACTATGGTTTGTGTAGTAGGCAAGACATATTTTATGACATATTTCTATGTTTATAAAAGATGGCTTGGAAAGTACACAAACCATAGTAAGGTGGGCACACAAATACATAACATTTATATATTTGTGTGCGTACCTCATGGTTTGCGCACTTTTCAAGCCATCTTTTTTAAACATTTCTATGTTTATAAAAGATGGCTTGAAAAGTACATAATTCAATCCATCTTTTATAAACATAGAAATATGTTATAAAATATGTCTTGCCTACTACACAAACCATAGTCAAAGCTATATAATAAATCTTTCCCAACGTACAAAGCCCGAGGCATCTTTGTCTGTCGGCAAAGCTTTTTAAAAGATGGCTTGACTTGTGTACTTTTCAAGTCAACTTTTATAAACCTCTAATTATGTTTTGGAATCCCCAGGTTTGCCGAGGGTTAAAGATGCCTCGCGACCTGGAGAAACAAAGGGACAATAACTTCCTCTGGTGACCCCCGTGCAAGGGGTCACCAGAAGAATTTACAGTGACTGACAGAAGTGCCAGCCAGTCACAGCGTCGCGGGGTCTGGTTGGCACTTCTGTCAGTTTGCCTGATATAATGCTGACGCATGTCCCGTCGCAGATTCAGCGGGATAATGTGTCCCGCCAATGTTATGGTGGGACCGGGGGTCCCAGCAGGGCCCCTGCTCAGCCCCACTTTTTGGAGACTGCCGGGGCCTGGCCCCGGGTGGACCCAGCCTACTTAAAACACTGATCAAAACTATGAACAGTAATAATCCCAGCACACACCTTAATATCTATGTGCTATAATGATGCCATGAAAAGAATTGAGGGATCCACATATCACACAGTTGCCCTGAAACGGGTCAGGGGCTGGAGTTAGAGGCATAAACTAACTCAGTGGAGATATCATTGCAGAATACTGGCTGTTGATATTTGAAGATTGGCACTGGAGATAGTTGTTTTGCCTGAATTAGGACCTGGTATGGTGGCAGAGGTGAACAGATGCATGTAGTTGTGTGGGATTTATAAAGCGCAAACCTCATGGAAGGAATGGAGCACGCTACACAGGGGACACACCAATGGGACTACAGGTGAGGTGCAGTAGTGGCTGCTGGGATGGGTAGAGGCGGCAGAGGAGGAGATGAGCTCTACTGGGGATGAGGGAGGTAGGGATGTGTAGAGGGATCAGCCACGTGTTCTTTGAAGAGTCGGGTCTCCAGGTTCGTCTGGAGTTATAGCATGAAAGGGGCATCTCGAGCCGCGTTGGTGACTTGCTCGAGAGTTCTTCTGCTCACCCCTGCCTGTGGCAAAGTGAGCAAGCTGATGTTGCCTCTCTTGGCGGATGAAGGGCCTCGGCTTGCGCAGTTCGATATCACCAATGGGCAACACCCCGAAGGGCAGTGGCACTATGTTAGAGTCGCAGTGCCAGGAGCTGTGATTCTGCATGGCCCCTGCTTTACCTACCACTGAGGTTTCAGAGCAGCGCAGTTGGTCAATGATTGGGGGTGCGCTGGGGAGACCACAGACATTTACGTAACTCATCTAGTCCTTCCGTCCCTTTCCTTCCCCCGCTCTTTCCACATTTAATTCAGCTTTGATTGATCATTTGTACATTACTTTAACTGTCTCGCTAATTACTTTGCCATTTTATTGGGCCTCATTACGAATCAGGCGTTAAGGGGTTAACGGCGCCGTAAACGGCGCCGACCCTTAACGCCTGATTCCGAGGTCCCTTTGCGCCATGGTGAGTTTAACGCCTGCTTTTTGCAGGCGTTAAAATCCATGGCGCTAAGGGACCATGGTGCTAATTACGCCACCGTAATTTACGATGGCGTAATTAGCGCCTTCCCCACTCCCATTATGCCCTACGGGGCAAAAATGGGAATGGGGAAGGGTAAAATGGGAAATGGGGATTTACCGCCCCACTCACCTTGGAATGGGGCGGTAAATCCGCCATCCACCATGGTGTAAACATAGTTTACACCATGGTGGTAAGGGTACGACCCAGGTGGTAACTTACCGCCTGGGTCGTAATGAGGCCCATTATCTTTGAAATAATTTTGGAGAGCAAGATGAAACCTTGCTGTTCTTGTAGCATTCGTTTCATAACACAAAAGGGACAAGCAGCTCGAAATTGTTTATCATTTCAAAAAATATTCTTTGGCACTTCTATGAATCCAAGCTTATCAGCGATGTATCGACAGCCTGACTTCCAGCACAGGCATGAGGGTGTGTGACGTCACGATCTGGCCACAAGTGCGCGCAGAATGTCGACTCTGACCAAAATGGACACCAATGAGCCATAGGAGTCTTCATCGTGCTTGTAAATATTCTGGTATGATTCAATTGACACATCCATAGGTAAAACTACGATTACGTTAGGAAGTCTCTGCCCAAACAATTATTTTCTTCCTCTGCCACTGTCTCACAGTAGAGAGGGTGAGTTTCCCTTCATTGCCAACTCAGCCTTGCATTCTTACAAGGAGGAAAACATGAGTGCTGTTAAGTTGGGCAGCACTTAAACTGGCTTCTCTTTATCCAGGGTTCCACAGCCTTATCAAGGGACGGCCTTACGCAGATCCCAGCCCACTGGGACCCGAAGCACGACCGTGTTTTTCTGCCTGCACGTCACCTACCAGGCGCCAAGATCAAGGAGAAACCCTCTCCCCGCTGCACACAGTCCAGCACTAGCCGCAGGCTGGAGACGTTTGTGCCCCAGGTACTTCATGGTCCCTAGGTTTGGACAATACCATTTTTTACTTAATTACAACATCACCCAGACACATATTGTTGTTCTTCTTTTTCTTCTCTCCATTTTAACATCCAGCATTTCCAGTAGATGTACCATCTACATGCAGCTGTTTCCCTGATGAGACCTGCCTAAACAAACAATCCTACAGAACTCCCTATCGTCAACAACGGGAAGTTAATATAAACCCCCAGATTTTTGTCCAGGTTAGTAACCAGGTGCCAGCAAGCAATAGGACAACTCCAAAGTTGTTCCTACAGTTGGTCCCAATTCGTTTTTTAATGCATGCTGGTAACACTAGTATTAGATTTACCCCTCTTTTTAGATGAGCTCTACAGCAAGTATGAGCCCCACATGTTTTACTTTAAAATATACATATTTTTTCTACTCTTTCCCTTTTTCCACACACAGGGGATACCAAGTCGAGGCCCATGAAGAAGGCTCCTTGCCGAAACGTCACAGGACCACATAACTTTGAGGGCTTCATTCCCACAATCCCGGTCCATTATTCGATCTGTTTCTTGACGTTGACCAACGACTAGGTTCCTGTCTCTTCAAGAGCTCACAGACACCATGTTGTTTTGAATGTATTACCTATTCAAGACAAACAAACATTAATGATGGTGTTTCTGTCTATTGTATTTGTTAAACCTTTGTTACAACAATGTTTGTAACCTTGTTTTCTAATGCATTTCTAGAATAAGATGAATGTTCTTTGATTCTAGATGCTCACTATGAAAAAGTTTAAAATGCATAGAATATGATGTGTTCCCACTAGCATTAGCAAAATAAAAAATGCTACAATGTACTCTCTAAGGGCTCTATTGCTCGTCTTTTAGAACACGTATGACAGTGGCTAAATAAAAAAAAGCTGCTGCCATACTCAGCATGCAAAATCATTTAGCCTTTACCAAAGCAGACAGGTAAAGAGCCCTAAAAGGAAGTGGTAGGACGCCTCACCCTTTGTTTCAAGTTGGGTTCAAGACACAGCTGTTATTGAAAGTACTACACAATGCAGACATGTTTCCTTGTTTTAGACCCACAGATGTTGAGATGTTCCCTGCTCTTTATTTACCCGTTGCCAGCGACAGTTCTAAATCTCGACCTAACCACTAGCACGCACCAATATCAGTCTACACCTTCTGTGCCACTGTACTCTAAAGTCGGCATGCCTAGAGACAGATAACCAGGAATATACTGAATCCTAACCTAACCTCTTGTGCACATCAATACCAGTCCATGACATCTCATACCATACCATCTTAATGGATCAACTTCCTCTGGCTTAGCCTTGAAACTATGAAACTCCCTTTCGAGGGAAATACGAACTATGCAGGACCATACAACATTCAGAAAACTTCTTAAAACCTGGCACTTCAGCTCCGAACACAATGAAACCGACTGAACAGCGCCTGCACACCTCTTAACCAGCCAAGTACTGAAAAAGGAAACGCAGTATGAAAACAATAGAGGAATGAGGGATAGGACTGGGAAGAGAGACCTTAAACAGAGACAAGCCCTCCCCCGACCCTCTAAAGAGGGACTACTAAGAAACAGGAGAAGCTGGTAGACCCGATACGATTTGGCCAGGGAAGGAGGCTCAATGGAAATCGGCAGAGGGAAAAACAGGGAAGGGAGACCCTCAGGGTAGACGTACCCACACTGGGGACCAACAAGCGAACAGGAGTAATGCACCAAACCCTCCCCAATAGATAATGGACAAGACCGTAGGGTATTGAGGAAGATGACTAACTGCTGAAGATTCCCCTTAAACCAGCGAACACATCACTTAGCTAGGGCTTTATTGACAAATCAGACACCTTAGCAAATTCAGGAGGAGCATGACGGCTGAGGTGACAATTAAGGTAAATATCAGAAAGGGCAACTAGGGGGGAGACAAAGATCATGACTGCCACAGGTGATGCAGTAAGATGAATTTCAAGGGTAGGAAATGTGACGCACTCGGACAGTTTTAGGGTGGGAACTGTGATGAACTTGGATGGATGTCAGGGTTAGGGAATCTGACGAGCTTAGGTGGATTTCAGGGGTAGGACATGTGATGCACTGAGATGGATTTTTGTGGGGGAGGTGTGACACGCTAGGATTGATTCCTGGTGTGGGAGGTGTGATGCACTTGGATGGATCTCAGGGGAGGGAGTTGTGGTGCATTTGGGTGGATTCCAGGGGTAGGAAATGTGATGCACTTAGGTGAATTTTGGGGGAGGGGGTGTGACACACTCGGATGGATTCCTGGGGTGGGAGGTGTGACTCAGTTGGATGGATCTCAGGGGTGGGAGTTGTGGCCCAGTTGGGTGAATTCCGGGGGTGGGATTTGTGATGCACTTGGATTAATTCCTTGGGTGGGGTGAGTGGTGCACTTGGGTGGATTTCGGCAGTGGGAGGTGGGGAGCACTTGGATGGATTTCCAGGACGTTCACCAACAATCCGTACTAATAAGCTCACTCCTCTGCATACACCTCTCAAACTCGGACTTAACACAAGCAGACCTCTACAGTACCACAGTCCATAAATACTTCACAAAACCTCAAGAAAACAAACCACACATAATCTTCTACAAAAGCACATGGTGGCTAACTTCCGAAAATCACATTTATGCTCAGTGAACAGTGTTTCCGAACTGAAGCTGCCAACAGCACATCACAGCTCTCTTGCTCTTCTCCCGCTCAACCCTACAACCACCCCCCTCCCTCCTTGCATGACAGATCCGTCTGAGCGCCTGGAGACCAAACAATTGGCATTGGTGTGCGGTATAAAAACCTTTAACATTAACATTACCCTAACAGCTTTCTCATCTTACTCTTAAGTTGGTATGTCCAGAGTTGGATAACCAGGAATATGCTAAATCCCAACTTAACCTCTAGTGCACATCAATACCAGTCTTTGCCATCTATGTCAATTTACTCTAAAGTTGGCATTCCTAGAGATGGATAACCAGGAAAATGGTAAATCCTGGCCTAAACTGTGTGCACATCAATAGCAGTCTATGCCATCTATGTCATCTTACTCTAAAGTTGGCATGCCTAAAAACATATAACCAGCAATATGTTGACTCCTGGGCTAACCTCTAGTGCACATCAATACCAGTCTATACCATCTATGTCATTTTACTCTAAAGTTGGCGTTCCAAGAGATGGATAACCCCGGAAGGTGACAGCCTTTGAACAGTTATGGAGAAGAAAACATTTAGTTTACTGAAACATTAAACAATAGGTTGTCAGTGATCTAGTATAGCTCTTTTACTCTGGCAGTCCCGTAATGACCGGCACCGTTCATTACGGGCTGCCCTATTACGAGGACTGCTGTGGGTCCCGCTAAGGAACGCCTGGTCAGACCAGGCGTCCTTAGTGGGACCCGCTAGCAGTCGAGGATGCTAACAACGGCCCGTCATTAACGGGCCCGTTGTTAGCACCCTCCCCATTCCCATTGAGCCCTATGGGGGCCCTATGGGGCCCCTATGGGGCTCCATGGGAATGGGGAATGGTTTTTCCCAGAGCCCAGAAAAGGGCAATAACCGGGTTCGGCAAGGTCGGCATGACCCAGTTATTGCCCTTTTCTGGGCCCCGGAAAAAAATCATTACCGGCAGCAGCCGGGCCCTTAATAAGGGCCTGGCCTCCCCCAGGGCCCTAATGAGGCCCTGGGACTCTTCTTACCTAAGGCATTTAGGTCTGGGCTCTTGCTTATTAACTTCATGTATTTGTCCGGATTTGAAGTACACAAACACAGAAGAATATCCAAAGTGGCTGAATTCTGGCCTCGATTTTAGGGCCATGGAAACTCCAGATGGAACCCCGCTCCCAGCCCCTGGACACAGATCAATCAGCCAAGACAAAATGATCAAAATAAATCACACTGGCAAGCCAGTCAATTTCAGCAACACTATCAACTTCCTCTAAACCAGGGGTCTGCAACCTTTGGCTCTCCAAGTATTTTGAACTACAACTCCCCTCAACCCTAGCCAGCAGAGTCAATAGTGAGGTGTCATGGGAGCTGTAGTCCAAAACATCTGGAGATCTGCGGGGTGAAGAACCCTGGTTTAAACAAAAAGAACCATGCACCATCAAATAGGCAGATAAATTGACATTAAGCCACCCGGTATTTGAGAGTGTACTTAATGTAAAGAGCACAGCTGTTGTGATGCCACATTACAACTGGCCTTTTCTGCCATATGGCCAAGGTTATTCGGTGACTCCATGTCACCAAAACACCCTATTCCAGACCTGGGCTTTGTTATTAATCGAACCCATTATATTCAATTGCATTAACCCAAGAATACAACTCCCAGAATGTAAATAGTTGAGAAAGTAAAGCCCAGGACTGGTACATGATGTTACCAATGACATGGAGACATCTGATGCCCTTACTTATGGGCACTCTACCTTCAATGGTAGATTCACAAAGTATAACCCGACTACTGTCCTTTCCAACCAATGTTTCCAGTGCATGAATTGATCAGGAAGCGATACAGTCTCGCGCCCTCATCAGACCATTGCAGCACATTACCCTGTATTTGAGCACAATTTCATAACAGAATGATTTTTTAAATAATATGAAGTCTTCCTTTTGGTGTGGCATTGTAGTATCTCTTTGACATCATTGAAGATACGTGAACCGACTCCCTCCCAGCGCGGCTCTCAGAGATGTTGCTTTACAATCTGACTCCAGTCATAAACCAGACATCTACATTCAGAGTGTCTTCTGTAGTACAGTGATGACCTAAATAGTGTAGAATAAGAAGAGGGCGGAGCACGCTTGAAGCTAATATGATCCCAATTGACATGTGCTGTGGCAGCAGAATACCCCCATAAGCCATTGCACTTACCCTGTAGTAATCCGTGCTGTATACATCCCTGGACATCCCAAAATCTCCAATCTTCACCAGGAGGTTCTCCCCTACCAAACAATTCCGGGTTGCGAGGTCGCGGTGGACGAAGTGCTGCGATGCCAGGTACACCATGCCGGCTGCAATTTGCTGGGCTATGTGCAGCATCTGAGACTGCGTCAGCTCCGCAAGGAGCGTGCCTTCCGCCATTAGCACCGCATCAGGGCCATGTGATCTGCATTTAGGAAAGAAAAGACCGGGCAATTACTTCAAATTGTAGGCATTCTAGAGATTGCAATGGCCGGCCTTCACCTCAGAGACCAACCACTGAGGCCGATCAAGCTTGCATTAGCGTGAAACAGAAAACTATCTGTCTTGCCCTTTGCTATGCGGAGATTACCACCCCATTCCTTACGATGCACATAAAACCCAAATATTGGGGGGAGAAGGGAGGTTTTGATAACAAGTAATCTTCTCCAAGTTCTACAATTTGCCTACGGAAAAGAAATCAGGTGAAAAAGCACGAAGCACTTAAATAATCTATACGATATGAAATATGATAAGTCATTTATAGCATGCCTGTACACACGTATGTTTATTCCACAGTTTTGTGAAAATAGATATGCTTTTGTGATTCACATACATTTGTCTCACCGTTTATGTTTGTAAAATTATTGTACTTCCATCTACCAAATGACAATGTTACAGGCTAACTGCTGGAAATATGCATGCATATACAGTGAATAGTGGGCTTTCATGGACACAGCGGGATGCCCGACTGGGCCGATATGCCTACCCTCGGCGACCTTCTGAGGGGTCCATAAGGGCCTACTATGTACCCGAAAAATGCAGACTAGATGTCATTTCCGATCCCACAACATTTTCTTTTCAAAATGAATTTACTTTATTTGTCGTATATGATGTAATGGAACTTGAGAGAAAAAAAAATACCTATTTTGATATATTGATTGAGTGAGAAACTTGAACGGTATCTGCCATGTTTTCATTTTCAAAATGTGGGGAGAAAACAAGATATTATTGTAATATTGACAAATAAGAAAGAGCATTTTTCGGTTTATATGCTGGCGGTTTGGGGAATTATCCTCAATCTAACATTGTTAAAAGTATCCCAAAAAATACTCAGGAGGAAGTCTGCTGGATTCCTGATAGGCTCCCCGGCCCCTGCTTCATCTGTCCTGTTCGAGGCAGGAGCGAAGGGACAGATTGCGCCTTTGCACGGATAATGAGCCGGCCATGTCAGATATAAAATCCCCAATATTTAACAATGCATCTTCTTTACACAAAAAAAAAGAAACAGGAGCCACGGGGCCAGTGGTTATCTCTGTAAATGTGAAATATTGGAAAAGAAATATTGCTCATTAAATCCTGAATGGTTCACAAAGTCAATAGGCTTTTTAGGGGGCTGAGGTTCTGGGGGACAATGGCTGCTTGTGGAGGTTTCCATTGTTGAAGTGTGTGGTGCCACCTCCCCACATTCCAAAGGCATGGTCAATGATCCAAGGGGCATGGTCAATGATCCAAGGGGCATGGTCAATGATCCAAGGGGCATGACGGGGAAACCTATCATCATCATCATCATCATCATCATCATCATCGCAATCGTTTATTTCGGATTATAATATCCACAAAGATTAACAATACACCACAATTCACACACCTTAAACGAACTTGCATTATTTAAAATCTGTGCATCCATGAATACACAAAAACCCAACACAGCATAATTACGATGATAATTCGGCACCATCATGGCACCCCATAACTCAAATAAAATAGATTTGGGATACATCAGAGTCAAATCTGCTCCCACCTGAGTAGCCATTGTTTTAGATCTTCAATATCAGGTTCCCTTTTAGTAACTTGCAAAGGCAAACGCCTCCTTAGCCTCTTCTAAAGACATCAAGAACATAAAGGCTGATCTAAATTACCTCAAACCACTCTCGCTTATTATACCCAAAAGATAACATTTTCTAATATCTTGATATCAGAGACGGAATCAATGCTCCCCTCTTGCCACAAATACAACACGAGTCAACATCTGCCTGATTCCATGCTGTAGCTTTGAGAGGGAGCACATGAGGCCGGGATTTGGTTAGAAGAATTCTATGGTAATAATCAGTGTTGACAGAAAGACGCCCAGCTGCGCCCCTTGAAAGAGAGAGCAGTAAATAAAGCCTTACTTGAGATTTACGAAGATTTACTTCATCCCTGTTTTGTTCCAAAAAATACATTCATTTAATTTAAGCAGCTGTTTGGAGAATTTGGCAATGCTTTCTAGTTTATCGAACCTACTACAACAACTTCTTCATATACACGAGCCACCCTATTTTATAACAAATTCCTAGTGACATCAATTTTCTTATTAACCTTTTCGGTAATTCCCCGTTTTCACAGAACGACAACACATGCCATAACAAAATTGGCCTCATGTATAAAAGATCACTGAGGTTAAACTATCCAGTTTCCAAATGTGTGCCGTACACTGATGTAGAGGGAGGGATGGCGAGGAGACGGGCAAGAAAAAACAGTCCCACATCTTCTGTAATGCATCTAATGTGCCAAAACGCCATATCTCGCTCCTGTATGCACCTGCAGGGATAGCCTTTCCCCTATTAATCATCAGCATGTGCTCAACAGAGTAACACTTGGAAATTGTTGTGGCTGTGAAGAGGCTGCATATGACCTGCCTCCTCTCCACCCCATGTTTAACAATAGGATTTTTGCGGGTTAGTCGCTGGTTAAATGTAATCTCTAAGTAGTCAAAAGAATCAAAGACATGAGCCAATGAACTTCCAAAAGGTCTGCAGATTCCTCCTCTTAGTGCTAGAAACACACATAACAGCACTGGGCAGCATTTACCTTTAAACCTCTGTATGGCATTCATTCTGAACATGTATTTACTAATATTTGTAACAATCTCAGGGGTTTTGGCAAGGAGCACCAAATCGTCAGCATATCTGAGGACCGGCAACCTTCGGGTCCCACATCATGGTATGTCTGTCTCTGTAACTCCCAGGTAGGATGAGAGTGAGTTAACATATGCGGTGAACATTTAGGATGCAAGCACACAGCTTTGCCTGATCCCTCAATATGCTCACTCAATTTGACCCCCTGTACCATATCCATCACATAACTATGATTCTGCATGAAGAAGCTCCAACATACAAATCAGTGGTTTTGGAACTCCCACATCCTCATGGGTTTGCCAGAGGAGTCTCCTGTCCCGTGGCCAAAGATTGAGCTCAAGTCCATATAGGCCACACAGCCAGGAGATCCCAATCCGGAAACATGCTTAACCAATATCAAATAGGGATTATAACCCTGCTAAATCATACCTGTACCCGCCCTAAAAGCTAATTGAGTGTCTGTGTCTGTCGGAATATCCTGCTCCAGTACTCATACCTCTCACCTCTTTAATAAAATCCCCGAAAAGAGTTTAGCCATACCATCTAACAAGGTGACTGGTTGGTAAAATGACGGGCGAGACTTGTTGCCCTTTTTGTGCATGGGCACAATAATCTGGGTTTTGCAACTCTGCAGAATCTGTTTTGTCTGACTAATCACATTAAATACCTGTACCAAGAATGGAGCCCACAAATCAGTCTGCACACAAGAAACACTTTTTGGCACCACATAATTCCCTGGAGCTCTAAGGGGTCAATGCCTGGCTATCACACGTTCCATTCGCAAACTGAGAATGGACTTCAGTGCCTTCTCCTGGCAGAACATCTCCATTTCCTTCAGTCCAATCCTCAATGATGCCGCTTGAATCACATAGGGTATGAAAGTGATCAATCAATCAATCTAGGGTAGGAAAGTGATCAATAAATCCCTCTCCAAAACCTAGACTTCTGTTCTTTCTAAGAGCCTCACATCAAGCCAATTGGAATTCCTAGCCGAAATCCTCCAAAGGGATTTGACATTGGTCAATATTGCTGCTTCAATTAAGTCATCCCAATTCTTGTTTGCAATCTCTGCTCTTCTTTTGGATAATTCGGTTCTATAATCCCGCCATCTCTGTCTTCTGTCGACAATATCTGGACAGGGTGATTGAAGTACTTCAGAGACTACCCTCTTCTTTTCTTTAAAGCTACCAGATAGCCACAATATTTTCCCTTCAAAATGGCTTCTCATAACAGATAAGCGAATTCCAAAAATGTTATTACAGTTCTCGGCAAATTGGGTAAAAGTTCTGACAATATCTCGGGATGGAGTATTAGTATTTAAACATATCATGAGCTCTGCCATACTTTACCTCGCAGCAACCTTTCAATTGCCCCACCTAGAGGATGTGAGGCATAATTATGGGCAGTGTTGGGCACCTTCCCACACCAAGCCCAAATAACAGAACGCAGATTAATATCACTTGTTTGCTTTCCTGTAATCTCAAAGCCATGGATACAGCCCAACCAATTCATATAAATTAAACCATAATCAATTATAATCCGAAACCTCCCATTGTCAAACAATTTCCAGCAGTTTCAGAGTCATATCTGCCATTTACAGCTCGATAACCTGTTTCTAATAGGATATTCCATTAAATGAAAGCATTAACATAGGTTTCAGGGTCCACCAAAAGGGGTATGGAGAACATGTCGTATGAACATCAAAGGACCAATGAGAGGCTGAGTCCCTGGAGATGGCCTTGATTCTTTACATAATTAAAAGTCAGCACTTGGCCCAGATGTCTTGGCAAACTACCAACACATCATGCATGTTCCCTTCATTGTAAAGATCACATACAATTAGTCCTGCTTTTGTTGCACAAGAAGATCGCCAAACACAAGCTCAGCCTGCACTGTTAGTCCCGATTCTGACCAAGATGTCGCACCGAGATCGCCACTATCCAGGTCACCGAAGATGCATTGCTCATCACGGATAAAGGTGACCCTTGCCTACTGCTTCTGCCCGACCTGTACACTGCCTCCAACAGAGTCTACTTTAAAGAGCTCCTCCTAATACTCACCAGCTGCATGGGTTTCTAGGATGCTTTGCCTCCTACCTCACTGAAAGACACCCACTTGTCGAAATGGGCTCCAACCGATCCCAATGCCATTACATCATCTATTCTATAGAAAGCCACAAGGGACCATCCTCTCTCAAATCATCTTCAACTTGTACATGGAACCACCAGGGAACTCCTTGATAACCTTTACTTCAGGAGCCACAGGCACGATTCCATATGCAGCATTCGTCTAGATAAGATGTTTTTCCCCTAATACCACACTTGATTTTTCTTTTGTCGCTCTCTGCATCCAATGAGCAATACGTACAGCCCTGCTCTTCCACTAGATCTTCATACTAGGGATGGTCTAGGCTAGGGCCATGCACCGTATGTTTTGCAATACAACTCCCATCAGCCCTAGCCGCCAATGTCAATGGTGAGGGATCATGGGAGTCACAGTCGAAAATATATGGCAAAATGCAGGTTGCAGCCCCTTGCTCTAGGCTAAATGGCACGATGAAGGTGTCCATCATTTCCTTGTGTCAGATTTAATATGCTGTCTTTGTTGGTCTTTGAAAATTCCTAAACACTAAATAAAAAATCAATAAGAAATGATCCACCAACAGAATCACCCAGCTCTACATAAAAGTAAGCTCAGTCAACAAGGTCCATCAATTGATCTCAGCCTTCCAATCCTTGAAGCTGGGGTGGCAAGCACATACCACAAAGGCGGAAATCCTCCACCTCAGGGATTTCACCACTCACACTGAAGTCCTGTCTTACATAAAAGAGACTGGACAGCTTCCCTCAATACTTGACAGCCAGCACAAAGTCTATTGGCTTCACCATTGACTGCAACCATTTGTTCAAGTCAAACATTATGACAAAAAAACAGAAAGCCAGCCCATTGCCAGGTTGCTCTCTTTCACCAAACCAAGACCTTCATCCCAGCTAAATATCTCCAGAATGTCCGAGCCCGGACCTCTCACACTTGGCTGGTGGCAATGTGCTCCTTGCTGGAATCCTGTCCTCCTTCCTTGCCCAAGTGGAAATTGCCCAGCACACAACCGACCCTCTCATCACAGGAAGGAAGCAGTCCAACCACACCCCCCACCCTCAGTGAGATACAGCAGCTACCGCTGCACGCCGGTATCACCGTCCAAACAACCTACATCATATCCAATGTATGGCAACCATTTCCCCATCCTAACTCGCCAAAAGATTCACCATCTCGGATGCCTCCCTGACACTAGAAGCCAAAACACTGCCAGAGTAGAATCTTAAATAAAAAGCAAAGAGAAAACGGCAGCTTTCGGTCTCTTGAACAGCATACCTGCTCGCATCCGATTGGCCCATCTCTCCTGCACAGGCGAAGGAACCGAAGGCCCCGCTGATCAAGGAACTCCTCATTGCCCACTGACAGAAACTCTCCTCTACCCCATCCTTCTCCTCCCCTGAGCCCAGCCTGTCCTTCCATCTCTGTATTTCCCCCCTTTTTGCACGGCGCCCCATTGTTTTTGAACTGGGTTTTCACTATGTAATTTGCATACATGCATGCATACACACATATAGATACATACAGAGAATGTGTAGGGATTTCATAATTAGAAAACATACCCTGTACGAATGTTAAGGTTTCACAATTCCTTGAGTACCACATTTTATGACTGAAACCTCAAAAATCAACATCACTGCCACTTCGTCGGTCATATTCAATTGTCTTTAATGAACAGTGTTAACCTTAATACGGAAATCAAAGACACACAAATGCCAGTGTCTAATAAACGCAACAACATTTCAATAAACATGGCATTTTTTGTATGTCAGTGACAAAAATGCATTACCACTGCATTCCACACCAACTGCTGCTAATCTACAACACAGAGCTAGAGTCAAGGCCCTCTCCCGAATATACGCTGGCCCTTCTTAATGGGACAGTCGCAGGACATGCCATGCACATAGCGCCACTCTGCACACGCGCAGACGCCACCGACCTATCCCGCAAGCTGAGAGGGCACGTCCTGCAGGAAGCGACATTTCCAACACCGTTCAAAAGTCTAAAGCCTTAACAAAGTACAAATTACTCCATGATCATGTACCAGAAAAGAACATCATTTTTAACGATTTGGGCATTTTAAGCATTACGTGAAAGCAGGACAAAGTATGTAAGTATAAATATCATAAATAACACGGACAGGGGAGCTGGGCTGATGCTAAATGCTGGAGTGGAAAGTAGCCCCCCCACGTCCCCCCTACCCCACCCCCCCCCCCTCTCTCTCTCTCTCTCTCTCTCTCTCTCTCTCTCTCTCCATCTACATATCCACCTCTTCATCCACCCAACTCTGTCTCGTTCTATGTGTCTCCATCTTTATCTATCCAACTCTGTATCTAGCTATCCCCTTATCTACCCAACACTGTATATATCTGTCTCTATCTACCCAGCGCTTTATCTGTGCCTATCTGGCCAACTCTATATCTATCTATCCATCTATCTATCTATCTATCTATCTATCTATCTATCTATCTATCTATCTCTATCTGTCGCTTTCTACCCAACTCTTTATCTTTGTCTAACTGCCCTTTTATCTACCCAGCTGGTTATCTGTCTATCTGTCTATCTGTCTATCTGTCTGTTTCTGCGTCTACATCTTTATCTACCCAACTCTGTATCTAGCCATCTGTGTATATCTATCCCTTTATCTACCCAACACTTTATATATCTGTCTCTATCTACCCAGCTCTTTATCTATCTATCTATCTATCTATCTATCTATCTATCTATCTATCTCTTTCTACCCAACTCTTTATCTATCTGTCTCTATCTATCCAACTCTTTTGCTGTGCCTATCTACCTCTTAATCTTCCCAACTCGTTACCTATCTATCAATCTGTCTATCTATCTCTTTCTACCCAACTCATTATCGTTCTCTAACTACCCTTTCATCTACCCAACTCGTTATCTGTCTATCTGTGTCTATCTCCTTATCTACCCAACTCTGTATCTCTCATTCTATCTCTGTATCTACCCACCTCTTTATCTATCTGTGTGTAACTACCTCTTTGTCCAGGTCTTTATCTTCCCAGCTGCGTATCTATCTATATCTCTTTATCGATCCAACGTTCTATCTATTCACCTCTCTCTGGACACCTATCTCTCTCTACGTTTCTATCTTCTCTACCTCGCACGCTCCCATTTGCCGCTATTTCTTTCTCCCCGTGCCAGTTTCCAAACATTCCCAGCAGTGTTTTGAGTCACTGTCCCAATAAAGCAGCTCCGTAATAAAAAAAAAACAGCTGTATTTAGCGCCGCCGTTTTTTACACGAGCTCGGCAATGTTACAAGCACACAACTACATTTAGGAACTTGTTTTCTGACCCACAGAATCACAAACATGTGACTGTTTCCGAAATGAAATCCCGGTGTCATTGCCACATACGAGAAAGGACAACACATATATCATTGGCGTGGAAAAGATAACGCGGTGGTTTAAAATAGTCCGGAATGCTTATTTGACAGCCAATTGCATTTGCAAACTGGGCACTCAGTGAGCGTCTTTCACAAGACATCCACACATTCGGCTCGCAGGCTGTGATAATTGAGAGCACTGGCTGTTCTCAAACAACACATTATTCTGAGCTAATTAAACAGGGTTTCATCAATGTGTTTTTAGTGCTGAGCCCAGATTTCAGACCTGGCAATTCTCCCTATCAAATCAGAGAATAAGAATAACCCGCAGCAGCACAGCTGCAGCAAGGCCCGGGAGCCTCCTCCCCAGCAGCGAATCGCTTCCCTCGGCTGTGCGCAGAGACCGCTCCGACCTTCAACCTGTGCTCCAGCAGCGTCTGAAACCCGAGTCTATTCAGCCGGAAGCAGGGATCAGTCTGATGTGGGATTAGGAAGGGACGGGATGCGTTTCCCATGGCGGCCAGCGGTGGCGCTGCAGGGTAAAGAAAGGCCGCCACAACATTTTCACGCTCAAGATGCGGCAAAAGCGTAAGGCAGGAAGCATGCACATGACTAGGAGCTTGGACTGACACACATGCATAGACGCCCCTAGAGGGGGCGAAGGGGGCAATTGCCCCCCTATTTTCTGCTTTGCTGCCCTAATTGGTGGTCTGTACTCCCTCTGGTAAAGAACTCTTTCCAGGAGTCTTAAAGCATACATGCCAACACCCCCTCCCCCCGGATTTAGGCGGGAGAAATTATTGTTATTTTGCACGTTCTCCCACCTAAAAGAATTCTGTCCCTAATGCATTCCTATGAGAAAGTTGTCTCCCGATTTCTATGATGAAATCTCCCTCCCAGGTGCGTCGGAATGTTGGCATGTATAACAAAGGTGCTCCTCGTTGCCCAGCCATCATTCACGCGTTTGCAGGCCCTATTTGCCTAGACTGTCCTTTCTTCTGGACTGAAGGGACCCCACAGGAATTAAGGGGCCATGAATATCACTTATGTGGAGGGGGGGCTCACTGCTAAAAGCAGCTTTCTACATGCTGGGCACACTATTGTTTTCCAAATGTGCAGCTTACACTTGCATAGAAAAAAACAATAACGGTCCTACTAGGCCTTGTGTTATTCGGATTGTGCAAGTGCAGTAAAAAGAAGAGCAAGAGGGAGGGGAAGAGACGGCCAGAGCGGAAGGGATAATGCTAGGGAGGGAGGGAAATGAGGGGCAGAGGACGGCATACAAGTGCGGGGGAGGAGCAGGAGGGGAAGAAAAAGACCACTGGGGATGGACAAGTGTTAAGGCGAGCTCAGGAGGGCAGGTGCCAGGGGACACAAGGGGTGGGGACCCCATGCTAGGTGCGAGGATGGGGGCACCGGACACCATAGGGAGGCACACCACACCAGGCTGGTCAGTGTAAGGGGGCCCGGAAGGGCAAGTGCAGGTTAGGGTGCGTGCTGGGCTAGACTGGTAGAGGAGGGCCTGGTGCCCAGTAGGACTCAGAAGGGACCAGGCAGCCAGGCAAAGCCTAGAGAGGGCGTTAGCAAAGGAGGGGGAGAGGGAAGGAAGAAGCAAAAAGGAAGGTCTTGAGAAGCTTCCGGAACTTAAGCAAATCCAGCTTAAAGATGAGAGGAGCAGGGAGGCCATACCAGAAGGAGGCTCCTGCCAATGAGAGAGATCCTCCCCCCACTCTCTGCTAGGAAAAGCATCTTATCTGCAGAGAGTTAGACCAAAGGGCTCTAGCAGGAGAACGAGTTGGATGTAGCAAGGTCCCAGGCCCCAGAAGGCCTTGTGGATGATGCAGAGGGTCTTGAACTTGATCCTCGCAGCCACAAAAGCCATTGGAGAGAGTTTAGGGCTGGAGAGATGCGGTCCCTGGGCTCGAGGCCAAGGATACGTCTTGCAATCATATTCTGGATTAGTTGAAGGGGGCGAAGGGAGGATAAAGACAGATTGAGGAAGATGCTGTTGCAGTAGTCCAGCCTAGGGAAGACCAGAGCTCTGGCAACATTGAGTTTCTGAGGGAAGGTGAGCAAAGACAGAATGCCTCTGAGGAAGTGAAGCTGAAAGTGGGCCTTCTTGGCAAGGTCCGCGATGTGAGGAGAGAAGGAGAGAGAGGAGTCAAAGATGATGCCCACGTTTTTAGCCTCACAAGAGGGTGAGGAGACGGGACCCAAGGAGGTCCACCAGAGAGCAGGAGGGAAGGAGAGAGCAGGTATCCCAATGAGTAGGATCACAGTCTTACTGGAATAAAGGCAGAGATCGTTAGCAGCACACCATGCGTGAATAGCAGCCAGACATCCAGGAATGAGAGAGGAAGAAGAGGAGGCATGTCGTCCACATAACACTGGAAGTGAGGAGATAAGGTGGAGATCAAGTGGGCCAGAGGAGGAAGGAAGATGTTGAAAAGCCACAGAGAGAGGATAGAGCCTGAGGGACGCCGCAGGTAGAGAGTGACGTGAAGGAGAGGATAGGGCCAAGTTGAACCTGGGAAGGTCAGTCAGATAGAAAGGAAGTTAACCAATCCAGCTTTATAAGGGTGGCATGATTGACCATATCAAAGGCAGAGGAAAGATCAAGAAGGATGAGAACGGAAGGAGAGTTGGAATCAAGGTTTGAGAGCAACTCTTCACAGGTGTTCAGGAGAGCAGTTTCTGTGCCTCTGGCTGCTCTGAAGCCAGACTGGTGGTCGTGGAGACAGCCAACAGATTCAGTGTGGTGGGTCAGTTGGGAGATGACCAACTCCTCCAGTAGTTTGCCCAGTAAGGGGGTAATGGAGATAGGGCAGTAGTTAGCCGGGCAGCAAGGGTCGGCGGTAGGCTTTTAAGGAGAGGATGCACAAGGGTGTGCTTGAGGGGTAGTGGGACGGAGCCAGTGGCAAAGAAGTGATTGCAGAAATCAGCCAAGGCAGTAACAAGGGAGGAACTGTTGTCTTGGATAGTTCTTGAAGAGTAGGGGAGCACCTGTTTTGAAGAGACTTTCATAGAGCGGACTAGCTTAGAGACCTCATCCAGTGCTACGGGCGATGGAGGAGGAGAGTAAAAGGGAAGGGAGCAGGGGGGCTGAGGGAGGCCAGACAGCAGGTGATGGATGAGGGAGAGGAGAAGATGAGAAGGAGGACTGGATGCCCAATGTTTTAGTAGTGAAGTGGAAGGCCAGTGCAGTGCAGAGAGCCTGGGATGGAAGATGAGAAGCGGAGACTGCACTAGGATTGTCGAATTCCTTGCAGATTTTGAACAGTTCAGCCATGTTGTTGGTGGCTCAGAGATGCGTGCTTGGATATGGGACCTCTTCTTTGAGCAGATGTAGAGTCTGTATTGCCTTTGGAGTAGGCGACAGGCCAGGCTGTCCGTGGATGTGCTTGAAGCGAGCCACTTCCGTTCAGCAACTCTGTACTTATGTTTCAGAGAGCCTAGGTCAGAGTCATACCAGGTGTTGTGCTTGGAGACAGGCTTCATGCGGATCCTCATGACAAGGGCAAGGATGTTAATGGTGTTGGAGATGGAGAGGTGAAGGTTGGCAAGGGCAATATCAGTGTGAGAGTCAGTGGCAGGAATGGGAGGGGAAATGAAAGTGGCGGTAAAAGCAACATCTGACACTTGCTTAATCGGTTAAATGGTGCAGTAGGAAACTGGCAGTGCAGGAAGAGGCTTAGCCGGGTGTTAAGACGGATTTCTGAACTCTGTCCTGGTGGCGCAGAAGTTCAGAAGGCCAACCTAATTACTTGGAACAGGGTAACCTCTGGACAAGCCAGACCACAAGGTAGCGATTGCGGCGGTCAAGACTAGGTCTCAAGAGGGGTGAGGGTGACTGAAAGCCCGCAATGAGCACACAAAGCAAGGACACTTACAAACTACTCCAAACAGGTGTTATATTAAAAATATATACACATTTATTCCAAGGCCTTTAAAACAATGACCGTAGCGAGAAATCACAATACAACTCTAGTAAACCAACACATACCATACCAATACAATATATATACAAATACAAACAAGTCTCAGGCGTTAGATGCACGAAATGTGTAGTCCACCTAAAAAGGGAAGGAAAACAGGCAGTGCGAAATAATGCTTAGACCCAGTCCGCCTTCAGAGGCACCTAACTAAAAGGAAGTCCGAGCCCTACGAAGAGTGGAGCCTTGTGCTCAAAAGTACCTGCACACGCTGGTGCCAACGGGCAAAAGGGGGAGTCTCTTCGGGGGAATCAGGCAGTTCAGTTTAGTGCACAAATGAAGAAGAACGGAGTTCCGTGACTCAAGCGCAGCCTCCACTGTGGGCAGAAGCAGAGCGCGAGTACGGAAAGGCGTGCTGTTTTGACACAGCGTGGAAACGCTTTGGGGTCCTGCAGGTGGGCGACCAGTTCCTAGCTATGTTACTCACTGTCCCTGATGCAAGCAGACCCAGGCTTCTCCGCGTCAGTTTCAGTCGCTGGCAGGTTCAGGAGAGCAGGGGACGTCTCGTCGTCGTGCTGATTCAGCAGCAGCAGAGTTGAGTTGAAGATGTCCCAAACGAAGTGAACCCACACAGTTTGTTACCACAGCAGGGCAATGGAGCGGCCGTGTGTATCTGAGCCAAATGTACACTACTCACTTCAGACCTGGGTACGCCAAGTGTACGAATCGTGTGAGAGTGACAAGGACTTGAAATACTGCACAACCTGGCGGCGGTTACAGAGCAAGACTCCTGTGTAGGCTGGTCAGTCTGCTGGATGGCCCAGAGACGCTTCCGAAGGCTTACTAGCAGTAGATGGTGAAGATGCCGAGAATAGCTGTTCCCGCTATTCCAAGGGTCGAAGTACCAGTACAGGCCTTCTGGTTCGATCAAAGGTGAAAAGGGTTTCACAAGGCGACAGCAGTGCAGAGGAGCAGTCCTTCAGCGGGTCACCAGCGATTCCTCGGTTCAGCCTCTTGGTTGCAGGATACTTGGCTCCTGTATTCATTTGTTCGTGAGAACTCAGGAGATCGACATGGTAGTGGTGTTTCCAGCCCCCTCTTATCCACGGTTCCCTTCATGCCAAAACGGAGGAGACCCAATGGGAGATCCGCTCATCAACACTCACACCATACGTGGACCTATCACGGACCACGGTGGTCCCAGGCATTCACACCACCCTAGATTCTCTGGCACCCAGGATGTGTATTGGGACCAGGCATCCCAGCCCACATCCTGGAGGCACACACCAGACATGTAGAAGCCTGCAAAAGCATCCGTGTTTCGCGGGAAAGTACATGCCCAAATAAGGAAGGCCCCGGTTCGGCTCGACCTGGGGAAGGTGAAGGGAGCAAGACGGTCAGCAGACAGGACAAAGGAGCCTCGTGGTCTGGCCATTTTGGGAGCCTGGCCACCATTTTGGGTTAAGCGTGAGAAACGCACTTAAAACGCCAAAAGGAGCTCAAAACACAAGAAACGATCGCTGCCACCATTCCCGTCCGTGAATCACTTGCACCGATCAGTTACAATCCTAAAAGAGTATCTAGGGCCTTTAGAAGGCTAGAGACCCAAGAGAGCAGTAACTTAGCTTACAGTGCCCTCTTGTGTCATGTTGCACGAAAGCCGCAACATGATAAAAGAAACTACGGAAAACAGCGTTTCCCGGTACTGTCTGTCGTAAGGGCATGTCAGTTTCCCCGTAAGAAAGGAGCGAAAGCCCAGAGGAGTGCGGCAGAAGGCTGCACTTCTCTGGCAAAGTCGAGAACAAGGTGAAAAACAACAGCAAAAAGTTTAGGGGTTGCCCCATGGAAGGAAAATTACCTACAATTACGAAATCTTTCCTAACACCGGGGGACCCAAGAGATCCCAAGAGAGAGGAAAGGAGAGAATGTTTAGATCAGAAGGAAGGTGTAGTGAGAGGGTTTGAGATAGGTATGTCTGCTGAGATGAGCGCATTGAAGGTGTGTCTGGCTGAGTGGGTTGGACCGGAGGGAAGAAAGGTGAGGGAAAGAGAGTCACAGAGGCTGAGGAAGAGTCCAATGGCAATGAACCACGTTACAGTGAGAGCGAGGACATCAAGGTCAAAGTCCTCAAGAAGGTGACAGGTGTCAGAGGAGTGTTTAACAGCAGAGCAAGAGTTGAGGGTAGCTAAGTGAGGTTGGTTGCCAACTTTTAAGGTCTTTCGAGCCTGGGTACAGGGCAGGGATGAGGTACACCCGACAGTGGTGACAAAGGGGGAAGGACGTGGTAGAAGGAGGAGTGGCAGAAGAAAGGAGGAAGTTGATGAAAGATGGAGGACGCCTATCAAGAAGAAGGAGTTTGGGCTGAGAGCCTTGGGCCATGACAGGTCCATTTTGGTAGACATTAATGATGCATCTAGAGGACGGGGAATGGGCCAAGAGTACTTCCCATCTAGTTCCACCATTAATGGGCTAAAAAGAGAAAGAGGAGAGGACTGAGATCATATGGGAAGTCCATATGTCCGAGGAGGGAGCAACAAAGAGGATGTCAGTGACAATCTGCCTGGAAGAAGCGTTGATATAGGTGGCAGCGATGGGCAGGCCTGGGTTGGAGCCAGGAGTTCTTTCTTGAATTTCTTCCTTCCAGGCTTTGAAAGAGAGGTAGGATAAGTGTAGCAGTTAGAGTAGATAGGGGAGATGGAGAGCATCATGGAGGGACAGAGCAGAGAGATAGAAGGGGAGAGAGAGAGAGAGAGAGAGAGAAAGAGAGAGAGAGAGAGAGAGAGAGAGAGAGGGAGAGAAAGAGAGAGAGACAACGAAACTGCACAATGAACTCTCCAGCCGGCCCAGCAGCAAGACAGGTGGAGACGAATCAGATTCACGTTGTCAGAACGATTGCGGAAAAGGGGGGCTGCGCTGCTCCAGCAGTAGAGGAGGTAGGAAGGCAACTCAGTTGTGCTGAAACCTTCTCTGAAATACAAAGAAGGGGCTTTCAATCATTAGTCAGTGGGCGCTTTTTGTGGTTGCATTAATGCCGACTTTAAGCTCAAGGGCTTCAATGGTAGGAACTTAGCTGAGCTGCTGAGTGGGCATGTGCAGAGTGCATGCGGATGCTCCTCTTGGGAGAAAGGTAAGGGTGGGTGGGAAAAACCAACACAGCTAAACAATTGCATACACCAGAATTATGTAGCAAGCCTCCACGTGCCTGACATCACCATGCTCTGGAGCCTGAACACGAAAAGTCAGCAGTAGCTCAAGTATTCAGATGCCCAGTCACTAAGCACTTCCTGTGACTGCATTGATGGTAACTTAAAGCTCAAAGGGCTTCAATAGCTGGACCTAAGCCGAGCTGCAGAGTGCATCATGAGTGCAATATTCTAATAAAATGTGGTGCATCCAACACAAGAGGGAAAGACCCAATGACCAAAACAGCACAGGAACACAGGCTCAGGTTGTTTTCGGTGGTCTATCTCCACAAGAACACTATACCTAGTGTTCAAATAAAGCAGGAGATTGGTCACTGTTAAAGCCATGCCTGCTTCCAGGCTGCAATGAACTCTGGTCGAACTTCCTCCAGGTGGGAATTGGCTGTCAAATTTGGTGGAGTAAACCACTGGATGACAAAAGAACAGCAAGCCAGTTGAAAAATCCTTGGGCAGCACCCGCCATGCTTCCGAATCAAAGGCATCTGGTTGGGGGAGGGCTTCATGGCCCTCTACATGGTGGCAGTGTTGGCACCATGCGATCTGGACAATGCAGACTCCCAGTGTGCCAGAGGTATTAACTGGCGGACTCTCCAGAGAACTCCAGAGCAAACTGTAGCCACCAGAAGATCAACTGATTCCCTCCAGCTGCCTCTCCATGCCTCGCTGTTCGAGGTGCCCTGTCTGCCGATGCAGACCTCAGTCGGCCCACACAGGAGAGGCTCTCCCCCTGCTCGCAGGACTCCACAGCCGAGTTCACCGCTTGGTGACACAATACCTCCCAACCCTCCACAGTATCGCTGGAAGCTCAGAAGCATCTCTCGGTACGAGAGAGGGGAGAGAAATAAATGACTCCCCCTCTAGAGAAAAACTGCTGGTGCAGCAGGTGGCAGAATTGCCCACATGCCCTGGCAGGACATCTGCTGTGCTCTACTGATTGGAGCAAACGTTGAGGGTGGCCAGAGAGATAACATACCCGGCAATGAGGTAAGAGAGGTGTTGGGTCATTGTGCTCCTCCCCAAGGATGTGAACGTTTTTTCTCACGGGGGGGTCTCAATAATGAATACTATTTGTACTAAGTATGCCCCCTTAAGAGAAACTATTCCCAAGACAGTGCATAAGGTTTGGTATACTGCACAGCTCTCAGAACTTGAAACAGCATATATACACCTTGAGATGGTATTCTTCAAAGTTGCCTGAACATGCCACTATGGCGAAAATAGCCCTGACTAACTAAAATTTGATTTCCTAGTAGTAACAATTACAGCTGCAGCTAATCATCCTCAAGAGCTATTCAGAGTGATAGCACATTTGTAAAAACTAGCACGACTACTTCAGTGAAGGAACTGTCAGCAGACCACGCAAATGCCTTAAACGTTTTTTTCATGGATAACATTTCGACTATTCAGAAAAGCATTAAGTCTCAAAGGGAGTTTGAAGCCACAGTGCCCATGAATATCATGAATTGGAATACTGTATTAACGGAAGGGGGACCCATCAAGAGTATATCGTTTACTTTTAAGCCGGTATCAGATGAGAATATCTCCACGCTTTTGCTGACGCTAAAACCTGTGCCGGTTGATCTGAAACTGTCGGTCATCCCTCCTATGTTAAAGAAGTCTAGTCCTGACCAGAGGTCGAAGTGAGCGGGAGCGGTCGGGAGCGGTGCTCCTCTACTTTTTTAAATTACGTTTTACAGCTCCTATACTTTTATTTTAAAAAGAAACCATTCGGGAACGGTTTCATTTTAAAATAACACTGTAGGAAGAAGTTGAAACTTTCACGTTCAGTGCACTACACTGAACGTTCCCTTAAACAGCAGGCAAATGTGTTTGGGGGTTTGTATTGTGTGTCAGAGGGGGCAGGGCAATGTGGTTTGTGTGGAGCGGGGCAGGCTAGCATGGAACATAGTTCCACTACTTCTTTTCTTACACTTCGACCACTGGTCCTGACCCTGAGGACCACAAGAACTATCGTCCTATTGCAGGCCTTCCTAGGCCGGAAAAACATCCTGGAAAAAGTGGCCACAGCTCAGTTCCAGAATAATATTGAAGGAGAGGACTTGCTACACCCATTACAATCAGGATTTCGGCCTACATTTGGGATGGAAACAGTGCTGATGGAGGTATGGGACGTGTTGTTGCAAGTAGGCGATGAGGATAAATTATCCCTGCTTGCAATGCTCGACCTATCCACAGCGTTTGATACAGTGGATCCCTGGATCTTGTTAGATCGCTTAAAAAACATAGGGAATGTTGACACATGTGCTTTGGATTGGTTTGTAACATTCTTGGCAGGCGTAGACAGTGTGTACAGGTGGGAGGTTTTCTGCCAGAAATTCTCTCGCAATGTTATGCTGTCCCACAGGGCTCTGCGCTTTCCCCCCTCCTGTTCAATATCTATCTCCGCCCATTGATGGACATACTAGAGAAACATCATATCAGCTTCCAATCATATGCTGTCGACACGCAGCTTTACATCAGACTCGATGATGTGGATAATGCACCTATCAAGGTGGGTAGATGCCTGGAAGAAATAGGGGTTTGGATGGCATTAAATTGGCTACAGCTTAATTCAAATAAAACAGAGGTGATCCTCTTTGCACCAAAACACCTATTGGAGGGGAATAGCAGTCCGCCTCCACCTCTATTTCTGGGTTCAAAACTCAAGTATGCCTCTAAGGTAAAAAAATAACCTGGGATGCATATGGCAGAGTGACTTGGGCTGTGATGGTCAAGTCTCAGCTAAAGTTCAGTCAGCATTTTATAACATTCTAACATTCGGCTGTTACGACAAGCCCTCCCCTATGTGCATGAGACTGACTGTGTCCTGGTTGTGGGAGGCCTAGTCAACTTGAAATTAGACTACTGCAACAGATTCCTTGTTGGAGCCCCGGCTAAACAAATTCACAACCTGCAAGGGGCACAAAATGCAGCGGTCAGACTAGTGTTTAGTGCACCTAAAAATACCCCAACCTCAGGCCTCTGCCGCTCTCTCCGTTGGTTAGCAGTGGAGGATTGTATAAAGTTCAAGGTTGGCTGCTTGGTGTTTAAATGTATTAATGGTCTGGCACCAAGTTACCTGAGGGACAAGTTGAATCTATACCATCCCACTCGACCCCTAAGGTCGGAAGATAAACTTCTACTTATTATCCCCAGGAAAAAATGTGTGTTCAGGGGAGATTGTAGATTTTCAGTATTTGAGCCCAGATTGTGGAACAGTCTCCCTGTGAACCCAAGGAAAATGAACTCGCTCTTAACATTCCAAGCAGGTTTAAAAACTCATCTTTTCAAATAAGGTATTCTTTTGTTTTGACCTCAGTACTACTATCACCATGTGATTGACTACTACATTTTGTCTGATGACATATTCCATCTGCGCCAGGATTCGATTTGGTTTGTTGTGTGCGCGTTTACAAATTTCTCAATCAATCAATTTCTCAATCAGAGTCTGCACTGCTCGTGAGTTCCTGCAAGCACCAATGTTAGCGGCTCTACACAGTGAGAGTGCTCATGTGACAGCAGGTCTGAACAAGTCCAAGCAAAGAGACATTAGAGCCGAAAGAGATGGCGTTGAAGATGAGGTGCCAACATCCATGGACCAATGGCGGCAAGGACTTCAATCTAGCCCGGGACTACAACAGGTACCGCAGCTCTTCCATAGCAATCCAGTCCCAGAGTTTGATGTGGCGGGGTCACCGGCTGTGCTGGGACCGTGATGGGTGCTCTATGGTGTGAGCATTTGGGACAACACCAAGGGCTCCATGCTGCTCTTTTAAGCCGGCAGTGAAGCTCACCGCCTTTTTTCAAAACAATGCCACAAGGTAATGGGTTATATGCAGACACCAAAGTGGCCTTGACAAACTATTTTGCACCAATGGTTAATGTGGACTATGAAAGGCTCCAGTTGAGACAGGCACAACTGGAGTGAACAGAATCGTTGGATGCCTTCTGTACCTGGTTGAGTGATCTGGTCACCTCATGTGCGTTCCAGTATGAAAAGGTAGAGATTAGAAGCCAAATCATCCAGAAGTGCAACTTGTGACAACTGGCGAAGCACATTTTGAAGGTCCATGGCCTGCCTCTAGTATGTATTCTGGAGCTGGGGAGAGCACAAGAGCTGGTGAACATGAGAGCATCACACATGGAAGATGCAACAAAGGGTATGAAGATCAAACAGGCACATGCAATCAAGTCTACGCCCCTATGCCATGCAAGAGAAGAAAGCCTGTCCAACTCAACAAGGATATCAAGATCCAATGACATCATTGTGTGACCAGTGTGGTAGACCACTCCCACATCCCCAGGAGTGTCCAGCGATGGGAAGAAAATGTAGGCAATTTAGCAAGATGAACCACTATGCAAGCATGTGCCGGTTGGCATGGTGTTCATTTCCAATTTGGCTACAATCACAAAACCTCTTAGGAATGTTATCTGCAGTAATATAATGTGGCAGTGGAATGCGACCACTCAGACAGCATTTGAGAAGGCCAAAGCAGCCCTTTGCAGAGGGCATTACAATGGCATTCTTGAACCCCCATTGCCAATCAGAAATGTTGGTCAATGCAAATCGAGCAGGAGTGGGGGCACTGCTGGCACAGGTGAATGGTGAAGGTGTTCGAAGGCCAACCACATTTGCCAGTAAAGCGCTGAAGGCTACGCAGAGAAGATGCTCACAAATTGAGCATGAGGCACTGGCCTAGCTATGGGCTTCCGGCATTTTCATATATATGTGTTTGGGTGGCCTGTCACCATGGCCACAGACCATGGACCATTGCTGCCTATACTGCATAGCTTCACCCTGTGCCTGCGACTGAGATTGGAGAGATGGATGTTGCAAACGCAGGACAATGGAGTGAAGCTACGTTTTGAGGCAGGGGTGTCAAATCCTACCGATAACCTTTCGAGGCATCCACTGGTTATGGATCCGAAAGAGGCTGTCCAGACTTTGGAGGATCCAGTTAACATAGTTACCAGGGCTGTGGTGCCTTGCTCAATATTGCTTGAGGGCATTACAGCGGCAACAAGCAGGCCTACAGAAATGCAGCAGGTGATAGACCAACTATGTGAAAGACAGTGGAAGATGTGGGCCAATGCACACCAGACACCTAGGCATTTAGGAGTGGACTCTGGAGAGTAAGAGCTGAACTCTCATGGGGATCTGAAGGGGTGCTGTTAGGAGATACACGGATAGTCATTCACCAAGCCCTGATTCCAGCAGTCGTGGAAAAGGCACACAGGGGCCACCATGTAGCGGGCAAGACCAAGGCAAATGGTGCCAGGCTGCTGGAAGTCTTTCTATACCTCCACCTATGCAGACATCTGAAAGCGTAGAGGAACCGTTGCAAGGCCTGAGTATGGACTTCGGAACCATTCTACAGAACAGTCATTTCCTGCTGGTCCTCAATGCGTTTTCAAGTTATCCGTTGGTGTGATTTGTTAACTTGAAATCAGCAGAGGTGGAGATTCCTGTCATTAAGGATATCTTTGCAGCACATGCACTGCCGCAGTCTTTGAGGACGGAAAATGGTCCACCTTTCCAGGGAATAGTGTTTATGGAATTCCTGGATGTGGAGCACAAGCGCATTGCACCATGTTGGCCAAGGCCATTGATGATGTGGAGTGGTTTATGTGCACTCTCAAGAAGACATTCAGGATTGCGATGGAAGAAGGCATATCTCTCGGGAAGGCACTGACTACTTTTATGATGGCATATAGGACAATGCCTCACACATCCACAGGTATTTCTCCAACGATTCCGGAATATTGGTACCGAGTAGTGGGAAAGCTGGATGCAAGTGGACTAACAGAGATGCAGCAAGAGAACAATGACCTTGAATCCAGTGGCAGGCATCTGGTGCCGTCCCCTGACCAAGTGGGGGATACGGAAAAGGAACATCACTCACAAGTTGGATCTGCGTCATGAAATGGCCCAGTGGACAATTGCTAGGAAGAAAGGGTCTATGGGCATGGTCAGAAAGGTAGGTGAAAAGGTGACCCGAAACTCCAGTTGGTTTAAGAAGGTGATCCCGGGGTCCACAACAGGGATTAGCAGGAGTGAGGCTGATGACGAGCCTGATGCCCATGAGAGCGGCAGTGAGGAATTCCATTTTCTGGAGGTTGTGGCAGAGGATAATACAGGACAAGGAGTATGACAGCAGGTGAGATGTGAGGAAGAAGATATATGCTAAGTGAGGAGATATCTGAGAAGGGAACATAGGAGGATGCCGGCAAGGTTGGATGACTTTCTGGTAGAAAATGACTAATAATAAGGGTTCAAATGAAAGTCATATTCTATCATACTGAAGGTCAGTAACTAATGCTTGTATTATGTAGTTTGTTATGAGGGTGGTAAGGGATATAATATGGTCTGCCCGTACATGCTGCAATGTAGTGCGGACGTGATGTGAAGCCCTGAATTAAAGAGCCCAATCTTACCAGAGATGGGCAGTTACAACACCACCCTCTGTGTGAAGTGTGTGTTTGGTCCAGGGCCACAACGGGCCTACAACAGGGTGTGTCTATGGATCCCTTAATGAGCTAAAAGTAACTGCATTACCAACAGTGCCCAGGCAGAAGGCAATATCATTTTAATAAGTATATGTATGCGTGTGTTGTGTGCCATTAGTGAGTGCATGATGATGAGTGCACATGTGAATGAGCGAGTGCATGCTGTGTGTGCATCTGTGTGAACATGTGTTTGTGCTGGGCCATGGAGCTGCTTTTGGCAGGAGGGGGGCTCCCCCACCAGCCACAATCAACTCCTTTGCAAGGTGTTGGGACGGGGGCAGGTGGCAGGCATCGATTTTTTTTTACTGGGCACCTATGTTAAAGCAAGCATGGTCAGTGTTATTACATGGTTATTACATGGTAGACCGCCATTTTGGAGCAGCCAGTCTAGCCATTTCCTACTGTGGCATGTCATTTTGTATAGAGCATCTTTAATAAAGTAAGCATGAGAAGTGTTATTATGTTGCTAGACTGGAATTTTAATTCAGCCAGTCTAGCCATTTCTCACTTTGGCATAACATTTTGTATTGGGCATCTTTAATAAAGGAAGCATGATCAGTGTTATTACTAGCCTAGACTGGCATTGTGGTGTAGCTAGTCTAGCCACGTCTTACTGTGGCATGACACTTTGTATGGGCATGTTTGATAAAGCAAGCATGATACATGTTATTACATAATATTATGTGGCTAGACTGGCATTTTGATGCAGCCAGTTCTGACATGTTTTCATCCTGTGGCATGGCATTTTTAATGGTAAAGTCGACTGGAGTATGTGTACTGCCATGCCTTAGTATAGTCTCATTACTGGCATTATGCGCAAAGCAAACGTGAGTATACAAGTATGTTCTTATATGGGAATAATGGCATATGTTGATGCTGCTGACATGGAAATGTATGGGCACAGCCAGCATGAACATTTATTTATACTGGCATATATTTTGGGCAAAGGCATCATGAAAATGTGTTGGGGGAAACGCTCCTGTCAATTTATGGTAACTTGCATCTATTGGATTTTTTCACAAGTTACCCTACAAAACAAATTGCAAACTCTTCAGCTTTTTACACAGTTTTTCAAAAAAAGTGTCCTGTAAAATGCACCATCTTAAGCCAGTATTGTAAACATTTTCTCGGGAGGGGGAAATCCCCTTAAGTCCCCCTTGATTGGCAAATGTATACACCTCCAATTAAACAATTCCCCAGCCACTACTGGGATGTTCTGTAAGAAATGGAAAACTGTAAATTCTATGTGGACAAAAGTGAGACTCCTGCAACCATTACTAGCGAACCAATGGAGCAGTGTCCTCCTTTCACCTGTACTTGGCGCCTGTATGTGATAGTTCATTTGTTAAACAGACTGTCCTTGACTATCATTTGTAACAGAGGTCTGAGTGACATCTCTTCTGTTAAACCAACTCTTTTTGATTGGCTATTACTTAAAGGTGAGCTCGAAGCAATGTCTCTTCTGTTAAATACCACATCTAACTACACAGTATTTGAAGCTGTGCTGGCAGTGTTGTCCGCCTGAGTTAAAAGAATGCAGTCTTTTGCTGAGTGCAAATGTTGAAAATGAGTTAACATTTTTAGGATGTTTATTAATTTGGAGCACATCTTTATTGTCTTAACTCTACTCCGAAAATGCTTGTCACATTTCTTTTAAACAGCTTTGTAAAATATAGGCATTCTTGTTGACCTTTGTTTAGGGTGACCAGATTTTCAAGACGAAAAACCAAGATGGCCAACAATACAAAAAGGATCACACCCACCTCCACTCACTCACCATTGACAACCCCTCCCCCAAACACCTTTAACACACCCCGCCCTGCACTATTTCCAGCACTGCCCCTCTATATAAATTATATATCGTGTAAGTTGTGAGGTTTATGCATGAATGTCAGCATGTCAATCAAAAAAGGAGCTTGTGTTCTAAATGATTTTGCAGGCCTTGCTGGCTGCTTCTAAGCTGGTCTCTGTGGCACAATCAGTAAATGCGTGTGGCTGACACCAGAAAAGTTGAGGGTTCAAGCCTATCAAACGATGGCAGAATTCTGACAGTGTTATGATGTTTATTTATTTATTTTTATTTATTTATTTTACATTTTTATTTAAAAAATGTAAACAATAACAAGATACATAGACAATTGCAAAACAATATACATCAAACGCAGTAAGGAACAACAAACTATGTACAGTGAATGATACCCCCCTTCCCCCCAACGAGTCACAACATATCCAAAAGATCAAGTTCAGTACAATAAAAGAAATTTACACCAAATCTTGTTGAATAAAGCACTTTTCTTCTCCCTATGATACAACACTCTCTCTATTTCCGCCAGATCATGCATTTCGGCCACCCACATCTCAATTGTAACAGGAGCAGATGTTTTCCAGTTTCTCAAAATCAGTTTTTTCCCCACCAACGCTCCCCGGAAAACCCATTTTCTCTGGGAAGTACTCAAGTCATCCAGTTCCTCATCACTACCCAGCACAACAGTCTTAAAATCCAAATTCATCCTCACATCAAGAACCTTCTCACAAATCCGATCAAATTCAAACCACATACCCCTCACCCTTGAACATTCCCACAACATATGTTCCATGGTCCCAATTTCATGTACACATGCCCAGCATTCAGAGTTGTCACTCATCCCCCTCTTCATCATTCTCTCAGGCGTCCAGTAGGTTCTATGTAGAATCTTGATTTGACGTTTGTAATCGTTACTCGTGAAGTTGTCACCCTCCGTTTACCCAAAACTCAGGACTGTCACCTTCTTTTTCCCTAAAACCAGGACAGGGCTTTAAAAGTAAAAAATCTCTGTGAACTGGGGGAACAGAGGGCCCAATTCTGGGACAGTCGCCGCAAAACCGGGACGTCTGGTCACCCTACCCTTATTTGATGTGTCACAATCCCGCCCACCTTGTATTTGTGCCCCCTGTTTTGCCCCCCTATTACTGATTTCTAGTGATGCCACTGCGCACGTCCCTGTGTCATGATAAGAGCTATGCTCGTACATTGTCTGGTGGGTCTGAGAACAAACAGTCAGATTTGAAAATAGCCTTAAAAGACAGCCGAGGCCAACTAAGAGCACAGACGTTTTTTAACAAAGTGTATTTAGTTTTCACTAAGGTTTTCTATATTGCCAAATATCATATCATGATGTGTTTAAAAAAAAGCTAGGTGTGCTAATAACCTCTCTTTCTCTCCCTCTCTTCACCTCGGGAGTCAATAGTCACCTGACTCTTTCCACAGAGGTACACTTTGGCGAGGGCAGTAAGTATTTACTGTTCCTGCCTTGAGACTATTACAGTCACTGTCAAGATTCTGTACACTGTACTCTGTCATTAAAACGAAAAATATAACCAAGAACAATTGAATTCACACAGAGGTCAGGAGCAGGTCTAGTTGAGCATTTGCAAATCCCTGTAACGCAAAAGATGTGCAGGTCCCCCTAATTTGCATGTGTCTGTGATTTCACCAGAAGTGATATCACAGACTTTGACGTAACGGGCAGTGACATCAGTCTTTGATGCTCGAGGGCAGTGTGGAAAGTTAATACGTTTTAATAAGAATTCAACAGAGAAATGACTTTGTGATGTGCATTCGCTCAATGGCCACTACTATTATCATCGATCCATAGGTCGTTCCTTGCTATCTAATGAAGTTTCCGCGCCATAGAGCGTTCTTGATTTTCTTACGGTTTTGTTTTAATTTCTTGCCTGCTCTGCAGATTATTGGCGTCAGAACCAGGTTTCCAACTGATAAGCAAAATTGTCGATTATGTGCAAAGATAAACCGGAAACTTTGAAACATCTGATATTATATCACCAAACCCTTGAGGGTCACTCATTTTGGCCGGTATGTACATTCCACAGAAATGATTGCCTCTGAGATGTACTGGGAGCGTCTCCGAACAGGTACTCATTCACTGGGTCTAGCTACTATAAGTTTCTTTTTTGCTCTGATTGTGAGGAATTCGACCATCCGCATAGCGGGTGTGCGCTTGCCTGGGCTTTTTTTAAATGAAATTAAATAATGGTAGATCAACCTTTGGAAAATGGGTGGGGATAATGCACACACATTTTCCTATGCTCACTGCATGACATACATATAGACCTGGGTACTCTGGGTGGACACAGCCTACAGGCCTCGCTTGACGAACTGCCTGCTGCCTGAGACCAGCAGCTGTCTCCGTCTTGAATTCTGTCGCAGACACACTTCTACAAGCGCAAGGTACATTGTGGTAGTGTCCTCCTGCTCCTTCTCCGAAGGCCCCTGGTGACATTTTATGACCGATGATTGCTCCCTTTGTGCTGAAACCAAGTATCTCTCAACTATTGCGATTAATTACTTTACTGACTACCCTCCTGTCAGTATCCAGAGAGCATCCCTTTTCCTTCTTGAAACTGTCTGTCCTTTGCATTCCTTTACAGGGTGGGTTGTATTTTGTAGTGTGATAGAACTGTCTGTTGAATGAAGTAGATATGTTTATACATCCTTGACTGGACAGTCCCTTTTTATCAATGAGTAATAATTGTATTTTTGCTGTGTTGCAACTGACCAACAATCCACGTAAACCTGCTGTTCCATCCAGGTACCAAAATTGGACAATGATGTTTATACTTTGCTTGTGTTTCCAATCTGTTCGGATCCATTCTGGTGTATTAGAGGTGTGGGGCTGATTGATGGTTTAGTAACCGATATTCATCCCTGGACCACTGGTGCCCCGGAAGTTGATTTGTCACACTGATTAATTAGATAAATGAAATACTTTTGTTGAGTGAATGATTTACGAATTCACGTGCAAATAATTGGCGCTCTAGTTAATGAATTAATTTTATTAGGATTAATCATTTGAGCAATGTTTGCATTGTGTCCTAACTTTGTGTTTATGACGTGTTTTTATACTGGAATATTGAATGTATTTACATGTGTTGTCATGATTAATTTGTTAAGTACTAATCATACCATGGTTTACTTGCCTTAGGGTTTGATTTCTGTGGTTTTATATCAAAATACTGACAGTGTATTTATCTGTCCTCGTGTTGTATATTCATGTGAAAGGTTTGTAGAAACCGTATCACTTTAATAAAAAAAATATGTATTTATTATTGTTATTATTATTGCAATAACCTAAAGGCTTGTTTGAATTATGTTCATTGAGAGTCACTTCTGGAGACTTCATATTTGGGCAGTTAATGCATTGTGAGATAGAGTGATTTGCCCGGGTGCCCGGAACTTTAGTTAAGTGCTGAAGCCAAAATATGTCCTGCAACTTAGGTACATGACCACTTATCTTGCCAGGGACTAGTTGGTAGATGTATGTTTTAATGTTTGGATTCCAAGGATGCTTTGTTTTAGGGAGATTACTTATAAAGTACAAATCCCACAGAAAATCATATACTTTTAGAAATATGTTAAGTTAGAGAGTCTAACTTGAGCTTTATTTTTCTAGTCTTGAATTGAAGTGTCCGAGTACCAGGATACAAAGTACTAATATAAAAATGTCATGAGGATTTTACAAAAAGACTTGACAATAGATAATCTGTGATAAACTCAGGTCCTTCTAGTCATTGTTTGACACATTTGTAGGATGTGAAGAAAAGGTAAAGTACCAACAACAAAAAACCTGCTTTCTATGGGTTTGGCGGAGAATCCTCGGAGAATGTTATCCATAGGGAGGAAGCCAAGATCGAATAAACTACATCACTTTGGGTCTGCTTAGCTGCTGATGTGGGAGTGTGATCGTGCTAAAGAGGAGTGCTTAGTCATAGTTCGTTAGTGTTGATGTGCTAATGGCTAATGCCTGTGACAGCCGTCTGTGAGGGTTTGTGTGTGTGTAGTGTACAGTGATAGGAGGTCTTAGAGGGGATTAGGGAAGTCAGGGACTAGGGCAGTAGGCCTTACAAAGCAAAACAACCTGCTACCCGGCACTCTCACCAATAGCCTCTTGCAGACAGGTCTCATTTCACAAGCTCACATTGCCACTCTCAATACCCCCCCCACCTCTCTCTCTCTCTCTCTCTCTCTCTCTTTCTCTCTCTCTCGCTCTGTCTTTCTCAAATAGATACTTTGCATGTGCAACAAAACAAGCATCTTTTAGCTGGCAGACGAGGGAAGGGGGCAGTCTGGAAGTTTCACCCAATCATTATAAGCTGCTTGCCAAAGGTTATGGGAGGCAAGAACGTTTGGTTCAGAGAAAGGCCTACTTGAAATTTATGGGCCGCAGTCAGCCATTTCGCCTTCCTTATTGTGCCGGTTGGCAGGCTGTGAGACGCCTCAAACATCACTCTTGCATGTGCATGCTGTGCTCAGCGGCCTGCTGGGAATTCTGCCTGTCAATGGCAGGGCCTGTCTTGATCAGGACAAGGAGGCGTTCACTGGGCAGTCAGCACAGGGGTCATAATCCTTGCACGTTATTTCCTGCTGTCTCCCACAATTCCCAAAATTCTTCTCAGACAGGCCAAATGGCACTCCACCCCACATTGGGTCAACAGGTTTTGGGGTGGTTCTAAGGTTTTGAGATTGTTTTGAAATGGGAGAAAGTCAGAGGGAACAATGTTTTTTGTATGCATGTGATAATTCTGTGATTGAAACAGCAGTTTTATTGTTGCACATGATATGTTCCTAAGGAAACATTACTTAGTACCATGTTGAAAGAATCTGGGCATACAAGAACTCCATGTTGTTTTATTGTACTTCTCTTCTGGTATACATACTGGCATAAAAAAGGCATTTGCACTAAGCATTCAATATAAGAAATTGAATAATAAAATACTTCATTGACATAGTTTAATGTGATGTGTTGCACTAAAAGTGTTTTCTCGGTTGTTGAAATGAATTATGAATTTGAAGGCTGTATATTTTAGGGAATTACATATTTCAGAATAAACAAATTATGATAATTAAACAGTGACATTTATTGTTTATTTGTGAGTGAAGCAGTTACATTGTCTAGAACAGCAGCACATAATTCGGTAGCTCACTGGTGCCTGGTTGCGGCTTTTAGAAGCAATTGAACCTATCTTGTTTCTTATCATCCAAACATTAACACTTAATAAGGGACTTGTTTGAGACAAAGATGACTCCTATGAACCATCACTATGCAAGAGCTGTTCCTATGTTCTGGCAATAACAGAGTGATTGGTAAATAGTTGTAAAGGTCTGATGAATTTCTTGTGGTATCTGGTTTGGCGACCTCTCTAACATAGCCGCCTTATCATCTGATGGTTGGTGAGCGGAAGGCTGCCCACCAAGGCAGTCACGCCGTCTCCGAGCGCTGTCTGCGTTCCCCTGTGTAGGGTGCGTGTAAGGAAGTTTCAGGCACATTCTGTTTGGAACTCTGGACAAAAATAAGTAGCGTGCACACCGATAAAGTGCTTGTTATCACTGTGACAGAACACATTGTAGTTCCAGATCAGTCCAGCCTGCCAGGTCACACCTACTGAAATTCCAGTGGGCCTCAAGCGCTGGTGGACCAGGGAAAGTGATGTCAATGGTCCTTCTGTCACCATTGTGGGCACCAGAGAGCAAACACAGTAAAGTAGAGGATGTTCTTTGATTGGTATGTTAAAGTGCCTGCACAGCCCAGTGACAGAGTGAGCGAGTGGGTGAGTGAGCAGGAGAGTGAGCGAGCCAATCAATGACGCTGAACAGTTGAATGGAGTGTATAGGTATTGTGAAATAACTTGGTACCTGGAGTAACACCCGGACCAGCAGGTAGGTTATTTGTAGGTTTATTAGTAAGTTTGTGCCAGGAAGACACTGGCACGTCCCTTCATCTCCAACTGTGCAAGATAGAACCTGTATTCAGAACATAACATCCCAACACTCCACACTCACTGACATCACACCATTCCACCATCAGTGATGTCACCCACACCCAGAGACACATTACAACACTTCTCCCTCCTTACATTTCTTGAACAAGAAGGAATTCAAGCAAAACTATCACCCAAAACAATCCCCCACAAGTACGTGTGGCCAGCACGTAAATGCACCAACGAAACAGACCCCAGATATGTGCCACAAAAACTGGCCACCTGGAGCTCGCTCACACCTCCAACTGTCATGATGCCTACCTCCACGGAGCCAGGTCCGACCCAGCGACCCCACAGGCAGGCATCATTTCCCCCAGGGAAGTGCCAGCGGGCCCAAGCTGGGGCCCTTTGGACGCAGTCCTGGCGCCTTAGGCGCCAGGCTCATGTTGGACCTCTGTCCTGGCGCCTTAGGCGCCAGGCTCATAAAGCTAGACATGTGTTCAAGTGTTTTTATGTGCACTTACCTGATGCAGACCATGCTGCCACATCCAGGCCCTCTTGAGGCCTGAATGGAACTACTTTACCTGTGGGACTACTTTCCACCCGGGTGTGGTCGGGGAAGGATACATACCTGATCGGAGGAAGGATACATACTTGGGACTTCTTCCAAAGCTATTTAAACCACACCCGATCAGCAACTCACGCTTCGTGTTGTTCTGCTCCTCGCAGCTGGACGCTCACCGTGTCAGCCCCTGCATCTGGACTGTCAGCATCCTGGGTCACCTGCAAAGGGAGACAAGAGACCTTACCAGCTAAATCTGCACCACAGAGACATCACCGACGATCCTGAAAGGGAAGACATTATTTTTTAAAAGCATTTCATTACGATCGCTAAGACATAAGCATTAGCGCTTGCTGCAAAAAGACAATGAACATCATTATTAGGCTTGGACTTTTGAACTTGCAACAGAACTTTTACAGAGCCTTACCTGAATAGTCAGGCTTACCTGAACTCCCATCAATCCTCAATCCAGTGAAGTAACTGGGTTTCAACGCGCCCCTGCATCAGAAGCAGGATGGGGAGCTCATCCTTCCTGACCCTAAGGTGAGACTTCACGGGGAATCGTGGAAGGGTATCGTGGAGGGTTGGAAGAGAGTGGGAGGCTTGAGCAAAACTCAGTCAGAAGGTAATACTCCCTTTTCATGCACAGGGGAATATTCCTGCGAGCCGGAGAAGCCAGAGTAGAGGGCCCTTCCTGTCCATCTTCAGAGTCCTGCGCTTCACCATTGAAGAAGCATCAGCACTCGAAGCCAGACCTGCGCCTCCGTGGGAATCAGGTGAGCGTTACAGAACGCAAAGCCTACCCACAATTTCCCACCTGGGCGCTATGGAGACTTCCGAGACTGACCAGCTGGCCCAGCTTTTGGGGGAATTACGGGCAGAGGTGCACTCAGCCCGCCAGGAGACTAACGCTTTCAAAAGAGAACTGATCTTATCCAAGGAAGGAACAGATGACCTAGCCAAAAGGTTATTACAGGCCCAGGCAGGGCACACTTCTTTACCTAATTCCGGAGACATTTCCACATCAATGGGTTTGAGTAACCCGGTACAAATTAATCTACCTGGACACATGCCTTTGGCCCCGCCTGAATGTTTTGCGGGGGATCCCAAGAAATATGCCGTCTTTATGAACCAATGTCGTTTACACTTTCTATGCAGACCCGCAGCCTTCCCTAACGACCAGACCAAGGTAGCCTTTATACTATCTTACCTCAGTGGCAGTGCTGCCGATTGGTCTATTCCATTGGTAAATCAGGATGCTCCCATTCTACAGAATTTTCAGGGCTTCCAGGCCAGCATGGAAAGATTGTTCGCTCAACACTCTCAAGGACAGGCCCTTGATAACGAACTGCTATCCTTACGACAACGTAATCAGGATCTTCTGTCCTACATAGCCACCTTTAACAGACTGGTTGTGGAAACTGGATGGCCAGAAAGCAAAAGGATCACATTGTTTCATCGAGGCCTGCGCGGAGAGCTTAAGGATGTTCTAGCTCAGATAGTAAACCCACCCCAGGTCTGCGCAGACTACATTGACTTGGTGGTTCAAGTTGATCACAGACTTCAAAATAGAAAAGCAGATCGGTTCAAGTATGAAAACCGAGCACCGATCAAAACCCACGCTAACTCCAAGAGTACCGACGTATCTGAACCTATGCAAATCGGTGGTGTTAAAGGACCATTAACGCAGAAAGAACGAGAGAGAAGGCGGCAAATGCAACTTTGTCTGTATTGTGGGACTTCCGGTCACTTTCTTCGAAATTGTCCAGTTAAACCACTTAAGAAGGTGGTTGGAGCTACTGATAACGAATTAGTGACACCTGATTCGGGAAACGACCTAGCCCGGCAAGCGTAGGGGTCCGCTTGCCGAGCTTGAAAACTAACTCTTTGACCTCGCATTTTGTCATGCCAATGGTGCTCGTGGACCCAAAACAGCCTCAGCAGTTGCATGCTATAAAAGCATGCATCGACAGTGGAGCTATTGGAAATTACATAGACCGTGAATTGGCTTCCAGGATTAAGCTTCCTCTCCGCCCGAAAGTAACCCAAGATGTCATTACTACAGTAGATGGAACCGAAATAGCCTCAGGGCCTGTAACACATTCCACTGTTGAAGTGACACTGGTGGGTCAGGATGGACATCGGGAAGCAATCGTGTTTGATGTGATCAAGGCCCCACAATTTCAAGTAATTCCTGGAATTCCTTGGTTAGAAACACATAATCCCAGAATTGACTGGCGAGCAAAGAAGATACGTTTTCCTGATTGTGAACATACTTGTTATCCAAGAAATCCAGCTATGGGTCTAGCCTCAGCAACTTCCACCCCTGTACAGCTACCGTCAGAAAGAACAGGCTAACACGTTACCTCCCCATCGGTCTTATGATTGCCAAATCGATCTGGTACCCAATGCTCAACTACCTTGTAGTAGGATTTATGCTCTTACGGAACCTGAGAACCTGCATTTGCGTCAGTATTTAGATCAGTACCTAGCCAATGGTTTTATTTGCCCGTCCAAGTCTCCTGTCTCTTCAGCTCTGTTCTTCGTGCCGAAAAAAGAAGGCGACCTTAGAACGTGTATAGACTATCGCGCCCTAAATCAAATAACAATTAAGAATCGTTATCCTCTGCCCTTGATCCCTGAGCTTATCGACCAGGTGAAAGACGCTTGTGTGTACACCAAGTTAGATCTCCGAGGAGCGTATCACCTGGTGCGCATAAAAGAAGGCGACGAATGGAAGACTGCATTCCGCACCAAGTTTGGGCTCTTCGAATATCAGGTGATGCCCTTCGGTTTGTGCAATGCACCTGCCGCCTTTCAGTACTTTATGAATGATGTTCTTCGGGAACCTATCGATGTCTGTGTCATTGTTTACATTGACGACATCCTGGTGTACTCTTCTTCAGAATCTGATCACAGAAAACATGTTAGGGCAGTTCTTGAGAAACTGTGCCAGCACAGATTATTTGCAAAACTCGAAAAATGCGTTTTTCATACCACAGAAGTTGAGTTTCTCGGATTCATCCTGACACCTCAAGGAGTCCGAATGGACTCGCGAAAGGTGGATGCCATCCTCAAATGGCCATCTCCAAGCTCGGTGAAGGGAGTTCAGAGCATGCTCGGCTTTGCCAATTTCTATCGAAGATTCATCCCGGAATTTTCCCGAACAGTCCATCTCATCACCGCTCTCCTAAAGAAAAACAAACGCTTCGAATGGACTCTTGAGGCCGAACAAGTCTTCCAGGACCTAAAAACCAAATTCACCTCTGCACCTGTATTGAAGCACCCGCACCCAGATCTCCCGTACATAGTGGAAACCGATGCATCCAGTTCGGCCATGGGAGCTGTCCTGTCGCAAAGAGACCCAAAAACTAACCAACTACACCCAGTGGGCTTTTGGTCCAGAAATTTTCTCCTCCTGAAATCAACTACGCAATTACCGATAAAGAGTTACTGGCCATCAAATCTGCTTTCAAGGCTTGGCGTCACTACCTTATCGGGGCAAGACACACCATCACCGTAATTACGGACCACAGAAACTTACAGTATTTAAAAACGGCCAAAGCTCAATCTTCACGACAACTCCGATGGGCTCTATTCTTTGCGGAATTTGATTTTGTAATTACCTATTGCCCTGGCTGCAAGAATTGAAAAGCGGACGCCTTATCCCGGATTGGCATGGAAGAACCTAATTCGAGCTTAGAACCTGTGCCCATCATACCTGAGCAAAGAATCTTAGGCTTAACTTCATTGCAAACTATTGAGGATATCCAAACGCAAGTAAAACAACTTCTAGACTCTTCAACCTTACTGGAATAGAGTCAAAAGGGTCCTCATTACACCGTTAAGGATGACTTACCCTACTTCCAGGAGCGGTTGTTTCTGCCAAGTAAAGAATTGCAAGAACTTGTTATTGCCCATCATCATGAATCTTTAATGGAAGGACACCCTGGTATCGCTAAAACGGAGGAAAAAATCAAACGCCACTTCTGGTGGCCTTCTTGGAGAAAAGACATAAAGTCTTTTGTACTGTCTTGTGGAATTTGCGCCCAAAACAAGGCTCAAAAGAAAAGGCCAGCCGGCCTACTTCAACCCTTGGATATTCCACCGGCGTCATGGCACACCCTGTCAATGGACTTTATAACAGATCTGCATCCTTGGGCTGGTTACAACACAATCCTTGTAATTGTGGACCTATTCTCCAAAATGGCCCACTTTATCCCTTTAAAGGGTTTGCCTTCAGCTTCCACCTTGGCAAAGGAATTCCGGGAGAATGTAGTTCGCATACATGGTTTCCCTTCCATATTAGTCTCGAATCGTGGAAGTCAATTTATCTCACATTTTTGGAAGAAGTGTTGCCAACTAGCACAAATAGATGTGCGGTTATCCACCAGCCACCACCCCCAGACCGACGGACAGACCGAGAGAACCAATCAGACTCTCGAGCAATATCTTCGGTGCATGTTACACCAATCCGAGTTAAATTGGAAAGACATCCTTTGGATCGCAGAATATGCATACAACAATTCAGTGCATTCTGGAACCGGACAAACCCCCTTTTATACTTTGTATGGTCACCATCCTCGGACCTCTGACCTAGATCCACCTCTGACCCTGGAAATGCCCGCAGTAAATCATCTGCATTCCACAATAACCCAAGCCTTCAAAGAAGCTGCAACTCATTTACAGCAAGCCAAGAAAAAGTATAGAGAAAACGCTGATTTGCACCAAAGTAAAACTCCTCCTTACCAAGTAGTTGACCAGGTATGGCTAGCAACTAAACATGTACCCCTCAAGGGCCCGCAAACCTTCAATCCCAGATTCATAGGACCTTATCCCATCAAAGCTATAATCAACCCAGTGGCCTTTAAACTGGATCTACCGTCCAACATGCGTATTCATCCAGTTTTTCATGCATCACTTTTGAAACCAGTACAACCAGGAACCCGATTGTCCAAACCTCCAGATCCAGTTCAAATTGAAGGGGAATTAGAATTCGAAGTTAAAGACATTTTAGACTCCAAGGTGGTAAAGTCGAAACTCTTCTATCTTGTTGACTGGAAGGGATATGGACCTCAGGAGAGATCGTGGGAGCCTAGTAACCATGTCCACGCACCTCGATTAGTACAAAGGTTTCACCGGAGATTTCCGAACAAGCCCAAACCCCCGGAGGGAAGAACCTTGGGAGGGGCCTTGAGGGGGGTACTGTCATGATGCCTACCTCTAAGGAGCCAGGTCCGACCCAGCGACCCCAGAGGCAGGCATCATTTCCCCCAGGGGAGTGCCAGCGGGCCCAAGCTGGGGCCCTTTGGACGCAGTCCTGGCGCCTTAGGTGCAAGGCTCATGTTGGACCTCTGTCCTGGCGCCTTAGGCGCCAGGCTCATAAAGCTAGACATGTGTTCAAGTGTTTTAATGTGCACTTACCTGATGCAGACCATGCTGCCACATCCAGGCCCTCTTGAGGCCTGAATGGAACTACTTTACCTGTGGGACTACTTTCCACCCGGGTGTGGTCGGGGAAGGATACATACCTGATCGGAGGAAGGATACACACTTGGGACTTCTTCCAAAGCTATTTAAACCACACCCGATCAGCAACTCACGCTTTGCGTTGTTCTGCTCCTCGCAGCTGGACGCTCACCGTGTCAGCTCCTGCATCTGGACTTCAGCCACACCTGTCAGCATCCTGGGTCACCTGCAAAGGGAGACAAGAGACCTTACCAGCTAAATCTGCACCACGGAGACATCACCAACGATCCTGAAAGGGAAGACATTATTTTTAAAAGCATTTCATTACGATCGCTGCAGCGCTGCATTTCACTCACCTTTCCTGGGTTCCTCCATCTTCAGCAGCGATCATCCGGATATACAGCCACTTCCCAGAGCCTAGAGAAAAAGACAAGAATAAGAGGTGAGAGAAGGAAGGGAATAAGACTTACCTGTTGGGTCATTCCCATTTCATTTCGGGTCTTGCCGCTTCCAGGCATTTTCCGGACCCCGGCCCCTATGGGGAAAAAAGACAAAGACATTGAATGAGCGTATGCAAAGACAGTTCCCGAGCGCTCATCCAGAACTAACCTGCCATTTATTGGAACTGGAACTGCACGTTTCACTTCGGGTCGGTGCCATATCTCCGGCATTCCGAACCCCGACCCCTAAGGGGAAAAAAGACATAAGCATTAGCGCTTGCTGCAAAAAGACAATGAACATCATTATTAGGCTTGGACTTTTGAACTTGCAACAGAACTTTTACAGAGCCTTACCTGAATAGTCAAGCTTATCTGAACTCCCATCAAACCTCAATCCAGTGAAGTAACTGGGTTTCAACGCGCCTCTGCATCAGAAGCAGGATGGAGAGCTCATCCTTCCGGACCCTAAGGTGAGACTTCACAGGGAATCGTGGAAGGGTATCGTGGAGGGTTGGAAGAGAGTGGGAGGCTTGAGCATAACTCAGTCAGTAGGTAATACTCCCTTTTCACGCACAGGGGAATATTCCTGCGAGCCGGAGAAGCCAGAGTAGAGGGCCCTTCCTGTCCATCTTCAGAGTCCTGCGCTTCACCATTGAAGAAGCATCAGCACTCGAAGCCAGACCTGCGCCTCCGTGGGAATCAGGTGAGCGTTACACCAACACTCACAATAATTGACCGAATGCCAACCAACTGAAACCAACTCTAACGGAAACTGCGCCTCAATTAGCACTATAACCAATGACACCCATAACCTACGTGGCACCCCAAGAATATGCACCCTAACTGTGCCTAACAATGGACAATAAAGAACCATAACCATGCCAACAAAGAATACATCCAACTCCACTGCTTCCCCACAAAACACTAATAATGAGGAAACCATCGAAGTAGAACAAGGGCTAACTCCTCCCTTAAAACCTGACCGGAATACACTCGAGAAGCAAAAATAATAAATTACACACTCTGCCTGTTTCAAGCTGCCTAGAGCCTGCTTCACTCCAGCATTCCCCAAAATACAATACCTAACACGCCAAACCATCCATGCACCAACAACCTTCCACACTAGTCTGCACCCTAGGGCACCAGGGCTGCCACCCCTGGGCACAATCCCAGCTCACCAAGAGCAACAACAAGCACACCATGCCAACATCAGTCCACAACAGCACCCATACAGAGCACACCTAACACACAAGAACACCATAAGAAAACACAGTCCAACTAATCCGCGGCAACACATACTCCTTAAGCCACCACACTACGAGACCCAGGTCCCCACCAACTGCCCGTGACAGTACACCAAACACACAACTAGGACCCCTAGTCCAGCCAAACTGCACCACCGCAGCACACCAACACTACAACTCAGGACCCCTAGCCCTTGTCAACTGCACCACTGCAGTGCACCAACACTACCAGTCAGGACCCCTAGTCCAGCCAAACGGCACCACTGCAGCACACCAACACGACCAGTCAGGACCCCTAGTCCTTGCCAACTGCACCACTGCAGCACACCAACACTACAACTCTACAACTCTGAACCCCAAGTCCTAGCCAAACTGCACACACAGCACCACATCACTAACCTATGGGACCCCTAGACCAATCATAGGCTACCATAAGGACAGCTATCCCGCAACACACCCGGTCACGGAAAACATCCTTTACACAACACATCCCCGCAGCATAATCACTTAGCTCCTATAATCATTCCCAAATTATTGACTAACCCGTCACAGCCTATCACATAAGACGAGGAACAATACAGGAATAATTTAATGATAATGCTGCATTTCCCTTGTTGGCAATCAATTATGAACAATGCTGATACGAACACAATGCAACAATTAGGAATTTAACCATCGCCCAAGAAGACAACCCACCCGCAAGTCTTTTGTGGACCAAAACCCACTAATCCAACCCACCCGTGAGTCACGGTCGCCAGACCATTAAGCTCCCTGCCGAAAAAGAAAATCATGTTAGAACAACAGTACGTACGCATTTTAAATTTCACAGATCCAGGTAACGCTTCCAGGAAATATTATAGTCCCTCCTGAAAGATATTATGTTATCATTAGAACAAATTTAACAATAACATATAAACGCTACAATATTATAACCCGCCACCCAAATTTTTAAGTCCACATGCAAGACAAATACGTTACTACTAGCATATAGCAGCATAATCAATTAAAAATATAATTTGAATGACATCACACCTAGGCCACAACCAAAAACACACACTTCCAACTGGCCGATAACTACATTCATAGACCACGACACCACCTGCCATTCATACTAACCCGCCATTCATAATGACCCATTACACACATGCACCGGTGCAAGACGCATACAGGCCACAACAAATACACAGAACATCACACAACAGGCTTAACACCATACTCTTACTACTGTCCTTGACAGACACGTGTTGGCCTTGTCCTTAAGAACAACACGCAGGAATCCAAACCCGACAGCTCCAGGTTTCCAAACTGCACACCGGAACTCCAGTAAGTGTCCAAAGAGGAACACATGCCAGTTAATCCAGAAGAACACACAGTCCTCAGGGGATCCCTCATCACACCCTGTAAGCAACAATCCACTATTGTGCTCCATATCGTCCTAGGAACGTCCCTGACTCCACTTGACTCCGTCTTTGAAACATCAATACTACACAACTCATAATCACCGGCTGCTTTAATCTGAGAAGTCTTGAAACAGTCACTACACGCACTACTCCTCACATGAGCCGGTACTCCGACGTGCATGACACTCAAGAACGCGGCACAGTCAGCACGTTCGTAACCTCTTCTGCGTTCCAGCTGCCCACGCTGAAACGCACAACCTCTTCCGCATTCCAGCTGCCCACGCTGAAACGCGCAAACTCTTCCGCATTCTAGCTCATTACCCTGGAAAGCATCGTGATAACCCCCCGACATCATCATTTCACTGAAGGCGCCACAGCGAACGTATCTCTGCTTGCTCCCCATTCCTCACGGCTCTTCTCCCTTGTCCACTGCGCCGGGAACCTTCATGATGGGCACTCTCCACCCCCACTGCCACACGTACGGAGCAGCCTCACAGCGGATCACCAAACACCGGACCTCCTCCAACCAGCAATGTACCCGGCCCCACTCTGCACTGCCTGAGGGGCACAGAACTGTGCCTCCCCCCCTCGAGCAGGCTCAACGCGGAGAGACCAGGACACGCCTTCTCTGCTACTTGCTGCACGCTTCCAGCAGCTTCTAACACCGCCCGGCCTGCTTGGGTACAGGCGCTGGAGCACAGCACCCCAATGGGGTACTTTGCCAAAGGGCACCTGCACCTTCACTGCACACCAAACTGTGTGCTGACCAGCAACCCCCTTCCCTCTAGCAGGGGGAGGCACGATGAACTCATGCCTTGGACAATCCAGAGACTTCAAGGAGACTCCTGCATTCACAATACCCCTTGTTATGCACACAGATTATGTGCATTTCAGCTCTGCTACCAAATACCTGGACACTCGAGCTCAGCACCACCCGGCCTGCTGAGACTCCATCCGCGGCTCAGGAAACCAAGAGCAAACATAACTGGCATCACCACGGGACGTGGGTACATGGAGGGCGATGTTCCTGGACTTCAACTCCTGTCCCCTCCATGACAGAATCCCATCCTTGTCGCCAGTGAAATAACTTGGTACCTGGAGTAACACCCGGACCAGCAGGTAAGTAATTTGTAGATTTATTAGTAAGTTTGTGCCAGGAAGACACCGGCACATCCCTTCATGCCAGCTCAGATCTCCAACTGTCGAAGATAGAACCTGTATTCAGAACATAACATCCCAACACTCCACACTCACTGACATCACCACATTCCACCATCAGTGATGTCACCCACACCCAGAGACACATTACAACACATTGCTTTCTACCGCTATGCCAGTAGAGCCAGGACACAATGATGACGTGAATTTACTCAATAGCATCTCGTCAGCAACACACAGTAAAGGACTGCATTTTGGACTGTCTGCAGCTGAATGAGACATTTATTGGGAATAGGCAGCTGGACTGCTTACATGCCATTCTAACAAGGGTTTGCTGAATGGTACATGGAGACATCGCAACTTAGCAATGCCGGATAGCTGGCCGGTCTCTTGTCACGTCCAGACTCTCAGTTCTCTCAAATCAAGACATAGGGCCTCATTACAAGTGAGGAGCTGAATGGGAATGGGGAAGGTCCGGGCCCGGGTTCCTGGAGGGAGGAATTACCGGGCCCTCTGAACTCGGAATGGCCTGGTAATTCCCCATTCTGGGAACCCGGTCCCGATTTTGGTGGAAGCCATGCTGCCACCAAAATCCAAGATCGTAATGCGGTCCATAATCTCAGTCTCTTAACTATTCACTTTGGATCTCCATTCCTCTGGGATCAGGTCATCAGAAGCAGCAGCCATAGAGTGAGGTAATTCACAATAGGCTCATGCACAAAAGAACAGTTTTTAAAAAGGGGGTTTATCGAAGAATTTACAGGTTAGGATATTAGATAATACTGGGCTATGTGTGTCATTGAACTTATTAAAAGAATAATTTGATTCTTTCAAGCAGCACACAACCCTTTTTCTAAACTTACCAAGCACCGAGATAAAAGCTCATAGTCTCAAAAGTCAGGATTCTCTATACATTGTTTTTTTTTGTTTTGGAAGGCGGGGGGCGGGGTCGTGATAATGCACCACGATTGCGTGGGATCAAGGTATGGAGTCATGTGTTTTGAACCAAATTATCCTTCTTTAATATACAATTCCTCGAAGAGGAAGCTAGCGCATCACTAGAAATAGAACGCTGTGGGTAGCCAGGATTCCATTTGTACAACATACATTAAGGCCTTTATTTAATCATCTGGCACTTTGGAGAACCTCTTGTTCAACCTTGATGCCCCAAGTGTTGGGCGGCATAAGGGAATGCACAAATAACATGGGCATGCCCTGCCTTGACTTTAAAGCATGTATGTCGCCTTTTCCTTCCTAGGTAATAGCATATGGCACGCGGACCCTACTTTGATCCCCACAAAAGATACAATGATCTATGTGGTACCTAGATGGGAACGGTCTGGGGAGGTTTGCAAAGGTGAACAGTGGAACCAGTCTTGGCATACTCCCACCAATGACGTTTGGGTGCCGATTAATGTATCTGAACATCAAATGTGTTAAAGCAGATAGGCAGCTACTTGCACAGCCGAAAGGGAACCAATTACCATTAGCGAGTCTCGCGGGGAGATGAAAGGGAAGATGTCGGAAACAATGTAAGGAGCCTCGTGGGGCTAAGCTGGTAGAAAGATGCAGAGCATTTCCTGTTATTCTGTATGCTGTACTTGGCACAGAAGGAGAAGCTAATTGCACCTGCAGTAATATGAAAAGTGTTAGATGTGGCGAAAACCCGTATGTGTAGACCGCAGTCTGGACCTTATTTATCTTATATATATTTATTTAGTGCAGAACCTTCAGCCCAAACAAAATACCACACACAGTAATGTATACAAAAACAAGATAAAATGACCTTTGAATATGAAAGTAAAATGTTGAAGTTCCATATAAAATAAAATAATGATGTTCCTACTTCATACAGTCCCAATTCAAAACAGTCTTTAACAAATTAATCGCTGCAAAGCACAATGACAATTTATGAGAGTTTAAAAGACAGATCCATAAATAATCAACATTAGCATTCACTTCATCGTAATTGTCAGTAAAATATAATTTCCTTCTAGGAGATACACCCACAATGATAGAAATCTGTGCCAACCAATGTGCAACAAGTTATGAAATTTCCTTCAAAAAGGCAGGCAAGGAGGATTTTCTAACATTACAATCTACATTCATCAGAATGCAAATATCAGGCCCATGATGCTCATCCCTTTGGTGTTGAGTCCTTACTGCCAGAATGTCCAAAGACTTAGATTCGATGTTGTGTGTAGAGAAGCCCAAATTGTTACGGATGGCACAGAGCAGTCCTCCAGAAGGACGACCCCGAGGCCCTTTAGTGGCCAACGATGCATGTATGGTAAAACCATCAATAATAGGAGCACAATCCAACCAGGTTTCTTGAAAGCAAACAATATGAGCTTCTTCATCACCAAACATCCCAAACGAGTCAAATAACAAGTGTGAGAAACTGCAGATATTCGAACTAGCTAGCGTTAGATTTGCATCCTCCCTTCAATGTTCTTTAAATCGGAATTATATGTTTTCATGCAAAGACATTGAAACATGAGCCCAGTTGTTCTGAACGTTTGACGTATCACCAAACGTGTCCCCTTCAAAAGACACCACCCAGCAGGATTGGTCAGCCAAAGTCACATTGATCCTCAGAAGTGACTTGTCGGCTGAATTATTAGATCCCGCATTACACTTATCCAAAGTGACTCCATTCACAATCTTCTCAAAACTCGTCCTCCTGGAATTTAGTACTCTACTGTGTGTCAACCTGCCATGGCTCTGAAAAGGGCCCGTAACCTCAAATACTTTGTACCCCATATATAGTAACAGATTTGCCTCCTCCAAGACCACTCTTTTCACCAAATTAGAACAAAAAATATAATTGAGCCAGATAATTTCCATTTTCCTGTATGAAATCTACTGATATAAATTCAGAGGAGTCAATCATCCTAAGTTAAGGGATCTCCTTAAAGACAGCTAAAATATAAGTAGGAAATGAGCACTATCCTTAGGAATGTGCTCCACGAGGAGAGAATGTCCCTGAACTGGGGTGTGTTTTGAGTTGCTTTGGATTTTAACATGAATAGTGCCTAAATCGCAAAGGGAACCTGGCAGAACACTGCATCTAGGTGCAGGTGTTGAATGTTTTTGAATGTTGATCACCACGTGATAACCCAGAATCGGGTTCCTTCGAATAACATCTTGTTAGGTCTGGCCCCAAAGTCTTAAGTCTCCTTTCCTCTGGTGTCAGATAAGCCAGAGACAAAGGCACCAATTTACTATTAATGGAACCAGCTTGACTGACATGAGTATCTGTCCGGACAGTGCAAGTGGATGGGCCAGGTTCTTTAGAATTTCATCTTTGTGGATCCGGCCCCCGAGATCTTACATCTCCTCTCTTCTAAAGTCAGAAAGGCAGGGGTCATAGGAACCAGTGCATTGCTAATCAACCCTGCCACACTGCTAGAAGTAGTTGCCACCCGCAACAAGGCCACTATCACCAGGCTCGGCATGTATCACACTTGTATTTAATGGCTATGGGATGGTGGCTCTAAATTTTGTAGTCAGAAGGGCCTGTACTAGATGACTCTCCATGGCCTCAGCATTGTCTAGATTAACATTTGGCATGGCCCTGGTGTTCCCCACAAAAACCGAGGGCAATGAGGCATATTTTAGCTCGGACATATGGCGACCCATACTGTTGGTCAGTTGGGAGCAGTGACCTGTGACACGTGCACCACTAATGCTTGGTGTGGTTAACATTTCAACAACACTGTATACCTCATCTTCCCTGGATTCCACATCTGCATCACCATGCACCGTTAAGATGCTTAAGTGTAACAACTCTTCCTCCAAAGCCACTATGTTGCTTATGTGTTTCAGAAAGTGCATAATGGTGTAATTCCCCTTTGAGAGATCTTTACATTTCATGTTCTCCTTCTATTGTTGTTACATTTGGGCAAGGAGTTGTCAGTCTTCATCCCTATCTCATCGGATACCAGGCCGATAGACATCCCTGTTGCTGTCTCTGAAGTATCATTAGGGGTCAACATTGCATCTGTCTCCTCCATACCCTCAGATAAATTGTGGCAGAGATGCCTAAGGAACTTCCTTGAACCCTTATTTTTATTCTTAGAGGCCATTTTAATATTTGTAGACTTTTTCAGCTGCTGATCAAACCGCCGCATAGCTACATTATTTCTCCCAACCCGATTAGACTGCATTCTCTGACCTCTGACTTTAGACTCAACAATCAATATATCAGACAAAGCAGGAATCTTTGGAGGCGAAACTTCCACAATTGTTCTCTGACCATCAGCAAACTCAGCCACCAACCTAGCAGAGGACATGAATAGGATTTTTCTGACCCACTCCCACACCTTCATTCATAACCACATTAGTGGTAACGCCATCTTTCTCCACCACTTGGCCCACCCTTTCTACCATTTGCAAAACGGAAAGACAATGGTCCAACTCTGTAACACCACGAACAGATTGCGCCTTGATATCATGAACCCCCACAACACTGTTGGCTTTCACAGTCGAAACCTCGACCTTCGCAAGGGGCACCACATTGTTTACATTTTTAGTCTTAACAAAATCATTCTCACTGTGGACCCCCGCCTATGAGTCAAAGTTAGGAAATCTTGCCGTAGCCGTGATAGAAAGGATAATTTAGCTGACAATTCTTTCAAATTCTTTCAAAACTTGCCTAACTTCACAGACTCCAAGTTGAAAGGTATCATGACCCTTATCCACGCAGTCTAAAATTCGGGTCAAATCTGGAACGGGAAAAGCATCAAATAAATCTTCACTAGTAGTGTTAGTTTGGTCCATTTCCATGAGGCGTATCTGGCCCAGAGCCACTTTGTTGTTTTTCAGACTGAGTTTGGGTTGAACAACAGATCCTTTCCGGTGCCTGCTTAGTAGGACCCTCCCAAAGCATACCATCCTTGAGGGACGATTCCTCCCTGAAGAGTGTAGGAGTGCAGTGAAGGAAAACGCTCTCCATCCTGTCCCATACTGGTAACTGAGCACTTTCGGGATCTAAGACAGGTGAACTCACTTTTCTAGTTCTCTGGAAACAGTGGGGGCTAACATAGATACAGCAGAGATTACATTTCTGATCTCACAATTATGGAGATCGTTTAAGCTCAAATGTTCGAGGGAACAGGAGGCCTCCAGAGTGCTCGGAGACCCATTAACTGGATGGTTGGCTAGATCCACTGCAACCGCGACTTTGGAAGGAGATCTTTAACCTGCACTGCCTTAAATATTTCCCCTTCCCCGCTGACAATTTGAACAAAAGAGTATGGAGGAAACTCTTTGTTCCATGTTTTAATAGTCACCACTGTTTCATCCAAATGAATAATTTCAATAGGGCAAGTGTTCGCTTGGAGAATCGCAGTCATAGGGGTTAATGCATCACCTGCACATATATCCAAACGATCAGTCTCCCTCGAAGTAAGTCTTTGACACTGCATACTAAACACAGTCACAAAGTGTGTCAAGCAAAGTCAGATCAAAACTGAGGTGCCCTGATTGCAAAGCCGATGACACAATCAGTAGACCATGCACCCTATCGCAGACATACGTACAGCATTGCTTCCACTATAACAGCTAACGGCATCCCTATCTGAAGGCAAGAAATCCAACAGAAAGATTGGGGCTTCTGCGTGGACGAGACCACATGGGAAAGGATGAGGGTTTTCAAAGCTGGCCATGGGCTGTTCCTAAAGAAATGTAATGGGTTAGTCGTCTCTATATAGAAGTCCACCTTAGTTGGCCCTGTTTTGCATTTATGATGGAATGCCCATTTAACTATATGTTAGTTAAGGGTAACACTGTTCTATTTTTAATTCTGGGTTTTGTAAGTCCGAGTCTCAGAAGAAACCCACTAAACCCTTTATGAGCACTCCTGGTCTGAAAATGCATAGAAATTCGTCCTTGAATGTCCGAATAGAAAGCAGACTTACAACAATCCACGCATATAGAATGTGCATGGCTTAAAGATGGGGTCAACCGGGCAAATGTCCTTTCAGAATTTATGAAATATTTGCCATGTGACTCGATGCCTATATCCAATCCCTTCATCGGATTCCCGCCATCTTTCTCGATAAGGCTGCAACAAACACAGGGTTTATGGCAGGATGTGTGCCGCTCTGCCCCTCTCGATTGAACATTCCTTTGATGAGGGTTCCTCATACTGAGGTTTATATGCAGGTGCACTGTGTACGATTCCTTCTAATACAAAAGACATTATTGACCTACCAGCCTCTCACGTCACCTTCCTCAAAATATGAGGTTCTTCTTACCTCATTACAGAAGCCAAGAAAATAGTCTGTGCACCTGCTATCAGGCCTGAATCCACATCTCTCCTCCTCCTACTAGGAGGTATTCAGCCCTGGCCACACATGTCACTTCCTATTTTTCTTCTCCTTAAGATGGACGTGCCCATCAGAATCCATGTGGCAGGGACAGGGGGCAAGAAAATACAACCAAAGAGACCTGGGGAGCAGCAGCTTGCCCTTTTCTGTGAGAGACGAAGTCCAGGGCAGATCTGGGTGCTGCCCTTTATCCTCCGGAATGGCGGGTGATCAAGGGCACCCACAATGTTGCAGCGGGGCTGCGCCATTGTTTGTCCAGTGTGTCTGAGGTGCCAACAAATAACATCAAGAAGGGGTCAGTGGCCCAGGCACTGCCTTGGAAACTACAAAGTGGGAATGAGCCTGTAAATTGGCTCAGTTTCCAATTCCCCCAAGTGGCAATTCAGCTAACATCTAAACCTAGAAAAGTTGGTCCTGACTAGTGAGCAGAACTTCCAACCAGGGAGTTTGCCTTCAAGTCTTTATGCCTGAGTGGGAAGCCCTTTTTGGGAATGATTGGGAAACAAGGATCATAGAAGAAGGCTACGCAGTAGACTTGATGACAGCCCCTTCACAAGCTTGTGTCACGAAGATGCAGACAACAAAAGATCAGTTTCAAGGGAACTGACTCCTCAAGAGCATTCAGTGATAGTTCCAGTGCCTCGGGGGTGGGGGCCAGAGGGGGAGGTAGGCCAGGCCTTCAACCCTCACATGTTGCTCATTAGGAAGTACTCTGGAGGAGCTGGGGGTCATGTTAGTTCTCAACTGCAGAACTAAACCTTTAACACATGCAATCCCTGCACACAGTTTATTTGAAAACCTAGTAGAGAATCTGGCCACTATTGTCATCTTGTCTTGCCTGACCATGACCTCAGTGGATCTTCAGGATGAATACTACCATGTTCCTATTGCCCCAGCTCACCGGAACTTTCTCTGATTCGTTTTGTTCTAAAGGTGCAAAGGGTCCTGTCATCCAGGCTAAAAGTGACGCTGTGGACTTTTACCAAACTCTTTGCTCTGATGAGTGGGTGCTTGCACAGGGACGGTGTTCAGATACAACCATGCCTTGATGGCTGGCTCATCCCTGGGAGATTCCAGGTGGAAGTGAAGTACCATATATGGAAGGAATTGCAGCTGGTCGGGAGCTTGGGGTTCCTCTTCAACCATCAGTATTCCCCGGCAAAAGAGGTCACAGGTCAGTATGGTGCAGCAAAGAGTGTTCCTCGAAGAGGAAAAGGTGCTCAAACTGCAAGAGCAAGCAACGCTTCTCCTGTCCCACGAGAAAGCACCAGTGAGGCCTTGCATGACAGTGCAGAGGTTCAGAGCACCCACCATCTTTCTCAATCCGGTGCACGGCACCGGCTGCACCATCTGATGAACTAGGCATGAGTTACCAGGTGTCTGTACTAGTGTCCTCTAAGATAGGATCCAGGCTACAGTTCTGGTTGGGTCCCTTGAATCAGGTGCAGGGAATTGCTTTGGACCCTCTCTATCCCCTGGTCTTGACCACAGGTGTGAGCCAGATGGGATGGGGTTGACTTGCGAGGCGCTGTCAGTCCACACAAGACATTTGGTATCCGATGGCACTTGGTCCTCCATCTGGAGGGAGTTGGCAGCAGTACTGGAAGCCTGGTTTACTTTGCTTCATCTCTCCAGCGGAGGGCTGTTCTGTTCTGAACAGAAAACATACTATGGAAAAGGCCTATTTAAAACTTTAAAAGGGCACTCACTCAAGGTCCTTGATGCAGCTGGCAGACATGAGTTTTTACTGGGCAGAGCTGCACCTACTGGCTGTCACAGCAACGCATATTCCAGGGATCTTGAACACAGATGCAACGGGTCCAGAAGAATCTAAATGTCCTCTCTAGAACCGACTCTGACTCACATGTGATCTACAGCAGGTTTGGATCTGCCATGATCCACCTGTTCACAGCACATCAGAACAGGGTGGCTCCTCTTTCTGGTTCTCAGATCCCAACCCCCTGGTTGCAATGAAACCCATCTGAAGTAGACCAAATCTCTGCTGAATGCAGAGGTGTATTATAACGAAAAGGTCTCCTAACCATTCAATTCTTTATGCACACAGTGTATAATCATTTTCTGACCGGGGTTCACAATAAATGTCTACTAAGATCCCAATTCAAACATCAAAATAAAGAATAGTCATTTTATCTTTCATAAAATTGGATATGGGAGTGGGAATGTATTTGCCCATCTCTTCCATTATCTTTATTTCATTGTTATTTCGTGTTTTCAAACCTCTAAAGACATGCTACTTGCTTCCACATGTTTCTATATATAGTGACAAAAGAGCATATTCATGAAGGTAGCAAAAGATTTGTTCACTCCCATCAACCATTATATACTTCATTATTTAAAAGACAGTGAAAAAACAATGGTATGGTCCACACTTGTGTACATAGAACCAACAGTCAAGTATAGAAGAACATACAAAAACCCTGTTTTTAGTATATGCAAAATTACATAGACACTGGTACTTAACGTTACATAAATGTGCATATTAATGACCCAATGGCTATAATTGTGTCCATGTTCTAAACTGTGTCATCACGTGTACTGGTTTATATGTGTTTATGTTCCTGGATTAATTCTTTCTGGGCAAAGCGGAGGCATAGCCAGGATTGTCTAACAATTGGGGACAGAAGCTAATGTAGTTGGGCCCACCGCAGTGACATTGACATGAGTACATTCCCACACAGTACTGCTGAGTGGTCCGTTACAGCTTTTGGGTGGGCCTGGTACTACCCTGCCTATGCCTCTTGCTGTATGCATTTCCTCAATTTCCTCTCATTCCCAGGGTAAGGCATAATATAATCTGGGAAGGGAAGAGGTGCTTAAGTTGGTGTCACAGTTGCTGGGGTAGCCCTCGTGCATTTTCCTGTAGTGGCTCACAGTGAATCAAGCACGGATCTTAACAGGAGATCACCCTCTTGTTTCGTCATCCAAGGGGCAACATCAGCACCTTGGTATAAAGCGCTCTATAAATAAACAAATCAATCAATCAATCAACATCAAAGGTCCTCTCTTCTGAAATGACCAGCATGGAGGTTAAACGGCGGGGTTAGCATAGTTCAGGCTTTTCCTCTGTCATGGATGAGGCAGTCCAGAAGTAGATCATATGAGAGCCATTAGACCTCTTTTCAGTCATGGGGTGAGGGTGTGGGGTATTCACTCTTTGTACTGTGGATCCCTTAGATTTTGGATTTCCTTCGGGATGAGTTCATTAGGATTTGGCAGTTCCTATCCTTGAGGTCCAGTGGAGCATTATCAGGGATTTGGAAAGTCTTGGGGTGGTCTGGCCATCATTGAGAAATTGGTTCCCTATATTCTGAAGACTTGTATTCCACTGAATCGTCAGAGGAAGAAAATGGTTCCTTAAGAGGAGTTGCCCTTGGTATTTAAATCTCTACTAGGGCCTTCCTATGAACCCTTAGAGCAAGCTTATTAACAAGGCTGTTCGCCAGAAAAAAGGTTCTTTCAACTGTTAGGCATCTGGACCTTGTGTTGCAGGAAACCTTATCTTAGGGTTTTTCCTTTTGCATAGGTTCCAACTTCCAAAGCCTGGTCTCAGATTTCTTAAAATATTTTTTTTAATCATCCCAGGAAGCTCTTAATTCCCTAAGGTCTTTCGGTGGTCCAAAAGAGTACTGTAGATCAGATCTGTTAGATGTCAGACACTCAGTGCTTGTTTATGTTGACAGAACTGAATATTTTAAGGAACGTTACAGCTTGCTTGTGAAATGTGGTGGCAGCGGAAAAGGTTTCTTCCCTAAGCAAATGGTTAGGGTTGTCACATCAAAAGCCTAGGAGCTACAGAGCTCTGTATTCCCTCTGATTGTAGAGGGCCGATCAAGGAGGGGCATAGCAGCATCCTGGGTGGAATTAAAGGGCATTAGCTTGGCGGATATCGGTAGGACATCCATCTTTGCACATCATTACAGACTGGTGGTTCTGGGCCATCGTACCAGAATTGTGGCTGCGTATGTGTTAGACACTGGCCCTCATTACGACCCTGGCGGAAAGTAACTGACCTGACCGCCATAGCGTAAATAGCGTTTCCGCCATTGCACGACGGAGTAAAGTGCGGCCAATTCTGACCCATCGGGCACGAGCACTACGCCATGGCGGAAGTGCAAAGTCCGCGATGGCGGAAATGTCCCCAAAACGCCCCTCACCGCCGTCGTACGGCGCCCTAGGTGCAATTCCGCCACCCATCATAGCGGTCACCGTAATGAGCGGCAATCGGAAAATACGGTGACCGTAAATATACGGAAACGGAAGTAAAAACATGGTCCCGGAACGGGAAACAGCACGCCGTACACCTATAAAATCAGAATTCCCACACAACCATTAAAAATACTACCCTGAGACACATCCCAACCCGTCATCCACCCTAGTGAAAACAATAAAAATGGGAAAAGTAGCGAAAAAAGAGTGCGACCGCAAGCGGCAGGTCCAGTTCTCCCCTGAGGAACTCACCGTGCTCACAGAGACCCTCCAGGAGAATGCTGCCGTCGTCTTCTCAACGCAAATGACCAGGACGGCACTTGCGAACAAGAAGGCCATATGGGCCCTGGTGGCACAGCGGGTAAGTGCGGTGGGGACCGCACCCCGCAACCCACAGCAATGCAGAAAGCGATGGGACGACTTGCGGATACGCGTACGGAGCATACTATCCGCCAACCGTAACATTGCCACAGCTACCGGGGGAGGATCGGAATCACCCATCAAGTTGACCCCCTGGGAAGAAATCTGTGCCTCCACCATTGGAATGGAGAGTATAGAGGGAGTCGGAGGGATGGAGAAAGGAGTGCAGACATCCGAAGAATCAGGTAGGTGGGCCAAATAAAACAATGCTAAATCCACAATGTCCAATCATGTGAAGTACCATGTGTCCACATAGTGCAACAGAAACACATGTCCAGGAGAACGTCCACATACATTGGCCTGATAGCGCACTTTAAAAGTCACATTAAATACATAAATAATTAAAAATCCTAAAAACACCCTCTACATATGCAGCAGGCACACCCTAACTGCAGGCTGCAAAACAACTGCATCCTCAATCCACACAAAAATGAAACCACCTCCAAGGCCCTGACCCAAATAACCCTCAGGTACCACCCCAATGCATGTGATACATTGCCATTCCAATTTCCACAGACCCATTAATAACGCTCGCCCTCCTTTACTCCACCACAGGGTCCGATTCAAACGACGAGCTCCAGGACACCCCTACCAGCACACCTGCAAAGAGGGCCAAGACCAACGGCCAAAGACCCTCCACCTCAGCTGCACGGATCAAGACACGGCAGCAGCACAAATCAAGTGGCAGCACACAGGAGGGCACTTCAACAGGCACCCCAGCAGCCAGCATGCCCACAACAGCACCACCACAGGTCCCCCCAATGGATGCCACAGAAGGCACTGCTTCTGGTGGCAGCAGCACCATAGGTGACACTGCATTAATGGCAGCATGTTCCGACACAGAAAACGGTGATGTCGATGTAGGATCCATCCATGACCTGTCTCAATCCCCCTGTTTGTTTCATCCCGTACACCATGAGGATACCACGCAGGGGCACCCACAAGACGACGACTGGCCATCCCCCACAAGCCCTGTGTCAAGGCAACATGAGGTGATCAGCCCCTCTGTGACACCACCGCAAATGGCCATGGCCCAGCAGAGGCAACAGTCCCTCGACCAGGTGATCGTGCAACAGCAGCAACTGGCCACGCTCCTCAAGGACCATGCTGATGAATGTGGGGGTACTAAGGCAGCCATAGAAACATCTACTGAGACACTTAGGGCAGAAATGGAGAGAAGTACAGAGACACTAAGGGCACAAATGGAGAGAAGCACCGAGAGCCTGAGGGGGGAACTGCATGCGACGTCCAAAGACGTATGTGCTGAACTTGCCGCTGTGCGCCGTGTGCTCACTGAGCTCTCACAAACCCTTAGGGACATGCATGGACGTGAGCAGGCAGAGACATCATCCGTTGCAAGTTCCGTCCAGGGCAGCCCCCAACGTAGATCTGGGAGGAACCTGCGCTCCACAGGCAGGGGAGCCCCTGATACCCGGAGAGGGGGCTTGCAATAGCGTCTGCCCACTGACAATGAGCATCTTTGGACACTGGTGTTCGGGGGGGAGGTAGGAGGGTGGAGGGGGTGTGTTGGGCTTACTTGGGTGGCGGGTCGATGGGGTGTGTAACATAATTTCACATATGCTATAAACATTTCACAATCATCCAATGAGATATGTGGACATTGATCTTTGTGTACGATGCCTTTATAGGCGTACAGTCCATATTGTGCATGTTCCAGACACACACAGTGCCACAAGTCGCGTGTCCATGTATCAGCCACCGGGCGTGAGCGCTAGAAGCATGAATCTATGATAATCTGACGAATTTCACGGCCCTCCTGTGCCTCGCGGACTCCTTGAGGTGCTGCCACATCCCCACCCTCATCATGACCATCTTCAGGTGCTTGCAGTTCTGCGTCAGGGGGCATGGGCACATTTCTACGTACGCACATGTTGTGTAGCATGACACATGCCATGACCATCTTTGCAACCTTCTCATGGCGGTACAGGAGTGCCCCGCCAGACCTGCTGAGGCAGCGGAAACGACCCTTCAGTAGGCCGAATGCCTGTTCTATGACTACACGGGTACGTGAGTGGGCATGGTTGTAGTCCTCCTCATGCTGGTTCTGTGGGTTCCGGAGTGGTGTAAGGAGCCATCTCTTCAGTGGATACCCGGCATCACCTGTATGTGGACAATAAAGGATGTTTGTGGAATGATATTGCTACGTACGCATCCCCCCCCCTTCCTGCCAGGTCATTGCCGCATCACATACCCCACATTATCATGCATGAAATGAGACTCACCGAGTAGCCAGGATATGTTCCCTGCGTGTCGCTCCATGTAGCGTGGTATTGTAGAGTTCCTCAAGACCATAGAATCATGGGTTGATCCAGGAAATCGGGCACAACAATGTGTAATGATCCTGTTGGAGTCACACACCATTTGTACATTAAGAGAATGATATTGTTTTCGGTTGCGGTACTGGGCCTCCATGGCATGTGGGACAACCAATTCCACATGGGTGCAGTCGATGGCACCAATGCAACCCGGTATGCCGGCAAGTACATGGAATCCCACTTTTGTGTTCGTAATTTCCTGCTCCGAGCGTGGTAGAGAGATGTAGTCGTCTGCGTGCTTCAGGAGGGCATCGAGCACTTGCAATAGTGTCCGTGACAACAGTGGCTGTGAAATGCCATGCAACTGTCCGACTGTGTGCTGGTAGGTGCCTGTGGCCAGGAAGTGGAGTACAGACACCACCTTCAGTAGGGGTGGGATGGCGGTTGGGCTATCTATCATGCTGACAAGGTCAGCGTGTGTCATGTCCACAATGGCGGTTATGGTGTCCCGGTCCAAACGGTAGAGGGTGTGGATCTGCTCATCAGTGAGGTTGAACGGATGTGCTCGGAGGCGTGGGATTGCGGGCTGCCTGCGTGGTGGTAGTGGCTGTGCTGGTGGGCCTTGCTGGCCCTGCCTTGCCCTCCTCCTCCTCCTCCGTCTCCTCTGTGCGGCCGGTTGTTGTAGTAGTTGGTGTTCGTCTTCTTCTTGAAGTTGGAGTACTTGCAGTGCTATCAGGTCCCCCAGGGCCAACATCGCTAGTCCTGCCGGTAGCATTTTGGAGTGGGTGTGGTTGTGGGAGGGGGTTGGGTGTGCAATTTATGTGTTTTCAGGCTGTATAGCCTCCACCTATGGTGATTCATTCCACCTGTGCAAGCTGCAATCCCCTTTGGGCGAGCACGTCCCGCACAAAACGCTGCAATTCGACGCATGGCATCTTGCTATTACAATCATGTATTTAATCCCGATGGCAGTGAAATATTGGTTCATATGTTCATTCTGCTATTGTCCCATTGTTTCACATACTATCTTTGCAGTCGCGAACAAACTTGTGAAGGGTCAGTGGAATGTAGTACTCGATTAACGGTGGACCCTCATGCAGCACTGTACCGCGGTTCACCGACGGGCGGGGCGTCCCATTTGTGAGTGAAGCCAGTTGCCATTTTCACACACTGCCGCACTACATGGATGGATTTGTGATTTCAAGCGGTCACAGATGCCTTTTCGACGTGATGTTGCAAATGAGGAATTCGAAGGACAGCGCTTTCGGTTTTTAGCTAGCGGCGAGGAGACGCCCACAGGTCTGACTGCAGATATAAAGTTCTATTGTTTAATGTCCTTCGGACAGGGGCCATGGCGAGAATGCAATGATTGATATGAATAGTATGGGATGCGCAATAGCGTAGTGGACGATAAGGCCGGACGTTCCCAAATACATGTTACTTCACAACACTGGAATTCCGGGCTGAAGCACAGTGGATTTTGCAGACTGCATTACGCACAGACTCAATGGAAATTTCACATGTTATGTGAGTAAATAATCAGGCGTTTTCATACCGGGATGAGGGAATGATGTATGGATGCATGGACAGATGATTTAATAGAGAGTTTGCCATGTACATGGCTTTTTGGAATCTATCCACTTCCCCTGCGCTATGTGATGCAGGGCTGCCATAGTGGGACCATCGTCTATGTGCCCTTGTTGAACCCTCCCTGTCTCGACGCGCCTTCAAACACTTGTGTCTATGCACGTTACTAATCCCATCTAATGGAATCTGTTTTAACAGACGCATGCACACAAACACTCGTTTGTAATAGTGTTTTCACCTCGATTTATATAGTTATGATTCGCAAGTGATTTTTGGGTGGGAATAATCCTTTTGAGTGGGCTAGCATGCATATGGCTGTGGATTTAGTGTGATCATTGAAGTGAGTAATTCAAATGAAGTTCTGATGCCCATACTATTGTTTTTCATTTCATTTGGGTGACAGGTATCTCCTCCCCTTTTGCCGCTGCCATCTGTATGCCACTCCTGCAGATGGCTTTTACTCCCGACACCTGCTGCTTCGTGTTAATCAGTGGAGCACCATTACGATCTTATGGGACGATCGCCAATGGGCCACATGCCCTTACGCAGTACTAGTGGCTAGGAGCAACATATCGAACTTTCAGCTGGACTAGTGCCTACCTAATGGGACGGCCCTGCGGTTCTAGGCGCTTCCATGTTGCCTTTTTGAACGTGAATGTAGCCCCTGTGTACCATGAAGGAACAGGGCGTCACACAAGAAGAGGCTGGTCATTTATTGCGGATGCAGCCCACAATGATGAAATATATTTTGGAGTTCATGACCTAATAGCTGTATGGGCTTGGTGATTTTGTTGTGCATTAAATTTTGATTATGATATTGACCGTGTAGCGTTATTCTTTGCAAGTAATGTAGCATATTCCTATTTGTGGAGCGATGTATTGTGAGAAGATCTGCATTGGGTTCCGGCTTCTGAGTATAGTTGCGTGGTACTGTACTGGGCGCGTTTGCCTACGAAGCCCAGTGAGGTCAGGGATAGGGGCTGCCATTATGACTGTTTTAATGATGTCATGCTCAGGGGCGGGGGATTAGCTTTTGTGTAACAGATGCCGGTCAGCCAGGTGGATTGGTGGAATGATGTGATTATCAGAATATGGCTGGTCACAGGTGCCTGTGTTTGCGTGCGTTTCTTGGAGGGAGACTGAGGTCATGTCCATTGGAATAGCTTCTGTATTCGTGCCATCTGTGCCCTGCAGCTCCCATTGGCCCCTCTTGAGATGAGCCTGGCTGCTCAGTCACTCTGCCAACTTGTGTGGTACATGCTTATGCTGATGGTTGGTTTGTTTACTGGCAGGAGTACAGGGCTGGTGCAGTCTCACTCAAGATACTGCTTTGAATGTTGCCTTACACTGGTGTCAAGCGATGGGGGGCCTGTTTTTGTTTGTCTCATATTTCAGTTCATGTTGCTGTACTTGAACCTTCACATGCCTGTGCTGCATCAGTACGGCAATGGTGCCATGGCAAATATGGATGGCCACTCACAAGGCACTTGGAGCCCCTACATTCTTTTGTTCGTTGGCATGCATGGGTGACTTGTACATTTCACTGGTTGCATTGTGTGACTTCATTGCACCTACGAGGAGTTGTGCAATGTGGCCAGGGAGTGGTGTACGGGCACTCAGTAGGGCCTTTTACGGTTGGTTCGCGATGCCGTACTTCTCACCATGGCGGAATGGTACTTTCCGCCATGCTTGATGGCGTTAGGTAAATGTCCGCTAGGGTCAGAATTCGCGTACCGTTGCGCCATGGTGGTAATTACGGTTTCGCATGGCGCGCATGCGCGTACTTGGTGCAGTTAGCGTTGGCGTTCACTACGGTGTCGCTAATGGCATCGTACTTTACGGTGACGGGTCATAATCGCACCGAGCGCTATTCGATGGCGGTATTGCATTTCCGCCATCGTTTTTCGATTTCCGCCAGGGTCGTAATGAGGGCCACTGTCAATTGTGGAGAACCGTAGGTAATTTTCACTAAATAAAGGTGTAGCATGGTACTTCCCCGAGTGTATGGGTGTTTTTTGCGTGGACCTCTTGTGCAGTGTTCTCACTCTTGTGCATATCATCATATTTTGTGGAAGGTGCAGAGGAAGGTCATCTGCTCGGTAATGCCCAGATTAGGTAAAATAGTCCTCTTTACTGCAACAGGCCTCTCACCCAATCCACAAGCATGCAACCACAAGCATGCAACAACAAGCATGCAACCACAAGCATGCAACCGGTTTGAGGGATCAGGAGTAAGCAGAAAGTGGCGTGGGTTGCCCGGGATTGTTTGACCTCAGTGGAGGTGGGGGCATGGGGTACCATCAGTCTTCAGTCGTCAGGTAGGGAGAACCTCATATTTTGAGTAAGGTGATGAGGCTGAGTAAGGGGATGAGGGACACTTGTTGCAGTAATGAGGATTACAGTATGTAATCCAGGCATTACTTTCATTTGCCCTGGACCAAAAATACCATAGGGTGACCTCACAAGTTACATATTGCTTACTAATCACGTGGGTTGTTAGACCTATTTTCTGTAATATTCTTTAAAGTATCTGCAAGCTCACAAGGCCAAACAGAATCATTCTGAACTGTGCAGAAAGTATGCAAATGTCTGTCTATGTCCGTCTGCCATTCGACAACAAAAGCTATGTTATGTTATTAGTATTTGTACCAGACACTGCTGCCATTTGCATTTTTCTCCAGGCTCTCTGGCATGTCTGCCAGAAAGCGGGTGGGCTTGGTTAGATAACAGGAGAGGGACATGCAAGATTGCAGTGCTTTTGTGTTGAGGGTGCAGGTTGGAAGTACCTTGAACTTTGCAGGCTTGCAAGCTTTCTAGGTTTGAAGAGTAGGAGGTATTAAAGGCTTTTGTGTCCGGACGGGGCAGCCTTGTGCCTGCAGTGTGTTGGCCAGGGGCTGAGCGTGCCAGTTGTAAATAGAGGTGTACGTTTGTGTTTTTGGAGGTTTGAGGAAGCTGTGTGCAAGTGACTGGTTTTCATAGTTGTGTGTTAAGGTGGAGAGACATTGAGAGTTAGTCAAAAGGTGGGGTGTTGTTTTCAGGTTGACGTAGGGCTTTCCCATTTTTGGTCTTGCTGCGGGTTGCTTTATGGTGAGAAGTGCATGGCTTGAATGGTTGATGCATGTCCTGTGTTGAGGTTTCAATATCCTGCAAGACGGGGAAGGAGTTCTCTCCGGGGTTTCGTGAATCTCCATTCTCTCTTTACAGACGTTGTTCAGGCTGCAGTGCATTGTGTCTTCCGCCTCAGCAGGACCTGGATCCCGTCGCCACGCTGCTGAGGTTGCTGTACACTGAGGACTGGGCAACCTAAAAATGTTGATGGTGACTATGCCTCATTGTTGCTGGGTGTCCTTTACCTGAGGGTGGCGGGGTGCATGTAAAGATCTAATATGCCTTAACTCTGAGGAAGTGTGGGATGTGAAAGGGTGGGAGTAGTATGTCTACTATGTTTATTCTGAGTATTTGAGGGATATTTAGATGTAAAGCACAAGAAAGTACAGTTAACAGCAACGCAATGTTCTTTTTAGTGATACCTGTATATGAACCCAAAGACCAGGAGTAAAAATGGCAAGCTGTGAGCCACCACCGAGGCACTACAAGTTTCCCAACCCCCAGCATTTACCTCACGCACACAGCAAGAATCAATGAGTCCAGATCTGTGATCTTAGTGGCAAGAAGCGAGAGAATTAATGAGTCAAGAATGCGGTAACACTTTGGCTCAGTTTTTTGTGATGTACAAAATGCATTAATTTCACAATGAGGCATGATGGAGACAGGGTTTGGCAAGTTTGCTTGTCTGCATTCGGGCTAACGGCGAGTCCACCCCATCGACGCGTTGAGGCCAAATGAGACAAGCCCCAAGCAGCACATGGATCTAAACACTGCTCGCGTTGTACCCTCCTATAAGCTTATCCGAGCAAGGGTCTGTAACCATTGGCTCGTCAGATCTTTTGGACTACAACTCCATCAGCCCCAGCCAACAGAATGAAGGCGAGTGATCATGGGAGTTGCAGTCAAACACGCCTGGAGAGCCACAGGTAGTTCAGGGCAGGCCACAGTCTCTTCCAAGAAGTGTCTAAAGTGGCCTGTGGGCCTCAGGCACGCCCCGCCTTCTACTAGCACACCTGCACTGTGGTGTCTTACGTGGTAACGTTTTTGCTGTGTTTTATAGACATATTCAGCATCACAACACACACGTGACTTTCTTGTTGCCCTCAAAATATACGAAAAGCAGGAAACTGGTAAAACCTGGGATTTTCCTAGGTTTCAGTGTTTTCTTATTTTGGGGTCTCTTTCACTTAGTTCCTGCCTCTGCCCTAAGGGAAAAAGCATTTATCTGCCTCCAGCAGTTACCTACGCACCAAAAATTACGCAGATTTGAATGATTAAAAACCTGTTCTGTGAAAGAGCACCAGCGAATGATGTGTTGGAGGAAGCTAATTGCCCCCCCGCTTCCCTCCCCCATCTGATGCAAGAGTTCATTAGAAGCAGGTGCCGGGGTCGCAGCAGGAGCAGGACAGTAGCACTTCTCCCACGGCTGGCTGAGAGAAAATACAGCATTCCGTTGCTGTGCCTAACTCACAACTCTCAACTCACGCGCTTGTGGCATGTGTGCCCACCCTCTAACAAATGTACCCACCCGTCAAGCCCCTCACACGCCCATGCACTTCAATGGGCTCTCAGGGACTCAGGCGTAACCCAATGTAAACGTGGCCTAGGGTCACATGAAGAGGCGCCGATAATGCTAATCAAACATATGTCAAGATATGCAGGTGGGGTAAGGTATAGACGAGTTTCCTGACACCCTTCATCATATTCCAAGCAAATGAGAGTTACATGTAGAAATCATTAGTCCTCAATTAAAGATTACATACATTGTTTGGTCCTCAAATAAATGGACAAAGCAATTGAATACATGAGGTATACAAGCAAAAATAAGTGAACCAAGGATGAGATTCTCATGTGTGAAACTTTGATTAATAAAGCTGTTGAAACACAGACATGGATAGAAGTGCTGGAAAAGTTTTGAATTTGTGAATTCTAATAAAAGACATTTCATTAAAAAAAAGTGTATTGGGATTAGGAAAATAGTAAATTACTACGAAACATTTTTTTGTTTGGCGCAGAAACCAAACCTGTAACCTTTCCAAGTTCATCTTTTTTGGGCAGACACAAAAATTAGGCGATTTTTTTTACGACAACTAAACCAAATACAAACAGAGATTATCGCGACGATTTAACGTGTGCCTGCAAAAAATTCTTTTGCAACACAAAGGAGAGTGACTTGTCTCGGTGACTTTATTCGGAAGCCCCTCAAACCCCCAGCGGCAACTACATCTACACGCAGTGTTGGTTAGTTCATACATGGCGACCGGGCAATACTGCTCGGGCCCTGAGGGCACGCCACGTGCCTTCTGCCACTGGCGGCTAACTTCACTTTCCCTTTCTGCATCAAGCAAATGGCTGACATTCCCAAAAGGCTGAAAGAAGGTCGTTTTTAAAATAAAAAGACATCTCGTAAACTCCTTATGACTGCGCATGTGTACCCGGGGAACACTGCGGACGCCCCTAGTTCGCAGATGGGGGTGCAATATGTGCCGCCCGAAAGGGCATGACCTGCAGAATATGGTCGCACAAACGTATTAGGCAAGTATACAAGCGCCACAGTACAGGTGCAACTGCTAATTAGCGTGTACAGAGCACACTAGCAGTTGTGTGGCACGGGGAGGCAGCCCCCAGCTTTCAATAGTGACTGGGGCGGTTGGGCCTTTAGCCTGGGCCAGAGCAGAGACAGCAGCCGGCACAGGCATGAGGAATGTTGCACGAGACATCAGGTGTGGGACGGGAGCAGCAGCAGAACAAGCAACAGATTGATGGCCCCAGTGTCCCACTCACCCCCTGAACTGGCAGGAGGAAGGAGGAAGGCGGAAGCAACGAGGAGCAAGGAGGACGTTGAAGCAAGAAGGAGGAAGGAGGAAGGAGTAACGCCACCAGGAGGACACAGAGAAGTTGATACAGAGAACCCGGCAGCCATTGATGTCCACATTAAGGTGGTCCAGTGATGGGGTAGCAGGTGAGGTGTGCTAACTAAGCATATAATAATGCCATGAAATCTTTTCCCATGTTGCTTCTCCCTTACATTGATAGGAATGTAAAACATATTTTGAAGGTGATAAACGTTTGCTAGGAGGTGGATCAGTTCACAGTCAATGGTCAGGGGATTTATTAGGAGGATGGAAATGAGTCTAAGATAGGCGACACTTCAAATGAAGGTTAGGTAAGATATATATGTAGTGCTAAAGCAGGCCTTTGAAAGGGGAATTAATCTATTAAGGTGAGGCTGAATCTGGAATTGGGAAGATAGGAATGTAAGCAAGACAGGCTGGCTTCTTCTGGTAGCATATTCCATCATTGCCACTGTAAAACGCATTTTCAAGATGACTATAGCTCCAGACCTGCCCCACGTCACCTCCCTGTCCAGTTTGGCCCCATGTACTGGACAGGGAGGTGACGTGGGGCAGGTCTGGGGCTATAGTCACCTTGAAAATGCGTTTTACAGTGGCAATGATGGAATATGCTTCCAGGAGAGGCCATATGATTTTCTTTGGGCACAGGCAACAGGAAAATGTCTTTATAGTGGCAATGTTGGCATATACTGTTGAGACAGACTCCGTGCATTTCTTTGGGCATAACAAGCATGAAAATAGATGACAGAATGCTCCTAGGCACTATTGGCAAAATAGCATCTATTTGTGTCTTTCATATATTTCTACAGAGCCAACCTAATATTTTAAAACATGTATGGCCTTCTCCCCACACCCCTGAAAACTCCTGAGTTGGTCTGGCTCCCCGGTGGCGACCTGGGCAATTCCGGGAAAACATTTATGGCCCACCAATTTAGAAATAAACCAGCTGCATCATTACAAAAGATGTTTGCGGAGACCCAGGCACGTAGCGGAAGCGTAAGACAAACGGAACAGCTGGAGACTAAGCAGTATCTACTGATTAGCATGCTCCTCATTGCTATGAGTCATAGTTATCAATACATACATTTGTCACAGTAAGTACTAAAAGAGCATCAGTGCCTTGGTACATGCACTCTGTAACGCACACAGAACCACAGAAGCCCTCCCTCGTGAAGGACACACTAGTTAAAGGGTCTGACACTCAGGCTGCTTAATGGACAGCCTTCTGCCATTTCCCAATCCCTTCCTTGTTTTTCCTGTTCCCAAAATGGATGAGTGTTTATTTCATTTGGAAATACTGTATTTGAGGGTGTAGAAATATTTTCTTTTGGCACCTTTATGGTTCTTCAGTAAAAAGAACACTACATATTAGTGAACGTTCAGCCAATGAGTTCCTCACTACCTCCCATGTCAATATGATACTCTGCATTTTACCTGCAGTGTGTAACAAACACACCAACTTATGTCAGAGAATAATTTCAGAAACACATTGTGTAAACACTCTGTGCTATCAAGAACCATGAGTCCCCCTGCTACACAGCAGTATGCTCTCCACTGTTGTCGATATAAATCTTGAATTTGGGGGCATATGATACACCACACTGTTGCAATATTCGGTGCAGTCAACCATCACATGTCCTCCTGTTGCCTAGGTTGGAACCCCCATTCGCGACATACCTGAGGAATTTGTTGAGATCTCCGTGCTTCATGTACTCAAAGACCATGATGAGTGGGTCTCCCTCCACGCAGACTCCGTAGAACTTCACAATGTGGTCATGCTGCAGGTTGGTGAGCAGCTCTGCCTCCCGGTGGAAATCCTTCCTCGCGTTCTCGCTGGCTTCTTTCAAGGTCTGTGGGGCAAAAGTGAGGGCCAAGAACATTTTCTTAACACAATGAATAATAACGAACCATCAGGCGCTGCTCATACCAGCATGCAAGTTACGCAAAGCAAGCCAACATGTTCAGAAATCAGTGTCCCAAAGCAGAACTGTATGCGTGCTTCTTGTGGAAGCGTAAAATGCACGTTCAACACAAGAGGTCTCCAAGCCATGTAGCAATGGCCATGTCCAGTCTATGGGGCTCATTATGAGTGTGCCGGTCTGGTAAAAATGCCGGACAAAATGCAAGTAATACTGGCTCTGGCATTTTTACCAGACTGCCACACTCTGGGTTTGCCGGTAAGGGCAGTGAACTGCCGGCAGGCCTGACCTGCTGGGAGGTCAGGCCTGTACCAGCAAATAATTGACGCAATTACTGGCACTGGTAGCACAAACAAACTGCAATTTCGACAAGAGCTGTGGGCAACAACCCCACAAACCTGTGACCGTGCAACTCATAAAGCCTAAACATGAAATAACTACTAACATAGGAGTGGAGCGCAAGTGGATCCTAATACCTAGTGCCCAAACACCTCTGCTTGCATATAAACGTAGCTCCTTCCTTCCGCTTATGTTTGCAGATTGATGCCCCTCTTTCGTGGGGGATGGCATCATTAGACACATCAGATGGTGCACCCAAAGAGTGGGCACCATTGGAAAGACTGTGGGGCCCAATCACAAAACATTTTGCGGCTCAAGTGATGGGATGCGTTTGTTCATACGCATCACCGGCACCCAAGCAGGTTTTGCCCACTTCAAGCATCTCAATGTGCCCATGAATGCCCCTACCCACCCCCCCCGCCCTTTTTGTTCAATTGTGTAAACCAGAGGTGAAAGGGAGGCAAAACGGAATGTGGTTTGAAATGTGTAGAAAATGAAAACATTCCTAGCAACAGTATGGAATAGGCAGAGGGGCAGGTGCAATTCATTCAAGTGGGCCAGAAGCAGTATGCTTCACCTGTATTCCTATCCCTCATACAGGGGTCAGTATGATCACTTGCTTTTTACATTTCTCAGTGACACGCTTTTTAAGAGCCCCCTCTGTGAAATCAGCTCACAGCACCTCCATGGACATCTTGGAGGGGATCATTTATTTTTTAAATGTTTGTATTTATTTATTTTCTTTTATTAATTTTTATATCATGCATGTGTGCAGTGAGCACACTCCCCAACACTGATGTATGACAAATGGAGGCCAGTGCACCCCCCAGCCCCAGTCTGGAAATTCACTGGTCATGATTGTACATTTCCAGACAGACACAGGGAATGCTTTTGTTTTTGCCTCATTTTAAAATGCACTCATTTGGGAATTGGGGATGGGCTTTGAAGTCCAGAGAAATGCTGTTCCGCACCCCTGCTTTGCAAACATTTTCATGGAGGGGAGAGGATTAGCACCCTAGGCCCTGATTCATGCAATTATTTGCACGGTGCAAAGTGACTTTGCACTGCTGACCATGTGCGCATTCAGATTCCCTGTGCAAAGTGACAGGACTTTCTGGTGCAAGTGAAGGAGATAGCTGGGCAAGCACAAACCATCACGTGCACTCCTGAACCCCGCCCCCCAACCCCCTCCCCGCGGCCTACCAGGGCACCCACTCACCACACATCCGGGAGCATGCGCAAGCACACCTTTCTGGCACAGCATGCAGGATCACAGCACACTTGTTGAGAGGCATCGGAGAGTAGTGTTACTCGCACATCAGGTTGCGCTGCGTTGCACATATGTCAAGCATATGCCCAGCTAAGCTCTTTCTTCCCCTCTCATCTCCGCATAACCTCCCACAATCATCCCTTGCCAATCGATCCCCCAAACCCAGAGCATGAATCAGAATGTCTACAAGCTGCACTAATCCCACACTGCCACTCTCCCACCGGCACGCTTCAGGATTCCACGGCCACATCCTTCAATGGCAAGCGCAGGTCACCAAAGAGGAGAATTCCGCTCCTAGTCAGGCCAGGCCCTGCCAGACACTAAACCTCTGGGACTTTCTCTGAAAGAACACATGCTAATAATCAGAGGTTCAAGAAGAATAACAACACCCCTCTCCATTTCAAAGCCTTGCTAAGCCATCTAAGGGAGACGTCACACTCCCAAATGGCCAAAGAAGCGGACACCCAGATGCTGGAACTTAGATGGACACGTTACAAAGAAACATTTGGCACCCAAAAATCTCATACAAAATGAAGCACAGCGAAGGTTAAATACAAAAACGGAGCAATGTGGAATGCTACCAACCACACCCTAGCATAATACCCGTTCCCAGTGAAGAGCTCTGAACACAGACAAATAATGGCCAGATAGAGCAGGGGGCCAGCAACCTTGGGCCCTCCAGTTTTCGTTTTTTGGACTACAATTCCCCTTGGCACCGGCCAGCATAGTCAATGGTGAGGTATCATGGGAGTCGTAGTTCAGAACATCTTGAGAACTGTTACTCTTAGAAAATTCTCCTGCAGCAATACCAACTTCGGAAACTTTGAAGCTGAACACAAGATCTGTTAGCTGCTAGAAGACCAATTAGAGGTTTCAGGGAAACAGCATACATATTAGCATGTAACCCCATCAGAGATCAAAACTGTGTATTTAGAAAGGTTGTAATGCCTATGAACCTGCAGCAGCTTAGTCAAAACTTACAAACTCAAACGCCATGTCAGTAAAGCTTTACCGAATTTAATTGTATTGCACTGTAATGCTGTGTTTGAGCAATGTCCTAACCAAATTCTTTATTCTGGCAGCTTCTGACACCATGTTACAGCTAGGATCCAAATTAGTATCCGTTCAAGTGATCAACTCACTAACAACTGAAAAACCCCTCATGTGCTGTACTACTGCCATGCCATCCAATGAAAGCACCGCGCATCCAACTTGGACAGCTATGCGCTGAACTATGTGGAATGCATTTTAGGGCCTAATCTGCGCTTGTGAGAAAAGTAGTGTGGAAAGCTGACATTAGCCCCTCCAGTTTCCAGCGCCACCATTCTGAGGTGGGTGGAAGGATTGGAGGGGAGCCGCCATGCTTCCCAGCTGCAAAGGCTGCTAACATCTACCATTGTGGAGCCACCCTGTGCACCAGTGTCACTTCGCAGATTTCTAAAACGCCTGCCCCTTTTGTGGTTTGGTATCCTTGAGCTTTCAGTAAATCTGAAAAGTGCTGCTGTCACCTCGGAAAGGCCTTGATTATAAAAGAAAATGTGTGCAGTGGATGTTAACGATACCTCATAGGTGCCGCATTTTAACTCCTTTTTTATTAAATGTAAAAGTAGTGCTCTGCAAAAGAAAGTACCCTCACAGTGTCTGCCCTGCATTAGGGATGGCCACTAGGGCTGTATCTGGCTTTAAATCAGGGTCATGCAACAGCTGAGGCATTCATGTTAGAAACATCACATTCTTTCCTTTTAGGAGAAGTGGTGTTCCGCTTTGGAACAACACTTTTCAATTTTTACATAGATCTCCGAATCGGCCGGCCCGTCTCTGTCATACTGGAACTGTGTGCCATCGTTACTATGGTGATGTGCTTTAAAGTAGCACCCCTCCACGTCACACAATGAATGAACTATCACCACCGTTTGTTACACAATCATGGCCACAATTTGTTGACAGGAATGATGACACCCATCATGTTATGTTATGTTATGTTATGTTATGTTATTTGGCATTTATATAGCGCTCTGTATATCATTGGTATGACCTCAAAAGCGCTGGTAGGTTGAATGCCCTCGGGGACCGCAGTCCAGGTCAGTTGAGAGAGTAGGAGATCAGGGGACTGTGGCACAGACCCTAGCAACCAATGATTGACCCTGTGTGTGAATTGGTAACCCATCTTTTCCATAATGCTTAGGTGTGAACCCTCACACTATCACTGTGCCGCGTAGCACTCTTCTCTATGGTTTGTGTTAAGCCAGGAATAGGAAACGTGTACAGTGCAAAGCCACATCTCTGCAAATGACACCCACCAAAAGCAAATTCTGAGATGCTTGATACAGGTTCGAGATGCTCTGCGGCAGAGGTTCATTGTCAGGAAACCCTGCTCAGCACAATTGTACCTCACAGGGAAGCGGAACAGACTCATGCCCACCCTGACGACCATCCACCCACTTCGTAAAACGGCTGAACAATGCCATGCTATAGAGAACGTTAATAGCCTATCACATGATATGAATGGGAAACCAGAGCGTGCGCTGTCGCGATCCACGGCGAAGCCCACCTGGTTGCGCGGCCCATGATCCGGGGCCGCTTCGCGCTGGCATCCATGGGACACCACAGACAGCCACATGTGGCACGTCCCGGTGCCCCGGGGCAAAAGCAAACACTGAGATGCCTGATACAGGTTCGAGCTGCTCTGGGGCAGAGGTTCATTTCCAGGAAACCCTGCTCAGCACAACTGTACCTCACAAGCAAGAGGAACAGACTCATGCCCGCCCTGACGACCATCCACCCACTTCGTGAAACAGCTGAACAATGCCATGCTATAAAGAACGGTAATAACCTATCACATGATATGAATGGGAAAGCAGCATCACATAGTTGGGCACCTTTGACGGTCATGGGACATTTCCTGCTGCCCCTGCACCAGATGTGTTGTGATGAGCCTCTGCCATCTTGGATTTCTCTCATCTACGTTCTGCTGTATGCAGTTACTTGCTTGTAAATCTTAGTTATGTTGTTCATTGTAGCAGTGAACGAAAGAAAATCCCAGGTTACACGGAAGTGAGATCCTTATGCTAGTAGTTAAGAAGGATATCCCACATGACTAATAATATTTCACATTTTAGAAACACAATTTTGCTTCCTGTGGCCCCCTCTGCCTGCTTTTTCATTTGTGCGGGTGCCAGTGTGCGCTCCCGCCCCCGAACCCTACCCTGAGGCCCCGACAGGAGACCAAGTCCCAGCCGGCAAAGCAGGTAAGTCACTTGTTGTTGCGTGCGGTGCAGCCTGAGCCTGTCACAGTCAAGTGATCAGGCAAGCAAGGCCCAGGTTGGGGCCCGGGTGGCGGCACAGTCCCCTTGTGGTGTCCTGACTGGCCAGGAGTCAGGACCCCACCAGGGGCCCGTCCGCTCCTAGGCTTCTGTCTGTGCGACCTGTGTGCAGTGTGCTGCTGACTGCAGTCAGTGCCAGGCCCAGGCCAATTTCTCTGACCAGGGGCTGCCGGCTGCCGCAGACTGAGTCGGGTGACTCTGCTGCGGGCGGCCGGGCCCGTGGATTGTGCCCAAAAGTATGTTTTTTACTTTTTTCTTTGAAAACCTGACCTTCCGTGGGGACGGCGGCCGGGGCCCACCCCATGGAAGGTAGGTTTTAAAAGAAATAACTTATTTTGAGTGGCAGCTGTGGACCATCACTTCGAAAGTGATGGGCTCCATCCGCCCAAATACACGTTCTTTCTTTTAAAATCTTACGTTCCGTGGGGCCACTGCGCCGTGCACCTATTTTAGTCACCATCAGGCTTAGCATGGCCATGGCGGTGGTGGCCCCACGGAAGGTAGCCTAAGTGATTGAGACAAGGCAGGGCAAAGCCCAGGACCGGGCGGGCACGGGCGGCAGCGTGGTCCCACTAGTGTCTGTCACAAAAGGAATGAATTGTCGTTTGCAACTTTGGCCACTTTTTCATTGGTGCCGAGCCCGACTCCAGACAATTGTATGCCCCAGTCCGACCCTGGATAGCATTCATCTAAGCAAAACATAAACTGTGAATTTTTGACTGGGTGTTTCCGTTCTTCCTTTTAATGTTATCGGCCTCATTAGTTCACAAACGAGCTTCAGCGAGGGGACCCGGAACGGTGCACGTATTGGGCCGAAACCGAACCGGCTGCACTTCGCGAGAAAAGCCCATGCAAAGACGAACTTCTGAAATGCCATTTCAGTCTTAAAGATACACACATGGAAACTAGACGGGAATAAACATGGTGCATGTGCCCAGTAATCTGTCCTCATAAATAAAAGCACTAGTTGAGTATTCATGTATAATTCTCAACCGTCTTTTGGTGTCATTTTTTTACGTAATTCCAGGGCATGTTTTCTATCCTGATGTGTGCTTTATACACCAGATGTGGCCCCTTAACCTGGGTACAATACACTCCGAGCATGTGCTCCGAATGATAGCACATGCAATCCTCTGATAGGAATCCCCAGATAGGGGGGTGGGTGTTTGTTACACCCCGCAGTTTAGTGAAGTATGTCAAGAACATGTCAGTGGGAAGGAGATATCCGAATATGCATTCTCCTCTGGCTCCTGAATATTGGGTGACAAAACATATTTAGTTTTTTTAATATGTGTTAAGGTGGAAAGAGGCCCTAAAGCAGAAGTAGCACAGGCTGTTGATTTCACAACAATGTCTTGCAGAAATGACTTTTTCCAAGTTATACAACACCATGCTCATGCTTCAAGGAAGGGTGAAGAGGGATGCATTTATGAGATGTGATGACTGATAAGGGCTTGAGAGTAAATTGATTAAACAAAACACCTGGATGAGGTGACTGAATAACAGGCTGCGTCGAGGGTGCTCTTCCTGGAGGTAACCGATTAACAATACTTGGTGCACGTTAACAGGCTGTCAGATGGGGCAGAAGGGGTAGAGACAAATACAGTGAAACAGTGACTGAAACAGAAAGCTTTTTTATTTATTTGCATTTTTAAAGAGCTCACACAGCCCGGGGGCATCGAGGCGCAGTTACAGAAGGAGCATGTCTTAGTTGCATATTTACTACTAGCCTGTGCCAGCAGTTGCTGCAGTGCCAAACACATGACATGGAGCAGCAGCAGTGTGATGCGCTGGTGGTGGGCCGATCTAGGTAGGTCTAGCACTGAACTGGCGCGGCCGGCGCGCCTGCGGTGAGGGCGGTGCGGCGCCACGCCCGGCATTATGGGGCCAATATTTTTTGGGCACTGGCACTTATTTTTTTACAAATTAAGCACTGCTAACAGCACAAAGTGATGAAAATAGGTAGCCGATTAACCTCATTGATGATGGCTGACAAGACCATTGATATGTGATTTTTCTCCTTCTTGGTTTTGTGAAAAAAACCCTCTGTATGTGATTTTTCTGTTTTTTTTGGTTTTGCGTCTTCAATAACGCTTATATGTTTATGCTGGCCTGCAAGTGGCCTTTTATTGGGTTGTTTTTGATAATGTAGACGTTTTTACATTGCTGTATAACCATTAAAATATGTTTGGGATACTCTAAATGATGTGGACGTACATGAACTGAGTGAAAGTGACCTTCATTCATTAAGTAGATGCCCCATGGCTGTTGTGTTGGGAAGGTGGGAAGCTAGGGGTGAATGTTCTCTTATTGACACTTACCTCCTCAATCACCCTATTCCCCGAAAAAAACGAGGATTTGTTTGCTCGACATTCTTTTGACAGGCTATACCTTCAGCCAGGGTGCAAATCAGTTCTTCTTGTTACTCCTTGCAAAGTCTTCAGATGATCTACCTAAAAGAGGGGCTCAGACCTCTTTTAAAGCCAAATGTGCCACAGTGATTGGTGTTCCTTAATGAACCAATCCTGGGTCCCCACCAGCAATCTCCTGTATGCATGAGGTCATAACCAGAGTGCTTTGCAACAGGAAAGGTAACGGGGTGTAAACATGTAATACTAATTCCCACACATCTTCCTGTCTGTTGTGGATCAAAGGGTCTCTCTCGTTAATGGAGCTCTCTGTGGTTGCTCAGTAAAGCGGCAAGTCTCCCTTTGTCTCCATCAAACCACATACTCCAACCTTCTGAATGGGGTTTCCCTGCAGGGGTGACTACCTCAATCCACACATTCCCAGACAAGACATTTCACTGTCCATTGATGCTAAGGGGGGGAGCCTCTTCAGGTTGACACAGTGCATATCGAAGGTTTTTGAGGTTTCCTGTCTCTTTGATCATCTCTGCAGCTAGGCCCCATGTGGGCATTTTTTAAGTATATTCTGTTAGTATTCTAATTATGTTCATTTCTGCCACCATTCTGCAGTGCTTACACATAAGGACAGGGTGAATCCATGGGGTTAACAACTGTGGACCACCATAAGGATGTCCACTATCACCACTATACTTCAACATCTACCAGACACTGTTAATCAAGATTTTCAAAAAATTCAACATTACATGCTACAACTACACAGACGACACTCAAATCATCTACAAAATCTAAGATGCACAAGCAGACCACTCAATTCTAATAGAATGTCTAAAAGAAATCTCAGACTGGATGAATGCCAACAACCTAAAAATCAACCCAGGAAAGACAGAAATCATGATTATATCCAAAAACCAAGAGACCAACACCTACATTCCCTGGACGATTGTATTGGGAAGCACACCCACACCATCTAAGGTAGTAAAAACACTGGGAGGCCCAATGAACACAAGTAAATGTGATAATTAAGAAATGCTTCCTCCTCCTTCACTCAACAAAATAAATCCTACCTTTCCTCTCCTTTACCCACAAAACACTGAAAATCATCGCCCTCATCATGTCATGAATCGATTACTAAAAAAGCCTCTACCTCACGATGCCGGAACACCTCCTGAAAAAAATTACAAAGCATCCAAAACGCAGCAGCTAGACTCCTCCTCAAACTATCTAGAAGAGATCACATCAATCCAGCGCTAAAAATGTTTAATTGTCTTCCAATCAAACATCGTATCACATTCAAAACAATGTGCATAACACACAGGGCAATCAACGGACAGGGAGCACAGTTCCTACAAAAGAAAATAACAATCTACAAGTCAACCAACAAGACTCCTCATCAAGCAATGAAATCCGCCTGGAACCAAAACAATACGTCAAGAAAATAACTAGGAGGCTCCTCTTTCTCCCACCTAGCCGCAAAACCCTGGAACAACCTCCTGAAAGGAATAACAAATACCAAAAATCACCTAAAATTTAGAAAACCACTAAAAACTTGTCTCTTCAACACCTCGGAACCAGATGGAAACAACTGAAACAATGAAACAGGAAATACAAAAGAACAGGCTAACAGAATATATGATGGCACAGACAACACCTAGGACCGACTAAGGGAAACACCTACAAGAAGAAGAGAGACAATGCTAGGCAGAAAAGAACATGAGCGACAACCCCATCTGGACAGAACAATAGCAGACATGCCTAAACACAAAGGCACAACCACCAACCTCACCCACTCAGACAGGGCGGAGGGTACGGGCGCAGGTCGCAAGCAGATCGATCCGAAAGGACTAGTTTCTATCAACCACAAACTGGGATATCTGGGCTGGCCAAATACAAAGATAGCTAGTGCTAAGACTAGCTAACTTAGAATAATGACAGAGAGATGAGGGGCAGCCTTATCATCCTGAAACTTAATCAATGAAAAGAAGACAACCATGTCTAAATCGCCAAAGACACACAATAGGTGTGTGCATTTCTCCGAATTACAAGGCTACTAACCAACCCCACAAAAACTTCTACAAATCTCACCATTCCTCACACATCTCTCACACTCTAACTAAACACAACTAGACCTCTTAAACTGCAGCAACCCGCATGTAGTTCACCACACCGCAACAACAGACACACCACACAGACTTTCACACAACAGCACATGACAGATTCAGACCGGATACCACACCAAAAAGCTCAGCGAATGGGTTAACCAAACTGAAGCTGCCAACAGTACATCACAGTTCACTTGCTCCTCTCCAAACGTTGTCCTACTAACACGTCTCTAACCTACCCTCCTTTTCTTTCAGATCTGCCAGAGCACCAGGTGACGACTCCGTTGGTGATAGTGCGCGGTGCAAATATACTTTAACATTAACATTAACGTTAATTAGGCTGACCATGGCAGGAGGAAGGTTTTGCCCTCTCCATCTGAGAGACAAAGTGTAATCCTGGCTGTCATATCCCAATTAAATATGACAGGGATACTGCGCCTGTAGACTTTGTCCACCCAGATTACACGTGTCTATGTGTATGTCCTGCAGTAGAGCATGGGAAAATGTGTGCGGATTAGCCCACACATGTTCCACAGGTTGATCTAGCTTCATTCAATTTCATATAAAATTTCCAAAAAGCCCAGGTAAGCGCACACCCGCCGTACGGATGGTCGAATTCCTCACAAGGTAATACACTGTTTAGACACAAACTGATAGACGCAAATCCTATGGAAAGATTGCTGCCATGTTTTAATGAAGATGTAAAACGATCAAGTAATAAACATATTTCATGGTCTTGCGCTTAAAGAGCCCTCACTTAATATCAAATACATATGGATTACATCGATATGTGAAATTCCAAAAACCTCCACCAGGTACAAAGGCACGTAAACAGGCCTATAAAACAGATAGTCCAGAACAAGGCCCTGCGGATATCGTCTGGAGCTCCAATCTTCACAAGGACAGCTGACCTTCACAGAGACCTGGACATCGAGATGTTGGACGAACAACTAGCGAACCTGAGTAAAAACTTCTGCCAAGAATTGGATCAGAACGCAAACCCTCTGATCAGAGGACTCATTGCCACCACTGCAAACCCCTTTGACCGCTGCCCGCAGCCCATCACGGTGAAGACCCTGTGAAACCAGCCCTACTGTGACAAGTCCACACAGACCAAGAAGAATCGTAACCCATGACTACATACTCAACCGAGAAGATGGAATAATGAGGCTCAAGCCACGGTATCCAAAAATCACTGCTGATGGATGAAATCTATCAGCAAGAAGAAGAAGTGACGTATTAGACAATAAGCCTTTCGAGGACAAGGCCAGATGCCGTAAGACCACTACGGCGGGGAAGAGTGAAGAATAAAAACAGAATAACATAAAATAACATGACATGCACTGAACGATGGAAGAGCTGCGTTTCTTTGAATACATGTATGACAAACCGCGGTGGCGGGCAGCCCAGGGAAGCAAGTAGCTGTCCAAAAGCCACACTTGGGCTGCGGTTTTGCAAAAGGTAGTACAATTAGCGCTGAGGTTGGCAGCAGACAGAAAATTCAGTCCTTATGTTTCTGTTCAGCAAGTCGGGAGACCAGGTCCTTTTTTGCGTTTTCTTTTAATACAATTGTTTTTTTTTCCTTTGCAAAGAGGTTGAAATTCCAAGCTGGCACGCGTGCTGCACGCCCCTGGACCGAAGCGCCGCTGCATGTGCAGAAACGATCCCGTTCAGAAGAGGCAGGACAATTGCTGGGTGATGGAACGTGCTGCTATGGCAACCTCGACACTATTTTCATTAATCAGCGGAATTAATAGCTGTATTAAACACATGCGGATTGCTGTTCTGCTAGTTACTGCCGCCCTGGGACCCAGCAAATGTTCTGTTCATCTTTCTTTTATATAATCCTGCGTTGGCGAGGCATAAAACCCCGGGCCTCAAGTCTGCTGCTTGGGCCGCCCATATGTGGCGTGTCCGGATAATCACTCATGCGCGAGCGCGCCTCAGCTTGTACTTCTAAGCAGCCGGGGCTCGTTGGGCTGGGAAGCATTATAGAAAACCGCATTGCTTTCTCCTCACCACAACTCCGCTCTTTATTATCCACGTCAATTAGGACTGCATTAGACAAATAAACAGGGGCCGTGATAATCACGTGCCATTGACGGAGGGAAATGGCGCGGCCACATAGGCATCTTTGGCGGGAAGGATCACAGGTTGTTTGAGAGGCGGGCACTGGATTGCCATGGCAACAAACCTCACGAGCGGCAGAATACTCAGCCAATCAAAGCCTGGCTACCCGGAAAAGAGGTCATTGTTACCTAGGGATGCTGACCTATGGAAAAACTGTGACCTGATACTGAGGTTGGCGAATGCCTCAAACCCAAGGCATTCCCATAAAGGAATCCATTGAGTGGGATACACTCTACCAAACTGTTTGTAAATAATTCTAACACTGATAATAACGGAAAACTTACTAGGTCTTCCTATAGCACAGCTTTTACTATTTGCTTCATCTCTTGGTGTTGTGGCTGCAAGTTAAACAGTGGGGTTACGTTAGTGGGTGCATGGCAGATGTTGTGATGATTGGATTTCCTGTGCAAGGCAGGTTCTGCTGTATTGATGCCTGCATGTAGGGGGGAGTCTGATTTGTGCGGGGTATGCATTAGGATTCTGGACACGGTTGGGGTATGCATTAGGATTCTGGACACGGTTGGTGTTCAGCAAGCCAGAGTTCCTGGCTTGCCTGTGGGATGGCGCATGCGTATAATTACGCGGCGGTGGGTGATATATTTGGGAAGTTTAGCAAGGGTCTGATTTGTGTGATGTGTGTTGCCTGGGTGCACAGGGCAAGCAAAGGGTATATTTGTACCGCTGGATGTGTGTCAGCTGGTGGATGAGGTTGAGCGGGAGCTGCTAGGAACAGATTCGGATTGCAATACAGAAAAGGTCATGGACATTGCATCATTCACCAATCTTGGGTCAGTGCTTGTGTCCATACCATATGTAAGGTCATTGCAGCACTGACAGTCCTGGCATACACAGCTGCAGCGTGAGTCATCACTTCAAATAATTAGTTAATTACCTGAATTGTAGTTAGTTAGTACTATCAATGATAATGAAAATAATAAGAGCAATATTAGTAGTAGTATTACTAATATTACTCATTATTATTATTATTATTATTATTATTATTATTATTATTATTATTATTACTATTATGCTTATTATTAATACTAACAATACTATTAATAATAGTAATAAAACACGTATTTACTGTGTTTCAAAACATCAGAGATGTGGTAACCCCCAGATAAAAGCCTAATTATGTGTATGTTTTCTTTGAAAAACCTATAATTGATCCACGATAGAACAATTTCTTCTCAATAAAATGAATGTCTAGAATTTTCAATCGCATAGTGCGCTCTTAAAATGCTGCTCACGTCAATAGCCTCTGCGTGATCTTTTGTGGCGGGAGCAAGAAGACGCCAAACGTTAATGTAGACTCGAACATTTACACAATCGCATCTCCGACCCATCAAATTGGGCTTGAAATGTCCGAAACCCTACGGGCGCTTCTTGATGTGTGAAGGGTAGGATGGGTAGAACAGAGATGGAGGAACGGAGAGCTGTAAGGGACACCATGGAGGAGAGCCAGGTGGGAAGGAAGCAAGATAGAGCCCCTCTCCCGCGCGGTATTGCTTGAGGATGGCTTTGCAGTGTAGGAGAGGATTTGCCGCAGGCGGTCTTCATGGTGTCTCTACTGTCACAGTCACCGCTGCACCTGGTTTGGCACTCATTGGTTTTCGATTCTCTGCCTCTGATGGCTTTGGGACCTCTGCCGAGAAAGGATTGTGAATTCTGGACAGGAGATACCTGGTTATGGCCCACGTTGCCCGTGTGCTCTAAATGGGACGTCACTTGTGTTTATTTTGTCAATGATTTTGTAGGGTGGGTCCTACACGTTAAAGCATGTATCTTGAAATCTGGTCTTAGCACCAGGAGATGAACATTGCATCTTGATTGTGTGGGTAAGGACAAGGACATGTAATGGCAGCAAAGACATTATGAGAGTTGAGAGTGACCAATCTGATGACGGCCCGCCGGACGCCTTCCCCAAAACTCTAAATAGCAAGCCGCTTGCTGCTATGCGTCACAGTTGCCAATACGTGTGTGTCTTGTTATCCCGGCTCATTAGCGAGACTGTCTTCATGTACAGGCTCAATAGATCATTCATGAATAATTTGGGCTAGAACTCTTTCTGATTTCACATATTTTCATTAGTAATAATTATTAATTAGCGTTACGCATTTAGTTGTGCAACAGAATTGAGCGGAGATGGTCAGCCAGCTGAATAGAAATATCGAGTCAGGTTTTCAGAAACACCCAACATTTTGCCTATCATCTCCACTGAAATCCATCCGTTGTAACTATTTGCGATGCATACGCAACGTGAATATCCCGAAACGCGAATGTGATTTTCCTGTTCAGGGGATCGACGAGCTCAGCTCTACTACATAATATTGATTTTTTTAAATATTTGTATGTATTTATGCTAAATGAAAGCATCACTGGCCTCTACGTGAAATAGAGGAGAACTGTTAATTTAGACTTAACCATTTAGACCGGGGTTGTCCAACTCGAGCCCTCGAGAGCCGGAATCCTGGCGGGTTTCAGGATATCCCTCATTAATATTCATGAGACAAAATGTGTATACACGTAGAATCATTGTATGCAAATTTATCTTATGAATATTAATAAGGGGTATCCTGAAAATCCAACATGTTTCCGGCCCTCGAGATGGGCAACTATGATTTAGACAATCTCGTGTCCGACCCCTCAAATTGGGCTGATTATGCGTCCAACCAATTGAATGCTTCCTCATGTGTGAAAGGTTGGACAAGAAAAACTATTGATTTTATTGCATTTACAATATTATCATGAGGATTTTGGAATTTACTGTAGCTTGCACTCAGAACTGAATACATATTTAATCAGACGTGCAGACATTTTGGAGTCAGGTCCCAGCACTGTTTTCTGCAGTAGCTCCTTCGCTGAGTGAGAAAAATGAAGAAAAAACCAGACAATCGCAACAGCAGTAGCTTCTTAGCACGCATGCACAAAGCTGCGGCGGTTGCCTGGCAACAAGTGAAGGTCTATGTGAGAGCCATAGAGGCCAAGATGAATGACAGACGCATCGACAACAATTTCACGAGGGAGGAGAGAGATTCTCTGTCCGGCGCCATCTTGCTTGGCATCGCCCTTTCTCAAATCCAATGGGGTAAGCGAGTATGTGAGTAGTGACATTAGAAAACTGCACTCTGGCGGCTGGCAGATGCAAAAATGCCTCACGTGATGTACAAATAGATTGTCACCGGACTGAAGAGTTATGCATTGCTAAACACGTGTTAAAATCGGTTCAACGTGTTTACATTGCCCTCCCTTTGGATATTGTAAATCTGGTCGACACACGTTTTGTCTGCCTTCTTTTTTCTATAATAGGGGACTCCGCCCACTCCCATGCCTCCCTTCCTCCACCACCGCCCGTTAGCAGCGCTGAAACCTAACTTATGCATGGCATGTGCAATATATCTATGCATTTAGTTGCTAAAACGAACATGGGTCGACCAAATTTGCAACCACCAAACCAGAATTGTTGGAACCACGACATAGCATTACTGTCTCAATCTGCAATAGAAGCCTCTGATACTGAGTGTACTCTACATAGGGTGACCAGATTTCCAAGACAGAAAATCGGGACGACCAACAATACAAAGGAAGGACTACCCCACTCCCTCTACACCCTGCCCCATTCTCTCCATTTAACCCAACCCGCCTCATTAGGCACCCCAAAGTATTTGCATGTTAATTGAGCTGTTTTGTATGTAAACAGGTTAATAACCAAGGAGCTGTTTGACATTACATGCCTTGCTATGGTTACTGGCTTCCCTGTCAGTCTGTGTGGCACAGGCAGTAAATGCATGTGGATTGTATTGGGAAAGGTGGGGGTTCAAGCCCATCCTCATATGGCATAACTGTGAAAATACCATGAGGCCTATTTAGTACCACACAATGAGAGCTGAGTGTCATAGGGTGACATTAAAAGCCAAAGGTACAAGGGGAAGTGCGCCTTCGTCTCAAATAAGATATTTGAGAGGAAATTACATTAAGAATACATTGCACTGGTGTTTGCTGAAATTCTGCCTGAAGAAGCCTGCAGACAAACAAATGAGACCACTGCCCAGCCATTTACATCAAATTATCCATTAAAATGATACTTCTTAAGAAATACATTATGCAACAAAATACTTCAAGTCTGCTTATTAAACAGTTATCAACTGACATGTCGCTCAGTGCATAAAAAAGACTGTCTTTCTTAAAAGTATCACTTTAATGGCAAATTGGATGGAAATGGCGGGCAGTGTTCTCATTTGTTTGTCTGGAGGTTACTTTAGGCAGGATTTCAGCAAACACCAGTGCAATGTATTTTTAATGTAATTTCCTTTCTAATATCTTATTTTATTGGCTTTTAATGTCCCCCTATGACACTCAGCTCTCATTGCGTGGTACTCCATGACATCAGATACCGTGATCTCCTGACATTCCACTAGCCCGTGGCCCCGACCACGCATGTGCCACAGAATCTCTGTAGACTGTGGCCTGTGGATAGGCACATATAGACGAGCGGCATTAAACCCTGTCGTGCCAGCCTCTTACCTTCACTGCCACCAGGATTTTGTCTTGCTCCATGTAGAGGTTGTAGCATTCTGCCAAGAAGACCTTCCCAAAGGCCCCTTCGCCCAGCTCTCGCTTCAAGACAATGTTGTGTCTCTTGATATGCTGAACAACTGTAAATGAATGGAAATGTGGGTTAGGCGTGTGCACAGTGGACGATCTGCACACGGTACATAAAGGTGAAAGGTCACAGCAGCTTCAATGCGCCACCAAATGACAGTGGGGAGAGTTAGCATACAGTAGCAAAAAATACACGGGTGCAGTGTTTCTGTGTGAGTTTGTATATGCATACTAATGTTACATGACACTGAAAACAACATGTTCATCTGTGTCTTTTAGCCTTGTTCATGAAAGAGAACTACATTTGCCAAATAGCCGGTCTGGCCACACCCAACTCTCAGAGCAGATTCGATGAAGTTTCATGAAGGTTTTCCTGAAGCTTACAAAAGTTGAACATTTTTGCTTTTCCCAGTGCTTAATTTTGTATAAAAAAAGAAGTGCTAGGGTCCAAATATTTTCTAGCACTACTGTGACACTGCAGGCGGTTCCCCACCACTGCTGCCATCGGTATCAGGTAATATTATCCCCATATATATGGTCGCCGTAAATAATATCGCCGGGAAAAGGTCGCAGCGATATTATATGGGTGACCATATATATGGGGACAGGGGCAAAAAATAAATAAAAAATTAAAATAAAAAAATGGGGGGTTGTGGGGATGTCCCCCGCATGTTCCATGCAATAATGTCGCCACAAAAAACGGCCATTTTTCGGCAATATTTTTGTATGGCGAGATTTTTGTGGCGACATTATTACATGGAACCCTGCCATCACCCAGAGCTGCTCCCCACAGTGTCGACATATGTGTGGTTACACCGCAGCTCGCAACTGCTCATTGTGGTGGATGGATGCACTATCACCCGCCAGGGTCGGACTGGGCCATAACATTGTCTCGGGCAGCAATGAAAAAGTGGCCCACAGTTTCTAATGGCAATTCATTCCTTTTGTGACACGGTTTGAATTTTTTGATAAAATGTGATGAACATTGTGCATTAAAAAATATATAAAAATTCACAACCATTGCAGTGACCTGAACATTGTGCTTTTGAAAGAATATGTATTCAGCAACAGTGGTCAAAACTATTAGCCACATAGTGAAGTAACTCTTCAAACTGGCCCACATTGGTCAAAAAGTGGGTCACTTTGACCAAAAAAAGTTGCCCACAACCGCATTTTGCATTTTTGGTTCAGCCATGGGCCTATTGCCAAAAAGGCCAGTCCGTGCCTGATCACCACTTCATAATTAAAGTGAGTCTGAGACAATAAGTGGCGGGGCTAAAAAATAAGTGCTAGGGCTAAACCCTGGCAAACACCCCCACAAATTAAGCACTGGATTTTTCCATAGATCCACAAAAAAAAAAACTTTTCAGACATACATTTAAACATTTTCCTCTTCCATATTGAAGAGTTTTGGAACACACATAGCAATTACCTTGAACTGATGCACACAGTAAACATCCTGACAATCGGATCTGCCAAACGTGAGATAGTTTATTTTTTAAGAAAGAACTATCGATATCTTGCATGCGCAGTAGGCCCAGAATTACACCAATAAGTGGCTAACGGATAACATCACCAATGCACGGGATGACAGATGAAAACACCACACATGCACACACACACAAGCACGCGTGCGTGCCCGGATACACTTCTGCAGAATGTGCATGGGCACACAGACACCATCACCAACAGGATCCAAGATCCCTCACTTCACATATCACTATGGACAAAAATGAAAGAGCAAGAGCAGAATGCATGAACACGCATGGCATGAAAACATGGACACCAAGCCCATGCAGACTGATTGGGAGAACAACAACCTCAGAAGACACTTGCCAACACCATTCATGTACAACCTATAGGCACAGATATCACTTTCAGAATGAAGAGTCAAGGAAACCATAAAAGAGGAGGCACTCATCAATAAAAGCATTGTGGTTAATTCCTAGACAAGCTGTAGTCTACAAACACTGGGACATTATAACTTTAAGACGCAAACATCTCCTCAAAGATAACAAGGTAGAGTCTGCACACTGTGTCAGTGCCAATGGTCAGGAACCAGCACTCATTTTCTAATAGAAGCAAAGCCCATCACAGAACAGAAATAAGCCTGACTCACTCTACTCCTCTTCCCCAAAGCACTATGCATCTTAGTGGCCCACATCGGTGCTATACTTGGAGATTTTTTAAGTGCATTAGGTCTGAAGCATCTCCAGTTTTTCAATAAAGGTTCTCCCAGGAAAGTTATGATCTGAAACTGTTGGTGTCATTTGACGTGTTGTGCAGCAATGCTCCATGAGATCAGTAAGGTAGAGTATTTGTGAGTCAGTGGTACCACGGAATACATGCGAGTGTCTCCAGAGTGTTTGTAAGTGACATCCAGGAATACCTCTCCTCACCCAGTTCCACAAAGGGATTGAATTTTAACGGTCATCTGTGATGAGGAAGTGCCACCATTTTCTCCAAAGGCCTTCCACTGTAAAGCCATCCATGGTAAAGAGGATTCTATCATCTTGACTGGGAATGTATATTGCATCTGCCACAACTTTACCAACCTGGTAATCACTGCAGATAATGTAACCACCTCAAACCTACTACAGAATTGAGTATCCAGTGATAAAGTCGCCTTGGAAAAGGTCGCCAGGGGGCGACATTTTCCCGAATTTGAACTCCGGAGAAAATCAAGCAGTTTGTCTAAATATTCTCTGACTCAAGTATATAATAGTTATTATTTCCTATCCTAGAATATGTGGGGGGAAGGTTTTTATGGGTGCAAGGAAAAAGAATCACGTACCTGTCAACTTGTTCCCAGGTAACATTTTCGCCTAGAACCTAAAATTGCAGCACAGCTAACATCCATAACGTCTCCTGCCTTACCCTCTAGTGAGGTCCCAAGCTGAATGCAGCGCTAGGCTTTCTTCAATGGCCCACAATTGTCAGTGACGTTCATGAGCTATCCTGTCACCAGACCTGAACTCCAGCACCAGGGCTGAGAGCATGTCTAGTGGCAAACAGGCTAAGGCCTCCAGGCAACCTCCACACTCCAGACTACCACCCTTTCATGATATGTCTCGGGAGGATAGCTCAGGGGCAACATGCTCGCCTTGGTAGCAAGTTGACACGGAGGAACACAGGTTCGATCCCCGGGTCCGCGTTTAGACACCTCTGGGTATTAAGCACGTTTATAAATAACCTATCATATCATATGCTCATTGGCCTGCCCATTATGCAAGTCCATTCAAATGGTTCGTCAGAATTCGCCATGGACATCTTCTAGATGCCTAAGGAACCAGTAGGTCCAAACAGAACCCATGCCTACACTGTGTGGAATAGGAATCTGTGCAAAGACATGATGGCTTCCTTCAGATAGAAAGCCGACTTTGTAAGGACAGACATCAAAATGAAGTGCTCAAGCAGCAGCCCCGCGTCCCATAGACAGACACCTTACCCACAACTCTTCCATGACATCCCCACCCATTTACAGAAGACGACCTTCAAAACATCCTGCCCCTTTCAAAGAAATCATCATCACCAACTGATATACGCAACAGGAAGTTCCTTAATTTCGGTCCACATGCACTCTCCTCCATAAGTACAAAGATTACCAATGCCTAACTCTCCTCATGTGTAGTCTGCAAGTTATTTAAACATGCCATCCTTACACTGATGTCACGGGAGGAAAGCCCAGGGGCAACCCTCTCGTCTTGGACGCAAGACGACACAGAGCAACACCAGTTCGATCCCTGGGTCCTCTGGGTATTAAGCATGTTATGAATAACCTATCACAATTATAATGCTGAAGAAATCCAATGCAGATCCCAAAGCATTAACTATCGACTGCCCATCTCTTGCCTTCCAAGCATTGCAAGAGGCTCTTGAAACCACTGTCGATTCGCAGCCATTCCTGCATCGCCAATCAAACAACCTATACAGTGATTTTCGGACGGGTTTCAGACCATGCTGTGGCACTTTAACCATTTAGCTGAAAATAACAGGAGACCCTTTCACAAATGGCAACCAAGGGGAGATGGGGGTTCTTAAAATATTGCATCTCACAGCATTGGACACCATCATCCATGGGGTGCGGCTAGGATGTCACCAAAAGATCATCGCTCTCGATGACCCTCCTCAGCGCCTACTTTGCTTCAGTGGCCATTGCCGATATCATCAGAACACAAGAGGTGGGTTTACGTGTACCTGCAGAGGGCACCCACTTTCACGCAAGTTTGGACTAAGAATAAGTAGGTTGTCATCAGGTTGTCGTTAGGTTGCTAACTGCCCGCCTCACGTTCATCGTAGCGTGCATACTAACTGGCGGTGCCTAAATGGGCAGAAAACTGCGATACAACTCTTGGTTCTGTTGCTGCACGCTCCCCCCTCACTCCCGGCCTTTACATACCTATCACTCTTGGATCACCTCCACATTTGATCCAGTAAACCAGAAACCTGGGAGCGATCTTTGACAGAAAAGTCTCTTTCAATGCTCTGGTGAATACAGTTACTAAAACCTGTACCGCTCATCTTTGGGCAAGGGGTTTCCCAAATCCCTTCAAGACCCGTGTAAAGTTACTTTAGCCACTGCAGCCTTTGCAGTTGCCCCCTCACACCTTGGCTATTGCAACAGCATTCACCCAGGACTGCATAACCCCATCAAAACTGCAAAAGGTACCAAATCATACTCCCTGCCTCATCCTTGCACTACATTATAAAGACAATATCACACCAGCACCAAAGGCCATAAAATGGATCCCCCAAAATGAATAATGTTTCACAAGAACTTGTGCGTTGTGCACAAAAGCCTCCATGATTGCACACCCAGCTCCCTTGGTGGTCTTTCCCAGCTATATCAACTCTCCGGATGCCTGAGATTAGCAAATTTAAATCTATGCAACATCCGCACAACCAGTGCGGAAGTCAAACCCTTAATAGGGGGCTCCACCAGCTGGAACACCTCCTCATGACACCTGTGCGGAGTGGCAGACCCTCTGAAGTTCTGCAAATACACGTATAAAGACTTTTCTCTTACTGCCAAAGGACATTTGACCGCAATGTGATCTTTGCATTATTTACTGGGAATATTCCTTAGACTGGTGTGATGGGATTCTGTATGCTCAGGCTTCTGCAGGTGCGGAATCAAAGGTGTCCAATAGCATGACAGAATGAAGAAAATGCAAATTCGTCCAGAGCCCCCAAACAGCTGGAGGATGTAGAGGCAAGCGGGGCTGGCAGTGTATGGCGAGTCTGGTGCTGAGAGCGTGTGTGTAAAAAGAGGCACAAGGGGACACATATTCAATAAGTAAAACCAGGTTCACTGGGATTCAGGTTGTTGAGATTGCGGTGGTCGATGAACCCAAATGAATCCCAGCTCAACATACCCTAGCTACATATTCCTCTTATGCTTTCTCCCCACCCAGAGTATGCCACCATCTCAGAAGAACTCATTGCGGCTCGGCCTGTGCCTGCAAACTGCCACCTTCTTCCTTGAAGCATTTGGACCATTTCCAACATTCCTCTTTGTACCCCCACTCGCCTCCTGCTGCTTGGAGTTTGCCCTTGGATTTCATGCATCCGATAAAGAAATGCAAAAACAGGGAAATAACCTTGCAGATTAGTTAGCAGAGACGGCAACTCCTCGCCACCAAGAGTTCATCATCCTGTCTTCTATGCAAACACTGGACTATTAGAACAAATTGGCCGTGTTTCCTACAAAATGCATGGAATAGCTGAAATCCCCTTGCTTGTTTAGATCTATCTCTAATTTCAAAACAACTACTTCAACATGGATAAACCCGTCCGATACGCACCTAGCTAGAGTGTGGCAGTAGGACTCAGCACCCGTCTCCGTCTCCTGCCACACTTGCGTTCTTCACACTTTTTAGTCGAGGTTGAGTTCCCCATGTCGTCTTGCACATCCACACTGAGTATGCCTGTAGGATATCTGGGGGAAAGCGCTAGCAATGATATGTACACCACCGTCTCCGAGATGGCGGTCGGCTCTTTCCAACCTCCCTTAGATATGGGAATCCCCTGAGGAGTGCCTCCATTAGCAACAGTGGTGACCCGCCTCTCAGTGCTTTGCCTACCAGTGCACTCCACCGGTCTGGCTGACATGATTCCTCCAGGCTAATCCCCAGCTCTGCGCTGTAACTGGCTTCCCAATCCTAATAGTCTGCCATGCTATAGATCTACTCCATAGAGTTCTTGGGGCCGCTAGGCGTTAGAACTGAAAGACGGTTCTCTTTAACAAGGGCCTTTTCTGGGCTTACAGTGACATGTTCTCTCTGCCTACCTGTAATTCTCATTTTCGTCTTTCGCAGCCCTTACGATGGAGGTGTACATCCTGACAAAGGGTTAGGGACATCCTAATTGATGAGAGTCACAGAATGTGTTGTGAGCACTCCGGGCACACCTTTAGATTCGGCCTTGGCGGGGCTAAGAATGATACAGAGTGTAAGTGCGGCTCTTTCTGCATTTTCCTTTTGATGGTTTGTGTCTTTCCATCAGTTGCAAGTCTAAGGAACACTTGCACGCCTGGGCTACATAACTTCCTAACCAATTAGAAGCAAACTGTTGCATTCAAAATCCTGCAGAATCAGGGGTTAGCAAGACCAGCTTAATAATAATATAATTGTGCTACATGTGCAGCATGTCCTAGGCCAAACATAATTAAGAACATATGTCCAAGATTACTACTACTCTCCGCTTGCCAACATGTCCAGCGCAAACTGTACAAAGGGTCTTCATTCTTGACTAGAACATCTACGTCCTTTTGGTTCCACTGGTTTTCCAGCTCATGGGCGTCAAAGAACATGTCAATTTCCATTTGTTTTGCTGGAAGGAAACCTCTTGCATGGCACATAAATGATCATCAAACCTCAAAGATGTGTCAAGTGAGCAGGGTTTCTACATTTGTGACACATTAGCTTCCTTCTGTCAAGGTCAACCATCTCATTACAAGCCAACACTTCTTGCCGCCCTTCGATGTGATCGGCCCATTATTTTGCACTTTGTAAAGGGCATTCATCCACAGAATTCTGAATACTATCCTACAATGAAATGTTATTTTATGCCCCTTCCTTAATATGTTCATTTCTCACTTTTGCTGATAGTGGTCCCATCTATTTCCTGCATCCATGTATGATACTTTAGTCAATACACACTGGTATTATCAATGGTACTTAGTTACGCAGAAGTTTCTAATGGGTGTTAAGAAGATTCACATCAGCCTTCACTGCTGGTACCATCAAGACAAGGGGCCTCATTACGACCCTGGCGGAATGGGTTTAATGGCGCTGGTAGAACTGCCGGCGCCATTAAACCCATTCCGCCCTATCACGAGGTCCCCTTGCGGGACCCGCTCTGGACGCCTGGTCAGACCAGACGTTCTTTGCTGGTCCTGCGAGGGGACCAGCATGCTAACAACAGGCCCGTCATTAACGGGCCCGTTGTTAGCATGCTCCCCATTCCCATTGAGGCCTATGGGGCCTCAAATGGGAATGGTCCGGGTCCCGGTTCCCTGAATGCGGAAATACCAGGCCCTCCAAAGTCGGAATGGCCCGGTATTTCCCCATTCAGGGACCACGGACCCGACCTTATTAAGGGCATGACTACCTCCAAACTCGTAATGAGGTCCAAGGTCTGAATGTGGCTGCAAATAAGGGCTGCTTGAAGAAATGATGCCTGATGGCCGTATCCTCACTATGCAGTACTATTATTTGCATCAATCATTAGAATATTATTAGCATTCTTTATGACTTTGGCTATATCCGATAGGCAATCAGAAACTTGGTTAACATCCTGAGAAACCTTTTCATGTTTCTTTAAATCCTATGAACCTTTTGCTGAGACTTGAATATACCTAGCTAGCCTCTACAAACTTAGTCGCTGTCCTAATTCTAGTTTTCAGACGGGTGGCGTGCCACAGCCAATGAGGTTGTGGAACCCGGGCTGTAATCACCAGAATGTTCCCACAGATTTCCCACAGCTTGTGGGGCTGGAGGCGCCTTCTCTTTTTAGAAGGTGCACACAGGTTCTTCTCTTTTGTGCCCATTGTCCCTGGCATGCACTTGTCCCGGCTTCCACCCTTTCTGTCTCAAAGGCACCAATGCCAGCACTCAGCCTGCATTCCTGCCAACCCGCTCAGGTGTGTCCACCATTCCTGTTGGTGTGCAGCTTCTCTCTGCTGCTGTGTCTCTTCTCCCACACACCTTTTTGACCCTAATGTGTTTTGAACTGGGACTTGTTCCCTTCAACCCTGGCCATCAGTGGTTTGGAACATCATGCAGTCTTTTCGTTCTGTCTTGCAGCCCTTTCCACTCTCCAAAACCTGTCTGTTTGATTTGAGGAAATGTTTCATGATCTGACTACAAGGTGCCGGTAGCCGACCTGAGTTCTTCTGACTAAAAGGTGCTGGGTAGCCGACCAGAGTTCTAATAGCGGTATAGCCCACAGGTGCAATTAAGGGCCCCCAACCCACCTGTGAATTTGTGGTTCCAATGCTTTAGAAGCTAGTATCTGTCAATCCTGCGGGCTGCAATGCTGCATTATTAAAAACACGAAGCAGTGCACTGTTTAAAAGGTGGGACATTAACCTCGCTTATAATGTTAGTTATATTTCCCGACACTGGCATTTTGAATGCTTTATAAGTCTGTATTGCTAGGAAACGTCACAGACGTTGATAAGTTATTTAGCAAATTTGCATTCAACTACAATTAAGAAAAACAATGCTGCAGGTGTGCTACCAATGTTACATTGTTACATCTATCTGTGGTTCTCCAATTTCCACTTGAGCGCTCTCTGAATGCAGGCCTGCACCCGCGAGTGGCATGCGTCTGCCCCGTGAGTGGCATGGGTCTGCCCCGTGAGTGGCATGCGTGTGCCCCGTGAGTGGCCTGGGTCTGCCCCGTGAGTGGCATGTGTGTGCCCCGTGAGTGGCATGCGTCTGCCCCGTGAGTGGCATGGGTCTGCCCCGTGAGTGGCCTAGGTCTGCCCCGTGAGTGACCTGGGTCTGCCCCGTGAGTGGCATGGGTCTGCCCCGTGAGTGGCCTGGGTCTGCCCCGTGAGTGGCATGCGTCTGCCCCGTGAGTGGCATGGGTCTGCCCCGTGAGTGGCCTGGGTCTGCCCCGTGAGTGGCATGCGTCTGCCCCGTGAGTGACCTGGGTCTGCCCTGTGAGTGGCATGCGTGTGCGCCGTGAGTGGCCTGGGTCTGCCCCGTGAGTGGCATGTTTGTGCCCCGTGAGTGGCATGCGTCTGCCCCGTGAGTGGCATGGGTCTGCCCCGTGAGTGGCCTAGGTCTGCCCCGTGAGTGACCTGGGTCTGCCCCGTGAGAGGCATGGGTCTTCCCCGTGAGTGGCCTGGGTCTGCCCCGTGAGTGGCATGCGTCTGCCCCATGAGTGGCATGGGTCTGCCCCGTGAGTGGCCTGGGTCTGCCCCGTGAGTGGCATGCGTCTGCCCCGTGAGTGACCTAGGTCTGCCCCGTGAGTGGCCTGGGTCTTCCCCGTGAGTGGCATGCGTCTGCCATAGCTGAAGGTCGTGTCAGAGGTGCAGGTGCTATAGTGCCTCGCAATCTATGCACCGCCCTATGGCGCAGGGTCCAGCAGCAGCAGTCCCACTATGTGTCCTATGCAGTGACGCAGAAGAAGACGTATATCAACAGTGCTGGGTGTCCCAGCCCCGCGAGATTTACAGCTAATCCTGGAGCCTTGCTGTCTCCTGCTGGGTTCCCTATGGGCGGCATCCTGAGGCAGAATGGCTGGCGTTCAGACTACACAAGGGGTTTAGTTCTGCCCACAAGCATCTCTTTGTTGCAGGGCCCGCCACATGCCTTAATTGTACTCGAGACTGACGCTGATTCTGTCTCCGACTCAAACAGAATAGCTCGGTGTTTAACTTTTCCAAATGTGTTTTATATCTGTCCACATTAAAAGACAGCCATGGAATGCATTTTGAAGAATGTCGGAGATTGCATTTCTATGCTGGCACATCCGAAAGTGCTGTTGTCTATCGGATCTTGGGCTCTTTCCTATGGAGAACATTCTCCCAAGTGTTTCTGCCAAACCCATGGAAAGCAGATCGGCACGCAGGAACCTGGTACCCCACCTGCACCCTTCAACACCACAGGTTTTGCATCTGCCTCTCCCACTGTCCCACTAATGGCTCCCACCCTTTTCTTCCAGGCCAGTGACAGCTGGGCACTATAAAAGGCCACTTACATTCCATTGCATTTGCTGATCAGCATAAATCAACACAAGGAAGCTGCGTGATGATTGTATAGGATCTGGGCAGGAGGACGAAATGATAATCGGGTGTGGCAGGAAAAGGCCTTTTTTGTTTACTCGAAAGCAAAAAAGACAGATCTAGAAAGACAGGTCTGAGACCGCTGAGAACAGTCTTTCTAAATCGAAATGTCACGGCCCTGGACGCACACAAGTGCGCGCAGGTGAAGACAAAAGCTGTGGATGCATCTGGTGAGTTTCTTTGTGTGTGTGTGTGTGTGTCTGTATGTGTATATGTTGAGGGGAAATGTGTTTAGTGGTATGGGGATGGGGCTGGAGAGAAGCTAAGGGTAAGAGTGTTTGCGTCGGTCAAAGAAGATTGCTTGTTGCATTGAAGGGCCACGGCGGGTGGGCACATAAGTGTGTGTGTTTCTGTGTTTGTGAGTGTGTGTGTTTGTGAGGTGAAGGGGGTTTGAGTAGAAATGGCTACAGCGGGAAGGGGAGTAAAGGAGTGTTAGGGGACTGAAACCCCTGATTTAAAGGTTGAGGGCAGACATGGGATTGGTTTTGAGGGGTAGTAACGAACATTGAATGCTGCACGAAAGCAACTGAAAAAGAAAATTGGTCTTTTTTGCATGCAGCCTTGTATACGTCAAAAAAGGCCACATAGACCCGATAATCCTTTTGCAGAAATGAAGGTGTTCACAACCCTCTATCAATGAAAGTAACAGAAACATTACAGTGAAGCATGAATACCGTGGGACCTTGGGATAAACTAACCGATGTGAGATTTACTGTAAGAAGAATACATTTCAACGCCAATATGATCTCAAGTTGCCCATCTCAGTTTAGAAAAACAAAATAAGCATACTTCATAAAGCCACAATTGATCACAGAAAATAAGCTAATGCGACAAGCTCCAGTGGGATGGGCGGAAGCACGCTGCCCTGGATCACAAATGATAGAACATGCGCACGACAGTGCGGGTCACCTCGAACATCTGGACACACATGATCTGGAGTTATTCAACTGGTGATAGAACATGAAATGGAAATCTTCAGCAATGAATATTCACACATACTGATAAACGCCAACGCAACAGGACACACACCTTTGCGATATTGTCCTATTGAAGGGACCTCTAATGTATGGCAAGCAACACCCTGGCCCAGTGGAGTAGCTTTGCTGAAAATGTTGGGGGGGTAGATGACATCTAAAGGAAAGGGGCCCCTGCCAAATGAGGAGGACAAAAAGGTGTGCCACGAAATTGAGGGGGACAAACACACTTGTCCCTCCCTAAAATGACACCCATGCTCAGACCCACCCACTTACAAAAAAGGGAGGTCCCTTGGATCTGTACGCGCTCCATTGTGTGTCTACAGTAGCTTGCGGTATTGATAGACCATGGTTTCAGTTGAGCCTTTGAACACATTTCGCTAATTCAAAACTTTACAACAACATGCAAAATACCTACATTCGATTCCTGTTCCCATATGCAAGAGGGCCCTTCAAGAGATTCCTGATTTACATTTTTTTAATTGTTCTGTTAGTTTCTGTGACCCTATTAGAAACATCTTTGCTAGAATAACCCTGCACACTGTGCAAAATGAACACAGTAGTTCAGGCGTGTTTTACAGGCAAACAATTGGATGATGACACACAAAAAAGAGGATTGGCTTTTGTTAATCATCACACACCTTCATCACAACAGCAGAGCCCCGGGTAGAGTGTGCTTCAAATGGGCTGCAAGGCTTAGTGATCAGCAGGATAAAACGTCACTCTATACCCTACGCCATCCAATGTGTGTACTTGAGGATGCGTACAATTCTTCGGGTAATGCTCTGGCATTACCTCAAATCACCTATCCTCCTTCATTAAAACAGTATTGGCAACCATGCCCAATGCAATGCCAATGTAACAAGTGCCATTGTGAATCTACTGCACAAGAAGCATCGACTGTCTCGGGAGGATAGCTCAGGGGCAACATGCTCGGCTTGGAAGCAACACGGCACGGAACAACACAGTTTTGATCACCGGGTCCGTGCTTAGAAAGGTCTGGGCATTATAAATAACCAATTACAATTGCAAAGCAACAAGCTAATACTTAAGACATTGCCAAAGAATGTATGTAGCTTTCTGGGGAAAAATCAAGTGCAAAGCAAATGTGAAAGATATGTCCATGGCGGTTATACACTCAAGGTGTTTCAGTATTTACTGCACTGTACACTAAAGAGGTGGGGGGATTAAACTATGGACCAAAACGCCCCCTAACTTTAGGAACACCTAAACAATATAAACTAAAGAATGGTCCACAGTAAAGTGTCACGGTGTCACGTGTCCATCCTCACTAATAGGAAGGCAGGGAAAGGGGTAAACAGTTCCCACTTAACATAACTTTAAACATAAGTACTTGTCGTTATTAGTACTATGCAAGGAAAAATAGAGCAAGGTATACAATTTTTAAATTTTATTAACCTTCAATGGTAAGAATACATCGTAAAAATGCCGACATGGCATCATACATTATTTAATACAAAAATAGCATAATCCTTAAAAACTTTTAGTACAAAATGAACTAAAGAGCAAGAAAAACAACCATATCGCATCAGTGACAATATAAGTACACCGGGAGACAGAGGTGTACGTGTAAACCTAAAAAACCACACAATCAAGGAATACAAAAAGCACAAAAAAGTCTAAATCAATATGTTGCTAATAAGCCTAACCACAGTGATAAGGTTAGGAAAAAAAATATATATCACACAACTGAAATAACTAATAACTACCACACAGCTACTCTCCCATTCAACCCGACATGTTTCATTCCTCACTCATTTCATACACACACAGTCAGGGGAAATTCATCAGGGGTATATACTTAAAAAAGCACGATGTGTCTCAGTTGGTCGTTTTATGCGGCAGAGCTGTGGTTGACGCCTCACAACCTAAATGGTTCAAGGTGGACATTAAATGTATCACACATATTAAGCCAAATTCTGCATTTTTAGAAATTACGTAAAAAACTGGCTTAAGCGACAGCACCTGGATCCATGCACTTTGCAAATAAAATGTAAAAGTTTGCCCGTTACAAAAACATTTAATTTCTTGAGGTTAAAGTAGAGTTTGGACTGTCCTCCCGTAAGGAATGGACGCGTGACACCTTACGTTTGCTAATAAAAGACTTCAACCGACAACAATGTGGGATGAGTATCTGTGCAAATTCAAAACTCCTCTATCGCCTCTCTTAGATTAAAGGCGTTGTGTGTCGCTCTAATACGCTTATACAATTGGCTCCACAGTTGCCGTGTTGTACCGTCCCGTCAGGTATGTCGTTACGAAGTCAACATCAAAGCAGCACGATTAATCAGCTGCTAGTGTGGCCTCTAGTAAAATGCAGCCCAATTAGGTCTGGGTCTCGTTGTCGCGTCGCGTTAGTCAGTCAGTATTTACTGCAACTGAGGCATACACTCATATATATATATATATACAATCACATGTTAAATGTTAAAGGTATTTGTACCGCGCACCGTCAGCAACGGAGTTGGTCCCCAGGCGCTCGGGCTGATCTGTAAATGAGAAGGTGAAAGTCGTGCGTAGAAAGCCGCAGTGGATATGCAAAGCAAGTGGGAAGAAAGCCATACGGTTCATGGCTCCCTGATTTAAGCCAAATACATGTTTATTTTGTTGTTTTGTCATTTTGTAGAGGCAGAACTATGCCTCAAAGGGTGTCAAATCAGAAGAGTATGCAAACATTTAAGGAGGAGGGTGTGAGGAGATGAGTGAAACCATGTAGTGTAGCGAACACTTCCTATTGGGATCTTGCAGTCAAGTTGGATAAGCTTGCAGTGGTAAATAAAAGAAATATAGCCCCGCCCCCACCTATATTCTCAGGTTTCACGGCCAGTCGCGGTTGATCTGTTTCTACAGGAGATTGCGCTCGCCTGAATGCCTGAGATGGTAGCAATGTGAAGATAAGCGTAAGGAGGGGGTGCCGCTTGCTCTTAGACAGTGAGTGCAGCAACACAATAATATATTATGTGTCTGCACCCAACATAAAGATGAATGAAAGGGGCTGGCAGGTGTCCCATAGGTTTCCCCACAAAAGAGGGATGAATGTGTACATGAAGCCAAAGTGTAAACAGAGATAGAGCCTACCTTATGCAAGCATTTCAGTTACTTTGTTTAGGAGCAAGAACGATGCAGAGTTAAACGCACAAGTACACCATTTAAATATATAAATATATGTAAACTCATCAGGATTTTTGGCACCCCATATGTACATTGGTTATAAGGAGATTCCATTCGATAGTGGTTTTGGAACCCAACCCGGCCAGCAAAGAAATGGTGTTTGGCACATTGAAACCCACACTCTACATGTCAATAGATACATAGCCAGTGGATCCAAGGAGTCTGCTGAAACCCACGCCCCCAGAGAGCAAACCCTATAATGTATGTCTACTCCACCACATGTGGGGCTTCTTAACCATTACCCCTTCTCCTAAACTCTTGCTTACCTCCACAGACTTCTGTCAGTCAATCTGTCAGGTTTACTGTCTGCTGATGGAAGCCTAAGCATGCCAGGGACTGTACCTGTTCAAGCCCCTGGGTATCCCACCGCTTGATAGGCTCTTCTGCCAATGGGGAGCCATGCAATTATAGAAGAGCGGGATCTGCTCCTCCTCACCCAGCTGGAGGGAACTCAAGGAGTTTTAGAAAGGAAATCACCTAGTCCTAAACCCATCATGTGTTTCTCCCCTTGCTAGACCCGGCGATGGCCATGTTCCAGGCAGCAACCCCTTAGGGACCTTTCCCACACTAACAAACATCTGAGTCATGTCTTGTCTCTCTCAACTCTCAGTCAGACATATGTCCTCCAGGATTACACACAACTTCTCCTCACAGCACTGCCCCGGAAGTGAAACATGTGTCACAGCAATATACAGCAGCTGAGAAAAGGAACGCAACAACATGCCTGCTCAAAATCTCAAACCCTCTCAGGCAAAAGCCCCAAGGGTGGTTACACAAAAAGACAAAAGTCACAACAGGCTGTTGCAAACTCCGATTTAAGCTGGTGCTTAGACATAGTTAATGTTAATGTTAAAGGACATTTGTACCGTGCACTATCACCACCGGAGTGGTCCCCTGGCGCTCTAGCGGCTCTGAAAGAGGAGGGGAGGTTGAGTTAGTGGGAGGAGGCAGGGAAAGTGCAAGAGAGCAGTGATGTGCTGTTGGCGGCCTCAGCCCGGTGGGTCCGTTGGCTGGGCCTGAGGTGTTTGCGGCCGGTAGTCGTCATGTAATTTTGTGCAAGACTTTGTGTGTTTTTGTTTTGTTGTTGAAATGTAGTGAAGTTTGTGTGGTTTGTTGTGCTGTAGATTTTGGTTGTGCTTGGTTTGGAGTTTGAGAGGTGTATGCAGAAAGGGAAATTGTTAGTAGGGCTGGTTAGTTTGCGTCTCTATGCTGAATTCAGGCGCTCGGCTTGCGCAGTCTCCCCTGGTGCGGCTCTGTCCTGATCTGGGTCCGACCCGACTGGCACATAAGGTTCCTTACTCCTCTGGCCGCCACCTCTAACATGCTCTCTCATAGCTCCCCTTATCCTCCCTTCATACTCCTGTGGCCAGTGCACCTGCCAATGTCAATCTCTCAGGTAGAGTGGTGATTGCCAATATCTCGACAATTCCACACCACTGTGGTACCTGGCGGTAACTAAGGGACGGGCGAAAGTGTTGGTGGGATTGTCTGGGGGAGTTGGCTCAGTCTTCGTGCGTGCCGCCTGTGTTCCAGTCTATCCGGTGTCACCCGTTCAGGTGCCGTGGGAGCTACCTTCTCGGGTCTGGGATGTCTGTGTCCTTTCCGGATTAGTCATCCTTTTTCCGGTTTCGGTTTCCAGATTCAGTCTGTGTGTTGAAGAGCCAGGTTTTTAGTGATTTCCTGAATTTTAGGTGATCTTCAGTGTCAGTGTTTCTTATTTCTTTTGGGATGTTGTTCCAGGTTTTTGCGGCTAAGTGGTAGAAGGAGGTGCCTCCAAGTTTTTTCTTAAGGTATGGTTTGAGTTCCAGGCAGATTTCGTTGCTTGATCGGAGGGGTCTCTTTGGTTTGTAGACTGTTATTTTCTTTTGTAGGAATTCTGCTCCTTGTCCGCTGATTGCCCTGTGTGTTATGCACATTGTTTTGAAGGTGATGCAATGTTTTACTAGGAGCCATTGTAGTGTTTATAGGGCTGGAGTGATGTGGTCTCTTCTGGATAGTTTGAGGAGTAGAAGGAATGGAATGTTTAAAGGTAACACATAAATGGGTTTTAAAGGGTTGGGTTGAAAGGAAAAATATTGACGATAGAGACACTTATTTTTCAAAGGAAACTCATTCAGTTTTATATTACAGGCAGGGAGAAAGAGAACCCTATATATACCGGGAGAATTGGCGGCACTCGAACCTATGAGCAGAGAGAAGGTTCAAGGGACCTAACCAGATGCCCATACACAAATGTGTCTGCTGTGCAGTTTTGACAGTGGAAAAACTCCTGTGAAAACTCCCATATCGTTGCTGCAAAGCATGCCTAAAAAGAGGACAAATACGACCCGACAGACGATCTATGGAGTCCAAACCAAGATGATTTGGGTGGAAGAAATACACAATGAACAAAGAAGAGAGGGAAAATCAACGTGTAGAAATACAAATGGGGAAGCAGGAAATGTTATGGGATGGGAGCGATAGAACAAATATGGTGTATAAACCACACGTGAATAAAGTGTGTCAAACGGGCTGGTGGGTTACCTCAAAGCGTGACCTTCTTTCAAATTCTCATAGTGGCTGTAAATTTATCTGAGGCATATAGTTAGTTTAAAGTTAACTGGGTAATAGAGGTGGGATTTAGATAAAAGTTAACAAAGGTATTCTTTAGGGACACATACATGTTTAGACTGTGTTAGTACTGACATTGTAGAAATGTTGTAGGATACCTCCCATATTAAAATAAATTATATCACAGAAAAGGGTTATTAGGTGATTATATTTTTATAATATAAAAAAGATAAAAAAATAAAACATAACATTTGTACGTTCAATTACAAATTACAAATGCATATGTCATCCATCATAAAAGTAAGAAAAATGACACCTAACAATAAATTACAGTGATTCCAATGCATTTGTGTTTGATATCTGAACACCATGATTACAAGCTATTTCCTTAAACTGTATAAAGTATAAGACAGAGCACATAATTTCCCATCTGCAGCAGATCATGCCATTTTTCGCAATTTCAAAATTTCTAACAAAACATACTGATAGTTGTTTGGATCAATGCTACTGGGAGCCCATGATTTCGACTTAGTGGATCTTGCACATGTATAGGGAAAATGCAAATTATATCTACTTCAGTTCTAGTTCATTGGTGTTCTCCAAGGCCAGAGCCATCAAGAAGTTTGCAGTTGCAATTCTAATGCTGATGGATGGTGAGGAACGCCTCAAGTGGAGGAATCCTGAATGGTGTTGTCTTTTCCAAGACACAAGTAAATTGGGTGTTGATTGAATCGAGAGTCTATGGGTCACTTTGTAGGAAAGATGGGCATTTCAGGAAATCACTCGATCTCCCAATATTTTTTCTTTGTATCATACAAAGCAAAGCAAGGCTGTTGGCAGAGGGCTGGCTTTGAAGGGCATTGGGGACAGTACACCCGAGTATCCCTCCTCCTTCCTTGATTTGTACACACCTTACATCTTTTGTATGGTTGTGTCTTCCTGGGGGTGGCAGGCACATAATCAGCAAAGTGTCGTTCTTGCAATCTGGCTACATCCTCTACTTCTGCAAAGTTGGGAGTTGGTACATGCACAACGGTCAGCGAAGGTAAAACTGCTAATTCAAACTTCAAAAATGTCAGTTTGTTTTCTAGAGCGGCTGCACGATATACAACATATGCATTGTATGTAGCTAGATGCATAAGGTAAACTGCCAACTTCTTGTACCACATGCAAGCTCTTACGCTCTACATGGTATAACTCAAGTAATTGGTCTATTTTGTCTACTCCTCCCATGTACCTGTTGTAGTCCAGAATACACTTGGGTTTTAGCACTTGCTGAGCCTGCCCGTGTACAGTGTCAAGGGAAGTAATTTCATCATGAATAGTACTCAGCATGTGCACATCCCTTCGGTGGCAGAATTTTAGTGCCAACAGTTCATCATGCCGCAATGCCATACATGCTCCCTTGTCCAGCTTCTTACACACAAGTTGACTGGGGAAGCCTTTGCGGTTACTGCGGATTCACCGCATGCCAGTGTGCCCACGTTGTACAATTCCTTCAACAGTGGTATTATGGTGTAGAAATTGTCCACATAAAATTGGTGACCCTTGTGGAACAATGATGTGGCAAGATCCCACACAATCCTCTCACTGGTCCCTAAATGGGTTGGGGACATTTCTTACATAGGTAAAACGTTTCTTACATTTCTTACATAGGTAAGAAGAACTCTATCTGTTGCGAGAGCATTGATTGCAGGATATTCCATTGCATGTTTGTTTCCCGCTATTTACTGATTAGATGGTGAAGGGGGTTCCATGTCACACATTTTTTCAAAGTAATTTTCTATGAAGAAATGACTTTGAATAAACAAATTGAAATGTTTTCTTTTAATTTTGGCGGGGTTCACCACCAAGCCCCTCCCTTCTCTTACTATTACCCCTACCCCCACACCCTTGCTGCCCCTTTTAACCCTGTACACCCCTATATAATTTTCTATGAATTTTTTAAACGTAATTTCTTCATAGAACATAGAAAAAATTGAAAAAATAGAAAAGATACATGTTGTTAAAGCAACGCAATACTGTTGAAGGTATGACTCAACAATCTAGTTACCAAGGCACCGACTATTCTAGGAAGGCAGGGATCCCCCAGGCACTGTTGATTTGTAGAGGGGTGATTAGGTTTTTACCAACTAGAACTGAACTTACGTAGAACAGAGTCAGAAGATCTAGAGGGGACATTGACCGTCAACATTCTAAAAGATGCGATGGTGAGGGATAACTTAGAGACTGCCCTGGCTGAGTATTTCACACATAATGTGGCAGCAGACGCATGGGTGGCAAATCACTGGGACGCCATGAAAGCGGTGGTAAGAGACATTGCAATGGCTGTGTACTGTATCATACACAACATTAGAAAACAGCAGGAAAATAATCTGCTAGCAGACATATCAGAGTTGAAAAGCCGACATAGATTGAAACAAACAAGGGTTAATTTCAGGAAGCTGGTGGCGAAAAGAGGGGAGTTAAATATGTTTGGAATAGACAAAGTGTGAAAAATGCTCCTGCGATTTAGACAATTCTTTTATGAAAAAGGAGGGAAAGCTGACAGGCTCCTGGTGAATAGGCTGAGGACCTGGGAGAGCAGATCCTTTATCCAAAGGATAGTGGATGATGCTGGGAAGGATAGCAGAGCACAAACATAAATCCTTCTGGAGATTCTATCACACTTTATATATGGCTGAGGGAGCAAGGTCTACCTTTCCTCAAATGGACTACTTAGCATTCCTGAATGAACCAGAGAATTTTATTTTATTTATTTGCATATTTAAAGTGCTCACACAGCACCGGGGCATTGAGGCGCTGTTACAGAAATGTTTGTTGTTGTCTTAGTTGCATATTTATAACGCGCTTAAATACCCTGAGGTTTCTAAGCACGGACCTGGGAATCGAACCTGTGTTGCTTTGTGTCGTCTTACTTCCAAGGCGAGCACATTGCCATTGAGCTATCCTCCCGGGACAATACACAGAGAGCCAGGAGGATCTAGCAGCAATCATGGGGTTGGTAGTCGGGAAAAGCCTGGGGCCAGATGGATTCTCTGCAACCTTCCACAAGGTAATGGCTCTCCTTATCATAAACTCTACGTTAGATCTTTTCAATTCCCTTAGAGACGAGGGAAACATTCAACACCACTCAATGACAGAAGCACAAATTGTGCTGATTTCAAAACCAGCCATGGATCCAGGAAACTGTGTGTCGTACAGGCCAATCCCCTTGCTTATTGATTTGTAGAGGGGTGATTAGGTTTTTACCAACTAGAACTGAACTTACGTAGAACAGAGTCAGAAGATCTAGAGGGGGCATTGAGCGTCAACATTCTAAAAGATGCGATGGTGAGGGATAACTTAGAGACTGCCCTGGCTGAGTATTTCACACATAATGTGGCAGCAGACACATGGGTGGCAAATCACTGGGACGCCATGAAAGCGGTGGTAAGAGACATTACAATGGCTGTGTACTGTATCATACACAACATTAGAAAACAGCAGGAAAATAATCTGCTAGCAGACATATCAGAGTTGAAAAGCCGACATAGATTGAAACAAACAAGGGTTAATTTCAGGAAGCTGATGACAACGAGGGGGGGCAAGGGAAGGAGAGAGGGGGGCGTGGTACATGCTGTAAAAACCAATACAAATATATTTTGAAAAATAGACTTTAGCAATTCACCTTTGGGGCCTTCTTCATAAGTGAGACGAAGCTGGGCGAAAGCTCTTCTCCTGCCAGGGCTCTACCCGTGAAATGATATTTCATTCACTTGAGTTTGGTCTTGTCGGCAAGAAAGTGGCTGACTTTGTTGTCTAAGTCTGATGAGTGCGCTGTTGTATGGCGAAAGCTGAAAAAACACAGACCTTGCCTCTGCATCCCAACAGAATCTACCTGCCTCGGCAAACTGAACGGGTGTAATGATACGAATGCAATCAATGACACTTAGAGAAAACTCAAAATATTTCAGAGCCCATGCATACTTGTCTTTTGTTTTTCATCTTGACGTATTTATTGAAACCAAAAATGTTATAATTATGCTTGGACATACTGACACGTTGATTGAATCCAACTAAGCATCTCATGGTGCTTGCGGATGCATCTTACAGCCATGGCGGGCTCGCGGATCATTATGCACGTGGAATCCCAGAGGTGACAAGGCACTTTATTAGCACTTCAAGGTACCTCACGCCAATAACGAGTATGACCTGAAGAAAGTAGTGCCAGATTCATAAGGAGGCAGAATTGGCAGGACTGACTAATTAGTAACAATTAATGTTATGGGGATGGCTGCAGTGCATGTATAAGGTTCTATAAAAGCTTAATACATGTCACTGTAATTCATACTTATCTCTTTCCTTCGCTCCATTCATCTTGGAAAATGGCTGCACCTGATTCTTTAGTAACATAGATGTGGTCGGAAGTGATCCTTAATGGGACTCTAGGTATTCGCTTCAGCAGACTTTGCGTGGATCCGTTGCGCCACCACGTCGAAATAGAATGCATCAGGGGCCTCCACTGCACCACCGATCTATGTGTATAGGGGCAATGCTGCATAAGATACATAAAGCAAAATGATCTTTTGAAATGCAAGAACCTCCGCGGGAGCCAGCATGGCGCATGCTCACGTTGATGCTTATTTTACTGTAAAAAAGACCCTTCTTGCGAGCAGCAGGCAATATTCCCCTTCGGGGGTCACCAATATGTTTTTAGTCTGATTTAAATCTTTCTGCTACTTTTTCAATTGAGGTACCTTTGAAGTATTTTTGGATGGGGCCTTCACTAATTGTACACATTCTATAAATCAAGATGTCAATTGTGTTGTTGGAGCATTACATACAGAATCCAGCAATGAACCTTACATGGTCTGTGCAGTGGATTGGCCTGAAATTATTCCATACCTGTGAACATTCTGCATTGCACTGAGGCGGTGCTTGTACAGTCCTGTTTTTTTCCGTGACATTCTAAGGCACTCTATGACTTTTAGTCCCAGAATTATAAGGCGAAATCTGGGGGAACAAGTTCTAGAAATTAACAGGACTGGACAAACACCTCCTGAAAGGAATGGGTCATGTTGGCATGTATTGAATGTTGACCAGAGATCTTAATTACATAACATGCCATTACATAAAACAAACAAAGACTCCTCCGGCTTGTCCACCGAGCCCAATGTCTTTTCAGTGTCTTGTGGTCTACAAATACCTATGGTAGACCAGTGACGCCCAACACCATTTTATAAGCCAGCCTTCATCTTGTTTAATACATTTCCTGTAGCATTTCGAATCCAAAGTAGTGTCTGGTATCATTAGACCAAGGTGGGGTTGAGCTACAAAGAAAGGGTCTTCTGCAGAGGGCTACACCTCTTAAGCTATGCCGGCCCCTGATGAATTCCAGGCTGACTCCCGAGTCAAGACACAGGAGGAACAGCGATGAGGCGAACATGACACAGAGGCAGTGTCCACTGCTAATGTAAACTGTAAACATCTCCTCTTCAAGACATCAGGTGCCTAAACAAAAACAGCCACCCATTGCCCAGTAGGTTAGACAGTGAATTGTGTGTGTGTACTCCCCCCCCCTTCAACACCACTTACATGGCTGAAAGTCGGCTAGAAAGATATGTTTTTCTAAATCCACAGGAATAAAAGATGTTCTTCCATTTTTTTCAAGGTAAACCAAATGCTATGTGTGTGAGGAATTTGGCCCGCCGCACGGCAGGTGTGCACTCACCTGGGCTTTTAGATGTTTTTTTAAGAAATTGAAGGATGGGAGATCAACCTCAGAAAATGTGTGGGGCTAATCTGCACACATTTTCCTATGCTCACCGCGCAACACACACATAGTCACGTCTACTCTGGCTGGACACAGCCTACAGGAGCATTCCTCCTGTCACGTTCAATTGGAATGTGACAGCCAGGAGTACATAAAAGCAGGGCAACACCTTCCTCCTGCCTTGGCCAGCCAAATTAAATATCAAAGGCTCCATGAATTCACCCTATCCTTTGTCTGCCTGCTGATGGCAGCGCATACTGATGAGAGTTAATTGAAGCAGGCCTGCGGCAGGCCTGGTAGCAGGACTGACAAAGGGGACAGGAAACCCAACACTGTTTTGATATGCATCTGTGTCAACTTGATGTCAGCTTGCGCCCATTAGTATGAAGGGCAGTGAATGTCATGTCTGGGGCCTCTTTTTACAGTGCTCATCCCGCAAGGGGGCCCCATTCAGGAAGGTACGAGTATGTGATTTGATGGAGACAGAAAGTCTATTTCCGCCATAACTTCAAGGGAGACCTGAGCTTTGATCAGGAGCCACAGAGAGCTCGATTAACCAGAGAGACACTTTGATCGGAAAGGAAGATGGGTGGGACTTAATAGTACATGTTGTCACCTCTTTACCTTTTCGGTTGCAAATCACTCTGGTTATGACCTCACGCATACTAGAAGATTGTTGGTGGGGACCCAGGATTGGTTCATTAAGGTAAGCTTAGCCTGCACCAATCACTGGAGCCCATTTGGCATTAAAAGAGGGTTGAGCCCTTCTTTTGGCAGATCATCCAACGACTACGAAAGGAGTAAGAAGAAGGACTCACTTAGACCCGAGCTAAAGGTACAGCCTGCCTTACAGTTTCCGCCAGTGAAGGAAGGCCAGGATTTCCAAGAGGGAAGCAAGGTCCTTCCCCTAAACATTTCCCATGGAACAGAGGGTAATGCCGACATCACAGGACCCATCCAGAAGCTCCAGAACCGGTACCCAGCCAGCACACAGCGTGCCCTGCTAGGTTCTGCCAGCAAGCTTCCTAGGTGAGAAGTGCCAGAGAGTCTGTGACCAAAGGACATGGTTGTTGCCTGCAAACGCTCTCCTCATGTTTGGGCCATCCACCTTAAAGGACGACACATGCCCAGCGAAGAAGCTAGGAGGAGTGCCACAACAAGTACCAACCAGCGTCCATCTTTTAAGGAACATTTTGAGGTAGTCATGCCCTCGAACCGCGACCGGCTGCACCACTGAGTGTTGTCATGTTGCAGTCACTAAAGCCATCCGAGACGCCTCGACCAGCATTCCAGATCTGCAAACCAGCACAGCGACAACAATTCTTGACCCTAAAGCCACCGTGTAGACCAGCCTGCAGCCGTCCGTTCAGCCTCGATTGCCGAACTGCCGGCCACCTGATACCCACAACTGTCTCCCGTCTTGACCTCTGTTGCAGGAGCTGCAAAGCGTCCTAGAACTGACTCAACTCTGTTGTGCATCAAGATCATCTCAGGGACCAGGTACATTATGGTTCTGTCCCCCCTGGTCCTTCTCCAAAGGCCGCTAGTGACATTTACGACCCCTTGCTCCCTTGGTGCTGAAACCAAACAACCTTGAACAGTTAAGACTTATTACTTTACCGACTACCCTCCTGTCATTATCCAGAGTGCATCCCTTTCCTTCGTGAAACTGTTTGTCTTCTGTGTTCCTTTACAGGGTTGGTTGTATTTTGTAGTGTGCTAGAACTGTCTGTTGTAATAATAATAAAGTAGATATTGTTATGCAACCTTGACTGAACAGTCCCTTTTATCATTGGCTCATAATTCTATTTTCACTGTGTTGCAACTAACCAACGATCCAGGTCCTAGAGAAGATAAGCCTAGCATTCCGTCCACGTTACCAAAATTGGAAGTTTATAATTTACTTGTGTTTCTAATATGTTCGGAAACCCTTCTGGTATACTAGAGGTGTGGGGCTGATTGATGGTTTAGAAACCAATATTCAACCCTGGACCACTGGTGACCCGGAAATTGATCCCCTCACATTGAGAAAGATCAAATTGAGTTTTCAGCATCAGGAAAATGTATGGATATTACAAAAATGCAAATAGAATCTGAGTAAATTTAACCATGTACTTTGTTATCCAGCATTGTCACAGTTCCCCTTGACATGGGCCTCATTATGAGTTTGCTGGTACAGTAACAACAGTACTTGTAAGCTTGCCGGTACCATTGTTACGGTACCGGCAAACTACGAGTTCTGCTCGCGGGTGCCTTTGCAGCCTTTGCAGCCACCAGGTCTGACCTGGTGGCCGTACCGGCACCCGTGAGCAGAACATGACGGTAGCACCGGAACCGTTTTTAACATACCGGTGCTACCACCTTCCCAATTCCCATTGAGCCCCATGAGGCTCAATGGGAATGGGGAAGAATGTTTTCCGGCGCCCAGAAAAAGGCAATTACTGGGTCCCGCAAGGTCTTAATGACCCAGTAATTGCCCTTTGCTGGGCGCCAGAAAAAATGAATGCCAGCGGCAGCCGTGCCTGTACCGCCAGCCTCGTAATGAGGCGCTCCATGGCCCGCTGCACACTGCAGGCCCCTTTGTCCGGTAAGCAATGCAGAAGTGGCCTCTTACTGCTGCATCACTTAATCTTGGCTAGCATGCATTCCACTGGCATCGCCATTCTTAGACCAGCAAAATATGCCCCACTGCTATGTTCCTTCCTGTTAACTTCTGTGTGCACTCAGGTGATGGTGGGGGGGTGAAGCTTCAGTGCAGCAATAATGGATATGCTCTTCAGTGCTTTCAAAGTGTACGCTCTCCAAGCATGGCATGCCAATCTTGTAAAAATCCACATTGCTTAATGTATAGTTTACATACAGACATCTCGATTACCATGCATTAGCTAAATCATATTGACCCGTGAATTCAATGTTGTAGAAAAAAGTGATTCTTTAGCCCGAATCCATTTATAGCTTATTTTGGTGGATGTGTTTTTGCCACCTAACATCAAAGTGAGATTTTTGTTTTTCAGAGGATAGGTTAAACATTTTAGCCCCCCCTCAACCCCCACCGCTGCCCTTAAGGTCCAGGAATGTCCTGACAAAAGTTATTTGCTTGGGCTGGGCTCCCTGTGACCTGGCGCAGGGGCCAGCTCAGAACTTAATGTCCCAGCATATATACATTTATACATTCACTGAAAAAAAATCAAGGGGCGTTATGGTTAAGTTACACTAATAATAACCTATGAAATTCAATGAAAAAACATTGTTAAAGAGACGTTATGGTTACAAGTAAAACCGAAAAACCTCAGAGATTCACCAGTTATGGTAAATTTAGCAAGCCTAGCTCGCACCACCGCCGTGCACTGCTAAGACTAACACCCAGGACATCAAAGATGACATCACAAATGCCATTGATGCATTCAGAAAGACCCAACAGGACAAAGGCTGTTTTGCTGTTGTTTTGTACCTGCCCTGACTTCTGGAAGCAAGTGCAGCCTTTTCTCTTCACTTGCCTTCCTAAACTCATCTGTTTTGGGGGCACTGGTTAGTCCCCATGGCTATCAGTGCAGGGGAACTCTGTTATCCATGAGGACATTCTCGGTTTTACACTGCACTCTTCACCTTACAGTGATGTGCAGTAGGGATACTTTGTGTCCCTATAACTTGTTTTTTCATTACTTAGTGGTTACTTGAATGAAGTGTCCAAGACTGGCTCGTGGCAGCTGTTATTTTCCTACAATGTTTCTTTTTTATTCTTGTGTGAACCTTTGCATTTTACCGCTTAATGCCTGTTAGAGTACTATATACTCTAAAATGGCCATGCTGTGAGATGTTCGTGTGTCCGTTAGCCAGCTTGTAATTGGGCCTTCTTCCTGCCCTTTCAGGCTAAATCTGCTATATATGGTAAGCCCTTCCCGGGGAGAAGTTCACTTTTCTTGGACAAAGTGGTGGTGTGTGTTTGTGGCCAGATGTGGAGACTGGGATTGTCTGCTGCCAGTTCAATCCATGCCAAAGTGTCTGTTGCTTTGCAGACGTGGTGGCCAGAGGCTGTCCATGATTGGACAGCCACAGCCAGTTTGAATGGTGCGGATCCTTACCTTTGGTGGCTACCGGGTGACACCAGCTCAAATCCCGGATAAAGGGGGGATCTTTGCAGACATTTATCCTATTTGTATTGGAGCCAATGCTTCTGGGAAGAGGGGCATCTCATTTGAATATCCAGAACTCAGTGCTGCAGCGAACCAGCATGGTCTTCTTCAACCATGTCGGCAAAACCCTGCTCCTTTGTTGATCTCCAGAAGGCCTTCATTGAATGCTCCGACACCTGGACCAATGGGAACAACCAGCCTCAACCCGAGGTTGAGGATCCTGCTTTTGGAAACCTTCAGTGGTGTCCCAGAACCATCCTGTGGGTTGGCCTGCTTCTTCATGGGCTACCACGCTGCATCAGTTACTGTACCAAGTTTGGACTGCGGACTCTGTAGACCCTCCCCTTGTAAAATAAGAGTCAAGCCCCTGTTGTTGCAGCTCTCCAGCATAAAGAGGGCCCTTTCAGGGTGAACTTCTTTGCACCAGCTTCTTTGTCTCTGCCATGAGGGTCGACTTCTGCCATTTCTTCGTAGTGGCCATCTCTGATCTCAGCCTGCATCGTGTCCTCAGGGTCCATTGAGGCTGGCAACAACATGGTGGTCCTTTCTTCATTCTTCATTGTGCCAGGGTCGTCCAGCTGTCCAGTGAGAGGAACCATTTCACCAGAGTGTGGAACCACCGACCAGCAGGACCTAAATCCTGATACCCAAAGTGACCAGCGCAGCCACGACCCAGTGCCTCCTTCAATGGAATCCAGGCACAGAGCACTGAGATTCAGCCATTTCAGGAGCTGCCAAAGTGCTCTGTGAGTGAATCGGAGTACAGGGGGTGAGTAACATACCTGTACCTACTCCCTACCTCCAAAAGAATGAAAAGGCATAAAGTCCATACACTACCTCTGCCTTGCCTGACCATGATTGGTGGAGTTCTGATCACGGATCCTCCACCTGGCTTCCCCTAAACTAGTTGGACTGGGGGAATGTTTCCAACAACTTTACTTTCATTTTTATTCAACATGTAGGCACTTACAAGTAGTACCGTTTGGCTTTGCCAACATGTGTTCAGACTCCTTTACAGATTCTGAGCCTCCCGAAAACAACTGTATTTGTTTCTTGTGAATCTAAAGGCAATAGGCCACATCTTTTCTAGCTAGGGTGGGACCTTTAAGGTGTGTCCTATTTCTATAAGAATGCATATTTTTCTCTAACTCCTTTCTTTCTTACATATTAGTTTTCTAATGTTGTTCTTTCTCATCGTGTTCTTTATTCACTTGCTTTGCTACACTACAGTTGGTAGGAGTGTGCTGTTTGTTTTCAGAAGTAAAGTGTTAGTGCTCTGTAGCCAGAGCAACGCAAAAGTGATTGAGTACATAATAGCAGTGGATGTTTAGTGTGCTAAGAGTTTATCCAAGGCCTCAATAGATAATTGTATTTGTGTACATTCTGCCTAACCTGTGCTATTAAGAATGCTTTATGTGTGCTTAACTGAACCCTGCACCACTCTCGCACTCTGCTGCGGTCAAGCCTTACTGCTCAATCACACTACCCAGATAGAGTTTGGCTAGACACTCATCTCGCAAACTGTCCACAGGGCTGATTCTGAAAATCCATCCTAACAATGTCCTTAGTTTAAAACTAGCCCACTTTTTTAGGTCATGTAGACATATGTCAAAGGTCAAAGGGTTAAGCAATCAATGTGTATCTCTAAGAAGTCTCATTGTTGTGGTGTGATCCATGGATATCAAATGAGTCACACCACACTGTGCCTGGGCATGAAATGAGAGCTCCACCAGCCTGGGGCAAGTTGCCTTATAGTGCCTTCCGACAGCACCAATAAGTCTCTGGGATCCCAAACACGTCACTTTATGTCATTATTATTTTTATATTTAACATGCCTAATACTGTACCTGAGTTTGGTTTCTAAGCACAGATCCGGGGGTTCGGACCTCTGTTGCTCTGCGTGGTCTTGCTTCCAAGAACAGCGCATTGCCCCTGTGCTATCCTCTGCTCACTGCGCACTTTTTGTCCCCTTCCTTGTGGCTCTAAAGACAAACTGGGTGTCCGACCGGTCGTTTGGAATTGGAGCTGATGCGACGTCATTACTGACGTGCTGCTTTGAGGAGGCCCAATGCAGGAGAATCTTTTGGTGGGATATTCACTCTACATCTCGCGTGCCAGAGCACCCACACATCTAAAGCAAAATAAAGAATATGGCCGATGGACGGTCCACTGGGAATGATGAGAGTACAACGTGAACCTTGATCTTCATAGTGAATGAATCATTTAAGTATGGAATGAAAATAGCATAGTTTTGTCAATGTTACCCAAGAAAATATATCAGCGTTCCTCTTGGACCGAATTTCAGTACTTGTTCTTATTTGGATTCTGATTATTGTCTTGCTACAGATACGAATAAGTTGAATTTAAATTCTTTTGAAATAATGAATCGGATTTAAGCTCCCGCCTCTCAGTTTGTAGGAATTTGGATTGAAATCACATGAGCGCTCGTTACCCGAAATCTACACCAAGAAATGCAATGATTGAGCAAATTGCCCTCCCACAGCATCAGACATACAAGCATCAACTAAATGGAAGAATGCTCCGAAAACAGGCATTGGAGGGAAGAAGGGCCCTGTGAGTGGAGGCTCTCACTCAGTGAAAGGAGGAGTCATTGAGGTACACAGAGGACAACCTTTGTAGAAGCAGAGCTTTTTCATCAAAATCCGCCCCTTTTGAAAACATTGAGATAGTAGATCTGTGTGGAGAGTCAATCTGCGGGCAACAAGAGGCATCTGCTAACATTTCTCCTGACTCAATTCTCCACTATTCACATGCTAGGTGTGTGTGTTGTGTGGAATGTGAGCTGTTGTTATGGGTCTAGATAGCTCAGGGAGGTAGGTGCTCACCCCAGACATCTGTGTTCTGCCTGCCAGAGGCACGTTTGAATCCTGGCATAAATAACTCAGCCCTTCATCGATCTCAGGTGAGTACATCAAGTAGTGTTGTACTGATTAGAAGCGCGAGGAATCCGGCATCAAGTTGTCTATAAAAAAGGTGATGTTCTTAATCGGGACCCCATGTTTCAAATGCGCGCCCGGGGTATGTAGACCCCGTTCGCACCGACTCTTTGCTTCATGCGTCAACATTTAAAGGTGAGCAGGATGTAGCGAAAGCACCGCGCTGTTTATATTTCTCTCTCGTGGCTCTCACCCTGGATTTCACATAAAAATGTACTCGGTTAAAACATGAGTAATGAGTAACTCTTGGAATGCAAATCAGGGCTACATTAAAAAAAAGTTTCAATTTGAAGAATGTTAACAGGCCAATAAAATATTAGAAGATTAAAGGAGCATATTGACTTTTCAGGAAAAGCACTCTTAGAAAACGTTTTGCTGGAGAAAAAAAACACCAATTGTTTTATTAGCTCCTCAGGAAGATGTCTCTGCGTGAAATGAAGAGGTATCAGAGTAAGTAATCAACAGATTCCATTTCATATTATTTGAGTTGCAACCTTTCTTTGAAAAGATGTAACTGCTGTCCACCAAGGGAGCGGGGGGCCTCACCCTTTGCCCGGGGAGCAGAGAAACATTTTGTATTGTTTGCAACTGAATTGAAAAGTTGCATCAGGGAGGCCCAATTGATTCTGGGAATTATTGACTAAGCCATTCAGTCCCAGTGTGGGAACACAGCAATTGCAATAGGAATAAAAGCACAGATCATCAATCACTGGGCAAAACAATGCACATTGTTGACTTGCCATACACAAGGGTTGAGCCAGGTCGAACTTGACAGGTTTTTCTAGAGGTGTGAGATATGAGGTTCTACTGGGTTAGACATCACATCTATATAAAGACAGGTGGGCAGACACTCGGGACAGTCGATAGTAGGCATCTGAAGTGGGAGGAGCCTTGCTTATTAGTGAAGGGGACTGTGGCTAGGCTATTGCAAGGTAGAGTAGAATTAAACTGAAAATCGGTCCAAGGGCCTAGTTACACTTAGAAAAATAGGTTGGAATTTTTGGGGGATTGAAGGGTAGGGGCACATGATTTCTTGGTGGGTAGGGTTTTGAATTTTATGGCTGGAAGAGCAGTACAGCCTACTTGCTTTCTGTAGTCATAAAGGAAGTCCAAAACACTAAGAACCTTGCATGCATGTACTTGTCATAGGGGAAGTCCAAAGCATTGAGACCGACATGTGCATTTTAAAGTTGTAGGAAAAGGCAAGAGCAGTGAGGATCCCATTTGCATTGTGTAGTTGAAGGAGAAGACCAAATATTTGAGGATCCCATGGGCATTTATTAGGCAGAAAAGGCCAAATCAATGAAAATACAATGGAGATCATTTTTGGGCTCTGATAATTCTGCAGCGGGGACTTGTTACGTTAACACTTTAGCATAGACATGACCCCTCACCACATTTTCCTCATTTGCATAGTACAGTGCAAAAGGGGAGCAGCAAAAGGAGGCGTGCATGCCTGTACACCACCCCATTTGCACTCCGCCATGCATATTGAGTAAACGCTGCCTGCTACGTACACATGGCAGGTGGAATTTACAATGGATTCCTTGGGACCCTGTCTGCTTTTTGCTCATGCAAAAAGCCAACGAACTTCAAAGGAATCCCCAGCATTCGCGCTGGGATGAAAATCCGTGCCGGCGCAAATGCCGGAGTTTTTTTATGACAGAGAGAAAGGGAGCAAGGGAACTGTAACGTTCCGTCCCCTCCTCTCTGCCATACAAATCATTGAAAATGGGCCGTACCAGAAACGAAATGCGTAAAAGCCCAAAATGAGCTCCCATGTGCACTTAGTAGGCAAAAGAGAAGACAAAAGCAACGAGAACCACAGGTGCATTTTCAAGGCAGGGGAGAACGCCAAAGTATTGAGAATCCCACCTCCATTAATCAAAGGGAAGTGGTGAATTAAAATGAATTTGTCTGAATCTACTGTAAGTCCGAAACGTGGTATGGGATATGTTCAAGGTTTGTGGAGGAATGTATCTGTTGGGTGTCTTTCACGCTCTATATCAGCCGTTGTTTGCAGTGGAGAAGCAGATAGAGTACTCGGTTTGCTGTACTGGCCGCTCTAGTGAATTGGTAGCCACGGAATCCTTCCTCTGCAAATAACAGGGGTATATGTCTCCAAAAGATACTGGTATAACAAGAAGAAATGTAACTGGGGATGCAGCACCTTTTTGTATGCATCAGGGGCCAGCGGATTTGGTTCAGGAAGAGGAAGTTGAGTCGCAGCAAACCGGGACCAAGAGGGAAAAGATATGAAATCAACTAAGCAACATAGAGAGCAATACTTGGACGAGGGAGAAGAGGCGATCCCTGAACCTTCCCCACTTCTGATATCCCTTGGAACAGATCACAAAGACGAAGAAGATGACAAAGATGATGCTACATCCACTGATGCAAGACCCAGGCTCAGACATCTCTACTGCACCGCAGCTAGCGAGAGACGTAGAGACAGACAACGGCGCAGGCCTTGACCCACCCATGCAATTGGCAAGCGCAAGCACTGTGCACAGGAAGCAAGCTTCAGATACGGCCCGTGAACCAGTCTCAAGTCTTCTCGAAAATGAGGCAAAAAGCACATGCTTAGTACCCCTCTGTAGCCAGTCACATGAACCTCCCCAACTCTTCAGTCAACGGCGCCCGCACAGCATCCACTGCAATGTACACCAAGAAGACCTCAAGAAGGGTGAGAGGCAAGTGCGTAATCAGCCCTCCTAAGACTATCAGGAATGTGGGTTTATTTTAAATTGGAAAAGCAACAGGCTCATCTTGCTACCTTCCATATATATATGTTATTTTAACTTATGTTCAGATATATTTAAACTGAGCCCATCACCACCAGAGTGGTCTAATGGTGCCCAGCCTTGCCTTGGTATCAGCGTATAGTGACCCCAGCAGGGCGTTTCCAGACCATCGTCTGTTGGTAATAAGGAACAGAGGAGACAAAGAGAAAGATATAGAAATAAAGATAAAAACAGAGTGAACAAATGGAGGCTGTCAGTTATATAATGCACAAGCAGTGTAATGGGGGGATGTTTGTAGTAGTATGGATGTATGTCTTTAGTACGCGCTTGCTTATAGAAATTAAAAAAAAACAGCATGAAAGCAACTACAACGAGCAGGCAGCTTGTAGTCAAATATGACTGTTAGGTCAGCTGCAATATCTACTCCTGAAGTGTTACGGCCCTAGAAATGAGTTTTGTGGGGTCGCATATGGGCGTGAGATGTGCTCGAGCAGACCCCTGTAACGTGGGGACTTTTCACTCTGTGGTGTCTATGAAACCACGCCTGTAAACAGAGAAGGGCACGTGTTTCCAAGGCCGCTGACAAGATGCACCAGCGCCAAGAAGCGTGCATTGGGAAACAGGTTGAAGAGTTGGAACTAGAGAGAGAATGTAATTAGCATCCTTTCTCCTAATCTCTAACTACTGTGCCCTGCCATGCAACCTCTGGGTGGTTACAGGGTATTGTAGAGTGATAATCAGAAGTTATAATGGTGCATGGAGTTTTTTTCTTATGTTCTCATTATGTTTTGCGCTATGTGAGCACTAACATGCTGCCTTGTATCAGCTTTTAAGTCCTTTGAGGCACAGCCGTGCGTTGCAAATTACAGGAAATAAAATAAATAAAGTAATGAAGCTGCATCAAACAAAGAGGATTTAGAGCACCAGGGGACTGGCTGAAGATGTGCATAGGCCCATTTCAACATGATGGTTGGGGGCCCACCCTTGCTCACAGTGGAAAACCGCCTGAGGCACCCGTGGGAAGGAGACAAATACAACCGGGGGCTAATGTCCGTTGGTTATCACGAGACAGACAGCCAGCGGGGAGCTGTAACAGTAAATGCCCAATACATGCAGAATAAAAAGCTATAAACCCACCTTTGTCAGCAAGCGGCTGAAGTGGAGGAACCAGCGACAAAGTGATACCCCGAGGGAAGTGACGGCCAGAAGGGCTCCAGAAAACGCAGCTTGTAAGGTGATGGCTGCAAAGCGGACATTCAAAGCCCCAGAATGTAAGTATTAAATAAAGGAATACATTGCTATGGTCCAAGACTATTGACTGGTGAAATGGGGGGCAGTTCTTGGGGGCCCAACTGAGGCCGCTTTGATTTGAAAAAGTTGAAAGGCCCTGACACTGTCCCTGGTACCACACTGGAGGTTCTACCGTTATATATTTGGCTCCATAAATGAGCAGAGCTCCATTTCCCCTACACTCTCCCCTCACACTACGTCCTTCCTTGTACTAGCCTCTTGCAGAGTCATGTAGGAGAGTGTAAGGTGGGGCAAGAGCATGTGCTTCTCCGTGTCCCACACCACAAGCTCATCATTCCGCTCACACTAACTCGGAAAGGTCAGGCAATGCAGACAGTATGTGCCTACATTCCTTGTCACCTGCTCTGACTAAATGGAACCACAACCTAAGGGATGCCACTGCTAATGGTGGAAGGTGGCCCTGCTAGTCTATGCTGTGTCTGCCTCAGACTGTGTTGGGCCAGACATGGGGGACGAGGAGACAGTTGGGCTACCCCAGAGTCGGGGTGATGGGGTGGGTTTGGAGGCCATTTGCGTTAACGTGACCAGTGTTAAACTGGCGTGCCATCTGACTCCCTTTCAGCCACAGTCAGTACGGCAGGAGGGTGCGGCATTAGCTGTGTCTTTGGCACTTGCTGTACACTCATTGAACACATCATTGTGCCACAGCCTGCAGTGTTAGTGCATTGCAGAGGTACTCTTACTTTCTTGAGGTGGAGGTTGTAGATTACACTGCCTCCCCCCAGCAGTCATACCCTCTGACAAGCGGAAGTAGTCCCAGAACCCAGGACTAGATGGATGTTGATGTGATGTCATTGGTGGGGATTGTCTTCTGAGCTGACTTCATTCACTTGAAGAAAGCCTGAGCCTACAGTGCCCTTTCCAGGGGAAAGTAGTGGTGTAGTTGCCCCAATTTCCGTGCTCCAAGCCATCGGCTGGGGGCCATCTCAGGCTCCTTCGATCTCCTGCAGCACCACCACGTCTCCATCTCCCACCCGCCCTGCACCCACCTGCACTTCTGTGGCTACCATTGCCATCTGCACAGCCGCTTGCTTCTCACATCTATCTCTGGTTCGAAGTAGACTGTCAACCGCGTGTTTCTCTGTGGTATGGGTTTCATGAAGGAGGGAGGGTCTTCCCCACGTCATTTTGCGGGTGTAAGAAATGCCGTCGAATCCTCAAAGCTCCCTATCCTTGAGCAGATCACCTTCTGCTTTCCTTATTTAGGCACCACGTAGGGAGGGAGAATGTGACTCAGGCAAAGCCATGTGCTCCACATACAGTGCGGTGCGCATGATGGCTTTGTTGATGTCCGCAACTGTGTCACGGGCAGGATAGAGCCTTGCTCCATTGCAAAACCCCTCAGAGGGCGAGCGGTGGTGCCACAGCTTGCTTTCCTGCAGACATGGTGAACATCAGGATCAGTTCTCTGTTGTCAGGTGTGATTGAGCCCAAAAAGGGCTTTGAAGGCCTTGGTGAATGAGCAGGTGAGCGAGCCCTGCAACATGAAAGCTGGCAGTGATAGCTTCCCACCTGTGGAAGTTATGTTAGTGGGGCCCCTTGCATAGAAATGTCACTGCTCCAGAGCTCCTACTCACTGAAACGCAGTGATCGGATGACTGCTGGAAGAATCAGGGCTGGGGTTATACAAGGTTCTTATATTAAGCAGTATTTACTTTTTTGAGAGTAATGGGTGTTCAGCTCTCCGGGGCTTGGCCACTCCTGTCTGTGGGGTTTGCATGGCAAAGAGGCGGGGGGGTGGCAGTGGGTCCGAAAAAGAGACCAAAAAAGTATGTATTGTACAAAGAAAAAGGTATTTTGTTGGACTAACTTTTTTGGCATTTCAAAAATCACACAGACCTCTGAGCTAGGAAGTCAACTTTATCAAAATGTCTGTGTTGTTAAGGCCTGCTGCAAGGAAATTAAAGTTATGATGTATAATATGATATTTTATTTGTATCACGCTCGTACACAAGTGTTTCAGAGCGCAACCAGGCAAGGGGAGGGGAAACAAGGGAGAAACAAAAAAACAACGATTTTACTAGGCACAGTGAAATTAAGAACGTGCAAGTGCATGGACAATGGAAAAAGGGGGAAGTGCAAGGGGGAAGGGGGGAATGGAAAGTGCTGAACAGAGGAGAGAACAGAATAAATAATAAGTAAAATAAATAAAGGCGATGAACAGTGGAAGTGCAGCCAGCAAGTGGCAAGTGCTGGATTAGTCAGGTAGGGTATATCTGATATGCAAAGAAGAAAAGTGGGAGGGAGATTGTACGGGTACAGATACAGGCCTGAAGGACAGAGGGTGGCCAGGTGCACGGTGCCGAGAGAGAGAACAGATCAGCAAGGGAGAAGAGGGGCAAAGGCAGAAGCAAAGAGAAAGGTCTTGAGGTGCTTCCGGAACAGGGGCCAATCAGAGTTGGCCCCTGCACCGACCACCTAGCGAATGCCTGGCAAACACCTACTTGCCGGGGGCAAAATTCCCAGCATGCCACTGAGCGCACCACCTGAGAATGCTAGACTTGAGTTTGAGGCGTCTCTCAGTCTGACAAGCAGCACACTAAGGAAGGTGAAATGGTTGACTGTAGCCCCCAAATTTGAAGTAGCACTTTCGCTGAACCAAAGGTTCTTGCCTCCCATAACCCTTAGCAAGTAGCTTACGATAATGGAGTGGAGTTTCACGACTGCCTGTTTCCCGAACTGCAGATCCTTGTTTTGGTGCATGTGGGATGCAAAGTATCTACTTGACTTGAGAGAGAGAGAGGAGGATATTGGCAGTGGCAATGTGAACCTTTGAAAATGGGACCTGCATGCAAGAGGCCAGTGGTGTGCAGGTTGCTTTTGCCTTGTTAGGCCCACTCCTCCCTTGCTGTGACTAAACGACTCTCCTCTAGACTCCTTCCACCTTACACTACACACACACTTAGAGAGAGCCCCCACAGGCCTGGCCAATAGTGCATCAACATTAACCAAATCATGACTAGGACCCCCTCTTTAGCCTGGCACACTCTCGCACATCAGCGTGAAGAGGACCCACAGCTATGCAGTCGTTCAGCTCTTGGGCTCTTCCCTATGGATAACATACTCCGAGGTATCACCACCAAATCCATAGAGTGCAGATTAGCACACAAGAACTGGGAACATCTGGCCTGCACCCATCAACACCACAGGTTTTGCACCTGCCTCTCTCCCTGTCCATTAACTACTGCCCCCTTTACTTCCAGAGCCAAGCCCAGTGAGGCCACCAATAGCGACGGAAGGGTGCTGTGCAAGACCATGTACATTACATGACCTGCTCTCAACCCTATGTAAGATTTTTTTGGTGGTATTTCAGTTTCGCAGAGTGCAGAGTCCCAGCAGCACGCAGAAGCAGAGCGATGTGCAGAGAACATTGGTGTTGGCGCAGAAGCATCTGGACCGTGAGATGCTCCAGGCAGTGCAGTCGATGGCGCCGGCTGAAATCCGATTACGTAAACCAGGATGTGATGCGGAGCAGGGGCACACACATTTCTTACATATACGTATTACAAATCTTTACAATGAGGACACAGTGGAATACGGTGGTTTGGCCACAATCCTGGAATAATTTCGGTGAAATGCAGAAGTTGGGACTCTAAGCCAGTAATTGGAAGCTGGTGGGGACAGTGCATGGGCTTCTGGCCTCTCGTGTTGGAAGATTGAGAGAGGCCTACACTGCCCCACTTTTCCTCTCCAGGTGGTATTATCATGGTCATGTGCTCACCAGGGCTTTAAGTGGGCCGGGGCCTGCCGGGGCTGGGCCCCGGCAGGCTCCGAAATTTCGTTTTGAGGCGGGGCCCTGCCGGGGCCCACTAATCTCCCCTGGCAGCCCCGGCCACAACACGAAAAGGCATTTTTTTCTACAGCCTGAAGCTCTCGCTCGTGAGCGAGAGCTTCAGGCTTCAGAAAAAAATGCCTTTTAGCCATAATGGTGGCGCCGCACCTGCGAGGCATCCCTTTAATCAAGTGATGCACGTGGGCCGGCGCCACCATTATGGAGAAAACGTGAGGCCGCTGGAAGCAGAGGCCTTGCTTTCTAAATACTGAAGCTCCCGCGGATTCGCGAGAGTTTCAGTCTTTAGGAAAAAGGCCTCTGCTTCCAGTGGCCTCACCCTTTCAGCCATGAAGGTGATGCTGCCTCTCCCCAGCTTGCGAGGGGCAGCACCACCATTAAGGCTGAAGAGGCGAGGCGCCGTCCCCTGCCAGGCAAGCCTATAAAAAATACATGCAGCATCAGCACCCTCTCCCCCATAGGGGAGAGGGTGCTAATCTCTACAAAAGGCTGTCTGGCAGGGGTGCCAGTAGCCCATTGAGCTGGGGCTCGTCAAGGGGGCGTGGCCTAACGGGCCATGAAGACCCCCGTTGTTAGGCCACGCCCCTCGATGAGCCCCGGCTCGATTTGTAGTGCCACTTAAGGCACTGGTGCTCACGATTGGGGCGAGTGTGTTTGTGCATGTGCGTGGCTTCGTTGCACGTTCTTGACACACTGCCAGTGTTTGTGAGCGTGGCCATAAAAGAGGGTATCGTTTATAGGTGAAATATGTTCACATGCACAGCGATGTGTATAACAATAGGGACGAGGACGAAAAGGTCAACTATTTAAATATGGTCGAATTTACAGAGCACCTGCGGGTTTTCCTGTAGGACTACGGATATTTGTTTACAGGGTTTCTCCAAATCTCGATGTGAATTTATAAGCTCTTGCAGGAATGGCTGTTTGTAACAGATAATCCGAACGAAGAAATATCCTCGCCCTTCCCACGCCTCGAAAGTGATGACACATTATCTGCTCGTTCTCTCTCACACACACACACTTTGATTGACAGCCTGAGACCTCCCACACTGCTGCAGGCGAATGCTGCGTTGCATGCGGACATAACGCCTGCACGCTATGCATTGGAACAGAGAATACCTACATTTCCCCGTAGTATACGAGAAAATACAGTTCCATGTAGTTAAGATGCTATGAGCAAAGTCAAACAGAGGAGTGCGACGTGGTGCCCTGTAAGCCGCGTTTAGGGGGGCATCCGCAGTGGTTCTCTTCTCTGCGCCGGATAATATCCCCGTTGCCATGGAAATGGGGGAAGATGGTGTCTCTCAGTCCCCCGGTGCATTTTCTACTGACACACATTCTTTGCAGGTGAGGCGACCCTCGCCGCCTCTTAAGCCTTTCCATGGCAACATTATTGCATCGGGCTGGCTATGGCACGCCATATTTAGTGGGATGACAGGCAAGGGGGCGCCGTGGGTCTGTAGGTCTGTAAGCAGCGGGGTGCGAGTGGAAGGGCCAGTTGGAGAAGACGCATGCGTTTCACGCTCAAACAGGCGTCATCGACTAGATCCTAAGACGTCCAACCAGTATCGACGTGTTTGAGCAAAAGCCACTGCATTTCAAAATGGCGCACCTGTTCCGCTGCTTATTGTGGATGCTGGAATTGCGGGATATTGTTCAATAAACGGAATAGACGGATAGAAAACGAAATCACAAAAAACCATTACGCAGTCACCTCATTAAAAGCCGCCCACATCTAGTAATGTTTGTCATTTGCATCGCTTATGTGGTACCTTAAGTGAAGAAGACACTGTTGCACTATACAAGTGGTGCTCGAATATTATAAGGAAAATGAAAACCCAACTCCTCAGGTAAAATAATGTTGAATTAAGTAGGGGCTTAACGCATGCTAGGCCATTGTTATCGAAATAGAAACACATAAGCAAGACATTATTAGAAAATGCGAAAAAATTAAACTAGCCTTGATCTAGACGATTTTCCTTAGAGAGGGTGCGGTGGATGGGTAGCTACATTGACAGAAGATGAGAGAGAGAGGGGGAGAGAGAAAAAGAGCGCAAGAGGGAGGAAGAGCGAGAAAGTGAGAGAGAGCGAGAGAGAGCAAAAGAGAGAGAAAGAGAGAGAGAGAGAGAGGGAAAGAGAGAGAGGGAAAGAGTGAGAGGGAAAGAGAGAAGAACGAGAGGGAAAGATAGAGAGAGAGAGGGTGAGAAAGAGAGAGAGAGGGAAAGAGAGCAAGAGAGGGAAAGAGAGAGCGAGGGGAGAGGAAGAGCGAGAAAGTGAGATAGAGCGAGAGAGAGCAAACGAGAGAAAGAGAGAGCGAGAGAGAAAGAGAGAGAGGCAAAGAGAGCAAGAGAGGGAAAGAGAGAGAGAGGGCGAGAGCGAGAGAGGGAAGAGAGAGAGGGAGACACGGCGAGAGGGGAAGAGCGTGAGAGGTAGAGCGAGAGAAAGCAAAAGAGAGACGGAGAGAAAGGAAGAGAGAGGAAGAGAGCGAAAAGAGAGGGAGAGAGGGAAAATGAGAGAGAGGGAGCGAGAGAGATTGAAAGAGAGCGAAAGTGAGAAAATGAGAGAGAAAGGTAGAGAGAGAGCGCGAGAGGGAGGAAGAGCGAGAAAGTGAGATAGAGCGAGAGAGAGCAAAAGAGAGAGAAAGAGAGAGAGAGAGGGAAAGAGAGCAAGAGAGTGAAAGAGAGAGCGAGGGGGGAGGAAGAGCGAGAAAGTGAGATAGAGCGAGAGAGAGCAAACGAGAGAAAGAGAGAGAGGGAAAGAGAGCAAGAGAGTGAAAGAGAGAGCGAGGGGGGAGGAAGAGCGAGAAAGTGAGATAGAGCGAGAGAGAGCAAACGAGAGAAAGAGAGAGCGAGAGAGAAAGAAAGAGAGGGAAAGAGAGAAGAACGAGAGGGAAAGATAGAGAGAGAGAGGGAGAGAGAGCAAACGAGAGAAAGAGAGAGCGAGAGAGAAAGAGAGAGAGGGAAAGAGAGAAGAACGAGAGGGAAAGATAGAGAGAGAGAGGGAGAGAAAGAGAGAGAGAGGGAAAGAGAGCAAGAGAGGGAAAGAGAGAGAGAGAGAGAGAGAGGGAGAGAAAGAGAGAGAGAGGGAAAGAGCAAGAGAGGGAAAGAGAGAGAGAGAGAGAGAGGGAAAGAGAGCAAGAGAGGGAAAGAGAGAGAGAGAGAGAGAGAGAGAGAGAGAGAGAGAGAGCAAGAGAGGGAAAGAGATAGAGAGAGAGGGAGAGAGCGAGAGAGAGAGCAAGAGAGAGAAAGAGAGCAAGAGAGGGAAAGAGAGAGAGAGGGAGAGAGCGAGCGAGAGAAAGAGAGAGAGAGAGAGAGAGAGAGAGAGAGAGAGATAACATGCACCAGGTAGGTGCTCATGCTTTTGAAGTGGTGGACTGGTCCCACGCTTGAAGGTTGGTGCAGTTAGGCATTGCTGCTGTCCCTGCGTGCCCACTCTTGGATCGTAAAGAACAGGAGCTCCCACACACGATGAACAAGTGGCCCCCTTGACCGCTGCTCTCTCATAGTGCACTGGCCGCTCTGCTCTGCAGCCACATCTGTGGATGCGGTGGAGATTATTCTAATCCCACTCGCCTTTAGAAAAGAACACAGGGCATGTGACAGCTTTCTGTGCTTGAACAGTGTCCCCCGGCTGCAAGACCGGTAATCGGGTCATGGGTAACATTGACTTAGGCCTTAGGAGAAGGTGGGTGTGGTTGTTTGGGAGGGTAGGACAACGTGTTAAGGCATTCAGTCTGCGACCTAGTGCCGCTACATGGTCACCAAAGACCTCAGTGAGCATTGAATTGTAGCATCCGGGTTAAACGCATGTGTGTGTGCCAAGGGAAGTTAATCCCTTTAAGTAGTCATTGAGCCTCATTACAGTTTTGGTGGTATCACGCCAGTAAATCCGGTGGGATACCACCAAAATGGTAATACCGGTACCCCCACTTGGAAAGCTGGAATTACTGGCATATTCAAAGTGGCGGAAACGCCACTAAATCCCTATTCCATGGAATCTGATAGGACTCGGGGGATTGCCCGAATTACCGGCACCGGAATTACCGGTGCTGGTTATTCTGGCATTTTTCTGCTGGTGGGGGCAAGATTTACCTCTATCTCTTGGCTGGAGGTAAATCAGTGCCCACAATGGCACACTTGTATTTTGCCAGTGCAGTAAAAGTGCCAGTGCTGGAATTACTGGCAGTTTTATGGGCAGTTTTACCACACCGGTGAAACTGTAATGAGGTCCATTGTATCTTGTACATGCAAATAAAATCTATTCAACTCACCTGTTAATGTCAGGTTCAGAAAATCCCATTTATGCATTCCTTTAAAACAACCCCTATGTTGTATCACTGCAGGGTGCAACATTGCCCACTGAGCCACAGACCAAGCTGTGTAATTTCATTTTTCATTTTATTTTATTGCTTAAAACATGGAAGTAGGTTATGGGTGGCCAGTGTGAGGGCTGGAATCATTTCACAGTAGAGTAGTAGCGTGGGTTTCCACCTGTGCATCAGTCTATACATGGATTGGGATTAGTCCTTGGTTAAGTGTGTTTGAAAAAGACACGTTTGAGAGATTTGTGAAATTGGAGAATTGTGGGGGCATTCCGACTGATAGCGGAATCATGTTCCAGAGGTTGGGCGCATGACAAGACAAGGATGGTTTGCAGATCCTCGCTTCGAGGGTGAGTTGTGAATCAAGGCAGCAACAAGCGTGTGCCACCAGATATGTCTTCTTGTGCTATCCGTGACTGCTTTGTAGAAGATACATGCAATCTTCAACAGTATCCTGTCCTGGAAAGAAAGCCAATGTAGCTTGCGTAGGATGGGGATGATTGTGACAAATCAACTTCTGGGGACCCAGTGGCCCAGGGGTGAAAGTCGGTTTCTAAACCATCAATCAGCCCCACAACTTTAATAAACCTGAAGGGATACAAACAGATTGGAATAACAAGCAAATTATAAACCTCCTTGTCCAATTTTGGTAATGTGGTCGGAACGGCAGTCTTATCTCCGAAAAGATAGATCGTTGGTTAGTTGCAACGCAGCAAAAATACTTTACCCAATGATAAAAGGGACAGTTCAGTCAAGGTTGCATCAAAAATGTCTACTTTACTTACATAACAACAGACAGTTCTAGCAACACTACAAAATACAACCCACCCTGTAAAGGAATGCAGAGAACAGACAGTTGCAAAGAAGGAAAAGGGATGCACTGTGGATTCTGAAAGGACGGTAGTCGGTATGGTTGATAACCACAACAGGTTAAGGTTACTTGGCTTCAGCACAAAGGGAGCAATCGGCTTCAGGGCGCATTGCAGGCTTCTGTGACAGAGTTCAAAACGGGAGTCAGCTGCCGGGATCAGGCGGCAAGACGGTTCAGCGAGTGAAGCTGGATGAACGGCTGCAGGCTGGCATACGCGGTGGCTCAGTGTCAGGAATCGTTGTCTTAGTGCTGTTCGCAGTTCTTAAGCACTGGTTAAGATATCACGGTTGTCTTTAAGTGACTGTGGCATGACAACGGTCAGCATTGCAGTTGGTTGCAGCTTGAGGAACTCCACTGGCACGAAAATATCCTATAAGGCAGACGTTGGTAGATGCTCATCGAGTCACTTCTCCCAGCTTCTTCAATGAGCTTGTGTCATCCTTTAAGGCAGATGGCCCAAAGCTGAGGAGTGTTTTGCAAATAGCTGCCTTGTCCTTGGTTGTAGGCTCAGAGAGCTTCTGGCAGTTCCTACCTAGGAAGCTTGCAGCAGAGCCTAGCAGGGCATGCTGCGTGCTGGCTGGGTACTGGTTCTAGAGCTGCTTGAGGGTCCTCTGGATTCAATTTCTCCCCCTGTTCCCTGGGAGATGTTTAGAGGAGGGATCGTACTTCCTTCTTTGGAGGTCCTGGCCTTCCTTCACTGGCAGAAGATGCAAGGCAGACTGTATCTTCAGCCAGGGTCCTATGATGAGTACTTCTTTCACAGTCTTCAGATGATCTGCCAAAAGAGGGGCTCCACCCTCTTTTAAAGCAAAATGGGCTACATTGATTGGTGTAAGCTAAGCCTACCTTAATGAACCAATGCTGGGGTCCCCACCAATAATCTCCTGTATGAATGAGTTAATAACCAGAGTGCTTTGCAAAAGGAAGGTAAAGGGGTGAAAACATGTAATACTAAGTGCCACCAATCCTCTTGTCTGTTGTGAATCAAAGAGTCTTTCTGGTTAATGGATCTCGCTGTGGTTCCTGATTACATTGGCAGGTCTCCCTTGAAGCTGACATGAGACCAGACTCTCTGGCTTCAGCAAATGACATGCTCGTACCTTATGAATGGGGTCTCCCTGTGTGGTGGCCTACTGTAAACACGCAGTCCCAGTCGTGACAGGTCACTGCCATAGATACTGAGGGCGGCAGCTGGCTTCAGCTTGACACAGTTACATATCCATGGAGCCTTTGTTAGTTAATCAGGCTGGCCATGGCAGGGGGAACCTTAGTCCTCCCCCTTTCTGAAGATGACATGGTGTACTCCTGACTCTCATATCCCAACTAATTATGACAGGACGGACCGTGCATGTAGGCTGTGTCCACCCACAATACAAGGGTCTATTTGTTTGTTGTGGCGTGAGCATAGGAAAATGTGTGTGGATTAGCCCCACATATTTTCCTGAGGTTGGTCTACGATTATTCCATTTAATAAAAAATATCAAAAAAGCCCAGGCGAGCGCAGACCCACCATGCGGATGGTCAAATCCTGACAACGATTCAGTAAATTTACCACACACCTCTACTAAGACATGCTGCAGCCTGATGGACTGCTTTTAGGAGAGCCAAGTGAGCGGCTGGGAGCCCTGTCATGAGGGCATTTCCCCTATTGCGTGCGAGATTGCAAGGGCCTACTCTGCGGGCCGGTACTCCTGCATCGGGAGGAAGGGTTTGATTTTGCAAAGGGTGGATCGCATGAGTCGCCCTTATCCATGATTGGGAGGGTATCATCTACCACCTCAATGGTGGATAGCTCAATGCTACTCTTGGGGCGGAACCTATTGTTGGTCATCGAGGAGGCGTAGTTGTCCAATTCTGTCAAGTAGTTGTTTAGTGACTACTTTTGCCAAGATTGTGTTAATAAACGGGAGGTTTGTAATGGGCCAGTAGGTTATGGATCAGTTTTAAAAAAATAAGTCATACGAGACCAGTCTCGAGGGTTTTTCAGCAATGACCCTTCTGTGAAGCAGACAGAGTAGGAAGTAGGTTTGAGGGTAGCAAATCTTTTTAGGAGGTCTGGGGAGAGAAGTGAAAACATTTGTTCCAGAGGGGCAGTGTGCGTGGTGGAGTGTGGGGCGACAGGGGCAAGAGGGGGGAGGGTAATGTTGTGGGAGGTTGATTTTATGATCTGCTTGATCTATAATAACCTTTTAGGTTTTAAACTTTTGGACATGCATATACAGTCTTTACAACATACATAATGTTAATTGGAATGATTGATAAGCCATTCTTATTAGAAGCTGTTCAACCAGCTAAATGGAAGCGTGGCTCTTGGCAAAGGTATTTCAGATTTCCATGATTTGGTTCATGGGCCAAAAGTTGGATGCTATTTTATTTCTTTTTTACATGGGTTCACTTAAGGCCTAAGGCTGATTCCTGGCTCTTGCTGAGTGAATTAGGGATGGGAAAAGGTGGCACAAGCGTATATTATCGTTACATCAATATATGCTGGAAAACTTGCATTGATAGTGAGTTAGAAGGTCTGGAGTGATTTATTTTCATGCATTCATTTGACCTTTTCTTAAATAAAGAGCACACATGCACAGGCCAAACAACTGCTACTAAGAAACAAAGAGCTATAGCCTTACCAGAAAAATGCCAAGCACGGAAATCCCAAACCCACGTCACTCACCCACATAGTTGATAATAAGCAGTCACATAATCACATACGCAGTAAAAGAATAGCACATGCATAGCACATAATCATTATACAAACACTGGGGTAGGTTCGAAGACACAAGGAAGGAAAACTACCTTCCCTAACCGTTAAACTAAACTTTGTAACACAAAAACAACAGTTCATCGGGAGAACACAGTGCGCATACCAATCCTAAGTAAAGACTCGAGTACATACAAAGCAGTGTACTAGCTGGCCCTAAGGGAAGAACACCCTGTACCTGACAGGAGTGCCTGGCCCTAGGTGGCGTGTGCTGGAACGCCTACCTGAGAATCTGTCACTCAGCGCTAGCAATTGTGACATTCAAATATATTTCAAGGAAGGCACATTACAATCAGACAAGACCACAACTGATCAGCTGTTCATCTACTCACAGAACTGGATATTAGATTCTGCCAGGCACCAGCTCAGATCTAATGCTGTATCAGCTACTTATAACCTAGTAGATTGTGTATTTTAATCCACCCGTGGCTATTATAATCACCAGGTATGATCAGTGTGGTCCACTCAATCAATGGTTTAAAAATGGGCATTTGAAGTCCATCCTATAAAAGCTCACTCTGCATGAGTATGAACTAAACAAAATCTATAGGGTGTCCATCTTTCGTATATCTGGACATCCATAGGATCACGAGAGCCCTCATGGTCCGTGTGGTCGACCGGTCTCGATGGCAATCTCATTCAAGCCATCTTCTTCAGGACCGTGGCTGTACAAAGGAGCTGAGTTCCGGTGTCGGCTTGCCGGAGTCTTCGGCACCAAGGGCGAATGCTTACCTCCCCTGTTGGAACCCCTGCCGAACACACGTTCGAGCGCTAGGGGAAATGCTGTTGTATCTACTGGTGCTTCTCTGTTGCCCACAGTGACTATGTGAGCGGTTCAGAACCGCTGAATCTCTCTACCTACACAGCATTTGGATTAGCTCACAAAGCTTCTGCGGGCCAAAGGGCTGCACAGACGCACTAGCTGATACGCCAGCATCCCCCAAGTGTCCAAAGGCACTCCACTTGTACCGAGGTTTCCACAGTAAGCCGACTTCACAGATTCAGCGGTTCTGAACAGCTCAACTTTTTCTGGCACTGAGATAATCCTTATCAGCACTCACCCAGTGTTTCGTATCTCTAATCCCCAAAGGCAGTGTAGGCATATGGATCACCTTCCAGTGCATAACCCTCAGTCTTTTAACCAGTAGGAGACCTCGCTCTATGAACAAAGTCATTGCACCACGCTTCCTTGTTTGAGGTATGCTTCTCAGAAGACACGGAAGTGGCGAGGGCATCACTGCCCATTCACCCCAAGGAGGCCAGCCCAGCACACTGCGGATCATTTGGAGAAACGCAGCAGGGGGCATTTACAGGTGTTAGCTGTGCCCTGTGTAGAAATCTCAAGTGAAACAACTTAAAGCTGCATCTATAGAGGCCTTCCTGGAGTATCTGCACACTGCTGGCCAAGTCACTTCTTCACCTGGTGCTTCTTAGTCAGTTTCCATCTACTAGGTACCTCTCAGAGATTCATTTAATTTAAATGAATCTGTGACCCGATGGTATTATTGCTCTGTATAACAGCATCATTTTCCTATAACGCCCAATCACTTCCCTCATAACAATTGCAACAATGCAACAATTCTTTACTGAACTGTTTATGAAGGGAATACCGGCGCATTTTCCATATAACAGCAGTAGCAGAAAAATTAAAAACAGTCCATTCGCAAATCCTCAGGCGGTAACAAAATCATGACATGAAAACAATCTATTATAAAGCCACAAAACCCCACCGTTCCATACCCATTATCATCGCAACTTTATCTTTTCACAGTTCCTAACATACCATAGAAATACCTCTTCTCCTGTAGTGGTCTGTCAATGGGGTAAAGTGGTCCACCCTGTACATCACTGTTCAAATGGGAAGACATCCCCCAGATCGTATTGACCTGACATGGACATTTCTTAATTTGTTTCCATAAACCCACAGCAGGTTCCTCAGGAATTCATGTTCAGTCATTTCATGTAATACTTCTATTGGGTGTATCTAAAGCAGCAGCGCCACTCCATGCAACAGTGTGTTGATTCTGGGCACAATGTCACTGTTGACAACTCCACCCTTGGCGACAAATCACAACACGACAGCTTAACAAGGAATCACATTTCTTAAATATATGCCTGGGAAGGGAGATGGGAAAACACTGGTTACCAAACAATAGCCTGGGAAGCATGATCATTGTAGCTATTGCAATACACTCCAGCATTGATCAATTACATTTACACTGTGTCTCCACAGAAAGCATCAAGTGACCAATCTTCACAATAATGTTCAAGTCAGGCATGTTGTTATGGCAGTGTCCACCCAATTCCCCACTGATTGAAAGGTTTCAGTCAAAATAGGCACAGTTCGCAATAGGGTACACAACACATTTTTCTGGCATTGATGTGAAGGTCCGATGCCTCCCAACATCTAACATTTCTTTGAGTACAACAAAAATGTCATCAGCATAAAGTGACACAATGTGCGTTTCACCAGCAACTTTAATACTGCTATCCACATATGATGCCTTGAGAGTACAGACCATGGCTTCCAATGGCAAGATGAACACCAATGGTGGCATTGCCCCCTTTTGCAAAGGAAACACCTACAATATTACATCATTTGCATGGACTGTAGCCAAGGGCCGTTCTCTAAGAATCTGGTCCAGCTCAGGAAGGACTCACTGGCTCCAAGCGACTGTCATAAAAATTGCCAATCAATGCAGTCAAATGCCTTTTTGGCATGAAGGTTAGCCAGCGCAGAACTCTGAGCAGCATTCTTAGTCGTGCCTAGATTATAAACATTCTATGTACATTCACTGGTATTAAGCCAGCCTGGTCACAGTGCACCAGACCAATAATCACCTGTGCCAACATAACAGGCAGTATTGTTTCTAATATTTTACCACCTATGTTTTATAAGCAATATATCACACAGCAGCAACATGAAGCATCGGGTTTCCATGTTATCAACAGCAAGACTATCAATGCCTGCCTCATTGCACGTGGAAGGGAGTCAGTCTCCAAATACCCTAGGCTGAAAAGATGGGTCACAACGAAGCACCACGAGTCCCAGGGAACCCGGAAGTAAGTTGCCACACACAATAATGCACTCAACTCCCCCAATCACCTGGCTGATACCATGGCTTCCAAGAATACCACCGTGATTGGTTAGAAACTTTAATTCTGGCTCTTCCAATAGTTCATGAGTGGTACCTTGTAAAGACTTCAGTACGACTGGCAAATCCCATGCAGGAACCAGCAATCTAATCCCCGGCCTTTCCACTCTGAACAACCCCTGAACATCCCAGCAATGCCTACTACTTTCCTTCTCATGCTTGGCCAGCGCTCCCTAACTTCTCTAATTGCTGTCCACTATACCTGAAGGCAATAAGGGGCCAATCCTAAGTGGAGCCTATCCTGCGGGTGCTGGGCTATAACCAATGTTCCAACGTATAGTGGAAGAATTCCACGGTTCCCACACCAGGATGAACAATGAGCACAAATGCTGGAGCCGGCACTGTATGTAACTCTACCGCACATGAGGGTGGCTATTGCCACAGCAACTAGACATTTAAGGTGGGAATTTCCCATGCTTGAAGGACCTGATGATGGGCAATGTATCACTCTAAGATCCGTGCAGAGGGTGGGTATGCATTGCACTTAGCTCGTATGTGAGATTATGCCGTGCTCTTTGTACCTAGATATAATCCAGGGGGTAGACAATGTCGAATGAATAGCTAACACATTAATTCCTATCGCACCCCGCACCTTCATAATTTAGTCAAAGCCACAGCCTCATCCGCACACACATCTGCTCTCACATATAACTGAAACGCTGCTGCATAACACCCCTGCCATACGAACGAAGCTACCTTTCATGATAGAAAATTTGAACTGTAGCTACTCACATAACTTGTCCATCCTCTTACACACACCCTCCAGTTTAGCTACTGGTGTACCAGCTGCAAATGTTCCCATACTCTGGACGTTGGTCCCTCTGAGAGCGTTCAACCACCAAAGCATTGGGACCATAATTATGGTGAAAGGTGCTATACAAATGAAAAGAATAAATACAAATAAAAAAATAAAGCTGGAGCTGTTGGAAGGCCAATAGATCCTCAAATTATGCAGATATCTCGACTGGTATCACATCCCTACCAGTTACCTATCCGAACAAATTGTCTACTGACCCATTTGACCTCCTGCAATTTAATAAGATCATCGAGAGATTCATGTAATGGTGACAGAGAGAGTGGGGGGGGGGGCATCTGTCAACCAATGAAGGACGTGTGCAGTATCAGCACAAACCTGTGATGTATAAACAGTGGTGTAATATTTCCACACCAATCCCCTTTGCATGACTTTAATACTTCAGGCTTCTTTATCAAAAAAGAAAACCTAGTGAGAGACTTTAAGAAGTTGTTAGATTAACGATAATGTTAACTAGGCTTATTCAGCGCACTGTCGCCACTTGCGCAGTCTCTTGGCGCTCTGGTGGTTGTGCAATGGACGGAGGGTTGCGGCAACTGTGGCCACTGCCGGAGGTCACACTTTTCAAGGGTGGGTGCCCCAGTGAGTTAACAACCACCAAACTGAAATTGGAAATGTCATTGGCCGGCTCCCTTTTGACTATGTCACAATGAAAAGTCCAGTCTAACGAACAACACAACTCAATAAATGAACTGTCTTAGCATTTGGTGAAACCATAAAACAAATTAATAGGAAACAATTTGAGTTCATACTACAATACTTGAACCCAGTTCAAGAGTGCATGAAAATACTTCTCAAAAAGCGTGCGTTAGAACATATCCGCAGTGTACACTTTGGACCAAAGTAGAATAATATATTTATAATGATAAAAGTCCAAAAGTGTTCCATAGCTGCCAGAACTGGACGGTGATGAGGTCACACCGCCAGCACAAGAGAGCTCCAAACTCTTGGCAGTGCACCTATCCAATTGGGTTCCATGTTATTTCATCGCCAGGTATTATAACGTCTGCCTTTCTAACGAGTACATGATAACGAAAAGGGTCATCGATTTCTCCCCCAACCCCTGTCTCCCCAACCTATTTTTACCTATTCCTGACCCCCTAACCCTTTATCTACCCTTTCCCGCCCCCCCCAAACTTCGATGACCCTTTTCGTTATTATGTACCCGTTAGAAAGTCAGACGTTAAAATCCCTGGCGATGAAAGGACGGTATACCATCCAATTGGTACATTTCGGTGAGGTGGGAAGATACTCTCTTACTAGTAGAGGGAATGCTGCCATTTTTATAAGGATCCAGCAGGAGGCACAAATCTTGGACTAAGAACCATACGGAGGGTTATCGGCTCCTGAAGCCAAGGAGCCTCAGGTGGAAGGCAGTTTGCACTGGTGGAGGATGGAATGTACTCTCATGAAGGGCTACGCCAGTCCCACACAGCTGAAAGCACGGCCACTATTTCTCTTACATTGAAATTAGGGTGCACACGATTCCTCATTGTTTGTAATTGCCGCCAGTGGACGGAGGTAGGTCAGGCTACAGGAGGCTGCTCCTCTAGGCCTCGTCAGCAATTGATTAGGGGACAGGTAAGGAGGACAGCCTTCAAGGCACTTTGATTAGGGCAGTGATACAAATTGGATCAAGAAACATCAAGCGTCTCAAACTATCAAATTATTAAGTTTTGGTATTCTCTTTCAAGCTCGGGGAATTGCTTCAAAAAAAGTTTATAAATTGCCGTCAGCAAAAAAAATGTCAGGGTTCTTGTAGTTAAAGATGAGGGACTTCTGATGTGAACATCTATACAGTTTGTTTTAACTTATTTTCCATGCTCACGTGACCGTTTAGTGTTCAACATGTTTCACAACATGCAAGTATTCAGAAAATGGAAGTCTAAAACGAGAAATTGCAGCATTTCCCTGTCTCCCTCCTTTAAACATTTTGTTTCTCAAAAAATCCTTGTTATTTTTGATTGGTACCCGGCAGCATCTTTCGCTAATTAAACCCATTGATTTAGCAGAAGAAAGCATTTAATTGTCACAGAAATATCCTCCGCTGTTGCCGTCACGGTATGATTGAGGCCTCTGCTTTCCCTACTCGGCCATTTTACAGCTCCTTTTAAAGATGGCTGCCATGGCTTCAGGGGCTCCTAATTTACCCTGGGAGAGCAGGTATTAAAGGCTTCCAAAGAAGCTCATTTCTCGTCAATCAAGACATGGAAAGGGTCACACAAATCATTCACCCATGAAAAGTCTCTTTGGAACTTAATGAAAGCTGTTCAGAAATGGAGTGCACATGGGATCTCCTTGGATCATGTCCAGTTCCTAAAATACGTAAATACACAGCCGGAGTGGTCTAGTCCAAATTTGACTCTGCTGCCTATGACACAGACTTAACAACTCCTTTTTGTAATGTTACGCACCTCGGGAAAAAAAACTAATATCAGCACAATGTGTGTGAGGAATTCGACCATCCACACAGTGGGTGTGCACTATCATGGGCTTTTTTTAAATAATAAATTAAATTGAATGATGGTAGATCAACCTCTGGAAAATGTGTGGGGCTAATCCGCACACATTTTCCTATGCTCACTACACAATACACGCATAGAGGCATGTGCTCTGGCTGGATGCAGTCTACAGGCGCAGTCACCTCTGTCATATTTAGTTGGGATATGACAGCCAGGAGTACACCATGTCATCTCAGAAGGGGAAAAGGCCAAACCTTCCCCCTCCATGGCCAGCCTTATTAACTAACAAAGGCTCCATGGATCCGCCCTGTCCTTTTGTGTAAGCACTGCAGATGGTGGAAGCAATTAGCATAATTAACATACTAATAGAGTATACTTCAAACAGGCACACGTGGGGCCTGCAGGAACGTCATTTCACCAAAATGGCACGGGTAGCGGAAGTGACATCACATGACCCTTGACCTCTGACATCACAGGAAGTGATGCCTTTTGACCCCACCCCGAAGTGACATCACGGGGAGCAATGGACCACAACCTTTCACCCGACGCCAAAACAGGAAGTGGCATCACATAGCATTGGAAAAGGAAGCTGCCTGCAACACACTCCTCAGCTTTGGGTTATCCACCTTAAAGGATGACACAAGCCCAGTGAAGAAGCTAGGAGGACTGCACCGACAAGCATCTACTGATGTCCGTCTTAAAGAACATTTTCAAGCAAGTCCTGCCCCTGGAGCTGCAACTGACTTCACTGCTAACTGTTGTTATGCCGCAGTCGCTAAAGCCATCCAAGATGCCTCAACCACTGCTTTAGAACCTCCGACAATCACTCAGAAATGATTCCTGACCCCGAACCACTGAGTAGGCCAGACAGCAGCCGTATGTTCAGCTTTGCTTGCCGAACTGCCTGCCGTTTGATACCCGCAGCTGTGTTCTGTCTTGAACTCTGTTTCAGAAGCTGCAAAGCACCTTGAAAACGGCTCGACGCTGTCTAGCACTAATAACTCCTACAGCACAAGGTACATTGTGGTTCTGTTCCCCTGGTCCTTCTCTGAAGGCCCCTAGTGACATTATATGACCCATTGCTCCCTTTGTGTTTAAACCAAGTATCCTTGAACTATTGTGATTAATAACTATACCGACTACCCTCCTGTCAGTATCCAGAGTGAATACCTTTTCCTTCTTTGAAACTTTCTGCCCTATGCATTCCTTTACCTGGTGGGTTATATTTTGTAGTGTGCTATAACTGTCAATTGTGATAATAATAAAGTAGATATTTTATACAACCTTGACTAGCCAGTCCTTTTTTGTCATTGGGCAATAATTGTATTTTCGCTGTGTTGCAACTAACCAATGATCCACGACCTTTGGGAGATAAGCCTGACATTCCATCCACGTTACCAAAATTGGATAAGGAGGTTTATTATTTGCTTGTGTTTCGAGTCAGTTCGGATCCCTTCTGGTGTGCTAGAGGTGTGGGGCTGATTGATTGTTTAGAAACTGATATTCATCCCTGGAATACTGGTGGCCCGGAACTTGATACGTCTCAACGTGACTTTAATTGAAAATCTTGTTTGTGTTTATAATAGGTGGACTTTAAAGACATCAAGTGTCCCACAGTTAAAACAGGCATTCTTTGTATGCACATGCAAATGGAATTTTGAAGAATAATTTACCATAGAAGGAGGAAGTGGCCCAGGATAAAAACAGCACTTTTAAAATGAGATCCTGTAGTTGCAGAGGGGGGCTTAAATTGTCAAACAAAACTTGTTAAGGAAAACAATTGAACGTTGCCTTGCCTGCCATGCTATGTGAGATTGAAATTGGCGCTCACCTGCAAAGGTATAATGACACATTTGTAGTTTGGGCTATTAGGTGGTTCTAAAGTGCAATCTATAAGCCAAAACAAATGCATTATAATACTGCTAGGAGGGAGATGAGCTGCAAGGTGGTACACAAAGCTTGTAGGTTTTCATTGGTTAGTTCCCCACCCATTGACTGCCCATTGTCATGCAAATCCCTATGGTGTCGAAACGCATCCTATTTGTATCTCACTGGGCTAGCTTCATCAAGCAGTAACATCAAACGTTGTGCTAGAAGTGCTTGCCAGTGCTATTTCAAAGAAGTCTACTGGGAGGTAATGGCTTAATTGCAGCTGTAAATGTGCTACTTTTGTAATAAAAACTGCTTTTGTCAAGTGTGCCTTCAGCCACTTGATTTATAAGCGGTATGCGTGCCCTTCACTAAAGGCTTGTAAAAAACAAGGTATTGGGCGTTTTCCAGAAACTGTTATCATTTGCCCAGAATCTCATACCATTTGCAGCTGCTGCCATTAATTGCCAGTAGGCACCATGGGAGCATTGCTGGCAAATACATACCTCATGCCTACACAAAAGCCCAAACTGTTGACTTTGCAAATGCTTGTTTGGAAAAGAAATGAATAGGTCAGTTTTCCCAGTGGAGGTCTTAATACAGATTCCTGAAAAACAGTGAGTTACCCTCGTAAATGTAACTTGCTGCACAAGGCTTGGATATGGCGATGGGTTGGATGGCTCATGCCACTTTAAGAATTATTTATAAACTTGCACCCATGAATTATCCCCTACAGCTAACTGTTGACTGCTGACTTCTTACATTGCGCCATCTCCGGGGACCGGCCTCGCACAGTTTTGCTCAAAGACATACTTCAGGTACAAATAGGCAGTAAGGTGTTTACTTTTCAGTTCCTGTTGGGTCACATCTCACTAAATAAATAATCCCTGTTTTCTATCGGTTAAAACAACGACAACATAAACCAGCATTAAGGATTGTGCACACCTCCAATCAAGGCCAAACGAAATATTGCATTTAAAGTGACACATTTTTTTGAAAAAAGGTAGCCTACTCCTAAAGTCGAATGTCCCAACGTGAGGCTCGCCCAAAGGAAGTTATGCCAAGGTACTTTGCCCCCTTTTTGCTTCTCCAACAAACACAATGGTTTTTCCACACTCTCCTGTCTTCAGCCCAAAGCCAGTGCACTGTCCTGGGCCACTGCTAGGGTGAGCCATCCAATGTCCCTTGCTCTGCAATATTCCAAGGGCTCGCATCGTTGGTAGAGCTCCTCTCCGCAAGGTCAGTACAGTTAATACAACTTTACACAGTACTATACTTGGTTTAAACAATCCATGGCGTCTTTGTGTTTTTCTCCCACGCCTCTACTTCCCCTAAGCTAAGTCAGCAATGCAACCCCCATGTTAACTGGCCCCATTTGGGCCAGGGGTTACACACACCAGACCATTTTCGATAGCTGAGGTTCAGTACTGGCCACAATTCCATCAGCACCTTAGCAAGCACCAGGGAATTCGTTTGTAAACATCTGCTTTTTGAAAAAATCAGATACGCATTTTGTTTTGTGCAAATGTTTGGGTAATTGGAACTGTAATTGAGCATTTACATGCACAATCCCGCATACAGCACAAGTTACCCACCACGTCTATGCCTTCTTCTAGGACAATTAAACACAGACACAAAACACATATTTTTAAAACTGCATAGTTTAAATCCATGATATCTACTAGTTTAAAACACAGTCAAATCATGTGTTGTTTGGGGAAATGTAAATGTCCTCAAGATCCTGCATAATAACAAGATACATGTATGTGCCGAATAGTGACTATAGGTAGGTGACTTTACCACACTGGTCATTTTGTTGTGCGCCCTTAACTTCTGAAAGTACAGTGATAAAACAAAGAAAAGAGTTTTCAGGCTCACATTACTTTTCATTGTCGTACTTGCTACTTTCCATTCAGAATTTGGAAAACGATGCTACAATCCTACCTTTTTTGAGTAACATGTATTTATAAGGATTTGTAGACTGTCTGTTTGGTTTATTAAGGCATTTGTTTACTTTGAAAGCAATCTCTATAACATATAATGTGTGTACTTCTTGAATTCTAAAACCTTTCAGAGAGCGAGGTTTTGTGGGCAATTTCTTAATTTTCTTCATTTTCTTCATTCTTTCAAAGATTTGTATCCACTTTCTCTATTGCCCTGTGAGAGGAGCCTACGGTGAAAGTTTGCATTCAGAATAAAACCTTTCAGTAACAATTTTACAATCAATGGTGTTCCAGGATGTTCTGGCAAACCTAGAGATAGGCAAGACCATGCTAGACCCACGGTGGCTGCACAACAAGACTACCAAACCTAGAGATAGGCAAGACCATGCTAGACCCACAGTGGCTGCACAACAAGACTACCAAACCTAGAGATAGGCAAGACCATGCTAGACCCACGGTGGCTGCACAACTAGACTGCCAAACCTAGAGATAGGCAAGACCATGCTAGACCCACGGTGGCTGCACAACTAGACTGCCAAACCTAGAGATAGGCAAGACCATGCTAGACCCACGGTGGCTGCACAACAAGACTGCCAAACCTGGAGATAGGCAAGACCATGCTAGACTCACAGTGGCTGCACAACAAGACATACATAGCATGCATTGTATGTGATTGGGGCAGGGGCTTCACCTGCCATGTGCAGGATAGAGACCCCTCTCATCATCCTGCCCCAGACACTTGGTGAGAGTCTCAGACTCCCCGTTATGTGCCTTGTTACAGGTGAAAGGTACCATTGTCAATCCCCCAACACCTGAAGCACCTTGTTCTGGCCAGAGTTCTATTTCAGGATTCCATCGACTAAGAAGCACTGCAGAAGATGGAAATTGTCCTGTTCTGGGAGAACCGAAACAACAGATTGAGTCCCACAAACCATCTACACAGTGAAACAAAACTCACTGTGTCTCAGCAACAGCGACACAGCCACCGGAGCCTACACTCGATAGACTAAGGCCAACTCTCAGAACGAAAAGGGGGTAGGGCTACGCACGGATATTGAAGCTTCACACCATTGTGGCACTTCTCAGATGGGTCAAGCAAGATCAGATTGGGCCCAAGGAACAGGTGAACAAATAAAGCCCATGGGCCTGGGCGGAAACGACCACTACATGAGGTCAGAAGTATAAAAACCCTGCCAATGTTGGCTGTTCAGGCGAGGGGAGGCTGAGCAGAGACAGACCAAGAGACCTGGGCTTGGAGAGGGAGAGTAGGAGGATACATGAGCGTAAATAGGGTGTATGAGCGAGTGAAAGGGTGAATGAAAGTGGGAGAAGAGGAAGGGATGCGAGGAGACAGTAGAGGGGAGAGGAGTGGAGAGTGAGGAGTAGAGGGGAGAGAGAGAGGAGAATACAGGTGAGTGGAGAGGAGTGGAGAGTGGAGAGTAAATGGGAGAGGATAAGAGTGTGAAGAATAAAGAGTGGAGTGGAGAGTAAAAGTGAAGATGAGAGTGGAAAATAGGGCAGTAGAAACGACCAGAGGGAGAAAGTAGAGAATAGAGAGGAGAAGAGTAGGTAGGAGTTTGTGTGACCATCAGAGGGACCGAAGGAGGGATCAGAGAGGAAAAGGAGAGGGAAGGAGAAAGAAGGAGCGAGAGAGATAAAGAGTGGGTGAGAGAGATAAAGAGTGAGGAACCAAACTTCAGAGACAGGAATGCAAGGGCACACAAATGTCAAGTGAGTAGAACTGGACATTTGGAAAAGGGCACCAGATCGTATTGAGAACCCTACCCGAGGGAATTATCAGGACATGTTTCCCACTAGAAGAATCCTAGAGGGAGTGAGAAAGAAAGCCTGAAGTCTCTATGCCAGCACACTAGTCAGGTGTTGCCAATCTCTAGTTGCCAACCTGGCTATGAAGGGGGTTGGTGGGAGATCACGGGAGACAAGAGAGGGATGCCCCTTAGTCTGCCACATTTCTTTCACATGTTCAAGTTTCTGAATCATATCAATTTTCTGCAAAAAAAACTTGACTCTTCCTCTGGAGTCTGGATATTCTTAAATCCGTCTGTGACATCTGCTACCCTGGGAAACAGTTTGTTGTACTATCAAATTAAATGGGACACATGGAGAGTTCATTAAGCTGTGGGCACAGATGCTGATTTGCTGGACTTTTGAGAATGTACGAATATCGGGTAAAAGGTTTGGGAAATGAAGACGTAGGTCCAAGTATGGCGCATGACCCCCACACAACTATCAGCCCCCAGACTGAGACACGACAGATACACCTCACTCTTAGGCCCTTCACTGCCATCGTAGACGCATCGCAGATGTGAGAAACGTTACTCTCTCAGACAACCATTCAGGCCATGCCCAGTCGATGATCTGGAGGAAATGGAGATGCCATCCATCGAACAAGTCGATTGACTGCAAATCAAGAAATCATTGACCTCATCACTGGCACTTAGACATGAAGTACATAGCCATCCATTTGCAAAGTTACATGAACATGCACTAGCTTATTGCATGTAGACACGGAACACATGCTTATGACACATACAGGTAGATGACAGACACATACATATCTCTATATCTAGTCACATTATTTGCCAAAGCTGGGCCGCAAGATGCCAAAGTATACGTATACCAAGCTTGCACATGCTTGACTGCCACTAACATAGAAAAGCCATAAGGACAAATATGGAAGATATAGGCCCACTGAAGTGAATGAGGAATGGGAGACAGGCTTCGAGTACATGGAAGGGCCAGCATCATCACTGCAGCCAAAGGCAAGCAGAATGATTCACCCAGCCAAGGACGAGTGGAGACGTAAAGTTCCAGTTAACAAGACGATAAGCCACCTGCGAGAAATTCTGACGAAAATCCTCAAAATTACAGGCAAGAGAGCTTCATTTCATGGTCTCAACACATGTGACCCAGCAGAACAGGATAATGCCTATTCAATCTAGGTTGGCGCACAAAAGCTGTTCCCACCAAATCAGAGGTGGAAAGACACAAGTGTTGATCATGAACTGCCCATTGAATGCACTCTCCCAGGCTTAGGTGATTAGAGATGGCAACATTAGAGAAAACACAGACCAGCCATGTTCATTCTCATTGCCTTGAAAAGATTCATTCAACCTGGTAACCGTCCAGTGTACGGGGGCTGGGAGGACACATTCTGCCCAATCCAGAGTCACCTTTCACATGAGGTTATAATATGTTGCAGGACCCAATGGTCTCCCTGCGACCCTGGAATTAGGATAAAGGCCACAATCTTTATCCTAATTGATGCCACATTGACATACAGTCAGGAATACAGCAGAGCACATATCCCATTCACCAATAAATAATGAGATACCACTGAATATGGCCTTTGGTCATGGGCAGTGGCCATGGTGTATAGCCACGGTGTTCAGCCATGGGCACTGGCTTTGTTGCCACAATTTGGCTAAATGACCACCATGGGACACAGGCCACAGCTTCATACATTGTCAATCCCTTTTCCCCCCTTCTTGTGGAAACATAACTTCAGTCACTGTGGCGCCGACTTTCATCGTTGTCATAATCGTTCCCATGCTAATGCAGCATTTGCCGATTATCGCTGTAATGGTAAAACACTTGAAAATTAAGAAGTCTTCCCCATCCCCACTGCTACTCTTCATGTGCACCCCTCCTCCTTTTAAGGATCCCCCAACTCCTCCCCACTGTGTAAATCCCTCCTGGACCTTCCCGATTATTCTCTTTTCCCGCTGTTCTCTGTGACACACTTTTGTTTCAGAGTGCTTCCTGTGATTTTCCAGTGGGAATACTGTGGAAATCCTTTGGTATTTGTACAGTAAAGTCTGAAAAAGGGCTCTGCAGGCTTTTCCAAAGTGACTACCTAGTATTTGGTCCTCGCTCCCCCTCCTCACCCCCACCCTGATGTGAAATCACCCCTTTCTCCCGTTCAAAAATCATGTTGAGCCCTTTTTGTTTAGCTTCTCACAGGAATACCATTGGAAGCGCTCGCATTGAGCAAAAGAGAAATTGTGGCTTATCATTTCTCAGTGCTGGAATACACCATGAGAGAAATATAACATTTGTGGGTGTTGGGGGCACCCCATTCTCCGCCAAAGTGTTTTAAAAAAAAACTACTGGACAGATTTACATCACACCAAAAAAAGGAATATCTGTGCTGCTTTGTGCCCAACGTTGCGCAAATTCATCCAGTGGATTCTGCGGTGCACGTGATTAATCAAAGCACCTTTTCCTTTATGAATGGGGGTAGACAAAAACAGTTCTTTTCTCTTTGATTGATAACTTTTGTACCCTTTAACAATTTGTCCTCAACATTTCCATTTTTGGAATCCGTGCCGCCAGACATTTTATTTGTAAATATTCAGCCTAATCTGTCGAGAGAGCCAAAATGCATTAGCAATAGAATTTTGGGAAGAAATTATTTTATCTTGACTATAGGGCAGTTGTTGGCCTATAGTAAAGATAATATATGTGTGGGTGTTAAAATAATAATAAATTCCATTTGCTGCCTTGTGTTACATATTGGTAAATTATTCCCTTTGTAACTGTGCAAACTGTAAGTCCGGACAAAGTCATGTTGTACTGCAAAAATAACTTTGCACTGACTTTGCCCGGACTTTGCCCGCAAAAATACACTCTGCACCGTTCCTTGAATCAGGGTTTGTGTCGGCAGTGCAAAGTCACTTTTCAGCTGTGCAAATTCACTTCGAACCAGGCCAATATTCCATTAATCAAGCCCTTTGCCTCTGCAATTTTGACTTCAGATTTCTGATGCATGACTCGTTTGGTATTCTGTGGTACTGTCAAGTTCTTGTTTTTTAAAAACAGGTGTTTTGCAGGATAAAGATTGGTTTGATGTGAATAGGTGAGTTACACACTGTGGAGCGCACCATGGGATAAGTGAGGGAATAACAGAAGGCAGATTATGTTGTCACTCTGTGTTACGCGATGGAATGAAAACAAGTTCTATCACTTAGCTTAGGGCAAGAAGTTTCCAGACAGTTAGGTATGCACTCAGTTTGGAGTCTCATGCGAATCCCACCGAGGAAGCGTCATAGCAATGCCAGGGTCATGGAAGGTCAGGGTCGGACTGGCAGGCCACAAACAGACCAGGCAGTAAGGGAGTCCAGCCGGTTCCAACAATATTCTACTATTCCTCTACACAACCAACATTGTGAATATTCTTGCGCTAAGTGTCCAAACTGTTTTGACTGGGGTGGCCCAAGCCGGGCACTGACTTATAAAGCCGGCATGAAGTAGAAGCACACACACACGCACACACTCACACACACACACATGTCTGAATATCATTAATTTACTATTTGTCTCCACTACCCATATCTACTTTAATTACTAACATAGGTGTCTTACATTCCTGTGTGTAAAGTTGAATGATCATAGTTTAGGATAATGGGGTGAGGTGACACCTGGGGTGGCCAATCAGATTCCCAGGGAAGCATGTGCCACCCGAGGCCACTCCCTGGAGACGCCACTGGCATTCATTAGCACTGCCACAAAATAAGAAGACTTCTATGCTCATTACTAGCATGTCATTACGAGTATGTCATTACTAGCATGACAGTGTCAGCAGAACATGGATTGATGTTCTGTCTGCACTTTTCTTAATATTAGCCATTTTCATGGGACATATTTTTTCATCAGACCAAAAAATGAGTCGATTCTCGCTGGACTCAAGCACGTTCTCTGCAGAGTAAGCATGGAGCTGAACAGCGCACACCTGGTGCAGAGAGCTATCCGGCCCTGCATGGGGCCATGGCTCTTGCAGATACAAATGAGTACTGTTTACTCTGAGGACCACAGGAGGGAGGTGACCTACACCATCTAACAAGCCTTTTAGTTATGCCATTGTGAGCTTTGTAAATGCCTTATCTCTCTTGAACCAGCCTGTGCTGGAGAGAGAAGCGGGGTGTGGGGGCAGTGACCACACACATGGAGTCATCCCTAAAACAACAGCAGAGCAGCACCGCACCTGACAAACCCTTCTCTGGAGAGGGTAATCCTGCTACCTACAGCTGAGGGGTGGTGAGCTACCAGAGTAAGGACATTGCACAAAGCACACATAGTTTTGGGTGAATGAAGGATTGGCTTGTAGTAAAACAACTAGGGGTGAACAATGCAAGTAAAGGACGTTGACGACTGGTTCATAGTGACTATTTCGAATTAAATAATTTCGAATGCCAAAATGTCAAAAAATGATATCTAAAACATGTTTTCAAATGTCTTTTTGTTTTTTTGTTTTTTAAATGGAGGGGTTCACCCCAACCCCCTTTTTTTAACCCTTTTTTTTACTTGCGAAATAAACAAAAAAACATGTAAATTAACAAATAAGACATTCGAAAACAAAAATGTAGGTATCATTTTTTCTACATTTTTGTCATTCGAAATTATTATTTCGACATATTAACTGGATACCTGAGGACTGGCCTAGAACTAACATGATGCAGAAGATGTTGAACAATTAGTCAGGGTAGCAAGGGACACTTAACACCCTGCACTGCATCACCATTTCCTTTCAGGGCGTCCAGTGGAGGTTCCAGAGCTACATACATCCAGAAAAGTCTATGCTGACCCCGAGATTAAAGAGTGTTTTTGAATGGTGAGGAGTAGAAGAAACACAAACATTGTACAAACTAAAGATAAGCCATGCCAAGCTGCCAAAAAAGCCGAATGAAAACGATCGGTGACGTGATGATCCACTGAGAGAGCAGGGTAAGCCAGAAAAGAAATTGTTGCCGGTGGTGTACCCAGAGTACACTGGTCTTTGGGTATGCCGTGCAGTGAGAATAGAAAATATGTGCAGATTAGCCCCACACTTTTTCCGGAAGTTGATCTACCTTCATTCAATTTCATTTTAAATTTTAAAAAAGCCTGGGCGAGCTCACACTCACACCATGTTTTCACCCCTTTGCCTTTTCTGGTACAAAGCACTCTGGTTATGACCTCACGCATACAGGAGATTGTTGGTAGGGACCCAGGATTGGTTCATTAAGGTAGACTTATTCTACACCAATCACTGTGGCCCATTTGGCTTTAAAAGAGGGATACCCCTTTTTTGGGCAGATCATCTCAAGACTTCACAATGAGTAACAAGAAGAACTCATTTGGACCTTGGCTGAAGCTACAGTCTGCCTCACAGCTTCCGGCAGTGAAGGAAGGCCAGAATTTCCAAAGAGGGAAGCAAGAGCCCTCCCCTAAACATTTCCCAGGGAGCAGAGGGAGATACTGAATCCAGGGGACCCTCCAGCAGCTCCAGAACCGGTCCCCAGCCAGCACACAGCGTGCCCTGCCAGGCTCTGCAAGCAAGCCATAGGTATCCACTAACAAAGTACACTGTAGGTGTGCTTTATGTGCATCTTGCCAACGTCATTTGCTGTGTCATGTACAGCATGGAAGCTATCAGCATACCATTTTAATTTTGGTTTTAAAATCTAGACTGGACATTTTCTAATTGGTACAGAGGCAGAGAAAACAGCCCTCTCTGTCAAATCTCAAATGTTAGGCCCCCAGACCAAACCAAGAAAGCATTTTTTCTACAAGGTAACACTTCATCTACGTGTGAGAGGGGGTCTTCAATAAGTTAAGTTGAATCCAGAACAGACTCTTGGGCCTGTACAGCAGCGGGTGATTAGGGGAGGGTACCTGTATTGGCAGCTAGGACTCTGTATTCTTGAGGTGTCCGGACATGAGATAGAAACTCAAGGAGAGTTACACTCATTCCCACTATTTGTATTCTTCTAGAACCCTCTGTATGAGCCATACAGCAGGAGAAGGGCAACCTAGGAGCTGCAGCAATAGAGGTAGGACACTCAATGCTTGGGATGTCCTCCCTGAGCCCTGGAGGGAGGTTGGAAGATTTGCACCCCCTACTAGTATTTGTGACTAAATAGGGTTATAACGAGCCATTATGTTGGTTACTTGTTGGAGCATGGAATCCTCACAGCCCCTTATCAAGGAGGGAAGACACAGGAATCACGAAAGGAGAAAGTCTTGTATCCTTCACTTTCCAGAGGGATGGAATGGACACTTGCGTGGGGAATTAAAGAGCTTGAATGCTTCCGAGGAACAAGTCCCAGGACACCAGGATAACCACGCGGAGACATAGTGGCTGGCAGCGCCTCAGCCAAAGGGAGCAGAGCAGTTGAGCGCGCCAATTTCAGACATTCCGGGAAGAACCTCCAATAAGTAGCACTGTCTGCTGCAGCAGTTGACTAGCAGACCCAAAAGAAGAATCAGGCTTTTTTTTTTATAAATAGCTTATTTTTGACATTCATCCTGTGTTGCCACTCCATCTATTCAATCTGCTTGTTGTATATGTTCAGTCTACCCACACTGTGCTTTTCCACTGTGAGGGATGTTGTTTGTGTTATATGAAGTATTGAATTGTGTCTGCTTAACTTCTATGTCTGGAACAACTATGTGGCAAGTTGCGGTGTGAGTTTGCTCATAGCACTTTGAAACCTTTGGCCTGCCTTCTTTGTACTTTGGACAGCAAGGATTTCATCTCACAACCGTTTTGAATGTTTTACTGTTTTGAATTACGCCCAGGGCTTTAAGGAGGGTTAAAAAAACGTGCGGGGGCCCTCCTTTGGGGGCGTGGGTTGCGGGATATGCGTGGCCTTAAAAACGTACACAAACCATAGTAAGGTACGCAAAAATTGTACATATCTGTAGGCATACCTTACTATGGTTTGTGTAGTAGGCAAGCCATCTCTTATAAACATAGAACTATGCAACATAGTTCTATGTTTATAAAAGATGGCTTCTATACTACACAAATCATAGTAAGGTACACACATAAATATATAAATGCCTACATTTAAATATTTGTTTGCGTGCCTTACTGTGGTTTGTGTACTTCAAGATGGCTTGAAAAGTACTTGAACCAAAGTAAGGTACGCACACAAATATACAGCATTTATATATTTGTATGCATACCTTATGGTTTGTGTACTTTACACGTCATCTTTGTTAAACATTTCTATGTTTATAAAAGATGGTTTGAAAAGTGCACAATTCAATCCATCTTTTATAAAGCTTTCCCGACGGACAAAGCCTGAGGCGTCTTTGTCCTTTGGCGAAGCTTTATAAAAGATGGCTTGAATTGTGCACTTTTCAAGCCAACTTTTAAAAACCTCAAAATATGTCGAGTAGCCCCCAGGTTCGCTGAGGGTTAAAGACGCATCAGTGACCTGGGGAAACAAAGGCACAGTAACTTCCTCTGGTGACTACTCACACGAGAGGTCACCATAGGAAGTTACAGTGACTGACAAGCGATGCTGTGGCTGGCTGACACGTCTGTTAGGTTGCCTGACCTAATAGCGGACTTATCTCCTGTGTCAGCTGCAGCCGCGACGGGATAATGCCTCCCGCCAATGTTGTGGTCGGACCGGGCCCGGCCCCGGCCCACTTAAAGCACTGATTACACCTGAGAAAACTAGTTCAGGTATGATTTGCATCACATGAATTTGGGGTGCTTCGATGTCTCCCAATTTTTTCAATCAGAAATTCATCTGGAAAAGTTTGAGGTTTGTCCATGGTTAATCAATGAGGGGCATGTGAGGAAAGGGGGTAAGCTGCAATCCCTCAAAGGCCCCCATAACTATTCCCCACACTCTCCCATATCTGCCTTACCGGAGACGCTTAGGCGTGGGCGTGGCAGTGGTGCATGATAAACCTTGTTCTATTTGCACAGAACTGGTACTGGAATTTGTAAAAGAAAAAGTGTTTCTGTTTGTTGGAGTATTGTGGGGGAGGAAGACATTGGGTACTTAGGTGTGGTAGCTGGCAAAGCTGTGCTTCGCGGCGTCGATTTGGATATGTTCGTAGTGCAGCATACATGGACTAACTAATAATATTCATGGATCACCATAAATTCGATGTGATGGCGGATCACACCCGGTACTAGATTTTATGTTTAGTCAAATGAGCCACTGGTGGAATATAGCAGTGGGCTGACAAACACGGCAAAGATCAAAATCCAGTCCAGTTTTTTAAAATTCATTTTCACGGTAGCCATAGAGGAGAAATCCGTTTCCTACACAATTGTTCACATATTTAAAATTTTAATGGATTGTCTTCTTTGTTTTGATTGCCGCAGAACATCCTAGAATAATCTCCTGCAGCCTCCCATAACCCCCCTCGCCCCCCAATGAATGAATGCGTCAACACCCAAACAACTGCCACAGAATTCCCCAGAAATACTGAGACAGGAGGAGGCAATGGGTGTTGGCGGAGCCAGGCATGCCCTTGGAAGGCAGACCTTGGTATGTTTTCCGAGCTGCGCCATCCTGAATGGTCTGCCCTGCCAGACTCCATGAGAATAATCATTAGGCCGCCTCAATCATCGGCAGGGGATGTTGGCGCAAGAACACCTAAGTCCCGGTGTCTTTCATCCGCAGCCGCCGTGCATCCCTCGTCGCCTTCGCGAAACACCCATTCCATCGTTCCACTCGTCACGGGGGGATTTGAAATGCTGGGCCGTTTACCTCAGAGCGCGCGCCTTCAAAGCGACACCTGCTCGCGCGCGCTTCCTGTGTACACAGATCACTCATGGCCCGAAAGCGAAACTATTCTGGCGGGAGCCTTAATCGCAAGTTCAGATGCCGAGCTTTCGCTGGAGGAGACAACCTCACAACAACAGAGAGAAGTTGCTTTCTTGTTTGTTTACTTACCTCGAAGAGTCTTGATTCAAGAACGGTTTGTAGATTGTGGCCCCTATATTGTGCCACTCCCCAGGTTCAACACAGGTTCTGTATACCCTCAAGTTTGCTGTGTTAATATTGATGGCCTTTGTTGGCCACGCTGTGAGGCGATGAAGTGGTTAGCATGATGACTTTCATTGGGTTTTGTTGGGCAAGCCGCTGCCGCTTTGCATTGAGTTTTAGGGGGACAGATGTGCAAACAACACACTAGTGGTAAAAGGCTGTGAGTAGATTGTGCCGTTCCATTGCAACCGCGTGTGCAATGACTCGAAAGGTACACAAGTATCATTTTAATTATTGAGATTGGTAAACCAGGGCGGTAGGGATATTGCGGCTCTATGGAAAGTTATTTCTGGAAATTGTCATTGTAACACAAAGTATTTGCAGAATATAAAACAGTTTTGGGAAAAACATCCCAAAAACATTCTTGAAAGGAATATACTTTTACATTTCACTCAAAAATCAATTGTTTCCCTGAAACAGGCCAGAATTTGGTTTTCCAGCCAGATGGGATTCTGCAACATTATTGCTGATCTATGAAATATAGGAATGGGGCGGGTTTCACCAATGACACCCATTAATGGAAGAGCATTGCGCGCTGTTGACTGAGCAAGCGGCAAACCTTCCAGGAGAGAATGAGATGCAATGATGCCTGTTCTTTAACGCAGTTAATGCCCCCCAACCCCCACTCCCCACCTGACTCTGCTTTGAATTGAAGGCCGCGCGGTCACCCAGCTGTTGAGGGAGGGCATTGCACAGCAGCCATGCAATCCCCCTTCCCGCTTTACAATCTCCCATGACACTTTAACTTTAAACGTTCACATTCAAAATTCTAAGAAGTGCAAACAAGTGTTTGATTGGCAACTGGAAGGAGGATATCTTTCAATTTTCCGAAGCGTTCTCCACTAAGGTCACGACCTGCGTTATTTGGAAGCTTTCACTAATAAGGGGGCGTTGTTCTCATGTCGCTGCCGCCCCGAGTGACCTGTGAGGGACAGGTGGCAATCCTTCCGGAACATTGCTCGCTCAGGGCAAGAGGGAATGTTGACTGTTGCAGGATCACTTTTCTGTAAATGACTCTGTATTTTCATTCCTGGGGATACGCCAGCTCCCCAGCTCCCCAGGCGATCTTGCCTCTTCCGGGACTCAGTAAAAAGTCTCCCGAGAGAAAGAGGGTTTAGCTCAGTGACAGCCAACACTGGGTGGCTTGCAGGGCACAGCTATTTACCACTCTCAAGCAAGCAAGCACAAACTACACCTTGCATTGCTTTTGCTGTGCAGTGACCCCGTACCTAAAGTAAACAGTAAGCAATAACATACAATACAATAAACTTTATTTAGAACATTAAAGTGCAACCGTAATCACAATACGGAATGCCTTAACGCTCACTATCACAGAAACAATGACTCTACAAAAAAAGTAAGCCTACATCAGACATGTAAACTAAAGAACGTTCTACGCAATGCATGAACATATTTTCTGTAACTAGACATTCCTATTCAGCTCAGCCGTTGACGCAGATCAGGGAATGTGTACCAGGAGGGTCTACGTCAAAACATTGAATCCATTAGTGCGAATCCGAATTCGGCGAACCGTTTTTTGTGCATTTTTAGCCCCCACACCAAATACCCTAATCCACCCACCCCTCTATATTGCGATGAAATGCGCAGAAAACGGTTTGGTGAAATCTACCTCGCAGTATTCGGGTTCATCGTTTTGGTATGATACCTACCAGGATAGGAGCCTTCCACGGCATAAGTGGACTCTTTCATTTCTGCATCCAATCCTGCTCATTCCATACCCATAGTGGTAGCTCAAGGTGAGGCAGTATGACTGCTGAAGCGTGTCATGCAGGCCAGGCTTACATATGTCTCCCAGAAGAAGTTATTACTAGATTGTCTAGGGTAGGGTTGTCCAACTCCAGGCCTCGAGGGCTGGGATCCTGACGGGTTTTCAGGATATCCCTCTTTAATATTCATGAAGAAAATGTGCATATGTTTAGAATCATAATACGAAAATCCATATCATGAATATTAAAGAGGGGTATCCTGAAAACCCGACATGGATCCAGCCCTCGAGGCCTAGAGTTGGACAACCATGGTCTAGGGAGTGAATGATTGAGTGAGTAGTGAGTTATATTGTTAAAGTCAAACAATCCCAGAACCATTGTGAAACCAGCTATGACAAAAAAAAGGAGCATGTCAGCAAATGTAGTTATATGTATTCATTAGCATTCCTCACGGAACCTTAATAGAGGCTTCGCCAATCAGGCATGATGAATTCTGGGCAGTAACCAATGTTATAGGGGTGAAAGTGAGAGCATTAGATAGCTCACTGCGCTTATCATGGTGTTTTTCAGGTGTGGGTCCTGCTGCCGGTTGTTGATTTCTTGTGGGACAGTGCTCTTCTGTCCTGTTTTGTAGTGAGAAAAAAGGTTGCTAAGAAACATGTAAAGTCAGGCGCTGGACCTCAGGTAACATGACCAGTTAGGTTCTGTGTATGAAGCAACTACATGAAAAGCCTTGTCACTTCCATTTGAATTTAGAGTGCTGGTTTATTGGCATAGAATGTGCCCTGGTTTGTTAGCATACAAAGTGCAGTCATGTGTTTCGACCATGAAAAGGGCTTTATCAAGGCGGGTGATCCAGCAAAATCATCCATCTGGAACTCTCCACCAAGGCCCCAGACTCAGAACCTGAGTTCTGAGTCTGGGGCCTTGGTGGAGAGTTCCAGATGGATGATTTTGCTGGATAGCAAGCAAGAAGGCTGCTTCCAGCATCTGCAAATACTCACTTCCAGCACGTGAAAAGTCCCGCTGCCAGCACCTGCTGGATTCCATTGGGTTCTAAAAGCTTTAGTAACTATGCAGGGAGCAATGTCATGCATGGGGTGTTCTTTGGCCTCCCTAATGCCCCTTGATTAACTTGGGGCAGTTAAATTAGGATTCTGATACCTAATGCCCGGCATTGTCCCCCTAACTTCCCTTTGCTGCATGAAGGGGATGCAGAACTGGAACGGGCTCCTATGCGACATACGCAAAGTTCATGCCAGTGCCATTTTCCCAAACAGGAGATTTCGCTCATACCGACATGGATTTCGCTCATACCGCGAGGGATCAGAATGCACGGACAAGGAGGACCACTACGCACACATGATTTTTGTTTTTTCTTCTGTGCTCACAGACATCTGAATGAATCGATCAGTGGTGCTCATTTCATCAGTAAGATAGCTGACAGCGCATAAGGTAACCCAGAGAGTTAAACACCTGACTCTCATATCTGTGTGCAGACTGCAGTCACAGCTTTGAATAATGGTTGGGCCAACTCTGTCTTTCTGGAGACAATCATTTGAGTAGTGTTATATTCTGTATACAAAACACCCATTATTGCGGCGCTTAGAAACTTGAGAAATCCAAAATGATATGCTACATAAAAATGGAATATTATTATTATCGGCTTGAGAAGTGTGAATGGTTAGGCCTCCCAGCCCAGGTTAGACACAGCAATTTATTGGTTGTACACAGATGGCCGCATCAGGTCTGTAAACCCACAGAGCGTATTTATTGGAGGATTGGAGCCTGTAAATTACCATGAACTCCAGTCACTGCAGTTTTCAAATTGACACTATCAGCCTCAAGCTACATGAAGAAGTTTTGAAGGGCCCTTGAATTTATTTTTACCCATGTAACTCTGGCAGACAAGAAACAGCACTGCTTGTGTGACCTTCCAGGACCTACTACAATAAAAATGCTTGGTGAACAGCGAGTCTGACCAAGGACCCTGTGTGACGAATCAATTCCGGGGCACCGGTGTTCCAGGCATGAAAAGGGGCTTCTAAACTGTCAATCAACCCCACACCTCTAGTACACCAGAAAGGATCCAAACAGAATGGAATACAAGTACATTATAAGACCTCTGTGTCCAATTTTGGTAACATGGACGGAGCGGCAGGCTTATCTCTGAAAGGTAATGAATGGATCGTTGGTTAGTGGTAACACAGCGTAAATACAATTATTACCCAATGATAAAAGGGACTGTCGGGTCAAGGTTGTGTACAAATATATATTTTATTATTACTACAACAGACAGTTCTAGCACACTACAATTACAACACACACTGTAAAGGAACACAGAGGACAGACCGTTTCATACAGGAAAGGGTTGCACTCTGGATACTTACAGGAGGATAATTGGTAAAGTAATCAGTCATATAGTTCAAGATTATTTGGTTTCAACACCAAAAGGTAATAACTGTCTCTCAGGGCCTTCGGAGTAGGACCAGCAGGGCAGAACCACAATGTACCTGGTGTTGAATAAGTTCTTGGTGCTCGACAGCGTCGAGGTGGTTCCAGGGCACTTCGCACTCGGGCGAAACAAAGTTAGTGCTGGGAGAAAGCTGCGGGTACCAGGGGGCAGGCAGGTCAGCGAGCGAGGCTGGATGAAGTCTGCAGGCTGACGAGCGCGGCAACTCAGGGCCAAGAATCAATGTCTCTGTGCTGGTTGGTGGATCTGGAATACTGGTCGAGGCATCTCGGACGGCTCTGGCGACTGCAGCGTCACAACAGTCAGCGATGCAGCCGGATGTGGTTCGAGGAATCGACTGTCTCGATATTGTCCTTAAAAAGATGTACATTGGATGATGCTTGTGTGGCACTCCTCCTAGCCTCTTTGCAGGGTTTGTGTCCTTTCAAGGCAGACGGCCCAAAGCTCAAGAGAGTGATTGCAGGCAGCAGGCTTGTTCTTTGTCCAGAGACTCTCCGGCACTTCCCACCTAGGAAGCTTGCTGTTAGAACCTACCAGGGCACACTCTGTTCTGGCTGCATACCAGTTCTGGAACTGCTGGATGGGTCCTCTGAGTCTGGTATCTTGCTCTGTTCCCTGGGAGATGTTTAGGTGAAGGATCTTGCTTCCCTCTTAGAACCTCTGGCCTTCCTTCACTGGCAGAAGATGTAAGGTAGACTGTACCTTCAGCTTGGGTCCAAATGAGTCCTCCTTCTTACTCCTTGCAAAGTCTTCAGATGATCTGATCTGCGAGGGGCTCAGCCCTCTTTTAAAGCTAAATGGGCTCCAGTGATTGGTGCAGGCTTAGCCCCCCTTAATGAACCAATCCTGGGTCCCCACCAACAATCTTCAGTGATGCTTCATGTCGGAATCAGAGCGCTTGACAACAGACAGGGGAAGGATGACAACATATACTTCTAAGTCCCACCCATCTTCCTGTCATCTGTACATCAAAGTCTCTCCCTAATTAACTGAGCCCTATGTGGTGCTTGGTCACAACATGGGTCTCCTTTGAAGTAGGGGGTTGCAGGCAGACTTTCATCTCCTACAGTTGACATACTTCCCTGCTTTGAAAGGAGTGGTTCCAGACAGGACATTCCTTGCCCTTTCATACCAAATAGGGGTGTTAGTGCCATGTTGATGCATTGTATTACAAAGAGGTGCTGGTCTCTGGTCTCCATTGTTACTTCCTGCACCCAGGCCTTCTCTGAGGCCTGCTAATTAACATTCTTCAGTAGTCGCTGCCACCTGCAAGGTGTAACAATGAAGGTGCTAATCCATGGGGCTTTGAAGAGCTAATCAGGCTGCCCACAGCCAGAGGCTTTTGATGTACCCACAGCTGTCAGGTGTCAGCTCCACATGACAGTGGGGGACGGCACTGGTAAGTTGTGTCCTCCCAGAGTACATGACTATTTTTCTGCAGAAATACTAGGATGAGTAGAGGCTAAAGAGTCCACTCCACCCTCACACTGCTACACACCAAGAGCCAACCCAATCATAAAGGTAAAACAGGTACAGTCACAAGATACACCTCCTTTACTTTTTGAGTGTAACATGGGCCGAGGGAAGGATATGCTCTCAAGAGGTGTGTGAATGCCATTCAATCGTGACCCAAACAGCAAAGCATAACAGTCCAGAATAAAGGGAATGTCCAATCAAAGTTCTATAAAAATAGAACTGCTTTAAAAAAAAAACACCATCTGCAAAATAACTAAATAGAAATAAAATACACAATACCCACCCCTGAGGAAAGAACAGAGAATAAGCAAGGGTAGCACAATGAGGCACTTTGAGTAATGAATCAGGGGTGTAAGGCAAGTCAAAACCACAATGTTCTTTAACAAGGATATGTTTCCTGAATGCAAACATGTAATTAGTCACCTAAACAGTTTCTAGGGTCCAGAACTGGACCATGGGTGCAGTTAATAGTTAATAGTGTCTTTTTGCAGTTCTTGACGGTTCAGCAGCGACAAATTGGTATTTCTGGTGCCGTGTGAGAAATTTGAAGATTGAGAGACTACAACAGGCAGCACTGGACGGTCCTGGTGGGTCGAATGTGTTGAACGGTTCTTAAAAACACGACTCCAAGCAGTTCAATTACAGTTCAATGGTGAACACACCAGGATCCCAGCTGTTTTGGCTGTCAGGATGCTATGAAACCCAATACAGGGGCAAGATGAGTACTTTCCTCATGCTCCCAAACACGGGAGAGGCTAGCACCCAACTGCAGGGGTACTTCACCACAATGAGGCCCTGAGTACCACAGTGGCTGGCAGAGAGGCAGGTCTTGTTCCAGCAGCATTTCACCCCTACTGGTCCCTGGGATGGTTTGGGGACAGAGCTTCCCTCTCCCTTGGAGTCTTCACCTCACTGGTAGAGGACTGGGAAAGATCAACCTTCCCAACAGAAGTCCTATGAAATCTTCTTGAAAGGTTGGAGTCCAAAAGATGATTCAAAGATGATTAAAAGAAGTGGTGGGAGACCCCTTCTTTTAAAAGCAAAATCCCTCAAGTGATTGGACTAATGCTAGCTTGCCTTGGCGGTTGAATCCCTGCTCTTGAAACAAGTGGACTTTGCCTTTCTGACATCACACTCAAAGTGCTTTGTGCTACAGGAAGAGGAGGGGACTGAAAGGAGAGACAGAGACAGAGACGGTGTGCAGTCATATTTTCGAAAGTTATATTTTCGAAAGTCATAATGTCGAAAATATAACATCGAAATTATAAATGTTGAATTAACAAAAAGTCGAATTTTTTTTGATTTTTTTCCGTTTTAATGTTAATACAAGGTAAGTGTCACAATATATCGCCTATGTTATTAAAGAGTAGATTGGTATATAGTTATTTATAACTATTTAAACGTTTTTCTTTTAAATATAATAATATTTTTATTTACTATAAACATTTGATTGAAAGGTAGTACAATCTACATTTTATTTAAAAAAATAATAAAAAAAATAATTAAAGGTATATCCATGGGGGGTGGGGGATAGGGTGTTGGGGGAGGGGTTTGGGATGGGGGGTTTGGGGTGACCCCCTCCCATAAAAAACGTTAGTATTTGTGACATTTTACATTGGTGTTTTAGCATTGGCTTTTCGATTTTTTTTTCGACATTTTATTTTCGAAATAATGACTTTTTGTATTATATGTATATGATTTAGATATATTTGAATCCAACATTATTTTTTCGAAATTTTTGCTTTTCGAGATTTTTTTTCTCGAAATTATGACTATAAACCGACAGAGACATAGAGAAACAAGATGTTGAAAGTCTTTCTGCACTGTACATAGTCCTCATGTCTACTCTAACCCTCCCACTTTTCATCTCAAGAGGAACAAAGGCCTTTACAAATGAAGCACTGATTTGTGAGGTTACTCCATTTGAATGGGTGTACTCCTTTGACGCCTGAGCCCAGGACAGATGTCTGTTGTGCAGCTATTTCTGGCGGAGGGTGTTACATGCCCTCACAAAGAGATCAAAGAAGAGACATGCCAATTCAGGCTCATGTCCTGTCATTTGGCAGGCTCAGTCCGTATGGCCAGAATACACATCCCCTTCCAAAAAGCTGAGTTGACTCACAGGAGCTGACACATGTATGATATCAAATTGGATGTGGCTGTAATTATTAGAACACCATCCACCACACCCTAACTCATGAATAGTTTATATTTAAAGAGTATCACAAAAAATCCCAAGGGGAAAAAAGGGGTTCACATGGAAGAGTACTGTATTAGTTTGAGTACTCAATTATAAAAATAGAGGCGAGGAAGAGAAGGAAGCCCAGACATAAATATTCACATTTTCATTTTTAATTTATTACCATTGTAAAATTGCATAATATATAAACATCAAAACAACAATAAAATAGATGAATTAATTTTAGTATAAAATTCTTGTCAAATCTCATGCCTCAAAACATTCAATCGCAGTTTAGTTGCCACAATTCCTAACCTTGTATTACTCAAGGTAAAGCATCGCTGTCTCATTTTTAAATTTCATTCAAAAAATGGAATTGCTGTAGAGAAAATGAATAGTTAACAATTGGATAAAGTGCTAAATGCAACCAAGTGCTAAGTGCCAAATTGTTAACAAAGAAATAAAGTACTGAATGCAAAAAAAGTGCTAAGTGCCTTAGGAATTGTGGCAACTAAACTGCGATTGAATGTTTTGAGGCATGAGATTTGACAAGAATTTTATACTAAAATTAATTCATCTATTTTATTGTTGTTTTGATGTTTATATATTATGCAATTTTACAATGGTAATAAATTAAAAATGAAAATGTGAATATTTATGTCTGGGCTTCCTTCTCTTCCTCGCCTCTATTTTTATAATTGAGTACTCAAACTAATACAGTACTCTTCCATGTGAACCCCTTTTTTCCCCTTGGGATTTTTTGTGATACTTTGTTGTTCCCCAGTTCCATGGTTTAGGGGTTACCCATCCGGTGTGATATATATATTTAAAGAGTAGTCAGCTACCAGGAGGTAGACTTATAACTATGTGTTTTTGGAAGAAGGGTACACAGGGGAGTTGCTAGGTCTGGAAAAGACCTGGGGCTAAGCTGATGTCGGAACTGTTGGGACTGGGGGCTAGCTAGTCTTTTGGCTGTAGCTCCTGAGATTCTATCCGGGGCTACAACCAAAAGATCAGGGGCTATAGCCCCCTTAGCCCCCCCCTAGCAACGCCCCTGAGAGTACATATCTTAAATGCAGCCCCTGGCTATCAGTGTAGCTGTCAAATGGGCACCGGTGACCTCAGAATTTGCTCAGTGCAATTGGTAGGGCATGTGCTGCAAATCAGGGTACTGATGCAGCAGAACAAAGGTACACACAATGCTTTTGGCATGGAGTTCATGAAAGGAGAATCTGGTCAGCAGATTTTCCTTTCAGAGATGGAATTACAGACACATTATTTTGTTAATTTAATATCAATAAAAACTGGCAGGGCTCCTACACCTTTGCCAAATGGCAATACATCACCCATCTTCCTCTATGCGTTTTGATAGTTAGAAGTCGGTTAATTGAGAGAGAGAGAGAGAGAGAGAGAGAGAGAGAGAGAGAGAAAGCGAGAGCTATAGATAAAGAGTGCTACAGGGAAATTATTGCAGGAGACGGAGAACGACACATGCAAATGTGAGGTAGCAATTATGGAATAGTGTTTGATGGCGTTAATATCAGATTATAGAAAGAAAGTACAGATCTTGGTGATGGCAAATCAAATATATTTTGAGTTTTGTCAAAATGCTTCCAGTTCGCAGTGTTTTATTTGCTCCATCATTTTTTGATTGCCGCTTGATGCTGTTTCGTGCGCTGCATCTTGTTTTGATAGTTTACTGGATTGCATTGGTTAAAGGCTACACAAACCTGTGCACTGTTGACTGCAGGAGCCTCAGTGATAACACAATTGTTCATAAACACATGTTTTCTATGAAGAACAGCTTGACATAAAGGAGTTTTTTTTTTAGCATAGATAGAACCCAGGGGCTATCAGTGTAAACAACTGAAGGATGACATATTGCCACTAGCTGTGTCCCGGCAAAGGCTAGCACTTTACCCTACTTCGGCCACAACCTCCCCTGTGCAGAGCAGGTTTGTTTCTCGCCACTTCTCAATATTACAGTAGCGCAGTAGGCCCATTTTAGGTCCTCATTATTCAACAGGGTGCCTGCCAGTCCCTTGACTCGAAATTCGATAGAATGCAGTGTTTTTCCATGTGCCCACTCTGGTATCTTCTGCTGTGGAATATGGCCCGTGGGCACACGATGTGCAACGTCCTTCTCCACGTTTCTGTCAAACTGACAGTGCTTCTCTGTAGGTGGTACAATACGGAGGGGGGCAAAGTGGGCACATTGTGAGTTTACACTGGTGGCCTCTGTAATGAAAGACCTAGCTCTTCAGTTATAGTCACTGACATGCAACACAACCAAACAACCTACAATGGCATCGCCACAGCACTTTCCAGTGCCTGCGTACTCTTCTGTGCCCGCAGGGACGGGTGCCCTCTGCACCCAGATCACTGAACTGAAATTGTATTTTCTTATGTTACAAGCCACCATTTGGAGCATTTTAGTTTTAACAGCACAGAATCCAACCATTTCAAAGTCCACCCTACCCCTATGACGATAGGTTTCTAAGAAGGGTGGTTGACATTTTCAAGACCATCCATTTTGTAAGTGCTGCCCGTTTCGGATGGCATGCAATGCCAATGTGCCCCCTGTTCCATGCTTGCATATTATCGATGGCATCTTGAATAACCCCATGGTTCCTGGCGATATAGAAGTTTCTGAATATTAGAGACTCGCCGCCGCAGTGTTCCTATGAAAGCGTCTGGGCGACAGTTGCCTTCCCCAGTGGGTCTCCAACTGTTGTGTGGGCGAGCGTGGGTGGGTGGTGTCTGCTTGCCATTTCTCCGCGCAAAGGAGGCACTGTCCTGTCCTGGAGCTGGAGCCCTTCTGCTGTGCTCACGTCTCTGCGGCAAGGCTCCCCCTCTCAGACTGATGCAAGCACAGACTCTCCCTGGGTGTGAGTGTGCGGCGTGACATGGGAAACATGTTTCCATGCAATCTGTTTTCTAAAAAGCCCACAACTTTTTTTTCTTCTAAAAAATACATCCATTTAAACAAAAAAGGGACTATGCGTAAATGTGTGAATTTGCCAAACACAGTATGTAGAAAATGTAATAAAAAGAACCAGCACACAAGGAGAAAAGAATAATCTCGGGAGGATACTATGCTTCATACACAAATACTGGGATGAGATAGAGTTGCATGGAGGTAATGCCTGACTTAGCTACCTGTATCTTTATTACTCCTAATCCCACTCTTCCTCATTCCAGTCCTTTCCTGTTAGGCAAGGAGCCTCAAACGTAAGCTCTGGGACAAGGAAGAAGGACGTGAATGTAATTCTGGGCCAAGGAGCTTTTCTTGGAGGTTGGGTAGGGCATAGGAGGGAGGGGGGATGTGTGGGGGCTGGATTGTGCGATAAATCATAATGGATGTCTATGTCCAGGCTAAGCAGGATATGTGGTATTAGTGGCTAGAGAGGCATTTTGGTGCAGCCAGTCCAGTTATTCCTCAGTTTGGTATGACTTTTTTTTTAACTGCACATTTCTGATAAAGCAGTCCTGCGAAGTATAATTACCTGGCTAGAATAGCATTTGGGTGCTACCAGTCTAGCCATTTCTTACTGCGGCATTGCATTTTTTTGGGCATCTGTGATCAAATGAAATGATATAAGTCTACTATAACACAAGCGTACACAAGTGTTTCTAGGTGCAACAAGTAAGGGAGGGAAGATAGAGAGAGGACAAGACAAATGATCTTTCTAGGCCTTGTGTCATTCAGATCGTGCAAGTGCAAGAATGAGAAATGCAAGGAGAAAGGGAGGGGGGAAGTGCAAGTTAGAAGGGAGGGGAAAACAGAACGGTAATGGTCTGGGTAAGTACAGCTAGGGCAGTGCGGCTCTGGTTAGTGCAAGGAGAACAAGGGACTGTAGGGTTACAGTTACAGCCGTTCGTGGTAGGCCGGAGGCAGTTCAAGGGTGACTGATCAAGAAAGAGCCTGGACTCAGTGAGACTCTAGGGGTAGCCAAGCGACGAGTCGGTACAGCAGACAGGTAGGTCAGCAGGGGAGGGAGAGAGCGAAACAAAGGAGAAGAGGAACGTTTTGAGCTGCTTCCAGAACCTCAGGTGGGCCACTAAAGTTTGAGAGAGGCAGGGAGGCCATTCCAGGGGGAGGCATCTGCAGAGGAGAGAGATCTACCCCCCACTCTCTGCCTGTAGAAGCATCTAGCCCTTAGAAAGTTGGAGGTAGCTTGGGGAAGGCCTCGAGAAGAAAGGTATTTTGGAAGAGAGCATTGGATGTAGTGTGGGCCTGACCCCAGAAAGCCTTGTGGACAATGCAAAGGGTCTTGAACTTGATTTTTGCAACCACTGAGAGCCAGTGGAGAGATTTCAGGGATGGGGAGATATGATCCTGGGCTTGTGGCCAACAATAAGTCTTGCAGTCCTGTTCTGGATTAGTTGCAAAGGGCGGAAAGTAGAGGAAGGCAGCTTGAGAAAGAGGCTGTTGCAGTAGTCCAGCCTAGAGAGAAACAGAGCTCTGGAGACAGTGAGCTTCTGGGGGAAAGTGAGAAAGGGAAGAGTCACTTTGAGGAGGAGCAGCTGGTACTCAGTGGGACTTCTTGGCGACGTCCGAGATGCGAGGAGAGAAAGGGCGAGTGGATTCGAAGATGACACAAACAGTTTTTTGCCTCGCAGGAAGGCAAAGGAAGAGGGCCCAAGGTGGGCGGCCAGAGTCAGAGAGAGAAAGCAGGGGCAGGGGTCCCATTGAGAAGGATCTCCATCTTAATGGCTTTAAGGCAGAGATTGTTGGAGGCGCACCAATCCTGAATCATGGATAGACTGTCAGGAATGAGCGAGAGATGAGAGGGGCCTGAAGAAAAAAGCTGACTGCCATCCGTATAACACTGAAAGTTAGAGGATATGGTAAAGATCAGGTGGGCCAAAGGGGCCAAGTAGAGGTTGAAAACCAGGGTGAGAGGATAGAACCCTGGGGAGTGCAACAGGCAGAGAGAGAGGTGGCTGAGAGAAAGGGACCAAGTTGGACCTGGGAGGGGCAGTCCAAGAGGAAGTAGGTCAGCCACTCCAGGGCCTGCTCCGTGATGTCGATTGATCAGGATGGCGTGGTTGACTGTCGAAACTAGAGGAAAGATCAAGGAGGATTAGGACAGAAGGAATGCTGGAATCAAGGTTAGGATCTTCACGGGTGTTCAGGAGAGCAGTTTCTTTTCCTCTGGCAGCTCTGAAGCCAGATTAATGGTTATGGAGACAACCAACAGATTCAATGTGGAGAGTAAGCTGGGAGATGGCCAGCTTTTTTCCAAGAGTTTGCCCAGGAAAGGGGTGATGGAGATTGGACAATAGTTTGCTGGACAGGTAGGTTCGGCAGACGGCTTCTTGAAGAGTGGGTGCACAAGGGAGTGCTTAAGGGGAGAGGGGAATGTTCCAATGGTGAAAGAGTGATTTCAGAATTCAACCAAGGTTGCAGCAAGGGTGTCAATTGATGGTTCTGGAGGAGCAGGGGAGCACCTGTTTGGACGACACTTTCATGGATCAGAATTGTCTAGAAACCTTGTCAGGTGTGGTCAGAGAGAAAGAATAGAAAGGAGGAGGAGAGTTAGAGAGGGCCTGGGAGGGAACAGGAGAGGTGGAGACCGCAACAGGATTGACCAGTTCCATGCAGATTTTAAAGAGTTTGGCTGTGTTGCTAGAGGCCACAGAGAGCCTGGCTTCAATGTGTGCTCTCCTCTTGATGAGTGTTATTGCTTCGACTGGCATTTTTGTGCAACCAGTCTAGGTATGTCTAAATGTGGCCCGTCATGCTTTACTGTAATATTATTACGTGTCTACAATGGTCTACATTGTGCAGCCAGTTGGACATCCTTTCAATGTGACAGGGCATTTTTAACAGCAAAGCACTAATGTTCCTGTGCACTGTTGGTGACTTGCATGTATTGTGTTGGTGTTACCCTACAAAACAATTGCAAACACTCTGGCTTTTTAGACAGTTTTTTCTCAGAAAGTGTGCTGGATTTTGCATTAAAACACATATTTATATCTTTCTCCTAGTACAGTGTGTGGCATACCCCTTCAGCAGCACGTTCATGCATATTTTTCAAGCGTGATAATCTAGGCCGGCCCAGAGTGTAACAAAACCTGTGATTTGTTGCCGAGTTGGAGGGGGGCCCTCAGCAGGGCGCGCAGGGGGCCCCCCACATTTTGTGTTCCGCCCTGCCTCCCACCCTTTTGCCATTTTCCTTTCCTTCACAGACCAAAGTCTGGCTCACCCCCGGCGGGGGCACAATAGGCCTATCTAGACAAGCATTGGGCTGTCAGACCACTGCGGTGGCGGCGGGCACAGCATAAAAGCTTTTTCGCGCAACATAATGTAACAAAACCAGCAGTAAACAATAAACCAATGGTCGCAGCTGACAGGTTTGGCTTTATGGTTGAATCTGGACATAAGCAATAAGCCCACTTTTGCATTCAAGCACAAATTCAACCAAGAAATACATTGTCCCAGGAGGATAGCTCAGTGGCAGCGTGCTCGACTTGGAAACAAGATGACACGAAGCAACACAGGTTTGATCCCTGGGTCCGCGCTTGGAAACCTCTGGGTATTAAGCGCGTTATAAATAACCCATCATATATATCATTTTGGAAGGGGCTTCCCCCTCAAATACCGGTATTCCGATTTATCCAAATTCTTCTGTAGTAGTAAGGAGCATCCGAGCACTGAGTTGAAATGCACCACAACTGCTATTCTAAGATCCATTGGGCATGGCCTGGATGGTGGCAAACAACTCACCTGAATCCACAGAATGTGCCTATGGCAGGGCGGCAGATTGTGAACTGAGATCTTGCAAAGCAAGTAGTAACACAGCAGGTTAAGACCAGTTGGACTCCCTTTAAGATGCCACACTGAAGAACTAAAGTAATTGACCGCTCACTGCTAGGGAATTGCAATAGTTATTCCTGCCCACAAGTGGAACATCAGCCCTCCACAGCAATACAACACACCATGCAGAAGCATACAAAAGCCATAGGTATACACAGTCAGCACGATACTCCACAACACATAATACAGAAAAATATTGTAACAGTACAAATGGGACAGGTCACAACACTCCAGTAGCAAGATCGCAAAGTTAAAGCACTGCATTATCGGTTAGCCACACAAATCTGCGATCTGCACAAATGTGACTCCCAGTGTGGCAGGGCACAGACACAGGGCCCTATTCTCTGCCCAACAAGGTATTGATAACGTTGAGGTAACACAATACACACAATGGGCCTCATTACGACTCAGGCGGTAAGGGGTTTACGGCAGCGTAAACAGCGCCGACCCTTACCGCCTGATTCCGAGGTCCCTTAGCGCCATGGCGGATTTAACACCTGCTTTTAGCAGGTGTTAAAATCCATGGCGCTAAGGGACCTTGTTGTTAATTACGCCACCGTAATTTACGGTGGCGTAATTAACGCCTTCCCCACTCCCATTATGCCCTATGGGGCAAAAATGGGAATGGGGAAGGGTAAATGGGGATTGGGGACTTACCGCCCCGCCAACCTCGGAATGGGGCGGTAAGTCCGCCAACCACCATGGCGTAAACGTAGTTTACGCCATGGTGGTAAAGGTACGACCCAGGCGGTAACTTACCGCCTGGGTCGTAATGAGGCCCAATGTATCTGATTCACAAAGATTTGAACCTCAGCAAATGAAGCCATGCCCGTCAGCATCTCAGGTCTGCACCTGCCACCGTATACACAATTCCCAAAGCCTAAAACTGGAGCAAATATGGGGATGCCTGTAACAGACTGCAGATGCCCACGTGCCAATATGATTCATAAAGATTTGCTCCAGGGCATCTCCGAGGTGCCCCAGAGTGGCTCCCCTTTTTCGTCTTTGTGAACCAGGTGCAAGCTTGCATGTGCAAATATGAGATTCTCGTGGGCATCTCCTGATTTGCTCCTGTGCAAATCTTTGTGAAAGTGTTGCAATTAAGGGCCCGATTCAAGGAATTATTTGCAAGGAAATTCATGGGTTTGCGTGCCAAACATCGCACATGTCCCCATTCAGCGATTCATGGAATCGAATGCGCGGGACTTCTCCTGGACTTGCGTGGAGTTCGAGCCATCGAGCGCCTAGAAGAGTGTGGGAGTGGCTTGCTCAGAGGGCCGGAAAGGGGGCGGAACACCAAAAATGGGGAAGAACTTGTGAAAAAAGTGTGCGTCCCTCTCACTCCCACAATTGCGCGGCACGAGACACATTCAAGGATTCGATCACGCAACCTCTCAGCTGGTAAATGGCCATGCAAGTCCTTCATACCATCCGCCACCCGAAGGCAGGCGTAAGGACACTTTCACATAGTAATTGTAGCGCGGAGGTGGGTTTGCATTTCAGATTTCGGGGTGCGTGTACACAACCGGGGTCCAATCTAACTTAGGGGTGAACATATGCAGTGCAGCAGGGTGCAAAAACAGTTTACAGCGGTTCAGACACAGATTTTCTGAGTTTTTACTGAGTTATGATTTTTCATACGTATGTTGGCAGGGTGCCGGAACTAGTTAGAGGGTCCGCGAGATGCAGGCCTGCTAGCGGGGGACCCCACACACTGTTTGAAGGGTGCATGTATTCGCACCCGGGGGATCGCGCAAAGGTAGCTTTTCTGGCTGGTTATGATTTGCGTGTGGACGTGTCGGGGGCATTCCGGCCACGATTTGCGATTACGGCTACTTTGCACAGTAAATTCCATAAATATGCAGGCCCACATTTTTTATTCAGCATGCTGGCTCACGCAATTTCCGGCACGCGACCCTTCTGGGATTTCTAGGCACATTTCCATGAATCGGGCCCTAAATGTTTTGAAAAGATGTTTATTCTAAAGGGGCAAACAAGTTTCAATCATCCTGTAATCCCCATTTTGCAGGCCTTTCACTGATGTACACAAACGACACAGTGCTGGCTACAACATGAACATGCACTTTGTGAAGTCAGCGAGCATAAAAAAGGCAATGCAAGAACACCATGGGCCTCATTACAAGTATTGCGGAATGGTTTAACGGGCACTGCTAATGGTGGCGGTGCCTTTAAACCCATTCCGCAATATTACGAGGTTCTGGTTTTACCAGACGTCCAGAGCGGGTCCCGTGAGGGGACCAGGGAGCTAACAACGGGCCAGTCGTAATCGGCCCGTTGTTAGCTCCCACACCCATTCCCATTTAGCCGTATGGGGGCTCAAATGGGAATGGGGAAGGTCCGGGCCGAGGTTCCCTGAAGGAGGAATTACCGGGCCCTCCAAATTCAGAATGGCCTGGTAATTCCCCATTCAGGGAACCCGGACCCGATTTTGGAGGCAGCCATGGCGCCAATAGGGCCATGGCTACCTCCAAAGTCGTAATGAGGCCCCATGAGTCCTAAAGAGTGGTCCAACTTGCCAACACATGCTATAATATGAGCCGCCAAACAAATGAGTTCCACTGATACAAATCTTGAGCAACATCCGGGTACTACATGTATAGGAAGAACCAGGCTATGAACAAAGTCAGGACACTGACAGAGGTTTTTATGGCGCTGTGCCCCTGAGGCACCCTTCTCCTGGACATACCATAACATTATTCAGTGGGGCGCAGTGCAATTGCCTACAATAAGTGTCCAAGGAATGTGCAGACATATAGGTCATAGAACGCTACAGCTAGACCCTAATACTAGAACATCCAATGAAGCAAAATGATTCCTCGAGTGCATAGTGCCAGAGTGCATCATAACACCTGGCAACGTCAATGCTATTATTATAAGCGCAGCAAGCACCTGCAACGGTAAAATCATGCATGGGCAGAGTGCAAAGGCACACATCTGCTTACACCTGCACAATCAAAAGTATGGCAAAATCACCGCACCTACACTCCACCACTTTTGGTGCAGTTGCACTGTGGCACTAGCATTCAGCAGTCGAAGGAATGACTGACAGAAGACCAACGCGCAGGAGCCCCGGCAGGAGCAGAGACTTGCCACTGCATAAAGCACTTCTATGCGCACTTGTATTAGGAGTGGCTTGTAGCAGGCAGTTAAAACCCTTTCAGTACGTCTTAAACCAAGCAATATGTTCCAAGTTGTACAATCTCTTAAATGTGGAGAAGAAATGCCCTTAAAACAAGACGAACACCTTCCCCATGTGTTCACTGGCAGGGAGCAAACACTCGCCATTCCAGCAACGTCAACTGAAGGCACGTGCTTAGAATAGGTTTCGTGTGCCAGATGTTTTGGACTACAACTCCCATTAGCTTCAGCCAGCATAGTCAATGGCAAGGGATCATGGGACTCGCAACCCAGAACATCTGGAGAGCTGCAGGTTGCACCCACCCCCCTGATAGCCGAACACTTCTCAGGATCAATGTGAAAGGAGGCACCTCTCAAATCACCAGTGGAATTCCCTTGGTCAATTCGACCATTTGCTTTACAAAGTCATCTAAATGATCCCATAAGAACAATAGAGGTTGCGTATCTTTGAGCGATGCTACCGGCTGTGTACATATTAGAGACATTAAATGTTTGGTCCCAATATCTGATTTTCAAGGCCATGGCAAAGAACAACGCTCCCTAGGTTAACCTTCCATTTCCACCCTGCTGGAGCTTTGCTAGACAATTCTTGAGCAGGCATGTTCTTTGTGCATCAGATGCAACAGGCTAATAGGGGGAAAAGATGAGCGTGTGTACTCACAGGTGTCGGGCTTCATGTGACTGTTGGTGATCCCGAAGTACTGGGGGTTTTCAATGACCGGGATCTTCGTCATGCCGATGATGACGGCATCAGGGCCCCCCTCAGAGGATGAGGGTGTGTTGCTCCCATTGGAGATGTGGTGGAGGGGGCTGGCGGAATCATCATCGTTGCTGATCACGGACGACGGACCTGAAAAACAGAACAGGGTCATGAGCTCGGGTGCACATCTTTGGGTACGTGTTTTTGCATGTAAACACTGGAAAAGAGCAAGGATTCATTTAATGTCCATTATAGAGCACAAGATGAGGGAGATACCAGCCAATCAAGGAGCTCGGAAAGCGAGCTCTACCTCATGGTATTAGTCTACCTTCTGAGTCCCCTGAGCAGTAGGACGCTGCCATATTGCCTCCCACGCTCTGGACACTGGCTACAAGTAACTCCTGACACCCCTTACATTTCTCCATACCGTCCCCTTGCTCCCCTGCCACAATTCCATGCATCCAGGTACCTTCTTCTATAGGGTGACCAGATAAAAAAAAAAAAAAAAAAAGAAAAGCCGGACAGGCCAGAAGTAGGAATAAAGTAAATACAATTAAAATGTTAGTCCTACTTCTATGTCGCTGGCCTGTTGCTGGGGGGGGGGGGGGGGTGGGGTTTGAGGGGGTGGTGTGCTGAGTGGCAGGGGGAGGACATGGAAGCGCGAAAAGCATTTAACGCCCCCATTTGTGCAGGAAAAGTTGCGCCGGGACCCGATTTCAGGATTTCAAAATCGGGTCCCTGCAAAAAGCGGGACCGTAGCCACCCACCCTTGGAAACCCCAGATGGGGTTTATAAAATCAAAAAACTCCCAAGACCCCGGGACGGAGGGTGATTTCCCCAGACTGTCCCGGGAAAACTGGAACGTCTGGTCACCCACTTCTTTCACCTCTCCACTCTGCCGCACAGGCCCCTTGCCCCTCAGACCTGTCTCTTTACTTTTTCGGCAATGGTCACCAAGGAAAGGGAGAACAGACTAGGAGTAGATTTCTTTCTCCATTTTCCATGCCAGCCATTCCTTTTAGTAGTTATGTGCAACTTTTGAAATGACAACTGCATAATTTCACAACTGTAAAACGAGCTATTGGTACCCTGGAGGTACGTCAGGGTGCTAATAGCTATAACCCCAAAGGTGGGGTGACTTTACCACACAGTAATTGCTCTGGGTCCCTGTGCCATTGCCAAGCGATAAAGCCCTCCCCCACCTTAGGAGGTGTTTCTTAAGTAGTAACAGTGGTGGGATGTACACTGATTCTGATTGGCTTAGGTGCAGGCCTTGCCTGATGGTAATGTTTGCCTTTGAACTATGGCTCTGTGACCTGCTCTTATCTGGTCCTCCGCTCCAGTCTCTCTCCCCAGCTGACGCTATCATTTCCCACCACATACTCCACCCACCTAAGCTGCTGCCACTGTCACCTTGTCCCTCTAGACTCTCAGCAGCCATTTTGTTTCCCCCTTCTTTTGCCCCCTCTGTCCCACCTACACACTAGTGCACATGACCCCCTTCTAATGGCGACGTCCTCTCTTGTGCTCATTACTCTTTCATAGCTCCTGCACACAGCACCTTACCCTCTCACCGGACCGCCCTAAAGCGTTTTTATCTGAATTAATACCCCCAGACCTGCTGCTCTGTTTGAGCATCCTCCCAGGGCACTAGTAGCTACATGCCACTCCGAGGAAGGACTTTAGTGACTGGTTACGGCACCAGGGAACATTGTGAGGCCCTTTCTTGCTGTGACCTCTTATTTGGGAACAAGGCAATTGTTGACCTGTAAAGCCCCCCTCTTCAGGGTTTATTGCTTAAGTGATAGAATGATAATATGAAATGGCATTTATAGCGCGCCTATACACAAGTGTTTCAAGGCCCGACGAGGCAAGGGAGGTGGAACAGAGGGAAGGTGGAGACAACAATCCTACTAGGCCAAGTGTCATTCAGATCGCACAAGTGCATAGTAAGGGGGAAGGGGGAATTAGGAAGTGCGGGGGGAAGGGTGAGGGGACAGTGCAGTACATGGGATAATAGAATAAATAAACAATAAGTAAAAAGTACGGCCAGCTGGTGGCAAGTGCAAGGGTAAGTGCAGACATCAGGTGTCAAGTGCTGATAGATACCTATGAAGGGGAATGTTACCAGTGGACACTCCATAAGTACACAGTTGTCGCTAGCTTAGGGGGCAGAGGCACCCCTTCTCATACACTAAAGAGGAAGTACTAAAATAAATCTCCATCAATAATCAATACGCTTCAAACGGCCAAAAAAAAGAACAGCGATAAACTAAGTTTCAAGATGTAAGATATTTCTATCTGTACCGGTGCAACCATGTAACTAATGCATTCCTATTGTCAAGAACAGAAGTAACTAACTTAGGATGTAAGACCCTTTTTTCTGTACCTGCGCAAACTATGTAACTACTGTATTTTCTTTGTAACCACGGAATTATTGCATTTTTATTATCAAGAAAAGCGCCCAGATGGCTCCGGGTTAGGTGCACTATACAAATGTAAATATAAATAAATAAATAAAATTCACTTGAAACGTGGAAATGGAAACTATTTGGCAGAATTGCTGATAGAAGGCGTGTCAGGATCCAAGCAACATGACGTGCTGCATAAATTGGCACAGATGTGCAACCGCCTTAGTTCGGCTTGAGCAAGGCCTGGCCTTTTACGCTCAACGTGACATCTGGACACCCTTATTTTCTGCAGCTCACTGTCCATGCATCATTTTGGCCCCAGGCCTGAAGTCTGTCCCACTGAAGCCTATGTTGGAGCTGAGCTTGTTAAGTTTGAAGCAGGTGAACAGCGTTGGCCAGCATTGCACGGGGTTGGGATCTCAACCTGTTCCAATGTTTTGAACTCTTTGCCTCGAGACGTTTTACTTGGACACTCTGCATTGTGTTTTCTGTTTGTTGACAATGTTTCTAAGCAGAGATCCGATCTGAGAGCATTTGCCAGATCAGCTGCACACGTTACACTGGGTAAGGGGCCGACTCGAAGCGGGACTTGGGGCAATAAGGCAATGCCCGGAGTGCAGGCCCAACATGCTACTATGGGCCCGTTTTTTCAGTCAAAGGAAGCCAGTTAAATGCGTCACTCCAATGTTCAGATACTACTTTTTAATGGTGTCACTGAACACATATTCTCTAAAATGCAAAATGTGCTACACATTTGACTAAAGCAAGATCTCCTTGGGTACTGCTCAAGCAGTCTGCCACAAAAGGAATGACCAGGAACATGCCACCCTGGGCCACTTTTTCATTGGTGCCTGGGATACATGGACTCCCCAGTCTGGCTGAATAGCAGCAGTACCTCAAACACGGGGAGACGTCCACTTTATTTGATCTCATCCTGCTGATGCTATTCTTGGCTCCTTCGATTTGTTCCCTGATCTCTGCCTTTCTTTGGATTCGGAAGAGGGTGTTTTTCACTCTCCATGGAAATTGGGGGACTTAAAAACCTGCCGGTATCTGTGTCAAGCTGCCCACAGTAACCCCATGCTAGTGAAAGACTGATATGCGGCAACTATCCCCCACGAGGCAGTTAAGCAGCGCCAACAGTAAGGCAAATTGCCATATCTATGTTAGGTTATGTGGGTAGAATCGGTACCATGCACCACTGCCATTTGCATGGTGTCCAGGCGCTCTGGTGGACCTGGGAGAGAGTGGGTGGCTTTAGTTGGTGGGGAGGAGAGGGAAAGGCAAGATTGCAGTGCTTTGTGTAGAGGTTGCAGTTTGGAAGTACCCTGAGCTCTTTGTGCGTGTCAGCTTTCTAGGGTGTGAAATTTGCGAGGCAGCGAGGGCTTTGTGTCCAGAGGGGCAACATAATCGTGCTTATAGTGTGGACAACTGTGGGCCAGGGGCTGAGTATGTTTGCCCAGGTTAGAATTAGTGGAAGATCTAAATAAAAGAATGCCATAAGAACAAGCACATGGAAATGTTCTTTGAAGTTCGAGCCCAACTGCATGCAAATCAATGCATTTTCGGTCAGCATGGCGGTGATAGTCTCTGTCCTACAGAAGCCGTAAAAAGCTACCATGGAAACTGGTGAACAAAAACAAGAAGAACCCACCATTCTATTTTCTGAAATCAAAATGTATCATTTCCTCGTTTGTTGGGTATCAGGTAATAATGTCCCCATACATGAAGTCCCCATACATGATGTCCCCATACATGATGTTACCAGGAAAAGCCATTGGCAACATTATATATGGTGACATTATGTATGGGGACGGGTTGCAGGGATATCCCCTGCTCCTTGTTAAAAAAAAAAAAAAAATGTGTGGGCTGCAGGGGTGTCCCCCGCTTGTTCAATGTAATAATGTCTCTGCAAAAACAGCGACTTTTTTGTCAGCAGCCATTTTTGCGGGGACATTGTTACATAGAACCGTTTGTTGGTCACAGGTGCACACAACAAGTTTTAGAACGGTTTTACACTAACATAATACCACATTGAAGTGATAAATTTACCCTTCCTTACAATTTGTTTGTGTCATTAATCATGCAATTTACCTGCAGTATTTCTTCTCTCTTGCTTGTGCTATACTATGAAGGCCTTCACTAAACAAAACATTTGATTTGGGTTTCCAACAACTAATGCATCCTTCTTAAATGCTAGAGATTGATGTGTAAAGGGCATTCGGCGTACTCAATTGTGCTAAAAGCATTGGCCAACACTTAAAGGGTTCTGCCCAATGGACCTGGAAGGGAATTAGCAGGAACCAATGTATTTTAAAGCACATTGTAAGGAGAATTGGGCTTGTATCATTGGTCAAAACGTGACACCAAAAGAATGGCCAAGGAAGTCAGAGGATGGAACTTCTTGACAACATTTTGACAAAAGGTATTGAAGTGTTGTATATGGTATATGCCGATTGCATCCAATCCTCTGGACAACCTACATTCCGACCACTGAAAAACACCAGAGGGTCGAATGTGGCAGGATTGCTCCTTAAAATACCATGTGTGCCATGACTGGTGCTCAAATGTGCCAGATCTCATCAATGTGCCAATGGTGCTGCTGTGCCCTGGCTGATAACATAGTAATGCCTCTGATCAAGTAAATCAGTGGTTCAAATCTGTGCCAGGGCTGCTGTTGCAGTACGGGGGGGGGGTGCTCCATGTGCCACAGTACTGCAAAACATTGTCAATGATGCTATGCTTGCCAGTGTGGCTGCTGAAACATACAATGATGTGTAATATCTGCTCGAAATTCACATGATGCTTACATGTACAAGGGGTGGGACAACATATACCAGAGCTGCTTGCACGGGGCCTGCTCATAGGGGCCAGGGGAGGTGCTCACCTTTGCAGGGGTGCGTGCCTTCTCTGTCGCTGCAGCAAGGTGCTGGAATTCTCTTCCACTTCGCCTTCGGGCAACGGCGGATTACTTAGCTTGTCACCGGTTGCTAAAATGTTTCTTTTTATTTAGAGGGATGATACTCTGCATAGTGCCAAGATGCCGTCAGGTGGACGTGCGCTTTATAAACTCATATAACATAACGCAACATAACAGGGCTGATCATAACATGATTCTGCTTCGGATTTGCCACCGCTCATCTTGGTGGCGCTGGTGGTGCTTAAATGCCTGCGGCTTGTTCATACTTGCCAGCACTTCTGCTTACATACACCAGGGCTGCTCTTGCTGCCCCCCCCCCCTTGTGTCCCCTACCACTTCTCTACGGGGTGGTTATGAGCCACTGCTTTGTGAGGTAGCTAGTGCAACAGTAAAGTGCACCATTGTGGACCCACACAGGCAGCCACATGTTACACGAAATGTAAGTGCATGCAGGAGACCACCCACATTAGAACTCACAGCTTGTGGGGTGCCCTGTATGCAATGTTGAGCTCCCACAAGGAGGAGGGGAACATGAAAGAGTAAAGTAAGGCAAATTCACTTTTGCTGCTCAATTTTATCGTTGGCTCATGGACAAGTACAAATTACGCTTTGCAGGCAGAGTTTACTAACACATTTCTATGGACTAGGTCTAGTTTTGAGCAGGTGCAAAATCACAGAAATCAATCTGTTTAATAGCTGCACGAATATTTCCTGCAGGTGTAAAACGATGCGCACTGACAAGACGGTGTAGGAATCCAAGGACATTTTACGCCTCACTTTTCCGCCTCCATTTAATGCATCAGCACATTTCAAATGAGCCCTTTATGGGTTTCCTGCAATCTAGAGACCTTTGCGAGGAGTTCAAACTAAGGCCATTATTACGAGTTTGCTGGTATCCCGCCGGTAATTTCGGAAGGATGTCGTCAAACTGACCCTACGTTGCAGGCACCTGATATCCCGGCAGAGGCGTTGCTAGGGAGGGACTGAGGAGGCGATAGATAGAAGCTCAGGGGCTACAATCAAAAGGCTGGCTAGCCCAGAGTACCGACAGTCCAGACAGTAGCTTAGCCCCTGATCTTTTACAAACCTAGCAACACCTCTGCATCCCAGTATTACCAGAATAGTCCAGGTGCTGGCAATGGCAGGAAATCCCCATTCCATGGAGTCCACATAGGATTCCATGGAGGGGATTGCCTCAATTACTGGCACCGGTAATTGCAGCATTATTAGCCGGGGTGGCAGATTTACTGGCAGGTCAGGCCTCAAGGTAGATCCGTGGCCACCACCGGCAAACGTGTGTTTCCCATGTACGGTACAAATGCTGGTTCCGGAGTTACCGTACATTTTCTGGCATTTTTACTATAGCGGAGAAGCTGTAATGAGGCCTTTAAGTGGCCGCTCTTGCTTGCTGGCTATAAAGTTTGCCAGGATCATAAACGTGTCACTGATGACGCCAGAGGAAACATTTTTCTATGTCGTGATGTGAGCTGCTCATGCTCACATAAGGGGGCGTCACAGTTTTTTAAAGTATTCGGTAGCACGGCTGATCGTGGAAGGGGAGCTGGCCTAGCAGAAATTACAAACCACACAACAGAGGATAACAATAATGACGTTTTGTGTGTGCTCTATCGTTTGCGCAACAGGTGCCATGTTAGTCAGCAACGCTTTCGCTTTTTTAACAGCGACTTTATTTGCAGTACAGTTTTTGCTGGAAAAGCCTCGGGATCAGCATGGTGTGCTTGCGCTGCTCACACCTGAACTTCATCGACACCTCCTGCCGCGCCGCTCTCGACGAGCCATTCGGCCGAACGTGACCTCACGTCCCCAAACTGCTCCAGGAAACGGTTCCCGCCTCTGCCGCTGAGCTCCCACTCACAACATGATGTCATCAGTGGGAATGCATGTTATAATGCTCTGGAGTGGTCCTTGACCAGGGGGCGGGACTGGCTGTCCCATGGCGAGAGCCACCTTTAAGCCATTATCAGACATGCCTAGCTTCTGAGCATGCGCCCGCCCTTGGCCGAACTTTCACGTTGTTTTGACTTAAGGCCAGCAAGAGGGAAAGGAAACGTGCTCAAGATGTTTAGCAGCCCCTGCATGGTACTGACTGGGAGGATGAGGGGGGGGGGGTGCACTACACTACATGCATTAGAAACTCTGCTCAAAGCTCTTCTGTACAAGGGATAAGAAAAGCAGTGGACGTCATTTAAAAAAGGCTGCATTGCTGATACATGCAACAAACATGAAGACTGCATGCGCAGTGGCAAGGGGTGCACCCACTGAGGAGCTGCCTTTGAAAATGCCCAGACTTTAGACAGAATTGCAGATTATTCTTCATTGGTCGAGTCAGCAGCTGAATCAGTGCACAACATGCAGTGCTGGAGCAAGGCTTTCGTTATTAGTATCATGGTGTTTATTGAGCGTGCACCTAGCTTCGAGAAGCAGCGGAGCGCTTTACAGAGGTATACAACAATACAAATACAGAACGGAGCACTTTACAGAGGTCTACAACATTACAGATATACAGTGGGGGTAGGATACAGAGGGGCACAGAGGTGGCGGGGATCAGGGGAGCGGGCGGCATCTAGCGAGTCAGGTGGCATGAGGGACAATGTGATGGCCTAGGTGTTGAGGAGGAGAGAGTCCTTGGAGAGCTGGGTATTGAGTAATTTTTAGAATTGTAGGTGCGTCGGGTGAGTCTGATCTGACAGAGAGGACGTTCCATAGTCTTGGGGTTTAAGCAGAGAAGGCTTCATCGGACCTCAAGTGAAGTGCTATGTTGACTGTCCCAGACCAAGGGCGTAGCCAGCCTCTAAATATGGGGCGGGCTGGAGAACAGTTTAAAAGGCAATGTGTTGCTTGTGGGTGGCACAAATAGCTGCAGTAGGTGCTTTAACCTGCTGGACTGTCAATTCCACCACCTTTCTCTAGGACCAGGAGACTGAATAGCTATTACACCTTCTCTTGGCCCATTAGATTAATCTTCTACCCCACCCACCCAAGCCCAACCATCCTTTTGGGGATATTTAGTTTCACAAAGAGATGTTCACCATTCATTGTGGGCCATTTAAAAGCTGAGCAGATTTGGCTTCATCATAGGGGCAATATTGCTATGGGCAGGACAGAGTAGCTGATCTGGCTCTTGCAGCATACCACTGAAATGTCGCTGCTCAGGCAATATAGCACAGCAAAAAGGGAGAATGTCAAAAAAGAAAATACATAACTACGCTTAAAATAAAAAAGGCAAAATAACCCAACATACATACTTTAGAGAAAAATAAAAAAATGATGAGAAATTGATGGGAGATCAACCTCTGAAAATGTGTGAGGCCATTCTGCGCTCATTTTCCCTGTTCACTGCATGAAACGCATAGTCACATGCACTCTGGGACGACACAGCCTACACGAGCCATCCTCCACTGTCATGTCCAGCTGGAATGTGACAGCCATGGGTACTACAAAGCATCTCACGAAGGGGGAAGGCACACCTTCCTCCATGGATCTGACTTCCTGTTATCCCAACTGCTGGCGGCAGCACACACTGATGAGAGTTAATTGAGGCAAGACGGTTGAAGGGGTTTGGTCTCAGAACAGACAACAGGATGGCGGGGCTAACAACTAATTGATCTGCAAAGTGTCAACTTGAAGCTAGTTCCCATCCCGCTGTATGAAAGGCAGTGAATGGCTTGTCTGGGTCCATTATTTACTGTGGGCAACCCATGCAGAGCGGACCTCTTGCAGAGGGGAGAAGTATGTGATTTAAGGGAGACAGGAAGTCTGCTCGCATCACAAACTTCAAGGGAGACCTGCACTTTGATCAAGAGTCACAGAGGGATCAGTTAACCAGAGACACTTTGATCTACAACAGACAGGAAGATGGGTGGGATTTAGGAGTATATGTTGTCACCCCTTACCTTTCCTGTTGGAGAGCACTCTGGTTCTTATCTCAGGCATAACCGAACCGTGTTGGTGGGGACCCAGGATTGGTTCATTAAGGTAGGCTTAGCCTGCAGCAATCACTGGGGCCCATTTGGCTTTAAAAGGGTTCGAACTCTTCACTTAGGAGATCATCTGATGACTTCGAAAGGAGTAAGAAGAAGGACTCATTTTGGACCCTGGCAGTCTGCCTTACATCTTCCGACAGTGAAGGAAGGCCAGGATTTCCAAGAGGGAACGATTCTTGACCCCGAGCTGCACTGTAGGCCAGCCTGCAGCCGTCTGTCCACCCTCGTTTGCCAAACTGCCTGCCGCATGATACCCGCAGCTGTCTCCCATTTTGAAATCTGTTGCAGGAGCTGCAAAGCATCCTGGAACCGACTTGATGCTGTCGAGCATCAAGGGCATCTCAAGCACCAGGTACATTCTGTCCATCTGGTCCTTCTCTGAAGGCTGCTTGTGACATTTACGACCCCTTCCTCCCTTGATGCTGAAACCAAATAACCTTGCACAGTTAAGACTGATTGCTTTACCAACTACCCTCCTGTCAGTATCCAGAGTGCTTCCCTTTCCTTTGTGAAGCTGTCTGTCCGCTGTGTTCTTTTACAGGGTGGGTTGTATTTTGTAGTGTGCTAGAACTGTCTGTTGTAATAATAGAAGTAGATATTTGTATACAACCTTGACTGGACAGTTCCTTTTATTATTGGCTAATAATTGTATTTTTGCTGTGTTGCAAATAACAAACGATCCACGACCTTGCAGAGATAAGCCTGCCGTTCCATCCACATTACCAAAATTGGACAAGGAGGTTTATAATTGACTTGTGTTCCAATCTGTTCGGATCTGTTCTGGTGTACTAAAGGTGTGGGGCTGATTGATTGTTTAGAAACCAATATTCATCCCTGGTCTACCGGTGCCCCAGAAGTTGATTCGTCACAAAAACACACTCATGGTTTGTCTGGTTTAGAGCAAGTAAAGTAGGTAGAGGGTGGTTGGAAGGATTCTTTGACTTTAAACCTCCATAGACTGAAATTGGTAGGTTCTAAATAAGTGGTGCTCAAGATGAAAAGATGGCGGCATACAAGGATCCCCCACAAGCTACAACATGCGTGAAAACATGAAAAAACTCATTTTTTAAGCAAATATGTATATTTAGACTGAATTCACTTTTTCAGAAACTCATAACGTAATACATTTAGTTCTTTTTACTTCCTTCGTTTAACTCTTGGGTTTCGTTCCTTTTGGCATTACTTTCAGTGTAAAATCAGTGTTGCTTATCTCTTCGTGTTTACCATTTCTTTTACAGATCAAGTAATTATTTTTCAGGATTTCATAGCAAAGAACAGAATTATCATCAGGGACAATAAAACTGCCCATCCCAACAAGAGAGTAATGGCACACAATGACAAGTCGTGACAGATTCTAGAGCAAACCCCTCCAGATGAAAGGCATTCATAAAGAGTCCTGTCCCAAGTCGGGTGCTCGATTTGTTTTGGCAACACCTGAACAATGCACAGTGAAAATGGGGATGGGCTTTTATACCATTCACCCCTTTCTAGTTCTAAAATCACTTTGGCAATATATTAAGGGCCTGACTCATGGAATCTTGTGCACGTTTCAAAGTGACTTTGCACTGCCGACACAAACCCTGATTCGTACGAAGTGTATTATTGAAGTGCAAAGTTCGTGCAAAGTCATTTTGTACTGCAACAATTACTCTGCACTGACTCGTGCAAAGTCATTTTGTACTGCAAAAATTACTCTGCACTGACTTTGCACTGCAAAAATACACTTGCACAGTTCCATGAATCAGGTTTGTGTCAAAAGTGCAAAGTCACCTTTCAGCAGTGCAAAGTCACTTTGAACCGTTTTTGCGCGTCGGTTCAAAGTGAATTTGCACTGCTGAAAGTTGAGTTTTCACTGTCAACACAATCCCTGATTCATGGAACTGTGCAAAGTGTATTTTTTCCATAGTCATGTTTTATTGCAAAAATGACTATGCACTGACTTTGCACAGACTTTGCGCTGCAAAAATGTGCACCTTTTCTTGACTTCAAAATATCCAACTATCCAAAAGAGGCAACATTCAAGCTATGCACTTGTATCCCGTTTTACTTTTTTTCCCTTCATTTCGTGCTCTTTTTTCCTATTTTTGCGTTCAAAGTGCATAATGCCTTTCATGGCCTCCGGAAGCTCGGTTATGTTGTATCCTGCTTTCTTGGCTACTGGTATAGAGTGTCAGTCTAAGGACTCATTTCCATCCTTCTAGTGCACCATAATGAATTCTCATAAACAGCGGCCTCATCTTAGAGTACACTGTAATTCATTTGATTAGAATGCATCATGCACTCTCTTGCACTCCAATCCACGAGTCTGCCCAGATGTAATATCCATAGCGCTCCTTTGATGTACGTATGATACACGATGCATGTATAATGCATAAAATGCCCGATGCTTTCTCCTCTTTCGATTTTCGTCCTCACCCGCTTGGCTTGGCTAAAAATGCTTTGCTTTTTGGGAAAGGGGTGGCCAAATTACCCAGCATTCCAGTCACTCTGCACCCCTCCATAGCTGCTTCTGCCGGGTGGAAAGAAAACTGTCAGGATTTAGTGCACAATCTTCTGGTGGCCGGGCTGAAATTGCAGGCATTGCACACCAAGGATTGTGGGGAGAATGTTCTACACCAGTGGTCTGCAACCTTTGGCTCTCCAGATGCGTTGGACTATAACCCCTATAACCCCCTAACCAGCATAGCCAATAGACAGAATTCATGGAAATTGTAGTCCAAAACATCTGGAGCGCCAAAGGTTGCAGACATCTGTTCTACACACAGCTGATTCAAATGTGCATGCACTCTCTCCCTTTTTGTGTTTGAGATGTTGGGTTTGTATAGTGTAACCAGGGTTGGATTGGCCCCTCTGCCTTTCGGCCCGTGGGAAGTGGGGGCCGGTTTCTGGTCAAGCCTGGGCCGGTTTGGAGAAAAAGAAATAGAACATGTTGTTTTTTTTTCACAAAGCCTTTCATCCTTCTTAAATGAGTCACAATACAGGTTGGGTGATATTGTACGCATATTGGTTCTATAAAAAAAAGAGCTTAAGCGTAAGTGCTATACAATAACACATTATCATTTGGCCTTGGGCGTCTGCTTGGATTCACAGTAATTTAGTGTACTTAGGAACAATGCCATTTGATGGCACTTCCTGTTTTGTCAAGGGGTGAAAGGTTGTGTTTCATCGCTTCCTGGGACATCACTTCCGGTGATGTCATCAGAGGTCAAGGATCGTGAGGCATGGGCCACTTTTCTGAGACGAGGGGTGGGACACTTTTTTTGGGTGACCGGGCCTATTTCTTGTCCCACTCCGACCCCGAGTGTAGCGCGTGTTACTAGGCAACCTGCTGAGCAATTGACAAAAGGGAATCTGCACTAGGCCTTAGCAACACACCGTGTGGACCGTGCTAAGACAAGCACAGCACCTGCCCATCGAGCGTTGGAAACCACAATTCATGACATTGCTTTTTTAATTTTTTTGAATATGTATTTCTTATTTATCAAAAATACATGCAACATATATACAGAAAAACCAACATGCCGATATTGACTACTCTAAATCTAAAAGCCTTACAATAATCGGCAACAATAAACTAAGAATAACCCCCCACCCTCCTCTACCCACTAACATCATCACCAATAATAAGTATGTACAAATGAAATCAAAGTCTAGTACAACAGTAAAAACCTCCCCCAAATCTTCTCAAAAAGGGAAATCTTCTTTTCCCTCCTGTAAATGACCTTCTCAATATATGCCAAACCGTGCATCTCATTCAACCATGTACTCATTTCCACAGCTGCTTTTGATTTCCAACCAACCAAAATTCGTTTCTTCCCAATCATCGCACTACAAAACAACATTTTATTCTGGTTCGTAGTCAGATCCACCAGGAGTTCATCAGAATCAAAGTTTTGAAGTCGTAATCAATTCTTATCTCCAGTATCTCATCACATTCCATGCCACACTGTGTCCAAAAACCTCTCACTCTCAAGCAATCCCACATCATGTGTTCCATTGTACCCATCTCATGTACACAAGCCCAACAACCATTATTGTCCAAGAATCCCCTTTTCCACAAACGTTCAATCTGTTAAGTATTTCAATCCGGCAATACACTCTGGTCTCAGCCCAGTATGCAGCGCACAACTGAAATGCTTATTTTGTTATATACGTAGGTTCAATATTTGAGAGATACACCATATTTGAGAGATACACCACTCATATCACACTCTTTTTTCAAATACCCTGGGTCACGGTGGACCAACCAGGCTGGTTGGTAAAGGTAATATTTATTTATTTATTCAAAATTCAAGAAAATCATACACTTTTTAATATATGGGGCAGCAATCACCAACGGGTGACAATAACAAATAGGAATGTGAACAATGCACTTAAATTAAAACCCTTTAGCAACACAGAGAGAACACACCAGAGAATAGAGACGCTTTTGAATTTTGGGAAAGATAGCACTCAAGTTAGGATTTCCCCCTCCAATATTCTGCAACCCACAAATAATCAATTCTGAATAGATATAAGGAAGCAACAGGTCATCAGGAATGAGGAATAAAAAACAAAATTCGAATCCAACCTCCCCTCCCCAAACAAGAGAGAACAACGGATTTGAAACCCTTGCAAGGTTAAAATGGCACTCGGAAATGGGTGAATAAAACAATGTATGTGTGCAAAAATCCTAAAACAAGTACAATTCTGTACGGGAGCAACACTGGAAAGTTACAAGTAATCAAGTAATCATAAGCAATATATTGAGCAAAAGCATACAATTCGAAAATGAATGGAAGGTTTAAAACAATTGATAGTATAAAAATAACTTCAAATTCACAGATGTGAAGAGTTGGGGTACAGCTATAGATCTTAGCTACAATCAGGAGGTCAAATGAAGTCTCTAGCTATTAAACTGAGGGAGATATGCAAGGTAGTATGAGGTGCGTTCTTCGAAAAAATCGGGTAGTGAAAACAGAAAAGAACTTAGTTTGGACAAGAACAGGTTTACTCTACACTAGAGCATTCCGGCTAGAATACCAAAGAGGGACATAGTAAGCTCCTAGGTTGATTCATGAGTTCAACCGTAGTTCCCCAGCGCCCGCCCTGGCGCAACCAGTCCGAGCACTTGAAATAGGATTAATAATTTAGGATTTACAAGACGAGATAAAAATGACTAAAGAAATGGCATTTGGAAAGATAAATCAATGACAGGGTTGCAATAAGTATTGTGACAATGTTACAAATTATTAAGGTAAGGATAGGATGGTTTAGAGATTGGGATAGGACAAGACAAGGCAAGTTATGCTATGGTTTTATGGTTCCTATTGATACTCACAGTCCACTGTTAATTTGGATTTTGGACAGTCAGCGCTCTGGATCACCCTACGGATCTGGTCTAACACAGGACAGCCGGACAAAATCAGTGGGCGTGGACTGGATACCGGGTTACACTTCTGGTTATGGATACTACAGATCATCAGGGTAGGATAGCAGCAGCATGCATATATTTAGTGGCAGCAAGCCAGGCTGGTATCAGGATGCTTCCCACAATTTGGGTAATGGGATTTTTTTAGAATTTGAGGCCTAGCTGAAAATGGGGTCAGCAATGCATAGGCCTTGGCTTTGCAATGAGCATCTGGAATCAGGATCAAAGAGGATGAAGAAAGCAGGAACCGGGCGCCACGCAGAAATTCAGGAAGAGCGTCAGGAATCAGTGCCTGCTGAGTTTGTTGTCATGGACCCTTTATATAGAGCATAGTGACATTATTGACTATATTGCTGGGCTGGCTTAGCTAAGCATGCCTTTAAACAATGGATTGGGCAATCAATGTTAGCGGCCTCCCCTGAGCGGTACCCAGTTTAGGAGGTTGTATTTTTATGAGGTAAAAGACTTCCCACAGACATTTTTGCCAAAAATCTGTCATTTCAGTATTTAAGCACTTGTACAATGGTAGCACCTTAATAAATTGCATAATCAGGTCATATATTGTATGTAAAGTACAGCCGTCCAATCCTGCAATCTGTGAGACCTTATTTTGGTTAATTACTACCTTTTCATCATTTTAGGCATGAAAAGTTTGGCCTAAAATTCCATAATTTTATACATATATGGGTACTGTTATGAGGGATGTATGTACAAAAAATGTATGTTTGTAACATTTATACTTTTCTTTAAATCCTCAATATTTCACCATTTCCGTCCAGAGTGTTTCAAGACATTCTACTTAGTTTCAAAATAAAGCACACATGATCAATTTTAAACTGGGAAGTCTTGCTGCAGAGATAGAAGTCTTTAAAGTTTCTTCATGAAATAATCTTTAAAAGCAAATGGCAGGTGCTGGACCATTTTTTTTCTTGTCAGCTGACCCCAACTGGCATTTCCTTCAAAGCAGGATGGGAGTTTTAAGCTTGATTGTAGATTTCATTGCCCTTTCACACTTCCAACTTCCTTGCCCTGGGAGCTCCGTTGTCTGTGGGCTTAATAGAGACGGAAGTCTGTCCAACCCTTTTATTATCAGGGAATTTCCAGGAGCTGCTGAGAGAGAGAGAGCCCTCTTCCAAGCAGAAAAATGTTTTTCAACTTTGTACCTCAAGCCACCCTGAGTTTAACATCTTTCACTTATGCTCTTAAATCCAGAACTAAAACAAACCTATGGCATTAAATAATCCATGTTATATAGTCTCAACAGTAACAAATCCCTTTACATTTCTAAAGACAAGTTAAACTTTTATTTACCAGTGTACTGTTTTAAAACACAGGCATTCGTTTTTCATTATTTTGTAAGCAGCCTATGTTCACATGTGGTGCAAACTGACATTTCTTTCTTTAATTCGGTTTTGGGCAGCTCACTCAGATTTCCACAATGTCCTTGCAGCTAAAGTCATTTTTCTTTGAATGCATGAGTTTTATCTGAACACTGGTATATCAAACTGACTAATTTCAGATAGTTGAAGTTCTTTTGAAGACAGCTAATGTTTGATACATTGTGGAGAAATATGCGTCTTTCCTGTGCAAGTAAAAGCAGAGTTCTTGGTTACTTTTTCAAAGTTACTTTTGACAGGGTTGTCATTCAGGAATTAGGCTCGGTTTTGCTGAGACACAATGGATGATCCTGGGCATGACATGGCCTTTTTAATCACAGTGGTTTTAAAATGAATGGAATGAATTAGCGTCAAAGCAGCTTTTACAAAGAGTGAAAAAGTTTCATTTTAATAGGGAATTTTGGGGTTTTTCAGCAAGGCAATGCTGCCTATTTACTTAATTCCATGTTAAATGTTGCAGAGCACACTGGCACATTCCTGCAGTGTGTACTCTGTTCCCCACGCCTGAAATGTGTGTGGCAGGGTGGTGCAGCCATTTTTCTGGTGGTTGTAAAAATGCAATTTTGAGAGCCTGGCGCGCACAGGAGTCAGTGCATCCATTTTGCTGTTTCTTGCACCAATGCAGCACAGTAATGTGGGGCAAAGCGTTGAGTGGGTCAATATATCCCACAAGGCGTCCAATAAATCCTATTAAGTATTTTTATCTGTCGTGACTTTTCACCTAAGCTCAAAGAGCAGAATCTGATATTTTGACATATATTTAAATGTTGCTCGGCAGAGATAACACATCCAATTCTATTGCCCCAGTCTTCTCTCAGACCATCATTTACGCTGTACCTCGAAACAATCTGATGATAAACTCTACTGGCTAAACCTCCCACTCCAGCTTCGGGGACATTGGTAAAGAAATCAAAATCAACCCTGGTGTCCAGGGCTACCACACCCAATGCTTTCCTTAGCCTCTGATAATCCGTTACTGAGAAACCAACAACATTCCAATTATCCTGAAACACTGGCCATCATCTACTTTCCATCCTTTTTCAAATCCGAGATCTGCCTAATCCCACTCAAGAACCACTCCGGCAAGAAGATAGATTTCCCTGCAACCTTGATACTAGGGTTCAACCAGACCGAAGACGTTGGATCGTTCAAAGCATCAGTCCCCAACAACACACACAATTTCCTCCACAAAACTCTAACAGCTTCAGACAAAGGATACTTTACAGATCCTGGTGCACCAGCCTTTGACAGGACATTTACAGCCGAAAGAGGGCCATTACAGCTAGCTTCCGCATCTGCCCAATCATCTGAACCATCCTTGAAGAAAGGCACAAAAATGTGCGACATGAATGACAAATGGCAAGCTATAAAATTAGGAACCCCTAGACCAACTTTCTCAATTGCAAGTTGCAATTTCCATAGTTTCAATCTAGGCAGTTTATGGTCCCAAATAAACTCTTGCATCAGTCTGTGTAATTCCTTCCAGTATTTAGGACTAATAGTCAGAGGGAGCATGCCCAGCACATAATTGATCCTAGGGGCCGCATTCATCTTCAATTTGTTGACTTTACCCCACATAGAAAGATTCAGCAGACCCCATCTCTTAAAGTCAATCTTCAAGTCTGAACAAATTTCATTTAAATTCTCACCCTCATAGTCCAAAATATTAGGCGTCAACCAGATCCCCAGGTACCTCATTCTTACAGTACACCACCTGAAACCAAAAGAACTCACCAAATGCCTGTCACAAGATAGAGTCAAAGGCAACACCTCTGACTTAGACCAATTTATTTTGTAACCCAACGCCTGATGAAACACCGTTAAGATCTCCATAAGCGCTGGTAAAGAGTCTTCCAAATTCTTAAGCACCAGAAGCAAATCGTAGGCGTACAACCACAATCGTTGCACTAGCCCCCAACAAGACACACCTGCCAACTTTTCATCTTGCCTCAATAGCTCCGCTAAGGGCTCTATAGCAATCACAAACAACAGAGGCGGAAGCTGACAGCCTTGTCTCGTGCCTCTCTTCAGCGAGAAAGTTTGTATTAATATCCGCAGTGGGATCAGCATACAAATGTTTTATCCAGGACACAAACGTCTCCCCCAATCCCATCCTACATAGCACCAAAAACAGATAGTCCCAATTCACCCTATGAAACGCTTTTTCTGCATCGAGCGACAGAACTGCAATGTCATCAGGGGAATCGCTAGCATTAGAAATAGTTTGAATCAAATTCCTAATATTAGTAGACATCCGCCTCCCCTTAACAAAACCTGATTGATTCCAATGAATTAGATTAGGTAGCAACTCCTCCAATCTCAGAGCCGACACTTTTGCCAAGATTTTATTGTCCATATTGATTAAGCTTATTGGCCTATAACTTGATGACAATGTCTCATCTTTACCTTTCTTCAGGAAGACAGAAATCATAGCATGTCTAGTAGTGGGAGGTAAACTGCCTGAGATCAATGAAGATTCAAACCTATCATTAAGCAAAGTTAAAGCCGAATCAGGCAAAAGTCTATAAAATTCCACTGGAAGAGCATCCGGTCCCGGGGAACTTCCCAGAATTCAATTTACCAATCGCTCTTCTAATTTCATCTACTGTGATATTGCCCTCTAGTTTTTACGAGTCAGTCTGATTCAATTCTTTCAAATGTATACTGTCCCCATGGACACCCTGTTCATTCTGATAAAGATCACTATAAAACTCTCAAAGGATTTCATTGATTTTTGCCGGTTAAAAAGTAAGCAACCCATCCCTATCTTGAATAGCAGTAATAGACCTTTCTGAGTTTCTTTTCCTTAACCTGTAAGCTAACCATCAACCGAACTTCTCCCCCTTCTCAAAATAAGAACATTTCTGAAGGTATACATTCTGATCTGCCCTATCACCAATCATAGCCTTTAGGTCCTTTTTCATCTTCTGCAAAACTTTCCTTTTCTCTTCCTGTCAAGGATTCTCCATGACCTCCTGCGACAAAACTCCAATCCTTGAATCTAACTCCAATCACTCTTTCTCAAATCTTTTTTTTCTGGCCACAAGACAAACTGATGAGAGTACCTCTAATAGTGTATTTAAACGCTTCACACACAGTTTGAGTTCCTACTTCTCCATTGTAATTCATGACATTGCTATGTGCTGCACCAGATAAATATGAGAATTAGAAAGCAGTACCACAACCCCAAATGAGTTTGAAGCTCAGCATTGGCCTCCGTTCAAGCCGATGCGATAACGCTTACCCCCTCTGCCTTGCATTGAGTGCTCTTCAGCATCATACCGGACCAAAAGAGGCACAGAGCACACAGCCGCTAGAGGGTTGTGTCATCATTTCCTTTCTATCAATTTACTGTGCACATATAGGTTGTACATATTGGGTTCCAGTGACATACTTTGCTGACATTGAGATTATGAAGGTGTCCCAATACCAGAGCATACAAATGAGCACTGGGGACTTTACTTTTACAAATTATTCAAAAAGCCACCACCTCAAAGTGAAGTCTGCAATCATGTAAGATTGGAAAATTGTGTCTGAGACTTATTTTCAAAATTGTAAGCCAATGTGTATTTCGGTAGCCAACACTGGAATACTTATTTTTGGGGCAACCAATACTCACCAGAATTGTTACATTCAACTGATGTTTATTTTTTTATTGTTGCCAAGTTGGGTTAGAATTTCAATATTTTTGGCCAAAGCTGTAGACAAGTCAAAATGGATCTCATCGGAATGATCTGTTTCTCTGGTAACACATGCTGACATCAGGGATGTCAACGTAGAAATTATGTATGCATTTTTATTTGTTTAATATATCACCAAACATGTCTGCTTCACGGCAAATCCTGGATTCCTTTATGTAAACAATCTATTAAAACACGCATTGAGTTAGAGGACAATAATAGGGGTAACACAAAATAGGGTGTAGGAGATAGGATTGGGGAAGTAGATACTGCAGGTGGGGGCATTGTGTATGCCACCAGACAGGGCAGCTTGAGTCCTACCAATGAAAGGGTTATGCTATAGTAGTTGGTATTATTGAATCACTTCAAGCAAAGATCAGTGTATGTGGCCAATCCGGATTGAACATCTTTGCTTTTGAGCATATTATAAAGAACACTTCTTTCAACTTTGTGTTTTGTGGGTTGGGGCACTATTGATCATATTCCAGAGTAGATATAGTAGAAAGACTACCTTCTGCTCTTCAGACACTTCAGAAGGGAGTCCATTTCATTTGTCTAATCCAGAGAGGAGAACTGTGGGGAGTGGCAGAGTAAATAAGAGGTACATTTGGAGATGGAGTTAGAATACACGTTTTTATTTTTTTAACTACATTGCCCTGCAGAGAGATGTCTTCCACTGCATTTCCCTGAAATGTAGAAAACACGAAGATCCCATTAGTTAGTAGGTAATAAGGGCCAATGTCTCGTTTGTCATGTCTGCCACCAATGTATTCACAGTTACCTCTTAATCCATACATCGAGGACTCAAATGATGTTATGGTATGTTGTGTTATATCATGCCATGTTATGGTATGCTATGTTATGTTCTTGTTCTAGTATTTATTCTGTTTTATTCTTCTATTTGCATGGCCTCCAGGTGCTCTGGCAGATCTGAAGGGGAGCAGGAGGGAGCAAAGGAGAAATGAAAGATAGCTTTGCTGTTGTACTGATGCATGCACACTGAGCTCTGCATGCCGGTCTGTTTCTTGGTGCTATTTTACCAGGTGCTGTGAGGAAATACCATCTGCCAAGATTGTAGAAGCCTTTGTTTTTTTGAGTTGTATTAACTAATCCAATTATGTGGGTAATTCCACCTCAGAAAGGGTGGCCTGCTAACCAGGTCCCCCTATGCTAAAGCCCCATGCCAAAAGCATACTGTACATCTGTGCACTGTTGAATCAGTAGCCTGATTGCAGTTCCTGCTCTCCAGTGGCAGAGATCGGGGTCTGGCCACAGGTGCCCTATTGGCAGCTGCAGTGACATATTTACTCCTGTTCCCAAAACTTCATAAGTATGCAAATGCTATCCGGGTGGCATGTTAAACTGTAAATATAAACCAGACCTGAGTTTGTGATATGTGGCTAGCATCTCACGTCCGCCCCCTCTGACCCTCTCCCCTCCGTTCTTATCCCCAAGATCTACCCTCTTCTTATCCCTTACCTTACCACCTTCTTCAACTCTTGCCTCTCCTCATCAATCTTTCCCTCTGCGTTCAAACATGCAACAATTATTCCTATTCTAAAGAAGCCCTCTGCTGATCCACTGCTCCTGCTAACTACAGACCTATTTCTCTTCTACCTTTCCTCTCTAAGCTTCTTGAGCGCCTTGCCTACTCTCAACTCTCATCCTTTGTTACTTCTTCCTCTCTCCTTCCTCCCTTCCAATCTGGCTTCTGTCCCAAACATTCCACTGAAACTGCTCTCACCTCTATCCTTAACTCACTCCTCTCTGCTCGACATGCTAAGCAATCCTCTATCCTTATTCTACTTGATCTCTCTGCAGCGTTTGACACTGTCGATCACCCACTCCTGCTTCATACTCTTTCCTCCTTCGGGTTTAACGGCCCTGTTCTAAAATGGCTATCCTCCTACCTCTCCTCCCGTTCCTTTGCTGTATCGTGGGGAGGCCAGTCCTCTCCTTCCTTCCCTCTTAACTACGGTGTTCCTCAAGGCTCTGTACTTGGTCCTTTCCTTTTCTCTCTTTACACCTCTCTCATTGCCCCTGTCATCTCTTTGTTTGGCATTTCTCACCACTTTTATGCTGACGATACTCAACTCTTTCTTTCTTTCTCCTCCTTCTCGCCTGACCTCCACCTTAAACTCTCCTCCTGTCTCACTGCTATCAAGAACTGGATGTCCTCCCGCTTTCTCTCTCTTAACACCGATAAAACCGAAGTCCTTTTCTTCCCCTCTAACTCTCTTCCCCCTCCCTCCCCTCCTCCTTTCATTCACTTTCCTCCCTCCAATCTCCCTATCTCCCCCCAAGCTCGTACTCTAGGCGTTCTCTTTGACTCCTCTCTCACCTTCTCACAACACATTTCACTCACCTCCCGCCCCTGCCGATACCACCTCTACAATATACGCAAAATCCGTCCCTCCCTCACATTTCACGCCACCAAACTCCTAATTTCCTCTCTCATCTTTTCCCGCCTCTTCTACTGCTCCTCTCTAATCTTTGGACTTCCCGCATCTCAGCTTACCCCTCTAAAATCCTTATACCACTCTGCTGTCCGTACCCTTTGTCTCCTTCCCTCCGTGACTCCATCTCTTCCTCGCTCTCTCACCTTGGCTGGCTACCTTTCCACTCACAACTAAAGTTCTACTTTCTCTGCCTTGTCTTCAAATCCCTCCATGGTCTTGCTCCTCCTTATCTCTCCTCCCTCCTCTCCTTCTACTCCCCCTCCCTCTCCCTTCGCTCAGCTGACCATTTCCTTCTCACTGTTCCTCCTTCCCCTTGCGCTTCCTCCCGTTTCCACTCATTCCAACTCCTTGCACCCCTGCATTGGAACTCGCTCCCTCTTACAATCCGCTCTACCACAACCTTCACCTCATTTCGCACTTCCCTTAAATCCCTCCTTCTCCATTCTCCTCCTTGAAAACTTCTCCTCTGCCCTCTTCACTTCCCCCCACACCCCTCTCTTTTTACCCTCATCTGATTCCTCTCTCCCCTCTCCTACTCCTCTCTTTTCCCCTTCCATTCTCCCTCGCCCTGTCCATCTCCTACTCCCCCCACCTCTTCCCTCTCCCCTTTCCACCCCCCCACCTAAGTTAATTGCTCTTTGCACTGTTTTGTTGAATGATTCATGATTTGCTCTCATTGTTAAATGTTGTTGTTATTTTGTATTTTGTTGTTCCACTGTACAGCGCCTTGGTATAAAGCGCTATATAAATCAATCAATCAATCAATCAATCAATCAATCTCTCATAACTAAACAAGCCAAACCAATTTGATATAACACACGTCAGCCCTGCGAGCCCAGCTTATCAGTGGAAGGGGTATGTACATTCCTCCCAGTCAGGATTTCTTGGCTGCTCCCGCAAAACTGTTGCCTCCCTTTGCTCCTTTGCCGAGGCCAGGTAACATCCTCTCAGTGAGGCAGTCACTCCAAAGGACGCTGTCCTGGGAAAAGTAATCAAAGGGCACACCCATTAAAAAAAAGTAGCTTCATACCAGGATGCTGCATGCGAAGAGGAACTTTGATTCTGTTGAGAAGGGAAAGGGCAGTGTTAGTGGCGAGAGAGAGGGGTATGGCTGCTGGCGGATTGCAGGGTTGGTGCCATGGCAAGCTCATGTGTTAACAATCCAGGCTTTCCAGGCCATAGTTTGAAGACATGGTCCATGATCTATTATTTTTTCCTACAATTTGAAGTTTTACAATAAATCACTGTTATTGCCAAAGATGTGCTTTGTTTTTTTAGGCAGTGAGAGGTAGTGTGCTTGACTGAGTACTTGGTAGTGTTGAGTGGTAAAACATTTAAAGGGGGATCCTAAAAGGGCCAGGGTTGGGGAAGAGTCTGGATGAGGTTGTGGAGCTCTGAGCAGGCAGATCTCAGAGGGGGTGGAGCTGGCAGCTGAACTCGGCTCAAAGAAAATGTTCAAAATAATAGTTTTTAAATGGTGCCATTTTTTTCATGCTTCTTATCAATTCCAATTTAAATCACTTCCTTGGAAATGGTGCACCCAAAATATGTTTAAATATGTTTCAAATCGCTTTGGGATCCCATCACCAGAAAAATTACCTGAGAGATGAGATTTGCAAATAACTATGCTGGAAAAGTTTAAAAGGTGCTCACCTTTTAAACCCTGCAATCTATAATGCAATATTCCCATGAAAACAAAATCCAAAAATGGGCATGTGCGTTGATGACAATTTTAAGTGGTCTTGTGGGTAAGCGTAAACACTAGGAATGTGAATGAGAATGTGACAGCCTGGGTGAAATCCTGGTAGAGAAAACACTTGCGCATGCTTGCCCGTCTCAAAAACACCCATGGGGTTTTGCGTCTGCTATCTAAAAAAAGCGACATTGTCCATCCACATGTATCCTTTCCTTGTGCGCTGAAAAGCAGCACATGGCCACAATCGGGGAGAAATAACTCCAGGATTGCAGACTCTCTTGCCACATCCTGGGCAAATATTCACGACTCACTGCCACAATCATCATCTCCCCTCCTCAACAACCTGTTTGGCTTTCAACAATATTGTGCTTTATAAAGATGGCTTAAAAAAGTACACTAACAATAGTAAGGTACTCACACACATATATCAATTCTTATAGAAATATGTTAGGCAAAAAGTATACAATTGTAATATTATTCCCCCCATCTTGACTGGGAGACTACAAACCCGGAATGTAATTCAGCAAAAGACAAACAAAATGGCCCTGGGATTTGAAAATATACTTCCAAGACTTATAAGAAAATGCAATGTGTGAAAAGGTTACCTGCATATGTTTCACATGTTGTGAAATGCATGGTTAACATATGATGGAAATATGACATTATACCAGAAATAAACAATGAACATCTGAAAATAATGTAGTTAGTTTTAAAAACGGTTTTGTGTGATATAAATGAATTGGCCTGGAGTAGGACATAGATTTGGGCAGCTGACTGCTGCTTTCTGTGTGCTTTCCAAATTAAAACGTCCATTTGCATTTCATAACCCGCAACCCTTCCGAACATCTTGTCCAAATAAAAATTGTCCTTTAAATGAGCCATTATTTATGAATCAATTGTACTTTAAAAGCTCTACTAGAAGATTTTGTATTTGTATTTTATTTATTTGTACAGCGCGGCCAAGCCCTGGGGCAACTGGGCTTAGCCGCGTGATAAACTGTAAGTGTGGGGCCGGCACCCTCTGATGGGCCGCTGGGAGGAGACATTTGTCTCTAGATAGCCACTGAGCCACAGGAGCTCACACGGCGGCCTCACTCAACATTGTCGTAGAAGAAAAGAAAAGCAAAACCATAAGTGAGCCTCTCACATGAAAGCCGCACAGTCAACCCATGCCTGAGGCCGGCTTTGGGCAGGACTGCCTCTTTAAGCCGTGACTGTGCTTTAAGCAGTCCCTGGTCTGCCCATCAGCAAAGCCGGCGGTTCGGGGATGTGATCTGCTTTACGGGCTAGAGCTCGCAGAGCAGATTAGATCACTGAGCCCCCAGCTTCACCAAGGGGCAAAGACGCCTCGCTCTGTGTGTTAAGGAGGGAGACCCTCCGTCGAGCAAAGCTGGGGGCTCGGTAAAGCCTTGTCAGGACTGAGGCAGGCCGGGTCCAGGATCCGGGTAGACATCTGATACTGCATCTTAGGCACGGCAAGATCCAGCCTATTGACCAGCGCTGGTAGTGTCCAGGATTTCTCTGCATGTCAGGTCTCTGGCACCACCCCCCAGCGGCCCACCGAACACATTCCACCTATAGATTCTCGTTTTATGTAGGTCATCATGAAATATGACATGCTATTCAACAACTTCTCTGAGATTTCCTTTTTATTCATTTTTCATTATATTTTGTTTTCATAACATTATTAATAAAACACTGAACTTGTTGGTGCTTAGCTGTCCCAGTAATGAGGGGAAGGATGGATATGCACTGCAGATCCCTTCACAACATCCATCAATCAAACTCCTTTCTCACCCACATCATCCCCAGGTTGTGATTTGTGGTTGTGTTTCCCTCACCTACTTCCCCTCCAGCACACTACTGTAGAAGAATCACTCAACTGTGATTGTGTTGTTGAGGGTGTGTAAGAGGGTGTAGGGGACGGGGACAGTGAGGGGTAAGTGCACTGCGAGTTGGAAGTTTTCTGGTGGGTTTTACAGGGTGGGGGAACAGTTGGCAGAAGAGCAACTGGAAGGAGACCTGGGGGGGGGAGAAGTAATCTAAATCTGCAGAGGGCTTTTGGTGGGAGCACAAACAAAGGTAGGGATGATGCGAGACCCTATATTTACAGGAATTATATTCAACAAATAAATGCAGCTTTCAAGAAGGACGATGTCCAACAATGCAGCCACTTTGCAGCTGTGGCAACTGAAACGGCCATGGGTTCTAGTCCCCTGTGATGCTCACACCACATTTCCCAGGAAAATGTCTCAATTTGCTGCCCTTTGCCCTAATGGGTGGGCCAAGTAATTGGAGCAATATATTTCTAGTTCAAATGTTGTTTTCCCAACTAGAACCACGCGTATCTTTGTGTAAGTGCATTGTCTTAACTTGAGTGAGTTAAGTCAATGATTGGATTGGTTCCATATCATAGTAAGGTTTATTCGCCTTTGTGAGAAGTTGATGTGAAGCTCGAGCACCAATGAAACATCTCCAATACCTGGGGTTTGCCCTGTGCCGACAACTAGTTCCTTTTCTTCCTGGTCTGCACACAGCATCAGAAAGAATGAGAGGCGTGGCTAAAACCTAAGGACCCAAGAGAGACAATCGACAGGCCGCCCCGCCACTTGTATTTTTGGTTCACGGTTCCTTGGTCCTCACAGGTTACGTTGTAAGCCACTTCATGAACAGCCTCCTCGACTGACAGAAAAGACACTAGAAGGAGAGATGAAGATGGGGTCTCGGCCAAAATAGAGCCCCTGGAATCGAGAAAGGGCAATTCCGACCCATTCAGAAGTATCATGTGTGGTTGGAGGACAGCATAGGCTAGGCCTTGAAATGCTGTGTCCTGACCCCGGCAATACTGCACATGTAACCTTTTACTGTGTGTAGGCAATACTGCAAATGTAACCTTTTACTGTGTGTACTATACATTCCAACAGGCAAAGGATAAATCACCCAAAAACCACACTTAGATTGTTGCTGGGGTAAAGCATAAATGGGGCGTAAATGAATGAAGTGAGTGGAATAATCACATTTTATCTCTCACTTTAGAGGAAGGCATAAGAATTAACCAGTGCACCAGAATATCTGAGCAAGTCCATTCATGTGAGCATACAGTCATGTGAGAGGAGAGTGTACATTGTCTCAGGGAGAATTTTCACAGCAGCAGGACCGCTGTAAACATATGGTACAACCTATAGAACATTCTGGTGTGTTCGTATTGGTTGAGACCAGATTACGGAAACGTGGGTGCGATGGGGCAGAGCTCAGGAGCATGCCAACGGGACACGATAAAGGCGCACAAGGTACCAAAGACTGGATTGGAACCAGGCTTCCACGTTCAATGGTCAGATTTATCCGGCAGATAACTTCTCCACCTCTAAACTGGGCTTCTAAATCTCGATCTTCTCTCGCTATGTATAAGTATATAGCAGAAAATCTGTTTGTTTGCTTTTTATACAATTCCACACCACTCCACCAATCTGCACCACATATTTCATAGCTATCTGTCAGGACCCTCTGGACATTACTGGCTGCATGACATTTGGACACCCCACCCCTTCCCCCGATTTCATTCCCTTTGCATATTAGACGGTTGCCTGAATTCGGTGAAACAGCAATGTGTCGTAGAAGTACCGGGCAAAGCACATTTTAAGTGTCTTGACGCAAGGAACAAAACTCAAAGATGCCATACCTTGAAAACCACATTTCAAGGCCCTACGACACACAGTTTCCAAGATATTTGCTCCGCAACGCACCACAACGCACTGCACCATGCCATGGTGAGCCGACAGTTGGAGAGAGCGCACAGAACGTCCCAGTATGGTGCAGCATGACAACTCTCCCCTCCCCTCCACGTCTGCTCCGGGGGATGTCAGCCAGCCACACCCACTCATTCTCAGTGCTGTTTACTTCAGAGTGCAAAGCACATCAATCGATAAGCGACTCGGAACAGCGACTTACAGGATCATTGATTTTCAACAATTGATGAGAGTGTTATCATGACTGTCTACAGAACCTGTGCCGAGTATGGGTACTTTTTGCTAGTGCTTTTATGTATATAACAGTCAGGGACATGTCAAACACAAGTATAGTTAAAATTGAACCACGCCAATGAACCCTGCTGTTACTGGCATGGGCCATTACATGACAGGCCCACATTTCTTTCTGACTGAGCATGACCCTTCATCTAGCGGGGTAACATTATCTCTGTCCGGGTGTGCTTTGCATGATGGACCTGACAGATCTGCCATCTCCCCATGACGAAGGCAATTCAGCGCACAGGTCTGTGCAACGATTGACGGTTACGCTGACAGACCTGCTGTTGCTGCACACGAAATTGGACCCGGCCCAGCCCATTGACATAGCGCGCTGGCCAGAACAAATCAAGCGAGAGCGTGGATGACAAGCCCAACGTGGCACAGAGTGCGGGGCTGGGACAGAAAGCCAACCAAATGCCGCTCGCAGGCTGGCCTCCCCCGGCTGGCGGGCTGCCGGCGCGCGCGGCTCCCTGAATCACACAGGCAGAGCCGGCACCAACGGCTCATGTCTGCAAGAGTGTCTTAGTGGCACGTTATGCTGATTGCATGGGGTCACCTAATTGGCTGTCAGAGGCAGAATGAGCCTGGGCACCTATCAGGGATTCGGCTCTTCTGACAGGGGACTCTGGGGCATCAGAAGTCAGGGAACAAAAGGAGCCCCCGTGCACAAGACTGAATGCGTGCTCCATGTTGTGCACCCACAAGTACTAACTATTGTGAAAAAGTCCTGTTCTGTGATTGTCGTTTTTGTTCTGTTTTTAGGAAGGCTAATAGAATAGCCACCAGCCATTGCATTTTTGATGACGTAACTCGCTGCTCCAAACTTGTGCCTGCTACAGAGCTACCCACATTTGACATTTGAAAAACCCTAAGATATTGGCTCTAATAGCACATAGCCAACCCCCCAACTTCTAATGATCATAGAGACCCTAAGAAAACATATCAAGTTGCGAAAACACGGTGGCCGGCTCCAAGGGCATCTATTTGTAGTTCCCTCGTATTTTCTAACACTCTCAGTTTCACACTTGGCTCACTTCACCACACCCCTACAATTCTCCAATATTTCACCACCCCCAAGTTTCTGGGTTTATGAAACTCTTTCATTTCCCATCTACACTCCACCTCTCCCGTTTTGTCCCCTCTTTGCAGCTCTAGTACTGTTGCTAATCTCTCCATCTGTCACGTGTCATGTCCTATCTGCACACATATGCATACTCAGGGTCAAAGGACGAGTGTGACATGCAGGGTCGGGCTGGGGCATAAAATGGTTTGGGGCACCAATGAAAAAGTGGCCCACAGTGCCAAATGGCAGACTGTTTGAATAGTACCCAAGGGGGAGGTATTTGATCAAATGTGATGAAAACTGTGCATTTTAAGGAATATCTATTCAGTTACACTGGTCAAAACTACTAACCGCGTGGTGAAGTAACTTATGAAACTGCCCACTTTGACCCAAAAAAAACTGCCCCACGCTAGCATTTTGTGTTTCTGGTTCTGGCATTGGTATGTTGCCCTATAGGCCAGTCCGAGCCTGGCAACATGTTTATTGGAGCAAGGAAAACAAGGGCAGACAGGAGCGGGAGGCCTCAGTGAGAGGAAGAAAGCCAGAGTGGATATCTGGAAAGCCAGAGTGGATCTCTGGCAGCTTGCAAAGAAAACAAAGAATGCAAGTTTGAGTTAAACAGCTGTTTCCACAACATTGGCGACGAGGAAGGGAGAAAGCGCTCTCGCAATGAATTTGTCCCATTTCAGAAAACTGAATCCCGATAAAGCTGGCAGAGTCTCATTTGGATCACCAAGGCCATTACACGATGCAGGTGATGAAGAGATGCCAGCATGCACAGAATGAAGAAATCCCAGCATGCACAGCATGAAGAGATCCCAGCATGCACCGCATGAAGAGATCCCAGCATGCACCGCATGAAGAGATCCCAGCATGCACCGCATGAAAAGATCCCAGCATGCACAGCATGAAGAGATCCCAGCATGCAGCGCATGAAGAGATCCCAGCATGCACAGCATGAAGAGATCCCAGCATGCACCGCATGAAGAGATCCCAGCATGCACCGCATGAAGAGATCCCAGCATGCACAGATGATACTGATAAACATTAAGAATGGGTTGGAAACAGAGCCACACAGATTCAAAGACCACAAAAGCGGATTGAACAAAGGGTACGGGGGTTTGCTTCCCTTTAAGTCCGTGGGAGATGGTGTGCCCTATCCAGGGACATCATTTTGGGGTCGCCAGGGGTCGCATCTGCGACTCCTGAGGTCTCCCTTGCTACCCCTGTGGTCTTCCTTGCTACCCCTACAAATAATGCAAACCCCTGGGCTCTGGCCAGCGCTGTGTGGGTCTTTCCTTTTGGAATGGCTGGCTTTCTTTTTCAGGCCTCTTAAAAAATAAAAAATAAAAAATAAAAAATAAAAAAGAACAGGGGCTGCACAAAGTCTAACACTTTCAGCAGTGACCCTAAATAAGAAAGAATAGGAATACCCAAAATGTGTCTTTCAGGAATTCTGTACAATAATTGCTAGGCTCATTAAAAGTTTATTTCAGGCACACTTCAGGGGGTGAGTCACTGATTTAGTTTGTTCTTAAACACCTGAACTCAGCCTTTCATCCTTCTGAGATCGATAAATGACTATCAACGCAGGTTGGGTGATATTGCATGTATATTTTTTCTATATAAAGCGCTTAAGCATAAGTGCTATATAATAATACATCATTATCATTTGGCCATGGAAGTCTGCTTGCATTCACAGTAATTTGGTAATATGAGCCTATGCACACGGATCTTAACGATACATATGGCGATCCATTCTTCTATGAAATGTATATCACATTATAGTGATGTCGTAACCATATTTTTTGTAGTGTTCTTAGGAACAATGCTATGTGATGTCACTTCATGTTTTGTCAAGAGGTGAAAGGCCGTGTTCCATCGCTTCCTGCGATATCACTTGAGGGTGGGATCGAATTACAACACTTCTTGTGATGTCATCAGAGGTCAAGGGTCATGTGATGTCACTTCAGCTACCCCTGGCATTTTGGTAAAATGATGTCCCTGGTCCTATCTGAATCATTCTGCATTCTTGTGGCCAAAAGACAAGCTGTGACATGGCCTTAGGGAGCACTGACATTAAGGGCAGAGAGGGAAGGCAGGAGGCCGCAAAGGGAGGGAAACCAGAAAAGAAGTGTGGCAGCCGGCAAACAACATAAAAAGAAAACATATGAGTGAGCTGTGCCCATCTGGTCTTTGATGGGCATATCATCCCACATCACCAACCCTCTCCGGCACCCCCATTGCTCCTACTCACCCCAAATATCCCATTCCTCAGATTCGCCAGCTCCCATTTCCCAAAATCTATCCAGCTGTCCCATTCATCTCCCTTTACATCTCTCGAATTTAGCACGCTCTGTCCAACTCTCATCTCTTACTCTCTCCAGGTATCCCCATTCGACATTGCCACCCAAGTAAAGTTTCAATATTTGCCCAGTCAAGCTCTTTCATTTGTGCCAGCCCTTCCAAATCTCAATCCTCCCTTTTACTCCTGGGCTTTGCTAATATTTCCCAGAGCCTCTAAATTACTCTCTCCCCTGGCTTCCTTAGACAGGTGGACACACACTGGCTGTTCTGCTCCACCTCTGCATGGAGAGCTTAGAGCATAGCTCTCTTTCTGCCTTGACATGAACAGTCAAATACAGAAGCACGCCGAGCAGAGCCGAGGAGGACCTCCGGGAACTCAGCGCGAGGAAATCAGAAGCAGCTTTGGGATCTACTGCTCCTGTCCCTGTTTGTGAAACAGAGAAAGTACTTCTTATGACGTTGTGCATTTTACACTCTGTCCTGTTTCTGAATCCAGGAGTTTACATACACTGCCTGGAAGCCCAGAAGAGAGCATGATAGCCCACAAATGCTGAGAGTACAAGATATTGCCAATAAACGGGAGGTTCAAAGTGGGCTAGTAGTTGGCCTGGTTGTCTGGATTCGTTTTTTTTTCAGAATATGTCTTATTGGAGAAGTCTTGAGGGGGTCTGGAAATGGGCCTTCAGTGAGGGAGGCATTAATGATGCTGAGGAGTGCATTGAGCGCTGGGCCCACCAATTGTTTGATGATGGGGGAAGGGATGATATTGTCAGAGTAGGAGGTAGGTTTGTGGAGGGCAAGTGTTTTTAGGAGTTCTGGGAGAGAGCGAGGAGAGAATTTTATCCAGAGGGGCAGTGTACGTGCTGTGATGCCGGGGAGAGGGGGTCATGCTAAGGGAGGTTGATTTAATGATCTGTTGGATTTTGTCTATTAAAAAAGTTGTTTCTGTCGATTTTTCCTGAGTTGTTGGCAACTCAGTGTCAGGTGAAGGTTTGGTACACTGCTTTGCTATTTCAATGAGGGCTTTGCTCAGCTGTAATGGTGGTGGAGTAGTATGCAGCTTTGGCGTTGGTCATCAGAATCCTATGCTTGGTGTAGAGAGGTTTGAGGTTAGTGTTATTTCCAGATTTGGGTCTGTGTGCCACTATTTCATCAGGACTCTGATTGCACATTTGTTGGAGGTGAGCTCAGGGGTGTACCAAGGGGTAGATGGTTTGTTCTTAGCACAGCTGCCTTTTTAGAGGGCATGAGTCTCCACCAGTTTCATAGCAGAGTTGTTCAATAATTCTAGGAGGAACGAGGCATTCTCTATGGTGGGGTAGACTGCAAATTTGCTTCGAGCGCATTGACTGAGAAAGTTTTGAAGGAGTGGTGCATGAAGAGATCCCAGCATGCACCGCATGAAGAGATCCCAGCATGCACCGCATGAAAAGATCCCAGCATGCACAGCATGAAGAGATCCCAGCATGCAGCGCATGAAGAGATCCCAGCATGCACAGCATGAAGAGATCCCAGCATGCACCGCATGAAGAGATCCCAGCATGCACAGCATGAAGAGATCCCAGCATGCACCGCATGAAGAGATCCCAGCATGCACCGCATGAAGAGATCCCAGCATGCAGCGATGATACTGATAAACATTAAGAATGGGTTGGAAACAGAGCCACACAGATTCAAAGACCACAAAAGCGGATTGAACAAAGGGTACGGGGTTTGCTTCCCTTTAAGTCCGTGGGAGATGGTGTGCCCTAGCCAGGGACATCATTTTGGGGTCGCCAGGGGTCGCATCTACGACTCCTGAGGTCTCCCTTGCTACCCCTGTGGTCTTCCTTGCTACCCCTACAAATAATGCAAACCCCTGGGCTGTGGCCAGCGCTGTGTGGGTCTTTCCTTCTGGAGTGGCTGGCTTTCTTTTTCAGGCCTCTTAAAAAATAAAAAATAAAAAAGAACAGGGGCTGCACAAAGTCTAACACCTTCAGCAGTGACCCTAAATAAGAAAGAATAGGAATACCCAAAATGTGTCTTTCAGGAATTCTGTACAATAATTGCTAGGCTCATTAAAAGTTTATTTCAGGCACACTTCAGGGGGTGAGTCACTGATTTAGTTTGTTCTTAAACACCTGAAGTCAGCCTTTCATCCTTCTGAGATCAATAAATGACTATCAACGCAGGTTGGGTGATATTGCATGTATATTTTTTCTATATAAAGCGCTTAAGCATAAGTGCTATATAATAATACATCATTATCATTTGGCCATGGAAGTCTGCTTGCATTCACAGTAATTTGGTAATATGAGCCTATGCACACGGATCTTAACGATACATATGGCTTTGCTCCTGTTAGACGCAGCTGTAATGGTGGTGGAGTAGTATGCAGCTTTGGCGTTGGTCATCAGAATCCTATGCTTGGTGTAGAGAGGTTTGAGGTTAGTGTTATTTCCAGATTTGGGTCTGTGTGCCACTATTTCATCAGGACTCTGATTGCACATTTGTTGGAGGTGAGCTCAGGGGTGTACCAAGGGGTAGATGGTTTGTTCTTAGCACAGCTGCCTTTTTAGAGGGCATGAGTCTCCACCAGTTTCATAGCAGAGTTGTTCAATAATTCTAGGAGGAACGAGGCATTCTCTATGGTGGGGTAGACTGCAAATTTGCTTCGAGCGCATTGACTGAGAAAGTTTTGAAGGAGTGGCGCTGAGTGAAGTGGCGTTAAGCCTGACCTTTGTGGGATGTGGTCAAGTGGGTGATCGACAGTGGGATGATGGCATGGTCGAGTGAGACAGGGTCTTAGCGTGTGATGGGAAGGGATGATATAAAGACTAAGTGTAGGATGTTGCCTTTGTTTTGCATGGGGGAGAGTGCAATTTGCTTTATGTCCATGGATCTGGTGAGTGTGAAAAGTGTGCTTCAAGTGTAACTCTCAGCGTGCGATTCAGGGATGTTAAAATCTCAGAGAAAGACATTATTAACGTGTGCACATTTGGCACATTTGGCAGATGAGAGGAAGTTGGGGATTTCTTCAGTGAAAGAGTCACTCCAGTAAGGTGGTCTGTAGATAAGGTGGAGTGATACGAATTAGCTTGTTCTGGGATAAGAGATGATGGAGCATGGCCAATCTATTGTGCTGATAACTGCTATTCCACCTCCTGTCTTTTCTGACAGGTCAGCATGTTGGATGCAGTAGCCTGGGGGTAGGAGGACAAAGAAAACACGGTGGAGGCTGGGGGAAACCATATGTCAGTGATGAAGAAGGCATCAAGGTTATTGAACGAGATGAGGTTGGTAATCTCTGTGGCGTGGGCGACTGCTGAGCTAGCATTGACTTGCATGAGGAGGCATGTGCATGTGATCTATGGGTGTTGGATGGGAACAAGGGTGATTTTAATGCGGTACATTAGGGTAGCTTGCCAATTATGCCCACAGCGCTTAACCATTTGAACCGTTGCGATGGTGGGGAGAGGCTGTGGAGGTAGGAGACACACAGTAATGTATTTTGGTAGCAGCAGCAATTGCAGGGCCTGGTTATGTGACCAGAAGCCTCCTCAATGCTGCCACTTATGAGCTTCTGGAAAATAATCCTTTTCCACAAATACCAATGACACTATGGAGATCTCTACTATGATAACACCCCTGAACATCTGACATCTTAACTAGAGTTATCCTTAGTGCATAAACTGATATAAGGCTATACGTGTAAAGCCAATTTTTAGACCAATCATGCCGACAGAAAAATGCAGGTAATATATGTGAACTAATGTCTTAACTATGCAATCACATAGTACCTGAATAAGGGTCAGAATGAGAAATCACCCTAGTGAGTGTAGCTCGCTAGCAAAGGAGAGGCAGATGCAAGAGACTTGATTTCTGGTCTTTTGGTTAGGCTTTCCTGACTCCAAAACTGCTTAAGCTTTGAGCCAAGTCAGGTGATCCTATTGGCATACTATTTGGTGCCCGGCAGACCACAGTTCATATGGCCAGACGTATTGTAGAAGGATGTTGTAGTGTGGCCTTCCTCATGCTAACAGGGTATAGAGGAGCAGGTTCATGCCTCTGCAGGAAATCCTGGTCCCTACCGCTTATATGTTGGAAGTCAGAGCCTTTGCCATGTTTGACACCAGCAGTTGTGTCAATAACGCAGTGAGTACTTGAGAAAACGTATCCACTGAGAAAACTGTATCAAATGTATCCCCAAAGAGACGACAATCTGAGGGAAAAACTCTCTGAAGGAATATTTAAAAGAGTGAAAAAAAGCTAGTGACACCACAAGAGATGAGCATGACACACTGAGAATACTGGCTGAAGAGAATGCATGGATTTTATGGAAACTGATGATGTTGATAAGAATCAAGTAAACTATTTGCAGAAAAAAGATTGCACGTGTGTGAAGTTCTACAGAAATGGAACTGTTCCATAATTGTATAGATGCAGAAACGCAAGTATACTAGGTAATCATAGAAGCTGGCAATATGTAGTGCGTAAACTACAGGCAAAGCCACCATTGTATAGGAAATGGACATCAGCGTCATGAATTTACTAAGCTTGGACCCATGGAGAGGAAAGACAGAGAATTGTGTCGCAACATGAATAAGCTGAGATCGTGGAAACGCCTGGCAAGGCTGTGTGGCCTGGCATAAAAACAGAAGCAGCCAAGGTCGGTTATCTTTTCTTGAAAGCAAAGAAAGAATTCCAAGCTTGCCAGGTTTTATTCATTTAAGACATTTAAATACTGCATAATGGACCAGAATTATGGTCTCTTGTCACGTGAGCTGAGGATGGAAATAGAGTTGTGCTTGGGGTCCTAGAACAACGATAGTGAGTGCCTGGACTCCCATAAATTCCCAGAGACAAGGATACTTTGCAAGGACAAGTTCAAAGACAATCTGCATGGCAGAAGGAATGGGTGATGAGAGATGTTGGGCTAATTGGGTAGGGAGGTAAGGTCAAGTCCACCTACTAGCACCTTGCTATGAGCTTACATGCTTCTAAGTGAACCAAATGTTTCAGACATGGCACAAGCATGCCAACCAATTGTTGGGAGCCGTGTAAAGAAGGTCCTTATAGTTTGAGAGCCAATGATAAACCATGTACTTAACAGTGTTGAAGAACATATGTTTTAGAGGGAGGCATAAATTGTCCACTTGACAGTAGTTCACAATTGCAGCCCTTATAGAAAGTATACTTAGATATTCCTCTTGAACCAATTATAATTGATTGTAGATTTTTCTTATTTGCCATGTAGCATGATGTCACTTCTGACATATTTTTAGTATGAAGTGTATGTTTTATGAGAAATCTGTTGAGAACTGAGCGTACGTCCGTTGATGTCCGTTGTAACCTCCCCGTTTTAGATAATTGTTAATAAAACAGCAACCTTTGCCATCTTCCTAAATTGGTTTGATTATTTGGACTCTGAGTTATTCTGTGAACCCCATCCATTGCATGCACATTGCTAAAGAACCATACGTTTAGGGGCATGATCAGTGCTCTGAAAAGAGTGCAAATAGTGTCCAGTGATGACCTTTTTAATGTTTCAAAATAGATATCTCCAGGGGTTCAAAGCAATAGCCAGCTCCGGAGAAGAACATTTTTTGCCTGTCCCAACTTTCACAGTCACACTTGATGACGGTTAGTGGCAAGAACTCACTAGCAATTTTAATCATCCATAATCTTACATCACATACCAGTATAATACCTGACTTTGATGCAACAAATTCCTGCAATCTGCATACGCGTATCTCAGGCAGGTAAGAAAAGCATGCATTACAATCTTAATGCTACATCAGAAACTCATGCCAAAGATTATTTGTATCATCTGGAAAATAAAGGACACACATTACCTGAAGATGATTCAAATACAGAGTACAATGAGCGATATCATTTGACAAACTTAGATAAATGTGCTTCTGGAGGTTGCATTGAATTATAGTGCAGAAAAGCTTGGTTCAACTCCGCAGAGCAGTCCTGCAAATACTTTCCATTGGTATGTCCCTAGAAACCTTTTAACTGTCTCGAGAATTGTTCAGAATAGAGGCATTCAATGGGGATTCTTAGAACTGTATTTTAAGTTCATATTAATGATACAAACTGTGTTGAAGAATTAAAATTCATCACACCAGGGAGATAAGTTTAATTAGTTTTCAGTGAATCACAAATGATGACAATTTTCCATGCGCTAGATAGGTGGCCGTCATAAAGCCGCTCTGCGCTTGTCAGGCACATTTGGACTAGCGCCACTGCTGATGGCATGACCAGTTCCGGCAGATGATTAACTTATTGGCAACCATCATTGGCAGACTCATGAAACACATATATGAGAAGAATGCGAGGCTAGTGGAAGAACTGGCATCAGGATCGATATAGTTGCATCAGCCAGGAGGAGTTAAGTCTCCTCGTGACGAGAAAGCACAAAGAGAGAAATTCAATGCCAGGAGTTGTTCTTTTCAGTATACATATATATATAGTTGAGTACATTTTTTAAAAACAGTCATCAACTTGTGTGCCGAGGAATTGTTGGCTAAAAAACTAATTATTCTAATATTGCTAGAAAAGATATAGGGGCAAGAATAGAAGGCTCACTGTAACAGATGGTTTTTATTATATAAAATGATGCAGGTAATTCTGTTTCTGAAAGGGAAATCTGTTAATCAGAGCCGTCTTTCATGAATGCTCCACGCCAAAATGAAAGTGCATTCATGTGCCTTGGCTGTAGCAGTCGCCAAATATCTACTACTGCAGTCTTGCGGTGGTATATGTCAGGTTCAAAGGTCTGATGTGCATCCCTAGACAGCTGCTGGAAAACAAAGTGACTCTATCTGTCTGCACCACTGATACAAATTATAATAATGAAATATCCTAGTCAGACTGGTTGTGCATTGAGCCTTAACTATACGGCCATACCTGGTTCTAGCATGGTGGCTGCTTGGATCATGCAATTATACAGCCACAGCTATTTGATAGCATTCTTGTGTCATCTCTGTGAGCAAGAAACAGCTATGAAAGGACAATGTATATTAGCCATTTGGTATGGATGTCACCACAACTGGCATATAGAACAATGGCCAGGATTCTGCCTCTTTGTTCCTACAGTGGAAGTCCAGCCTCTCCCTCCAGGGCACAGGAATCTTACCCAGGCGACCTCCTGAGAGCCAGTGTTACAAAGGCAACACCAACGTTAAGAAAAAGGCAAACTCACACCAGGGTGCTGACTACTGTCCCTTCAACGTCAGAAGGCATGGGAAGGGGCGGAGTAAAAGTAGCCAGAGGAGAGAGGGGTTTGACCACCTTGGCTTCTACTGGGTATCGCTACTACTTCTTCCCGCCTCCGATTTCCTACAATAATGCTCTCTAGGTGAGACAAAGAGCACTTGTTGCAACTGCCTGGATTAGACCTGTTACAGCCAGCTTGCTTTTGAATCAATCCCTTCTGACATTTGCCTTTATAAGGAGGAGGAACACACGCCTTCTTTGATTCATCTTTGGACTCTCAGGGCAAGAAAATGCATTCACAGGACCTCTGTTGGGAATACAGCTTATCCCAAATTCCTCTGCCAAAGAGGTGAAGACAGAAGGCATCCAAGGCAGAGGAAAGCTCTGCTCCCTAACACATCCCAAGGAACAGTGGGGGTGTACTGCTGTAGAAGAAGGCCTCTATGATGGATGTACTCATTTCAGGATCCTATTCGCTGAAGAAGAAAGACCCCCGGTATGTGCTAGCCAACTTCCTGAAGTGGAACAACAGAACAGAAGGATTCACCTTGTCCTGGAGACCCTAGACTGGGTCTCTCAGGAAACCAGAAGTCCAGAAACAGTTGCAATTCATTTTCCCTCCCTCCAGAGTGCTTTGCTGCAGATTGAGCATGCTCAACACACTTTGAGCCAACATTGGACCCAGAGTACTGCTTTTGGCACTCTATTCAACTTCAAACCACTTGTTGCGCTTCAACCCATTCAGATGGCAGTTTGACCCATTGAAACGGATCGACTCATCTCAACCTGATTGCGGGAACGACATTGTTAGAGCAACAGACTCAAGTGCTGTCTTGATTGCCGGAATTAATAATAAAGGGGTTACCTGTTTTTAATCCCTGGTTCTTCAAGTATATCAAGCAGACAATATGTAACAGTTTGAACCAGCGGATGGAGGATAAGATTATGTCACTCAGTTTATTCTAAAAGCATTTTTATTGATCATAGTACAAAACTACATATGTCTAAAATTGTGTATATCAAAATACATTTCCCAATTCATAATAACCAGCACACTAATCATGAACTCAAATACATGTACAATTTATACTCACACAATCAATTCTCTCAGTCATTCATTCATACCCACACTTTCAACACTAGCACTAACTCTTCTATATTGCAGAGTAACATAATCTAATTGTTAGAATATATTCCATACATTAAGTTTCTTTTTGAGACCCTATCATAGATTCAAGTGTCTATAACTGTTCATTATAATTTGGAGCAGTCCTTTTTCGTCGACACGTGTTTTGGTCATATGATCGGGCACTACAATTATGGCCCTTATTGTCTGACCTTCTACAGGATGTTTGGCAAAGGTCTTGTTGTTTCTTGCCTTATATGTACTGAGGTGAGCCACACCACCTCCACATGTATACTTTGGAGATGCAAGCAAAAGTAGAATGAACTTGATCCTTCACCAGGTCCTAGCAATGATGTTTTCACACTGGGCCAGATAACTGTAGGTGAATCTCTGTTACTGCTCGTGGTTTTCTTTGGGGTACAGTATTCTCAAAGGTACAGCAGGTCTGCTTTTATCCTTCCTTATTCTCCCAACCTGGGCAGATAGTTCTAGTTATTTCATCGTGAGAATGTCAGGTCTGATATTCATACTATATCAAATTTGCATGTTTTCTTGGTGTCCGAGTGCGCAAGAAATTATTTGCCGGAATAGTCTACAGACCTTATTATATAGCTGTGATTTCTACAGGGCGTCTACCATCTGTATTGGCTACGGTGACTAGCCTTCTTTCTCAAAAGAAACTTAATGTATGGAATATGTTGTAACAATTAGATTCTGTTACTCTGCAATATAGAAGAGATAGTGCTAGTGTTGAAAGTGTGGTAAAAATGCTTTTAGAATACATTGAATGAAATAATCTTGTCATCCTCCATCCGCTGGTTCAAATTGTTACATATTAATTGCCAGAAGCCATTCACTCTCCTGTCTCCAACACTGGCTCAATATAGCAGAGCCATTGTCTCGCCACTGACTCGACCGCTGTACCGAACCGATAGAAGCTATCGTCTACATTGTCTCGATGGCTGTCTCAACCAGCGGGAGCCCACACATTCAAACCAACTTGATGATGAGCACCATCGGTTTGATTTTCTTGACATAGGCTTGACCACAGGGAAAGCACCTAGAAGCCCAGCATGCACCATCGCACACCAAAGACAATATTTAAAGGCACTGTGAAGAGGCTGTGTGCCTCTAGTCCGCCTTTTGCCACCATAGTGATCTTTGAGTCCAGGTTGTACCATTTTCTACAAGAAAATAACCTTGGAATTTGCAAAGGTTGTTGCATAAACATCCCCGCCTATCAACCCAGAGTACCCTTTCACACAAAGTTCTGCATTCTTTGTGTCTCTTTTACAGGGTTTTGTTTTTAGTGTTTTTAATTATTTTGTTTGCATTGATTGTGTTTTTAAAGCGCCTGTATTTTTATAGAAACTTGATTGGACATTCTTTTATTTTGGAACCATTATTCTAACACTGTTATGGTTTGCTACTGTTGTCAGCTCCCACCCCTTCTGAAGACACAGCCTGTCCTTGGCCTGCGCTACCAAAGGAAACAGAAGAGGTATTCCTTTTGGGCTATTCCTGTTCCACCATTATGTTTGGGATCACTGCTGGTTTAGTCTTAGAGCGGGGTTGAGTAGGTGGTTTATCCACTACACACCCCTGTACTCCTGCAGAGCAGTAGTCATTTCATCACCCGAAAGGGGATTATTTTAAGCAAACACACAGACAGTTATGACCCTTTGTCCCCTGGGTGCTCAAACCAAATAACAGTAAGACTGATTACTTTACCAACTACCCTCCTGTCAGTATACATAGTGCTTTCCTTTCCTTCATGAAACTGTCTGTCCTCTGTGTTCCTTTACAGTGTGGGTTGTAATTTGTAGTGTGGTAGAACTGTCTGTTGCAATAATGATAAAGTATATATTTTTAATAAATCCTTGACTGGACAGTCCCTTTTATCATTGGGTAATAATTGAATTTTCGCTGTGTTGCAACTAACCAACGAGACACAACCTTGGGGAGATAAGCCTGCCGTTCTTTCCACGTTACCCATATTGGACTAGGAGGTTTATAATTGACTGGTGCTGGAAACTGTTTGGGTCCTTTCTGGTGTACTAGACGTGTGGGTCAGATTGATTGTTTAGAAATCGATATTCATCCCTGTGCCACTGGTGCCCTGGAAGTTGATTTGTCACACCAAGTCTTCACAGTGTTCCATGACCTTACAATGGAAATCTGCCTTAGGCCTCATTCCCATATTTGGTCAAAGAACTCCTCAGTGACTTGCAATATCATTACAGCATACTGTAGGGAATACTTTAACTCATATATTGCAAAATGTAATGGCATTCAGTGTAACTACTTGGAAGGATGAAGGGCCGAGTAAGCTCTACCAGGATTCAAACCTGTATCTTTGTCTTGAGCACAGATTTCTGAGGTAGCTCTTCGTGCTCTGAGCTATCTTGGGAGTGTATCACAGTACCCCTCAGTGATCTTGCTGTTGTTTGATCAGATAGGCCACTGTGATACACTGCCAAGACAGCACAGAGGGTTGATTGCTAAACCAGGCGGTTTATGGTAATAATACCGAATTTACAAATCGCGAAAAAATAAATCTCGAAAAAAAAGGCTGAAAAAAAAAGGTCGAATTTTTTTTTATGACGTTTTTTATTCGAAATGGGGGGGGTTCCCCCCAAACCCCCTTTTTTTACCATTTTTTTTTATCCCGGACCCCAAAATAAATATATAATTAAAAAAAAAAACTTTTTTTTTTCAGTCTTTTTTTTTCGACCTTATTGTTATTCGAGATTATTTTTTCAAGATTTTGACTGACCACCAAACCAGGCATCTGCATTCAAGGTGAAGACACAGATTTGAATCCTGGTAGAGCTGACTCAGCCCTTCATATTCCAAGTTGTTGCATTCAACACCATTACATATGGTACTATATCGGATAGCGTTACTTGTAGCGTACGACTGTGTAATGCGCAATTTTTTAGGCGTACCTGTTTGCAGAATGCAATTAACATGGGATTTATTCATTTCATTTATTCATTTCAGGAGTCATATTTACACCTTTGCCAAAACATAAACATTGCAAAAATGCACCAGGACCCTCACTTGGCAAAGATTGTTTCGTTTGTAAGCGTGCTAACATGTAGTTATCTTGCTGCTATTTGCACAACGTTCCGCATTATTCTTGTTTCTTTTGGTTATGTTGTTGCCAGGCTTGACCAATTCGTTTCAGCATTTGAGATTTTATTAGCCGTTCCGGTTGGAGGGAGGTTTATAATCTTACAGTCAAAGCTGTAGAATTGGAATTCACCCAAACACAACTACTTTCAAAACATATTTAGTTCTTTGTTTTTGACTGATTTTTAGTTGCAGTGATTCCTACTGTAGAATTGACCCCCTATTTACATTGCTGGAAGAAGGGCTTTGACCGTTCCTGGGAGTGCACCAGGAAAACTACATATGCCAGCAATGGTAGCTCAGGCACCCACTGACGCGCAGCCTGTTGTCGTCTGCTGGCACATTGAAGGCCCTACAGGCCTGCTACACTGCCGAGGTGGGACCGTTCTATCTCTTTTAGGAGTTCTTCTGCCTAAATACTATTCTATATCACCTGAAGAGACTTTAACCTGCTCTGTAAAGGCACCAGCTATGTCAGCACATTTCTGGACAGTCACAGGTCTCAAAGGTTGTCAGTGAATATATGGATTTAACAAAGCCAGATCTGGCCGCTTCTGCAGCTGTAGCCACCCGTGACCCCGCCACCTGCCTCGTTGTCAGAAGAAGGGGACACCCTCTTAACCGCAGTTACGGAGGGTAGCTCATGGGCAACGTGCTCGCCTTGGAAGCAAGACGACACAGAGCAACACAGGTTCGATTACCAGCTCCATGCATAGAAATCTCTGGGTATTAAGCGTGTTGTAAATAACCTATCATATCAACAGCAATGATTCATTTTGGAGCAGGGAGACATACAGAACTGTGGGTGCCTTTCCACACTACTGAGGCCAAGCGGATCCACAGCACAGGGCCACAGCCAGACACCTTTTCAATTAATGTACATCATTAGGCTACAGGATTTTATGTTAGCAAACAGATGAAAACTTGCTGCGCAAGAGGCAGAGGAAAGTAATTCTGCCTATAAAGAGTGGGTAGTTAAGGATAAGTGGCTGCCCAACACTTCTAAACTGGCAGAGGTTTCTGAACAGTCACAAAGCAACCCTCTGTCTGTGGCCTCTTGCAAAATGCGTCTTCAGTTGTAAAAAAACAACAACACATATCCGTACTTGATGTAAACATCGCTTAATTGTGTATGACAAAAACGTGGTTTGTGGAGCATTCTGAGCCAAAGACCCGCCCATTTTGGGGATGCCGGGTTGGGTGGGCCGGGGGCAGACAGAGGCACAGATGACCAGCGGTGCCCAGTAGGCAATGCCCCAAACTGGTTCTTGGCGGCAGGTGCTGGCCTTTGGCCTTTGGTGGGGACTTGACCAGGAGGGCACAGCGGCACTAAATCTATACATTAAAGGGGGTGGGCGCGCTAGAGATGGGTATCAGCCTTCATCTCTCCTCGGTTTTCCAGGCGGCCCTCCCCCCCATCGCTTCAACCCATGCCATCAACCACCTCGAAGGAATCTTAGACCCTTTTTCCATCGCACCCACCCTGACATTAGAATTCTGAGTTGGGGAGGGGGGCAGGCAGGTGGGGGACGACCATGGGACACTAAGCTGCCCGTTCTGGGGACACTGGGGCTGGAATGGTGTAGTGGGGAGGGCAAAGGACGCCCCCGATAGAGAATGGACTGCCAGCAGGGTGTCCCAATGGATAGGGGCCTGGAGGAGGCAGGATCATGAGGCAATTTGGGCCAGTGACAAGGGGTGTAGCTCCTGGTATCACCCACTGAGAGGGCATCGTGGGTGGTGGACAGAGGCCTCACCACCATGCATTGCCATGATGGCTGGAGTCATGGTCCACCTGAACCACCTGTCCGTAGGATATAATGTAATTTTGTGTGGTTATGATGTGTTGTTTGAGGGGAGTCACACTTTGGTGTTTTGCGGTTGATGTGTTGGTTGGTTTCAATAGTTTTCAATAAAATGTGGCCAGAGTGACATCTATACCGTAGTCATGTGTGTTCACTTATGCACCTGGCACTGCGCCCTGCTTAGCTCACACTTTATGCACAGAACGATCTGTGCCCAGATGACAAGAGGCAGAGTTGCAATTGTTTATAAAAACACAGTAAATGTTGTAAAGAACACCAGGGCAACCTGTAAGTGAGCTGCAATTTTGCATTAAAATACACTCTGAATTCTATATCTGTGGATATTCTAGCAGTATATCACCCACCCTCCAATGTGATATGATATATGATATGATATTGTGGGATACATCAACTAGCCCTGCAGAATTCCCCTACCTCACCAACCTACACTTCAGCAGTTACCAGCAGAATGGCTGCGCTGGCTCATCAGAGCGCCATTCCCTTGCATCAAAAACTTTTGCAGCTATAAAAATGATGGCTGTGCTGTCCTTGGTAAGCACCTATTGGGCAAGATGGAACATGGACCCCCCCCACCCGAGAAAGGCTGCCAGTGTGTTCCTTATGTGCACCAAAGAAAACAATTGATAAGCAGTGCTACTTTGCTGCTAGCTCAAAATTTCCCATTGAAAAAGGAAGTATTTTATATTTAAAGTGACTGCGCCTGATGCTTTTTTTTTCATCTGTTCAACAGTACACCATTGGTTCCAGTGAGACCCAGCTATGCCCTGCCATATTCAGGTAGTGCTCCAGCAAAAGAAAGCTCTTCTCACTGAATGACAGGCTGTGTCAGGCAAGATGAAATAACAAAGAAACTCCACTCTCAGCCATACAGAAAAACACTTGACTTTTTGCTACAAAATATCACAGATGAACTCTTCAAAAGAAGCCCCGTCTCTCTGTGCTTATGTCAGTTTCAGTGGACCTTTGACTTCAACAGATTGTTGTGTATGAGAAAATAACTAGGGCTACAAATAATGTTAGAACCTAGATGTAAGAGAAAAACCGCATTTGAAAGTGACATCCCAACTGAATTAACCCACGTGTAAAAAAGGTTACTTTTTGCAGACAAGAAAAATATCTTTTTAAAAGTGAAATGTTGAATTAGGCCTATCCTTGCATAGAAATGTGAGGGGGGCTTTGTTTGAAAACATATATAGGATGTTTTATTTCAACAGACTTGCTTCTGGTTCAGACAAAAATAACAAATTAAATAAATAAGTGCATTTACTGTGGAACCAGCAAGACAGGTTTTTCCTGGCCTGGCTTCAAAGGACATTTGCTTTCTGGAAACAGGATTTGCCTTCCCCCAAAGGGGCCAGCCCTTTGGAAACTACGAATGGACCAAGAGGAAGCATCTCACATGCTTGTCAGACTTTGTGTCTGTGCTTCTGCCTGATACAATGGATTTCTGGGACACTTAAGTGAGAAATTTCAAGTAGTTGCCAACCCCCTTCAAAGACAAACTCCAAGGCAGCACAGGGCTAAACTGACATTTGGTTGTGGCCTGGAAAGAAATTACCATATTTGGAAGACAAAGGCCAGCCCATCTGGCTAAAAAGACTATTTTAATTAATAAACGTTAAGACTGTTATTTCTGCAACCACACAACGCAGTAATGCAAAGGTTTTACAGTTTAAATGCAATTTTTGTGTCATTAAATTAAGACGTGGTAGCTTTCACTAGCAGGTTGGGCATGGAAATGGCAGAATATGGTATATTCTGAGGAAGGTGTATGTGGTGCCCCTTTGAAATTCAATACTAATATGCCTTGTGATAATAGGTATACATGTAGAAAATTATAGAATGTTAGATAAAACATTTCCCACTGAAAATGACGAAAGATTATTAAAAGGGTGAAACAAAGTCCTACAAACTTGGGAGTGGGAATATTATGCTCTGTGTGGAATATGTAATTTGCCAATAAGATTTGCGAAAGCACCACAACTGTAAACATGTGCAATTTATGTCAAAACTGATTTTTGGCTAAATGAACTCTGGGAGGACCCAGGCATAATAAACCCACACCATAAAACTCATGTCATGTCTCTAAAGTCCAACCGGCTGACAGGAAGGCGGTAACAATAAACCCTTACAAATCCAGTTGTTTAGAGGCATGTCCAGCCAATGCCTGCCCCCATGGTAAACCCTGTGATGTCACCCGCCTTCTAAAAGGGGGAAGCTCACAGAGACAAAGGACAGACTCTTCTGAATTTTCCAACTCCTATCCTGATATTCCACATTCACTCTGCAAGATTCCAGAATCTACTGCCAGGCCACAGCATTGCTGATCCTATCCAGGCAGAACCACCCTTCAGAACTAAACCCCATAACAAAATCCCACTTACTCAGGGATAAAGGGGGAAAAGCTGTGGTACCCTTTTTGAGAGTATCCTGTGACCAGACTGGCTTTGTGCCCGACTACCTGCATGCCGCTGTGCCGTGAGCAGACAGGCCCAGCTGTGTTCTGCTAGGAGAGCCCTGCTGTGGTGCTGTGACCAGATACTTTGAGTCCAGAATCCCGGTTGGCTGTCCCAAACTCCTTCACTGATTGTGAGTATCTCCCTATCCCATAGCAACACATAGTATACCCCAATTTGATACCTTGTCTTGGTTCCATTCTCTAAGTAATCCCAGCCGGTAGATTGTCAGCGCCGATGAAGACAACTAGCGGCGTTAAACAGGGGTGTATGGTTGCTGCGATTCTATTCAACCTGTATTTGGCAGATATGGGTGGAGCTTTCAATATTCCTGCAGCTTATCCATTAAAAATCTCCGAGGTGATCCTTGGGTGGTTGGCATATGCCGATGACCTCATCTTGCTTGATTACACACAAGCGGGACTTCAGCTGATGCTGGATGCGCTGAGTAGGTATTGCACTCTTAACGGTCTAGTGATCAATATTGACAAAAGCAAAGTGATGGTCTTCACAAAAAAACACTGCCCAAAAAAATATACGTGGCTCATGAATGGTCAAACCTTAGAACAGGTCAAAACCTATAAATATTTAGGGATAATCATAGATGACCACCTGACATGGTATGCCCATTGGACTGCTCTCCAAACTCGATGCAAAACCGCAACTAATGCTCTTAGCATATTTATTGGTAGGTATAGTGGCTACTCAATTTCAGCGGTATTGTGCATCTACATTGCTAAGATAAGATCTATAATATTGTATGCAATTATCATATGGGGACACAAATATGTTAAAATGGTTATGAAACTTGAAGCTTTTTTGCTACGTGAATTATTTCGTTTACCTCAATGTGTCAGTGTCGAATATCTTAATCTTGAATTTAATCTGACAGGCATATCTCATGTTTTCTTCAACCATTGTGTGCTAAACTATGAGAAGTTGTTACGCCTTAAGACCGAAACTATCACTAGTGCTTATGTTCATGCTTACTTACACTTAGTCAATGGTACCATGTTTGGAGTAATGGGTGAGTTATAAAAACTTCACAATAAGTGGGCCCGTCAACTGGCCATAGATGTCCAAATGAGTATACACTCCGTGAGGGTAACTTTAAAAAATGCTCTCAAAGAAGTTAGCTACGAACAACAGATAATTGATCTTGCAACTAAATCCAATAGTGCAATCTATTGCAATGAACGTATACTGCCTAGCCATATACCGAGATACATTAATGCCTATCCCAGCCCACGTATAGTGAGGCAATATCTACTATTGAAGTTTAATAGATCTGAAGCACTTGAAATTAAAGGCGCACATACACGTATCCCGCGAGAATGTCGCTACTGTCGTTTGTGCGGGATAGACATAATTGAGACGTTACACCATCTTCTCATTGTATGTGAAAGTCTACATGCACTTCGGCATAGACATATGATATCATACAATAATAACCTTACCCCTAATAAAAAATGAAAGTCTCTGGTCATTGTTTATGAGTGGTAATGATTTAAATCTAATGTACTTCCTGGTATTATTTTATACCAAAATTGTACAGATTTTACAGTGACAATATGGGATTACTGTAATATTTGATACAAATCACCTATGAACTAATGAATTATATAACCTGATATGATTTGGTTCCATTATTATTAGTGCCAATTACTGTTTGTTTTTAAAAATAAAATTGAAAATGTTTGATTTTAGAAATAACATGTAACGTGAATGGGATGAAATGATATATAAAACATTTGTTTTGTTATATGTATATCAATAAAAACTGAACTGAACTGAGCTAAGTAATCCCATCTATACCCTGATAACTTGTTGAAGATAGTCTGAATTCTCTGTGTGTTCTGATCCTTGATTTTCTAGTGTTAGCACAATTCTTTCGTTCATCTCTGTCATTTGTAAGTCCTTAGTACTATTTTGATTAAATAAATTAATTCTCCTGGAAAAGAGGCACACTGCGTGAAGGGTTACAAGTGCAACGTAACTTTTCTACTTCACGGGTGGCGTTTCTCTTTTCTAGCCACTAAATCTAGTTTAAGTGAAGCCTTCCCTTTTTAAACCGTTTTTCTCTGTTAACTGCTTTTATTTTTAAAACCGAATTTCCTTTCACATTGAAAATCTCATCCAGTTATTCAGCTAGAGTCACTCTTTCATTTTCATATTATCCCTGTGATGTGCATCTATCACCCAAACTAAAAACCGCATTCCAATTGTACCTATTTGACCTATTTTTCAAACTGTTTTGACCTTTAAACCTGTAAAAAGATGAAAAATGCAATTTTCCAACATGTGATTTGGCAGCACTGTGTTCTTACTTCCAAGTTGATTTTTGAACTGTATGCCCTTTGTTGAAACCTTGCCTTGTAGTTGCTAGTGTTCTTACATTCCTGATACTGTTAAAACTCATATTTAGCCCATTTATTCAACGGCACATGTAAATTAATTATTTACCAATTCTGAGTGTTATTTATGCAATTGCAAAGGTTTTAAAACCTGCTCCTTTCTATCCACTCAATACTTGATTAATAGGGGCTTGAGGGACGATTACAAGGGGAAATCTTAACTCAGGTGCTATCTACCAGAACAGTAAAATTGCTCCCATTCATCTGCGCTTTGGATATGTTATAGTAGAAGGTCAACTAAGTGGGTTTCATCATGTTACCTTGTAATTATCGCCCCATTGGTGATTGCTGCCCAATATTAAAAATGTGTGATTTTCTTTGAATACAAAATAAATATTGTACCGGCCTGGTTCATGGTCCATTGTGACACGGGGTATTTGTAAAAAGGGGTGTGAGACGGGTTAAGTGCCAGCTCAATCCGAATTCTAGGAAATAAAGAAAAAGTATTTTAATTGTGCGCTACCTCCTAGGCTAAGGGCAAGAGTCCTGGTCTGGTGTGTGATGCTCGATTGGAATCCTTAACACTATGGCATTTATAATGCGCCTATACACAAGTGTTTCAAGATTTTGATGATCTCTTAGCTCAACTCATTGCATTTGACTCCCTGTTGATAATGGTAAGCGATCTTAAGGGTTGGCTGCGTCTCACAAACAATGAGAATTCTAAAGCTTGTCTTGATTCACTGATCCATTTAGGCCCGCATCAGCCTGTACCTTCGCATGTTGCTGGATATACTTCGGACTGCATTTTTGACAATTCTGGCTCAGCTAAATCTGGAGATACTTTTTTTCTTCCCAGGACAGACCATGCAGGCACCACTTGTTATAATGAATCTCATTATGAATAGTAAGTCACTCTTGGTTGATAAGAGAGTGCAGATAGTGTGCAAGTGGGACCATGTCAATGTTGATCTGTTTTGCACTCTCTTTGTATCATTAGCTCACTCTATGGAGTTCAATACAGAAGAGAGGAATCTGATCCTTCACTGACTCTTGATACCTTCAATGATTCTGTTTTGGAGGTAGTCAGCCAATTTGCCCCAGCTTTCACTAGGCCATCAAGACAAGAGCAACACATTATTAGTCATCTGGTGTGAACCTGGAGAAGGAATTAAGAGCATTGTGCAAAGGTAGTATTTATGAGGAAACTCCATAATTATAAGGATGAATTGCAGGATAAGCCTAAGAGAAATATTATGCAGATCACACATGTGAGAGCCCAAACATAGCACTAAAGCAAATGCAATCCCTCTGACTCCCAATTGTCTAATTGTACCACTGCAGGCATTGTGTGATGACTCAGCAGTATTTATTTTAAAAAATGTCTCAAATGCTACGGGAATTGATAGTTTTTGAGCTTCTTAGGGACCCATATGTGTGTTCTGCCATCCGCATCAGACGATCTGGACTTTGAAATTGACTCGATTTCTTTTCAGCCGGTAACCCACAATTGGCTGTTGAAAATCACTGCATCCCAGCGTGCAACAGGATCATCTCATGGACTGTGCCCAGATAGAAATCTTAAGGAAGCCCGATCGGTAGAAATCTCAGATCTTTGTAAGATCACACACTGCTCTTTTGATTGCGGTCTGGCCCGCACTTCTTACAGCAGCAGTGATTACTGCCATGCTTAAGAAGCCAACTTGTGACCTATTTCTCAGCTTGTTGATTTCTAGCAAACTCATGGGGGAAGTGGAAACAGCGCAACTGCAGCCATTCTTAGAAGATTTAGGCAGGCTAAGGGTGCCCAGGCTGTTTCTTTCCTAGGGCATGGCACAGAATCACTAATCATGGCAGCTTTATTTGACATTAGATTGACAATCGATGGAGATGGAGTCAGGCCGCGAATTTTACTTAATCCTTTGGCAGCTTTCGATACGTCTACCACTCAGTGTTCTTAAGGAGATTATTTTTGCTTGTTCATCAGGGGTAAGGCATGGGCATGGCTCTGGTAATTTTCGACATGGAGAGTACAGCTGGTGGGCGCAGTCACACCATTTCAATCAGCACAAAGAAAGAACTCTGCCCAGCTCAGTCCCAAAAGGATTAGCCCTCCATCCTCTGCTGTTCAATATTCATGAAATCCTTGGCCAACCATATTCAAACATTTTACATTAAATTCTATACATATGTGGACCATACGCGAATATTGATTTTTCTGGGATGTACAAGTGAGAGTACAGAAACTCACTTGAAATGTTGCATGGAACAGGTCAGGGACTAGATGAACTTAAATTGTCTGTAGTTTAAAACACAGAAAACAGTTCTTCGTTGTAAACGCTGTACTCATACAATGCACAGGGCCTTTCCGTTAGATTGCAAGACAGGTACTCGGTTTACAGTGAAATGGTCTGATACCCATTGGCTTTCATCATTAGGACAAATCTCTGCCCTGTGTGCTGATGGTCAAGAACCTAGGAGTCTCGTTTGACTCCTGCCTTTTCTTTGAGGCCTAGATCAATATGTTTTTTATAACTTGTGTTTTTCCCATCTTAGGAGCCTAAAAGGATTCCTAGAATATTTGTTTTCCCATAGAGTTCAATTTGTCTAGAACCCTCGGATCTTCATTTGTCGGCCTACTTTCCATACTTCGGTTCCAGTATAAAAAGTGGGGTGGATGATCTTTCTCTGTCAAGGTGGCACCACTCTGGAATGCTCTGCCATACCACATTCACTCTCTGGAAACGCATTTGGAGCTCAGGCATGATGAAACTACCCATCGGTTCCCTAAATAATCTGTTTCAGCAAATGGGCCACTCGATTGCTTCTGCGCCTAGCTACCTTTCTTAAGTGATTGCTGTGTGGTATATCTACACATGCCTAGACACATATATAGAACTTGATTGTGTCCTTCTGGCAGTAAGTAGAGGGGCTTCACCTGTTGTGTTTCCTTGGCCATGGCTTTCTACCTGCCTTGGCACACCATGACACCGTGGAAGGGTCAAAGTCTGGCCATAGACAGGCTGTGTGTCCTTGAGCACTTTGCGTACAAGCTTAGGGTTTTGGTAACCAGGACATAAATGAAGAAACCAAAAGAATTGGGGGGGGTTTGCTTGCTTTTGAGGGAGCTTTTGCACGTTTTGCACATCTGGATTTCTGACACAACCACTCCCAAATCTTGTTCGAGGCCTAGGGAAGGAAAAAAGGGTTTTGCCATCTGTGTTTGTTTTCTTGGCGATAGCTTCAACATGCCCAGGCTAACCATGCAGTGAGTAATTTTCAGACATACCCGATTTGCACAGAGAACACTCTCTCTCCTTTTGGTGCTGTGCCTCACAGAATACAGTGGAGTCCCACGAGAAATGTGCTTCAATTATACACATAGCTCCTTCTCATGCCTTCAAGAGCATCTTATCTATCTCTCGCCCTCATCCCAAATGTCTACACAACTTTGCTACTCCCTACCACTACAACATGTTCTATCATACTCCTTAGCTTCTCTCACAGGCAAAGTGCTTTGACGCCCTAAACTATGGCAGGAGGCGCTACACAAATGCAGGATAGCATAACATACATGCAAACAGGTGTGTGCAGGCCTAGGAACGTGTGCATGCAAATTAAGAGGAACATTAAAATCAGAAAACAAAAAGTTGTCCAAGCTCTTCAGTAGCAACTTTGACTAACACTGAAAGACGTCCTGCTCGTCTGCTTTGCCACTGCTTCCACAAAAGACATATAGTGTGCCACCATCATCCCTAGTGAGATGCAAATGCTGGTGGACAAAATGTCCACTAGCGGGATCTGATTAAGGTAGAACATTGTGATGTAAATGGAGCTGTACAAGCAGTTACCAGTGAATTGCCCAGAAGATCACCAACATCTGTGGCTAGTAAGGCTACAGAATGGGTGAAGTGGCAATGACCTGGCTACACCAACACCCAATAAAAAAGGGTGCCAAGAGCTTTCCCCACCAGCAGCACAGAGATGACAGCAGTGACCACACAAGAGAGGTTTTAGGCAAGCTTCCTCCATGCTACATCAATATCCTCTGGAGGCATCGGCTCTATGCGAAATAAGAATGGCTTACTTTGATGTGACTATCCACATAACTGGCTTTCTCTATGGAATGCTAAGAAAGTTACTGCTCGATGTCCTTAGCCCATTCATTCATTTGGTAACCCAGCTTTGCAGAAGAAATTCCACTAGCACTCGGAGGCTAAATGGAAAGTGTCTGGTCCTTCCACAATGTTACAACCAGAGACTTACTATCCACAGAAAAGTCCCCTCCAATTCACCCTCAAGATATTCACTCATACATCCTCGGCTACTCACACCGGGACGTCATTTGGGGGTCGCCAGGGGTCGCATATGCGACCCCCGAGGTCTACCTTGCTACCCCTGTGTTCTCCCTTGCTACTGCAAAAAAAAAGGAAACAAGCATTTTTTTTTTATTCTTTTTTTTTTTTTACAAATGGAAGCTCCTTGGCTGTGGCTAGCACCATGTGGCTCTTTGTTTGGCTGGCTTACTTTGTTCAGGCCTCTTTAAAAAAAAGAAAAAAACTGGTGTTCCCCAAGTGTAACACTTTGTGCAGTGACCCTAAATCAGAAAGAATGGGAATAACAAATAATCTGTCTTTCTGGAATGCTGTACAATAATTGCTAGACTCATTAAAGGTTTATTCAAACACACTTCAGGGGGTGAGTCACCGATTTAGTCTGTTCTTAAAAACCTAAAATTCACAATGCAGACAAAAACTTCCCAAAAAGAATTTAGAGTAGAATAAGCATCCATTTCGGACCATGTGTTTTGATTTTTGCAAGTTGCAGTTAGCGTATGTTTTTTTTTCTGCTGTTGTCTCTGTTACGATCATCACAAGATTCATCTGAGTGTCCTCGCTCACTTGACAAAATCCTTGTTTTTAAAAGCTTGGGTACAGTGTAGAAATGTTTGACCAAAGCACATAAAGTGGTCCTTGATTTCATTGTGCCACAAATAAATGCGTTGTTGTAACATGTCTATCGTTCCTATCTCCCTGGCATGCTGTTCAGGATGTTTGTTTTCATGTATCAGGTAAAGAGTGTCCAGAGTACGGGATGCTGTGTGAGTGCGCTGCATTCGCCGTGCTAATATGAATTATGAACCCTCCCAATGGTATGAAGCCTGAAAAGTAGATCCATGCAGACTTGACATGTGGCCAACTTTGCACCAGACCTGCAGATGAACGGGCCTGCTGTTAAATCTTGGTTACCAGTTTATTGGTATTCGCTACAGAGTGTAATTTGCTTTTTTGACTTTGAGATCATTCAGACATGTAATTGCTCATTTTACTATTGCCAATTAATTAGCTCTAGCCAGTATGATCGCTCATTGGGTTGAGTGCTCGCTGCTGCTGTGTGTGTGTGATCTGCAGGTTGCAGATATGAATCCCAGCAAGGACAACTCAGCCTTTCATCCTTCTGACTTTGATAAATGAATAACAACACAGGTTAGGTGATCTTTTATGTGTATTTGTTGTATATAAAGCACTTAAGCAGAAGTGCTATATAATAATAACACATCATTATCAGTTGGCCTTGGATGTTTGCTCATATACACAGTAATTTTGTAATATGGGCCAATACACACTGATATTAACGATACATATGGTGATCCATTCTTGTATGAAATGTATATCACATTACGGTGATATTGTAACCATATTTTTACTAGTGTACTTAGGAACAATACTATGTGATGCCACTTCCTGTTTTGTCAAGGGGTGAAAGGCCATGTTCCATCGCTTCCCGTGATGCCACCTCGGGGTGTGATCAAATGACATCACTTCCTGTGATGTCATCAGAGATCAATGGTATTGTGATGTCACTTCCGCTATCCTGCCATGTTGGTGAAATGACGTCCTTCTGCTCGCAGTTAACCCCTTGCAGCATGTACATGGGCAAAGAAATCTGTTCTCAAAAGTTTGAGTCTGCACACAGAGGCACAGGAGGACGTTCGGGTGATAATGCACACGTGTCAAATGAAACTTTGGCAGTGACAGAGTTCAACACACAGGAGTCTCTGTGAAGACGTGTCACAGATGCTTTCGTCATCAACGTATGCAGAGCCAAGACATGTCGTATGTAGCCACGTGCTTTGGATGTATGACAGCAGCTGGTATTATTGTGATGGATAGTGAATTTAAAGACATACACCAGCCATTGCCTGGTGTGGAGTGAATCTTTCAGCACAGTGCGTGTGCTGTTGCACGACATTCTCTGTGTAGAGCACACAGGCGTCACGCAGTCTGCTTCAAATCAGAGATTGACTTTTCAAACTGCTGTAGGTTTAGGCTGGGTTGGCAACTACAGCGCAAAGGCCGCATGATTTGCTGGGGATGGGGCACTGTAGTTAGTCTATTCTTGCAGTGCAGCTGAAACCCTCTGAGTATGTCCGTCTTGTGTGTCACGTGCTCGCTGGTATCATCTACGTGGCCAGTGGAGATTTGAAGGGCAAGAAGCGGCTTCCTGTGGTTCTATTGTACTGCTATGGATTCCCATATTAGGCATTATTACAGAACCATAACTCATACTTGGGCGCTCTTAAACACAATTTACTTGATGTATAAGCACCTTACAAATGCACAATCAAGAAATGAATACATATTAATGTAATGGCAACATAAAAGCCCAAGGGTTCCTTAAATTAAGGGGTGTGCCTTTCCTAAGACACCCACACACCATTGCCCTGAACAATGTTGTGTTTGTATCTTTTGGAATTTGGTGGTGGCTAGCCAGACAGGGATACATGGATGGGCCTAGGTGGATGACTAGGGATATTTTTGCCAGCCAATAACTAAGCAGCCTGAGGCATAATGGGAGATCTACTGAGGCCTATTTTCAACAGCAGATCACAAAGGCTGCCCAGCAAGTCAGCTGGCAGCAAAGAGCCTTATTCATCCTATATCTACTATGACCTTCAGAGTACCGGAGATGCAAGTGTAATATAAACCATTAGTACGCTGTACCACTAGTTCTTTTCATTTTTACAGAGCATACCTTTAGTTCCAAGGCTCAAGAAATGCACTTGGCTGCTTTTTCCTTCTCATGGGCCAAATATAGAGTTCAGGCCGGACATTCAAGCACTGCCAGTTTCCCAAGTCAGAGCAAGGCAGAAAAACTCACAGTGTCCGTGGCTCTGCAGGTGGTTAAGGTACTCAGGATGCCAACACATTTCTTTTATCAGTGGCAGAGCCTTTCATATGCATGATGGGACATTTTCAACCCAAAGAGCACGCAAAGCACCAGTTACCTTGCAAATATGCGCTAGTTAAAGTGAGCAACACAAAGCACCCGTTTAAAGATTTGTTTACATCCATGATGCCTACTATCTGGATGTGCAAAACAATAAAGGTGCTTGAAGTCACTAATCAAATGTTTTCAACATCAAGCCTAACAACGTGCTGGAAGTTTGCGACAAAGAATCTGCATAGTTTATTACACAACTTCCTTCATTCTGAGTCTTAAATCACTGAATGTACTGTGGGGTTAACTAGATTCTTCAGTTTGGCATTTTATTGCATTCTGGGACTTATAGTTTACCATTCAGGATGTGAAAATTAAAGCCATAACGATATTATTTTATCTTAACCTGTTGCTATAAGTATTTACATCTTGTCATGTGGCTTTATTTTGCAGTTCGTTTTTTTGAAAGTAAACTCCATAAGACATTATTCCTGTAGACCTTCAAATCCAACTATTTGAGCCAAGGTTTGTGGTCCTACTCACCGCCCCGCCCCACACTCGACATCCCCCCAGCCATCCTGGCCCTCTGTCCTACCATTCCACTCCTTCCTTTTTGGATGCAGCCAGAGCGCACCACTAGTTCTTTTTTCCACTTCCACCCCTGCAGAGTAACGTTTCCGAAACACGTGTCTTAAAGGCTTCAGATCAGAGGTGCAATGGCAACCTGATGACAAGAACAGTGATGCTGTGACCGTCTGCTGGGCCTTAAAGGCAGGCAGCAGTCAGGGCTGAGAGGAAGAGCACACCCGCCACTCAATGCCATGCCTCAGAACTGAGTGCAACAGGGACATTGCTCGAGGCAGCCATCTTGTGAAACACGGCTGGCGGGCTGATTGGCAAGAATCAGCATGTCCAGCTTGAATGATAGGGGCTTCAGAGTGTAGGGGGCGTGTGCCGGGGTGAGGAGGACAATCACAATAAGGCACGGAGTGGCATGTGATGCCACATTCAGCAGGTAGAAAGAGCAGGCCCAGACACACTAACCCCACTATCCTTCTAGAAAGTGCCTGTGCCTTCAAGGGATCAGCCTATATATCCATTAAGCCCTAGACGAAGCAGGTGATGGAGCCACATACAAACAACGTTATGCCCAGAGCCGGCTCAAGGGGCGATGAAGTGGTGCAGTGGCACAGGGGCACTGCAGATGAAATGGCACCGCCAGCTCACACACTGTAAAGTGTTAGATACATTAGATGACATTTTACAGTGGGTGAGCTGTGGCACCCTTTATCTGCAGCACCCTGACCTAAAGTGTCAGTCAATGACATTCCACTAGTTAGTAACTCACTAATAGAAAGTCATTGTCTAGCCCTTTACATGACAGTGAGGGACAGAGGCGCAGCGCCTATTCCAGAATCACGCCGTGACTTTGCATTCTGGTATTTGTTTGTAGTCTAGGAGGGGGGGTGGTGGAGGGGGGAGCCCAAATATCGTGTACAGGACGCTGGAAGGCGTGGGGCATGGCACTGTTTACGCCTGACCACCAAAAGTCCCCCAGCAAAACAGTCAAAAGGTGTATTAATGGTGAACTAAAGGAGGTTATCTTCCATCATCATACGACTGTTGCTGGTGACTGTCTGTCAGTCCATTGCATTCCTGAAAGAGGAAGCAGTGCACATTCAGTATAAAGAGGCGGGCCTACTTTTTCCCACATGCCAGGATGCCCTGCTGATGGCGAGGTGGACTGCCGCCACCAGCCCCTGTAAGTCGTGGCCTAGGGAGAGGGTGAGTTCTGCTGTGGTCCAGGGAAGGTAGAATGTTGCCACATGGTACATCACGGTGCTGCCCAGATATTGTATCTGGACATTTTAAGAAGGGGAGTTGGCGGGGTTGTTGGGGGAAGTGCCATCCCTTGACCGCCACTGTGCTGAGATCGCTGCCCACGTGCCTCTTTCCGACTGCTGGCAAGCCCCATGCGCATGGTTCGAGCCTGATCTAAAAATTGGTCATGCTGCTCAAAGCAGGTGGCATCCTTTGTGGCAAATTGTCCTGTGGTGCTGGTGCGGGCTGGGCTGGTGACTTTATGGTCAGTTAGGCTGACCAATAAAGTTAATATCTAAACTCGGCAGGTGTTGCCTGCCAGGTAGACCTGAATTTTCCAAGAGTCAGAATCCTTGAAAAAAAGTGAACGATGTCAGCAATTGTGTTTTCTATTGGGAGCACTCCAAGGCAATCACACATTCTGTAGTGATAAGTCTTAGACACGCCTGACCCTACTTGTGAAGGAATCGGGAGTCTGGAGGTAAGCTCATACCACACATACCACATGGTCCCACCACTACGTGATGTGTGCCTAATTTATGGAACATGTAATATCCATTTGGTCGTTGACATGCCAAGACTGCGCGTCCACCACATTACTTGATCACTTCGACATAGACTGGCATTTGCTTTGCAAGAGGCAATGGCCTCCAAAGCTTCCGATATGGTTAGTCATCCTAGCTGCAAACCTGTCTGGTGTGTTCTGGACTGGGGCGGTCCCAGTAGTGATGCACCTGAGCTCTGGGCTGAGAATCCTCTCCCACTGTAATCAAGTTTGGTTGATAAGACAAGCATGCAACCAATTTTGAGATGGGGATACAATTATTGTTTTCGGGTCACTGGGACAGTCTAAGAAAGTGTCAACGATCACTGCTCTCAACCCCACATCTCCAGTGCAAAATAAATCCACAAGCCCATGGGATGTCTCAAAATAGCTGTACATACCACAGCCGCGCCCCACGCTCTTCTGCCAACAATGGCAACATTGATTATGGAAAGGAATAAATGGGATTATGCATGCATGATAGCCTGCAAGACCCATATGAAATACTTTGAGAAACTTTATTACAGGATAGTTGTGACATCATTACCGACCTGTAACAAAACAAATGCATGACTGCCGCTCTGCAATCAGTTATTACAGTGGGGTAGTGAGGCGACCATGCCTGCTGCTTGAGCCATCACAGAGTGGGTTCTAACTCCCCTCTCCCTTCCCTCCCCAGAGCGCTAACTGAAAGCCAGGGCTATTATGTTCTTGTGAAATACATTCCTGAGACACTTTAGAGACATTCCTTTATGAATGAGGGGAGGATCATGGTTGTTTGTTTTTGTATTTCCTGCTGGAGCTTAACACAGGAGACCAAGAATCCATCTGCACCTTATCACTTATTAGAATCCATCTGCACCATATCACTTCTTAGAATCCATCTGCACCTTATCACTTCTTAGAATCCATCTGCACTTATCACTTCTTAGAATCCATCTGCACCTTATCACTTCTTAGAATCCATCTGCACTTATCACTTCTTAGAATCCATCTGCACCTTATCACTTCTTAGAATCCATCTGCACCTTATCACTTCTTAGAATCCATCTGCACTTATCACTTCTTAGAATCCATCTGCACCTTATCACTTCTTAGACTCCATCTGCACCTTATCACTTCTTAGAATCCATCTGCACCATATCACTTCTTAGAATCCATCTGCACCTTATCACTTCTTAGAATCCATCTGCACCTTATCACTTCTTAGAATCCATCTGCGCCATATCACTTCTTAGAATCCATCTGCACCTTAATCGCAATCCATCTGCACCTTATCACTTCTTAGAATCCATCTGCACCATATCACTTCTTAGAATCCATCTGCACCATATCACTTCTTAGAATCCATCTGCACCATATCACTTCTTAGAATCCATCTGCACCTTATCACTTCTTAGAATCCATCTGCACTTATCACTCCTTAGAATCCATCTGCACCTTATCACTTCTTAGAATCCATCTGCACTTATCACTTCTTAGAATCCATCTGCACCTTATCACTTCTTAGACTCCATCTGCACCTTATCACTTCTTAGAATCCATCTGCACCTTATCACTTCTTAGAATCCATTGCAATCCATCTGCACCTTATCACTTCTTAGAATCCATCTGCACCATATCACTTCTTAGAATCCATCTGCACCTTATCACTTCTTAGAATCCATTGCAATCCATCTGCACCTTATCACTTCTTAGAATCCATCTGCACCATATCACTTCTTAGAATCCATCTGCACCTTATCACTTCTTAGAATCCATCTGCACCATATCACTTCTTAGAATCCATCTGCACCTTATCACTTCTTAGAATCCATTGCAATCCATCTGCACCTTATCACTTCTTAGAATCCATCTGCACCATATCACTTCTTAGAATCCATCTGCACCTTATCACTTCTTAGAATCCATTGCAATCCATCTGCACCTTATCACTTCTTAGAATCCATCTGCACCATATCACTTCTTAGAATCCATCTGCACCTTATCACTTCTTAGAATCCATTGCAATCCATCTGCACCTTATCACTTCTTAGAATCCATTGCAATCCATCTGCACCTTATCACTTCTTAGAATCCATCTGCACCATATCACTTCTTAGAATCCATCTGCACCTTATCACTTCTTAGAATCCATTGCAATCCATCTGCACCTTATCACTTCTTAGAATCCATCTGCACCTTATCACTTCTTAGAATCCATCTGCACCTTATCACTTATTAGATTCCCTCTGCACCGTATCTCTTATTCTAAATCACAAACCGCTTGTAAATGGCTGGTATTAAACTGCACTAAATTGTCCCTTGGTATTTTTGGTATCGTGTTATTTTAAGGTGCACTAACAAAGCATCCATTGATAAGCATCAAAGGTGTAGTAACACTTTAGTAAGGACTAACTCATTGCTCATTGTTGTATAAGGTACATAGAACTACTGGCTCTGGGGTCCTCCTGTACAGAAGGAGCGACTCGCCGGTGATCCAAAAGTGTTAAAGGAGTCCCACGTGCTCGCAACGAGACCAAATTGTTGGCACCCCAAATGATCCCCTTTTCATGTGCATTTTGCATACAGCTCTCCCTAACGTGCAATCGGTGCACCGAGCGCATTTCACAGGTGGGAAATAGACACACTTAAAGAGACACAGTGACTGAGGATCATTGGTGGCTTCACAGCTTCTAGTAGACACAACTAAGTGGGTTTCCTGCTTTAGCAGTTGTGAATCACTCATTCGGTATAGAGTGACCCCCAGAGCGAGTCACAATGTGTTTATTACACAGTGTGCCATTAGTTATAAATAACTAAAGTGTTGTTACACCTTTGCCTAATTAGTTACTCATTAGTAAGCTGTTCTTATGCTGTTGTTGCATATTAATTGTGCATTCGTCATTGCATTGTTGGCCAAGCAGATTCTATATTCATTTTATGTATCACCATCTGGAAGATCTCTTGCATAAGAGCTCGGTCCGTAATCTTTGGCTTTTCAGCTGCTTTACACTACACCTCCCATGATCCCACAGCATGGACTATGCTGGCTAGAGTTGGTGGGATTTGCAGTCCAAAACATCTGGAGAGGCAACGGTTACAGACCTTGCAAAACAGTACCCAAAAGAGAGAGTATTAAAGAAGGGGATGGTGTGGCCCTTTATTATGAGGTAGCAAATGACTGTGCCTTATTCAAAAAGGATATTTACGAGTTGCCTTAGAATTCCTTACTTCTCTGTTTGGGTATCCAGTGATAATGTTGCTGTGAAAATGGCAGCCAGGTGGTGACATTTGCCTAAAAATGCACCCTTCAGACAAACACTTTTGGCACACCCCTATTCGGCACGGTCAGTTGACCGTGGGCAGGTTTGGCCGACTTGTTAGGCGCGACCAGTCTGGCGCAGGGATCTATTTGGCCCCAGCACGTTTTGCCACAGCAGTTCAAGGATTCTAATTAGATCCAAAAAAATAAAGTATTGATGCTGTCTATAACCCGGACTGATGAGATGACCACTAGGTTATCGAGATCTTGTCAATCTTAAAATCATATGTTACTTCTTTTAACGTGGATCATTTTGAATAAGTTATGCTTAATATAAATATCTTGAGATACTATGCCGCATTCCCCAATTGTGGTCTCTTACTAATGTAGATCTTACAAGGATTTCACTAGCAGGAGACAACAATCACAGAATGATTTGTTACGTGCCATCGGAAGCAATTTTGAAATATATTTGGGCAAATAGGGCGGAGCTGAAAGAACAAGGTTTTCCCTATTTAAGTTTGGTAACGAACAAAGCGCAAATTCATCTCATACTCATGGCAATCGGCAGGCCAAAGTGGTACCAATTCTTCTGAAACTAAAAACAATTGCAAAGATCAGAATCAAATAATTACACAACTTTTAGGATTGGCAGGGAATAATAAAGATATGTCATGGCTTGAACCCATGCTAAGAATGATTGTAAGTTCGAACACCCCATCACAGTCACTCTAGCCACCTATAGAAGGGAAATATAACGTCATCTCCTGGAACTCATGTGGTTTTCGTAATTTTCAGAATTGCTTTAGTTCACTATCGGTGGTTAAGTATCCCTGTATTCTCTTATTACAAGAAACTATGAAAATGGAGGCATTAACTGTTGCTGACTACAGAACATTTTGCTCTCCTGAGACCAGGGTCAATGGCTGTCGACCGTCTGGCAGATTAGCAATCGCTGTTAACAATAATATCAGATGCCACACGCAACTTGTTTGGGAATCAAGCAACCTCTTGTGCATTATATTCAATTCTACGAACATAAAATCGAAGCCATTTATGATAGTAAACTTGTATTGGAATCCTGTGTCATAAGCCAATCAACACCCTATTTGAGGAATTAGATAATTGCCTTGAAACACTCCTTTTACAAAGGGACGAGTGTGATGTTATTATCGGAGGTGACTTTAACTCTGAATGGTACCAGGGGATGACTGATTCCTGGACAGGTTCACTGCTAGCGGAGAGAAGAGGGAACTTATAGAAATCATATCTCCAGGACTGGGATATTGATATTGTTGATTATGATGTGCATGGACCCAATTTTACCTGGAACAGAGAGGGTAGCACCTCTATGATTGACTACATATGCCTATGCCATAGTATTAGCCACTTAGCGAGTTCTGTAACAATTTACCCTATAAAATACGGTGATCATGCACCCTTATCAATAACTCTTCAACTGGACCATTCTCTACGAGATGTTGTCCCAGATTTAGCATTCCCTGAGTTACATCGTTCTACCTTGTCGCTTCGATTGGACATGGGTTTATGTAAGCGCTTTACGACATATGTATCCAATGGTGTCACTCTAAATCATCACATGACAGCTGCAGAAAACGAAGTGATGTATGTTAGCGCTATAAATCAGGCATTAAATCACTTTCTGACAAAAGCTGTAACCAAGATTAATCATCCCCATTGCTATGATCCGGAAAGTAAAATATTGAAAAGGGGGAAGAACAGCGACTTGAGGAATCTGAAAAAGAAATCAACGCTATGCAGCTAATTATCATACACTGCGGAAACGTATATTGTTGAAGTATAAGAACAAGATGAGGGAAATTTGTGTATGGAACTACAATAAAACTAATTGTGCATTAATTAAGGCCATCTGTAGGCATAATACACGGACCGTTTGGCAAACTATTAAGAGTACCAACTTTGGAAATATGGTCCCTTCTGCTAGTCTTATCCCTGCACAGACCTGGCATGAATACATTTCAGCAAAATTTAAAATTCCAGGTGCATTTCAAACTTCAACCTTTGTAACAAAAAGCTATAAAGAATTGGGCCGCCTCAATGGTCTCTGGATGACATAAGGTGGGCAATTAGCAAACTATCCTTTTCAAAATCTGCTGGACCTGATGGGATCCCTCCTTGTGTCTTTAAATCTGACCCTAGGGTATGGGCTGATATTTTGAAATCCAAATTCGAATTGATCATATCGTCTGGAAAAATTCCTCAGGGATGGACCACTTTGAATATTATTCCCATTTACAAAAAAGGGGACCCTGCACTACCAGTAAATTATCGTCCAATTTCTTTAATAAACACAGAAGCAAAGATCTTTTCAATATTGCTTCTTTATGATTTGGAACAGCACATTAGTCAACATGCTCTTTATTCCAAATTCCAAACCGGTTTTAGGAAATCAATGAGCACAACTTTAAACGGCACAATTTTATCTCACATACATTTGGGTATGAAATGTAAAGATCCCCGTCCCATTTATATGGCGCTAATTGATAAGTCTGCGGCTTTTGATTCTGTTGTCCGGAACATCTTATGGCACAAATTGGAATAATTAGGCACCCCTTCAATGCTAATTTATTAGCTTGTTCAATTACACACAGATACATCTTACAAAATACAAATTACTAAAGATGGAGCAACTACGGATCCAATTAAAACATTCTTGGGTCTCAAGCAGGGATGTAATCTCGCGGCTACTCTTTTTAATCTGTATATTTCTGATTTGGATCATTTGTGGTGGGAGCTAAACCCTTTTTCAATTAAACTAGGAATACTCCCACTGCAATGGCTTGCTTTTGCTGATGATCTCATTTTTTGGCCCTACCTCATCAGGACTTCAAAACAAATTGAATCTGTTTGACATCTTTGCAAGAGAGCACAAGTTGAGCCCCAATCCAGCTAAAACTGCAATAATGACCTTTGGTTTAATGAATAGAAAAAAAAGCATTTCCAATGGCAAATATTGAAAACACTGATTCTGCTTATCGATGAAACCATCTATTTGGGATATTATATATCGCATAGGAATTCGATGAAGCTATGGGTTGCCCAATTGAACTTGAGAGCTAGACTACTTCTCTTGCAGTTAAAAATAATTGTGCCCAAATAATGTAAATTCTCCTTGGTGCCCTTGTTAGATTTTTTCAACTTAAAGGTGGAAAGTGTACTTTTGTATTCGATGGATGTTTGTTTATTGAATATGAACACATACCTTGACTCGTTACAGGGTCGTTTATTGAAATCGGCATTACACCTACCCTTGTCTTTACCAAACAGCCTACTCAGACACAAGTTTGGATTGATTGCGCTGTCCACCAGAAGGAAATGGAGGCAATTATCAAACTATGCAAAAATGATAATGCCTTCTAATAACTCATTATATCAGGACTTGGAGAGCAATCTATAATTGAAGAATGTTGTCCCGTTAAATTCATACCAAGATGAAATGCAAAAATGTCTATCTGAGGTTAACATTACCTCTGCTGATCTATGTTTAAGAGCTGGGTATGCTAAAAAGAAAATAATTGAACATGACTGGTGTCGGACTGTACAAGAGATGAGTAATTTTAAAATGCATTTTGAATATGCTAAATTTCCAACAAAAAGAAGTCCACGGTACTCTTACTTGGAATCCTTTCCATGTAGATCTATTAGATCAGTTTATATGAGGTTTATAATGAACCTATTTCATACAAGAGAAAGAACATCTCATAGGAATAAGGGTACAGATGAGGCAATTATTCTCAAATGTCGCTTTCCATTTGTGAGGAACTGGTGGACACGTTGAAACACCTAGTGTTAGCCTGTAGCCACTTCAAAATACAAAGAACTAATTAACTCATGAAATTTGTAAACATTCAATTAGAAGATTGCTTGGAAGTCTTTTGGGCCAGAATGATGAATGGTAATTATCGGCCTTTGATTTTTGCACTAGGATGGTTTCTGAAGCATATTGAAAAGGAACTAGGAAATAATGCATGGTGATTATTAGTAAGATGTTTTTGGAGATATTTTTATGTATGAAGTTACTTTTGTATGATTTTCAAAAATTTTGTTTTAAAATGTATGTAAATAATTTTTCTTCTTTTGATATTTGTGTAAATGTTCATTTGTGAACGATGGACAAATAAAAATAAAAAACATATATAAATAAGCAACTGTTGCAGATGCAATTGATAAGATCTCTATGGCCTTGCGGTTAACTTTTCAGTTTCGTATTTCTGCAGGCCAGGGGTCACCACCGCCCTAAACCTATATCATTTTTATTTTAAATTAGCATTGCAATGCAATGTTAATTAAACTTGCGCTGAACTGACCGCGCAGAAGAGGTCGCGTCCAACTGGCTCCTGCAGCGAAACATCCGTGCAAAATTGGCCCACGCCGAAATGTCCTGCTCCAAACACTTTCCCCAAATATTCTACGATCGGAGGTAATAATATATAAGTATGCCCCTCCTAGAATTTTAGGGGGGAGGAAAAAAGTCACCCACCTGGCGACTTTTACACGGGAACATTATCACATGGAAGCTCTAATCGGCCACAGAGCTCCTCTGCGGCTACTAATGTCCTTATAGCGTACGGTTGGGGGTACTTTAGGATACATATTCCACTTCATGCCGGGTTTCAGTCTCCATCTTTTAAGGGCTGCAACCCTTGGGGTATTATTTCCTTGCTGACTTGTGCTCAGTTTGTGGGCTGGAAGGATGAAGTGTTGGGACAGCCGTGCCGGTCATCTGCTGAGTGAACTTGTCAGCCTTATGCGACATCGGGCCTGATTTACACAGCGTTTTCCAACGGGGAAATCCCATTGAAAAATGCATTGTGAATCGGTTCATTGTGTTATGCATTGTTTAACGTATGTACTAAAAACAGGGAGAATCAGTCCAAGGCTACTTGTTCTACATACGCACGGGGCATTGAACAGGGTGGCGGGAAAGACCGGGAGCGATCATCAGAAATAGGAATGACGCAATGAAAGGAATTACGCATTCACCGGTTGACTTCCCCGCTCCTTTTTTTATAAGATCACGATGGTGTGGGCAACAGCTGCATCACTTAATTTTGTGAAAAGGCCACATGCGCACTTACAATGCACTCGTATTGCCTCCATTGGGCCCCTATCCTGCCTGGCCTCATACCAGCTGGGGTTGGCATTAACTGAAGCATGTGCTCATTGATTTTGTTTAATTTTGCCTAGTGTGATGCTAATTCGATTAAAATAGGAACGTCCTAGTTTGAAAAACAGGGCATATTCTTTGAATGTTTAAGACGAGGACTGCCCTGTGAGAAAGGAAGGCAAGGCTTGATAGTCTGAGGACACGGGCACTCCTCACTGGAGTCAGTCTGGATGAGTGCGCGTGCGCCCTAAAATACCTCAGACGGTTTGCCCAATGAGCTTCAAGCTGCTCACAGTGTCGGTGTACGTCCTGCACGTTACTCACAGTGTCCACAGGCTACTGACAGTGTCTGTCTACACTGCGGTGTCTGCCCAAGCGCCTCACATTCTTCACGCTCTCTGTCTGTGTACCTCAAGCTCCTCATTGTGTCCGCCGACTGCCTCTAGGTGTATCCTTGGGCTCAAGCTCCTCACAGTGTCTACACAGTCTCACAAGCTACGCACAGAGTCTACACAGGCCCACAAGCTACTCACAGCCTCGGTCTGTGTGCCTTAAGCCACCCTGCGCTGTCTACCGAGGTGCTGCCAGCTTCCCATGGCGTCTTTCCATGTGGCCCAACACTCCTCACACTGACTGTCTTTAAGACCCACTCTAGCACGCAGTCTTCCCATGCACCTCAAACTCCTCCCACTGATTTCCCACATGCACTATGCTCCTCAAAATTGATTGGCCAAGTGCTGCTAGCCCATCGCCATGCCTGTCCATGTGACCCGCGTCTGCTCAATCCGTTGAGAGTGAGCTGTAAATGCAGCCCCTCCTTCACCCAGGCAATGACTGCACAGGTCAATACTTCTCTTGATTGTAATTTAGGCTGAATGCTCATCTGTCTGGGTGTTTAATCATTATGCAGCCAGTAAATAACATTTTTGATCTTTTGCACGCAATTGCAAGTTACAGATACGACACCCACTTGCCATGTAAGAGCGCTAAGAGCAGGAACGTCATTTGGGGGTTCCCAGGGAGGGCAACTGCGACCCTTGAGCTCTCCCTTGCAACCCCTGTGGTCTCCCTTGATCCCCTAAAAAAATATTTGAAAAAACTTTTTTAAAACATGTTTTTATTTTTTAAATGGAAGCTCCTGGGCTGTGGCCAGCACCGTGTGGCTCTTTGTTTCTGGAAGGGCTGGCTTTCTTGTTCAGGCCTTTTACTAAAAACAGGGGTTTCCACTTCCACAAGTGTAACACTTTGAGCAGTGACCCTAAATAAGTAAGAATAGGAATAACAAATAGGCTTTCTGGAATTCTATGTAATAATTGCTAGACTCGTGAAAGGTTTATTTTAGGCACACTTCAGGGGGTGAGTCACTGATTTATTCTGATTTAGTTGAACACCTCAAATTCAGAATGCAGACAAAAACAATATGTTTTTAGCTTTTCGCAAGTTGCAGTTATAGCATGTTTTTTTTCTGCCATTGTCTCTGTTACGATCATCACAGGACATTCCACCTCGGTGTCCTCGGTCACTTTGCAAAATCCTTGTGCCTAAAAGCTTGTGTACAGTGTAGACATGTTTGACCGTTAGCACATCAAGTGTCTCTTGATTGATTTCATTATGTCACAATTCATTCTTTGTATTAATGTGTCTATCTTTCCTATCTCCCTGGCATGTGCATGTATGAGGTAACGAGTGCCAGAGTACGGGATGCCGTGTGAGTGCGCTGCTTTTCCTGCGCTACTCTAAATTCTTTAATACACAGTTTGAACCCTCCCAAGGGAATGTATTTTGCCAACCTATGAAGCCTGAAAAGTAGATCCATGCAGACTTGACATGAGGCCAACTTTGCACCCGACTTGCAGATGAACGGGCCTGCTGTTGAATCTCAGTTACCAGGTTATTGGTATCCGCTACAGAGTGTAATTTGCTTTCTGACTTTGAGAACATTCATGTAATTGCTCATTTTACTATAGCCTCAAGTTAGCTAGCGCTGGTAAGATAGCTCAGTGGGTTGAGCGCTCGTTGCTGCAATGCGCGTGAGATCTGCAGGTTCGAATCCTGGCAAGGCAAACTTTCCCTTTCAGCCTTTGAGGTCTATAAATGAGTACCAACACAGATTGAGTGATATTGTATGTATATTTGCTCTATACAAAGTACCTAAGCATCAGTGCTATATAGTAACACATCATTATCATTTGGCCTTGGACTGCTGCTTGCATTCACAGTACTTTGGTAATATGGGTCTTGAAACGCTGATATTAACGACACATATGGTGATCCATTCTTGTATGAAATGTATATAACATTACAGTGATATCGTAACCATATTTATCATAGTTTATTTATAAACAATGCTATGTGATGTCACTTCCTGTTTTGTCAAAGGGTGAAAGGTTTTGTTCCATTGCTTCCCGTGATGTCATTTCAGAGTGGGGTCAAATGACATCACTTCCTGTCATGTCATCAGAGGTCAAAGGGCATGTGATGTCACTGCTACTACCCCTGGCATTTTGGTGAAATGACGTCTCTGGCTAAGAGCACTGACTACCAGAATGAGGTTGTTCATTGTGCAAAGTGCACCAAGTATTACCCTGCAACAAAGGGAAACATGTATAGAGAGAAATGGGGTTTCCCCAAGGTCAAAGGAATATGTGTTGCGGGTGTTCATGACATTCTCCCCTCCCCTTTGGTGCCTACGGTCCTAAAACAGGCCCCTGCCAGCGACGGGGGCCCAGTTCAAGATGCTCTCAATTGAAGATACGATTCACGCTGGCAGCTGCTCCCCTGCTTTCTGCGCTGCATCATGTCGGAAAGACTCATTGTTCCAAGAGTTGGGAAGCTGGCGGGATGCGAACAGCCAACCACAGCGCACGCTGTGAACCTCAAACAAAGGCGTCTTACTCCGGGATTAATATCATCCCTGCAAGCAGAGTAGTGGTACGATGTCCCGTCTGCCCCATTCCCCTTTTTGTCCCTACCCCTACTCACTCTTCTCCCCCTCTTCCCAAGATTAAAACTCCATACCTGGCTCCTTCCTTTCCTCCACTCTGCCCCCGCAATGCTGTGCTTTACATCAGTTCTAGCAAAACTGAAGAAAACACAATGAAAGAAAATGCGTTTAAATGACTACCTTGGTGTGTTATTATCCCCCTCGGCAAACAGCTTTATACCGCCTCCCCTTCTCACCCACTGTGCAGGCCTCTTACGGGACATTCCCATAGCCAACCCCCCCCCCCACCCCCCCTTACCTGCATACACTACTGTGCCTACAGCAATTCAGACGCAGATCGCTGACGGCTGGGCCTTTTGACCCAGGCCCCAGGACGCATGAAATGTGGAACGATAGAGGGTCTGGGAGTTTAGGCGCGGGGTGGGAGGAAAACGGCGCGAAAGCGTAGGGAGGGGCGTCCGAATGGTGCCACAAGAAACAAAAGGCCCAGGAGGGGCAGGAAGCAGCGCCTGGGTAGGTGCGAAATATAACAACAGGAGGTCAGGGGGTAACCCGGCCGCCCCCAGGAAGGAACAAAAGGCCGGGGGGTATAAGTAAGCCTTGCTCTTGCGGGCTCACGCGCTTTCGACCCTTCAATAAGCGGAGCTTTTGCGGGTTCACGCATTTTAGACAGCGTTCGTCGCTTGAGACTAACGCGGCAACCGAGACGACACCGGAGTGAGCGAGAGGGATAGTCGTTGCAGTTGCCAAACGGAAGCGGGACCGGCAGAATTCAGACGAGAAAAATGGCGGATGGGAGAGCGAAGAGGGCCCGAGAATTCTCAGAATGGGCAAGAAAAGCGGAGAAGGAGTATGGAGCCCAATGGGTGCTGGAAGTAATGCAGAAAGAAGAAAGGGCGAAGGCAGCATCCCCCCTACTGTTCATCGAACACAGCAGCAGCGAAGGCGAGGAAGAAGTGCCACAAGGACAGAAGAGGGGAAGAGCAGAGTCAAGAAGAACAGAGGAGGAGACGGAGACGACGGTCAAGAGAAAGAGGAAAGATAAAAAGAAAGGTACTGTGAATAATAATGTTGGGAATAAAATAGTAAAGATGTTAAAAAATTGTGTCACGGTTTCGGGTAAGTCGCCCAGAACCAACGACAGGAAGAGCAGACAGGGGAAGAAAAGCAGGGAAGAATGGTTGGGAAATTCGTCAGAGGAAACCAGCAGTGAGGATGAAGAAAGGGATCATCTAAAAGCTTGGGTAAAGTGGAAAGGAGTGGTGAGCAAGGAAAAGCGGAGTGGGGTAGGGGGGGCACGGATAGAACCCAAAGAGGCCCCGGTACCTACCCCACAGGGGGCACCAGTTGAGCCCAAGGAAGTTCCGGTTCCGACACCGCAGGGGACACCAGTAGTCCCAGTGCCCCAAGGAGCGCCAATTGTAGCGACGCTGCAAAGCGCGACGGTAGGCCCAAACATAGGGGCAGGGGCAACAACAACGGCGGCAACAGTAGAGAATGAGGCACCACTCATGACGAAATATGGCAGGCCAACCATGGGTAAAGACGCACAGGGCAGGTCAATGAAAGCGATGGCCTGGTACATAAATGACAAAGTAAAGGAAAACATTTGGAGAAAGGAGTTGATCGATATATTTACATTATTAGATTGTCAAAAAAGGGGGATGAATGTGGCAGTCGAAGACATGAAAGAGGATGAAAAGAGTTTACTCAAAAAGGGGCCAGTAGTTAGGAACTTCGATAATTGGATGTTGGCCTTTACCATAATGTCGACAATCATATTACAGAAATTCCCGGAGGATGGGGTAGCGTTAGTAGCTTATCAACAGAGGGTGCTGAAGGTCCACGCAGCGTTTGGTGGGGACGCATGGCTAGAGTACGACCATGAGTTCCGAAAGGAGATGGACTGCTTCCCGGACATGGGCTGGGACGAAGAAAATTTCAACCTTTACATCTTTAATGTGCTGAAAGAAAAATGGGATTCCAAGGAGCGGAATACAGGTGGTCAGCAGAGAAGGCAGTACTGGCAGAGCGATTACAAGACAGATTACAGATCTAGTAACCGAAGATACGACTCCAGTTACGACAGATACAGGGAACAGAGTTTTCGGAGCAAAAATTTCGGGCCACAGAGAGGATGGCAGAGCAGCCTGCCCCCAACAACACAAGGTGGGGGCAGGGGAGCCCGGTTACGGCTCGGACAGAACCAGGGCAATGCAGGAGCTTTGAAAAAGGGGTACCATGCAGCTGGGGTTGGAAGTGCAAATTCAGCCACAAATGCGAGAGATGCAAAGGAGACCACAGCAGTTCCAAGTGCACAAGGGCCGCAGCTCCGAGCGGCAGAAGAGACGAGACACGGAAATAAGAGCGGGAGCAGGAAAGGGGCCACGCCGGTAAAGATCGAGAGAATGGAAAAGTGGCTCCGAGATTACCCCGACCAAGAAGCGGCAGAGCAGATTAGGCGAGGCTTTAGTGAGGGGTTCAACATCCCGTTCACCAGCCAAGGAGCGCGAGACATTCCCAGGAATCTGAAATCAGCAAGAGAAAACAGAGAGATAGTGACCAAGAAGATCATGACGGAAGTGGAACTAGGGAGGGTGGAGGGCCCATTCATGGCCCTACCCTTTGAAGAATTCTTGTGCTCTCCGCTAGGGCTGGTGCCAAAGAAAGAGGAAGGGGAATACAGGTTGATACACCACCTATCCTACCCCCCGGGGGCCTCGGTGAACGACGGTATCGCGCAGAGCGAAGCAACAGTAACGTATTCAGATTTCGAAGACGCAGTGGAATTGGTCAGAAAAGCAGGGGAAGGGGCATGGATGGCAAAAGCAGACATTAAATCGGCATTTTGCCTGTTGCCAGTCAACAGCAGATCACAAAAATGTCTATGTATGCACTGGGAGGGGGAATACTTCATCGACAAGTGCCTCCCAATGGGTTGTGCCATCTCGTGCGCATATTTCGAGAGGGTGAGTTCATTTTTACAATGGGCAGTGGCACAAGAGATGAGGGAGTCCATGATGGTGCATTACCTAGATGATTTTTTATTTGTCGGCACCAAGGGGGCAGACATGTGCAAGGCAACACTGGACAAATTCGTAGAAATAACGAGTGAGTGGGGCATTCCTCTGGCAGATGAGAAAATGAAGGGGCCAACACAGGGGATCCAGTTTCTAGGTATAGAGATCGACTCGAACAAGGGGAGGTGTCGGATCCCAGAGGACAAAGTGACGGAGCTAATCAAAACAATACAGGAGCTACGAGGAAGAAACAAGGCAACCGTGAAGGAATTACAAGCACTGGCAGGGAAACTGAACTTCGCAGGAAGAGTCATACCGCAGGCAAAAGTGTTCCAGAGAAGGATCGAGCTAAAGACAAGAGGTGCTACCAAAGGGCACCACAGGGTCAGGCTAGGAGGAGGAATCAAGAGAGACTTAGAAGTCTGGGCTAAATTTTTGGTGAAGTTCAGAGGTACAGTGATATGGCGCTCGCCAGTGAATGAGGAAGGCAGAAGAGTGTTATTCACTGACGCAGCCGGTGGTTTCGGTTTTGGAGCAATACTGGGGAGAAAATGGTGTGCAGATGAGTGGCCGGAATCATGTCAGGTGGCGGAATGGACAAAGAACATAACGCTACTAGAGCTCTTCCAGATATGGGTCGCGTTATGCGCATGGGGGAAGGAGCTAGGCAATAAGGAGTTGGCGGTATGGTCGGACAACATGTGTTATACAAGGGTAATGCATCATGCAGTGTAGTGTTGGAGTTGATGAGGGCAATCACATTGGAAAGCCTGGAATTAAATACATGCATAAGGGCGAGGCATATCGCAGGGGAGGAAAATGTGGTGGCTGATGCAATCTCTCGTTTTCAGTGGGAGAGATTCAGGGAGCAGAGACCGGACGCCGACAAGGAAAAGACGCCCACGCCACGAAAGGCATGGGTCCCGTTGAAGGCACTAAAAAGGAAAGCACGGTTGGCCTCAAGGTCGACTCAAAAGTGGTGGAAAAAGAGTGGAAAAAAGAAAGGGTCATCGACAAGCTGACCAGGAATGCCCTGACAGACAAGACGGGTAAGCAGTACGCAAAGAGTGTAAAAGATGTGTTGTTGGAAACAGGTGTAAAAGTGGTGGAAGAAATATCAACGGAAAAAATCTGTGAATTCCTGGAAGGGGCATTTGCCAAAGGTAAAAAGAAAAGCTGGGCAGCAGCGCACCTAACGGCGGAGGCATATACCGCAAAAGTGGCGGGCATACCGGACCCGACTGACAGCGATAAAATAAAATATGCAATAAGGGGATGGCCGAAGCTAGAGGGGAAGAAGCCAGATAGCAGAAGGCCGGTCAATTTTGGGAAATTGATAATTTTACTGAAAGTGCTACCAAATACATGCAGCAGCACATACGAAACTGCGCTGTTCAGGGCAGCATTCGCGCTAGCGTACTACTGGGCTTTCAGAATAGGGGAACTGGTGGCCAGGAATACGACGGCAGGAGACGGCCTGGCAAGGAAAGATATCACTATGGGCGACAAAGGTATGTCAATAATGCTAAGGAAATCTAAGACAGACCAAACAGGGAGGGGGAGAGCGATAGATCTCAATTGCATCAGAGAGAAGGACCACTGTCCCAGATGCATCACCAGGGAATTTTTAGATCTGCGACCAGAAAATTGACGGGCAGTTATTGATACATAGGGACGGCCGCACGCTCAGCAGGTATCAGTTTCAGGCGGTATTGAAGCAGGTAGTGGCAAAGGCGGGATGGGATCCAGCCGAGTTTGGGACACACTCCTTCAGGATAGGTGCAGCAACCTCTGCGTGGGCAGGGGGCCTGGGACGAAGGGGGTGTAAAGAATTGGGGGATGGAAATCGCAATGTTTTAAGAGATACATATGGGAGGAACTGATATGATATTTATCTCCCCCGTTTCCACAGAGGTCGGACCCTGCAAATCGGCCTGGATAGTGGGGCACTCTTTTGTGACCCGGGCAGGCAGGTGGCTGGAAGAGGTGAATCAAGGATTACAATTCAGGAACACAATTACGTCATGGTGGGGCCTCCCGGGGATGCACTGGGTGGACATCCACGACAGGCTATCGGACTTAATAGGTTTCAGGGAACCCCCCGAGTACCTGGTTATACATTTAGGGGGGAACGATCTGGTGAGCATGAACAGGGGCAAATTGCAAAGAGAGATCTGTGAGTCACTGCATAGCTTGGCTCGCAGCTGGTGGAAGACAGAGATTTTTATGTCAGAAATAATACCTAGAAGGATCTGGCATGGGGCACAAAAGAGACACGCAATTGAGATAGCGAGGAAGAAGTTAAATAAATCAGTAGAGAAGTACTGCAAGAGTACAGGTCTGCATTTCATAAGACATGGTTTACACCGGAGCAACCCGGACATGTTCCACCAAGATGGAGTGCACCTATCGAAGGTTGGGATGGGGGTTTTTTCCGACAACATTTTTAGGGCACTTCAGGCAAGAGGCTGTAGGTAGGGGGCTTTCGGGGGGGACCTGAGTGGGTGTAAAGGACACCCACTCAGGTGTGGCGGCATGTGCCCAGGAACGAAGGCTCGGGGATAACAAAGACTCAGAAGGAGCCTTGAGCGGCTTCGGAACTGGACACAATGTGCCCAAAAGCATATGTATATGTAATGTTTTGTTATCATGCATTTTCTGTAAGAAAATAAAATGCCTACGGCCTACAAATTTTCCATACACACAAACTTGTCTGTAATTTATTATTAGGTAGGGATCTGGTAAGAACAGCAAGGTGAACCCACACTACTCAGCCTATGACCCAGGCCCCGGGCCGCATGAAATGTGGAACGATAGAGGGTCTGGGAGTTTAGGCGCGGGTGGGGGGAAAACGGCGCGAAAGCGTAGGGAGGGGCGTCCGAATGGCGCCACAAGAAACAAAAGGCCCAGGAGGGGCAGGAAGCAGCACCTGGGTAGGTGCGAAATATAACAACAGGAGGTCAGGGGGTAACCCGGCCGCCCCCAGGAAGGAACAAAAGGCCGGGGGGGTATAAGTAAGCCTGGAGAAGGAGAGGCGGCACAAACCAGGTAAGAGCTCACCTCTCTCAGGTAGGCACTTGGTACCTGGAGAAGGGAAAGGAAAAACGTTGCCACCCAACCCACCCTACAAAAGAAATGGAAGAGGTGGGGGTGTGCAGGCAGGAGCCAGGACGCCGAGTACTCCTTCGGGACACGGTACAAAAAAGATGGTACAAAAGTGGAAGAAAGAACGCCGAGTACTCGTTCGGTACACGGTCCAAGGAAAGAAGGAATAAGCAGGAGAAAAGAACGCCGAGTACTCTTTCGGTACACGGTCCAAGAAACGTCGTAGGCGGCATGTGCCCAGGAACGAAGGCTCAGGGATAACAAAGACTCAGAAGGAGCCTTGAGCGGCTTCGGAACTGGACACAATGTGCCCAAAAGCATATGTATATGGAATGTTTTGTTATCATGGATTTTCTGTAAGAAAATAAAATGCCTACGGGATACAAATTTTCCATACACACAAAGTTGTCTGTAATTTATTATTAGGTAGGGATCTGGTAAGAGCAGCAAGGTGAACCCACACTACTCAGCCTATGGCTGTTTGGGAATGGGTTGTATATCCCAAGCAGTCTATTGAAATAAGCAATGCCACTGTAGCACCTGTGAGACAGCACAGTGACATGTTACACTGGCTTCCTATAGTATGGGAGAAGTTTAAAACAAAAAAATCAACAAAAGTTGCCACCCAGGAACGGTACTCCAGGTCCCATAAAGTAAGGGACCGAGGACGGATTTCCCCGAAAAGTAAGGGAACGTCGTACCCTTTAGTTCTGGCCCACTTTGAACTCTGTGTAAAAGACTTTGCCAATGGGCTGCATCCATTGGAAAACGCTTTGTGAATCGGGCAACATATTGGAAATGTTGTTGCATACTAAAGCAAAAAATAGTGCACAGAAGTGTTGCTCCGTATTGTGTTGCTTCTGTCAGAAGGAATGGAGCAAATCGTCTTTTCTCCGGCCTACATCAAATAAATGTGTTCTCGCGAGAGAAGCAATGGAGTAGATAGTCTAACACATATTAATCCCTTATCACATACACACGAGTTTATAGGGGTAACCAAGACCTTATCGGGTCTGTGAACAACCTTTGTTAAAAACAAGCAGCAAACTCTTTGCGCCCTACTTCTGCTGCTTAAGGAGCCCCTCAGCAAGTCGCTCCTGTCGCCCTTTAAAAGTAAAGACGCTGGTGTTTGCTTTATTAATGACTGGACTCACACAGGAAAATAAAGTGCACAAGCAGTTTGCACCATTGTTTGCTCCGGTACAAAGCTCGGTGTAATACGCTCCCGGCTGAGTTTAACATGCATGTGCGCCCATAGCATAGCCCTTCCAGACAGACTCCTCCCTGGGGATCCCTTGCAAGCCTAGTTCAGTGAACTGGGGGGGGGGTGGGGGCTACTGCCTTCTACCCTTCCCTGCCGTGGCGCATGCACGCAGAGTGATTGATCAACGCCCCTGAAACCCGGCCCAGCTAAGGGATGTCTGGCACCCTGACCCACCCGCCAAAGGTGAACAGGTTGCGGCCTGCTGATGGCAAGCAGCCGCCTCCCCGCGGTTGGGTTTCCGCCTAGTTGACAGAGCTGCCAGCATGGCACGTTGAACAGCAGGCACTTAAGGCAGGATAGAGCAGAGGGCGCGAGGGTAAAGGCAGAGGGCTCAGGAGTGGGTGCCTTCTGTGGTCTGTAATCCAGGGCCTTTCTGGGGCGAGGGGGGGGAGGGATTTGTGTGCAGCCGCGATGGAAGGAGAAACGTGGAACGGTTGTAGCAACATGGGAACGCATGCCGGCTCTCTGTCATTTGGGAAGAGGCCTGCCTATGTATCTATTCGCCTGGTATTGGGGCGACGCGGGGCGGGGGGGGGTGATGCGAGTGCAATCCACGGCAGCTCGTCTTCTCGGGATTCCGAGTGGCACTGCTGCTCTTGGGTGATGGACACTGGTCCACTGTACATGTAGTGCAGGCAGACGCAGCTCGCGCTTGGGACTTCTGTACCCTTGGTGAAGAGAGGAGTAGGCTAGTCCATGTCACTAAGCGGGCCATTGTAAGATTTAAAGTTAAGCTTGGCTCCTCAGGCCTGTAACCCCCTTCTCCCCCCCCCAGGGCAGACAGAGCACCCATGTTGGCTGCACATTTTATAGAAGCAGGGGCTTCTGAATGGACGCCCAGAGGCAGCAATGCATTGTCGGGATTGCAGGAGACCAAGTGTTGCACAGCTCTACTCCCTTGCAGCATGTTGTATGGACATACTTTTAAAGTTAAGCTTGGTTCCTCAAGCCTTTAACACCCTTCATGAGATTACACTTGTTAGGATACCAGTTTCATATGTGTTCCTAAAACATGTGTAGTAATCTTTACAATGTACAGAGTTATGAGTTTATGTATGCATATAGGATTTCTATAGTGCAAGCAAAATCCCAGTGGCCACAGGGGAACTTTGCAATGGATGCAAAAGCCAGTTGGAAAGACTGCATTGGGTGCAGAGGGCCACAGACATGTCAGCTTTTTAGGACACCTCCATTAATATTCATGGGGTTCGTTTGCATGCATTTGGATTATTGCATGTACATTTCATATTAATGGGAGATATCCTGAATATCTGATGTGTTAGCATCCCACAAGCCTTGGATTTCCAAATCAAAGTCTATTCAGAGTAATGCTGGTACCCTGGGACTCGAGGAATGGGTAGCATTTTGACAGTGTGGGTACAGGTAATTGACCATTACAGTGGTGTCAGAGGGCTGTGGCTTGAACTGAGGTGTAGTCTGGCCATTCCACTTTCCCGCTGCTAGAACGTGGTATGACTGGCAATGGGGGTGGGTGGAGGGCAATAGGGTGCTCGATAAGGTCTTGTTGAATCTAGGAGTCATTTGGAGGCTTCACAGGTCTTCATTGTCCATTTTAGCCATAAGGAACTGTTTCATAGTTGGGTGGTATGTTTTGGACTTTTGGTGGTAGTTCCTGATGAGGTAACGCGTCGCTTCCCAGGAACAGCTATAATTTTAGAGGTTTGTAGAATTTAAGGAAGACCGAGTGAATCCCGGGGTAAAGGACGAGTGAGTTACAGAGGGTGGTGCATTTTGTGTGGAAGACTTTCCACCAAACCTCTTATATTTAGTTGGGTGGGTGAATTGTTGGGCTGGAAGCCAAGGCAAGGCATATGCTCAGCATGGGCAGGTGGGCTGCTTTGGTTGGGTATTCTACTGTAGTGCCATGTAAGGAAGCCAAGGCAAGGCATCTACTCAGCATGGGCAGGTGGGCTGTTTTGGTTAGGTATTCTACTGTAGTGCCATGTAAGGCATCTGCTCAGCATGGACAGGTGGGCTGCTTTGGTTAGGTATTCTACCATAGTGCCATGTAAGGAAGCCAAGGCAAGGCATCTGCTCAGCATGGGCAGGTGGGCTTCTTTGGTTCGGTATTCTACTGTAGTGCCATGTAAGGAAGCCAAGGCAAGGCATCTGCTCAGCATTGGCAGGTGGGCTGTTTTGGTTAGGCATTCTACTGTAGTGCCATGTAAGGCATCTGCTCAGCATGGACAGGTGGGCTGCTTTGGTTAGGTATTCTACCATAGTGCCATGTAAGGAAGCCAAGGCAAGGCATCTGCTCAGCATGGGCAGGTGGGCTGCTTTGGTTAGGTATTCTACCATAGTGCCATGTAAGGAAGCCAAGGCAAGGCATCTGCTCAGCATGGGCAGGTGGGCTGCTTTGGTTAGGTATTCTACCATAGTGCCATGTAAGGAAGCCAAGGCAAGGCATCTGCTCAGCATGGGCAGGTGGGCTTCTTTGGTTCGGTATTCTACTGTAGTGCCATGTAAGGAAGCCAAGGCAAGGCATCTGCTCAGCATTGGCAGGTGGGCTGTTTTGGTTAGGCATTCTACTGTAGTGCCATGTAAGGCATCTGCTCAGCATGGACAGGTGGGCTGCTTTGGTTAGGTATTCTACTGTAGTGCCATGTAAGGAAACCAAGGTAAGGCATCTGCTCAGCATGGGCAGGTGGGCTGCTTTGGTTAAGTATTCTACTGTAGTGCCAAGCAAGGCATTTCAGGCATCAAGCTATTTCTCTATTTGGGAGCCAATGTACGTTCCTTAAGGCAGGAATGATGTGGTGGGACGGCCACAGTCCGCAGGCGGTCCATCCACTGTAATTCTGGAACCCTGAATTCTATCAAAGATTACCTTTGATAGACACCCTTTGTAAAGTGCATCGTTGTAGTTCAGGCATGATATGGGTGGTCACTCTCTGGTCGTGCTGTGGCCAAAGAGGATGGCCAGCTGGACGTGGGAAGGTTATGGGGTCTACTGGGCGGCAAGAGACAACTTCTGTTTTGGGTGTATTCAGAATATGAATGGTTAAAAGCGCAACTTGAATGTCCTCATTTTAATCATTAGATACTAGGGGCCCGACTCATGGAATTATTTGCATGGTTCAAAGGGACTTTGCCCGGCAAAAATACACTTTGCACAGTTCCATGAATCAGGGTTTGTGTCGGCAGTGCAAAGTCACTTTTCAACAGTGCAAATTCACTTTTCAGCAGTGCAAAGTCACTTTGAAACGCGCACAAACTTCCATGAATCAGGCCCTTTATATAATGGCAAATATAAGCATTTCACACTTTTTATTATTCATTGAGGCAAAGATTGTTCGCGTTTACTCAGCACTGGAAGTGATCCAAACTGGTAAATTTCTGGTCTGTATAGTTAGAAGAATTGTGATGTTTAGTGTGTAGTTTGGTACGTCGTCACGATGCAAGAATTAATATTAATCTCACATATAAACAAATACAATGCCTCTTAAGGAGATGGTTGGCAAAATACTACACAGCATGAACACTACAATACCCAGTAAGATATAAGAACCTTGAAAAATGAGCGACTGTGCGAAACACGGCGGTCCCCTTCCATGAATCAAAAATGTTAGAAATAATTTGAAATAAACACTCATGTCTGAAATTCAGCTCCTCGATGCAATACTTTTCTCGGCTCGTAGTGCTATGTAATAATGAATAGCATTTTGAGCACTCGCCAAAGTGCTTTTCTCTTTGAGTTTCAATCAAGCAACAGATACCGCATTACACATGTCTAAAACCAGAGCAGGACAGCTCATGTGGCTTCACGGTTCATAGAACCTGTAAAGACAACCGATTTTAGAGGGTTGGATGAGATGAGTACAATGAACAGTGTTAATATCACACAGGATCAGGCACACAGTTGAGCCCTAGGGCTTGCGGTATGTGATGACAGAGAGGAGTTCAGTTGTGGCTGTTGCATACAGCGATCTACGAATGATGAGAACCGATTGAGGTTGGTGCCATGGTACTGTAATGTGGCAATGCCAGTTATGTGTGACTCGCATGTGAGGAATTAGTTGGGCAATTCCAATTCAGTTGGATCCAGACAAACACAGATTGTAAGCTTCTTGTCTGGTCAGGTAGATTGCTAAAATGTTTCTATCCAGGTCTTTCTGGTTCGTTTTGCGCCCATCACTCCTGAAGTGTACGAGTTCCTTAAACTGACTACCCTTTTTAATAAATAGGATTGAGTGCTGTTTTGCGGAACCTCCTTTAGTCTCATATCATGAACTCTAGTGCACTGGAAAATCTATGGTCGGTTCTTGATCTATGTTTGTTTTCTTCATGAATACCAATGCCTCGGTCTTATTGAAGAGAGGGTCCCTTCAATGCCCCTCTGGACCCCTGTAAGCATGATAGCCAGAGGAGTCAAAAATGCAAGATGCCAGTCACTGTTTGGGCCAGTCCTCAGGAGGGCCAGTGACTTCTACATATGCAAACAGATATTCTCTCAGACAACCATTCAAACCATATCCAGCTGATGTCCTCATCGATAAAGGTACCACACCTTGACTAATGATAAATATCCAGCTGTGCTGATATCATTAGAGACACCACGACATAGTAACGTTAGCCACAAAGCAAACTCGCATCCCTGCGCAAAGTTCGATGTGCACACACAAAGAACATGCTTACATAGTTCTGTAGATAGAGGATAGATAGATATACATACTGTCAGAAGCCTTTCCTTTTCATTTGCAAAACGCAGAAACGCAAGAAAGCAAGAGATGCAGAGCAAGCTTGCAGCCGCTTATTGCAACTAACTATATGGAACAACAGGGTTGTATCGGGAACCTGAAGTACCACTAATCCATAAGGAAAATAATGCAATATAGACATATAGAAATCAAATCATAACTATGAAGCCACAGGCCTCAGAATATGGGATGAAGGAAAACAGATTTTGCAGCACACTGTCCAGGGCTTGTGCTCTCAGCCAAGGTCAGAGACAAGCAGAACATTCCTGGCTCCAGGGACAGAGAGCCACCTGCAAAATAGCAGAATAAATCCTCACTCATTGCAGACATAAAAGCTCAATTTGACGGTCTTCACCCACGTGGTCTGGCCGAGCCAAACAATAGCCATTACCCGCGGTGGGCAGAGGAGCAGTTCCCAGAAAAGCAGACAAGAACTGATTCATGTGTTGTTTTACAACGTTGCAACCTGCAGGCAACCTTCTAAGGTGAAGTGGTAGCAACAATGGGAACACATAGTCTTTCTCATCACCTTGAGAAGGTACACAGAGCTCTGAGAACAGAGCTGGAACCCGCTCCAGACAATCAGGGAACACAAATCCATGGGTGGATGGCAAAAGGCAAGGGCCAATGGTAATCCAGTGACCCTGCAAAAATGTAATAGATCGTTTTTTTAGGGAAGGTTCAGGCAAAGCCACCGGCCATGCATAGTTGCCGTCTATAGGCACTAGCACCCCAGCCACCCAATTGTGTAAGCTCTTCGGTTTTTGGGGAAGACCCCCAACTTGTGATGACACATGCAACAAAAGCCCCTGACACGGGCTCAGGGTCTCGGATTGCTGCAGAAATATTTCCTGTATGATCCATGTCTGTTACAGAGAATAAAGGACAGTTCTAACTTGCCCTTGGCTGAGTCCTCTGTCTTTTACCGGGGGAGGGTTCAGTGTGCCCTGGATACTCTGCTGAACAGTGATTGTGTGGCACGTACCGCGGTCCTTTGGTATACCTATACATGATCTTGTTACATCTTGCTGCCTTCCTTCCAGCAGATAGAGATGTATCGTCTTGAGTTGCTCCACCTATGACCAATGATCAAAAGATGCATTGGTTTTGTTGATATTCTCCATAATGTGACCAATCTGGCTTCATCTTTCTAGAAATGTGGACTCCGGATTAGGAGCAGATACTCCAAAACTGGCCCTGCAAGCGGGGTCTGAAGGCGCTAGCTTTATAGGAATGTTAGTGTTCCAGGGTTCTTTTATGAACTGGGAAATTATGAGAGAAGTCTATTTCTCTGACACTTAGTACAATATTAGGCTAAACCAAGTAGACATGAAGGATGTTGCAGAATTTCCAATCCATTATTTGCCCTAGAGTCTGAGCCTCTTATCTGGTGGCCTGTGTCCAAGACCTTACCTCATTGTTTTTTATTTATTTTATTTATTTATTTGCCTTTTTATGTTACAAAAAAACATTTTAGCAAAAGGAAAAGAAGAAAAAGAAAAAGAAAAGGAACAACATCATAGTACATCAACCATCTTACATCTGTCAGCCAGCTATATATCATTGTTGTTTCTGACATGAAGCTGTGTTTTATGTTTGGATGACAGTGACTATTATGTTGCGTCAGTAGAAATAAATAGATTGGCCCTACTAGGCTTCTATTCTGTCTTGATATCCCTGTGTGAAAACTGTAAATCCACTCCTGCAATAATCCTTGTGTCTGATGGCCTGAAATACCTTGTACTACCTCAGGGACAAGTTCAAATCTCTTGGGACATTTCGTATGTATTTATGCTTTATTTAGCTGCCACTGTACAGCTCTGTAACCTACCACAAGTAAGGCTGTGAAGGCCACAAAGACTGTGAGAGCGTGAAGATGGGTGTTCCTGCCTTTGTTCTTCATGGAATAGGTTTGTTTGCACACCTTTGTGTAATTTCAGAAATTCGTAATCTAAGCGGTCTGGCAAGCAAGATCAAGATCTTGTGTTGCCATGTGAAGGCTTCTACAGATGTACTGCTTGTCTGGGTAGATGGCAAGGGAGTAACATTCAATACTAGGGCCTTTTTGTGTCTCACACAATAGCTCGCGCAGAAAGGTTTATTGCACAGGCTCATTGTCATATCTGCCGCGCACGCGAGGGCATTCCAACGTTCTTCTTTGGAATGCCATTGCATGCACCCTTTGTAGACACTTGATCTGCATGGGGTCTTGTTACGAAATAAATTACTTCTTCATTATTACTACATGGTGTCTTGATATTACTTACCACATTATAAGTTGCAACCAGGACCCTGATCAAGGAAGACTCTGTGCGGGGTGAAGCTGTTGGTGTCCAGGTGTGGTGAAAAGGGACGCTGCCTGGATGGTGTGGGCCCATCTGTGTGACACCTGCACAAGCTGTGGTGCATTCATCAGATAAGGGTGCCAGCTGTTGCTGGGGCTGGACAGTGAGTTTCAGATTCCCCCCATCCATATCAGGGCGGGTGTGCTGCGTGGCGCAAATGGCCTCTGTCTCAATGGAGAAAAAACAGAGATTCTCCTAGTAGGCCCTAAAGAAACCCTAAGTAAACTGGGTAATCAATATAATGACTTCACCATTGATAATATCGTTATCCCGTCCCTCCATCGGTAAAAACTCTAGTTATCTATCTAGACTCTATATTCTCCATGTCTCGCCAAGTAACCGCAATTGCCTCTGCCTCTGCACTCACCACCAAACTAATAAATGCAGTAAAACCCTATTTGTCTAAGGAAAACCACCTTTCAATAGCTAGAGCCACCTTTAGAGCCAAACTAGATTATTGCAATGTTCTCCTAGCAGGTACTTTGGCCAAAAACTTGAATAGTCTTCAAGTCAATCAAAACAACAATCTCAGAGCAGCATTAAACATCCTCAAAAGAGACCACATCTCACATGCCAGGCGCGCAGCCCACTGGCTCCCTGTCAAGGAACGGATTATCTTCAAGACACTCACCCTTGCCCACAAGTGCCTTGCGCTCACAGCCCCCCATACCTATCAGAGAAAATCATCACAGCTATTTCTACACGCCCCAAAAGAGCTTGCCACGCAAACCAGTTGCTCATCCACTCAATCAAGAGGGGTAAAGCAGGCGGCAAAGGCTTTCCCTACATTGCCTCCAAATCATGGAATGCCTTACCGAACCCACTCAGAGCTGAGACCTGCCTTACCACATTTCGGAAAATGCTGAAACCAGACTTTTCAACTAAACACCTCCTCCCTGTCCCTCCCTATCCCGCCTCACTGAACTGTTTTAGATGTAGTCTACATCAGTCTGTTCTCTGCTATATTACCGTCTGTTTTTCTATCTACCCTGACCACTTTCAGGCTCATGTTTTCCACTCCCTCCTCTTCTTCCTTTCTTTTTGTTTTTTGTCGTCCTCATGTAACTAAGTATGCCTTCTTGTAACAGTGCCACAATGCCTTCGGGCTGTTGCACGCTTTATAAATGTTAATAAATAAATAAATCAATACATTTCCTTGAGAGCTGCCGTCAGAGTGCAGAGGATCCACAAGTCCTGCTGGGGAAGAGAGCACTTGCTCTGGGCTCGGGTCAGGGGCCATGTGGTGAAGGCTAGCGCTGGACACACTATATCAGGGCTTGGATCGGGCCCAGAGTGCGTGTTGGAGGTGGGCGGGCTTCCTGTACCCCCAGCTATCCCAGAGGTGTTCTGCGCAGCACTCCTGACTGGTCCAGTCGTAGCCATTTTGCAGCACAGCACAAGTTTGTGAGCAGGCCCAGTGTGTGGCATGCTGGGGGTCTCACAATTCGGAACCTGTTGAGGGTGTGGGAGCAGATTTGAGCATCGCAGCCCAGGTCAGGGCTAGCGCCCGGGCACGCGCCATTACGTGTGTAAAGCTATTTGACATATGGCTGGGGCGGAGCAACAATAGAGGTTTGCTGCAGATTGTTTACAACAATAAAGTCTGCACCTCAAATAGGCAGGCACCCTGGAGAAGACATTTCTGTCCTCGTGTGAGCATACTCTGATATACGCAGGCGCCAGCTGGGAACATTATATTTTACATCTAAGAGGAACAGGAGAGATTGTGCGCAATCAGGCCATATGGTTTGTAAGAGTCAAAAGTGACATCTTCAATTTGGACAGAAAAGAATTAATGAAATGTTTTTTTTTTGGTCCTGCAAAATACTTTAGCGTTTCATGGTATATTAACAGTGATGGACATTACCTTATTACGATGTAACGTAAGTCTAGCATAGATACGTGGCATGCCATGAAGTTTTGCATTAAAATGCAATGATCTATTTGCATTTGTCTTCATTTGTTTACCAAGTTGGGCTCTTCTCCCAGAGGTGAGTGTCCTACAGAGAGCAGAACTACAGACAGCAGAGGTCTGGACCTTTTGGCTTTGAGACAATGTTTACAGGAATACAATTTACATCGATACAGTTGTTTCGCATCAGGCTGTTGAAAGCTGAAATGTGGAGAGCTTCGGTGGAAGAGCAGAGGGAGATGCAATCGGCTAGATATTCCAGGCTAGTAAAAAGTCAAAGGGCGAGGAAATGTGTCATTGTGGCCATCCAGCATGGTGGATGTAGGCCAATGTGGTAGGGGATCTAGGTAGGGAGAGGCAGAATGGAGTACTTTGTTGATGGAAGAAGAAGCAAAAGAGTAGAGGAGAAGACTGATAGCCGTCTGAAGCAAAAGTAAAGTGTACTGAGGACTAGGTTGGAGATGAGAGTTTGTCCGAGTGGTCCGTAAGTTGCAGGTGGTTCTTAATATTCAGATGATTGAGTCTGGCCCCAGTGGCTGTGGCAATGATAAAGCGATTTGAATTAGTTTGCTGTCAAAGAGGGCCCCAAGATTGTGCGTCCTTTGTTATGGAGTGAGGATGTCCAGAGGAAAAGAGAAAAGGATGAACGAGAGAGAGATTAGCATTGGGTGAAAGGAGGAAGATGACTTCCTCCTGTTTTAGAGGAGTTTAACATTAAGCACTGTGTGACATCCAGTGAAGGATAGTGGAGATGAGGGTGAGATGGAGAAGATGTGGCGGCCATCAGCTAAGAAGTGGTAGGAGAAGCCAAAGGATGAATTATATTAGGAAGGGTATCGCATAAAAAAGGAGCTGTCCCAGGACTGAGCCTTTGGGGAGGCCCACGGGAAAGGGGTATGGAAGAGGTGATGGAATTCCAAGAAGTAGAGCAGGAGTGTTCTTAGAGCTAATATGCCACCAAGTTGAGTATGGTGTCCTTGAAGCCTAGGAAAGGAGAGCCTCAGGGATGCTGGATGATGCAACGTGTCAAGGACAGCAGAAAGATGAGTAGAATGGGAGTGGTGAGAAGTGTTCAGAAAGTTGGAGACATGGCTTAGAGGAGAGTTGTGCATTGTTTTCTGAGAAGCCCAGATGGGAGGGAATTGCCCAGCACTTTTGCCTAGAGGTTGTTGACAATGGGGTTAAAACTACCGAAGATTTGGGGGTGCTGCAGAAGAAGAGAGGGTGCTCAGAGGGAAAAGGGTCTGTAGGGGTCAGTACTTGTTTTTTGCAAGGTGAGTATGGCTGTGCACACCTTGTAGCAGGCTCAGAAGATATTATTTATTGGAGAGATATTGACAGGGAGGAGTGGTGAGAGTAGGTGACAGTAGAAAGCTCTTTGCTTGTTTCAAGAGTAACAAGATAGGTTACTCGGCTCCAAATCTCTTGGCTGACATACATTAGCCTTTTCCTGGCCTCCAACCTCTCTCTTTATTCTGAAAATAAGTAACAGAGATGATACCAGGTATAAAGCCCCAAAGTCATTCAGACGACTTCCTCAGAACACCAAGTCACATTAACACAGCAGGATAGGAAGCAGCTTAGAACAGAATTTTTCATGAATACAAAAAAGTGGAAGGCATATACCAAGAACAAACAAAACATCGAACAGGCCCATTTGTGCAGTGCCATCTCCCCTCGTTAAATCATGAAGCTCAGCCTATTTAGGTAACTCTTAGTCAAAGAAACTAAGCAAAATAGCCGGTACCTTGTGCCATTTGGTGGCCTCACTAGTCTGAGCAGGGACCTCCTCATATTCTAGAGGCCAGGTGAGCTAGTGAAACCATGAGTCTTGTTTCTTTAGACTGGTATAGTAAGGAGAAAAAGCTCTCTTTTCCCTCCTGAAATGCTGTTTATTTTTAACATGCATAGTAGGTGTTTTTATACATCACACACCCCATTTTAAGACTGTTACATATAGCCTACAGTGGTGGCAGAGGGGACACATTGTGCCTGTTTTAACAAGCAAGTGAAAGAGTTGGCACAGTGGTTGTCCATGAATCTAAAAGGTGGGTTTTTAGCCCTTTGTGGAATTTGTTAAAGATATCATCTAGGCAGAGGGGGGTAAGGAAAAAGAGGTATCTACTGAAGAGCAATGTGAATTAGAAATGTGTCCATGTTGTCAGGTTGATGCTCAGTTTGTTGTGGGTGCCAACCTTAGGTTTCTTTCTGTTGTGCTTTTATCAATAGGCTAGATGTGCTGTTGTGTGGACGTATAGAAATGTTCTTGTGAAGTAGGCACTGTCTTTTGAATTCCATTGGCTGAAGGTACTCTAATGTGATCATCCCAGCAGTACTCCTGGACATCATTATGAGCACTGTGGAAATATTTGGTATTAGCAACCCTGAGGGGAAGGAAGCAATGGGGCTTCCCAATCAGGAAGCTCGAAACGTGGCGTTACCTCATGGTAAATCCAGGGTTACAATCCGCCTCTGAAGCTAAAGACCACCATCTATCCAGCCCGGCTGCAGGTAAGTATTCATCCCCTCACCTCCCAAACTTCACTCCCCATATTCCTGGGTAATTTGCCAGGATTCACGTTAAGGCCCTTGCCGCACTCTGGCCTATAACTCTGCCCCAGGCATTACCTGATCTGATAATGCCCTGCCCGTCAGGGGTTCATTGCTTAATTATAAATACCTGCTATTTTTAAAACCCTGGTTATGAATTTGGGATCACCAGGGAGGATCACCTGGAAAATGTATGACATATGATACATACAAGGTACTTCCTGGTCTAAATGGAGCCCATGCAGTACTTGCTAAGTACCCTTTACATAATAATAATTGTCTATTTATAGTGCGCTTGATACCGAAGAGGTTTCTAAGCGTGAATCCAGGATTCGAGCAAGTGTTGCTCTACGTCGTCTTGCTTCCAAGATGAGCGCATGGCCACTGAGCTATACAACCCATTGCTTTGCTATAAGTATCCATTGCAATCCCGTCTCATTGGATATAAGAGGCATGCATTGTGTTCCCTGTGACCACCATACTCATCTTAAGGCAGTGTCCAGCCTTGTGTTGGGTGAAACACTGTCAGGATGGTCAAGGAGGGTCCCCATCATTATGAGGGATTCATGTTGTGGGTGCCATATTGATGACTGAGCGTGAGTGCTAATTTTGTTCAGAACTGATACATATTAGCTTGCACGTGCACAGAAACATTAAGTATTAGATCCACCAAATGTAAAAACATGAATGCACATTAACGGAATTCATGAATCTCAATGCAAGTGGCTATTCACAATGAATCCGAACTCAGTGGTTAGGGCTTCCTTGCAAAATGCACTTTGACTTCTAAACAGGTTTTTCACATGGCAGAAGGCAGATAAATGAGTAATCTCAAACTTTGTGGTCAGCAGCTGCAGAAATACTCTTGAATTTTATAGTATGATAAGTCTTGTAGATAGTAGATATAATTTTGTGTTGTTTAAGAGCGTGACCAAAAGAGTTTCATTATTTATTCTGGTCAGTCGTAAAACACAGGGTAAGTTAAGTGCCTAAAGCTATATAGGAGTTTTCAATCGTGCAATAAAATGGGAGCCTTGGAGATTGGAAGGTTTCAAGGAAACAGTGACCTGGGAAATAAGATAGCATCATGAACCAAGTGAAATCATTCACCCAGCCTTCTCATGTTGCATTGAATGTCCATATGAGTCATGTGCAAATCAAGAATTAGGATTTAAACAGCTTAGGTCAGTTATTACTAGTAATGAATTATGTTTTCAATACCAATGTTTAATCCTGTGTTGTCATCATGACCTACTGCGAACGAATCAAAAGAAGAGGTGCGTTATGAATGTAATATGAAGATAATTATTGAGATAACCCTGGCCAATGAAAATATAGAAATTGGGGAAATATGGGATTTCTTTGAAGAGGGTTGTTTCCAATCATGTTTGGGGGTGGATTGCAATAAAGTATTTTGGAAGTGTTTTAACTGTTGCAGAATTGTATAAAAGATGTGAACTGATGTAGTATTGTTGAGACTTGGGTTAATTTGGTCCTGCAACACCATCTAACCACTCCCCGGAGCGTTGTACAATAAACTTGTTTTATGTGCAACTGTGTACACACTTATTAAGTGATTGGTCTGTTTTGGGTTAAGGTTATGGAAGGCCCATCCCCCCACATGGCACATTGTTACGGGCATCTTCCCACAGTGGCCGCTTTCATGGTTACAACGTATGTCTTGCATGCAGGTTTGTTCTCGTTTTCATGACTATTTCCTTTGCACACAAGAAACATGAAATGTCCAAAGGTTCTTCATACACAAAGCCATCCATAATGGTGTTATCACCAGAATTTACTTCAGCAGAATCCCATGCAGGCGTGAGGCCGCTTCACAGCGTGGATGTTGGCATACGTAAACTGCCTTGTTTGTTTCAGACAGGTAAGAATTATTTATACAGTGAAAGACAGAAGCATATTGAATTATTCACCTTTATTAGCTTGTTATTAAAAAAATCATGTACATTTGAAATCTATCAACAACTTTCAGCTTGTATTACAAAATAAAATAAACAATAAAACACTGATTGTCAATTAAGTATTTACATGAATACAAAAATAACCTCAAACTTTCCAAGGTTAGTAAAGATGTAATGTTGAGAGTCACTAATCGCTCGGGATTACAGCAAATGTGTTTCGAGAATGACTAATGAATTACGCTGGCTGCAGTACCGAATGAACATCAATGTAACAGTGTCTTAACCCTTGGAGTGCATTTAGGACGTGTGAGTTCTTGTTTTGTTCTTAGCACATATATTTAATTTCTGAAACGACGGGAAGGGTCACCTGTATAACCCTAAATCCCGAAGATGTGATGTCAATAATTTTGTTTGGACAAGGGCACTCTGGACCTTCAGGGGCGAGACGACGGTCACTCAATGGATTAAAACGTGTATTGCTTATTCAGAATTCAAATACATTTTCAGATTTTTCAAAAAACGTGTAACATTTTGGAGAAAGAGAATCGACGGGGACATCCTTTCTCAAAATGGCGTAGGGTGGTCACTGTCCAGTTTTTTACGGCACTGTCCTTAAATTACAGCTCAGGACCCGCATTCTGCAGACCTCCTGTCCGGAATGTCAAAGTCCTGCTTTTGCTTCATGCGGACTGAGGGGGTCTGCAGGACGCAGGACGCACCCTGTCAATTCGACCTTTCGAGCGCCCCGACTCTTGTGTGAAAGTTGGAGTACCTGGCAGAAGAGCTGCTCTTCCCGTGTCTGTCTGTGACACATTTTAGGCTATAAGCAGTGGGGGGTTGTCCCTTAAGAAACGTGAATGGGGGTGATAAGAAATGGGAAGCGAGCATAATGCTGCATGCTGTGTGAAGTAACGCCAGGAGAGATTAGGCTCACAATACTTTGCCTGCTGCTACTGTGACCTTCTATGCAGGATGGGGAGAGGAGAATAAAACTAAAGCCATACTATTATTGCTCAACATATTTTTATGACCATATAGTGTGAGGTTAGTATGTTATGGAAGGCTAGTTTATTGTGCATTGTGATTCTTTTCAAGGCACTGCTATAAAGAAAGTATTATTTAGGCACATGAAACCCAAAGCAAAAGCTAAATAAATACCGATATCAACTAAACGTGGGAACATATGAGTTAAATTGCTTTAATTGTTCACATCGTGGGTTCTTCATGTAACCAAAGTGTATGGTCCTGGGCAAATCATTTAATGTCACTGTGTCTTATCTGGAGCCTCTGTGAGTGATTCAGTTCATAACGTATGTATTGCTATGTATCATGCTATTGTTAACAAAGCCTAGTGGCTGTAGAGTTGCTCCTTATATCACAATAGTGCCATTCATATATTTCTTACCACACTTATCCGCTACTCGGCTTACTTATGGCAGCGTCTTCTAACGGCACTTCCCAAGGTGCATCTCAGCATCAAAGACTGAAGATACTCCTTGCAAATCAATTTTCTGAGAAGTCACTTCTGTTGTTGTCAATGCATATGCAAATGAGGAGGCTTGCATGTATTTTGCCCCATAAGGCCTGGGTAGAGCTCTAATCGGCGAGTTTCCTGCATGTATAATGGCCCTAGAGTTTTGTTGTTTTTTTTGCTCTGTGTATGTGTTAAAATGCCATGTGCAAGTAATGTCACCAAAAAACTTGATGGGGGCACGCACATTATATCGTATGTGATCGCGCTCACTGTAGGCCACTTCTGATGCGCTACCACGTCCAAAGTGTCCTGCAAGAACTATTTCGGAAAGTGGGCCACCCTAGCCTGTTAGCTTAAGTGCATTGCACCTTGGGGATCGCTCGGTGCCAGGAACTTTCCCAGCATGCATACAATGGGCCATCAAACGTGTACATCACTGATTTTACAACCCCTCTAACCAACTGAGTGTTTCTCAAGTAGGAAGGAACTGTATTTTTCAAACTATTGCGGGCAAAGGAATTCCCTAAATTAGGGCGAGGTGCGGCAACATACTAAACATTAAAGTCCAATCTGGGTTCGGGGTATCGAACATGAATGGGTATCAGAAAGAAATTAAACATTGTAATTCTGTATAGCACACTGGATTTCAATGTGTGGTCGACATGCTCAACCCTTGACCATGCATTGAAGAGGTACGTTAGTCTGATGACGTCATAGAGGAATGGAAAAAGGAAGAATTGAAGTGGAAGCATTCTACAGTTTGCCGTGTGTCCACCATGGGCCGCGGAAAGGCCATGGGTGCTAGCTGAGCTTTTATTTCAAAAGGTTGTCATGGTAACTGTCAGTGAACACCAGCTGCTACCAAGAGACCTCATTTACAAAGGTGGTTTTACGAGGCAGTCAGATCAATGTGTGGAGATAGAATTCAGGGGTTGCCAAAGCGTAGGGTGACCAGATTTTGAAAATAAAAAAACGGACAGGCCACTGACATAGAAGTAGGACTACAGCTTCAGCTGTGAAACTAGTCCTTCTTCTATGTGGGTGGCCTGTCCTGTGTCACGTCGATCAAGTGAGGAGAGCGCTATGGGTCCCCACACTATTTAAGTTTTAAAAATCTGTCTGGGATTTGCAGATCGGGTGGATACCATCCCTTTTTTGGCCAAACCAATGGAAAAATCATGACATCGGGCCAAAAACCATGACGGAATGCACCTGATCTCCAAATCCGGGGACAGGTTTGTTAAACTTAAAAAGTCCCTGGACCACGGACGGAATCGCATATACCCGGACAGTCCCGTCAAAACCGGGACGTCTGGTCAACCTACCAAAGCGGGATTTGCAAAAAGGTATCACTTTCGTGGTAAGATTAGTTGTTGTCATGAGCAGAAGGTGGTATCAACAAGAAGCTGTGGGGTGAGGGTTCAGGGGCCACAGTGTGGCACAAACGTGTTGGGATGGGTGGCAGTACAACTGGATGGGCGGTCCAAGTACTTGCAGGAGGCGGTAGAATGCCTTGAATAAGAGGGTAGCTGCCAAAGAACCATGGTGACTCTTGGGGGCAACACAGGGATGGCCCAGGGGAAAACGGCAAGGCATCCAAATAAAGAGAAACATGGAGCGCCATAGCCGGAACGATATAAGGCCCTTCGTAAGAGAGGAGATTTAACAACATAAGAAAAATCTCTTAGCAAGACAGGCAATCATATGATGCTGCCAAAACTAGGCAGCTGCCACAGAACCGAGAACAAACTGATCGGGGAATGCACAGAATCTACGCTTTCCAGGAACTGCCAGAATGGTGCAGCCTGGCAATAAGATGGGCAACAGCTGCCAAAGGGTCATAGGATCTGGGCACATTATGCAGTGCCTGGCAAATGCTAATACGAGAGCCAAAAATGTTGGCTTTGCAAATGTATGTTTTAACAGAAATTCAGTGCAATGTACAGATGCAAGAACATGTGTATTGCCTGGCACACTTGGTTAATATAGTTTTCTTCCAAAAGGAGCGTGTTTGGCTGGCTTTTAGCTGCAACTTTCTTTTATTTTATTCTTTAAAGTGTGGACCTAGCTTGAGAGCAGCAGAGCGTTGTACACATTTTGGCTAGCCAGCGTTTTGACTGGCATCTTTAAACAGGTGTGCAGTACTGTAAGTTGCAATTTGTGTGTCCACTGGAATTAGTTCATGGACAGGTGCTTTTGAGAAAGCCACGTTCTGAGAGATTTGTGAAACTGGAGAAATGTGGGGGCATTTTGAGTTGATAATGGAATCGAGTGGCAGAGTGCGGCTGTGTGACAAGAGAAGGATGTTTTTGCGGGTCTCTCTTTGCCGACTAGTTGTGATTCAAGTCAGTTGGTTGATTTGCTGCGCATTGGCGCGTGTGCCACCAGATTTGTGCAGTTTTGCTGCCAGGCATGCTGGTGTGCTACTCATGACTGCTTCGCCATGATAAGTATGGCAACAATTCGATCCATGTGACAGTAATCATAGATGAAAATGGGAAAAATATCAAATTGTTAACAATCCAATTTCCCTGAGTAGGGGCAGATTTTATTGGTCCCTGAGAGGGAGAAGCCGTTGAATATTCCCTTCGAGATATCAGACTTTCCTGGCAAAGTGGACACAGAATTTGAGGGTAAATAGTAATTACAATTGATTATTTGCATGGAGCAAGCCATAAGTTTAGACATTGTCAATTGACTGACCTTGTGAAGGAGGATAAAGGATTTATCAGTCAGCGATTACTCATGTGAACCCTGCACTCAGCAAGACAGACAGATGATGTCAGAATAGATGTGGAGAAAGAGTTAATAGTAACAACTTCTCCTTTTTGCTGCCACTAAATGCAGAATGTTGTACGTATTAAAAATGTCAACTTGGATATGCTCGAGCATTAATATTCGACTATCCCACACTTGCTTCCCATAGCTATCCGCCTGATGGTTGGACTGTAAGAAAAGACGAAAGGGACCTCATTGACAGTGGATCCCAGAGAAATCACCAACAAGAAGACAAACATAATTGTACATGTCAATAGAATGTGGTAGAATTTTTTACCCCTGAAGAATTTCCTTGTGAATAGCGTGAAAGTGTGAAAGGAATGAAACATGTCGGGTACGGTATGAATGCAGTATGAAAGTGAGCATGTGTGAATGAGTACAAAGAAAAAGTTTTATGGACTGAGATTTACTCCTCTATGAAAGAGGTGACTAAACTACAGATCCTGATGATATTATCATCTTTCTAAAGTATTTTATAATTGATTGCTACAGGATATTGAATGTGCATAACTTAATTGAGATTTATTGAAAAATTGTTTGTTGTCTAAAAATTACTTGAGAAAATTTGTAAAAAAAATATTTTTCTATATTTGTAGATGTGGTAAAGTAAAAAAATGTAATTGATGAAATGCTATTAAAAAAATAACTATTTTTGATATTAATTGGTGTAGTACATGAGAATTCATCAACTATTAATCATATATGTAAAAAGAAATAACCACGAAAGGATTTGGGGAAGCAAGCGACCCGGTGAACATAGTGTATTGCGAAACAAAACTGTTGATAGAGGGCTGGTCACAAGTGGTCGTTAAAAATTACCTCTGGTCTCTCTAAGTCAGTTGTGCTTCGCAGATGAAACATGCAGCCTTGAACAGTATCCTGGCCTAGGACAGGAGTGATTCGATAACATTTCCGCACACCCAAGACATGCTGCAGCGTGGTGGACTGCTTTTAGGGGAGCCAAGTGAGCCAACTAAGACATTACCTTTCAGAAAGCTGCTCAGAAGGCAAAGAGTTAAATTGAAAAAGATGCCGTGTTTTGGGCAGGGAGAGACAGTTAGTGGGTGGAATGGCCATAGCGACTTGTACAGAGATGGAGGCTCCCGGAGGTGTCCACCAAGTCATACTCCAGGAGGTGTCTGACAAGTCACAGGCTCTAGGAGGTGTCTGACAAGTCACAGGCTCCAGGAGGCGCCCACCAAGTCACAGGCTCCAGGAGGCGCCCACCAAGTCACAGGCTCCAGGAGGCACCCACCAAGTCACAGGCTCCAGGAGGGGCCCACCAAGTCACAGGCTCCAGGAGACGCCCACCGACATGGGCTCCAGGAGGGGCCCACCAAGTCACAGGCTCCAGGAGGTGCCCACCAAGTCACAGGCTGCAGGAGATGTCCTCCAAGTCACAGGCACCAGGAGGTGCCCACCAAGTCACAGGCTCCAGGAGGTGCCCACCAAATCATGGGCTCCAGGAGGGGCCCACCAAGTCACAGGCTCCAGGAGGCACCCACCAAGTCACAGGCTCCAGGAGGTGCCCACCAAGTCACAGGCTCCAGGAGGCGCCCACCAAGTCACAGGCTGCAGGAGGTGTCCTCCAAGTCACAGGCTCCAGGAGGCGCCCACCAAGTCACAGGCTCCAGGAGGCGCCCACCAAGTCACAGGCTCCAGGAGGTGCCCACCAAGTTACAGGCTCCAGGAGGCGCCCACCAAGTCACAGGCTCCAGGAGGCGCCCACCAAGTCACAGGCTGCAGGAGGTGTCCTCCAAGTCACAGGCTCTAGGAGGCGCCCACCAAGTCACAGGCTCCAGGAGGCGCCCACCAAGTCACAGGCTGCAGGAGATGTCCTCCAAGTCACAGGCTGCAGGAGGTGTCCTCCAAGTCACAGGCTCTAGGAGGGGCCCTTTAGGCAGTGAAATATAAAATGTGGTTCACTTTCAGATGTGTGGGGAGTGTGGCACTTCGCCAGGAATGGAATACATCTTCACAACAGCCCTGGCCACTTTGCACAATGGATACATGAAATCGGGTTCCCCCTTTCCAGGTCCTCCATTTCCCAGCGGCCCTCTATGCGCATGTGCCCCGAGAGGTTGACCTGACACTGCGAACAGCAACTGCCCTGTGATGGCGTTATTCACCTCTGAATTGAAAGCAGATATTTAACCTTTTCAGAGACCACACTCCTCGCGCCGAGGGACCAGGGCGATGGAATGAGAAGTATGTTTCACCCCAGGGGTCTGCCGGATTAAAGGGTGGGAGGGCAGGGGATTTACTTCACTCTCATATAAGAATGGATGTATTCCACTTGGGTCAAAATGGGTGTGCGTTCTTAAGGAATATGCATATAGGTCTAACCGGCCCTCAGAGGGCTAAGAGGATCCAACCAAAACCTTGAGAAGAAACGTTTTTCCTGCCAAATATTATTTTTGGCAGTTGACTCGTTACAAGATATTTTCATTTTTTGGCATGGGTTAGGAATTGGGTGTAAATGAGGCTGCTTGTCCCGGTACTGCGTCTGCAAAAGCTCACATGAATGCATACGCTGTCTCTATATTGCGTGCCAGAGGAGGGCAAAGTTCTTAGTGACCCCGCTCGCGCAGGCGTTACCACAGGCACTCCTGTTATTCCAACACAAGCGACTCATTACCTGCTCACATCCTCTTACAGAGAGAGGATCTACACTTCTACACCCCAGCATTCTGTCCAGTAACCAGCACCCCCAGTCCCTCATCGTTTCTGGCTATACGCGTCATTTCTGGGACTCGCCACAGTGAAGAGTGAGTGTCGTTCTAAGATGGCTGCCACTGGCTGAGGTGTCCTTTGCTTTGTTTGCCATAGCTGTCTGCTGGATGGACTCCCTCCCTCACGAGAACGCAACATAGGATAGAGAAGAGCTTTTCCGTATTTTGAGAGTGAGACTTTGGAGTTGAGCCTAATCGCACTAAAATGGCAAGCCACTTAATCTGCAATTGGTCCACTGATGGACCCTAACTGATGCTGGTTGTAAAGGTTCTCCAGTCCTCAATGGCCCCTAACTTATTTTGGTTTTAAAGGGTTTCCAGTAGGGACAGCTTTGGGGCCTTTCTACCTTTTCAGTTGAAAGGGGCGACCCCTGCAACTGCCCCCATATTGCCTGTCAGTAGTCTTATAAGGCAGCAATATATTCCTTTATTTATTACTTACATTCCGGGGCTTAGAATGTACACTTTGCAGAGTTCACTTTACAAGCTGCATTTGCTAGAACCCTTCCGGACGTCAATTCCCTCAGCAAATACAGAAGTGTTATCACCTCATTGCCTTTTAACACTGGTTCCTCCACCTTAGCCACTTGTTGACAAAGATGGATGTATAGCTTTTCAGTGAGTATTTAGTGTTTCAGCTCCCTGCTGGCCATCTCGTGATCATCGGCAGCTATTTACCCCTGGCTGCAGTGCCAGAAATGAAAAAGAATTACTCAGGGATCACCCTCCCCCTTGCGACGAGGGGGGCCGGGCCAGGTGAACATGGGCCATACCAGTTCATGAAACATCTACCTTTTCAAGGAACCAAAGAATGGCGATTTGCATTAAAGCATGTAGCATTTTAGGAGCAAAAAAATACCCACAATATTATATTTGAAATAGTTCTGTGGTAGTGCTTCAGCGAGACAATTCTGCAAGAAACCCTGTGCTTTTCATTGGTCACGACGCCCTAACAAAAATATGTCTGTAAATTGCCAGACATATATACCAATAAAAACAGCTTCTGAAGAGGATGTCAGGCAGGGTTTGGCTCTTTCTGTACTCTAGTACTCTACCCACTTTCAGTCTCCCACAAGGAGTCTTCTCAAGTGCTGGCTGCTCAGCTAGGGAGTAGCCCAGTACATTTCCTGGGCCTCAGAATGGAGCAGAGTTCCGGGAAGACAAGTTTTTCTGGAGCTCCACTCAGTCTTGTTCCAGCCCGTTTCCGACCCTGCCCGACTGTATTTGTCTCCATTATAATGCGTGCCCTGTTATCACATCCTAGAAAGGCAGAGGGAGTGTGCAGAACAAGTACTGGTAACAGGCAGGGGCCTAGACTTTTTTCCTGGGGGGGGATAGGGGGGTAGCGGAGGAGGTGGTGGCTAAGTAAACAAAACGTCCCGTTATAAGTATAGGGACTTTCACAAAAATAGCCTTTCCCGGGGGACGGGCGGCCCCCGGAGAACCCACGTACTCGGCGCCCCTAGTAACAGGCATTAAAACAAATAATAGGACCCTGTCATAGAGTAGGAGGAGCCTTGTTTGCCAATTTTATTATCACGTGAACTAAACTTTTCTGACATTCCGAGTTTGGGAAACTAAAACTCAGGGTTCAGCCTGTCTCGGCCTGGCCCTGGAGGCAACAGGAACATGATTGAAGAGCTGGTCTTCAGCTGGGACCTCTTTTGTGGACTAAGGTGGGTCAGTTGGAAGAATTAGAGCATTTGTGCAGCTGGTAGATTCAAAAAATCTTCAAAGAATACAACCCGACATAATACTAATAGAGTTTGCAGATAAAGGCCACACATTGCGATTACCGAATCCGGGACACTTTATTTAATCGGCCCAGAGCCTGCTTTTAGTTCCAGTCCAAGCCTGGATTTTCTGCCTGCCCTATATGCTCTCCCCCTCACTATAGTAGGGCTGATAAAATCACTGTTTCCCGTGCGGAGTGCAGGAAGGACCAGTTTCTGACTAGCCCCCAGGATGAGCTGCACTTCTTCTCAGACTTTGGAACAAACAAACTCAGGGTGCTTCATGACCCTGTGCCTTTTTCCCGCTGGTATTGTTTTCCCCGGCTTCTTAGAATCCATCTCACTGGGCATGCTCCATCTTGGCTATCTTTCATTTTCAGGGCGAGTTGACCTTGTTTTGCGGCCTGTCTGGCAACTCTGGGGTGCAATGGGGAATAGCTGATTCTGAGCCATTGGTGTGCCCAGTCACAACCATAAGGCTGCACTATTGCAACCGCCTCCTGCAAGTCCGGCTATTTCTGAGTCAATCCCATTTTGTGAGTTGTGCAGAGCAGGAACTGCTGTTTCTCTTTGCAAAATGCTGCTTAAAACGGCAGGCAAGTGCTGTGCATGACAACGCCCTCCTCTTAGTCTGTTCTTAAGAATTTAAACATACCTAGAAAGGTATGTGACGTGAAAATGAACAGACATTTAACCAGCCACAGTTTTGGTGAGAAGGTATACATCCTTTCTCTAAAGACTGAAGACAGTCCATTGTTTCGAATTCAGGCAAGGCACCCGGATATGTCCCCCAGCAACCTGGGGCCATGCACACTCTGTCAATTGTCAAAGTAACTGACTACCGCAGTGATCTTAAGAGAGGGGTTCGGGGGGGGGGGAGGAGCTGGTGGCCACCCAAGGGCTGGGTCATCAGTCAATTTCAACACCACTTAACAGGAAGGGGGTTACGTTCTGTGATAAGGACCATAATGCTTTGCTCAGCACTGTTCATACTCCAGAGCAGCTCCCCGTCTCCAGGTGGCTGTGGACATTGTAGCGGAAGAGGTCGCTTTAGCTGTGGGGTCAAGCAGGATGAGGAGTGGGGACCAGCGTCCGGGGCCCCCTAGGAACAGGCAGAAGTGCATTTCCTGCAGATGAAGAATATGGACAGAGCGGCGATTGGAGAGACTCCAGGCCACACAAAATGGCAGAGCTATGAAAGGCTGCATGTGGACTACCATTAGCGCCTTCTGGCAAACCCAGTTATCCAAAGCCATCCGCGCGGTCCCGCTGGCTGCACAGGGACCCCACAAACAGGTTTTGAAAGCATTGTTTGAAGGCGAATCTGGCACAAGGACGGACAGAATCCCTTTTGATTTGTCCCTTGCAAAAACCGTGCACACATAGGAGAATACATTTAAAGTATGCTTTGGATCAAACTATTGGTTCGATGCACCCAGCCCTGCCCGCACACGCTCACCTTCTAATGTGTGGATGGGTGCATTGCCACTGCTGGGGATAGAGCCCTCTTCGCTTATGCCTGAGCCTGGCACATGAAACCCACGGTAGTGGCAGCCGGCAAGAGTTATCAAATTCCAGTGTTTAATGATCCCAAGAAAAAAGGCATTAACTAACCCTAGGAGGTCAAAGAAAACTCTTCAGACGCAGGGGTGCTTGGCCAGTCCTGGTCGGTGAGAGGTGCGTGCTGGCTTGTACCAAGTCTGGCCATTTACAGGCTAGTTGGTGTGTGTGGAGAGTTAGACGGCAGCCTGTGGCCCAGGTAAACTGCACCATGAATGGCAGGTGCCTTGCTCATCAGGTAGAGAAAGGACTGCTCGTGATGCCTTCGATGAATTTCAGATCCAAAGAAAGTAAGACAGTAGAGTGACGCTGCCCTGTAGCTGGAGAAGCATTCTATGCACCACGATCCCCTAGATGTCTCCAACCTGCGGCTCCACAGACGTGTTGGACTCCCATACCCATCATCCCTCACTATTAACAAGGTTTTCTAGGTCTGATGGGAGTTGTAGTCCAAAACCTCTTGAAAGCAAAAGACTGCAGACTGCGGGCCTAGAGGGAGCAAGATGGTTCTTGCTCAGGTGCAACATTCAAGATTTCTGGTTAATCTCGCTCACCCATGCTCTGAACTCGGAAACGAAACGCTTCAAAGAAATGGCAGAATCCTGCGATGCATCCGTGTATGGCTGAGCGAGATTAACCAGAAATTCACTTAGGGCGTATGGCACTGTAGTTACTCGCCATCAATGTCTAAGATGCTTTGTTTGTAAAGGGCGATTTGTTAAGAGTGAAAGGTTTGTGTAGACCCGCCTCATTTTCTTGTCAATCCTTTCCTTGTAGGTTGTTTGCAATTTGAGTGCAAAGGCTTCTCCACGCATGTGGTATTGCACTTTCCTTGCACAGCCATGCAAAGCACATAGGCATGGCCGTGGGGCCACAGCGGAAAGTGAGGCCTACGTCTACCACACTGGGCTGCCTGGTGTCTCCCTACCAAGTTTCAACACAGGAGTGCATTTGCCCTCACTATAAACTCGAAAGTGACGCACCTCTGCTGTGACTGGTTCTAAGCGAGGTGCATAAAGAACTAACGAAGCAGGAGCATAATTAGGCTGGGCGCGAGGGGGGACTGTTAGTTTAGCTGCACTGCATTTAAAAAGTCTGACCTCAGTCTGCCAAAGGGTAACGGGATCTGCTCATAATGTCATAGGATTGTTTTGTAAAGGGTTTAAACCTTGCAGCCAAAATGACGTATGTTCTAGCTATGCGGATATCGCTGGGTTTCTTCACGTATTTATTGACACGCTAATAGCTCTGCTTTGATTCGCGGTTTCTGCACCTTAAAAACATCAGTTAGGCGGGAATGCAAACGGTTCCAGAGAAACTGTTGCAAAAGAAACAACTTTTTTTCTCATGTTTACAGCTTCAGTTCTCAAACAATTCCAAAGCGTTATTGGTGCTTTTGTGAAACCCTATCAAAGGTCCCTCTGCCCACCCTTCCACGCGGGAGTTTCTTCACAGCCAGTGGTTTGCGGTTCTCCAAGGGCACCCTCGGAACCGGGCCAGCCCCGCCAGGCATCAGCAGTAAACACAACGCTCTGCGCCAGTGTGGAAAATGCGAATCTGCGTGCGATGACAGGAGGGTGACGTATTCCCAAATGCCGCTTCCCGCCATTATGATCCCACTAACTAGTCTGGGCAAAGGCCACATTTTAACGCCACACACCGCACACGCTTTGCTCCCTGCATTGCTATTAGCCCACTTTTGTGCGTCTCATCAAAGGACGCGAGCCACCACAGCGTACTGTCAATGGTGGTCCAGCAAGTGGTGGGGTTTTTAAAGTTAGTACACGGATTTACTCAGTGGTGGAAATGGAAACATTTTGGAGGGGGATCCCAAAGGCTGGTGTGGGGGCGGAGCTTGGATGAGTGGCGGACCTTATAGGGGGTGGGGCTTCCAGTTGAAGTCCGATGAATGGAACTGTTCGAAATAATACTTTAAAAATGGCGCAATTTCTTTTATTGCTTAAAAACTACACGAACCATATTAAACATGATTTGTGTACTTTTCAAGCCATCACAGCATGCACCAGAATGTCTTTTGACAACCCCAACTACAAATACCAGAATACATTTGGGAAAGGCCGCGAAGGTGGGGGCTAAGTGATCATTGCGTTTTCCAAAAGGATTCTGCTTTCTACTCAGTCACAGGGTCTTGGACCCTCGGCGAACCCCGGGGGCTCGCCTCAGTGATGTACTCTGCTCTGTGCAAGCACACTGTGCACTACGGGGCTCGCACAGAGCAGGCTAGGTCATTGAGGAGAGCCCCCAGGTTCACCGAGGGTCTGCCTTGGCTGAGGGCTCGTGCTGCCTGTGACATGGGTAGGGGGTGGAGCCAGAAGGGCGCTCATGGCGCAATGTGCAGTTTGCGGCTCCTCCCCCGACTCTGTACCGTAGCGCGACAAGTGCTTTTTTTCTTCTTCTTATTTTAAATGCGCTTTATGGGTAGAGGCTACACATCTGATGCCGGATCTTGGATCCAGTGAGAGCCGGCCCAATGCCCAGCGCTGGATTTACTGTTAGATGAAACTAACTAGAACCAATGGAAAAAACGACAGTTTTCCTCTCAGTCACGACTGATAAACAACCACTGGGTTAACAATGCAACTTTGTGAAGCTCGTAAGAAGACGACTTGAATTTCGATACCGCCAGACTCTGGGTCGGTGGAAGAATTTCTAAAATGTTCGGTGAACCTCACCAAGGTGACATCTTGTTGCATGTTCCCCTAGCAGTGGGGCCAACATTGCTGAGGAAGGGGCACTCTTATGGAGCCCTGCTGGAGGCGAGTCTGGTGAGATGGTTAGTGATTCTGGCCTTAGACCAGTGCACTTCAAACCTTTTGATACCAAGCCACCCCCCTTGAACAAAGATATTTTTTCTGAACCCCATACCTAGGTGTTGGCCCCCCTAGGGGGCACAAAGGATGTCCAGGGAGCGTGGGGGCAAGCTCTTTAAGCAGATTTTCTAAGGCTTATATTTTCTATTAAAAAAGTCACGTTAATGTTTATAATATTAAAAGCCGTTATTTTAATCCCTTTTTAAAGAGTCTGCCCCCCACACCAACTTGACATCCTCCAAGCCCCCGAGTTTGAAGACCAATGCCCAAGACCCAGCCCGGCCCAAACAGACTGCTATTTCCCTGGTCTGGCTGCATTGCTGTGCTGGTTAGGAGGTTGATCATGTGTTTGCAGGGACAAGCTACATAGGGACTTTTTACATAGTACTGGAAACGGCCCCCAGCGACAGCCCCGCTGAGAGCCAGTGTGAACAAGGCATCGTGGTTAGTGGGAGATAAAGCGGGGAGCCTCACATCTCTCAGCTAATGTCACAAGTCCCAGGCCTTGCTTCGACATACGTACACCAAAGCTACACTGTCTTAACATGAAACACTGGTTTTAATAAATACCTTCTATCTATCCCCATGCCCTGCAACTGGAAGCACATGAGAGTCTTCTTCAGCAGTGTAATCACGTGTTGCTCGCGAATGTCCCCTTCAGACGTCACTGTAGGAAAAATGGCGTACCAAATGCAGGAAAGCCGCTGACGGCCTACGCCGGTGGATGCGGAAACTTAGTCGTTGCCTTTGAATAAACTCAGTGCTAAGAATCTACACATTACAGACATGCTAGTGCACGGCACGCTACCCATAGAGGTCTCCGAGGAGCGGGCCTTCACGGCACCCTAGTGCGCAGCGTACAGCACAGCTCCGCCAAAGCCGCCACAACGGGCCCTGTCCCTCTTTCCAATTACAGTAGGTCCTCTAGCCATCCAGTGGCACCTTATGAAACAACACAAAACCTAAAAGAAACACAAAATAAAACATGAGAATTCATGCATGGAACATAAACAAAAACAAATGAAATCAACATGTGGAGGCAAATTAAGGCAAAGAATAAACAGAGGTGAATAGGAGATAAAGATGGAAAATGAATAAAAGAGGAATGCATCTCAAAGCATAACATAACAGGAAGCGAAGCGGAAAAAACAATACAGCGCGGAACAACACTCCATGATTACTGGAAGAAGTCAAAGTGTGGGGTGTCTTCCTGGGTCAGTGCACAGAGAGCTTATTTGGGCTCTATTGTAGGGCCACCTAGCGGGAAAGAGCAACATGCCACAATCCCCAACAAATCTAACCCCACAGCAGGTAAAAGAAATTGCAAAGTTCCACGCATGTCCAGTGGAACAGAAGCATCCACCACGATTACCAAGCCGGGGAATCCGAAGCTCAGTATCCCCCAGGCGCGCTCGGCCTCAAGGCGCATGTCGACACTGTGAGTACTTACACCTTTGCTCTGAAACTTCAACTTTACCGGGAATCATACAGCGAGTGCTATTTTGTGAGCATGTGTTAACTCATATCTTAGTCTGGTGCTCAGATTCTTCAGTGATGTGTCTAGATTACACAATGCAGGTGCTGTGCGGTGTGTGCACACACAATGATGATAACACAGCAGGGCACAGTGTTGTCTGGAAAGGGGAAACATCTGTTTGTCATGATTCGTTGATGAAACACACCAGCACCCGCAGGGACATGATTCATTGCAATCCTTGAATGATTGTTTTTGAATTGTGAAGCCTGCGAGTCCCCCTCCCAGTGTGAGAAGACATGGATGGGCCTAATGCGCTTCAATGAAGATTGAACGAGTGTGAAAGATGGCCCTGATGAAGGCCGCGTCCTACCCGTCCACTTTGACTGCATAGGATAGGAGCGAGGATAAGCAGACAAGGAGCCGCCAGAGACATCGGAACTGGCAGACCATAGGTCTTGTCAAGGGGGAGGAGTCTGCCAAGGCCAGATGTTCATTGGCTGCCCAGTTGCCCTATCCATTAGACACAGAAGAGTAGAGCTGAGGAGTAGTGGGTGTGTGGGATTGGACGAAATAAGAGGGCTCCTGATTGGTCTCTTCAGAATGCAATCATTAGCAACTCAGATTCCCTCCTGGCCAATTATAAGAGAAAGAGCCTAGAGGGACTTCAGCTGTGGGGTCTTTTGGCCAATTAAGAAGAGAATTGTCATAAACAGCCGTAAAGAAAAGTGCATTTCCCATCACCGCCTGGTGACTCGCATCACTCCTAAGGCTCCTTGCACACTGATCAGTCGCCGGTGCCCTCAGAGAACCGCGGCGCCATTGGCGCATCATACATCTGAGACGCCTCAAAGGCGGCCATGATGGCTGCACCAACAAGAGGGACTGTTCAGATTGATGTTGAGAACTCTTAACAGCAGTGTTTACAACGGTTATAAGTGACGGTATAAGTATCTAAAAACTGTTCATCCTCATAGTGAAAAAGGGGTGGGCAAGCGAGCCAAGCAGCAGCGGCCAAGCCAGCATGCTTCATGCCGCTCTCCCACCGACGATGTAGTTGTTTAGATGACAGGTGAGGCTACGGACATCATTAAGGAGGCAAATAAACTTAAGATTTAATAAAGTAAGTGGCATACTTGTTTATTCCAAATCTCGGACGGACCTGGCTTTGTGATGGCTGGAGTTCTTGCATCACTCGTGCCTGTGTTTCCTTGCCTGGCTTTGTGATGGCTGGAGTTCTTGCATCACTCTTGCCTGTGTTCCTTTGCCTGGCTTTATGATGGCTGGAGTTCTTGCATCACTCGTGCCTGTGTTCCTTTGCCTGGCTTTGTGATGGCTGGAGTTCTTGTATCACTCTTGCCTGTGTTTCCTTACCTGGCTTGTGATGGCTGGAGTTCTTGCATCACTCTTGCCTGTGTTTCCTTAGCTGGCTTTGTGATGGCTGGAGTTCTTGCATCACTCGTGCCTGTGTTTCCTTACCTGCCTTTGTGATGGCTCGAGGTCTTGCATCACTCTTGCCTGTGTTTCCTTACCTAGCTTTGTGATGGCTGGAGTTCTTGAATCAATGTTGCATGTACTTGTTTAGCTGGCCATCTGATGGCTGGAGTGCTTGCATATGTTTTTTTTTTTTCTGTGGTCGGGTGTATGGCTTTGTGCTGACTGTATCACGTGCCTCACCTTTGCCTGTGTTCCCTTTGAATCATTTCGGATGACTGCAGTCCTTGCATCAACTAGGTGTTTGATGGCTGCAGTCCTTGCATCACTCTTGCCTGTGTTCCTTTACCTGGCTTGGCTGGAGTTCTTGCATCATCTTTGACAGCATTTTAAGGGCTGGCTTTGTGGTGGCTGCAGGGCTTGCAACACCTTAGCCTGTGGTAGTGTGTCTGGCTTTGTGGTGGCTGTGTTCTTGCATCATTTGTGCTTTTGTTCCCTTCGAAGGATTTATGATGGCTGTAGGCCCTGCATCGCCTTTGCCAATGTTCCTTCACCTGGCTTTGTGATGGCTGCAGTCCTTGAATCACTTTTTCCTGAGGTAGTTTGTCTGGCTTTGTGATGGCTGCAGTCCTTGAATCACTTTTGCCTGAGGTAGTTTGTCTGGCTTTGTGATGGCTGCAGTCCTTGAATCGCTTTTGCCTGAGGTAGTTTGTCTGGCTTTGTGATGGCTGCAGTCTTTGAATCACTTTTGCCTGAGGTAGTTTGTCTGGCTTTGTGATGGTTGCAGCCCTTGACTCACTTTTGCCCGTGGTCGTTTGTCTGGCTTTGTGCTGGCATTAGCACCTGCCTTCCTTTTGCCTCTGTTCTGTTTGATGGCTTTGTGATGGCTGCGGTAATTGTGCCACTTTTGCCTGTATTCCTTTTTTAGGTGCTGGTGCATTCTATTCACTGCTCCGATTCTCCTATCACTCCACATCACCATTTTCCCTCTGTTGTTTTCATTGTTTCTGTCCCCGAGGTACCTGTTGAATTTGGCACCTCAATTTCTTCTCGTCTTTCAACCTTCCCTTTTTAACTGTGTTTAGTTTTCTCTTTTTTACTGTGTTTGGCATGTTCCTCCCCTCCAAATGTAGTTGGTAGCCAGGCCGATGTCATTCAGTCGGTGGGTTGCTTGTCTCCTAAAGTTCTAAGAAATGGTCTACACGAGCCCCCCCCCGCGGCCCCCATCACTATCTCAACCCTCGGCCTTGACGTTCAGTGGGGCATCTTGGAATGAGCGAATGGACCTGGCCACAGTTCTCTTTCTTTTTACCCCAGAAGCATTGGTTTAGTACTGTCCATCCCTTGAGGCTGCAGTTGCTTAACGAAGGGAAGGATTGTCAGGCCAGGCTGCCATTTTGGCCTGGTGTGAAGGCTGAAGTCTAGACACGCTTCAAGAGAATGTCTAGTTTCTGTCTCACGCTCAGCCACTGACCATGTTTCAGAGGGTTCCCAATGTTGGCAGGGGAGGGAACAGAGGCATGCATTGATGGAGTGATTTTCTGAAGATCCCACCTTAGGCTTCACGATGGTCTGGCGCAGAGGGGTGCTTGATCCAGTACCACGCACACTGTGGTAACCCCCTACCACTCCCCACACTCTCTCACCTTGCTCCTTAAAGGTGCTGAGACAGCGGGAATCTAAAAGCAGCAAAGTGAGCCCAGGCTTTTCTTGGTAGATCGGCTGAACCCTGAGAGAGGTCTCCTGGGTTCAGTGGGATCCCTCTGACCCAATTGTCTGTTAGCTTACTCATCGCAAATCCACTTCCGAGCCATGGGGCTTTGCTCAAAGAGAAGGGAAGCACATGACATATTACGCTGCTTACTGGTACCTGCATTCTCAATGCATGCGCACCTTATAATGGAGACAGATGTTCTGCTCTTCATAAGCAGTCCTTATTGCCCAGTGCCCATTGCACTGTGGTTTTGGCATGCACCGCTTGGTCCCCACTGTATGCACTCTCACCAACAATTGCTACAGACAGCAATGCATCAACACATATGGTCAGGAGGGCAAACTGGCATTATAGGCTCGGCCTCCTTGTTGCACACTTGTCATTAGGGTGCACAACAAGATCCTTTAAGTATCACAATAGTACAACTCGAACATCATAAAATGCAGTATTCATCAAAGAACGACTATTGCTGCTTTGTTTGACATAAACATGGCAACAGAAATCCAACCAGTTCTTGAGTTCAGAACACAATCAGTAAACAAAGAAGCATTGGCAAATCCAATAGTTGTGTGGTTCACTGTTCTTTGCATTTTGCATTTGTAGGCAACCGGGGGCAAGGAGAAGAGTTCACACTTTCGAAGGAGCTCTGATAAGGGTTGCAGGTGTGCAAGAGAATGAGAACGAGAACAGAGCAGGGTAGGAAACGACTGGAGAGGGTGCCATCGATGATGAGCAAGAGGAAATATGAGCGAGAAAGGTTGAGAGTGAGAGGGTAAGAAATAAAGTTAGAGTGTGAGAGGAAGTATGAGAGGGGGTAGAGAGTGTGGGTTAGGGTGGGTGGATTGTAGAGGGAGTTGGGTGGGTTGGGGTGGAGAGAGTGGGGGTATGATGTGTGGATGGAGGTAGAGTGAGTGGGGGTAGCGTGGGTGGGGGTAGAGAGAGTCATGGTAGGGTGATTTCAGAGGTACGAAGTATGTGATTTGAGGGAGAAAGCAGTCTGTTCTCACCACAAACGTCAAGGGAGACCTGCACTTTGATCAAGAACCACAGAGGTCTCAGTTAACCAGAGAGACACTCTGATCTACAACAGACAGGAAGATGGGTGGGACTTAGGAGTACATGTTGTCACCTCTTACCTTTCCTGTTGCAAAGCACTCTGGTACTGACCTAACGCATGACAGAAGATTGTTGGTGGGTACCGGGGATTGGTACCTTAAGGTAGGCTTAGCCTGCACCAATCACTGGGGCCCATTTGGCTTTAAGAGAGGGCTTAGCCCCTCACTTAACAGAACATGCAATGACTTTGAAAGGAGTAAGAAGAAGGAGGCATTTGGAACATGGCTGAAGGTACAGTCTGCCGTACATCTTCCGCCAGTGAAGGAAGGCCAGGATTTCCAAGAGAGAAGCAAGAGCCCTTCCCTAAACATCTACCAGGGTCCAGCAGCTCCAGAACCAGTACCCAGCCAGCAAACAGCATGCCCTGTTAGGTTCTGCCAGCAAGCTTCCTAGGTCGGAAGTGCCAGAAAGTCTCTGAACAAAGGACAAGGCTGTTGCCTGCAAGCACTCTCCCCAGCTATGGGCAGTCCACCTTGAAGGATGCCACAAGCCCTGCGAAGAAGCTAGGAGGAGTGCCACACAAGCATCAACCAGCGTCCATCTTTTAAGCCCATTTTCGAGGCAGTCGAGCCTTCGAACTGCGACTGGCTGCACCACTGACTGTTGTCATGCTGCAGTCACTAAAGCCATCTGAGACACCACGACCAGTGTTCCAGATACACCAACCAGCACAGAGACAATTCTTGACCCTGAGCTGCCATGTAGGCCAGCCTGCAGCCATCCGTCCAGCCTCGCTTACCGAACTGCCTGCTGCCTGATACTCACAGCTGTCTCCCATCTTGAACTCTGTCGCAGGAGCTGCAAAGCGTCCTGGAACTGACTCGACGCTGTGGAGCATCAAAAACATCTCAAGAACCAGGTACATTGTGGTTCTGTACCCCGGTCCTTTTCTGAAGGCTCTTAGTGATATTTACAACCCCTTGCTCCCTTGTTGCTGATACCAAATAACCTTAAACAGTTAAGACTGATTGCTTTACCGACTACCCAGTAGCCAGCGTGCATCCCTTTCCTTCGTGAAACTGTCTTCTGTGTTCCTTTACAGAGTGGGTTGTGTTTTGTAGTGTGCTATAACTGTCTGTTCTAATAATAATAAAGTGGATATTTTAATACAACCTTGACTGGACAGTCCCTTTCATCATTGGGTAATAATTGTATTTTCGCTGTGTTGCAACTAACCAACAATCCACAAGTTTACGAAATTAAGCCTGTCGTTCCGTCCACGTTACCAACATTGGAAAAGGAGGTTTAAAATTGACTTGTGTTTCCAATCTGTTCGTATCCCTTCTGGTGTACTAGAGGGGTGGGGCTGATTGATGTTTTAGAAAACAATATTCATCCCTGGATCACTGGTGCCCTGGAAGTTGATTCGTCACATGGGGATATTTCAATAGGCATCGATGTGAAATCATTACTGCCCTATTATTAAATGCACCCCACTGCCGAGAGCCGCATAAACTCCCCTGAGCTGGCGTGGTAGGGGGCTAATGGCGCCCCAGATGGTCGCCCTGACGGCCCTGTCCTAAGGCTGGCCCTGAGCATCACAAAAATTCCCAAAAACTAAAAGCAGGAGGTCTACCCCTTAGCTCCAGCTGCTCGTGGTTCCCACCTTGCAAGGTCCAGTCACTGCAAATACAATGTTCACATGTCCACTACAGTTCAGAAGGTGAAAAGAGAAACAGAAATAGAGACCTTCATGCCAAGCATGAGCAAGACAGTATTCCTCTTGGGGAAGAGGAATACTGTCAAGGTCCTGAAATATGCCTGGCGGCATTGCACACGAGTACAGGGACTGGCGCAGTTGCAAACACCTCCTTCTGTGAATCATTGATTCCGCTGGAATTGCTCAACCCCTTCCCCCAACACTCCTCTACCCCACTTCCGTGTTTGCAGTGAATTATAGCAGTGAGTCTGCATGCGTCCAGTGACGTGTGCATGGAGGGAGCGTTTCTTTGCGTGTGTTTTTTTTATCATACAATCGGGTGAAAACTATTTAGAGCCCTGGCCCCATTGTGCTTTTCAATACTGCCTATGTTGTTGGTAGTGCTGAGCAGAGCCCCAGAAACTCCCAATAGTGTCACGGATGGTATAGTGTCCGCCTGTCAGTCATCCACATCTATGCATTCGTAAGATACGGGTTTTTAAATCATGGGCTTGAGTGAGAGGCCTGTATGAGTTGCCTGCTGGTCACTTGTCTTTATCTACAAAGTGCATCTTGGACCTTATACCATATGTACAGTAAAGGAATGTATTTTATACTTTCAGACCATACATATCCTGTGCTTGCTGACGGGAAAACTCGGATTATACCATAAGGCTAGTCTCAGGAGAAAGTTTTGTATTTTCTACTAAAAGGTTTTAATGTATAGACTATATATCGATTGATTTAAATGCGTGTCTGTGTTTTTGACATCATATAATATTGTATCCCATAATATTAACATAGGTAGTGTTTTGGGGTATCCCTCACCCCTATACCTTACAGGCACACAGAGCCGTGGTGACTTCAACCTCCTTTATTCATTGTCTAACCAAAACTGAAACTAGATAGCCCACATCCCCCTTCCTCCCCAATCCCGGGCGTCCTCCCTCCCCACTGTCCCTTTTCTAGGAGAGCTAGAGCCCTTCTTCCCTTCACAGCATCTCCCCCACTTATCATAATACTTTGTCAGTTATCTATGTTCAATGAATCTAGAGGGCATCTGAACAGTTGGGTGTGGTCTCCCGGGGTACTCGCGAGTCTCTCCTTTCCTTCCTCTCTCAGGTTCCTCGATCTCTGCCATGGGTGGACCCATCGCTTCTTCCTCTTGTGATTCTTCTCACGGCCTGACTGTCTCTTCTAACTTCTCAGGTGGCTCCCACTCGTCCTCCTCGTCTGTGGCGTGCAGCTTGCGGAAGAAGAAGGTGTTTCGAGTTATGCTTTTTCCGTCCCTTGCTGCCATGATCATGGATCCTTTGGTTTCCACCACTTCAAATGGCTCAGAGTCATACCTGGTGTCTGTTTGCCTCTGCCGTTTCGGCTGCACCAGCACTAGGTCTCCCAATGGGATTGTGGACTCTTTTGATCCTCTTCGCTGATCGGCCCACCTCTTTGCTTTTCTCTTTCGCTCAGTGTCTCACTCCCTGATTTTCGGCGCCCTGTTCTTCAGTGTAGTCTTTGAACTGCCGAAGTCTCGTTCGCGGCTTTTTATCGGATCATTATTTTGGTCAGAGTCTTTCTTCCTTGTGCCCTTGTGTGGGTTGGTCCGGTCAGTAGCTTCTGAGCATTTGGCACATGGCTTGTGCAAATGGCATCTGGTCTACCCTTGCTTTCTGGCGTGTCTCTCACATAGCACATCTCCTCCCTCTCATGGTGGCGTGCCAGTAGGTGGCTGGGTGCAATGGGGTAATCTTGTTCCCCTTGATATAGCGGTGGAATCTGCATGGTGAGATCCTCCATCACTCTCACAAATCTGGTCTGTCCTTGCCGTGGGATTGTCGGTCGTACTGGCACTCTCACATAGCACATCTCCTCCCTCTCATGGTGGCGTGCCAGTAGGTGGCTGGGTGCAATGGGGTAATCTTGTTCCCCTTGATATAGCGGTGGAGTGTGCATGGTGTGATCCTCCATCACTCTCACAAATCTAGTCTGTCCTTGCCGTGGGATTGTCGGTCGTACTGGCAGTGAACGTGGGTTATTCTGATCAGGATACATCCTGTTGCCAAAGTTGCAGGACTGTTCCAGTCGACCATCAAGGCTTCCTGGCCTGGAATTCCTGTAGGCCAGAAGAAGTACTTTCTTCTCTTTATATACTGCCTGAAAGTGATACTCTCGCCCGCATCCCTTGCACATCTGTCCCCATGCTGGGTACTGTCCCCGGTGTGGGAATTCGAAGCTGCACCGATAACATTGTTTGTCCCCTTGGTATCTCTACCTGGACCGGGTTGGTTGGTTCGTCTGGGGTCCGTATGGTTCCTCCCACTTCCTGATGGTGTTGTCTGCATGGCTGACAGTGTTTCTGGGTTCTTCGGGGTCTCCATGGTAGCCGCCTAGGCACCTACCCTTTCGTAAACTCTCACCAGGTCCATTATTTCTGGCAGCGAAATTGGCTTCTTCAGTAGTGTCTCCTAAATACTGATGAGGTGCACCCTTCAATGATGCGCAGCCGAATAGCTTCATTGCCAGAAAAGTTCTCAAAGTCGCAATGGGTGATTTTCTTCTGTAGCCTGAGCACAAACTTCCCTATTGTCTCATGAGTGAGTTGTACACACTGATTAAATAAATACCTTTGATAGTCTCTGTTGGGAAGCACCAGCAATATTTTCTTCACTGCCGCCACCAGCATCGGATCAGCATCAGCATCACGATGCCCTTGGGCTGCTGCACGCTTTATAAATGTTAATAATAAATAAATAAATGCTGTTCTTTCTTGCAGGGGGATGTTTTTATCATGCTCTTTATTTATTTCCCCACCAGGTTTGTGAATATTTCAGCAATGTTTGGTGAGCCCTGATCTCCCACCGCTTTAGTGAAGTCGTCAAACTCTTCCATCCATTCTTCCCATCTGTGGCCTTGATCGTGCTGGGGCTGCAGTGAAAATGGACTTGGTCTCCTCAGGAATGTGACTCTCGATGGTGTAGCTAGTAGGTTGGGTGCAGGTATCCCTGCGGCCGCTGGTGCGCCCAGGTCAACTTGTGCGTTGTCCACTAGTTTGCTCTACTTCTTGCTTGGGGCCCTTTTCTCTTTTTTTTTTCTTTTTGTGTATCCCATCTGGCTGTTCCCTCCTGCATGGCCTTGGGTTTTTCCCTTTCCCACAGATGCTCTTGACATTGTCCTTGGGCTGTCATGTGGCCTGTGCATACTTTCCACAGTGCTTTTCTCTGTATTGGGCTCCCACCTCCCCCTCAGTGGTAATGTGGCCTCTCCCCTGGTTTGCGTTGTCCTTTACACCGGGTCCCACCTTTCCTTTGGTGGTAATATGGCTTCCCCTTTGGCCGAAATTGTCCTGTGTGCCCATCCTCTCACCTCTTCTTCAGTAGTGGCTGTGCTCTATCCCCAGGCTCTTGCTGGATGGTGCGCCCCTCTATGGCCACGTGTGTAGGCACTGGTGTTGTCCTTCACTCCATCTCCTTACTTCGTTTTTGCAGCAATGTAATACCTGTGTCATGTCCTTCTCGCGTTCCTCCTCAGCACGTGTGTACCGGTAAAGCTGAGCTCCTCCTTCTCGTAGCTCCGTGCTCACGCGTACCTCTGGCAGCAGCAAATAGTCTCCTCCTGCTCCCAGATGGCTTCTTCTCCTCCCAGCCGTGTCATAAGCACACTCCTGTCTTTTGGAGAGGGCCAAGCAGCGGCAAGCCTGGTCACCAGCAGGTCTCCTCGCCCCTCCGCCGGCAGCACCGTCGGCTCGCAGCTGATGGGACGCCGAGAAGCAAAGCCCTCCTTCCTTGTAAGGTCCGTCGCCTAATCGCCAGTTGTTTTGGGGTATCCCTCACCCATATACCTTACAAAAACATGCAGCCGTGGTGACTTCAACCTCCTTTATTCATTACCTAATCAAAACTGAGACTAGATTTCCCATGTCCCTCCCCTTCCTCCCAACTCCTACGTGCCCTCCCTTCTCAGTGTCCCTTTTCTTAAAGAGCTAGAACCTTTCTTCCCTTCCCAACAGGTAACAATCTTACCAAAAATGGTCCAATGTCACAAGCACTCCTAGAAACATCTGTGACAATATACACTAGAGATAACATTAAATACCTTTAATTAATTAATTCAGAACTACAGGCTGGGCAACTAAGCCAATTATTGGACCTCTAGAGTGGCCATTTTGGCTGGCGGCTTCATTCACATGTACACATGCTCATCTATGCCCTGCTGCATTGTACAGCACCTTTGCCTGACACACAGCATAATATCGTACTTACAAGTCCCAAAGGGCAGAGCTCAGGTACACAGCTGCCAAAACACACAGTCGGGGTGCCAACGTGGTACCACTTAGCCAGCAAATGAAAAGGCAGAGCAATTGGAGCCATACATAAACTACTGTGTTGTAAAAATGCTGCCAGTAGCACTGTCTTAGACTATTGTGACTGATTAAAATATCACGATAGTGAATTCTGAAAGTGACGAGTGACGATGAAAAAGAAGAAAATGAGGGAGTGGGATACTGTATGGGTACAGATACAGGCCCCAGTGCAAAAGGTGACCAGGAGGCAGTGCGGGAGGGTGGCAGGGTGAGCAGGTACCTGGGCACAGGGGACAGAGAGTGGCCATGTGTTCAGTCCCAAGAGAGAGCAGATCAGCTGAGGAGAGGGGGAGCAAAGGCAAAAGCAAAGAGGAAGGTCTTGAGGTGCTTCCGGAACCGGAGATGGTTCTCCTCAAGTTTTAGAGTGGCGGGGAGGCTGTTCCAGAGGGAGGTACCAGCCGAAGACAGAGATCTACCCCCAGCTTGTTTCTTTGAAAAACGACTGACTCTGAGGGAGTTAGAGGTAGAGGAGCGAAGAGCTCGAGAGGGGAGGTATTTTCGGAGGGATAGCTGAAGGTATTTTGGACCCAGGCCCCAGAAAGCCTTGTGGACAATGCAGAGGGTTTCAAGAAGAATGTTTAGCAGCACCAGAGGCACCAACAAGATGCATCCCCATTGGTCAAATTTCCATGAGACAACTGCTCACATCCTCCCAGGGCCAGCTTAAGTGGCCGCAGCGCTGGGCAGCAAAACAAAAATGGACCCCCTCCCATTGAGCGCACCCATGGTCATGCGGGTCGGGGGCCACATTTTTCAATAGGCGCTGTTCAGCTCCCTATTGTTATTAAATATGCTCAGCTTCTGAGAGCGTAGCACATTTAATTTCAATAGGATGCCTGCAACGACTTCCCCCACCACGCCAGCTCAGAGGAGACCTTGAAAGACTCACCTGATCTGGCGTTTTGGGGGGCTAATGGCAGGGCATCCCGGGAGGTCACCCGGGCGGCCCATCCCTGAGGCCAGCTTTGCCCCTCCTGTATCTCCCTCACCCTTCCTTCCTGTCTTTCCTCGTTCCTTTCTCAAGAGCCAGATCCATGCCCTCGTTGCCTTTCTCTCTTTCTGCAGCCACCCTCTGCATCCCCTCAACCCCGACTGTCTCCTCCAAGACTCCCCTTTGTCCCCCACCAACTTCTCTGCTTGGCCACTTAGCCTTCAAAAAAACAAATTACACTAAACAAATTGGGGCGTGGTCGGCGACTGCATGAGAGAAGGAAGAGAACATACACCTGCTGGAAAGGTCTGCAACATAAAAGTGGGGGGTCGGATTTGGGAGGAAGGGCAAGTTTTGATTTCCGAGGTAGCAATCACTTAATTGTAGGGTCTAACTGTTATTGTGTATCGCAGCATATTAAGACACTTGACCCTCTGAAAAGTATGACGCAAGCTAGGCTTCCTGCCTACCCACTCAATGATGAGCTGAAGGCCCCATGAATAACTCCAATGCCCTTCATCTATAGGTACATAACCTATTCGAACCTTCTTGAAGTAGTGCTTATGCATATGGTCGTTACATAAGTAAGCATTTCTTGCCAAATGTTATATTGACCCTTTTTAAAGCATATTCTGCTAAATTAATTGTCTCTTGGTGTTTGAGGGAATAATATCCAGTTTAATTGCGTTGACCTTGGAAGAAAAACATGCTCAGTTGGTTCTGTTTGCAGTTGAACCTGTGGCAAGCAGGCTATGCACGAACACAATGCGCACATCCAACCACTGCACTACCGTATCAAGAAATAAAGTATAGAGGATTGAGGAAGACTCAGTGGGATGTGCTCTTTGCCAAGGCTATGGATCTCCCAACCTTCTGACATTTGATTTGTCGTATCTCCAACCTTCTCACCTGCAACCAAAATGTCAACCCTTACTTCTTCCAGAACGGCTGTACAAAGAAATCCTTTATTCTATGTCCTCAGGATCTTCACCCAGGCCCAAGACACAACGCCCATTTGCCAGACACCATATACGCATGCGCAAATGGAAATAAAGTCAACTATGACAATTGTCGAATTGAAATGGTGCATTTCTAACATGCAGACCAACCAGCAGTGGCGCTGTATTTAGTTAAGTGATTGACTCCCCGCTCCCATGGTGAAAGGCTGCCCCATGCTTGTTGGTATCAGCGTGGTATTATAATAAAAATCCCCCCGCTCTCATGCTGGAACGCCTGGCACCAGTACTAGAGCAGGGCACATTTGATTACAATAAGGTGCCTGCCGCACCTTCACTCACCACACTAGCTCGGAGGAGCCCTTGAAAGACTCCCCAGAGCTGGCATGGCAGAGGGATAATGTGGCATCCTGGGCGGTCAGCCTTGCGCTGGGTTCCCCAGCCCCTTGCACCAACATTCCACTTCTAACCCAGCCATGGATCCATCTAGAGTTAGGCAAGGAGGAGCGCGTTCTGTCACACTTGCAGTTTTACATGGCTGCTGCACCATAGGTGGAGGTGCATGGAGCAAACTCCTGCAAATTGCCACTGCAAAAGGGGCTGTAATCCTCATTGTGTGGTCTGCAGTAACACTCTTCTGTGACTCCTCTGCTCAAAATATCTCCATTTTAAGACTAATGCATTCATCATTTCTGTAGCACAACAACCACTATGGCAGCCCTCCTCTCTTTAAAGGTCCCTCTCATCTTAAAATATCACAATTCATTTCTAAACATAAAGCCAGTCCCTAGTTTGCTCTTCCCGCCCTCCCTCATCACCACAGTGGCCTCTCCACCATCAAACCGGCTCAAGCAATGCACAAATCACAGACAAAAGCCCAATTATCGTTACACACTTTGGTCTCAAAATTAAGGTGCAGACTGAATTTCGTACCGAACAGTGCCAACATTCCCTGTTCCCTCGAACTCCAAATCTGGCTTTCAGATACCTAATAATGACCCACCTTGTCACCTATGAAAAGATAGAAATTGTTCTGTTGATTTCTTTAATTTAAAAAAAAAAAAAACACAAACAACAATCAACAAACCACAAACTGTTTCTTGTTCCTTGGTTCTAAACAATGAAGAACCAAAGTGGTTTGAAATAACAAAATAGCGCAATATAGAATTGTAATATGACTCGTAGTACATAAATAAATAAATAAATAAACACACCCAAGCATTCATAGCAGACTTGTAGGGGCACAGATACTCAGTCCTAGAGGGTTAGCAAAAGGGACCCATTACATTAGTGAGGTGCAAGGGGTGGTGGCAAACAGTCAAAGATCGATGACAATAATCAGGTTACTCAACAGCTGACACATACTGAACCTCTAGACACTAAGGGCCCGATTCATGAAAAAGTCCACATTCATCCCGCAAAGGCCACACGCCGAGAGCAACACTGCCCGAGCCTGCATGCAGAATGTATTCTGTGCGCTCTGCGCTTTCATGGAATTGTCTGTGCAAAGTAACCGTATACGCCAGTCGCATCCGGAACGCCCCAAAGCCAGAACAGCTGCCTTTGCGTGCTCGCCCGGGTGCAAATATATGCACCCTTCAAACTGTGCATGGGGTCCCCCGCAAGCAGGCCTGCATCTCAGGGACCCTGAGCGGGGTCCCCCTTAATGTTACCGGCACCACAACTACATACGTACGATTTATCGTAACTCGGGTAAAACTCTGAAAATCTGCCTATGAACCCCTGTAAATCCTTCCTGCACCCTGCTACACTGAGTAGGAGCACCCCTAAGTCAGATCGGAACCATGGCTGCATACACACACTCATAAATTCGACCCCTGATTCCTATGCACAAGTGTGTGTACGCCTGCCTTCGGGTGACGGATAGTATGACGGCTTTGAGTGGCCATTTCCCTTCCCGCATATGCAACAATGAACACCCCAGCAAATAGCACACTCGCCTATTTCACACACCCTTAGTCACGTTGACGTGAATATCACACACTGGCATAACGTGAATTTCCCCAACAATACATCACCACTGAAAGCAGCCACCAAACCCAGCTACTTTACTATCTGCAGCACAATGTCTGGCAGCAATACAAGCCAATCGGCCTGTGCAGGAACGTACAATTCCCTGAGCCCCCAGGACCGAGAACCCCTGAAAAAGGCAGATATTGCGATGTATAAAAACCAAATATGATTCATTACATAAGCACGTCCCTGTTAATTTCTCATCAGTATTGCATGAACTCAGGTTCCCTTCCTTTGTAAAAAAGAAAACAGGGCGAGGTTGTAAATAAAGAAATAAACGAGATTTTGTGTAATACATGCAATGTGGTCACATATATATATATATATATATATATATCCAGTGGTGGAAATGGGAAAAAATTGGTGGGGGACCCCACAAGGGTGGGTGCCGAGTTTGGGTGGGGAGGGCAATGCCCGAGGAGGCGGGGTTTAGGGGGGCCGAGCTGGCAGTTGGCCTCTGATCAAAGCAAATGTCCAAAATAATAGTTTAAACTGCGCTATTTCTTTCATGCTGCTTCTTTTCCAAACTATATATCACTTCCACTTTAAACCACTTCCATGGCACTGGTGATGAGTTACTTCAGAATGACAATGATAGGGCTATTTATTTATTCATGCAATGTTTGTCGGATACCTGTATATTTATTTATTTATGCAAGGTTTTTCAGATACAGATATCCAACCAACATTGCATTAATAAATAATCCGACAAACATTGCATAAATAAATAAACCGGGTTGTGGCTGAGAACTGTAACTTCCCCTGGTGACCCCTTTTGCGGAATCACCAGAGGAAGTTACAGTTTGCTTTTCCTGTAGCTGTGACCTGTATCAAACTCCTGATGTGTACGCGCAGGAGGGCAGAGTCAGCAGAGCGCTCACCGCGGCGATGTTCTGCTCCGCCCTCTACTCTGTGCCATTGTGGAAAGCGGGCGTTTTCATTCTTTTTTTTCACATTTTATTTTTTCTAAATAATTTGGGTTTTGCAGCGGCAGACTCTGGCTGGATCCCAAGATCCAGCTACACATCTGGTGCCAGCGAGAGCCGGCCCAATGACCAGCACTGTATATATCAGAATCTACTACAATTATCAGAGCTGACAAAAAGGCGATATCGCCGAAACAGCTTGGTGCTCAGCTCACGGTCCCTTGGCAGAAGCCACTCTGCCTGGCGTTACTGTGCATTTCTTGCTCAGATGTTAAGTGAGCAGAATAACTGAGTTCATAATATCGTGACTTCAGCCTTGATGTACAATACTTAAAATGGACTTTATTGAGCTAAGTTTGGCGCTCTGTTACTCGGGAAGCTAACTTGGCATATTGGCTCGCGTGACCAGATTTTAAAAGTTTAAAAAACGGGACAGGGCAACTAACATAAAAGTAGGACTAACTTGTGAAAGTGGTTGTCATGGCACTTCAGTTCAGTTGCGGTTGGAGAAGAAGGGGGTTTAAGTGTTATTGTTCACATAAACAGATAATATAATTAATTTGTCACAAATGTATCACAAACTAACACTATATTAATTTGCAAAATGCAGCATTTTTTCTGTACGAGCTGTGCCTGCCAGCTATGAAGACCTACTACCAACAACCGGGACCATTGCAGTTTCCAATGGAAACATAATCTTGCCAAAGGGGGACAGGGCTCCAATATCAGGACGTCTGGTCACCCTATAACATTGGCACCCCATCTGCTTATACCAGAGAATCCTTGCTGGCGCTTCTTTGCCTTTTCGCGAGGGTGGATGCAACATTCTTTCTCTCTGAAACAATCGGCTGAGCTCATTAGAGGAAGCCAACACAAACAGAGAGAGCTGCGTAGCTAATCAAGGTGGTAACGAATGGCTTTCCGTTCCCACTGTTTATTTTGCAAGCCCAGACCCGCCCGGCTCCTGCGCGTGACGTGCGCGCGTGCGCGCACGCTAGGAGGTACGCAGCCGGCCTGCTGCACGTGCTGGAAAGAGTGAGCAGCCAAGGTAGCCTAAAACAGCCCCGGCATGTCAAGAGGGCTGTCTTAAGGGAGCCGCAAAGTGTGAAGCATCAGAAATGTGTGTTGTTTATTCAGCCGCCAAGAACACACCACATTAGTCATGGCGGGACACGCAGGTAGGAGGGTGAGCTTCCTGGTGTTACTTGACATCAACACAATTACCTCAATTATCAGTCATGGCACTGGCTCTATTTTTAGATGTCTCTGTCAACCCTCCCTGAAGCTGCATATTACCCATAGAGGTGCAATGAGCTTTTTTTTTTAAAAGATCTTTTTTGTAAGTGTACTGTTGATGCTGGCCTTGGTTGGGCAGCAGCCATGTTTATGACTGTGCTTCCAGGGCCCCCAGTTAAAGATGAAGGTTGGGTTTTGTTCGGATTGCAGCTTAGGACAGAATGTGCACCGCATAAGACTCATTTGTCTTCGAAGTCAGGCAGTCATCATGTTTCCAAAGGCCTGTCAACAAACAGCCCCGGAGGGTTCATTACCACAGCCCCTCCCAGTAGAGGCTTGGCCCAGACGCAGGCCATCAGATGCCAATCAAAGCACACCCTGTGCAGAAGGGAAGAGGTGAGGTAACCTCCAAAACCTAGAACGGATTGTGATGGAGAAATCAGCAACGCTGGCCTGAACTGTGCCCCGTTAATCGCTGCTGGAGCAAGAAACACGTTTTGATTTTCAATAAATGTAAAGACTTGTTTGGCAGAATCTTGCAAAAATCAACACCCAATTGACTAGTTTTCCACTACAGTAGCTTATATTGGGGATAGTGAAAAAAAGAACCACTTGGGGTTTGGGATGTGTAAAAAGAAAAGCTGATATTTTGAATTATTGGGCACACAAACCTAGCCACAACTCCTCCATCAGTGTGCTAAATATTCACGTGTGATCTGTGTGTGATTGACTGTACAGAGTTTTCTGCATGAGGGTGGCCCCTTGCTCTAGACTGGATGCTGTGCACTTCCCTGGACTGTGTGCTGAAGACCACGTGCCATTAAATGGAAGCTATTTATATACTATATAGACGCCAGTTTCATTTATCTCCATGGACATGAACCCAGGGAGGGGTCAACCCAAGTTACGTGTAGTTTCATAAAAGCAGCCCATAAAACGATTGCTATAAAAATGAGTTACAGGCGTGTGATGCTGTGGTAAGTGCTCGCCCATCAAGGAAGGGGGCACGGCAGGTAGGGAAGGGTTAATAGGCTGCACCCTGCTTAGGTGAGCCGTGATTCCCTTAATCGCGTTTACAGTAGCATAGTGTGTAATAAAGGAAGGTTTTGTACTCGGAGGAATACTTCCCTTTTAGTGTGGTCGCCATCTTGCAGCATCCACCAACAGCACCTCCGCATGTAGAGGCGCACGCTACATGTACTGGTGTTTCCCTCATGTTTTTCGGATCAGAGTTTCACTGTCATTTCCAGGCGAATCGTGCAGCTGCTTTTCTTGCCCAGATCTCTGTGGATCAGTTAGCATCAAGATCATTGCAAACCACAGCACTAACCGTACTTTCTCTTGGAGCAGACGCGGGATAACGTAGACCAGCGGTCCATATGATGGTGCCTCAAGACAGATAGGAACCTATCCAAACTGCAGCTACTGCAAAACAAGGCCCTCAGAGTGGCCAAAGGCCCAGGGCGTTCGGCTCGCATCTCATCAACCAGACGGGATGGCCACTGGCTCCCCGTTAATGCCTGAATCAAGTTCAAAATCTTAACTACCACGCGCCGTTGTATCTATAACGATGCTCCCTCCTTCCTTAATCACTGCATCTCCACCAAACCTTCTCCAGCCTCACCTTGCAAACTCCCAGATTAAAAAAAAAAAACGAGCAGGAGAGCTTTTGTATCACTGCGCCCTTCCTCTGGAACACCCTCCCGCCACCATCAAAAATGAGACTTCCTATCGCATGTTCTGAAAACTTGTAAAAACCTGTCTGTTTGACAAATACGTAGGGTGACCAGACGTCCCGGTTTTTGGTGCTCTGTCCCAATTTCTGAAGATGATGTTTCCATTGGAAACTGCAGTTGTCCCAGTTTTTGGTAGTCTCTCATTATAGCTGACAGGTATGAATGCACAATCGGACACAAAAGAAATGCTGCATTTTACAACTTAATATACTGTTGGTTTGCCATAAATTAATTATAATGTGTTTATTTGAACAGTAACACTTAAAACCCCTTCTTCCCTAATCTCTACTGAAGTGTAGTGCCTTGACAGCCACTGTCAAGAGTTAGTCCTACCTTTATGTTAGTTGCCCTGTCCCGGTTTTGTACTTTTTAAATCTGGTCACCCTACAAATACGACAAATGTTTCTCCTGCTATCTGCACATGAATCAGTATCCAGGTTAGCGCTGTGATATCCACGGGTCTGGGCACTACAAAATGTAATAAATAAATACAAATAAATAAAGTCTATGTTCACGAGCAGTGAGTGACGCGGGTTAAGCTTTTATAAATCTCAAAGTGGGCTCTTGACCTGAATCAACGAGCAGGCGTGGGCTGGGGCATGGTTTGTCTGCATCGTGTAACAGGTACTGGAGAGAGGAGGAGAGTGTGTAGTGGCTTTGGATGTATTTGTCCACATTTCAAACGTCCGAATATTGATGTAGCTTTCAAGACTATAAAAGATATGGTTTAATCCATTTTTTAAAATAATAATAATTTTATATTTATATAGTGCGTTGATTTAAAATAGCACGTTTCTACACTTTATTATTACACAATTGAATTTGGTACTCACTTTATGAGCCTCAGAAGGATGAAAGGATGAGTCGACCTTGCTGGGATTTGAACCTGTGACCAGCAGATCATCAAAGAGCGCGTAACCCGCTGAGCCATTTTACCAGCTTAAAAAGAAGTAAAGCACCAAAAATACACCATCTCCTCTTGCAAGTGTGTACTTTTGTTAGACTAACAATTGTGGGCCTGCGACCTTTGGCTCCCCAGGTGTGGATTACAACTCCCATCTGCCCCAGCCAGCGAAGTTAATTAAAAGTCTAGGTCCATGGGAGGCAGAGTCTCCGTTTGTGGACTCCTTAACACATATTGTAGGTAATGAAGAAAGCTGTGTGCTTGGTACTAAGTGAAAAAATCGATTATTAAGAAACAATTTCAGAAATAACAGTTTTAGAAAGACGCTCAGAGGCCGCTCCAAGCAGTATTTCTAAATCAAACTGTCACGCCCCACGATGCACAGGAATGCATGCAGGGGGTGACAGGCCTGGTGGGAGCACGGTATTTCAAGGCCCGAGTATCCTGGCAGCACATTCCAGAAACCAGAACTGTGACTTCAAAGAGTCTGCTTCCTGTTAGAAGATGGACAAGGCACTGGGCCTTTAGGATGAGCCAATCATAAGCATTGCAGCTCTGTGAGCTCTGCTTCCCTGGGAGGCTTCGGAAGCTTGGAATGTCCGTGAGCCAATGAGCGGAACGGATTAATGATCCCCGCATCAAGGCCTTCAACGTGGAGGGAAATGCGGCCCCGCTTCCCAAATCCTTGCCGTGGGTGGGGGACGGGGGGAGGTGGTTAGTAGCTCTCAACCATTTGGGTCGCGAAGGCGGGTGAAAACACCCGATTTTAGTTTTGGCGGGTGAGACGCCCATTGAAATGAATGGGCGTGCTGGAGGCTTGGCGGGTGAGTCAGCTGTTTACAAGGCGGGTGACACCCGCCAAAAGCGTGAGAGTTGAGAGCTATGGGGTACAGAGCACAGGACGCTGATGACGCAAGCCACAGGAGTGCCCCCGCAATCAATGGAAGCCCAGTTTCGCCGCGAATCATGACCTCATCCTTATAGCCAGCGGCAGGGCATAAAAAGGAAAGCAATCTTGGCTCCTTTAACTATTCGGAAACAAATTGTGCTGCTTGAGGTGTAGAAAGAGGACTGGAAGCCAGGGCATTCCACGCCTGCGCAGCTTTGCCGTGAGACGCCAGCGCGTGCACAATGCCTATGAGAATGCCGATAGCATTCGCACATTCCTGTTTCTCTTTTTAAATAAAAAGGGATCATGTTTTTTTTTTCTGATTTGCTTATTCTTATAGGGTCATGTCCATGAGCTGGCAGAATGGCCCGGAGGAGGTCACATTTGTGAAGACAGACTGTGTGTGCTTTGCTGCCCCACTCCTTGCCAGGAATCTGCCAGCACCTCTTCTTGCAGCCCATCCTGGCATGGGCAGAGAGGGCGGGATCTCTGTGGGCTCTGCCCAGGGGATCCCAGGTAATGTCAGCTCCCACGTGTGTACATGTCACTGGTGTGCACCATGTCCACAAAGCAGTGATGGAAGCGCACAAAAACATTTGTAAAACATTTGCAAATGGGGCGTTTTGCAGAACATTTTTTGAGAAAATGTGGTTGTAAAGGAATAAGGTTTACAGGCTGTACTCTACAGGAACATATGAAATATCCCAACATTGTAGACGTCAGGTCAGCCACCACAAGTGCGCAATAGCAGTTTACAGTGACAAATCATGTATGTGCCCACCATACAATTGTGCACCCGTTACACATTCATCATACGCCAGTAGAAGTTCCCAGGTGTATTGCGCCAGGAGATTTAATGCACATCAGAGTTTCTGTGCTCGTCTTAAAACGCAATCCGAAACGTCCACACGAACATAGGGGTGCTGCCATCATACGCCGCGTCACTCCCCGAGTATTTCTCAGAGTTGATCAAATAAGCCCTGGTGCTTCTAATGCTAAAGGTAATGCCAAGTCTCGATGCCAAGGTAATGTCCAAACACACCACAGTACCCGAACACATATGAGGCATTCGCAGAGCAGGCCATCCTCTCACTTTAAACATTGCCATGACCATTTCCACATCGCCAGAACAGTTTCCAACTTCCCCCTTCAATGCCATATTATCATTGTCGCTGTACAACAGTGCCCTGGCACTGGTCACCCACCTGAAGAATATCTATCTCATTTCTACATTGACTCCAGAACATTGTGATGCCAGTTTCAACAATAAGATGCCAGGGTTGTGCCAGTTAATCAGATTGTCACGATGTTTTTTTACATTTGCTTCACTGCTCATGGGTACATTAACTCTAGAGAACTAAACTAAGATGCCAACCTCAACAGTAAGTATTGCTCTAGGTAAGTCCAAGCGCTATACCTTCTCCACCCCATTACACACCCATAGGCCCTATCTGGTCTGATGAGTGGGTGGAGTCTGAGTGCCGAGTACAGCTATCTCTGAACATGCCAAGCAATGGGCGCACTCTCTCTCTCTCTCTCACACACACACACACACACACACCAAAGACACACACACACAACAAACACACGTTTAGCGCTGATGAGCAATTCAGAGTTGTGAGGCAAGGGTTTGACGGTAAGAGAGCATCATGTCTGTTTTGTATAGCCCAGAATCAAAGATGAAGGCATCTCCAAACCTTTCAAGGCACAGATGTAGGTGGGGTGTTTCAGCCAAAGGACTGACAGGGCTTGGCTTCCAAAGTAAGAGGCTCGCAGCAGATTCGGTGTCGGTGCGGGTGTATCTGCTCTGCTCTGAGGGTACAGTAGGCCACGACACATTGGAGTAGATGGCATATGAAGTGTGAAGTGGACACAGAGCCAAATTTGCCTCCCAAAGAATTTTCATTAAGTGTTCTCTTTCCTGGCCATTGTATGTGTGGGGTGTGACTTATGTACTCTTGAACTCAGAAGTGGTGGCTGAAGTGTTGTACGTACCCTCGTAATGTATTACGCAATGCAAACTGGGGGGCTTGACCAAGGACATTACAAAAGCTGAACGATCACACAGTTGACTCTGCTGGCTCGGAATGATGGGAGTTGTAGTCCAAGACACCTGAGAGACATAGGTTACAGATCCCTGGCCTACAGGGTGCATGGTAATCGTCAGCCGAGAATGACTGCGGCTGCATTTCATTTAAGCTCTCTCTGACCACAAGGTCTCGTTTTCAAGGCTCTCTGTGGAAATATAAAACAAAAAGGGGATCTTTGAATGCTTCAAATCTCTAAGTGCTCTTAGAAGCAGGCCAAAGGTCGCTGGGAAGTAGGGCCCTGTTTTCCATAAACAAGCCTCAGGGCAGTCCCTCCAAAGAAGCCTGACGTCAGGTTTCAGGCTTGGTTCTGAAGCCTGCGTGCTGACAGTACATCAGAGGCCAGGTCACGAGAACGCGGGGTCCCGTGCCCCTGATCCTCATTAGTGAGCCTGGCGATTGAGGCGTCCATCAGTAGTCGCAGAATCTCGGCTCAGGGCCTCCCGCCATTCAGTGACAGTCCCAGGCTGTTGAGGGGAGAGGCTGTTCTCATGACGAAGTGCAGAGCACGCAGGTGCGATTTCTGAGCACTCTGTATGCCTGCCAGGGTCCGGGTCCGGGATGGCGGCCCTATAGAGTTGGGGGTGAATGAACTGTGAGCGTAGGGTTGCTGCAGCTCCCCAGCTCCCCACGTGTATGGTTGCACTGCTAAACACGAGTGACAAAGCAAAGTATGCTGATTGCCACCCCAGGAGTGCACCTTTACCTCCCCATAGCTCCCCTTACAGAGAGGACATAGCGCCTTGAAGTGAAAGGGGGTTTCACGACTGCTGGGCGGTTGGAGACGAATGTTGCATTTGGGGGAGTGTTTGTGAGTGGTGGGGGATCGAGATGCCTTTTTAACCTTCTTCTGCTTTCCCCTCCGACCAAAGGCGTGGAAGGGTTCAGGTTCCCAGTAAAACTTTCTGGAAATCTCTAAAAGATTAAAGGCATTTGGCCATTTTTAAAATAATAAAAATGCATGCCTCTGGTTTGCTGAGGGCAGAACTGAAGCAGCTGCTCTGGGATAGCGACAGGTGCTACGAAATGACCACGCCCTCACACACACAATCAACATTCGTATGCTGCGCACTACAAAATGGACTGAATGGGTGCTGCAAAGGAATTAATGGGTGCTGCAATGGGCTGAATGGGTACTACAATGGACTGAATGGGTGCTGCAATCGACTGAATGGGTGCTGCAATCGACTGAATGGGTGCTGCAATGGACTGAATGGGTGCTGCAATGGGCTGAATGGGTACTACAATGGACTGAATGGGTGCTGCAAAGGAATTAATGGGTGCTGCAATGGGCTGAATGGGTGCTGCAAAGGAATTAATGGGTGCTGCAATGGGCTGAATGGGTGCTGCAATGGACTGAATGGGTACTGCAATGGACTGAATGGATGCTGCAATGGACTGAATGGGTACTGCAATGGACTGAATGGGTGCTGCAATGGACTAAATTGGTACTGAAATGGACTGAATGGGTGCTGCTCGCTTGCGACTCCTCTCACATCAAAACTGCGCAGCCTGAAAAAAAGGCAGTGCACAGCCCACCTGAACCAAGCACGTGATACATTTTATAATCACAGCCATTATTATAATTGTCATTATGAGGCAATGGATTTTGCACTGAAATGGGGAACACTCATAGGTTTAGTATATTGACAACGTTTAAGTGTAATTTGGACGTTTACGTGGTGGCAGTCGTAAGATTGGTAGATATCACTTAAGTTCTGCAAAGGTGCCGTGCCTGCATTTTTTTATTTGAGCTAGATGCTCATAAAACAATCATGTCGACAATGTTTCGGCTTGTACAACTAGTGCAAACAGCCTTATTCATGACATGAAACAAGGTCATGGTGACTGGAAAGCAGATTTGATGACCATTATTGCACACACCACACAAAACACACAAGCATCACCTAAAATGTGATGAACTAAAAGCGTAAAATGATGCTCTTGCAGCAAGAACACCGGTCATCCAGGGTTAGCAAACAGGCAGCGTGCCTTCATCAGGCACTGGAGAAGACTACAGCTGGATGATGTTTTTACTGCTACCTGTGCTCAGGGGTGTTGCTAGGTCTGGAAAAGATCTGGCGCTACGCTGTTGTCGGGACTGTCGGGACTCAGGGCTAGCTATCCTTTTGGTTGTAGCCCCTGAGCTTCTATCTGGGGCTACAACCAAAAGACAAGGGGCTGTAGCCTCCCTTGACACGTTAAAGCAACTTAAAAACATGCCCTCCACCAGGAACGATCTGCCAGGAACTTCAGTGACTTTACAACTCTCCTTTGCTCTAAGCCAAGGGTACTCAGACATTTGTATACTGATCGCCTCCCCGCTTGAGTACAAATATTGTTTGTGGGCCGCTCTGCCAGCTGTAACGGCTTAAACACTGCAGAGTTAGAACAAACGCTCATGCTGGCATCCCAAAGACCCAGCACGACTCTCAAAATGCAACCCCTCCTGAAAGTCCATATGCACAGAATCACAAGCAAACGTGTCCCAGCCTTCCGAGTTGCCGTTGTGCGACTTAATGCACCGCGTATCGTGAACGGTCCTGGCAGATTTCTCCTCCTGGCGCCCTGATATGCTCTCCGTTTCTGCCCTTCTGCTATGGTTTCTAAGATCCCACAATTGATTTGAATTAAACAATTCTCCCTAAAGTGTTGCACCACTTACTTGGTATATGGTGCGAACTCTAAAACATCTGTGTGTATGTACAAAAGGTCATCCTTTTTGAAACATGACAATGAATGCCTGGGCGAATGTTGAAGAGTGCAGGAAACTGGAGGACGATGGAGCAGGCGTACAGAAAAAGAAAACTGGATAATGAGCGACACAAAGGCTATCATTAGAAGCACCCGGGGGGGGGGCAGGGATTGGCTGGATCTTGCTTGGAATGGAGGGGAGAATGGACTGTCATAATGGGAGGCGAAAAGATGTGATGGATGCTCCCTCTAATGCCTTTAGTTCTAAACCTCAATGACACCAACTTGAGGTGTTCTCATTATGGTCTGATGAAGGGAGGCGATTATGCATAGAATAGACTTCAGAGCACCTAAAAGGGCCCATTTTAGCTGATTATATCCTGCTACTAATGAATGCTAAACTGGTCCATTTTAGCTCAGTATATCCTGCGACTAATGAATGCTAAACCGGCCCATTTTAGCTGAGTATAGCCTACTACTAATGAATGCTAAACTCGCCCGTCTTAGCTGAGTATATCCTGCTACTAATGAATGCTAAACTGGTCCATTTTAGCTCAGTATATCCTGCGACTAATGAATGCTAAACCGGCCATTTTAGCTGAGTATAGCCTACCACTAATGAATGCTAAACTCGACCATTTTAGCTGAGTATAGCCTACTAGTAATGAATGCTAAACTCGCCCATCTTAACTGAGTATATCTTGCTACTAATGAATGCTGAACTGGCCCATCTTAGCTCAGTATATCCTGTGATTAATGAATTCTAAACCAGCCCATTTTAGCTGAGTATAGCCTACTGCTAATGAATGCTAAACTCGCCCATCTTAGCTGTGTATAGCCTACTAGCAATGAATGCTAAACTCGCCCATTTTAGCTGAGTATATTCTGCGACTAATGAATGCCAAACTGGCCCATCTTGGCTGAGTATATCCTGCTACTAACGAATGCTAAACTGGCCCATTTTAGCTGAGTATATCCTGCTACTAATGAATGCTAATAATGTCTACACATTTTAAATCTTACATGTTCTGGATTTTTAGAGCAGTTTATCTATCTGCATCCTGACACAAACCATATATTTGGTTTCCATAGCAACAAGAGTCCGTTGCTTCACTCTGCTGGCTGTGCTTCCGGATGTCGCGGCTCACCTGCCCGCAGCAGGCGCTGTTCTCCAGATACCCACCCAGCAGTCACATACACCACCTCCTGTGGCCGAGCCTTCCCGGGTGGGCGTGGAAGGCTTCCATCAGGCCACTGACTCTGCCAGGCTCGCATATCGCTGTTAAGAATCCGTTTTTCACCCAACTTCTAAAAAGGAAATGGATCCCAGGCTGGTTGGCCCATCAATTGGTGTGACTTGGAAATCCTGATTACCTTTCTGACAGGATATGTACATCCTGTGCGCATGCATCCACGCTTCCTCCACCAGTTTTTCTTACTCATGTTCCTGTTTATTTGGCCATATTGTTCTTGGATGATACTTTGGACTCTTATTTGAAGCAGTAAATTTCAGCAAAGCAGGGAACAGCCAGAAAGTGTAGCAAAGAGCTCAGGGTATGAATCGCTATGCTGAAAACCATCAACCAATCGACCAATCACAAAATGGCACCCATGCCGAATAAGACCCAGTGGTATTTTGTCACTGGTCCCCGGCGTTACTCTCCATTAAGGCAAGCAAGCAGCATATCAAAGATAAAGGACCTGGCTCAGGAAGAAGGACATTCAAACAAATCTACCAATAAGAAGCAAGGATAGGCCTCTATGTGGGCCAAATACGCTCCCATAATAGCCCTTAAATTCTGCCTCGAACAAGAGATTGGCATTTCCCTGTGAGCCTGGGGGCTCTTTAGAATGGTATCATGAAAGGATAAGAGGCACCGTTCCCTAGAGCCTGGAGTACCTGCTCGAGGCACTCTGAATTTGGTCCCCAGCGCGTAAATGGAAGAGATCGGATTCCTGAAACTATGCAATGGAGCCCGCCGTGTGTTTTGTAAATCGAGGGACACGCTGACATGGCAGACATTGCTGGCGACCTTGAAACTAAATCATCGATCTTGCTGCTTTGGACTGGGAGTCACGAAACCACCCGCCCTGAATCATTAATGGGGCTGTGTGCATGTTTGCGGCCTCTTTGAGATTGCAGGATTGCCTGGTGGCGGACATCTTCCCATGTGTGCACGCGCACACTGCGATGACTGCGGGAAATGAATGGAGGCGAAAGCAGTGAGGGACACATGCGAACACACGCCATCAGGCCTCAAGCCTCTCTTCCTGCATCTAGGTGCATTATCAGCAACAACATTTATTTATTTATTTATCTGGATTGGTAAAGCGCGCTACAGACCAGAGGCATCGAGGTGCTATTGCATGAGATTGTCTCGGTTGCAATTAAGAAGGCTTGGTTCAGGGTTAAAACAACAGAAGGTAAAGTTATTGTAAGTTATTCCTGTAGCTAGATCCCTAGCCAACAAATAAGTCTCCCTATCTGTGAATAATCTCAAACCAATAAGAGGGGTCCCTAGTTAGTGCTGCTGGGCCGACTACAAATGGTGTTGAGATCTTCTCCCTGGTCTCTCTAAAACACTTTTCTGGTGTCTAGTATGTGCACACAGGTTGGGGGTCGATTCTTGAATTTTAATGTGTCGCCCCCAATTTGTGTGTCTTATCGTTAAAAAACACAACAAGTGCTGATCTCAGAGTATCTGGTTGAGAAGCCAGATAACAATGGCGAAAAATTAAAAAAGATTTTTTTGTGTTCAAAAATTATGTGGAAAGTGAAGATATTAATTCTTCATAACTCCCAAGGGTTCAGATTGAACCATAAATAATATGGATAACGAATTTAGTTTCCTTGCAACAATCCCTTTGTTTTTCTTTTGGAAAGGGAATGTGGGTCTGGGTTATCTTCCAGGCCTTTTCTATGGTCAACCGGTTTCAGCGGGATTCTTGAGTTGCCGCTTTCTTCAGGACGAATACTTCAAGTTGAGGTATCCTCAACAGTGTCTTCAACACTGTTTAGATGATAGAGGGTGTCCAGGGTTTGGTAGGGTAATTACTTCCTAGTCCTGTATGGACAACAAAAACAAGAAAAAATGGGGACTATGATCAGTCTCTTGTACCAACAGTTTCTACTTAAAAAAGATTTTTCTCGAAAAGGAGATTTCTAAGGTACTTCTATCAGTACCACCTCTATAGTGGAATCATACCTCTGTGTTGTAATTCCAGGGTAGCTGTTTGGTTTTTCAGCGGTATCCACTTTGCAGTCAAAATACTCGCAAGGTAGGTCTTATTTCGTCCTTACTTCTGGATATTGTCCCTCTGGGTACCGAGTTGTTCCTTCCCGAATTGAGTCGTATCCAATACTAAGTTTCCCTGTGTCTGTTGTGCTTTTATAGCAGTGTGCGTGGTCACGTGACCGTAATGTCAGATCACGTGATCATGCACACGCAATCGCGTCTAAAGCGCGAGATCAGGCAAACATGCCCGATGTGGAACCGTGACTCAATGTGAATGAGAAACAACTGCCGGAACCACTGTTCGCCATAAGGAGGAGAAAAAACTTAAGAGATTCTTTAGTGCACACTTACAAAGAATCACTGCCTGCTATGGACACGAACACACTATGGGATACACCAAAAGCTCAGGGTCATACACCTTGTGGAAACTGCACCATTTGCAAATATACAAAACGTACTACAGTAATAGATATAGGCTGGAAATATCCCTGGGAACAAAGAACTCTGACCAACTGCAATTCCACCAATGTTGTGTACCTCATACAATGCCCCTGCAACAAAAAATATATTGGGATGACGACTCGAACAATAAAACTACGGATAGGAGAGCACCGTTCCAACATTAGGACATGCAAAAGGACGGCTCCTCTAGTAGAACATTTTATCGAGAACCATCACACTGCAGACGATATTATGTGGACCGTAATAGAAAAAGTGAAAGCACCAGCAAGAGGTGGAAACATCACAGCACTCCTATTAAAGAGGGAACAACAGTGGATATACAGAACACGCAGTCACGTGATTGGCCTTAATGATGAGATCTGCTGGCAGGCTCTGGCGACCCTTGGATGAACAGACTTAGCTAACTAAGACCCATTTTAGGGTACAGATTTTTGCAATTTCCACCTTGCATTTAAGCCCTTACTCCGTACAATCTGCTTTTGACGGAGTCCCCTTTAAGAGTCACGGTTCCACATCGGGCATGTTTGCCTGATCTCGCGCTTTAGACGCGATTGCGTGTGCATGATCACGTGATCTGACATTACGGTCACGTGACCACGCACACTGCTATAAAAGCACAACAGACACAGGGAAACTTAGTATTGGATACGACTCGATTCGGGAAGGAACAACTCGGTACCCAGAGGGACAATATCCAGAAGTAAGGACGAAATAAGACCTACCTTGCGAGTATTTTGACTGCAAAGTGGATACCGCTGAAAAACCAAACAGCTACCCTGGAATTACAACACAGAGGTATGATTCCACTATAGAGGTGGTACTGATAGAAGTACCTTAGAAATCTCCTTTTCGAGAAAAATCTTTTTTAAGTAGAAACTGTTGGTACAAGAGACTGATCATAGTCCCCATTTTTTCTTGTTTTTGTTGTCCATACAGGACTAGGAAGTAATTACCCTACCAAACCCTGGACACCCTCAATCATCTAAACAGTGTTGAAGACACTGTTGAGGATACCTCAACTTGAAGTATTCGTCCTGAAGAAAGCGGCAACTCAAGAATCCCGCTGAAACCGGTTGACCATAGAAAAGGCCTGGAAGATAACCCAGACCCACATTCCCTTTCCAAAAGAAAAACAAAAGGATTGTTGCAAGGAAACTAAATTCGTTATCCATATTATTTATGGTTCAATCTGAACCCTTGGGAGTTATGAAGAATTAATATCTTCACTTTCCACATAATTTTTGAACACAAAAAAATCTTTTTTAATTTTTCGCCATTGTTATCTGGCTTCTCAACCAGATACTCTGAGATCAGCACTTGTTGTGTTTTTTAACGATAAGACACACAAATTGGGGGCGACACATTAAAATTCAAGAATCGACCCCCAACCTGTGTGCACATACTAGACACCAGAAAAGTGTTTTAGAGAGACCAGGGAGAAGATCTCAACACCATTTGTAGTCGGCCCAGCAGCACTAACTAGGGACCCCTCTTATTGGTTTGAGATTATTCACAGATAGGGAGACTTATTTGTTGGCTAGGGATCTAGCTACAGGAATAACTTACAATAACTTTACCTTCTGTTGTTTTGAGTGTTATAAACGATTGGCATAAACAGGAGGGAACCGCCCTATAACTCCTTTTTGTGGTTACTTGGTTCAGGGTTACACTGAAAGTGTAGCCCAACAATAGGAATTTCTTAAGTTACCTACACAGGTGGTTCAAGAGAAAAGCAAAGCTCAGAGTTCCAATGTACTTTTAACCTAACAGTGAATAAGGTTGAATACGTACATAGTTAGTTACAGATGTTGTGTATCATACAGCTACAGTGGGGGTTTCATCATAGATAGCAATAACGTACGGCCTAGAAGGGTGCAATGGTTTGGCAACGGCTATGTTACACAAGTAGCATGTTATCGCCCATAGTGTCGGGCCAACTGCAACACTTGCTGCAGTAAGTATTGTAGCGCTATGCCTTTCAGTTCACAGGCAGAAGAAAAGAGAGCACTCCAGGACTAAATAAATAAATATAAAAAGACTACTCAATACAACATGGTGACGTCAATTCCACAGTCACGGGAAATGGTCTGCGTGAACTTCATGCAAATGTTCAGGGTTACGCTGTATCATGGACGCCAAATTGGAAATCAAAGGCACGAGCGCATTCGGTCGTGGAGTACTAGGATTTAAAGTAAATAAAGCTCAGCGGTGGTCTGCAGCTCTTCATGACGGAGGCCATAGGCCTACTGCTTGCCATATGAAGCGGTGGGCAGAGTGCAAGGCTAATGGCGCATTTGCATGTTCGGCCGCTCCCGAACAAGTGGGAATAGCTTTCCAATAATGTCTCTCTCTGTAAAAATGTCACTAGAAAAATATCCTTTCTGAATAGCATCTCCCTCTGCTAAATCATAAGATCATGAGGGAACCTTGCAATAGAAAGAGAAGCGGGGGACGGAACCGACTGAGAGGGACTGGAGCGATACAGCAAATTACAAACAAATTAAAATAGTAACAACATTAAAACATCCCCCCAAAAAAGTACTTAAAGGAGGCTGAAAACAACAGCAGTAAAAAAAGAATTGCAAATTATTGCATAAACACAAGCAATGCATACTTTACAAAGGGAATATGAATGAGGATGAGAATCTGAGAAGCAACAATTCTGAAAGATATTTTTTATAAAAAAGAAATCATTCCATGGGGTCTCTATGCTGACCAGATCTGATAATGATCCCGGAATGAACTCCTCATTGTGGGTGCAAGACGCACTGCCTGCAGCCATTGACATCTACCATTAACCTATCAAATAAGAGAATCCAATAGGGCAAGCTCTACGCGTAACACAAGCCAACGCGCTCTGCAAGGAGCTAGTTGCAGTGGCAGTGCAGTGAGCAAAATAACCCCTCAGCAGCAGTGGCAGGAGTCATCGCCGCTGCAGGACTGACCCACGTTTAACAGCACAGTTCCTCTGGAACAAGGAAAACAGATCAAGTCTTACATGCGCCCCCTGGTGGAAATTTCAGATCACCAGTGAAGTCCAGTTGAGAAAACGTGGGTCTCTCAAATGAGGGAACCCCGCCTGGCAAGGCCGACTCAGCCTTCCATCCTTCTGAGGTCGACAAACCAAGTACCAAACAATTGGGTAAGACCACCTTTTATTACAGCGCATAGAAGCGTGAGGAATCCGTCATGAACCACTATTATTACCACTAACGTTTTACACTCAATGTAGTTGCAGCTTATGGGCTTTTGGAAAATAGACTGTTCTTCATAGTGCATAAAAACCAGGAAGCACTCTACTTGTTAAAAGCAATAATACCAATAGCCACCAATTACCCTTTCCAAGATGCAACTAGAATGCACTTGAATGGTGTCCAAAGCACTTCAGTAGAAGTGCAAAGAAACATGGATCAGCATTTGGAACCAGTAAAAACCACGGAAGACTCTACTTTTTCCAGTGTATTAATTCATCTGTGTTTTCCTTTCTTCTTCCTGCATTCTGTTTTTTTGCCTAGCGCCTTGATGCCATTGCTGGTGAATGCCACACTTTACAAATGCTTTAACATAACATAACATGTTGAAAACAATGCATTTGAAAACATATTTGCTCAGTAACATTGATTAAAACTAGTGTAGCAACTTCTGAAACTGGCCCAATCGGAAACAAAAATGTGGTCCAGTCTGTCAAAAAACTGGCCCCTCCTAGAATCATGGGCTGGCACTTCGGGCATTGCCCTGTTGCCCACTAGGCCAGAACAAGCCTGCTGCTGGCAGCTTTAGCTGTTTCCTAGGCCGTGCCCCCCTTTAATCTTTTCTCACACAAAAAATGGACACTAGGCGGGGTGAATGTTGTTCCCTCTGCGCATGTTTACTTCTCTCTGTTTCCCCCTAATATATTTCAATAATGCCAGGGACAAAAAGGGGGTTCTTTCCTGTGGAACTTTGCATTTTCTTGACACTGTGCGTATCTGGAACTGTAGGCTGGGTTTGCTTAAGGCTTCATATTAAGTTGCAGGAGGAGTCGCACATTACTGGATTTTCTATTACTTGAGTACTTTCATTCTGATTGGTGAATGTGATCTACAATAAACACACTAAAGGACTATGGGTGGATGGGTAACCTGCACCAAAACCCTTACATATTCCCACAAAAAGTGTACAGGTGTAGTCAATTAATTCTTAGTCAATCATGTCGTTTCATGAAACCTGAATTGCCCTCCAACTGTGGTAACTGCACCCTCCTGTTGTTGCGTGTCTCTAGGTGCCAGTGATGCGCCGGCTATCTAGTGGGAGTGGACAGAAATAAGCTTGCCCTACTCCTATTGAAGGCAACAGAAAGACAAAGCAAAGAAACAACTATACCCTTTGCGCTGTGTCCCAGAGTGATGGGGATGAAGCAGGAGATTCGGTGTCTTTAATAGCCCTGCTTCTTGAACTCAGATAGGATTAAAATCAACTAAAAGTACAACTCAACATTCAGAGTTTTGTGTACAGGTTCTTGTGTATGTCAGTACTAATTTGGGGATCCCTAATTTATTGGGCACCCCTCAAAGACAAATGGCCGACCGGTTTCAGTGGTGTCTGCTAGTGCTAGCACTTTCTTCAGGGCCTGTGGTGCCAAGATTATGCACCAGGCAGAATGCTAGATGGAGGACAGTGACTGCAGCCCTAGATAGGCGGCGCATCCCCGGCACAGCTAGCATGGCTGAATGTAATCTACAATCATACTCCTTTTTCTTAATGCACTTCTACCAGGATTCATGTGATGGTCAGATTGGTTTATAATATATGTTTAACAACCAGACCTGAGAAGATATGCGGTCAGTCAGAGGGCTAAACTGCAGACTGGGCTCAAATGCAGGCTTCGCCACTTAAAGTGTGTGAACTTGAGCAAATCATGTATTCTTACTTTACTTTAAAATTGTTCGTCCATTGGGGGAAAACTGATTTTAATGTTATATAATCCTTTTTACAGGGTATTGGTAGGCCCAGTTAAATTTAAACCTAATTTCTTAAAATAATCATATGATTTTATACAATCTGACAATTGATTTTGTTATATTATTAGACTATTACTTAATTATTGTTTCAATATGTCAAGAAAGCCAAGAGTCTTTTTCCCATTGCAATCACACCACTTCGGAACACTGGTTTAAGGGTAAGTCAAAAGTGCAATGTAGTACACACCTCCACTGAGCGATGCAAATAAGTTGAAATGCTCCCCTGGCAAACTAATGGCAAAGCGCATTCCCTTAACCCCTTAAGTGCCAGGCTATTATGCTAGACTATGCAAATGGGACGAGCATACTCGTCCTTGACACTTATAGGTCATTCCTTTTGGGGAAAATACACGTATGTACACTATTAAAACTATTACACAAGGCAAATGAAAGTGAACTGTGCGTGTTCTTGATGCTAATGCAAAATGCCCTCAACGAGGTGGGTCCCTTGTATGTTCTATCTTTTTTAAGGTGGTGAGTGTGGTTATGCAAATATGAAAATGTCTGCAGGGTGGAGCATAGGAATGTGGGCACCACACAAGGGACCCTCGAGCCCACTCTAAAAAGTTGGAGTCTATGGAAAACCCACTAATGTTTTCTTTTACAAATTAGGCTCTTGTGTGCAGCGCCACCTTTGGTGATGTGTTTTTTAAATATTAGAGAAATGTTGGCGAGATGAAGAAACAGGGTAGTCATGGACTCACAAAACGTTCACTCTTCTTACAGTTTAGGTAGGTTGCTTAGTACATCGTAAAAAAATAAAATAATAATAATAATAATAATGTTTGTTCAATGTGTACATAAAAATAGTAGGTCAGGATGTGCAGAGAGCTAAGAAGTGTTCTCCCCCAGTCCCAGAAGGGGGTACTAGAGGGTAGAAGTGTCACGGCTACACTTCTAGAACTGAAGCCAGAGAGGAAGAAAAGCAAGGTGTAACCGGAAGTGACCCAAAACCTCCTTCCAGGGCACTGGGCTAACAGCACGGGCAAGTTGCCAAGTCGAAGCACGGTCCAAGGAGAGGGAGGGCCAATGGTCAAAAGGGGGTGGAAGAATACATGAGAGGGGAGCCGGGGCACATGGAATCTTTAGCATCTGGAGCTGCACCTTTGGGAACATGTGTGGCAAATGGTGCATTTCACATCACATTGGGCGATGCCGTTTATCAAAGCTACCAGTATCAAGGGCTACTAAGCGGGGCAACTTCCCCGCAGTGGCCGGCAAAACTGGCCCCGGCTGGCCTGCCAGCTCATCAGGCATTGGTCCATAGACCAGCCCGAGCCTGTTTATTTCGGTGCCTTGCCTCACTTTTTGCATTAATGTGTTCAAATCACATTGATTTCGTCGCACGTGGCCAGGGTCAAGAAGTCCACCACCAAGAGTGCCTGCGGTAATCATGAGTGCAGGGCAATGTTTGGAGATGGAATGTTTCTAGCTGAGCGCTCCAGCCCACACTGCGCATGCGCAGCAGATTGATTCAGGCCCGGATTGGCCCACAGGGCCAGGCTGGCAGTTCATTTTCAGACACTTTTGAGGGACAACGCGGGTCAATGTAATTACTCAGTAGACTCTGCAGCTGGGATTTTTAAATCGGGCCGATGCTGTTCTTTGTCCCTGTCCGGTCCTGGCCTGTTTACAGCAGCTCAATCTACAACATCCGTATGTGTCTGAAAGACATGTTGGAGCCAATGTTTTATGGTAATATCCAAGCCGTGCGTAATTCTGATGGGCAATTGCAACACCATTCAGAGAAAACACACATATGCCATGCAAGCAGCGACCTGCACATTCAAGCTGACAAGGAAACCGCGAGGATGGATCCCGTGCCAAGGGTGGGCAGAGTGCGCGCAGAAGAATCATTGTGTGCTTCTGGAGTAAAGTGCACGAGCATCTTCTCCGGAGAAGACACACATGCATTGGATCAATGCATGTGTGCTTCCCATGCCTTGCAGAAATGCATCTGTGCTCCCATGCATTGCAGCGATGCATGTGTGCTCCCATGTGTTGCAGCAATGCATCTGTGTCCCCATGCATTGCAGCGATGCATGCATGCTTCCCATGCGTTGCGGCAATGCATCTGTGCTCCCATGCATTGCAGCGATGCATGTGTGCTTCCCATGTGTTGCAGATATGCATGTGTGCTCCAGCAGAAGCGCACCTTGTTATCTTGATCATATTTCACACACGGTCTTGCTTCGGTGCACGCTCTGGCTCTATCATTGCCACGTACTTGTCGCACTTCCCCTTCGAACGCTCCCATTCATCTGAGAAGAGCGTGAGTGTTGCCGCCATACGCGTTATGGTGCAGACACACGTGTTCTCATTGCCAACCTCTGGGGGACACATGGCTGAGTGAAGCATTTCACCTGAAGCCAAGGGGCCCTTTCCCAGGGAACTGCATTGTGGAACATGTTGCATGGATTGCTGTTTGGATGTGGACCTGCTGGCTACTGCAGTGGTCGGTGGAATAGAGGAAGAGGCGTGTCCTGTGCCAGAAGGGGGTGGGGAGAATAACCACCAAACAGATAACCGCCATGAAAAGGGGTCAGTGTGGGGCAGTGAATCGGCTGTTAGAAATATACGCGTTGGAGTGTCCTCTCGGTGAATTTGCTGCGTCAGTTGTTGGTGAACAGCCTGACCTGATGCAAGCTTTGCTGAGCAAGTGAATGAGCCCTAAGTGGTACTGAAGCGGGATGGGTGGTAAGCTTTGAATCACTCACAGTCTGGGGCATTCCCTGCCAACCCTCCAGACCATTGTGTATTAGCCTGCCACGCCATGGCCGAAAGGACACAAAGCCATGAGCAGATCTGGCTTGGTGCCACCTCAAATGGGGCACCCAGAGCAAACGCCTAGGTCAGATCTCATCTCCACGAGGCAACAAGCACCCCAGACACTGAGCTTCACAGGTGAGGTGTAGCCTGCATCTCCAGGCACAGCAAGCTCGGCACACATGTCTCGCCATTGTGGCGCCAGTTAGACGGACTTAGTTAACGGGAAGGTGCTCATTGACTTTACTTGAGAGGCTGGCAAGCGAGCTTTCACTATCACTTTCCACGGCTCATTGCCGATGACCACACGCAGCAGAGACCCGGAGCGCCTGCATTCTTGCTATTAAATGGCCTGGATTTCAATATAGCAATGGTTGCTATTTTAGATGCATTCCTATTTGGTAGGGCCGAGGACTCATGGTGGTGTTGGGATGGATGGCTACATCCGTCCAGCGTGGCTCTCACGTGATATTGCCGTTGTTACATATGAAGCGATTGGGTGATGCTTTTCATGAGATTGGACTGATGATTTAAAAGCTGGGAAATGACCGGGACTGTAAAAGGACAGCTATGCAGTGCCTGAGATTGCCCCCTTATAACCACTAAAGGTAAAATAATTTGCCTCCATCCAATTGGTGCAAATCATGGGGCACCGCATGCTGAGTTTGTCACCTTGCAGGAATACACAAAGCTGTGCCTGGATCGCATACAACCGATAGCGGGGAATATGGCACCAAGTGAACACAACTAGGGGAGGCCTGCAAGGGCAGGGCTTTGCAACCTGTAAATCCCATGAGCCCTCACCATTGACTATGCTGACTAGAGCTGATGGGAGTTGTAGTCCAAAGCAACGGAAGATCCAAAGGTTGCAGACCCTTGTGCTAGGGTGAGGCAGGCAGGTATCGGGCGATTATCCGCTGAGGATTCTGGACGCAAGACTCAATTTCTGTCCGATCAGACGGGCCACTGGCTGACATGGCCTGCATACTTGTGGGACCTACAAACGTAGAGATGTATCAGACATAGGCGAGGCAACAGCACGTGGCCAACATAATGTGAAGCAGGGGTATTGCTACATCTGAAAAAGATACGGGCTATGCTAATGTCGGGGCTGTCGGGACTCGGGGATGGCTGACCTTTTGGTTGTAACCCCTGAGCTTCTATCCGGGGCTACAACCAAAAGACCCGGGGCTATAGCCCCTCAACCCTACCCTAGCAACGCCTCTGGCTATTGGGGCAAGCAGGATAGTACCATTTTATTTATTTTCTCAATGAAATGAATAAAGCACGTCCTTGCCCCAAGAGGTAACAGGACATACACGAAAATATATTTAAAATGCTTTAAAACTAAAATGAATTATGTTAAAACGTTATATAAACACAAGCCACGGGGAAAAGGCAAAAGAAAAAGCAACACCGTTCTGATTCAGCAGAACATCAAAATACCAACACCTGTATAAGGTGCTTAATATTTTTCAAATTTCATTCTCTCTATGTTTTCATGTGCCCCCATTTAAAACTAGGTAGCAACGGGATTCCAAGATGGCCGCCGGCAGGTGAAGACGCACGTCTCCAGAGCTCTGCAAAAGCAGCATCTGAAAAAGGGGCCAAAAGCATGTGAAACAGGGCGGAGAGCATAGGCAAGAACAGCATTTGCAGCTTATATAGGTGCGGGCAGACGTGAGCCCAAATTGCAGCTACGAGTTCTCACCAACAAAACGACTCGCGCGGGAGCCCTGGTGTGGAAGGCCCAGAGGGGGCTGGGCATGAGGAGATCCCTCCTGGAGAAACACCATCAACGGAGGAAGAGCGGTCCCACGGCAGATCGGGACGTCATTGTTCCCCCCCGGGGCATATACGACGAGCCAGGAGCTCACAGTGTGCTCCCCATCTGACGGACTGGTGACAGACTGGTGGGGGTCCTGGGGGAGCAGCGGCCCGGAGATTGGAAGGGCGGCCCACCCAGGAGCTGGCAGGAAGCAGAGGGCACCCGGAAGCCCGAGGGAGAGCGCACCCCACTGCAACAGCAGCCGAGGCGGACCAGAAGGGAATCGGGGGAGCCCCGCTAACAGGCCGCCCCGCAGCCAGCATTGGAGGAGCGGGGAGGCAGTCAGTGAACCCCGCGGGCCCACGGCCAGTGTAGCAGAGGTCCCAGAGCCTCGGCAGGAGATAGACCAAGCGGTCTGCTCAGGCTGGGCACCCCGCCCCCTACCTCCACCACGCTGAGGATGGTGACACTGGGAATGGAGGTCCCAGAGCACCGAAGCTCAGCAGGAGCAGCCGCAGAACAACAACGGTCACGGAGGGACACAAACGCACAGGGGCCAGGAAGTAGAAGGCACAACAGAGAGCAACTCTGAGAGCAGGGTGCACGCAGGAGCTACGGTCATCTGAGCGCCAAGGTAAGAGTCTCGCCCCTCCTCCCCCTCATAATTAAAAACCACTGACGGGGGCCCCAGCTGGGGGCGATCCGCCGGAGCGGCTCCTGGGGAGGGGAAGAGGAGTGGGCTGGTGGCTCAGCAAACATCCCCCTAGGTACTAGAAGTGCACCAATGGACCACATGACACGGTCCCTCCAGCAACCCTTCAGCAACCAACCGAACAGTAAAGGTTCCAAAGTGCCACAGCTAGGATCAGGAGATAAGAGCAGCCACCAATCTTCCCCAGTCGTACTCTTATCAGCAGGAAGATATATCTAGGCCCATTGGGGGCAGGTGGATCTCTGGCCCCACAAATTGCGCATACTAATTTGCGGCTGACACAAGAACAACGTAGATCTAGTGGAGAGAACACTATCAAAAAAAAAGACATTAACGATCAGCCTAGATGCCTGGCGCTACGATGAAAAGTGCACCCCCAAAAGTGAAAGGATCCCCCAAGAACCAAGAAAACCAGCTGGCCAGGTGCTGGGGCCTATAACAACCACAGGACTTAAACACACAACAGCCATGAAAATTTCCTACGGAAACAACCCCGGATATATCCCCAAGCACAATGAACTCAGATAGGGAGGAGTTGTTGGCATTCCTGAAAGGCATGGAGTCTAGAATGACAAATGCATTCCAGACCTAAATTTGTCAGCTAAGGGAAGATATAAAATCCTCACTACAAGAAGTTCGGAAAGAGATCAACGAGTTGGGGCAGAGAGTAGATATAATGGAAAGTGGCCTCTCCAGTCTATCGGAGGAATCCAAACAAACCAGCGAGTTGCTGGCCCAACTAGCAGTTGCTACAAACAACCTCGAACTGCAAGCAGAGGCCCTTGAAAATAGGTCATGACGGTCCAACATTCGGATTAAGGGACTATCTGAGTCGGTCCCGGACAGGGAGCTATGCAACACAATACAGTAGGCCTTCAGCAATATGCTACTCGACACCATGCCGGAAACAATAGGATTTGACAGGATCCACAGGGTCGGACCCCGAAGAACGGAACCGGGGCTCATCCCAGAGACGTGCTGGTGTCGATAACATCATTTGCTATGAAGGAAAGGATTATGAAAGCAGCCAGATCTACCACTGATCTGTCAATTAATGGGAGCCCGATCCAACTATTTCAGGATCTGGCGCTCACCACTCTACACAAACGGCACTTAATGCGTCCAGTGATGAGAGTGCTATGAGACAAACAAATCCCCTATGGCTGGGCTTACCCATTTGGCCTAACATTCAATTGGGATGGAAGACAGAGGAAAATTTGTACGTGCGAAGAGGCCCTCCCATTGTTGGGGCTGGAAGGAGACCAGAACCGTGAAGGAAATGGCCGGGTCTAGAGCACTCAATCCTCGGGGGCCAACCCATGGGAGTGGTCCACAACACATAGGAGCAGATCCAGGAGAGAACTACATCCTAAGGGTCCAACTCACGCTCCATCACGACAGGAAGCTCAGTGATGATGGCCTAGCACTCTCTCCGTAACCTTATAAAGGAAGCCACCATCAATACCCCAAAGGCGGGGGAAAATTTGCATCTACAGGCCTGCAGAAGCGGAGATGGGAGGTGCCGAATCTTGGAATCCAACCTGAGTCTAGTTTCTCTGAGACCACTCGGAAATAATGCCCTGTATAGTGACTTTAACCCCCAATAGGTCAGAGGGGGGATCTCAGGGACATCCTGGTCACAGGGGCCATAAGAAGGGGGAAGAGGGGTGGGAAGGCAATAGGGGAAGGGAGGGGGGAAGAGGGAGTTGGGAAGGGAGAGATGGGATAGATAGCCACTGAAAGTTCCAGCGTAGAATAGAACAACAAGAAGTAGGCAAAGGAGGCAATAAGGTAACCCAAGGTAGGAATAAATGGGTGGGCACCCCTCTTGAACTAGATGATGGCGGAGTCTAACGTAATCTCCCTGAATGTACAAGGGTTGAACTCTCGACAAAGTGCAGAGTAATATTGGAAAGGTTAAGAGCATTGAAAGCCTCAGTGGGGATCCTACAGGAGACCCACCTCTTTCCGAAAGATGAAAAAAGGATGGCTCATAGTGCCTTTCCTCAGCAATATTATGCATCTAGTGGGGGACAAAAGTGGGGAGTAGCCATTCTGATAGGGCGTGACCTTGAATTAAAAAAAACACCAACTCCGCAGGGATGGCGGGGGAAGTTACCTAGGGGTTAAGGGAACGATAAAAGGCTGCATGTACCCAATACTAGTCATCTATGCCCCCAATGAACGGCAGGATTCGTTCATTTTAGACCTACTCGGCCAACTGGGCAGTTGGTGCGAGGGCCAATTGATAGTGGGTGGGGTCTTCAACTGCGTTATGGACCCACCACTAGATAAAACTCTCCCCCCCATGGCTGCTGACCATAAGAACAGGCAGGCACTAGGGCACTTCTTTAGAGAGTTGGGAGTCATTGAGACCGGGTGGTTCTTCCACGAAGAAATCAAAGAGTACACCCATTACTCTGCTGTCCACCTAGGCTATTCCAGGATAGATATGATCCTGGTTTCGGCCACTCTAATCCCCCAAATAACGTCAGTAGAAATAGGGGTGGAATACTGCTCAGATCATGCTCCAGTCATGGTGGGGGTGGATTGGGGGGCGTGAGGGCGGAAGCAGAAGCCACCCTGGAAATTAAACAAACTCCTCCTGAAAGATGTAGCCTTAAGAGCCCACATGGAAAACACCATCAATAATTATAGTGAGCTGGAGGGGAATATAGGACGCAGGGAAGGCTTTGATCAGAGGGGAGTTTATATCTCAAGCGGCAACATATTACAGGAACAGAGCCTTGGTGACACAACATCTAGAAAAAGAGGTGAAGAAAGCTGAAGCCCAACACAAGGCCCGACAAACAAGGAAGTCCCTACGAGAACTCAAGAAGATCTGAGCTCAGCTCGAGAACCACATGGCTGAGGGAGTGGCCAGACACTATTAAACGCAAAACAGTCCTATTATACACATGGGGGTAAGGCAAATAGATTTTTGCCCGCTAAATTGGGAAAACAAAAGACCCAAAACTACATTACGCAACTGCACGACAAGAAGGGCACTCCCCATACAGCGGAACATGAAAAAATGGAAATAATGATGAAATTTCATGAAGACCTCCTGTGCGGAGAGAACCTGGATCGGGAGCAACAACGCTCATATATCCGCTCAGGCCTCCTACCACAGATTACGGAACAGGATAGATTAGAAATAGGTAGCCCAATAACAGCGCAGGAGATCAGCGATGCAATCTCAGCACTACCGATGAAGAAAGCCCCTGGGCCAGGCGTGTTTAGTAATGGCTACTACAAGGCTTTCCGCACACAACTCTTGGCCCTGCTGACAAAGCTTTTTAACACAATCAGAGAAGAGGGTCAGGTAACACCAGATATGGGGCGGTCCACAACCATACTTATTCTAAATCCAGGGAAAGCCCCCCATGAATGCTCTAACTACTGACCTATCGCATTGCTGAACACTGACGCAAAACTATATACAAAAATCTTGGCAACGCGACTGATGATGGTCTTCCGGGCATAATCCATGATGACTAAGCAGTATTTATTACAGGTCGACACACCCAGGACAATGTGAGAAGAGCAATAAACGTAATAGATGCAGGGAGACGAATACAACAAGCGATCGCAGTGGCTGCCCTAGATGCAAGACGGGCATTCAATAGTATGGATTGGGGTTATCTGGAGTTGGTGCTGTAGGGCTTTGGATGCGGTCCGGAATTCACGCACATGGTACTAGCAAATTACAAAATCCCGTCGACCAGCTTTACCCTCAATTGCCAAAGCTTGGAGTATATCAAAGTTCGCAGAGGCACGCGTCAAGGTTGCCCGCTCTCCCCACTAATATTTGCGATGGCAATGGAACCATGTGCCGCTCGGTTCAGGCAAGATGTGGAAATCAGAGGAATGCAGTCCAGCCAGATAACCCATAAAATCGCGCTCTACGCCGATGACATTATGTTTTTCATGAGAGACCCTGAAGTAACAATGCCCCTAGCAATGTCACAATTACAGGAATTCTGAGAAATCTCCGGGTTCGCCATTAATTTCGCAAAATCTAAGGCAATAAACATCACGGAGAAGGGGGAAGTGATCAAGAAGCTGGAGAAGAACTTCCCAGTGCCCTGGGTAGAAGACTCACTGGAGTATTTGGGGATCCACTTAACGAGAGACCCAAACAAACCATACAAGGCGAATATAATCCCCTTTTGGAGACAGTTGCAAGAAGATATGCTTAAATGGGAAACCCAGGAGGTGTCGTGGTTCGCCCGAAAAACAGCAGTAAAAATGACAATCCTTCCCAGGCTCCTATACGTGGCGGGAGCCATCCCGTTGTTCATTACGACAGCTAAAATCAAAGAGCTGCAAAAAGCAATATTAAAATTGATTTGGCGGGGGAAAAAACCAAGGATCTAGAAACGCATCATGATGCGCCCGCCGCTCCTCGGTGGCCTGGGGGTACCGAACATGAATGGTTACATACTGGCAGCGCAGCTGGCACCGATGCTAAGATGGGCAAACCCCAAAACCCACAAAGGATGGTGTCAAATTGAGCAAGCGGCCACGTCCATCCCTCTGAAAGCCCTATTAAGCCTGAAAAGACGGGACCGAGAGAAAGGTGGTACTCTACTGGAAGCGACCAAATGGTCCCTGCTTAACTGGGACAAAGCCCGGAGAAGGAAAGGAATCCCACTTGGACTGGACCCTAACACCCTGCTCATGCATACCCTGGACTTCTCACCAGGCCTTCAAAAAAAGTTCTGGGTAGGATGGGCCGGAGCCGACGCATTGACTCTGCAAGACTTATATAATAACGGTACCCCACTGCTCTTTACAGAATGCCAACATAAATTCGGCCTGGAAGAAAAAGAACGGTATAGATACACTCAGCTCAGGCACTGGATCACCCATCCAGCAGTGAAACAGGCAGGCACAAGGACTCTTTCAGGTCTCGAACTGACCCTACAGGAGGGTCAGACATCGAAGGGAGTGACCAGACTCTATAGATTACTCACCAAGGCTCAACCGGAAGATGATTTCCCATATAAAGTGAACTGGGAAAGAGACATGGACAAACCCATAACAGAGCAGGAATGGAATCAAATCTGGGCAAGAGCACAGGGTACCTCCAGATGCACAACGATCAAAGAATCGGCATATAAACCATGCCTCAGATGGTATCTGTCCCCCCACCAAATACACAAAATCAATAGATCCTACTCCCCAAATTTCTGGAGGAAATGTGGAGAGAGAGGCGTCCTATTCCACATGTGGTGGACGTGTCCTAAAGCAAACACGTTCTGGAAGGAAATACTGAGCCACATCAAAGATATTACCAGGGTGGAACTACCAATGTCCCCAAAATCGATCCTACTGGGAGTGCCCATAGAAGGAAAATATGCAATGTCAGGGCCCAATGCTTCTCTAATCACTCATTTGCTATCAGCAGCAAGAATGACCTAGCCCTGAACTGGAAGAACGAGTCCGGTAAAGATCTGGGGAGTAATGGCCATGGAGAAGATATGCGCCCTCAATTCAGGAAGATACCAACGGTTCCTTCCCATATGGTCACCCTTTCACGACTTAGTGAAGGACAGAGAAGCCCAATACTTCAAGCCACGCCTATTTCGGAGCATACACGTTATATGAACTTGAACTTAAAGAAAATTAAGACACTATTGCCTACGACAGCCCTCACACGGTTGGATCTCTGCATCCCAAAAGTTAGAAAAGGAACGTTGGGGGGTTTGGGGGTATAGAGGGAGGGAGGGAGGGGGGGAGTAAACCAGAAAATATTTGAGGACTTGCAAACGTCTTTCACCCTGAAGAGCAAGCATGCTAGTGATGCACGATACTCTGCCGGAAAATAAGGACCCATCTTCGGGAAATGTACCAATGCTTTGTTTTGTCTTTTGTATGCCTTCGAATTCTAAATAAAGATGTTTAAAAAAAAATAGGTAGCACCTCATTCCCAATTCACAGTAGTCATAATTGGAACGTTTGCTGTTGCCAGCAAACCCAGCCCTGTTATCAAAGCATTGCATTACCCATCTCCATTATGCACAGTCGTGGCAGCCTTCCAGTACACCCGCGGGTCACATCATTGCTAGTTATGCACATCATGAGAAGGTTGTTTGCGGCCCCACATCTTGCCTGGATCTCCCGCTGGTCACTTGACCTATCATTGCCCAGCATTAGCTGACCTCTCCTCCCAAGGGGTCACATTCTACTGGAAGTGTCAGAAAAAAAGGGATACCATGGTCATCATGGGCACAATAGTTTACCCTCTGCCCTCAGAAACAGTACACTTTATTTGCTTCAAGTCTGGCTGGGTTGGCCAAAAGCCCCAGCCCGCCTCAGCCCTGCTCCAGGCAGACAGGTCTGGCTGGGGTCTCCTACACCACTTCCCTATGGGGACCTCTTTACTGCCCTATCATTGGGGCAAACGGGGACGCGTGATGGAACATATTTCCCTTTAACTGTGCAGAGATATCATGTGCAAACATCAGACACAGAGACCATTATAAAAAGTGGATGAGAGCAGAGGAATTTCTAAGTAGGGAAGGGATAGTAGTCCCAGACTGGCAACAAATGATGCAACTTAAGGCCGCATTAGGAGGGAGGGGCAAATGAGAAGAATTATGATCCGATCGGGGGTGGGAACACTGGAAATTGGAGAGCCTGCAGCCAATTATAATAAGGACATGGGTGTGCGCAACTACGTAGAAAGATACCCAGCTATGATCTCAGAAGGAGATTCTTCTTGTTGTGACTAAATCTGTGGCAGACGCAGGAGTTTATAATTGGAGCTATAGAAAAAATGTCTGGGTTTGAATGGATGTGCTGATGGTGTGAGATGGCCAGGAGACCGTGAAACACGGATTGCTGGGCTGCCGTCATGAATCAATGAACTTGAGGGCTGGTGAACGGAACACTTGTTGTGGAAATATAAAGGCCCTATGCGGAATCGCAAATAGACGGTCACTGATTGCCCACTGAATAGAATTGTTTTATTAGTGGTCAATGTGTGTGAGGACAAATAAGGGGTGTTGATGCAGCATTGATTTGATGCAAAATGTATGGCTTTAAGAAGGATTTGGGGGTCAGGAGTTGTTCTTATATCCATAGATTACTGAGGAAATGTATTTATTTATATTATAGTGCCGATTCAAGGAATTATTCGCGGGGAAAATCGGGGATGTGCGCACCATTCTGCGTGCAAAATCCTGTTTGTTGATTCATGGAATCGATTGCGTGGCACTTTTCCCTAACTTGTGTGGACTTTGTGCAGGCTCGGCACATCTCTGTGAGTGGTTGAGTGCCTTGTGCGAAACACCATGCATAGGTGTTCCCGTACGCAGTGTAGTGTGGAGCAGGAATGGTTTACGGGGGTTCGCACGCAGATTTTCAGTTTCACCCGAGTTATGATACATTGTACTCATGTTGTTGGGATGCCGCTAACAGTTACTGGGGATCCCGCGCTGGGTCCTTGATGTGAAGACCTGCATGTGGAGCACCCCATGCACTGTTTGAAGGATGCATGTATTCGTACCTGGGGAAGCACGCAAAGGTAGCTGCACTGGCATTTTTTTGCTTTGCATGGGAGCGTGTCGGGGGCGTTCCATCCACGACTTGCGTATACGGTTACTTTGCACAGAAAATTCCATGAATACGCAGGGCGTGCATTTTTTATCCTGTGCGCAGGGTCACCCAGTGTCATTCTCAGCCCGTGCCCTTTGTGGATAAAATGCACACTTGTCCATGAATCGGGCCCTAAATTCTTATTTATTGTCCACAGGGTTTGCCTAGGAACTAAAAATAGACAGTAATACTGGAAAATATATGCTCAGGTGGTTGAGGGCCTATTCTAGTTAAGTGCTTGTCCCAACAGTTCTTTTCAGGCTGCATAACACACACTCGCAACCGGGCAGGGCCAACACAGTGCTTCCTGCTTATGATGATACTAAATGGAGTGCCATTAAATTGGATAATACCTTTGCTTATTATAAGTGCTCTTAGAAGTGTGGGGGGGCTGCATGCGACACTATAAAAACGCGAGATAACTCTTTCAGAACCATTAACTAACAAAGACTTAAAACTGATGTGCTTATAAGATGCCAGGAAAGATGTTCGCAGAAATCACAGCAAAACTTTGGGGGGTCGGGGAAAGATAACCGAAGGGTAGCAGACACATTAAAATGTTATAAAAATGGAAAAATATGGAAGCTGGCTAAGTACCATCCTTTAAAAGAAATGCTGCCACTAACATAGAAACACGTGTCTAGGAGGCATGCAGCAGGCGGGCCAGTGTCGCTCTGTCTAGTAAGCAGCACGCCAAAACCTTTTGGGTATCACGTAGGTGAACAGTCTGAATACCAACACAATCATGTTGATATTGTCTTTGGTGGAACTTAAAAAGAGCTCCAGCCTCCAGCCCCCACCCTCCATCCTCCAGCCCCCAGCCTCCAGCCTCCAGCCCCCAGCTCGGCGAATCAAATGTCTGGTGATTTCCCACATCTGTGCACAGAAAGACTTCTCATGCAAAATACTGATCCTGTTACCTTTTCCTGTTATGAAAGGAACTGACCCTCCGCCCCCCGCCCCTTGCTTCAAACTTTGGGGATCATTTAAGCATTCAAAAAGTACTCCGGATTAAACGTGTAAAATCATAAATACAGAGAGCTGCGGGCCGCCTGCAGCTGCGGCAGCCGCCTGGCGTCTCCAGTGTCAGGCGCGATGGGACTCACAGGTAACAGTCTGCGAATTGCATTTTTCAAGTGCCTCTTAACACACAGGGAGTGCGACCCGGTTGAAAGGGATCACTTTCTTCCTGTGTTTTTTCTTCTAGGCCGAGTCCTATATTTTGTTAAGTTGTACATCTGGAGCTGTGAGCCTTGAGTTCAGTTTCTGCCACATGAAGGCTGTAACCCTAGGAAGACGAGGAGAAGGGAAGGGGTCAGGAGCTCTCTCCTTTCAGATTCACATTTCCTACTCTGGACCCAAGAACATGACAAGTGTTAGTGAAACATACTTGTTAAACAATGGCTCTTGGGGAGCTGTATTTTGCAATCTTCTGTCTCTATTTGTTGTGTTCTTTCTCTGCGTGTGCAATGTTTGCCTGTGCATCTCTTGCCTTGCCCAGCCTGTATGAAGGTTGTCAGTTGCCTGTTTCTGTGAGCAGAGGTGCCTGTCCATTTCCCATCTCTGTCTACACAAGGCATGTCAGTCAGTCCCCTTTCTCGCTCCATCTCTATGATGGTCTGTTTGTCAGTCCCCGGCATCTCTCTGGTACAACGTTGTTACAACGCCAGCCTTTAATTCGCAGAGTTTTTTTGCCGATAAGTTTTGTCTGGAAAAAACTCATAGAAAAATATGTGGGTGGGGGGGTTGTTAAGGGGATATAAGGTCTAGTGTGGGTGTTGACAATAGGGGCTAGATAATAGGGAAAGGGGTGTTTGGGGGGCAACCCCCAATTAAAAAAAACAAACATTTGATTTGTTTTTTAGGCTGAAAGTATTCGGCAAACACTCCACGAAAACAAACTGGGGATGTAAGAACATAGAACCCTCTCTCTGTATGAAGGATTATCTGTTTGTTTACTGCACATATCGGCACTAAGTTGTGTCTAACAGTTTGCTGCCTTTCTCAGCATGAAGGCTTGTCCGTTGGTCTCCTCTCTAGCTCCATCCCTGTCTCGGTTTGTCTTTCGTCTCTTACCTCTCTCTGTATGAAGGATTGTCTGTTTGTTTACTGCATATATCGGCACTAAGTTGTGTCTAACAGTTTGATGCCTTTCTCAGCACGAAGGCTTGTCCGTTGGTCTCCTCTCTAGCTCCATCCCTGTCTCGGTTTGTCTTTCGTCTCTTACCTCTCTCTGTATGAAGGATTGTCTGTTTGTTTACTGCATATATCGGCACTAAGTTGTGTCTAACAGTTTGATGCCTTTCTCAGCATGAAGGCTTGTCCGTTGGTCTCATCTCTAGCTCCAACCCTGTCCCGGTTTGTCTTTCGTCTCTTACCTCTGTCTGTTTGAAGGATTGTCTGTCAGAGTCCTGCCTCGCACCTCATCCATTTCCTTCTCCTCATCACTCAGATGTCGTTCCTGTGTAGTGTAGGGAGCTGCAAGAGTTGAGGGCCTGCCTACGGGGTAGGGGTGCATCCCCGGTAAAGATTCCACCAAAGGTGGGAGCTTTTGTTTTAAGAACATGCTGAAATGCTTATGCAGGTGATTGCGGTCACAGAATCTATTACCAAATGTGATCAGGAAAAAGATCTGCGGTGACCAGGGAAGGTTTGATCGACTGATTCAAATACCATTTTATTGGTCTAGATGCATGCTTAATATATTTTGAAGGAGCTATTATGACAAAACTCGATAATTTATCATCTGTTGCCATGGTTTGGTAGTAGACATCACCATGCCCATCAACGATGGACATTTTGATCAGTCTAGGCAAATTGTTTCTTTGGTGTTTCGATATGTGTGGAGTGAATATGAGGTCTCAATTGTTCTTTCCTGCTGAATATGCATTGCTATGATTGAGAAAATCAGCTTAATTGTCGCAACAAAAATGCGCTCTGTCACTCTCCCACTCTTGATCTCTCTGGGACAGTGTCCCTCTTTCATTCAGCAAGTTTCTATGTCTGTCTCTCCTAAGGTTATGCTTGCCTCTCACTTTGTTACTGTTATGTTATCCTGCTCTATAATTCTGTCTATGGCCCTCATTACGAGTTTGGTGGTATCCCACTGGTAATACCGGTGGGATACCACCAAACGGAATTAGCATTCCCGCCACCTGATATCCCGGTATTTCTGGGATGTTACAGGCAGCAGGAATGCCGGTAATTCCCAGTGATGCTAATTCTGGCTGTTTTTTTGCCAGTGGGGCCTAACTTACCTCCATCTGTTGTCTGCATGTAAATCATTCACCCCACCAGCAACACTTGTAATTTCCCTGTTTGGTGCCGGTGGTGGTATAACTGCCACTTTTACCCGCATTTTTCCTGCACCGGAAAACGTATAATGACCTCTATGTCTCCTTGTTGCCATTGTCTCTTCATATTCCCATAATGTTTCCTTTTCATAGTTATTCTATATTGCCCTGTACTTCTGCCTCTGGGTCCTTGTTGCCATCGTCTCTACATATGCCCATGTATGTATGTCTTTCTCATAGTTTGGGTATATGGCACACTGCCTCTGTCTATGGCCCTCATTATGAGGTTGCCAGTAGGCCGCTGGTAGTAACGGCGGCCTACCAGCAACCTCGACTTACCGTTTCCGCAGCCCGATATCCTACTGGGATATTACAGGCGGTGGAGTAACGGTAAGTTTGCATTCCCATGGAGTCCTGTAGGAACCACTCAAGCACCGGCATTGTTTTCAATGGTGCCGGTGCTCAGAGAATTATCTGCCGATAGGGGCCTGAACTACCGGCAGCTTGGGCCTGCTGGTAGTTCACTGCCCCTATTAGCAGACTCAGAGTCTGCCGTTCCGGAAAAGGTGCCAGTGCCCGTTGTTACCGGCACCTTTTTCCAGACTGGTATACTCATAAAGAAGCCCTATGTGTCCTTGTTGCCATCATCTCTACAGATGCCCATATATGTCTCAGTCTTTCTCATTGCTATGGTATATTGCCACATGCTTCTGTGTATGCCTCCCTGTTGTCATCATGGCTGGTCATTGTGTTCCTGCAGCTGTGCATCTTTCTCTTTGTCTTTTCACCTCTCTCACTCGCTTTCGCTCACTCTCTTCTGCCTGGGTAAATCAGTCTATTTTCTTAAATATCTGTCTCTTTCTCTAGCTTTCGGTCAGGATATCAGTCCCCATCTAATCAGCCACATAGTGGTCCATTGAGCTTGCATTTGCTTTCACGTCTCTTGGTTAATGGAACGCGGTGCCGTACTGTGAGTGTCCGGCAACCGGGGGCTGTTTATTGTGCAAGAGGCGGTAGTATGCCACACATTTACTGGGTTTTATACTCTGTACTATGACTTGGTTTCACCCACTGAACACTATACTGAATGCTTATTAAAGAAAATTCACACTGACTGCATTATACCCTTCCAAATATGTGTGTTTCTCATGGCAGGTCACTGTCTTCCTTAGTATGGATTTCAGCTACGATGAAAAATCAGTAGCCTACTGCATGAGCCATGTTATGTTATTTTATTATGTTATTTGTTGCTTACTTTCAGAATTCAGCATGGAAGAACTTCACTTTTATTTTTTGAGGCTCCCAAATCAGGTGGCGGTCATTTCTCCAACTGCTAAAATCATGCCTTCCAATTTTACTTTGCAGTACCCTGGTTTGGCTGGATGACGGGAACACCTGGGGCATTGTGAAATCACACAGGTTTTCATAAATCTGGTCTTGGCTCCAGAAGATCCAGTCAATAGAGTTTTTGATTTAAAAAAGAAAATCACCAGATATTGAATCTGTCATAGCAATGGCATCCAACTATGTGTGACTTGCTCCATGTGACACAGGCCACCCAGTATCCTTGTGTCATGATTGTGACCACTGTGTGGTGTTCTTGTGAAGCCCTGTGAAGCCAGAATTGTGGACATCTGGTAGATAGAGAGACAATACACATTCAAGTGACAGGCCAATGTTCAGGAATGTAAGGCTGCATTTAGAACAAATAATTACAGTGTCCTATTTTATAGAACTCCCAGGTGCTCCAATGCCCTAATCAGGCCAGGTTCAGGGATTACTTACTGGATCCATTTGTAGGGGAGAGAGGATGGGTGCAATTGATCCACCAGCATTCGTTTAAATTATGGTGCTATTGAAGCAGAGGATATGGACAAGGGAGTTTGGCATATATATCACAAAAGAGGATCCACAGACAGTGTGGAAAGGATCCAGGCATGGCTGCTGGTAAATGTTAATCTGGAAGATGGCAAGTGGAGGAGGTCAATGGATGCGCCAATTTGTGAGACATAAAGGCCTAATTGCGTCCTTTGCTGATGAGCTCTGCGCTGTGGCATACCATCCCCCCCTGGCTAACAAATAATACAAGTGTGTGCTGTTATATAGTTTGATAGATCTCTATCATTTCAACCAACCCCTTTTTTCTCTCTCCCTCCTCCACCCCTTCGTTCCACAGTCCCTGGTTTCGTATATTTTGAGGATTGAGATAGCCTCAAAATAATCATTGCACTCAACCCATCATTTTCTCTCATAGATTTTTCTGCCACCAGTCATCAAATCACACTTTTCTGCTCTCCTCACCCACATCTCAATGTTGGTCAACTCTTTAAATAAGGCAATATTTTCACCTGCCCTTAAGATGCTAACAATCACTCGACTAAAAATAAGGATCTGATATCAGGAAACCTGCAAATTACAGGCCACTCTCCAACATTCCAGAATTGACAAAAATCATTGACAAATGCACCACCACTGACCTTCCGCACCATGTGGATTTAATCAAATGCTGGGTGTTTGACAATCAGGCTTCTGCTCAGCTGCAAAAACTGAATCTAGCCTTGCTTGCATCTTCATTGTCCTCCTAGGAGTGAGGGATTCTGGAAGACCTCCTCGGCCTTCTGAACCTTTCAGCCATGTTTGACACTAGTGATCCTCACACTCTTCTTGATACGCCCTCTTCAGTTGCCACTGTGAAGAAGGAAGCCCTCCACTCGTTCAATTCCTTTCTATCAGAGCGATTGTTCGCCACCACATTGGGTCACTTTGCTTCTTCCAGCTTCACTTTGTCCTGTGGCTTCCCCAAAGTCTCCCCCTTCCCCCTCTTCTTTTCTATATATCTGTCAGACGACGTACTAATTCAATCAAACGTTTTAGTCTTCCCTTCCACTCTTAAAGGGATGACACTCAAGTATTACTTCAGCTAGACCAAGCCTCTGATGAAGTCCATCGAGTTTCTGAATTCATTAACACAATCAACTGCTGGAGAAGAAGTAACTGGCCCTAAATAAAAAAAATGATTCTCCTCTCGGACTAATCACCTCCTCCTCCTCCAACTGCTCCTTGGCATAAGAACTTTAGTGCCCCCCTCCAACCTCCAAAGCCCTCTTTAACAATGCATTCTCCCTAGCACCTTACATTTCCAGCATTTAAGCCGCTGCCACCTTTAAACTGAAAACCACTAGAAAACCTCTGCCTGCACTCTCCATTCCCTACAAAGTCACATTTGTCCTAGCTACTGTCTTGTCAAGTATGGACTTCTACAAAGCCCTCTTCAATGGACTCCCTGCCTCTTCCGGCCATAAACTGCCAGATCAGCCCTCAAACCACCTAAACAGTACTATATGAAATCCGGCCTTAAGCCTTTACGCTGACTCCCCATCAAAAAACATTTGCATTTGAAATTGCTATGCCATGTCCACAATGTGCGACATGGCATATGCCTGGAATACCTCGGAAACATATGGCCCATATTTCCCGTCTCACACCCGCAATTAATCGTTACTTACCTTAGCATGATCCCACCTAACGTCGTCATGTCGCATCTACCTCCTGGTTCCATGTCATTTCATCCCGCAATGTTTTTTCACAGGGTTTTTTACCGCAAACTTTTTTAATGAAAAAAACCCATTGAATTTTTTAAAAATTAGTTTTGGGGGGTTTCCCCCACAAACCCACATTCCCTTTCCTTTTTTATCTAATCCCAAACACCCACATCCCATATATATAATTTTCAAACCCCCCCTCCAAAAATCAGATTATTTTTTTTTGGTTAAAAAATTCGCGGTAAAAAACCCTGCGAAAAAAACATCACACAACTTGTCTGCCTGCCTACGTTCCACCTCCAATTCAATTAATTTCAGAAAGCTCTTAAAACCTGATCCATGTTCTATTACTTGCTAGTCTCTACTGCCTGCTCCTCCACCTTTTTGCCATGTGCCCTGAAGCTACCTCTGCCGGATGTCTGTCGCTATAAAAAAGCATAAATAAATAATAAAGGGAATTTGTTGAAGATGCAAGATGCATTCTTTCAGTGGGGGTAGGGGGTTAGTAGAAGGAACACCTGTGGTCCATTAGGGAATCCCACAAAAGCATTTGTAGGACTTTTTAAAGTACTTTTGGCATTCTTAGCTTCTTACAAAACATCCACTGTCACTTAGAAGAAAGATCAATGCTAACTTCAGCGCATGTCAGGAGTAGCCCCGCCCATGCAAGGGGGCATGTCGGGAGACATTATGCCTCGTCTGGGTTGCTCTGTCTAAGATCTTAAGTGGCTCCATTATGCGCTTCAAAGTCCTGCTAATTCAGTTATTGCCATTATCGGCCCTCCACATTGTGAAGAGATTGAGCTGTCACTGGCTGGGTGGTAATGGAGAGGCCTTCCGCCATGTTGCCTGCAATGCGAGCCTGCCTCCTGCCCTGCGATACGCGGCCCAGGGAGCTAATCGCAGAGTCAAGGTGAATATTTGCCAGGCATGTGAAATACAATCTCGGGTGCCTTTACACAGCAATAACAAAAAGGCCACTTCAGTGTAATAAGATTGCGGCCTTCTGCTGGAGGGATTGGTAAGTGGCTGCTGCGGACATGGCACGGCTCTAATCTCGTTTCCCGAGGCCCTGGTTTAACTCGGGCGATTCCCGTGCTCAGCAAACGAGCCTTGGACAAAGCACAGCCAAGAGTGGCAAATAACCAGGGAGAAGCCAAGGAGACCCACATCTTCATTCCGGCAACCAGGACATTGGCCTTTGAATCAAGTTTGGACATTTATACCTCAAATGCTCGTCCACCACCGTGCCAGGCCATTCATAGCCCTGGATTTTATTAATTGAATATCAATATTTATCTTTTTCAGGGCCAGGCGCACATAGCAATGACGTCATTTTAACTGGTTGTGTTTCCTCGTGCAAACCTCTTTCCCAATATAAAGGGGAGAAGACACAGCATGTGTTTTCTGGGCAGCCATCTTATAGCGACCTGAGATGGAAAGGAATCATGGACACAAACCTATAGGGTGACCAGACGTTCCGGTTTTCCCGTGACAGTCCAGGGCAATCACCCTCTGTCCCGGGGTCCAGGGAGTTTTTTCATTTTGCAATCCCCATCTGGGGTTGGCAATGGTGGGTTGCTACAGTCCGGGACCCGATTTCGAAATCCCGAATTCGGATCCCGGCGCAACTCTTCCTGCGCAAATGAGGTTGTGAAATGTTTTTCACACAAATCCCATAAAGAACATATGTTATTGCTGCTGCACAAATGCTTGCCCAACCCCCGCACCACCATGTAAGAATACTCTTCATGTTGACTTGGCCCTCAATGCCAGTAAAACATGCAATGCTACATTAAGGAACCATTTCCTTTTTTTGGCTGAACAAATACCTTCACCCACCATGTAAGAACAATCATCATGTTGGCTTTGCCCTTAACACCAGTGAAACACGCAATGCCAAAGTAAGAAAACATTTACTTGCTAACTGCACAAATGCCCCCAGCTTCCCCATGAAAGAACACACACCATAAATGCCTTGCCCCTCATATGGGTAAAATATGCCACAGCACTGAATGGAAATGTCCATTCTCCTTGCCTCACCCAAACCTTCCTCTGATCAATAACATTCATCATGTTAGTTTTGCCCAAAAATAGCAATGCAATGTGTAAGAAAATGTCCATGCTCCAATGCCCCTTCCCAGGGCCCCAACCAAGCATGCACACATTCACACCCATTTACCCACCAGCCACTCATCCAGTGGCGGCAGGTGAATTTTTTAATTGGAGGGGTGTTAACATTTCCCACAAATATGCTATAGCGACCGAGCGTAGCGAGGGATCCCAAACCAACCCAAAGGAGTTTGGTGGGAGGGGGGTGTGTCCCCCTTACCCATCCCTACTTTCCCCAAGATTTTATGAATGATGATTTAAAATGGTGCATTATACAGAACACTTTCTGTAAAAAAGTGGGTAAAAACCCGACAGTTTGCAATTGGTTTTGCAAGGTAACTCCAATCCAAAAATCAAATAGATGCAATTCACGAACAGTGCTCAGGAGCATTTCCCAATGCATTTTCATGATACCTTTACCCAAAATATATGTCAGTATAAAAACATTTGTATGCTGTCTGTGCCTATACATGTCCATTATGGCTGCACCAATATATGCAAGTATTCCAATATAAGAACATACTCTGTGCATAATGGCAGTAATGATACTGTAAGAAAACATGTCCACACTGGTTCTGCCACTAAAGGCAGGATAACCATGTAAGGACATACTCCTGTTAGCTTTGCCATTAAAAATGTGATGCCACAGTAAGAAAACCTGGCCAAACTGGCTGCACCAAAATGCCAGTCTAGCAACATAATAACACTTATCATGCTTATTTTATTATAGATACCCAGCAAACATTACTATGCCGCAGTAAGAACTGGCTACACTGGCTGTACCAAAATACCAGTCTAGCCACATAATAACACATCATGCTTGCTTAACTACAGATGTCCAGTAAAAAAAAGCCATGTCACAGGAAGAAATGGCTAGACTGGCTGAACCCAAATGCTAGTCTAGAGAGGTAATGATGACACTTATCATGCTTGCTTTATTACAAATGGCCATTAACAAATGTTGCACACACACACACACAACATTCTTTTTTCCTTACCTGCTCCAGACCTGATCCGATTTCCCAGAGGAAGGCCTCCTCTCCACTGCGGCAGCCGGGCTCACGCACTGCAGCCACCCACATGCAGGCAGGAAGCAGGGCGAGCTTACTGTTTCCTGTCATGCACTCCAATCTAACTTCACAAATAAATCATTTAAATTGTTTCTGAAGTCGGAGCCCATGCACTCCGATTTCACAAAGAAAGGATTTTTCTTCAGAAATAAATCGTTTCTTTCTGAATTAAGAGTTTATGCACTCTGAATTACATTCTGCATATCCTCCAGCTTCGTCACTTTGCATTTTGCCTCCGCGCCTACCAATAGTTTAGCCACATTTGGCTGTTGGAAAGTGCCAGTTGATGTCCATCGTGCAACATTTGAAACAGCTGGCATGCAAGTAACAGCGCAGTGACCACCAGGGATTATAGAGCTGCTACATGTCTAGCCAGTGGTTTTCTCAGAAGTGCTCTGGTGTGCATGGATTTCCGACACTGGCTTAATGTGATACCTGTCCATTCACTTTGCTGCAAATGATTCCCTCCATCCAGGCAGTTCAAAGCCTGCATAGCTCGGGTTGCCATAGACACCAGGATAAGGTTGGCGGGGCTCACGATTACCAGCACCGCCATAGTGTATTTGTTTATTAATTTATTTTTCAGTATATGGATTATATATATAAACTTGCTTATATGGCTCCGCGTGGACACTTTAGGCCAATACATTGTGTGTTACTTTAATGCTTAAATAGTTGATCATGTATCATCTCGGTAGCTAGTCACTATCAGCTGGACACAAATGACAGATGTCTCACAAAAATGCTGCCTTTGATGACATCCCCTGTATCTTCATTGCTCCCTTTGAGCTCAAAATTGGCAGTTCTTGGTTTAAAATGGTATATTTGCACATTCTGCGTGTGTCCTGCTGCAGTGTCTTGGACTGGATGTTATTTGAAGCATGTTTACACATCATATTTACACATCAATTCTGAGATTGTTTTTTTGCACTGTACTGATGACTTTTGACGGACAGGCTACTGCATGCTTCATACTCTGCTTAAACCTTTAGTAGATGTGCACATCTAATGGGGATGCACTACAGAAACCTTGCCCTAGAGCTAATAGTAAGCAAATCTGCACTGGCATCGGTGCAAATCCCCCAATGCAATATGGCTCCTGGGAGCGATCACTTTGCACATTGCCTTGTGTACGTACCGACGGTGAAAGAATCGTGTGCAATACCAAACACCAAAATGGTGCCAGCCCAGCCGCCACCGAAATTGGGAAGATGAACTCTTCTCACTGTTGAATTTTTCCAAAATCTTTCAGAAGACAAAAGGGCCACCGTGTAAGTTCAGAGAGCGATTCCTAAAGATAGACCCAGAGAACAGATACTATTTGGGTTTCTGCCTCCATGGAGGGTGATTTGTGAGATGTTGAGCTGGATTCTCCTGCAGCAGCATCTGGCTGGAAGGCTTTGCCTGCCTCCGTAGGCAAGAATCTTAGAGGTCAAGGGCTGCTTCTTCAAAGCTTGCTCTGGTGGGTTCCAACTACTGCAACCGCAAATATTTGCCTGACATTATATCGAGAACTCCAATACTTGTAATTACCACTGGTGGTCCTCTCACTCCGGAGTGATGGGAGATCGCAGCGGGAGAAAGCACAGGGCCTGGGTGCATAGCTTTTCTCGTGCATGACGCGCAATTAAGTGACAAGGACGAGTATGCTCGTCCTTTTTGCATAGACTTGCATCATAGCCTGGCACTTAAGGGGTTAAGGGAGTTAAAAGCACAAGTTGTTCCACACTGTTTATTTCCAAGAACACTCTGATGGGTTTGAGGCTGATGGGATTCCCTACCTGGGGACAGCTGAAGGGTCACCTCCCAGAATGCTGTGCAGTATCTCAGTCTGCTGGCAAGCGTCCACAGGCAAGCGCCGGCAGCAAGAGGCGCCGTGGCGCAACAGCTTGCAATGCTTCCCACTGCATGCCAATCTTCTGCCGGTCACCCAATGGAAGGCAATGTGCCCACTTGCCACAATGTCACCGTGGCAATCCCAGGCAGCGGTCACAGAGTTACCTTTTCAACTCTTGCTCAACAAGAGATGATAATCGTCTTCCCATATCGGACCCTGCTTCCTGGTTTCCCACAAGGGTTTATCAGGATGCACACAGCTGCAAGCAGTGTTATAGTTTCAATAACTATGCTCCAGAACTGTTGCATGTTTATGTTTTTTTTTAGGGATCCAACATTTCATTTTAATAAGGGTGGGGCACTTCAGTTCTAAGGCAATGATTTGCCGAGCTTGGATGTTCTTTGAAGGGGAGCATAACATGGTGTGAAAAATATGGGAGAAATAGTTGAAGCCGAGATTTAAAAAAAAGTAGCAAAGATTTCCATTCCGTTCTTCCTTGAAGTGCCATTATTCATGTATGCACCGCTTGACCTGCAGTAACTTGGTGGAAACGCAAGGAAGTTCTGCCCAAGCTCGACAAACAAGGGTCCAGTGCACTGTTCCCCAATACCGTGCCTCGCAAGAAGCATCCACCGTTCGGTTTCAAGATAACCACAGACTGTGCAGCGACCTCCAATTTGTATTCAATGTTACCCAAATGCATGTTGCCAGGACAACCTGGCAACATGAAATGGATTGGCTCTTGTGGACGAGACTTGGAGACCCATGGTGTAGCATTCCATGTGTGGAAGATGGGAGGAACAAGTGCTGCCAACATTTCATTTTCCCAGTGGGCAAGTCCAGGCGCTGACTGCTGCTGAGATTGCCATCTACATCAGGTCCAGAGAAGGCCAGGTGATCCTAGAAACTAACCATCATACAAGAAGCAGTCATTGGGAAGCATGGAGTGGCTCCTGGATTTTTTCCTAGACACTGGCACAGCAACGAGGTCCATGCAGAGCAACTTTGCACGTGATAAAAGTGTATTTGAGGTTTTCACCACATGTTCCCATTGTAGAAGCCTCTTGCATGAAGGTACCGAAAACAGATTCTGCGCTTTTGCTGACTCGTAAAATCTAGGATTAAGAGAAAACGTTTATTCTGATCGAGTAAACAGGATTACATTAAAAAAAACAATGTATTGCATTTTGGGGTTTGAAAAATGGACCAATGAGGACCCATAAAAGCCGTATAGTGGAGAGCATTACTTAGGAAGTCGCTGGCCTTCTGACAATAGTGCACTTTTTTTGTTGAAAGAAAAGTGGACACTGGGAGCTACCATTTTTCAAATTGGGAACAGGACAGTTTTCTTTAATCGGACGCTTTCGGTTGGTGGGCAATGATGCATGCGGATCCTTAATGCTGTATATGCTCACATTGCCTTTACTTATTTCCACGGCTTTAGTTTTTACGTTTGTTTTACATGTGTTTGCCTTGCTAACATTTTTATTGATATTATTACTTGCATATTAGATGGAAATAATCAACCATGTTAAGGAATTCTTCTTGAATGGTTTGTCAAAGACTATTTTATAGTTGGCTTGTTCATTATATGAATCTAATGACACAGACATACAATACAATAATACAACAATGCAATGTCTTCCTTGGTATCGTAAATCACCTATCAGTGAAAAAGATAGATCGATTGGGACTTCTTTATGGAAAAAGATAAGGTTAGGTCTGTTTAGACCAATTTGCCTGGTTTAATATTTCAAAACATTGGAAATGTGACATTGACATGACATATACCAGCCTCTCACTGCACAATTTTAAAGTTTAAAGGTCCATATTTGCGGAGGATAAACACAATCCTCGGGGATTAACTTCTCATTGCTTTGTTCAATTAAATACCGCCCCAATGTCTTCATCTAATGTTAATACAGGTGTGCCATGTACTCTGAAGATAACCAGATACACTTAGATACCAAAGATAGAGATTGATCAATGTGGCCCTTAAACAACTGCTGTGAGGTCAGATGAAAGCAAAATGCAGGACCAACCCTAGGCACAGGCAGTCTGGGCCATCACCCAGGGCTCTGCGCTCATGGGTCACCACATGCACCAGCTGCATACCAACTAATGAAGAGCACATTTTATAGGGACTGTGCTCCTTCCACATTTGAGGCTCTTTTTCCTGCCTGTTCCGGAGAGCATGTGTTCTCAGCTCCAATTCCCCTGCAAGTCTCTGGAGACAAATCCTCCCCAGTGGACCAGTAGCCACTGCAAACAAAGCAGGTCCTACTGGGGCCTTGCAAATACTTATCTACTTAACACTCTCTCACAGCTATGTATTTATAATGATGGTTCATTCGAGTAAGCATTGTCTCGTGATAAGACCTGCAATAGGGTTTTTTTTAATTCTGAAAGCACATACCAGGCACTGGTTTGCTAACTAAAACTATGCCTTCCTTGAAAACTAAAAACGTTTAAAATATGTCATATAAAAAAGTTTTCAACCATATTTCGTGTGTGCTTATTTGACACAGGAAAACATGATTTTTGCTGAACGTCACATTTTCCTCACATCACATAGGTTGCAATACATTGTCAAGCAATGAAAAACAACCATGTTACCCTTTCAAACTCTAGCTTTTGTTCAGTCTTCAGGTCTTGAAGTAAATTTACTAAAATGTACAAAACCAGCAGGCCATTTGTTTAGCATCACATTGACTTGCATTCTGGTATTTGTAGCCTTCCATTCAAGATGGGGACGTTATGTAACAATCACACTCCTTTGCATACTATGTGTCCATAAGGATGTGTATATTTGTCAGAGTACCTTATGATTTGTGTTCTTTCCAAGTCATCTCTGTAAAACAAAGTATTCTTGAAAGTAAACGCAAGGCTGAGGAGGGGAAAGGAGAAGAGGAATGTGGGAAGAGAGGTTGATGGTCTTGAGAGGTTGTTTTACCTCTGTTCTTGCCTCTGTGCTGATTTTGCTAACACCCGAAAGACCTGAGACATTGCTTACTCTCACTGTCACAAAACCCTCCTACTAATCGGGCACTGCTTCGGCCACACTATACGGCAATCCTGCAGTAGAGGCCCTTGGTGCTGTCTCTCCAAGCCCCAATTCCGGCCCTGAGGTCCTTTGAACCTGTAAGGTAGTCCTATAGCTTGCCTTATATTAGTAATAAAAGCATTGCTTGGAGATTCATTTCTTTGACAGTCAAAATAATCCTCGCTCGTAGCTTCGGAATCAAAAGCATATTGCTATTTTGGACAATATGGCCAAATATATACATCATAAAATATTAGCAATCAGGAAACCACGGTAAATGCAACAGTTACCTTCAGTTAGCAAAACACAATTTGTTTCCACATCATTCCGAAGTCACATGGTGTTTGCAAACAAACGTTGCAAAAATACGTGCTGCAAACAATATTTCAACCAAGTAAGTACAGCTGGTAAGATGCGTGCATGTGCCTGAGTTGCAGACTGGTCTCAAATCACACCTTTGCCATGAAACCAAAGCCGGTGCGCCCGGCAAATCCATTTATCGCACTATGCCTTAATTGATAAAATCAGAAGTGATTCAGCTTACACAGTCCACCACTTAAAAAAATCGTCATTCACGCTATTGATCAATTTATAATCACAACAATGACTTTTACATATTAAACATCAGCAAGTTTGTCTCTTGGCTAACCCCTTGCAACTGCTTTCAATGTAACGTCTGATGAAACCCTCTAGTATCAAAGACTCAAACTTGGACTGTCATTTTCTGTGATGTCACCACATATGCAAATTAGGGTGCCAAACACATCCTTTGACACCACGGGCCCGCACATTCTAAGGCCGGGTCCAGAAACATTTTCACATCCAATGAAAAGAAACATTGGTGACACTAAGGGCCCGATTCATGGAATACTTGCCAGGTTGAAAGTGACTTTGCGCTGCTGAAAAGTGACTTTGCACTGCCAACACCAACCCTGATTCATGGAACCATGCAAAGAGTATTTTTGAGGTGCAAAGTCCGGGAAAATTCAGCGCATACTAATTTTTGCAGTTCAAAATGGCCGAGCACAGACTTTGCAGGGTAAAAATACACTTTGCGCGGTTCCATGAATCAGGGTTTGTGCCGGCAGTGCAAAGTCACTTTTCAGCAGCGCAAATTCACTTGGAAGCGGGCAAATATTCCATGAATCAGGCCCTAAGTAGTTTTATTGTGAGTACTTTTTACGATTGATGTTATGCTTCTTTTGCAGTAAGAGGCGACAGAGGTAAAGAGGAGCAAAGATACAGAGAGCCAGGTACAAGGATAGGCAGATAGACAAGCGAAGGAAAGTTAGAGCATGCGGACAGAATTAACAATAAATCAACAACTGGTAAAAACACACATGATACTTCTTCCAACCACTGGAGAGGGCTGCTATGCAACTGCTCAGCACAAGGCATTGCTTTTACAGCAGCTCAAGCAACATGACTTCAGTATCTATTTCTTGATGCATTTGGCATGTCGCTAACATTGGTATTTCATGATCTAATTATTGTATACATTGACGTGTGCATGGAGTAAACTGTACAGTTCAGTTTTCTTTTTTGTCAGTGAATGTGTGTGGATGTATGGCTGTTTATGTGTGTATGGCATGTTGTGTGCTATGTAAAAGTGGTTGTCAGTATGTGCACACATACATGTGTGCTATTGTTGCACTATAGGCGCGTTTTTGAAGTTATGCATGAGTGCACCTAAACTATGTGGCATGCAAGTAAAAGAAGCAATATCTCACTCTGAGTCTACCTTTCTCCAGTGTACTGTGGCTGCATGCTTAGGGCCTTGGATGACCTCAGTAAGGTCTTGTGTTCCTGGCTACCAGTACCACGGCTGTGCCGCGTGCAGAACTTCGGGGGATGGTTGATGGTGTAATGCAGCTAGGTGCAGAGAGGCTGCATTTCTTACCTTTCAGTCCAAACTTGGAGTGCCTGCCAAACTTCAGGATTATCAGCATGACCACCAAGCCTGTGCACACCAGTACTGCAATCCCCACCACAACGTATACCTGGAAGAAACCATTGGTCAGTTTAGACAAGGTGCCCGAAAGCTAAAATGGCCGCCAGTGAAACCCTGTCTGCTCTCTGTAAACAAAGCTGCTGTCAGGAAACCTAGGGAGACTTTGTTGAGAGTGCACTGAAGGGGCGATGTGCTAAGGCATTGCTAGAGTTTCTGGCAGTGCCAGCCCCAGGTCTGCCAGCACCCTGTGCGACATTTTTCGGTGCTACGCACCCTTAAGCCCCCATTTTGCCCGGTCACTAATTGCACCAACCCACCACAAATGCAGAACAGCAGGGGGCTCAGTTCTGTTGTCCGGCTGATACTTGTACACAAGTGTTACCCAAAAAACAGAACTGAGCCTGCTGCTGTTCTTGTAAAGTGTGTTTAAAGGTAGTGCCCAGCGCAGCATGATTCTTTAACAAGCACTGGGCCAGATCGATACTTAAGTTTACGTAACACTGAGCTGGAGCCTCCAGCTCAGTGTCACGTCAACTGGAGGCAAGGTGCCCTTTACTTGCTGCGTTCGCTGGTTTCTGGAATTAGTTTCAGGGTTGGATAATGAAGCCTTTCATCTGTTTTGAATTTCTATTTTTTATTTGTATTTTGGGGTTTATCAAGTACATCATTCATCCAAAGGCATCTTGGTGCTATAGAGGATGGCAAAGAAGCATGTTCATCAGCTTGAGAAGGGCGGAGAGTGTCCCATCTGTGCAAGTTTGCTATGCGTACTGGGAGACTAATGGATCTGGAAAATTAGCCCAAAATGACGTGGAGCGGGGCGGCCGGGGTGCCCTTGAATACAGTTCATATGGGGGCATATAGAAAGGATGGCGTCAGAATCTGTTGATCTTCTTTGAGACTGTGGCCACAAGTTCACAGCTTTCCGTAAAACAATGGATTTAATGCTTTGACTGAATCATAACTGTTGTCAATTTCGCCGAGCTGCTTCTGTTTTTTAGTCAATTTCTGCCATTACAGAGTGTGAGGAGTGTATGAAAATCAGTCTTGGCCCCACCCCTAAATGGGCCGTTCCACTAGCCGCAACATGTAGCTCCTTTGCATGCCAAACCTCCCATCTTTGTGGTTATACAGTAATTTCTGTGAAACTGCTTTTGAGGAGCTGCCAGCTATGATTAAGGCCTGGACCAGGCAGCTGTGGAAGAGGCGTTGCGGGATTCGCGGGAGAGGTGCACGCAGTAAAACCTTCACTTTATGCTTCAGCACTAAATACTGGGATTATTTTGTTCCGCTCCCCGTATTCTACCGGAAGTCCTATTTGCATACTTCCTTGCAGCATGCAGACAGGTTCCTCGCGGAGGGGTTCAATGTGGCGGGTATGTTCCTAGACCTTTGAGAGCTAGTTGGCAGGACTCACATGTCCCTCTCACTCCTTTTCATCACAGTAGGCAGGGTTTCAAGTGCTAATGTCAGAAAGGATACCTTTTCATTATCTTGTCTGCAATTATTAGAGTTCCTTCCTTTCAGAAAATCATCACTATTCAAAACCTATTTCAATGTAAATCGCAGCAGAACTTTGGAGAAGTTGTCAGTGGACGAAGTGTACGAAAAGAAGTAGAGGAACTATGTTCCCTTCTGGCCTGCCCCCGCTCCCCACAAACCCCATTGCCACGCCCCCTCCCACGCACAATACAAACCCCCAAACACATGCACCTGCTGTTTAAGTGAATGTTCAGTGCACTGCACACAGGTGCACGTTTCGACTTCTTGCTACACTTTTAGTTTAAAACAAAACCATTCCCAAACGCTTTCTTTTTAAAATAAAAGTATAGGAGCAGTAAAACTTAAAAACGCAGAGAAGCTCCACACCCAACCGCTCCTGCCCACTTCGATCACTGAGGGAGTGGTAATTGCATTATCCTATTTTGTTTTGAATATGATCTTCAATTTGAAATGTTTTATTTTAGTCGATTTTTTGGCCGTTGAATAGTTATATTACATCACACACACACACGATAGATTTAAAGCAAAACAGACTCAATTTCCTAAATGTTCCTAGATATATAGGCTGGGCATAATTTATCAGCAAGTCAGTTTGGGAAAGCTTTTTTACCAAGATGCCACCTTAATGCACATGTTTCAGTGTTCTGAACCCACTGCTCTCCAGATGTTGTAGACTACGACACCTGTAATCCTTCACCATTGACTATGCTGATTAGGGCTGATGGAAGTTGTAGTGCAAAACATCTGGTGAACCTAAGGAAGGTTGCAGGCCCTTGTGACCTGATGGGTGGGAAGGCATTGGGCCATGGATCACAAGGAGGTTCTGTCTCTATGTTTGCCATCCATCCCTAATCAGTTTAGTTGTGTTGTCCTCTGAATTGCTTTGTGGCATTTGCAGGTGAAAAGGGAGTGACACTACAATTTAATTTGCTGCATTGATCCTGTATTTCCCATTCTCTTGGGGGTGGGGGGGGTTGGCATTTGCTTGTCATTAAACCCCATTCCCCTTCAACCTCCAACCCTAATCCTTTCTACTGTCCTGCTATACAAAGGAGCCAGATGTGTTCAGTGCAGATATGAGTGTTCAATAAAGTTCTAGCCCAGGTCTCACGACTGATGGTTCAGTCTCCGCCAATGATTCATCAGCCCAAACATGGATAGGCCTGACTGGATCATTGCAGGTGCCACTAAAGAAGACAACCATTGGATGTCAAAGACACCTTAATTAAATCAGAACATTGTTCTGACAATCCTCTCAGTTCCCCAGAAACCTTCAATCAGAAAAGGTGGTAAACGTGACAAAAATCAAGATAGCAGAAAAAGGACCTTTTGGAAATCAGAGTGAATTTATGTTTAAAACTCAGACCCCACCCCATACCCACCCCCCATGAGTGCTCAACTAAACCTCTGATCACACAGCCACCCTCCCCACGCCCCAGAGAGTCAGACTGGAGCCCATGGGCACTCACCGTGATGCTGTCTTCTTTTCCCTCTGTCGACACATTGGTGAACCTGTTATCTGTGGTTTCCCGGAAGTCACTGGAGGTGGTGTCATAGTATTCTTAGAAGAAAAAAGAAACATTCTTTGTCTTCACTGTCGTTATAGTAAAAATCCGAAGAACAGATTATCATTCCAATCTAAAGTATATCTGCCAAGAAATAAGACATATCACCTTAGGTGGCCTTTCTGGCAACTAAGAAAATATACCTTCTGCAAATGTTGACTTGCTTCAAATTTTGCATGCCATTTGCCATAGCGCAACACACTTGGGTGGTGAAAATACATTTTACTTCAATGCATTCCTGCACCAGGGAAAGTGTTGACCAGTTGCAAATATTGTGCACAAAATCATTGCACAAGTGCACATTTCTTGTAACATGGGTTCTATGCTCCATCAAGATGTATGAAATGTAAATCTAGCCAGAGGGTGGAGTAGTCACCATGAAATGTTATAAAGCTAGAGCAGATTCACAATAAGCCTCATCACGCCAATTCTTAATGCATTCCGCAAGCTTCTGCACCAAGAAATGACAAATTCCACCATGGAGGGAGATTATGGAATGCAGGTCAAATGCAGGACCCCTGGAGGGAGATGTTTAACCAAAACCTCTTAAAAGAGAGGGATTTTGTTGACGCTTCCTTTTAATTTGTAAAAATAATTCTCCTGCTGGTTCATGGTAATGTCCGCAGGTAACAACCCACCCTGATCCATAAGTAGGGACATACAATGCACTTTTCCTGTTGAGTTGCATGGATGACTTCAGAGGGGATTGTGCTTGCTAAAGAGGTGCTGATAGAACTACCTCAGCCCAGGGGGCCCTCTTATTCTTATAGTGTACACTATGTAACAATGCATGAATAGTGTACTACCTCTAAATAAATCACCCATGGACACATAACCCTACCTAGGATGTGGGATCCAATTGCAAAACACCTAAATGTCCCAAAGAGCTTCTATGCACAGTTGGACACCTGTTTCACATCCAATCATGAACACTATGTGCCAATCCCACTGAGGATTATCCCCCAAACCAGACTCAAGGATCAGGAACATGGGGGTGAAACGATCAGCTGGTCAGAGCATCAACTATGGAATTCCTAGAATCCCATCTGAGGGATAACTCCCCCAAACTAGGCTCAAGCATTAGTAAACACAGAGGAGAAACCATCAGAGGATCTGACCATCAACTATGGAATTTCTAAAAGCCCATCCAAGAAATCACTCCACCAAACCAGGCCCAAGGATCAGGAACATGGAAGAGAAACCATCAGAGGATCTGACCATCAACTATGGAATTTCTAAAAGCCCATCCAAGAAATCACTCCACCAAACCAGGCTCAAGGATCAGGAACATGGAAGAGAAACCATCAGAGGATCAGACCACCAACTATGGAATTCCTAGAAGCCCATCCAAGAAATCACTCCACCAAACCAGGCTCAAGGATCAGGAACATGGAAGAGAAACCATCAGATGATCAGGCCACCTACTATGGAATTCCTGGAACCCCACCTGAGGGCTAACTCCCCTAAACCAGGCTCAAGAATTAGTAACATGGAGGAGAAACCATCAGAGGATCAGACCACCAACTATAGAACTCCTAGATGCCTACCTGAGGGATCATTCAAGCATAACTTCCTTCATAGGAGCCTTCAAGACATGTCTCTTTATAAGCTCCTTAATACGTTTTTTTAAGAAAATGTTTGCACAACAAATACATTATACACACGTTACTTCCTTAAAACCACACTGAACTCTCCTGTAGATTGAAACACCATTCATAACAACTATCAATTGAAATAAATATTAAAAAACGATTAGATTCACAAACATCTTAGCATTTTATGTTGACAAAGGGTTTCATTAAAGTGCTGGCCCTAAAGCTGTATACTAAATTTGACGTCCCGATCGAGCTATATAACCTAAGACCTGTCACATCAATAATGGCTCATCATACAACATCACCATCATATCTTGATCTCATGGCTCACACCCTTTTGAGGCAGTTGATGACAGCAAAAACCGTAACATCGGTGGTGCTCTGCCCATGCACAGTAATGGCATCCCTGCAGTAATGGACACCCACTGTTCTCAGTGCCGGGAGTCAACAGTTGTTTCTATCCTTGTCATATGATAGGCAACAACAAAGAAGGTGTGACACATCTTTGCCACCAGATGTGCAGGAGAGGCAGATACCATTGCCACCATCCCTTCATCTCTGCTTCAAAACTGCAAGGTGTAGCGTGCCAAAACGCAGTTTAGGACAGAGCCACCTTACACTGCATGGTTCTTCTTCAACCAGATGCTTCCCAAAGCCCAGTTCATTCTCATAGGCCACATGTCTCTCCATGAAGACATTCAACAGCATCAGGACCATCCCTGCGATAGAAAGGGGGCATGCGCGGCACGATATCTAAGCAAAGGAGTGCTGTTGCCTCTGGCCTGGCAAGAAGGAACGTTCTGTCCCAGAGAAGCCTCTCACGACTTGGGAGATCCCGGTGCTGATTCAGGGAATCCACAAGTCTCCCGCTGCTGATTAGCCAACAGTGGCATGTCAGGGCATCACAAAACATTTCAATTAATTAAATACATATTTAAGTGATTACTGTCAGATACCTACTTTCCCAAGAACGTATTTTACTAGTCTGGAGCTAGAGGCTGCATCACTTCTTCCAAGGTTGTACCAACATCTGGAAAAAGATGACAATGTCAATCTTTCTGTTGGTCGCTGGAGGTGAGCAGGGCACTTCTTCCTTTGCAGGTCCTCAGCTGATGGGCGTAAATGCATTAAGACATTAGTCTCCACACTCCGCTAATCAATCAATAACTCAGCCAATGAATTGTCTAGCCAATCAATAATCGCGGCAGGTCCACTGCTGGCTGAGCTATCACTGTCTATTTCTTTTTTTTCATTGTTGTCAAGTTTAAGACAAAGTGACTCAGGTCCAGTGTTTCCAATGTCAACAACTGAGAAGAAAAGAAGAAACTTCAGTGTGACACGAGAATGCACATATCCTAGAGCTTCAAGGCCAGGTGAGAGGACTGCATCCCTAGAGGCTATTTTATTTCAAATGACACATTAGTAGGGATGCACAATGCGATTGTGCTTCATTGTTTACATTGTAAACAAGGTCCTTACAGGAATCTACTCAAAAAGGCTGATGCTTGGATATTTCTTTGCGAGCACGGCATTGTGTTCCTCTAGAAGGGGATACGGATCCTGGACACCGGTGCACGCTTGCGAACTTTTACTGGCGGGAAGGAAGGCTACCTGAAGTAAGAGTATGCTGGTGCTCCGAAGTGCTTGTGACGCCACCGTCCATAAGTGCGTGAGCGAGTTCAGCGGTGTCTGCAAGTTCGGGATGATGCTGCTTTCATGTTAGGACGGAGCGAACCCCATTCCTGGGACTGGGCCGGCTTGGATAATGGTGCGCTGCCTAGTAGATGGTATTTTCTTCTACCCTACCTCCCCTGTCTTGTGTCATCTGTGAGTCTGTACATGTTCCTCTCGCTGCTGTAGAGGACCATTAACTTGGCTGCTATTGGCCACCACCCTGGCAGAGATTTTGTGGATTCTTGAGGGTTGCGCGCAGTTGCAGCTCCCTCATCCCAACTGCTGGTCAAGCAGAGTCAATGCAGTTTCTATATTATTTTATTTTTTAGATAGGACTAAGCACTTGCACCAATTTTCGGACATATGTATCAGCCATTGATGTGCGATTTTCAGAATTGTACAAAAGTTGTACTATGATAAAGATTGACTGCTTTTCAAACACTACTGTCTTGTATTATCAGGTCAGTTCCTTCGTCTGCACAAGTTTCGAATGGGATAAGATGAAGCTGGCATCTGCAAAACCACCCTACCTTCTTCAGGACCATATTCTCTTTGACCGAACTCCTTGTTCACATTTAACACCTTTCCTTTGTATCAGCATGTCAAGTAGCACCCTTGTTAAAAGAAACTTCTGGCTTTGAAATGGTTTCACTTGTTCACGTGCAAGGGTTATGAATGGCTCTGGCCACCGCGGCAGCAGTGTAACCCGCTGGGGTGCTTTTTATCCTCACCGCCGTTAGACTCTCGACTTTTCAGAGCCCCCTCTTTCCCTCATTTCTTGTGTAGCCTCTGAGAGCTAAGCAGAGCCTCACTCTCGCCTGAAGGCACCTGTGGCCAGCGTTCCGCAAGTTCATGTGTGCCAGGGCCCACATTATCCGAGCGACAATTCACATTCGTTCAAAAAGCTTTTGCTCCAAATCATTTTTTGACCCCATTGAAAATACCATGAAAAATAAAATTGTGCCAGTGTAAAGTTGCTGTAATAGAGGCCCTGGAGGTTCCCTTTAAGCGTTTTCTTCAATCACTACATGCACGTGCATTCCTTGGGGTTCTGTCCACAGAACAGAGTGGTGCATCAAGTGATATAGGGAACTTGGCTTAAGGTGTGTATAGCACCAGTCTTGCATATATATTTAATTTCTGCTATGCCAGTCACTCGTACATATTTCGATGCTTTTTGGTCCAAATAAGACTTTTTCAGCATGTTCAGTTTCACATTCATCCAGGAATGTCTGGTGTGAGTAAACCCCCCCTGAACTGTGAGCCTTGCATTCCCAACCTTTCTATGGCTCAGAGAATGTCGTTCCCAATAAGCCGGACTCAATCAGCCCTTAGGTCAGTATTGAGCCATAGTAGCGTCCATTCACAAGCAGCAGCCTCCAAGGCATTCGGTAGGCAAAAGCAAATCTCTTCACCAAGAAGATCCTGACCTTATGCTATAGGTCCGAATAAGTCACATGATTTCTTCCACACTCAATGGAATTCAATTATCTGCTGTGCCCAGATCTCAGGTGACGCCAGTCAGCGGCTCAGTCGTCAGCCACCCTGCCAAACATATTGTCTCCACTTTTTCCTGCCATTTTTCTTTGAGAGCAGGGAGACTCCACCGCCAAGTGAGGGGAACTGCAAAGAAGGTGCAGCTGTGCACTTCGAGGTCACTGGGGACGTCGCAGGCAACGATCGAGCCTGTCAAGCTGCCCGCAGGGTGTAAAACCCACCCCTCTTCATTGCACTTGTAGTAACATTTTGCAGAAAGAGTAAGTCAAGGAAAATGGTTGGTGCAAAATATGGCTAGAGGAAAATTTTGAGAAAACACCATGCAGTTTTCAGTCTGTTTTGATGGCTTGTCATTGCCGCTCACTTTAGTGCAAGTGCCCAACTCTAAGCTTCCAGGGATGCTTTCCTAAAATGTTTTTGAGATAAATCTGCGCCCTTCTTCCACTTCCTTTTCTGCCACGGGGGTGTTCTAAGAAGGAAAGGCAGCGTACGATGGCAGTGCATCACTCTGTGCGACGTGTGTATCCGACTTCTCTACATCTGGTTCCCCGGCGCCCCACGTTGCCACTCCCTTTGTCATGTGATGGCTGCTTTTCTCGCCGACAAACAAAAAAGGCACCCAGCACCGAAGCACATGCTGCCATTGGCCAATGCTTGTGAGACGTCAGTTCAGGCGGTGAAAATCCCCTTCCACAATATTTTAAAACGGAATTTCAAATTTCCACTGATTTTCCTGGCAACATTTTTTCTGAAAAACACAACCGCCAGCTGTGTTTCCAGACCGTACGTGGCCATCATGTTTTTCTTCAAAGGTAGTTTGCAGAATGCACTCGCGCGACTCAGCAGCGCCGAGTTCTCATGAGACACGCGGTACCCGAAGCGCGCTTCCTGGAAGGAAGCCGGCACAGCACAAAAGAGCAACGGAGCAGCAGCAGCTCCCGGTGTTCCTGCTCTAATGGGAGAACAGGAGCTGCCCAGCATACAGAGACATCATAGACTTGCCAGAGACTCATGAGTACTCATGACAGTGAAGTAACTGTCCCCCACATATATTGCGTTGCTCATGTAATCATTAAAGCAAGTAACCAACATCTAATTAGGCCTGTTTATTCTACATCATAATTGGCAACGACGATCAGACTGATATACCACGACCAATGATGCAAGTTGCGACACCATCCGCACCGTTTCTACAAACTCCAGGTAAGCCCACCATAAAATGTCCTCAGTGGGAGTCCCTGTTTGTGACAAATGTGGACGCACTGGGTGGTGTGGACTTCACAGCTGCGAGGAAGAGGGAAAGCTTCTCAACGCATTAGGAGTGTAAGGACAAAGAGTGTTTGCCAGCCTCACGCCAGAGGTGATTGCGGTCGACGACGATAATCTGTACAAGGAAACTTTGAGGAGAATTGTCAAGAGATTTTCCAGCAAGGAGAACACTGTACTACATAGAATGAAGTGCTACGGCCGGAAACAGGAACCCACTGAACGTGTGGATGATTCCGTCATGAAATTGCGTGAGTTGGTGGCGCTTTGCAATTTTGGTAATAATGCAGAAAACATGATTTGTGACATGCTCACGTTACATCTTGGAGAAAGAACTTCAATTGGACAAGGCCGTTGAAAGTGCGAGAGCAGTAAAAGAGACTATGGGCAGATGCAAGGAGTTTGCTGATAGCCCAGTGGCTATGGAAGTCCAGGCTGTGGTGTTTAGAGGGAAGACAGAGAAGCAGTCATTTGAACTCTGAGAGGAGAGATGGTGTAGAAGGGAACCCCTCAAGTGCCACAGATGAACCAGTACACAGCACTTAGCCAATGACAGAGAATGTCCTGCGATTGACAAAGAGTGTTACAACTGCAAGAGGTTCAGGCACTTCACAGTCACATGTAAGTGGTGCAAAAAAAAGTGAAAGCCATACAAGCCGAAGAAGGGGATGAAGGAAACAGTTTGTTTGAAGAAGAAGGAAGACCAACCATAATAATGGGTAATAAATAGCTCAAGGGCCAGGAGGGCAAAGCCACATTGCATCCTCAATGTAGATGTTAAGGAGATGAGAGTGATGGGCGATTCGGGGTCAGATCTGAAAATACTACCCATCCACATATATTAGGAAATAGTAGGAAGTGACAATGTAGAAGTGTTGAAGACCAAATAAAAGCCCACTGTATTCAAATGTGCCTCAATACATTTGATAGTGTCATTGAGTTTAAAGGGAGAGAAGCCAGGCCCGACTTTACTTTGCAAAGGAAGGTCCAGCGGTCCTGGGACGGGACAATTAACCCAACCTTTAAATCAAGCTAGATCCCAGTAAGGAGGACCAAGTAATGGTGGTAGATGCAGGAGGAGCGCCGGTATCAAAAGAAGATTTCCCCAAGTTGTTCTCTGAAGGGTCTAGTAGAATCAAAAACTATGCACATAAGATAATGGTCAGAACCAATGCAGTCCCTATAACGAACAAGGTACGTCCAGTGCCAGCAACAGCAAGGAACGTGTTGAAGCTGAAACTGGAAAAGATGGTGAAAGAGGGCATCATTGAAGAAGTGTAATCTGCAAGTGGTTGAGTCCAGTGGTGCTAATCAAAATACAGAACTCAAACGATTTGAGGGTATGCAAAGACCTTTGCAGTCTAAATTTGTTTTGATTGAAGAAGTCAGTAAAGATTCCACAATGATGAGGCTCACTGAATGGTTTAGGAGAGGCTGGCTGTAATAAAAAGGGCCATCCCAGAGGGTATGAGGCCATATTGGAAAGTGGCTGAAGACACCTTCGAGGCAGAATGATTGATAATCAAGGATGATCAAGTGATCCCGCCATTAGGCATGAGAAAGATCCTCCTATATAGGGCCCATTCGGGACATTTAGGAAGTACCATGACACAACGCTGGGTGCGTGAGGAGTACTGGTGGCCTACCATGGATCAGGACATACGCACGATGATCGACAGATGTCATGAATGTCTAAGCAGTGACAAGAGGTTGCAGACAAGTGCCACTAATACCCACAGAAGTCGCGGACGGGGTGTGGCAAAAGTTAGGCTTGGATTGTATTGCCCCCCCTGGAAGCTATGCCCCCAGAACATCGATATGGTAGTGGTTATGATTGACTATTTATCAAAGTGGGTGGAAGCTGAATTTGTGCCGAACATCACCACCACGACTGTGATTGATGTGTTAATAGCAATGTCTCAGAGGGAAGGACTACCAAAAGACATTGTCACAGACAATGGAGTTCAACTGGTCTCATGTGAAATGGAGACTTTCATGGGAAAAAAACATAAGGCAGATCAAAGCAGCACTGTACCACCCCCCGGCCAATGGACTGGTGGAAAGGGTGAACAGGTTTATCAAAGGAGCAATACAGCTGGCCACGGCATCCTGAATTGACCCATTAAAGACAGTTAAGGAAGCCATAGCAGCCCACTGCTTGACCCCCATTGGTATCACCCAAGTGTCACCGTTCCATATGCTAAGGGGGAGAAGAGCGCCGTCCACCCTGGTACCTCCATGGTTGTCAAGTATAAGGGAGGATGAAGAGGTGAATATGGAGGATGTAGTATGGAGGATAAAGAACAGCAAGATACAGATGAACAAAATGGAGCAACCAGTGAAGAGCAACCCAAAGTCGAGGAGTCAGAGAAGACAATAGAATCAAAATCTGGTTATCGCGCAAAGACCAGGTTACTGGGTCCAAGTTCAGTTGACCAATCTAGGTAGTGCAAAGAGGAACCAACCACGTCTTCAGCCAAGATGGCCGCAAATGGAATATGGAACGAGTGGCAGTTTTTCAGAGATATCAGCCCCACGGGGGAGTAAGAGCAGAGAAATGAACACGAGAAGACCCCGACCAGGTGACAGCAAAGGAACATGATTCAGACCAACATGGGGTACTCCTGATAGAAGCTGAGACGGAACTAGAGCAGCCTGACCTCAGTCCAGAAGTAACTGACATGCAGACCGACGGGGGAGAAAAGGAGAACTGGCCCAGGAAAGAATGGAGAAGACCGGTGAAGTATGATGATTATGTAATGGGGTAAACTGTTGGTGTATTTACCAAAGGGAGGTATCTAGAACACACTTGCGAGATTCAGTAGCAATTTCTCAATGAGACACATTCTACGTGAAGCGCACTTCCAGGAAGGAAGCCGGCAGAGCGCGAGAGAGCAACGGAGCAGCAGCAGCTCGCGGCGCTCCTCCTCTAGCGGGAGAATAGGAGCTCCCCAGCCTACAGAGACACCAGAGACTTACCAGAGCCTCATGAGTACTCATGACAATGAAGTAACTGTCACACATATATATATTGCATCGCTCATGTAATCATTAAAGCAAGTAAACAACATCTAATACGGCCTGATTATTATACAACATAGTTGTCAAACATCCGAGTAGTTGTCATCTGATTTTTAATCGTAGGTTTTGGAGTGGGGAGTTACTTCTGAAGTCAGAATAAAAACGAATGGAGGAGCGTTTAAAAGAAATCTCAGACGGACCAGATGTGAGTAGCTCCTTGGAAAACAGAATGTCAGGCCTGGTGAGAATGGCCATATGCATCTGCAGTAGTTACGGCACGCTAAATCTGGACACACCAAAGTAAACCAGTCACAGACCCGGAAACAAGTAACTAATCTCATTAGGAATAATTAACGTATCAAAATAATGGAATCCATTTGTTCAATGGTATTTTTTGGTCAGAAGGGCGAGCTTTGTCTTTAAGTATTATTCCAAAAGCGAGGGAAATGGTTTGCATGCTCTAACATGGGAGCATCGTACTCTGTACTTCGCAGTACTGCAATCAGAGTGCAATCAGAGTGCGTGGGTACGCAATGATGTCATCCTAAAGCAGGAAAATGCCAGTGATGAATTCAGAGCTAATGGACATACGAGCTATGCTCCAGGGAGACTTGTGAGTGCAAGTGAACCATCAGAGCACACGGGCATGCGTGGCACACAGCAGTGCGCATGGGTAAACGGATCACACTTTGGTGCACCAGTGAATGACCGAGGTGGCATTGGAATGCATAAGGATTCAACAGTTAAATGAGGGCAGACGGACATGCAAGTAATGACACCATAGCACACAGAAATGAAAGCATGTGGGCATGCATGCACTGGATGGCATTATAACGCAAGGGCATGCAAGTAATGACATCGGAGCACCTGGTATTCAACTGTTTAGTTCTGAGTTCATGTGAAAATTAAAACGCCATGCCAGAGAGACATCAAATTGCATGCACAATCCTTTCTCAACCAGCATCACAAACCATTCAGTGGAACAGGTGGGCTAGTGCAATGCAACATTCCCGAATTACAGGGTCTTGTTTTCCCACTTGTGCCTTTACTCATATATTCCAAATATATTGGAGTGGCCTGATGTCAATGTTTGAAAAGAATTCATGGTATGAACCAGTGTGCCCAATTAGAATTGACCCATCACTCATTGGAGATGGATGACTACCAGTTACCATTGGTCGAGCAGGCACCGGGAGTGTCTAGGGTAACTAGCACTATATGATGCATGTGATAATAGCAGTAAGAAAGCCACCTGGACCATGAAGAAACACCGCTCGCGACATGCCTGAATATGAACAGTCACACTCAGTCAAGCTGACCAACAATGTATTGCTACTCAGAAAGAGGGATCGCAATTTTCTCGTGCCCTGCGTTCATTCTAATCACGTTGTCTGCACAAGGGTCCTATCTGTTTCTGTGTGATCTGATGGATAGGTATGGATGCTCAGCGTGTAGGTTGCAGCAACCATATACTTGATGTCCATCAAGCACCATGCATTCACTGTCTGCATGTATTTCTGTGTCTTCTCTGCAGCTATAGCCCCAGTGTCTACCTCTGCTCGATTCCTCGCTTCCTGTCTCGGGCAGCCAGTCACATGGAAATACAATTGGTGCCTTCAGGCAGGTTCTCGTCTTTAAAAAGAAGATGGCCGCCATGCCCGAGAGTTGAGAGGTTACAAAGCAGGACGGTGCTCGCATTTCCAGTGACATGTACATAATAACAGTGTGGCCAATGGAAGTCTAAAGCACATTCCTTTCAGGGGGTTCCTGAAAGAAATGAGCCGGAAGTGAAACTTGCAATAAGTTGCCCTCACATTTTCATTTTTAATCTTTAGCATGCAATGGGCCACTTTACGAAAGGTCTAATCAAATAACATCCAATGATTTATGTGGAGGGACAATATATACTCTACGACCTTTCATTAGCAATCTACACCCCAGACGCACCAAGAGACGGGGAGTCCAGGGCCGCGTTGGGTCTAAGAGGCAGGGAAAGAGGTTCTGCTATGTTTCAAGTAATGCCCCCTAGGCGCTTCTTCTCCCAATAATTAACTGAGTGTAACTGTTCATTTTTTCAGCCGATTTTCCAGCTGTGTTCAGTTATTTAAATCATTTGTTTTCTTCAATTTTACATAAAGGAAATTTAATTGGAATTTGTACCATAAAAGGCAGGGTCGGTAAATCCTTTACCTAAATAGAAAAAAAAAAAAGTTTGTGAGAATTTGTAAATTTGGCAAGAGAATTATCACCTGTTACTTAAAAATGCAGTTTGGTGCTGGAAAAAGTGAACAGACGACCTTGCATCCTTATCCCACAGTATGCACAGGCTCCCTTTTAAGGAAAGAACGCATAAGATCACAAAATGGCAGAACAGGAATATTGCATATCATGATCATGCTTATTCTCTCCAGAAATGCACAGGCTGGCACAGTGCATGAACACCCGCCCACACAGGACAGGAAGAAGCCCTAGAGGGAGGCAAACGTGCTCCATCAGGCCGGGGGCGGGGGGGGCGGCGCTGCAGTGCAGGGGAGGGGAGGCGATCTTTCATTTGCTAGAGGGCCAGAAAATTGAATTTTGCCCCCCGGGACCAGGATAAAGAACCAATGTAATAGGGCCTCCAATCAGCAAGTGAAACGTGCTTGACAGCTGTGCCATTATAGTCAAATCTTACTCATGAAGTGGCAAAACAACCTTCCATTATGCCCCGCCCCCTGACATTTGACCAACAGCTCTCATTAGCAGGTAATTAGAGAATGTATGATTTTTGATATACTCCTATAATAGATCTCTTTGTTTTTTGTTTTTGTTTTGATTATTAGTTGGCATTTTAGCAATACATATAAGATGAAAATAGTGCAATGGAGTACAGATAGGAGGGAGATGGGAATTGAAAAACAACACAGAGCTTGGGAGCTCTGTTTGTCTTTTTGCCCACCCATGGCAATGCTAATCCCTGTACCTGCCCTTGCCCATACAAATGAACCTGTGTACCCAACACTAGGCCTTTTAAGACGAGGTAGTAATACTTTGAGATAGATGGGGATGCAGATCATACTCAAACATCAATAATCACAGTGACCCAGGAAGTTGGCAAAGTACGTCTGTTTTAATATCAATTGTCTAAAAAAGGGAGTATAACGAATATCAACGAACATCCTCTCGATCTTCTCATTCAGCGAGTTTCATAAAAAACATAGCTTATATAGTAAAAACCCGTCATCACTGACGTCAATCTACGTGGCAAACTACAAAAACCTACTTGGGAAAGTGATTGGCTTAGAGGGAACATCTAGGTATATGTTCCATACTTGTCCGGGAAAGTGTTTGGGTCTCTAACATCAGGTGAGCAACTAAGTCTTCCTCTAGTGCAAGTCACTATGAACATCATCAAATTCATAACGTCCTATTGGTCAGACAAACTATAGGGTTCTCTATTACGTGGCCCTCTATAATTGGTTGGCACCTTTGTATCCCTCTGTAATATTCCACACATGCTAGCAGCACACAGGCTGGCACCCAGGTGGTGGTGGGCTGGTCATGACCATAGGTTTCCACCTAATTAGCCTGCCATCTATCATCACTCTTGCCGCCTGCCAGTCAATTAGCCTTTGAACATGGCCTTGGAAATGTTCCTTAATGCCTGATGATAAAAGGGAGTATAAGCATACTTTGTCTCTTGGTTTCGAAGTAGCTCAACTCAGTATCTATTTTCATCCGACCATGTGACTAGAGACCATGTTTTAGAGCTTTTCTGTATTTGAAATACTATTAAATGATAAGCCCCTGACATCTTCAATGTTCTTGTTCCTCACCTCGGACAGGAGTTTGTTCTTTTCACACGTTTTGTAGCTACTGCATGAACATTCAGGCTCACAGTGGTCTTGACTTCCTGGTGCTGGGACAGCCAAGCCTTTCTTGAATTTACCTCCGTCATTAAGTCGTTTTCCAACTGCGCCACACTGAAAAAGCCTTTCTATTCGCTGGGTCCAAGATCTTATAAAGTGTGTTGTGGAAAATCCATATTTCATGCATTCCTATACATATACGTTGGTGCATCACCACAATCTATTCACTCCGTAGCCAGCCTTTAAGAATACTTTGTCTGCTTGCGTTACTGAGTCTGTACAATTGTAAAATGGCTTGCCATTTTCTTCATCATTTCTGAAGGTTGAGCATATTCATCTCGAGCCCGAAATGTTGCTCATCTTTAACACCTCCTGCTTACATCATAATGATTGTTTATGGTCTTCAATCTCTTTTCTGGATGCGTCAGCTCTGCTTCGCATGACGTCACCAATCTCTCTTGCTCATTTTCACACTTCCTCCAGGATGTCATTCAAATGACCATCATATTGTCGTGAGTGCATATATGGTTTCCTCAATGGGTACCTCACTTCCAGGATTCTTTTCGGTATAGGTATTGTCAGTGGCATTGCACGTGGCTCACACTCTGTCTCCCAATGTATAGGCAGCATGAGGGCAGAGCTTTGAGTGGGGGTACTTAGCTCCATCTCTATACTTCTCACTCTGGGCGATTCATTGACCACTCTCCCATCACTCATCACATCTAGACAACCTCGTCTGAAGAAATGCTTCTTAGGGACCCATACATTTATGATTCCTTTCAAGCATCCTGCTGATTTCATATGCTCATCCTTATTCCAGGACATAAACATGCTTTGTCCATTGGGACTGCAGTAAATCCACTTCCCCACATACTTATTGTGGGTCTTCAGAATCAGTTATAGGGTTGTTGTTTCAGTTGAAACATTTTTAAGGTCCCTTTGGGGAATTTGCAAGGTATTTGTTGCCATTTCTCCTTATGCATGTCAATGCCCAGCTCTGTTAATCAGTCTGTTACCCAGTCTCTGGCAAATGTCTTAAAATATGAAATGTTCTCATCTGTGACATGCCTAAAAATATTAGCTTCTGCAAGCTGGTTCACCCTCTTTGAGACAACATTTGCTCCACTTGATGCATCACTGGATCCCAGGTTTTCTGATCTTCCCGCTTTGAATGTCTTTAACACTGGGACAAGACTCAGGCAATTCCAGAGCTCTTGTAAAGGGAGGCCATACTTCCTGCATAGCTATCAGAATGACCACAGTATGCATTACGTCTCTCCAAATCCCTCATCATCTGTATGTGAGCTTCCACCCATTCTTTGCTACAGCAAGGCAAGCCTGTCACGGATCAGTATGCTGGGATTCTCTCAGAACCGTCAATCATCTGTTCTCAGCGGGACACTATCCACTGTTTCTACCCTATTCCTGGATGATCTCTCTCCCATTGTGTAGATTGACTGGTCGAGTTTTGATCGTTGTATACTTTGGAGGAGTCGTGAGTGACTTTATTTTCTCCCCTTCCATTTCCGATTCAAATTTTACCCAGTTGGGACTTTTGTCTCTTATGGGTCCAAGGAGAGGCACAGTTTGCTTCACAGCTCGAGGTTCATGAATGTTTGGAAGGCCAAATCCACTTTTGTGGGTTGGGGTCTGTACTGTTTTGAGAGACTGAGAGGGCTCCTTACTTTTCCATATGATTTTCATCAGCAATTTGTCTATTTCTACAAAATTCTGTAGTGGATATTGTCAATCATATAGAGGAACTTTGGTTAGGTTACTATTTTGATTAGATAAAGGTTATCCCACAGTTCTGAGATGATTGAGGCCCACATTCCCATACCACCTGAGATATCTTTCATAGCTGTATTAAATTTCACCATCTTTCCCATATCATCTTAAATGTTCAGGCCCAAGTGTTTTATTTATGTCTGAGCAATTCAGATTCAAAGGCTGTGTACGAGTTCCATCTTGCATTGCCTCGTGTGAGCCTGTGCAGTCGTTGCCTTCGTTTTCCTGCTCCTCTAGCAGCTTTCCTTCTCTACCTACCTGTGTTTTGATCTGCGGCCAGACCATTCCATCCCTCTCTGCAATGTTGGAATTCATGCCCCGGAGTGTTGCCTCTCGCTCGCAGTGCTTCTCTGTCTGCCTGCTATGGGGCATGCAGTGGGAGGACTGCCGGTGCAGTTGTTCTAGATTACTCGTAGTTGTAGAAATGATTGCATTACACTAAATGGCGTGTTGGTATTCTTTTGCCCTTCTCTGTGTTACCTACCGTTGGCATTCCCCTTGTTGCAATCATTTGTTAACATTATGAAAGTACTTCTGGTGTGTAAACTCCTGGATACTCTCACTTGCCTGAGACTGCCGTGTCTGTCTGCTAAGGGAACAGAGGAAGGCTGCCTTTCGCAAGTTTGCCAGCGTGTTGCCTGGATGTGTTTGTTTAATTGTTGGTGGTGTTTTTCTATGTCCTGCAGAGGGTGCGTAGGTGTATCATTGGGGTGGAAGCTCAGGGTACCTCAGGGTGTTTGATCTTACGTGTGGCTAACTTTGGCCATGTTGTTTCCGACAGTATTCTGGGTCTTGCACGCTCAGCATGGCTTCCTCTGGTTGGTGTGTGCGGCCATCTGGGTGGCGATGTATCTTGGCGGTTGGTTTCTTTCCACTTCTTTTCTTCCTGCCCTCGCTGTGTGCTTGTCCCGTCCATGGGTAGTTGGGTAGTGTTCTTTGAGCGTATCCCTTGCATGGGTGTCTGGTTGATTGTTGCAAGGGTGTCCCTAGAATGAGTGAATATTTGATTGTCACTGGAGTGCCTGCCTGAGCAACGACCACTTTTCATCCCTTTCTGTGTCTGGTTGGTATGAGTGGTGTTAGTCTATAGCATGTATACAACCCCTGAATATGCTGTGATGTCATGAGTACGTATGTTACGCTCACCTGTTCCCACGGGGACGTCGATCTGGACCGGCCTGGTGCCACGTTGAGCCGAGATGACTGACTGGACACCCCCACTTACTTCGTTTGTCGGCTCGTATGAATATCTTTCTGCAAAGGAGAAAGGGAATTAACCTCCCGTAATTCGAGCGTTAACCCACCTTCCACTCCCGTTGTCTGCCCACTGACCACTCCCTCTTGTTCTCACCTGATGGTTTAGAAAGGTGGGCTCTCCATCCTGCATCAAGAGCAGGGGCGCGTAGACGACCAGTTACTTCACTGGCGTGGAGGAATTGGTGAGTTCCAGTATTGACTCTAGGATCCAATAGTTTGTAAGAGTTCAAATGTCTGATCTTCACTCTTTCCGATTCCTTGTAGGTTGCCGACTTAACCACCAAGAAGAGTCCAAAGGGCAGTTGGTGAGAGTCAGGTAAGTCTATAGTGGTTTTCCCCTTAGGGGCCGGGGTACGGTGATGATGCAGAGTTAACTGCGCCGACCCGATATGAGGTGAGTACCCCCTGCGGTAAATCAGGTCAGTCTTTGGGGGGTTGCTTGTAATGTCCAGTGGTTTCCCCTTAGGGGATGGGGTGCGGCGGTAATGCTGAGTTAACTGCGCCGACCCGAGATGAGGTGAGTACCCCCCGTGGTAATCCGGTAAGTCTTTGGGGGTAGTTTGTATTGCCCTTTTGCATTCCCGTGCTCACCTGGCTTTTCTTGTCCCCTTAGATATCGGAGAGCGGTGTGGAAATGCAGAGTCTGCGATGGAGTGAGGAAAAGCTGCACTGGATGGTGAGTGCAGCGCGGCGCTGCGAGGTGCGTGACGATGCGCGTGCGATGACTCCTTCTTCGAGATCGACGGCGCGATGGATCAAGAATTCAGGTAAGGTTTCAAGTTTGAACCTCTTCTCCTTCTTTCTTTTCGTTTCCAGGTGGTCCAGGACTGAAGCGGGCGTGGCTGAAGACTGGAAGATGCTGGAGGCACGGTGAGCGTTATGCTGCTGAAGCACGTGTGGCTGTCCGGGCGTGGTTTAAATAGCTTAGGAAGAAGTCCCAGGTAAGTATTCTTCCACAGCCCCCACCCAAGAAAAAAGTAGTCCCTTAGGTAAAATAGTCCCTCCTAAGCCCCATTTGGCTTGTGGCTTCGTGCAGCATGGTCTGCACCAGGTGAGTATGCAGCATGGTCTGCATTAGGTAAGTTTTCTGTAATGAGCCCGGCGCCCATGGCGCCAGGACTGACTTTATCCTTATGAGCCTGGCGCCATAGGCGCCAGGACTGCACCCAAACAGCCCCTAACTGGGGTTTTTGGGCATGCTTCAAATGGCATGATGCCTGCTTCCGGGGTTGCTGGGCCTGGTCTGGCTTCCCGGGGGCAGGCATCATGACAGTGTAAGCTAGTAGAATGTGTGTATTGTTGGATCCCTGTCGGTTGGAGATTGCCTGGGTGTTGGATCCCGATGGGCCTCCGCTATCTGTACCTCTGAACGTACTAGCATAAAGAGGGCTTACCTGAACCCAGGGTCCCTGACCTCCTTCTTACTGCAAATGTATCTGAGAAGGTTACCATGGTGGGCCTTAACTCATAAGGGCATTGCACAGGAGTGAGATGCCTGAAAATAATTAAGACCAGAAGTGACACGTGTCCCCATGTTCAATACCCAGGAATGGGGAAAGACACCCAGATAGGGGTTAGGAGTAGAAGTCACTGCTAACCAGGCAATGCTGGGATCACCTGTATGTTGCTTCTTAGAATAAAATATGGCCTGTTTTCCTTCCCTTATGTTTGGTGTCAAATTATTAGGTTTCCCCTCACAAGTGGACTGGATAGGGGCTAAACCCACTACGCATCAGAGTGATGCACTTAAGGTCTTCTTTATATTGAGGCAACCTTATTTTATATTGGTTCATTATCAATTAATGCTCTTACCTGAATTGAGAAAGCTGACTGTATGATATGGAAGCATCATCTCTCAGGTAGTTGATTAATAAATACTTGGCTGTATGCAGCTGTGATACGTACTTTGAGATATCTCGAATATATGATTGTAGCATGACAGTGTAGAAGTTTAATGTACTGAAACACTGCATGGAGCTAATTTTTTAGTCTCTTTTAATTTGGTTGCGGGAATCCATTACATGTGCACGTTCACGTCCATGGGTCCCTGGCACCAAAAGTTTGTCATTTGCACAGCAGATATTGACACAGTGGGGGCAGAGGGTGTGAGGGATTCAAAATTCCACACAGGGAGTGTGTGCCTGCCTGGGCTCCTTTGAGGATTGCTTAGGAAATGGAATGATGGAAGATGAACCTCCGAAAATGTGTGGGGCTAATCCGCACACATTTTCTATGCACGCCACACACAGCCTACAGACGCAGTCCTCCCTGTCACATTTATTTGACAGATGACAGTGAGGGGTGCACATAAACATCCAGAGGATAAGGGCAACACCTTCCTCCTCCCGTGGCTAGCCTAATTAAATATCAAAGGCTCCATGGATCTTCCCTGTTCTATTGTCTAAGTAATGTGTGGTGGCGGCGCATACTGATGAGAGTTAATTGAAGCAGTCCTGCGAATAGGCCTGGTCACAGAACATAATAATGGGCAGGAAATCGAACACCTCTTTGATATGAAATGTGTCACCTTGAAGCTAGCTCCTAACCCTCTGCAAGATGGGCAGTGAATGCCATGTCTGGGACAACTGTTTACAGTAAGAAAACTCCCTTTCAGAGGGATGAAGTATGTGATTTGAGAGAGACAGAAGTCTGTTCTCACCACAAACTTCAAGCGAGGCCTGCACCTTGATCAAGAATCACAGAGGGCTAAGTTCACCAGAGAGACAGTTTTGATCAACAGACAGGAAGATGGGTGGAAATTAGGAATACATGTTGTCATCTCATACCTTTCCTGTTGCAAAGCACTTTGGTCCTGACCTCATGCATAACAGAAGATTGTTGGTGGGGACCCCGGATTGGTACCTTAAGGTAGTCTTAGCCTGCACCAATCACTGGGGTCCATTTGGCTTTAAAAGAGGGCTGAGCCCCTCACTTACCAGATCATCCTACCTCTTCCAAAGGAGTAAGACGAAGGACTCATTTAGACCATGGCCGAAGGTACAATTTGCCTTACAGCTTCTGCCAGTGAAGAACGGCCAGGATTACCAAGAGGGAAGCACGATCCCTCCCCTAAACATCTCCCAGGGAACAGAGGGAGATACCGGACTCAGAGGACCCGTCCAGCAGCTTCAAAACTGGTACCCAGCCAGCACACAGCATGCCCTGCTACTTTCCTCCAGATGGGAAGCACCAGCGAGTCTCTGGACAAAGGACAAGGCTGTTGTCTGCAAGCGCTCTCCTCAGCTTTGGGCTGTCCACCTTGAAAGGATGCCACGAGCCCTGTGAAGAAGCCAGGAGGAGTGGCACACAAGCATCAACCAGCGTCCATCTTTTAAGGACATTTTCGAGGCAGTCGTGCCCTTGAACAGCGACCGGCTGCACCACTGATAGCAGTCACTAAAGGAGTCTGAGATGCCTCGACCACCATTCTAGATCCACCAACCAGAACAGAGACAATCATTCTTGACCCCGAGCCTCTGTGTAGGCCAGCCTGCAGCCATCAATCCGGCCTTGCTTGCCAACTGCCTGCCGCCTGATACCTGCAGCTGTCTCCCATCTTGAACTCTGTCACAGAAGCTGCAAAGCATCCTGTAACTGACTTGACGCTGTTGAGCATCAAGATAATCTCAAGCACCAGGTTCATTGTGGTTCTGTCCCCCTGGTCCTTCTCCGAAGGCCCCTTTAGACATTTACAACCCCTCGCTCACTTGGCGCTGAAACCAAATAACCTTTAAGAGTTAAGACTGAATGCTTTACCGACAACCCTCTGTTGTTGTAATAATAAAGTATATATTTGTATACAACCTTAACTGGACAGCCCCTTTTATCATTGGGTAATAATTGTATGTTCGCTGTGTTGCAACTAACCACCAACCCATGACCTTGCGGAGATATGCCTGCCATTACATCCATGTTACCAAAATTGGACTAGGAGGTTTATAATTGACTTGTGTTCCAATCTGTTCGGATCGCTTCTGGTGTACTAGAGGTGTGGGGCGATTGATGGTTTAGAAACCAATATTCATCCCTGCACCACTGGTGCCCGGAAGGTGATTCGTCACAGCGGGGTACTTGAATTGTTTCACAAATAAAAGTTTCAAAATGTGTACAAGCATGTGTGCTTCCCTTTGCCCTCCCATTTTGCACTCTGCCATGAAAATTGAGTAAACACTGTGGGCCTCATTATGACCCTGGCAGTAAGTATCGGTCATTACTGGCATGGCGCAATTACCGTGTCCGTGCTGGCAAGAGACCGCTAAAAGCGTCGCATTACGAGTTTGCGGGCACGAGCATTGCGCAATGCCGTTAATGAAATCACTGCCATGCCGCTAAAGGGCTAAAAATCCCACTTACCGTCATTGTATGCAGTGCAAATAGCACCTCCGGCATCCTAGCTATCGGCATTAGCGGTCACCGCTAATAGCGGGAACCGCTATTAGCGGTGACCGTAAATAAGCAGATCCGGAAGTAGCGTTATCGCACAGGAACGGGAAAGAGCACGGCGGCCATCTTTAAAAACACAATCCATTGCCATCCTCTGTAACCAGGAGACATCTGACCCCCAGAACTCCCACACACCTCAACCACCACCCTCTGATATCAGGATGCCAAAAGTTGTTAAGAAAAGCGGAGATCGGCTGCGCCAGGAGCGCTTCTCAAGACAGGAGCTGACCATGTTGGCAGAAATCCTCCAGGAACATGCAGATGTCATGTTTGCAACAGAGATGATCCCCCGACCGGCGCTGCTGCGGAAAAAGCAGATTTGGGCCATGGTCTCCCAGAGGGTCAGTGCTGTCGGCACAACACCCCGCACCCCAAAACAATGCCGCAAGCGGTGGGACGACCTACGTCGCCGTGTGAGGAGCATACTGGCGGCAAACAGGAATCTTGGGATGGCGACAGGTGGAGGTGCTGAGTCGCCCCTAAAACTCCAGCTATGGGAGTAGATGTGTGCCTCCACCATAGGCACGGAGTCCATAGAGGGAGCAGGGGACATGGAGAGAGGAGCCCCGTCATCAGCCGATGCAGGTAGGTGTCTCAAGTCTAACTATGCCAATACCACCACGATGATGTCCAGATGAATGGGAAGTGCAATGATGCATACCAGGGTCCACCAGACACATTAGCACAAGAGGCAGTGCAGAGCATCACCTTGTCCACATGCATAATGCACCCCATTTCTGTAGCTACCCACATGCCTCCATGCATCACCCACCCAAGAGTGAGACAACCTGTATGTCACTCCCTCACAAACCCTCTCCCTCCTTTGGTCCCCCACAGGCACACAATCAGACAGCGCCGATGACGACACTGGTGCCACCCCAGCTAAGAAGGCCAGGGCCGAAGAGGGACAACACCGGCCCTCCACTTTAAGGGGCATAAGGAAACCCCTAAGACAGGAAATGGCCAAGAGCACACCACAGGCCACAGCACCAATGTGCTCCACGTCCACACCTTTGGCACCAACAACAGCCAGCATCAGCCAAGTGTTGGCCGCCGAAGGAACTGCATCGGCTGCAAGCAGCACCATTGGTGAAACAGCTGCCACAGCAGCAATCTCGGATGACGAGGAAGGGGATGTGCTGCATGTTGACACTTCCACCAATGGCCCCCTGCATTCCCCCCACCTGTCCCCATGCAGCCTGCCCAACAACAGCATACACGGGCTATCTGAGGCAAACTCGTGGCCGGCTACTCCCAGCCCAACCACACCTGTGCAGGAGGAAAACAGTATTTTGTACACCCCTCAACCATCAACCACAGCCCAAAACACCCAAGAGGGGATGCAGGACATTATAAGGCACCAACAACAACTCACTGGCCTGTTGACACAGCATATCACAGAATGTTGTAGCGCTAGGGAGGATATGCCTGATTGTGCTGCTTCCCTGAGGTCAGCTATTGAGTCCAGTTCAAAGGACATATGCGCTGAACTTGCCGCAGTGCGGCACATACTGTCTGACTTGGTGCAAGCAATGCGGGACATGCGTCCATCCGAGCAACCGAGTACATCCTCAGCTGCCAGTTCCACCAGGACCAGCCCCGTGCACAGGTCGGGCAGGACCCTGCGGCGATCAGACAGGGGTGCACCTGGTGATGGGAGAGGGGGATGCCAGTAGGCATAGCCTTGTGTACTGGTGCCACGTGTTCCACTGGTGCACAGTACTGCACACCATGTGTTGGGGAGTAGAGGGGGAGGGGGGAGTGGGTGTGTTGGGGAGTAGAGGGGGGAGAGGGGAGTGGGTGTGTTGGGGAGTAGAGGGGGGAGAGGGGAGTGGGTGTGTTGGGGAGTAGAGGGTGGAGGGGGTAGTGGGTGTGTGGGGTGGTGGGCCTGTTCACTTTGTTTTGCCTATTCAATACACTTTTTGGTTAATCAGAAATCACATGTGTGGACATTGCTTATTGCGTAAGTGTGCTTAATTGGTTAACATTCTACAGTGTCCATATCCCGGACACACCCTGTGCCCCGAGTGCCATCTCCATGTAACCCCCCCCCCGTCCATGTCTGCTAGAAACATTGGTTGATCAGAGTCTGATGCATGGCATGTCCCTCCTGTGCATTGTTACGTCCCTGAGGTGCTGCCCCATCCCCAACCTCCTCATCCTCATTGTCAGGTGATTGCAGTTCAGCGTCAGTGGGCAGGGGCAAAGTCCATCAGATGCACTTATTGTGTAGCATGACACATGCCATGACTTTCTTGGCCACCTCCTGATGCCCGTACAGGAGTGCCCCACCAGACCTGCTGAGGCAGTGAAAACCTGCCTTCAAAAGGCCAAATGTCTGCTCAATCACCACAAGGGTACGTGTATGTGCACGATTGTAGTCCTTTCGTGCATGTTCTGCGGGTTACAGACTGTGGTAAGGAGCCACCTCTTCAAGAGATAGCGTGCATCATCTGCATGTGGCCAACGATGTATGAGTAAGTTACCACATCATAATTGACCTCATTGAGGGACGACATAGCATGCATGTATTTCTTATGTTCAAGCCCATTTCCATGCATGGATGGAGACACACGATGTGACTGGTATGTGTGTATTTCTCTTATGGACTGGTTTGCATGCCATCTACTAGTCGGCGCAGGGGGGTCAAGTTCTTTGTGAGTGCCCATGCACTGTGTTAGTCCACAGTGGTTGTTTCTGTGATGTTGAAGATGTCCGGTGATTTGTATGCTTTCATCCTGGCACCGTTGATGTCAGCCTCATGATGATCTCACTACGCACAACAAAAGGTGTCATACAATTCAGTTGGGCCTCTGTGTCAGTGTAGTGGTGTATTGATGTTTTTGACCCTTATGTGACTCCTTTGTACGCAGTAATGGTGGACTGTCCTTTCAGTTGATGGTTTTTGGTGCTGTGTATTGGCCATAGTCATTGCTTGTACCTGCATTTTGATGAGGGGGATGCAATCTGATTTGGTACAGTACACATGCAGATGGCTGTGGAATGGTTGACACAGTTTCATTTACATGGTAGGGCTGCTTGCATCTTGCATTTTGTGGTCATGTATCATGTCCCCAATGGTAATGATGGTGTCCCGGTCCAGACGGTACAGGGTGTGGATCCGCTCAGTGGTTAGGTTGAATGGACTGGCTCTGATGCGTGGGATTGGGGGCTGCCTGCGTGGTGCCACTGCTGTGCTGGTAGGGCATGCTGGCCCTGTCTTGCCCTCCTTCTCCTCCTGCACCTCCTCTGTTCTGCCTGTTGTTGTTGTTCTTGCTGTTGTTGTTGCACTTCCACTGCAATCAGGTCCTCCAGCCCAGCATTGCTATTAGTATTGGGGTCATTGTGGAGTGTGACTGGGTGTGGGAAGGGGTGTGGTGTGCTCCTTATGTGCTTGGCCAGTCTGTATGGCCTCCACCTGTGCAGATTGTGTGCACATGTGGCAGTTGGGAACACTGCACATGGCCGTTTACAGTTGGTCCGCGGGGGCGGTATTAGCACCATGGCGGTAAGGTACTTTACGCCCTTCACAATGGCATTAATTGTATGTCCGCCCGACTCGTGATGTTCCCCACTTTGCGCCATGCCGGTATTTACGGCATGGGAGGTCGCGTGCCCGCGCCCTTGGCGCTTTTAGTGGCACCATTAATTACGGTGCCGTAAATAGCGCATTGTTCAGTTATAATCGGCCGGAGCGGTAAACGATGCCGGTAATCTTTTACCGGCATCGTTTGCCACTTAACGCCAGGGTCATAATGAGGCCCTGTATGCCATGTACGCACACTGGACAGCATTTACAATAGATCCCTATGGAGTCTGTCTGCTTTTTGCTGGTGCAAAATACCAGTAAACTCCAAAGGCCTCCCCAGCATTTGCGCTAGAATGAAAATCCATCCCAGTGCAAATGCAGGAGTATTTGTCTGGCAGAAAGGAAGGTAGTTGTGGAAATGTAAGTTATGTGTCGCCCCTCTTCTCCACTATACAAATCAATGAAAATGGGGCACACAGTAAAGAAAATGCGTAGAAGTTGTACCCAAGGCTTTTATGCATTTTTTAACAGGACGCCAAGCTCAAAATGCAGTGTCATAAGTCCCCATGAATTGCCTATATTTTAGCTATTTTGATTTCGACACACTGGGGGGAGTGCAGTACTTGAATTGTTTCACAAATAAAAGTTTTTAAATGTGTTGATCGATAAAGCCAGGGAAGTTTGGATGCATCACATTGCATATGTACAAGATTTTACAATTGGGATTGAATCACTTGTCTCGGTCATTATTGAAAACACCCGTCACACAAATCAGACATATGTGTTGTTTTCGACGTGGGCACTGCAGGATTTCGGATGCGTTTTATGCCCTCACACTTCAGTGCTCGGTTGTGGAGGGACAGGCTCTATTCAGGAAATGAACTCTCATTACGTGGCAAGAAGTAGTGGTGAAGTGGCATCACTCCATTGCTGGTACTTCGCCGCCACATTACGACACCTTCATACTACAACTTCTGGCAGTGAGTTGGAAGGTCTAGGTCCACCAAAAAGCTGGAGATTAATCACCCATCTCACTGCCAAAAATCCTCAGATTTAACACGTGGAATTACCATTTGGGGAAAATCTGAAATATGGCTGCATCAAATCAGAAGATGTACCACTAATTTACCACCTAACTCATAATGAGGCCCGAAGTTTCGTCATAATCTCTTGATAGAAATTATTTTGATAGCTTCTATTATACATATGAAGTAAACGTGCTAATGGCACATCATTTCGAACGATTGAAGCAGTAGTGCCGGCTTCAAGGATTATTTGCAATTTTTGCTTTTACTTATCCAATGTGTAGAGTTTAAGATGGACAGGACTTTAAAACAGGACCAGGTGCCGCGTGCGCGCTGATCAGTTGAGATGAACACCGCTACCCTGCAGCCTCCTCATAAACAATGGTAAAAGTGAACCGAACAAAGTAGTGGAACTGTGGTCTCAGAAGGGGCAAGGGTAGGCTGAAACATAGCGCAAAATATGACACGGTGTTGCAGCCGGGGGCATTGCAATAGTCTAAGTGACTAGTAACTAAGGCTCTCATTAGAACTTTACACTTGCACAGGGACATGAATGGACAAATCCTCTATATAGATTGGTGAATATGGTCGTAAAAAGCAGAGTAATGGTGAACAGATAAAAATAAAAGTAGTGGAACAGCACTCCCGACCGTTCCCGCTCACTTCGATCACTGCTCATAAGGTGTGACTGGGTGGAGCGCCCAGGCCTCAAGAGAGGCGATCAGGAGAGGGTGCCCCTGTGTGAGGGGTTCAAGCAGCATGTCATGAGTGCTGAAGGAAGAAAGCCAGGACAGGCAGGTCCACATATCGATCTACGGTGAAGGAAGAAAGCCAAAGTGACCGGCTAGCTTGCCCTTCTGCGGTGAGTTCTGAAATCGCCTCCTTGCACCATTCCTCATCCCAAATGAAGACAAACGGCATGACAGGAAGCACATCTGTTTCTCAGCTTCACACTCTCCATCTTTCCTGCTGCCAATCCCCCTGGCTCTCCGGCCCCAACTTTTCTGAACATGGTAATTGATTATTAAGTGCTTTTTGATCCCTGTGCGGTGTTGGACCAGCTATGAACCTTTGGGAAAGAATTAGACGCAATCTTGTACACAGCCTTTCAGCCCTCGGGGCAGTGGAGGCGGGGAGAGCCCTGGGCCCCCACAATGCGGCATTTACATCTCAAGCTTCGATTTTCTCATTTGAAGCAAGAATCTAAACAAAATAGCTATTTTCTGATCCTAAGCAACGTCCAAAGCAGAATATTTTATGTTAAGTATTTGGTATAGTCTGGCCCTATGTAAAATGAGCAGAGGAGCTCTTTAGGGCAGTGGTCTTCAAACCGTGGGGTTGGCCCAAAGGAAGGCCAAGGGGGGTGCGAGGCTCTTCAAAAAAGGAGGACGGTGACTGATTTCAATAGAATATATACGCAGATATGGCATCTCAGGGGGACCAGCAACTCCATTTTTACTAAAGGGGGGGCTCGATCATATTTTAACTCAAGGGGGCTCAGCATCAAAAAGTGTGAATAACACTGCGTTAGAGGCAGCATGTACTGTCGACAGAGCATCACACTCATGCTCTGTTGCACAGACAACAGTGAGAGATGTGGGGCCCAGATTAGAGCAAATTGCAAAGCCCAGCACGGGCTGGAGAAGGGGCACAACCATGGAATTGGACAATACTTCATGACACGCTGTAGTAGAGCTGGGATTTATATCGTAACAATTTGGGTGAGTAGCGATAAAGTTACTTACTCATATTGACACGATTGCTGGCAAAGTGCAGAAGATGGGAAGTCTCGGGAGGATAGCTCAGGGGCAACATGCTCGCCTTGGAAGCAAGATGACACGGAGCACCACAGGTTCGATCCCCGGGTCCGCGCTTACAAACCTCTGGATATTAAGTGCATTATAAATAACCTATCATATCATATCCCTGCTCTCAATGTGCAAAGGCAGTAATACGGCCACTAGACCAATTTGGCCACGAGACCACAACAGCACAGTGTAGTTCAACGTGAAGAATCCCAGAGTGCATGCCAGTGAAAAACCTCTGGTGTCAATTCTCGGAAGATTTCTCCAGATTTACAATGGCCAACACTCAGCCAATGGCAGACATATTTGCATAAGATGTTGTTAAGATGTTGTTATCTTAACAACATCTTAATACCACTTGTAACATCTTAACATAAGATGTTACAAGTGGTATAATTGTAGAATATTTACCACACACATCTTTCAATGCAGAATATTCATCACTAGGAAATTCAGCCACAATGTATAATATAATTTCATGTAATTAAAAGTTACAGACAGTGTGGGAAAGGGGGTACCTTTTTTGAGTTGGTGGGATGGGGTTCAGGGCTAAAGAGGGATCTGGTGTGCCCCCCCTGCCTTTGTCCACTGCTTTGAATTTAAAAATGGTGAAAATGTAAAAATTCAATAGTTGAGTACAAAAAAATCAGAAGAAAAAACACATGGACTTACTGATAATCGAGAGCGTAAAAAGAAAAATTACGGGGAGAGTGAGAGAGAAGGTGGTGAGCATGGGGCAATAGGAGGGGAGGGAAGTTCGGTCCAGAGTGACCGGCCTACAGGCGGGTACAAACAAGCGCATTCATTCTAAATGCAGATGATCAAATGTTGGTGCAGACTTCAGGGAAAAGAATGGTATTACCAGCCTTCAGTAATATGAAATCACATCAGGCTAAAGTCATGCAAGGTTTCAACAATAAAAGATCGTATTCCAAGCAATCAGTGCTGCACAAGTGCTGCTCAGAGCGTGGAGTTCCCCTGAAGGGCACAGCCACCGATACTGCCCCTCTTCTAGTGCGCAACTGGGCTCCAAGACATTAGGGTGGATTTACAGTGCCAGAGGTCTCAAGGCGCAAGACTGCAAGTGGTCATTGTGTGGCAGATTAGACCCCAGCGTCCCTTTTTTTATGCTTGTTTCATCACAAATCCAGATAGGCTGTGTTGCCGTTTCTTGCCAAGGTGGATTTTCGAGCCTATTCTCTCATCTCATATTCCTGTATACTTTCAATGTTTTCTTTTCTCTTCTCTGCCTGAGCATGACAAGGGAGGAAAAGGCAGAGGGAGGACAAAATAAACGATCTTACTAGGTCTTGTGTCATTCAGATCGTGCAGGTGCGATATGCAAAAGTGCAGGGGGTGCCGGAGGGGGGAAGTGCAGTCAGGGCAGCGCGACTCTGGGTAAATGCAGTCAGGGCAGCGCGACTCTCAGTAAGCGCAAGGAGGCAGGGGACTGCAGGGTTCCAGATACAGCCCCTAAGTGCACGGTAGGCCCAGAGACAGTGCAGGAGCTACTGGTCATGGAGGAGCCTAGTACCAATGAAACTCTGAGGGTAGCCTGGCAACCATCAACGCAGCCGACAGGTTGGTCAGCAGGGGAGAGAGAGAGAAAGCAGAAGTGAAAAGGGAGATCTTGAGCTGCTTCCAGAACCTCAGGTGGTCCGGCTCGAGTTTGAGAGTGGGAGGGAGGCCATTTCAGAGGGAGGCACCTGTAGAGGAGAAATATCTACCCCCCACTCTCTTCCTGGAGAAGCATCTGACCCTCAGAGGGTTGGAGGTGGCTGAGCGATGGGCTCGAGAAGGAAGGTGTTTAGGAAGAGAGAGTTGGTTGTAGTGCAGGCCCCGGCCCCAGAAAGACTTGTGGACGATGCAGAGGATCTTGAACTTGATCCTTGTAGCCACCGGGAGCAAGTGAAGAGATGTCAGGGCTGGTGAGATATGGTCCCTGGGCTTGAGGCCAATGGCAAGTCTCGCAGTCCTGTTCTGGATTAGTTGCAGAGGGCGGAGAGTAGAGAAAGGCAGACAGAGAAAGAGGCTGTTGCAGTAGTCCAGCCTAGAGAGAATCAGGGCTCCTGAGACAATGAGCTTCTGGGGGAAAGTGAGAAAAGTAAGAATACCTCTGAGGAGGTGCAGCTGGTAGTGGGCCTTCTTGGCAAGGTCTGTGATGTGAGGAGAGAAGGATAGAGTGGAGTCGAAGATGACACTGGGGTTGTTAGCCTCCCAGGAAGGTGAAGGAAGAGGGCTCGAGAAGGGCAGCCAGAGGAGAGAGGGAACGTGGGAGTAGGGGTCCCAGAGAGAATGATCTCAGTCTTACTGGCATTAAGGCAGAGATACTTGGAGGCACACCACTCCTGAATCATGGATATACAGTAAGGAATGAGCAAGAGAGAAGTGGAGGATGAGGAGTGTCATCCGCATAATACTGAAAGTTAGAGGAGAAGGTAGAGATAAGGTGCGCCAAAGGGGCCAACTAGACATTGAAGAGCCAGGGTGAGAGGTTAAAGCCTTGGGGAACACCACAAGTGGAGAGAGAGGTGGTGGAGAGAAAGGACCCAAGTTGAACCTGAGCAGGTCGGTCCAGAAGGAAGGAGGTCAACCAAGCCAGGGCCTGATCCATGAAACCCAGACGAGTGATCAGGATGGCATAATTGCCCATGTCAAAAACAGAGGAAAGATACAGAAGGAGGAGGTTAGAAGGAAGTCTAAGGAAGTCTAGAATTGAGATTAGTGAGCAGATCTACAAAGGTGTTGAGGAGAGCAGTTTCCATGCCTCTGGCTGCTCTGAAGCCAGACTGACCATCATGGAGCTAACCTGCAGATTCAGTGTGGAGAGTATGCTAGGAGATGGCCAGCTTTTCCAGAAGTTTGCCCAGGAAAGATAGAGATCGGGTGGCAGTTTGCCAGACAGGGAGGATGGGCAGAAGGCATTTTCAAGTGGGGGTGCACAAGAGAGTGCTTGATGGGAGAGGGGAAAGTTCCATTGGCAAAATACAACATCGGGGGTGGTCGGAGAGAAAGAGGGGATAGGAGGAGGAGAGGGAGAGGTGGCTAGAGGGCGGCCAAGGGAGAAAGAGGGAGAGGAAGAGGAGAGAGAGGACAGGATGTTGTGAGTTTTAGTGGTGAACTGTGAAGCCAGAGCCGTACAGAGAGCCTGGGAGGGAACAGGAGAGGTGGAGACTGCAGAAGGATTGGCCAGCTTCTTGCAGATTTTAAAGAATTCTGCCATGCTGTTAGAAGCCGCAGAGATGCAGGCTTGGATGTGGGCTCTCTTCTTGGACAGGACAGAGAGTGTGTTTTGCCTTTGGAGCAGGCGGTAGGCCAGTTTGTCACAGGATGCACCTATTGCCCTCCACTTCCTCTCAGCCACTCAACACTTGCATTTCAGGGTGGTGAGATCGGAGTCATACCAAGAGTGCACTTGGAGGTAGGCTTCAGACACATTCTCATGACAGGGGCAAGGACATCCAGAGTGTTGCAGATATAAAGATGCAGGTTAGCGAGGGCTGTGTCAGAGTGTGAGTCAGCCGCAGGTGTCGGAGGAGCAGAGAAAGTAGCAGCAAAAACCTCCACTGACACACGTTGCATGGGCCGGATGAACGAGAAGGTAGGTGGCAGTGGAGGGGTCAGCTTCACCTGGGGGACAGAAATCTGCAGGTGAGAGGAAAGCAGAAAGTGGACCAGAAGGTAGAATGGAAAGAGAGAGAGTGTTGCAGAGGTTGTGGAAGAGCCCCAAGGAGGGATTAAAGGCAGTCATATGGATGTTGAGGTGTCCGAGGAGGAGAGATTGAGAGGTAGAGGCCAAGAGAGAAGGGGAGAGGTCAGCCCACTCTGAGAGGAAGAGGGCGACCTGCAAGAGTTTGCAAGTCTACAAAGCCATCTCTGGGTCAACTCAGTTCTGAGAATGTCTTCATAATTCTCACTGTGATACTGTCATTCAATTCTTTCTTCCAAGTTGGCTCGTCTTATAGGACTTCCTCCAATCACTCTCGAGGGAGGAGTCCACATGCCAGGTGCCCCAGCAGAAGCAATCGCACTCATTGCAAATGTGGCGGAGGGAGCAGGCTGGCCGCTGCTGCACAGGATAGGGAATATTATTGAGAGTGTCTTGCAACTCCTAGCACCTATGTGATTAGGGACCTGATTCATGGAACGTTTAGAGCGGAGCAAAGTGACTTTGCACTGCAAATAAACACTTTCCAATGGGCCTAACTTACAGAGCGGGACAAAGTGTATTTTTGCAGAGCAAAGTGACTGCACTGCCAAAGTACTCTTTGCACCGCGCTAAATGGGCCTAATTCACACATAAAACACTATGCGCCTCATTAGGAGTTTGGAGGCAGCCATGCCCTTAATAAGGCTGGCTCTAAACTCGGGTCCGGTCCGTGGTCCCTGAATGGGGAAATACTGGGCCATTCCGACTTTGGAGGGCCCGGTATTTCCCCATTCAGGGAACCCGGACCATCCCCATTCCCATTTGAGCCCCCATAGGGCTCAAATGGAAATGGGAAGCATGCTAACAATGGGCCCGTTACTGACGGGCCTGTTGTTAGCATGCTGGCCCCCTCGCGGGACCTGCTAAGGACGTCTGGTAAAACCAGGGACCTCGTAATAGGGTGGAATGGGTTTAACGGCACCAGCACCTTTACCGGCGCCGTTAAACCCATTCCACCAGGGTCATAATGAGGCCCTAAGAAGCGCAGACCTAGTGCCTTTTGGGGAATTAGGCCCATTTAGCCAGGTGGAACATGTTTATTTGCAGTGCAAAGTCACTTTCCTCCTCCGCTATAAACGCTCCACCAATTAGCCCCTAAGTCTGTTGATTGGTTGTAAAGATAGCTCTTATAAGCTCTCAGACATGTTTTTTGCTTTGGCACCTCATGCTGGAACGTTTCACACATGTTGCCGTGTTTCATATTTAAACTTTGCTATTTTTATTACCCATATAATTAACAAAGGTACTCCTCATACTCTATCCTGGTGTTTGCAAGGGGAAAGAGAGGCCCAGAACATGTATGCCAAAAAGATGATGGACTCTGTTGGGACATTCTCCAAGTGGGTGTGTTTACTTGAACCCATAATAATGCGATGTCAGTCAGGTGGGTCTAGGGGGAACCTCAGAGTACCCTGGAACCACCCCTTACATGGCACGCACATCTATCGCCATTAGGGGAGCCCCCTCTGTTTGATACATTCAATTGATGGGTCTATTAGGGCACTGTAAAGGCATGTCTACGTGGCAGCAGCACTAACCCACTTGTGGTCGCAGTCATCAGCAGCAGCCTCCCCATTCGTAATCCCATGCAGAATAAGCGCAAGCGACACTCACCCGTATCAGGAATCTTCATGAACTCTGCATGGATGTGACGCTCGTCGACCCCGTAGTCATTCTGCGCCCGCAGTGTGTACAGGCCATTATTGACGTGGGTGGGGCTGTCCAATTGGAGGCAGCCGTGGTGCTCACTCTTGTTGCTGGTCTCATGGATTTTACTCCAGATGAACTGAGTGTAATTCAGGAGCTCTCCTTCGTAGAACCACTGTAGCGTAGGGGCAGGGTTACCCCGGACGCTGAATGGAATGCACCAATGGTGGTCCAGAGCCGGGATGTCCAAGAATGTGATCACCGGGGCAACTACATTTAACAACAAAAAAGAGATCATTCAATCAGATTTTCTCAATATTATTTTTCCACACACACTTCTTCAGGTTCTTCAAATGTGGAGGAACAATTATGACCGCAGGTTGTAAGGCCTTAGAAAGGGAATTCTCAAAAAACATTCACTACCCCACACACATCGCCCATTCAACATGGAACCTAATATTTTATTTTCTAAGTTCCTGGGTGGATATCATTTGTTGGGCTGATTCAAGTCGATCTAGGTCACCCAAACTAAACCACACCCACCTGTCGATTACTGCTAATCATTTGGTGCCTTTTTGTTTTGGTGCTCTTTTTGGCTTACTTAAGCAGCCTTCTAGCCTCTTTTCATTTGCAGTTGGTGAGTTGGTGCAAGTGGATCAAGGTTACGTGACCTAAGCCCAAACCAACCTACTTAGCCCTGCCCTCCTTTCTTAACTGTTAGATGCCAGGGCACTGCGAAAGAAAAACAACGAAACAGAAGATTCCTGTTTGGTCCTGTTAGGGTCTGGAAAGCCCAGGACCAGTTACTCTGCATAGTGCATACCAGGTAGACATCACCCTGTGTTTTCTCTAAAACCCATTCTCATGTTCTCCTGGGATCATACAGCCAAACGCCTAAAGCAGTGCACGATAGTTACTCTGGCGTACTTCGTCAATATCCCATGTTCACGCCTACTATTCGCTTCTGTCCGGTTTTCATGGGACACACCTACTCTGGGTTTGCACACACCCCAGCATCGCTGACATCATGACAAACAACGATCTTGATGCCCTTTCGATGATCAAAATGTGATTTACACCTTCGTCCCTTACATCTTCAATATCCTCCAACCCCAAGGCTAGAGCCTTCATCATACCGACTGGTGAGGAAAAATTGGAGGTGGGGTGGCAGTCATCCAGATCGACTGGCCTTGCACGCTAATGCCTATCCCATCACACTGCTTCTTCAAATCCCTCTCATGTCAGTTCTCCATAACAAGCAACAACTTAATTATATCCCATCTTACGTACAAGCCCCCAAGTGTGTTGTTACTTCATTGATGATCCTTCCAACTTTATCTTCTCTGTAAAAATCCCTGCACTAATAACGTCTTCATCATACACTCTAGTGTCCCAACAAACAAAACACCTATGTCACTCCATTTTCTCTCTGACCAACTTCATGCAGCGTCAACAGATCGTATTCACCCCCACATCTATTTGTATTTGTATTTATCTGATTTTTATATAGCACTTTACACCAAAGCGCTGTACATGAGAACAACACGGAACAATAAAATGCAAATGAAACCGAAAACACAGAGGAAATCTGCATTTACAGTAACCTTGCTAACCAGAAGAAAGAAGATAAGATCTCAAAGAGACTCGGAAAGAAGAATAGAGACAAATAGAACAAAGAGAAAGAGGGAGGGCATTCCAGGTTAGCAGGGAAAGGAGAGAAAATGAGCAGAAACGAGACTGAGCGCAGGGAGGAGGAGGAACAGCAAGAAGGGAATGGGAAGAGTAGCAGAGTTAACGCGAAGGAATACACAGTGAAATAAGAGAAGAGCGGTATGCAGGTGCGAGGCCATGGAGAGATTTAAAAACTAAGCACAGAAAATTCAATTTTAGACGATGATGGAAAGAAAGCCATCCTAGATCAGAGTTGGAGGAAGAATTACAGTCATGAGGAGCTAGGAGAAATAGGACACGAATAGAGGCCTTGAATACAGATTTCAGAGGGGCAAGCTGAGGTATGGGAAGCCTAAAGTGGGTAGAAGAACAGTAGAAGAGCCGGGAAAAGATTAAGGCAGACACCAGGGGTTGAGTGGCATGTCAAAGGCCACACACTCAACCTCATCTTCACCTCTTCTCCACTCCATTTGCGTTCTAATTCCCTCCTCGAATGGACCAACCATACCACAATTCCCCTTCTCATATCACACACAAACTTGCCTCACTATGGCCAAGCTTAACACTCTATGATTGAGCACTTCTCCTTCTAGAATTTCCTGTTAGACACACTAGAGACAACTTTTACAGCATTCCCCACCACAGGGAATGACTCAGCCCTATTGATACTTTTATTCACTTTACCAAACAACTAGTGGACACCCACGCACCTATAAAGTCTAGTTGCACCAAAGATAAACCGTCTGCACCCTGGCACACACCCAAGCTAGCTGACAATAAACACTCAATCAGTTCCCTTGAAAAGGGGTGGTGCCAGGACTGCAACCCAGAGAATGCCTCATCCCTCAAATCCCTGCGTACCAAATCCAGACACATGATCTGCAAGGCTGGACGGCTCCACCATTGAGCCATCCTTTAAAAAGAGCCAAACCTTATTCGAAGTAGTCAAGTCAAGCACTATGCCTAGCCTACACCTGTCCTTGAGGTGCCAGTTTCACAAGAGAAATGCAGTGTAATCAACTCCTTCTTCATTACAAAATTGATAAGATCAGAGGTCTCATTGAAGCCTCAAAACCAAACAGAGGTGTAGAAGAGCAGCTGAATACATCTGCAGGAGAACCCGCCGCCCTACCTCCCATGTATTGAAAACATGAGACCGTGCTGTGTTTGACACCAGATGGCGTGCTAATACCGCAGCAAGTGTTTGGGAGAAGATAACCATTAAGAGAACCTTATCGAATGTACCCCCAAAGCAATGATGACTTGCAGGATGAACTCCCTGAAGGAATATGAGAAAGAGCAAAGAAGAGGAGCTAGTGACGTCATAGTCATAAGAAAGTGTGCATGATGTCTCGGGTACTAGCTGAAGATGATGTATAGATCCTGAACACCAACAAAAGTAAGGATAGAGAGAACTCTCAAGAGTAAAAGAAGAAGATTACACATGCACAAAGTGCTACAGAAAACACATGTTCAATAACTGTACAGACGCTGAAATGCAAGGCAGATTAAGCCCTCATAGAAGCTAGCTGTGAGTAGTGAATTGGATGCATGCAAAGTCTCCATTGTACAGAAGCTGGACATTGGTATCCTGACCAACACCAAAAAGTGGGAATGGAAAAGCTGTGTCGCAGCAGAATAACAGGCTCATGGAGCTGCATGGCGAGGCTGCCTGGCCTGAAGTCAAGATCATAGAAATGGAGGACAGCTATCTCTCTGAAGGAGAAAAAGTGTGCAGAGTTTGAACTTGGAGTTCCAGACACGATAGTGAGTGCCCTCACTCCTGTGCATTCTCAAAGACCAGGATACTCTGCAAGGCCAAGTACAAACACAATTTCATGGCAGAAGGCATGGGTGCTGAGAGATGCTGGGCTAATTGGGTAGTGAGGTAGCTTTATGTCCTATCTCCCTTCAACTGGGTCTGGGCGTACATGCTGGTAAATCAGCCGAATGTTCCAGACATGGCACAAGCATGCCCGTCATCTAATAACGGGCAGCCAACAACAGTCTTAGCTCCTATAGAAATGTATACTTAGATGTTTCCCTTAATCAATCCCGACCTTTGATAGGTTTTTGACTATAGCCATGAAGCACGATGTCACTCTGATGCATTATTGTGTATAAAGACCATATTTTGTGTGGAGATCATTGAGAGACTGAGCGTACGTCCGTTGATGTTCGTTGTAACCTGCCTGTTTTAGATACTTGTTAATAAAACAGAACTTGTCATATTCTTGAGTTTGTCTGGTTATTTGGACTCAAAATTATTCTGGTTTAATCCCATCCATTACCATATGCACCTTCCAAAGGGCCATAAACTCAGAAGCTTGTAATCCAACTCCCTCCAGGCACTGCTTTTCTGGACCGCCGTCACCCTCCTCTCAACTAAATATCTCTCAGACACACTTACTTCCCTTAAACATTCCACTTACATGGATGACTTCCTCCCGGCCTCCCTGATTAAACAACTCACTGGCCCAGTGCATAATGCATCCAAACTCATCCCTCAGGGAAGGTGATATGATATGATATGATATGGCATTTGTAACGCGCCTATACACAAGTGTATCAAGGCGCGACGAGGCAGGGGGTGACAAAGGGAGACAGACAACGATCCTACTAGGCCAGGTGTCATACAGATCGCGCAAGTGCAAGGGTAGGAGGACTGGGGAAAGTGCAGGGGAAGGGGAGAGGGGAAGTGCAGTACATGGTTAGTAGAATACAAGATAAATAATAGGGCCAGCTGGTGGCAAGTGCAAGGAAAGTGCGGTACATGGTTAATAGAATAGGAGATAAATAATAGGGCCAGCTGGTGGCAAGTGCAAAGGTAAGTGCCGGGAGAAGGGGCTGTAGGATACAGAGACAGTCCCGTAGTGCATGTAGGCAGTGCAAGGAAGAGTGGCTGGGCCAGGACATGAGATCGGTGAGTGGCCCAGTTGCAGATTCAGTGCAGGTTCAGTGATTTTAGCAGGGGAGAGAGGGAGAGAAAGTGGAGGCAAAGAGGAAGGTTTTGAGGTGCTTCCGGAACCGGAGATGGTTCTCCTCAAGTTTCAGGGAGGCAGGAAGGCTGTTCCAGAGGGAGGCCCCTGCTGCAGCGAGAGATCTACCCCCAGCTCGTTGCTTGTAGAAGCGGCTGACCCTGAGATAGTTGGAGGTGGATGAGCGAAGGGCTCGAGAAGGAAGATATTTAGGAAGAGAGAGTTGCAGGTATTTTGGCCCAAGGCCCCAGAAGGCCTTGTGGACAATGCAGAGGGTTTTGAACTTAATCCTCGCAGCCACTGGGAGCCAGTGTAGTGATTTCAGTCCTGGAGAGATACAGTCCCTGGGCTTGAGGCCAAGGATATGTCTCGCAGTCCTGTTCTGGAAGAGTTGCAAAGGGCGGTGAGTAGAGGCAGGAAGATTTAGAAAGAGGCTGTTACAGTAGTCCAGCCTAGAGAGAACCAGAGCTCTGGAGACAGTGAGCTTCTGGGGGAAGGAGAGAAGCTGAGGAGGTGTAGCTGGTAGTGTGACTTCTTAGAGACGTCAGAGATGTGAGGAGAGAAGGAGAGTGTGGGCCAAGGGAGGCCGGCCAGAGAGCTGCATGGAAGGAGGGAGTGGGTATGCCGATAAGTAGAATCTCAGTCTTACTGGAATTAAGGCAGAGGTCGTTGGCAGCACACCATGCCTGGATAGCAGAAAGACAGTCAGAGATGAGGGAAGTGGAAGAGAAGGCCGAGGGTAGCCTGAAAATGAGCTGGGTATCATCCGCGTAGCACTGAAAGTTGGGACAGAGAGCGGCAATGCAGTGAGCAAGAAGTGCCAGATACTGGTTGAACAGCCAGGGGGAGAGGTTAGATCCCTGGGGGACACCACAGGTAGAGAAAAAGATGTCAGAGAGGAAGGAACCCAGTTGGACCTGGAGGGTCGATTGGAGAGGAAGGAGGACAGCCATGCCAGAGCTTGACCAGTGATACCCAGGTTATCACGGAGACGGTTGAGCATGATGGTGTGGTTAACAGTGTCAAAGACAGAAGAGAGGTCGAGCAAGATGAGAACACAAGGGGTGTTAGAATAAAGGTTTGAGAGCAGGTCCTCACGGATGTTCAGGAGAGCAGTTTCTGTGCTTCTGGCAGCTCTGAAGCCAGACCGATGGTCATGAAGACTACCAACAGATTCAGCATGGAGATTAAGCTGGGAGATGGCCAGTTTCTCCAGGAGCTTGCCCAGGAAGGGAGTGATAGAGATTGGGTGATAGTTAGCTGGGCAGGAGGGGTCGGAGGAGGGTTTCTCCCAGACACATTGAAAACAGGTCTCACACAACCGCTTCTCAAAAAACCATCCCTTCCTCTCCCCAAAAATCTTCGATATATACATGGCACCCTTGGGAGCTCTCCTCGATGACCCCAACAAAGCCATCCATCGGTACACAGATGACACTCGACCGTACCTTAAGGTCAGTGGCCCCCAGAGCATTGTGCCTTTGCATATGCCTGGCTACCATTTAAACATGGATGTCAAATGCCTTCCTCAAACAGGTCCCCGTCAAGACCGGAATCCTCTTTATCTGTCTCCCCACCAAACAAAACCTCATGCAACAATGGCTGGGAAACATATTTCACCCCTCAGCTGTCAAACTCAGTTAAATCCCCGGGCTTTATTGTTGACATTACCCTTTCCTTCCAAAAGCAAATAGCCAGAAAGTTGCAAGCTGCATGACTGCCGATCACCCTACTTAAACCCTTTATCCACACACATGACTTCTGCATGGTTGTCCAAGCATCTGCGATCTCTCATATCAATGGAGGAAATGCCCTTCTTACAGGACTTCCAGCTGCACACCTGGGCCTACTCACAGCAGCTCACCACGCTGCAGCCCACCTGATAACAGGTGCCCCACAAATTCAATTGTATCCCTTCAACTCTGTGCAAGCTTCAATGGCTCCAAATTCCTGCCTGGATCATATTAAAAACTGCAGTATCACCTACAAAGCTGTCTTGAAAGGAACACCAACATACTTAGTGGCTAAACGCCACACCTCTGGGGGCTCTCACACCTCACATAACAAAACTATCAAAAGGTTGGAGTCTAGTCTAGCCCTTAAAGAGATGACTTGCAAGCCTCTCCTGCCACATCCCAACCATCTGGAACTCAATCCCGGCAGAGGCTTGAAATGCCCCCATTATCCTCTGGTTTTGCAAAACACTAAAAACCTGGTTCGTTCAACAATACCTACAGGATGAACAAAAATCTCTTGCTCCCTCCACCAACAGTACTGAGCTAAAGCCCAAGGCCAAGGCTACAACCCTCCTATTGTAAAGCTCTCTGCTGCTCTTGAGCTCATAAGCAATAGAATACAAATAAATAAAATAAACGTACAAAATTGCACATAAAACTGAATCTAGCCACCATCTTCTCTCGCTCTAGTGACATTAGAGTGGTTCTTTGGTGCCTGAAGAAAAGCCCAATCTAGAGAAAGCAGGTTCTCTCAATTGAAGGCGTGAGGCAGGACACAGCAAGAGGTACCTTATCACAGGAGAGAAGCCAGAGACCCTGAGGAAAAAGCTGGTGCCGAGCCTCAGTGGTTTGACCGCACGCAAGCACATCCTTAACTCCATTTTAAGTTTTGCCTAGAGTGCTATGACAGTCAGACTAAGGGCCTCATTTCCGAGATGGGCGGAAAGAGTTAACGGTTACCGGTAATGATGGCAGTGCCGGTAAAACCTTACCGCCCTATTCCGAGGTCCCTTAGCGGGTCCCAGCAGGAACGGCTTGTCTGACCAGCCGTTCTCTGTGGGTCCCGTTAAGGGACCTTGGAGCTAATAACGGGCCCGTTACTAGCGCCTTCCCCATTCCCATTGAGCCCTATTTGGGCTCAATGGGAATGGGGAATGGTCTACAGAATGGGGACTTACCGGGTCCTCCAAGGTCGGAATGACCCGGTAAGTCCCCATGCTGTCAGACCGGACCCGGACCCGGGTTTGGAGGCAGCCATGGCGCTAATAGCGCCATGGCTTCCTCAAAACTCGTAATGACCCCCGAAGATCCTGTTGATTTGTAGAAAAACATCACAGCCAGGGTTGTAGAAGAGAAACTTTGTGGCATTGCAAGTCCAATTTGCACCAGGGCAAAACATGTTGTCATGTGATAAACATATTCTTTCAATGCATGTTGGCACCAAGCCAAAGTTTGCCCTAGCCATGGTCATTTGCCCTGGTGCAAAAAACGTTTGAAAGAATATTATTTTTTGCACTTCGGCAATTTTTGCGAAGGTGCTCTTGCACCAGTTCAAAGTTTCTGCAATGCTGACAATATTTCATCAGCAGGAATAAACAACCTGTGGCTCTCCAGATGTTTTGGCATGCGACGCCCAGGATCCCTCACCTTTGCCAATACTAGCCATGGCTGATGGAAGCAGTCAGCTAAAACATCTGGAGATGTGAGGTGTCACAGGTTGCCTGATCATGGGACATATTGCTGATGGCAAGTTCTTAACAATATTGCTAGGTTTTCCTTTTTGGGAAAGTAGTTTTTAAACCTCAGTGCCTTAAATGGGACAAGGAGACACAGAAATAATCATCTTCGGCTGTCAGCTGGTAATTTTCACTACAAATGGAAAAATAATAAAGTAGCTTTTTTCTTACAAAGCGCTTGCTACCACAGATTTTGGCGATGCTTAGCCTTGTAAATAACAGATGAGACTATGGGGGTCATTACGAGTACAGCGTTAGGGGATTAACAGCACGGGTAAGGATGCTGGTGCCGTTAACCCCCTACCGCCACATTCCGAGGTCCCTTAGTGGGTCCCACTAAGGCCGTAGCGGGAGCCGTTAAGAGACCATGGAGCTAATAACGGGCCCGCTATTTGGGGGCCCGTTATTAGCTCCTTCCCCATTCCCATTGAGCCCGATGGGGGCTCAAATGTGAATGGGGAATGGTTTGGTGAATGGGGATTTACCGGGTCCTCCAAGTCGGAATGACCCGGTAAGTCCCCATTCTGACTACCTGGACCCGGAAACGACTTTGGAGGCAGCCATGGTGCTAACAGCACCATGGCTGCCTCCAAAGTCGTAATGACCCCCTATGTCCCAACTTCATTCATGCAGCGATCTTCACACATCACATGCCACAAGTGTTTTGACAATATTTGTATCAATTCAACAGGACTTAAGAAGCATCCCTCTATATTTTGAGGTGTGAAAGCCACAAAGCAACGTGTGGCATTGCCTACACCAGCTTGGATGGCAATTTCTGGCTGCATTACCATTTTAAAATCATGATGGTACCAACTTGTGTGGTTCTTGGCAACACTAATGGTTTACATGCTTTCTGCTTCTCCTGAATCTGATGACAGCGTCCCAAACAATATTTGCCATCCTTAAATCCATCGTAAAACATGGCCTATTCAGTACAAGTCAACCTTCCACGCCATTCTCCCTCTTTCTGTTTCAAAATCACTCTCTTTTGACAAGTCCGGTGTCAGTACGGATGCATGCAGGATGTAGGAAGTCATCCTTGGTGAACCCCCTGGTAAGTGGCAAACACAAATGTAAATGTGGGGGTCAATCCACCCGGCTAAACTGACACCCCAAACATGAACAAATCACCTTTTGGGAAGCTTGCTCTATTGGTTACTATGGAACCTAGGGCCCACTCATGAGCGGGCCAAAGAGAAAAGAGCACCTGTGAAATTCTCCCTCCCTGGGCCCAGACCGAAGACCAAAAGTATAAAGCACAATGGAAGGACGGGTAAGAGTAGCATTGTGTAAAGTTAAAGCACAATGGAAGGACGGGTAAAAGTAGCATTGTGTAAAGTTAAAGCACAATGGAAAGACGGGTAAAAGTAGCATTGTGTAAAGTTAAAGCACAATGGAAGGACGGGTAAGAGTAGCATTGTGTAAAGTTAAAGCACAATGGAAGGACGGGTAAAAGTAGCATTGTGTAAAGTTAAAGCACAATGGAAGGACGGGTAAGAGTAGCATTGTGTAAAGTTAAAGCACAATGCAAGGACGGGTAAAAGTAGCATTGTGTAAAGTTAAAGCACAATGGAAGGACGGGTAAGAGTAGCATTGTGTAAAGTTAAAGCACAATGGAAAGACGGGTAAAAGTAGCATTGTGTAAAGTTAAAGCACAATGGAAGGACGGGTAAGAGTAGCATTGTGTAAAGTTAAAGCACAATGGAAAGACGGGTAAAAGTAGCATTGTGTAAAGTTAAAGCACAATGGAAAGACGGGTAAAAGTAGCATTGTGTAAAGTTAAAGCACAATGGAAGGACGGGTAAGAGTAGCATTGTGTAAAGTTAAAGCACAATGGAAGGACGGGTAAGTTTAAAAGGTGTTTGTATTGTTTGTGAATGTTTCAGACAGTGTATGTTTCTGTGTGTATGTAAGATTTGTAATGCAGGTATATTCATGTATGTAATATTTCACAAATGTAATCTGTGCATGATGCAGGCATGGCTGTGTGGGGCCCATTTCAAAATGATGGTTGCCACCTCCCAACCCCCTTTGCTCAGAGCAGAAAACAGTCTGGGGCACCCGTGTGTGTACCAGGTGTGCAACAAGACAAACATTTTGGAGGTGGGCTAACTTTAGAGACTGCGGGGGATGGCGCACTTACTTGTGTGTATGCATCCAACTTCTTACATATTCTGAGACTATTCTACGGCAGCTTAAATGTTGCAAGCAGTTAACTCTCGGTGTGTCTGAAAAACACACTTAAGTACTGCTGTGAGAATGATCTGTCTCTCTGCCCCCCCCACCCTTCCAATCACTCCCCTGGCATACAAGTACTAACCCCACATCACGATTTCAATTGGCTAAAAATCTATGCATATGGATTCAGGTGCCAACAATGAAACGCTGAACAATAATAATTGCCAGGCTTTTGTTAACAGTGCATCCCCAAGCACTGTTAATTATCTGTGTCTGGTCCTGTCCTGCCAAGGCTCTGTAGGTCAGCCAGATCAAGTCAACATAACCTAACATTTTAGGGGAGGAGGACAAAAACTGGTCTGCCACTGATGGAGACACATACAGCTAGGGGTTAATAACTGCCACTTATCACAAAATGGTAACCAGCAAGGAGCTGAAACACTAAATGCCCACTGATTATCACCTTCTTGTCTTTTAACACCAGTTCCTCCACATCAGCCCCTTGACAAAGAAGAATGTATAGCTTTTCAGTGGGCATTTAGTGTTTCAGCTCCCTGCTCCTGGCTGTCTAGTGATAGCCGGTGGCTATTAATGCTGGGTGTTTTTCCTCACTTTAAATGTGTGCTTTGCAGCACTCACATTACAAACCTCATTTGTTGGAGACCTTCAGGTCGTCACTTCCAAGTGATGGCCTGAAGGGCTCCAGCAGTCAAGGGCTCGAGCAAATAAAGCTTGGAAAGCCCTATAATGAACATAATATAAAAAAGGAATCGATTTCTGTATTATAGGACTGCTGACAGGCAAAATGGGAGCAGTTGTTGGGGCCCCCCTGAGACTCAAGGCCGGTTTCATTTGAAAGATTGAAAGTCCCTGATGCCGTCCTGTATGCGTGTGCGTGTGCGTGTGCGTGTGTGTGTGTGTGTGTGTGTGTGTGTGTGTGTGTGTGTGTGTGTGTGCGTGCGTGCGTGCGTGCGTGCGTGCGTGCGCACGCGCGCACACACACACAGATTGTCATGAGATGGCAGCCAGCAGAGAGCTGAAACACCAAGTGCGCTACAACACAATTAATCAGTCTTTGTCATCAAGGGGCTAATGTAAACGTAAAAAGGCAACGAGGTGATAAAGCATTGCTGCATACCAAGCAAGGTGATGGCCCCTGAAGGGCTATAGCAAATGTAGCCTGTAGCATGTGCACTGCAAAGCGCACATTAAAAGTCCTGAATGAAAGGAGTATCGTGTAGTCTCGTAGAACTGCTGATTGCCAAAGTGGGGGCAGCTGCAGGGGTCCCCCCTTAGTATCGGGCCCATTGCAACTGGAAGGGTTGAAAGGACCGGATGCCTTTCCTGCGTGCAGGCAGAGGCAGCTGATATATGCTTTAAATAATAACAAAAAAGAAAGTACACATGTAATACCTGTGCCACTCCTTTATTCAGTTCGTTTTTGTAGCGTTTCTATGTGTGTAATAAATGTAAGGAGGGAGTTTAGCATATGTTCTTAACGTGGCACTTCAACTGCAGAATCTATGTTCTCACTTTTCTGGGTGGAAGCTCTCGCAGTCTTTACCTGTCATCTGTTTCCCCATTTCTGTCAAAAATTTGCAGCAAAATTTACATCAGCAAAACACAATGGGCCTCATTACGACCCTGGCGGTACGGGGTAAACTGCGCCGTAAAAGGTGCCGGCACCGTTTACCCCGTACCGCCTCATTACGAGGTCCCCTCGCGGGACCCAGGACGCAACGCCTGGTCAAACCAGACGTGCTTACCGGGTCCCACGAGGGCAAGAGAGAGCAAACAACGGGCCAACTCGTAATGGCCCGTTGTTTGCTCCCTCTCCCATTCCCATTCAGCCCTATGGGGGCTGAAATGGGAATGGGGAAGGACCAGGAACGGGTCCTTGGAGGGAGGAATTACCGGGCCTTCCGAACTCGGAATGGCCCGGTAATACCTCATTCTGAGGACCCGGACGCGATTTCGGCGGCAGCCATGCCGCCAATAGCGGCATGGCTACCGCCGAGGTCGTAATGAGGCCCAATGTTTCTGGAGCTAGAAGGCTATTTGTATGAATATATACTAATGAGTGTGTGTGTGCCTACGCCGCTGCATATACAGAGGGATTGCTTTGTTTTTCTAGCTACATTAGAATGTGTCCTATTGTTAAATCTAGCCTCTGCAGACTTGAGTGGGGGTTTAGTGAGGCTGGCTCTTCGCAGTAGGTATTGAAGGCCTGGGGCCTTGGACTGCATTGTCTTCCTTATCAGGTCCACAAATCAGGAATCAACTGTTTGGCCCTGTTCATCATTAGCTCTTGGTTTGAATTTTAGTGGCCTACGTGTAAGCCACATCTTAGCTTCCCTGCAACTGGAAAAAACAATTCAAGGCACCTGCGTGGTGCTTATTATAATGGAGTGAAAAGAATGCAGATTATAAAGGGATAGACAGCCAGCAGGGAGCTGAAATACTAAATCTTCACTGAAAAGGCATTAATAACTTTTTGACAGCAGGCTACTAATGTCGAGGATACCAGAGTAAAAAGGCAACAAGGTGATAAAAACATTGCTGAATATTGCAAGAGGTCTGAGTGTGGTGATGGCATTAGGACACCAGCAAAGGCAGCCTGGAACATGAACACTGCAAAGTACACATTTAATGTCCTGAATTAAAGGAGTATGTTGCTGTGTCTTATGGCTGCCAACATGGGGGCGCTGGTCTGAGCCCGTTTCAACTGAAAAGGTAAAAATGCCTGGTTGCCATCCATCCATACATTACAGATACATGCATGTTTTTTATGAGGAGGGTGAACAAATAAGTGATTTTTATTGACTCGTTCTTAAATAGATTGTGTTCTCAGCTTTATGAGAGCTTTACAGTCACTACACTAGCATATATTGTGTCCACATGTTCATGGAAATGTGATTTGGCAGTCCCTATACTGGCATAATTTGTGGCCGCTTGTTTGTGAAAGTGATATTCTGTCACTATACTGGTAGGGATTGTCTCTTTAGCTTTCTGAAATGTATTTATAGTGACAGATACAGGCATAGATAGATTGTGGCCTAAGCTTCATAAAAGTGACTTACAGTGGCAATGCTTGCATATGTTGTGGACACGGGCATCATGAAAATGTAATATACATCCCATGTAGTGTTGATGAATTAGCATCTGCTCAATTGTTTTTCATGAATTTACCCCATCATTCTCAAGAATGTCACCATATAATGGACAATTTCAAAACATTTCTTTAAACATTTTCTCACCACCTTTACCACCTACATTACTAGGGCTCCCTCGTTACTCTTGGTGGCTGACACCGGGAGATGTTAATGGCCCTCCACTAACAATGTCCACCTGCCACCGCTGACCTCAACTGATTACAATGCCATTCCCCTCAGGAATCCGCCCGCCCTCCCAGCACCAAAAAGCTGACTGTTAGCATGTGCATATTAATTGCACTGGTTTGTGCATTGTGGTGGCCGGTACTTTTGGACACCAGGGGACAGACACTGCGCCAGTCCCTTGTTCTTAAAACTGGGTGAATGATGTAGGGTTTGATATAAAAAGAAATGTACATCTTTCATCTAGTGCAGTGTTCAGTGCCTCCTGTCAGCAGCGCAGTCCTCTGTGCCTTGTCATGCCTGGCCACACAGGTCGGCCCCTGGAGTCTTTGACATGCTCTCTGCTTCTTTGAAAAGCTTTGAAAAGCTTTGGGGTGGCCCCCTCAGCAGGTCTTGCAGGTGGGCCCCACATTTTGTGTGATGCCACTGACCACAAGGCAGCCCTATGGGCTCCCTTCCAGGCACTTCTACAGCTCAATTTTCCCCAAAGCACCCCTACAACTCTCTTCCACATCCCGCCCTCCCCCAATTTATCCATATGGATCCTTTCTACCTTGTAACCCTTTCTTATTTTGAAAAGAAATGCAGCATGCTGTTCCAAATCGATTCGAGCGTCTCTTTCGGGAAAAATACTTTGTAACACATTTTGAGTTGTGGTGCCTTTCACATTCCTTTCTTTTTTCCTGTCATTGAGAGTGTCCTGGAAATAGAAAAAGGTTGAGCATGGATGACTTCCCTAAGGGGTCTACCGCCCCCCACCCCTGCGTCGGGGTGTGGTGCATGTTATGGGGCTCTGTGGTGGATAGCAAGAGCCTGACTTCCCTCACAGGGCCTCACGCTTTTTTTGGATGAATACTTGAACGATTTTGGCCGTTAGGGTGGTTGGATATTCTCACAAATCAGTTCAGCCAGTGATGCTGATTTTTCTCTCACATGAAATGATCTCTGCAAATAAGGCCTCACTTTCTGATAAATGCTCTATGCAACCAAAGGAATAGTACACATATGTTCTCTTTGCTGGACCCTGTCCTCTGTCATCCCTGCCACTGCCTTGTCTTTTTTTCTTTTGCATTACAGCTTCAGAGTAACCTTCACATTCCCCAAACTGTCTTCTGCAATCCAAATTATTCCAACCAATATGGGCAGCCTTTAGCAACAGGCCCCCATGATGGAAGGTGTATATAAATGTGTAACCCCATGACTTGGTGGCAGGTTAGTTAAATCTATTTATAAAGCTATATGCAGTTTGATAAAGCGGTCTATTAGTAAATAATGTTATGCATTGCCAGGACCATTGGATGTCATCTGATTATTATCCAGTTTCCTGTGACTCCTACAGTGTTGTAAGAGCTTTTGTGTATTGCTATCTGGAGCTCAGGTTCACACACACATGTTTGCTTTGCATGGAACCTGGGGCTCCATGCTTGATAATTTACCAGGACAACAGGACATACCCTCAGGGGGTAGAGTTGGAGTCAGGGCTTCAAGGGAAGTTCTGCTAGCACAACGGAGAAGTCATCCTAGGAGGGTCATTGCTGGGATCTCTTTGATCGGGGAGACAGGTGAGAGGGTGACGTGGAACTCAGGAGAGGATTTATCTCCAGTGGAAGGGTTCTGCCATCTTGAGAATGTTTAGGCATCACTCCTTTCTGTACCCCCTCCAACTTCATGACAACAGGGCACTCTGGGAGTTGGCATCAGAAGGCAAAAACTACTGTTACAACAACTGAGATTGACCGCTTACAGAAGCCTTGAAATTGACCAATCCACTGTGTCAAACAGACTATATACAAGGGCTCACCACCTCCTTTGTTGACTCATCTTTGGACTTGAGAAGAAGAGTGATTTCACTAGAACCTTATTGGGTATCAATGTCCCACAACTCCACTGCCCTTGGAGTGAAGATAAGAATGTCCATGGAAGAGAGGCATTGCTGGGGGGCGGGGGTGTAGCCCCGGGGCTTTTGGTTGTAGCCCCAGATTGAAGCTCAGGGGTTACAACCAAAAGGCTAGCTAGCCCCGAATCCTGACAGTCCAGACATTAACTCAGCCACGGATCTTTTACAAACCTAGCACAACCCCCGTCATGGAAGGAGCAAGACTTTGGCTCCAGCCACTTCACGCTAGCATGTACAGTGTCATTCTCCGGGAAATGCCTGCCTGCTGATGAAACACTGCTCGCCAGGACCCTGCCCACACCTGCAGATGTTCTCTGGAGAGCTTCCTGGGTGGGAAGGGCAGAAGAGGGACTTACATTGCCATGTAAATTCTACAGAGTCTGACAGCAATTCAGAATTAAAAAGGAGCAGCTGTGGGCTCTACTTCCCGGATGTGCGCGTGGTGTGGGCTTCTGGAGGTGGATTAACAGGGAATGGGATGCTACTACCAGCTTTATTTATTTTTAATAGAAACACCCTGGCACTCTGTACTATAATTAAAGGAAATTATAACTCCAGATGTGCAAAGGGCACCATGCTTCCTCGTCACGGAATTAACCGCCTCATGTGCAGTGTGATATTGGGGCCTTCCCTCGCCCTTGCAATGGGCTAGATTTGAACTCTGTAGACCCGCCCTGATGTCGAGGAGGCCCTCATCATCGTGCCACGTTGCCTCACAGGCAGGAACCACACACACGATCGATGTAGGCCATGTGAAAGGCTTGCTTCTTTCATAATCAGAGAACTCGTTTATTACTTCTACTCAAGCTACGGCCTCAATCAGACAATCACCAGCGTTGATTTTGGCAAGGAAAGAAGCTCGCAAACCAAAATATATTTCGGTATTTTTCCAAGTGAATTTAATTCCTAAAGCAACAGCGTATAGCTATGGGATTTGACGTTCCAGTTAACTTTGCGGGATTCCTGCTGACTCTGTTTTGGACACACTTCAATGTATGTGTTGGATCCGGGTAGAGTAGAGCACTTCTTTCTGAATGTGAGCACGTGGGCACTGTCAATCACCTGTTCCCATGCTGGTCACTTCGCACAGGTGTGCTGCCGTGCAAGAGAATCGACTTTTCAAGCGTCCATGGCTGGTCTGTCCACTTTGGAGCCGAGTAGTAAGCACGATAAGCAGAGTTAGTTCAAGCAAGGGAAGAGCCTTCCAGCGATGAGGTATTTTTAGGCTAGTCGCTCTTGGAGACTGACATGAGACTTTTGGGGTGGCAAAGCTGAGCTTTATATGGCATAGAGCTTCACTTTGCCTGTCATGTGGGAACCCTGGTGGTCTGGTTGTGGTACTGATGTGCACACTATTAACCTTGCCTATGCCGGGTGGGGCCTGCAACCTTTGGCTCGCCAGATGTTTTGGATTATAACTCGCATCAGAGCTAGCCAGCGTCGCATGGTGGAGGCCCATCAAAGTCGTAGTGCAGAAGGAGAGGTCCTGGTATTGCCACTCCTCCCAGTCACTTGCTCGCTCTCCACTGAAAGTAAAAGTACTAATATTCTCCCGGCCTGTGGGTTGCATTGATGCAGTTTGACCATCCTGTTTGGGAGTGCCCCAGCACTGCGTGTCTTGCCATGTTAAAGCTGTGGTGTAAACTACAATGACACCGCAAAGCCACTAGATTACAGAACATGGAGGGCAATTCACAACGAGTTTAGTTTACCAGGAGCCCTGTGAGTTCCCCCTGCAGAGAGACACTTTGCTTCACAAATAGGTTACTGGTAGGAATGTATTTATTTATTTCTTACGTGCCAAAAAGAAACGGGACAGGATCACTGGTCAGTCGAGTGGGATTAATTAAAAAACAAGGTTTTAAGGATTTTCTGAAAGTCCAAGGATTGTGGTCTAGGGTTATAGTTGCGGGGAGTGAATTCCAGAATTTCGGCGATTTGACCTGGATTGATCGGCCTAGGCTCGTCTCCAGTTTGAACGTGGGACAAGCAATCTGTATTTTGTTAGAGGAACATAGTACTGTGGCCGGGAAATACAGTGTGACCAGCATCTTCAGGTAAGAGGGGGCTTCTCCATACACACATTTATGAATAATAGTACCCACTTTGAAGTTAATGCGGTCATGGATGGGTAGCCAATGTAGCTTCCTTGTGTCAGCTGAAATGTGCTCCCACCTGGTAAGGTTATTAACAGTGCGCAGAGTGCAATTTTGCAGCACTTGACATTTCCTGAGATTTTTGGATGAGGCTCCTATCAGTAAGACTTCACAGTAGTCCAGTCTTGTGAGAATCGTGGCCCGGCAATGGTTGCAGTGTTGTCTCTGGAAATGAATGGGCGTATGCTCAAGTTGGTACGAGAGTCTTTAGATTCAGGTCAGACTCTGACGATCTAACAACCAACCTTTCATTGTAAGCCTATGGCTTGCTTCCAGTTCTTAGGACAATTCTCATGGCATCCATTAAGCTCTTGGACAGCCAGGCTCGCTGGACTGTGGATTCTGTAGAATGGTTGATAAGAACTATTTTGACATAACTTAAATTCTATTCCTTAGGTTTATAATATATTGGCACACCCAGAAATCCACTCACCTATTCACTCATACACATTCTCCCATACTCAGCCCCTCCCTCACTCCCTTACTAAAACACGAATTCCCCTGCTGAGTTCCCCAATCACTCCATCTGGCCTGGAGCCCCTATTCTGTTCCTTGCTCACTACCTTGATCATTCCCTTCCTCTCTTGATCATTTCCTCTGTGTAACATTATCTTCACACTCAACCCCACTCTTTCAATCACTTCCTGGCTTTTCCCTCACTCCTTTCCTCTCTCCTCCCCACTTCCCCCCTTGTAATCCCCTCTTCACTCACTCACTCACTGTACAAGGCATTTGTGATTTTCCCAGACAATCCCCTTTTCTGGGTATTGACAGTGGAAGCTTAGTTGCCGATTTTCTTCCATAGACTTTCAATATGAGCAACAGAGAAAGGACAAGGCACTACTTTACAATATGGGCAGCGAGGCTGCCATGTGGAAATCCTGAGGTGCTTTTAAAGATTAAATCACTTTTCAGATAAATAAATAAATAAATAAATGACGCTTGAAGTAATGCATAATTATGTAGTTCATTAGCAGACCCCGTCGATTTTAGATACTGTTATACCTTTCGGTATTAATACGTGTAATTAATGCATGGAGTCGGCATCACTGAATGGTGTTATCATACTGAGGGCACCTCAGGGAATAGACCACTGCATCCCGATCCATTGGTATCACTTGTGGTGAGACCGGTGGGCTAAAACAAGCATCATCAGATTAAACAAGTTAAACACAAACTAAACTACTGTGTGACGTAGAGACACCGCAAAATGAAGACTTTATTAAGACAAAACAGGGCCCACTAGCAAGTATCATAGTCTCGCTGCCATTGTACAGACTGCTCAAGGTCCGCAGCAAAAATGTATAAGTGTATAGTGCTGTCAAAGCATTGCTGGTCATGAGTCCATACTTAAGCTGCTTAAACTCCTTCTCGGTCTCTGTGAGCCCATCACATGTATTATAGAGCTCTGTACAATTCTAACAGGCAGAGCTCATGTTTCCATGTTCCAAGTCCAAGCCATCGCTGTGCATAGTAATGTTTATTAGGTGGGCTACAAGACTATATTCCCCCCTTTCTGTCTCAAAATGCCATTTTTATCAAAGCTTCTTGAGGTATGGCAGGCAGCGCAAGATTGTGGTGTGGTCTGTGCGGAGTTCAGGTCCATTGCATTTTATCATCCATTCCTCTAGGTTCCCTCTTTCCATGCTTACTTTCCACGGTGGAGGTTATAGCTTTATCAGAGATAATTTGTGGATGCAACAGAATTGTGACTGTTTGGTGTGAAGAATTGTATCTATAAAAAATGGCATTCGTTTGATGCTTGACATTTGAAATATCTCTTCAAGCTGAAATCTGTCTTATAGTTAAACTTAATGCACTTACTTGTAATTCATGGCAGCCGGCAATACCCTTATTTGATGTTCTTATTACAGGCTATTTGTGAAATTAGTACCCCCAGTGGGACAAATCAGATTGTTACAAACAATCTGATTGGCCCTTGCTTGGACCTTACCAGCCTGACAATGCTCTAGTTGCTGCAACGTCCCTCTGTGTTCCTTCCACGAGTGGCCGCCAAGGAGAGCGAGAAGGGACTACATCTAGTCCCTTCTCCCATTCCATGGCAGCCATTTTCTTTGTTTTCTTGTTTTCCTATTTTTTAATAGCCACCATGGAAAGGGAGAAGGGACTACATATGTCATGTAGTCCCTCCTCCCTTTCCATGCTGGCCATCTTTTTGTTTACTTTTTAAAAACTTGTTTCAGTGGCCGCCATAGAAAGGGAGAACAGACTTCATATCCAGTTCCATGGTGGCGATGTACATTTTTTCTTTTTCTTTTTTCGGTTGCTAAACGCCAGAGCGTCTCGCAACTAAATAAAGACACTATTAGTACCGTGGTCCAATGGGCTGGAGTGCTAATAGCAATAAGTCCCAAGCCGGTGGGGTGGTATTACTGGGTCAGGTATTCCTGTGGTACTTTACAGGCATTAGCTGCTAAGAAACTATTCATAGTAATACGTTTATTTTGGACACCGCTGAGTTCAACAGATGGGAACAGAACTACTACTTTAAAGCAGAACATATTTTTTGATGGATTTTAGTATAATGATTAAACTATTTTTCTGCAACTTTTTGGAAGCTGCATATTCTTTTTTTTTTTTATAGCCAAACCAATTTTACACTGACAATATGTATGAACAACTGGAAGAGCTCATACATTAGATTAGGCAAGAGGCTAGGCATCAAAAAAGCATAAGAAAGGATTTCAGTGTTTGGCCATGTATTATGAGAAATACAATACACCCTACTGTACGTAAATCACCTTGGAGTTCCGTGACCTTTGGCATCGTCCTCTCTTTGGTCATGGAACTCCTCTGTGACTTGCAATACCCGTATAGCTTATGGTAGGGGGTACTTTATGAGAACACAAAAGAGAGAGGGAAAACCACCTACTTCATGAATGCCCCTGCAACGGTACTAACTGTCCCTGCGCGTGTCCAAGAGTGGGGGTATACATGGCTTTTTATACATGTATATCTCCCTGGGCAGAGGTGAGGCGCCGACGCTCCATGGAAGGGCAGGGAGGAGAGCTTCCCTGTTCTGATCTTACTTCATCCAGTATTTGTTTAGGCCTTGGATATGTACAAAGGCACCTAAACAAATATATATTATTTTGTACTAGAAATGGTGGTTCAAGCTTAGTTTTCTAGAGCTATCTTTTACCCGCTTGTTACCCACGAAAATGTTAAAACAAAGGAGTGAGTTGAGCGACCACGTGACCGCTTATACCCGCTCCCGAGTATTAAAACAAGAAATGGCAAGGAATAGTATTTTCCCACCAGTGAGGGATCCAGCCCGCTTAGCATAAAACCAAAGAGCATTTTTTGGCAATATAAGAATGACCTCAGATGTGTACTTGTGAAAAATGTGTCTGTGGTCGGTAATGCTTGAATCGGTAAGTACATAATGCACACCGGGCTTGGCGGGAATGGCACCTTTCACATGTTGGTAACATTGGCCCATTTATACTGATGCAGACAGCTTCAAGCCTCCAGGGTGAGGATGAAGTGGCTGCACTGTGTGTTACTCCACTGGGCTCCATGAGCCAGGGTGTGCGGAATTTTAGCAGGGGCTCAGGGCCATGCTGGCTCTGCACATGCCTAGTCCCCGCTCTGTAGACATCTTACGAGAATTATACATACGGGGTATTCACTTGACCTCAGCATTGCTTGGACTGAACTGAAGCAAATACCAAACAGTGACAGATGACCTTGTTCCATGGAGCTCCTAGTACTAGTGTGGGATAAACTCTTCTCACGTAGTGGGGTGGGCACATGGTGAGTAAAGAACTGTGCCATTCAGAGGCTCAGGAGAAGTGCTCTTGCCTTTATAACGTAAGTGCATAATGATAAACAGGGGATGTTTCATCCCTCAGCAATGGTATACTTGTAATCACGTTTGTACTGGGTCGACCCAAGAAATGTAAATGTCCAGCTGTGCATCAGTCCCTCGCCCCCCCCCCGTGTGCCATACAATGCAAATGAGAGCAATGCTTTCCCATATATCTTGCCCTAGGCTATACAGCACTGCACTTTGTGTTCGAAGTTTTGAGGTGTACTCTTGATAGAAAAAAGCAAAACAATGAAATCTGATCAAATGAATAAAGTATAACCATGCGGAAACTATTGTAAACTATATGGGTAGCGCTTACATTTGGCGTGTGTGTTAGTGCGCATGCCGCATGAGCGCAAGCGCATCGGCCATGAAAGTTATCAGACCAAGTGTGGAACATACTGAGGTCCTTTGCCCGTCACTGAGTTATGCCCATTGACTGTTAACACACGGCTTGACTGCATAAGTCAAAAAAGGGGCTAAAACCGGCGGATCTAGATGGAAGCATCCCTGTCAAAGCCAACAGAGAAGGGGTTCATGCCTCAGTGTCAGCTGAGGTATCGAGAACCTGCGCATGCCAACCATGGAAACCCGGCCAGAGTAGCTGCCCTTTGTCACCAAGTGACTCATCAAGAAATGAGCACAAGCTGTGCAAACCACATATTCAGCTGTTTGCATGGCAGGGTGTTTTCTTTGATATTAAAAAGAGGGTGCAAGGCCCCATCGGTAATACAGAGTGCGCGCATGACTGCTATCTTTGCAGGCGCGTAGCCTGGAGATGTGCCCTATGCTACTGAGGTGATCTCATCGCCTGTATGCTTAGTTTCAATGACCAAACCATGCTCACAGGAAAGCATGGTGGGGGTGTGTGTACCACCAGAAAGTTGGCATAGACCAATTGTGCACCCTCTACAGTGCCCTTTTGAAGGGGAACAGGTGGATCCCCCACATCACCCAGAAGAATATAGATTCAGCTCCCCATAGAAGGTTCTAGACTCTTCCAAAAGAGCCCTTGGCCCTCATTCTTAGTGTGCCGGTCCGGTAACAACGCTGCCGGTAAATTTACCTGTACCGTTGTTACCGGACCCGCACACTACGGGTCTGCTTGCCTGAGTTACTGTGCCCGGCAGGTCATTCCCTGCCGTGCACAGCGACCGCAGTAAGCAGACCTGCACAGAAGCGCCGGCACCGTTCATAACGGTGCTGGCGCTTCCTTGTTCCCCATTCCCATTGAGTCCTATGGGAATCAATGGGAATGGGGAATTCAATTTTTCCGGCACCTGAAATCCCGGACCGGAGGGGTTAGAAACCCCCTGCTGCTACCGGCAAGCCAGGCGCCGGAAAAATGTGCAAGTCCGGTGGCAGCCTGACGGTTTTACCTGCACGGCTGCTGCAGGACTTAGAATGAGCCCCCTTGTCTGTGAGATTTGGGCATTGGGTTCTGTTGTGTAGGCTGCGCTACATGAAACCTGCTGCTGCACCGCTTACAAGGATTGCATGTGCGTCCATGGGTGATTTTTCTTTTGGCTAATAGGACACAAAGGGCCTAATTCATTGAACATTTTGCACAAAGCAACATGACTTTGCACTGCAAAAGTACTCTTTGCACCACGCTAAATGGGCTTAATTAACAAAAAAAGCACTACGTTTGCGCAGACTTAATTCATGGAACGTTTAGCACGGTGCAAAGCGACTTTGCACTGCCAACAAACCTGCTGAACTGGGCCTAACTCACAGAGCGGTGGAAAGTGTCTTTTTGCCGTGCGAAGTCGCTTTGCTCCACGCTAAGCGTTGTGGGAATTAGGCCCTAAGTCTCGGCTGCTCCTGGCATAGCCTGCCTGTACTGAGTCGGTGCAGTGTTTTATCAGGAGATTGCTGGCTACCGGGGGCCAGCTTCCAGGGCCTTCGGGGCTGAGGAGGATAAACACTCACCAGAAGCAGTGCAATGATTCCCCTGCGCTAGACATACATGTATAATACTCCATTTATTCATGGATGTATTGATGACGAAATCCTGTGGGCATTCATGATACAGTAGATCTCTAAAGCGTTTGCTACCGCTTTAACCAATCTTTGGTAAAAATGCTTTGTTCTCCAATGTGGTTCAGTAACTGACTTCCATATTATGACCACTAATCGTAGTAATAAAAAAATAATATAAAATGATGATAATAAAAACCCTAATGCAATAACCAATGGAGTAATGGCTCAAAATTGTTTAGCTCAAATATTGTGCCAGTAGACCTTACCCATGATGGGGCAGCATTTTGGAAGTGTATCAAACTGTGATTTAATATAAAACTCTGCATGGCATTGCAATACAAGGAGCACAATAAAACAATAATTCAAAAAATAAGGGCAATATTGTTACTGAATAAAAACAATAATACCCATAAATATAGGAAGTCAACAGTAGCCTCCCAATTGTGTATCTTCTTTGGTTGTCCATGAAATAACCGACAATTAAAAAAAACGAAAGAAGAAATTACCAAATTGTTTTGGTCGAAAAACGAAAGTTACTTTAGCTTTTTGCAATTTTTTTTATAATTGGGGGAGACTCCTGCATGCCTCCCTCGCCCACGTTACCTTAACTAATATCCCTACCCCACCACCCACCTATTAATTACTTTAAATATAAAAAAATCCCTACCAAATTAGATTTAAAAAACCCGTTAATTTCTACCTAATTTTCTTTGCATTTGGTCATTTCTACGGATACCATCTTCTTTAGCAGCTACTAATCACCAAAGGGGTAAACTAAAGTATGGACCGAGTCCAGGATTTAAAACCACAGATCATTGGATCAGCATTGTCTTACATTTTGTGTGGGGCAGTGCATAGAAAAAAAGATTAATTCACCAGCTCACCTGCGTGTTCCCTTGCGCTGATTCACGTAAGTGAACCTGCATGTGCTGTGAAGCACTTCATCCCAGGAATGTGGGCAGTGGTCATATTGGGGGAATTACTGGTGCAGTTTAAAGCACTTCCCTGATTCACACAGAGAAGTGGGTGAACTATGGAAAACCTTGTTTTTTAAAAAAAAAAAACTAGCAGTATGTTTCTATCCTAAATAGAAATGCTCGTGCTTGACATAAGTATTTCCCTTTTCGTTTACATTTCCACCTCACAAACAGAGGTGATAATATAAAAGCTGGATGCAGTGGTGGTGGCTTTAAGGTCTGTCACTGTAAATGTGCATACCAATACTACATGAGTAGGGGCTGAGCCCAGCACCCACAAACATGAGGTCAGTCAAACGATGACTGCTTATACCGCCAATACTATATGAGTAGGGACTAAACCCAGCACACACCAACATGGGCTCAGTTAAACGACTTTAAACTTACACCCAAGGAGCATACAGACTTGTTTAGGCTGGGAGGAGCAGCGTGCAGGCCCCTTGCACCCTCAGCCAGACCCTGCTACATATTGCAGGACCCTTTTGGGAATCCAGGATTTGCATTTGAGAGCTTCAAGTTCAGACTTGGAACGAGAAACGTTCCCTCCCGTTAGACATGTCAGTTGTTAGGGACTTGCTCCCAAGTGTTACACTTTGGGCCCAATTCATGGAATTATTTGCATGGAAAATAGGGAACTTGCACGCCAAACTGCATGCGTAATCCCGTTTGTTGATTCGTAGAATCGAATGTGTTGAATTTTTTGTGGACTTGCGTGGATTTTGTGTCGGCCTGGCATGCCCCTGCGAGCAACCAAGTGCCTTGCGTGAGACACAATGCATAGTGTGGCCGTGGCTTGCTCACAGGACGGCGAAGAGGGAAGAACATGCAAACAAGGGGGCGTTACGTGAGATGGCCTGCAGGGAATCCATTGCCCCCCCACTATTGCACAGAACAATACGACATTCATGAATCCGAGCGTGCAACCTCCAGGCAGAGAAATGGCCATGCAAGGCCCTCATACTATCCGCCAGCTGAAGGCAGGCTACAGACACTTGCGCAAAGAATTCACCACGCAGAGGTAAGATCGGGTGTCGGATGTAGGGGTGCGTGCGTGCAGCCGGTTTTCCAATCTAACGTAGGGGTGCTCGTATGCAGCGCAGCAGGGTGCAGGAATGGTTTACGGGGGTTAGAATGCAGATTTTCTGAGTTTTACCAGAGTAACGATAAAATGTACGCAAGTTGTCGGGGTGCCGGTCACTGTTACAGGGGCCCCCGAGATGCAGGTGTACTTGCGGGGGACCCCGTGCACTATTTTGAGGGTGCATGTATTTGCATCCGGGGGGGCACCCAAAGGTGGCTGTTTGGGGCTGTTTTCGATTTGCATGGGGGCTTGCCAGGGCGTTCCGTCTGCGCCTTGCGCATACGGTTAATTTGCGCAAACAATTCCATGAATACGTGAAATGCGCATAAAAACGGGGACGTTCTTGGCCCGCGGACGTCGCAGGATTGCTGTGCACTTTTCCATGAATGGGGCCCTTTAACACATAGCATGTTTAATGGCTGGTCGAATACATCTGATGTCATGTAGAGCATTACTTTTCTGACAGTGTAAGCACATGGCACAGCCGCCTGGTCTCATGCCAGGCTATATGAGTAAATAAATGCCTAATCACTCACAATGCACTACCAACTCCACCGACGTTTGGTCCTCGCCAACAATGTTCTCTGCCACACACGCAATCCGCTTTGTGTTGTCCTGAGATGTGATGTTCTTCAGCTTCAGAGAGGCAGGGCGCCTGTTTGTTTCAATCTGCGGAGCACAAAAAGGACATGAAACTTTGCATTGCTATATAAACGTAACGAGTTTGCAAAGCTGTAAAATGAAGATCAGAATAAGAAGAGCAGTGCTGCCACTCGCCACATCATGTCAAGGTTGCAGTGGGGCAAAAGGGCATATCAGTTTTATCATTTTTCTGCTGTTTCCTGCACTCATTCCATATCAGATTAAGGTTTGCTCACCGAGGCAAACAAAGCAAAAGCAGAAGGATGATGCGGTGAGATCTTTACAAAACAATATAAGACTGCGCCCACTCATTACCATTCATTAGCAGTCACTGAGCCTGTGCAACTGAGTTTCAACAAAGCGTACTTAATAGTTAAATAAACTCTTAAAAATTGGAAAAAATAATTTGTCAGTATTTTTGCAGCATACATAATAGGAACTGGGGCAGGCAGCCTCCTGCTCAAACTTCAGCTTTCACATTATAGAAGTGGTACAAATATTATTTTGCATCCCTAAATCATAAACACAGGAAACGTAATGCAAATTAAATTAGCTCCACATCCTTTTAGGCAAGCGGCAACATTTTTCAAATTGTATTTGCTCAATTTCTTTGCAACAGAGGAGAACATTCCATTGGATGAACCCTGGTTTGCTGTTTCATCCGCACCTTCCCATGGCCGCTGCTGAACGTGTGCCTCAGTGGGGCCACAATTCCAAAGTCTTCCATTCGCCCTCTTGCATCTGCTTGCTTCTCCTAAGGTGGTCATTTTCTATTTTCTGTGTTTGTGATTCCATTCACCCTCCTGCATCTGCTCGCTTCTCCTAGGTGGTCATATTCTGTTTTGTGTGTTTGTGGTTGTGAGGAATTCGACCATCTGTACGGGGAGAATGCGCTCGCCTGGGATTTTTGATTGTCTGATAAATGAAAATGAATGATGGGAGATCAACCTCTGAGAAATGTATGAGGCCATTCTGCACACATTTCATATGCTTCCCTCACGAAACGCATAGTCACATGTGCTCCGGGAAGACTACAGCTGGAGTGTGACAGCCACAGGTACATCAAAGCATCTCAAGAAGGGGGAGGCACACCTTCCTCCAGCCATAGGCAGCCTAATTTAAATATCAACGGTTCCATGGATTTGTCTTCCTTTTGTAGTAGTTCGGCTAGTGGCTGTGCATACTAATGAGAGATAATTGAGGCAAGCCTAGAAGAGAGGCTTGGTTGCCAAACAGACAACAGGAAGGCAGGGCTAACAGACTTTGGTGTGCAATGTGTCACCTTGAAGCTAGCTTGCAGCTCTCTGTATGAAAGGCAGTGAATGGCATATCTGGGACCAGCAGTTACCGCAGGTGTCCCTGAGGAGCAGACCCTTTTCAGAGGGACGAAGGATGTGATATAGGGGAGACAGGAAGTCTGCTCCCATCACAAACTTCAAGGGATACCTGCACTTTAATCAAGAGTAGCAGAGGGCTCAGTTAACCAGAGAGACATTTTGATCTACAACAGACAGGAAGATGGGTGGGACTTAGGTATGTTTTGTCACCCCTAGTCTGTCCTGTTGCAGAGCACTCTGGTCCTGACCTCAAGCATAACATAAGATTGTTGGTGGGGACCCAGAATGGATTCATTAAGGTGGGCTTAACCTGCACCAATCACTGGGGACCATTTGGCTTCGAAGAGGGCTGAACCCCTCACTTGACAGATCAAACCTGATCACTTTGAAAGAAGTAAAAAGAAGGACTCATTTGGACCTGGGCAGAAGGTACAGTCTACCTTACTTATTCCGCCAATGAAGGAAGGCCAGGTGTTCCAAGATGGAGGCAAGATCCCTCCCCTAAACATCTCCCAGGGAACAGAGGGAGATACCGGACTCAGGGGGCACGTCCAGCAACTCCAGAACCGGTACCCAGCCAGCACACAGTGTGCCCTTCGAGGTTCTGCCAGCAGGCTTCCTAGGTGGGAAGTGCTGGAAAGTATCTGAACTAAGGACAAGACTGTTGCCTGCAAACACTCTCCGGAGCTTTGGGCCATCCACCTTAAAAGGATGACACGAACCCTGTGAAGAAGCTAGGAGGAATGCCAAACAAGCATCATCCAGGGTCCCTCTTTTAAGGAAATTTTCAAGACAGTCGAGTCCTCGAACCGCATCCAGCTGCACCGCTGACTGTTCTGATGCCGGAGTCACCAGAGCCGTCCGAGACACCTCGACCAGCATTCCAGATCCTCCAACCAGCAGAGAGACAACGATTCTTGGCCCTGAGTCACCACGCTGGCCAGCTTGCAGAAGTCCATCCAGCCTCACTTGATGAACTGCCTGCCGCCTAATACCGCAATGTGTCTCCAGCCATTAACTCTGTCTCAAGGGCTGCGAAGTGCCCTGGAACCGCCTCAGCGCTGTTGAGCACCAGGAACTTCTTCAGCACCAGGTACATTGTGGTTCTGCCCCCCTGGTCCTTCTCCAAAGGCCTCTTGAGACAGTTACAACCCTTTGCCCCCTTGGTGCTGGAACCAAATAACCTTGAACAGTAAGAATGATTACTTTACCAACTAGCCTGCTGTCAGTCCAGAGTGTATCCCTTTACTTCCTGAAACCGTCTGTCCTCTGTGTTACTTTACAGGGTGGGTTGTATTTTGTAGTGTTAGAACTGTCTGTTGTAGTAATAATAAAGTTGATATTTTTATACAACATTGACTGGACAGTCCATTCTATCATTGGGTAATAATTGTATTTTCACTGTGTTGAAACTAACCAACGATCCATGACCTTGCGGAGATAAGCCTGCAGTTCCGTCCATGTTACCAAAATTGGACAAGGAGGTGGTATTATAATTCACTTGTATTCCAATCTGTGCTGATCCCTTCTGGTGTACTAGAGGTGTGGGGTTGATTGATGATTTAGAAACTGATATTCATCCCTGGACCACTGGTGCTTCGGGAATTTGATTTGTCACAGTGGTTCCATTCATCCTCCTGTATCTGCTTGCTTTTCCTAAAGTGGTCATATTCTGTTTTGTGTGTTTGTGATTCCATTCGCCCTCCTGCATTGGCCCCCTTCTGCCAAGGTGGTCATTTTTTGTTTTGTGTGTTTGTGATTCCATTCGCCCTCCTGCATCTGCTTGCTTCTCCTAAGGTGGTTATGTTCTGTTTTATGTGTTTGTGATTCCACTCGCCCTCCTGCATCTGCTCGCTTCTCTTAAGTGGGTCATATTCTGTTTTGTATTTGTGCGTTACATTCCCTTTCCTGCTTCTCAGGGATCATGATCTCAAATGCAGGAGGCCTGGAGTCAATTGCATTGGACCACGGCCAGAATGTTGGTCTCTACCAATGATCTCTATTGACACGCCTCTCACACAGGGAAGGCCAGACCTCCACATATTCCAAATCTCTGGCAAAGCAGACTCATCTCTTGATCCTTCCGAGGTCGTTAACTGAGTACCTTTAAATTGGTTGGTAAAGGAGCCCTTATGTCAGTGCTTAGGAGTGGGAGGCGTTCTACATGAGGCACTATAGAGCAACCTTATGCTATTATTATGCTTTTCTGAAAGGAAGTTATTTAATAAAAGGTTCCAGAACAAAAAGTGGGGATGGTTACATTATGTATTAAAACCCGTCCAGGCACCTAATGAGTTGGAAATTCCAAACAAGTTTTGGAAAAAAAGACATTGGGCCTCATTCCGAGTAGGGTGGTAAGGGTTAACGTCACCGGTAACGAGACCGGTGCCGTTAAATCCTTATCGCCCTACTACGAGTTCCCTTTGCGGGTCCTTCCTTAACGCCTGCTTTTAGCAGGCGTTAAGGATGGGACCCGCAAAAGGACTCCGGGGTCAATAATGGTACCGTAATTTACGGTACCGTTATTGCCGCCTTCCCATTGAGCCCTATGGGGGCTCACATGGGAATGGGGAATGGCCCTGGTGAATGGGGAATTACCGGTCCCTTCGACGTCGGAATGGATCGGTAATTACTCCATTCACCAGGCTGGAGTTTGGACGAGTTCGGAGGCAGCCATGCCGCAAATAGCGGCGTGGTTACCTCCGATCTCGGAATCAGGCCATTATTACCACAGTAGCAGGTTTACAAACCTGCAATGCTTCATTAAAGCATGCTGAAAGAGGGCCAAGAACAAAGAGGGAATGGCCACAGGGATTAGTGTGGCCACGGGCAGCCAATGGGTGGGCAAACAACACCGACAAGCTGTGTGCCGCTCCTCATGTGCCTTTTCTCCATATCTGTACTCTAATGCAATATATTCGGCTTATCGACACCTAATAGCCCAAAATAAAAAAATGACACATTGGGCCTCATTACAAGTTTGCTGGTCTGGTAGTAACAGCCCCAGTAAGCTACCACCGCCATTACTACCGGACCGGCAAACTACGAGTTCTGCTCGTGGGTGCCTTTTCGCCCGCCAGGTCTGACCTGGCGGGCGTACCAGCACCCACGAGCAGAACATGTCGGATGCACTGGCACCATTCACGAATGGTGCCGGTGCATCTGTCCTCCCTGTTCCCATTGAGCCCTATGGGGCTCAAATGGGAATGCAGAGTAATTATTACTGGCACCCTGCAATGGGGATGTACCGGGTCCGCCGGGGCTGGAATGCCCCAATGCATCCCCATTGCCGGTTGCCGGTATAAAACGACTCCGGCGGCAGCCGTGACAGTAATTACTGGCACGGCTACCACCGTAGTCGTAATGAGGCCCATTGACTGGAAATTGTCAAAGACTGGCTTGGTTGACCACAAGACCTGGACATCTATTATAATGTCCTTCTTAGATCATGCACAAATATAAATATATATATATATTACACGGCCTGCGGTAGCGGCGGTGTAATTATGGTTAAGTTGCTAAACTCATAGGAAGAGCCCTTTTTCGGCAGCTTATAACTTTGCTCCACCTGGACGATTCCTATATATATATATATGTATGTCTATATATATATACATATATACATATATATATATATGTGCATGAGTGATTGTCTTGTGACTGGATGTTACATGCCTGCTGAGCCTTTGGGATGGCTGAGCTACTTACAAATATTGCTTGCGTGCGAAACTGACCTATTTTCATTAAACAAACAAATTGACTGAATCTGATACTTACCACAGTTTTGGAAATGATGTGAGATATTGACCACGATACGTTTGGAAGTGGAAATCCGGATGTGTCGCAGTATAGGGTCGCTTCACTTCCTTCCATCACTGTGAGGTTGCCAGTGCTCAAGTTTGCTGTTGGTGAGCCTGCGAGTAAAAACAATGCAATTTTGAATGTGTGCCAGCCAGCTAAGAATTCTGGGCTCATTTACATACGTAGATCCGATTGGATATATGAACAGCTGAAAGATTGATACAGTGCTTCATGCATAAATAGCAGGTGTGAGGTCCCTCAATCAACTACTCTTCTCACAATGAGGGCACCTGCAAGTAATTTCCCAAAATTGCAACAAAATGTTGGACTGGAAAAAAGAAATTACAGGCAAAATCAGTTCCATGTATGATGCATTTGAATACAAGGTAACACTTCAAAATTGTGGGCAATCACCTAACAAAAACGCCACCACGTGCAGGTGTGAAAAACACCCTATGAAACTATCTGCAAACATCATTTATGGAAATATCACATAACCCATTAACCAGTCTTCCGCACTCAACGCTGAAAACTAGTCAGTGGGATTCTGGGGGGCAGCACGTGGTAGAGGGGGAGAACAGATGCAATCAGGTATACAAAAACAGAACCCGACCAGAGCGCCACTTACATCCAAGACACACCATATCATTTCACAACTCTTTGGGTCTGATTTGCAAAGCGTTTTTCAATGGGATTGCGGTCCACAGGCTGTTCTATTATGTCCCTACATTCATCCATGAATTAGTGATCTACGTGATGATATAGCTCCCAGACACCTGTGAATCGCGTCCACTCACTTTGATCGAGGAGCCCGACAGGCGACGGCTGCCTCTCGCGGTGAAACACGCACTTGCGCATTTGACGCAGCACACGCTCGCATCTGTTATGTAAGTTCAAAATATGTATTTGTATTTTGTATTTATTTTATTTATATAGCACAAAACCAGGCCCAAGGGTAACCGGGCACATATCTTAATAGAGCGTTACAGCAATGACATATGATCACAGTAGACATAACAATTGTGACAGAGTTACAGAAGATGTTACATATTTCTAATCTTACGTTTTCTAATATGTGATTTCTTCCCATTTAAATTTTCTTTTTTCACGTTCCAATGAACTATTAGTTTATCAGGAGGAACACATATAGTCATGTGAAAAGTACAGGTAATGCTTTAATCCACATTCCTGTGATCCAATAATTTTTCATGATCCATGTGTCATAGGATCATTAATATCTGACAGCTCCAGGCTAAAGCTGCAAATCAGAAGTTTTGAGTTTTTTTTTCAAAAAACGTACTCAATTGAGAAGATTTGAATGACTTGTGTGGTGCCCACCCCTGCCCCTCTTCCATATCCTTAACAAGCATGGCAATAACTGGGGAGGGGCGGGGCTATCACATGATATTCCCCAATACACCTGGGATTTGGCCACGTCCCCACACTACCCTCCTACTGCCTCTGTAGTGGCCCTCTAGGGACCCTGAAAACTGAAAAAGCAACAGCTCTTACTTTACGGTGAGGTTTTTTTCGTCAAGGAGCTGCATTTGGTTACGGGTGCGTGTCCTTTAGCACGAGCCCGTAGTCCAGCCTGAAGCCAGATTTGAATCCAAGTTCCCTTGCGTGTTAAGCGCTCCCTGTCACTCTCCATCTCTGCGCCTGAGTAAGAGCCTTATTCATCGTAATTCCTAATGCAATCACATGGAAGCCAATTCAATAACCCAAGAAACAATCTGCACTTGAAATATCGCTCTGAGTTTAATTAGCTCAATAAAAATGAATTGAGAGGCATTAATAGCAAAGGCAGGGCAAATCATTGCCCAGGCTCTGCTCAGTTGCCTAATATGATTTGGAAGTAGGGGATAAATGTGCGCGTCGTGCTTCTAGTGTTTTAAGCGCAGCTGTAATGTGATTCTGATTATCGCTATGCTATATTTCTCCTGCTGCATTCGCAGCCTGAACGTCTGTGCAACAGAGGTACCACCAGGCAATTCCCTTCCCGACAGTGGGAACCTGTCTACCACGGTAACAGGCCGTGACCGAGCTGCCGGCAACTGGCAATTCCCTCCTGGAAGTGGGAACTTGTCTATCACGGTAACAGGCTGCGACCAAGCTGCAGGCACCTGGCAATTCCCCTTCCAGCAGTGGGACCCTGTCTACCACGGTAACAGGCCGTGAGCGAGCTGCCGGCACCTGGCAATTCCCTCCTGGCAGTGGGAACCTGTCTACCACGGTAACAGGCCGTGACCAAGCTGCCGGCACATGGCAATTCCCTCCTGGCAGTGGGAACCTGTCTACCACAGTAACAGGCCGTGACTGAGCTGCCGGCACCTTGCAGTTCCCCCTGGCAGTGGGAACCTGTCTACCATGGTAACAGGCCGTGACCAAGCTGCCGGCACATGGCAATTCCCTCCTAGCAGTGGGAACCTGTCTACCACAGTAACAGGCCGTGCCCGAGCTGTCGGCACCTGACAATTCCCTCCTGGCAGTGGGAAACTGTCTACCACGGTAACAGGCCGTGACCAAGCTGCCGGCACATGGCAATTCCCTCCTGGCAGTGGGAACCTGTCTACCACAGTAACAGGCCGGAACCGAGCTGCCGGCCCCTTGCAGTTCCCCCTGGCAGTGGGAAACTGCCTGCCAACGCAGCTTTTGGCACCATTGGCACCATACTGTTCCCCTCCGGACAGTGAGACACTGTCTGCCACAGTAACAGGTGGTGAGGCCTACCCTCACCACCTTCCGCAAAACTCTGAAAACTTTCCTCTTCACAAAAGGCCTGACACATCAGCACGAATACTTATCATATATGTTGTAATATACGACCAAATGCAATATCTGTAACAACAGTATGATGTCTTGTAGTATTCATAATGTGTCCACAATCGCTATCATGCCTGTACCATGTAACTAAGTTATTGCAAGTAACAGCGCCTCAATGCCCCTGGGCTGCTTGCGCGCTATGTAAATATAAATAAATAAATAAATGACACTGTCAAGCCTCTGGCACAGGGCCGGCCTAAGGGCAGGGCCGCCCGGGTGACTGCCCAGGGCGCCCTGCCATTAGCCCCCGCCATGCCAGCTCGGGGGAGTCTTTCAAGGTCTCTGCCAGGCTGGCGTGGTGGGAGAAGGCACGGCAGGCGCCCTAATCAAATTAAATATATATGCCACGCTCATAGGGGACATTTGGTGCCCCTCCATCACCCCCCAATGCCCCACATGACCAGGGCCACGCTGGGGGAGGAGGTGGGGTGCCAAATGGTTGTTTTGCTGCCCGGGGCGCTGACGCCACTAAGGCTGGCCCTGCTCTGGCACCTGGCAATTCCCTTCTGGCAGTGGGAAACTGCATGCTACCTGAGCCTCTGGCACCATAATGTTCCCCTCCTGACAGTGAGACCCTGTCTGCCACAGTGACAGGCCATGATACTGCCCAGCCTCTGGCACCTGGCAATTCCCCTCCTGACAGTGGGAAGCGTTCTGCCACGATAACAGGCCACGAAACTGTCAAGCCTCTGGCACAGGGCCGGCCTTAGGGCATGGCCACCCGGGCTGCTACCCGGGGCGCCATGCCATCAGCCCCCCACCATGCCAGCTTCGAGGAGTATTTCATGGTCTCCGCCAAGCTGGCGTGGTGGGAGAAGGCTCCAGGGAGCGGGACACATTTAATAACAATAGGGCAAATTTGGTGCTCTTCCCTCACCCACCTCCCCATGCCCCACATGACCTGGGGAACACGGGGGGAGACGGTGGGTGCCACATTTTAGTTTTGCTGCCCGGGACACTGACACCACTAAGGCCGGCCCTACTCTGACTCTTGGCAATTCCCCTCCTGACGGTGCGACGCTGTCTACCACGGTAACAAGGCATGATACTGCCGAACCTCTGGCACCAGACTATTACCCTGCTGACAGTGGGAAGCTGTCTGCTACAGTAACAGGCCATGACAATGCCGAGCTTCTGGTCATAACAGCAAAGAGTCCCTGGCACCAGAAAATCCTCCTGAAGGCCGCAGGAAACTGTCCACCACAATATCAACATATAACTCCAAGCAGACACTGACGCCAGTCAATTTACAGCATGGTAGCAGGCAAGTCGCCTCCTGACAGAAGGAAACCCTACACTGAAGCAAGTAGTCTCATCACCACGGGGCCTACACTGCTAGGCCATTCAACTCCTTGTTAACGGGAAGATATCTGCCACGATAACAGGTCATAACAGCATAGAGCACCAGCCAATTCACCTGCTGGCAATGGAAAGGCATCCACCAAGGTAACCTGTCTTAACCCTACATAACCCCGGCACCAGATAATTCACCACCTGGCAACAGGCAGCCATTCACCCAGGTTCACAAGCCATGGCACCATAGGGCCTCTGGCACCAAGCAATTCACCTCATGGAACAGGAAGTAGTCCACCCAGGTACCCGGCCGGGGAATATTGGGCGCGCAGCTTTCTTGAACACACGTCTATTGGTAAGGCTAGCATGAGACTCTGGAGTTAAACAATTCTTAAGTGGACAAACTTCCTGTGCCAGAAAATAGTGAGGATGGGTCCAAAATGTTAGCTCACGAGTCAATATTTTGACAATCCGCTTACAACAGAAAAATTGAAGAAAATGGCAGTGAGTACAGAAGGTTTTTTCAAGCAAGCCTTTAGCCATAAAAGCATCATTCCACCCACCCCTGCTTTTCTGCCTGCACAGTTGAGATCTTACCTCCCACTTTCTACGCACCCCTTCCACCACATCAATCCCATGGTGATATCACCTCCCATTGAGCAAAATGGCAATCAGGGCCCCATCACCCACCATGCTTTTTGATTGGTTGGGTAGTGTCTGCTTTCCAGCCATTCGGGTTGACTGAACTTTTCTCCCCACCCTCTGATTGACTGGAATGAATAGCCCACCAGCCAATCCACGCATTCCCTGCCTCTGCACTGTTGGTGGCTCAATCTAGTCGATTTCCTAGAATTTCATTCCATCAATATCCAGAGGGATCTACGCCTTTTCTGCCTTTGGCACAAACGTTTCCTTCTCTCATTAGTTCTGGCAGTGCCACTCACCGACTTGGTTTAATTGCTCTCTTGAGAGAGTTGTGTTGCCTGAGGAATTGGGAAGTGCGTATGCAGTCCTACCGCACATAAACTGACGGAGGTAGGAGGCGGTCAGTCCTAGACCTGCAAAATGCTTCCCTGAGTCCTACTTAAATTGTAAAAAGGATTAATTAATCTTTTATAACTCACTTAATACCGGTGACCAGTCTCTATGTGTGACGGGGATTTGAGCCTGTGTCGCTCTGTGTTGTCTTGCTTTCAAGACAATCCCGTTGCCCCTGAACATTCCTCCCACAAGTACACCAGACAGTATGGTGTAACTGGTTTGGAAGTATTTCTACCTACCAGGTGGTGCTGAGTGCGAGCTGGAGAAGTATCCCCCCTCTCTACTAGCCAAGGCTCGAACAGAGAAACCTGTGGTCCCTCTTACATGTCCCGCGTTATGAGCAAAACAAGTTGCTTTTATTCCTCCACCTCTCCTGGGAAGTTGGTCTACTTGCTTGCGGTTTCTGGTGTGCCTTCCTACGTTCAGTCTTACATTGTAACGTTTAGTTCTAGCAGCTTGCATCCAGCATTTTCTAAAGGCTTTCTGTATAACTTTTTCAGTCCAATCGTCATAGGACGTGCGCTTTAAGCTAAACACTAGTTTGGTAACCAATCCACACACTGCATCTAACCAGTTGTTATCATGCGGGCGACGTGGAGTTCAGAACTGACGACACTGCTCCGGACAGTACGTCACCAATGATGGGTTAGTTGGTAATGCACGCGTTCCTTTTATGTTGCTAGTACCCCTTCATATAAACCCCATTTGACTCTGTTTGTTTTATTATCAGGGAATCTGGGCAACCTTTGTTGCCTGTTACGCTCCTCATTCACAAACCTTCTTCGTATCGCCCAATGGGCAGCTACGTCAGTAACGCGATGTCGCGCCTCCTGCCTATCACCCAAGAGCACAACGCTTTTTTACAGCTTTCCCAGAAACAGGGTGCGTGTCCACCATTTGCCCCTAAAGGATCGGGGGAACCCTCTGGGACTCATGTCAGGAACGGAGCACTCGCCTGCAGGGATACTGAATAACTGTGGGACAGTTCCCTGGGTCTGACTGCAACATTGTCGCTATTACACAAGTAATGCACTCGTGAGCCACCAGGCAAGTGGCAAGCCCAGTTCTCTGTGTAAAGGTTACGTTCACATCTAGCCAGAGCCGGATGAGAAACCATTGGAAGTTGAAGTGTAGTGTGTAACACACTAGGAAGCCATACCAACACTTGCCCTGTTTCCCAGGGCTTCATTTGTAAAGCAACACGTGCCAGATCCTAACTACTTTCTAGCAGGCTTGTGGCCCGCCACTGTAAACACCACACACAGCTGCTCCCTACAGTGTCCACACATTTGGGGCTACAGCTGCAACTCCCACAGGCTCATTAAGGGTGATAGAAGAACGGAGTCTGGCATGTGTGCAGTTTACAGATACCAATTGACAGAACGTGACATACTAGCTGTGTCTTGAACTAAGATACATGTTTAAGTGTTTCTTTAAACTGAAACATCATTGTTACCACTATCGGTGGCAGGTGGAACATTATGCCTTTTAATAGCCCCTCCGCTTGTGCTGCCCTGTCTCCACCCCGACCAGCTGAAGCCATAGCACTGTTAGTTATGTTTTCCACACGGACTGCTGGAGACAAATCATATATTTCGGCACCACTTGACTAGATGTGTGGTATGTGCAGCAGCGTGCTGGATCAGCTTCGCAAAATGGCGTAGGAGAGGGACGGCGTGTTGCTCGTATGGGCTACGCCTGGATATCAGATACTGAAGGCCAACAAGTAAGTTGGGCGTAGCTCTATGCCCACTTTCCTTCACTAGCACAGACAGCATGTGAGTTTAGCCTCACTCCTTTCTATTTGCTTGACCTTGGCCCTTTGGCAGTAGCATGCTCTGTTTCCTCTTACTCTGTCGTGAGTCCAACCCCCTCCGACCAGCACTACTGAAAATGACCCTTTGTTCCAGGCTCGGTCTGGCCTATCGGGCAATAGGGATAACGAACCCAAAAAACAAAATGCTAGTCTGGGCCAGTATTTTTGGTCAAAGTGGCCCACTTTTTTGGCCAATGTTGGCCAGTTTGATGAGCTAATTCACTGTGCGGCTAGTAGTTTAGACCAGTGTTGCTGAATAAATATTCTTTAAATTGCACAGTTGGCATCACATTTTCTCAAATACCTCCCCCTAGGGTACTACTCAAACAGTCTGTAATAAAAGGAACAACATTTTCAACAAAGGTTTAGGCCCGCATCCGATCCTGTTTTGTTCCAGGATCACACTCAGACTTAGAATTCCCTGGAGTGGGATATTCTTGGCACCCAAATGCATTTTTCGCAATTTGAACGTTTTGGCATGCACGCATCTAAACCGTTCCAATAATTGTATGATTTCATTTCATTAGTAAAAGGGAACCTTTTTTTGAGCCACCTTAAAAGCAGCTCTTCTTGTTTCCAAACCCGAGAGTTCAGCAGAGAGGTGGCTGCTGTCTGCACTTCACATCACATTATGGGGTTTTCATGTGGAGCACCAACAGGCTTTCCCAGAACAGTTCCAACAGATGCAAAGTAGAACGTCAGTCCCGAGGAGAATGAGATGTGTTTATGGGGGAGGGGGGGATGTTGGTATCAAAATGCACTCGAGCACTGTTCATTGGTTACTTTGTTGCACTCCAGCAAGAAACCTAAGTGTCGATGGCCAGTGATAGCCAAACTATGCATGACGATTAACAATGAAGAATGGCCAAGTGCACAGTTCCATCATCTTTAACAATGTCTGTTGTGAGTACCCATTTCGATTTGCTAAAAATGAATGTACATACAAACGCTCCATTATAAGGTGTTTGCATAAAGGGCCATACATATTACACATTACGAACAACCCCTTGCATTGCAATTGTTACATTTCTGTGGATCGCAACATTTGCAAAATACAGAGGAATGAAAATCACTGTAACATCATGTTGGTGCTACATTTGTTAACATATATCATTTTTTAAGTCTTATAAGTGCTTCCTTTAAAAAAGCGACCCACTACCTCATAGCCATGAATCATCCTGTGCTGATCACACCCCCTCCATGCTGGTCTCTCCAGAGTTTCTGGGGTGCGCCTGAGGGATCCGTTTCTGCAGCAGGCTCTGCCTTGACTCAGTATTGGCGGGAAGACCCATGGATCGGGGTTGAAAGCCCGAGACAGAAAAGACTGAAGATCATTTTTCCGAAATAACCTCCGGTCTTTTCTCCCCTGAACATTTCTGACTTGGCCCGTGCTCCAAGCCCCCACACCCCCCACCCCCACCTGCACCACTGAATTCCAACATTAGTGGTAAAGTGTATGGTTTCCCTCAGGATATAAGTACACTTTACCTCCAAAAGTGGGAGGCTATACCACAGGTGGAATTGCCAGCTCTAGTAAAAATGTCAAACCTGTGATGGAGTCCTATGACTCCAAAAATGGGCATGCACTCTGCCACGCTGCCACTCACAATCTAGTGGTTGATCTGCCAGACCAAATGGTGGTAATGATAATCAGTTTTGGTGGCAAAACTCCACAGAAACGTCACAGAAATGCCACCAAACTCGAAATGAGGACGAATATGCCTGAAGGAAAACATGCAAAAGGACAACTATGCCTAAAATCACCAAATAAGAGGAAGTGACAGGAGGACAAGGAAAAGGTATATTTTTAGAGAACAAAGAGATTTACAGGTAAAAAAAGCAGACATAACGAAAATGACATCAATACGGGAAAAGAAAATGGGAATGAGTGGGATAACGGGAAACAACTCAAGTAAAAGACAATGGCCACGGAGAAAAAAGTAGGGATGCTCTAGGAGAAAGAAGATACATTCCCACATAAAGAGCAAGGAAAATAAGAATGAAAGGAAACAAGAAGCGAAGAAAAAGAGAAACACGGAAATAACATTGTTCAGCATAAACTCTAAAAATAGTAGGGAAAATATATATATATTTGTAAACATTAGGCGCGCATAATTAGGAAAAATACTTCAAATGGCATAGAGTGAATGGAGACCCCGGAGAAAATTGCTAAAGCTGATACATTATGGGAGGGTGTTGATTTTAGGAGAAATAATATTAAGTAAATAAAAGTGAAAACAAGGAGAACAGTTGCGCTGCTGTCAAACATAACATTAGTTTGGAACAAAACGCTACCAAAATAAAGCAAGCCAAACTCTAGAACAATTTGAAAAATGTGCAAACTGAGAAATCCCAACGGAAGTGCTAGAACGCTAGAGTGAAGGAACGAACTTGCCATTGGCCTCTTAAAGAATGAGTATTGAAAAAGTCAAATGGCCCCTGATCTACAAGTGGAGCTGCGTGGGCAGCTGGCTCAGACTCGAAGGAATTGGCTCCGTTGTGTATTTACTATCAGTAGAGGAGGAAATAGGCCGGCACAAGACCAAGCTGTGCTCCCGCAAAGTGTCCTAAATGAAGGCCGGGTACAAACCCCCAGATCTTCTCCCGATCCAACACTACCTCAGTCACTCATAAGCAACACTAAATCGGGTGAGTCATTTCATTTTTTTCATCTGTTGACCGGCTCTCCAAAAGAGGATATATGGCTAGTGGCTTACAGACATTTAACTGTTAGGGTGAGTATTGAGACAAACGAAAAGAGCAGAGAGCCCAGTACACATTACTTGCTACTTGAATCCCTGTCACAGACATTTCAAATACTGCATTCTATGGCGATTTTTACATTCCCAAAATGCTTTTTGCTTTTATGCAAATTGCCTGGGTTGGGTTCCATAAGCAGATGGGCTCTCTGCGCGACCTGGCCTGGGGCTCTGCCTCTCTGCCTCACCTGATTCACTCTGCCCAACTACCTTCCCACCACAAAAAGATTTGGGTTCCCAGATATTTTTCTTCCATCCCCGACACTGGCTAGCAGCCCATCCATACCATCATACAATGAGCATGCTTCAGATCCCCCAAAGAGTTTCTAGAGGATATCGAATAATAAGAAAACACGCAGAAACCTCTCTTACAAGCAATGTAGATACACACCTAGTCAAGACTATAACCCGCATTACAGAACAGGAAGTACCACCACCCATCTATTCCAGGAGAGGGCTTCTGATAACACTCAGATAAATGACAGCCCAATACTGATGCCACCACACAGGTCATCATGGGCGCCTCCAGTTGAGATGCTTTCAACTGAGATGGGGGGTACCCTGAACTCCCATAGAGGGAGAAGGGAAGTTAGCGAGGGCAACAGCATGAGGGCCTTAAGGTTCCCGTACTAAGCACACATCATGGGCCCGTGTGCACCCCTGTAGGAAATGGAACTTCTGTGCTGTTTACACAAGCTGTGCAACTTGCACAACGGGCAGTGGAAATAAACCCACCATCTGCAGAAAATGGTGATAGCGATACCTTGTTTCTATCTACTGTTCCTGACCCAAAACAAACTTTCAGAGTGTTGTAAGTAGTCAATAGAGGTAGAAAGATTAGAAATCGTGCCAGACTCTGGGCCCGACACTAGCCTGGTAGGAAAAGCAGGATTCAGAGCAAGATAGAAAGAAATAGGCAGGCGGGGGAGGCTAGGGAAAGTCATGCAAGCAAGAACAAAGAAAAATGGGAGGAGGGACAAAGAGGGCCCGGTGTGCACCTCCCCAGTGCACAAAGAACACATAGACCGTCCGGGCTCAGGCTACAATGTAAGGCCCGAAGTCATCCATTCCTTCACGGAATCCCATGTTTCCACATCGGGAAATTCTAACATATAAACCCCGCTTGCAAGACTGAATTGCCAAATTTGGTATCAGTATTACATTTTATTTTCTTCAAGCATTATGCAATTTACAACATGATACAATTGCTTAAAAGGCACAGGGGAGTTCATTAAGAAACAAGGGACAAGATGAGCTCAGATTCTAGATGCTGTATCTCACGTTTGGAAAGGTGCTCGCAAAGGCAGGCCTTATCGCACTCTAAGCATGGTAATACCTACTTTGTGCCCTAGTGCTCTGGATGGCTATTGGTGTAAGCGGATATGGTTTCAGTGGGTTTGCACTGGCACCTGCATAATAACAATTAGAAAAGTGCATTAGTGTACATGCATGGAATATTAGTCGTATAGATTGATTACAACATAGCATTCTTAGACAATGAACAGCCTAGGACCTTAAGTCACATTCCGATCATGTATCGACTCACACATGGCAAACTGAAAATCATATACGGTGACCCTAAAAACCGGCCAATCCTGAACACAGTTATGGGACTCCAATAGTCAAGTGGAATTTCCAAAAGATGAGAAAAGAAGGAGTTAATCTCAACATCATGACATGTGACTAGGAACTCTGGGTGGTTTGGGGTGGACAGAGAAGGTTGACTTGTTCACCTGCATATCAGCATGGAAGAGTGCAGACGTTTCAGAGAACGCTATGGTTAAGAGTCTTTATTCAAGCATTTATCTGTATAAAGCATGCAATCTCAATGTATATACCCGATTAATCTGCAGACGTATTAGCACAGAAAAATGTACATCCATTATGTAGGTTCAACAACATAAATAATCAAACAAAAACGTTTTTCTTCAAATAGTTACATGAGTAAGGAGAAAGAAGAAAGACCCAAACTCATACTTCGACCTCCTACAAACAAGACAGTGAACACGTTTCAACTGTATAACCCCGACCCCCTGCCCCCGCCCCCCAAGATGGTCATCATCAGGGCAATGCAGTGACACATGGAGTGGGCAATCAAGACCAGAATGCTGCTAAAATATGACTAATTAGCAAGTATGATCCATTTCATGGTGAGGGACAATCTTCCTGAAAGTGGTTGCCATGCGATGTCAATGTGGATTTCTTGTGATTAATACAGGTGCAGGCATGCCTGATGCATGTCTCTCCAATATGGGTGCCTGGCCTTGTAAAGACTGTGCAGCATGATTTATGGTCACTAAATGGAGCCCTCTGACTTGGAATAAGGATTTCTTTATTTTTGGGTGCACCCGTTCCTTAGTTGTGGCTCGGGCACATGCAGAAGGGAGTTGCATCAGAATTTCTCACACCACGTAAAAAAAAAAAAAAGAATTTCTCACACCACTCATTTTCAGGTTCTTATGCATGTAACCAGAAGCAGCACATACATTCTCGCGGCTCATTCCAGCAGTAGCAATCATTTGAAGGCCTTTCAGTTTGGCTACTATGAGGCAACGTGTTTTTGGTTTTTGGTTGTTTAAAGGTAGAGGCGAGGTGATGAGCATGGAATACGTTGTCACTGTTAACCTCCCAAATAGAATGTTGAGCACACTGTCGACAATCATGCTGCCACCATTTGTCACTCAATCTATCATGAAGTCTGTGGGTTGTGTGAAGAGAGGAATTGGATGTAACTGGTAACATTCTCTGCATTATTTCCATTTGGAAATGATGCTGTGCCCCCCAGTATGCCTGTATGCCCGCCATATACATGAGTAACTCACCTGGAAACGATGCCAATACAACAGACATGAATGGACGTGCATAGCACTCAGGAAGTCACACGCTTCGTTCGACCCATTGACATATGAGGCGCAGTGAAATGCGATAAATACAAAGTGTTTACATCGGTGTCAATAATTTCGTCAGCTTCAATTTGCACTTTTGGGTTATAATGACCTGTTATAAATGATTGCAATGCAATTTCTGTTGGCTCGCTGAACCCCTTTTTGTGCAGTGCAGCTGAACCTTTCAATGCTTTTCATCCTAAAGGCGTAAAGTACCTACGGTATAAGGCAGAATATTTTTCTGTGTAAAGCAATCATGCATGCAATGGCTCTCTGCAACATTTGACAAAATGAGTCAAGAAGAACAGAAACCCCCATTGCACTTTTAACAAGGAAGCACGCAAAGATTCAATTTTGTAAAACCAAATTCATCCTCTTCGACAATAACCCCGATCACAGCCACACTAGACTTGCCTGCCCGCCAGGAATCTAGGGGGCTTCATTCCCTGTGCTACTGGCCAAGGGCAGCCAGTCCCTGCGATTCCACATCAACAGTTATTTCCCAGTCAACACACATAGTGAAGAAAGCCAAGGCAGCTGGGGACCAATTCTCTCTTCCGCGGCATCAAGCGCTTCCTTCCAGACAATGGGCCTCATTACGACTCAGGCGGTAAGGGGTTTACGGCGCCGTAAACAGCGCCGACCCTTACCGCCTGAGTACGAGGTCCCTTAGCGCCATGGAGCTTTTAACACCTGCTTTTAGCAGGTGTTAAAATCCATGGCGCTAAGGGACCATGGAGTTAATTACGCCACCGTAATTTACGGTGGCGTAATTAACGCCTTCCCCACTCCCATTATGCCCTATGGGGCAAAAATGGGAATGGGGAAGGGTAAATGGGGATTGGGGACTTACCGCCCCGCCAAGGTTGGAATGGGGCGGTAAGTCCGCCAACCACGATGGCGTAAACGTAGTTTACGCCATGGTGGTAAAGTCACGGCCCAGGCGGTAACTTACCGCCTGGGTCGTAATGAGGCCCAATAACTTCTGATCTCCCCCTTTCTCAGCTGGACAGTGGAATTGCACTCCTCACTGGGCTACCCACCTACACCCTGGCACCAACCTGAAGCATCCTCCACACCGCAGACCACATCACCCATTAAATCCACGCTCATCAAGCTATGCTAGTTGCCCCTACAAGCATCTATCACCACCAAGGCTAGCTGCATCATTCGCACACCTCCAGCTTTGCATCCCCCCTGCTACCCAGCCACCAAGGCGCCATCTCCGGTAGCCAGCGCTGCACAGGAAGCCAGGACCATGTCAGATTAGAGCTGCAGAAAGGCAAAAACAGGCATTCTCGATGTGTGCCCCCAGTCTGTGGAACCTCATGCCTGTCAACATTAGACTCATGCCTACCCTCATAAAATCCAGAAAGGGCCCTCCCCTTTAAGGAACAACTTCTTCATGCACCATAAACACCCCAATCCCGCCTGCTGGCTGACCCCCACCTCACCCCTAAGTACAGCTTCTTTTGCTTAACGGCTATGTGCTCCTTCCCTGCTGTGACTTGAACCCCTTACTTGTATTCTAAGTCACTCATTGCTGTAAAGAGTTCCACTGCCTCTCAAAGTTAGGCCCACACTTCATACATAGTCACCATACAATAAAGTAAATAACTAGCTAGGCTAGCAAAGACACATAAAGTGTTATGGCAGATGTAATGTGGCAGACAGTATGCAGCTGTTGCCGCCTACAGTAGACATTGTGAAATCGCAGAAATTCTTCAAGCTACCTTGATATTTAAACAGGGCACACTCTAAAGACAAGTATTACTGCTTTCAAAGAAGAAACTGTGGAAACTAAGTTTTATTGATAAGAGAAAATAACGTTTACTCATGCTCATGACATCTCCCAACTGAAGGATGACCTTCCGAGCCTGAGAAGTGGAAGGCAACTCCCTTTCTGAAGCTGTACATCTGAGGCAGAGTTCCTTTTTGCACCCTTGCTTCCCCCAGGGTTCTTCCCTGTCTGAACCTGCCTTCTGTTTCTGATGCTGCTGCCACCCTTCCCAACAGTGCTAAGATCCCGGTATTTTAGTTTGGATTCTTGTCTTTCTCTTGTCCACCATGATAATGCATTGGCTAAATCAGACCAGATGCAGGTTTTGATACCTTTTATTGGACTGAGGGAAAATATTATGCAGAGATGGAACAATGCATTAGCTTTCAAAGTCTGACAGACCTCTTCATCAGATGGTGCAGAGGGAAAGGATTGGTAGAGAAAGACTCACTTGACAGTTCATTCTCAAAGCAAAAGGACATAAAGAACAGTTTAAACTTTGTTGGCGGGGGGAATCGCATGCATGGAATGCAGGCCTGGAATTGCTGTCTTGGCTAAAAGCCTACACCTGTAGATGCAGTGTGCACAGATCACTTTTGGAAACACTCCACGTTTCTAGTTGAGAGTTGCATTTCAAGCAAACAAACCCTTTTTCACAAGTAACATGTTTTCAACGCTAGGCACAGGCTGTTTTAAGGTGGGCGCGGGTCATTTCCTAAAATTACTGATGTTATTTTAAAATACATATTGCAGTGAAAGGTTTAAAAACACAGAATTGGAAAACAGTGTCATTATGGCATTGTCCTTACACAAAATGTAAACATGTATTTGCAACCTCTATGTAGTCTCGGGACATTGTAGTGATGCTAATACTACTGCTAAGGATTCCTGACTGGTATATAATGTAACACTACAAAATATGCCCTTGAGGTTTAACTTGTGCAGTCACCCATGTTACCGCAGTAAGCCGCATGCTTCACGGTGGTTCCTGTGCTTGCAGACCGTGTGGCGAATGCAACACATCTTACCAGTCTTTGAATGGTGCAATGTTTTCTGTTGTCTCATGATCAGTAATGGGTGCCAACCCTTTAAGCATAGACACAGAAGATGTCTATGGTCGGTGTCCTGTTCCCTCACACATCCTGAACAGTAGTGTCCGATAGCTGCTGGTGAGAGATGGCACTGGAGGGGTTGTCCTCTGACTTTGTGTATGTGACTGCACTGCTGGACCTGGGCTCAAAGTTGGCCATCTTGTGTTATGACGCCTATATCTCTGTTCAGATGTCTGTCTTTAAGGTTAAGAAGCCGCAGTTGCTTGAGCAGCTGCGTTCTTCTGTGTGTGCTATTGGGAAGGTCACCTTTTAAAGCCATCACTGATAGATCCTTCAGTGTGTGCCCCTGTGGTGTGAAGTGCCGCCCCACTGGCATTTATCTGTTGTGGTTTGAGATGGTGTGTCTATGCAGGTGAAACCTTTCACGTAGCTCCTTGCAGGTCTCACCTATTTACTTTCTTTGCAGGCATTTCTTGCATTGGAGGAGGTATACAACAACGGACGATCTGCAGTTGTATCTCCGTTGTATCTGTATTGTTCAGGTGTGTGGGGTTACTATGGCGATCCCGTCCAGATGTGTTTTCACATTTGCATTATCATATTGCAAGGGTCCGTTCATGGTCTTTTTTTGTCTTTGATCTAGCTGAAATGTACTTCTAGCCAGAGACTGTGCTAGGCTTCTCTGTTGCTTGTGTGCAATTAGGGGAGCTTCTTTTAAATTGTCTCTCACCTCATTATGCCTGATAAATGCTGGTTGTAGTTTTACCAATCCTATTCAGTTGTGTATGTTCTGAACGGTAGCTGACAACCAAATGTACACATTCTGTATCTCTGCTGACTGTGTATTGTAGCAGGTTGTCTCTGGGTATGTTCAATGCACGATCAAATTCCCTGTCAATTTGTCTGGCTGAGTAACCTTTTTGCAAGAACAATGTGTGGAGTGTGGCAAGTTCGTTGTCCTTTGTGCGCCTTTTGGAACATAAGCGTTTGTTCAAGATGGTCTGGCTGGTAGATGATAGACCATTGTGTGTGATAATGCGGTAATTATCACCTAAATACAACAACTGTCCCGAGGTGACTTTACATAACATGGCTGCTGATTGTCACACTCAGGAGTTTCTTGACTGTCTTTCACAATTTTGTTGTGTGTGGCTCTGAAAACCGACAACGCAGTTGTCAGCTTCTGTTATATTATTTTTCAGACTTTCAAAGCTATTTTAGAGTTCAGCACCATTTCCTTGTGTTGCAGTGTTTGTTTTTGTTTTAATCAGCTACGTATTTATCTACGTATTTGCTCAGTCATTATTTCTTCCTTTTGCTTATAGTGATTATCAAGTGTGACGTCATCAATGGTTTTCAGTGTTTGTAGTATTTTAGCTTCCAAATGCAAACTAAAATTAGTTTTTTTTTAAAAAAAACATTGCCGCAGAGCCAGGGTGAAAAAGCTCCACTGGAAGCAACATTAAAACATATTTTGTTTTTGCTTTTTGCTTGGGGTAATACAAACACACCATTTAGCGTGATCTAGCATGTGTAATATCCAATAGGCGTGTGCATGCCCCTAACATGCAGTTCAAGTAGATTAGGAACGGTTTCATACTTTTTTCACAGCATCTACACTGCCAGTCTGTCAGTCAGGAGAGGTATGCACCACTTCAGCCAGCGGCTGCGTCCATCTTGTCTTCAGACTGACACCTGTGCACCCATAGATTGCCATGCTGAATTGGGAGGGAATTTACACAGGTATTTGGTTTGTTGTAGGATGGCGACACATTACACTCTGCAACACGTAGCCAAGTTTTATACAATAGATTTGGATATTATGCCCTAAGTGTGTGCGATTCTTTTTGATATGTCTTCATTGCTCTTTTGCAAGAAAATGCACTGTAAGCGTTTGTAAGCTCTGCCACATCTCATGTCATATATGTTATGTTATGTTAAAGGATATTTATACCGTGCACTATCACCACGGGAGTGGTCCCCTGGCACTAGCTACTGCTCATCAGGTTCTGTACTCGCCTAGAGACATTCGCTTGATTTTGGATTCTCTGAATGATTAATAAATCATCCCCTGACACATACAACTGCAATCAATTGATGAGATGCGGTAACACCCTTGGTGTACTTACAAAAATAACAAGCAAGAACAGTGGGTAGCGATGACTGTCATCTTACGGAACATCCTGGTAATGCTACATGTACCTCATTAATGCATACGTTGAATAGATAGCTTGCGTGCCATGACACGGCCTGGTCCCACACCGATACAGAATGCACGAAAGAGCCGGTGGCCGATCCTTCTCCTTCCTAGGAGGACCGAAAGGGAATGCCCCCTCACTTGAATTAGGATCGACCACAACCAATTGCGCGTTCAGATTGAAACTAAAAAGGCCTATTTATGCATGTGCTAAGTAACTGACTATTCCGATCACAACCATCATTTTTAGATAGGTAGCGAAAGATCGCCGTATTAGGAACATGTTACACTTTTTCAATTTCCGATAACAAGACCAGTCGCAATAACCTCTGCAGCCCACCATGGTGACCCTGTACACAGGTGCATCAGCTTCTCACTTTCCTACTGCTTCTCCACCCGACTAACCCCAACCCGCCTTCTTGTTTGCAGATCCGCCTGAACGCCTGGGGACCAACTCTGTTGGTGACGGTGCACGATACAAATACCTTTAACATTAACTTTAACATGGATGGATGAAGAGACAGACTGATGACGAATGGATCAATGGATGGATGGATTGATGATTGCCAGACGGATGGATGATGGACATATGGATGGATGGACAGATGGGTGGAAGACAGATGGAGAGATGGATGGATAGATGGATTGGCGGGTCGACAGATGGAAGGGCAGATGACAGGTCAAAGGATGGATTGATGCATGCATGGATTGATGGCCAGACAGATGAATGATGGATGGATGATGGATGGATGATGGATGGATGGATTGATGGCCAGACAGATGAATGATGGATGAATGATGGATGGATGAATGGAGAAATGGATGGATGATGGAGAAATTGGATGGATGAATGGGCAGAAGACAGATGGATAAATAAATAGATTGAATGGGTGGTTAGATGAAGAGACTGGTGGCTTAAAGGAGTGGCAGGTGGGCCTATGAATGGTGGAAGGTGTAATGAATGAAGGGTGGCTAGTTGGACAGATAGGCTGGTCATTGATCAACATGCAATAGCTGGGATGATGGATGAATATGTTTAATAATGCATGTAGTGGGTGATGAATGAATTAGAAGGTTACATTTTGGATCTGCGACTAAATGCATCCTAGAAAATTATGTTTTGTCCTTATGATCCTGCCCTATAATGCTTGAATTGTCTTCTGTCAAATGCAAGCGTCTTCAGGCCCTTGTCGGCGATTTGTTGCTTGTGAAACTTTTCTGGAACATAACAGGCACACACAGAGAATAGTTGCCAAAAAATGATGAAGCAACTAACGGAGGGCATGGGTGGATGAATAAACACCCATCTGCCACCTGACACCCAAAAGATTACCTAAAAGCAAAAGAACTTAACCATAGCTCCCAACCATTTGTGTTGCAAAGGCGGGTGAAATCACCCGATTTTGTTTTTGGCGGGTGAGACGCCCATTGGAATGAATGGGCGTGCAGGAGGCTTGGCGGGTGAGTCAGTGCTTTACAAGGAGGGTGTCACCCGCCAAATGCGTGTGTGTTGAGAGCTATGGCTTAACCAAGTTACAACGAGATCAAACTTTATTTTTGTAATTCTTTTAAAACGTCAGGATTTCCTGGGTTTGTAAAGCCTTCGTGAAAAAAGAGTCCCCTAACCTTGTACCCGACCAGTCACTGCCTAATAAATACGGTCGCCAGGGTGAGTGGTGGCTTACAGAGACTATCAGATAAACACAATTAAATGTCCTTGTGCGCCATGCCCCGTCCAACACACGGAGTACGTTCTTTGTGTCCCATCTTCACATGTGTGTGTAAACAGTGTTGAGTGTATCCAGATCTGTTGTAGTATCAGTTGCCTCCCTTCCCCCTCCACTACTCTCCTTTATATGACGTCGACCACCCAACCAACACATTTCAATTAGCAAAGTGTGGGAGCTCTTCACTACTGCACAAGTCACGGCCTGCCCAGCTCCCGCGGGCAGCCCCAGCCTCTCCGCGGGGTGCCGTCTCCCCCATTCAGGCTCGGACTCGGCGCTGTTTTTTATTACGGGTGTTTTGAAGCCAACTGCGCAGCTTGGAATTTCAAACTGACAGATAAACGGCCCGCTGCGGAAAGGAGGAGACATTCAGGCAGCGCGAGGTGCTTTTCTGTGGTACTAAAGTGCTCAAGGCCTGTGGTTTTCGATTAAACAGGAAGTAAATCACAACCCCCGTCATTGCGCGCCGTGCTTAATAGCATAGCATGACCTCGGCGCACTCTTTAATGGAATGGGGACAAAAGGTCGCGTCATTATCCTATTATTAAATGATTGACACGGGTCTTGGTGATCCTTTTTTGTTCTATTTACTTTGCATGAACGATCGCTCAGGAGGCAGCTTAAATCTAGCACAGGCCTCACCGATGATCCTGGAAGGCCGGCGTGCTTCTGTAAACACAACTTTCGCTTCAACAAGCACACCTGAAAACAGACATTTTATGGCAGCATGGCTGTTTATAGTGGGTAAATCCACTCAAGATGGAGTCTTGAAGAAGCAGGGCGGCGCCCTTAGGTGCTAACTTCAGATTTTTACTGCATGGGGCCGAAAAAGCCTGCCACCATCTACTTCCACCAAACATGGGCAAGTGACAGTGTGATGCCCAGCCACTGCCCAGATTCATTTTACAAAATATTTTCTAAAAAAAGCTTAAGAGTTACAGTTAGTTTGGCACACACGAAATCTCAGTAACAATCACTGATATGATATGGTATTTGTAACGCGCCTATACACAAGTGTGTCACTGCACCTGCTGAGCAACCTTTCCAGCTTTGTTCCTCCTAATACAACACTCAACCTAGAAATAATTAATTGAATGTGGAACCCCTGATACCGGTCAGTATTACTGTATTACAACCAATAGTTCAGGGCATGAAAATTACTTAAAAGGGAAATGGGGTTTCAGCTCCAGCAAGATCAACACAGTCTACTGTCTAATTTAGGATATAAAGTCAGAAACCGAAAACTGTAAACATCTTTACGGGGATAGAGTGAGGTTCCTGCACCATTACTGAAGAACAGAGGAGGGGTTTCACAGCCATGTCGGGGCTCATAAGAATGACCGTGGCAAGGGCTAGGGGAGGCAGGACTCATAGAATTGACAGCTGAAGGGAGTATGCCTGGGTGAAATCCTGCAAATCCTCTCCACAGTATTTCTGCTGAAATTCGCCCATTTTGTTGAATTTCAACCTGCCACGATCATTTGTAATTCCTTAATTTTATGACAATTTCACCCCCAAAATCACAAATATCATGAATTATTCTCAGCAGAAATAAATATAAGTGGAGGGCCATCTGTTACAATAACCTAGTCCGTGGGATTTTGAATGAAGGGAAGGTATGCCTTATGGGGATGCCTTGACAATGAAGCATACAATCATATATTTCCAGGTGTTTTGTCTGAATTTGTGGCAGAGGTCCTGTGTGATGTCATTAATCCAAGATGGCTGTCGTTACGGATACTAATTTCGTTTTCGAGCTGTAACTGCTTTTAGGGTGGTTATATGATCAAATTTGCTGCGTAGGTGTTTTGTTAAACATGATCAAATGAATAGAAAAGTTCATATAAGGATTTTTTTTAAATATCTTTTACTGTTTCTGAGATATATCTTTGTAAATGATTGCTACTTCATTGCAAACCTTCAACTGTATGCTCACTAAATCAGAAAGTTTGAAATAATGTGCAACTTTCTTTTTGAAATATACAATTTTTAAAACTACAATAGCTATTTACATTCGAATAGAGAAATTAAGGTTTTAAAGATCATCTTCTGCGTCCCAGAGTTCATTTTTATCATCTACAAAATTGTTGTTATCAGAGAGCTCTTCGTCTCCACCACATTTACACAGTTCTGTGCACCTTAGAGACTGAGCTTGGTATTTGCAATGCAACGCACTACGTCCTTTGACAAATGCACACGGTACCACCTGTATGATTGATTGTGGTGCACATGGAAGCATACATATAGTAGGAGAGTATTGATTATCTGCCTTATCCCACCCGAATGGTGATGGCTTTAGGAGATACAGGTGTTGTTGATCAGCACGTCGCCAAACCATCAGGTGATAATGAGTGCTTCAGATGTACAGTATTAGAGAGGATCTTGTTGGTGGCAGATTTTCACTTTACATCTCTTTTTTTGTGAACATCCACAAATGCAGTTGAGCAATGTCCAAAATCTGTGTTCTTGGCGAGTAGATTTGACAAATGAACCGTCTATCAATTGTTTATCTTCCTTCTTAAATCATCCAGACCACCAAGTCTTCCCAAAGCGTCAAGGAATTATTTTTCTGAAGTCTTGCTAACTTGCATGAAAGATATTTCTCCTTTCTTCGCAAAGCACCCGGTAACATCATACCCTGAAAGAGCATGAAGGCTTAGTAATTCTTGTTCTTTTGTAGGCCCTACGCAGGTGGACACATGTTTGAGATCTATCAATATTCTATTAGTTCCAACTCCTGATCAAACATGCTGTCAGATGGGAAAAACAGTAACCACCACAGTGAAAGGAAAAAAACATTGGTACCAGGTGAAAAATTGTGGAGGGTAGTAGCATGATGACGTGATACACAAAGGGAGTGAATAATTACTTTTGCGTCTTCCTCCTCATGTGTGTTTTCAATGTCTCCAACATCATTACCATCTGTTGACTTGGCTTCATTTCTCCAACTGGCTACCAGCCTTCCTTTCACCCTCTGTGCATGCAGAATTTCTTTATTTGGGAGGTAAGCTGTTCACTCATCTTTAGTTTTAGAATGCAATATGAGGGTTCTAATGAAATCTTTTTCAATATTTGTAGAATCTGTGATTTAGTACTCAACATGTTTTGCTTTTCTTGATCTTTTCCTTTGCATGGAGTCTTGTGTAAATCGTCTAGGTAGGTATCACATACTAAATGAGTTTTATAATACTTCAGCAGATAAGGTTCTATTCTCTTTGTGAATTCAATTGCAAGGTCATAGCATGCATTTTCATATGATGGTTTCTGCAGCGCTTGCATTTCTGCCATTCTGTCAAGGACAGCTGCTGAATATGTTTGCTCTGTTAGAGATAATCTGTCCTCAGGAACACATGAAGAGACCTCTGTCATGTTGTTAAAAACCCCTGTATATTGTTCATTATCCAGTATATTCATCAGCCTGCTTTTGATTGCGGTTAAAATCATTGTACCATCTAAGTTGAACATTGAAAGAGGTACTGCAGAGAATGTGTAATTACTTAAGCATTCCTGAAGATAAATGTTGGTTTGACTTTGTGAAGCAATCAGAAAATGTGTGAAGAATGACCTGCCTTCAAATGAATAATAGTGTTTGATCCTTTTGTCTTAACAACTTTGCTTTCACATTTACACATCTGATGGTTCCCTTTCCACAGGCTACAAATGTCTGATTCAATCTGGTCCTCTCTGAAGCTGTTGTATATTTGGCAACCTTTTCCTGTCATTCTTGATGTGTCTTCTAAATTTTGTAATCAAAACTGCCTTTGCTGAGATTTTGATAAGTTCTTTTCCATAATAATTCACAGGATTCGTCGATGTCATGATCGAGTTGTAGATCTGTTGAACTCCTTCCTTTTGGTGTGTTGCTTTGGATGCTATTAGGTGGTGATGTTTAGACCGTTCTTAATCTGTGATTCCTACAATTCTTTTTGCATCTGTAGACAGGCATGACAGCTCAGGCGAGGATAAAAAGAATCCTACTAGAGCCTGCTTCTTTTGAGTAATATTAACCACAACACCAATTCATTTCATTGCCCTGTTTTGATGTTCTAGAGCTTTATTTGAACCTAAAGCACAAAAGGGAAATTTTGACTTGCTTACTACCCAATTGCTTTTCTGAAACTCACTCTACATGTCTGGGTGTTTGCTTTTAAGCTATTTCATTTCTGCTAAGTACCATGCTATTATACTTGCGTAGTTTATGAAATCAAGGGTGACGCAAGGTGTAAATCCCAGTTTGCAGTTCAGACGAATCTGATAAATAAAAGCATTGTGTCCACCATATGAATGTACCGAAGAGCAATGAGTGTTTTGGCCATCACATTCACATTTTTCATAACTGTCCCAGTGTAATTACGGATCCTTTCCTTGATTTCAACATGTTCTTTGTAGAATTAATAGATAATGCAAGTCTTGGTGACGTGCGTGCTTCAACTGCACTCCTTATGCACTTCCCTGATAAAATCTTCGACACAACATTTGCATCATAAAGTACAGTTAAGGTGGTCTCAATGACCTGTACCATCCAAGAAAGAACCCATAGCTCGAAGCATCGCCACTATTATATGTAAATCACCTGGTCTAAGCATCTAGTTCTTTGACACGTCTTTTTTAGCCATCCCTAATTTTAAAACAGGCTTGTAAAGGTCAAGCGCCAATGTTACAACTGTTTTTATTCTGGGGTTACAACAGATGTTATTTTTTCCAACGTCTTCATGAATGTGAGTTGTGCTTGTGTGCTTGTTGGGATGGCATCTATGAGTGGGATTACACAGACTCTAGTTTCTTTAGTTGGAGGATCATTTATAATGGAATTGAAAGCAGTGGCTCTGACTCACATTCATCAGTCTCAGTTTCTTCATTGAGATTACTTGTGTTTCCAGCAACTCTTCATCAAAACATTCTTGAAAATCACTTAACGGCAAGACTTGCGGCTTCATCCAAAGTAAGTCCTCAAGCTTGTTGGAATCTAAAATAATCTTATTCCTCTCCATATAATCACTGAATTGACTGCTTATAGGATTCCGTGGTCTACACCCTTTGGGAATGTTGCAAGACATGACCTCAGAAAGGGACTGAGTCATTTTCTGCAGTGATCGAAGTGATGACGGTCCTGATATTTCAATTGGGCTTCGGACATCTGACTCCTCCTTCTCCTGATAGACCATCATAACTGTACCGTGCAAAGTTCCTTTACCATACAGAGTATCCTCGAGGAAGTCAATGTTGTCAGCAGCGCAATAGACAAATCTGCCTCTGACAAACTCTGAGGGAACGTAAGATCCTCCACACTCATCCATGGGTTTTATTTTCTCTGTGTCTATTTGTGTCTCAAACCAATGGACTCTGGTGTAATCTATAGAAGCTCCCACGCCATGCAGAAATTGAATGATACATTTGCTGCTGGTAGCTGTGTGCATTGTGAGCCCAACCGCCACTGGCAATGGCATTTCCTGAGTATGCCGTGTGGTAGAAGTGCTTGCGTAAGAAGCTTGTCATGGTGATAGCATTTCACATATAAGCATCTCTGACAATTTATGAGACCTGTTCATTACAGTGGCATCCCGCTTTTCTGAATAACCTTTCATATCCATCTGTCCTTGACAGCATCACTTGTAAAAAAGAACAACTTCATTTGGAACGACAACTGCCAAATTCTCTTCATCAAAACTTCCAGTGATTTTCCATTTTTTAAAAGTTAGCACGGCTCTCCATAAAATTATAGCTGCTTCCAGAAGGGTTCTCATAATTTTCTCAATATCCTCACATTCTTCTTCTTAGAGAGACAGTGCAACATCTTCTGTTACTTCCAGTGAGACTCGTTGTGGTTCATTTACCCTTTTGGGATTACTAAAAAAGAATGCCAATACATTCAAGCTCTTCTTCCATGAAACGTTTCATTTGTTTTCCTCTTTCCTTCTTCTAAATCATTGTTAGCTGCAATTTTCTTGTAAAGCTTTTCAATTTCCCCCATTGTTACATTCCCTTCAAGGAGAAAATCACTGATTGAAGATACAAATTAAACATTTGTTGTTTTGCAAGACAGTCAATTTGGCTACATCTTTCTGCTTAGTGTAGGCTTGCGTCGTAAGACGTTCACTACATGAGTGTTCCAACATATCTTGTGATATGCAATTTCCCTTGCATGAGGGTCTCCGGGATCTGTGCAAACGGTAAGACGAATCCTCAATGTCTCACTGCTAGACAGTATTACTGCTCACTTCAAATGGATGGCTGCTGAATCAGTTGCTATCAGATATAATTGATTTCTTCTTTTGCCTTCTTTATTGCAAAAGAAGCATTTATTTCTGTCGTACATAGGTATTTTTGATCTTTTACTGTAGCTTTGTTCTACTTCTTCCTCTTCTTCATGGCTGGAAATAGATGTCTTTGGCTCAGATAACTGTTCTCCATACAAACTTTTGCTTCGATCCATGTTTGCTTTATGAGTACATTGCTTGTGGCCTTCCGAATGCCACTGTGCTTTTACATTTTTCAGTTTTTCAGGTGTTAAGTTGCCTAATCGTAGACGTATGTTCAAGTATTCATTATTGTTCCAATCAGCCCTCTTCCTAATACACTCTAAAACCTTTTCATAACATTCTGTATTAACCAGGGGAGATGTCTTTCTTTCTTGACATAAGATACACAAGGACAAGTCTGCTATCTGTTTTCTTTTTTTGGCTGTTGGTGGAAGTTCTAATTTTAAATGACTTTCTATATCTGGAGTTCTCCAGAATTTTAAAAAATGATTTTACTGGAAAATAGAATCAAATTTCACACTTCAACTGCTCTTAAAATAATTTTCCAATTTTCTTGCCAATTACCAGAACCTGTAACAAAACAGAAGGAATTTCTTTTAGAAATCATGAAAAACAAACTGCAAACAGAAACTTCTAAACAATAAGAGATATCACATTGTTTTAAGGACCTTTTTTATGCAGTGAATAAAAAAGGCCCTTAGAAAATATTTGATAGCATCACTCTGAAAGGGAGATCTAATATGCTTTAATAATGAATAATGAAATTTTAGTGGTGGCCATCTTGGATCCATGACGTCAAACAGGCCCTCTGCCACATATTCAGAGAAAACACCTGGTAATACATGATTATGTCCTTCATTTGCAATGTACCCCATGTGTTCATAACTTCCCTTAATTCAAAATCCCACAGAATTACAAATGCCCCTCAACTAATAGGAATTATTCTGGTTACAACTGTCACGGTTTTGCCATGAAATCCCTTGTTTTTCTGTAAAATGCCACAGGCGAAATCCAACACATTCTATTCATGAGTGTACATTTTACCCACCCCTTTATAGGATGATATTGGAGACATTTGTATGAAAAAGGCATCAGAAATCCTCATATGCGTCAGATCAAATAGGTTTAGTGTAGATAAGAAGGAAGTGTGTATCTCTCTACACCAGCAAGACAAAACTGAAACTGTATATTGTTACATTTAAACTATCTTTTTTCGGCCCTCCACATCTGGCCCTTTAACCACATGGGACTTTTCCACTGCTGGAGTGCTGAGTGAGGGGTGAAGGCCTTGCCTGTACTGGCCTTGCCTCCCCGGTGAGCGTGGGTGAGCCAAGTACTTCCTGAAGGGTCGTTCCATTCTCTTTAAGGCTGCTATGAAGTATTTTAGCTGATTAATCAATGCATTCCTTTCCCATGAATGATGAGCTTTGTGTTTTTACTTGAGTCCATTCGCATGCATGCGCCCAGAGGCAAACGGATAACTGGAGACCAATGCAACATGCTTAAAATAAAAGGAGTTTGAACACACAGGGCCATGAACTATACACAAAACGAATGCGTGTGCTTTGGTTTGTTATGGCTCAGTGACCACATTTATTTCAGCCACATTTTGGTCCATTGTTGTAGGTCGTGGTTTGTTTCATTTTTTAAATGTGGGGTCCCTATACCCTCCCTGTACCCTCCCCCTAACACCGACCACCCCATAGCCCAATGTAAAAAATATAAATATATATATGAGTGAGGGGCGACGGCTCTGTCTGTGCTGGCAATTTATATAAAGATAAATGTGTGCATGTAGGATGTACGACTTACCAAAGTCGACCAAAATGTGGTTGAACTATGTGGGTTCGATGAAACCACAGATGACTGTGTGTTTGTCCTTGCTTGACTCAATTCCCCTAGCTGCCAAAATTGGGAGTATTTAGAAATATACTTACCCGGCGAGAGTGCACCACGTCAAATAAAAACATGGCCTCTGCATCTTCTGTGCGTTCAGGAAGGTGGCTAGCATGCATCATTACCCTCCGGCCCGTCTTCGCCCACATCTTGCGATAAATCTGTTCCGCTTTTCTCTCTGCACTTACTCCACAGTGTACCAATGCGTGACGCTTCCCCTGTTCCCGATGCCTTCTGGATATATACCTTCATCGGTCCAGACGATCACAGTAGAAAGCGGGCCCAATTCCCCAAAAGCAGCAAGATGAGGTGTAGATTAGGTAGTATGATTATGGAAATGCGCCATACCCAGCTAAAAAGGTCAGGGGCGGCTCTTTTAATCATGTACTTTGGAGCCGGACAATACAGAAGTTTAACACATTTATTTCATTACTTCCACAGTTGGACTAGGCCAGAATTCTGCACTTTAGTTCATTACTGTCCCAAGCACCCCCTTAAATTGAAACATGCGTGTCCTTCAAAATACTGCATTTGCGAGAAACATTTGAATGTATGGCTCATTTATTTATTGTCCGAAATGGACATCTCAACAACACGTCTCACCACTATTTCGGCCCAAATGTATCTCTAATACACGCAAGATACAGCTTTCCGAGTTGCTGTATATCATTTCACAACTAGGTGTCTCCTTGTCATTCAACAGGTTCCAATCAGCTGCACCTTCGTGCCCCGCCCACAACATACGCCGACGAACTGTGAGTACAAGGGTGTGACATAAACATCCTTTCAAGCAAGTAGGCGTTCAGGCACCTGCCATACCGTGTAACATTAGAGAGGTTGTGCGCTAATTTCGGCATAGCAGCTATACCCCTTCAGCTCTGAGAGTTCAGTCCTTATTTGGTCAGCCAGGAGTTTTGGCGGCCGCTGCCTTCGGCACTGAGGCATGATCAGGTTTCTATACAATGTCCCACTGGTGCACCTTGCTTTCGAACTTGTCAGTCACATAGGTATGATAGACAATGTATTGCATAATAATAAGTCATATTACATTTGCGCAGCACTGTAACCAAAGAGCTGTAAAAGGTGCGCATTGTGTAACTTGTTATGTTTTACTGCCAGCAGTCAATATTGCCACTGGCAACTACCACTGGTTGTCAGAATTCCAATATTAAAACACATTTTCCTACTTCCGCCGCCGATCACTAAATATCACCTGTGATAAGATTGATCCACCAGGGTTTATAAAAATCACCGGTTATAGAAATTTTAATTTTGGGGCGACCTAGAACCCCAGCAGCATAACCAACATATCTATCCTAAATACTCAAGTATGTTCTCAAATACTTTGCAATGCAGCTGCTGGTTACAGGTCTTAATTATAAAACGAGCACAAAGATGATCTATTTTGGATGGTAATTTCCACCATTTTCTGTCAGTATTTTAATGAACTCAAGGAGTCGCTCCTCCTCAACACCTGGGCCATCACGTCACCGCTCGTGCCACCTGACTCACTAGATGCCGCCCGCCCTTCTCCTCCCTGCCACCCGGTACAGCTGTACCCCTCCTCTGTGCGCCTCTGTATCTTTACTGCCCCCACTGTATATCTGTTCTGTTACCTCTGTAAAGCACTGCGTTATGTACCTGTATTGTTGTATACGTATGTAAAGCGCTCCGTTGCTTCTCATAGCTAGGTCTGCGCTCAATAAATACAATAATAATAATAATAATAATAATAATAATAATAATTGAACTATATGGATTCACATCAGAGCATTTAGTGTTATTGGTAATTGCACCGCTGGTGGTAAGCCACCAGAGTGACCTTTACTGCCCCATGGTAATTTCCCTTTCTGCAGTGAGTTGGACTTTACCACAAGTGGTTATTGTCCATTTCTGACAGCGGTATTCAGAGCAGAGCGATCTTTCTTTTATGATGACCTGCTTATTAAAGCATATTAGATCTCGCTCTCGTAGCAGCTTCCCTGTGTCACCTTCAGGCAGGGCCCTGTGTCCACTATAGGTGTATATCCCACGTGAGTGGCCACATATGACCGCAAGAGTCCTATAGGAATAAGTAGAACAGTTACCAGTTCACGTGTTCACTCTTTCCCTTTGGGTTTATCTCCTCATATTTTTGGGGGGAGGATGCTCTTGGCTATGTCTGTGTGTGTGTTTGTGTGTGTGTGTGTGTGTGTGTGTTAGATAACACTCACAGCAGGGTGAGCTGCCTCCTGGAACCGGCTTTCTTCTGTCACAAGGGAGGCAGAGACCGAAGAGGAGAGATTTGCTATTTTTAGTAACAGGTGGGGGGGTGAGGCCCCGGGAGTAGAGTGTCATGCTGAAGCTTATTAGAGAGTTGGGGCCCACTCGTCTTAAGTTGAGTGCAATGCAATGAGCACAAGGTTATGAAATAAACTGGTGATCTGCTAGTACACTATGCGGGTCGGTTAAATGTCATATTTCCAACATGGTGCAGATGCAAGTGGTTAAAAGCACATTGTCAAGTTGTTAGATTCTGAGGATACCTCAATCGATGGTTGTGTGCTCACTCTGGTGTATGGTTTTTTGGTTCTTCCGCACAGCATTGATGGATATTTCACTGGATGGGCAATGACTTATATTTCTGGAACTTACACACATTCTGCGTTGGATTTTCCTGACATTAGTTTGGTCTCTCTTATATGCTGATTGCCCCATCCTTGATTAATTCTTTCACAGGTCTGCATTACTGTTTTGGAGGGTGGCACATTTTGATTATGAGATGGTGGATAGATTTACTCTTCTGGGGGTTGATTGGCTATTCCTTATTACGGAATTTCTTGTTTATGTTAGGTTCTTAGTTTTCTTCTAGCAGATATGGTTTTACTGGTGGTTGGGGGCTGGGGTTTTTGGGGGTTATCCTAGTGGTTTTTGGGTTTCACTAATACACTCTTCTAGTTATTCTTTGGAAGGGTAACTTGATGCATTATTGTTTTTCTATTGTGCCTTGGGAGGGGTCCTGGGAATGGTTCTGAATGTTGTTTCAATTATTGTTTGGGCTGAACAGACTTCGCTGTCTTAACTATTCTTTAGGTTTGTTTTTCTTTGTTTTTTGTTCATTTTTGTTTTTGTGTCGTTTATTTTTGCTTTTGATGCTCCAGACCTTCAAGTTATAATGGCGACCTCTCACACAGATAGGTCTGCTAATGACCACCTGTGTATAGTTTCTTGGAATGTGAATGGGGTCAATAACTTGTTAAAGAAAAAGAAAGTACTTCACATGTTACAGGACATGCATGCTGATATCTGTTTTTTGCAGGAGACTCATATTTTGAAGGATGAGATTTCTAAGTTGGAAAAGGAGTGGGTGGGTTCGGCTTATGGTTCCTCTTTTTCGTCAAGGTCGAGGGGAGTGGCAATTTTGTTTGGTAAGAAACTGCCTGTTAAAATTTTGAAGGACTGTGGGGATAAGGATGGTAGGATAATTGCATTGCTGGTTGAGATTCAGGGGGAGTTATTATCCCTCTGTAATGTGTATGCTCCTACTGTAGACAATGGCTCCTTCTTTAGAATGGTGGCACAGACCCTTTTGGATTTGAATAATCCTAATATTCTGCTTGGGGGTGACTTCAATACGGTAGTTGATCCTGATTTGGATAGAAGTCAGGTCAGGCTTGTGTTACGTTGTGATTATCATCATCAGGCGCTTCATTCACTCTTGGAGGAACATGATTTGAAAGACACGTGGCGTCTGGAGAACCTAGACAAGCGACAATACAGTTTATTTTCTAGTGCACATGGTGTGTTCTCTAGATTGGACATGATGTTTACTGGTGGGAATGTTTCGGAGAGTGTCGTCTCAAGTGGTATTGGTAATATTTTATTGAGTGATCATGTCCCTGTTGAGATGAAGTTGAGACTGAAGTTTCAGTGTAAAAGAAGTTTCTCATGGAAGATGAACACGTCTACCCTGTTAGATGATGACATTTTAGAACGGATTGTTTCAGAGGCGAATTACTTTGTTATGGAGAATCGCTCGGAGGAGATCAGTGTAGAGAACACGTGGGAAGCGTTTAAATGCAGTATGCATGGTGTCTGTTTAGGGCTGTTGTGTGGTAAACGGAAAACGGAGGAGTGTAAGAGGCATGATCTAGATCTACGTATTAGTGGGATCTCGAGGGTTTTGATGCTTGATCCGACTAACTCTGTTTCTTTGGCGACTTTGAAGAAACTTAAAAAAGAAATGGAAGACTTTTTGACGATGAGGGCTGAACGAGGCTTTTTCTATTCTAAATGTACATATTTTGAGAAGGGGGAACGTTGTGACAGATGGTTGGCATACAGGTTGAAGAAAAGGATTTCGGAGTCTGCAATTGCGTCTATGGTTGACAAGGATGGTAGGATTACATTTGATCCAAATAAAATTAACTTGATATTTCGTGACTTCTATGAGAATCTGTATAGCAATGAGGCTGGTATTACTGGTGAGGGTGAGAACTTCTTTGGTAATTTGCCGATGGCGAAGGTTTTGGATAACGATCATGATCTACTTGGTGTTGAGATTACGGTGGATGAGATCAAAGGGGCGATTTCTGCGCTGAATACAGGCAAATCCCTGGGCCCTGATGGCCTTCCTTGTGAGTTTTATAGGATTCTTCCGAACTCAGCCTTGGAGCTCTTGAGAGATGTGTTTGTTTCTAGCAAATAGACTGAGACGCTGCCTAAAAGTACTAATCATGCGTCTATTTCGGTATTTTTGAAAAAAGGTAGAGATTGTAATTTCCCGGCCAGTTATCGTCCGATTAGCCTAATCAATACAGATAATAAGATTCTTGCTAAGGTCCTAGCTATGCGCCTGGTGCAATTATTGCCTACTTTGATTGGAGACGAACAATCAGGTTTCATGAAAAATAGGCGTACATTTAGTATCATCAGGAGGTTATTGCTTACTATGGAAATGGCGGAAAGGATGAACTGTGATGCCGCTGTCCTGTCGCTTGATGCAGAAAAAGCGTTTGACAGGGTTAGTTGGGATTATTTATATTCTGTACTGAGGAGGATGAATTTGGGTGAGGATGAATCTCTTGGGTTGTTCTTTTATATTCCAGACCGACTGCTGCCGTTAGGACTAATGGAGTAATTTCAGAACCTTTCAGTTTGGAGCTCGGCACGCGTCAAGGTTGTCCTTTCTCCCCTCTGTTGTTCATTTTGGCAATTGAGCCTCTTGCTGTTAGCATCAAACATGACCCAGATTTGCACGGAGTGAGTTGTTGGGGTGTGACACAAAAGGCTTGGCTTTATGCGGACGACCTTTTATTGGTACTGGAGAATTTGCAAGTTTCCATACCCAGTTTGATGAGGCTATTGTCTGAATTTCATGATTGTTCAGGCTATAAAATTAACCGTTTGAAATCTGAAGTGTTGCCTCTGACGAATAAGACCCTGGTTACGGGGCAGGGGTTTACGTGGTGTAAGGTTCGCTTGCGTTATTTGGGGGTATGGCTGACGTTTCCTCTTTCCAAGATGGTGGATGAGAATATGAGTGTGGTCATTCGAGAATGTAAATCGGAATTAGAAAGGTGGTCTTTGCTTAATCTTTCTTTGTGGGGTAAAGATGAATGAATACAACTCCTAAGATCAACTTTATATCTAGCATGCTTCCTTTGAAAATTAAGAGCTGTTACTGGAATGATTTGGACCTCCTAGTTCAGGAATTTTTGTGGGACAAAAAGCCACCAAGACTTAGTCTATGGAAGTTACAGCTTCCAGTTCATTTAGGTGGACTGCGGGTACCGAATTTTCGGGCCTACCATTTGGCCTTTTCTGCTCATTCTTTTGTTCCATTTTTAACTAGTGAATTAGACAGCTGGGCGGTAGCAGAATCGAGTGCCTATGGGCCGCTGGGGCCGACAGCCTTGTTGACCACAAATACCAAGATTCAGGGTGGTGATTTGTTGGCAACGTCTTTTTTGCGCAATTCTTGGATTGCAGTTTTATCATGGCTTGGTCGGGATGCATTCAAGTATAAGAGTGCCTCTTTCTGGTTGAATCCTAAGATTAGGGACAATTTGAGGACAGTTTTTTGGCCTGAATGGTTTTTGATGGATATTAAACAGGTTTCTGATTTGGGGAATGATGATCGATGGTTGACTGCAGCAGAGCTGAGAGAGAGATGGAATTTTGAGGGTTTATCGGACTCTGCATATAGACGGCTTAAGAGGGCGGTTGGTGAGGTTGACTGGTCTGACTCTTTGGATGTGTGCGCTTTGCTGACAGGCTCTAGTGGGAAGTGTGGCGGTCTGGCCAGTCGGCTTTACAAGCTAATGGTGTCACATTTTCGGAGTAATGACAATTTGCGGAGAGTATGGAGTGAGTATGGAGTGAGAAAATAGGATCAGAGATTGATTTGGATGATTGGCAGAAAATGTGTAGTAATGTATCTTTGTGCTCTCTGAATCTAGGTGAACGGTCTCGACAGATCAAGATCCTGAACCGGGTGTATTGGTGCCCTGAAACATTGCATAAAAGAGGCATGTCTGATAACTCTAACTGTTGGGGGTGCGTCCAGGCAGTCGGGTCATTGGAACACATGTGGTGGGATTGTGTGAGAGTCAGAGATTTTTGGTGTGAAGTTTGTAGTCTGTGTGACAGGATTGCAGGAGGTGGGCTGGTCCTTGATTTTAGGACGGTAATCCTAGGTGATGATTCTGGGTTCGGAGATGTCAGCTCAGCTCACAAGAAGTTGATTTTTCGTGCATTCATTGTGGCCAAGAGGTTGATTCTCCGTGGGTGGAAAGGGCAGGTCTCACCTTCCTATGAGGAGTGGATACAGGAAATGCATAACCTGTCACGGACGGAGAAATTGATTTACAAATTGAAATGTAAATTGTCTACATATGAGAAGATCTGGAATGTGTTTAATGACTGCTTTTAGGTTATTTCTTCCTTGTTTATTTTTTTATTAATTCTTTTTGTGTACTTCCTGTTTTTGGTTTTTGTTAACATTGCTGTTGGTGATATGTTGTATATATTGTATAAAGTATAAATAAATAATAAAAAAAAAAAATAAAAAAAGATTCCCTCCAGTCCTGCAATCCCCTGGCATGATCTGCAAAAGGCGTTGATTGGAAGCTTGAAGCACGTGAGGGGGAGGAGTAAAGGGGCACGTGGCCATCAGGGTAACACAGAGAATGTCCACCATCAGACCTTTCAGCAGGGGTGAGGGTTCCGAATGTGCTCACATTCCGTAGAGGTAGAATGCTCAATGCTTGAGGGGTAGCTTTGCAGATCAGGCCGTGCTGCTGGCACTGCATGGATTAGAAAAGGTCAGGACATGGATGGATTGTTCGTGCATAATGACAAGCACATCGGCCCTCGGTGCTCTGTGACTGCGGGGGGGTATAACGAGAATGTATCACGTTCTAGACACATTACTAAGGGAGAGCAAAGAACCTGCAGGTTTACTTGTGCACTGGGTGTGAATGAATGGCCTTTCTCCGGTCCTGTGGTCTTAAAACATTGCAGAACTTTAGCGAGTGCACATTAAACTCATCCCCGAGGTGCCCAGATGACAGTGCTCCTGCGGAAAACTCCCACACCCCCTTCTCTGTGGTTCCAGGGTGGAAGCTAGCAAGACATGCACGGCAATAGTGAAGGGGATGTGTGAGCGCCATGGAGTCAGGGATTGATTTTCAGAGGATTAGAGTGCTAGGCAGAACGCATGTTGTGATTTAAGAAGGTGAGCGCACATTCTCTGGTATTATAAGTCTGTACAGTCCGTGGATACAACAGAGGTGTCCAATCGCGCCATTGACATTGCTGGGTGAGCAGCGCTCCCAGTTGCAGGGTTGTCATGAAGGAGCGTCGTGGCAACAGACGCTGTTGCATTTCAGCAGCAGAACCGCACTTGCGCTTGATTTCATGGAAGAAGTGCACTTTGTTTCTGGTGCTTTTTCTGGAGTAAAGAGAACTGTTTAGCGGCATGCACAACCTGGTGCCTCTATGTCCACACCCATTCACAACTCTCCCACCCACCCTCACCAGCGCTGGAAATGGAAAACAATTACTGGGGGAACTCAGCCTAGGAGCAGGGCTGTGGGGAGGAGGGGGCATGGCTGAGGGGTGAGGCCCCAGGCCAGGTCACGCAATACAGTATCTCTTCATTGAACCCAATCCTGGCGATTTGCATAAAAGCAAAGAGCCTTCTGGGAACATGATGTCCACAATTTAAAATTTGAAACACCACTTATAGTGAGTCAGTATGAAACCTTTTGAGCCAGTAATAGAAGTTGGGCTAGGCACTTTTGATTGGTCACACTATTCGCCCTTAGAAAAGATTTCTGTACATCGGAGGACATATATACCAGGTTGAAGAGCTGCAATAAGTATGTGAGACTTTGGCTGTTTCTGTATTCAGTGTCCTGCTGACTCTACTGAAAGTGCCTGCTTGTTCAAACATGGGGTGCTCGTGCATGTGATAACTCGGCTTCACGACAGATCTCCTGGGAGTGTCCTGTTCTGAAGCTGATATTTCACAAGCAACCCCCGCCCCAAGGGGCAGACTGCTTTCAGAACACTTGGTTGCACAGTATACAGTATGGTTGAATGGTGTGTTCTACTTTGGTACCATGTGTTCTTCAGTGTTTCCTTCCGGTGTTATCTCCAGCTTTATGGTGCAATTTGATGTACACTGGGCATGGTGGACTGTTCCTCTGGTGCAACATAGAATTGCATTGTGTGCTAAGGGCGTTAGTCATAATGAACTGTTTGTATCGAATTACTGTAGTAGATACGCTCTTAGGGAGTGGTGGAGCTAGGCTTGGGAGAAGGTTAGTCCTTCTGATGTGCTCACGTGGTCTCCTTGTGCATGAATGGCACATATGTGGGGTCCACCATATTTGACATCGTACTAGTATGTAATTGAAGAGTGTCAAAGTGTCTCCTTTGGCCAACCTTTAGAAAACATTCTAAATGTTTGATCAATTTCTATAGCATTTCCATTAGAATAGTCAATGTAAGTGGACATATTTACAAACGGAAGTGCTAACACACAGTGCTACAAATAGAAATGGGACACAATCACGTATTTCCACATCCTGGTGCCACTCAAGAACAGGATACGATTATTGGACTACATGCTTAACTCAAGAACTCTAGGATGCCCAAAATGAAGACATGTTCTAATAAGCAGCATCCATCTACCCTCTAGTGGATTTCTATTGGGCCGCTCTTTGGTTCAGGAATTTACTTAAAATACACGCATGGGGTGTTTGCTCAACAGGAGCCAGGTTACAGAACCTTTACACTGATGCAATTCCAACGTTAGATGGTATTGGCACTAGGGTAAAAATTGCTCTGTGCAAAAAAACAGATGCTTTCAATGCATTCTTGCACCAGAGCAAAGTTTGCCCCAGTGCTAATATCATTCAGTAACATGTCCTGGCAAATTCACAACCCAGTAGCACCAACCTGCTTTAGCAAATGTATTTATGCGTGGATTAATAGAGGCACACTTCTAAGTGCTTCAAAAAGAAAAGCGCCTGTGCCCAATGAAGTGCTTGGTCTCATTCACGCAACAGGTTGTAAGAAACGAATGATCTTGGGTTAGTACATTCCTGAAACCGCTTCATCCGCGTGCCAATAGACGCCCTATTTTGAACCTGGCTCAAGTTCCTTGACAACTCAAGAGAAGAAAATGTCCTCTCCTAAGTGAGGTCAATAACATCATGTTCTTTCTCTCCATTTTCTTAGTAAAATAAATAAATAGATGCCTTTATTGTTGTCTAGAGGACTTGCTGACCACACATTGAGGTCATGGGATGGAGTGGGTTCCTGCATTAGTGCACACTCCAGTGTCAGCGTTTCTTAAAGAATGTTCGACTCAGTTTCACTGTCGCAATGTTTTCTGTTGGTTTACAGGTAAGTCCAAAGCAATGCAATTTCCGGGCGAATTTGAGATTGATTTGATTTATGTTTATTTATTTATTTGTACATGTATAAAGCGCTCCTGACCCTGGGGTATCTGGGCGCATATACGAAAGCTTATCTTACAGTCATGGGTTACAGGTAAGCAGGTGTGAAACACCTTGCTAGAGCACAGGTACAGTTGGAAGGCATTAATCATCACAATAGAGATCACAGTATATTAGTGTATCAAACAATTTTGCAGGTAGTGTTACAGGTGTATTGTAAGAAAGACCAAAGATCAGGTTTGCAAAACCACATATGTGTGAGCAGAGTGAACAAGGTACCTATGGGTGTGCTTGAGTGAACAGCCAAGTTTTCACTTTTTTCCTAATGCCTCAGTATGATGGTTCAGCTCATAGTGCTATAGTGTTTATAGTGCTAAGAAGTGATGGAGGAGTCCAGGGAACATGAGACTACAGACATCCTGGAAAATGGCAAATAGATGTTTATCATTAACCTGGAAACAGTGAGACTAAGGTGAGCAAGCAAGGGTGGAATGAGAAACACTGTTAGGCTTGATTAAACAGAAAGCTTCACCACCCATCCAAAGAAGGCCTGAGAAAAGTAGTCTGAGCAGGAAGTGGCACAAAGTGAAGAATGGAATTTGAAAATTCTATAATTTTCTAAGCAGCCGAACAGAAAAGTTCCATAATTATGGGGCCTTAGGATGTTCCATATTATAAGAGGTGCCTTCAACTGTGTTGTCTTGAGCACACCATTTGGCAGCAGTTTTTAGCAGATTTTGAGTAGAACAAACAATTGCTCTTCCTTTATAAACAGGTGGATTATATTGATTAGCTAGATCACACATGAGGTAGGTAGATCACTCATGTTGAAGGTAACATGAATGGATTTTCTGCTTTACATTGCAGTACCAAAACATGAAGTGGAGGATCATTGAAGCTTTGGAAAGAGGAGGGTCAATGCTCCAATACTGCCACAGCAGATGATCCATGTGTGCCAATGGTGAGAAGCCTGTAGGAAGTCATCAGGTGTGCACCAGGCTGGCTCATTAACTGGAACACACCATGTCAACAACTACATACCACAAGGCCTGGTGTGACATGAATGCAAAAAGGATATTTTTTAAAACAGTTCTTGAAACACAGCTGTTCTTGAATGAATCAAAGGAAGAAGGATGGAAGGTGGGTCCACTGAGCTGCATCAATCCCAAGAAAGCAACTCCAACCATCAATAACTGCGTTGCTGGGGAGATGATAGAGCCAACAACTGAAAGGGAGAACATGGCGCTGGCGACACTAGGGCGTACTGCAGAAGTTTGAATACAGCTCTGAAAGGAAAGATAAGGCGGAGCAGCAACACCAGCACTTATTTATTGTTCATTTATAACACACTTAATACCAGCAAGTGGTTTCTAAGTGCGGGATCAGGATTCAAACCTGTGTTGTGCCACGTTGTCTTGCATCCAAGACAAATGTGTTGCCTCTGAGCTATTCTTCCTCCCTTTGTAACCAATGATGCACATGTTACATCACAAAGACCCTCACAGTCATAAGGCACGGCAAGGATTGTAGAGGTGTATCTACTGACAGAATGCCCATTTCTTTCCTGAAGACTAACCTAGTGTAAGTCATTGAGGAAGCACCTGGAATCTCAATGAGCAAGTCAAAAGTAGGTAGCCACTGACCAAGACCAAGTCGAGCAATTGATATACCCGGGTCAGGCATTTTTAAAGGGCACTTATAAGTTCAACTTGGAGAGAGGCTGCCAAGTGCAACTATACTACGTTATTGTCTTACAATTTGTATATGCCAAGAAGGAAATCAGAGCCATTTTGGAATCCTGTCCAGTTAGATAATGATTGCTGCAAAATTGGGGTTGAACTGAAAATGTCTATGTAGCTTTCATAGGGTTTTGGAATTAGATGAGTTTCCGGGACCTTCTTTTGGTGGATTGAAGTAAGCACTAAGCATGGGAACGGCGTTATTTTAGCTGTCTTGTGATTATAAATGTTTAGTAGGGGTGTGCATTGGGGTGTCATTGACCAGATGAAGGGTGTTTGCTAGTTGGCTAAATGTGGTTATGGGAGTAAGGCTCAGAAATCCAATGTAGCTCACATAGCATGGATACATGACTGCACTTTCTGCCCCCCCAAATACCTTTTCATGCATGTTGGATTCCTAGTAGTAGATGGAGTAGAAGTTTTGATAGGCCTATGCCACAATTTCGCCCGGCTGATGAAAGTAGGCAGTAAGGTAACTCAGGGAGATAAGCGCTTGCTTCAGAGATCTGCACCTGTTATCTCTTTAGACCTTCATGCTTCTTAAGACAATACATTGCGTATCATTTACATTGCCTATATCCCCAAGAATAAGGATACATAGAAGCAGGAAGAATTGGGCATAACGCGATGTATATCAAAATCCGATATAATGAAGGCGCAGAAGGTTACATCCATTTGCGTAGATGTATATGCTCCTTATGCAGGAGGAATTTCTCTGGATACCAATGGATCCTGGACCATCTAACTGAAGTTTGATGCAATAGAAAAGGGTATACCTTCTGCTGAAGATATAGCTAAGTAGCAACTCTTGCTCTATACAGGCTTGTTGATGAATTGCATTTGGATGAGGAAGTGACCACGTTTCAAGTCAACGTGCTTCCAGGCCCTAGGGAGCACATCATGGATGTATATCCTGAAAACCAACCTTTCGTACAACCATGGGCCAAAGGCTTAGAGGAAAAAGTAACTCTTAATGACTCAAGTTTGGAGGAAGGCCTTCTCAAGGCTCAAATGGAGAAGGACAGAGTTTAAGGGGGCACCGTGTTGAGTGTGGAGCGATCTCCCATGATCTGTTTGCACAAAGCAAGGTGGGTGGCAAGCACGTTCTAGGTGATAGAAATTACCATATAAAAGTCATTTTTAGTGTTACTGCCACAGAAGACAAATTCGCAAACATTGAGGCTTGAACTATTTTCTCTGCAGCTGGTGAGATTCATGAAAACATATCGGCCGGTATTACAAAAACGTTGGACTGATGCAAGTGAAATTATCACTGTGGTAGAATGTGCCTGCCTAGTGCAAAAAACAAAACGTGTTCATTCGATGGATTTTTTGAACAAAGTAAGTGTTTGCACTAGTCCTAGTCCTTTGCAGTGTTTATAAAAAATAAATTGGACGGATATGTTTATTGGACCATTGCCATTTTTTTCCAGGTGGTAATTTCATTCGCACTGGGAAGTTGCAAAATACTGAAGATTGTAATGAATAAACGTTGTCCTAGACACGTTGCTCAATGTGCTCTTTGTGTGAATTGCGCCTGGCTGTGCTTGTGTGTTGCATAAAAAAGGCGCATTTTGGTTGTGTCATGCGACTCCCAAGTCATGGACATGCTCGTGGTAGAGTGGCACCTGATTAGAAAATATTGTTACGCATGCTCTTGAAAAAGCAAAGTTCAACCAAGGAGAGGAGTTTAATACTATTAGATGTTACTTTATCCATAAATATTTTGGTGGGTTTGAAAAAAAACAAAAAAACTTTCTATCTGCAAGGTGATACTAAATAGGTTATTTTAGCTAAAAATTGACACATGCACAGCACCATCTTGAAGCCATCACTGGAAGTTCACCTCGCGATCAGAGCCACACAGCAAAGCACTATGGGTATGCAAATTAGCAAAACAGCTTTCTTTTGGTGCTATTTTAGGGGTTAGTGATACAAATATTTCCTTCCCTTTGTGTTAAATTCCACTTCTAAGTTACAGAAGGCTGGAGAGGGGCAACGTTTTAAAGTTTCATGCTTCTTTCGTTAATCCACAAACTGTTTGTGGGAATGACTCTCAGTTTTGGCGTGTCTACCCTTTGCACAGTTTTTCCATGGCCACTTCTTCTGCTGGTCCCAATTTGCCTAAGTATCCTCTTCGGTCCAGCTTCTTTACGCCCAGTTCCATATTTGCACACGTGATGTAACGTACAAAGTCACAGCACTCTGATTTTAGTGTGCAGGTCCCCTTGTTTCTACTGTTAATCCAACATAAAATGCATTTTGCCCCAGCACCATGTTCTGCCAGTTCCTTTTTTGGGGCCTCATGATTTGGGAGAGGAAAGTCCTTTTTCCATGAAACATTCCTGTAAAAAATTCAGCCTTGGCAAAATGAGGTCGGGTGGGAGGGAAAACTCCATCCTTCCAAGGTGACCCTTATTGTGGAGTAACTCATCCAGGCGAGGGTCAGCAGCGGCGATATGACAAAAGGGGAGGCGAGGCACTTTGCTTTCCTGAAGCAACCCCTTTTATGCTGCTTTTCCAGCTGTGCAGCTGCTGCACTCCCACCCAGAAAGCCACCCAACCTATACCCCCAGTCCATACCCCCCACCCTTCCCGGTGCCACCCACACCTGGTGGTGACGTCACCCAGTGGCGCAGAAAGGTTTGGGGGCAGCCAAAGATCAGATAGGGAGGTAGCAGAGGGATCTCCACCTTCGCACCACTGGGGCCCGCTCTCCCAACCTGGCTGCGCCGGCATTACACCGGGGCTTGCCCTCAGAAGCGGAGTAGAATAGAAACAAGACCACCAAATGGAACGATACAAGGGGGTATATATTCCAAACCAAAAACCAAAAGTCAGTTGTAACGTTTGTGCTTTTTCACAGAAGACTGGCTTGCAATCCCTGCTCATATTCGGCTGTTCTGAGCACCTGCTTCTGTCGTTTCCCTATTTTGTAATTTCGGGGCGGTGTAACGCACAGGGAAAGAAAATGACATTTTACGTGAAGTGACTTCATAGCTTTGAGATGAGATTCTCCGCGATTTAGCAGTCCCAGAGGGTTGGGAGGAAGCGGGCCTGACAACTCTGTCTGCCTCGAGTCGAAAGGGAGCCAGGCCCCAACACGACGAGCGGAACCATGTGAAACGGAACCCTCTGCAGCGTAGAGGGAACATTGCGTGGTGCGACGCGACGTGCCTGACGGCAGGCTTTCGCTCGAATGTTCCTGGGAATCCTGGCTTACTAAAGGGCATTGCAGACTCTAAAAAGTCCTTTCGGCTTTAAAAGGAGCTCCGACGATGTTTCAAATATAACATGAAATATTCGCTGAGAGTCGGGTTTCCTGCATGATGAGAAATCCAGACAAACGTGCTTCCTATGAAAAAGGGAAGTCTGGAACCTAGCCTCATGTACGCCTAAAACTCAAAACAAACATGTGGCTCACCCATCCTAAGCGTCAAATAAAGGATGGGGTAAAAAAAATACACTTCCATTCTGTTCCATCAAACTCCATAGATTCAGACATTATTGTGTCTGCCATTTTCTATGGACAGATGGTATTGACGATGTCCATCGCATTAGAACGAGGGCCAGCAGTGGACATTCAAAAATGGTTGCTGCACCTCTGACGAGCGAGTGATAAGTTCATGAAACGTTTAATTTACATCTCATGTACGGAACTGACATGGGAAGGTGGAGTGGAGAGTGAAAGAAGGCCTTGTAACTGGGGAAAATACTCACTATTCACCTTTTCACTGAATTCGCATGTCCGCCTCCCACATGCACAATCCCAGGCACACTGCCAAGAAAAAGTAAGCTTCCTACTTAGCAGCAAGTCCCAGGCTACACATTTCTTAACATGGCAACGCTGGAGCAGGCTGGTTTTAATCCGTGATTCTCTGTCTCTGCAGGGAGCTCAACTTTGTAAGATGACCTCAGTGTCCTGATCACGGTCCAATACAGTACATTTCAGACCTATTTGACGTGCGGTAACTGAAAATTCAGGCTGTTGGAGCGATGAAAAATGTACACATTTTTGAACACACACTTTGTGTCCCTTTGCCTGTCGCCAGGTTGCCATGGTGCTCGTGTGGGACAGGTTTCGTATCAGCCATTGAAAAGAGGGTTTCTATGTGTTGAAGTGCCTTTCCTTGCAAAGAAATCACCAAGACAGTTGTTTGTTAAGTCTCACTCAAAAAACCAAAATGTGTCTGGCCTGAAGAAGGATGTGTTTATTGAAAAAGTGGAAATCCTAAGAGCCGAAACTCGAGTAGGCATGTGGAACTTGAACATCAGACTTAATGAACTTGTTCAATATGGTTGTGTGATCATCAACAGTAGTTGTCACATTCTACAGAGTAATGGCACATGGCTACTTCAGATGCACAGTGCCAGATGGTATTACGTAACAGCAGCATTTTTAAATTATATAAATCAGTAACCATACACCCTGGTGTTGCCCGGGTCTGTAGCTGACATGCATGTGGGGGTCTGTCATAGCTTTGTGTGTGTTTTATTATGTCATAACCTCCTATTTTTGAAAAATTGCTAAATCGCCAATCTCCCAAAATAGCCTATACTGATAGCACAGGGCCAAACTCCGCTCCAACCCTGTGCAGGGCGAATGGGTGAGGTTGGCCACATTTCACGATCGCCAGTACACCCCAGACTGGTATGCCAACCTCGGGCCAATATTTCTGCCCACCAACTGTTGTGGGGCTGGGGTCAACAATTACAAAATCATCAATCTCCCGAAATCGCCTATACTGATAGCACAGAACTGGACCCCGTCCTGTGCAGGGCAAATGGGTGGGTTTGGTCAAATTTCACTATCGTCAGTACACCCCAGACTGGTATGCTGACCTTGTGCCAACATTTGAGCCCACCAACTGTTATGGAGCTGGAGCCAACCCAGAACATATAAACACACTTTCACAAATATATATATATATATTGGTTTGCATAGTATATGTGTTCTGTTGTGTGAGTGGGGTTATGTGAATTGATGTAATATTTGGTGTATAGATATAGTTTGATTAATTCACAGGTTTGCATGTTGCTTATTATAGTATTTTGAATCATTCTCATTGTGATATTCAATAAACTGTGTTTTATCCTTTTTGAGAAAATTCTCTGTTTGTATTTGTTTTGGTTAAACACATTTTTGTTAAAGTGTTGCATAGGATGTCTAGTTTGTGCAGCCACAGGCATAGTGCAGCATTGTGTGGGCCTTGGGCCGGTGTGGCCAGGATAAGAGAGCATCTGGGGAGAGAGGGTAAACCTGTCAGCCTAGGGCATATAAGGATAGCAATCTTTCTCCGACACCATTGCTTACATTTACCCAGTCTAACATAGCTTTCCAAATGTTCTCAAATTTCTGCTTTGCTTTCCTCCTGTCAAACATGACTTTCTCATGTGATGAAGGCAACACCATCTCAAACACCTTCTCCTCTACCGTCAGTGAGACACTAATCTTCCAAACCTGTTGAGAGTTGTGTAGTGCAGAAGTTCTATGAGAGTCTCAGTCTTCCTCTTACATCCTTTTTTCATCACAAGTTTTCAAACCTCCCAAATGTTGTAAAAGGCCGGATCTTCAAGTCATGGTTGGTCCCATGTGAGATTTCTGATTAAGTGATTGCTACCCTAATGTGCCCTAGTCTGACTTCAGTGTAACTTCTCCCTCTCCATGCTTTCTTATCCAGGCCACACTAGTCAATAATGGAGCTTGGAGGATGGCATATGGTGGTCATTCCGCGGTGGGAGCCAGCTCAGTAGGAAGGCAATCTGAGTCAGCTCAACCACTAGGCCACCTTCCCCTCCTCTTCCGATCATCAGGCCAGTAAGCGGCTTAATAGTGTCGGGCACATTTAGCATCGTGATGATTTGCTGCCCACTCTGGCCTACAGGGACAGGAAGATCATCCCCACTGCCTGCCAGGGTGGCCTATTCATGAATAGAACAATAGCTAGCAGTTCGTACTGGTATCCAACCCTCCCGCGTTAGGAGAGACAGTCATTGGTTGAAACATCCTCTTCGGCCTCTTGTTCATCTCCACCTGTTATCCAGAAAGCAGACACTTTGCTTTATTCATTTAGCCTGCTTTCTTTCCTTGGACTTGTGATAACCAAGAAACATCTGGCAATACACTCTATAGTCACCAACCAACACTAATAAACAACTTGTCTGGCCGTTTCGCAAAGAGGAGAAATCCTTTCATTATGATATGAGATGATATTTTAATTGTATTGCGCTCATACACAAGTGTTTCAGAGCGCGGCGAGGCAAGGGAGGGGAACAAAGGAGAACAAAAACAAGGATCCTACTAGGCCCAGTGACATTGAGAACGAGCAAGTGCTGGGGAAAAGACAACATTGACCTAGACAACTCATGTCAGACAATAAATCACACGGTTGGTGTTCTTGCCTATTCTGGGTCAGAGACTCTGCACTCGGGTGCAAGAAAAAAGCATGCGCTGAAACTCTTTGGTAAAGTGAGGGGTCTGATTGGATGCCATCCCAGCTCAGCAATAGTGGCATGGCCTGTCCCATTCCTTACAAGCAACAGGCTGGATGTACGTATCTGCCAACATTTTTGACTGCATTATGGAGCATCTGGGGTTGTAAGGGGTTTCTCTAGCAGTCCAGGGGCCACTTTAGAAATAAATAGTGTGCTAAGAAATCTGTCAGGTTTGTGACAGTCTGTGAACCCAAACAGATGTGCTGTCTTTGGTTTATGTATGGTGTGTCTCTCCCCGTGCTACTTACTGCTATATTTATAATTGTTTTTCAGTAATGTCCCCCGTACGACTACCCAATCATGCTGGATGTGTTAAAACGGCAAATGTTTCCATTGGGAAGCGGCAGTTCTCTGGTTTGTGTAATTTGATACCTAGCTACATTGTATTATCTTAAGAAGTTTCAAGAAAAAGTATTTTTTTAAATCTTGTTTGCTGACAAATCTCCTGACCCACCCTTTTCATTTCGAAAACTATTATCGACAATTCTCTGCCTTGATCACGGTCCCACATTTTACAGAAAACTCATTATGCTAAACCAATCTGAAATACCCTTCAAATCATGGGATTCTACCTTCCTAACAGTGGCAACATTCTCCAAAAACCACCTGGGAGGGTGTTCAAGATCCCACGCTTTAGAAAGCCATGTCCCCCTACTTCCATCTGAAGAGGACTACTGCCCCTTCTCATGCTCTCTCTCGATACTTTCTTGCTCTCTCTTTCTTGGACATTTTCCATTAACAAAACCATAATGTGACGTATAATCTGATGGCATTGTGTCGGAAGCGGCTGCATGATTGACTGACTGAACGTCCCGGAAACGCAGTGCGGCTTGACATGTGATTCACACGTTAGTGGGTCCATTCCTTGAATCCAGTTCATTGCTTGCTGTCAGAGCAAGGAGCATTGAAAGGAGCATGGATTGAAGGACCGAGGGACGAGGAGTGCAGTGTTTAGAGTGCAGAAGTGTCAACACAACACCGCCTTGGAGGAGGCAGTTCCTCGTTATGAAGAAGGTGAGCACGAGGGTAAAGGCTCGGGGTGGCAAGGCGCTGAGTGATGACCGTGCCCCGCTTAGCTCTCGGCTGAGCAGCCTTTCCACAGCAACCCCTGTGGAATTCTCAGGCCTTTTCGCCCTTACGTTTGGTAAAGCTTGTGTCTATTGCTCTGAACGTTTTGTAGGCTTTATCCGACTACCTTACCGATAACCTTTGAAACTGACCATTAACCATAATACCACTGGTATGCCAGTTGGTGCATAGCCTTTAGCAAAGGGTCTAGGGGGGGCCTTCTTCGTGTCCCGGTCAGCTTGTTACAACCGGACTGCAATTTTTAGTTAGTGCTCATCCTATGGCCGTAAAGTGAAGCAAACTATTATGCTGGGAAAAGTCAGCTAAAAAAAGAACTGCTATAACTTGCGGCATTAACCCCTGTAAAGTAAAAATAAGTCAATGAGTACAGTCCATGCAAAGAATATGGCGTCTGAAGAACACGCAGCAGGAGAAAATGTACCTGTTACCAGCTCCCCGACTAGAAATATGGTTAATGGGAACGGGAAGACTGGTGGTAGAATCGCATCTTTTTTCCTGCCGGATGGCGCTAAGTTGGCTAAGGACCCCGCAACCGCCGATGGAAGTGAGGCAGCAGTAAACAGCGTGAGTGGCACGACGAGGGCGAAATTGCCTCAGCCCCCATTCATAATAATGATTTATTAGAATGATGCTACTCCCTACATATCACGATTGCCTGCGGAACAGCGACAGCCTCTTTGGTAAGTGTCTGTCCTATAGAGGTGGCCCAAACTACACTTAGTGAAGAAGTGAGGGCCGCTGTAGTCGGGTCACAGAGACTACCAGCTTCAGCAAACTGGTGTGTAAATGTGAGTGCAAGCATCAGCACGAGTAGCGTTGTCACTGCTGACACACCTAGTAGGGACTTACCGGCGGTGAGGACCGCAATGCAGTTTGCCATGAAAGTTCTCCTCAATTTATGTGGGCGAATCTTGGAAAGGGCAATGGTAATCTGTTAGATCTACAACTACCAAAAATGCAGAGGCAGACCGACAAAGCGGTCAAACTATTGACAATACTTCAGGGCCAGGGGGGAGGAACGAATGGGTGGGCTCTTCAATTATTTCTTTCGCAAGAAAACAGAAGAGGCAGTTAGGCAAGCAACAAGACATGTGCACGAAGCAAAAGAAAAAAAAAACTTTGATAAACTAAGATGATGCATTTTTCTGCCGGGAGAACTGCAAAGCCGTTATTTGTTGCTGGAGAAAATCATATTGACTATGTTGCGAATTACAAATACTTGGGGCTTGATCCAACCACTAGCAGCGACTACGCGGAAGTCATTTCAGCCACTAGTAGGAAGGCAGCAGTGTTAACCGCATTTATCGTAAGTTTGTAACCGAGTCCTCAGGCTTCCTGACATGTTATAAGCGATGCTTCTGTGCCATTAGGTTGTATGGCTTATAGGCACTAACAATAGGGGACCAGGCGTGGCTGAAAGTAATTGAGGGGACATTTTGAGGCGTATGGCTGGCATGGCCCTGTGTGTCCTTATTGAGACATTACGCTTGGAACTTGGCTTGATGTCACTGCCCGCTATGGCTTTAAAAAGGAGAGGTCTCCTTTACATAAAATCGAGAACCAACCAAAAATCTCCCATGTTAAAACACTTGGGCCATGCATCTGAAGTGGGGCAACCAGAAGGCTATACGTCCTGGTACGAGCCGCTTTTGAGCTGATTGACTGGTGTCCCAAATGGGGGTGTGAACATTTTGAGTTAGAGAAGAAATTCACCAATAAAATGGACAAATAATTAGGATCCTAAGGCTCGCCTAAGAACATATAAACCCCTGGCAGGTGTAGTCCATACATTCATGAAACCCCAGAGGTATCTTTTGATTTGTCCGGACCCTAGTTTGTGCAGATTTATACCACTTCTACGCGTAAATAGGCTGCCCGTTTTGACAGTTATAGGGCCTGGAAAAGGTATGGCTAAATCGGAAAGAACATGCCCTATTTGTAAATGGAAGACTGTGGAAGAAACTGTGCAGCATGTGTTAACGGAATGTAGGGAAAAGGGGGCTTTGTACATGTCGCTACTGGGGAGGTTTTGCAAATAGAGATGATCATTTCTGGCAGTATTGTCTGAATGCCAAGAATAAGGCAGTGCACACTGCTCTATATTGCTTATGGAAGTAGATAAAGAGTTCATTGATGAACACAGCATCGGTAAGATAGCTCAGCTGGATGAGTGCTGGCTGCTGTAATCTGTAGGTCACAGGTTCGAATCTTGGCAAGGCCAACTCAGCCTTTCATCATTCTGAGGTCGATAAATGAGTACCAATTTCATTTGGGTGATAGTGTATGAAAATATGTGTTCAGTACAACACTATATAAGCTTATCATGAATCAATAATAGGGTAGATTACATTGTAAGAGGGTTTTATAAGATTATGAATTAATTTTAAATGTTTAATAATTAGAAACATGAAGTATATGAAACACAATGGGTATGTGTGTGATGTATTTTACATGTTGCCATTATTATGTTATACACAATTTTAGTGAAAGACGTGAAGATTTTAATAATTTGAAATATGGTAATATATTTGTATCTCAAATGTTATGTATTAATATGTGTAATGCTCAATATGAGCTAATAGCATTAATTCAAAATAAGAAAATTATTGTTTGTATATCTTATTCCTCTCCTCCTCTCGGTACTTTCACCCTCTCCTCTCGTCCTTAGGCCTTGGCCCTAGCTCCTCTGGCACCCGCGTCATAAAGTGATAATTCGACATGAGCATGCTGAAAATAAACACACAACAAAAAGCGAAGAAAGACCTCATTGAATATTCCTTACCTCTCTACTATAGTGGACGGCGATGTGCTGAGACTTACCCCGCCTACCCATGTGCGGTACTCCGCCGACACATTCTCACATCTCTGGGTGGGAAGCCCAACACACATGGGGCCTGTGTTCACCCCGTTGCAAAGACTAATCCAGGGGCCTGCGGGTGCTTTTGAGCATCCTCTCTCTGCCCCCCAAACCACATCTCATAGATCTGATAGGAGAGCAGCAGCCTTGGCTCTCTGAAGCAGCTTCAGCCTGCCTCTTCATGATGCCCGTCTCGTCTCGTGTGCTGGAGGCCTGCAGAGAACAGGGCTGCACAGGTCCCAGCTAAGTCTTGGGCAGGTTCTCGCCTCGGCTACCGGCTAACAGGCACGCTACTCCCGTCCAAGAGCAGGCAATGGCAGTGGTCGTAGAGAGCTTTTCTACTCTCCTGTGATGCCACAACAGGGATGGACATCGCAGAGGCCCTGCTCTGCCCCTGTGGAACACCAGAAGCCACCCAGAAGACGCATAAGGGGAGACTTTACATTCATGAGCAGAAAGGGCTTGTAAAATTACTTGGAGAAAAAAAGATTGGCTCCCAGCAATAATCAGTAACTCATTACTATACTACAAAAGTACAATACTTACAAATTACATGCACATTAAATGTGTGCACCAAAAGGACAACTTCTTGAAAAGTATGAAAGACAATAAGTCTCCCAAAGGTAATAAAGCAGGAAAACAACACATTTTCTAATCAGGCTTGCTCCTTCCTGTGCATCAAAAACGCTTAGAAACATAGGGCCTCATTACACGGAATGCGGTAAGCCATGATGCTATTAGCACCATTGTTGCCGCAGGTACCATACCGGTACCACCATGGAGGAAAGGGGAATTACCACCCCATTCCAAGAAAGGGCTCAATGGGAATGGGGAAGGAGCTACTTACGGTACCGCAAATTGCGGTACCGTAATTTGCACCAAGGTCCCTTTGCGGGTCCCAACTTTAACGGCTGGTCTACACCAGCCGTTAAGGTTGGGTCCCGCAAAGGGACCTTGTAGTAAGGCGGTAAGGGTTTACCGGTACCGGTGCCCTTACCGTTACCGGTAAACCCTTACCGCATTCCGTGTAATGAGGCCCATAGAGTGGCACAACCATAATGAAAAACAGAAACAAGGAACTCTGGGTAAGTTGTTAAACTCTGGCATCTCACTCAGGCGTGTATGCAGCTTAGTTGATGCTTCCAAACATGAATCTTCCAGTATAGTTGCAGTGTTTAGTTCAGCAGTTTATTTCTGCTTAATATTTTAAGCAAGCACTTTCTTTGAAATAAAAGTGGAGCACTCAGATCTTTCTACTCACTGCAGTTTGGGATCTCCATATCCGAGAGCGGGACCTTCCTCCTACTGTCATCGTAGCAGTACAAATCCTGCGCTTCGGAGTTCAGAAAATTGGTCTGCTGGAAAATTTTGATCCACATGATGTCGCAGGAGCACTGGAAGGGGTTGTCGGCTAAGATCCTGCAACAGAATTGGGGCAACATTAACAGCAAAGTTAAACTAGTAACAGTGGTACAAAAATATGCAGGACTCTCACATCAGGAGTTACGAGATAGCCATCACCCACTGTAGCGGATGGTGAGAGCGAGAAGTCCCTCACTTCATAGACTGGTAAGAAATGCAGGACTCTCACCTCAGGAGTTACGAGATAGCCATCACCCACTGTAGCGGATGGTGAGAGAGAGGAGTCCCTCACTTCATAGACTGGTAAGAAATGCAAGACTCTCACATCAGGAGTTATGAGATAGCCATCACCCACTGTAGCGGATGGTGAGAGAGAGAAGTCCCTCACTTCATAGACTGGTAAGAAATGCAGGACTCTCACATCAGGAGTTACGAGATAGCCATCACCCACTGTAGCGGATGGTGAGAGAGAGAAGTTCCTCACTTCATAGACTGGTAAGAAATGCAAGACTCTCACCTCAGGAGTTACGAGATAGCCATCACCCACTGTAGCGGATGGTGAGAGAGAGAAGTCCCTCACTTCATAGACTGGTAAGAAATGCAGGACTCTCACCTCAGGAGTTACGAGATAGCCATCACCCACTGTAGCGGATGGTGAGAGAGAGAAGTCCCTCACTTCATAGACTGCTAAGAAATGCAGGACTCTCACCTCAGGAGTTAAGAGATAGCCATCACCCACTGTAGCGGATGGTGAGAGCGAGAAGTCCCTCACTTCATAGACTGGTAAGAAATGCAGGACTCTCACCTCAGGAGTTACGAGATAGCCATCACCCACTGTAGCGGATGGTGAGAGAGAGAAGTCCCTCACTTCATAGACTGGTAAGAAATGCAGGACTCTCACCTCAGGAGTTACGAGATAGCCATCACCCACTGTAGCGGATGGTGAGAGAGAGAAGTCCCTCACTTCATAGACTGCTAAGAAATGCAGGACTCTCACCTCAGGAGTTACGAGATAGCCATCACCCACTGTAGCGGATGGTGAGAGAGAGGAGTCCCTCACTTCATAGACTGGTAAGAAATGCAGGACTCTCACCTCAGGAGTTACGAGATAGCCATCACCCACTGTAGCGGATGGTGAGAGAGAGAAGTGCCTCACTTCATAGACTGGTAAGAAATGCAGGACTCTCACCTCAGGAGTTACGAGATAGCCATCAACCACTGTAGCGGATGGTGAGAGCGAGAAGTCCCTCACTTCATAGACTGGTAAGAAATGCAGGACTCTCACCTCAGGAGTTACGAGATAGCCATCACCCACTGTAGCGGATGGTGAGAGAGAGGAGTCCCTCACTTCATAGACTGGTAAGAAATGCAAGACTCTCACATCAGGAGTTATGAGATAGCCATCACCCACTGTAGCGGATGGTGAGAGAGAGAAGTCCCTCACTTCATAGACTGGTAAGAAATGCAGGACTCTCACATCAGGAGTTACGACATAGCCATCACCCACTGTAGCGGATGGTGAGAGAGAGAAGTTCCTCACTTCATAGACTGGTAAGAAATGCAAGACTCTCACCTCAGGAGTTACGAGATAGCCATCACCCACTGTAGCGGATGGTGAGAGAGAGAAGTCCCTCACTTCATAGACTGGTAAGAAATGCAGGACTCTCACCTCAGGAGTTACGAGATAGCCATCACCCACTGTAGCGGATGGTGAGAGAGAGAAGTCCCTCACTTCATTGACTGCTAAGAAATGCAGGACTCTCACCTCAGGAGTTACGAGATAGCCATCACCCACTGTAGCGGATGGTGAGAGCGAGAAGTCCCTCACTTCATAGACTGGTAAGAAATGCAGGACTCTCACCTCAGGAGTTACGAGATAGCCATCACCCACTGTAGCGGATGGTGAGAGAGAGAAGTCCCTCACTTCATAGACTGGTAAGAAATGCAGGACTCTCACCTCAGGAGTTACGAGATAGCCATCACCCACTGTAGCGGATGGTGAGAGAGAGAAGTCCCTCACTTCATAGACTGCTAAGAAATGCAGGACTCTCACCTCAGGAGTTACGAGATAGCCATCACCCACTGTAGCGGATGGTGAGAGAGAGGAGTCCCTCACTTCATAGACTGGTAAGAAATGCAGGACTCTCACCTCAGGAGTTACGAGATAGCCATCACCCACTGTAGCGGATGGTGAGAGAGAGAAGTCCCTCACTTCATAGACTGGTAAGAAATGCAGGACTCTCACCTCAGGAGTTACGAGATAGCCATCACCCACTGTAGCGGATGGTGAGAGAGAGAAGTCCCTCACTTCATAGACTGGTAAGAAATGCAGGACTCTCACCTCAGGAGTTACGAGATAGCCATCACCCACTGTAGCGGATGGTGAGAGAGAGAAGTCCCTCACTTCATAGACTGCTAAGAAATGCAGGACTCTCACCTCAGGAGTTACGAGATAGCCATCACCCACTGTAGCGGATGGTGAGAGAGAGAAGTCCCTCACTTCATAGACTGGTAAGAAATGCAGGACTCTCACCTCAGGGGTTACGAGATAGCCATCACCCACTGTAGCGGATGGTGAGAGAGAGAAGTCCCTCACTTCATAGACTGGTAAGAAATGCAGGACTCTCACCTCAGGAGTTACGAGATAGCCATCACCCACTGTAGCGGATGGTGAGAGAGAGAAGTCCCTCACTTCATAGACTGGTAAGAAATGCAGGACTCTCACCTCAGGAGTTACGAGATAGCCATCACCCACTGTAGCGGATGGTGAGAGAGAGAAGTCCCTCACTTCATAGACTGCTAAGAAATGCAGGACTCTCACCTCAGGAGTTACGAGATAGCCATCACCCACTGTAGCGGATGGTGAGAGAGAGAAGTCCCTCACTTCATAGACTGGTAAGAAATGCAGGACTCTCACCTCAGGAGTTACGAGATAGCCATCACCCACTGTAGCGGATGGTGAGAGAGAGAAGTCCCTCACTTCATAGACTGGTAAGAAATGCAGGACTCTCACCTCAGGAGTTACGAGATAGCCATCACCCACTGTAGCGGATGGTGAGAGAGAGGAGTCCCTCACTTCATAGACTGGTAAGAAATGCAGGACTCTCACCTCAGGAGTTACGAGATAGCCATCACCCACTGTAGCGGATGGTGAGAGAGAGAAGTCCCTCACTTCATAGACTGGTAAGAAATGCAGGACTCTCACCTCAGGAGTTACGAGATAGCCATCACCCACTGTAGCGGATGGTGAGAGAGAGAAGTCCCTCACTTCATAGACTGCTAAGAAATGCAGGACTCTCACCTCAGGAGTTACGAGATAGCCATCACCCACTGTAGCGGATGGTGAGAGAGAGAAGTCCCTCACTTCATAGACTGGTAAGAAATGCAGGACTCTCACCTCAGGAGTTACGAGATAGCCATCACCCACTGTAGCGGATGGTGAGAGAGAGGAGTCCCTCACTTCATAGACTGGTAAGAAATGCAGGACTCTCACCTCAGGAGTTACGAGACAGCCATCACCCACTGTAGCGGATGGTGAGAGAGAGAAGTCCCTCACTTCATAGACTGGTAAGAAATGCAGGACTCTCACCTCAGGAGTTACGAGATAGCCATCACCCACTGTAGCGGATGGTGAGAGAGAGAAGTCCCTCACTTCATAGACTGCTAAGAAATGCAGGACTCTCACCTCAGGAGTTACGAGATAGCCATCACCCACTGTAGCGGATGGTGAGAGAGAGAAGTCCCTCACTTCATAGACTGGTAAGAAATGCAGGACTCTCACCTCAGGAGTTACGAGATAGCCATCACCCACTGTAGCGGATGGTGAGAGAGAGAAGTCCCTCACTTCATAGACTGGTAAGAAATGCAGGACTCTCACCTCAGGAGTTACGAGATAGCCATCACCCACTGTAGCGGATGGTGAGAGAGAGAAGTCCCTCACTTCATTGACTGCTAAGAAATGCAGGACTCTCACCTCAGGAGTTACGAGATAGCCATCACCCACTGTAGCGGATGGTGAGAGCGAGAAGTCCCTCACTTCATAGACTGGTAAGAAATGCAGGACTCTCACCTCAGGAGTTACGAGATAGCCATCACCCACTGTAGCGGATGGTGAGAGAGAGAAGTCCCTCACTTCATAGACTGGTAAGAAATGCAGGACTCTCACCTCAGGAGTTACGAGATAGCCATCACCCACTGTAGCGGATGGTGAGAGAGAGAAGTCCCTCACTTCATAGACTGCTAAGAAATGCAGGACTCTCACCTCAGGAGTTACGAGATAACCATCACCCACTGTAGCGGATGGTGAGAGAGAGGAGTCCCTCACTTCATAGACTGGTAAGAAATGCAGGACTCTCACCTCAGGAGTTACGAGATAGCCATCACCCACTGTAGCGGATGGTGAGAGAGAGAAGTCCCTCACTTCATAGACTGGTAAGAAATGCAGGACTCTCACCTCAGGAGTTACGAGATAGCCATCACCCACTGTAGCGGATGGTGAGAGAGAGAAGTCCCTCACTTCATAGACTGGTAAGAAATGCAGGACTCTCACCTCAGGAGTTACGAGATAGCCATCACCCACTGTAGCGGATGGTGAGAGAGAGAAGTCCCTCACTTCATAGACTGCTAAGAAATGCAGGACTCTCACCTCAGGAGTTACGAGATAGCCATCACCCACTGTAGCGGATGGTGAGAGAGAGAAGTCCCTCACTTCATAGACTGGTAAGAAATGCAGGACTCTCACCTCAGGGGTTACGAGATAGCCATCACCCACTGTAGCGGATGGTGAGAGAGAGAAGTCCCTCACTTCATAGACTGGTAAGAAATGCAGGACTCTCACCTCAGGAGTTACGAGATAGCCATCACCCACTGTAGCGGATGGTGAGAGAGAGAAGTCCCTCACTTCATAGACTGCTAAGAAATGCAGGACTCTCACCTCAGGAGTTACGAGATAGCCATCACCCACTGTAGCGGATGGTGAGAGAGAGAAGTCCCTCACTTCATAGACTGCTAAGAAATGCAGGACTCTCACCTCAGGAGTTACGAGATAGCCATCACCCACTGTAGCGGATGGTGAGAGAGAGAAGTCCCTCACTTCATAGACTGGTAAGAAATGCAGGACTCTCACCTCAGGAGTTACGAGATAGCCATCACCCACTGTAGCGGATGGTGAGAGAGAGAAGTCCCTCACTTCATAGACTGGTAAGAAATGCAGGACTCTCACCTCAGGAGTTACGAGATAGCCATCACCCACTGTAGCGGATGGTGAGAGAGAGGAGTCCCTCACTTCATAGACTGGTAAGAAATGCAGGACTCTCACCTCAGGAGTTACGAGATAGCCATCACCCACTGTAGCGGATGGTGAGAGAGAGAAGTCCCTCACTTCATAGACTGGTAAGAAATGCAGGACTCTCACCTCAGGAGTTACGAGATAGCCATCACCCACTGTAGCGGATGGTGAGAGAGAGAAGTCCCTCACTTCATAGACTGCTAAGAAATGCAGGACTCTCACCTCAGGAGTTACGAGATAGCCATCACCCACTGTAGCGGATGGTGAGAGAGAGAAGTCCCTCACTTCATAGACTGGTAAGAAATGCAGGACTCTCACCTCAGGAGTTACGAGATAGCCATCACCCACTGTAGCGGATGGTGAGAGAGAGGAGTCCCTCACTTCATAGACTGGTAAGAAATGCAGGACTCTCACCTCAGGAGTTACGAGACAGCCATCACCCACTGTAGCGGATGGTGAGAGAGAGAAGTCCCTCACTTCATAGACTGGTAAGAAATGCAGGACTCTCACCTCAGGAGTTACGAGATAGCCATCACCCACTGTAGCGGATGGTGAGAGAGAGAAGTCCCTCACTTCATAGACTGCTAAGAAATGCAGGACTCTCACCTCAGGAGTTACGAGATAGCCATCACCCACTGTAGCGGATGGTGAGAGAGAGAAGTCCCTCACTTCATAGACTGGTAAGAAATGCAGGACTCTCACCTCAGGAGTTACGAGATAGCCATCACCCACTGTAGCGGATGGTGAGAGAGAGAAGTCCCTCACTTCATAGACTGGTAAGAAATGCAGGACTCTCACCTCAGGAGTTACGAGATAGCCATCACCCACTGTAGCGGATGGTGAGAGAGAGAAGTCCCTCACTTCATAGACTGGTAAGAAATGCAGGACTCTCACCTCAGGAGTTACGAGATAGCCATCACCCACTGTAGCGGATGGTGAGAGAGAGGAGTCCCTCACTTCATAGACTGGTAAGAAATGCAGGACTCTCACCTCAGGAGTTACGAGATAGCCATCACCCACTGTAGCGGATGGTGAGAGAGAGAAGTCCCTCACTTCATAGACTGGTAAGAAATGCAGGACTCTCACCTCAGGAGTTACGAGATAGCCATCACCCACTGTAGCGGATGGTGAGAGAGAGAAGTCCCTCACTTCATAGACTGGTAAGAAATGCAGGACTCTCACCTCAGGAGTTACGAGATAGCCATCACCCACTGTAGCGGATGGTGAGAGAGAGGAGTCCCTCACTTCATAGACTGGTAAGAAATGCAGGACTCTCACCTCAGGAGTTACGAGATAGCCATCACCCACTGTAGCGGATGGTGAGAGAGAGAAGTCCCTCACTTCATAGACTGGTAAGAAATGCAGGACTCTCACCTCAGGAGTTACGAGATAGCCATCACCCACTGTAGCGGATGGTGAGAGAGAGGAGTCCCTCACTTCATAGACTGGTAAGAAATGCAGGACTCTCACCTCAGGAGTTACGAGATAGCCATCACCCACTGTAGCGGATGGTGAGAGAGAGAAGTCCCTCACTTCATAGACTGGTAAGAAATGCAGGACTCTCACCTCAGGAGTTACGAGATAGCCATCACCCACTGTAGCGGATGGTGAGAGAGAGAAGTCCCTCACTTCATAGACTGGTAAGAAATGCAGGACTCTCACCTCAGGAGTTACGAGATAGCCATCACCCACTGTAGCGGATGGTGAGAGAGAGGAGTCCCTCACTTCATAGACTGGTAAGAAATGCAGGACTCTCACCTCAGGAGTTACGAGATAGCCATCACCCACTGTAGCGGATGGTGAGAGAGAGGAGTCCCTCACTTCATAGACTGGTAAGAAATGCAGGACTCTCACCTCAGGAGTTACGAGATAGCCATCACCCACTGTAGCGGATGGTGAGAGAGAGGAGTCCCTCACTTCATAGACTGATAAGAAATCTTACTTTTGATACATTGATTTTTTTTTTACTTTCAGCTCCATGAGCCTTTCATCACAGCATACAAAAAAGACATATAGCATACAAACATTTAAAAAGCACATAATAGAACAGATAAAGGGACAATATACTACTTCATAAAACAAATAAAGGTTTAAGAACTGGTAGGAGAGGTTATAAGTCAGCAAAGTATCCTTGAAGCCTGCCGAGCCACCTATCACCAAAACCTTATAAGACAAAGAACACTTCAGAAAAACATATTTCTTTTGCTATCTCGAGATCAGGTGCAACCTACGCCCTAATCTTCCAAGCTGCAACTAAAAAGGCAACCACCATTTTGATTATCCCTGTGTGAAAGTCAGCTGGCAAAAATGTCATTGCTTCAATTACAGTTTGAATTCCATCTGCCCGTAGCCGGGAGCAAATTCTGCTATTGCTCAACACAGCGTAGAAAGGACACATTAACAAGAAATGTTGCAAGTTTAGTTTTAAATTGGTTTTAAGTGACATTTTCATAGATGGCATTACACATGTTCAATTCCTTTTTATTATAGCCTTATAGACCGAGGGAGGGGTCTTATCCCAACTGATAGTGACCCCTCCGAAGGTCGATTCGTGAATTAGCACATACAGGTAATAGCAATATAGGTTTCGGGTTTGTGGTTGTAAATCAGAAACAGTGTAATAATGTGTAAAATAAATATGCAAACCCTGTTAGTAAATTAAGCATTTTCATTTTGTAATATTTTAATAAAAAGGGTGTCTTCATAAGTTTATCATTTCAATTACAAAATTGGTTGAACTGGAAACGTTTAACATGTTTATGCATTAGGTGTAATGTGAAAAGAAGCAGTTTCTCTATAAGAAAGTGAAACCTTTTCACATGTTTTAGCGTTTTGTTTGGTGTGGTAAATCGGGTGTTACAGCGGGAACAAAGATCCTCTAAGAGAAGGAGTGTTTTATTAAACGAAAACATACCTGGAAAATACCTGAAGGCAGAATATTCAGAATGCAGTCAATACAATGCAGGTATAGACTGCACTCTGAATGTTCTGATTGGCTGAGATAGCGTACTCCATGGGCTTATACTGGTTCCATGTTATGTCACTAAAAACGTTTTCAGAGAGGTATTTTATAACGAAACAAATATAATGAAAACACATCGACATTATATCTTTTATTTTATTTGGGCCCTCTCCAAGCCCCCTGTTTCCCTATGCTTTTAACCCTACCCCAACTCCCTCCCCACCCGTTTTAACCCCTTACCCCACCCCCATATATATATATTTTGTTTTGAATAAATGTTTTTTTAATTCTCTGTAATTTGTCCATTAAAATCACTCGATACCGCTTATACTATAGCAATAATACCCGATCCGATGGGCCAGATCAAGTGGTAACAGCCCTGGTGGTAACAACAGACCCCGGCATCATTGCCACTTTATTGGGTATTATTGCTAATATCACCCCTGGTTTTGAATCTGAGAACCCAGGCGTGCTGAGAGTAATGCATTTTGTTTGAATGAACAGGATGCCTTGTGTTGTCCCATTCATTCAAACAACATACTTACCTAAGATGGGCACCATGGATCTGGAATCCAGGGCTCCATAGAGCGAGCCCAAAGTTACCAAATCCTAAAGCATACGAGCAACACTGTCCATAGATGCCTAATCTAGCGGGCCAGTCCACTCTTGTAGGTCCCATCACACATGTGTACCCTTGCAATCTTCAAACAGGCATTCGTGTCCACCTAAGTTCTGATGGCTGCCCACAGGTACTGATTTAAGCTGGTTCTCTTTTTTGGGTACCTCAAAGAGGTATTAAGATTTGTTTTTGTGATCCTCTGATTTGCCAGCTGTTTTCTCTCGCATCCTCATGTTCTCATTGTCTCTTTTTCATTTTGCAAGATGAGGATATTTCTGTTCGCTTTACTCCAGACTCCCCTTCGTCTTGACCACTTCCAGAATCCTCTTTTTGGCCCTGGTGGCTGATGGAAGGCTGAGTCCCACTTGAGTTTCCACCTCGGTTGCCTATATGCAATGCATCCAAGTAAAAAGAAAGGATCCGGCTCTGGTGATTGGACAGAATGAATGAATGACGTTAAGGGCAAATCTCTAAGTGCAATGTGCAATGCAGCGTAGATAGCACACAGAAATCAGCAGCCTGCTCAGTGGACAACATAATTTGGACTCCGTCAGCAAGTTGGGTATCGCAGAGGACAGGATGTCCTCAGGCAATACTTGTGCACATGTAATCAGGCACTGGAACCTATGGAGGAAGGTCCTAAAGAGTGCTCATGCCTTCGTTGGGATCCAGAGCAAGAGTCCATGGAATGCTGATGGTGTGTACTAGCTACACGCCTTGCAATGGGGCTGGCCCCTGTAAACCGGCCAAGAGGATGTTCAGAGGGGCCGCCGAGGGTCTGTAAAAGGGATTACGAAAAATATAAGTGGTTCAGGCATTTCAGGCGACCATAAACAACATTTTTACTCGGGGTAGGAGGGCTCAGCATTCAAAATGTTTTAGATAGCACTGAGTAAAAGGAATGAGAGCTGACACCTGTGGGGACCCTGGAGCCGGGAGAGCAACAGCCCAGGCAGGTAGGCATGATGGCTCTTCTGCAGGGTGACAGGTACTTGGGCCCAGGCAGCTCTGTATTTGCTCTCGTTTGAGGCGTTGTGAATTAGGTATAAGGCAGCAGGAGCAAATCTGAGATGCTCCGGCCATGTGCGCCTTCGCGGCAGGGCGCGTCTTTGTGAATCCGCCACATGATCAGAATACTTTTCTCCATTCTGCAGTGCCATGCATTGCAGCATATGTCCTAGTCCATGGTCATGCAGCGAAAACAATGTTGCATCTTCTTAAATCTTCCTGATCAATAGTCATAACAAAGAATTAGCACTCATGTTTTAAAAGGCAGATACCCTATATTTTTTGCCGGTTAAATTACCATTGCTGTGTCTGTGGCCTTACAACGCTTTTTGCTAGACTGCCATCAGTATGGTTAATAGCTGAACTACAACAGCACATTCTGATGGGCAAAGATGAGACAGCACCGATTCCTGAAATCTGCCAACATGTTATCTTCCCATTGTTCTGACTTTACTTCTCTGGGCACAGTACGACATAATGCACCATGCATGAGTGAAATGCCACCAATCCAGAAAAGGAAAGAGAATTGCAAATGGAATCAAAATTCCCAGGGCATAAATAAATAAATAAATAAATAAATAACGTTTGGGGAAGCATAGCACCGGTTAACAAAGCTTGAGGGAAATGTGACTAATTTGCCTTCTGATTTCTTTTGCAATTCGGGTGAAGTTTCCTCATCCGTAAATGACATACCCAATGCATCTTTTTGGGAGTATGGTTTCTTTGAGTGGACTCAATAAACAACTATATATTCCATGACTCCGAAATCAGGTGGGCGACAAACAGACCTACAATCGCCCTGTCTTTTGTCCGACACCTGATTCGCCGGCCTAGATTCCAGTCAGAAACAGTGACACTGGCCCTTCTGTTTTGGACAGACCGTACAACAGTGTTCCTTTTGCTTAATTGAAGTTTGCTTATCTTGGGAGATACCATTCTGGAGCTGAAATCCCACAAGCAACATCCTCTCATAATTAATTGTATATGTTCCGGTGAATTGGGTAATTATTTTGCGCTCCTCCAGATGTCCGAAGAGCTAAAATTATGAAACTACATCAGCAGCTCTGGAAGGGAGCCAAAGAATAATCCGCTCGTTTTTTGTCTGCGCGACTTCTTATGACATTCCATTAGGCTAAAGCAATTAAAGTTTAAGGAACGACTACCCACGGGCGAGCATTCGTGCAATCAAAGAGCCATTCCGCTAATAATGGATAAGTGCGATGAGAGAATAAGAGAGACGGAGGAATTAGAACCGAAAGAAGATGAGCAATGGATGGGCTTCTTATCTCTAATGACGGTGATGCCAAGAGCCAACGACTTGTTGGATATATCAGTCCGCGCGATGAGGGAAAGCGCAAAGCAGCGCGCAGTTCTGAATTAACTTTGATGGACCAGATTTGTTTAAATATCAGAATGCCTTGTAATATCATTGGTGAGGCATTTAGTCATTAGGATTTTATTGGTGGGGTGCATGGAGTTCAAACTCAGCATCAGGGGTAGCGCGGCAATGGCCAATCGCATAGAGATGAGATGAAGAGCGAAACAAGCAAAATCATTATGCATCCCTTGCAATTTGTTATTTATAAGGCACTTAATACCCACAGGTTTCTAAGCGCAGGCCCGGGGAATCAAACCTGCGTTGCTCCACGCCATTTTGCTTTCCAGACTAGCACGTTGCCCCTCAGCTATCCTCCTTCGACAACTAAGAAATGTTAACATCTGTGTAAGAGGTTGCTTCCAGATAAAATCTGATCGGTCATGGATGGGAGCAAGCAGGAGAAAGAGCAGAAAGGGCACGAAGGTGAGCTGACTTTTCTGACCGGGATTCTCTGTTGAGATGAGATTTAAGAAGGCGTTGTTGGATGTTTTTCCGCAAGGCTAACAGGTTGGGAACCAATGTCTAGCTTACAAGGGAAAGACCTCAAGTGTTCTGGAGCAAAAGGGAAGAATGCTTCTTTACTCATCTTGATCCTCTTGCCTTTGGGGTTGTCTAGTCAGAAGAATGATTTGCTACATTCCATAAGTCCCTCTTCACAACTGATTGGCAATAATATGTCCTTCCCCTGATATTTCATATTGTTATGCTGTAAAATGCCCTATTGCAACCCATTATTTTCAAAGATTCACCAGCAGGGGCAGAACCGCCATGAAACTCCTGTGAGTTAGTTCTGTTTTGCTCGCTTCACGTGCCCGCTCAAGCCAATTTGGGGAAAATATTTCCATCCAACAACTTTAAAAAGCATCCACCACTGCTGTGGCCAAACCACAATGAGGATTTTAAAGCAGGTCTATAAGCAAAGGGTGTTGGCTAACAGGCTTAAATATAGATTAAATAATATACTTGCCTGACTATTTGTGTTACTGCAAAGGCAAAATCAGGAGGTTATGCACACACACACACATATATGTTTTCAGTCAAAGCCTGCAATCATATTCAAGGATCAAAGAAAAAACTGCAATGTCTCAGAATGGTTGAAATCTTCCTCACCATATAGGAAGCAGTGACAAAGCAAAGGGTTATAATGCCCCAGTGGGATTGCACTAAAGATACCACCACTGCGACTCCACAGTTATGTTATTGGAATTTGTTAAGCGCTCAGTCACCCGCAAGCTATCATAGCACTGGAGGAAAGAAAAAGGCAAAAGAAAAAGGAACAGCTATGTCAGAATTACTGGAACAGATACGTTTTTAGTGCTTTCCTAAAGAGAAAATGGCTTGAGCAATTTTTCAAAGTAAGCGGAAGATCATTGCTTATCCGGGCTGAGGCAACTGAAAAAGCTTGTCCTCCAATACAGGAGCGACGGAAAGTAGGAACAACAAGTAATCCCGCGGCGGCATACAGTAATAGCCGCGTAGGCAGGTATCAGGTAAACTTTTTGCCAAGATATTCGGCCCCTTGATCATGCAAAGCATGGTGTACCAAGCAAAGGGATTTAAAAACAATGCGCTGAATAACTGGCAACCAATGTAAGGACCGGAGCACTAGTGAAATGTGGGCCCCATAAGGGGAACCAGTAGCCACCCTAGCAGCCAGATTCTGTAAGCTCTGAAGCCGCTGAACTAGAGCTTTAGGCTGAGCCAAATATAGTGCGTTGCCGTTGTCTAAACGACTAAGTACCAGAGCTGCAACGACAGGGGTGCGTAAGTAGGAAGGGCTAAGTGGAAGCACCTTCTTTAGTATTTTAAGGTGAAAATGGCCTGCCTGGCACACTGCAGCAACCTGTGTCTCCATAGAGAGTGAAGCGGAGACAATCACACCCAGGTGCTTCACCTTGGCCACCGGAATTGGGAGAGGGCCAAGAGAAATAGGCCAGAAGGAAGTCACCAACAGTGAAGGATCACGGGGAGAGCCCACCACCAACGCCTCCGTCTTGTCTCCATTCAACTTCAGTCAATTGTGGTTCATCCATTGCCCCCATGGCAGTCAGGCACCCACTACCCTCCGTGAAAGATATTGCCACCCATCTCACATCTACTTACAACTTGTAATTAGTCGTGAGGTGGGTGACAATGCCTTACAATGATGCTATTCTCCTGTGTGGGGAAAGGTGATCCATAAGCAAGGTACCAATATTTGCCCTCTACAAAAAAAGGCCCAAAAGCGAAGGCAAATCTAAAATGAAAATAACCAGCAGTAGCTGGGACCACTGAGCAGAATGTATTTATTTCACTTGTAAAGCACACGCAAGCCCTCAGGCGTCAGGGCGCTATAGACCCAGTCACACTTGGCCTGAAGGCGGAAGTCAGTTGCTGAGCAAAATGATTCCACCCCTTCCAACCTCTCTGAGCAACAACTCAAGCAAACGCCGAGGAGCGCTTGATTGATGAGAGAGGGCAGACGCGTGCAGCTGCTTATATGGCATTAAGCGCAACGTTTGCATTAAAGGGACATCATTTACATTTGGAACGACTGGGCGAAGGCCCTCAAGAGATAATTAGCAAAATGTCCCTATCGTGTGCATTTTTAAAACACTTCAGGCACGTGCTTTTTAAAAAGGGGAATGATTTTAGAAAAACAATGGCAAAGGCCATCTACAAAAGTAGATTTAGTTCTCGGCACACAAATATTTGCGGAAACGAGGGCAAGCATTATGTACCTTTAAAGCACTTTTAACCTAGTAAATTAGTGTGACAATAGCATTTGTCCTAACATGGCCACATGAGCAAATTACGTCATTTTTACCATGAGAGCCTTCAGTGCCCTCTCAGCGCTGCAAGATGAGAACATTTTGGGCTATGAGCCCCCTCCCCATGTGTGCAATAATAGCGCTGATACCTCAGGACGCACATTCCCCGTAGCAATATTCCTGACCTCGTGCCCACGCAGGTGTCCCCGTGAATCATTTGAGTAGGGCTACTGGGCACCACGGCCATACACAATCTCAGTCATAAGCATGGCATTGCCCACATGAGCCATGAAATCGCTTCCAAGTGACACGCGAAACTGCCCCCGATAGCCACAAAGCTGGTTCCAGGTACGCCTTCAAAACCAAAACAATAGTTTCCACTTCAGCCTCTAACATAATCTTCTTGCAGCCATGTCAATACCCTTATGTCAGGCAGCCATGCCAATATCCCTATGTGAGGCAGCCATGTCAATATCCCTATGTCAGGAAGCCATGTCAATATCCCTATGTGAGGCAGCCAAGTCAATATCCCTATGTCAGGAAGCCATGTCAATATCCCTATGTGAGGCAGCCATGTCAATATCCCTATGTCAGGAAGCCATGTCAATATCCCTATGTGAGGCAGCCATGTCAATATCCCCATGTGAGTAGCAAAGTGCCGTCAGCAGTCCTGATGCTCAACCCACCTGATCCCATGAACTGATCGAGGGCCCAGCTGCTCCAAAGGACGGCACAATCACTGCTGCAGTGCGGATGTGTAATGCGGGTGTCTTCTCTTCTGTCACTAGAGCATGTTGGAGTTCACTGATGACAGGACAGAGGAAATGGGGTGTCAATGATGGAGTTGGGGTTTACAAGAGTGGGCTCCCAACATGTAAATGACATATTCTAAACAAGCAGGATATGTAGGCGAAAAGAGAACATAAACACATGTACGTGTAAAACCTGTAACCATGGGGGAGGGAGATTGCCTGGAGGTGGCATTCCCTCCTGTATACATTATACTGAGGAGATGAAGGACCTTCTGCACTCAGGTACGTATCAAAAAATATATATACATGTATTCAGTGTTTTTTACACATTAGTGCATGGCATAAAACAAAAAAACATAACAACACAAAAATGGTACATGTAATGTGAAACAAAAAAGGAGGAATTCATGAACAAATCAGAAATACATTATAACGGGCACACTGTGTATTGAGTACTAGTGTGGTTTATAAAAAAAATGGTGGGACTATGCAGGAAGTGGTTCTCTTGGCCACTGTCTGTCTAGCCCAACTGCACATTAAATCGTATTGCATGATGGAGTGGGGGGACAGGAGCTTGACTGCAGTGGACAGTCTGGAAGAAGGAAAAAGGCTGCAGTACGGGCAATCGTATTGCATGATGGATGGGGGAACAGGAGCTTAACTGCAGCGGAGAGAGGCTGCAGTACGGGAAATCGTATTGCACGATGGAGATGGGGAATAGGAGCTTGACTGCAGCGGACGGTCCTGGAAGAAGGAACAAGGCTGCGGTATGGGCAATCATATTGTGTAATGGAGTGGGGGAACAGGAGCTTGACTGCAGTGGACGGTCCTGGAAGAAGGAACAAGGCTGCAGTACGGGCACTGTATGGCATGATGGAGTGGGGGAACAGGAGCTTGACTGCAGTGGATGGTCCTGGAAGAAGGAACAAGGCTGCAGTACGGGCACTCATATTGCATGATGGAGCGGGGGAACAGGAGCTTGATTGCAGCGGACAGTCATGGAAGAAGGAACAAGGCTGCAGTACGGGCAATCGTATTGCATGATGGAGTGGGGGAACAGGAGCTTGACTGCAGCGGACGGTCCTGGAAGAAGGAACAAGGCTGCAGTACAGGCAATCGTATTGCATGATGGAGTGGGGGGACAGGAGCTTGACTGCAGCGGACGGTCCTGGAAGAAGGAACAAGGCTGCAGTACGGGCAATCGTATTGCTGGATGGAGTGGGGGAACAGGAGCTTGACTGCAGCGGATAGAGGCTGCAGTACGGGCAATCGTATTGCATGATGGAATGGGAGAACAGGAGCTTGATTGCAGCGGACAGTCATGGAAGAAGGAACAAGGCTGCAGTATGGGCAATCGTATTGCTTCATGGAGTGGGGGAACAGGAGCTTGACTGCAGCAGACAGTCCTGGAAGAAGGAACAAGGCTGCAGTACAGGCAATCGTATTGCATGATAGAGTGGGGGGACAGGAGCTTGACTGCAGTGGACAGTCTGGAAGATGGAAAAAGGCTGCAGTATGGGCAATCGTATTGCATGATGGATGGGGGAACAGGAGCTTAACTGCAGCGGAGAGAGGCTGCAGTACGGGAAATCGTATTGCACGATGGAGATGGGGAATAGGAGCTTGACTGCAGCGGATGGTCCTGGAAGAAGGAACAAGGCTGCGGTATGGGCAATCATATTGTGTAATGGAGTGGGGGAACAGGAGCTTGACTGCAGTGGACGGTCCTGGAAGAAGGAACAAGGCTGCAGTACGGGCACTGTATGGCATGATGGAGTGGGGGAACAGGAGCTTGACTGCAGTGGATGGTCCTGGAAGAAGGAACAAGGCTGCAGTACGGGCACTCATATTGCATGATGGAGCGGGGGAACAGGAGCTTGATTGCAGCGGACAGTCATGGAAGAAGGAACAAGGCTGCAGTACGGGCAATCGTATTGCATGATGGAGTGGGGGAACAGGAGCTTGACTGCAGCGGACGGTCCTGGAAGAAGGAACAAGGCTGCAGTACAGCCAATCGTATTGCATGATGGAGTGGGGGAACAGGAGCTTGACTGCAGCGGATGGTCCTGGAAGAAGGAACAAGGCTGCAGTACGGGCCATCGTATTGCATGATGGAGTGGGGGAACAGGAGCTTGATTGCAGCGGACGGTCCAGGAAGAAGGAACATGGCTGCAGTGCGGGCAATCGTATTGCATGATGGAGTGGGGGAATAGGAGCTTCACCGCATCGGACGGTCCTGGAAGAAGGGACAATGCTGCAGTATGGGCAATCGTATTGCTTGATGGAGTGGGGGAACAGGAGCTTGACTGCAGCAGACAGTCCTGGAAGAAGGAACAAGGCTGCAGTACAGGCAATCGTATTGCATGATGGAGTGGGGGGACAGGAGCTTGACTGCAGCGGACGGTCCTGGAAGAAGGAAGAAGGCTGCAGTACGGGCAATCTTATTGCATGATGGATGGGGGAACAGGAGCTTAACTGCAGCGGAGAGAGGCTGCAGTACGGGAAATCGTATTGCACGATGGAGATGGGGAATAGGAGCTTGACTGCAGCGGACGGTCCTGGAAGAAGGAACAAGACTGCGGTATGGGCAATTGTATTGTGTAATGGAGTGGGGGAACAGGAGCTTCACTGCAGTGGACGGTCCTGGAAGAAGGAACAAGGCTGCAGTACGGGCACTGTATGGCATGATGGAGTGGGGGAACAGGAGCTTGCCTGCAGTGGATGGTCCTGGAAGAAGGAACAAGGCTGCAGTACGGGCACTCATATTGCATGATGGAGCGGGGGAACAGGAGCTTGACTGCAGCGGAAAGAGGCTGCAGTACGGGAAATCGTATTGCACGATGGAGATGGGGAATAGGAGCTTGACTGCAGCGGACGGTCCTGGAAGAAGGAACAAGGCTGCAGTACAGGCAATCGTATTGCATGATGGAGTGGGGGGACAGGAGCTTGACTGCAGCGGACGGTCCTGGAAGAAGGAAGAAGGCTGCAGTACGGGCAATCTTATTGCATGATGGATGGGGGAACAGGAGCTTAACTGCAGCGGAGAGAGGCTGCAGTACGGGAAATCGTATTGCACGATGGAGATGGGGAATAGGAGCTTGACTGCAGCGGACGGTCCTGGAAGAAGGAACAAGACTGCGGTATGGGCAATTGTATTGTGTAATGGAGTGGGGGAACAGGAGCTTCACTGCAGTGGACGGTCCTGGAAGAAGGAACAAGGCTGCAGTACGGGCACTGTATGGCATGATGGAGTGGGGGAACAGGAGCTTGCCTGCAGTGGATGGTCCTGGAAGAAGGAACAAGGCTGCAGTACGGGCACTCATATTGCATGATGGAGCGGGGGAACAGGAGCTTGACTGCAGCGGAAAGAGGCTGCAGTACGGGAAATCGTATTGCACGATGGAGATGGGGAATAGGAGCTTGACTGCAGCGGACGGTCCTGGAAGAAGGAACAAGGCTGCGGTATGGGCAATCGTATTGTGTAATGGAGTGGGGGAACAGGAGCTTGACTGCAGTGGACGGTCCTGGAAGAAGGAACAAGGATGGAGTGGGGGAACAGGAGCTTGACTGCAGTGGACAGTCATGGAAGAAGGAACAAGGCTGCAGTACGGGAAATCGTATTGCACGATGGAGATGGGGAACAGGAGCTTGACTGCAGCGGACGGTCCTCGAAGAAGGAACAAGGCTGCGGTATGGGCAATCGTATTGTGTAATGGAGTGGGGGAACAGGAGCTTGACTGCAGTGGACGGTCCTGGAAGAAGGAACAAGGCTGCAGTACGGGCACTCGTATTGCATGATGGAGTGGGGGAACAGGAGCTTGACTGCAGTGGACAGTCATGGAAGAAGGAACAAGGCTGCAGTACGGGAAATCGTATTGCACGATGGAGATGGGGAACAGTAGCTTGACTGCAGCGGACGGTCCTGTAAAAAGGAACAAGGCTGCGGTATTGGCAATCGTATTGTGTAATGGAGTGGGGGAACAGGAGCTTGACTGCAGTGGACGGTCCTGGAAGAAGGAACAAGGCTGCAGTACGGGCACTCGTATTGCATGATGGAGTGGGGGAACAGGAGCTTGACTGCAGTGGACGGTCCTGGAAGAAGGAACAAGGCTGCAGTACGGGCACTGTATGGCATGAGGGAGTGGGGGAACAGGAGCTTGAATGCAGTGGATGGTCCTGGAAGAAGGAACAAGGCTGCAGTACGGGCACTCATATTGCATGATGGAGTGGGGAAACAGGAGCTTGACTGCACTGGATCGTCCTGGAAGAAGGAACAAGGATGCAGTACGGCCACTCATATTGCATGATGGAGTGGGGGAACAGGAGCTTGACTGCAGTGGATGGTCCTGGAAGAAGGAACAAGGCTGCAGTGCGGGCAGATGGTCCAACAAATGCTCCATGATTTCACTTCAAGGGGTGTAGGTTGATGGGGCTGACGCTAGGATGGGGTGTTAACTGGACAATGAGGTGTCTAGGCCTTCAGAGCCTTGCTGAGTAGAGCGAGACAGGAGAATGGATGTGTCTTCAGTTGGACGGACAGGCCAGATCCTGGGTTTTAACCGATGGAGACAAAGAGCAATGTCCCGGGAGGATAGCTCAGTGGCAGTGTGCGCGTCTTAGAAGCACGACGACACGAAGCAACAACAGGTTCGATCCCCTGGTCTGTGCTTAGAAACCTCTGGGTGTTTAAGCGTGTTATAAATACGTAACTAAGACAAAAAAAAGATACGCAACTAAGATTACTGTAACAGCGCCTCGATGCCTGCGGGCTGTGTGAGCGCTTTATAAATGTAAAAAAAAAAATAATAATGTGGGTGGTGAATGACAAACCTTTGTACCAGAGGATGAGATCAAGGATTCAACTGTGCAGTCAGATATTTTTCATAGGAAATATACTGGGGGAATGACTGGAAATCCACTAGATCGCTCAACATTCCTTCAGTATGGTGGCACTCAAGGAGATCCACCACAATCTACGTTTCTCCACATGTGCATACGGGTGAGATTTTCAAAAGCATTTGCAAACCATTTCAAGACCTTTTTGTCATCTTCAATGCAGTATTTACCCGCGCGCCCACCCCACGCGCCTGCTGCCGTTTGCAGGTATCACATGGGAAAGATCAATGTTGACCAGAGCGATTATAAATGGGGCATGCTCCAGTTCCCATGCAAGAGCCAACCACTTGAAAGCCCAAAAGAGCTCCTGCCTACCACTGAAAACCCCATTTCCCCTTCCGTGCCCCTCCTCGCAAACATCATTCAGAACATTGAGTGAAATCTGAATACTTACAGGTGGGTTAGGTTGAGGTGACGGAACGTCTTCTTGGATAAACTTGACAGCTTGTTCCTGGAGAAATTACTGAAAGGCAACAGACCGGAGATGAGATTACACTGCAACGTAACTGTTCAGGTTTCAGAGCCATAAGCATGCGGGCACATTCTTTAACATTCATCCTTCAACAGGCGGCCCCCAGCCTTAGCGCCACAGACAAGTCAACAGAAGAGACTCGAGGGCTTTGTTATAGGTAATTCAGACACATATAACAACTCGCATCCGCACTAGACTGTACTCTGGGATTAGACAGCAGCACGAGCTGCGTACGTGTTTTTAGAAGCGTGATGTGAGGCCTGCGCATGTTTGATACGCGCAGTGAGCGTGCTGATTCACGGCCGATGGGAGGCCGACACTCCAGAGCGAAAAGAACACTGCCGCCGTCTCCAGCCTGGCCTGACTCCAACCCAGAGGCACACATTCAAACAGAGGGATGCCAGTGACGCAGCCTTAATTCAATTACCCCAAACATGCACTGGCTCCACACATATCTGTACCACTCTGCTGAACAACTCCCCTGTAACCACGCTTTGGCGCAAAGCAACAACAGTGCGGATGTTTCAGAAAGCTTAATGGCCTGGAAGCCACCAGTACAAGATTTCAAGTGCAGAAGCAGCGACCACATCCGAGTGCATCCCTGCGCTCTGCGTCTCTTCATATAAGACATCTCCAATGAATAACGTGAAGCTGAAACACCGACATGCACACTGTCCACTGGGCGCCAAAGTGGGCATTTGAGTCAGGCCACTAGAACTAGGCATCCTGCTCACTGGTAGCGTGTACATCATTCATTAATGATAGGCTAATGATATGTCTATACCACACCTAGACCCCAAAGGTTGTCAAGGTGCTGGACTCCTGTGCATACTGATTAAGTGCACAATCCCCCCCCCCCCCCATGCCCGACCAGATGGAAATGTTAATGCAGGGCTTAGAGCTGTCAAAATAGTAATAGGGTGCCTTGCTTCGAGAAGCCAAGATGCTGAGCTGGAGCTGCATGACCAACATTCAGAAGGGGAACCCTCGATAAAGGGACATCAGATTTCTGGAGGACCTTCATGATCCGGGCGTGCGCGACACAAGATGGCCGCCACCAGTGTAGCCTCTATGAGAGCACCCATTGCATAGATAAAAAAGTTCGCAGGTCAGGTTTCCGAGCATGGGTGTAATTTCAGGAGCCGGGCAAGGGTGTTAACCCCCACGCCATTTTGTCCCCCTCCTTTGGTCAGGGGCCCCTTTCCTTTAGCTGTCATGTCCCCCCAACATTTTCAGCAAAGCTACTGCACTGCTTCCGAGAAGAGAAGGCGTCACACCGCCCCTATAGCAGCTCTTGGAGAAGTCACTTTGCATGGCAATGCTGCATGCAGTCCCTTTCTTGTAATGTAATTTATAAATGGCACTTAAATGCCAGCTCTGAAAATTAGAGACCTCTCTTAAATTAACAGATGATGGAGATTAACAAAAGAAACATTATAGGCTCCGCAATCTACTAAGGGGGAGTTTTGGGGCTTCTCCCTGAAACATTCAAGTACATTATTTAGCGAAGTGGGGCATTCCTCAGCGGTTTTGTGAAATAAAGATGTCAAATGAGAAAGGATGTTAAAACACGATTAAGGTCCATACAGGTGCATTTTACCTCATCAGGTTTCTGAAAACTTGCATCAGAAAAATAGCGGGCAATGCACTTGTCAAGGAACACTAGCCGAAATGTATATGGGACTTAAATAAACGTTTTGAAAGAGCTGTACTCTCTCCCATTTTTAAAAGTACTCAATTCTCATGATAGAAACACTGTTGAGGGAAACGGGGGTGGTGTCATGAATCCGACCAGCCTCTATGGCATGCCACTGTTAGGTCAACAGAGGTCTCCTTTATCATCAGCACAAAAGTAGCTCCTCATCGCCTCATAAGCGCAAGCCATGTCGTTCCCCTTCTATGCAGAGCATTTGGCTCTGGTCCTCGCACCCTCTGACTCAGTCCTGTACAGTGCAATCCACACTCCAGGTGAATAATGGCCGCACAAGATGTAAACATCTGCCTCCTTTCACTTTGTAGCTACTACCTGAAGCTGAGGGGGCAGGGTAGTCCCTGCCCCCCCACCCCCCATCCGCACAGGGGGAGACGCTAGTCACCAGAGATTCGGCTAGCGCAAGGGGTGCGTTCTTCCCACCAGGCCTGCCAACACTGATACCAGCACCTGGCTGCAGAGGGGAAGCCCTAGCCTTTGCAGTGCTGCCTGCCTCTCAGCAGGGCCTTCTAGAAAGCTCACTGCCCGCTTGCCTCCCCCGACAGCCAATAGAATCGCTGCTTCCCCTTTGTCCTCTAAGGAGTAGTCTGGGCTGTGGCTTCACCGCCACATGCCATGTGCATCACAATCCTGGCCTAGGGGCCCCACTTGTTAGACTAGTAGGGGGTGTTACTTCAATGGCCAGTCCACCATTGACTTAGACTCAGTGGTGGCAATGGAAAAAATGTGGTGGGGGATCCCACAACACAAGGGGGCGGTGCCCCACGAGCATGGTCTAGAGGGGACCGGGCTCGTAGTGGACATCCAGCAACGCTGGAATCTTAGGAATACTTAAAAAATAATAATAATGCGCCCGCGATGGCAGTTTGCCTTTTACCGCGACTTTGGCACTGGTGTGTAATGCACAATGCTCGCTACATGTACAATGCTCGCTACATGTAAAACTGAAAGGAATCAGTTGTACATGTAGCGAGCATTGTGCATTCATTACACACCAGTGCCAAAGCCACGGTAAAAGGCAATGCTGCCGTCGCGGGCGCATTTTTTAAAAAAATTTCCAATGCAGTTCATGGGCTAGGGCGGCTGACTCTAGCCAGATCCCGAGATCCGGCTTCACATCTGGTGCCGGATCTCGGATCCGCCGAGAGCCGGCCCAATGACCAGCACTGTTTAGACTGACACTAAAATTGAGGTTTATTGACACAGGGACTTTGTGAGAATGAGGATGTGCTCTCCAACTCATGTTACACACTGGGCTAAATTACATATAAGGTTTTCCGGGGCATACGATCAGCCTAACGCAACACATCTGGGCATCCATCTGAAATTGATTTCGCCATTTGAAAATAACAAAACTTTATTGTATGTATTGTATTTTAGCCGAATTTTACGGCTTTTCACAACATAAAACGAATGTCTTCTAATTCACAATAAAATACAAACTCTTCATAATAAAATATATACATTGTGTCTTCAGTAGCTTGGGGCTTGGTAGCATATTGGCGGTCACCTCAGCCCTTCGTCTTCATCAATGCCCCCGTACGCATGTTCAGGTGTATTATTTGCAGGCAGCTGCCTATGCAAAACTGTGCAAACAAGCCCTTTCCCAGAGGGAGCAGGGCCAGTGCATTGAATGACCATATATGCAGCAGCAATGTAGGCAGCTTATTGTAGGCTGTAGGGTAGACAGACTAGGAGATCTCTGGGCAAAGGGACATCCTGATTTACACACTCCTTGTGTCATTCTGTGAGTACAGCTGTTGGTTGGATGACTGGCAAAGTACTCTTAGACACACTCGCTGTTGCTTACTGTGGACTTTGGTTGCCCGTTGAGTGTCACTCAGGGGTTGCAGATACCACACACAGAATACCCGCTGAAAGAGGCCCCTACAGCAATGCCCACAGAACAGCGGCTGCACCCTCATTGCAATCTATCCTTCTGCTTCACGGATCAGTCATTCAACCTCCAGTACAGGGACCAAGATCAGTGGGCGAGTGTGCATGTACACAATCCAGGGCTCATAGCAGTACAACGAGTGGCAGGCACTCTGAACTGAACCATCAAGACCCCGGAAGGCCACTTTTTAAGCAACTATTTTCTACAACTAGTGGGAGGGTTTTGAGTTAGCAAGACCAAAGTCATCATCTGATCCACTGGCTTAGAAGAAGATGATTTACTACCAGTCGGTTTTCAAGAACATCTCCGTCTGTGACCATTCATTTCCCGATTGGTTCATAAGTGTATATGGATGTAGGACATGCGTGATGTCATTGCTTGTCATCTTGACACATGGCGCTTGGTGTTGCCTATGATAAGGGCTCCTCTAATAGGTTGGACCTCTTAGCAAATTCCTTATCCCCATCACCTCTATCCCCGCATCTACCCTCACCGCCACCTGCCAGCCAGGATGGCTCTTCAAGCATAACCCAGTCCTATTGGATTCCTGTGCCATGTTTTCATATCAGTCCCTTGTCGCGCTCCTCTCTACCTCAGCCGTGTGAGGCGGCTAGCTCTAGGGTTAGCCTGCGCTCGGAAAGTGCGAGCACCGGGGGTTCATCGGTGCAAGGCTGCTTAATGATGTGCCATTAAACTCGGTAATGGCGATAGCCATTAGTACAGCTCTGGGAAGGGGGAGGAATCTGGCATGAAGTGATGTATAACATCCTGATTTTATTATTATCTCCAACTACCGCCACCATCTCCCCATCCATACGATCTTCACCATCTGATCCTTATAATGCTTAGTGTAGCCCAACCCATTAATAAACCTCTGAGGTGAGCACTTAACTTGCTTGCTATCCACCTTCAACTCCATCCACCTCATCCCCCACTTACTCATGGGAAACCACTATCAAGGACTGCCTGTTCCAAAAGGAAGGCATCCCGGGTAAATCCACGGTCTTAGGCCCTTAGCAAGGTTGGCCCGTTAGCCCTGAATAGGATCTTACAAATGCAATAAGGGCCGCGAGCTCGCCCTTGACTTAAATGCATACATGTACTGTACTGTTCATCTTACACTTCCCTTGCCTTTTCACTGTGCAGCTCACGCTGTGTTTTCTGGTACCTATTTAGAGCATTTAAGCTGGAATGTCCATGCACAACTCGTGTCAACTTCCAGATATATTGATATTTTGAATACCAAGCCCATGATTGTTGTGCAAAAGTCCAGAAACAACACATTTGCCCCCTAGTGCCCAATGCAATTAGTGCCCCAACATGTTTTCCTCGGCGCTGCCCAGTGCAATTCACGTGACCTGCTACTGCATATGGAAGCTTGCTGAACTGATCCCTAAGGACCCCAGTGGGACTCTTCCCAGTGTGGTGGAATCCTTACTCTGAACTCTCCCTGGAAACTACTTTCAAGCACTGTCTACTCAGTACCGAGTGCTGCAGGCTCCCTATGTTTCCGCTCCGCCCAGAGTTCCCCCACTCTCTGCCGCTGCAACCTGTCCACCAGCCCATTCCACGGCACCTTCTCAAAGCAACCTTACCTGAAGGGCATCACTACTGAGACATCACCATGGTCACACCGGATGGATGCTCCAAGTTGCCCACCAGGCCCTCCACTAAACTTCCAGCACTAACCTTCTTGACCTCGGACGGTGCATCCTAACACCGCAGACATACAAGGATCACCTCTGGGCAAAAATGCCTCTGTACTCTCGACACGGAACACGCAGAAGCCGATCTGCAATCAGAGCTCAGCAGTAAAGCTACTTTGCAGTTTCCCTCTCTCCCCACTAACCTAGCCACCCCCCTTTTTTCAAATCTGCCTGAACGTCCGGGGTCTATACAAATTGCAACAGTGCTCGGTACAAATGCCAATAGCATAAAAATGGCATGCATCGCTACATGCCTGATCCTCTCTTCCTGTAAGAGCCTTAACATTGGGTTATCATTACTTGATGTATTGGTGTACAGGAAGGATTGAGGCAGGGTCGGCTCTACCGAGATTCAAATCCGCGGAAACCTCTGAGGTAAGCACTTAACTTGCTTGCTATCTTACCTGCTACACTACCTTGCTCCTTCCTGTGTCATGTGTGTTAATGCAAAATAATCTCAGATGTTCAGATGCTACAAGTGGTAAACATACCCTACGGTCCAATGTGGGGTAACCGGTTGATATAAATGTATAGCAAACAATATTAAGCAGCATAGAGTTCAGTCGAATAATGAAGGGCTTCTGCGGGCTTGAAAACTGAACTGCAGTTCCCTTTTAATTAAAACAATCTCTCTTACCAACCTCATAAAGCGTCGTCCCACAAGATGAAGCAGGTCTTTAAAACTCTCTATCAGACAGCCCAGCGCTGGCGCCAAGATTAGGCTGCTCCGCGTAAATTCTCCAAGCACAATATTAAGCGATGCTTTAGAGCTGAAGGCTAAATACGCTTGATGGCCATTAAATGGGGGACGGCCCAAAAACGGAACACTCTACAACAGAGGAGCTCATTAGTATCTGCTGCAAACCCTTTAAATACGACGGAATTTTGCTTTTAGGTATAGCACATTCCAAACATCGCACCCCCTTCCATCTAAATGCCAAGCACTAGAGGATATTGAAGCAGATTTTCAGTAACCTTCCTTCCATTTTGGATGGCTAAGAGGTAGAACTCTCCCAGACCGATATAATAGTATTTGATGAAGACGTAAGTGGAGGGATGCCAACCAAAGGGACCCAATAAGAAGCATCTGCTAAGAACAATGGGAAGTAACATAGATCTACAGTAATTTGTCAGAACGCTACGACGCGCCCGCTTCAGTCGTTGGTTTGCAATATCATACCTGGCCAACAAATGGATTAATTCTTGTGTCTTGTGTAGTCCGGAGCCAATTGTTTCGGTGAGGATGGCGTTGTAGACCAACGCATGGAGCTTCTCGAGGTGGAGGCTTCACACATTAAAGCTTAAGTTGCCAGATTGTTTCTACTCAGCAGTGGTGGTGAGTAGGAATTGGTAGCGGTAATTCCGCACTCAGCAATCAGTCTAGAAGGTTCAGCTGCAGAGCATCAGCATTCCGTCAGTGCTGAATTGCTGGACACTACCCTTCAGTGCACAGGCACAGTCATTTTAATCTTTTTACAGGTTTATGGATGAGAACTAAAATGGCAAAATGAGTGCTAAAGATGGTGAATGAAACAAGTGCAGGATGTTCAGGGCTGATAGAATGGAGAGAGCCTGATCCAATTCCGCTTGCTCCTACCCACGGACAACCTCCAATAAAGAGAAAAACGGGTGAACTATATGCAACCGAAGAAAGTGGTGGAGGCCTGTGTCCAGAAGATTCAGAACGATGTGCTATCGGGGACCCTTGACACTAGGGACTCTCCAGATGTTTTGGATTACAACACCCTTTAACCCAGACCATTGAATATGCTAGCTATAGCTGAAGGAAGCTGTAGTCTGAAACATTTGGAGACCCAAATGTTGAAGACCCCAATCCAATGCTCCTAAATCTCTTTGGCCGGCATCACACAGTTCGTGAAGTGTGTAGGCAACACAATACAAGTTGAATAAGGTGCAACAGGTGTTTTATCTATGACAACCAAATGATAATGTGACTCAGGTATACATGAATTGGGGGTATTAATAAGGGATATGGTGGGGGAAAACAACTTTTAAGCAGGGGTTGTAGGTCAATGTTCCTTTGGCTTTTACCCATGCTTCTCCTGATCAGAAAAGAAAAGGTCGTACAATTGTAAAGGTGATACAGTCCTTAAGGTGTCCAAACTAAAAGGTGAAATGTTCAAAAAAAGACAAAAGTCTTGCAAAGTTCTTGGTGCATGCTCTCACTGACCCAAATCACAGTCCAATATTTCACCCTTGTCAAGGTCATCGGGCTACAGGTTTACAGGTGCCCAAACCTCATTTAGTGTAGTCTGTGGAAAGACTGGTCCATGGCAAGAAAGTATGCAGGTTAAGTCAACTCTAAAAAATCTTCTCCACTTTCAAATGCCAATGTCGACTTTAAAGATATCCACTTCTCTCAGGGTTTTGGTGGCAGGCCAGAGTGGCTTTGATCCCCTAGACCACCTCCCTTCTCTAGTGTCTTGGTTCCCAGGACACTTCCCTCCTGGCTACTCCTGAAGTGTCTTTCCTGTCCCGCAGTGAGATGGTACGGTCTCATTTCTTCACTCATCTCTGAAGTCTTCCCTTGACAGTCCTGGTCTACTGGGATCTTCCTGCTTTTAATATCCATGGGGCACTGGTTTTCCTGCAGCCTTCTCATGTTGAGTACATTTATTTCCCCTCTCCTTCTCAGGTGGTAATTCGTCTTCCCACCCCCATACTCCGAGCCTCTTTTACACCTGATGACTCCTCTCCTCCAACCTCCTCAATATCGCTCACTCTAGATGGCTGGATGGTACCAACCCCTCATTCAAAATCCTCCATACTCTCCCTCCAACTTCCAACAGTCTCCTACAGATGGCATCACCTCCTCAGTACTCTCCCTTCAACCTCCATCTATATCTGCAGATGGTCTCATCTCTGCCTCATCCACCCTCCTCAATACTTTCCCTCCAACCTCCAGCACTCGCCTCCAGATTTTATCATCTAAGCCTTCTTCAATCTCAATGCTCTACCTCTCACTCTTTTCTCCAGATGTTATCATTTACTCCTACTCCAATCTTCAAAGTACTCTCCCTCCAGCTCTCTCCTCTGATGTTCCAATCTCTCCCCACTCAAAAGACCTCTAGCTCAAGACCCTTCTCCAAACATCTTCCTCCAGCTCCTTCGAAAACAGCCCACTCTACCAGAATAACTGATTGTTTTTTTTAGTGTAGCCTCTCCTCCCTTTAAATGGTTTTCAGGGACATGCATTGTGCCTTTGTAGTACGTGCTGTGCTATCCTGAGATTGAATCATGTGTTGGGGGTCATGCGGGTTGAAAGGTGGTTGGCCTGAGAGTACATTAAGGCCTGTCCATCATTGTGGATTGATTTTCAAACTGCCTTTGACATGTGAGAGACCATCCCTACCCCCTGGAATCCTGCTCCCAGTTCCTGCTTCAATCTGAGTGCCTCTGCTGTCCCAGCATTTAGATGTACAGACGTGAAACCCTCGGATAGACATGTGAAACTGCTTTTTAAAAAAATTGTAATTCTTTCATTGAAGGGGATTTGCAACCTTGTAACCCATGTGATACCAGCAGGAATGAGAGAATGTCATTTGTTTTCTTTCTCTTGTTTTCAACTTGAGTCAGTTTAAGTTGTTTGTGTGCAACTTTGTATCTCTGGGGCTTCTGTGGTCTGCATAACATCTGTCCCTTGACATTGATGCCGAGAAAATAAATATATTTCGAGGCTCACCACTGACTTTGAAAATGTATTTCCTATGCTCGGTGTTTGGGTCTAGCTAGGGAGCTACAATGGGCGCTCTAAGAGTGTCAAAAGTATGGCGAGGGTTACCCTTTAGAGTTCTAGAGTCCTTCCTATGTCCTATGTCCTTAGTGGTCCTGAGCATGTGAGCCAGCATTCCAGTAAATTGTACAGTTCCAAATCTTATAAGGGTGACAATGTACTCTAAGTATCCTGTAACAAAGTCTGGGGAATCCGGGGAAATAAGAATGGTTATGTGTGAAACTGTTATTCTGAGAGTGTTTTTTCAACTGACCTATTGAAACGTGCATTAAGCTTGGTTTAAGTAAAATAAATGAACTAAGATGTTCACTTCAAGATCTGCCGCAAGCTTTCTGGGCAACTTTTCCCTCATGCCAAAGAGGGACAAGGGTCTCGATGCGTTGTGAACTTTGAATGCAGAAAGGGTGTACCAAAATCACAAACAAACGAGGGCAGGTGCTTTGCTCCCAAAGTACTTCATGGCAAACTTTGATTTGAAAAGATGATTACTTTATGCCCCTTTTGGGATTTCTCCTGTATGTTTTATTTTGAGGAGACAGGAAATGGCAGGTAGAAGAGATTAAATGGCAGGCTGCTGTTAAGTGTTTATTAGGTAGGTAGTCCTTATAAGGTATCTCCGGCCCAGGGTGTCCAACCACATAATCGGAGATGAGATTGAAGGCTTGCAAAATGAGACCGTTCTATTGGCCCTTTGAATTATGAGGGAAGTCTTCAGCTCTTTCTGTCACTTTAGACAGTCCTTTGGCTGTTTCATCCCACCACTCAGGTTGTAACATGCTCTGGCTCCCTTTGTGTCCAAGGTCTTTCCACCAAAGAAGTTCTGTCTGAATGGAGCAAGGCACATTTTATCACCAGAGGCTGATATCAATAACCACAGTCGTTTCAAATGCCAGACCAACTAACACAAGTATTCTGTACTGTGCAATTGCTAAGCTCTTTCAGTCTCAATCAGAATATTAGGTTCTTGTACATATCCAGCACAAGAACCTAATATTCCACGACCACTCTGTTGAAGATCAAACATGGCTTCATTCCTGCTTAATGCATTTCTCAATGAATGGTCCCCATTTCAGGGCTGTGCCTTTCTTCCCTTCTTCGTGGTAACCAGGGCGTGGGTGGTCATTCTCTGAGTTAGAGGCCCTGAAGGACGATTGTAATTTCCAATTTTGGTCGATCAAAGCAAATATTTTCTCCTTTCTGGACCAATCCATATTTTTTTTTCTTCCGATGGTCACTTTGGATCCCCAGACCCAATGAATACTCCTCATGAGCTGGAAACTCATAGTAATTAATGCGTTCTGCCTCGAAGATTGAAGGGGCTCCTGGGATCTCCCAGGATGTTTCACACTCAGAGGCTCTGACACTGATCAAAGACCCTGGGGCAATAGGGGCTCATTGAAAGTCTTTCTGTTCTATGTGCTAGTGCATGCATACACGTGTGGATACACCATCAGCATTTCCAATGGAGGTCCTCAGCTATCTTGGAACGTTACTGGAATAGAGGACCATTACTTCACACCACTCAGTGGATATAGTGTGTTCTAATAAACCATTGCTTAAGTCCTCTGAACCCGAGTATTCCCCTCACAGGCGTGTACATGCAGTTCTCAGTTTGATTAACTCGCCTCTTGACTAGACAATGAACACTTATCCCTGTGACAATTCAGCAAAGCTCACAAGGCTACTTTGCCTTTTCTCAGACGATACAGTGCCCAACATCAGTCCCGGAATATAGGGGACAGGGTGGGCAAACACAGTAACTTTGCACCATGCAAGTGTCATTTTGCACAGAATTAGAACTACGGCAACACATTGCCCTAGTGCAAATAAAATATGGTTTCAATGCGTCAGTATAAAAATGCATTAAAAGAGTAACGTTTGCCCTAGTGATAATACTGTGCAGAATTATGCTTGCAAAGTTTTGTGATCTCGCCCCATAAGAATCACACTTCTAAGTCAACAAAAGACCAAAAGCAAGGTTGCCTTTTATTTCTTCTGACGATGCTCATAATAACTTAATATTGAATGTGAAGTACAATGTTCAAATGTTTATCAGAAGAATAAAATATCAATGAGAATTCCACCAGCCTATCAATTACTAATTTATATTGCAAACCATCATTTCCTGCACTCTTCCTGCACTCATTCTAGATGGGCAGAATAAGTCACAGATGTGTCCTTTCCAGAGTTAGCACACATGCTGTTGGGGGCCTCGGTCTGATACAAACTTTCTATGCAGGCAGTGGTTTGGAGGCCATCCTACAACAAGGTTATGCGACTTTTGCTCCCATATTTTTGGGAAAATGACTCCCAGGATCCTCCACCATTCGTTGTGCTGGCTAGCGCTTATTGGAGCTGTAGTCCAAAACATCTGGAGAGGCAAAGGTTGCATAATGCTGTCCTGGGACTGCTGATTGGTCATGAGCATTAACTTTTCGAAATGTCTGTCAAGCCAATACTCCAAGAGGTATATAAAGACGATAACTAGCATGGCATAAGCCTCTGTGTTTGCAATACAATTACTGATCACCCTTGCTACCATAAGACAAGGATTTGATTGTAGTAAATGGAGGTGAGTATTATCCCTCTGGTACCTGCCTAATTTATTGATATCTATCATTCTTGGAAAGAGGTAAGGGTGCAGGGTTGCAGGTTGTTTTGCCTTGTAAGGCTTACTCTCCACTTCCCCTGACGATGCGACATACCACTAAAATCTCCTAGCACCTTACACTGCACACAAAAACTCCCCGCAGATGGCCACCATAGGTCTAGCCATTAGTACGGCAGCACTAATCTGAACCACGACTACGCTCACCACTTTAACACCGTTAAACTCTTCCACATCGGCAGTTATCTAGACTCAAAGCACTGTAGTCCAGCATCTATTGGCTTCTCTCTATTTATTGTATACTTCCAAGTTTCTCTGCCAAAACCACACAAAGCAGATTGGTACACAGGAACCGGGTACTTCTGACTTGCACCATCAACACTACAAGTTTCGCATCTGCCTCTCCCACTGTCACACAAACCCTCCTTTTTTCTTACAGAGCCATGCACAGTGAGGTCACCAACAGTGACGCAATGGCTCCATATAAGACCTCTTACATTATATTACATTCTACTCTAGATGTAAGGTTTACACGTGGATTCAGCCGGCATGGCGTGCTGGTCAGTTTCTTTGCTGTTGGGTGATTATGAAGGCGTTATTCATCTGGATCTTGCTTCAATTTTCAAGTCTTAGAGGCTGTTACAAAGGTTGACTGGCTGCATAGGGATCATGAGCACTAGAGATTTTTTAGAAAAAATTGTTTAAATTAATTGTCTTCATATGCGTTCTATTTCCTTCTTTACTATTAATGTTGCGTTTACACAATGTGAAAGTCATTAATAAGCCTGTCTGAGAGAGTCACAACATAATCACTTTTGGAAGTATAGGTTTTGGGTGGTCGAGGGAACACCTCCATGCAACTGTGGATTACGGCAGCCGATAGGTGTGATCTCAGCCAATGCCTGGGCACATGTAGCATCATACTCCTATAAATTAGGTCAGATGGAGCAGTGGCATACAGGCAGGAGATGTATGCTGGGACTTGTGGTTCCTCTCAGGAGCAGCCTCACAGATAACAACTTTAAGCATCCTAAAGACAGTAGGTGGTCTTCAGATCGCCCACCTTTCCACATGATGTTAACTCCTGACACTTGTATTCCTCTGTGGTCATTTAATGAGTGCTGGAGATTGCCCTATAGACCATCCAATAGGAGCAAAAAGAATGCCTCTCACCGCACATCATCACGTGCTTCTTGCTTTTAACCCTCAATATACCTTTTCCACCATGTTACGTTTCAATGGGTTGGTGATGCACAGGTGGTATAAATCCTGGTCACTTAAGGACGGGTATGCTCCTCCTGTTTGCATAGACTTGCATAATAGCCTGGCACTTAGCCAGAGTTGTATTAAGAGGAGCCTATCTCACGAGAGCAGAGGCAGCTTCATCACAAGTTTGCTGAATCTGATTATGCATGAATATGTCATCCCCGGACGATTACCCGTCTCTGTGCCTCATCTGCTCTGGCATTCCATGCGTCCTCTTCACCCACTCTCATATTGATATTTGTATCTTTGCAGATGACAAGAGCTTTCCACACCAGGCTGGAGAAGGCAGTTTTAGACTTCCAATGATATCATCTAGTACAGTAGCTCATGATAGCACACAGCCTTAGTTTAGCTAGTTTAGGTTTCACCAAACCAGGATCTTTTGGGGTGCCACACAGATCTGCTGAAAGTTATTATTTCACCCCAAATGGTCTCTTTGGTGTCCTACTCTCGGCCGCTGGCAGCAACTTGCTGGACTCAAGCTCTATGCTCTCCGTGCTATCCTGAGGAGCAGCACTTGTTTAAGCTGTGGTGCACGTTTTCCTAGGTGTTTTACAAATTGCTATTAATATTCTGGAATAGAGTCCCATGGCTCGTATCCAGTACACCATTCCTATCGGTTTTGAAAGAATGCTGCAAGCCTTGAAGGCTCCTTTCATCATTGGTCCAGGTTCCAATAATACTATGAAGTTAAAGCCACTACAGCCGGCCCGTTCAGGTGTAGATGTTCCTAGCAGCAGCTTTCTTCCAGAATCAGGGTCTAGACCCGAGGGAGGAATTGTTGTGCAGCCTCCAAGAGCTTGTGTCTCCAGAATACTGAATCGATCCTTCTGTTCCGCTTAGCCTGATGGGTAGAGTAAAACCCTAGAAGGGGGTCATACTTCCAACACACCTGCCTAGTTCCCACGGCCAAATCTAGCCACACTACCAGGTTTGCAATAAAAGGTCCGTATCCCAAAAATGTGTATTGTACTGGGTCATTTCCACTTCTTCTGGGATTACTGCCAAACATAGTTGTTCTGTAATCGCTTAACAATTTCCCGCCTTCTGGTCACATTCTTTATATTTTACCATTTTTAAAAACATTGTTTTACAGTACAAGCAACCTAAAGCTTCAGAATGAGTAGACTACCCATGGCTGTGGCATACAACGAAGCAGTGGCCAGCAGATGTATTTATTTAAATGTATATAGTGCACAAACAGTCCTTGGGCATCGAGGCAGAGATACACATCTAAATATCTTTATGCAGCCCACTGCACCTGCTTACAATGCACCGCCTTCTTCTGCAGGAATGCAAAGCAAATTCCTATTGCAACAGGAAGGGGCGCAAACGGGGACACACTTCTGATGACAACTAAAGGAAAGTCAGCGAAGGCGCTAGCAGATTAATGGCCCACGCATCTGCAAATCAGGTCTTGCGTGCTCAGAGTCTGCATGATGCAAATCACCAAAAGATGCAGCCATAATACAATGAAGGATAAAAGCCCAAAGCAACACTATCTGAAAGAAACTGATGAGAGAAAACACTGCAATAACAAAGCGTGCATGTATAGAGACGCTGTGTGGGGCGTGCAGACATGGCTAGAAAGCAGCAAAGTGCACTACAAAAACATCTCTGCTGTTTTCACCAGTGCAAAAGTCTTGCACTGTTTCAGATTTCATCAGGATTTTCTGGGATTCCTTATTCCATTATAGAAAGTATTTGTAGCCTAGCCTTTAAACAAGCAAGTCTCCTAAAGGGGTGATGCACAACGCAACCTTTCAGATTTGGCACTAAAAGATACATTTCGATACAGTTTGAATTGCGTGATTACACAATTACACTTTCTTTGTGGGAAATTCTAACAATTTTCAGAAATTTGACCTGAAAATATAAAGCATCTTGTGAATTTTGTTATTTGACCTTGCTCTGCTCCTCGGCTGACAGCCTTCAGTTCGCCCCGTGCTACCCATTAGCTAAACTTTAAGCTTTCTTTGGAGTTCCGGCGAACTACATTTCCCAGTGCCCGTGCCGTTCTTCAAAACGTTGGTGGAGCGTTAGCTTCGGCGTGTTTGAAGAGGCCGGTTTTCACCGGTTAGTGTCTGCTTTGCGGAACGGGAGCCAAAGAACGCTGCGTTCTGCAGGTATTTCTGTCGTACATCGTACAGAGCTTTCTGCGCATGGCCCTCCAACCATGTGCAGCGACTAGATGCGAGGCTAGTCCATGTCATCAGCTGACCCCAAGGCATGCCACTATGTCCAATGAAGTGCCTGAAGGCAGCCAGATAAAACCCTTGAATGACATAATCAATCTCCCTAATACCAACTATGCAACAAGTGGTACCATTAAAGCGGACTCGGCCACCTCGAATGAGTTTGGATAGTCAGACATGCTACAGAGGTGGCAGATGATATTTTGGGTTATAAAATTCACATCTGTGTTGTCACTGAGACATGGCTTCATGCAGCAGCGGGGCCCTCACTCTTCACTCTCCTTGGCCATGCCTATTGGCCATAAAATCCTCCATACAGATCATGTATCAGGGCGGGGGAGGTAGCCTTGATTTATGAGGCCTCACTCCAATTCCATCAAACTGAGGGCATCACTTGGGTGAATTGTGAAATTTGATCAGCCAAACTATCGGTGAACCCCAATACTAATGTCAACTGCCTCCTAGTATATCGACCTCCAGATAAAATGCCTGATTTTCTCCCACATCTAAGTGATGTGAATCTTCCCTTGCTTAAACCCTCCTCCATAGTGATCATTTTGGGTGATATGAAACTTGGACTTACAGACCCAATGGACAGCATGGCCAGCATCATCAACTCCACTCTGGCTGAACTGGTGTTCTCCCTACGTGTCAAAACAGCGTCTTATAACAAGGGAAGAACTCTAGATTGGGTTGTCACGCATAGAGTGGATTTAACTGATTTTAAGGTCTCCCCCTGTCCTTAGTCAGACCACTCCTCTTTTGTTCACTTTAACCTCCTTTGCGTCCTTCAACACACTCAAATCACAGGAATAAAAAGCTGGACAAAAGACAGAAATCTGCGCAAATTAACTGCCCCTGCCCTAGCACCGCATTTTGCATCCACTGTGGAGAACCTGCCAAACCTGAATTCTGTTGACGAGCTAGCAGAAGCCAACCATCAAATGATGACCAGCGTGGTAAACTGTCTCGTTCCAGAGAAAATGCTTCAGGGAACGGAAGTGCTGGAGAAAGTTTGGTACTCTGCTGAGATTTAAAAATGTAAAACCGTCAGGAATAGGGCATTCCAACTATGGAGAAATAACCAATCTACTGAAAATAAAACCAAGTGCTCCATCCCGCTAAATCCCACAAAATTGCCATCTGTGAGGAAAAAAAACTCTCTTATGACAACAGAATTGAAAATGCGTCTTCCAATACAAGAGGGCTCTTAAAATTTCTTAAAGAACTCGAAAATTCCTGTCCCACTCTGATAATAGGCATTAAAGACACAAAATGGTGTGTTGCCATACAGGAGGTGATGATGAAAAAGATTGAGATAATTAAAGAGAACGTGATCACTAGACGCATCTCCATGGATACAGCTGGGACTCTTAAAGGAAGCAGCATGCCATCCCCTGTAAAACCTGCTTTCACCTTTAAGGCAGTGACGGAATTAGAAATCTAAAAAGTCTTGTCCAATCGTAAACTGACCTTCTGTAATGGGGACATCTGCCCTGCACAGTTGATACCACTTATCACAAAATGTGTGAACTGCTCATTTTGGCATAACATCGTTCCAGCCGCAATCAAGCACGCATGGATTTCTCCATTACTAAAGAAACCCTCCCTGGATCCGGCCTGACCTGAGAACTATCACCCTATATCTAACAAGCCTTTTTTGTTAAAAATTGTAGATAAGGTGGCGTATGTTGAAATCCAGGATTTCCTGGACAGATACAACACACTGGGGCACAAGCAATCAGTCTTCAGGAGAGCTCACAGCACTGAGCCTACCCTGTTACATCTCAAGGCAAACATTTTGCACTTGTTCAACAAAGGGAGCATGGTATTTCTGATGCTCCTTGATCTATCCTATGCATTTGACCTGCTGGACCATTCAATAATCGTCCCCAGATTGCGTAAATAGGTTCCTTCTCGCCAGAGGCTGCAGAGTGCATGAACACTTTTCTCTCCGACCGTAAAGCCAAAGTTTTCTGTAATGATGCCATGGCAGACAAATGCCTGGTTTCGTGTGCAGTACCACAGGAATCATTTGTTTCACCTATACTGTTTAACTTCTTCACAATCCCACTTTTTGAGATGTTGGATGTGGAGGGGGTTGTTTTCTGCGAACTATGCTGATGACACGCAGCGTCTCATCCCACTTTCGGGTGATCACGGAACATACTCCATCATTGTTAACATCATCTATAATCTGATTGAGTCTTGGATGGTGGAAAATGGTCTTGCACTCAACAACTTAAAGACAGAGCTTATGATTACGGCAACCGCATCCCAGCTTCGGAAGCTTGACAATGAATCCCAGTTGTTTCAGATCGCAGGCTGTGCCATTGACACATTACCCATTGGTGTTATACTGGATCAGGAACTGAATATGAAGTTGCATATTAACATCTGGCCTCCAGCTCAGCATACTACCTGAAACTCCTCGTGCAACTTAGGCCCTTTCTTAATACATCTAACTGTGCCACCATAACCAGGGCGATTATTACGGTGCATCTGGATTATTGTGCAAATCTCCTCCATGGAATTGGCAAATGCAAAATGGTTCCCGTGCAGGTGATTCAGAATAACGTGGTACGCTTTGTTGATGGCCTGCATAGATCCGATCATGTTTCATCTGCAAGGAGGGCGCTGTATTGGTTGCCGGTTGATGCTAGAGTTACCTTTCGAACACTCTGTATCACTCACAAGTGTGTTTATGGCAAGTTTCCATGCAACCGACTAGTAGACTGTCCTGGCTGCCAGATCGTAGAGTTCTCCGATCCAATAATCCTCACCTATTGCAAATCCCTAAATCTAGACTTTCTATAGTTAAGCAAGGGCCCTTCCCCACTCTGCTCCCAGATGTTGGAATTCCCTGCCCCCAGATTTAAGCGCTTGTTCCAGTTTTGCGACATTGAAACAGGAACTTAAAACTGTCACTAACTTGATACAATGATACCTGTGCATTTGGATTGAGCCTCTTTTCCCATCATCTTTTGTGTATGATCACTTTGTCTGCTTTTGTCTTGTCTCAGCGCTATCATGTCTACGGGCCTCGTCTAGGCGCTTTACAAATAAATTAAATTAAAATAAATGAATACATGTAATATCCACCTCAGTTGCCGCTCGTGGGAATTTGGATATGGAAAGCAATTTGACTCCAAGTAGATGGGGCACATTTATAATTCTGAGTTTACGATTCACTGCAGGGGTTTTGTATTTTGTACCATTTTATTATGAAAAGCCGCATGTCAATGAATGCATTTCTTGTGTTTGTTGCTTTATCGACACAATACTAGATTTGCACCACCCAGCACAGTTTATGTGGTCCAACCACAAGTGGGTCCCTCTGAGTGCCAGTACTTTAGCTTCCATTTATGGTGCTCAACAGTCTTTACCTTACAAATTACGTTCCATTTTATTCCGTCTCATCCAGCGCTTTTCACCTGGACATGCCACTTTCTGGATACCTTGTGCAGAATTACGCTTACCTAGAATTGTGTACTGCTGTTGAGCAGTAGTGTCAAAGGTAATGCTCTGCACCCTGTGTTCACTCATTGTGGGCCACTCCACAGCCAAGGCAGCAATACTGCGACTCACAATTAATCCTTCAAATGGACAATTGTCCGCAAGAACCGTCGTCAGGAGACAACTTCCGAGCGACAAAAGCGTGCTCATCAGCACATCGCCTGTGTGAGAAGCATGTGTCGTCAAGCACCTGAGGGTTCTGATAGTTCTCAGCCAACTGAGTGAAGTCTGCACCAGGTCCTGGCTTATTGGCACACTGAACTTGATGGGGTCACCCAAACATGGCAGGGGCTCCTTTCCACCAGCTCATTGATTTTAAGTGACTCTGCCCTGTTTCCACCAAACAGACGTCCCCCAGTTTTTCGGCCCACTGAACATTTCCATCAGTGAGCACTGCCTTCAACTCTATGTGACCAATAAGCGACAAAGCCGAGGTCCAAGCCCATCTAAATATACATTAAGGCTCTCCTGTCCCTGTGCCACTACTTCCCCAGCCACCCATATTAAGGCGCCCCTAGATTTAAACCCAGAGCTTGCCACAGCCTGGCTACCAGCTGCCCCCTCCACATCCAGTGTACCCTCTCTTTTATCCTACCAGCCTCTCCCATCTACCTTTAGGGGATCAGCACTTGCATCAGATCCAATAGCTCTCCCACCACCACTGTTCCACCTCTGCCCCCAGTCGTCCATAAAATTCACCTACTGAAATACAATGTTTACCTTCCTTCTCCTTACACTAACCTCTGATTATGGTCACAGCTCCCCTCCCTTCACAAAGCCCCAACACCTGCATCCTTTTCCACCCACCATCACACGTTAAACCCTCAGAATCCATCCTCCGAAATCTATCTATCCGACTCTGTCTCACCATATTTCAATGTATGATGTATGACCTGCTGAGTCGCCAAACCCCACCTCCTCTGTCGCTGCAATGCCAGATTTCTCTGCAATAAGAATACAAATATCTCCAGCCATTTCGACCCCTACTATTCCCTCTGCACTTCACCCCCTTGAGACCTGGCTTCAGACCCTTCAGTCTGCAACACATGGCACCCTCCCTACTATACACAGCAGCATCAGGGTAAGGGTCAATAAAAAAAACCTTCACCATCGTGGTCCTCCCGTAGCGGGTACTCCTACTGCACCCTTGGCATCCACAAGCATTCTTGATGAATGTGACATGTGGCTCGTCACAACCCCTCCAGCATCGACCAAATGTTGGTTGGGACATCAAAACCATGAAGCATCCTCTAGTGTGCCAGAACTCTGCCATGCTTTTATATGATACCCTGTTAGAACTGATATAATATTGTTTCGTCCTCATTGTACATGTTGGCCTATGCCCAGTCGCTTTGCGAGGAAATCCGTATTACAAGGTCGCGACCTCAAGTGAATCAAGCCTCCATTTTAGGTTAGAGCCGCAATTTTAGCTTATTGTACAAAGTCACCCTGTAGTCTAAAATGGCTGTCTCATGTGCTCTTGTTCTTGCCTTAACCTCTTCAATCTCTGTAGGAGGGTTAATGTCCAACCTGCCTTCAGGTTACATGTTAGGTTCATGTAGACCTTGTCCTTCGTTGACCTCGGTATCAGGGAATAACTTGAATCAGCAATGTTAACCTACAAGTATACAAGAACAATAATGCTATCCAAATACGGCATGCGAAACATTTGTCTGATCTGTATTAAAGCAATGTGTAAAGAGTGTAACGTTAAATTAGAGAATAATAATGTTTGTTAGTAAATGTATTTAAAAGTAAACCGCATGCACGAGATATGTAAATTAGGAAACGAACCTGGCGCGACCCTAGCCCAGTGTATAATTAACTAGTAAGAGGCTGGACATCATTATAACAAACTGTATAAATATGCTGATGTCCAGCTAGCAAATTCTGCTCACTGCTCAAATTGAACCCTGCTGGTGGTCTCTGTGATGTATTGACAGCCAAATAGCTATTTGTGTACTTTGTTCGACACTGTTCAGTTTGGTAATAAAGATTCTGGGAATCTTTACAAGCCAGGGTTGGTGTATTGTCCTTTGCATGGTGTAAAAGCCTTAATATTGTATTTTTCTGATTCCACAACCCAACACTTACTTGCTGCCCACCCACCACTATGGCAATACCAATCACCACATCACATTTACCTGCAATCGATTGAACCCATCCACTTTGATCATGCTCTCATTCCCATGACTGCCTCCTCGCCCTATACAAAATACTCAAGGGCTGATTGCAAACACATGTACTCATTACCTCTCAACCAACAACAGCAGCAGTCTGTAGCGGAGCAGTTGCATACCTCTGCAGGAATCCCCCACCCCCTACCTCCCATTTGTTGGAAGCCTGAGATCGGGCAATGTTTGACACCAGCAGTTGTGCCAATACTGCAACGTGTGTTCAAAAGAAGATACCCATTGAGACAACCATATCGAAAGGATGACAATTTGAGGGAGGAACTCCCTGAAGGAATATGGAAAAGAGCAAACAATAGAAGTCTGTGACATCATGAAAATGTATGAACGGCATCTCAGGATACTGGCCGAAAAGGATGTATGGATCCTACAGAAATGTGTGATGAAGTAAGGAATCAAGTGAACTTTTAAATACGAAAAAGAAGATTACACATGCACAGAGTGCTGCAGAGTAATAACCGTTCAATAATTGTACAGACGGTGAAACGCAAGTAGATTAAGTCATCATAGAAGCTGGCTATATGTATTGACTAGAATGCAGGCAAAGCCTTTGTATAGAAGCTGGACATCGGTATCATGAATTTTAGTAAGCCAGGACTCATGAAGAGGGAAAAGAAAAACTATGTTGCAGCAAGAATACGTTGAATGATGGAGCTGCATGGCGAGGCTGTCCGGCCTGAAGTCAAGATTGAAGCATCCAAAGTCAGCTATCTATTCTGGAAAGAAGCGAACGTACAAATGATGAATCATCCCTTGTTAAGGTGCAAACAAAGAACGCCAAGAGTGCCAGTTTTAATTCATTTAAGACATTTAAAATCTGCAAAATGGACCATTGTGTGGTCTCCTGTCACGTGAGCCAAGAATGAAAATGGAGTTTGAACTTGGAGTCCTAGAACACGATAGTGAGTGCCTGCACTCCCGTGTATTCTCAGAGACAAGGATACTTTGCAAGGCCAAGTTCAAAGACAATCTTCAGCGCAAAAGGCATGGGCGATGAGAGATGTTGGGCTAATTGGGTGGGGAGGTAGAGTCAGGCCCACCTCCTTGCACCTCAGTCTGGGCTTACGTGCTGCTAAGTGAGCCGAATGTTCCAGACATGGTACAAGCGTGCCAACCAATTGTAGTGGTCCATATAACGAAGGATCGTATAGTTTGAGAAACCAATAAGAAACAGTGTACCTAATGATTTTGAAGATGACATGTTTTAGAAGTAGGCATATGTGGTCCACCTGCAGTGGGCAGTCAATTACAATCCTAGTTCCTGGAGATGATATAATCACATGTTCCCCTTAAGCATATCCCGATCCTCAGTAGGTTTTTCATTATTTGCCATGTAGTATGACATCACCTCTGATGTATTTTTCAGATATAACTTTGTTTTGTGAAAAGATCACTGAGAGAAGTTGAGCGTACGTGCGTTGATGTTCGTTGTAACTCCCTGGTTTAGATAATTGTTAATAAAACAGTACTTTACCATCTTCCTGAGTTGGTTCGGTTATTTGGACTTGGAATTATTCTGTGTTATCCCATCCATTACATGCACATTCCTTAAGGGCCCTAAGCTCAAATCCTTTACAAACAGGTGTATGTATTCTTGATTTATATCAAACTTAATGCTGGACTTCTCCAGCTTCTAAGAACTGGTCCGAGGAACAAACCCATGCTGCAAGGTAACAACGGTGGGTGCCTAGCCTCCACGCTATTCCCCCAGCTGTCATTGAAGTAACCACACAGAGCAAGTTCAAGCTGCAATTGCAGTTTCCAACCCACATCGCACCAAAACTATGTTCCTCCATATCCACCCTCTTTGCCTATTCAACTGACCATGTCTTAAGCATGGTCGCAAAACATTCTATCTACCGTGGTGTGGGCCCCTAAAGGCAACAAAAGGGGGGTGGCCCACAAAGTAACATGGGAGGACCTAATTATACGTATGCAGTATTATTCTGAGCTTCGTGATCTCTGTGTCCACCATCCTTGCAGAACGTTTGGAACGTTTGTCTGTGAACATCCTGTGCAACTAATGCACTGAATAAGTGAATCTATATGAAAGTGTAATTGCAAGTGTGTGGGCTGGGAAGATAGCTCAGGGGGATCCGTGTTTGTCTTGCAAGCAACACCACATAACAACACAGGTTCAAATTCCCGTCCTGCCCTTAGTGGCTGGTCTCTGCGCAAGATTAATTCATTGAAAGTAAGGAGCCATGAGCATGGTTCAACTCGGCAAGCTAAACTACCCCCAGGTGGAACAGAATAGGGCTGTATTTCTACTTTGAGCATACTCCAGAAAAGTGATCTGAGGCACAGAGAGATAAGATGATTTGCCCAAAATCATAGGAGTTTGGTGATATGGGACATCCGGGATTGGGGCCTATGTCACCTCCCGTCCTACACTGCAAGTTTCTGAAACACAAATACATTGCAAGAGAATACATTCTTGAAACCAGTCCACCCACCAATCTATTAATTGTACACTGAAAATTGGAAATATTATTTTCCCTGTGCAACTTGGAGATGAGAATCAAATATATTTGATCCATTACCCCATCAAGATCCTGGACAGTTTATATATATATTATCTTTTCTGTGAACAACCTTAGCTCACAGCTGGCATAAGTGAACCAGGAGTCACTTCAGACTCTGGTCTGTGCCCTACTAAAAATGGGCCTTATTATTACAAATGGAGCAACACTGTAGTCTATTGAAACATGCATGCGCGAGGATCTTTGCATATTGAACACTTGACAGAATCGTAGCTAGGTAATCTCACTTTTAGCAACTACTGAAGATAAGGGGCAGTAAAGTAATTTTCCCATAATCACATCATTGGAAAAGTTAAGAACATGATTTGGTTTTACATCAACATGCAATGCTTTCTCCACAGTTGTATTCTAAGAGATAAATTAGCTCTCTGTTAAAAAGAAGATGGTTGACAATCCACCAAGCCACATAGGAGCATGGTGATGCAGAACAAAAGTGGTGGTAACAGAATTACCGCCAATATTCCCGCTCTGCCATACTACGAGTTTGGCCCTGGAGAGGGGGATTTACCTCTAGCATAGTGCTGGAGGTAAATCCTCCCACTTTCCACTGAAAAAGTGGCAATCTCGGCACAGTAATTCTGCCAGCGGAAATTCTGCCAAAATCCCCCATGGAGTCATATGGATGCGAAATTAATGGGGACTAACACTGACATCACCACTTGTAATCGCCAGTAAATCTGCCGGACCAACTGGCAGTAACAGTTGTTTGATTGGGCTGTATTCCGGAGGATTTACCACCGGAATACTGCGCAACTCGTACTGAGGCCCTATATAATTTACCCGGATAAAGTATAATTTAAAAATTAGGAACATGTTAGCCAAAATGCATATGACTCCCATTTGAAAGGGGAATTAAGCACACCAGAGAATGCATATCTGCAAACATCTATTCGGCAAACTATGTAATTTAGAAATGCTGTTCTCCGGAGCACAATGTCACTTTCAAGGGAGGGAAAAGGCTGAATAACTGAGAAGTTAACAAAGGAAGGGAAAAGACTCAATAACCGAGAAGTTAACAAAGGAAGGGAAAAGACAGAATAACTGAGAATTCAACAAAGGAAGGGAAAAGACTGAATAACTGAGAAGTTAACAAAGGAAGGGAAAAGACATAATAACTGAGACGTTAACAAAGGAAGGGAAAAGACAGAATAACTGAGAAGTTAACAAAGGAAGGGAAAAGGCTGAATACCTGAGAAGTTAACAAAGGAAGGGAAAAGGCTGAATACCTGAGCAGTTAACACACTTTATGACGTTAATAGAGGTGATAGATACACTTCTATATTAGAACATTATACCTCTTCTGCTACGCGTTCTAAGTTTGTAGGGCTGCTAAGGCATCTATTGCAGTGTATTTCCACTTGACGTGCTTGCAGCATCATACTACACTGAGCAGGAGGATAACAGGGTGAGGAGAGCTTGGCAGCAGATCCCATCATGAGGGACTTTCAGTTGCTGAAGAAACCAAATGAGTACAGTTGCTGGCACCAGAGGACAATAGCAGGAAGTCAGGTAAAAGGAACCAACAAAATGAAGCTCTGGGATGTCCCTTCAAGGGTTAATTTTACCTGAAATGGATGGATGGATGGATGGATGGATGGATGGATGGATGGATGGATAGGTGGATGGGTAGAAACATTGATAGATTGATAGACTGAACAGTAGACATAATTGAAATAAAGATATATCTTTACTGTCTCTTAGAAAAGACAAGCGTGACTCACATGTAATGGAGTTTTGGAGATTTCCGGAATGCCAGGCGGGAAACAAACTTCAGACCTGAGTCCACCACCGTTCTGAAAACCAAGCAAATGGTAAAATGCATCAGTGGGCGGCTTGGAACAGAAGGAAAAGAGCCAACCTTAATAATATTGATCACATTTCAATGGCCCTTGCACATATGTACCTGACTCCAGTGGCCAGAATTCATGTGCAAGATAGGCACTTGCTTTTTGTGATGTACTCACAGGTTTTTTAGGGAGGTGTAGTATCCAACGTCGTTATCGTTGATGCTGGCCAATCTGCGCTGGTTTGCAATGTAGCTAAAATGGCAGATACAAAAGAATGAGACGATGAAGGCAAAGCACACCACATGAATTATCCCTTACCATTACTAATGGCAGCCATATTACGAGTAGTCCAAGTACTACCAATGTCCAATCCAGCGTCAGATAATAATAATAATAATAATAATAATAATAATAATAATAATAATAATAATATATTTGTTATATATAGCGCTACACACCCATAGGTCTCAGAGCGCTCAAATAACAAAAGACATTATTATCCCACCGGGTGGTACTTCTCATAACCTCACAACTGTGCAAAACAAAACGTCACAAAGCTACTCCATAGCCTGAGATGGCACCGAGGCTCGGGGCTCCCCTAGTTCAGCGGAGGCTGAGGTGAAATGTGCCGAGTCTTTCATGGGCGTGTCAGGGGTCATTTTTTCTCTCTATAGTACAAAGCATTCCTCGATCCGTTGGACCATTTCCCATGTCTAACTCGGCATCAGAAAATAATAGAAATGACCCCCCAAACACACAGATCCATGTGGCTGCTCCATCCCTCTGCCTCTACTCTGACACCACTGGTGTATCCCAATCATGACTGTTGCATGTCACCCCTACAACAATGACCTCATACCTGGACATGTTTGGCGTTTGTTGTTTTGTTTTTGTTGAGTGGTAACTATGGATAGTTTAACTAAAACATTAGCAAACGCCCTCCGTGCCTCCCAATGGGTACCCTTTGATTAACGATTGCATATTCATGCACGCCACACAGGAGGGCCCCGGAACAGTCGAGCGGGCGCAAGGGACTACAGAAAAAGGAAAGACGCGGCATCTCAATGTTCCTAAAACCAAGGGAGGGCATATGGGAAAGCCACATTCTTCATGGAAAACTGTTGAAGATGATCAAATCTAGCCCAATTTGGGTCAAAACCTTGCTGCAAATCGGTTTGCGGTCTAAACGTATTGCACAGGTATGCAAACATCGATGAGGTTTTTGAGAAAAAAGAACCTTGTTGAGTGGGATGGTAATCTGGAGGACAGACGCTAGCTGTGAGAAACCCCATCTGGTCCCAGTTGCTGCAGTGTTATAATTTCTCTGTTTTATGTCTTTCATTGCCTTGTCTGGGGGTATTATGTTTCCATCCACTTGGAGACTGCTGCTCTCAAATATTTACTTGAATTAAAGTGCTCCTGGCTCCTGCATGTAATGGTTACATGTCTTTATAACAAAGTCATTTATAACAAATTAATTTATAACGACAAATAAATAACGACAAAAAAGTTCAGAGATGTATAAGCCAATGAGGAAATTAACACTTATTTATTCTATATATATCTTAAGATATTACCCAATCATAAGCACTTATAAGTTTGTAAATGATATTTTATTATGAAATCATTGCTTACATATTTTTAGTACAAAATCCGCTCACATTGATTGTAATGTTAAGAGCTGCTTGTATGCTGCCCCTGGCTGAGATTCTGTGCTTTAAATAAAGTTGGGTTTCATTGTGCATTTTGAGTACTGCATTATTGAGTATCGGATTTTATGCTATTGTGAATTTGGGTCAATTTCTACAATGTTCGACAGACTCCACCACTCTCCCCTGTCGAACCGGAGTGCTTAGTGACTTTCCCAAACAAGTCTAATGGCGTGGATTTTATCACTTCTCCCACAAGATCTTTAAATATTTTCTAATATTTAAATTGTCTGTTCATTTCTGCATCCCCAACATCTCTGGTTCAGCACTTGAGCTTGGACTGCACATCCAGGTGGTGAGCCCAAAGTTCCTTTCAGGGCGCTTTTTCACACTCTTCTGTCTGTGACCCGTTTGGTTTAGAGTGGTGTGGGAAGTCACATGCACTGCATCAAGCTTCCAGCCACTCTCCCACTCCTGCTCTGCCGGATCAGTCCCTTAAACTGTCTCTGCTGAAACTGTAGCATATCCAAAGATATTTCCAGGGCCTGCCCTGGGAAATTGGGTACGGAGCCTCGGAATAAGTGTTCAATGTTGTTTTATGTTTAGTTAAACGGTCTTGCTAAGAGCTCCTTTCACTACTGCAAGTGGCTGCTGGGCGCAGGGTTGAACAGGGTACAATTGCTGCACAAGCCTGAATCGGTATGGAAAGAGATACATTTTTATGTGAGTGGTCTCCTACAGTGTGTAGGTTCTACATTGGGGGTCCCAAAGCTATACCGAGAACAGAAAACAAGCGCCAACTTCAGCAATTTCTGGTGAATTTGGAGACAGACTGAAATAAGGAATACAGAGACCTCGGGGCACATGGAGGATGATATCGACTAAGTGTATCCTGGGAAATCAGAGGGCTCATACCACAGACGTCTCTCCATGCCCTGCAAAGATAAAGTCAAAGAAGATCGTGAAGGCACCCGCAATCCTTTGGCCAAGCACAGGATTCAAAAGGTGACAGTGCAATCGACTGACTCAGATAAATAAAGAAAGGATCTCAGCCGTCTGAAAGCCTGACCACAAATTCCAAAATCATATAGAAGTGGGTCCAAGATAGACTTAGGGCCTCATTACACGGATGGCGGTAAGGGATTACCGGTACTGGTAAGGGTACTATGGGGGCTCAATGGGAATGGGGAAGGGCCAATGGTGAATGGGGAATTACCGCCCGCCAACCTTGGAATGGGGCAGTAATTCCACCATCCACCATGGCAGAATCGGTAAATTACTGGCGGCAACCATGGCACTAACCGCCTTCCGTCTAAGGAGGCCCTTAGTGACATTTCAAAGGATAGGCACCAGTGCTTGAACTCCACCGCCAATGACATGCAGTGTGCTGTCCCAAATCATCTTATATGCAAGGGACCGTAGACTCTTTTCCTTGAAGAAGCAGAAATACAGAAGGCATCAGATTGAGGAGGAAATTGGTTTCAGTAAACAGTTGCAAGAACTGCACAACAGTCTTTTTCAACAGGTTGGCAAGGTACAGCACTCTAGAAATCACACTCAATTCTGATGGGCGGGAATGGACTAGGGCAGGTAACACCACAATCATCCAAAGCTATATTTGTTTCTGTATTTGTTTTAGAAAGGGTAAATGGGTAATTTGGAAACTAGGTATGAATACACTTGGGGGCCCAAGTTGAAGCTCTTGCATGGGCATGAGTCAGGATCAAACCTTTGATGTTCTCTAACAAAAACATAAGCTGTTTCACTCTAATGTGGGACACCATCATAGAAAGAATCTTGTTAGAGACAAGATTGAGGATTAGTCCAGATTAGAAGAATCTTTGTAATGAGAAATGGTGCCTGAAGGTGAAAGCCAGGCCACCGGGTTGGAAGACTTTCTCCAGTTCCTACCTTCCTGTGGCCATTGCCTGAATTTAAGCAAATCCTTTGTTAAACTGGCTGTGGTGGACGGTGTTGCCTACACTAGACGGAGTTCTCAGCATGTCATGCTGAGAGTAGTAGATATAAATGTACTATGGCACAGCTAATTACATTAACTAAATTAATAAGTACAGTTGCAAATATCTGGAGAACCTGTTTGCTAATGGTAGGGGCTTTAGGTTTCTCTTGCGTATCTTTTTTTCATTCTCTGTGCTTTTCTGTCCATTCTTATTGTTTTCACAAGGAAGTGGCAGTGCGTAGTGGCAGTCTGCGGCAGTATGTCAGTAATTTTGGACACTGAATAAGCACTCCACTTTGGGAAACGCTGTCCCTTTAACTGCAGAGTAGGAGGAGACTAGAAAACCCCCAGCAAGGTGCGTAGTGACGGAGCAGACTTGGTGGTGCGAAGTGGCAGTCTGCAGCAGCCTTTGTCTGGCTTCAGTTGGTGTGGAACATGTTGAGACTGTGGGCCCCTTTACCAACGCACTAAGGAACAAGCATAGTAAGGTATGGGACGAAGACACCGACTAAAGTGCCTGGTCTGCCTTTATTGTCTTGTTTGATTTATAGCATGGTGACTTCCTACACTGATGCGCTCAGAAGCAAAAATCCATCTGCAGGGGGACCGGCTACGAGAAATTGTGTCACAGCTGAACCTAGCACAGGCCAATCAAAAAATCCAGTTCTTAAGTTTAGCTATTTTGACTCTGATGGAAGGAAAGGAATTATCAACTGCCAACAGCAATAGGGAGGTTGAGTTTCGGGTGCAAATGGAGGGTGAATGCACGCCGAAACTGGAGGGAGCTCGGAGGACTGCATTAAAATTAAATGTCCGGGTGAGCTCGACCCCCTGTGTCCCAAAAACTGTGACGGTCAAAATAACTAATTATTTCCACAAAACAACAGATTTTCTGTTAAATAATATTGCAATGTGGACTCTGTGGGTTCAAATAATTCCAGATATAATGCATGATGTATTGCTAGCCGTAGCCAATGAACTCACCGATGACCGAGAGATTCGAGAAGCCATTGAAAGAGATCTCTGTGAGGTGGAGAGTGCACCGCAGGCTCAGCTACTGGTAGTGAATGAGGAAATTTAGGGGAGGTCACTCCTTGACAATTCAAGCAGTGCTGGAAAGAGAGGACCAGCTCCAGGCTGAAATGATTGCTAGTTTTGCGGAAGGGCATTTAATCACGAATTTGGATAATGGCAAGGCGCACAGCCCGGAGCTACCTACTAATATGAATAACATGGATAATTCCCTCATGGCCTCGCCAGTGCTTTATCCGGATTCCTCGTCTAGCACCTCATCTACTCATTCATCCGAACAGAAATTTACCAACATATTTTCTGAACGTGTAACAGGAGACATAAGAACTGTCCCATTAAAGTCCATACATTGGCTGTTTGCCTTTGATAAATATGAAATAGTCTGTCTGATTAATATGAGTAGCAAACCCAGGGCACCGGGACTTACCAATGCCACCCTGAAAGCTTATCCAGATCTGTGGGCTGAAGCCTTGGGTATTATCTTCTTGTATGTTATTGACAGGAGATGTATCCTGAACACATGTAAAGAGGCAATTGACATTCCAATGTATAAAAAGGGTGATAGGTCCGGTACCAAGAATTACAGTTCTATCGCCCTTTTGGATGCCCCTGGAAACATGTTCGCCTCTCTTATTCTGCAACAGTTTAATCAATGGGTGATAAGCAGTGGGCACTTTGATAAGCAGCAGACGGGATTTGTAAAAGGTGTAGGCACCCCCATAAAGGGGTTACTATTAAACCTATGCAAAGGCAGAGTCCTAGAAGAAAAGAAAGAGGTCTTTTTGGCATTTATACATCAATAGTGTAGATCATAGGAGCCAGTGGAATAAACCCAGAGCGTGGAATTGCCCCACCTTTTTGGTCGATATGATGGAAGGTCTATATTCAGGAACCTCTGTGCGAGTACATATAAAACAGCAGGGAGATTTAACGTGTAGCATTCTGGCATGTAGAGGAGTGAAGCAGGAGTCCACTGTGTACCCTGCATTATTCAACCCCTACATCTCGCACCTATAAAATACCCTGGACCTGCCTCGTATCTATGGCCATCCTATATCTTGACTTCTATATGCAGATGATTTGGTCATATTAGAACAAACCCACATAAGACTCCAATGGCATCTGTTAGCCTTACAATCCTTGCCAGTGAGAACTCCATGAAAATGAATTTCAGTAAATCAAATATTTATTATCTTAATTACGAAGAAGAGTAAGAAAGTGCAGCATTATACGTGGAGAATTTATGAAGCAGAACTTCCCAAGACGGATTCCTGTAGATACCTGGGATTTAATATTAAAAACAGCGCTCGAAATATAGACAATACAGTAACATTGAGAAGAAAAGCTGAGACACTGGCTACTCAGGGGCGATAAATTCATTAGAGGTTTGGTAGATTCTCTACTTTGCCGGTAATACAATTTTAGAAATTAAAGGTAATCTCAACACTAACCTACGGAGGAGGAGTGGCGTTAAAAACCCCAAATACTATATGAAACATAATTGAAGGGATATTTGGGGGAAAAGTACTTGCCCTTCCTCGTGGTTTTCCAATGCAGATTATTAGTTGGGAGTTGGGCTTATTGTCCTTACAGGCGATCCTTAACTTGGAAGTCCCTTTTATTATACAGGAAATCTGTAATAGCTGATTCTAATTCTCTCTTTTATATATTCAATGTGACAATAGGTAAAATAGATGCCACAGTATCATTTTGGATGAGCGAGTGTCTTAAGATTGCCAATGATGTGGTAGTGGACAATACTCTTGACGGAAAACCCCCAGAAAGTGAGAAAACAAAATGTGGGAAGCAGACTGGATAACAACATGGCAAGAGTGTGTCAAATATAACGTTTTTAATCATTTTAAAGGTGAAATGAAGGATCTCAATCAACTACCAAGATATCTGAATAAATTCCCAGATGCTTCAAGTAGATCTTTGTTTCTGAGATTTCGGTATATTGTACTAACAACAAAAGAGGTAATAGGAATTAGAGTGAAATGGGAAGAAAAGGAATGTTGTTCCATATACTGTGGCTACATCTCGCAGTTAAAAACTCGTTTTCATCTTGTAATAGAGTGTCAAGTATTAAGGGACAAGATATGTAATTGTTTGGGAGTCTTCTTTCAAGAGCACACATCATGTACTAATGAAGACAATTGGCTAAGTCGGCAAAGCAGACATTTGTAAACACAAACACCGCTGTAATAACATTTTTAAGAACACTGGTTTTGTGATAAGAATCACTATTAACACATTATTGACCCAAATTAGATTAGTTTGTGGATTTTATTACTTGAAGCTTTGTTATGAGAAACTTAAAGCATTGAGAGACTTTTGGGTACTTTTCATAAGTTTTTTTATAATTCCTTCTTTGTTTTTGATTTTGTCTTGGTTTTTAGTAAGAAGTATTATGTAAATGAGAGCATTATGTCATTTTGACTATGATTATTTTACACAAAGTATGCTTGGTTGATTGTAATTAACATGTTTTTGAATTTCCCGAAAGGTACGGATTTTGCGCTGTAATAAAAAAAAAAATGTTGTCTATCCCTTTCCGGATCTATTTTTTGGCATTGGCTTTTTAAGCTACTGTGCTGCAGAAGTAAGCAAGTTAAACTAAGTATGATTTACTTATTACATATCCCCACCCTTCAATAATTCCAAGAGGCATAAGTAGCTTCTACATTTCCTTGAAAAGATACATGGTTTTGGTATAGGTAAAAAGTTAAATATGGCAATTAATTTATTCTGCCAATGAAAGGTGCAAATGTGGTTTGGGAATCGCACTGCTTTTGAAATGATCGGATTGCAATCTTTAATATGATGAATTCGGAAATAAAATGACTTCATAAACAGTGATACCCTTTTCAGTAATATAATTAGGAGCATCATTGTTACAATTTAATGAGTCACTGATATACAAATAGGCTAGTGTAATCCCAACTGTACATTACAAGTATATTACAAATCCTTGAGGAGTTGTGTGACATGTGGCGGCTGTAGGCCAAGTGCCTTAATACGTTCACAGGTCACTCAGGGGAATTGCCATAATTCATTAACTAGAGAGGTCAAGAGCCGGCAGTAGGTGATATGTTGGTTATGTAATAATTTATCAGCACCCTGTAATAGGTTATTACAGTGGGGAGTGGTTGCATTTTATTACAACTAAACCCTCTAAATTGAAATGACGTGACTCGTCTTTCTCCATCTCTTGAACACAAGCCCATACCATGCCACTCCTCTCATAAGTGAAGTTCCTCAAAGATTGTTCCTTGGTTTATTCGTCTTCACGCTGTAAACTGCCTCTATTGACACATGTGTCCCTTAATTTGGCTTCTCCTATCACTTATTTGCTGATGACAGCCCAATCGTGTTCTCCCTCATCTTTCAACTATCCCATCATATCCCCAACTATCTGCCACTGGATGCCATTCAACTCCCTGATGCTAAACTCTTCCAAAACCAAATGGGCCCCACCCCTAGAGTGTGGCACTTGCTAAACAAAAAGAGAATTGGTGCTAATTCTATGTGGCTTCATCTACACCCATTGAAAAGTGGGAGTTTGGGATTGGCAAATTGATTGATGTATTTTCATGTATGTTTCAATATTTTAATGCCTCGTCCAGGCTCACATCCGCTCCACCCTGCCAAACGTCTCCCCCAATACTGCCCTTGAACGCCCCCACACCTCTTTCAATTTGCCATGAGCAAGCTTTCCAGTTTTAATTTTGTCACAATTGAACCACTGCATACCTTTTATCCTGTAACCCTGATTGCATCGTCATCTCTAAAGAGTCACAACTACAGATGTGCTTTGAGAGCAGCCTTAAACTCCAACAGTTAATTTCCTGTAATGCCACAAATGCCAAGCAAAGCCAACCGAACATCCACACAATATGGCTGTACCTCACCAACGACCCTGATATCCACTCTAGGACTGCTTCCTAATGCCACATCTCTTCCACTTCTTTGGTCCTCTTCCTAACAAAGCAATGAACTTCTCCGCCCCTGCTCCCTCCGTCCTCCCATGTTCCTTTTCTCACCATCACCCCCATGCAGGGGGCTTTCCGTGCACCACTGCTCCGTCTTCAAACTCTTCCTCCTGGTCTATAAATCCCCTCATGACATGCTCCCCATCTGCAAATGTTGTCTGAATTATGTAATCTCACGCCCAACTCAGCCTCCCTGCGCCGCTCCTGCACACTGCCCCACCGCACACTTCTGCTGCTTTCCCCTCCTTGCTGCTTACCACTGGATCTCCTTACAACTTGAAATTCACAATACAACCACTGAGCAGGAGTACAAACCACACCTGAAAGCCACCTGTTTGTCCATCCTGTAACACGCGTTTAAAATCCTGTACACAAACATTCTTATTACACACGAGTTCTGACATCACTAATGACCTGTAATGAGTTATTAGAGTTCAATTGTGACATCACAATGCTTGCTGCTTGACTCACCAGTACAGAGCAGAATTCCCGATATAATTGCAGCATATTTAATGAAAGCTGTCACAAACTTTTCAAGTTCCTTATTTTGTAAATTGATTCTGTGAACCGTTACAGCCACGAACTGATAAGCAACTGTTTATGGTAGCGCGTACATGTTTGGCACGGCTAGACTTTAACACGGGAAAGCAAACATGCACATGGTTTTTATTTTAAATCGCGAAACAGTGTTTAGATGCATTTTTATTAGGCTGCTGCTGCCCCTAGCACAAGCTGCATATTAGTTTGTCTTTTTTAATGTAAACAGGTGCTGCATCGATTATAAGTATCAACAACTGGAAGATCTCTTACATTAGGTTAAGCGGAAGACAGCAAGAGGTCAGGCATTAAACGGATAATGTTTTATAAGGAATAACATTTCTCCTACTGTATGTTAAGGGTATTGCAAGTCACCTGGGAATAATGTCACGTTATGAAGGAGCTCAGACTTCAGCCTCCTTCCTCTATTTGCTCACAGAACTGTTTGGTAACTTTCATTACAATGTCCAGTGAGGGTACTTTATCCCAAATGATATTCAATCATTTTCAAAGCAAACCAATTTTATCATAGGGATGGTGTCAATGAAAACGGACTGGCAGGAAGCAAAGATCAGGGGCATACGCTGCTGCCCTCAGTGACTCATCCTAAATTCCAAAAAATAGGAGTAGGTGTAGCTATGTCCCGGCAGCTACGCTTTCCAAAAACAAACCACATTTCTTCTAAGACACTGCGGCTCTCCAAGGCCCATATTGACCGCTTCAAAAAGAGAATTGACGCTAAATAGACCAATCTACCGCCATCAAGGGCATTTTTAGGAAATTAATTCACCTTGCCTGCATAAAGCATATGGCCTGTGGTCTTTTGCTTTATATGAAAATGTGAACTTCAATGGCATTTGTAAAGTCTGCTAAAAAAAAAACAGGACAGTGTAATAAATATGCACGTGCCTATCCTCTTTGTATTGCTAGTTTTCACGTGTCTGATGTAATATATGTTATACAATTCTCCATATTGTGCATATACGGAGATTGCATGATATCAAGGATTTCTTTGCCGCTTCCTGAGTAGGTGTTTCAAGCAGGCATGGTAGTTTAGAATGAGTCTTATGCAGAGAGATAAACTCCCAAAGAGGTCTAATGAACTTACTATCACCAATTTCTCCTTATTTATCAACCAATGATTATCAATTGATACAAAAACATGATTTCAAAAGAAATGCATCTGAAAGAAAAGAAAATGTGTGGCAGCTTGGAATCTGCTTAGAGAGTTGTCCTTCACACAGTGTGCTGACTCTGGCAGCAAACACTGTGTGTGACGTTACAACTCAACTTTAAAAACAGTGGTAATGTTAACTTCTCATTACAAGTCTAGGCTGTAATATATGAGATAATGTATCCCCTACTGTAGATTATAAGGACATTGCAAGTCACAAAGAGAGGAGCAAGGCCGAAGGGAGAGATTTCCTTTATAAGGTCAAGGACCTACTAGGTGACTTGCAATATCCTTATAAAGTTCAATAAGGGATACTTTATTCCTAACAGTACAAAGTCACACCATACTCCGCTTAATTACTTGATCTCTTTCCAATTCTGATGTGAAAGATTTACCAGCTGCTGCAGCATGGAGAAAATGCAGAATGTGTTAATTTGGATAAAACATGCTATGACACAGGAAGTAACAAGTCTCAAACACATTGTAGGCAGTTTAATAAAAATGCATTAAATAACCACCATTACGATTTAGGATAAGCAGTAACAAGCAGACAGATATCTTCTCTCACATGCTAAAACCCTGCAGTGCACTAAATAAACATAGTATCACAGTTGTCTCTGGCATTCAGAATAGTGATATCATTGGTAGACTGTAATATAATCACACTAATGATGTCATTTTCATATCACATCTCTTTAATGCAGTACAGTTGATGAGTAATAACAAAATGACATGCATGCATTAACATTTCCAGATTCCATGCGTTAAAGGAAAAGTTTACAACACCTTCAACACAGGTATTGGAGGCCACCAGTGATGCCACAATGCACTTTTCACATCTTTATTAGCCAGCACATGTCACCTCTTGTTGATCAATAAAAATGAAGGTGCTTTTCTCAGCTCCACTGGGGCTGCATGTTTGTACAAGAGGCTATGGTTCTCATTATGACTTTGAAGGTCCGGAAAAAATGCTGGAAAAAATGCTGGTAATCCTGGCACCAGCATTTTTTATGGAACGGCAAAACACAAGTTTGGCACCAGTAATACCGGTGTCAGTGATTCAGGCATTCCCATCCCATGTCTGTAAGCCAGAAGCAAACCCTTTTGCTGGCTGTGGGACACTTCACAAAGAAATCCCCCACTACCAGTCTGGATTTTACAGCCCACAGGTAATTACAAACTGCAATGATATGTCCTACTAAAGATGTGGAAAACCCAGTGTTCCCCAGACTTGCTGGCTCTAAAGGCAGCTACTGCAGGACAATTTCCCTTGGCTGGAGCATGACCAGAATGTGTGAAAATGGGGGATACAAGAAAGGAGGATTCAAAGAGAATAATAAAAAACTCTGGTGGCAGGCGAGCCCAGTGAGGCAGGATAATTGAAATTTGTCCCACTTGAAGATTTACTATTAATTAAAAAGGAATGTTATCATTTTTAGGCCTTTTTCCCAGCAACCATAAGGCGGATTTGCTTCATTTATGTTCCATTTTGTAGGTAATTTCCAGGCAATTTTGTAGATATAAAATTCATGCACCTGCAAGTCAGGGAACTGTAATGGCCATCTAAGTTGTGTTTCTGGCTGATCTGAAAATGTTCCAAATGTGAGAGTTGGTGAACGGGTGGAGGATAAAAATAGGAATATGGGTAACAAATTACATATTCATAACTTTTATGCTTATTATGGAAACGGTGAAGAAATTGCCACATGGCAGTGCGAAATGGTGCAGACCTGGCAGTCCTCTTATTTAATTCACCATGATTAACTGAATCCTAAAATATGTATATTATGGCAATTATTTGTAAAATCATGAGGTTCTGCCACATAATTAGCTTTTGCCAAAAATTTGGCATAAAACAAATGGGGCTTGTAAATTAAGCTGCCATATGTCTGCTCCAGACTCTCAAACCAAACCGTAAAGATGGGCTGGAGTGGGGAGGGCGGAGAAGGGTAACTGTACAATCCTATTGTGTGATTTCTTGCAGGGTACTCCCCCAAAATTGTAAAATTGCTGGTGTCATTGCTGCTATATAAGGGGGACTGCACTAGGAGGAAGGGACAGAGCTGCTGAAATGTATCATTGAAGAGTGCTGATGAAACTTTATATCTTACAGCTACAAGGAAACACCAGAGGTGATTGCTGAGAGTGCACTTGGGTGGAGCTGCCTTTTCTAGGAAGGCCTAAGAGCTGACTAGGTCCTATGATGGAGTGCGGGAGGCCATCCTTGAGAGTGGGGTGACCAGCCACCAGCCTTATATTTCGAGAGGGTGGTGGCTGTCATGAACCTTAAACAGAGGCTTTTTATGTAATTAGAAGTGAGCCCTGGGAAACTAAAAGTTGGAGAGTCTCTGTGCCTTAAATCTGTTTCCCTTTATAGTGGGCGGGGGGCAAAACTGTGTAGATCCTTAGCCTACTTAACTAAAAAGTTTCATTTAATTAATTACACATTTGGTGGAACACTAGCGGGTGATTTGTGCTAACATTCGAAATTAATAAAACTCACTTCCAGTGTGCGCTGAAAATTATAGCCTATAATTTAATTGGGTAATCCTTTTCATCCTGTTGACCCCAACTTCTTTAAGGAAGAGGGGTGTCTTTCTTATTTAATCAGACCAAACTTTTTATCCAGCTTCCCCAATGCAGGCCTTTAAGTGGAGGGGGGGCTGGGGTGTCTAAAATCCCAAATCCTCAAATAATTGCAATTTTACTGTCCAACTTCCCCAACACAGGCCAAAATAGGGGTTGGGGGGTCTGAAAAACAAACCACTAAATCACCCTGTGTTTATTTTAAGCCAAATGTGTGGGTGAATTCATAATTGACATATGTATTGGTACCAATCTTGAAATCCTACTGCTAGCCATTTAAGCCTGCAGGAAAATCAAAATTGCACAGCACTACATTTATAATTGTTTCAGTTATTTATAAGTTTAATTATTTCTTGAAGTGAAATGTGTAGAAAGTAAAGATTTGTGTTTTTTCTTTCTTAACTAATTTGTATAATTGATTTGTTTAACAAGAAGTTAATGGTGAGCTACAAAGAAGTGGAATGTGCAGTTGTGTGATTTCTATTACTTTTAATTTAAATAAAATACAAATATGTTTCATGTACACCGGCCTGGTTTTTGGCTCATTGGTAGCTCAGGATGAGGGATCCAAGGGGCATGATATGCATCTGAAGTTGGACTGAATAAAATAATCTGTCAAACTGTTTGTTGCATGACAACTTGAGTGGGGAGGGAAGGACCTCCCTGTGTTGAGGGTGGCCTCTCAATACACCGTTCCAGCAGTATTCTTATGACATGCAGTTAGTTGACTGAACTTTCTCCCATGTGTCCTGCAAAGCGGGGGCTACATTCTTCTGAATATTATATTATATGCACTATACCCAGCTTAGCATTGCACAGCTATCATCTCCATGCAAGCCTACCCCTATTAATGCAGACAATCACATTAAGGAGATAAACAAATGGCATGTTATTTATTTATTTATTTTATTTCTTATTTCGTGCCACATGCCCATGGGCCTCAGGTCACATGAAAAACAAACCATTGGAGCACAGGACACAAACAGATAATCAGAAAGTCAGGAGGGTAGCGGAAGTCTAACAGAACAGGTACATTTTGACTGTTTTCTTGAAGCATGTTTGGGAGCCAGTAGTTCTTATTGTGAGCGATGGAGCATTCCACTCTATGGGTGCCCGGACAGTGAAGCTACTGCCACCAAATTTGGTGAGTTCAAAGCAGGGCTGTTTGACTTTGTAATGGTCCCTTGAGCATAGTGTGCGAGCCTGATGGTCAGGGATCAACGGTTTCATTAGAGGAGGTGGAGCAATAGAAGACCAGCATTTATAAGCCAAGGTCAGAATCTTATGGGCGATCCTATGAGCGTCAATTAGCCAATTCAGTGCACTCCTGGAGTCAGGTACATGATCGTGTCTGCAGAGGCCAAAAATGGCACAAACTGCACTGTTTTGAACAAGCCGAAGGGCCTGTAGATTAGCCTTAGCCGTCCCAGACAGAAGGCTGGTGTAGTAATCAAGTCTTGAATTCATTAATGCTGAGGCAAGGATAGATCTGTTTTCGATGGAAATATAAGGCCTGATTTGATTACGTATCCACATAATGCTTGCGTGTGGGATGTTCAGGAACATTATGGAATTCAGTCAATTCAATAAATGTTGGCTAATTTCAAAATGAGGTGAGAGTGTGCTTGAGAAGGTGGGAAGTCAGGAGGGGACAGGCATTGGAAGCCGGTGGCCAAAGGCTGAGACAGTGACAGTAGATGTAAAGATGGACTGTTTGGAGGTGCGGGTGTTTTATTCGGAATAATAGAACCTCAACATGTACATAACAAAGGATGCAGAAAGCTAAGGATGATGCTGTACATTTTCAGCAATCACCCTGCACCCATGGGGTGTCTGAGTGAATGCAAGTCTTATTTGTATCTAGTGCGTCATTTTCTCATAGATAATTAATAACACATATTTGATAACAATTGTCAGCATTATCATTCCTGATGTAAATATCTATACATTTATTATACATGTGAAAATAATGCATGTGACATTGCAACTATCTTAAGCTAATGCACATGCAGCTAAGATAACCTGCTGAGTTATGCCCTGTGTCCCACATATTTGTGTGACCTGTATTTTTGTTCAGGGCAACCACAAGGTAGTCCCAAAATGGCAGTGTAAGCTCAGCCACCTGCACATTCTACAGCGGCTTGAAGTTTCTGCCCTTTGTTATGTCGTATTCTGTGAGGGCAGTCATGGGTGAGTGGTGGATTTAGGAGCTAACCATATTAGTGGACTGCCAATCCCTATATTTCTCACTCCCTAGTGTGATTGGTGGATGTGTGTGTGCGTGTCTATCTGGCTATCATTATAAAATCAGGGGAGACCCTGTCCTTACGTTCACTTCTGACAGAAGTTTCTTGGAGGTCCAGGTCCCTTACCTGCTACAGGATTGCCCCCTTTTCTGTATGTTAAGCACTTGATCAGGCCACACTGGCCCGCCCTGTGTCCTGGGCGTATCTCTGGTTGGGATTGTTGGATTTGGATCGCCTTCCAGGGGCCTTCTCTGTCCTCCTGCTGGCTCCCCTTGTGTGCTGGGCCAGGACTCCATGCTGGTAAAGTCCCCAGTCCGTTTTACAGCCAGATTCACAATGTTCTGCTGTTATCATCTTCTGGTAGGAGGTTTTGACCCCAGCACTCTGCCTCATCAGCTCTTCAGGGCTGTCCTGGGTCGAAGTCATCAGTGGAGTCAATTGGCACAGTGGGTGGGGATCTGTAGCACTTACTGTGACTGGAGCTCCTCGTTCCGTGGGAGCAGACACATGCAGGACAGGAGCCTCTTGGCTCCATGTGGCACACGTGCTGTGCTGTTCTCTCTCTCTTACCGCCGCGGGCTGGGTACCGTGTCACCCTCCGTGCTGTCACCAGCAAAGCAGGTACCAGTGGCTCCACCACAGAAAACAGTCACATGACCAAGACTGTGTCGGAGTCGACCCAGGGGCTCCAGTGCACAGTAAGTGCTACAGATCCCCACCCACTGTGCCAATTGACTCCACTGATGGTGCTCATGCCACTCCTGGCGTGCATCTAATCCCCATAAGCAGGCTGGGTCAGGGCCTGAGAAAGAGGGAGAGTGGAGCAGAGGACTTCTACCTAGGGTCCACCCCAACCGATGGTGCTCGTGCCATAGCGGCGGCCATCAGAGCGAGAGAGTGGGTGGCAAGCAGCCAGAAAGAGCCAGAAGGAACACCCCAGGCCAAGTTAACCCCACATAGTGGAAATGTCGGGCCAAGAGGACGGCCAAGGTGCACAAGCTCAGGGAAATGGGCCTCCAGCTCCGGGCATACAAGCACGAGACCCCGTGCCTTATCGCCTGCCAGACACGCTGGCTGCCCAGATGCCAGGCGCTTTCGACGTCACCGACACCAGAAACATGGGTCCCAGATGGACCAAGTGGATCAGAGACTTTGATCTATACATGGGAGCCACAGGGCCAATTGCCGATGCCAGGCAAGTCTGCCTACTAAAACTGGCAGTTGGGTCCGCGACACGTGATATCATTGATGAAATGCCCCCAGACTCCATAGACACGATCCAAGACCTCAAAGACACGTTAGCCGCGTACTTCGCTCCACACACCAACGTGGATTATGAAAGACACCAGAAACAATCCCCCACAGACTTGGACCCCAGCTCATCAGGGAGTGATCAGAAAAAAAAGGCCTACGTGTACGCCCTAGGAAACCCCACGGCAACAGCACACAGCCCTACACTCATCATCAAACTCAACGAGTGACCGACTGAATTTCTCATAGACACGGGAGTCACAGTGAACGTGGTGAGTGAAAACATATACACCGATCAACCCCAGAAGCCAAAGCTACACCCCGCACAGTAGATATATATGCCTACGGTGCCAAGGCACCCCTAAAGTGTCTGGGACATTTCAATGGTCTCTGTCGCTACAAAGGTCACGAGATGAAAATACTGATACATGTTCTGGCCACAGAGACAGACAGCGGCTGTGTCTTAAGCTTCAAGGCTGCTTCCGACATGGGACTGATTCATATTTTATGTAACATAATGGTTCACAAATACATCAGCCCTGTCGAAATGGTCAACAATTTATATCCCCGGATATTCAAAGGAATCGGCAAACTAAAAAACAAACAAATCAATCTCCACATAGATGACTCTATACGCCCAGTGGCCCAACCATACCGAGGAATCCCAGTCAACATCCAGAAGAAAGTTGAGGAACAGGACATCATCGAACACGCCACAGGCCCCACCACCTGGGTGTCCCCAATAGTTCCGGTACCCAAAAAGGGGCCAGAGGCCATAAGACTGTGTGTGGACATAAGGCGCCCAATCAAGCCATCAGGCGGGGGAGACATTCAGCACCCTGTATCACAGATATGATCCATTTACTGAATGGAGCGAAGGTCTTTTCCAAACTTGACCTACAGAACGGGTAGCACCAGCTGGTATTAAGCCCTGAAAGCAGAAACATCACAACGTTCGTCACCCACATTGGCCTTTTCAGGTATAAGAGACTGGATTTTGGAGTGTCCTCGGCTGCAGAAATTTTCCAGGCCGAGGTACACAATGTCATCAAACATATCCCGAACTGACTCAACTACAGTGACGACATACTTGTATTCGGCACTGACGTAATCAAGCATGACGAAATCCTAATGAAAGTCTGCAAAGCCCTGAATGATGCAAATCTCACCTTGAACTGAGACAAGAGTGAGTTTTGCAAAAGCACACTGAAGTTCTTCGGACATGTATTCTCGGAATCGGGAATGACCCCAGACCCAGAGAAGGTGGCAGCGCTAAATGAAACCTCGGCCCCCGCCGTGTCGGAATTGCGTTCCTTGATGGGCCTAACCAGCTACTGCAATCGATACATCCATGATTTTGCATCCATCAGCGGGCCATTGAGACGCCTGACGCACCAAGATGTGACCTTTAGATGGACCGATGACTGCCAGAGGGCGTTCGAAATCATAAGAGAGAGGGTTGCGAAAGCAGTCAAGATGGCTTACTATGACCCCTGCCGGAAGACTGAACTGACAGTGGATGCCAGCCCTGTGGGCCTGGGAGCCATTTTTGCACAAGTAGACCCAAAGGACCCATCCCAAACACACATTGTTGCCTATGCCAGCAGGAGTCTTTCCACCACCGAGCAGGCATAATCTCAAGCAGAGAAAGAAGGCCTTGCAGTTGTGTGGGCATGTGAGCACTTTCATTTATTCCTGTACGGAAAGCCGTTTCGAGTCATCACGGACCACCAAGCCCTACTATTCCTGTACGGAAATCCCCAGGCAAAGATGCCACCTCGCATTGCCCGGTGGGGTTTGAGACTGCAAAACTATGCATTTGAAACCATACACAGGCCAGGGAAAGGGGAAAACCCTGCAGATTTTCAATCCAGGAGACCACGGGAGGGATACGCACCGGAGCCCTCCGTGGCTGACAAATACCTCAGGTATCTCATTCACCAGACCACCCCGGAGGGAGTAAATACTGAGATACTAGCGAGAGAGACAGAAAATGACCTAGCCTGCCGCATCATATGCGAGGCACTCGAGTCTGGACTGTTTCGAAGGGCAAAGGAAAGAGGGAAAGCTGCAGGGGACGTGGTACGAGAGGACATGGAGCACCTCATACAGGTGAAGGATGAGCTAGCATTATCTGAGGATCATCTGCTGCTGAAAGATTGCAAGTTAGTAATACCGGCAGCCATGAGAACAAAGGTCATTGTGCTGGCCCATGAGAATCACTGGGGCATGGTCTCCACCAAGTGCATGCTCCGCCAGAAAGTGTGGTTTCCCCACATGGACACCATGGTGGAGGTGGCACTGAAAGCTTGTCCCACGTGCTGCTTTATCACCCCAAATCGCCACCCGGAACCACTGGTCATGTCCGATCGCCCACAGGGAATATGGGATGCTGTCGCCGATGATTTCTTTGGGCCCATCGAAGGAGGGAGATACATTTTAGCAGTGATGGATGAATACTCCCGGTACCCGGTCGTTCAATTAATATCCTCGCCGGCAGCTCACCATGTCATCCCAGCTCTGGACCACATTTTCTCGGCCTATGGAGTGCCGAAGGTGCTCAAGATGGACAATGGACCCCCATTCTGTGGGCATCAGTTTGCCGAGTACTTGGGGTTTCACCATCGGAATATTACCCCCTTCTGGCCCCAAGCCAACGGGATGATTGAGCGCTTCATGGCAAATCTAAAAAGAGCCCTACAGTTTGCCAGGTTGACGGGACAGCCATACGAACAAGTGCTGAATCAGCTCATGAGAGATTACCGTGGGACGCCTCACAGCACTACGGGGAAGACCCCGGCGGAACTAATGTTTGGACAAAACACCCAAACGAGAATCCCCCAGGGCAGTGAAATCAGCCAACCTCCTGCCCTAGATCAGGAGGTGCGGGAGCGGGATGAGGCCGCGAAGGCCCGAATGAAAGAGTATGCAGATACCCGCCGTCGGGCACAAACGCCGCAGATAGAGGTAGGAGATGTTGTGGCAGTCAGGCAGCCCCTGATGCACAAACACACGTCGCCATTTCGAGGGGAACCGCTACTTGTCACGCACAAAAAGGGTTCCATGGTAACAGCTCAAGGCTTGGAGGGGTCAGTTACTCGGAACTCCTCCCACTTCAAGGGGATCCCAAAATTGGGAGCCAGGCGCCTGAGCAGGCGGTTGCAAGCGCACCTGGACTATGAATCGGTTGACCCGTACCAAGGGGATCAGTGGGACTCCGAAGAATCGTATCAGGAATCTCTGAAAGAGAATGATGGTGTTGGACAGTCCCCAGCAAGTTGTCATGCAAGCCCGCAGAGAGCCCGGAACAAACCTCACCGATGGATTGAGGAAATGGACTAGTGGGTCCTCCAAACCTTCTGCACTAGTGGGTCCTCCAAACCGTCACCTGTTGTGAAGAGTCTGGTAACTGTTTAAAATGGGGGGATGTCATGTTGACGTTGCCTTGGGAGCGGGAGGCAGGAGTTGGGGAAAGGGAACTGACGCAGGGAGGGGAAGTGATGTTGGAGGGGGCGTAGAGGGGCAGTTGAAGTTGGTGTAACGAATAAAGAAGACGTGTTGGGTGAACTCCCTGTGTCCGCCTATTCTATGCTGCGCCACACGCGCTCCACGGTGAACCCTCGCCATAACAGAATCTAGGCAGAGGTGACTCAGCCCTTCATCTTCAAAAGTTGATTACCATTCAATTAGGAAATAATAGCGCCTATTATTGCATATTACAGCACTTGGAACTGGGAGGCTTCTTGCTAAATAAAAACAATATTTATTATAATGTGATGCAGTGTTGTATATTTGCGGGAGTCTGGTGGAGAAACGTGTTGAGGATCACATACGCAGGTGGATGGCATTTGTCTTCAACGCTTCAACACCGCACTCCCCCCCCCCCACCACCACCACCTCAAGTGCTGCCTCTTCCATTCCACTGCCGGTGGGAGGACCAAGATTGGGAAACGCAGACGCCTGGGGAAGGTTTCTGCGCTGATAATGAAACGCCTGGCTATCAAAATGAAATATGTCTATCATGGCGGCCTGCTTTCCTTGGCTCTCCGCCCTGTGTTTAGTCTTTGCACAGCCCAGAATATCTCTGGAACTGCAGTTTCCCCCCACCCAAATCACTCATTCCATCAAACCCTCCCGGATCAGGGCACCGACCGCAGGCAGGGGTAGGCGCTGTCCTGTCTGGGGGTCGCGGCCTGGCTAACGTGTTCATTGCCAAGTTCGACTACAGGCCCACTAGCCACCGGAAGTCAACAAAAACAAGAGAAGGACGAGGAGAGGGTGGGGGCGGGAAGGAGGAAGAGAGGGGAAACGATATGAAGGGGAGGAGAGAGGGGAGAGTGTGAAAGAAAGGAAGAAAAGAAGAAAAGGAATGGGGGAGCAATGATGAGAGGTATGAAGGGAGGGAGGCGAAGGGGGGAAGGAAAGAAGGGAAGGAGGATGGAAGGCCGATACAGGAAATGGTTAAAGAGCAGGAAGAGGGAATGGCGAGAGGAGGAAGGAAGAATGGAAGGAGGGGGCGAGGGAGAGATGAAGGGGAGGAGGGAGGGAAGAGGCAGTAAAGGCAGGATAGTTGGAAAGGGTGGAAGGAAGGGAAGGAACCGAGAAGAAATAAAGGAAGGTAAGGAGGGTGCCAGGGAGGGGTGGGAGAGAGGAAGAAAGGGGGAAGGAAGGAAGGAAGGAAGGAAGGAAGGAAGGAAGGAAGGAAGGAAGGAAGGAAGGAAGGAAGGAAGGAAGGAAGGAAGGAAGGAAGGAAGGAAGGAAGGAAGGAAGGAAGGAAGGAAGGAAGGAAGGAAGGAAGGAAGGAAGGAAGGAAGGAAGGAAGGAAGGAAGGAAGGAAGGAAGGAAGGAAGGAAGGAAGGAAGGAAGGAAGGAAGGAAGGATAAAAGGGTGGACAGAAGGAAGCATGAAGAAAGAAAGAAAGAAAGAAAGAAAGAAAGAAAGAAAGAAAGAAAGAAAGAAAGAAAGAAAGAAAGAAAGAAAGGAAGGAAGGAAAGAAAGAAAGAAGAAAGAAAGAAAGAAAGAAAGAAAGAAAGAAAGAAAGAAAGAAAGAAAGAAAGAAAGAAAGAAAGAAAGAAAGAAAGAAAGAAAGAAAGAAAGAAAGAAAGAAAGAAAGAAAGATGGATGGTGCAGAGGTAAGAGAATGGGACGAGAGGGGAGGGCGGGGGCAGGGAGGTGACATGAAGGAGGAAGAGAGAGTAGAGAGGTTACAGATGTTAGTAATTAAAGAATAATCAGAAGATGGTGTCTTCAAAATCAGGGCTTCCCAGAATGTTCTGTCAGATGTTTTGTAGCCCCTTTCTGGAGCTCGTCTGCAGATACCACATCATAATTGTGTTTTTACAAGTGAAGGCAAATTAAACTGGCGAGGAACTCAAAGCTCTTTCAAGATAATTGTGCACTGTTTATGTCTGCATATTGTCATGCACCGGCACACTCGTGAGGCAAGAAAGAAAGAAAGAAAGAAAGAAAGAAAGAAAGAAAGAAAGAAAGAAAGAAAGAAAGAAAGGAAGGAAAGGAAGGAAGGAAGGAAGGAAGGAAGGAAGGAAGGAAGGAAGGAAGGAAGGAAGGAAGGAAGGAAGAAAGAAAGAAAGAGAAAGAAAGAAAGAAAGAAAGAAAGAAAGAAAGAAAGAAAGAAAGAAAGAAAGAAAGAAAGAAAGAAAGAAAGAAAGAAAAAAAAGCCAAGTGCATATTTTACTATTACATATTTTGCTATGTTATGTTGATTTATACTGCGCACCTAAATTTAATGGACGTAATAGCACTAAATGCCACCAGACTAGTAAACATCGTTCCTGTCTGTAACTACTTTCACAATCTTACTGCAATTTAGTATTCGTATTTTGCAACAACATTTCAAAGCATGTCACAGCCACAGGCCTAAGTTTCCAGCTGTCTTGGAAACGTACTTAGAAACCCCCTGGCATAGAAGCACCAATGCTGTCGACAGCAAAGGCATGCAGAATGCGTGCTCGGGTGGTGGTACGTGGACCAAAGCACATGAGTTTCCAAAGATTACAACAGCAGATGCCTTGCCTGGTTCCCTGCAATCATTTCTATGAAGTGGTGAGCAATAGGGGGAGTAGGATAGTGCGAGAGAACGACGCCAGGGATGTCATTTCACCAAAATGCCAGGAGTAGTGGAAGTGACATCACATGACATTTGACTCCTGATGACATCACAGGAAGTGATGTTATTTGACAACCAAGCCGAAGTGACTTCACACTAAGCGATGGAACACAACCTTTCAGTCCGTGACAAAGTAAGAAGTGTCATCACATAGCATTGTTCCTAAGTACACTACGAGAAATATGGTAACAATGTCACTATAATGTGATGTACATTTTGTACAAGAATGGATTACCCTATGTATCGTTAATATCAGTGTGTATAAGCCCATTTTACCAAATTACTGTGAGTACAAGCAGACATCCAAGGCCAAATGATAATGATGTGTTATTATATAACAATTACGCTTAAGCACTTTTTATAGAGCGTATTATACATACAATATCACCCAACCTGTGTTGGTACTAATTTATAGTCCTCAGATGGATGAAAGGATGAGTTGAGGTGTTTAAGAACGGTATTAGCATACTTCATCAACAAACTTTTGACTTTTTCAATTTGAACCATTTTTTTCTTGTTTTTTTCGGGTTGAATTAAAATAAATAAATATATGGGTTAGGGTGGGGGGAAGTAGGGCAGATGTGGGGGGTCTCCCAACGCATTGTCAACCAAAAAACGACCCAAACAATTAGGTCACATTCGGAAAGGTCAAATATTTTTGATCAAGTAGACCTAAACCTTTAAGAACAAACTAAATAAACCTTTCATGAGTTTAGCAATTATTGTATAGAATTCCAGAAAGAGAAATTATTTGTTATTCCTATTCTTTCGTGTTTAGGGTCACTGGTCAAAGTGTTACACTTGTGGAACCCCCTGTTTTTTTAAGAGGCCTAAACAAGAGCGCCAGCCCCTACAAAAATATAGAGCCATATCGTGCAGGCCACAGTCCAGGAGCTTACGTTAAAAGAAAAAGAAAACCTTTTTTTTCCCTTTTTTTTAGGGGTAGCAAGGGAGACCTCAGGGGTTGCAACTGCGACCCCTGGTGACCACCAAATGACATCCCTGGGCGAGCCAGTGAGTGAAAAGATGACTGCAATCAAGTGAGTGAGCGTATGTGAGGGAGGAACATTTGTGAGTCATTTCATGGTCGGGTGAAGAGGAAAGTCATGGGTGAGTGAAGAAGAAAGTGATTGTGGTGGGGACAGGGAGATTTCATCGAGGTGGAAATCATCGACATTTTTACAATGGATTTTGCCGCAAATATATGGGGGCTGGGTTTAGGTGAATAATTAATACAGGGTGGTTAAGGGGGTAACTGTGGGGGGTCTCGTCGTATATATTTGCAACAAAAACTACCAGTAAAAGCAAATTGATGATTTCTACTTTGATGAGAAAAATGTAAAGTTTCACATAAAGCCATTGCGGTGGAGAGCAAATGAGAGAGGGTCTGATTACAGAGGATAGGCGAGTGAGAGAGGAGGCAAACAATAGGGCAAAGTGAGTGGCTGAGAATGAGTGACAGACTCAACGAGTGGTTGCGTGAGTGACTAAATGAATAGATGAGTGTGTGACTAAATGAGTGGGTCGGAATGAGTGAGCGATAGGAGAGGAACAGGGAGCGACTAACTGAGCTGATGAGAGTCACTGGAGTAGTTCATGAATGCCCATACAAATGGGCGAGCGACTGGGCAAGTGATTCGGCCATTGAACAAGCATGTGTGTAACTGAATGAGCGAATCAGGAAGTGGATGAGCGGGTGAGGAAGGTGCTGACTGAGTGAGCAAGTGAGTGAGTGGCGAATCCAGTCGGCATGCTCAGACTGAGTGAGAGACTCGGTGAGGGAGACTACAGCGCACAGGATGTGTCTTGCTGGTGACGACTGGACAAGCAGCTCTGCTTAGTCAATAAGGGGTGGTCACTGATTGCGTGAGTGAACTCACACTTTGGACCCCGCTGACCACAGAGCACAAAAACACATTAAGCACTTATTTCACAGGCTCATCTGACTACGGCCATGCCAGCAAGATGGCCGCTAGTGCTGGGCTAACACGTGTGCTCATGCCCTTGGAGCATAGACGGGGGATGGCTCTTCTGTTTTGAGGGGCGTGGGGGGGGGGCTTTTCATTCTGTCGCATCCATTTGTGAGGTGTTCTGGTAAAAATGATATTGTGTTTACGCATCTTCTATGACTTCTCTGTTTTTTTTTAAATTTATTGGTAAATATAACCTAATATTAGCACAGTTAGAAATTGAGTTAATTAAGAGGAAATGCAGTATTCATTTGTTTATTAGCACCCATACACCTCCTCTCGGCTGTGCCTTCATTGCCAGACAGATTCAACCCTAAGGGCACGTCTCTACATGAGCCACCCCTTCCCAAGCACAGTTATTCACGCCTCTAGATACTGGCGCATCCTTGCTGCATATCATGTGCTACCCAAGCCAACGTCCTTCCACCATTCACGCACTTCGGCACTCCTAGCAGCCCCATTACTTGGGCCTCACTCACTCCTCGTGACAAAGCCTTCACCGGTGAACAGGACATTGCCCCTCTGTATCAGGCTGTCCCACACTGCTCCCAGCTACACATGAAGCCTGACCTGGCTCCCACACCTGCGCTGTCCCGAGGCACCATCGAAGGAGTGAGTACGAACCCCAACTATTCTCCACATGTCCACCAGAAGCAACAGACCCCACTGTCATACCTCCACCCCTTACCATGTCTCCCTCCCTCAACCTACAGCAACAAGAAATGTTTGCCTTGCTGATCGCACTGCAACCACCCCTAGGCCTAGGACAAAGCAGACAGCCTTACACTTTGTCCACACTCCAACCAGGTCCCTGACCTCACCTCACACCCTGCCTCCCCAAGTCACCTAGCAGCAAAGTGTGCTACACACAGAAGGACCCTAAGCCCTCCATCATACGAAATGCTATGACCACCGCCCTATTAGCAGCCAGTCGCCACAAAGCCAGGATTCTAAAACCAAGGCTTCATCTGGCCAACAAAACCAGCACGTACCCACTCCACCATCAGAATGTGCAATCATCAATGCTAGGTCTATCCCTGCTCATGCCCTTGATATCTATGATCTCATCACTGTTCTAAACCTCGACATCTTAGCTACCACGGAAACATGGCTACACGTAGAAACAGTCCCAGTCCTCTCTATAGCTGTCCCCCCAGGGTTCACCATATTCCGATGCGACAGACCCAACGCGAGGGGCGGAGGAGTAGCACTTATAGCAAGGGACTCCCTGCCCATTAGATAACTGTTATGACCAGCCCTTGGTCATAGGGTTCACTCATCAAGGACACTCAGGATACTCGGGTCAGGTACTCTTAGTGGTTACTTTATTAGCTTCTTAGTTACAGGATCAGATGTCATCAAGTCATTGAGATATCAAGAGGATCAGGGATAGTAGCCCACTGGCTCCCACCACCCAGGCTCACATATTGTAACTGCCTGGGTTAGAACCAATTAAACTCCAAACATTCTAACCTCACACTCCACACTCACAGCCTACATTCTGATGACATCAATCCTGGCACAAGAGCACACCCTAACACCTCCTTTCCTACAACAAACAAACACGCGTCAAACTCAACAGAAGGAAGCCAACCCTTACACCTCCTCCTGTTGCATAAAGACAAAACCACTACCACACACTTAGTAAAACACTCCTCACTCCAACAAGTTCTACTTACCCCTGGGAAATTGTACCAAAAGGAGTAACTAACATCCTACGACAGACCCAGCCGCCACAACTAACGCTCCTAACCAATCAAAATACCACACATCATCTTCCGTTCCCACCTGCCACAAAGGAACCTCGGACTGCCACTTCCGAGCACTAACTCCCAAAGCCGGGAAAAAACCAGGTACTATCGTAACAACACAAGACACTTACTAACAACCCAACAATCTACCCGGGTCAACAAGGAACCACAGTCTCAACTCATACCGCTGTTAAATCCACTCAGAAATGCAAGCAACCAAAGACACCAGGTCACCACAGGTCACCAATCACTCACCCAATCACACCAATAAATAAAGGCAACAAGCTGTCACTAAAACAACCACCACCAGCACTAGCTACAAATGTTGGCCAGACACTTGAGCCCTTCTAAACAATATAAATCACCCCAAAGTGAACACAGCTGCGCAGATGGAACATTGCCAGGGTTCTACAAATGACCAAGAGAGAACTCAAGAACAATTCCAGAAACCACCTAAAAGTTCTAGAAAAGAAGAAACAAGATGCTAGATCATTTGCATCTTCAGAATTTCCAACGAAATCCCTGGACCCTAACAACTCCGTAAGGTCACCAAAAACAACATCAAAGCTTCAAAAAGCTTCACGTGGACTCCGCAGAGCCACAAATCACCACAACACCAAAGTATCAGGCACTATTTCCCTGCTAGACACCTCTGGAGTACAAAAAGTCACACATCACCATAACATCAAAGCTTTTCAAAGCTTCAGGTACTAGTCCCCTGCTAGACACCTCTGGACTCCACAGAGTCACAAAATAACACAAATCCAAGCTTCACAAAGCTTCACATGAACTCCGCAGAGCCACATCACCACAACATCAAAGCTTCACAAAGCTTCTGGTACTAGTCTCCTACTAGTTACCACTGGACCCCGCAGAGTCACTAATCAACACCCATCAAAGCTCCAACAAGCTTCCATACTAGCCTACCACTAGTACATTTGTATCTGACCTTGCAGGGCCACAACACCCACAACGCCACCAACTCCACAAAGTTCCTTGACCATTCCTTGGTCATGCACTACATCTAAAATCTCTTACAACCCGGGAGGGTTCCTTGACCAACCACTGGTCATGCACCACACACACACTCTACTCAAAACATACACAAACACAGCACCAACCCATAAATATGATGTAAAGCTGCTAAAAAGCGCTGCAGTCACTCTAGCAGAAATCATGGGTTAAACATCAATAAACATACAAGCAACACACCACACCTACAATGCCTCAAAACTGGTTATACTAAGCATTGCATTGACATAAGTATACACACATTATAAATTGCATATCTCATTTCCTAAAAGTCCATGTTGCCAAAGGACAGCCAACTCTAACTGCTGAAATGCCTCAAGAATGTTATGCTGAACAAAATATGGATCCCACCACACTGATTGCATTAAAACCACACCTCTCACCACACACAATCAACCAAATAGCGGCAAAGAAGTGACGCATAAATTAGTTCAAACCTAAAAATAAGTCCATGTTGCCTGTAAATAAAGCGCAACCCTAAACCTGGAATGCCTCAAAATGTTATGCTAGCATGTAAAGCCTTTTTTCATTAGCAGATCTCACATGCAAATCAATGTTGTCTCTACAACATTACAAGTAAGTAAATATTCTTTAAATATGCGAACAGTTAAACATCACACATAGCATTCATCAGGCTGCCACAAAAGCACCAGCCCTAATTTCACTATGAGGAAAAACGCATTTGACCACAATCACTGCCCTACATCCACTAAGACATCACAGACGAATGAAACTGCAAAGCTGACAAGAATAAAACAGCAACAACTTCACATTGCCACAACACGAAAGTTCAGGTCGCCAAACCCGGTGTTGTCTACCACTCGGGCAACACTCCACTGGAATCAGCTTAAAAGGTGACCTGATGTAAGCAGTGCTGGAAACTCGTAAATTGTACCTCCTTCCCAATTCACATGGTACAGCAGTTCTTACACGAACCACTACGCCTCATTTCCTTTATCCAACACCACTCTCTCTGGTTTCATTTGCAATGGCCTGACATCCTATTTCGTTATGCCGCCTTCCCCAAAGAAGTCAGGTTGTAGCGGGAGTACATTTCTCTGTCCAATGGCACCGGACATCTAACGTTGGACAACTGTTCACTTCCTGGTCACGCTGCACGTTCTGATAGGTGCTTTACTCAGAGATCAGATAATGTTCAGATCGACTTCGTCCTTGTTGCTGCGCATCAAGAACATCAGCAGCTCCAACAGCTGACACAACTGCATTTGAAACTATCGCCATCACCAACTGACACTCGAGTGACGTCATCAGTCGCCCTTGATCCAGGGAGCCCATCGAGCTCCGTAGTACCAATGGCCAAACAGTACCATACCATCTGCTAAAAGGGGCATACAGGAATCTACCTCCTCTCACTCCAGCCTGATCCGCCAGATGATCGCCGCTCGAGACAGGCGACCAGACACAAACCCGCAGGTACATGCAACTTATTCCACAAATATAACTTCCTGGCTTACTTCCCTTGAATAGCGTGAGGGGAACGCCCCATCCCTCCTGAACACAGGCACCTGCCAGCCTTTCCTGCTACTACGCTGCTCCAGCAAGCAGCTGGATGTCAAACAGCGCTTCACACCATAAAACGTTCACAAGCCCGGTGACACCGGTCACATTATACATTGTTTGCTGGTAAACAGCGCCTCTCAAAGCAAGCACTCTCTTTTCTTCTGGACAGCCTCTTATCGCTAGCTTCTGCCAAAGAGTCCGTTGGGCCAGGCTGTCCCATACAGCACTGAGTGGATGCCTCGAATAGCCCTGGATGGTGGGTGCTAAACGGTCCATGGGGGGCAGTGGGCTCTCCCTCTCACCTAACAGTCACTTTTGTCCTCTTGCCTGCACCCCCCGCAGCATAGTCCTCTTCTCTCATACAACATCACACATGTACCTGCTTCTCTTTGCTTTCATGATGTCCAGTCCAAGGTCCTCCTTCACTATCCCTTGGAACATCCTCGTCACCAATTGTTATGACCAGCCCTTGGTCATAGGGTTCACTCATCAAGGACACTCAGGATACTCGGGTCAGGTACTCTTAGTGGTTACTTTATTAGCTTCTTAGTTACAGGACCAGATGTCATCAAGTCATTGAGATATCAAGAGGATCAGGGATAATAGCCCACTGGCTCCCACCACCCAGGCTCACATATTGTAACTGCCTGGGTTGGAACCAATTGAACTCCAAACATTCTAACCTCACACTCCACACTCACAGCCTACATTCTGATGATGACATCAATCCTGGCACAGCAGGCATGCAGGCATAAGAGCCAACCCTAACAATAACTCAAGTCCACTCTTATTGACAATTGCGATATCCTGCCAGTCAAATTGACACTCTCATACTCGAGCAATTTCGCCATTACACACTATGTGCTTTGCCTACCCTCTGGGCACCCCACTAAACCAACCTTACTTGCATATCAACCCTGCCCTGTACCTTGTTACCACCTATTTTCTAGCCTTCCAAATGCCATTCAAAGTACCTATCTCAATGCACGTATCATCTTGAGTAATGTACGGCACTACACTGATTACTTGAAGGTTTTATGTTGGTATCTACTGCCTGCTCTAGGCACCTGTGGCATCATTATGTTCTATGCCTGCCTCATACTAAGCCCATAGCGGCAGAACATGCCCTTTTTACTGCACTTCCACAGTGTTTTATGCCTGTCTCACACTAGCCTATTGTAGGAGAATGTGCCCTTGACTGCACTTCCATTGTGTTTTGTGCCTGTCTCACACTAGCCTATTGTAGGAGAATGTGCCCTTGACTGCGTTACCACTGTGTTTTTATGACTGTCTCACACTAGCCTATAACTGCAGAATGTGCCCTTCAACTGTGCCACTACTGTGTACAATCCTATCGTGACACCTTCGTCACCACTGTGCTTAGTCCTGCAACAGCACCGTGCCCACAACATACAATAGCTACCCGCCTACACACTATTACTAGGTGACCTCCACTAACATGGCCACACACCAACCTACTGCATTGCCGTGCTCACATACCATTCCCCCTACACCTTTCCTCCCAGCTCTCACTACTGGTGTGCCACACACTGCCCCGCTCAGGGACACCTCATTTCAGCTATCAAGCACTGCCCACTTTCAGCAAACACAAAAAGCCCATGCCCACACTCTCCCACCACCATTATACCTAAGGAACCAAAGATTAGGTTCCCTCTCTCTCAGGGCTTCCACCACTAAGCACATACTCTCAGCGAAAACCCCCAACACACTGCCACTTACAAGGGCACTAACATGAAGTTCTAAGGAACCAAGAACCGCACACCCCCTCATCACGGTCAAACCTATACCTAGTAACAGCATCCCAACACAAATTCAACTTGCACTCATCAGTGCAAGACCAATGCAAGCCCACGCTACAGAAATCTATGACTTGATCACTGACCTGGAGCTCGACGCACTGGCCATCACTGAAACTTGGCTACACGAGGCCTCTGGTCCAGCCAAATGCCAGTCCCTACCCCCTGGTTACACAATCCTCCGCCAGGATAGACCTACACACAAAGGCAGCGGGGTCGCTCTTATAGCCAAAGAAAACCTCAAGGCTAGACAAATCAAATCGGCCACATCAGACAACTTTGACGCACTCTCTGTAAAAATCTCCTTGTCTCCGAATGACACCTTGACGATGCACCTAGTATACCGTCCCCCAGACCTGCTGATGGACTTCCAAGCCAATCTTTTACACCTCATAGGCAATAACCTCAAATCTAACACCAGAGCCATCCTCCTAGGAGATTTCAACCTCGGTTTCAAGGATATAAAGGACAAACAAAGTAAAGCCTTTGCTAAATCTCTCCTTGATTTAGAATTAATTCAAAAGGTGGACTCTCCCACCCACATAAAAGGATGCATATTAGATCGGTTAGCTGACCATAACTGTGGGGTTGACATCAGCTCCAACACCCCACGCCCATGGACGGACCACCACCTCATCCACTTCAACCTTGCTTCATGAGTTGCAACCCAACAGAATCCTCCTATGCCAGCTGCTACTGCCAGGTCAAAATAAATGCTTATTAAAGATAGAATTCTCCCCCTCCTGGAAGCATCAGCACTAGCACTACCACTCTCCAACAACCCCACAGAACTGGTCGAGCTCTACAACACCATTCTCAAAGAAGCAGTTGACACCATTGCGCCACTTGAGAAAAAAAAGAGCAAAAAGTATCAAACACGCCAACTCCTGGTACAATCAAGACCTCCTCGACTTAAAAGCACTCAAAAGGCAAGCCTTGAACAAATGGCAATCCTGCCGCTCTGCCTCCACACGTGACTCCTACCTTTCCATTGCCAAACAATATAAAAACGACATCGCCACTGCAAAAGCTGATGCCTACAACATCAAAATTGACAAAGCTAAATCCCAATCCAAGGAACTCTTTGCCATTTTCCATGAACTTGTCATCCCCCCCTCATCCACACACCAAACTGTAAAGGATGAGAAATGGTGTAACAACATCCAACATGCTATGTTGAGCAAAATTAACTTACTCCAAGAAAAATTTAAAACCAATTTCAACAATCTGCTCAAGACTACCACTCCAACAAACACCACCCCTGAACCAGGTCCTTCTAACACTCCTGCCACTAAGCCCCCGCCTTTTATCTTCAGAAATGTAACCTCTCCTGAAGTCATATCAATCATGAAGCATATAAAACCGTCACTACGCAAAAGTGACATCTGTCCAGCAAGCATAATCAAAGACTGTGCTGTAGCACTAGCTCCCTTCATTACATCCTTTATAAATGCCTCATTCACCTCTGGCATGGTACCTTCCTCCCTTAAGGAAGCTTGGGTCCGGCCACTGCTAAAAAAATTCCACATTGGACCCTGACTCCCCTAACAACTATAGGCCCATCCCCACTGGGCCATTGCTGTTGAAAATTCTTGACAAGGCTGCATATCTGCAGATCCAGTCCTACCTAGAACTACACAACATCCTGGGAAAGAGGCAATATGGATTTCGTCCTCGTCATGGCACTGAGTCAGCCTTGCTCAACTTGAAAAACCAACTACTTCAAAACATGGACAAGGGTAAATCAGCGCTTCTTCTGCTCCTCGACCTGTCGGAGCGTTCGACTTGGTTGACCACAAGATCCTTTGGAAACACCTCTGCCCACTTCTCCTGTTAGGCCACCACCTGGATAACCTCCTTCCTAGAGGGTCGAGCCATGAGGGTCTTCTCAGACCAGGCATCAGCCGCTCCATCCCCCATTGGTTGTGGGGTACCACAAGGCTCATGGACCTCTCCTACGCTCTATAACCTATTCACCCTACCATTATTTAATGATCTAGAAGAATTCGGCATAACGTTCACCAATTATGTCGATGATACACAAATTCTTCTCCCACTAACTGGTGACTACCGGCATGACCTCAAAACCCAACAAAACAGATACGCTATCATCCAGGCCTGGATGGCAGCAAACAGCCTCTGTCACAATGGGGACAAAACAGAAATCTTACTAGTTGGCCCCAAAGAGACCCTGAAAAACTAGACAGCAACTACTGAAATTTTAAAATAGAGAACACCGTAATTACAGTCTCTGCAGCTGTAAAAACTCTGGGAGTTTATTTAGACTCAACCTTGTCTATGGAGAGACAAGTTAGCTACATCTCCTCCTCATCAGCACTTACAACTAAAATCATCAATGCGGTAAAACCCCACCTCTCTGCCAAGAACTGCCTCAACATTGCCAGAGCTACCATAGGGGAAAACTTGACTATTGTAATGTCCTCCTACTCATGACATCCACCAAAAACATTAACAGATAACAAATTGCACAAAACAATGCAATTAAGCAGCTCTCAGTATCCACAGGAGAGAGCACATCTCTCAGGCAAGACAACAGGGCCACTAGCTCCCGGTCAAAGAGCGCATACTATTCAAGATGTTCACAATCACTCACAGATGCCTTTCACAATCAGCACCCCCCTATCTAGTGGAACGAATACACCAAACTCAAACACTCAGACCCAAAGGATACATATACTCACACCAACTCACAATTTCTGCCTTTAACAGAGCCAAAGCAGGTGGATCCAGCTTCGAAGCATTAGCACCAAAATCCTGGCACACACTCGAACTAAGATCAGAAACTTTGCTCATGGTCTTCAGAAAGGCTCTGAAAACCAAATGGTTCAAGTAGACCTCAGTCGCTCCGCTGTTCCCCTGTAATCTCGGAACATGAGTACTGTATGTTCCTAATCTGTCAAACTGCACATAAAATATGCCTTAAGTGAATAATCTGCAGCAGCGCCTCGATGCCCGAGGGCAGTTTGTGCGCGTTATGAATGTTAATAAATAAATAAATAGATACCATCACTCTTTACACCATTCATCACCCACCAGGCCCAGCTACTTCCTTTAAAGAGAACCTTTTACACACATTGGGTGCCCATATCAAGCCCACCTCTAAAACAATTCTCCTAGGAGACTTTAACCTGGGATATAATGACCCAACTGATCCAACAGCCATGTCAGTTGCTAGCTCGCTAAGGGCTCTAGGCTTCCAACAATGTGCCAGTATCCCAACTCATAACAAAGTTTGCATCCTAGACTGGATTGCAGACTTCAATTGCCAGGTCTCAAATCCACACCAACAGCCCTTCCCCGTGGTCTGACCACCACATAGTGCACTTCACTATCACACCTGTTGGACATTCAACACCTGACTCCATCCCGCTGCCCCTGACTCTGGCCCGGAGTTCCAAAACCTCACTAAGAAGCGTATTGCTCCCCGGCTCAGCACACATTTACCCGAGCCCCCCGTCTCCACATGTCTTAATACACTTGCTGATCTGTACTCTAAAGCTCTGACTGTAACCATCGACATTATTGCTCCTTCATTGCCACGCAAACTCAAACCATCTGCACTCAGAAAGTCATAGTTTATCCCAGAGCTCCAAATGTTCAGGTGAAAAAAGGACTAGCAGAAGCCAATTGGAAAAAATCACCTTCAGAAGCTAAGAAGCTACTGTTCACTGCTGAGGTCGAACTTTTCAAAAAAAGCCATCCTTCTTGCCAAATGTACCACCTACAATGCCCACATTGCCAATGCTAAATTCAATACCCGTGAGATCGTCAGCATCCTCAGGGAACTGGAAACTCCTTCTAACCCCTCTGCCACAATCAACAAAGATGAATCTTGGCGCACCATTATTCGAAACGCCATGCTTGCCAAAATGGACACCGTTCACAGAAAAATCGATATTAACCAATCCCTGCTTAAACCCCCACAGTCCTCTCTGATGGCCACTTCTTCCCTCTCTACCAGTCCTCAAGACTTGCCTATGTTTCACTCTGCTAATGTCTCAGAAGCCAAAGTCAAAAACCATTTTAAAAGGTCTTAAATCATTCAGATGTAAAGGAGGCATTTGCCTAGCCGCTCTTATCAAAGACTGCTCGGAAGTTCTGGTTCCCCTCAGCGCCTCCTTCATCAATGCCGCCTTTTCCAACAGCATAGTCCCCACCAGCCTCAAGGAAGCCTGGGTACTCCCTCTTATTAGAAACCCTCTCTAGACCCTATCATTCCAACCAACTACCGCCCTATCACAACAGTCCCCGTCCGACTGAAAATTCTAGACAGAGCAGCTTATCTGAATAGTCAGCACTACTTGGAAGCCAACCGTATCCTGGGTATGCACAAGTCAGGGCTCCACCCAGTCCATGGGACAGAATCAGCACTACTTCACCTGAAGATCCAGCTCGATGAGATCAAGCCCAAATTTAAACGGGCTAAAGCTGGAGGCTCTAGCTTCCCTACCATTGCAGCCAAATATTGGAACTTACTCCTGCCTACCCTGCGAGCCAAACATTCCTACTAGACTTTCCGGAAATCACTAAAAATAATGACGTTCACTTAAATGTGATTGCTAAACTGCTTGGTACACAGACTCCTTCTGTACATGCTCTGTCTTTGTAAGTAATTGGTCATATAACAGCGCCTTGATGCCTCAGGGCTTAGTGCGCTCTATAAATGGAAACATAGATAAATAAATACATTATTTAAATCCTTACATTTTTATAGTGCTCAAATGTAATGGGCAATGGAGCAAAGAACAACGCATCAAAGAATACAGAAAGAAATTGGAGAAGAACAATGATAGAGATTAGGGGCCTGATTCACAGAGCTTTTTCAATGGGATTGTGCCATTATAAAAGACTTCTGTGAATCAGGCACTAGGAATTTAAAATTTAGTTTGGAAACTTAATTGAAGCAGGGAGGGGGCCAGACAGAGGAAAGGGGGTGGTGAATTCCAGAGCTGCGGCCAGACAATTGTGTGCGCCTGTCGTGATGGGCGTGCTTTCTTTGCCATGGGGAATTTAGAAAGAGACACTGGCCTTTTTGTTTGTTGTTTGTTTGTTTTTTGTTTTATTATTTATAATGCGCGAGCGTACCCGGGGGTATCAGGGCGCAGACTTTACAAGAATTTTCGAAGCTTGGTTACACTACACGAGGAAAATACATAATACAAATATAGGTGCACAAATGTTATATACAATATATACAAATCAACAGTAGGCCAGCAGGCCGTAATGTAATATACAGATAAGCAAGAGGCACACGTGGTTACGATGTGTGCGTGTAGCGCTGGACACTACCTGGTTTTAGTGGGTCTCCAGTTTCAACCAGGAGATTAACTTGGAACGGAAGTTCTGATAAGGCAAGTCTGCTCTGAGGTTTGGAGGCAGGGAGTTCCAGAACTTGGCAGCTTTTACCGGGAAGCTGTTGCCTCCTATAGTGGCCCGTTTGTAGTGGGGGACAGATAAGCAATCTTTGTATGCGGTTCTGATGGGTCTTGAGGAGGATAGTTTGTGGAACCTGTTGATCAGGTAGGTTGGGGCTGCGTTGTTGAGAGACTTGTGGGTGAGGGATGCCGTTTTTAAGAGAATTTTATCTCTGGTGGGGAGCCAATTGTTCTGTTGGCTGAATCCTGTAATGTGTTCTCTTCTGGAGATGCCCAGAGCTGCTCTGAGAGCGTTGTTCTGAAGGGTTTGCAGTTTATTGGTGATGGCCTTGGTGGATCCTAGGTAGAGGGCGTTACAATAGTCAAGGCGAGACAGTATGAGGGCTCTGGCGAGTGTCAGACAACTAGTGTCGGACAGGAAAGGTTTGGCTGCACGGATTAATTTGCACGTGTAAGCCGTGGAGGATGCAAGGGAGCTCACTTGTCTTTTGAGGGAAAAATTGGAGTCTAGATAGAATCCCAATGTTTTGACCTCCAGTCCGACTTTGATGTTGTTCCCGTCAATCATGAAGGATTTATAAGCCGGGCCAAGTTTCTTTATACTGATTGTGGTGCCTAAGATGATGAGTTCTGTTTTATCATCATTCAGGCATAGTCCATGAGTAGCCATCCATGCCTGGATGATGATGTACACCCTATTTAACAAGGCCAAATCCTTTCCATAATCTCCTGAAAGCGGAAGGAGGATCTGAGTATCATCTGCATAGTTAGTGTAGGTGATACCAAGATGATCCAAATCATCGAAAAGGGGCTTGGTAAATATGTTATATAATGTGGGGGAGACACAAGAGCACTGAGGAACACCACAGGTGATGGGTATAGGGTCTGCTGCCGCCGTGGGAGAGAAGACCCTCATAGTCCTGCCGTTAAGGAAGGATGTGATCCAGGTGATGGCCTCGCTGGAGAAATGAGCCGAGGAGTGGAGGTGTGAGCAAAGGACGGAGTGATCGACCAGATCGAAGGCTGCAGATAGGTCGAGGAGGAGGAGTAGGGCGGCTTGTCCGTTGTCTCTGAGCGAATCGATCTGCGCTTTCAAGTCAATAAGGGCGGTTTCAGTCCCGTGTTGGGGACGGAATCCAGATTGTCTAGAGCCTAAGAGGTTGTGTTCTTCCAAGTGCTTCTGTATTTGTACATAGGCAACCTTGTCCAGAATTTTTAGTAGAAAGGGAACAGTAGTTATGGGTCGGTAGTTTGTGGGTGTGGCTGGGTCGAGTGTAGGTTTTTTCAGTAGAGGTAGTACCCAGGATTGTTTTAGGTTAGTAGGGATGGAGCCAGTGGCAAAGGAGGCATTGATCAATTTTGTAATGAAAGGGGAGAGGTCGCGGGCAGCATCTTTAATGAGCTGTGCAGGGCATAGATCTCCCTGGCAGTTAGACGGTTTCAAGGACAGGATAATTTTTTCGACTTCCAGTATGTTGACTTTGGTGAATTGGAAGCGGGCTAGGTCAGTGGGTGTGGGTTTGTCCGGAATTATTGAGTTGAGGGTGTCATTCAGGGATGCTCTTTTGCTAGTGATTTTACTTTGAAGAGTCGCAATCTTGTTGGCTAGGGCACTTTGAATTTCTGAGCACCAGTTTTTATCTTTGGTGCACGTGTCAAGGGGTGCTATGGGGGTTTCTATTTCTTTGAGGATGGAGAAAAGTTCTTTCATGTTAGATTTCGCTTGGGATATACGAGAGTCAAAGGAGGCTCGTTTGGCCAGGTAGATTTCTTTTTTGTAGAGTGCGGCTAGTTTGGAGAGTTTTAGTTTATTAGAGACTGAAGGGGATTTTTTCCAGATGGCCTCGCAGTTTCTTTTTTGCTGTCTTAGTTTTTTGAGGAATGGTGAGTACCATTTGTTGAGGTGCGTTTTCGGTTTACTGGATCTCAGTTTAAGGGGGGCGATGCGGTCCAGTGAGGTGGCCATAATCCGAGTAGGGCGGTAAGGGATACTGGGCACTGGTAAGGAGACCGGTGGCGGTAATCCCTTACCACCCTACTACGAGGTCCCTTAGCGGGTCCCTTCCTTAACGCCTGGTCTGACCAGGTGCTCAGTACGGGACCCATTAAGGGACCTGGGCGCAAATAACGGGCTTGGCATACGCCAGCCCGTTATTTGCGCCCTCCCCATTCCCATTGAGCCCTATTGGGGCTCAAATGGGAATGGGGAATGGTTTGATAAATGGGGACTTACCGGTCCCTCCAAGGTCAGAATGGACTGGCATGTCCCTATTGAACCAAACCGGAGTCGGTACCAGCATGGGAGGCAGTCATGGCGCAAATAGCGCCGTGACTATCACCATACTCGGAATGAGGGCCAGTGTCTCTGCATTGAGTTACTCTGCTAACTCCAGATATTATAAGTTCATTAGCCACATTGGTGGGTTGTTGAATCTCAAGAGCCTTATAGGTGACACAGACCAGCTTACGCGTAATGCGTGCTTCGCGAGGCAGCCAATTCAACTCGTCCAGAACAGGAGAGATAGAGCCCGATTCATGGAACTTTTAGCGCGGTGCAAAGTGACTTTGCACTGGCAACAAACACTGTGATTCACAGAGTGGTGCAAAGTGTACTTTTGCAGTGTAAAGTGACTTTTCAATGGTGCAAAAGTGGTGCAAAGCGACTTTGCACTGTAAAAATACAGTTTGCACAACTCTGTGAATCAGGGTGTTTGTTGCACCAGTGCAAAGTCACTTTGCACCGCGTTGAACGTTCCATGAATTAGGACCATAGGATCAAACTTCTTTTTGCCCTGAAAGCAACCGGGCAGAAGCGCGCAATACTGACCCAATCGGCAAGAGGACACAGTTAGGGATATCCCGGATATGGATGGCATTTTCACCAGCAATATCTGCGAGCAGAAGTGCTTGAAGAACTGAGTGAAACAGTTCTTCAGGAATTTAACTCTTGAGTTTACATAGAGGCGACAGCTGAACGCTAGCTGCCTTTTACTTTTCTATGAGTTCGATATTTAAGAGAACGTTTGGAGTCCAGCCAGAAACTGTGAGATCTGACCATAGGGGTTAATGAGGGAACAGTGCCCTTGTCAAGTGAAGTAGCCCTCCACGTTATAATGTTGGCTTCCTGACTCGGCAACGCAAGCAAAAGAAATTCAGTTTTTGATTGGGTTGAGATTAAGATTGGGCGATGTCATCCACTTCCCAATGTTGCACAAAGTATTAGATTACAGATGTCACCAGACAAAGACACACGCAGACACAGCTCTGCATCATCGGCATACTGATGAATAGTAAGATTAAAATTTGACACAATATCACCCAGTGGTTGAACATGAAGATTAAAAAAGTCAGAGATCATTTAGAACCCTGTGTTCCCCCACACAGACTGGAATGGAAGGGGAGCAGTGAGATTGAGCAATAACACATTGTGCTTGTCAGATCAAATAGGATTGAAACCCTTTTAGGATGACACCATCAAAGCCCATCGTATCATTAGGAATAGACACAAGGACTTCATGATTGACAGTACCGATAGCTGACGATAAGTCAAGTAATGTCACACTTGTTACACTATGCACTCCTTGTAGTCTCCAAAGTTAATCTATTAAACCAAACAATTTACTGAATTTAGTCAAGTTGAAGGTGCGGGGCAGAACAGATCAACCCTGGCACATGGGTTGAAAAAGGTTGGACCAAAACAAAAGAAAGTTCCCTAATAGGGAACTCCCGTCCCTATGCATAGTAGAAAGAGAAAGACTACATTCTGCAAAAGTATACTGAATGTTAGTAGTGATAAGGAATACATTTTAAACAAATTGATGGTATATGGATCCCTTGGCAGGTTTGAAAAATCTATGAACTTTAAACCATTTGCTTGTTTATAACACTATACTAAATATACATTATTTACATTTTTTATAGAATTGATGTTGAAACTTGCCCCTGATGAAGAGATATCTGATCTCGAAACACGTTGGGGCTGAAGAATAGAATAAATACCTTTGAAATTCAATGAATATTGTCTTTCATCATATTTGTATAACAACACAAGGAAAACCACTTTTGGAAAATATTTATTTGGATGAAATATTCTGTTATGAAAGATAGTTTGGATAAAATATATATCCCCAAAAAATAATAACCTCAATGAATTAAGGAAATCCATTCTCTAAAATGTTTGGCTCATATTAGAGCCGAGGATAGTGTGCGAGGGACGGAAGTTCCCTATTATGGAACTTTAGAGAAGGAGCTATGTACCCCCACCTCAACCATCTCACCCAAAGCACTTGTATGTTGGATGCCGGAGTGTGAAACACGTGCAGTACCAGTGAAACTACCAATACCTAGGAGAATCTGGGAAGCAAGGTTTCCATTGAAGAAACCATACCTGCAAACAAGACAATGTGATGGTCGTCTGAATGAAATTGGAGAAGAAACAGGATGGTTGAATGATGAAGAGGAATGGTGATGTCATCACCATCACTGTCATATAGAGCAAGGTTGACGTATAGGGAAGAGATGTAGAGACTAGAGGATGTAGACGATTCTATAAGGCATCAAGAAAGCATTGAGATGAATGACATCTTGGGATCAAGATGAAGGAACTTATGCTGCAGACATAATGAAGAGATCAAGCTATTTCACACGTATACACATGCAAAGAAACACAAGCAGATGAAGTATTCTTAAAGGCTAGCTTTATAGTGAATAGATTGCGGCAGGCGCCAACATGAACATATATATATCTCAATAAGAAAAAAGAGGAAAAGGGAGAGACCACACTCTCCGCGGATCATATGGCAGGATCCAATCAAATATAATGCGCAACTCACATGGGGAAGAGGTCGTAAAGTAAGTTTAATAAATTAAACAAAAATATATAAACAAAAAGCACGGCTGGGAAAGCAGCAATAACAGAGGCAGGACGCCCGTGGGCACGGCCTGCTAACAACGCGTTTCACGCTCTACTGAGCGCTTGGTCACGTAAATATATACATATATATATATATATATTGGAGTCAGTAGAAGATGGATGGTTTCCACCATGTACAATAGTAGTGCTGAGCAAAAGAAGAAAGGCCGCTTTTTTCAGTTTCTTAATGTGTGGCACAGTAAGAAAACAAGTGAATTAACAAGAGGTGATACTTGGAAAGGCGAGGTTGGATGAGAAGCCAAGGCCATATCAGACGGGGGTGAGCTGATATTGGATACAAATCGTGTGAAAGAACAAAGCTCCTGTTCAGAAGGCATGGATAAAAACAAGAAGACGTCAGAGGTCTATCAAAGAATAGTGTTTTAATACACTGAAAGTTCAATTTTGTGGTTTCTAGTCACGTGGGGAGGAGAAGTTGGATGATGGTCACACCAACGTATGAGGGCAGAGCGTGCCTTCACTCCCCTGAATTCCCCGGAGCAAAGAACATGCTCAAGGCCGAGTTCAAAGACTTTATTGACAGTGGACCACTGAGGTGATGATGGATAGATATGCTAATTGGTGGGAAGCTATGGGTAAAACAAGTTCATCTGCACCTGGACTTTCAGCTTACATGCTGCCAGCGTAGGTTGGGAGGGTAATGCCGGAGGTCAGAAAGTAACCAATGAGAGAGGACCGCATGATCAAGTGTCCTATAGTTGTGTAGCCAATTAGACGTTGTATATTTAGTGACGTTCATAGTGACATATTTTAAGGGAAGGGCTTAGTTGTCCCACCTGATGTTAAGAGACAAATTATTTTCTTCCACTACCCTAAAAGAGTATGGATTGTATACCTAGATGATGCTTGTAGAACCTATCACACTCACCATTAGGTGTTTGTAGTTTGCCACGTAGGATGATGTTAGTAATATGCAGGTTAAATGTCACCTATGATGCTTTTTTACTATAAGAATGTAATTTTTATGAAATGCTTTGAGAAGTCTTGAGAGAGATCATGATGAGGGATGTCTGTTGATATCCGTTGTACTCCCTGTTTTAGATAATTGATATTAAAACAGAATCTTTTGGCAACTACCTGAGTTGTTTCTATTATTGATGTTTGAGTAAACTCTGCATCCACCGTCCATCTCTAAGGTATTGCTAAGCCATCTTAAAGGGCTGAGAAGGAACCTCAGATCAGAACTTACTTTTGTTCAGTTAAGTCAAGTAATACCAGAAGACAGGCATCACCAGCATTGGCTGTTTTCAGTATGTTATCTAATAGCAAAAGAGTCACTGTTTCAGTACTGTGAAATTGACGAAAACCAGACCGGGATAAAGAATTAAATCTTGCCTAATTTGGTCATTTAACTGCGACAGAACGATCCTTTCAAGATTTTCCTCAAAAGGGGGTCTAAATATCGGTGTAAGTTTTGAATACGCGCTGAAAGCCAAGTAAGGTGTTTTGAGAATTGGTGTTATGATGCCCAGTTTTAAATAGGAGGGAAAGATGAGTTTGGTCAGTGAACATTTAATTAAATTCCCAACAAGTCCCGGTTTCCTGACCCATAACTGGTGTTCTGTTCTGCCCAGTCCCTCCTTTATAGAGTAGGATTGCGTACAATGCGTTGGATGATGTACATCAATATAGTTGTTCTGAGGTTGTATTTATAATTTATTTTGTTAAAGTGGTGGAACATTTTCACATGGGAATATTGTTCATGGTTGTGGTAGTACCTTGCACCACTTGCTAATGCATTTTTGTGTGTTTCAGTGTATGGTCGGTGTGATCGCACATCAACTACAATTTGTTTCAGAAAAAACAAGTAAGGCCCATCTCATGCACTACTTTATGGATTATATGGAGAGCCATTGGCTAGCAGGGAATAGATGTAATGTAAAATAAAATAGTCTTGAATTGCAGCCTTTCACCACTTATTTTTATTTGTTGTGCATGGCCCTGCGCAAGAGGACAGGGGGGTGGCTGTTTCTGGTTTACTGGGATTCAGGGAGATGTAAATTCAAAAATCTGTGTTGTTGCTGAGTGCAGGCTAGAAGTATCCAGTTCCTGCACCTCTCTCTGATTCTGTGTGTTTGGCTCTGATATGATATGGCATTTGTGATATGATATGATATGGCATTTGTAACGTGCCTACACACAAGTGTTTCAAGGCGCAACGAGGCGGGGGGGGAACAAGGGGAGACAGACAACGATCCTACTAGGCCAGGTGTCATTCAGATTGCGCAAGTGGAAAGCGTAGAGGGAAAGGGAAAAGTGCAAGGGGGAAAGGGAGAGGGGAAAGTGCAGTACAGGGTTAATAGCATACAGCAAACAGGATAAATAACAAGGGCCAGCTGGTGGCAAGTGCGAAGTAAGTGCAGACAAGTGCTGGGAAGGGGGGCTGTAGGGATACAGACACAGTCCCGTAGTGCAGGGGTTGCCATCGAGGCAGTGCAGGGGAGAGTGGCTGGGCCAAGGAGCGAGAACGGTGAGTGGCCCAGTTGCAGATTCAGTGCAGTTTCAGTAGTATTAGCAGGGGAGAGGGGGAGAGAAAGCAGAGGCAAAGAGGAAGGTTTTGAGGTGCTTACGGAACCAGAGATGGTTCTCCTCAAGTTTCAGAGAGGCAGGAAGGCTGTTCCAGAGGGAGGCCCCTGCAGTGGAGAGAGATCTGCCCCCGAACTCGTTGTTTGGAGAAGCGGCTGACCCTGAGGGAGTTGGAGGCGGATGAGCAAAGAGCTCGAGAAGGAAGATATTTAGGAAGAGAGAGTTGAAGGTATTTTGGCCCAAGGCCCCAGACGGCCTTGTGGACAATGCAGAGGGTTTTGAACTTGATCCTCGCAGTCACTGGGAGCCAGTGCAGTGATTTCAGTCCTGGAGAGATACGGTCTCTGGGCTTGAGGCCAAGGACAAGTCTTGCAGTCCTGTTCTGGATGAGTTGCAAAGGGCGGAGAGTAGAGGCGGGCAGATTTAGATAGAGGCTGTTACAGTAGTCCAGCTTCGAGAGAACCAGGGCTCTGGATACAGTGAGCTTCTGGGGGAAGGAGAGGAAAGGAAGGATACCTCTGAGGAAGTGTAGCTGGTAGTGTGACTTCTTAGCGACGTCAGATATGTGAGGAGAGAAGGAGAGTGTGGAGTCGAAGATGACCCCAAGGTTTTTGCCTTGCAGGTAGGAGCAGGAAGAGGGCCAAGAGAGGCCGGCCAGAGAGCTGCAGGGAAGGAGGGAGTGGGTGTGCCGATGAGTAGAATCTCAGTCTTACTGGCATTAAGGCAGAGGTCGTTGGCGTCACACCATTCCTGGATAGCAGAAAGACAGTCAGAGATGAGGGAAGGAGAAGAGGAGGTCGAGGGTAGCCTGAAAATGAGCTGGGTATCATCCGCATAGCACTGAAAGTTGGGGCAGAGAGCAGCGATGCGGTGGGCGAGAAGTGCCAGATACTGGTTGAACAGCCAGGGAGAGAGGTTGGATCCCTGGGGGACACCACAGGTAGAAAAAAAGATGTCAGAGAGGAAAGACCACAGTTGGACCTGGGAGGGTCGATTGGAGAGGAAAGAGGTCAGCCACGCCAGAGCCTGACCAGTGATACCCAGATTATCACAGAGACGGTTGAGCAGGATGGTATGGTTGACAGTATCAAAGGCAGAAGAGAGATCAAGCAAAATGAGAACACATGGAATGTTAGAGTCAAGGTTCGAGAGCAGGTCCTCACGGATGTTCAGGAGAGCAGTTTCCGTGCTTCTGGCAGCTCTGAAGCCAGACTGATGGTCATGAAGACTACCAACAGATTCAGCATGGAGATTGAGCTGGGAGATGGCCAGTTTCTCCAGGAGCTTGCCGAGGAAGGGGGTGATAGAGACTGGGCGATAGTTAGCCGGGCAGGAAGGGTCGGAAGAGGGTTTTCTAAGAAGGGGGTGCACAAGGGAGTGCTGGAGAGGGGATGGGAAGACTCCAAAGGCAAAGGAGTGATTGCAGAAGTCAGCAAGGGCAGGAGCCAGGGAGTCTATGTGGTCCTTGATAGTCTTGGATGAACACGGGTGGACATATTTTGACGAGACTTTCATAGATCGGACTTGTCTTGAAACCTCGTCAGCAGAAAAAAGGGGAAAGGCAGAGAAGGAGAGAGGAGGGGTGGCTGCAGAAGGGCCAGAGGAAGGGCAGAGAATAGAGGGGGTGAGGTGATATGAGGAGGACAGGATGTCCTGAGTTTTTGAAATGAAGTGAGAGGCCAGTGCCGTGCAGAGGGCCTGGGAGGGGACAGGGGAGGTAGAGACTGCAGCAGGGTTGGCCAGCTCCTTGCAGATTCTGAAGAGTTCGGCCAAATTGTTAGATGCCGCAGAGATGCGGGCTTGGATAAGAGCTCTCTTCTTGATGAGAACGGAGAGCCGGTATTGCCTTTGGAGCAGGCGACAGGCCAGTTTGTCAGAGGATGAACATGAAGCACGCCATTTCTCTGCTACTTGGGAACGTGCCTATCTAGAGGGGAACGCCCAAGATCCAATATATTACAGTACTCTCAATCATGATTAGCCACTGATGTGGGGGTAACATAGCGTTATATTAAAGAGAAGTCATCAGTTACAAAAATGATGAAAGAGGTGAGCTTCGTGGTTGCTCAATTAATGCTGATTTGAAACTGAAAGTCCTGAGGTGGTGCCACTTGGTGGATTTGTGTGTGTATAGTGTAAGGTGGTACGAGAGGTTAGAGGAAAGTGAGTTAGTAATGGAATTAGAAAAACAGCCCGGGAGACAAAATGGGAGAGATGGATTGTAAGAGAGACGGAGAAGGAGATATGAAAAGTGATATACATATAGAAATAGGGATAGATAGATAGATAGATAGATAGATAGATAGATAGATAGATAGATAGATAGATAGATAGATAGATAGATAGATAGATAGATATAGAATGAATAATTCATAGGCACACTGGAAGACAAACACAGAGAAATCAGTACACATATAGATGTACAGCTCGATCAACAGCCATAGTTTTGTGGACAACTTTTTTGTCCTGATGAAGGCTTGTAATTAAAGTATGTGAAGAATGGTGTCAGATGGCCCTATCTTGATTAAGGCCTGAAACACAGTGGGCCTCATTAGGACCCAGGCGGTAAGGGGTTTACGGCGGCGTAAACAGCGCCGACCCTTACCGCCTGATTCCGAGGTCCCTTAGCGACATGGAGATTTTAACACCTGCTTTTAGCAGGTGTTAAAATCCATGGTGCTAAGGGACCTTGTTGTTAATTACGCCACCGTAATTTACGGTGGCGTAATTAACGCCTTCCCCACTCCCATTATGCCCTATGGGGCAAAAATGGGAATGGGGAAGGGTAAATGGGTTAATGGGGACTTACCGCCCCACTCATCTCGGAATGGGGCGGTAAGTTCGCCAACCACCATGGCGTAAACATAGTTTACGCCATGGTGGTAAAGGTACGTCCTAGGCGGTAACTTACCGCCTGGGTCGTAATGAGGCCCAGTGTGTCAACTGACTGGTGTTGAGTTGTAATATTTGGTCAACATCCTGTTTATGAACTTGGAAGTAATGAGATGAAATAGAGGGAAGCCTTTTGCTCCAATAGCAATATAGATTTGTTGACTCATTGCAACTGAGAAAATTGAATACATGTACAATGCACTTTGGCTGCAAGAAATTGAATTGAAGTGAGGGCTGTCCATATCACCTCTATTATGAGACCGCACTTGATCTGTTTGAAAAAGTAGTTGCTGCACTTTATTTGGCACTTTATATTAACCCCGTTGGCACTATTTGCACAATTTGTGATGTGTTTTATACTGCTTTTTTGCACAAAGTTTGTCAATATGTATGTGTTTGTGATAATGGGCCTCATTATGACCCAGGCGCTAAGTGTTTAATAGCGCCGTAAAAGGCTGCAGCGCTGTTAAACACTTAGCGCCTAATTAGGAGGTCCCTTTGCGGCACCCGACCTTAACAGCTGGTTTTACCAGCTATTAAAGTAGGGACCCGCAAAGGGACCTTGGTGCTAATTACGGTACCGCAATTTGCGGTAACGTAATTAGCGCCTTCCCCATTCCCATTGAGCCCTATGGGGCAAAAATGGGAATGGGGAAGGGCCATGGCGGCATGGTGAATTACCGCCCCACCAACCTCGGAATGGGGTGGTAATTCCCCATTCCGCCATGGCGGACTCCGGCATGGACCATGATGCTAAGAGCACCATGGTTTAGTGCCGGAGTCCCAATGAGGCCCAATGTGTTGATTTCATTCTCTAAATGACATTGGCCAAGTGCCTAGCGGCTTGGTTATACCCTCTACTTCTGAGACTGATCCATTTGGGGGTGTTTCCTTTTAGGCTGCAATTGCATTTCATCAAATACTTAGGAATGCGTGTTGGCCCCTCTATACTCTCCCTAGTTCAGGATAACTATCCCACTTTGATATCAAAAATCCAATTGGACTTGCTTAAATGGAATACAGTACCCATGTCACTACAGGGAAGGATCAGTGTGGTAAATGAACACCCTTTCCAAATTGGTTTACCTCGCACAAATGATTCCCTATCCTATGCCCGCGAGATACAACGTAATCTAGATAGACAAATTGGGAAATGTATCTGCGACACAAGAAAGCTAGGTTAAAATATAAATGGCTTTGTGCCTCCAAGCAAGATGGAGGATTGGTGCTGCCAGCGTGGGATTCCTATTTCTTAGTAGCGTAAGCATGCTGGGTGAAGAGGTGGTTGAGCCCGACTGAGGTGGCCTGTTGGCATGAAACCGAACTAGCAGATTTACGAACCCTTATGCGTCAGGAGGTAGTGGGCCTCATTACGACCCTGGGATTAAGGGTTTAACGGTGCCGTAAAAGGTGTCAGCGCCGTTAAACCTTTAACACCTGATTATGAGGTCCCTTCGCGGGACGCGACCTTAACGGCTGGTTTTTCCAGCTGTTAAAGTAGGGACCCGCAAAGGGACTTTGGTGCTAATAACGGTACCGCAATTTGCGGTACCGTTATTAGCGCCTTCCCCATTCCCATTGAACTCTATGGGGCAAAAATGGGAATGGGGAAGGGCCATGGCAGCATGGGGAATTACCGCCCCACCAACCTCGGAATGGGGTGGTAATTCCCCATTCCGCCATGGCGGACACCGGCATGGACCATGGTGCTAATCGCACCATGGTCCTCCGCCTGGGTCGTAACGAGGCCCAGTGTCTCTTCTGCAGTTCCGTATCCCAAGCCATGTGACTTTGCATCCAATTGCGGGCTCAATGCTAAAATCCTGGTCACAATCATTGAGGAAAATGGGGAGCGTGGGTTGTACATCGATTACAGGATGGCTCGGCCTGGGTGTGTTACTTATAACCAGTAGGGAGGGGGGCAGAGATGGGCTGAACCAGAAGTATGGAGGCAGTTCTCCATAATGGATCTGTTTGAAGGGGGAGCCCCCTTCCCCTTTGCCGAGGCCAGGATGGTGTTGGGTTTGCAGCAAACAGCCTGTCTAGAGCACATGGCAGTGATTTCGCTGATCTGTGCCCAGACGACCCAGAACACTTTCACTTGCACCCCCTCAAGCTGCGAAATAGAATTGCTGAATGATCGGCAGCAGTTTCCCAAAGTGAAGGCCTTTCATCTTCTCCGAATAATGTGGGGAGAAATATTGCTATACGGACCTGTCTGCTGCTGTCCACTGCGAGCCGCGAGAGAGCGGAACATAACTCTGCTATTCTGGCGCCCGAAACGCAGACCTGTCATATTGAACACTACACTAATGTAAGCGCCCGACTCCTGAAATCACCGGCACATTCTGAGTTCCCATTATGACTTTTATCGCATATTACTGTCTCCCATTAAGCAAGGTAATCTCACCTACACTTTCCTGCCTCACGTATGTTATGCGCACCCATTTCATGACGTTATCAGTATAGCAAATACAGTGATGCATGACACTCTCTTACTAACTCCTATACGACAACCTAGACTACACCTGCACGCTATGGGCGAATAACTGTATTGCCCCATAGCATGTGCACCTACCTTGTTTTGCTTACCAGTTGTGCACCTGTCTTATGCCTGCCTAACCCTGCACTAGGGCTCTATGCTTGTATATGTACGTCACATCTGCTATTCATGTGTGTCTAGTCAATGCTTATTTAGTACAAATAATGTACTGTATTACGAAGTATACTACGTATGTTGCCTGCATCCAACTATCTGTATAGCTGTATAGACTGCATTAGCCTTACGGCTCACTTCGCTATCCGGTATACCTATGTACTTGTCATTTGTATGTTTCCAGCCATTACTACACCGGCATTTGCATGTATAAGACCAGCCCCTTTGAAGACTCTCCCAGTCTCTTTATCTGCTGTGTAACTTAAGCGTACTCATTGATGTTAGATTTAACTTAGGAACTGCACAGACCCACAGCACTGTGTCAACCGTATCCCCACGCTACTCAACTTCCCAAACGACTAAATTTAGGTTAGCCATAACCCTAACTAACTAGTTAGTACCATAATGTGTTCTTGGTAAAACCTACTTCTCATATCTCACTGTATTATATATCTACTAAATATGTCACTAAATACAGCTTCACCTTGTCCATTATTAGACAGAAACCTTAGACTGCGCGCCAGACTACCGAGAATATATGAGCCCAGAGCCAATAAAGTAAACGTAAATAGCACTAATAGACTTACCAAAGACCTTCAGACTAACCTGCCTACGGGCCCAGTCCCCAAGTCATACCTACACAATCCTCTGCCAACTACCATCCATCCTGGTACGGAGGCATCATGCCCCAACTTAGATAACCACATTACAAATGTAAAAATTATGAATATCACTGGAGCCCTAATCAATGCAGAGTCTTTAGTGGTACACGCCACAGAAATAAATGACTTACTAGCCTCTGATACCATTGACTTTTTGGCCATTGCAGAATCATGGCTCCACGAGGCAGCTGGCCCATCTCTGATGCTTGCCGTCCCAGACAGATATCATATCCTAAGAATGGATAGACCTAATGCTAAGAGGTCTGGCATAGCCATTATAGCGAAAATAAGCCTTGAACTAAGACTTAGCACTGCTCAACCTTTCAAATCTTGTGAGCTACTTACAGCTAAGCTACCTATCACCAACAATCGAACCCTAACTATTCACCTGCTGTATAGACCTCCAGGCCCAATTGGTACATTTGAGGACGATCTGTCAAACCTGCTCTCTAACAATACGAAAGAATCTTCTCAGATATTAGTGTTAGGCGACTTTAACCTAGGTTTTAACGACCCAGAGGATAAACAGGCACCTGTGATAGCAGACACACTGACTGAGCATGGCTTTACCCAAAAAGTGCACGTCCCCACCCATATCAAAGGCAGAACCCTTGACTGGATAGCTGACCTAAACTATTCATCCACTGTTCTGAATATAACCCCCCCAACCCTGGACTGACCATTACTTGATAGATTTCACCTTAAAACTAGACAAATCAATGCCCAAAGACGTAGCTATGGCTCCTCCACTACTTACGAGATGCAAAAAAACATCACAGTTGACAAACTAATGCCATTGCTTTTGCCTGTTCTTGACTCTATTTCTCTGAATGCCGACCCTAACCTCCTAGTTGAGACCTATAACAACACCATCACTAAAGCTCTAGATACCATTGCGCCAGCCAAACTCCGTAAAAGCAAACCAAAGGCCCATTTGAACATTTGGTTTACCCCCCCAACTCAAAGAGTTAAGACAAAAAAATAAAGTTGCAAGCTAACTGGAGACACTCCCCCTCTGAGGACAACAAAACACAATTATACCAACTAGCTAAAAAATACAAGACCGAAATAATCAACACAAAAAAACATGTTTTTAATGAAAGAATTGCAAAAGCTAATTCTAACACTAAGGAGCTTTTCATGATCCTCCGGGAGCTCGAATCCCCCATTCCCACAGTAGATAACATCGCAAAAGACAAACAATGGTGCACAGATATTCAAAATGCTCTTACCAACAAAATAACTTCACTCCAAACTAAAATTAAAAAAAAGAAAGCATCTCTGATACCGAATACGACCTCCACCACCCCACTGACTACAACATCCAATGTGCTAACCCCCTTCAGTTTCACTAAGGTGTCGATCCTGGAAACAGAGAAAGTTATATTATCTCTGAAGACATCTAATTGCAAAAGGGACAACTGTCCTGCTCAAATAGTGAAAGATGCAGCTAGAGACTTAGCACCAGTCATAACTAAACTCATAAATGCTTCCTTTAAATCTAACTGCGTCTCCGAGAGTTTAAATGAATCCTGGATTCTTCCCTTACTAAAGAAACAGACACTGGACCCCTCTATCCCTACAAACTACCGTCTCATTACAACAGTACCTTTTCTTCTCAAAATAATTAAGCGGGTAGCATACCTACAGATTCAGGGCTACCTTGAAGCTCACCACCTGCTGGGGTCTCGTCAATCAGGTTTCAGAGCCCAACATGGCCCTGAGACTGCACTGATTGACCTTAAGATACAAATAGATGAGCTTAAAGACAAGGGTAAAATGGCAATGCTACTGCTCCTGGACCTTTTGGCCGCTTTCGATTTAGTGGACCACACAGTGCTTTGCAAACAAGTAGCCTCTGCAGCCCACTTCTCTTGTGATGCTATCGCCTGGGTTCATATCTTTTCTCGCTAACAGAATCATGCAAGTTTTCTCCCCATCTGATTCAGCAGATCCGATCCACATTACATGCAGTGTCCCTCAAGGATCCTGTGTTTCACCTACCATGTACAATATTTTTACCAAGCCCCTATTTGACAAATTGGACAGACTGGGTGTCACTTACACTAATTACGCTGATGACACACAGAGCCTCACCCCCCTTTCGGGAAATTTCGACAATGATACGGCCTTGGTAAATGAAATATACTCTCTCATTCAAGCATGGATGGCCTCCCATGGCCTTTGTTTGAATGACGAGAAAACCGAAATTATGATCCTCGATTCCATAGCCAACCTAAAGAAACTAACCCCTAACTACGCCTCAATAAACATAGATGAAATACTATCAAAACAGCAAAAGAGGTAAAAACTCTGGGTTTCTATTTGGACGCTACCTTAACTCTAAGAAAGCAGGTGAACTCACTAGCTTCCTCAACAGCATACACAGGCAAACTCATTCGAGAATGCCGCCCGTTTCTATCTGAAACGAGCTGTATCACCTTGGCCAATGCCCTCATATTATCTAAACTTGATTATTGTAAGGCACTTTATTTAGGAGCTAATAACTATATCCTCAATAAACTGCAGATATTGCAAAATAATGCCCGAAGAACAGCTTTGAACCTAGCCAACAAAGAACACATTACTAATTCAGAAGAGACCCCCACTGGCTAACAATTAGCAACGGAATATTGCTCAAAACCATTTCACTTACACACAAATGTCTTAATGATGCTGCCCCCCCCATACCTAGTGAACAGAATAAATAGGAAAACCTCCTCGCGACCGACTAGAGTTATGAACCCCCATTGCCTTGACATACCAACATTTAAACTGACCAAAGCTGGAGGGACTTGCTTCCCAGTCAAACCTGCTCACGCGTGGAATAACCTCCCACTGCACATCAGAATAAATCAACCGTACAATAGCTTCAGAAGCAAAGCCCTAACTTGTCTCCGATCTGCTGACACCTCAATGTCTACCTAATCACTATATCCAGAAATACCCCTTGATTCAACTTCTATTCTATTTTGTACCTTTACCTGTATTTTTACTTCCATCATCTTCGCACCTGTAAATACCATTGTAATTATTACTTTTTTCTTGCTGTATTGTGCCTATACTATGTTGTAACTAAGCTGAAAGTGTTCTTTTCTTGTTGCGCCCAGCTACCTACGGGTTTTGGTGTGCCCTACTAAATAAATAAACAAACAAACAAACAAACCTAGCTGAACAATGGGTCTTGAATTGGACACCCAGATAGATTGTGGGGACATTTACACCTTCTTTGCATTGATTAACGAGGTATTTTACAATTTGGGCAACAGAGAAATCCAGTATTAAATTGTCCAGAGTGTCTATTGTTCTCCAATTAGAATGGCTGCAATGAGGCTATCACCATCTGCTGAGTGTTGGAGTGGGTGTGGGCAGTCAGGTACGTTGGGGCACATGATTCTGGCATGCTGAAGGCACAGAGGTTCTGGGGCAGATCCAAGCCACCATCGGGACCATAGAAGGAGTTTCATTGGCTCTGGAGCCTACAGCTATGATTTTCGGTATGGGCGTAGTCGATAGTCATGGTGATGGGGATGTGGTCAGGTTGTTACATACCTTGCTGTTTGCCACTCGGAAGGCCATTGTGGTAAACTGGAAATCGCTGGAAGGGCCCTGAATGGTGGTATAGGAGGGTCTACTGTCCAGTTTGTGTAGATTGGGTGTCCAGTTTGTGTAGATTAGAGAGACAAGCAAATGCTGACAGACGACGTATGGAAAGGGCCCAACATCTTTGGGATCTGTATGTACAGTTTATTTGAATTTGAATGACAAATGAAATATGGTGACATCATGCCTGGGGCACACCAAGGGGAGAGAGAGGGGTGGTGGGCGATGGAGTTGAAGGGAGTTCATTGGTACTCAACTGGTGATAGCTCTGGTTGTACAGATGAGCGCTCCCCTGAATATCAAGGGCTGTAAGCGAGTCCAGACAATAATAGTTTGCCCATGTCTCCCCGGTTGCTGCGGGTGGGAGAATGCCAGGAACGGACCTGATAGCAACTAATGGGTGATGGTGATGGAAATCCACGGCAGACATGGCCCTAGAGTGCGGCGCTCAAACCTCCTGACCCGAACTGCTCTGCATTTAGGACTCGCTAAGTAAACCCTGAGCCCTCCTGAGTGGTGTTTTCTTTTCTTCTTTTCTTCATGTTATGTTTGGCATTATCTTGTTCTATTACGGTTCATGTGTATGTGAACCTTTCTGTTAAGAATAAAAACATTTTTTTAAAAAGATTGGAGGGTATATGCAGGTCAAAGAAGGGAGGTTTCTACTACTCGGTAGTCGTTTGGGAGATCGTAAGGTTACTATAGAGATGGTATATGGCCCTAATGAGATACAGGCAGATTTTCTTGCACAGTTCTCAGATACTCTGGTCAAATTTTCTGAAAGGGAAATTATCTTAGGGGGTGGACTTCAATTGTGTCATAGATCCAGCAAAGGATAAATCACTGGCTCCCATTACCAATGCTAAGTGAAACTTTGAGGCCATGGCGACATTGTTGAGGGAACACTCGCTGATAGAGGTGCTGTGCTTTTCCCACCAGGGGAATGGGATTATACGTTTTACTCCACTGTCCATAAGGTTTTTTCCAGGTTGGATATGTTCGTAGTCTCGATTACCCTCATTCCGTCAGTTAAGGGGATAGACATTCTAACGAAAGCGCTCTCAGACCACTCTCCCCTTAGGATTAGCTAGATTTGATCCAGAAGGTCCCACAGCAAAGGCCCCCCTGGAAGCTTAATGATGCCATACTATCTGATGCAGCCATGAAAGCTCACATAGAAGAGGCCAAATAAAAATAAAATAACAAATTATTTTCGGCAAAATGAAACCAAGGATTTGGACATTCGGACGATATGGGATGCTGAGAAGGCAGTGATTCAGAGGAGTCATAATAGGGCAGTCAATGGCTTCGGGGAGGGTCCAGAGGCAGCAGCAGGCCACATTGGAAGGAATAGCCTAGGATAAGGAGAAGGAACATATAGCGAACGGCAATCGGCGGTCGCTTCGGGACCTCAGCGTAGCTCAACAGGTTCTGGAGACACACTTGATGGAGAAGGCTGCTCAATTGATACTTCGGACAAAACAATACTTTTATTCCAGAGGCAATCAAGCTAATAAATAGTTGGCAGCTAAGCAATGAAAAAGGACACTCACAACCACACTAGGGTCTTGAAAGATGGGGATGGGAAACGGGTCACTACGGAGGCAGGGAAGCTGAGGGTTATGGAGGGCTTCTTTTGCAGGGTCTTGGCTCCTCATCAAGGAAACCCAACCCACATTCAAGAATGTATTAGCCAAGCACAACTTCCCCGGATTCCTCAGGAAGTGAGGGGGGTGCTGAAGAGTGCCAAACTGCTCAGGTAAAGCCCCTGGCCCATATGGTTTCACTAACAGATTTTACCAAACCTTTGTGGGCATTCTGATTCTGAAACTCACTATGCCTTTCAACTCCTTCTCCAATTTGGGGCAAGTATCGCGCTCCATGACAGAATCCACAACAACCTTGCTGTTGAAACCCGAGAAAGACCATCAAGACTGCACATCATATTGCCCCATAGCCCTCCTAAATACTGATCCAAAACTCTACAGCAAAATCTTGACTACCAGATTAGGAGAGGTTCTCCCTCGGATAATTAATAGTGATCAGAAAGTTGTCATCAGAAATAGGGGTGCTTGTGCCAATATTTTCTGCAGGTGGTGGATTTAATAACCCTAGCCCCATGAATCCTGTGGGGACTACCCCTCCTTTCTTTAGATATGCACAGGGCATTGGACAGTACGTCATGGGACTTTCTAAAGGCTCTTTTACCTGCATACGAATTTGGGCCGCTCTTCAGCAGGCTGATCATGGCAAACTTCCGAATCCCACCCACCAACATTAAAGCAAACGCTCTTTGCTCATCTCCACTTCCCCTGTGCAGGGGCATGAGACAAGGCTGTCCCTTGTCCCCCTTGGCTTTTGCATTGGCAATAGAACCTCTGGCACAAATGATATGGGGTAACCCCCGCATATTAGGTCTGACCTATGGTGTAGACACACACAAGGTGGCACTATATGCCAACAATATCATTTGCTTTCTTGAGAAACCCCTGGCTTCCCTTCCATCACTTCTTGAGCTTCTGGAGAGGTTCGCCTTGGTATCAGGCTTTCGCATTAATCACCAGAAGTCGGTGGTTCTTGCAATAATAGAATCACCTGAAGTCCTACAATCTGCTTTTCCCTTAAGTGGTGCAGACCAAAAAAATTACATATCTGTAGGTTTACATTACTAATACGTACGGGGCCCTCCTAGGGGCTAATATTCCCCCACTTTGTAAGGAGACCAAGAAGACACTCCAACAATGGGAGATGCAGGAAATCTCATGGTTGGGAATTATCAGCGCAGTCAACATGGCGATACTTCCGAGACGTCAGTATATATTCCAAGCATTATCAATCCTTATCCCAGAGCAAGACTTATTAGACATACAGAAGGCAGTGGGTCAATTCATTTGGTGAGGAAAACCCACTAGACTTCCTTGTAAAGTGCTTCTTACGTCAAGAGGGATGGTGGGGCTGGTGATCCCATCTATACAGAGTTATTTTTGGACGGCACAGGTTGCGTCAATGTTGGACTGGGCAGCGAAGGAGAGGCGACCGAAATGGAAGACGCTGGAGCAGGTCAGCTCACCTTATCCTTTGGTCCACCTACCGTTCTGCCCGAAGTCTGCCAGGGGTACCCAGGAGACCCTTTTGGAATCCACTAGCTCTACCCTGGGTCATTGGGACAAAGCTTTCCCTCAACTAGGTTTTAGAACGGGATTGGGTCTCCTGCCCCGGTATTACAAAATCCAGAGTTCTCTCCGGGAATGGAGAAGAGGGTCTTTGCAAAATGGGAGTCACTTTTGGTTTTACGGCTGAGAGACCTGTACAAGGAGGGAATACCACTCACATTCGTAGAATGCAAAGAGAAGTTTAACTTACCCGAAGTAGAGTGCTTAGATATTTTTAACTCAGACACTGAGTGTCCAATAACCGGGTTAAACAAGCTGGCTCTCAACAGCCCACAGGGATAGAACTTAGGATTTTGGAGGGTCAGGAATCATGTTAAATATCCACTTGCTACCGACTGCTAGAAAAGGCTTCTACTGAAGATAAATTGCCATATATGGCACGTTGGGAGAGGGACTGGGGGATAGAAATGTCAGCAGAATCCTGCCAAAAGATCTGGTCCTGAACCCAGAAAAGCTCCTGCTGCACATTAGTCAAGGAGTGTGCCATTATATTATGCTATCGCTGGTACATGACCCAACAGAGGTTGCATGCAATCTACCCTGACCGCTCAAATCGGTGTCGGCATGGGTGTGGGCAATTGGTTGATCTCAAGCAGATGTGGTGGCATTGTGCAATCATGCAAATGTACTGGCGAGAGATTTGCTCAAAGATGAAGGACGTCACAGGCAGCTTGCTCACTATGTATCCACTGACTCTGCTTTTGAGGGATGTCCCCGAGCATGGTACTTTCCCACTGACAGGGCCCAGAGCGGACCTAATAACACATCTGCTAATGACGGCATGGAGAACCTGTGCATGCTTTTGGAAGACTGTGGAGGGCCCTTGTACATCATATTGGAATGGTTAAAGTGTGGGAGATCATAGCCCTGGAGAATTTAACCGCACACATTTCAGAGCAAATGACACTATTCTCCCACACTTGGGCCCCTTCTTTGATATTGTTCAAGGGAAGGAACATATGCTTTTTTGACCACAGCTCCTGAAACACCTATTTCAGAATGAATGGCGTAGGAGTGCATTGGGTGGCCTGTACAAGGTGGTGGAAGGACATCTATGGAAGAGGGAGGGGCTGTGGAGTGTTGACATCTGGTTGAGCCGGCGGGTCTAGGGGATCACAAGACGGATTTGGAATACCCCTGTGACCATATTATTTTATCTGTTACTTATTTTAACTGTTTTAGTTATTTTATTTGGGGAGATTAGGAAATTGTAAAATGAAGTTTCGATATTTCTAATCTATGTGCGTAGTTTTGGCATTGGTACTATAATATATTCATTGAGATTTCAATAAAAGAAACTTGGGGGGGGAAAAGAACAAAAAAGATGTCAATGTAAATTACATAAAGTGATGTTTCTAGAATGTTTTGGCTTAGGTGTGATGCAGTGAATAATTGGCCTGCATAGGTTCCCATGTCCCTTAATATATGGGGCCAAAGGGAGGGGTGGCCAGCTGTACGTGTGCCGTAGTGCAGCTCGATAAACTGCCGCAGGCATGGGTTCACATATATGAGCTTATTCAGCTCACCCGTGCTGCTCCACGCTTGCTCCCAGTTCCCAGATATGTCAAATCCATTCATAATGCACATTAGAAACCAGGCACCACTCTCATGAGCTGATAATCCACTCCCATCTCCCTTTTCCCCAATGAGGGCTCGACACCAGGGCACTCACTATTGTCGGGAACTCTAGATTGCACAGGGCCCGCAAGGGTGGCCTCATTTCAGTGGGTCAGGGCATGATTTGGTATTCACATCCTCTCCAACTAAGAGTCACTGAGGATCAACTAGCACACAAGCAGCGTACTCGCTCACTCTTCCACTAGTCGAGCCCATATTCCACCCAGTGTCATCGGGTGCGCTGGAGTGTGCCAAGATGCTACAAGCACTTGAGAATACTCCTTAATAAAACATGGGGACCCGAAGAAAGCACAGGTTTCTTATTTCATAGACAAGTCTTCTGTGGATCCTCAAGGGGCAGCTAAAGTTCAACCTACACCCAGCTCCCGGTGATCGCCATGGTCCATAGGAGGACCGTGGCAGTAGAATAGCGGGATTTTGCCAAAGGCACTGGGTATGTGGACCGCGCACCTGACAATTGATAATGGCTCAGTGGCATCCCTTTGGTTAAAGTCAAATTCTGATCAGGTGACATATTTGATGGCTGTGGTGCCAACAAGATGTCAAAGTCCTCCTTTTTATCCAATCAGTTGGTCCTGTGCGCAGCTATGAAATTAGGTAGGACTCTGGTGTTTCATTTCATGGCTGAGTTGAGTGCCCTAAGCAGCACCTGTCTCTTCTGACGAAAAATGCAAAGAAGCATTCTCTCATGCCTATCCCATGACCACTAGGGGGCCATGGTTATACCCTTTAATGCTTCTCGCTTGGACAGCAGCAATTGCCTTAAGTTGGGAACGCCGGCTAAATAAAGAATACGTGGTCTTCTGTCAGGAGTTCATAGGTGTGGGCATATTTCCTAATCTTTACAAACTTCAATGGCTCCATGTTGAGGAGTGCCATTCTTTTATGACTTAGACCGAGCCCTGTCCATCTTGAGCCTGATCTTATTAAGTTCCAGAAAGTCCTCAAGACCATCCTCTTTCCCTCCTCCTTCTCTCTCCCTCTGCCCTCCTAACCTAGCTCTTTGGTCTTTTCATCTGTCCCTCCTCTTCCTTACAGCTTGCCGACTTGCCACCTGGTGTACCTTGGAGTCTCGCAGGTCCCGGGCACCCCCGCCAGTCCTCTCTGCATTTGCCTCACGGCCCTGCACCCCACCCTCCCTCAATGCACTTGAGAATGAACCCAAGAGAGTGGCTCTCTCTTCACTTGCCCCAGTCTCCACCGACTGGATGCACTTGGACCTCCCCCTCCCTTGACCGTCTGTGCACTTGCACGATCCGAATGCACCTTGCCTGAAGATCGTCTGTCTGTTCTCCCTTGTCTTCACCCCTTAATGTGCACTTGGTACAACTGCAGAATCGCCATCAGGCCTATTTGCTGTATCTCAATTGTTAAATGTACTATATTCACTTACTCTGCCTGTGCAGACTGATATAGTCTCAGAAATTCAAGGGCTCTGAGCGACTGTTTGTTTTCCCCATGTTCCCATCCTCTGAGCGCTTTGAAACACTTGCCTGTGTATAGGCACTTTATACATAAACATTACCAATACCAGTCCTCTTTTTCTCATTAGCACAGTTTCCGATCACCTTCTCTCTGAAGAGACCTTAGAAACAAAAGAGGAAAGGCTGGGGATATAAAGAAAGCCTAGAGGAGGGTCTGCAACCTGGGGCTCTTCACATATTTTTGACTAAGAATCACCAGAACCGTCGCTGTTGACAATGCTGTATGGGGCTGATGGGAGTTGTAGTCTGAAACATCTGGGGAGCCAAAGATGGTTGTACCCTGGGGAAGAGGGCACCCTCTCTGTTGTGCCTGTTCTGTATGTATGAAAATAGGTTAAACAGATATTGTACTATATATGAGAGAGAGAGAGAGAGAGAAAGAGAGAGAGAGAGAGAGAGAGAGAGAGAGCACTGCTACTTCCGCTGCTTTAGTATTGACAGCTGCTTTCACCGCCACGCTCCCTTCTGCAATTCTCGAGGGTGAAGGCGCAAATGCTGCGGCTGCCTCTGCTGCTTGCAGAGATGTGTGTAGCACCTAATACTGGAATAACGGGGTTCAGCAGGTCAGGACTGATGTCCATCATCACGTACGAATAGGGTCCTACAACTGTGCTAAAAGGGGGTACTGCCGGCCACTAGTGAGTGGTGCCCACAGAAAGGTATGTGTGGGTGCTACAGCTGGAATATCAGGATGTGTTGCTTGTCAGGCTTCAGGTTCATTGGTAGCACAGTGTGTGGAACCGCCTAATGGCACAGCACTGGAGGCTGCGTGGCTGAGGAGCATTGATGGCACCATATGTGGCTCCAGTAATGGAATAGCAGGGTTACTGACAGCCAGGGTCGAGGTGCATTGGCAAGTGATGTGGCTCCAAGGGCAGGACCAGTCGGGTGCCTAATGATCGGGCAGAGGTAGAGTGCTTCATGAGATCCTGCTCTCCCTACTGAACCTTTTCTGGCTCTTCTCTGTCCAGAATGTAAGAATGGTGTGTCAGATGGGCCTAGTTTTGCACTGCCCCTATGGACGCCTTTTCATTTAGCTAGAAGGAGGTGCAGGCATCCGCGCTAGTTGATTCCTGTAATGCAGGCCCTAGTCACTCTCATAGTAGTGTGTGGTCTCGCGGTACCATGCATAGGAGCGCCTACACTGCAACTGCTTGCACCTTGGAATATTACAAGGCCCTTCCTGCGGCTGGCCTCTTTTGGTCAGAGGCCATAGTGAGGGAAACTCCTGAAGTGGAGGTTTGGCCCAAGCTCTTATTAAGTGTGGATTGGAAGGGATGCCTCCAGAAGTAGCCTGTCCAGTCAGGACATCTGGCAATTGCCAGCCAGGTCAGTGCATCAGAGAGACATTGCGGGCAGAGTCGGCGGCACCTCGGTCCCTGCTCGACTTGTACCTTTAGAGGCACCAGCCTGACGTGAGATGGCGCTGTGTCGCTGGAGGACAGACCAGCTCCTGGTGCCCCCAGGGTATAGGCTGTCATCTTCAGCGACTATTAGAGGTCCCCCGAGACGTTCATCTGGAGGAGCGTTTATGGGCCCTAAAGGGAATGTGCATGTACCCACCAAGAACCTTCAAACAATAACACAGGTGTTTCCAATCTAGGACCCTTTAAAGGGTAGTCCACTACTGAGGTTTTCCGAGGACTGCAGAGGTACCTTCCTAATACGAATACATTGAGATAATGCTAGTACGTATCTGCTGGAAAAAAGAAGAGGTAGGCCAGGCACTTATTCTAGTGTAATGGAGGCTCCTAATGGTATCTGTTTTCATGGATCAGCCAGCCCTACCCTGGGAGGACTGTCTTTTGGATGGCTTTGTTTTATTGACTGGATCGTACAAATGACCTCAAAGGGTGCATCAGTACCCCGAACACTTGCTAGCCCAGTACCTCCAAAGACTTTGAAGTCCAGCTCGTCTTGTGTCACCCCACGCTGCAAAACCAACCCACACGCATATGGCCGGAAGCCACAGGCATGAGTTCCATGGCCCCAGGCCTAGATGCTGCACCTGTTTAATCCACCTGAGGTCTGCAACCTTCGGTCCTCCAGATGTTTGAACTAAAACTTGCATCAGCACTAGCCTAGTCAATGGTGTGGCATGATGGGAGTCGTAGTTTGTAATCACAAGGCCGCAGGTTGCATACTGCTGAGCTGTCCCCGCCTGTCTCTCTTTCACTACCAGGTTGGATCTCTCTGGGTCCTACTTGGTGAAGGCTCACATACCACGAGTACCTCTGTGCTACTCTCTGGGGTCACCCGTCAGTGTTGGGGGACAGGTGACCACTGTATCCCCCTCACACGGGATAGTAGCTTAGCTCACCAGTTGCCTATATTCCCTTCTGGTCCCCCAACACCCCCACCCCCGCCTTCCTGGGCCCTGCGATTGTCTGCCACATAATAATTTTATGTCTCGGAACCTTACCAATATAGATCGCGGGGTTCACTTCCAGAGAAGTGTTTTTTAAACCCCTCTCTAACGAATTGGGTAGGAGTCATTCCTATGTGCAGAGGTCGAAGTGGGAGGGAACTAAAAGGTCGGAAGTCCCCCTATTTTTCGGGAAAATCCACCACATTCGAGGATGGCAGGGAAGAGCCCCTTTGCCTGTGCTTTACTTCTCCCCCATTGGGGGTTGGAATCTGGGCCCTGCTGCTAACACTCCACTGCCACATCTCACTGAGCTATCTCCCACACTGATTTGCTATTGTTTCTTTGAGCAGACTGCTTGGGTCATAGCCACATAGCGCCCATTCCGGAGCCCTCACAAAGCCCAGCTCGGTAGTGGTCTGCGTTTGCCTTCTGCAATTAGGCACCTCTGTCTGTACAGGTAGCGGGGGGACGGGGGGAGGTGGTGGCTATGGTCCTGGGCATGTCCCTTGAGAGGTGCGAATGGTGGGTGGTTTGGGGGATGGTGCATAAAGCTGCGGCTGTGGGGGGGCATTGACTGAAACTAACTGGTCCGTTGCATGCATTTTTCTCTCTATTCCTTATACGAGTTTTGGAACAAAATGTAAACCATTCAAAATGTATTACTTTATTCTGCTGCTTAGGCATAGCGTTTGATAGCTATGCCAAGTGCCTAGAAAAGGAAGATTGTATTTTGGAAAAATGTCTTTCTTTTCTTATTTTTATGATTTTGCTGTTTTAAATTGAAATAGAAGATTTTGTTAAAGGGTTTTCATTTAACCAAATACAAATGCATTTTCTTTCACCGTGTTTTCTTCAGTCTTGATAGTACTGTCGTAAAGCACAGCATTGTGGGTCGAGGGGAGCAGAATCCAGGACTGGGGTTTGAATTGCTGGGGGGCGAGGATTATGGTGTCAGTGGGGAACGGCGTAGGGGCGGCAGAAGGGGCGGGAAGAGTGAATCATGGCCCCACTCCGTATTTTTGTAAACTGCGACCCCTGCATTTGCGGGCTTGCGTGTGCACATGCTCACAGGCAGAGTGGGGTTTGTGTTGCACAATGCCACCTAGAAAGCTGGGGACGTGTGTGTGTGTGTGTGTGTGCGTGGCAATATCTGAGTGTTGACTGTGCCTCCCCTCTGATCCTGCTCGCCAGTCTGTCAAGGGCTGCCCATTCATCTAGCGGCGGGCCATGCACGGGGTAAACATATGCGCACGGCTGGTTGCCACTGGCATGCAGAGAGGGACCAGATCTCTTCAATATGTCCCCGCCGCACAGAGCCCGTAATCTGCATGGGCCCTTCGGATCGCCCTGGGAGATGGGGTACGTGTGAAGTTGATGCACCTGTTGCTGAGCCTGCCGGACTCTCCTCTCCGTCGCATCCACCGAGCTCTCGCCCTCCTGCACCCTGAATGTGTGTGCGGGTGGGTGGCTTGGAGGGGGGCGGGGGGTGGAGAGGGTTCTCTCAGCACAAGGATCCGAACCGATCTCTCATTGACCCGGGCTCCCGGGCAATGCTGGCAAAAGACAAGGACGATTTATCACCTCGCTGTCTTTGAAATGCGACCACCGGCAAATGTCAGCCCCTCATCAAAGCACGGCCATGGTCTCGGCCGCGCGGAGCACAGCGTCTGACACACACACACCAAGCCCACAGAGCCCACCCACAGTCCCTCGCCGCGGTCCCTCCCCCGAGTCCTGCTCACAGCACTGGTGCCCACATCCAATGGCCAGCAGATCAGCTCCCATCCTAACACCTGCACCAGTCCATGACCGGAGCGCCCGAGCACTGTCCTGGCACCTGTACCCTACCCCCGCCCCACTGTGCCTACCCAACGTTTCTACCTCCGCCCCTTGTATTCGCGTGAACAGTTCTTGCCCAGCTCCCGGCATCACGCGAAAGGAAAACTCTCGCCCCGGGTGTCTGCCACCCTGGCTCTGCCCGCAGCTCCTGCCACAGCGCTCTTACGAACAGATCTGGCCCCACGGCGCCTGTCTCTGGCGCCCACTTCAGCGCCCGCACTGACATCTGCACGCACAGCTCCGCCACCAGAGCCCTGGCTCTGCCCCTGCCCCCAGCGTGCACAGTTCCTGTCCCCAACCCCTGCCCTCAAGCCCCTACCCCATCTCTAGCGCCCAAGCCCCTGTTCTTGGCATGAGCGCAGGCCCTGCACGGGGACTCGGGGAAATGGCACGGGACCCCTATACAGCTCCGCGCAGCCTCTCTCGGCACCGCCGCTTGCACCGTGTTCCTGCGCAGCGCACCTTCTGACTCCGTGTACACCGCCAGTAGTATACAGGTGTGCATACTCCCCACGCGTGCCTGCATTATAGATGTTGGCAGGTTCCGTTTTGGCGGACGGGGCGTGTTTGGTGCCCGTGCACAGCTCGTTGGGTGTACTCTCCCCGCCCCTGGTTAAGTGTTTATCACTAAAAACAACAGAACCGGGGAGTCCTGATCTCACAGCGGCATCGCTGCGATGCTAGGCCATGGTTTCGCACTCCTTCCCACGCTCGCCGCTTCTCCAGTGTCGGAAGGGACATTCCTGCACATTCATTAATAATAGTAATTATTATTATTATTATTCCCTTTTTCTTCCTCCCCTTTCTTTTTATTAATGTCCTGTGGATATTTTAAAATTGCTATATATTGCGATTGTTTGTGTAAGGTTTAATACCCCAATTCACAAATAAATAAATAAATAAAACATAATAATAGGCAGAATCATATAATCGTATTATTATTCGCACGGTTGGTTAATATTGGTACTACTGTGATGGCAGTCATCACGGATTAGCGTTCGTGAATGCCCCCGCGCGCCCTGCCCGGTACTCACATCTCCGTGATGTTCTCGCGCTCGGCGACGCTCTCCAGCACCGGGAAGGACGCGATGCCCGCGATCTGCTCCTTGCACCAGATCCTGCTGGCGCCGCACTTGCAGGACGCGGGGCAGGCCAGTCCCCTCCCGATGACAAGGCCGAGCAGGAGCCAGGCCAGCCACCAGACCCTGGCCGGGCCGCGCCCGCCCCTCCAGGAGCCCATCATCCCAGGGTCAGATCCTCCGGGGTAGGGGGGTGATCTCCGGCCGGCCCCCCTGCTCCCAGCGCCTCCGCGCGCCTCTACCGGGAGGTGGCCGAGAGGCGCGAGGGAGCGAACATTCCAACCCTGCGGGCAGGCGCAGGAGGCTCCAGGCTTAGGTGTCTCCCGTCCAGCGCATGCCAGGGACCCGCTCCTTAAAATGGAGGTGTGCAAAAAAGGAAGACCGGGCGGCACGGGGGGCAGCTGCTCCGAGCTGTGAGAAGGTGCTGCTCCCGGGATGCAGTGATGGTCGCCTCCGCCAGCCTCCCGGAAGATGGTCCAGGCGAGGGATGCTGCGCCGAGCTGCTGCTGCTGCGCTGCTGCCGCTGCTGCTGCTGCAGGTGCTGTGGAGAGACAGAGCGCGAGCCACCAGTGAGAGCAGGAGAGAGCAAGTGTGTGTGCGCGAGCCTTACTGATGACATGCCAAGCCTGCAGCATCAAGGAGACACCCCCCACCCTCGACAACAGCCCACGCGCAGCAGCAGCAACCTCCAGCGCGCGCGCACTCACACGCAGACACGCACGAACCAGAGTGGAAACCACATCGACGCCTTCAGCATTCTCCCATCACCCCATAAGGGCAACCGTTATCACCACCACCCACACTACCGCTATCACCGCCAATACCCCGACTGCATCACCACCTGCCCTCAACATTACCCCGACTCCACCACCGCGACCCATGCGCGTAATAATCCCTGTTAGCTCTCCCACCTGCACCCGCATAACAGGTGCACAGGGCTGCTGGCCTCAGTGGGCAATGACGCGTCCCCCTAATACGGTGGCTGCCCCATTCCTCTCGTGTACCTCTTCAGCGCGCGAGAACTAGCCGGGTGGCGGTCTCAGGGCCCCTTGGCGGCCCTCTACAGCGCCTGCTCCCGCCTCATCCCTACACGCTCGCTGTCAGCGGGGGAGGATGCGATGCGGCAGGTAGCGAGGGCGGGCAGCGCTGTCCGCCGAGGGATGGGGCTTCCCTGCGAGGCAGCACGGCTCGTCTGTGCGGGGGCGTCTGCTCCCCCGCACGGGAGCCACACACAAGGGGGCGTGGGGGAGGGAGGGAGGGAGAGTGGCTACATGTGTGGCACAGGCAGCGGTTCGCACCCCCCAGCCAGGACGCTCCCCGCATTCAGCCGCGGGGCTCCCACCTTGCAGGGCTGCAGGCAGGCGGAGAGGTGCTGCGGTGGCGACGAGCCCCTCGCTGCCAGTGCCGGAGGGCACAGGGGCGCAGTGTTGCCTGTGCACACCGTCTCCTCGGCTAATAATACCTAGACGCCCTCTTGGGCGGCAGTGACGTCCGCTGCCGTGACGCAGGGCCCAGAGACCTGCTCCCGGGGCTGCGGAGGACCCGCAGTCGGGGGGATGCTGCGGTCGGACGGGAGCAGGACAACTGCCCCGTGCGTAGGCGCGCAGCAGACACCGGCCGGACGCCACCTCAACGCAGCGCCGCAAAGAGCGAAGCGCTAGAGTCACTCCATACGTGCCCCGAATCCCCAACGAGCACGACGCCACCATTTCCTGAAAGGGAAAAGCAGCTCGCTGCCGGCAGCCAGTCGGCCGTCTCTCGGCAAGATTAAAGTGCGCGACTACTGTTTATTATGATGCGCGACGGCGCCCCAGTGGGCAAATAAATGGGGGCACTTTATTCTAGCCCCAATGTCACCTTAAGTTTCCAGAATGCATGTGTTTTTTCTCCAATGGAATGCATATATGTACGTGCACATGTGTGGTATGCGATCGTCTCCCCTATCTCATATGCACACACCCACACGTATACACGCGTGTGCGTTTTAGTGCGAGTGCGCGTTATTGGCTACGCATGTGCTGTACAATACTGAGAGGAGTACACTCGTTTATAGTGGCATAATAAAATGTAATCGCGTTTAGAACGCAGGTAGGTGATGAATGAGTGACATTAAAATGCCTTGTCTGGGAATTTGTCTTTTCATTTGCGGGCCTGGATTATATATTTTTTTTCCGCAGTCATTTAAAAGGGGGGGATGATAAACCCACTGCAGTGCTCCAGAGTGAAGAGAACTCTGGCGACATCGAGTGGAGAAAGTGGGTACTGCTACCGCCGGCAGTGCTGGAAGGGGGCTGCGAAGGGGCGGGGCGTGTGAGAAAGTGCGTAAGGACAGGGAAAGGAATAGCCAGGCAACGGGAACGGAAGCAAATACTTTCCTGTCATTTTTTCCACTCCAGCCCCAATAGAAAGCAGGATTTTAAGTGACAGAAAGGTCCTAAGGTGCGGGTTGCCATCGAGGAGGCATTGCCAGTGGTGGAAATGGAAAACATTTAAAGGGGGATCCCACAAGGGCCACGGTGGGTGGAGTTCCGAGGGGGTGGAGTTCTGAGGAGGCGGAGCAAGCAGTTGTACTCTACTCAAAGGAAAAGTTCAAAATACCAGTTTTAAAATGATGCAATTTCTTTCATGCTGCTTATTTCCAACCTCCACACTGTACATCAATTCCACTTTAAATCACTTCCATGGCAGTGATTCGCCCAAAGTAATCTTGGTAATGCAGTGATTTTGAGTACATTACGGGATCCATGGACCCGCTCTACAGTTGAAGGCTACCAGGGTAGCTCAGTAGGTTGACAGACGTTGCTGAGATGTTATATATTCAAAACTTGTTAATCGCATGACTTTTTGCAATTCCTTATAAAAGGAACAAGTGCTATAAAATTATGAAATGTGTTTGGCCAAGGGATGGGTTGGGCTGGTCGATGGGTTGGACTGGGGTGATGGGTTTCTTATATTGAGGGCAGAGGTGGGGGTATTTATGCCCTTGTAGTCAAAATCAAAAGTTGGCACCGATGACCCCACAGTTTAATTTCCTGATAACTGTCAGCACAACAGAAGCATTTATTTGTGATTAACCAGTTTGACAACCATATAACATCTTTATAAATATAACCTGTGAAAAAAAGTAAGGGGCACACAAATTACAGAGTATTGGTGTGGTAGTCTGACAAAAAAAGCAAAGAAAACTAGTTAACTAGTGAATGCAAGCAGCATTTTTGAGTTTTGAAATTACTTTGTTTTCTATCAAAGTGTAAAATGCAAATTGCAAAAACAATAGTGTGCCCAGGATGTAGAATGTCTGCTTTCAACAATGATGCCCCCCCCAGTGATATTCATGGCCCAAAAGAAAACGGGCCCAGCGAACAGACTGCAGATGCGCAAATGACAGCTGGGAATAGGCGGACAGCGCAGATTAGGTCACAGAGGCCCCAGCTTCCCTGGCAAAGCTGGTGGCTTGGTAAAAGTCTGGTCAGGGCTGAGGCAGGCTGGGTCCTGAGATCTTGCCCCACATCTGATGCCGGATATCAGACCCTGCAAGAGCCGGCCCATTGACCAGCGCTGGGCGAAATTTGTCAAAGGACCAGCACACGCATCCCATTACCTGCCCCTCTGAACCTGTTGCCGATCATAGAAATCCCTTTTCCAAAAATCGGGATGGACATAATTGGACCTCTCAAAACATCCAGGCTAGGCAACAAATATGTCCTTGTGATTGTGGACTAGGCGACCCGATATCCCGAAGCATTCCGAATGCAAAATAATACCACACAGAAAATCCTTAAACACCTCCTGCTGTATTTATCCAGGGCTGGCTTTCCCAAGGAAATAGTAACCGACCAGGGTTCAAATTGTATGAGTACACTCATGGCAGAGTCAAAGAGCTAATCTATATTACCACCATGCAAACCTCTGTGAACCATCTCCAAACCGATGGCTTGGTAGAAAGATTCAATAAAACTCTGAAGTTCATTCTACAAAAACTGGTAGATAAGGACGGGAAATACTGGAACCTAATGACCCCGTGAGCACTATTTGCAGTAAGGAAAACCCCTCAAGCTTCCACAGGTTTCTCTCCTTTTGCATTTCTCGATGGTAGAGAACCTAGAGATATCCTGGACATGCTGCAGGAAACCTGACAAAAATGAGAAGAGACACCCATTCCTATCTCGCAAACTGCCACCAGAATGCGAGAAAATATTAAATTAGTTTGACATCTAGTCTGTACTGATATGGAAATGGCCAAGATCCAACAAAAATTCACTTATGACAAGAAGGTGAACTTAAGATCATTCTCCGTAGGACAGAAAGTACTGGTCCTCTTACCCACCAAACAAAACAAGCTTATCTCCAATTGGCACAGACCCGATGAGATATTAGAACAAATGGGAACCTGTACTTATAAAGTAGCCCAAGCGGACAGAAAACAGAAGGTACATTTGTATCAGGTAAATCTCTTGAAAGAGTGGAAAGAGAATCCGCCAGCCACCCAAGCCAAAGTACTAGCCTGCTTGGTTCCTGAAGAGATAGAAAACATTGAGTTGATTCCTCCAGAACTATCAATCCAACAACAAGAAGATCTAAATGATGTAATCACCTAATTTCCTGACGTATTCTCAGAAAAACCAGGAAGAGTAAAAGGCACATACCACTATATTAGAACACCTAAGGGTAAAGTGGTTCATTTAAAACCATTTAGACTACCAGAAGCCTGTAAACAAACAGTGTTTGAGGAAGTCAACAAAATGTTGAAAGCCAATATTATCAAGCCTTCTTCAAGTCCATGGTGCTCTCCCATCGTGTTGTTCAGTAAATCTGACCATTCCTGGAGATTCTGCATATGTTTTTGTCAAGTTAATGGCATTTTGACTTCGATATCTATCTCATGCCACGCATCGATGATCTAATTGACAAACTCAGAGCAGCCACCATTCTATCCACCCTAGACTTAACCAGAGGGTATTGGCAAGTTCCCATATATGGGCCAGATAAAGAAAATACTGTATTTCAATGCCTCTAGGACTGTTTCAATTCAAAGTCCTCCCTTTTGGATTACACGGCGCACCAGCCACTTTCCAACGCCTCATGGATAAAATCCTGCAACCCTATTCCAATTTCTGTGGAGCTTATATTGACAAAATCGTAATTTATAGTAAGACTTGAGAAGATGATCTCTTCCATCTTAATACCATCATGAAATTCCTCAGAGGGGCAGGCCTAACTGCTAATCCAGCTAAATGTAGACAGGCCAAGTCAGCCTTAAAAAATACTTCAGCTTCTTTATAGGGAATGGTAATGTAAAGCCTCAACATGAGAAGGTGAAAGCCGTCTTAGATACACCAACACCCAAGACCAAAAGAGTTCTTAGAGCTTTCCTCAGAATAATAGGATATTACCATAGGTTTATATCCCCAACGTTTTGGACAAAACAACTAGGCTGACAGATAAACTCAAGAATGCCGAAGCCCAGAAACTCAATTGGAATGACAAGGATGATATATGTTATAACACCTTAAAACAGACACTGTGCCAGAACCTACTCCCTAAGGTAGTTGACTTCTCTAAAGAGTTTGTATTACAGATGGATGCCTCGCTTACAGGGTAAAGATCAGTCCTGTCCCTAGTTTGTGATGGATTAGTACACCCATCTTATTTGCTAGTTGCAAGCTTTCCCACGTGAAAAAAAAACTCGGTGTTGGAACTAGAGGCACCGGCCATCAAATGGGCCATTATTCATCTTAGATACTACCTATTAAGAAGAAAGTTCACACTCGTTATAGACCACTCACCCCTAGTTTGGATTAGCCAATGCAATGATTGGAACCCTCGGGCCATGCAATGGTTTCTAGACCTACAACCCTATTGTTTCACTGTGGAACACTGAAAAGGCAAAGACCAGGGAAAAGTGGACTTCCATTGCCAGTTCCCCTGTGAAACAAATGTGGCTACATCGCATAGAGGAGGGGTATGTGAGAAACCTGAAGGTGTCTCGCCCGCTAGTCCCTGGGGATCTTTCATCCAGGTGGCCAGGACACAGCCATCGCTATTGGATCCAGTTCCTGGGGGTGGACCAGTGCAGGAGGATCACCTGGATGGGGGATCCTCGGGGAGTGGAAGTGGGACACTGATGGCTGAGACGCGTACCCCCTTCCCTATAACACCTTTTCCCCATCCTACACCATAGGATGTTCAGAAACTCTACCCCTTCCCCTTTTCCAACACAAATACTTTCCTACACCATTACAGACAACAGACTAACACTCTAGCCGTTTACCTGACATGTCGCAATACAAAGGTCAGGCAGAGACAGGCAATTGACAGTAACTCCGCACACCTGACATCCCTTTCCCTTCCCCACAGGCAGAGCACGAAAGCACACTTTGAGCAAGGCTGAATGCACAAGGAAGCAGCTATTCCGGACTGGCAGTTCAAATGGAGGAGAATGGTGGAGAGACCTGGAGGGATGATGAGGAGGGTCTTGCCCTTGCCCTTTTCAACTCAGACCTGCAAAGCCTCCGAAAGGGAAATCATAAGACCGGGAAGTCCAGCTGGCTGTCATGACCACTGTGAGTGGGCATAAGTTGTGCCACAAGCAGGCTCCCACCAGGACCCTGAGGGCCTTAAAACCAATGCAAAAGGGCTCCTGGAGCAAGTCCTGGCGCCTTTGGCACCAGGCTCATATGTAGGAAGGAAGGGCTGTTCAAACTAGGTCCCATTTATGTACATAGGCCTTTAAATCCAACATGGAAGCACCCACACAGTCTAGGTCTAAGAACCAAGCCATGCAGTCTAGTATTTTGGGTGTGGCAGGCCTGGAACTACTTTCCCTGGTACTACTTTACCTGGGCTATATAAACCACACCCTAACTGCAGAAGACGTTTCGTGTTATTCTGTAACCCGCAGCGTGACGCTCACCGTGTACAGCTCCTGGTCTTCAGCATCTTCCTGTAATCCTGCAAGAACAAGAACAAGATTATTCTGTTTTACCTGAGAAAACACCATCCAGCACTCAGCATCTCAACTGGGCTGCAATCTGTGGAAACCGAGAGAAGAAGAAACATCACTCACCTGTGAGTACTAGCTTAAGGACTTCTGGCGAACCGCTACCACAGCTGCTGTTCTAACATTGCGACCTGCAGTAACGAGAAAGGGAAAAACAATATTAGAATGCGTGCTTCCAAAACATCGAATTCTATCAGTCTTACCTGAATTCCATCACGGTACGCCACACTTCCATCCAGAGCACCACAGCAACATCTCCAAAGGAAAAGAGACATATTCAGGTTCGCTTTCAATATTAAACCGCACAGCGCTGTACTTACCTTAACGGATTCCGGGGGCCTGTTTTTCATCGCGCTCTCATTCACTCGCAGCACCACAGCGGCCTGTGAGGAGAAGTAGAAGAAAACAAAAGTTAGCTTTAAAAGACAATAAAGGCGCTGCGCTTCACACTTTCTCTTACCTAGAAAACGTGCCTTTCCATGAGGCATGCCAGCATCAAGACCTCCGCGCCTGAAAAGAAGGAGATAAAGACATTAACAAATTCCCACCATAAACCGAACAAAGACTTACAATTAACAAACCTACCTGCCGACCAGTAATTCGTGGTCACAGCAGGCCTGGGCCCAAGGAAGACGTACTGCACCAGTGAAGCAACTTGGTCAGCTCGCCAACAAATGTCAAGCGCCCCTGCACAAGAAACACAGGACAGATAGCTCACCCTACAAATAACTAAGGTGAGATAAAAACCCAGTGGGAAGGAAATCAGTCAGAGGGAGGTGGGAGATTCACTCATTAGAGACAGTTATCACAAATCCTCCCCTCTGTAATTGCAGATTCATTATTCAGCACTGGGCAACTACGCATCCAGGATTCCAGATCTCAGAGCCTTCCAGACGCCCCCAGGGAAATCAGGTGAGCATAACAGAACACAAAACCTTTAAACCTTATCCACCTGGGCGTCATGGAGACATCTGAAACTGATCAGTTAGCCCAGCTTTTGGGACAGTTACGTGCCGAGGTGCACGCAGCCCAGCAGGAAACCAATGCCTTAAAATAAGAGTTAATAGTTACAAAAGAACGTACTGATGAACTAAGCAAACAGCTTCTACAAACACAGGCGAGGCAGGCTCCATTGCCCGGATTCGCCCCATCCGTCGCTAAACCATCATCAGTCAATCCAGTACAGATAACGTTGCCGGGAGCAGTACCCCTGGCACCTCCAGAATGGTTAAAAGTAGATCCTAGAAGCTACGCAAAATTCATGAACCAGTGCCGCCCCATTTTCTTTGTAGGCCTGGGGCTTTCCCAAACGACCAGGTGAGGGTGGACTTCGTGTTATCATATTTGAGTGGAAGTGCTGCAGACCGGTCGGTACCTTTAGTGAGCCGGGATGACCCATTACTGCAGAACTTCAGGGGTTTTCAACAGGCGATGGAAAAGTTATTTGCTCGACACTTGCATGGACAAGCTCTTGCTAATGAACTCCTATCCCTCCACCAAGGGAATCAATATTTGCTGACTTATATTGCCAGCTTTAATAGACTGGTTGTAGAAGCAGGGTGGCCAGAATATGAAAGAACCACGTTGTTTCATCGGGGCTTACAAGGAGACCTGAAGAATATCCTTGCGCAAGTGGTAGACCCACCTAAAGACTGTGCAGAGTTTATCAACCTGGTAGTTCAGTTGGACCACAGATTACAGGATCGAAGAACAGACCGAAGTAGACTCAAAAATTGTGCCATGTACGTACGTTCAAAAGATAATGTTCAACGTCCATCAGAAAATACCACAGAACCCATGCAGATTGGAGAAGTACGACCCCCTTTAACCAAGGGTGAAAGAGACAAGAGGAGACAGCTACAGCTATGCCTATACTGTGGTAAATGTCCAGTGAAACCTCCAAGGAAGGTGGTAGGCGCTACAGAGAAAGAAGATGATGGATAGGAATTGGAAAACTACCAGGCCCGACAAGCGTAGCGGTCCGCTTGTCGAGTGAGAAGGATAAGTCACAGACCTCACATTTAGCCCTACCAGTAACCTTGATCAATCACCAACGACCGTCACGGATGCATGCCATAGAGGCATATATAGACAGCAGAGCAGTTGGTAATTACATAGATCGAGATCTGGCAACAGAAATGGGACTTCCCTTATGCACAAAACCAACAACTGAAAAGGTAACTACTGTTGACGGTACAGAAATTGCTTTAGGACCAGTAACCCAATGCACAACAGAATTAACCCTTCTGTGTCAGGATGGACATCAAGAAGCAATCACGTTTGACCTCATCAAAGCTCCTCAGTTCCGGTTGATCTTAGGGATGCCATGGTTAGTAACTCACAATCCCCACATAGACTAGCGTGCAAAGAGACTGGCCTTTTACGACGAATGCGCCCACGCATGCTACCCGAAATCTATACCACAGCCAAACCTGAAATCTGTTCAAGGAATAGCATTGGGGATCGCGGAACCAATGGACACCATACCAAAAGAATATCAGGATTATCAAGATGTTTTTCAGAAAGAACAGGCTAACACATTACCGCCACATAGGCCCTATGACTGTCAGATAGACCTGATACATGGTGCACAGGTTCCTTGTGGTCAAATTTATGCACTTACGGAAACCGAAAATCTGCACTTGAAGTCCTATCTGGATCAATAGCTGGCTAATGGGTTTATCCGCCCGTCAAAGTCACCAGCAGCCTCCCCCTTATTCTTCGTACCCAAGAAGGAAGGAGATTTGAGGACTTGCATCGATTACCGCGCACTTAATCAAATCACAATAAAAAAACGCTACCCTTTGCCCCTTATACCGGAACTGTTGGACCAAGTCAATGATATCCGAATCTACACCAAACTAGACCTCAGAGGAGCATACCATCTTGCACATGTTAAGAAAGGGGATGAATGGAAAACCGCGTTTCGCACCAAGTATGGCCTGTACAAATATCAGGTAATGCCTTTCGGGCTGTGCAATGCTCTCGCAGCGTTCCAATACTTCATGAATGATGCATTACGGGAATTAATCGATGTCTGCGCCCTGGTCTATATTGACGACATCCTGGTTTATTCCCCCTCTGAAAGAGATCATGTGGAACATGTTTGCTCAGTAATTGCAAAACTTTGCCAGCACAAACTGTACGCTAAACTCGAGAAATGCTCCTTCCATATCACCGAAGTTGAGTTCCTCGGTTTTGTTCTCTCGTCAACAGGAGTCAAGATGGATTTACACAAAGTAGATGCCATCCTTAATTGGCCGTCACCTTCTTCACTTAAAGGAACCCAAAGCATGCCCGGCTTTGCACATTTTTACCGCCAATTTATTCCAGATTTCTCACGGATAGTCCACCCAATCACATTGTTACTGAGAAAAAACAACAAAAAATTCCAATGGGCTGAAGAGGCGGAACAGGCCTTTCAAGAACTCAAGAAAAGATTCACCTCTGCTCCAATTTCACAACTTCCTCACCCTGATGTCCCCTACGTAGTGGAAACTGATGCTTCCAGCTTAGATATAGGAGCAGTTCTCTCTCAAAGAGATCCAGAGACAGGCCAATTCCACCCTGTGGCCTTTTGGTCACGTAAATTCTCACCACCAGAACTTAACTATGCAATTACAGACAAAAGAATTGTTGGCAATAAAATCAGCCTTCAAAGCCTGGCAGCTGTATCTATTAGGAGCCAGACATACCATTACAGTAATCACAGATCATCGAAACATTTAGTACCTAAAGTCAGCAAAAGCCCAATCGCCACAACAGTTGCAGTGGGCTCTATTCGTCGCAGAATACGATTACATAATAACATACCGACCGGGAGTTCGGAATGGGAAGGCCGATGCCTTGTCTCGTATGGGTGTTGAAGAGAAAACGAACAGTACCCTGGACCCTGTTGCCATCATCCCAAGTGATAAACTACTGGGACTCACCACCACATTCACTCTGAGTGAACTTCAAGATAAGATTCGAACCTTAATGAATCCCGAGATCTTGCTGAAATGGAATTCCCAAAATGAATATCACACGGTTCTGAATGGATTACCCTACTTCAGGGAACGACTATATCTACCAAGTAAAGATCTGCAAGAATTGGTCATGTCTGCTCATCACGATTCCCTGATCAAAGGCCATCCCGGAAATTGCTAAGACTCTAGCCAAGGTTAAACGGAATTATTGGTGGCCAACCTGGCGTAAGGACATTGCTCGATTTGTTCTATCCTGTGGGATATGTGCACAGAATAAATCACAAAAACAGAAATCAGATGGCCTCCTACAACCACTGGATATTCCACCGGCTCCCTGGCATACTCTTTCTCTTGATTTTATTACAGTCTTACCTCCCTGTCAAGGTTTTAATACCATTCTGGTGGTTGCAGACTTGTTCTCTAAAATGGCGCATTTCATTCCATTCAAAGGACTTCCTAACGCTACCGGTCTGCCAAAAGCATTTCTTGAACAGATTATAAAACTGCATGGTTGCCCCTCAGTCATAATCTCAGATTGTGGAAGCCAATTTGTATCCAACTTCTGGAGGAAATGTTGTACCATGGCACAAATCGATGTTCGATTATCCACTAGCCATCACCCCCAAACGGATGGACAAACAGAAATAACAAACCAGACATTGGAACAGTATCTATGTTTCATGCTGCATTAAGTGGAAGAGAATTGGAAAGACTTGTTATGGATAGCGGAATACGCATACAATAACTCCATACACACCAGCACAGGACAAAGCCTGTTCTACACAATATACGGAAGACATCCACGTACCTCTGAACTAGACTCCCCCACGACCTTGGAAATGCCAGCGGTAAAGACTTTACACACAAGCATAAACCAAGCCTTCAAAAGGGCAAATGAACATTTACTGCAAGCCAAAGACAGACAAAAACAATTTCTCAGACCGGCATCGAAAGAAAGCTCCATATTACCAGGTTGGAGACAAAGTCTTGTTGGCATCAAAACATGTGCCCATAAAAGGTACCCAGACCTTTTGTCCAAGATATCTAGGACCCTATACCATCGAATCGGTGATAAATCCGGTGGCCGTCAAGTTAGACTTGCCACCAAGCATGCAAATTCATCCAGTGTTCCATGTGTCACTTGTGAAACCTGTACAACCAGGAACCCGAGTCTTAACACCAAAAAAACATGTGCTAGTTGATGGAGAGCCTGAATTTGAAGTTAAAAACATCCTGGATTCGAAACGTACCAGATCAAAGCTATACTATTTAGTGGACTGGAAAAGGTACGGGCCTCAAGACAGAACTTGGGAACCAAGTGAACATATTCACGCACCACGTCTGATTAAGAGGTTTCACCTGGATAATCCCACCAAACCCAGACCAGACAGGAAGGATACCATGAGAGGGGCCTTGGGGGGAGTGCTGTCATGACCACTGTGAGGGGGCACAAGTTGTGCCACAAGCAGGCTCCCACCAGGTCCCTGAGGGCCTTAAAGCCACTGCAAAAGGGCTCCTGGAGCCAGTCCTGGCTCCTTTGGCACTAGGCTCATATGTAGGCAGGAAGGGCTGTTCAAACTAGGTCACATTTATGTACATGGGCCTTTAAATTCAACATGGAAGCAACAACACAGTCTAGTTCTAAGAACCAAGCCATGCGGTCTAGTGTTTTGGGTGTGGCAGGCCTGGAACTAATTTCCCTGGTACTACTTTACCTGGGCTATATAAACCACACCCTGACTGCAGAACACGCTTCGTATTATTCTTCAACCCGCAGCGTTACACTCATTGTGTCCAGGTCCTGGTCTTCAGCATCTTCAGGTAATCCTGCAAGAACAGGAACAAGATTGTTCTGTCTTACCTGAGAAAAACCACCCAGTACTCAGCATCTCAACTGTGCTGCAATCTGTGGAAATCGAGAGAAGAAGAAACATCACTCACCTGTGAGTACTAGCTTAAGGACTTCCGGCGAACCGCTACCACAGCTGCTATTCGAACATTGTGACCTGAAATAACGAGAAAGGGAAAAACAATATTAGAACATGTGCTTCCAAAACATCAAATTCCATCAGTCTTACCTGAATTCATCGCGCTACGCCACGCTTCCATCTGGAGCACCTTAGCAACATCTGCAAAGAGACATATTCAGGTTCGCTTTCAATATTAAATAACCGCACAGCGCTGTACTTAGCTTAACGGATTCGGGGAGCCTGTTTTTCATCACGCTCTCATTCACTCGTAGCACCACAGCGGCCTGTGAGGAGAAGAAGAAGAAAACACAGGTTAGCTTTAAAAGACAATAAAGGCGCTGCGCTTCGCGCTTTCTCTTACCTAGAAAAAACGTGCCTCTCCATCCGGCATGCCAGCATCAAGACCTTCGCACCTGAAAAGAAGGAGATAAAGACATTAACGAATTCCCACCATAAAAAGAACAAAGACTTACAATTAACAAACCTACCTGCCTACCAGCAGATTTGGGGTCACAGCAGGCCTGGGCCCAAGGAAGGCGTACTGCACCAGTGAAGCAACTCGGGCAGCTCGCCAACAAACGTCAAGCACCCCTGCACAAGAAATGCAGGATGGATAGCTCACCCTACAAATAACTAAGGTGAGAAAAGAACCCAGTGGGAAGGGAATCAGTCAGAGGGAGGTGGGAGATTCACCCATTATGGACAGTTATCACAAATCCTCCCCTCTGTAATTGCAGATTCATTATTTAGCACTGGGCAACTACACATCCAGGGTTCCAGATCTCAGAGCCTTCCAGACGCCCCTGGGGATGTCAGGTGAGTGTAACACTGGCCTGTGGTGTGACAGGTGTCAACGGCACATAGAGCCCTCCTGTGCTGATAGCTAAAGCGCAGAGAAGTGCTTGTCACTGTGGTGTTGTCCTTGACTCCCGAGACAAAAAACTCCAACAGTTCAGCACAGCCAGTGAGTCGGAGAAGACATATAGTAAAACTGAACTGTGCTAGGCCCAAGGTTGCAGACAGCAACCTTGTTGAACAAAGAACTTGTGTAATTGAACTTTAAAGAAACCCTAGTAAAAGGTTCAGAAGCCTGAGTGGTCAGGTGTTGCAGGAGGCTCTCCTTCAAAGGACTCTAACTGAAGCCCTTTTGGGTTGTGTTGTTTTGTTGAAACTACAAAGACCAACATGCCTTAGGAGAGGCTAGTGTAAAGTGTGAAAGCAGTCCTACAAGGGTCGAGCAAAACCCCTCATACACTTGAACGTCTTTGACACATGGGAGAAAACAGATTGAACTGTGAAACTGGCAAATGTGAACCCGACAGAGGGATGCCTGCGAATTGAGGATAAATAGTGATATAGCCGTGAACATTGTGATGAGAAGTGTGAACCCAGCTGAGGGATGTCCACAATGGATAGTTGGTGCAAAGGACGTTGAGATTGTTAAGTGATACGTTTTTGAGTGCAAGCCCATAGTGAACCCGTTTGAGGGTGGCTAACGTTGCAAGAAGGATGAGAGCCCGACTGAGGGGGATACAAGAGGCAAAGAGTTGTCACCCAATATGAAAATATTGCCAAAGGAACTTTTGTTTGTGTATTGTTTTGGTATAGCCGGCCTGCTAAGAAAAGAGACATTTGCAGGAAAGAGACTTGGCCCCGGAAGGTCCTGGCATCGTTGAAAGGAACTGTTACCTCATGCTGGCGAGGCCCAGGAGTGTGCTGTGCTGAAAGGTCCTGCCTTGTCCCGTGCTAAAAACATGGGGAAGGGGGAACATACCACCATGACCTATCATTTGGTGAACACTTCTTTCTTTTCTGGAGAACATTATCCCACACTATTTTGTAACTTAGTTGCAAGGATTTTCAATAGGTTTTTTAGTATAGGCCATTTTTATTTGACAAGATGTCACTACGACTGCTTTATTATTATTTGATGTCTTAGTTTACTCCATCTTATATTTTGGTTTAGATTGGGTGTTTTTCTCACCCATTATACAGTTTAATAAACACCCTTGAACTGTGATCACTTATGTCTGTCTTCACTGTTGCCACCATGAGTTTCTTACACACCACATGGTAACTCAGGCAAAAATGCTGTTGATCCAGCTGTTAGATGCTACTGGGCTTGTTCAATCACTCCGGACAAAGTTCCATTTGCCACATCGTTTGCAGGCACGAACCTTCAACAGCTGCTTTCTATTTTCTTGCACACACCACCCTCCATTACTGTTAATGCATCCAAAATATATCTATTTTGATGCACAGCCAGTTTTACCTCCCTCAGCTCCTCCCTTATTGCATTCAGCCCTTTCTCAGTTGAATTTGCCAACTGTTAAACTTCATAGCGGATGATTTTTACCCACTTCGCGTTCCCCACTGCCAGAACACGTGGAAGTAATAATGAGATGAAAAACATGACTACCTTGCTGAACAAACAAAAATCTGGTGGCCAGTCTGTTAGATGATATCTGCGACCAGTAACTACTGTCCCTGCAAATTCTTTTCAATTTCAGAGATCAGGCCGATTCTAAATGTACCCCCCTGGCCAATGCTTTATTGCTATACCTTGCAGCCAACTGTATTACTGTTCCCCTTCCATGCTTGCTGTGATCCCGCATGCTCATTGCGCTTTAATATGGACCCAGTAAGCAGGGCATGTCTCAATGACTTTCCTGCAGACTCAAATCTCAATGTCGTTCACCTCACTGTATCTGCCTTGCAACTGTGTAATTTGTAATCATCTTGCAACTGTGTAACACTTAACCGTCTTTCAACGTTTAATCATTTTGTAACTGTAACTGGCCCCTAGATGCCTCCGGGCTTTGTGATCTGCTATAAATGCAAAAATGAATAAAATAAATAAATAAAATAATTTAAAGCATAAACCAGACAGCAGAGCCAGTTCTTGCCAAGTGTATCTGACAACTTGTGAATGTGCTCGTTAAGCAGGCATTTGAGCAACTCAACAGGCCCGTTGGCTTTGGGATGGTACACAGAGCACATTTTGTGCTTAATGCCCAATAATGAGGTTACCGCTTAAAAAGATCATTGGCAAAGTGATGTCCTTTGTCAGACCTCCACAGATTGCATACTCCCCACCAGGGGAATCCCTCTCATACTAGAAATTTGGCTGCAGATTTTGCATCATTATGAGCACATGGGCCAACCTCAAGCCAACATGAAAAAGGACGTACATTCACTGTCATGTACCTACAAGAGCTACATCTATTCTTCATATCAACATAGTCAATATGCAAATGCCAGAAGGGCGCCTGTTAAGACGGATTTCTGAACTCTGACCTGGTGGCGCAGAAGTTCAGAAGGCCAACCTAATTACTTGGAACAGGGTAACCTCTGGACGAGCCAGACCAATCAAGGTAGCGATCGAGGCGGTCAAGACTAGGTCTCAAGAGGGGTGAGGGTGACTGAAAGCCCGCAATGAGCACCCAAAGCAAGAACACTTACAAACTACTCCAAACAGTTGTTATGTTAAAAATATATACACATTTATTTCAAAGCCTTTAAAACAATGACCGCAGCGAGAAAATCACAATATAACGATAGTAAACCAACACATACCATATCAACACAATATATATAAAATACAGTCTCAAGCGTTATATGCACAAAATGTGTAGTCCACCTAAAAGGGAGGGAAAACAGGCAGTGCGCAATAATGCTTAGACCCAGTTTGCCTTCAGAGGCACCTAACTAGATGGAAGTCCGAGCCCTGCGAAGAGTGGAGCCTTGTGCTCAAAAGTACCTGCACGCGCTGTGCCAACGGGCAAAAGGAGAAGCTCTTCGAGGGAAATCAGGCAGTTCAGTTTAGTGCACAAAAGAAGAAAAACAAGTTCCGCGACTCAAGCGCAGCCTCCACAGTGGGCAGAAGCAGAGCGCGAGTACGGAAAAGGGTGCTGTTTGACACAGTGGGGAAAAGCAACGGGCTCCTGCAGGAGGGCGACCAGATCCTAGCTATGCTACTCACCGGTCCCCGATGCAAGCAGACCCAGGCTTCTCCGCGTCAGTTTCAGCAGCTGGTAGGTTCAGAAGAGTAGGGAACGCCTCGTCGTCGTGTTGAGTAAAAAGACGTCCCAATCGAAGAAACCCGCACAGTTTGTTACCACAGCAGGGCAACGGAGCGGCCGTGTGTATCTGAGCCAAATGTACAATACTCACTTCAGACCTGGGAACGCCAAGTGTACGAAGCGTGTGAGAGTGACAAGGACTGGAAATACTACACAACCTGGCGGCGGTTACAGAGCAAGACTCTCGTGTAAGCTGGTCAGTCAGCTGGATGGCCCAGAGACGCTTCCGAAGGCTTACTGGCAGGAGATGGTGAAGATGCTGAGAATAGCTGTTCCCGCTATTCCAAGGGTCGAAGTACCAGTACAGGCCTTCTGGTTCGATCAAAGGTGAAAAGGGTTTCACAAGGCGACAGCAGTGCAGAGGAGAAATCCTTCAGCGGGTCACCAGCGATTCCTCGGTCCAGCCTCTTGGTTGCAGGATACTTGGCTCCTGTATTCCTTCGTTCGTGAGAACTCAGGAGATCGACATGGTAGTGGTGTTTCCAGCCCCCTCTTATCCACGGTTCCCTTCGCGCCAAAACGGAGGAGACCCAATGGGAGATCCGCTCATCAACACTCACACCATTTGTGGACCAATCACGGACCACGGTGGTCCCAGGCATTCACACCACCCTAGACTCTCTGGCACCCAGGATGTGTATTGGGACCAGACATCCCAGCCCACATCCTGGAGGCACACACAAGACATGTAGAAGCCCGCGAAAGCATCCGTGTTTCGCGGGAAAGTACATGCCCAAATAAGGAAGGCCCCGGGTTGGCTCGACCTGGGGAAGGTGAAGGGAGCAAGACTGTCAGCGGACAGGACAAAGGAGCCTCGTGGTCTGGCCATTTTGGGAGCCAGGCCACCATTTTGGGTTAAGCGCGAGAAACGCGCTTAGAACGCCAAAAGGAGCTCAAAACACACAAAACGATCGCTGCCACCATTCCCGTCCCTGAATCACTTGCACCGATCAGATACAATCCTAAACGAGTATCTAGGGCCTGTAGAAGGCTAGAGACCCAAGAGAGCTGTAACTTAGCTTACAGTGCCCTCTTGTGTCATGTTGCACGAAAGCCGCAACATGATAAAAGAAACTACGGGAAACAGCGTTCCCCGGTACTGACTGTCTTAAGGGCATGTCAGTTTCCCCGTAAGAAAGGAGCGAAAGCCCAGAGGAGTGCGGCAGAAGGCTGCACTTCTCTGGCAAAGTCAAGAACAAGGTGAAAAACAACAGCAAAAAGTTTAGGGGTTGCCACATGGAAGGAAAATTACCTACAATTACGAAATCTTTCCTAACAGCGCCTCTGGACATGGTATTATTGCTTTAATTGTTTTAAGTGTGTGCCCTGCTGTAAACATCTGGCAAGTCACACATTTGTTTACAAATTTGTTTACCAGTTTGTGCAAATTAGGCACACACCATTGTTTGGCACATGTACTGAGTAATGCAACTGATCCAGGCCTATTTTGAGTAGCCCATGAGGCATCACCGGTTTCCCTGTACTGTTTTGTCACCACACTACATCTGTGGGTGACAGTGAGTGGCCCCTTTATCCCAGTCCTGCTCCTGTTGGGGTGCACCTCTGTAACTCTATCACTTGGACATTGGGCAATGTGTTGCATGGTTCCTCGAGTGTGGGGTGCTGCCTTTTCAACAATGCCAGTGCCAAAGACGTTTGATTTCTTGACAGGGTAAATGGCTGTGTTACTTTGTTATTCTGACATTTCTATTATGCCCTGCCTCCATAGTGCAAGGATTTTGTCATACATTCCCTTGTCAGCTTCACATGATAATGGGTATTCTTTAATGCAGGGCAACAGTTCGCCTTTCTTCAATTTTATGCAGACTCCCTCCGCTCAATTCATTAACAATACATCATGGGGCCCACTGGTCAATAGCACCTCTGGTACCTTTTTCACAACATCTAGCAAGTGAGTTGATAACGTACTTGCTATCTGTATCCTCTGGTGGATCTGTCTTTCTTCTATATTCACCTGACATGGGATGCATATCTGGAATACATTCTGCCCCTCTTCTTCATCATCTGAAAACAGTTGTATGTCGGTCAAGTCTGTTAGTGTTAATGTCAGGTCAATGGATAAAACTGTGAGCCACTTGGAATCCTCTTCATCTGTCCCATACAATATTACCAAATCCTTCCTTTTGAGTGCTGCTTCTAAGTTTATTGTGAGTGGCATGCCTAGTATCACTTCATTGTGTACTGCAGGTCTAAACAAAACTCCTGTGGCCACTCGGAACACCTTGTCTTTCATTCTGGCTACCCACACTAACAATACTTGCACCCCATAGAGGAATAAATCACAGTGGCGTGGTAACCCACGTAAAGTGCTGTGTGCGCAAAATACTTGGATAATTGCTGCAACCTGTACCAGACGTTGAGCATACAATGTCTTTCTCTGAAAATGTTTAACTTGCTCAGTATATCTCTTACTAATATGTTCATGGGCGTGTCTTTTGAATTTATCAGGGGCACTACTATTTGCTCTATGACAATTGTGAGTGGCAAGTCTTCTGTGATAGGAACCGTTACAACAACCCTAAAAAATCCCTGTGTGTCCATTACATTGTCCGACAAGGGAAGCGCTCCCTCCTTAATGCAGGTCTTGGTGGCTCCCGTGGTGACCAAAAATCAGAAGTCTTTCTGTCCAATCTTTACTACTACCTCTGGTTCCTCGTCAGGGTCTTCAGTTATTGAAAGGATTGGGCACACATGTGTATTCTGTAGGCTGGCGTATAGGGCATGTGGGCCTTGTTGTGGAAATGGGAACAGGTTACCCCCAAGTACTGTCACTCCGATAAAGTGTGGTACTGTGTTTTGAGCCGACAATGTGCTGTCCCCTTGTGTGTATATTTGTGCTTGGGCCTGTGAGGCTTTTGCTGGCATTGTCGATCGGTTGCTGCAGGGTTTCCTGCAATGCCTGGGTCAATCCTTGTCCTGCATGTTGTACTGTCTGTTTAAGGGGCACCCACACCTCTCCGGTGGCATCTGTGCTTGCAGTGGCTGCATCTGATGTTGTATTATTATTATTATTATTATTATTATTATTATTATTATTATTATTATTATTTGTTATTATTATATTTATTGAGCATGGACCTAACTTTGAGAAGCAATGGAGCACTTTACAGAGGTATCGGTCAATATAAATTCATTGCTTGAGTTACATTTGTTGCTGCATGAGCTGCACATTTACCTGGGACCACCCTTGGCCATACTGCTGCTGTTGCCCATGTGGCCACATCCATGCAAATTGTCCCCTTTGTCCACATGTAAAACATTGTCCTCCAAATGTGGGTCCTGCACCTCCATATCCATACCCCCTCCCTCTCTGTGGGTATCCTCTGCCCTGTTGGTAATATCCCACCTGCAATTAATACCCTGCATGTTGATAATACCCTTACTGTTGGTGTACTTCCTGTTGGGGATACACTCGTGTGATTTTGTTAGCCCCCCTGCCAAGTCTGCACCTGTTGCGAAATACACTTTAGAGATTCCATCATAGTTGTCAAATAATGGTGTATTTCCTGTCCAAGCACAGTGGCAATACTTTCAGCATCAGTACCAGCCTGTGTGAGAGGAGCAATGGAAGTATGCATTCAGGGCCCTGTCACTAGCTCATGTGGAGTCAGGGGAAATAGGGCTAAATGAAGGCAGTTTAGCCAACTCTTTTTAAGAGTCTCCTTTATTTTGGAAAACATTCTTTTAAGAAGCTGTTTAAGTGCTCACAAACGCTGTTTGCTAGTGGATGATAGGCAGATGAGAATGTATGCTTTATTTCCAAAAAGATAGTTATGTGTTCAAACACATCATTATAAAGTGTGTTCCATTGTCGGAATGTAGCAGTTCACACTCTCCTCACCTTGGAAAAACCTCTCATACAAGAAATGTTGCCACTGTAGTGGTATCTGGCTGGGGTCATGAACCAACTTTGATCCAGTGTGAAAAAGGGCATATCACTACTATCATATACTTGGAGGATATCCACGTAGTTGATATGCAAGTGCTGAAAAAGTCGAGTAGGATGAAGTATTGCTCCTCTCACCATTCTCAGTGTATGACCAGTAGTGAACCTCTCACATACTAGCATAGGGGCAATGTACTGGTCTTGGAAGCAAGACCATGCAGAGCAACAGTGGTTCAATTCCCGGATCTGCGCTCAGAAACCAAACTTGTATCAGTATTAAACATGTTATAAAAAACCAATAAATTAATAAATAGACAATTAATAACAAAATTGACAATATGATCATTTAAAGTAGCGACAAACCATTTCTCGGAAATAAGTACTGCAAGACATTCCATTGTTATGTGTGCTGGATAGTGAAGTTGTTCTAATGCTACTGTAAGCAGCCCTAGGGGCATAACAGGGTTCCTGGTACAGTCCTGCCACCACATTCCTTCTGTGGCGAACAATGATTACCCCCTTCTCTTCCACAATTCCTGCTCTTCTGGTGGTGCACCTCCCTGCAGATCTAAAACCTGTGCTATGGGTAGTGCATTAAATCCCTCCTTCATCACCATGTTCAGTACACGTGTGTATTTGATTAGGTCAGATACTTCTGGGAAATATGCTGACCTTGTTTTCTTCTAGTTCAGCAGCCTCATTGCTGCGGGAAACCACGTCTGCACCTCTGGTGTGCGCTACGCACTTCACTACGGCGTTAGTCTATGGAAGTTCAAATGTGTCTATGAGTCTTTCTAGTAATTGTGCATGCTGGAAGCCCATCCTTTTCCAACGTGACAGTCCTGCGTGTAATGTTGATGTCATGTCGGTGGAGTTGGAATACACTTTTACTGCCTTTTGCTCATGCGTTTCAAGCACCAAATCAAAGCTACCAAATCAGCTGCTTTCGCTGAAAAATGTGATGGCAGTCCTGCGCTTGTTACTATTTAAAAGCTGTCATTCTCTCCTGCCTTCAATACTGGTGTTCCACTGTGCCTCTCTGCAGAGCTCTGATCTATCGTTGATGGCCCCTCAACGAAGAGAATTATCTCCCCTCCGAGGGAATTTTCCTTGAAGTGAGGTACATTATCACAATAATCAATTTGGGTGGTACAATCATGTACATGATATGCCTCCTTTACTTCTTCTGCTATGAATCTGGTTGGGTTCAATACTCGACACCTGGCAATTCTGAATGATGTATTTGATATAATCACTTTATAGCATGAGGCTCTCTATGTTAGCAATGTACTTTTGGACTTTTCAAGGAGAGCGAAAAGAGCATGTTCAACTTATAACGTTATTAAACAACCCATAGTTATGCTGGCTGCTTTCTCAAAGGCAGAAGCTGCTGCAGCCAATGCCTGCTCACAAGGGTAATAGCCTCTCAATAATGGATCTAAGATCCCACTGTAGAATGCTAATGGTTTTCTGTGCGGGGAGAGCCGCCATTACTACTCCAGTAGAATGGGAAAATACAAAAAAGTCTTCATTGTAATCAGAAATCCCTAACACTGGAGCTATGCTAATTCCTAGCTTTAACTCATCAAAGGCATCTATTACATCACCTGTCCAGGCTATGTCACCTTTGTCTTTCTGTGCATCTTACAGTCCTCTTAAAAGTGGCCTGACATATCTACTGTAATCACAGACCCATGTCCTACAATAATTGCAAAGGCATAGAAAATGCTGTAATATTTCATCTGTCTCTAGCCTACATGTTTTGGTGATTGTTTCTGCTCTTTCAGGTGTCCATTTTATACCTTTTTTCTGCCAGTACTGTCAATAGTTTCACTCAGTCTTTCCTGCACTCCTCCTCCATGGTGATGCAGACTAAGATGTCATCCACATATTGGATGACCACACTGTCTATTTGTACATTTCCTAAATTCATTTGCAATACCCTTTTGAAGACCTGAGGTAAACGAGAATATTGCAATCGGATTCCCCTATAAGTGAATGCTGTTAGATATTGCAAATATTCATCCAAGGGAAATGAAAAGAAGGCATGTTTTTAAATCGATCTCTGTAAATTTGGTTGTACATAATATTGTGGCTGGATTTGGCACCATTGGTAACTCTGCCTCAACAATATTAATCAGAGGGAGTAAATCCTGTATAAATCTCCATGACCCTCATCGCCTTTTAAATCGGGTACAACACTGTCAGGGTAATTCATAGAAATTCGCACAAAAATGGCGCACGCGGCTGGCACACAGTGTCCCCGTGCGATACACTGCGCCAGCCGCTTGCGAAAAAATCCTTTCCATCGCACAGCGTATTCATGGATTTTAGCCTCCGAAACCAGCCGTGGTGCTGAGTGGCGCAGCGACCCTGCAGCAGCGCCAGTTACGCCCCCAAGAACGCCCTCGCGCAAGGAAAAGCCTTCAAAATCCCCAAATCATCGCAAAGGGCTGCGCTAACCCTGGACTAGTTCACAGGGCTGCCAAACAGCAAATGCCAAGCGGGGAACGTGTATTTCAGTGGTTTGCGGGAAGTTCCACACGCAATTGTCCTGTGTACGTGTGCATCAGGGGTGCGTGGGAAGTAACACATGCAAAAGCAGCAGGGTACGTGTATCTCAGGGGTGCGCGGGAAGTATCACACGCGATTCCATCAGGGTACGTGTATTCCAGGGGTGCGCGGGAAGTAGCACACGCAAAAACAGCAGGGGACGTGTATTTCAGGGGTGTGCGGGAAGTATCACATGCAAAAGCAGCAGGGTACGTGTCTCTTAGGGGTGTGCGGGAAGTATCACACGCGATTCCATCATGGTACGTGTATTCCAGGGGTGCACGGGAAGTATCACATGCAAAAACAGCAGGGTACGTGTATTCCAGGGGTGCAGGGGAAGTATCACACGCAAAAGCAGCAGGGTATGTGTATTTCAGGGGTGCGCGGGAAGTATCACACGCAAAAGCAGCAGGATACGTGTATTTCAGGGGTGCGTGGGAAGTAACACACGCGATTCCATCAGGGTACGTGTATTCCAGGGGTGCATGGGAAGTATCACATGCAAAAACAGCAGGGTACGTGTATTCCAGGGGTGCACGGGAAGTATCACACGCAAAAGCAGCAGGGTACGTGTATTTCAGGGGTGCGCGGGAAGTATCACACGCGATTCCATCAGGGTATGTGTATTCCAGGGGTGCGCGGGAAGTACCACACGCAAAAGCAGCAGGGTACGTGTATTTCACGGGTGCGCGGGAAGTATCACACGCAAAAGCAGCAGGGTACGTGTATTTCAGGGGTGCGCGGGAAGTATCACACACGATTCCATCAGGGTACGTGTATTCCAGGGGTGCGCGGGAAGTATCACACGCAAAAGCAGCAGGGTACGTTTATTCCAGGGGTGCGCGGGAAGTATCACACGCAAAACCAGCAGGGTACGTGTATTTCAGGGGTGCGCAGGAAGTATCACACGCTATTCCATCAGGGTACATGTATTCCAGGGGTGCGCGGGGAGCACCACACATGAATTGCACGTGTGGGTCCTCCCATGTGTTCCCTCTACACCCTCCACGGCCCCTGCAGGTGGCCCACACCACAGGGGCCTACCCTGAACATGTCCCGCAGGCACCCCATCCAGCATGGCCATGCCCCCCAGCCAACCCACATGTCACCTTGCACTACTGCCCACCAACGCATGTCCCCCTAGACCCCCAGCCACCAGGGGCACCCTCCACCAGGTCCCCACTCATGTCTCCCACCACCCCCAGCATCCAGGGGCACCCTCCACCAGGACCCCACTCATGTCCCCTATCACCCCCACGCCCCAGCAGTGCAGGGGCACCCTCCACCAGGCCCCCACTCATGTCTCCCACCACCCCACCCCCCAGCCACCAGGGGCACCCTCCACCAGGCCCCCACTCATGTCTACCATCACCCCCACCCCCCAGCAGTGCAGGAGCAGCCTCCACCAGGCCCCCACTCATGTCCCCTATCACCCCACCCCCCAGCAGTGCAGGGGCAGCCTACACCAGGCCCCCACTCATGTCTACCACCACCCCCACCCCCCAGCCACCAGGGGCACCCTCCACCAGGCCCCCACTCATGTCTACCATCACCCCCACCACCCAGCCACCAGGGGTACCCTCCACCAGGCCCCCACTCATGTCTCCCACCAGCCCCACCCCCCAGCATCCAGGGGCACCCTCCACCAGGCCCCCACTCATGTCCCCTATCACCCCCACCCCCCAGCAGTGCAGGGGCAGCCTCCACCAGCCCCCCACTCATGTCTCCCATCACCCCTACCCTCCAGCAGTGCAGGGGCAGCCTCCACCAGGCCCCCACTCATGTCTACCACCACCACCCCCCAGCCACCAGGGGCACCCTCCACCAGGCCCCCACTCATGTCTATCATCACCCCCGCCCCCCAGCAGTGCAGCGGCAGCCTCCACCAGGCCCCCACTCATGTCTACCACCACCCCCACCCCCAGCCACCAAGGGCACCCTCCATCAGGCCCCCACTCATGTCTCCCATCACCCCACCCCAGCAGTGCAGGGGCAGCCTCCACCAGGCCCCCACTCATGTCTCCCACCACCCCCACCCCCAGCAGTGCAGGGACAGCCTCCACCAGACCCCCACTCATGTCCAACTCATGCCTCCCACCACCCCCACCCCCCAGCCACCAGGGGCACCCTCCACCAGGCCCCCACTCATGTCTACCATCACTCCCACCCCCCAGCCACCAGGGGCACCCTCCACCAGGCCCCCACTCATGTCTACCACCACCCCCACCCCCAGCCACCAGGGGCACCCTCCATCAGGCCCCCACTGATGTCTCCCATCACCCCCACCCCCCAGCAGTGCAGGGGCACCCTCCACCAGGCCCCCACTCATGTCTCCCACCACCCACCCCCCCATCAGTGCAGGGGCAGCCTCCACCAGGCCCCCACTCATGTCTACCATCACCCCCACCCCCCAGCAGTGCAGGGGCAGCCTCCACCAGGCCCCCACCCATGTCTCCCATCACCCCCACCCCCCAGCAGTGCAGGGGCAGCCTCCACCAGGCCCCCAATCATGTCTCCCATCACCCCCACCCCCCAGCAGTGCAGGGGCAGCCTCCACCAGGCCCCCACTCATGTCTCCCATCACCCCCAACCCCCAGCAGTGCAGGGGCACCCTCCTCCAGGCCCCCACTCATGTCCTCCACCACCCCCACCCCCCAGCCACCAGGGGCACCCTCCACCAGGCCCCCACTCATGTCTCCCACCACCCCACCCCCCAGCAGTGCAGGGGCACCCTCCACCAGGCCCCCACTCATGTCTACCATCACCCCCACCCCCCCAGCCACCAGGGGCACCCTCCACCATGCCCCCACTCATGTCTCCCACCACCCCCACCCCCCAGGATCCAGGGGCACCCTCCACCAGGCCCCCACTCATGTCTCCCTGCACCCCCACCCCCCAGCATCCAGAAGCAGCCTCCACCAGGCCCCCACTCATGTCCCCCAGCCAACTTGTCACCACAATCTAGATCCCTGGCTCTTATGGTCAGCCTCCAAATACCAAACACCCACCTGAGTATTGCATTCACCCACTTAGAAATGGCAAAAACATGATAGAACCCCAATTGCAAGTTTGCACATGAACACATGTCCCTCACATACACCCAATGGGTGTCAGTGAATGTCAAAACCCATATCATGATATGCATGAAACCAATGAGATGATACTACACATTGAATTCTGATAAAAAAAAATGTATTAAACGCAACATAAATAGAATCAAAAATAAACAAACACGGAAGACACTTCCCGTCCTGGGTCCTCCTGCCCTCCGGCCAATGCCTGCCCCTCCGATGTCAAAGGCCCCGAGCCATCATGGCTCCCACCACGTTGCTGCTGCTGCTGCGCCTCTGCCTGTGCACTGCCTCCTGCTGCCTGCACATCCTCCGCTGGCTGGGGTGCAGTCGTTGATGTGGCCACCCCTGCTGGACGTCCGACTCCCGACTGTGGCAGGGATGCCTCCTCCACCAGCCTGGCCGCGCCGTCATAGGCAGCTCCACAGGGCACCCAGGTGACTGATGGGTGGGAAGATGGCACGGAGAACGACTGGCGCATAGGGGGTTCAGTTGAGGAGGGGGTCTGAGCAAGCCCCATCAAACGGAGGAATCCAGCCTGGGTGACCTGTCCCAGTAGGCCGACGCGGTCAACGAGCCATTCGAGATGACGTGCAGTCTCCTCATGAAAAGACTGCAGGTCACCTCGCATGGCCCGTTGACGCAACGCCACACCAGTCAGGACAGGCTCAACCCAGACCCGGATAGCCACGTCCGCAGGCAGAGGAAGGCCAGTTGTCGTGAGCTCATCCCCTGCCTGAAAACCGTTCTGGACGTAGGCATCCCTGCTGGTGCAAGATGATGCAGTGACAGGATCAGGGACAGGATTGCACACAGGCACCTCCGCGGTGACCTGTGCTGCCTCCTGTCCCCGGTCCTGCACTGCACCACTAGCACCAGTGGAATCCCCACCTCCATACCCCGTATCTGTTGCTTGCGCGGCCTCTTCCTCAACCAAACCCCCCACCAACCTGGATGACTCCGTGCCATCTTCCCCCGTTGGGCCCTCTGGGGTCCCAGCTGCCCCTTCTGCTGCCGAGGAGTCCAACTCCGACCTCCCCCCGGCAGCTGCGGCCTGGGATGCGGCACCGGACTCCTCACTCCCCGACGAGATCACAACTTTGGAGGGGAGCCGGGACTTGCGTCTCCGGCTGGCAGTGCGATCCCCGCCGCTGTGCTCCACAGCACCTTCTCCGCCCTCTTAATCAGTTGACGCTGCAGACAGGGAGAAATAAAACACAGGCATCAGGGCACTGTACAATGGACACATACACACATGACAGTTACACATGAGTGGCATTGGCAAACCTCAGACATGGCATCACAATTGGAAACACACATGTCATTTCTACATGCACACATGAGCCATACCACAGCCACATCGCAACTGCCAGCACCATCCATACACATACAACAGCATGAGCAGGCAAAGGTGAGCCAGACATCACATGCAACACAGGGAGTGCACTACACATGCACGCACACCACCACACTTGCATGCATGTGTACACCTCAGCCAACTGTCGCAGTGTTCCGATTGGCATCCATGTCACATCTGGCAATCAGGCTTCCACATCCCCTTGTCACATGCATCCATGTTGCATCACTATTGCACCCTTGTCAAATACACACACATGCACATGTACACAGTGCTGATACATGCAGCTGAAAACAACATACATGCGTGACATCACGAACATGCCTACTTACATACACATTCATCCAAACATGTGTGCCCACACAACTGCATTTGGCATGCAAGCCTACACACACAAGCACCATCCATGTCTCACACATGACACCGCTCGCATGTGTTAGCCTCACGGTCCTGTACACCCCCACCCATACTCTACCTCATACAAACAGATGTGCAACCGGAACACTACTGGCACATCACCACACGCACAGCTTACAATCATGATGCATGTACACTTACCGCTCGACTCCAGACGGGTCTGTCTCTCAAGGACCTGGACGTGGAGTGCTGGGGATATGCGTTCCAGGACCCTCATCTGATCTTCCGACAAGTGGCCCCGGCGCCCCTTAGCATCCGCTGCCTTCAAGAGGCGCCGGGCCTTGTTCAGGGTCCTGGACCTGAAGTCCTCCCAGCGCTTCTTGACATGTTGGAAGTCGCAGACTGCCACCCCCTCCGCGTTGATGGCAGTCATGATGTCCGTCCAGATCCGAGTCCGTCCTTCCTTGTCAGCGCGCACCCTTCCGTAGAGGGCATCACACTGCCCCAGGACTTGCTCCACCAGGACACCAACTTCCCTGGCAGTGAAGCTGGTGTCCCTCTGCCTCTCTGGCCGGGGGTTGTCAGTGGTGCCAGATGTTGCAGTGCCCGACATGACAACCCCAGAGGCAGGAGTGGGTGGGCAACTGGGTCCTGGGGCTGGGCTGTGGAGCGATGGAATCCCAGTTGGGAGTCTTCGGTTCCAGCAGGGGTGGTCACAGCAACAGCACCCCTGGCTGATGTGCAGGCAGCAAATGGCAGGGCACGTGGGCAGCAGGCAGTCAGGCAGCAGCAGATGGCAGGTGGGAGCGTGCTCGGGGCTCTGGGGGGCATTAAATCGGCTTTCTGGGCAGGAGCGTGGTCTTCCGTGTGCTTTGGCACGTGAAAAGTCCTGTACGTCTGCGTGTAATTCGAGGAAAGGCCCTTAGCGCGTAAGGGCGTCTGCACGCATATGCGATTTCATTTGCCCAAAGGCCCCCATGCGCAGCTATGATGTCACGCGCATGGCCGTAGAGAATGGCGCATGTAAAAAAAAGATACACGTCCGAGTGTCAAAGCGTGTAATTGGTGGAAATGGCCTCATCGCGTATGCGCGGTCTGTGACGTGTGTATAAAAGGTACGTGTAGAACGCCATTTCCTTGTAGGTGCCATTTCCTTGTACGTGCTTTTCGTGCTTTTCGTGGAGAGCGAGTGGGTGAAATCTGTACTTCTTGTCGGTTCACACGCGATTTACTTCACAGCGTTTCAAGTTCGTACTCCCTGTTACTTCTGACAGCTTTTTCTCTTTTCCTCTTTTTCCTGGGCCTGATCCCTTCTACTGTTGTAATGTCGCCTCAGACAGCGTACAATTCTTCTTTTGGCAGGGGTGTTGCCAACGCGCACACGCGCATATTTTTCACGCTTTGTTCCTGGCAGACGGTGAGTCGCGCACTTATTTAACATCTGTGCTTGCCCCGTGTGTCGCGTACCCCTTCAGAGGTCATTCTAGGCTGCGTGTGACACGCATACGTTCATTCTTGTGTTTCTGGGTGCCACAGCGTAGTGCAGGTTTATCTTTCCACGCACGTGGTCTAGGAGAGGTTGCGTGCACCTTACTTCCCTTTTTTGGGGTGCCTGTGCGTTGCGTGACCCGTCATCTTTCCCCAGGGGTGACATACAGCCTTGCTAGAGCACTAGGGTACTATTACCATCTGGTACCCAACCCCTTTGACCCCCAATTGCCCAGGACAATAGTTCACATCGACTCCCATACGCACAATAACATCAGTGCCATGGCTGGGAGGCGAACAAGCCATAAGGGTGGCAAATGTGGCCGAGCCCCAAGTGGTGGCCGTGGTGGATCTGGTAGGGGACGTGGCCGTGACTTGGAGGGTGCCCCTAGCCCCCAATGTGTGGAGGAGCAGTCAGGGACACCCATGCCCCCCCCCCCGGTTGAGGTTAATGTGGCTGACACCATCCATGCTCAGCCCTTGTTGGACCAGCCCACTGTGGAACCAGACCTGGCACAGGGTGACTCCATGGCTGACTTCCAGGTCAGCAGGTCTAGGCCACGTGCGCTGGTGATTGTTGGTGTCATCAGGCCACGTGGATCAGGGGCAGCTAGGTCATCTTCTGCCCCGCGTAGGCAGGCTGGGGAGGCTGCAGGGGCAGCTGCGGCTCCATCCACCCCACCTCTCACACACCCAGCCAGGACAGTGTCGGTCCAAGTCCATCATGCTGACATTCCCCCTGACACCATCACACTTGAGCTAATGCCTGCACCAACTCCCATGCTGAGTGTGCAATCCCACACTCCTAGTACAGAGTCCACCGGGGCTTCTGCCCCTAGTGTCCAGAGCGGCGTAGGACACTCAGGATCCCCACCACCTTCCAAGCGGAAGAGGAAGAGTGCTCGTCCAGTAGAGGCTGATGCCCCAGACACGGCTACACAGTCCGGCCCATCAAGGAAGCCCAGCTTCAATGAGGCCGAACTGAATGCACTTGTAGAGTATGTGTCCGCACATGACCGCGAAATGGTGATTGTTGCAGGATCCAAGACCACACCTGCACAACGTCAGGCACACTGGCAGACCATTACGGACATCATAAGCATAAGTGCCCTTGGAATCGTGAGGCGCACAGCTACTGAATGCTACAAGCGCTGGAATGACCTGAAGCGGAGGGCAAAGAATAAGCTGGCCTCAAGTCATGCCGCAACTCTAGTGACTGGAGGTGGGTCTCCAGCAGAGGACATAGAACTCACTCCACATGAGCAGGTTGCTGGGACCTATGTCACGGAGGAACAGATCCAAGGCGTGGGAGAACTGGCAGATTACGAGGCATTGTCCGGTGAGTGCACATGCATGTGTGTGTCATCCATGTGCATGGTGTGTGTGGGAGGGCTTCTGTTTGGGTGCCAGGTGAGGGTGTGTGTGCCTGAGTGGTTTGGGTCAGCCATGTGCCTCATCCTATACATTCTGCGCACCAGCATTTGGGTATAGCAGCATCCCTTCTGCCAACATTAGACATCCAGCCCAACACCACGCCAGTTGCCCTTAAAGTGTCATCTTGCCACAACATTGTTGCTTATTTACCTCTGTTTATTCAGGCAGATTGTTTGCATACCACCACTTTTACTCGGGATTTCTCAGTCCTATTGTCACATGTCTGACATGGCTATGGTACAGTGGACTGGCTTTGTTTCCTGGACATGATTTGTTTAGACATGTCCCTGTGCTATAGGACCATTTTGGACTGGCAGCTCCAGGTTAAACATTTGAACCATTTCATTGAAAAAATCAATTTCATGAGCAAACTGGACTGAATGAACAATTGGTGCCCTCCTCTCTCTCTTCACTTTATGGCTAGGGTACATGCCATCTGTGTGATGGCATGTGTATTTGACCTGCCAATCACTAGCCAATGTGTGATGCCACTGCTAGGCAGCATGCAGCAAATGTGTTCATCTTCCATCTTGGTGTCATCAATGTGTGCCATCTGCCTACCCTTCACACGCAGTGACGGTGCATGCATGGGAGGGTTTTAGTCATGTGGGACATGTGTCAATCAAGTACTGTTTCTGTGGCCGCTCAGCTCTAATTGTGTGCCATAGTGCTAATGCCTGTTTCCATTTGTTTTCTTGTATGTCTTTGCAGGGGATGACGCACTTGATACTGCTGGGGTTGTGGAGATGGTGCAGAACCAGGAGGGGTCTGAGGGCTGACAGACCACCAGTGAGGGACGTGGTGTGGTGGTGGGTGAGAACCCACAACTGCTGCAGGTCGTGCTCTCAAGGGGTGTCTCTGGCTGCACCTCCCCCGAGCTGTATTCAGGTGTCGATTTGGATGATGAGACCTATGTGCCGTCGCAGGTGAGTGTTCCTGGGAGGGATTCTGTTCTGTCCGACCCACCTGCACCAGGGTTAGAACCCTCAATGGGGATGTCAGTGTTGACAGGTACGCCTTTGGTGGTTACGGATGCAGGGTCACACTCCGCGACATCTGATCCTGTTCCTGGGCCAGCAGATCAGAGGGGAGTGCAGTCCTGCAGCCTCCGGCAGTGCCGGCACAGCAAGGCGCAGTTCGCCTTGCCCCAGACAGGTGTGGTGCCCGCCGACGTGATGGCCGTCCGCCACCTGGCAATACCGCATGGTAGCAATCCATATACGGTATGGCAACCCAACAGGCAGCATCATCAGAGATGATGGCTCAGGCCATGGATAGGGTGGCCACTTCCATTGTCCCCCCCGAAAGGCTGATGGAGCGACTACAGCAGGCAACAGACTCCATCTGCCAGTCACACAGGGAGGACATGTTGGCGTCGACAGGGACAGGCGGGCGGCACTGGCGACTCTGCGGGAGGCCATTTCCATAGAGTCCCAGGGCCACAGGGAAGCCCTGAGGGTGGAACTCCTTCACCTCAGGACGACTCTTGTTGAGCTTGAGGCTTCAACAAACAGAAGGACAGAACAGCAGCTGGAGTGTCTCACACGTACGCTCTCAGCTGAGATGCAGGCAACTAGGGCAGAGGTCCGGGCATCCCGTGAGTTGTTGCATGGGGACCTCTGCACAATTATACTCCAGAACGAGACCTACCACACTTGCATGCTTGCTGCCATGGAGGAACAGACTAGGGCTTTGCGTGGGCTGCCTCCCATAGTGCCACCACCTCCTGATGCAGCTGCAGAGGGTGAGGAGAGCGACAGCAGTGATTCTCCCACAATAGGGTAGCCGTGTAGGCCATGAGCCCATGGAGGTGTTTTTTTTTCGCAAGATCCACACAGGTGGGTTTTGGTGTGCACCCTGTCCTCGGACCTCCTGGGTGGCCCATTAATGGACCTTTTTTTTTTTTTTTTGGGACAGTGTGTTGCCTTGTGTGGCTCCCGTGGGCATACGCTGCATTGTGGCTGGGCACATGCAGGCTTGTCATGAATTTGGTTCAGATGCTTGGGTTTTTGTGACACACACCCCTCCTGCTTCCCGTTTCCATGGGCTTGCAAAGGGTGTGCCCAAGTGACATTGACGTACATGGTGACATTGGACTCCCATTCGATGTGTGGGCAGTCTGTAGTCAATACTGTGTATACATTCATAGTGCATATTGTTGTTGTATTGTACACTGCATGGTGTATTGATATGAACCTCTGCATCCATCTCATCCCCCAAACTGCAGGTCCATTTCTCATGTCTTCACAAGGCGGTCCTTGTTGTAAGCAGTGCACCTACACTCTTGCGTGGCACTAACACTGTATACTCGGAAGTGTTCGAAGTGCTGGCATCATCAGGTAGTGAGGCTAGCAAATTTTTAAGTCTGTAATGTCATGTTTAAGGTAGGTTGGAGGTTGTTGTAGGTGATTGGTATTCTTGGTAAGTATTTGGTAATGTGGGTTGTAGGTCCTGCATTACTGTGAGCATTTCATGTGTGGCCATGTTTCCATTAGGGACACTGTAGCTGGTGACACTTGGGGCATGTTGTGGGGATTAATTTGTTTGCTCTCACATTGCATGACATGCCATGGTGTGTTGTGTGGCCGTGCCGGGGAGGGGTTGGGTGACATGGCACTGTTTTCATGTAGTATTTTGCAAGTGGGTATTCATTTCTGCAGCATGGAAGTGTGTCTTTTGATGACACTGCATTGGTGGTGTTTGTGTGGGTAGGGATGCACACATTGTGACACTTCCACATGAACAATCTCAGGCTGCTATGGTTCTGACAGTTGACTGTCCCTTTGTTGGTCATAATTGTCAGGTCGAGTCATCATTGCTTATCAGATGGTATGTGCCAGGGCTGTGTGCACTCCACAGGGGTGCGATTTCTATGTGAAGTAATTAGCCACCAGCTGCGTACGGGCTGCCTCACCCCGTGCCCTCTCCGCTCCCATGCACAGCGGGCGTGCATGTGGTTGGGGATGTGGGGGCTCCACCATGTCCACAGCCAGGCACCGGCGTGTTGCAACATTGTGCAGGACACATGCTGCCACTATGATCCTGCACACTACTGGGGGCGCATATAACAGCTGCCCGCCAGAACGGTCAAGGGAGCGAAAGCGTGACTTGAGCACGCCGAATGTGCGCTCCACTATGCACCGGGTTGCAATATGGGCTGTGTTGTATCTTACCTCGGGAGGCGTGATGGGGTTCCGAATTGGCGTCATCATGTGGGTGCTCAGAGGGTAGGCACTGTCCCCTGGTGAGGAGGTGATGGGTATCATTAGTGGGGTAGTGACATAACTCTGCATCTGACATGCATGCATGTGCAGTGGCATTCATACTCACCCAGCAGCCATGTATCGCCATGCCGCCCAGCTTCTAGGTCCCGGCTTAGGGTAGACATTCGGTAAATGAAGCTGTCGTGGGTGGACCCTGGATAGTTGGCATATACTGAGGTGATGATTCCCTTGGCATTACATACTACCTGCACATTGATGGAATGCCAGTGCTGGGGGGACGTAGTGCCACATGGGTGCAGTCAATGGCACCTATCACTTTGGGGAATTGTGCCACACTGTAGAAATTGAGGGCGGCAGCCTGCCTTTCTGCAGGTGTCCTGGCAGGTATATGTGCCTACGGACTGATGGGCGTGCAGTGATGATGTTCAAGACCTGGTGTAGGCAGCGTGACTGCGTGGCCTGTGACACCCCACCCTCTATGGCACTTTTCAGCTGAAATGATCCAGTGGCCAAGAAGTGCAGTACATTGAGGACCTTCACCAGGGGGCTGAGTGCTTGGGAGCACAGGGTGGGTGATGTGAGGTCATCCTCCCACTCACTGACCAGGTCCAGTATTATGTGTGGTGGAAACCTGTACCTCCCATACACCTGGTCATCAGGCATCCCAAAAAGGCTGGTTCTGGGAGTGAAAATTCGGGCCCTCACTATCCTCCTCCTCCTTTGGTAACCCACGGCCACTGCTGCTAGGAACGGTATATTCATCCTGGCGTCTGAGCTTGTTTGTTGTTTGCGCGCACTTTTATGCTGCGCGGGTCGATGCACGCCTGCTTCATGCTGGCATACGTGTTTCAGGATTGGACCATTTATTTTTCGGCGCGTCGTAGGCAAACGTGTGAATCTTCCCTCCCACCCCAGGAATACACGTAACACGCTTTCCCAGGCCCAGTCGTGAGTGAATATTCCCGCCCACCCCTGGAATACGTCGCGTGTGGAAGTTCACGCGCACCCCGAAATACACGTACCCAGGGCAATCGCGTGTGGAACTTCCCGCAAACCCCGTAAAACACGTAGCCTGCTGGTATCACGTGTGGAAGTTCACGCGGACCCATAATACACGTACCCTGATGGTATCGCATGGGAGACTACCCGCGCACCCCAGGGATACACATACCCAAGCAAATCGCATGGCTGGGGGGTGGGGGTGGTGGGAGACATGAGTGGGGGCCTGGTGGAGGATGACCCTGGTGGCTGGGGGATGCGGGTGGTGGGAGACATGAGTGGGGGCCTGGTGGAGGGTGCCCCTGGTGGCTGGGGGTGGGGGTGGTGGTAGACATGAGAGGGGGCCTGGTGGAGGGTGCCCCTGGATGCAGGGGGGTGGGGGTGGTGGGAGACATGAGTGGGGGCCGGGTGGAGGGTGCCCCTTCACTGCTGGGGGGTGGGGGTGGTGGGAGACATGAGTGGGGGCCTGGTGGAGGGTGCCCCTGCACTGCTGGGGGGTGGGGGTGGTGGTAGACATGAGTGGGGGCCTGGTGGAGGGTGCCCCAGGATGCAGGGGGGTGGGGGTGCAGGGAGACATGAGTGGGGGCCTGGTGGAGGGTGCCCCTGGATGCTGGGGGGTGGGGGTGGTGGTAGACATGAGTGGGGGCCTGGTGGAGGCTGCCCCTGCACTGCTGGGGGGTGGGGGTGGTGGTAGACATGAGTGGGGGCCTGGTGGAGGCTGCCCCTGCACTGCTGGGGTGTGGAGGTGGTGGTAGACATGAGTGGGGGCCTGGTGGAGGCTGCCCCTGCACTGCTGGGGGGTGGGGGTGATGGTAGACATGAGTGGGGGCCTAGTGGAGGGTGCCCATGCACTGCTGGGGGGTGGGGGTGGTGGTAGACATGAGTGGGGGCCTGGTGGAGGCTGCCCCTGGTGGCTGGGGGGTGGGGGCGACAGGGGACATGAGTGGGGGCGTGGTGGAGGCTGCTCCTGCACTGCTGGGGGGTGGGGGTGGTGGGAGACATGAGTGGGGGCCTGGTAGAGGGTGCCCCTGCACTGCTGGGGGGTGGGGGTGGTGGGAGACATGAGTGGGGGCCTGGTGGAGGCTGCCCCTGCACTGCTGGGGGTGGGGGTGATGGTAGACATGAGTGGGGGCCTGGTGGAGGCTGCCCCTGCACTGCTGGGGGGTGGGGGTGGTGGGAGACATGAGTGGGGGCCTGGTGGAGGCTGCCCCTGCACTGCTGGGGGGTGGGGGCAATAGGGGACATGAGTGGGGTCCTGGTGGAGGGTGCCCCTGGATGCTGGGGGGTGGGGGTGGTGGGAGACATGAGTGGGGGCCTGGTGGAGGGTGCCCCTGGTGGCTGGGGGGTGGAGGTGATGGTAGACATGAGTGGGGGCCTGGTGGAGGGTGCCCCTGGTGGCTGGGGGGTGGGGTGGTGGTAGACATGAGTGGGGGCCTGGTGGAGGGTGCCCCTGGATGCTGGGGGGTGGGGGTGGTGGGAGACATGAATGGGGGCTTGGTGGAGGGTGCCCCTGGATGCTGGGGGGTGGGGGTGGTAGGAGACATGAGTGGGGGCCTGGTGGAGGCTGCCCCTGCACTGCTGGGGAGTGGGGGTGCAGGGAGACAGGAGTTGGACATGAGTGGGGGCCTGGTGGAGGGTGCCCCTGCACTGCTGGGGGGTGGGGGTGGTGGTAGACATGAGTGGGGGCCTGGTGGAGGGTGCCCTGGTGGCTGGGGGGTGGGGTGGTGGGAGACATGAGTGGGGGCCTGGTGGAGGCTGCCCCTGCCCTGCTGGGGGTGGGGGTGATAGGGGACATGAGTGGGGCCTCGTGGAGGCTGCCCCTGCACTGCTGGGGGGTGGGGGTGGTGGGAGACATGAGTGGGGGCTTGGTGGAGGGTGCCCCTGGTGGCTGGGGGATGGGGGTGATGGTAGACATGAGTGGGGGCCTGGTGGAGGGTGCCCCTGGTGGCTGGTGGGTGGGGGTGGTGGCAGACATGAGTGGGAGCCTGGTGGAGGGTGCCCCTGGATGCTGGGGGGTGGGGGTGGTGGGAGACATGAGTGGGGGCCTGGTGGAGGGTGCTCCTGGATGCAAGGGGGTGGGGGTGGTGGGAGACATGAGTGAGGGCCTGGTGGAGGGTGCCCCTGCACTGCTGGGGGGTGGGTGTGCTGGGAGACATGAGTGGGGGCCTGGTAGAGGGTGCCCCTGGTGGCTGGGGGGTGGGGGTGGTGTGAGACATGAGTGGGGGCCTGGTGAAGGGTGCCCCTGCACTGCTGGGGGGTGGGGGTGGTGGGAGACATGGGTGGTGGCCTGCTGGAGGGTGCCCCTGCACTGCTGGGGGGTGGGGGTGGTGGGATACATGAGTGGGGGCCTGGTGGAGGCTGCCCCTGCACTGCTGGGGGTGGTGGTAGACATGTGTGGGGGCCTGGTGGAGGGTGCCCTGCACTGCTGGGGGGTGGGGGTGGTGGTAGACATGTTTGGGGACCTGGTGGAGGGTGCCCCTGGATGCTGGGGGGTGGGGGTGCTGGGAGACATGTGTTGGTGATCAGTAGTGCAAGGTTACATGTGGGTTGGCTGGTGGGCATGGCCATGGTGGATGGGTTGCCTGTGGGACATGAGCAGGGGTGCAGGGTAATCCCCTGTGGTGTGGGCTGCCTGCAGGGGCCGTGGAGGGTATAGAGGGAACACCTGGGAGGACCCACATGGCCAAATCACGTGTAGCATTCCCCGGCACCACCGAAATACACGTACCCTGCTGAAATTGCGTGTGAATCTTCCCGCGCACCTCAGAATACACATACCCAGGCCAATCGTGTGTGGAACTTCCCGCGCACCCGAAGTACACGTACCCAGGACAATCGCGTGTGGAACTTCACGCGCATCCCGAAGTACATGTACCCAGGCCAATCGCGTGTGGAACTTCCTGCGCACCCCGAAGTACACGTACCCAGGCCAATCGCGTGTGGAACTTCTGGCACACCCCGAAGTACACGTACCCACGCCAATCGCGTGTGGAACTTCCCGCGCACCCCGAAACACACGTACCCAGGCTAATCGCATGTGGAACTTCCCGTGCACCCAGGAACACACGCACACGCTATTTTTCACAGAGCGGGTGTCCGTGTTTGTCGGTACTCCTTTGCACCTCATTTGTCCTAGAGGGCCAGTGTATGGACCATTCATGATGGCTGTATATGGGTGCTTTTTGTTAGCGCACATTTTGGCGCACATTTTTTTCAGGCGCAGGGGCACTACCGCCTGCTTTCTTGTGGCGTACTTGTTTGGCCCTGTGCGCGTCTTTGACCGTGCGCTGGTTTGCCCTATTCGATTCCATGAATACTGGTTGTAGGCGAGCGTGTGGGCGTTCCACGCACTTGCCTCCTGTACTTCCCCCGTGACGCCCATATTTTCACGCGTTGTTCCCCATTCCGAGTGTTATGCCCCGTGTTCCACCTACTTTTGTGATGTGCGCCACGCTATGTGCGATTTCGTAGTGGCCGTGGTGCACGCTGTTGGATGACCTGTGCGCCGGCGTGCGCGGCGCACATTTTTAGCGCACATCCAAAATTTTTCTCGCGCACGGACTTCCATGAATCGATGTGCGCTGGTTTCCCTGCGATTTTCGCACTTGCACTGCGATTTCGCACTTTTACTGCGAATCGCACGTTTTGCCAGCTCTGCGTGGCAATTTCCGGCGCACATTAATTCCATGAATCGACCCGTGTGTTACATGGTGATTCTGAAGGCACTAATATCCCTGTGGAACTAAGGTGGCAATAGCTTCATAGATACCATCGTCAGCTTCCTTTGGCATGGCATACTGTTTTATTCATGGTAAAATGGCTCCCTTCTTTAGTTTAATTTTGACTGCTTCTACTCCTTTTAATAGACCAACATCATATGGATTGCTGGTCCATAGTGAGCTTGGTATGTGTGCCAAACCTGCTTGAAGAAAGGATGGTATTTGTCTCACCCAAGACATTCTCTGAGGAATCTCCCTGTAAGTAATATGCAATTGATATGTGAGACTGATGCTAAACATCACTTTGTCATGTGAGTACTCATATGTAAACAATTCTTCCTCTGTTAAGTCAGTTAGTCTATGTACTGAGTCAAGAGCTATTACTGTGCAACAATTTACCGCTTTGTCATCTACTCCATGTAATATTACCCTGTCTTCTCTTACTATTGCTGCTTCTTGCTCAATTGAAATTACCTGCCCTTCTGCCATGTCCGTGGGCACATCTGGTCTAAACAAAAACTCTGCTGATAACCTCAATAATTTGTCCTGCATTCTTAGAAGCCACACTAATAACACGTGTACTCCATAAAGGAATACATCTGGGTTTAGTGGCACACCTCTAGGTAGCTTTTGGCCATAGAATGCTGTTATGAATTCTTGTGTATTCACATAATGGGTCCCTGTGGTAAAACATATTATCCCCTTTTCAGTAAACAAGATTGTCCTGTTTAACTTATTCATTAATACTCTTCCCAATATGTTGACTGGTGTCTTGCGAGAATAGAAAACAGCATAGCTTTATTGTGTTCTCCTTTGGTTATGGGTAAGTTATCTGTAAAAGGAACTGTTGTCATTGCCCCAGAAAATCCTTTTGCATCTATGGAACTACATGCCATCTGGTATTTTCCCTCTCTAACAAAGGATCGAGTCACCCCCGTATCTCGTGTAATTAAGTCTTTCTCTGGGCGGTCCTATTGTGAGTACATATTCAGTCCCTTGCCAGTGAAAGGATTCCCTCCCACTACTGTCACACACCGTATTCTAGGTGTGTAATGATACAGCAGTATATTTGCGTTCAAAGGCGTCACTGCATTGGTGCCTGTGCCTGTGTTGGTGCTTGCTGTGCCTGAGGCAGCATCTCCTGTTGTGTATGTTGTATTTGTGGCACTTGTGTTTGATACTGCATGTGATCTTGGGCATAATATTCTTGTGGTTCCGCACTATTTGGTGAGGGTGTGCTGGCCCCCATTTTGGGCCAAATGACTGCAAACTTTGTTGTATTCCTCCCCCACTTCTACATACATGCGCAATGTGTCCGATCTCCCTGCATGTCCAAAATTGTGGCAGAGTCCCTCCAAACCATGGCTGTCCCCCATCAAGCCCCTTTCCTAGTGGGGCTTGAAATCTAAACCCTCTGCCTCTGGGTGCACCACCTCTCACTCAGTGGTAATAATTATAATCCTGCAAAGTTCCTGTTCGACCCTGGCTGCATCTGTTGTGTTTCCGGCATGCAGCAGTTTTCCCCACTATTTGTTAACACAGTTCATTCTACTGTCACCTTTGATAATTATTTTGATAATTCTTTTGGACCAACTTTGCTTCATCTATCTCCCTGTCCTCAACCTTCTTTCTATCCTTTTCTTGTTTTAATCTACAATGATGGACACCAGTTAATTGTATCTCTGGCCATGGTTTTGCTTCAATTCCCACAATTGTCTTTCACTGCCTCTGTACTTCTTTGGGAATGCCCTGACAGGAAATGTGATAAAAAAATAGTTATATTTTTGTCCCATGCCTCCCTTATCTCTACATGCCATTTCTCCTGAATCTTCTGAATATACACAGCAGGGTCATCATCTGATCCCATTTTTCACATCATTATGGCACTCGTACCTGATGTGTCTGGGAATTGTATTCTAAGTTCCTTCCATACATCTGCTTGACTATTATTGAAAGGTGCCTCGTCATGGCTTGTGTTTTGGGATGTCATTCCAGGATATCCTGCTAATTTCCTAATGTCATCTGACTGTTTTCCCAATATTTCAGCAAACACGCTTTTCATGTCACCCACAGCTAATGTCATGCCAGCTGTCTCTCTTTCTAACTCATAGATTTTACTTTCTCGCTCCTGCTGTAAGCGATGATAAATTATAAATGAATTTATTTTTATCTGTATATACTGCGCTATTCCTGACCTTTCTGTAATAAGGGAAATTGTGCCAATCCAGTGTTATCTAAGGGTGCTGTTGTGCCCTTCTTCCTCTTTGGTACTTCCGTTAGGTTAGCTTTCTTATGACCTGGTAATTCTCATAGTCTATTTATGTATGGAGTCTTCCTCTCTGCCCCCCTTGGGAACATCTATGGAAGCCAAAGATATTTAATAGGTTTTGGCCTTATCGCCAGCTCCTCCAATTCTGACCAAGCCACCTCTCTCCCAAGATCAGTGCCCATAGAGTGGGCTGTGTAGCATCCTCTTCCCCGTTCTCCTCATCCTCTCCATTTTCCAACATTGTGTCTTCGCTGTCTTCACCCTCTTGATCCTCTCTATCCTCAAAAACTAGTCTTCCAAGGAGATCTGTCCTGTATGTTCCACTCATTACATCTTCCAATAATTCATCTCTGCTACCCTCTTGCTGATACGTTCCACAAATTTCTCTTCTACTGGTGACATCCCCTTTGTTCCTGGGTAGACTGTTACTCTTTCGCTCCTAACGTTTTCCTCTCCTTTTTCCACTCCTCTATGTTTCCTACTGATTTCATCAACTTCCCTGCAACATCTCTCTAGACTTCTCTCTTTTTTCCCTTTTATCATTGTGTCTCCTATCCTTTTCTTTTTCTTCCTCCCTTTTCTTTGCTATCGCCATTTCTTCTCTCTTTCCATTTATTTATTTATTATTTATTTGTTTGTAAGGCACCGAAAGCCCACGGGCATCGGGGGCGCCAACATAAAGACAGGATGGCAATGACAATACAAAGAAACAGGACACTTGATCTATTCTCCTGCTGCTTCTCCACACTTCGTATTACCACTTCTTTCTCTTCCTCTACTCCCTTTTCCTTTCTTTCTCTACCTTCCCTTGACTTCTCGTTTGAATCGCCGGCCCCCTTTCCATCAAATTTTAGTATTATTTCTCCTCCTATCTATTCATTTGGAACAATTTCTGTCTCAACCCTGTCGCCTTGCCTCTCTCTCTGCACCTCCTCCTCTATACCTATGTACTTGTGTCTGGCCTTTTTAACCAGTTTTTTTGGTATATGTGTATACTTGATCATGAAGAGTCCCCGCTCTATCCCTTTTAGATAGACGGTGCACCACTAAGCACCTAGAGAGAGATACTCCGAATAGGGTCAGGGTGTTCTTCTTAGTAGGGACAGGCTGCATGTGTGTTTTGTCAGTAAGATGAGAGTTCTGTCATTTTGTAAATACCTCTCCTAGTACCGTATCTTTAACACATTCTGTATGGTATTTAATAATTAATAATGTTGTCCTTATACCAGGGAAGTGTTGCACAAATAAATGATGGGAGTGTCTCCCCTAATGACAATTTAAAAAACAACTTACAACTGATCAATAAACACTGCTGCAATTTTCGCTCACCTTATTTCCTCTGTTATGCACCCCTCCTCAACAATATTTCCCCACAAATTGACACTTCTTTGTGTCTCTCTGTGACCATGCCTCTTGCATCACTCAACCTTTCTGAGCAGCAACACAAACGCCACTCTCACCCCCACACAGGCCCACCTCGCTGCTCCTACACCGGACTACCCATCTTGGTCCACATCACCACTTCACGTCCTCCACAAATTTTATGAAAAAACACATATAAAAACCTAAGATATCTCACAACATAAGGCTGGTGCCAGCAATCATTATCCCAATGAAATACAGCTGTCTTCTCACTCTCTGTGAAGGATTTGTCTCTTCATTACTGCCCGTAACAAGTCTTACCACGTGATCTTTTCCAAAACTTGTTGGAAGTTATCACTTTTTCCCAATCTCTCATTTCTTCACGACCCCTCAATATAAAACAAAAACCTCCCCAGTTTTGCCATTCCTATGTCATACTCACATCCACGGATTGACTGAATGTCTCCAGCGTTGAGTCTCCCTTTACTTTACTTCATTATTTGTACCATGCAACCAAAGGACCCGGGCGCTGGAAGAAGGCAGACCTTCTTAGAAGTCAAACACAAAAGCACACAAGCAAAACAGGGCAAACGAGAGAAGATGCATATGCTCCTGGCTGGGATCCCTAAAGAATCTCAGTTCTATTGAAACAAGAAGGTTTTCAATTTTTTGGGGAATATGCTTAGTGATTTAGAGGCTCTTAGATCTGGCGGAATAGAGTTCCAGAGTCTCAGTGCTGCTATGAAAAAAACCACTTTTGTTCACTTGAGATAGCATGTTGGTGTTAGGAGATCAGAGGTTTTTGACTGCTGATTTATTAGTTAGCCTTTCTGCCAAATTATAAGTATTGGGGCCCTCTAGGCATTTGGAGGTTATTGTGAGAAGATGGAATTCTATTCTGTATCCCCTATCAGCCTGCTGTTCTCCATGCCCTACGGGGGGCCTGCAGTGACCAGACACAATTTCTCTTCAAAAGGGGTGCCTGTGGACCTCTCTATGTTGCGCGTGATACCGCTATCCACAGGCTGCCTCCACAGTCCTCAGGGACATAGTAGGGACCCCTCGAAAGTTGACGATGATTAGCTAACCGTCCTCTGCTGCCATATGTTGAGCAGCACCCAAAATCCCAGATATGCCCAGAGGTATGGAGCTTAGTCCAAACAAGTCTCAATGACGGAGCAGACACAATGTGCTGCAAACCCCAGCTTTATTCAAATGAAGACAAAGCCAGGACAGCATACAAGCAGTCAATTCATACTGCTCTCAACATGTTAATACAAAATCATTCCTTAAGTATTAAAACCTTGTCATCAATGACATAACAACATGATATCAGTTCACAAAATGTCTGGGGAATGGGGATAGATTAGTGGGTTTGGCTTCATATAGATTCTATATGCGTTAAACATTTCAATGGGTTACAAGTATCTGATGGCTCCACATGGAACCACCCCTATATTGATAAAGGTTCTGAAAGACCAAAGAAATATCGAGGCTTAGTACACAAAGGAAATACGCCAATCACGGGTCGAAAAGATACAAGTATCTTTTATTTCTGTACAGTCGAAGCAAAACAGATAGCTATCTGGCTCCCAACACCTCGCAGTGTGTACCAACAGACACAGTGAGGGATGAAAGTGCTGGACATCTGAACACAGACATATTTATACCATTTTTGAAACATTGTCCAGCCTCCCTCCAAGCTAATAATTCACATGCTAGAGTTCGTGCCCAGTTCACATGTCAAATATTACAATATTGTACAAGGTATTAAACAAGTTTGCAGGTCCATGAAGTTACAATGATGCTTGTTGGTTTTCTAATCCATGGCAAGCCTTGTTCCAAGAATCGCCACAATGCAGTTCAGACAGACCACACAATCTGAGTTTATTTTCCATTGTCTCATTGTTTATATAAGGATGAGGCTTGTGAGCACAGACAACACTTGGATGGCAGTTCATTCGAGTTATAAGGTTTCTTTACATTGGTCAAACAGTCTGCTCTCGGTCAGCCTAAACATTAACAGAACTCCAAGGTCGGTCAGTTTGGCTGCAAGTTGAAAACACAGTCCACCATTTTAGAACATGGAAACAAGAGTTGAAATCAAAATGGCAGACGATTCTTAAAATGGCGGCGACATCGATCAAAAAGCAGAACATTTCAGATGCGGTTTTCTGTGTAAAACAAAAGGGCTTACGCCAATATTCATAATAAGGCGGTAATATGCGAATTTAATGAGCAGTGTGACACCAAGGATTTTAATAGGTTGGCTCCTTACTGACCAACCTTGGACACTTGACAGGTCGTCAAGATATGAGCCAGACTAATAGATGGGGGAGAGAGGCCCTTGGACTGCTCTTCTTCCAATTTAAATTTATCATCCCTCCTTCTCAGGCCACAAGACCAGCCAATCCATTTGCACTTGGGCTTGTGCGGCAATTCCTGTCTATGTGTGATTTTAGAGAGTATCGCATGTGCCATATCTGTGTTTGCTTCTAATGAATGGACAGTGTTTTCCATGTGTACCTTACATACAATGACAATGTGTATGAATTTGAATTACCTTCTGTTTATTAAGGTTTTAGCTAATATTAATGTATGTGTCATGTTTTCTCTTGCCACTGGGGACACTCTTGGGTTATTCTTCATGGAGTCTTTTGGCTTGCTGTTATACTGCACCTGGCTAACAAAGGCTGTTTGTGCCTTTCTGAAACCTTAATTAATCTAGGATATGCTGCTTGCATTTTAGGAACAGTAATCCTGTGCCTTCATTCCGCCGTCCCTATCGTCCCTTATTTCCTAAAACCTTGGTATGTATTCCTGCTACTCTCTAAGATCAGCACGGATACGTGTTTTTGTGGATTCAGCCTTTTGTGCTTTTCGAGGAAGCTGATATTTCTGAGATATGCAGTGGCTCCCATCTTTAAAAAGATGGGTGCCCAATTACACTCTCATTTCCATGTTAGTGAGCTATATTCATTTGTCGTTCATGTTGCATTTACCTTAAACATTGGTCATGTTAATGCTCTTTGTGTCTTATGGATGCTATGTTAGTATTTTTCATGTCTAAATGCATATATTACCTATTGTACGTGTTCTTCATTCATGTCTAATGCATGTACTTTTACTGTTACAACATTAGTTTGAATGCTTTTGTCATCTTTAGCTCACATTGTCCCCAAGCCCTGCTGTACCCTTGGGGGATAAGTGAGGAAAGACTGTCTCAGGGAGTAATGTCTCTCACCTTTGCAGTATTGATGCTGGGAGGGGACAGAAACTTTGGATGACATATTAATCTGCCTTCCAACAACTGCGCTTCCTCTTTTTCATCATGGATGATATATGTTGTTGACTTGTTGTTTTTGCAGACCTGTGTGTGGACCACCAGACCCACATATTTAATGAGCTGGAATAACAGGCTATCTTGCATACTATTTAAAAATATAGTTTTTCCACTACAGTGTTAATAATATTATTTATATGCTGCTTTTCGCAGAGTGTGAACGATAACCACCAAGCAGGGTATGTCTGCTGCCCTTGGTTTCACCGATGTCATCAACCAGGTGGTGCTGCTGTTGTCTGTCATGGACCATTGCATGCAGTACAGGTGGTGCAGGCAAGTGGGGTTCACCATGGCAACCAACAAGCAGACCCACACTAGACAGATGTCACTTAAGGTAGCCTGCCAAGAAACCTGAAATGGTCCTTGTTGGCCATTCTGGGTCAGACACAAGAGGGCTCGGAACTGGAGGATGGTGTTTGATGAACCCATTAAGCCCATGAATCTGAGATTGCCCATGAAAATACTATCTTTTTCAGCACACTTCCACTGCCTGGCGGGAAATAAGAAAGTTCTACTAGCACTGGGGTTGACAGTACTCTTGTCAGGAATAAGCCACATCCACAACCGCCAGCCTGTACCCCATCTTCACCATCACTAACCCCACTCCCCCAAACTGAGTGCAGCAGACAACTTTCCCCATCTCAAACAAAGTCAGCAGTGTAGAACTATTTCACTATCGACAAAGCAAGCATCAATATTGTGGTATGTTTCCTACGCAAGAAGGTGGTAAGCAGGGATAACTTAGGTTCCCATCTGAGTATATAGGCTAGAATGACCGCATGAAAAACCACCACAAGTATGCCTGGAGCCAAGCTGGCATGAAGAATAAAGGCACTAGCGGGCTGCTGGTGCAAGGGTAGGCAATGCAGGCTTCAACAACAACTGCAATGCATGGTAGTGCTCTGAACACAGTTCCTAAAAGACTGCACGAGTGCGCCCATATCACAGTGTGCTCATGAGATATGCACATACTTCAGCTGCTCCTAAACCAGCTAGCTTCTAGGATGCACACCACCTACCACAGCACCAATCAAGCTGGGGGATGTCACTTGTTGGTCACCATTATGTTTTTTTAATTGTAGGGGATAGTTGTTGGTTGGGGTGAGTGAGATGCACATTGTGCCCATGTTGCATAAGTTGGTTGAGGGTAGATTTGTATGCTAGATGTTATAAAGTTAATTTCCTTTGTCCTTCCGACCTCTTATGTGTAGGCAGCCCACACTGTTTTTTTTTTGCTTACGGACGTTTGTGTTTGGGGGGCAAAATTTTATTTATCCCACTGCACCAACTGCGCATGCCCAGAAATATTTGGACATTTATTTAACCTTCAACAGCAAATATAAGTTTGGCTGATGTGATTTTAGCAGCATACACTACTGTAGCTTAGGGCCTAGATGTGGGCCCAGAAATGTCCAAAATAGAAGCAAACAGCTTTGAGATATCATGGGCTAGATAATGCATTTTACGGTCACTGTGGAAATCCTTTGAAAAAATCAGGTTTTATTCAACAATCCTTTTAGGCATGCGAACGTTGATGAAACCTTGCCAAACTTGACATGAGTGTTTGAATGTGACCAGATCAGTTGCACACTAAGTATGGTGATTTTTTTACAGATAAGAACAAAAGTTACAAAGCAAAGATATTTGCAGACTGTGATGTAGATGACCCTACCTATCATTCCTGTAACATGTCCATCTCTCTGTCCATGCTCAGCTCTGGTTTCACACTGTGCAATGTTGAGATCCATCTGGCTTTCTGTTTTTCCAAACCCATTTCACAGTTTCCTCCTCTTCCTGAGGCTGTCATTCATCCTATGTGAAAAGAAAAAAAAACAGAACAAAGTCCACAACCACATAATATATTTTAGCAAAGTGCCAGGCAACAGGTGGTTTGATGCTCTGATTTTTAATGGCCAACATATGGTCTGATATTGGTCCTTGTGTGGGTGTATGGCACTGTTTGTATAGATCATGGAGTTAGGGTACAGGAGTATGCATACAACATTGCTGGTTAGAAAATAAATTAAGGAATTGATCTGATTTAGGGTTGTTGTTGCAGAAGTTTTTGAAGATTTTATTAAAACACACCTCGGCACACCATCCTTTGGGGCACCAGAACAGCAATGAACAACACATCCAAGTCACAGGGGAATAAAAAAAAGAAGGGACACACAATTTAAAAACTCACAAAAACAACACAGATTGTTGCAGTAGGGGTTCTTCCTGTTTTATTCAAATGTGCAGTTTTTAAATTTCATATTTGAAAAACCCATGAGGAACTGTATGATTTGTCACCAAGTGCCCCCTTTATCTCACCAGGGCACATTCTCTTACGTACATTCAAACCTTTGCAGTCTAAGGTGCTGTTTGTGTTCCAAAGGTCCCCACTGAGATCGATTTCATTGTGAGAAGTGACAGTGCATCTCCAGAATGACTGTTCACCGTAGGGCTCTGTCCTGTATAGATTGACATACATCTGACGGGTTGTGTCATTGTTCATGCATTTATTATGTTTGGGCGTCAAGAGGATTTTCTAGCTGCCAGATCAGTCTAGCTTTTATAGGGCCTTTACCCCAATAGCTCTTTGCTTGAAACAGATTGTCATCCAGACTTCAAAATGTGGTGTGCAGACTTCAGTTTAATTGAATGCTAAGGAACTCTCCATGGGGGAGGATGATAATCAATTTTCTCTGATGTGGGCTTGTGTCATGCAAATTGAAGTCGGTGGCTGTCAGTATTCTGAAGACCTTACTTGACAGAGTTCCATCTATTGTGTGCAAGTCCAAGTCCAAGACAGTAATAGTAAGTTTACTGCATTAACAGTACATTTTACAGTGTAATTGTTCCTAAAAGGCTCCAGCAAATCCTTTCAAATTTGTCGGTGCTCTCCCAAACCATCAGGGCATTGCCAATATAACAGACCGGATAGTGATGTTGTCATTATAATTGATGGTGGTATTATTCTAAACATGAATCAATCCAAACTCCCCTATAAATGAGTTGGCAAAAATGTGTGAACCTGTCACCCACGGCCATGTCACCCAGAGTAATACGTCAAGGAATTTAACACAGGGAGTACGTTTATAGAAAAGAAAATGCAACCTGTCTACTGTTGTCTCACTTATGTACACATTCACAATATAATGTCCAACGTATGTTTCAGATTTACACCAACATCAACACATGTATGTTCAATCAAATATAAATGACTAATCTTGACAAACATTGGATCTTCTAATATCTGTGGATACTCCAAACTAAATATTTAGTTCTCTGTTTATGTAAGACATGACTCAGAATAAACAGTTCAATAATATGTGGAAAATAATGTTATTGTAAACTTATCACACACAGAGTACCACATATTGGCTAATTTCTCACTGACTCACAATGCAGGTGCCATTTGTAGTATTAGGGTGACCGGAACCTAACATCAGAGTCTGCCTTTCGTGGATGAGTCATTCCCACTTACGTAAGTGGAGAGAGAGAGAGGGAGAGAGAGAGAGAAAGAGACAGAGAGAGAGAGGGGGTCAGAAACAATGGCAAAGTACTTTTATTATAGGATTTGGGGTGTGGGATGTTGATACGAGCTCAACACCAAATGATGTATAAATGAGAACTAATTTCAATGAAAAATCACTGTCAATCACACAATGTGAAAAATCATACGTAATTTAATTCAAGTTGCGAACAGCCGACACGTGTTTCGACACACTGGTCGTTCTCAAGGCTGAAATTATCAAGAATTATACACAAAACATTGTTGTAGTAAAATGAAAAGTTACCAAAAATTGTAGAGTCCAACAATGAATACAATCATTATTGCAAAACAAATCATCAAAATAAAATTCAAAGCCACATCGGCGTACATTACAAGGAATTAATGTTACAACTTGATGAATGAGTAAATAAAGAAATCAAGACACCATACCACATTTCAGGTTGAGGGCAGGGCAAACTATTAATTTGATGTTGTTCAGGAGTTGCAGGAATACATCATGAAAAAGAAAAGGGTTAAAACAGAATATGACCAACCTGGTCTAAAAGCGATAGATAATGTGTTAACTTTATCACTCCATCGCAGCTATTAGCTAATTGTTTAGTAAAAGGATTGATGATTAAACCTATATTAGGAAAAGATAGTTAATGGTGCCACATCTGGGCAGATAGGACTTAAAACCAAGGTCCACCAACAAATTGCCTAACAGAGATACCCCTGGTGAAATATAAGAATTGCATGTACGATGTGCAACAGAAGAAATAAAGAAAATAATATTTGTCACCCCGTGATGGAGTTATATAAATCAATTGTGCACAAAACGATGAGTTCAAGTGAAAACAACGATTGAATATGAGGTCAAGCTTACCCTGACTCTTGATCCCAGCAAAATTTAATGTGAAGTAATGTGAAATCATTGTAAAAAAGCACTCATCTTTATGCTGAGACAGATACAATAACTGTCAAATATAGAGAAAGTATCTATGACTGTGGCTGGAAAAATACCTGAATGGACAAAATTGCATATCTCAGGCCCTGGGGAGAACCAGGCGTGCTTACCGCATCCCGCGAGGGGAAGAGGGAGCAAACAACATGCCATCTTGTTATGGCCCGTTGTTTGCTCCCTCTCCCATTCCCATTCAGCCCTATGGGAGCTGAAATGGGAATGGGAAGGACCGTGTCTGGGTCCTTGAGGGAGGAATTACCGGGCCATCCGAACTCGGAATGGCCCGGTAAGTCCTCATTCCGAGGACCCGGACACGGATGCAATTTCGGCGGCAGCCATGCCGCCAATAGCGGCATGGCTACCGGCCAAACTTGTAATGAGGGCCTTAGAGTGAATCCATTGTAAGAACGAATGATGCCAAACTTAACAAAAATGAATAAAAAGAAATATAGGGCTAGGTTTTCACCACTAATTGTATCAGGATTATATATTGGATATTTCATTGAATATTGAGGCAAAATTTAGAGAGATATACCTAATTATTAACAATCAATAAAATTATGGTTATAATCATATCTGTTGATGATAATTAAAAAGGCACGTAGAGTGGCTCTGAGTAGAAAAAAAGATATTTCAATCCGCAGAAAATAAATGAAGCATTGAATAATCTACATTGAATTCAGTAAGAAATTGCACTGAGCCCCAGAAACAGCAGACTAGTCTGTTGGTGGAGAAAGGCATAAGACAAATCTGCCCATTAGTTAACATCACAGATCACACATTAGAGAAACACATTCATCTCATGATCCATGTTTAAGCCCTCATTAAGCCATCGTAAGAAACAAATTAATTTGGCCTCCATTTGTCTAAGTTTCAATTGGATGTTGCTGCCTCTTTTCCCCCTTTGTACTTTCATAAGTCTAATGAATCTAAGATCAGCTTTGCTATTGAGCTGATGTTCAAGTTGCCAGTGTAAGGCTAGAGGAGATTTGGGTTCAGACATTTTAAGACTGGCAAGATGTTCTCTTATCCTAATTCTAAATAGTCGAATAGCACTGCCAATGTATAATTTGCCACAGACACAGATTATGGCATAGACCACAAAACAGGTTTTACAATTGATGAAGTCACGTTTTATAATTTCCATGCCAACATTGTCAGTGAAAGATTTACAATTGTCATGTGCCAATTGACATTGGTTACAATTCCCACATTTGTAGAAACCAGCGGGTTTGTACAGCCATTTGGTATCAGAGGTGGAATCTTTATTTTGAAAGTAGGTTGGACTCACTTTCTGTTTGATTTTAGGTGCTCTGGTAAAAGTAAATTTAGGTATTTCTGGCAAAAATGGTAAGAGGTCTTTATCAAGTCTTAAAATGTGCCAGTGTTTTCGAACCAATCTATACAATATAGGAGCGTCTCTGGAGAACTGTGTGATTCGAGAAATAAATTGGGGTGAATCACTAGACTTAGTTTGTTCGACCAAGAGATCAGATTGAGCTTTGTCAGCAAATTTTGCACATGATTTATTGATGATATTGGATTGATACCCAAGATTGAGAAATCGTTGATTAAGAGTATTTCATTCCATATTGTAATCAATAAGGCGACTACAATTCCGTCTCGCCCTATGAAACTCACTGACCGCTATGTTGTTTATAGTGGCACATTAGTGATTACTCTGAGCTGAAAGAATGGAGTTAACCTCAGTAGGTTTCCTGAAAATATGTAAATCCAGGAAATCAATTTCTGAGGGGTTGGAGTTGCCAGTCAAGCCAATGCCAAATGCAGTGGCATTAGTATACTCCAAGAACCTTGAAAAGGATTCCTGTGAACCTTTCCAGACAATAGAAATGTCATCAATAAAGCGTCGCCAGACTATTAGATTGGATCTGAACATTTCATGTCTAAGGATATGCGTTTCTTCATAATGTGACATGAAGAGGTTAGCTAAAGCCGGGGCAAATTTAGCCCCCATTGCTACTCCTTTCAATTGAAATTACTATTGATCATTAAAGATGCAGACACTGTTCGATAATACAAATCTCAAAAAATTCTTCAACATATCCACATGATGTAAATATGAAGCTGAAGTATTGCAAAAGATGTAGTCAACTGTTTGTACTGCAAGATTATGGTCAATGCTGATATAAAGTCATACAACATCAGTAGTTGCCAACAGATAATCAGTTTCCCATGTGTTCATCTTCAAAAACTGAAGTACATGAGTGCTGTCTCTGATGTACGATTTCATTTTGACAACAAAAGGTTTTAAAGCTTCATCAAGATATTTGGACAACCCTTCAGTAGGCCAATTAATACCACTCATAATTGGTCTGACTTCTCGAAGTAAAACGTAGGGCTTATGTATTTAAGGTAAAAAATAAAGAGTGGGTAAAGTTGGTTCGGTTATAAGTAGAAATCTTTTATCATTGTCTGTCAGATACCCTTCAGCATACCATTCACTGATCAAGTCTTTGAAATCAGCTACCACACGTTTAGTTGGATTAGATTTCAAAGTCTTGTACCAATCAGGAGTATTGAGGTGTTTCAAACCCATTGTGATGTAATCACGTGTATTAAGAATCACAATATTCCTCCCCTTGTCTGCCTCTTTGATGACAATACTATCATCTTCAGCAAGGTTTTTTAAGGCATTTAGTTCATTCAATGTAAGATTAGAACGTTTGTTGACCTTGTTATTCTTGTCCAAGTAGGAATGGATATCATTTGTCAAAGCTGTATGAAATGTCTCAATAACATTATCTGTTGTAAGTTGTGGAGTAAACTTAGATTTAGCTTTTCATTCTTTCAATTTGAGATGTTTTGCATTGATTTCTAAGTCTTTGTAGATGCATTGTGAAGCTGAACTGGTCTCTTGGTTTATAGAAACTAAAGTCTCGATTTTGGAAATATCCCCAATTGTGTATGTGCTATGGGGGTCCAGTATAGCCTTTGGTTTAAAGTTTTGCACTTCGGTAGCAAAACATTTTTTTAATTTTAGTTTTCTCAAAAATATATAAACATCTATCTGAAAGTTAACAAAATCAGTTCCAATACTTGGTGCAAATGACAATCCTTTATTTAAGACAGAGATTTCATGTTGTGACAGTTCTCGTTTGGAGAGATTAATTACGAAATCAGAATCAATTACTTGCCCAATTTTTTTGTTGAACGAGTCAAGATCCCTGGATGAGTACTGTCCTCATCGGAGCTTCCGCTTCCACTTCTGCTTGCCCCCCTGCCCCTTGTGTGGTGTGCGGAGTTGGCGTAAAGACAGTGGGTGTTTTTGTGAATGTGACCTGTTTGGTATTGGTAAATCTGATGTTGCCTTTTTTGTACCTGCAAAATTGTTCTAAAAAATTGGAACCGCTAGGATTTGCTGATTCTTTAGCTGAAACATCATTGGTATCCTGTTGATTAGGTTCTGACTCAGAATCCGGATCATAACTTGCGGGAGTGGTATATTGGATGAAGTGGGTTTAGAACCAATCGAGTCTCAGGATATGAATTGCCATTGCCTTATATTGTAATACCACACTATTCTGGTTTTATTTGTTAATTGGTTAACTTATTGGATCCATTTGAACTTTTATTGAAGGCACTTGGCAATTTGTACAATTCGTTAATCTGGATCTTGCCAGCCTATACATTGTGGACACTCACTTAATGTGAAACAATGTTGTCCATTCAGGTATTTTTATTTCCATCAACATTCATAGATACTTTCTCTATATTTTACAGTTATTGTATCTGTCTCAGCACAAAAATTAGTGCTAAATTACAATGATTTCACAGGACTTCATATTTAATTTTGCTGGGATCAAGATTCAGGGTAAGCTTGACCTCGTACTCAATCAATGTTTTCACTTGAACTCATCGTTTTGTGCACAATTGAGTTTTATAACTCCATCACGGGGTGACAAATATTCTTTTCTTTATTTCTTCTATTGCACATCGGGCATGCAATTCTTATATTTCTCCAGGGGTGTCTCTGTTAGACAGTCTGTGGGTGGACCTTGTTTTTAAGTCCTATCTGCCCAGATGTGGCACCAATAATTATCTTTTCCTAGTATACGTTTAATCATCAATCCTTTTACTAAATAATTAGCTTATAGCTCCCATGAAGTGATAAAGTTAACACATTATCTATCGCTTTCAGACCAGGTTGGTCATATTCTGTTTTAACCCTTTTCTTTTTCATGATGTATTCCTGCAACTCCTGAACAACATCAAATTAATAGTTTACCCTGCCCTCAACCTGAAATGTGGTATGGTTTCTTGATTTCTTTATTTACTCATTCATAAAATTGTAACATTAATTTCTTGTAATGTACGCCGATGTGGCTTTGAATTTTATTTTGATGATTTGTTTTGCAATAATGATTGTATTCATTGTTGGTAACTTTTCATTTGACTACAACAATGTTTTGTATATAATTCTTGATAATTTTAGCCTTGAGAACGACCAGTGTGTCAAAACACGTGTCTGCTGTTTGCAACTTAAATTAAATTACCTATGATTTTTCAAATTGTGTGATTGATAGTGATTTTTCATTAAAAATAGTTCTAATTTATTCATCATTTGGTGTTGAGCGCGTATCACCATTCCACACCTCAAATCCTTATATTATCATATTCTAACCCGCGTGGATGGGTTGGAGGGATTAGTGTGATCGCTGCCAGCACACATCCTGTAACTGTTAACTTTGGGTCGTGAATACCTCCCTCATAAAGGCCCAGCTGACCCTGTCGAAGGCCTTCTACTGGTCAAGGGCCAGTAGAAGCGCGCCTTCGTCGCGGACCCCTCTCAAGGCAAGCACATGGAGCGTCTTCCGCATATTATCAGAACCCTGCCTGTTCAAGACAAATCCCGCTTGGTCGGGGTGTACCAGGCGCGGGAGGCAGCACTCAAGTCTGGTGGCCAGGACTCTGGCAAAGATCTTAGCGTCCAGATTGAGGAGTGAGATGGGTCTGTAAAACCCACATTCCGTCTGGTCCTTGCCAGGTTTGGGTATAACAGTGATGAGGGCCTGCAAAAATGTCGGTGGGATGGACTCCCGGTTCCTGATCTGGTTAAACAATTTGGCCAGGGGCTTCAGCAGGACGGGTTGGGTCTGTTTGTAAAAGTCGGCTTTGTAGCCGTCTTCCCCTGATGCCTTTCCCACTTTCAATCTTTTGATGGCGCCCTCCACCCCCTCCTCCGTTATCTCTCTCTCCAGAAAATCTAGCTCCACGTCGGACAGCCTAGGCACAGGGTGTTCTGCCAGGTAGGCACGGATGTCCTCCAGTGATTCGCCTACCTTTTTGGAATAGAGTTTGCTGTAATAGTCAGCAAAACACTCCACTATTTCCTCGCGGCCCCCGTGAATCCCGCACACTCCATCTCTGAGACGAGTGACTCCCCTCTCAACCCTGCAGCCCCGAGCCCTCTGCGCCAGTAGGGTCCCCACCTTGTCTCCCCATTCATAGTACCTCTGCTTAGTGTATCTCATTTTATTGATGACTTCCCCTATGAGGACCGTATGGAGTTCCTGTGTTTTGCCCTGCATCTCCTCCAGGAGAGCCCCTCGATCCACCCCCGGGAGGCCCAGTCTGGCTCGCAGAGCGCCCAACTCTGCGCGGAGTTTACCCTCGATTAGGCCTCTCTCCCGTTTACGTCTCGAACCCTCAGCCATGAGAAGGCCCCTGAAAGTGGCTTTTGCGGCATCCCACACCATGGACATATCCGTCTCGCCGGTGTCGTTTGTCTCAAAATAGGCCAGCATTTCCTGCCTCATGAAATCACGAAATACTGGGTCCCTGAGGAGTGTATCATTGCAACGCCATCGGGAGGATCTTGGGGAGATGGGAAGTGACCAATTCGCTATGAGGAGTTCGTGGTCCGACCAAGTTATGGCTTCCACCTTCGGCTGTTGTGCCACCCCGTTCCCCTCTTCCGAGATTAACAAAAGGTCGATTCTGGTGTAGGTGCAATGAGGGGGCGAAAAAAAGGTGTACCCACCCTGGTTCGGGTTTGCTGTTCGCCAGATGTCCACCCAATAGTGCTCTCTCAGGAGGGCCTGCTGGGCCAGATTGTCCTTGGAGATGCCCCTGGGTGTCCCCCCTCTCGCGGACCACCAGTCGAGCCTCGGGTCCATTATAAGGTTGAAGTCCCCCCCCAGTATCATGGCTCCCTCTGCCCACTCATCCATGACATGAAAGACCTGGGTGAGAAAGTGTATTTGTTTTGAGTTGGGCAAGTATAGAGTGGCCAGGGTAACGCGCTCTCCCTCACAGGTTCCCTTAATGCCCACGAAACAACCACCAAAACCCCTCTTGGTTTCTATGCCGTGAGATGGAACGCCCTGCTCAGGAGGATTCCCACTCCTTCCTTCTTAGAACTTCTATGTGAGGCCCAGTAATTGCACCAGATGTCTTTCCCCTTGATCTTCAATTCCCTGCCTTGCCTGTAATGTATCTCCTGTAGGAAAAGAACCGTTAGGTGTTGCTTACGGAACGTGTTGCTCGTGAGAGATCTCTTATTGTGGGAGTTAAGGCCCTTGACGTTCAACGTGCCTATCTTTGCTTCAATCATTGTCATTTTTTGTTACACGCACTGATATCGCCTCGAAGTGTCCGCTACTCGGAGCCCGTTGCAAAAAAAGTGTCCATAGCTTGAGCTGGTTTCCCCTTTCCCCTCGAGCCCCACGTGGGGCTGCCCCCCCTCCCCTCATTCCCTCCTCCCTCCTCCCCCCTTACCCCCGCCTCACTCGTTTAGTGGGGCATTCGCCGCCGGGTCCCCGGGTGGGGATGTGACTGGCAACGAACCACCAGGATCGCTTCCCTGGCCCCGGGAAAACATTTTCTTAGGTGTAGCGCTTTCCAACCTGTCTTTCTTCGTTAAGTACCGGCCCTTTCGGATCCGCGGTGGGGAACTGGCTGTAGCGACTCCCGAGGCAGGTCCCCCCTGACCCTGGTACCTGGTTGTGTCTCCTTTGCCTCTGGCGGGGCGTATCATGACATGAGGCCCGGAGAGGCATCGGCCGTTGTCCGTGTGAAGTCGCCGTGCAACTTCCTATGAAACCATACAACAGCCTCTAAATGGGCAACACTTCAACCCTGACCGAAGTCGATTAAACCAAGAACTCTCCACGGGTCATGGGGCGAAAACACTATGAATGGCAGGCTCCAGGAATCGTCGCGTGGGGTGTGGATCTGGCCTTCTGTACAGAAAGGCGAGCCTTGGTTGCTGCTCGTACGCTCATATAGGATCTCCTCGGTCTGAGGGTGGATGTTTGGTTTTTCGGAATTTACATGAGCCTTTGACCTTTAGCTTCCCCTGGGAGAGGTCTGGGCCTTGAGGGGCACGAGGGCGGTCTCCGTTGGTTTCGTCCCGATTTTCTGATGGTCCCGCGATGTCGCCTGTGAGATCCTCAGTGGCCCTTCGGATTTCCGCCTCCGTGACTAGTTGGTACCTCTGGCCCTGCCATTTGAATGCTAGGTGGAATGGGTGGCCCCAGATATAGCGTGTCCCGTTTTCCTGTAGCCACCTGGTGATAGTGCCGCAATTCTTTCGCATCTGGAGAGTGAGTGCCGAGAGATCCTGGTAGATCGTCACCCTGGAGTTACCATGTTGAATATCCCGTAAGGTTCTAGCCCTCTTCAACACGCTAGCCTTGTCCTTATAGTAGTGAAATCTTGCAAGAACTGAGCATGGACCTCTGCCCCCCCGCCAGCCCGATGGACTCTATCAAGCAGGAGAGTCTCCCCCGAGTCCAACCCCAGGACAATCCTGATGATGTCTTGGATTTTGCTTTCAAGTCCAACCGGGGTCTCTCCCTCCGTCTCCTCAAGGCCAAAAATTCTCACGTTGTTTCTCCTCTCCCGGTTCTCCATGTTGTCGACCTTGAGCCGGAGGTCCTCCTCGTGGCGGTGTAGTCCCTGAAATCTAGTTTCCATTTGTGCCTCGAGGATGTCCGTCGATGCCTGGTTACACTCGACCCCTTCTACCCGATCCTCCAGTGTTGAAACCTTGGCTGTGAGGTCCGCCAACCTGGCCCCCATGTCTGTCCTCATACCCCTAATGTCTTCTAAGATCGTTTGGATGTTGCTCTGTATGGCATTCATGTCCGGGGGTTGCGAGGCTGCAGGGCCGGTCTCCATTTCGAGGGACCCAGGCGTGTATTGGTATTGCACAAGGGTCTCCCTCCAGTTCATGGGGTACCGATCGCACCAAGCTATAAGGTTCTCCTGAGGTGTCTGCCGGGTGGCGGGGTGGCCAAGGCACACTCCCGCGACGGCCTGAGCCTTCTCCGGTGGTCGGTGGGCGCCTCTGCCACTAATCCGGAGCCCCGTGAGGGTTGTGGGGAGGTAGGCCGCTGGGGCGGTGGTCAGGTGTGGAAATGTGGGTCGTTGAGATGGTTCCGCGGTGCGCCTCCTCGTCGGCTCGGGCCAGACGAATCACTGGTGGTGGGAGCGGTAGGTGTGGCGGTGGCGCCCCTGTCTCCCCAATGATGGATGGGCCGGTCGCCGGCAGCCGTTGGAACTTCTCGGAAGGCCCGCCCGGTGTTGGGCCCTGTGTGTTGGTCGCACGGGCCGTTACTCCTCTCTGGTGGGGTCAGATGACCCGCCGCATCCGGCGTGGGGACTCCTCTGAGATGTCCGGAGAGGCAGGGGCCGTCAACCGTGTGGCCCAAGCCGCTGAGGGGGATCTCCGCAGGGCCCGCCCGTGCCGTCGAGAGGACCTCAGGCCTCGGTGCATACCCTGGCCTATGCCATTGCTACTTAAGGGGTTGGAGGTACAATATCTGCTTTGTCTGTTTACTTTTATGATTGAAGCAAAGTGAAGCTAACTTGTAGAAGAAGCGTAGTCATAGCGCACAGAAGCATTTGCTCCCCCTTCTAGTGCTTTTGGACAGAATGGGATTACACCAATTACTCATCATAACTTGTTTGTGAGTTTGCCCCCAAACGTATGCAATGATCTCACTAAAAATAAATATGCTTCTCTATTTAGTTTACTCATGTCAGTCTTTTTTCTCCTGGCATGGACATGTTCGCCTCTGTTCCTCTACCTTAACAGTCCTAGGTGTTTTTGGAAACCTCTATACATCTCGTTTTATTGTCCCTTGAACTATCAGAGGGCTATAATCGACATATATAGCCTCTGCATAGACCCATTTTTGGTAGGTTTTAGGGATGAGGTGTATCACCAAACGCTGCCTCATTAATAATTATTTCATCTACAAAGATAACATTTTGACTGCTACCAGATGTGCCAGCATAGCAGTTCCACCTTCTGTTTCTACACATGTAGCAATTCCCTCACGCAGGAGTAAAGAGACAAACGCACTGACAACATAATGAAAATGTGTCAACGTGGTGCTATGTGGACTACTGGATATGTTGGAAGTAGACAAATTAACTACACCTAGGAGAGGTTTGGGAATTGCATTGACATGTAAGTGAATGGCAGGACTTCGGGGGGTCAAAAGGAAATGATTCATTGTATTGCTATAGACCTTTCTACTGCCAAACTGACCCTGATTAAAAGCAGTCGAATAAGAAATAGCACATTACCTGCGTGTTTGATGCTTTAGATTCGGTAGGTTCTGTATGTAGGCAGTTACACCTCTATTTAGCAATTGCGAGAACCTTGAAAGAATTTACCCAAGGGACTCAATGGGCTCTCAAATTAAATAAGAATCTGTACAGAGTAAGGACTGGCCAGCATCCCTTTGATGCAGGCTTTCACTTCTGATACCATTTAATTTGCGACACTGTCACCACATCTACCAGTGCCTTACACAGCGCTTCTCAAATGTCCTTAATATTTGATTTTATAAATCTGTTTTTTCAAGGATTATGTGAATTCTGAAAATATGCAAAGATTTATTGTGAATCAACTCATTACTGAATGATGAAGCAAATTAGGGGGGCAAGGTAAACAAAGGTTTAATACGAAGGAAGGTAGGTGTTATTTATTACCAATCAAAGACCAGTGCTTAATTTGCATAGCTTGCCAGGGCTCAGCCTGGCACTTATTTCTGAGCCCCAGCACTTATGTTTAAGCCCAGTTTGATTATGTTGTGGTGTTTTGGCAACTTTATTATTTTAGCTGTCTGTCAGTCATAGTAACATAACAATCACCAACCGTGTGCACTGGCCAGTGACTCTGCATCCTGGGCTGGCTCATTGTTATTCACAAACCTAATGACACAGGTTGGCAGGGCAGGACGATTTATCAATTTTCATGAAAAACTATGAAATGCTCCACTCAGCCTGCATGGCATTGCTGCGCGTTCTCTAGTGTAATAACAAGCAGGCTGGGTTGACAACAACAGGACAGTCACCCGCCAAAAGTCCAAACACAGGGGCAAAGTCAGTGAAAAGACCCATATCGAACAGGAGAGCCAGTCATGAGTGCCAACCTATGGAAGACATTCTTGCAGCAGTGCTTGACAGGCAGCTCATCAGTTCAGTAATGAGTTTGACTGCATTAGTCCATCAATTCAACATAGGAGGAAAGCACTTTTGCTCTTTTTTTCCTGTCGTTAGATGGTTAACATGCTCCACTTGTCGCCGATAGGATTAGAGCAAAATGTTAATGATGATGTGTTTTAAAGAAGCACTTAAACATCTATTTTATTTCAAGACACAACTAATATGTTATGTTGATTTCACCCTCAATGAACCAGTGGGAGTTGGATCTTTAACCCCAAATATGTTGACACCGTATGGAGCAGCCTTGTGAAACTTTATGTGACACTGTAAGGAGCAACAGTGATGGTGTCAACAGTAGACGGGGAGCTGCCCCCCCACCCCCCTGCCAAGCAAGAGCAGATTTTGTCCTGGTACTTATTGTATTATATTGAATGTGCATTTATACCGTGCACCAATGACCCGAGGGCTTACGGGCACCGACAAACACAACACAAAAACAGCTATCAGACTAAAGGAGCAAACTGTAGTCAGATTTTTTCGATAGAGGAGTCAACAGGGAAAAAGAAATCTAGCAAAATAAAAATGTTTTTCATTTCTTTTTAAAAAGTTCGACTGACTTCATGTCCCTAAGATACGCCGGGAGGGTATTCCAGGCTCTTGGGGTGGCATTAGCAAAGGATCCCATGAGGGCTTTGTTAGAGTTACAGTGAGGGATCATTAATTGATTGTTATTGTTCAATCTTAAGGCTCTCGAGTTGTGTTGTATAACCAGCCAATCCTTTAGGTAAGAAGACACGACTCTAACATTCCCTCCGTCCTCATCCTACTTGATCTCTCCTCTGCTTTCGACACGGTCAACCATATCATCCTGCTCAATCGTCTGGCCTGGTTGACCTCTTTCCTTTCTGATCGACCCTCCCAGGTAACAGTTGGGTCCTTCCTATCCTCTATCTCCCTCTCTACCTTTGGTGTTCCCCAGGGGTCTTACCTCTCACCCTGGATTTTCAACCAATACCTGGCAACTCTTGCCTACTGCATTTACATTTTCTGCTCAAACTTCCAGGGCTATGCTGATGTCACCCAACTCATTTGCAGGCTCCCCTCAGGCACCTCCTCTCCTTCCCTCATCTCCGACTGCCTAATCGCAATTCAAAATTGGTGTGCCGGCAACAATATTTGTCTAAATTGCAACAAGACTGAGATCCTCCTCATCCTTTCCCCTCAATCTCTGGCCAGCCTCCCTTGTCCCTCTTCCTACCCCTACATGCGAGGCTAAGAACCTCGCGGTCATCTTTGACACCACACGTTCCTTCTCCGCACACATCTCTGACGTCTCTAAAAAGTCAAACTTCTTACTGCACCTCCTTAGAGGTACTCTGCCTCTCCTCCCCTTCCCCCAGAAGCTCACTGTCTCCCAAGCTCTGGTTCTCTCTAGGTTGGACTATTTTAACAGCCTCTTTCTCTTTCTTAATCTACTTGCCTCCACTCTTCGCCCTTTCTTTACAACTAATCTAGAACAGGTCTGCAAGACTTTTCCTTGGCCCCAAGCCCTGGGTTCTTATCTCTCCAGCTCTGAAATCCCTTCATTGGCTCCCAGTGGATGCAAGGATTACATTTAAAACCCTCTGTATTGTCCACAAGGCTTTCTCGGGCCTGTGTCCAAAATACCTTCAACTATCCCTCCGTAAATACCTCCGCTCTCGAGCCCTTCGCTCCTCCACTTCTAACTCCCTCAGGGTCAGTCGTTTTTGAAAGAAACAAGCTGCGGACCGATCTCTGTCTTCTGCCGAGGCCTCCCTTTGGAATAACCTCCTGACCACCCTGAAACTTGAGGAGAACCATCTCCGGTTCCAGAAGCACCTCAAGACCTTCCTCTTTGCTTCTGCCTTTGCCGCTCTTTTCCCCTGCTGATCTGCTTCTCTCTCGGCACTGTGCACCTGGCCACCCTCTGTCCGAGGGCCCCAGTACCTGCTCACCCTGCCTCCCTCCTGCACTGCCTCCGGGCCACCACTGGCACTGGGATCTGTATCTGTACCCATACAGTCCCCACTCTTCTTCTGCACTTATCAGATTTAGCCTATTTGACTAATCATGCACTGGCCACTTGCTGGCTGCACTACCTTTTTTCACTGTATTTATTTATTTATTTATTTATTTATTTATTTATTTATTTATTTATTTATTTTGCTTACTATTTATTCTGTTCTCCCCTCAGTACCGCACTCGCCACTTCTCTCCTGTCCACGCACTTTCCCCTTTTTCCACTTTCCATGCACTTGAGCGTTCTTAATGTCACTGGGCCCAGTAAGATCGTTATGTTTGTTATTTTGTTCTCCTCTAATCCCCTCCCTTTGCTTGGCCGCGCTCCGAAACATTTGTTTATGAGTGCGATATAATAAAATTATCAATTTCAATTTCAAAGGCATAAGTTCCACGCAACATTTTTGGGTAATCAGAAGTATCCCAAACTGGATTCTGGCCCTCACCGGAAGCCAATGCAGACCTCGCCTTGCATCCGACACATGGTCCCTCCATTTAAATCCATTTAAGTCCAGTAACCGCCCTGACCGCGCTGTTTTGTATCAGCTGCAGGTGATCACAATCTGTTTGTGAGCTCCCGAGTTGCAGGCTGCAACAATAATCAATTTTGGAGCCAATTATGGCTTGTGCAATTGTCTCTGCGTTCTTCTGTGAAATAAAAGCTGAAGTGACGCAAGTAATTTGATATAGTAGATGGATGCTGAGACCAACCCACTAATCTGTGCCCTCATTTTCAAATTCTGGTCCAGAATAATGTCCAGAGTTTTTACTTTACTTTGAACCTCAATGTTATGTTCTGCTATGGAGAAGCATTTGTAAAGTGGACCTAACTTCTGAATTTTCTTAGCTGAGCCAACCACCATAAGTTTGGTTTTGTCTTTGTTAAGAGCCAACCCATTTTGAATCATCCAGGCTTGGATGATTCACGAAAACGGGGGGTTTGGGGGACATTCAGCCCGAAAAGACAGGAAGAACAAAGAAAGCAAGTAGGAGTGTAGAAAGAGCAAAGAGAGGCAAGATAGTCAGGGGCAAGCCCATAGAGAGATTTAAAAACTAAACAAAGAAAGTGAAATTTAAGTTGAGAATGGAAGGGTAGCCAACCAAGAGAAGCAAGAGATCGAGTCGCAATAGGAAAGGAGACAAAGTAAACTAATAGAAGAGTGATAGATTGATTTGAGAGGAGGGAGACATGAACAGGGAAGGCCAAAAAGCGTGCCAGAACAATAGAATATGCGAGAAAAAATTAGTGAAGAGATGAGAAGTTTCCTAGCATGAAAGGTGAGAAAGAGACGAACTCTGCAAATAGTATAGAGATGAAAGTGACAGAAGCAAGATGTGAGAGAAATGTGGTGGGCAAAGGAAAGGTTAGAGTTGAAGTGAAGACCAAGGATACGCGCAGTAGGAGAAATAGATAGAATCGAGGGAGGAAAGGAAATAGGCAGAGGAGGGGGATGTGGAGGAAGAGTGTTAGCAGGAAAGAATAAAACTTCAGTCTTTCCTGCATTTAAAGCGAGGAAATGGGAGGACATCCATGAATTGATTACAGAAAGACATGCTGAAAGAGTGTGATTAATATGAGGAGTGAAGGACAGAAGATAGAAAGAGCTGAGTATCATCAGCATAGAAGTGATGGGATAGTCCAAAAGAAGAAATTATAGTCGCAAGTAATGAGGAATATAAGGAAAATAGAAAAGGACCCAAGACTGACCCTTGAGGATTGACCCCATAACTCCTGTACTCATGCAGATCTTGTACTTTGTTTTAGATCCTGACAAGCTGTTACCACCCCAGTCAACTGAACCATCAGCCTAGTGCTCTCACATACTGGTGGACCGGACGGGAAACGAGTTCCGACCGTACTCATAACGCGTCTCTGAATTCATGTCTCTGGTTGGGTTTATTGCAACTGGCCATGCCGTGGAGGATCAAGTCTCTTCCAAGCATCAGGTACGGATATAGTGACCTTATGTGACAACTTAAAAGACAGCGGGAAAAACTAAAAAAGTGCTGCAATATAAGGATGAATCTAATTAGATTCCCTTGATTGCCGGCTGGGTCCTTAGCTTCTGATTCCTGGCAGCACGCCGCTCTGGTGGCCTATTTGATGAAAGCATGTATGTGCTTGTACATTGGCAAATCTTGCACTCTATGTTATTTTGGTAAAGCTCTGTGAATATGTCACTATGTCAAATTATCCACAGCACGTGAACAGTATTAGGGCCAATGCAGGCTGGTACTTGAACGTTTACTAAGATGGTCACTTATATTCTATACGCCTGATGTCATAGATGGCAGCCAAACTGCAAGTCGTTTTTTTAAATCTTTCAGTAGTAATAAACTTTATTCAGATTTCTCCATTTACAAATAAAAATACACAATATACAATAAATAGCCAAACAGCCCACATACAATCTTAAAATCCAAAACACCCCACAAACACATTGGTTAAAATCCAACCGCACATCCCACAATGAAATGCATTCCAAAATGTTTAAAAACCAGTGTCTCAAAAAGCAATAAAATCAAGATGAAACCCTCATAAAAGTACGACTGTGCTATCAGCATTGAGCTTGGAGTTTCAAAGCTTCAGTAACATACTCGGTGAGATTATAAATAAATGTCAGATCACCATAGTTGATTACAAAGCGCACTGCTTCTCTACATGTTTTTTACGCATCATATTTAAAAAACGTAAAAGCGAAAGCTATTGAGCTGCTAAATAGCGTGGACAGGTCAGGAAATAGAGCCCCAAGTCTTCTGCATGTCCGAGGCCACATGTACGGTTGGATGAACCTGCTGCCACGTCAAACGTTTGTTAAGCGGAAGTAGATTTAAACGTAGCTGTAAAACATTCCTACCACTGGATGGCAATCTTATTTGGTGAAAGTTCCCAGGTGGCAAAGGAAAATCTCGAAGCTCAGCCTGTGTGGCCAAAGAGCGCAACGAATGTATATTTTGCATATCCAACTCCTTGGCCCTACTGCCCATCATAGACCAGATTACAGAAATGGCAGAGTGCAAGTGCAAAGTTGCACTGCATTAGCACCCAGGCAAAGTTTGCCTTATTTTTCAAAACAAACGCTGTGACGTATTAGAAAACCATTGCACAGTGGCATGTGCAGTGTGGCATGTGATAAGCACCAGTGTAAACATTGGTCTCGTGCAACAAGACCAGGGCAATGTTTGCCCTGGTGCTAATATGAAATGACATTGATAAACATGCGCTGAAAATGTCTCATTTTGCCCTGGTTCTTCTGCCATGCCAAACTGCACTTGTCACGGTGAAGGTTTTCTAGTATGTCCCAGTGTTTTTGAAAATGGGGCAAACTTTTAGTGCTAATACCGTGCAAACTTGCACTTGCATCTGGTCCCGTATTTTTAATAGCTGATTTATGCTGGGCCAATGAGACAGGATTTAAAAATGGCCCACCATGCCTGAATCAAAATGTATTTGCGTTATTATACCACTTATTTTGTGTATGCATGGTGAGGATTTCATCTCTGAGAAGCCCTCTTTCACATTGTGGTTAACCAGGAAACTCAGAAGTATTTTCAAGAAATAGGTTAAGTAAAGTACAAACACCATCGATTCGATACTCAGCAACCCCGGCTCTCTCCTAAGGACACTCCCAGGGGTTCCAGGGGAAAGCTCCATTATCCTGGGTGAGAATATATTCTGGACCGCCTCCAACTGTTTGCAGTTCTAATATCCCCAAAAGTCACTGCCATACAGCATCATATCCCCAGAAGTCACTGCCATACAGCATCATATCCCCAAAAGTCACTGCCATACAGCATCATATCCCCAGAAGTCACTGCCATACAGCATCATATCCCCAGAAGTCACTGCCATACAGCATCATATCCCCAGAAGTCACTGCCGTAAAGCATCATATCCCCAAAAGTCACTGCCATACAGCATCATATCCCCAGAAGTCACTGCCATACAGCATCATATCCCCAAAAGTCACTGCCATACAGCATCATATCCCCAGAAGTCACTGCCATACAGCATCATATCCCCAGAAGTCACTGCCATACAGCATCATATCCCCAAAAGTCACTGCCATACAACATCATATCCCCAGAAGTCACTGCCATACAGCATCATATCCCCAAAAGTCACTGCCATACAGCATCATATCCCCAAAAGTCACTGCCATAAAGCATCATATCCCCAAAGGTCACTGCCATACAGCATCATATCCCCAAAGGTCACATCCATACAGCATCATATCCCCAAAAGTCACTGCCATACAGCATCATATCCCCAGAAGTCACTGCCATACAGCATCATATCCCCAGAAGTCACTGCCATAAAGCATCATATCCCCAAAAGTCACTGCCATACAGCATCATATGCCCAGAAGTCACTGCCATAAAGCATCATATCCCCAGACGTCACTGCCATGCAGCATCATATCCCCAGAAGTCACTGCCATACAGCATCATATCCCCAGAAGTCACTGCCATACAGCATCATAGCAGAAACGTTGGCTTTATACCCTTCCAGACACTTACCCAGTCTACAATCTCCATCTTTCAGGAAAAGTGTCTTCCTCTTCAATTCCCTACTGCTAGGGTGAAAGGATGTAGGCGTAGTAGTGTAATGTAGTCTCTTGACGTGTAGAGTCCTGTCATGCAGAGGTACTTGCAATGTGCCTTCTACATGACTGATACACAGGTCAATTACATGCAATGTGTTCTTGGTCTTCATAATTGTGCGCCTCAATGCTTGATGTTGTGTAGGAATCCTTATTGTGATGCAAACAAAAGCAAGGGGTAATTCTTAAACTTTTGGAGTGTGCACTGCCGCCTTAGTTATGACGCAGATACAGGGAGAGAGGGCGATACTAGAAACATTCCCAGTAAGGATACCTTGGACCCACCTGTTCCTGCAGGTCGGTAAAAGAATAATAAGGTTCATCCTACAAAGAAATATAATAACAATAATCACTTTGCTATGCAGTGCTTCATTCTGGCTGCCTTGCACTTTTAGGCGCTGTGATCACAGGCGTCATTATTACCTTATGTTATGGAACTGAATGTATCAGCCCCAGAGAGCTGGAGAACTGAGATGACCTCGTGAGGATTCGAACTTGAGACTGCAGGTTGCACACAGAGGTCAGAATGTGTGCTTAACACCTGGAGCTCAGAAAGGTATTTGAAAACGAACTTATTCAGTTTGCTCCCATTCATGATGAGGCAATGTACCTCCCGAGTAGATGATATAGGAACTGTTGTGTGCCTGGACATGTATGTGGAGGGAAGTAAGGAGTATGGGTGTGGGGGGGGGGGGGTGCGGGAGTTCGTAAAAGGTAGGGTTTGAACACTGTTACATTAAGCAGACATAGAAAAAGGACTTCCATTCTTTGCAGTGAACAAAACTCTTTTTTATTATGTCTATGTTTAAATGTAGTACTGTACAAACACTAGCTTTGTCCATCTTGTAAACATTCAGATGATTTACATGGTATGTGAGTATTATATGAGTACTCTTTGTAAAATTATAGAGACCTTGAAGATGGTGATGTCAATATCTCATAATGCGCTTTAATTTAAAAAAAAGAGTACTTGAATGAAGCCCATATGTTCTGTAAATACCATTTAATACTGGAAAATGTGTCCGGTTAGGGTTGGCATATTTTTAACTTAAGCATAGACATAGCAAAATGTCTTGTTCATTCTTTCCACTATGTCTATGTTTCACGTGACAGTATGGAATCTCTAACGTGCACACGTTTTGCATCATTCCAAAGTATTCACTTGGTATATGGGCATTGCTTGAGTATGCCTTTTAAATGAATGGCACATTTTGAGATGTTATTGTCACCATCTCAGAATGCACTGCAATTCAACACAACGTTGGAAAATAAAGCCCCTTCATCCAGTAAATACATTGTAATGCTGAAAATGTGTGCGAGCTAGGTTTTGCATACTACTACATTAAGCACAGAGATAATAGAAACGCTTCTGTTCACGAATGGAAGACTTTCTACTAGGCCTATGCTTAATGTACTCCATCGCATATTCTTACCCAGGAAACTACTGGCATGTGGGGGCAAAGCCATCACATATATGTTCTTACAGGGGCCATTCCTGGCATATTGGGCACGGCCATCCGAGGTGGGTCCTTACAAGGGACAATGGTGGCATGTTGGGGCAAAGGCATTGCAGGTGTGCCCTTCAATGGCCAAATGCTTCCGTAATGGGGCATGGCCATCAGAGGTGTGTACTTGCAGGGGGAACTACTGGCCTTTTGGCGCTAATCCATTGAGGGTGTGTCCTTGCAGGGGAAAATGCTGATATTTGGGGACAAAGCCAACTCAGTTGTGCCCTTATACAGGCAAATGCAGGTAATGTTTGGGGGAAATCCATCCCAGGCATGGCTGTAAAGGGGCACATGCTAGCAATATTTGGTCAAAGCTATTGTAGATGTATCGTTAAAGGGGCAAATGACGGTATTTTGTGCAAAGCCATGGCAGGTGCGTCCATCGGAGGTGAAAATGCTAGCATTTTGGGGACAAGCCATCACACTTAGGTCCTTACAAGGGCAAATGCTGGTAATATTGTAGCAAAACCATCAGAGGTGTGCCCTCCCAGGAGAAAATGCTGACAATATCTGGCCATAACCTCACAGGTGTGACTTTACAGGGGCAAATGCTGCCAATACGTGGGCAAAATAATCACATGTGTGTTGTTAAAGGTCCAAATACTGGTAACATTTGGCATCAGATATAATGATGGTTTTCCTACAGTGAAAATACTGGCATTCTTTTTTTCTGCCTATACTGTATATCTACAAAAACATTCCCTCGATCTGCCGAGCATATATTTGTTTTTTTTTAATGCATAGTGCATGCCTGTTCCTCATTTTTGTGAGATAACATTCCTCCAATGGAACACACTGGGCCTCATTACAGTATGGCAAATTGTTGTGAATTACTATCTACACAGGCTGCGCTTGGTAACCAACGTAAGAACACTGATGTGGATAATTTAAACAAAAATGATGGGGAATTAATCACAGAGATATTCAACTGATTTATTAGTGACAAAGAACAAAGTTGTTTTTAAATAAATCAAAACTTGGATGAATTAAACAGTATATTTTTGTAAAAGGAAATATCAAGCGAAAGTCATACAATGTGTTGAGTACTTCAACAACCAAAACTTGAATATGTCACATTGTTTGGAATAGGCTTGGTCAATACAACACCCACAATTTATATACAATTGCGCTGCGTGTTTGTTGAGTACTTCAACGACCAAAAACTTGAATAAATCACATGGTTTGAGAAAGGCTTATTCGCCAAATCACACACAATTTATATGCAATTGCACAGCTTGTTTAACATTAAAGGATTTGCCTAAACATGCCAAATCACACACAATTTATATACAATTGCGCAGCTTGTTTAACATTAAAGGATTTGCCAAAACATGCCAACACGTGTTTCAACCAAAAGGTCGTCCTCAGGGCATACCAGTATATTTTACCATTTGCATTAATCTGTAATTATTGAACCTTGGCTTAAAATAAAAACAACCAACGTCAGAGGTAGTAGGTCAAAAAACAAGAAAAACAGGAGAGAAAAGAGAAATAAAAGGAAATAAAAACATACCGTTAGAAATAATGTATGCAATTAGTTTTTCTAAATTCCTAAAATAGGAATGAATGAATCTATCCATACCTTAAAAGTAATTGGGGTTTCCTAATACTTGATTCTACTTTCAGTAGTTGAGAGATTTGATGATTTCTACATGCTTGACTGGACAGGGTCTGTAAGTTATAAAGACTAGATATGAATGGCACATATTTAGCTCAAAAGTCTACATTGCTAGTAAGTTATATAGTAATAACATCTAATTTGTGAAGAGTATGGAAACTATAATTACCTGTCTTGCAAACAAGTAATAGTTGTCGCTTGACTGACGTGCCGCTGGTGCAGTCTAATTGAAGTGTAACGCCCGTTTTTAGCGTACCTTGCCTTTAAATTCGGCCGTAATCTATAACATGGATATGACAGCGTATTTAAACACTTAATATGAGGAACGTGCTGCATAAGCTTTTCGTTTGGTACAATTAGGGCATAGAACTGGCTTGCCGGCATACGATCCAAGAAGTTAATGTGCTCAATGGCCGGTTGTTTCTCAAAACTGAAGGAATCGGCACAATCCCGGGGTTACTATAGTAACCTTTCCGGGTTGGGTCAGGTGATGTAGTCATCTGACCCGGTTGCTTGGATACTCCTTCCAAGCCGGAAATGCATATGGCAGCATATGGGGGGGCAAAGTTATAAGGGGGTCCCAAAAATTTGCTTGCGTCTACAGCCCAAACCGCTGGACGGATTTTCACCAAATTTGGACCAGGAGCAGCGGCTTGGTCTCGAAAGCGTGCTTTTGCAAATTTGGTGAAAATCCATCCAGTAGTTTTTTTTAAAATGACCAAAAAGTAGGTAAAAAAATATTAGTGATATCTGTGTTCGCTTCGCGGACACACTTCCCTGTTCGCTTCGCGGACAGGACGGTGATTGGGCCAGCAGCTTGCGTGATGTCCGCGGACATCTGACGTGCTCTCTCATTGGATGCGGTGAAAGTGCGCAGTGCGTCTGGCTTCAGAGACGCCTGCCATCTTTCTTTGCCGCATGAGAGGCTTTGTCAGGTCAGCAGGAGCGTGTCTGTCTCTTGTTCCTCCCACCCCCACTCATGCCCGTGTCTGCCCCACCCCCCGCTCATGCCCCGTGTGACCTTTCTGTCCCTCCACCCCACTCATGCCCCGTGTGTCCTTCCTGTCCCCCCACCCCCACTCATGCTCCATGTGTCCCCTGTTCCTCCAGCCCCCCCCGCTCACGCCATCGCACACGGTGGCCAGCAGAGGGCCGAGGAGCGGGATCTGTCGCACAAACTCATGTCCGTGCGGCATGTCCGTGTTTTTTTTTGTCCCCCCACCCCCTGCTCATGCCCCGTGTGTCTCTATCCCTCCCGCCTACCCCCCGCTCATGCCCCGTGTGTGTCTCGCACTCCCCCACCCCCGCTCATGCCCCATGTGTCTCTATAACTCCCGCCCACCCCCCGCTCATGCCCCGTGTGTCTCTCTCCCTCCCCCCACCCCCGCTCATGCCCCGTGTGTCTCTCTCCCTCCCCCCCACCCCCGCTCATGCCCCGTGTGTCTCTATCCCTCCCACCCACCCCCCGCGTGTCTCTATCCCTCCCGCCCACCCCCGCTCATGCCCCGTGTGTCTCTATCCCTCCCGCCCACCCCCCGCTCATGCCCCGTGTGTCTCTAGCCCTCACACCCACCCCCCGCTCATGCCCTGTGTGTGTCTCTCCCTCCCCCCCACCCCCTGCTCATGCCCCGTGTGTCTCTCCCCTCACCCCCTACTCATGCCCCGTGTGTCTCTAGCCCTCCCACCCACCCCCGCTCATTCCCCTAGCCCTCCCACCCACCCCCCGCTCATTCCCCTAGCCCTCCCACCCACCCCCCGCTCATGCCCCGTGAGTCTCTATCCCTCCCACCCACCCCCTGCTCATGCCCCGTGTGTCTCTATCCCTCCCACCCACCCCCCGCTCATGCCCCGTGTGTGTCTATCCCTCCCACCCATTCCCCGCTCATGCCCTGTGTGTCTCTATCCCTCCCACCCACCCCTGCTCATGCCCCGTGTGTCTCTCCCCTCACCCCCTACTCATGCCCCGTGTGTCTCTAGCACTCCCACCCACCCCTCGCTCATGCTCCGTGTGTCTCTATCCCTCCCGCCCACCCCCCGCTCATGCCCCGTGTGTCTCTATCCCTCCCGCCCACTCCCCGTTCATGCCCTGTGTGTCTCTAAACCTCCCACCCCACCCACCCCCCACTCTCTCCCTCCCCCCCACCCCCACTCATGCCCCGTGTGTCTCTATCCCTCCCGCCCACCCCTCGCTCATGCTCCGTGTGTCTCTATCCCTCCTGCCCACCCCCCGCTCATGCCCAGTGTGTCTCTATCCATCCCGCCCACCCCCGCTCATGCCCCGTGTGTCTCTATAATTCCCTCCCACCCCCCGCTCTTGCCCTGTGTGTCTCTATCCCTCCCGTCCACCCCTGCTCATGCCCCATGTGTCTCTATCCCTCCTGCCCACCCCCGCTCATGCCCCATGTGTCTCTATCCCTCCTGCCCACCCCCCGCTCATGCCACGTGTTTCTCTATCCCTCCCGCCCACCCCCGCTCATGCCCCGTGTGTGTCTCTCCCTCCCCCCACCCCCGCTCATGCCCCGTGTGTCTCTCCCCTCACCCCCTACTCATGCCCCGTGTGTCTCTATCCCTCCCACCCACCCCCAGCTCATGCCCCGTTTCTCTCTATCCCTCCCACCCACCCCCCGCTCATGCCCCGTGTGTCTCTATCACTCCCACCCATCCCCCGCTCAAGCCCCGTGTGTCTCTATCCCTCCCACCCACCCCCCGCTCATTCCCCATGTGTCTCTATCCCTCCCACCCACCCCCCGCTCATGCCCGTGAGTCTCTCTCCCCACCCCCGCTCATGCCCCGTGTGTCTCTATCCCTCCCGCCCACCCCCCGCTCATGCCCCGTGTGTGTCTCTCCCTCCCCCCACCCCCTGCTCATGCCCCGTGTGTCTCTCCCCTCACCCCCTACTCATGCCCTGTGTGTCTTTAGAACTCCCACCCACCCCCCACTCATTCCCCTGGCCCTCCCACCCACCCCCGCTCATTCCCCGTGTGTCTCTATCCCTCCCACCCACCCCCCTGCTCATGCCCCGTGTGTCTCTATCCCTCGCTCATACCCACCGCTCATGCCCCGTGTGTCTCTATCCCTCCCACCCACCCCCCGCTCATGCCCCGTGTCTCTCCCTCCCCCCCACGCCCTGCTCATGCCCCGTGTGTCTCTTCCCTCACCCCCGACTCATGCCCCGTGTGTCTCTAGCCCTCCCACCCACCCCCTGCTCATGCCCCTAGCCCTCCCACCCACCCCCCGCTCATGCCCCGTTTGTCTCTCCCATCCCACCCACCCCCGCTCATGCCCCGTGTGTCTCTATCCCTCCCACCCACCCCGCTAATGCCCCGTGTGTCTCTATCCCTCCCACCCACCCCCCACTCATGCCCCGTGTGTCTCTATCCCTCCCACCCCCCGCTCATGCCCGTGTGTCTCTATCCCTCCCACCCACCCCCGCTCATGCCCCGTGTGTCTCTATCCCTCCCGCCCACCCCCCGCTCATGCCGCATGTGTTTCTCTCGCTCCACCCCACCCCCGCTCATGCCCCGTGTGTCTCTATCCCTCCCGCCCACCCGCCGCTCATGCCCCGTCTGTCTCTCTCCCTCTCCCCCACCCCCGCTCATGCCCCGTGTGTCTCTCTCCCTCCCCCCACCCCCGCTCACGCCCCGTGTGTGTCTCTCCCTCCCCCCCACCCCCGCTCATGCCCCGTGTGTCTCTCTCCCTCCCGCTCACCCCCCGCTCATGCCTCGTGTTTCTCTCTCCCTCCCCCCACCCCTGCTCATGCCCCGTGTGCCTCTAGTCCTCCCACCCACCCCCCGCTCATGCCCTGTGTGTCTCTAGCCCTCCCACCCTGCCCCAGCTCATGCCCTCTGTGTCTCTCTCCCACCCCCCACCCCCGCTCATGCCCCGTGTGTCTCTAGCCCTCCCACCCACCCCCACGCTCACGCCCCGTGTGTCTCTAGCCCTCCCACCCACCCCCCGCTCATGCCCCATGTGTCTCTAGCCCTCCCACCCACCCCCCGCTCATGCCCCGTGTGTGTCTCTCCCTCCCCCCACCCCCTGCTCACGCCCCGTGTGTCTCTCCCCTCACCCCCTACTCATGCCCCCTGTGTCTCTCTCCCTCCCCCCCACCTCCGCTCATGCCCCGTGTGTCTCTCTCCCTCCCCCACACCCCCGCTCATGCCCCGTGTGTCTCTCTCCCTCCCCCCCATGCCCGCTCACGCCCCGTGTGTCTCTAGCCCTCCCACCCACCCCCCACTCATGCCCCGTGTGTCTCTAGCCCTCCCACCCACCCCCCACTCATGCCCCGTGTGTCTCTAGCCCTCCCACCCACCCCCCGCTCATGTCCCGTGTGTCTCTAGCCCTAACACCCACCCCCCGCTCATGCCCCGTGTGTCTCTAGTACTCCAACCCACCCCCCGTTCATGCCCCGTGTGTCTCTAGCCCTCCCACCCACCCCCCGCTCAAGCCCCGTGTGTGTCTCTCCCTCCCCCCACCCCCTGCTCATGCCCTGTGTGTCTCTCCCCTCACCCCCTACTCATGCCCCGTGTGTCTTTAGACCCGCTCATGCCCTAGCCCTCCCACCCACCCCTGCTCATGCCCCGTGTGTCTCTATCCCTCCCGCCCACCCGCGCCCATGCCCCGTGTGTCTCTATCCCTCCCGCCCACCGTCGCTCATGCCCCGTGTGTCTCTATCCTCACCCACTATTCATGCCCCGTGTGTCTCTAGCCCTCCCACCCACCCCCCGCTCATGCCCCGTTTGTCTCTATCCCTCCCACCCACCCCCCGCTCATGCCCCGTGTGTCTCTATCACTCCCACCCACCCCCCGCTCATCTTGCCCCGTGTGTCTCTATCACAAACCACCCACCCCCCGCTCATGCCCCGTGTGTCTCTATCCCTCTCACCAAGCCCCCGCTCATGCCCTTGTGTCTCTCCCCCCCACCCCCTGCTCATGCCCCGTGTGTCTCTCCCCTCACCCCCTACTCATGCCCTGTGTGTCTCTAGCCCTCCCCACCACCCTACGCTCATTCCCCTGGCCCTCCCACCCACCCCCCACTCATTCCCCGTGTGTCTCTATCCCTCCCACCCACCCCCTCGCTCATGCCCCGTGTTTCTCTATCCCTCCCTCATACCCACCGCTCATGCCCCGTGTGTCTCTCTCCCTCACCCCCACACCCGCTCATGCCCTGTGTGTCTCTAGCCCTCCCACCCACCCCCCACTCATGCCCGTGTGTCTCTATCCCTCCCACCCACCCCCCACTCATGCCCCGTGTGTCTCTTTCCCTCCCACCCACCCCCCGCTCATGCCCCATGTGTCTCTCCCCTCACCCCCACCCCCCGCTCATGCCCCATGTGTGTCTCTAGCTCCCCCCACCCCCTGCTCATGCCCCATGTGTCTCTCCCCTCACCCCCACTCACGCCCCGTGTGTCTCTATCCCTCCCACCCACCCCCCACTCATGCCCCGTGTGTCTCTTTCCCTCCCACCCACCCCCCGCTCATGCCCCATGTGTCTCTCCCCTCACCCCCTACTCATGCCCCCTGTGTCTCTAGACCTCCCGCTCATGCCCCGTTTGTCTCTCCCCTACCACCCACCCCCGCTCATGCCCTGTGCGTCTCTATCCCTCCCACCCACCCTCCGCTCATGTCCTGTGTGTCTCTATCCCTCCCACCCACCCCCCGCTCATGCCCTGTGTGTCTCTATCCCTCCCACCCACCCCCGGCTCATGCCCCGTGTGTCTCCATCCCCCCCCACCCCCCGCTCATGCCCCGTGTGTCTCTCTCCCTCCCCCCACCCCCGCTCATGCCCCGTGTGTCTCTATCCCTCCCACCCACCCTCCGCTCATGCCCCGTGTGTCTCTATCCCTCCCACCCACCCCCGACTCATGCCACGGGTGTCTATATCCCTCCCACCCACCCCCCGCTCATGCCCCGTGTGATTCCATTCCTCCTCCCCACCCCCCGCTCATGCCCCGTATGTCTCTCTCCCTCCCCCCACCCCCGCTCATGCCCGTGTATCTCTATCCTTCCCGTCCTCCACCGCTCATGCCCCATGTGTCTCTATCCCTCCCACCCACCCCCCGCTCATGCCCGGTGTGTCTCTATCCCTCCCGCCCACCCCCCGCTCAAGCCCCGTGTGTCTCTATCCCTTCCGCCCACCCCCCGCTCGTGCCCCGTGTGTCTCTATCCCTCCCGCCCACCCCCGCTCATGCCCCGTGTGTCTCTATCCCTCCCGCCCACCCCCGCTCATGCCCCGTTTGTCTCTATCCCTCCCGCCCACACGCGCTAAAGCCCCGTGTGTCTCTATCCCTCCCGCCCACCCCCCGCTCATGCCCTGTGTGTCTCTATCCCTCCCGCCCACCCTCTGCTCATGCCCCGTGTGTCTCTATCCCTCCCGCCCACACCCTGCTCATGCCCCGTGTGTCTCTCACTCCCCCCACCCCCGCTCATGCCCCGTGTGTCTCTCCCCTCACCCCCTACTCATGCCCCGTGTGTCTCTAGCCCTCCCACCCACCCCCGCTCATTCCCCTGGCCCTCCCACCCACCCCCCGCTCATTCCCCGTGTGTCTCTATCCCTCCCACCCACCCCCCCGCTCATGCCCCGTGTGTCTCTATCCCTCCCTCATACCCACCGCTCATGCCCCGTGTGTCTCTATCCCTCCCACCCACCCCCTGCTCATGACCCGTGTGTCTCTATCCCTCCCACCCACCCCCCGCTCATGCCCCGTGTGTCTCTATCACGACCACCCACCGCCCGCTCACGCCCCATGTGTCTCTATCCCTCCCACCCACCCCCCGCTCATGCCCGTGTGTCTCTCCCCCCACCCCCGCTCATGCCCCGTGTGTCTCTATCCCTCCCGCCCACCCCCCGCTCATGCCCCGTGTGTGTCTCTCCCCCCCACCCCCTGCTCATGTCCCGTGTGTCTCTCCCCTCACCCCCTACTCATGCCCCGTGTGTCTCTAGCCCTCCCACCCACCCCCGCTCATTCCCCTGGCCCTCCCACCCACCCCCCGCTCATTCCCCGTGTGTCTCTATCCCTCCCACCCACCCCCCCGCTCATGCCCCGTGTGTCTCTATCCCTCCCTCATACCCACCGCTCATGCCCCGTGTGTCTCTATCCCTCCCACCCACCCCCTGCTCATGACCCGTGTGTCTCTATCCCTCCCACCCACCCCCCGCTCATGCCCCGTGTCTCTCCCTCCCCCCCACCCCCTGCTCATGCCCCGTGTGTCTCTCCCCTCACCCCCTACTCATGCCCTGTTTGTCTCTAGCACTCCCACCCACCCCCTGCTCATGCCCCTAGCCCTCCCACCCACCCCCCTCTCATGCCCCGTGTGTCTCTATCCCTCCCACCCACCCCCCGCTCATGCCCCATGTGTCTCTAACCCGACCACCCACCCCCCGCTCATGCCCCGTGTGTCTCTAGCCCGTTCTACCCACCCCCCGCTCATGCCCCTAGCCCTCCCACCCACCCGCCGCTCATGCACCGTGTGTCTCTATCCCTCCCACCCACCCCCCGCTCATGCCCCGTGTGTCTCTAACCCTCCCACCCACCCCCTACTCATGCCCCGTGTGTCTCTAGCTCTCCCACCCACCACCCGCTCATGCCCCTAGCCCTCCCACCCACCCCTGCTCATGCCCCATGTGTGTCTCGCCCTCCCACCCACCCCCGCTCATGCCCCGTGTGTCTCTAGCCCTCCCACCAACCCCCGCTCATGCCCCGTGTGTGTCTCTCCCTCCCCCCACCCCCCGCTCATGCCCCGTGTGTCTCTAGCCCTCCCACCCACCCCCGCTCATGCCCCTAGCCCTCCCGCCCACCCCCCGCTCATGCCCCTAGCCCGCCCACCCGCTCATGCCCCGTGTGTCTCTCCCCCCACTCCCCGCTCATGCCCCGTGTTTCTCTAGCCAGCCCTCCCACCCACCCCTCGGTCATGCCCCATGTGTCTCTAGCCCTCCCCGCACCCCCTGCTCATACCCCGTGTGTCTCTCCCCCCACCCCCTGCCCCTTGTGTCTCTAGCCCTCCCACCCACCCCCTGCTCAAGCCCCGTGTGTCTCTCCCCTCCCTCCCACCCCCCGCTCACGCCCCGTGTGTCTCTCCCCTCCACCCCACCCCCCGCTCATGCCCCGTGTGTCTCTCCCCTCCCACCCACCCCCCACTCATGCCCCATGTGTCTCTCCCCTCCCACCCACCCCCCGCTCATGCCCCGTGTGTCTCTCACCTCCCACCCACCCCCCGCTCACGCCCTGTGTGTCTCTCCCCTCCCACCCACCCCCCGCTCATGCCCCGTGTGTCTCTCCCCTCCCACCCAACCCCCGCTCATGCCCCGTGTGTCTCTCCCCTCCCACCCACCCACTGCTCATGCCCCGTGTGTCTCTCGCCTCCCACCCACCCCTGCTCATGCCCTGTGTGTCTCTCCCCTCCCACCCACCCCCCGCTCATGCCCCGTTTGTCTCTCCCCTCCCACCCACCCCCCGCTCATGCCCCGTGGTCTCTCCCCTCCCACCCACCCCCGCTCATGCCCCGTGTGTCTCTCCCCTCCCACCCCACCCCCCACTCATGCCCCGTGTGTCTCTATCCCTGCCACCCACCCCCCGCTCAGGCACCGTGTGTCTCTATCCCTCCCACCCACCCCCCGGTCAGGCCCCGTGTGTCTCTATCCCTCCCACCCACCCCCGCTCAGGCCATGTGTGTCTCTCCTCTCCCCCCCACCCCCCGCTGATGCCCCGTGTGTCTCTAGCCCTCCCACCCACCCCCTGCTCATGCCCAGTGTGTCTCTAGCCCTCCCACCCACCCCCGCTCACGCCCCATGTGTCTCTAGCCCTCCCACCCAACCCCCGCTCATGGCCCGTGCGTCTCTAGCCCTCCCACCCACCCCCGCTCATGCCCCGTGTGTGTCTCTCCCTCCCACGCACCCCCCGCTCCGGCCCCATGTGTCTCTATCCCTCCCACCCACCCCCCGCTCCGGCCTTGTGTGTCCCTAGCCCTCCCACCCAACCCCCGCTCACGCCCCGTGTGTCTCTAGCCCACCCACCCACCCCCGCTCAAGCCCTGTGTGTGTCTCTCCCTCCCCCCCACCCCTGCTCATGCCCCTTGTGTCTCTAGCCCTCCCACCCACCCCCCGCTCATGCCCCGTTTGTCTCTCCCCTCCCGCCCACCCGCCGCTCATGCCCCGTGTGTCTCTATCCCTCCCACCCACCCCCCGCTCATGCCCCGTGTGTCTCTAGCCCTCCCACCCACCCCCCGCTCATGCCCCTAGCCCTCCCACCCACCCCCCGCTCATGCCCTGTGTGTCTCTAACCCTCCCACCCACACCCTACTCATGACCCGTGTGTCTCTAGCTCTCCCACCCACCCCCCGCTCATGCCCCTAGCCCTCCCACCCACCCACGCTCATGCCCCGTGTGTGTCTCTCCCTCCCCCCACCCCCGCTCATGCCCCGTGTGTCTCTAGCCCTCCCACCCACCCCCGCTCATGCCCCGAGCCCTCCCACCCACCCCCCCGCTCATGCCCCTAGCCCGCCCACCCGCCCCCCCGCTCATGCCCCGTGTGTCTCTCCCCCCACTCCCCGCTCATGCCCCGTGTGTCTCTAGCCAGCCCTCCCACCCACCCCTCGCTCATGCCCCGTGTGTCTCTAGCCCTCCCCCCACCCCCTGCTCATACCCCGTGTGTCTCTCCCCCCACCCCCTGCTCATGCCCCGTGTTTCTCTAGCCCTCCCACCCACCCCCTGCTCAAGCCCGTGTGTCTCTCCCCTCCCTCCCACCCCCCGCTCACGCCCCGTGTGTCTCTCCCCTCCACCCCACCTCCGCTCATGCCCCGTGTGTCTCTCCCCTCCCCCACCCCCCGCTCATTCCCCGTGTGTCTCTCCCCTCCCACCCACCACCCGCTCATGCCCAGTGTGTTTCTCCCCTCTCACCCACCCCCGCTAATGCCCCGTGTGTCTCTCCCCTCCCACCCACCCCCCGCTCATGCCTCATGTGTCTCTCCCCTCCCACCCACCCCCCTCTCATGCCCCGTGTGTCTCTCCCCTCCCACCCACCCCCGCTCACGCCCTGTGTGTCTCTCCCCTCCCACCCACCCCCCGCTCATTCCCCGTGTGTCTCTCCCCTCCCACCCACCACCCGCTCATGCCCAGTGTGTTTCTCCCCTCTCACCCACCCCCGCTAATGCCCCGTGTGTCTCTCCCCTCCCACCCACCCCCCGCTCATGCCCCATGTGTCTCTCCCCGAAACACCCACCCCCCGCTCATGCCCCGTGTGTCTCTCCCCTCCCACCCACCCCCCGCTCACGCCCTGTGTGTCTCTCCCCAAACACCCACCCCCCGCTCATGCCCCGTGTGTCTCTCCCCTCCCACCCAACCCCCGCTCATGCCCCGTGTGTCTCTCCCCTCCCACCCACCCCCTGCTCATGCCCCGTGTGTCTCTCCCCTCCCACCCACCTCCTGCTCATGCCCTGTGTGTCTCTCCCCTCCCACCCACCCCCTGCTCATGCCCCGTTTGTCTCTCCCCTCCCACCCACCCCCCGCTCATGCCCCGTTTGTCTCTCCCCTCATGGCCCGTGCGTCTCTAATCCTCCCACCCACCCCCGCTCATGCCCCGTGTGTGTCTCTCCCTCCCACGCACCCCCCGCTCAGGCCCCATGTGTCTCTATCCCTCCCACCCACCCCCCGCTCCGGCCCTGTGTGTCTCTCCTCTCCCCCCCAACCCCCCGCTCATGCCCCGTGTGTCCCTATCCCTCCCACCCAACCCCTGCTCACGCCCCGTGTGTCTCTAGCCCTCCCACCCACCCCCGCTCATGCCCTGTGTGTGTCTCTCCCTCCCCCCCACCCCTGCTCATGCCCCTTGTGTCTCTAGCCCTCCCACCCACCCCCGCTCATGCCCCTAGCCCTCCCAACCACCCCCCGCTCATGCCCCGTGTGTCTCTCCCCCCACTCCCCGCTCATGCCCCGTGTGTCTCTAGCCAGCCCTCCCACCCACCCCCCCGCTCATGCCCCGTGTGTCTCTAGCCCTCCCCCCACCCCCTGCTCATGCCCCGTGTGTCTCTCCCCCCACCCCCTGCTCATGCCCCGTGTGTCTCTAGCCCTCCCACCCACCCCCTGCTCACGCCCGTATGTCTCTCCCCTCCCTCCCACCCCCCGCTCATGCCCCGTGTGTCTCTCCCCTCCCCCCCACCCCCCGCTCATGCCCCGTGTGTCTCTCCCCTCCCTCCACCCCCCGCTCATGCCCCGTGTGTCTCTCGCTTCCCACCAACCCCCCCATCATGCCCCGTGTGTTTCTCCCCTCCCACCCACCCCCCGCTAAAGCCCCGTGTGTCTCTCCCCTCCCATCCCCCCGCTCATGCCCCATGTGTCTCTCCCCTCCCACCCACCCCCCGCTCATGCCCCGTTTGTCTCTCCTCTCCCACCCACCCCCCCGCTCATGCCCCGTTTGTCTCTCCCTTCCCACCCACCCCCCGCTCAAGCCCCGTGTGTCTCTCCGCGCCACCACCGTTCACTGCTAAGACTAACACCCAGGACATCAAAGATGACATCACAAATGTCATTGATGACATCACTGATGAAATCACATGTCTGGCTCGCTCTTTTTTCTTTTGTTGACATGTCTAGGCCACATGGTGTTCTTCAGTAACAGTCAGAAACTAAAAATGTTATTTTATTTGTAGACGTATCCTTCAAGTAGGTTCTTACAGTAATTCCCTTAGAGTCCAGTCACACCATATGAAACATATACATACGGGAAGAGACAAGCTTGAAAGACAGCAATCCTTTTTGTGCATAAAGATAATCAATAGACTTATCAGCACTTCCTGATAGTTCTGTTTTTTTTTATGGCTGTACTTTCCCTGTGGGTCCAATCACATCAAGTGATACATATACATAGGGTAAATAGCAGCTTTGAAACAGAGCAATCATTTATTTGCATGAAAATAATCAGTTAAGTTATGAATTGTTTATGCTACTACTTGTGCTTTTTTGCTAACTTCAATTTCCCTGTATATACCCATATTGGTATGTGTTCTTGTGTCTTTGTGTTTTGTCTATAGTAATGCAATTATGTAATACATGTGTTTTATTAGCTACGAATTACATATTTCACAGTACACAAAAATCTATTAAGAAAACAATTATCATTTCAATATTCAACATATTAACATTACAAATATTATACCTTCATCTTGTACGCTGCACACAATGTTATGTTTCTGTATGAGTAGCTTAGTATACCAGATAGAACCCCATAATAGAATGCTATTTATATCAATGCATCGTTCAATGCACTAATTAGGGTATGATATTTATTGCAATGATCCTTGACACTTGTTTCGCAACATTATAATAAGGATCCCTTGTACACATATTTCATGAAAAGTACATACACATGTGATGTCATCAGTGATGTCATCAATGACATTTGTGATGTCATCTTTTTTGTCCTGGGTGTTAGTCTTAGCAGTGCACAGTGGTGGCGTGAGTTATGGTTGCTTAGCTTACCATAACTTGCGAATTTCAAGGGTTTTTCGGTTTTACTTGGAACCATAACGTCCCTTTGACAATGTTTTTTCACTGAATTTCATAGGTTTTTAGTAGCGCAACTTAACCATAACGTCCCTTTAACAACGTTTTTTCACTGAATATATATATATATATATATATATATATATATATATATTCTCTTAGGATGTCTCTACATTGGCAAATTAGCATGTGCACAGGCAACCCTACTGTGAGAACTGCCTCATAGTCTGTGCCTGAAAAGGAAACAAACCCTCCCAAAGGCAGTTGGATCCCAGTGGAGTGACAATGTCGCTGCTATTCTATCATCACACACAAGTCCTGATGTGGTATGAAAAAGTACCGCAGGTTCAATGTTTCAGATATTGTGATGTTAGGGTGAAAACATAATGCCAGTGTGCATTATGTACGTAGTGATTCAATCATACCACCCTTTTATTCCACAAATATTTGTCAAAGTTGGAAAACAAATCACAGAACAGGTTATCATGCCATGTTCTTTCTGGAGAGGGGTGCCTGGTACCTTTTTAGACATTTTTTTGCAAGGATCTTGGGGTTGGACACCCTGAGTTACCTGGGAGAATGCAGACATGGACCCCCTGCTCACTGTGCTCAGAGAGGCGCAGCTCCACCTCACTGATGAGGCCCAACAAGGCTGAAACACGTTTATGGGGTTGCTGTTGGTACTCTTGTTCAGAATGGAATTGCTATAGCATTTCAGTGCTGGACTGCCCATGTGGGCGGAACAAAGACTGATATGCAAATGGAAATTTCGCATCTGTGAAAGGTACGATGAACAAAAAGTGATGGCTGCGGACTCTCAAAGTGGGAAAAAAACCACAGAACAGGTTATCATGCCATGTTCTTTCTGGAGAGGGGCTCCTGCTACCTTTTTTGAAAATGTTTTGCAAGGAACTTGGGGTTGGTCACCCTGAGTTACCTGCTGGAAGCCAGACATGGTCCCCCTGCTCATTGTGCTCAGAGAGGCACAGTTCCACCTCACTGATGAGGCCCAACAAGGCTGAAACACGTGTATGGGGTTGCTGTTGGTTTTCTTGCTCAGAAGGGAAATGCCATAGCATTTTGGTGCTGGACTGCCCATGTGAGCGGGACAAAGACTGATATGCAAATGGATATTTCCCACCTGCGAAAGGTACAGTGAGCAAAAAGCGACGGCTGCAAACTCTCAAAGTGGGAAAAAAAACACAGAACAGGTTATCATGCCATGTTCTTTCTGGAGAGGGTCGCCTGCTACCTTTTTTGAAAGACCCTCTTGAATTTGTGCAGAACACTCCAACGCAATTCAATAGGGATAGCCAAACAAGTGAATAGTGAACATTTACAAGGTAACCTCTGCATCAGTCCAAATTTAGAGTTTCTGGTGGCTGATTTGGCCTCGGGAGCCAAGACAGACATTGAAAATGATGCGACAACAACAGAGTGGGTTAATGTGTCTCTTAAGTTTGATGGGCTCCCTATCCATCAACTCAAATACATTTCTGCAAAACTTGATGCTGTGATAATATTGTGTTGTAACCTGGCCAAGGACCATGGCAATGTGAAGCATTCGTTGGCCATGGTAATGGATGTTATTGGGGTACCGACTCCTGGGTCAAAACATCATAGCACCAGGATTACGAGTTGTGGGCTGTTGAACCCGGCTCTTCCCACGAATGAGGCTCGGGTCGTACCCGACACTGGGGTGTATCAGAATGTAGGGGAAGAGCAAGAAGAGGGTGACATCATGACCTATATATCCCTGGATGATACCGAGAACTCATTGAGGTCCCAAGATTCTGTTAATATTGCAGCTGAAAACGAGGAAGATGCGCTAGATGCCCTGTGTGCGGAAATTTCAATGATGGAAAAAACTACTCCACTTGGTTCAAACATAACCTTTATGAGGAGAGTACTTAAGGACACAGTGACAACCAAATTAACTCATTCCAACATTGGACTTCACCGCAGAGATAGTATCAGGTCACCAGAGTCTGCGGGATTGGACTATGCAGGTGTTTCTGCTAGACCAGAAATGGTAAGAATACCTTGGTAGATGAACTAGAAGGAAGGTAATCCTGCAAGGACCTATGGACAGGTGGTCACTCTCTAAGCCTAAAGTAACTACATACAAAAAGAAGCATGAGGAGACGGCTCCTGAATGTAACTTGACTGCCAGGGATACGTTTTGGCTAACAAATCGATCTCACACTATTACCAATCTTTCTCGTAATGGAAATGGTCTTGGGAAGACTGACAAGGGAAAGGACAGGTTGGTAAGAGAGGGTCCCGTTGCACGACTTATGTTTGCATAACATCCAGACACTTATCAGGGCTCGACTACTAGGAATAATAATGAGAAAGGGGCTGGGATAGCCATAAAACCTACTTATGGATCCTGTAGACTTATAAAGCCTTGATGTCTCGTTAAACTCGAGGAGATACAGACCTGAGCTATTTTAGAATAGCTCAAAACTGCTTTGGCTACGGGCAACTATCCCCTGGTTGTCCACTATTTCATCTGCAGACATCACAGAGTTGGCATTGCCAAAGTGGGACAGCAGCTCTAATTGGGATTTGTTACGATTTGTCTCCCCTGTGGTTGCATCTTTACTGTGTACTAATGTTGATGCACTTGATGGACTGGGGCTGAAACTATTAGTGCATGGTTTGAAGCTCGAATCCCCTGAGAGAAATATTGTGGACCGTTCTGGTCATTATTTTGTAGGGCTGACAACACAGGGGTGGAAGTGGGGGCTTTCTGGCCCAATCTATCCCACTCTTGCACTGGAGCAACCGTTTTGCCACTCATTAAGTCGGGAAGAGGTGTCCCCCCCACTCCCAATTCCAGACCCAGGGGTGGCCTTTGATTATTATTGAAGAGGAAATTGAAAATAAAATTAAGAAACATAATAATTCCAGGGCCCCAGGACCAAATGGTTTCGCAAACGTTGTCCTTCAGCAAAACCCCAAGAAGTGGGCAGCCATTTTGAAAAACTCTATTTGTTGAAGTGTGTTACTCTCAGGTGATACCGACCTCGTGGCAACAGGCAGTATTAATACCTGTTTACAAAAAAGGGGACAGTGGAGTGCCTGCCAATTATAGACTGCTTTCCCTTTTAGATTCTATTGGGAAATGATTTGCCATCTTTGTACTAGGTGCCCTTCAAACACTCGGATGAAGAAGCCAACATTTTAAGTTTTGCTCAGACAGGTTTTTTCCCGGAGTGTGGTACCTCCCACAACATAAGGCTCATGGATTCCCTGTACAGGGACACAATGTCTCCATGGGTGTCAGCATTGTACTCTATCTTTGTTTACTTCTGGGCTGCCTTTGACGGAGTGTGTCATGAGAAGTTGTGGGTTAAGATGGAAAATTGGGTGTGACCCACGTTGCTTTTGAGTATTCTCAAAGGTCTTCATTATGACACGACAGTGCGGGTACTGCTTGACGATCAGGGTGGTTTAACATCTCCAGTGCGAACTTATATGGGTTTTAAGCAGAGTTGCACTCTGGCTCCATTGTTGTACAGCATATATACGTCAGATCTCCCTGTGCTCTTTAGTCAGGTAGTTGGTTGTTGTTCTAGAGTCGGGGGACGGACTGTCTCTTGTGTTCTGTACGTGGACGATCTTGTATTTTTTAACTACACATTTAGTGGAGCAAAGGCAATGTTTGAGAAGTTGGTGGAGTATACTGTGGTCAACGATTTATGTATTAACATGGATAAAACCAAGGTTATGGTTGTTGCCCCTGATTAAATGTCCAGATTTTAACAATAGTCTTGGTGTTCTAGAAAAGGTGAAAAAGTACCCGTATTTGGGTCTGGAAATGAGTTTATGTAGTTCCTATTATCACATAAAAGTGTCAAAAAGTATACAATCTAAACGCCTGACCCACCTGATAGACAAGTTTGTGAATTACACTGCGGGCTATTCACTTGAAGGGGTTTGCACTCTGTACAGTCAATGTCTGTGTCCGATGGTCCTTTACGACCTCGATACCCTCGCCATGGCGGATTTCCGGTGGCTTGACAGAATAGAGGGTTATTTTTGTAAAAGGATACTTAAATTCACACTATCAACTCCAATTGAGTTTCTTAGGTTGGAGCTTGGTCTAATATCTTTAAAAGGTCAGGCAATGATTAGACAGGGGATGCTGTAGAGCCAATGCGAGCCCGAAATGCCAGCTACTTGCCTTGATGAGGATAACCCAAGGTTTGGGGAGGGTGCCTAAAGGACAAGAGTTTAATAATGTCAGGGATAAAGGCAGGCAAAGACGTAAACTGGCCACTCATAGGGGTGTTGTGGGGACTATTGTTGCTGGGTCAGCTGCACAGATATTGTTTGGGAAGCTGCAACTGTATAAAAGGGTGCTTTGCCCTATGTGCAGGAAAAACAGCGCTAAAAACTACATTGCCCAGCAGCCGGCACCAAGTGCCTACAAATACCAGCATGCTTTGGGCCGGTCTGGACCAATCAGGAGCCAGGACGGACATGGCACACCAACGCGCATGCACAGAGCCCTAGGCACGGGGCTTGCGCTTGAGACTCCACGGCGAGAGGACGTACGCACCGGAGCTCCAGCAGAACTACACGCGAGGGGCCCAGCCCCACCCGAGCAGCAGCCCGGCCCCTCACCTTTACAAGATAAGTACCTGTCCATGCCTGAATCCAAGGGGATCGAGGGGAAAGTGCAGGGGGCCATCATTTGCCCATCCATAGCCCCTGCACCTCTGAATAAAGATAAGTGGCCATAACTTCGGCGCTGTAGTGCGTGGGCAGCATATGTTGGAGGATTTAACCCGTACAGGGATCCGCATTGTTGTAGGGGTGTTTCCACCTCTTGGAGACCGAGAAGGGCCCACGAGGTGAAAACACCAGTGACATCTTGCCAAGTTTTAAACGCACACGCATTTACGAGGGTCTGAGGAAAGACCGCTCATGAGAACCCAGTGAAAGTTACAGTTACGCCCGCAGGGGTCTACAGGAAGACCGCTTGCTAATTGTCGTACACCCCGGTGCACGCCACTCATTATTGGCACATTTATCTTGAGCAATCCATGCCTTGAGAAGGCAACACTGTATGTGTATGAGTGTGGCATGGTGTGAATGCTGGCAACTCAGAGGGCATATTGTAATGCTTGTCATTTCTTTTAGCTTGGACCAGTGGTGAGACAACTTCACAGACGTGCCAAAGGACTCGACCACCCTTCAAGGACAGGACACCAAAGACCAGAGCTAAGTTTGCATGCACATTTAATTGTCTTAATACTGTGTACTTGTGTACTGGTCTGCTGACATAGGGCTAGATAGTTGAATGGTGAGTTTATGTGCAAATTGGTGCTTATGTAAAGAACAGCTAGTAAGGGCTGAGGACACCCGAACAAAAGTGTGCAACAATCAACCTTATCCTATACTCCCCCTGTCCTGTCCATAACCTCTACCTTACCCTCAATCTGGTTTACCTAACTTCCCCCTACCCATCCAACCATCGAGACCCTAACCCTCCTTCCATGCTCTGGTCTAGGAAACCCGTGTAAGCTTCGACTTGCGGCCTCCGCGACCATAGTGGGGGTGGTTGGTATAACGTCGCTTCTGCACCTTGGATCTGGATATCGTGACAAATAATTTGATTGATAAGCTTTGTGCAATATGGGCTGGATTCCAGATTTCAAACATGGTACTAGCCTTACCACCTTGTAACATATATTTAAAAGAAAACTAAAACAGTGGGACTCGACTAATAATTATACACACCTCTCAACCTTGAGGATTTATGCAGATGTTACACATGTCACACAGTCATATCTTATAGCACAAAGATACTTGAGACAGTGTCCTAGCTCTGCTGTTAGGTGGTTACTGTTGAGATTAAGGATAAACCAACTTCCCTTCTTGGCAACCTGCGGGGAACTGTTTAATATTCAGCAGCAGGAATGCACCTGTTGAATTTGCAATAGCCGGATCTCGCTCGAGACAGCAAAACATTTATTTACTGAGTGTTCATATTTAGGTCTGGCAATTATGACTATGCTGGGCGGCTTTGTGCAGTTATACATCTTTAAAATTGGACGCTTTCTGGACATATTGTCTTAACACAGAGAGCGAAAGGGTACTGTTAGCGCTGTATAGATTGTGGGGTATTAATAAGAAATTGTTATCTAAGGATTCACGTGGGGCCAACTGGGGGAGCGGGGGTATTGCAATAATCATAGATGTCAATGACTCCCATAGTCAAACATTAACTATTTTTAATTGATTTTAATTATACAAGTCATTGCTGACTTGTATTCTTAGTATTTATAATATTAAAGATCTCAAATAATACTTGTATTAGAATGTTTTGCTGCAGGAATCCTAATATACTCTTAATTTTGTAACGGTAACTAACATTTATAAAAGTAATGCCCTTGGTTCTTGCTCAACTGTTGACTGTAATTAGAGGTACTTTGTACGCCTATGATGCTTGTTCCATGAGGGAAGGAGGGTTCTGACTGATTGCACATTTGAAATCTGGTTTACACTAAATGTGAATTGGGTAGTACGATGTACTAACTAGTCTTGCATTTTAGCCTGCTCTGATAATTTAATCAATAAGTGTATAAATATGATCAAATTGATGTTTTAATTTTAAAAGTTTGAATACTACATACAAATAAATATGTATGCAGTCAACGGCTGGTAGCCTTTTTTGGAATGAGTGCTGGCCTGCAATATCATAATACTTTAAATTCACAGGGCCAGATTCTCTAAAAATAGTGCAAATGAAAAGAGCGCAAAGAATGTGCTTGATTCATTTGCCCTATTTTTAGAATTTCAGGGGGAGCTTGGCATTGGTGAAAAGATGCCCTGTCCAGCCCCCTTGCATACATTGGTGTTGAGAGTTGCTCCCGACACTAATGTATGACAGGCTCCCAGCTACCAAGTGCTCCCTGTTTACCGGATGGAAATGCTAGTGTGACAACTGCAGTTTAACCAACTGTCACACATCAAAAACAATTCACGACAGGGTCAGAAATGACCGCATCCCCTGCGTGTCTTCCAAAAGGCACAGGGAGGTGACTGGCATTTCAGAGCATTTATTCGAGCATGCTCTTTTAAATGCCCTGAAGCACCCAAGGGGAAAAGAAGGGTGTCTGAATAAGTGTATCTAACAAGCGCTCATTCAGATGCACTTTGAGATTTTAGCCGCTACTGTTTTGGGCGCACGTGAGGAGATGCACTAGAGAATCTGGCCCACTGTGTGCATCCTGCCACTCATTCTTGGAACGTTTGTGTAAGTGTGCACATGTGGTAGCAACACTGACAGGGCCTTCTCTTTGCTGTGGCAGAAGGCAACGTGGGACAAACCAGCGACTTTAGTAACAGCTCATTAGTAGACAGCACTAGAGTAGAAGTGTGAAACTGTGAAAGGTTTTTATCAGGGATGGCAATGCACATGTATCGCACATGTGTTGCTGCTTAGCCGCCTCAAATCATCACGCATGCCTTTCAGGCTTTCTAGAATTGTGGGAAGGTCTAGCCTGCATACGGTTAGAATGTGATGGTCTTTGAGGTTGATACACCACATGTGACTTCTGCACCCTCTTGGTTCATTCTGACTCTTCTTTCTTCCTCTTGATTGGCATCTGTCATACTGACGTGATTAGTTTAGCAGTAGTGGTGTGCGTTGTAGAGACACGGGGCCCGATTAATAGAATTTCTTGCACGATTTAAAGTGACTTTGCACTGCTGAAAAGTGACTTTGCACTGCCGACACAAACCCTGATTCATGGAACCGCGCAAAGTGTATTTTTGCAGTGCAAAGTTCGGGCAAAGTCAGCGCATAGTAATTTTTGCAGTACAAAATGACTTTGCCCGGACTTTGCACTGTGCAACGTCACTTTTCAGCAGTGCAAATTCACTTTGAACCGGGCAAATATTACATGTATCGGCCCTGAATGAGTCCAGCAACTTCATCCATGTTTCTCTGCAGTGCATTTCCTTTTTATGTGACTTTGCAGTGGGCAGTAGATTGTGGTTATTCAGTTGTTTTATAATATATGTTCCACTATTGGGAAGTATTTGTAATTTTATTTGTATTTATTTGAAGATACCAAAGTGTTTTGAATAGGAACATTGCACGTGAGTCCAATAAGGCGGTGAATTGTAGTTTTGCGGTTATTGGTGAATTGTAGCTTTGCGGTTGCTGGTGAATTGTAGTTTTGCAGTTACTGGTGAATTGTAACTTTGCGGTTGCTGATGAATTGTAGTTTTGCGGTTGCTGGTGAATTGTAGCTTTGCGGTTGCTGATGAATTGTAGTTTTGCGGTTGCTGGTGAATTGTAGCTTTGCGGTTGCTGATGAATTGTAGTTTTGCGGTTGCTCGACCATCGAGCTTTGAAATTTGGCGCATGCAAGTGTCAAAAAAGTCTAACAACGTAATAATATACATCAGGTTAGAATTATCAGTGCCAGCCAAGGTGCGCTCAGAGGGTGCAGCCACATAAGGGCGCCCCCATGGGGCAGCAAATAAGGGCTCCTTGCCTCCAGCTCATTGTCATGTAAACAGCGCCTATTAAAGAATCAGGGACCCTTAACCACACTTTACAAGAACAGCAGGGGGCTCATTTCTGTTATTCGGCTGAACAAGAGAACTGAGCCCCCTGCTGTTCTTCATTTGTGGTGGGCGGATCTATGGGATGGGGCACACAAATCTTGCACAAGGCACTGGAGTTGAAATCAGGGTTGGTGTGGAGTGAATAGTGAGTTCGGGTAATATTACAGATAGGTATAGCCAGGCAGTCATGGCACTGGAGGTAATAAACAGTTGAAGATTAAGGTTGTCATCAATGAGCCACTAGGATGTGATGCTAGGGCGATAAGGTGAGAAGGTCCAGCGTAAAGCATATAAAGAGTGGAGAAGGGGTGCGATATTAGAAACATGGGAGATGCCTTTGGTTTGAAAGAGTTGCTCATCACAGAACAGAGCACCATGAAGTGATGGACGGCAAGAGACGCTTTGATAATAAGTCAAAGCGTCTCTTCCTTGTTTCGAATATCGCACCCTTCTCCACTCTATATTCTAAAAGTAGAAGCGATCTGTCAGACAGGTAAAAGGTGATTCAACAAGGGTGGTGTCCTGGAAGTCAAGGTCAGAGGGTGTACAGGACAAAGAAGTGTGATTGACAGTGTCGGAGGCAGCAGAGAGACTGTGGAGGATGAGACAGGAAGAGAGACAAAAGTGAGGATCAGTAGCACGGAAGTTAGAGACGGTGGTGAGTACCGTTCCCTTCGAATGACTGCTGCGGAATCAGAATTGGGGCATTGCAGAGTCCTTTGTCTTCCAGGACAGCGATGGTATGGTTTAACACCGCGCGATACACAACGCCAGATTAGTAGGGCAGAAAGAAAAAGGGCCATTAATTGGCTTGATAAATCAGGTAAGCTAGTGCTAGTTTTTAGGATAAGTAGTGGCCAACTGGAAGCACACTGGAAAAGTACCTGTTGAGAACGATAAGCTGAAGAGAGGAGAAAGGGAAGCGCATCAGCGGGGTGTCAGAGACTTTGTTATCTGAGGTGCCAAATGGGGCACTGGATAGGTTGGCAGACTGGAGAAGGGGTGCCAGGTCCCCTGGGATGATGGGAAGGAATTAATAGAAGTAGGAAGAGTGGCAGTGGGGTGTTTTGTGGAGGGAAAGGAGGATGCACAATAGCGGTCAAACTAATTGGCAGTGGCACAGATTGGGCCTCATTACGAGTCCAGCAGTAAACCTGCCGATGCTACCGGCAGGTTGTCGCCAGACTCGTGACATTTTACTGGCGCCTGGCTTCCAGTGCCACTGGGGGATTACAACTCGCAGCCTGGGAATTCAGGTGCCGGTAAAATGTAAGTCCCCATTCCCATAGAGGGACACTGAAGTGCCAGCACCTTTGCCAAAGGTGCCAGATCTTCTGTGACCAGTCTGCCTACCGTGGCCGCTGTGCTCAGCAGGGTCAGACCTGTCGGGCATAGCGGCCCCGGCAGGCAGACTCCTAGTTTGTGGATCCGGAAACAAGGGTGCCGGTGTGCTTACCAACACTCTTGTTGGCCGACCGGCAAACTTATAATGAGGCCCATTGTATTGAAGAGAATCTGACACACTTTTGGCATTGATGCAGTGTTTCCGACATGTACGCCACAAGTTGTAGGTGTTTTGCACTACATGGCACTGAGTTAATTGAGCAGCTCATTCACCATCCTTGCAATGCCACACTGATCTTGCACTGGCACAAATGGCCCGTGTACAAATTTGCTCTGCTTGAACCACATTCTGAGCTCGGCTGCGGTGTTCAGTCTCATGAATTCGGGCCTGTTTGAGCAATGCTGGCTATTCCACCATTTACAGTGCACTGTAACTAGAGTAAAATAAAAAACCCATTAATGAATGTTTAATGGCTGAGGTTTGGAAAGAAACCAAATGTTAGAATGAACCCATTCTGGAAACGATTAAGTTGAGCTAACTAAAAACATGAACAGGGTTGGAGCAGGACTTTCAGGTCTCCAAAGCAAGGTGGAGCGAGGATTTGCCTGGTTGGATTAATATCAATTGCACTTGGCTTCGAGTCAAGAGAAATCCGATAATGATATCAGCATTGGCGGCTTTGCTCACAAACCGACCATTGTTTTCAACTGTTGAAATACTCTATGATATGATATGATATGACATTTACAACGTGCCTGTACACACGTGTTTCTAGGCGTGACAAGACAAGGGAGGGAAGACAATGGGATGAAGAGACAAACGATCTTACTAGTCCTTGATTTATTCAGATCGTGCAAGTGCGACAATGCACAGTGCAAGGGGGTGCAAGGGTGAGGGAAGGGGCAGTGCAATTAGGGCAGCAGTGCTCTGGGTACGTGCAGCCAGGGCAGCAAGGCTCGGTAAGTGCCAGGAGGCAAGCAACTCTAGAGGTTACAGTTACAGCCCCTAAGTGCACGGTAGGCCCGCAGGCAGTGCATGGGAAACTGATCGTGGAAGGCCTGATAACCGGTGAGACTCACGGGGTAGTCAGGCGACCAGTTGGCGCAGCAGGCAGCAGGCACGTAGGCAGGTAGGTCCCAACTCTCAAGTAAAACTTTACTGTGAAAGAACATCAGTAATGTATAGAAAATGAGAAAGTCATACCAGAAACAGATGCTCTGGCGAGTGACCCTCCATCTGGCCACTGTTCCTCAGGATATCGGCAGCACGCGAAGGTACAGCATGCACACTTTCTGGAGTATACCACGTGATGGCGAAGCAGTGTCAGATGCTTTGCAAATGGTGTCCAGAAAGGAGGTTTTTCAGAAGATCAATGTTATTTTTTGTTATGATACAGTTTGTGATGGGAATACATATGTCGATTCATTCTCTTTATGGATTCTCTTTGTTTCTGAGAGGCAATGTATGGTGTTCTCGACAACATGCCGTTCATGGGTTCTGTTGTTAAGTTATAACCCTGTACACAGATCCAAAATAAATTCACCTACTTGAAGTAGCATTGCAACCACCCCAGCCAGTGGACACCCTCACCATCCACAGTAACACTCGTAATGTTGCGAATGCCCCCGTTGCAGATCATCGAACGAAACTTTGACTCACTTCATGTTAATCTGCCCTGTTTCACAGGAGCTAAGGCATAGATACTTAAAAGCTCCATTGATTGATGCAAGGATAAGGAGCACTCGAGAAGCGTTGATGTACTTAACGTGCACATTGCAGTGGAAAGTTGTGTTTGCCTCCGCTAGATACGTGCATCGTACCTGGTTACTAAGAAGGGGGGTCCATAGAGGGGGTAACTCCACCAGCAAGATAATAATTAATGTAGATCCCATTTTAAGACTCTTATGTGTTCTTAAGATTGTTGTGTGCATTGTTATGTACAATTTTGTAAAATTGATTATTGATTGCGGTGATGAATTGTGCTGACGGTCCAATACGAATAAAGCTTTAAAAATTAAATGTAATGTTGCAATCACTCTGGAAAGCCTTTGCATTAATCCACTAATTTTTCAGCTCGTGGGAAATATGAAATAACTGGACAATGATCTCTAAACCTTTGCGTTGCCCAATGGCAGGCAAAAATCCCCTGTCTCAACATTGTAAAAGCAGGAAATGGAAATATCACCATTTAATAGTGAACTTTGGTGGTAGCAAGAGCCTAATAAAAATCCACATTCTAAATGCTGAAGTGATTCTCCAGCAAGATAGGAAAAGGCACAACAGACTAGAATGGCACAAAGATGCTGTCTGGCGACGAAGCCTTCGCACTTCAAGGGCCTGTTTGAGCACATCTCGATTGGATCACACAGCCATGCACTGACTAGTTCTAGTAGCATGGAAGCAATGTACTAGATGTTGCAACCCCAGGCAATTGCTTGGCAAGACAGTGGGCTTTAGTCCCTCTTTTCCCAATCTTTTTGATCCATTACCAATGATTGCACACAGATCCCTACTACCACAATCAAACACCTTCCTCCATAAAGGGTAAAGCCGGAGGCCATCTCACGCCGGTGTGACAAGAAAAAGCAGGAAATAGGCTAAAGGGTTGTGCCAGCAATAGACAGGAACAATCAAACTGGTCCCCAAAGACAAAAGAAGTGAGAAAATGACCAGACAATCAAAAGGAGGCATTTGCGGTCTAGATCCTGCAGCCCCGGAAGCCCGAGGCACAAAAGGACGTGCAAAAAAGGATGGGACGTGCTGTCCGTCAGGCTTCCTGGGCTGTGGTGTCTGGAGCACAAATGGAGCATGGAAGAGGCAGCCGGAGGCAGGATCCTGCAGCAGGCAAGCTGGAGAGGGTGCAGTAGTGGGTAGAGGGTAGAGGGAACAACCTAGGTTGTTGTTCGGTTGGGGAACTCCACGACGGGGACTTTATGTATATCTCTAATTATATTCCCCGTTCTGGAGAGCATTTGTATACCCATACACATATATTCTCTTTTTCTGCCTACTCACAAGTTTAGTTCTATATTTATTGCATTCTAACTCTCCACTAGTTTCTGCCCCCTGATTCTGGTACCCCACGACCGATTTCCCTGCATTACATTTGAGACTGAGTATGGCAGAAAACGCCACACTCAGCTACACAGAAAAACAAACTTCCGAACTCATTAGAGGCCCTTCCTTTTTTGACTCTTTAGACCCGAGCCAACCTCGAGCTTTAACCAACACTACGGAAGAGATTCTTAAACTTAAAAAGAAAACCTTCAGGACAGAACTACACGGGCACTTTCTTCGGGAGTACTTGAGATCAAGTATTATCCCGGAGGGTCTCATTGTAAGAAATGAGCCACGCCCATTCCTAGAAGACAAAGAATATATGACTGACTTTAGTTTCATCGCCACAAAGTGCAGTCGGGATCTTATGGTTCTGACTATAACTACTGCACAACGGATTAGTCACGATTTACAGAAAACCTTAGAAAGTGAGGAATTAAAGTTCAAAAACAACTCGGCCGTCACTAATGCACAGGAATTACTGAACGAACTCAACAAACAGTTTGATATTTTTAAAACAAACACCATTACCAAGAAAACGAATAAACTTCAAAAAGACATTAAAGAGTTTAACACGGAAGTTGTGTACCCCTATACAACAGCTGACTATATAAATACACACAAACAACGAGGCGGGTCTGCCAATAATAGAGGGCGGGGAGGAAGAAGAAGAGTGACCTTCTCTGGATCAAGCAGTGGATCCTCGGGCAGTGGATCCAATTTCAGCTATCCACCATATACACCCCATTTTGATCCACAACAGTTCCCAGGCCCCCAACTCCCACAATTTCCTTTTTTAGGGAGAGGAGGTCAGGGAGGAGGATGGGGCCCACCCTTGTACCCTGGACCGTGGAACATGCCATATCAGGGCCAACGCAGTCGTCCCAGACAACGGAGACGCCAGCGATAACTTCACAGCATGTTACATTACCTATTTTTAACTTGGCAGCAACTAATCTTACATCAGGACAAATTTATGTCCTTACCAAGGGTCTATCTTTTGTCCCCACAGCCAATACTGATTGGTACAAAACAGAAGTTGAAATGAGACGATTTTTCCGTACTTTAAGACTTTGTGTCTTTTTTAATGAACACAAAAGTAAGGAGGACAACAACGAAACCGGTCTCCGACCCCCTTCTATTTTTATGCCCTCTGAGGGACAGATACCACAGGATCTCATCACCTTTGAAAGATGCGTGTTAAGGGATATAAAAAAAAATGAGTAAAAAGAATATCTCTTACCAAGAAAGAAAGAACAGTTCTAAAAAAATTAGCTGAGAACAGCAATATTGTGATCAAACCGGCTGATAAGGGGGGCGGAATCGTACTCATCACCAACGAACAATACTGCCACATGATTATGGACCTACTTGAGGACCAGACTAGTTATTGTCCACTTAAACTAGACCCCACTCGTGAAATAAAAAACAGAGATTGCAGAGATGGTAGCCTTCGCGGCTGACCGTGAGTGGATTACACCTAAAGAAGCATCCTTTCTGACGTCCTCCCAAGAACGTACTCCATGTTTGTACACCCTTCCCAAGATGCACAAAGACATTCGGAACCCACCAGGGCGCCCTATCGTGTCGGGGTGTGTCGGGGTGTGGCTCCATATTGGAACCCATCGGTAGATTCATTGACTACTTTTTGAAACCCATTAGCATCGGAACTAGATCATATCTCCGCGACACGACTCACACCATCCAACTATTTGAAGGCCTTCTGTTTGACCCTACATCTCAATATCTAGTCACCCTTGACATCAAATCATTGTACACGTCCATACCTCAAGAGGCAGCCATAGATTGTATTTATGAATATCTGACCCATAGCAGCACACAATCTAGGGTCCCGGCTGAATTCATCATTGAACTCCTTACATTAGCCTTCAGTAAAAGTTTCTTCATTTTCAATAAACAATTCTTTTTACAAATCAAGGGCACGGCCATGGGGGCAACGTTTGCCCCTAGTCTGGCCATCCTATTCATGGCATCCTTTGAAGATAAATATGTGTACAACCAAATCAATCCATGGCTGGCACACATACATAATTGGCAGAGGTATATTGACGATATTATCTTTCTGTGGTCAGGGGATGAATCCTCCCTTGGGAACTTTCTACTATGGCTCAACTCCTGTGACAATAATATTCAGTTTACAATGGAATTTGACCGCAAGACCATCCACTTTTTGGACTTAGAAATATCCAATACAATAAACAAACTCACATGTAATCTCTACAGAAAACCCACATATCGTAATACTCTGCTTCACTTTAGAAGTGACCACCCACATCACGTCCAACAGAATTTACCATACGGGCAGTTCCTGCGAATCAGGAGGAACTGCACTTCATTACCGGATTATTATGCCCACTCGGATCTACTGACGGAAAGACTTCACCAAAGAGGGTACCCTAAAAAACTTGTATCTACTGCCCAGAAAAGGGCAAGGTTCACCAATCGAGATAGCCTTCTGACATCTGAGCCATCACAAGAATAGGTGACCCAAGACAGGACCACATGCGTCACCACACATGGCCCTAACTCATTTCAAATCAAAAGGACCATTCAAACATTTTGGCCTATAGTGAGGCTAATGTTACCAGAGGAACCACTCCCCAGATTTGCCTTTAAGAGAGGGAGGAATATTAGAGAACATTTAGTACATTCCATGCACACACGGGACATTCTCACCACTGGACCCTGGAATTTACGCAAAATCACTGGACATTTCCCGTGCGGATCATGTTCAGTATGTAAATTTACTATGAAAACCAAGTCTTTTCTCATAAATGGAAGACCATGGACCTTGAAACACCACACAAATTGCAAAAGCAGCCAGGTAATCTATTGCATTCAATGCCCATGTGGATACAGATATGTAGGTCAGACCATACGCAAAGTAGGGACCCGCATATCAGAACATCGATCTAGGATTCGCTGTAAACTCACTACATCACCTATGGTAACACATTACCTAGAGTACCAACATGCACCAGACGATCTCATGTGGTGGGTACTAGAAAAAGTCGAATCAGGTCCCAACGTCCAAACTAGACTTCTCTCATCAGAAGCCAGATGGATCCATCGCTTGGACACCTTTGAACATGGCCTAAATGAACTTAACATTCCCCAGTTCTAAACAGACACCGGGCTGATGAGGACCAGTTGACACTTCAGTGTCCCCCCCTTTGGTCCTCACATTGCGACACCCTGCGGGCGTCTCATTCACCAATCATCATCCATGTCCCGTTTTTATTGTGTACCTTTCCTCCCATTTTCACGCACACTGTATGCAGTCCCCTTCTGGTGGGGGACCATAGTAGCATATAGCGTTTTCCAAGGATCTCTGATACCCTTACGAGGGTCTCGAGCAAGTCCCTGCACAGTTATGACCCTCCCTCCTCACCCATTTCCCCTCCCTGTTTCATTTCCTTGGGGCCCTGCCCACCTTTACCGCTAGTGCGGAATCTGGACACACCCCCCGTCGGCAACTGCATTCTGATCTGCAGGCCGGCTCTCCGTGGATGCTGCATGTCAATTTAGGCTACTCTGCCCCGCCCACGGGCGCATTCCAGGGGCTCCCTGGCAACCGAGCCACGCTTCTGGCTTACATCATGAAGCACCGTGCAGACTCACTAGCTGAGTCCTGCTTACGATGCGGGCGTGGCATTGACAGCCAATCGCTGTCTGACACATCTCCCCCTCCCGCCCTCTACGAGCTTTAACATTTCAGCTCGGTGTCTCCCCTCACAGACAGGCTTCGTCCTGCACCACACAGAGCGAGTTATACACTCTGTCCGCGCATTTGAAACGCAGACTTTTCAGGTAAGCCTCCACCTCTATATTTCATTTAGTAATCATTTGCCCACGCCGGTGCATGATTTCTCCCATTCCTCCGCCCGCCCTCTATTTACGATCCCTCTCTCCTTTCCCCCCCTCCCGGGTCCCGTCCAGCTGACGGTCGCTCTGACTGCAGCTGGCCTTCTTCGAACTACACAGCAGTGCTGTTCCTGTTTCCCTACGGGAGTTCCACAGCATCGCCGTACATATTGGATCTGTTCCTCAACAGATTCCCAGGTACCCATCACGAAGTACTACATGTCTGGTACAGGCGGGGAGCACTCGGTCTGTGGGGCACCATCATTGGGGAGCATGCTGGATTAGAATGAGCTCACTTCTTTTCCACCACTTCCCTGTCCATAGGCAGACACAGGAGGAAGTGCTATGTGATTTTACTATTAGTTTATTTATTTCTTTTCTTGACTGTGGAGTTTCTTCCTGCTTTCCATCTACTTTAAGCACAATTTTCACTACTACACTTCATTTTTAACCCTTACTTATCTATCAGGATACCAATGGTAGGGAACTCACACCCCACTTGGCTACAGTCTTCTCTCTCTTCCATACACTGAACTCTTCTTTTTACTTCATTTTCCTTGCAGAACTCACCAGCCCTGAAGAAGGCGGAACGTTCAAACTGGTCCTCAACCTTTAAGGGACCAGTCTCCGCCGAAACGCAAGAACGTGAGGGGAGTGCTGGGATCTTTTCTCCTACCCACACATCTTTTTGCATTCATTGGAATAGATTCCCCCACTGCGTTGGCAAAACCTTGGAAACAGACGATATACCTGAACAATAATATCAGGATTTTTCTGTCTTGATTTTACTCTTCCAGACCTTTATACTGGGAACATTAAGGATACACTCCTTGACTAGAGCAGCATAACAAAAAGTTGTTTATCTTGGAATTTTTCCCCGAGACCCTGGCAGGACAGACAGACATATCCAGGTCCTACCACTTTGCTGCCAACATTAACCGCATTTCCGGTTATACTTTTTCAGTTTACCACTCCTTTACTTTTCTGCATATCTGTTGCTCTTTGGACACCACCGTTTTGAATTAAATGCATCTTTTTCTGTGATGATACAACACATCTAATTTAGGTGTGTGTCACACCGCACCAATTTGTTTTATATGTTTGGAGACTCATATGTTTTTATTGTTGTGTTTTTTCACTGTTAGTTCCTTGCTGATTTATCACTTGCTGAATGCTTTACATATATTATATTATATATATTAAAAAAACGTTTGTTATGTGAAAATTGCCTCACGGTTGTATCTCATATATTGTGTCAAGAGGATTTATTTTCTCAAAATAATTGACTATATCATTTATTGCTTAAACATTGAGCTACTTAGGGGAGCCCCAGGAATCAAATGACCCCCGGTTCAGCTCCTAACCCCTAGCACAGCGACACTTCTCCCCCTTTTTTCATGATTTATAATCTCACGCCGGTGTGACAAGAAAAAGCAGGAAATAGGCTAAAGGGTTGTGCCAGCAATAGACAGGAACAATCAAACCGGTCCCCAAAGACAAAAGAAGTGAGAAAATGACCAGACAATCAAAAGGAGGCATTTGCGGTCTAGATCCTGCAGCCCCAGGAAGCCTGAGGCACAAAAGGACGTGCAAAAAAGGATGGGACGTGCTGTCCGTCGGGCTTCCTGGGCTGTGGTGTCTGGAGCACAAATGGAGCATGGAAGAGGCAGCCGGAGGCAGGAACCTGCAGCAGGCAAGCTGGAGAGGGTGCAGTAGTGGGTAGAGGGACCTGGAGAGGGGCGGTTACAAAAGGCCCCACCTGCAGAATGTGCCCCTTTGTTCTGGAATCTGCAGGTACAGTCTTCTGTAAGCACCATTTAGAGATACATTCAAAGGAAGGCAAACCATTTGTCTTTTTGTAGCATTTGGGACTTGCTTTAATGGTAAGCAAGCAAGATTGTTGATTGACACTCATCCAAAAAATAATACCAAATTGTGTTAAAGTGTACATATTAGGGGACAAATCAACCCCACTTTATTGCAGAAAGGCAGCCCCTCCATCCCTTTCCTTCCACATATTTACTACAAAGAGCTGTTGGTGGGTTGGCTGGTTCCATGGGACCTTCTCTATGGATACAGTTCACACCTTGTGCAAATAATGACCCCAAGGGCCCCTCTCTACCTCTGCAAGGACAGCCTTGAAATTTGATAAAGAATACAAAGTGATTTGTTATTTAGCTTTTGAACAAAGCTTTGGAAGGAGCTCTAGAAAAAGCAGTACCTAGTAAGGGGACCCGAGTTACTGCACATTCGAGATTGCAGTGTTACTGGACTGTCCATCCTGTCCCATTGTCCCAACCACTTCTCTGGGCTCTTTTGGAATATGTTGTCTAGCTCCCGCAGTCTCCTAGGCAGTAGTGTGTCTACTCTGGAGTTGTCATTTGGTTTGATTATTTAGCTTTTGAATACAGTTTTCCAAGAATCCTGGACAGAGGGCAGTGCCTAGTAACTGGTCAGAGATATGGCACTTTTGACATAGTACTGTTACTGGAATGCCCTTGCTATCCACCCACAACCACACCCCCTCTTTCACTATCATCATGATTCATCCTGCAGCTGTGACACCAAGTTTAGGCCAAGGTGTGGTGCACACAGCTTTACGGATACTGTGAGGAATAGAGACTCCACCTTTTATGTTCCCAGCTTCCCATCTCATTGTCAAGAATCCCCTGTAACTGTCAGCATTATTCTGGAACCGAGGTCATGGAGATGCTGCAACACCAGGTGGGCGAAGGGAGGAATAATTTAATTTAATATTGGCCAGTAGCTGTGTGCATTGTCTAAAGGTAGTTTGGGGCTTGCAAGAGACACTAAGGTGGACCTCTGGGTGAAAATAACAGGTGTTCTGGACCCTACCTCAATTGCCTGGACAATTCAGGACAAAAGCTGTTTGTTGACCTAGCAGGGTTTTACTAAACATGCAAAAGTCCCAGCTAGTCCGTGAACAAAGAACAAGAGCAAGTTAGGTTGAGGTTTGAGACAGCAGTCAGCCTGTCAACCAGCACACTAATGAGGGTGCAATGGATGCCAGTGATCTTGATACCTTAAGCAAACATTTCTCTGAACCAAGGATTCTTGCCTCCCAGAAGTCTTAGCAGATACCTACACTTGGGAGAATGTTAACCATTAGGAAGAGGCCAAGATCTGATAGACTACAGTGATGTGGGTCTAGTTAGTTGTTGATATGGGAGATTGTGACACAGCTAAAGAGGAGAGCTTAGTCACATCTCAGTGTTGATAGACTAACGGCTAGGCTTATGCTCTCGCTATCTCTCTCTCTCTCTCTCTTTTTCTCTCTCTCTCTCTCTCTCATTGATACATTGTACCCCATCTCATGAGGAACAAAACAAGCATCTGTGAGTTGGCAGATGCAAGAAAGGGTCAGTGTGGAAACCCAGACATTACCATAACCTGCTAAGGCATATGGGATGTGCAAGAACCTAAGGTTCACTGGAAGGGCAGCTTTCAATTTGAGGACCACAGTCACCCATTTCATCTTCCTTAGTATGTTGGTTAGATATTGTCAAAGTGGAAATGTAAGGAGTAGATATGGGTATAGCTGTGTGATAACCCAACCCTCTGGCCCGGATTTCACCAGGTAAATGGTGTGTTTCTAATGAGAAAGTCGCAACCTTCCCTCTGTTCTCCTTCCTTTTTATTTTTGATCATTTGTTTTAACGGATATGTGATCAGGAGGATTGCGTAATTTTGCTAAAGTCTTGTAAAGAATTGATGCAGATTTAATACAAAATAAATACATTTGAAAAAAGTATGTTGGTTAGCAGGCTGAGAGATGCCTGAAGCCTTGCTATAACATGCGCAGGTGCCATGCACAGTGGCCTGGTGGGGCCTTTTCCTACTGAGGGCAGGGCAGGGAGCCAGGTTTTCATCAGGCGATGGGTCGGGGAAGGTGCCAGAATCCTTGCTCATTTTGTCCCAGAGGTTTACCCTGCTGTCTCCCACAAGCCCCAAACTCTTTTCATCGAGTCCAAAATGACCCCCCCCTCACTATGAACAGCCACATCTCACCAGGTTGTGACGCAGCACCAGGCCCTCGTTAACAGAGCAATGCTGTAAACCTGTAGGATATTCTTCATGGTGAAACGAGGAGCACAAAAGATACAAGGTGGAGTGGGGGATTCCTCCAAAATAAAAGTGTAGCACTGTGGCCTAATAAAGGGCATTGGGAGGTGAGGTGCCAGCAGGATGGTGAAGAGCAGCGTGTTGGCAGTGACAGACAGGGGCTTTGGGGTGGGGCATATGGTGGACTTTCCAATAAAGCTGCAACTTTGAGTTTCTAGTCCCTCCGGCCCATTGCTAGGTAAGAGTCTCAGGGGACTTTCTTTATCTGTGTCACAGCTAGATTATGGGACCAGTGCCACAAAAGTCATGCTCTTTTCATCTAGATTTTAAGGGCTGTTCTTCCAAAAGTAGGGAGGGATTGCCATGGATTAGCATATGCGCAAAGTGTGAGCTGTTTCCGACAGGGACGGTACCACCTCACCATGAATCCACTAGTTACACTACAGAAGAGAGGAAAACAGGAGAGAAGCTGTCAGGCTGTCTCTTTGCATTCCATATAACATAGCCGTATTCTGTCCAGTTCTGGAGGAGCCTCATTTGGATAATGGAGTCTGTTTTCAGAGGTTTCTTTAGGCAGAATTGTGTCCCGTTTTGGAGGCCTTGTTTGAAGGGGCTTGTCCAGATCAGGTGGTCTTGTGTTGTAGAATAGTAAGTCCTGTGGGACTAATGAGGGGTATATTGTCCAGCTTTGAAAGGCATGCCCAAATTTGTAGATCATGTCCAGTTCTGGAGGACTCAATCTTATTATATGGTCAAGTGACAGAGTTTTTCTTGCCAATAATATTCCCATGTAGTTAAAGGGGTTTCCTCAGAAGTACTGTGTTCACTTCCAGATGCCTCCTTTGGATGCTGGTGTTCACTTCCAGAAGTTTCCTCTGAAGTATTGTGTTCACTTCCAGATGCCTCATTTGGAGGGTGGTGTTTAGTTCCAGAGGTTTCCTCAGAAGTACTGTGGTCACTTCAAGATGCCTCATTTGGAGACTGGGGCTATTGCTACAATGATTCTAAGTGGTTAATAACATCGGCCATTGATGAGCTTATTCATAGTCACTGATAGACTGTTGGCCAATATCATGCAGATATTTGGACATTCGTTTGTGGCAATGGTGAAAAATAATATAGATTCCGGTTTGTTGTGTGCACCACATGAATGCTGGTGTTTCTATTTAAGTAACATCCCAGAGGCACTCGAATGCAACCTGTGGAGCATTTTCCATCTGATTTTGGAAATGAATCTGACTAAAAGGGTTTTAAAAATTATCCTGCTTGCTAGCAATTTCGAAATAGGGGTTCATGCTAAAAAAATCTGAAAGCATAAAAAGTGGTTGTAAACGCGTGACGCCATGTTTATAACCACATTTTATGGCTCACAGGATTTTTTTAAAGCCGGAATTGTACGGTAAAGACTTAACAAATCCATCTGCTCTTCCACCTCGTCCAGCTCCAGCTGCCAAATCTGCCTGGTTTCCCACTAGCATGCAATATCATGTTGGCAGGAAACCCTTGGATTCCTGTGCAATCTGCATCCTTTTCCATTGGAATCCATTGTAAATGCCACTCAGTATTATTAGCTATGGGAGGCATTTATACTATTCTACACACTTAGTGGAAAAGTTGGCGTAAAGGCAATTGCACTTTACTTTTTTACTAAATGGTGAAAAGGTAGGAAACAGCATGTAGGGGAACCTTTCCCGCAAAAGTGCAAACATATGTGGTCCCCTTTGTGCAACTTAGGTCTTATTTCTAACCCCATTGGATAGGTCCATGTCCAAACCCTGCAGGGATATGGCCCAAAGCAATAACTTGGGATTCTCCCTCTGCATGGTCACAAGCAACCTAAGAGGTCTGTGGTCTGATGGAAAGTAAAATTACACCCAACAATGTAGGGTTTCATCTTGCGTATAACCCAAACCACTGCAAATGATTCCTTCTGAATTTTGGCCCCGTTCAGCTCTCACTTAGTCAAGCACCTACTTAGGTATGCACAAGGTTGTTCTACCTCCTCAGAGGTCAGTTGTGCTAACACTGCACAAATATCAAATTCACAGGCCTCTGTCTTGATAATTAATTCCTTCCCATAATCTGGGATCTTTAGAACTGAGGCCTGCACAGACCATTCTTCAAGCTCTGGAAGGAGGTCTGACAGGCTTGGGTCCTGGTGACCTTCTTCAGCGACATTTTAAAGATGACATTGTTGAGGGGAAGGGCAAGTGTCCCATACCCCTTGATAAAAATATGAAATAACTTGTGAGGCCCATGAAGGCTGTCACTTGAGTCTGGGTGGTGGGAATGTCCCAATCCATCACTGCCTGGACTTTGGTCTGGAGAGGCTGCTTCTTATGGCCACCTACTCAGTGCCACAGTTCCCTGCGCTATCACTTGGAGGCCTTGATAGTCAAGCCAACTTCTGCATGGCTTGAAGCACCCATTTCAGATGGAATAGATGATCTTTCAAAGTATGACTGAACACTGCAATGTCATCTAAGTCGGCAGTACCTGGTTTTCCATCCTCTGAAAGGTTGAAAGGGAATTCTTTATCCCAAACGACATAACAGTAAACTGATTGTGGCCCTCTTGAGTGCAACACGCTGATCTCTCTTTTCTTTTGCTTGATCAGTTAGACTGACCTGCCAGTATCCTGCTGTGAGGTCAAAAGTACTCATAAACTTGGCAACCCCTTTCCTGTGAAATATCGCATCCGCCCTCAGTGTGGCCTATTTATCTGCCTTAGTGACAGAAGTGAGCCCTCTGTAGTTGGCATAAAAGCAGACTTCAGTTTTCCTGCTACAGGAATGTTTAGTGACCAATCCCACTGGGCCAGCCCAAGGGCTGCAGGATTGCTCAATAACCCCCAAGTACAACATCTTGGAGACTTCCCCCTTGATGATGTCCTTGACCTTGTTGCACATCCGGTGGATCCTACTCTTCACCGGTTTACTGTGTTCAGTATTGATACTGTGGATGATACAATCACAAAAGACAACCCAAGTCAGTTATATAGGCATCCCCAAACGGCCAGTGTAAAAGGAGGAAATAATACCTTAATACATTCAAAGCTATAAAAATATATAGTGACCTTGTAAGAAAGGTTAGAATACGTTTTATTAAAAAATCAGTTTGTAACACATTTCTTTATAAGGACAACATTTGTATAATTAAAAAAGACAACATGAACACACACACACCAGATACCAAAAATGCAACATGTATACCTACCAAATACCACAAATACAGAGTGCAAATAGTGCTGTACAATTCACAGAAATAGAAATTACAATAATCATGTTCATAACACCACATACTCATACTTGAATCAATCAAAAGAAAGACATTAACAAAGATCATAGGGTCTCACACATTTCTGTGAATTCTTGTTATTAAATGTATTGAACCTGATATTGTCACCCGACATGTTTCAATGCCCCCTTGTAGATGTGGGGATTTTCTTCAGGGACCATGATCTTATAGGTGGTGAAAGGAACCTGGAAAATTACCAATATACGAGTTCATGGGGTTGTCATTAGATGCATTAAGAATATTGAATTAATATTCATTAACAGAGGTAAAACCTAGATAAGTGTCTTAGCTACAGTCGGTGTATGGGTGCCTGTAGAGAAAACAAACACACTACTGTGTGTTGTGCCTAGCTCGTCGCTTCCTAATTAGTTTCAACATGCACCATATAATGAGCGGAAACCCTATGAAAAGCAAAGCATTTCACAATCAGTAAAAATGTAGAAACCTAAGAGTGAGCGTGGATGGCACTTACAGATAACCGCACTCACCCAATGGCTGCTCCAGAAAAAGTGTATCTCTGTGGAGTTGTTGAACCCAGTATAAAATCTAAAGAGGAAGAAAATCAGAAGAAAAATAAATAAAGTGGATGTTTTGACTGATAGGACAAAATGTATAAGTATCCGTATGAAACAGACAAAAGCCACATGTAAATATAAATAAAAAATGCCCGAGATTGTATTCTCACTTACTAGTGTCAGAGGAACTGATTGTTAATGAAACCAGCGGCTTCTGGCAACCACAGGGTCAAAGAAGTGCTGCTTTCTGAGATAATTTATAGTGTAGATCAGAGAGCTGTTTGGACCGTTACTTTCGATGACATGTCAAAACTATGGCAGCCATTTTTCCAGAAAAAAACATCCGTATGGGGTTGGGTGTACAGGCGCCATATTGGAATAGTGCACACATTACTATAAACATATGTGGGAGGGAAGGATTGCTGAGACTACAATTGATATTGAATAGGATAAACAGGTGGATAAATGAAACATTAGTACTTTAAACATTGTATGAGTACAATGAAACATGATAAACACGCTCACATCCATAAAAGGATGTAATGAGCATCACTGCAGATTCGATGCTATGTTTAAGTTAGAACACACGTAAAAAATAATTATTTGTACAGGTGACCCAATTGTTGCCACAGAATTGTCAAGGCTACCTGTCATTCTCACTGTTACAATACTTGACTGACTATGGTTACAATAAAAAGTCATTCATGTATAAACTACATATATAACGGCACTCATATGAAAAATGTAGATCAGTTATTAAATGGAAACTTACTAAAGAAGTAAGTCTTGAGATATCTATTGAAAATAAAGGACTGTATGCCTTATAATATACTGTTAATACAGGCACATCTGTCAATAAAACAGGAAACCATGATATATTTCTTGGAGTCAGCGAGAACAGACCTGTTTACTGCTCAGTGAGGTCCGGGAAGATCTGGACTCCCTATAGACACCCTTTACTCGATTTGGCGTGTCTCTTCCTCAGTTTCATTGTCAGTGACCAGAGGCTTTACTAGGTTGTCCCGGCTGGAATGGGGCTCAGCCGTTTGACATGAAAATACCTAACTTGTATGCCTCTTTGTAACAGTAGTAAGGAAAGATGGATTTGTTACCCACTGAATAGTTTCTCCCTAGATGAATTGCCACATTGCTGTATTACTGCTACCTAGATTATCTGTTGTGTTAGCTGCTATCCTAGATTGTATGCCACTTAAAGTGAAGCAATAGGGCCTCATTCCGAGTTTGGCGCTAATTCTGTGGTAATTCCACTGATTTACTGCCAAAATCGCTTACTGTTACTGCGACCTGTTCGCATGGGTTTACCACAGGATTGCAAGTGGTCGTAGGGCAGTGTTAGTCCCTCTTTTCGGAGTCCATAGGTCTCCTTGTTAGGGAACAACCTCTAACACACACACGCGTAAGCCCATTAGGGTACAGGTTGCTCCCTAACAAGGAGACTTTGAATATTTTGTACAGCAAAAACCTGACAGGGTTTGCTTCCAATGTTTATATGTACTATATCAGTATTGACTGTGTAAATTCTCTACATTTAGTATATTATGAAATGTAATTGTATTGCAGATTGGATCATTTTTTTCCCTTGTATTTATGTATTAATGTGAAAGGTTCTATGAACTGAAAAATATTAAAATAAAATAAAACATTAAAATATTTATATAAGGAGACAAGGTTATCAAGCCACTCCATGTGAACTGATATGAATCATTGATCACAACACGAGGACATTCTTTCGTATATCTGCTGATGGTTAATAGGGGCGAACCCCTGTCATATCGATCATTTGTTGCTCAAGCACTCAAACTAAGCCCAGCCTTGATAAAGACCAGCACCAGGCCATCTGTACTACTTGAGTACAACCAGGACCTATGATGAATGGAATAAAATTAATAATTGTGAAAACGCAACAGAGACATACCATTATTAATACGAATATTCAACCAACCAAACTGCTAGTTCTGATCTTTCTCTAACTACTAGCTAGAAATACATCGACACACACTTAACAGGCATATGCGCAAGAGACATGGGGCCTCATTACAAGTTCGGTGATAGCCTTGCCGGTAAAACCGGCAGGTTGCCGCCAAACTTGCAATGGGGAAATACAGGGCCATTAAAGCCCTGGCGGACCCTGTATTTCCCCATTGCCAGACGCCGGAAATTCTTACTCCCCATTCCCATTTGAGCCCCGTAGGGCTCAATGGAAATGAGGAGGCCGGTAGTGCTGGCACCATTCAGAATGGTGCCGGTGCTACCGTCAGTGTCTGCTCGCGGGTTCCGGTACGCCCGCTAGGTCATACCTGGCAGGTGGGAAGGCACCCGCGAGCAGAACTCGGAGTTTGCCGGTACAGTAGTAACGGTGCCGGTAGCTTACCGGCACCGTAACTACCGGACCGGGAAACTTGTAATGAGTCCCATGGTCTTGTAATGAGTCCCATGGTGCTGTAACTATTTCTCCTAATATATTTGACTGTTTCTTTTGGATACATTTTCACATTGTGTTTCGGAGGGAAACATCCCTAAACTGTTCTGATGCTTCATAGGAGATTGGGAGAGGTTCCCGCTGGGAAAATTTATTGTTGCTTCTCCGGCACATTTTGGAGCTAGGATACCTCCAGCAGTGACCACGGGCACATTGAAATCCTATGGGGTGCTATAACATGGCGAGTCTTCTCGATCTAACTGCAGGAACCATGAAATTGACGCATTTAGCTAAATCCTGCCGTCTGTTATCCCCCATGCAGGACATATGTGATCTCTTTGTTGGTTTTTAAAAAAGTATGCTTTACTTATATTTCATTTCTCTCCTACTTTTTTTTTTACATTTGCCACCTAAGTATGCTATGACTACATTCCATAACTCACTATCCGTACATATCCTTGAATAAAAAGTATTGTGAATGGAAGATATCACTGGGCAACGCCACATGGGTCTTGGAAGCAAGACCATGCAGAGCAACAGAGGTTTGAATCCCTGATCTGTGCTTAGAAACCGAACTCAAGTATAAAGCATGTTATGAAAAAAACAATAATAAAGCATGAGTCATTTTGTAAACACTGTGATATAAGAAGCAGCAGAAAGCTAGTCTGGTGTCTTCATCTTATACTAGGAGCTCATTATCCAGAAAGAGCATCTCTATTTGTTAGGGTAAGTCATCGGCTGATCATATGGCATTAGGTAGGGGCAGTGTTCCTCCTCTAGGATTTACTGCAACACTTGTCTGTAGTCAATTACTCCCTCGTCTGACCAGGGATGCTTATGGCAAATGTGTCCTGAATTATAGATGCTCATGGGTAAGGATGGGATCATATGATAAGCCATGCTCTTATGGGGATGCAGTATATTCTGAATGTCAAAGTGCAGGAGTCACAATGTTAATGGCTCTTGAGAACCTTGCGCATAACCGAGCAGGAATGCATAAATAATGCAACCCGGATACAAAACAATTCATAGAACGAGAAGCGGGTGTCAGGCAGTGCCTTATCCTGTCAACACATGGGCAAAAGCAACATTTCTTGCATTAGTTGAGTAGAAAGCTAGGGCCATTGGGACAAGTTTTATGACTGAGCTGAGCCCAGTCTATAATGCACAATTTTAAAAAGGTGCACATTGGTAACACACCCCATAAAGAGGCGAGTCATACAAGACCTGCCACCATTAATGCCACACAGAGCTTAGCAAAGGGTCTGGATTGAAAAATTATGTGAAGATGCGATTCTTGACTTCAGTTACCAACAAAGTCCTAATTAAACGTTCTTCAAAAGCCCCATGGAAAGCCTGGTCGGCGTCGTGGCCATCACATTCTATGGACAGGTCATTGACAGAGATTTCATCTGCAAGTACTAGGTATGATCAACAGTATAGCTGACTCCCCCCTTTTCTATCTGGCATTCATGAAATAAGTTTCTGGGTAATGTGATTTGTGGAATGTTAAAAGAAGGTTTATCCACCTGACCGAAAATCTTTTGTCTAGCCTTTTTTCACCATTTGCATGCACTCCCTGGGCTTCCTCTAAATGTTCGGGCAATCCCACCATTCGGATATTGTCTTGCTTAGATGTGCTCTCTAGATATCGGGTTGTCTTACATGTCCAGGTTGTCTTTAGTTTGGATTGCAAGCACGTTTCTTTGTATGGCGTTTCAATGGCCACACTGTTTCAATTGTGCTTTTCCTTTTATGATCATTTCCTTCAGCCTTCCGGTTCTTCTAGTATGTCTGGCAAATCCTCCCGGCACTTTGGGCGACACTGCATTGATGCGGCTTTCTGATACTTCTGAAGCATCTGGGAAGGGTGGTACCTGAACAATCAGGGGGCTGCGGTACATAAACTAAACTTTGCAATAGTGCAAGTGCAATTGTGCACACTGGTAGCTAAGACAAAAAGGAACCCAGTGCAGAAACATCTTCTTTCGATGTATTCTTTCAACAGGGTAAAATGTAGCCTACTGCTAAGAACATTCATCTCCACATTTGCACCAGGGTGAGAATTATCCTGGTGCCAACATTCACTGAAAGAATACGTTTTTGCTGTGGTGCTAACACCGTGCACATTTACTCGTGTACCAGTGCACGGTTTGTGCAGTAAGGCCTGGAACTGACCTCTTACAGCTCCAGTTTCAATGCTATTCATTCCATTGACTCATTGCTTTTTCATGCCTCCGGCACACCTTGTTCTTTGAACTACTTTCAAGTGATTGTTCATCCCTCAGTTATTTTACTGTCCACTTCCGGGGTTTTGTCTGCTGCTTCCGGCTTATCTACACCCCGGCATCATTCTTTTTTGTACAGCTAGAATGTCCTGACCATGTGGAAATATAGTAGTCACGTGCAATGTGCCAATGGACCCCTGGCGTCTGTTGGGCTCTTTGTTCCTGATATCTAACATCATGGTTGTCGCCCATGTCTGCCTAGAATTCCACAGTGAAAATAGGTTTGCTCCCAGGGATACCAATCTATATATTTATGTTATTTCCTGCAGCTCTTACACAGTCTTAAAGTGAAGTTTTGTGTCACAGATGTGGCAAATGAAGTTGTGTTTTTTCCTCTGCCGTTTTGAGGTGTTTGAAATGTATAACAGAGCATGATGGATTCCATTTAGCTGGTTTTTTATTCATGTGCAATAGACACTTTTTTGCACTTTATTTTTGCAATTGTCAGATGCAAATTGAAAATCTGTCACTGCTCTTATAGTTTGGGGAGATATGTGTTTTGGATATCTGATATTGTCCATATGATATAGATGCCTAAGATACACTTTGAAGATGCCTCCGAAGTTCTAATCCAGTGGTCTACAGTGCAACCCGTGGCTCTCCAGATGTTTTGGACTCCGACTCCCATGACTCCTCAGCGTTGACTATGCTGGGTAGAACTAGTGGGAGTTGCAGTCCAAAACATCTGGAGGGCCAAAGGTTGCAGACCCCTGTTATTGTTTTCATGATGCAACACTATGCTGCATAGTCTTTTTTAAGTCCACGCACACAGAAGGTATTATTTGAGTACATTACAGAATTTCAACAATACAAATATAGGGCCTCATTCCAAGTATGGTGGTAGTCATGGTGCTATTTGCGCCATGACTACCTCCCGTACTGGTACCGAATCTGACCTGGTTCAATGGGGACATACCGGTGTAGTCCGACCTTTGCGGGACCGGTAAATCCCCATTGAAAAATCCATTCCCCATTCCCATTGAGCCCCCACGGGGCTCAATGGGAATGGGGAAGTAGCTAATAACGGTACGGCAATTTGTGGTACCGTTATTAGCTCTCAAGTCCATTAGCGGGTCCCGTCCATAATGCCTGGTAAAACCAGGCGTTGAAGGAGGGACCCGCTAAGGGACCTCGTAGTAGGGCGGTAAGGGATAACCGGCACCGGTCTCCTTAACGGTGCCCGGTATCCCTTACCGCCCTACTCGGAATGAGGCCCATAGTGTTCCGTCTTCTCATCTCACTGAATTTCAAAATATAAAGTAAACCTATCTTTTGAAATGCAAAAGTATTTCTGTTTTTTGGGTGTTCTGCACTGTATTTCATTATCTAATGACTTACGTTCAAATGTTTCTGTCACTCCACTAGTCCATCTGGTTCTCTGCACAGCCCATATTACAATAACAGAAAAGGGGCAAACAGTTTTAAAAAAACTTAAGCTCCTGGAGTAGCAGGGGCACCCGTAGCCCCTGCAGTGCGAGGGCCCCACCACACCAAGTCTGGGGGAGGCCCAGCATAATCCTCAACCATCAGGGTGAAGGCTGGGCCGGGGCTTGTAGCGCGAGAAGGAAGCGTTCAGTAGGGTTTCGAGGGGACCATGACATGTGTCATATGTCACATGCCACATTCAGCTCCAACACCTTCTCTTCTGGATTCCATGTGGCTCATATACAGGAACCACAAAGCTCTCCCAGCTTCCTGGTTCCTGTTTGTGAGCAGCACGGTGGAGCCGAGGGTGGCCTGGAGTGACGGACTGAAGCTGGAAAAACATGTAAGATGGATTTAAATGAATGTGATGTGTATTTTGCCTGTGTGAAGTGCTTGTCATATGTATGTATGTGGTATGGGTCAGTAAGTGGTGGGTGAATAAAATGAAATATCATAGTGTGTGTTTTTTAATGTTCTGGGTGGGTGCATGCCTGTGTGTTGAATGCTTTGTCCTGATCAAGCTAAGGATAAGCCATCCCGTTGTCCTGTTAAAAAAGTACTTAATCTTGTTGAAGAACGGGGTTTTGAGACTGCAGTGGTCCCAGTGGTATACCATACTGAATCCACTTATGGATACAATACATATTTTGAAATGGGAACATATTTACATTTAGTAACGTATAACTATAACCTTTTTCTGTTTATGTTTTTGATTGTGTCTTTTTATTGTTCTGCACTTTTATTGCCATGTTTGCATCCCTAATGAAGACCTGCGGTTATGGGTCAAAAGACATGTTAGCTTTTCAGGCTAGCCATTATAATGAACAACTATATTAACAATTCACAATTTATTGAAGAAGTTCTCCAACTATGATTGTTGATGAGAGAATCCTCACACTGCTTTTGTTATAGTATTTTTGTTCAAAAATGACTTAATAGGGGACTAGTGCTCTTATCGCGCTCCCTTGTGTGTTTTATTTCTTACTGTAGCATTACCTTTTATTAAATGAGCATCTATGATGAAGCAAGGATGGTAAGTGTTCTTATGGGTCTAGACTGGCTTACATTGGCACTAGTTTGAACATGTTTTCTTATTGTGACATGTCACTTTTAAAGGCCTAACCAACAGAGTATTTTCTTACATAGGAATACTGGCATATATTGGCAGAGCCAGCGTTATGCCTAGTGCCATTAATGATGCTACAAAAACATCCTAAAGCGAGCATGAGTATCTTTTTAAATGGTAATACTAACATATGTTGGGTGAGCCAACATGGAAATGTATGGGCACAACCAGCATGAAAATGTTGTTATACTGGCATATATTGAAGGGACCGGCATGGCAATGCATTGGGAAATGCACTTGTGCACGTTTGGTAACTTCCATCTGTTTTAGTTTTTTCCATGAGTTACCCAACACCCTACAAAACTGATTGCAAACTGTCTGGCCTTCTACCCACATTTTCACAGAAAATGTGCTGTGTAATGCACCATTTAACCCATTATTCAAAGCACTTTCTCATGAGAGGGGGAAGAATCCACCTCAACCCACGCCCCAAAACTAATTTTCATTAGTTCGGGACCCCTCGCTATGCTTGATCGCAATCTAATATTCGTGGCAAATATTTACACCCTCCACTAAAACAACTCAGCAGCCAACAGTGGTATATTTTGGGACCATGAACCACCCCCTTCTTTCCACACTTGGTGAAATATTTAAGCTTTGATTAAAAACATCTTTACTTCTTTCACTTGGAGTAGGCATAATCATCATGGACATTGCGCACACATGGTGGTCCGGGCCTGCCTGGGGTGCGACATGCCCTGTGCTTTGTTCATAAGCTTGGGGGGGGGGCTCAGCATGGCTCGCAGGGAGGGCTCCACATTTTGGGCTATGCCTCTGATTGTGCTCTTTTCACCTTGAATGCATTCAAGGGTTATGTAAATGGTTGAGAGGGGTTGCAAACTCAGCCAGGACCCTGCTCTGATGCCACACTGTTTAAGAAAATAAGTGTTGGTTACAGAGTCTCAGAAGTGAGAGAGCCATGGAGTGGCCTAACCCTGCCCACTCAAACTCCTTCTTGGAAAGGGCTTTATCGAAGCTTCACAAACAGGCTGTCCATGATAGAGGGGTCATTGAATAACGCACCGTGCACATAGTGCTCTGAAAATCGTAGATGCATTCAACCCCACTCTTGAGGGAAGTGCATCCCCCCACACCTGACTTCAAAGTGGCCTGCTGTCTTTCTGAAGCCTTGGAAGTAATGCAGAACCAACAGCTGCAGGTAGTGCCAATCAGCAGATGCATATACATGCATGTGCAACGTAGAGGCAAATTGAGGAAGGGTAAAGAGGAAAAGAGATGATCAAAAGTGCATGAGACTAAAAAGAACGTACCGCTTGGAGAGCTGCAAATTGAGCAGAGTGCCATATCCCTGGAGGTAAGGTACTGTGCAAACTGCATAAAGAGCTGGGCATTATATCCCCAGAGGCAAACTGTAAACTGCAGAGTAAGCTGGGCATTATAGCCCTCGAAAGAGTGTAGAGCAAGATGGGCACTATATCCTTGGAGGCAGGGCATAGGGAGCTGGTCATATATCCCAAACTATGAGTTGGGCGGAACGTTGGGGGTTCACCTCCAGCTCTGAGCTGGTGGTAAATCTGCCGACTTACTTCCCCTTTTCAGTGCAATTACTCCAGTGGTATTTGCGATGCGGTAATTGTGGTGAAAAATGCCCCATGGGGTCCAAATGACACAATATAAATGGGGACTTACCACTGCACCACAACTGCGGATCCGGCGCTAATAGCGCTGGACCGAGTTGCGGTAATGCTATTTGCGTTGGGCGGTATCCTGGAGGATTTACCGCTGGGATACTGCCCATTCGTGATGAGACCCTATATACTTAGTGGCAAGAGATAGAGAGCTGAACATTATATCGCTGGAGGCATAGGGTAAGCTGCAGAGCAAGCTCGGCGTTATATCAAGGGAACTACCGTAGAGCAAGCTGGGCGCTACATCTCTGGATGCACTGCATAGAACGAGATAGGAGTTATTTATCTGCAGTCTTGGTGGAGCCCCACTGCAGACCGAAGAATCCAATGGGCTCTATACCGCTAGCATGAGATTGAGTTGTGTGCTATATCTGGGCTCATCCCATCATGCTGAGTTTCTGCAGGCATTGTGGAAGCCTGGATACAGAGCTGTGCCATTGAAGGCATAGCAAGACCACTGCTATTTCACTGGATATATATCTGGGCTCATCCCATCATGCTGAGTCTCTGCAGGCATTGTGGAAGCCTGGATACAGAGCTGTGCCATTGAAGGCATAGCAAGACCACTGCTATTTCACTGGATACACAGCAAGAGCCTTGCTGCCACTTTAGCGCTGAGAATGAGAAAGCAAGAAGCATTCTGGGTGCTATAACCCTGAAACTGTGACGCCAAGAAGCGTGCCTGGTGCACGAACTCTCAGGCTGATAGGGAAGCTAGTAGGGTACTTTAAATACCTACTATTTTAATACTCCCTAACCACAGGTTGAGATCACATGCAATATGTATGGCATAGGGTATGGGGTAAATATCCCATATAATACCTGATGCAATACTTTCCATGTACCCCCAGGACAAAATATCACATATGTGTTCAAAATTCCACTTGTTTTTACGATTGCCGCCATAGCTGCAATGAGTCCTTAGTAATATAGCTGAGCATATTCAGATCATCAGTATGCGCAACCTGCCGGCCGGGGGATAGCTCATGGGCTTGGAAGCAAGACACATAGAGCAACACTGGTTCGAATCCCGGTCTGGGTTTAGAGAAACGATTAATTAACCCAAATAGCAAAGATATGCCCTTCCTGCCAGAGGAAGTAGCCCACATTAGAAACCATGTAAGTAAACCCAAACTTATCCTCATAAAGGGCTGCCTATTACCTCAGGGAACACACACTGGCATTGCCAAGCAACTCCCTCACCCACAAAGCATGCCAGCATGATGGGAATTACCCACTGAGGCACGCCAATGCAGATTAGACAGTTCTCCCCATACAGGTGGAGCTGCAATAATACACACTTACGTGCATACACATATTCTCCATTTCCTACAAAAGACAGGTTTCAAACCACTGACTACTGAGAACATGCTTCACTTTACTTCATCCTTCCAGTGCCATCAATCCAACAACTAAGGCTAAGCGCTGCCACCTTTGGGAAACGGGGGCCCAGGACACCCGCCCTTTCAAATGTTACAGTCATGTTTAAAAAAAAAAAACAAGCGCCTAGATGCGCCGACAGAAGGCACTATCTGCCTGCCCACATCGTGCTTGTGTTGTTAGTGCACTTGCAGGTGTGCTCGCAGATAGGAATCGGCATCTCTGCTCACAGCACCCCGCCCATGCTGCCATAGGAAAAGTCTAACCCTATTTTCGATGATAATGTAATAAATATGTGTTTAATCAGAAGTGAATGCTGTACACTTATTCGCATCATCTTTTAACAAACTACCAGTTTGGTGAGCCGTTGGGGGGGAGGGAGGCATTACAGATGTTCCCCATCATTCGGTCATTCCCCTTCCCAAGGGCCGAAGGGTGGTGGGTTCTCCATGGTAGGGTTCACCATTAGAAGGGGGTAGCGCCTACAGAGGGACGCCTCGAGGGGAAGTGGCTCTGTAAGAATTCCGAGCAATGATACCGTGGAAACCGGTCTCTTTTCCAACAGTTCTTTTGTTTTGTGCTGTTTTGAGGATGAGGTAGGTAAAAAGGCCAACAGGAACTAGGGGGTAATCTACAAGTTTTAAGAGATCAGTCTAAGAAGCGTGGCCAAGGACGGGGCAACATAAAATAGGGAGACAGGTGGTGTGTTACACCATTATTTGCAGACCTACCCTTAGTAAGCTTTATCCCCTGGGGATGGCCTAGTCTAGCCAATGAGGAGTGTAACAAAAGTGCCCGACAGAAGAGTTCCACATAATCTTAACGAGTCCTTTTGCCTTCTAGCTAACCCTAACCCACAAAGCAATGTTCTGTTATCCAGGCAATGAAAATGGCTCAGAATCCCCATCTCTCTCATCAAAAACAGCACAAAAGACTCCTACGCTGCAATGTATGCAAGGAGCACTCACTGTACCCAGGATCCTCCAGAATCCAGCTGCATTATTCCACAGAGTACTTATGGACTGGCTTGGGATATCTTGCCCTTCGCCCTGTCTGGCCTGGAATTTTTTTCAACCGTTTCTGGTTCTCCTTTCTGTTATTAGGGGGTCTTTTCCTCCCTTGTTGGCAATGAGTAGTTAGATACTCTCTTTACTCAACTTGCAGCAGGTCTCTCCATTTCTGAATTGTTGGAGTTGTCTCTAGACGGTCAGTATTGCCACCCTCCTGAATGGGATCTGGTTCCTTCTCAATCACTTTCCTCCAGGTCGCAGGTGGAAGGCCCAGACTTCAGGCTCTCCAATTCCCTCCCCTGTCTCTCCAGTATAGACCAACCATAGTTTCTTCTTCCAATGGGCCAGACTTCCCTGTGCCGTTGCTCTCTACCGCAAATCTGGCAGTGCTCCTGCCTACCCACCTTCAGCAGGCGGTCTACCCTCTTCAAGGCAACAGTTTATCTTACAACTAGCAAGCAGTTGTCAGCACACCTGCTTCCACTGGGGCTCTCACGCCATTTACGTTTTCCCACGCCCTTTTATACCCATGAATCTGTGGGAAAATATGGACGCTGTTTCGATGTTGGACTCGTCTATGCTTTGTTTGTTGCAAGCTTTCAAATTGGTTCATTTCTAAGGACCTCCTTAATGTTCTTTTTATTCTATTATTACTTTCTCTCTCTCTCTCTCTCTCTCTCTCTCTCTCTCTCGCTCTTATTTCCTATCCCAAAGATTATCAGTATTCAACTGTGTTTCCTGTTTTGTGGCTCTGGGTGAGGTTTGAAATGCCTCATATCGCATTGGTGTCATCTTGGAATTCAGGATGCACCATTCTGTGGCATTTCAAAGTTGCCTGCAACCCTATTGGGGGGGGGGGTGGCGTGTCGGGGGGTAAGCTATCGATCAGAGTTCCACGTTCTGAATATTCATTCCGCTATGTTCGTAGGCTTGTTTGGGCATAAGTGCTGCTGGAACGAGTAGTTCCCCTCAGACACCCTGCTGTTTTTGTTGGCATTCACAAGCATCTCCAGGAAAGTATTAAACTCTGTGGATCCCTCTCTAGCCAACTTCTGGGGGGCAAATTGCGTAGCAGGAAGATCGCCCTGCCCTCCCCACCCTGATAGGTCTGCCCCCTTGCAAAAAAGGTGGGGAGTTGTTCCAACTGGGGAAACGCCCATAAAGCCTTCTAGAGCAGCTCCAGAGGAAGACAAGAGTGGAAGCCAGAAAAAGGCTGAAGATGTCATGGGGACGAGGGGTAGTTTCAAGACAGCACACAGCTGCATTTCATTCTTTCTCCAAAATACAAATCCTTAGCAACACATTTCCGGTTCCTGAGGTTGAAGCAGTGGCTTGACAACCACAGGAAGTACCTGAAGCAATGTTCCCTCTAAGCTGTGCGCATGTGCGCTTGCCCAGATTCCTTCTGGGTGCTGCTCAGAAGAATTTCAGCAGCGCACACAGACAATTTCCACCTATTCATAAAAGATTTAATAAGCGACAAGCCACAGCAGCTACCTAATATTTGCTTTCTCTCAAAATGAAGATAAATTATACTACTATTCTTGATATTCTGGTCTAACCTTTTTACATTGCCCTACTATACAAGCTTGACCTTAAAAACATAAAAACCCTAAAAACAGAATACTCCGACAAGAGGATAAAAACGAATATGAAAAAGTGGTTCAATGAACAGAACATATAACTAAGAAATGCATGCACACATTAACCAAATTATCGTCCCTCCCCACCAATGACTCCCATACTTTATTCTACCACATGACTCAAACTCTGCCCAAGACCACATTCAGATATTACCCGACAACCTTCACTCTGCCAAGCCTTAGCTCTGCAAAAGGTTAGCAGACTTAGATACTAGTCTTGTTTTATGTTTGTTATAATGTGCTTGAACGTCATTCATAAGAATTTCTGTTACTCATGGTGCCTTAGCAAAAGCATTACCCACACTATGTAATCCAAGTTTCAGCTCAAATATTGGATACTGACTGTACGTAAGCAAGCTACTAGGATGTGTAACCTCATCCAATGCTTCCTATTCTTTGCACATATGTCACACAAGCACTTTGAAAAGCCCCCTTGCAAGTTAACACATTATAAAACTCAAATATTAATTTGCCCTTTAAGGATTTTGAGTAGGCAAATGTCATTCTCAGCGTCTCCTACTTTAGCATTGCTGACATTACCCTATATGTGGAGAGCAACATTGCAATTTCATTTATTTGGCCTGCAAGGGAAAATTGGTATGTATTCTGTCTTCCAATATTCGTAAATAAAATGAGTGCAACAATATTCAGATAACTAGAATGTTTTTCACACAATCTGCAACCTTTCAAAATGTTCAGAGTTCCATGGAGCATAGACCTTAACAAATGATATGTTAACTCGCTGCTATACACGACTGTTTTCACTGAGCACTTGTATAATCCTACACAACAATTGAAAGGTGGGTTATGTTGCAAACAATATTGTATGTTCTTCATAGTAATTGTGCACATGGAGACTTATGACATTTGTTTAAACTCCACATAATATCAATGTGAGACGTTCAATTGGATTTGCTTGCATTGTATTGTAGGTATGCAAATATCCTAGTTAGTGTTTTACTGCTACAATCCCTCACTTTTTACAGAGCCCTGTCAACTAATATTGGAGACTAGTACATGAGCCGGAGAGGGGAACGGGTGGAAGGGAACAGGAGAACACTCACTTGGTGTGAAGAACAAATCAGCAACTTTTAACAACCAAATCAGATATTTTGGCAGTACAGTGAAGGAAGTGTTTGTTTGCTAAAGAATAGGAAACTATATTAATAGTCTAAGAAACTGCACCTTCGCTTTCTGTCTATGCTCAGCAACTGAGGGCTTTTCAATATAATCATGGGTTTGCTTTTATTGTCTCTAGCATCCCCATGCATCTTGTTCAACTGATAACAGCGCATATCCCTAGTTAAAGAAGAAGGTACCCAATATGTTGTACCTGTGAGCATTGCTACTGTTGACTTAAAGGGCAAATACATGTAATGATCTTCAACAGGGCACCAGAAGAAACCGCATTCAGGCTCTTGTTGAGTTTTGTGTAGGCTGTGGTGAGCAAGGGTGGGCAAAACTATAAACTGTATTATGTACCCTGTAATTTCACTTCCTATGTTAGGGTTCCAAGCAGGGTTCGTATACGATTTTACTCCATACTTGGAATCAAAAGGTTTTTCAGTAAGTAAGAAAGTAGTTGGCTTTTCTAGTAGGGATACTTCATGCTTATTAAAATATTTTCTTTCCCCTTAAAATTCCTCTTGAGATCGGGCAGTAATATTATTTGAGTCTCTACCAATCCCACTGCTCTGCTGGTCATTGATTAGAAGAGATGTCAGTGGAAAGTTGTGGGTAGAAGCAGGGGTAGATTCCTATATGTTCACAGCTTCCTGTTTTGGTTGGACATATTGCCCTGTTTTTAGGGAGTAAAATGGATGGTGTATATGCCTCCGAGCCGGTTTTGAGTAAATGTTGTCACAACTCACAGACAAACATAACGTGGATAGTTAGCAGAGGCCCAAGAATTCTGATCATCATATTTTGTGCTGCAGTTATTCTGATGCAATTATCATCCTTACACAAATTATGAGTGCCATTTTCTCCTGGCCCTTGAATTACTCCATTAAAGTGTGACACAAACTCTTATTGGCATATTTTCCCACACATTCCTTTCAGTTACAATTATTCCATTTGCAAAAATTGCATAATGTCTGAATTTTTCACAGCCACATCAGAGTGGCATAAACATGAGATGTTTCCCAATGGCATTAAGCACTTTCTGTATTGTCTCTGAGCAGTGCTGACAATTGAATAGCCACGACTAAACCTATTGTTTATCCTGAGCATGCAAAGTTTTTTCTTTGTGCATACACGTTTTTCTCTCTGCGCAGCAGTGCTTTTGTTAGGTACTATGGCATATTTTGAAGTCTTGGACCGGTTGATAAGCTCTCCTTATCACATATAAAATAATTTTTATTTAGCCTATATTTTCAGAAAAAGAGTTGTAAGATGCTCCTTTTACACTGATGTGTAAAGAATCGCAGTGGTTGGAAAGGGAAAATTGCCTTCCAAACTCTTCAGAGATGGTATCTCACTAACTATGCATGCCCAAAAAGTAACTTTCATCGTTATTCAATTGCGCACAGGGAAAATAATGTGCGCACAAAGAAAAATCATTTCCGCACTTAGAGAAAAATAATTAGAGGGAACATTGACCTGAAGACGGCTACCTGGAGTCATAACGTAAGACTGGGTAGACATGTGCTTCACATGACAAGAGTAAGGAGGCAGGAATAACCTGCATAATGGCCCTTCTCAGCATCAGTTATGTTGCCTGCTCTTGAGGGAGAAGAGCCAGGGCCTCTGCGTAGCCTGCTCCCGACGGAGAGCAAACAGAGCTGGACCAAAGGATCATAGCTTCTCTGAGGGAGGGCCTGCTAGGCTGTCTGCACCATAGCACTCAGGTGGCCCAAACCAAGCAAACTCCTTGGACACACACCACGGGTGTGCAGGGCTTGAGGTCCTGTGTCAACAGGTCGGGACGGACACATTTGAGGCTGAATCTTCAGTTGGATTGCAAGGTCCAGTTACCACTTAGCTGCCATCTTAAAAGGATTAAGGTTGGTGGCTTCAGATCGATCTGTTCTAGTTGATGAGGAAACTGAACTGGCTCCAGCATGACAAGCTTCATTGCTGATGGTCCTGGACTGAATTGCAGGCAACAGAACCTCCAAACAAGGCTGAAATATTCAAGGTACTAACAGTGCATGTTCCTCGGTCGGGGATGTACCCTCATGAGTTTATCTAGTCACAATGAGGGGCTTCTGCACAAGATGAGAAAGAAGGGAAGGCACCTACGTCTGCTGGAGAGGGACCTTCACCCAGAACACCTGGAAGTTATCAACTCAAATGGTCCTGGATATCACTGATGACCTAGGGACAGCCAAGTAAGGGAGGCAGGGTGCTGAAGATGCCAGCATCAAATTTAGAGAAACCTCCAGTTAGACCCTTTCGAATAGGCTGCTCCTGAATAGGGAAACTGAGAATTGACCTCCCAGAGGAGAGCCAGAACAGTGACCCAGAGCGTGCTAACCTCAAACGAGACTGTAAGGTTTTCAGATGTAAGTGGACTCTCTAAGTGCGTGGTGTCGACACGGACTGCATCAGCTTGAGACAGGACTCCTGGGAATCCTTGTGGGCATCCCGGTCCCTGGATATGAGCACACAGCCATGGTCTACGATTTGACAGCCAGGCCACTGATCCATCTGTGGCCTCTGTTTTCTGGCCCTGGTTCAGGCAAGGGGTAGACCTCTCCTACCCCAGACCATGGGAAGTCCCCACAGGAACCAACTACCCCCGTTCTCCAGACCTGCTGGACAGGGAGGGGCTCTGCACCTGCAAATAACATTGCTGTTAGCAGGAGATGGGCTACACAGTGAGTCCTTAACTTACCTTTTTTTACGACTTCAAGAGACACAGACACCAAGGTGGATTTCTTAGGCATGCCAATGGGTATCCCTCTTTATAAAACGACAAACGTTATCATTGTACACTCCTACCACTAATTACTTTATAGATTCCTGGGCTCTGTGCGTTTATTTCTATAGTCCCTTGGGGGAATATGCAGCCCTGTTCAGCCGGGACTACTTGGGCTACAAGCTACATATCCCTGAGGGAGCTGTAAAACATAGGGTTATGAATCCCTCCCCTGAAATGACCTGAACAGATGTTCGGTCTCACAGGGTCACCATGGGTAACATCCTAAGGGCTGTAAAGGATTTACTAAGTGAAAGGTGCAGCAATTGCACGACCCTGCCTTATCAGCGCCTTTCTGGGACCCAGTGGGTGAAACGCAGCCCCTGGATGGGGAAGTGCACCCTTTTTTCCCAGAAGACAGGAAGGCCAGTAACAGAGAGGGAGTCTTAATGGTATAGGTTTGAGCATATAGCAAAGAGGCCATATAGACAGGACAGATGAGCTGAAAGCCTTTAGTAAGAGCTCAAGCCAGGGGAATCCATGCAGTAATCAGTGGCAAGAGTGTACAGTGATAAAGTTTCTGGTTTGTATCAATAAAGAGGGGTTCACATTGGGATCCCTAAAACGCCCTCTCCATTGCACCTGTTCTGGCCAGCAAGGATTTCATCTCGCCAACTGTCTTTCCAGCAGCTGCACCATTGCACCTCCTCGGGCACTGTGCCCGGTCACCAAGATGAAGATGCCGCACTGCATATACAGCCACACGCGGCATGCACTCTCTTTCCTGCTCACCCACACAATCTCTCTCAAGGGCACATGCTCAATCCAGACACTCTTCACCATAACCCAGCACCCGCAAACCAAACTGGCCAACACAGCCGATGGCCTGGCACTCACCATCGCCAGGGCATGTGCATCCGTCACAGTACAGCTGCGTAGGAACTGTTTTATACACTGCTCTATCAAATTGCCGTAGTTGCAATTACCACCACTGCCACCAGCAAGTTGCAACGTAACTCTGGCATTCCATTCTTCAGCTTGCAACTTGGTTTAAATGGCCATTCCCTCTCTTACTCAACTTTCCCTGGATGGCAGGGGTATTGCTAGGTCTGGAAAAAATCAGGGCTCTGCTAATGTCGGGATTGTCGGGACTCGGGGCTAGCTAGCCTTTTGGTTGTAGCCTCTGAGCTTCTATCCTGGGCTACAACCAAAAGACCCGGGGCTATAGATGCCCCCCCCCCGGGCCCCTGCAACGCCTCTGCTGGGTGGACCATAACTTGGCAGCAGGCCATTACGTGTGTTGCAGTCGGCAGTCACAGGCCGGGATGCTTCAATATTCTTGAAGTGTTTCCTTGCTTAAGCTGTCTTCCATTGAGTGAAGGCGGGACCGTTGGAATCATCCTTTTTTATTGTCAGACTCAAGGCAATGGCAAGATGACGCACAGGGCAGAGTGAGGCGGTCACTGAAACCAATAACACACCCCAACGCTAGAGTGGCTTTTTCCATTGACATCAAAGCAAGGGGGCATGCGCCCTGGATGAAGGATTTGACGCGGGTCACCCAATCCAATCAGAAAGAAACAATTTGAAAAATTGGAAAGCACGGCTCTGGGGAAAAGTCAAAGCCTGATGAAATGTCAATGGGTTTTCTATGACTAGGGGCTGTTGAAAACTATGAAAATATAAATAAAGCGCCAGCTCGGCCACACAACGCGATGATTATAAGTAAACACATATTCCAGTTTCAAAGAACCTGCAAGTATTACAATTTTGAGATGCACGATTTTAATATCTTTGTAGAGCTTCTAGTTCTGGTTCTAAAATAAAGTAAGAATATCAGGGCTAGAGTTTTGGAATTGGGTAGAAATTAACTGGGTGGGGCTGGAGCTACCAACTCCCTGGGCCTGGAGTTGCCAACTTCTTTCTGCACACGTTCTCTTCTGTCATAATGCTCGGACTGTTTTCAGCAAGCCTGGAACTGCTAGCATCCTGCCGCTGAAATTGACCGAGCCTCTGTTGGCAGCATTGTCATTACATCTCATTCTGACACAAGTGCATTTAGAACCGGAATCCCTTTGAAGGCTTTGCTAATTCAATGCAGCGCTGCAGTTTGCTGGATCATCATGGTTGCTCAGCCAGGCAGACGTCATCGGAATTGCAGAATATGAGCAGTGATTCTGTTCCACGCAGGTGAGCAGGAATTGTAGCATAAGGTTATCGAGATGCAGACCGTGAAAGCTAATCGTTGCTGAGCCTGATTGCCACTGTTTCATCTGGTTACCTACAGTGAATCATTTAAGATGGTGAGTGTCTTAATGGAGAGGCTCCCTGAATGTTTAATGCAGCATAGCACTTCATTCAATGGCAGGGCTACCTGGATTCCGTAGCAGAAGATTGACAAATTGCATTACTACCTTACCATCATCAACAGCGGCGTGCTAGAACCTCACTACCGTCTTTGGTTCTTACGCGTTGTGTGCGGCTTCGGTTGAAAGCCATCAACAACTATTTCCTTTTTGAAATGCTTTATCCTCCTGCTGTGGTATCCTAGCAGAGGTTTGTGGAATCCATAATCACCTGCCCAACATCACAGCAGGTGGGTGAAGCATGTTCTCTGCCTATCCTAAGAGTCAAGGAATGAGGAGCAAGTCCAGCACCATGCGCGCACCAATCCCTCTCTCTCCGACAGAGTGACAGCTGTGAGTCTGGGGGAGCCACTGCTAATGATCTGATGAAGGACAGCGCCGCAGCTGTGACTGTCAGACACGCTGCTCCCACACACTAAGGGAGGCATGCCTGGAAGGTTGAGGGTGGCGTGGAACATCTGGAAGAACGCCCCACTATATGTATTCCTCCTTTGGGTGGCAGAGGGAGGCACGGCCCCAAGAGTGAAGTGAAGGAAGGTGGCATGATGCCAAGTAAATATTTTGCTGTTGGGTTCTTGGGAAGGGGAAGGTTGTAGGAGACCAGCTATATTGATTCCATTCTGGGTTGGGTAAGACATATGATGAAGGTGGGGGGGGTGCTTGGCCGTTCACCGGTCATCTAATTTATTTCCTTTTGGGTGCTGGAGATGGGGAGTGAGGTATGGAAGGGAGATGGAGGAGGGGGTCTGTAAGTAGGGTATTTTCTTTACCATTTTTGAAAGCCGTGGGTTGACGGAAGAGGGGACCTGACCTGCTATTTGTGTTGTTGTGCATAGTTCCACCAGGCCACCCCTCGCCTTCCCCCGCAGAGCTGGTGCTTTGGACCAGGGAGGGCGTAGAAAAGAAATGTAGGGAGTTCATGCAAAACTTCAAGTGACATTGACAAATCAAGGTTCACTCTCGTTATCAATCAGATGCCATTCAAAACGCCTCAGTGGAATATATCTCATGTGTCTCGTCCCATTTCTGTTAGTCCTCGTGTCCATGTTTCTGCGCCCCGAAACTTGCGAGTTACCGGCGCATTACAAATAAATAAATAAATAAATAAATATCCCATACCTGATAGTTACCTTTCTCCATTCCATTATGTTGTAGGTGATAGAGGAGAGCTAGATATGAGTTCATATTATACAAACCGACAGAGAGCACCAATCAGAGTAGCCGATAAAGCAAACATTAGCAGTATATGAAAAATGCGTTGTGCTTCAAGGAAAATGGGTGTGCTGTTCACTGCAGACCTACAGTGTCATCGCTTATAGCCGTGCAGTATAACACAGCACAGTGCAAAGTAGCTGCATCATCGCCCACTGCTTTGTGAAACTCCCACAAGTGCGCTGAACAACTTCCTAATCTTGAAGTTGGAGCCCGAAGGTCATTGCAGGGTGGGTACAGTAAGGTGTAATTATTTGTCAATGTTGGAATTTCATTAACTAAAATAGTATTCTGTAGATCTGACCTTGAAAGGACATAAATCACATGATAAACTACCATGACAATATATAGTATTTTAAATCCTTATAGAAACATGTTCTAGAAAAGGAGAATGATTGCAGTTATTTTTTTCTCCATCATGAATGGAGATCTAAAACTATCAAAATAGGAAGTGATTTGAGCCTAACAAATCCTATCTGGGTTTTAGTATTGTATTTAGTATTGTATTTAGTATTGTATTTTAAAGTTTAAAATACACCCAACTACAGAAACAGTGTCATTCGTTTACTTACTTATAGTCATTGGTTGACACCTATGTGCACATTGTTATTCATCATCTGAACAACATTTTAAACTGGGAGGAAAAAAGAAAACTGTTTTGTGCCATAAATGCAGACTGAAAAAAGAAGCTCACCAGAGGTCTGTGACATGTAGTTGTCTCTCTCCTGTCTGGGGTCCGTTCCACTCAAACAGCCTGCAAGAAAGAAAGTACAGGCAATGAGCTAAACAATACTTCTAGAATGCGAGAAAGCAAGCACAGTGAGATCATTCGATCAGTCCCAGATCACAGTGTTGTTTGGTGGAAAAGGCAGGACATAACTACGAATCTTTGGGTCAACTGTCCTGAATTTGGCAACCTAATCACCTCTATTTACAAATTTGTGTTGGTGGCTATCCAATTTTTACAACCTTCGTTTATATGAACCAAGCTGAACTGCTTCACCATACTGATGCTGTGCTTGTTTTTATGAATAATCCTTTCTGGTGCCTGTACAATGGGCCTCATTGCGTGTTTTGTGGTAATTCTGTTGGAATTACTGGAAAACTCATTTACCGATAATGCCACTCAGTTCCGTGAATTTCCCACAGGATTATGAGTGGTGGTAAAGCAGTGTTAAGCCCCATTTTTGGAGTCTTGGAATCCATGGGGATTTTATTGGATTTAGCATGAGCAGTAATACTGATGTGGTTAATCCAACACTTTTTTGGAGGTAAAGTGGAGGATTTACCTCCAGCCATACACTGGAGGTAAATCCAGCACTTAACCTCCAATCTCAGAAGTCAAGTTGGTGATAATTCTGTTAATGCCAAAAAGTGATTTTTCCCAAACTACTATCATAAATTTACCAAAGCGCCGAACTTCTAATGAGGCATGTTCTTTGTAGCACAGCAGGTGTTAGTGTAATCAAGATATATGTACTCAAGCTGATCAACCATGTCACGTTGTGAAGTGACAGGCCTCATGTTCTCCCACATCATTATGTAGGTGGTTCCACATTTGGCCACATGTTGAAAGGGAAAGTGACGTTGGGCTACGGAGGGGGCGGGTTGAGGGAGGGGAAGCAAGTTCAGTTCACTTGTGATAGTGATTAAAGAAGGTTCCTCTCTGCACCTCGCCTGTGCCAGGTTATTAATGGATGCGTGCAGAGTGTGGGTGAAGCCATGACTGGAAGAGCGTCGTGACCCACTCTTGCTGGCTGACATTGGCAACGCGGGATCCAATGACCCCATGCCACGTCCAGCGCATGCCAGGAGGTCCCGCTGCCTGGGAGAAGCCATGCGCGTGGGAGAGAAGGCAGCCTGTGCCCCACAAACCCTTTCCCCAGAAGGCAGCCCGCAGGGTGTTGTCAGACACTGTTCGCGTGTCGGCGCACCTCCGCCTCCCAGGCTCTCAGGTATGGTGGGGAAGGGACAACACAGGACGGAGGCCTGGCACCATTAAGCCACGCCCCCACACCCACTCACAGTGTGCTGCTGACCCTCAGCATCCACAATACATACCGGAGGCCCAGCACCATTAAGCCACACACCCGTACCCGCTCGGAGAGCGCTGCTGACACTCTACATCCACAACACAGGACGGAGGCCCGGCACCATTAAGCGACACCCCTACACACGCTCACAGACTGCCAGTGACACTCAGCAGCCACACTGGGAATCAAGTAAACAAGTCTTCTGCAAGGAGCCCGGCACCATTAGCAGTCTACAAGTCCTCCAGCCAAACCCAATGAAAAGGCTCAGTAAGGCACGGGCTTAAGGAGTACCAGATTACCTCACCTTGCCCCACAGGCCCAAAAAGGACAAGCACAAGGGCACAAACCTACCCACCTCGCCCATACCACATTATGGTTTTTCCTCCACCACCACCACACCCGTTGTGAAACAATAGGAGGTGCCCAGCAACGCTCAATCAAGCCACAATCATGTCTGAGGAGGAGGTTACATCCACGTCGGGAGCAGGACCCTCAGGGCAGGCACCCCCCTCAGGCGGGGGCTCTCAAGTACTGCACCTTCCCCACGCGTACGATGTATGCCGACACCAGCAATCTGGGTCCAAGATGGTCAACATGGCTACGCAACTTAAAATGTTATGTGGGAGCCATAGGACTCAACAATGATATTCAGCGCAAAAAACACGTTATCCATGGCAGTCGGACCGGCAGTCCTAGACATTGCAGGGGAACTCGTCAACCTTTACAGCGCATCCTATCATGACCTACCCACCAAATTGTCTGAATACTTTACACCCCATATCAATGTTGACTATGAGAGGCACCTCTTCCACACCACACGCCAAGATAAAGGGGAGTCCTTCGACAACTATGTAATGCAACTGCACATCAAACTAAAACATTGCGAATTCCATCGATACTCCAACGAGGAAGCCCTACGATCCCAGGTCATTGCTGGGTGTGACTCCCAGTGTTTTTGAAAGAAACTTCTGCAGAAACAGCGGTCGTTGGAAGAAATCCTTGCTCTGGCATGCATGGAAGCAGTGGCTGAGTCCCAGCTGGACAACATGGGAAAAGTCATGCTACAGCCGAAGACCCCTGAACCAGACCCCATCAACAAACTCTGCACCGCACTGAACATACCGCCCAGATGCACGGATGCCAGGTGCTACAGGTTTGGTTTCGAATACCCCCACACAGGTGACTTCCCTGCCCTGGTACAGAAATGTGCTGCATGTGGTGGTGACGACCACTTCAAGGCTGTCTGCAAAAACACCCTCTTTCCCCCGGGTAGTCGGAGGAGCATGAGGGAAAGTAGGTGGACAACACCATCAAGCCCCCGAGAGGGTGGTCCTCATCAACAATCCAGATGGCCTGCGATGTGAAGAATGTGACCGCAGGTATGCATACACTCGAGAGGAGTACAGGCCAGCTGAAGGTCCGAGACGGAGCAGCCGCAGATGCTACATCCGCTACATCGAAATGTGGATGCCATCCAGCAGTGACTCTCTGTCATCGAGTGAAGACCAGAGGAAGAAAGGATATGTCTAGGCCTTAAACAACAACACAGAAAAACAACACAGCCCAGTGCTGGCCTTCCAAGTGAATGGCGCACAGCTGGAGTTCCTGATGGACACCAGAGCAAGGGTTAACATAATCATTGAAGGGGTGTATAACACTCTCCCCAACGCACCGAAGCTCAGAAAGGCCACGTTGATATTTACCCCTACGGCTCCACCATGCCACGTCCCTGCAAAGGCATCATCTCTGGCGTGTGTACACACAAGGTTCATGCAGCAAAAATCCAGTTGCACGTCCTCAAGACGGAAGTGAACAGTGGCTGTATAATCAGCTTTAAGACACCGGTGGACATGAGGCTTGTGCACATTCTATACCAGCTGATGGCCCATACGTACTTTGCAAGACCCGAGGACTTTGAAGCAGCGCTCCCCAATCTGTTTAAAGCACTAGGCAAGTTGAGGAATTGCAACATCCAGCTCCACATTAACCCAGGGGTCAAGCCCATCGTACAACACTACAGTGGCATACCCATGGATATCCAAAGGCAGGTGGAGTCAGAGATCATCAAACTCCTAAAGCAACATGTCATAGAGGCCGCGACAGGGCCCACCAGATGGGTATCCCCCATAGTAACCGTCCCGAAGAAATCCCCTGACGGCTCTATCAGACTGTGTGTAGACATGAGGAGGGCAAATGATGTGATAGAAAGGGAATGGCACCAGCCACCCAGAATAAAAGACATTATACACCTATTGCTTTGCACCAGGTTCTTTTTGAAGTTAGACCTCACAAAAGGATACCACCAGATCGAGATAGCGCCGGAGTCACAGTATATTACCACTTTCGTCACACACATGGGCCTATTTCAATTCAAACGGCTCACTTTTGCCATCTCATATGCGGCAGAGATTTTTCAAGATGAATTACACAAAGCCATCCGCTATGTCCTGAACTGCCTGAAGTGTTTGGTCAATGTGCTGGTCTTTGGCAAGTCAAATGCGGAACACGATGCAGCCCTACACAAGGACTGCTCAGCACTAAAGGCAGTGGGGCTAATGCTCAACAGGGCGAAATGCAAGTTCAGAAAAGGCTCCCTCTGATTTTTTGGACACATATTTTCCGAGAAAGGCATGAGGCTAGACCTCGACAATGTGGCAGCGCTGAACAGGGCCCAGACACCCCCAAAACATCTCAGAGCTACGATCATTCCTGGTATTAGCAAGTTACTGCTCAAGGTACTTGCAGGACTACATCACCATCAGTAATCCCCTCCACCTACTAACTCAGAAGGTCCAGCCTTTTTAATGGTCGCCAGACTGCCAATGTGCATTTGAGACCCTCAGGAATAACATTTCTAAGGCTGAGGACATGGCCTACTTCGATGCCGACAGAAGGACGGAGGTCATTGTCGATGCCAGCCCAGTTGGCCTCTGTGGCATTCTAACACAAAGGAACCCTGCAAACCCAGAAGGCTTATGCAAGCCACAGTCTCACGACCACGGAACAGGCATACTCACAGGCAGAGAAAGAGAGCCTTGGAGTGGTGTGGGCCTGTGAGTATTTTCAACTCTTCCTGTATGGGAAGGCCTTCACAGTCATCATTGACCACCAGGCCCTGGTAACGATGTTCGGCGACCCCAAGGCAAGAATGCCCCCCAGAATCACCAGGTGGGGGTTGCAACAGCAGGATTACAAATTTGATATCGTACAGAAAACAATCCGGCCGACTACCTGTCTCGGCACCCCACAGTTTTCCCACAGGTCAGCCGTTCCACCGCTGACGCATACATCAACTACGTGATCCTCCACCTGCAACCCCTGCCAGTAGCCTGGGCCACCCTGTGGAAGTATTCGGAAAGTGACCCAGCCCTGATGATAGTGACTCACTGCATTTGAACCAGTAGAACAGCCGACGCCAAACACCAGGATAGAGTGGAACCAGAATCTGTGAAGGAAGACATGAAGTCCCTGGAGCTGGTGAAAGATGAACTGATGGTGGTGGATGACCACATCATCCTGAAGGGCTGCAAAGTCATTATTCCATCCTCGCTGCCAGAGCAGACAGTCATGCTGGAGCACAAAGGCCACGAGGGGGTGGTCTCCATGAAATAACATCTGCGTCAGAAGGTGTGGTTCTCCAAATTGGATGCCCTAGTGGAGGAGATTGTTGGCAGATGCAACACCTGCATGCTGCTGACTCCCCCGCCGCACCCCAACCCACTACAAATGTCCCCTCTCCCAGAAGGCGTCTCGGAATAAGTGGCCGTAGACTTCTTCGGACTGCTACACATTGGGTGTATGTTCTGGTGCTGGTCGATGAACATTCTCATTTCCCGGACGCCCAACTGATTGACTCTACTGCAGCGACGTACGTCATCCAGCACTAGAACACATGTTGTCGACCTACGGAATACTGAAGATAATGAAGTCTGACATTGGCCACCGTTCATGAGCCAGGACTTTGAGAACTTTGCACGCTATATGGGGTTCCAACATTGCAAGATAATCCTGCGATGCCCCAAGCCAATGGTGTCATGGAGCGGTTCATGGTCAACATCAAACAGACACTGCAAACAGCTATCCTTGTCAATAAACCATTCAAACAGGCGCTATATCAACTCCTCTGGGAATATCGACATATGCAACACAGCACCATTGGGATCAGCCTATCCGACCTTATGTTTCGATGAGTCATTAGAACGAGACTACCTAAAGCCCCATCCCTGCCTCATACCATACCTCAAGAACAAAGAGCCAAAGCCCGGGATTGAATTGAATGAAAGAGAGGGCCGACACGCGGCGATTGGCAATGGAATGTGACATTGTACCAGGAGACCAACTGGTGGTATGCCAACCAAAAGTGAGAAAGGAAGACCCAACATTTGCGCCGGAATGGCTGGTAGTGACCAGCAGAAAGGGCACTATGGTAACAGCCAGTGGAGAACACCACCACTCCGTCCCAAGGAAATCATCTCACTTTATGCAACTTGTGGGCAGCCTGCCCCGGGAAGGGGAACCATCGCACACATTCACAGACGACCAGCTCGCAGATTACCTGTATCTGGGAGATGGGGAGCAGTCGGAAGGAGAAGAGAACAATGAAAGTAACGACGCAATAGTACAAGAACTCTATCGGCACACAAGACCTCAACAAACCCACGTGAAACCCCAGAGACTCATTGAAGAAATGGGGTGAAGGTCTCAGTGACGCTGCACGTTAAAAAGGGGTGGATGTCACGTTGTGAAGTGACAGGCCCCGTGTTCTCCCACATAATTATGTAGGTGGTTCCAAAATTGGGCCACATGTTGAAAGCGAAGGGAAAGCAAGTTTAGTTCATGGGTGATAGTGATTAAAGAAGGTTCCGCTCCGCACCTCGCCTGTGCCGAGTTATTTATGGATGCGTGTGGAGTGTGAGTGAAGCTGTGACTGGGAAAGCATAGTCCGCTCTTGCTGGCTTACAAACCTCAGAGGGAAGAAAGGGCGCTCTACATATTGGGGATCAGTGATCTGCCATATGAACACAGATCTCTGTGACAAGTTTTAAATTGAAATGAATTGAATTGATTGTTTATTTATATAGCGCCTATACACAATGTGTTTCAAAGAGATTCAAGGCAGGGAGGGAACAAGGGAGAATACAGTGACATTCTTACAAGTCCTTCATATATTCAAAATGTGAAATTAACTATCGTAATCAGCCTGGAGACATTTCAGATAGTGCAAGAGCTTTTGACAATGATTGGGAGGGGAGGCGGTTGGGAAGGAGAATGAGACAGACAAGCAGCTACATTATTATGCCTGACGATAATTGAGGTAGTGCCGGAATTTAACAATAGATGGGGCTGGGAGGTTGGAGTCAAAAGAGAAGGAGAAGAACAAAAACAAGCGACTATCGGACTAGGCCTGACGACATTTCAGATAGTGCTAGAGGGGGAGAGGGATGAGAAAACATATGAGGGAGAGGGAGGGGGTTAGACAAACAAGCTGCTATCAAACAGGTCAGGAGACATTAGTGATAGAGTAAAAGCTATTGACAATGAGAAGGAGGGGAGGGGCGTGGGGAGGAGAATGAGACAGACATGCGGCTACATTACTATGCCTGATGACAATTGAGGTAGTGCCGGAATTAAACAATAGGCGGGGGGGTTGAAGTCAAAGGAGAAGGAGAAGAACAAAACAAGTGACAATCTTACTAGGGCTGATGACATTTCAAATAGTGCTGGTTCCGGTGGCAAGGAAACAAATAAGAGAAGGGGGAGGAGACAAACATTTGATATTATCATACTAGGTTAGGGACAATTCTGATAGAGTCGGTGCATACAAAAAAGTAAGGGAGGGAGGGAGAAGAGAGAGGAGGAGAGTGCAGAGAGTAAAACAGTGAAGAAGAGCGGAGAAGCAGAGGGGAGAGTGAATACAGTTGTGGAGGTCCAATAGATCACATAATGTTGCAGGGCGAAGAAAATGTGAGCAAGGATTCAAGATGACGATGGGCACAGCATGGTTCAGGGCCACCCTGAGTACGAGATCCAGGGGAGGTCCAGCATGAGAGTTGAGAAAGTGAAGCAACAAAAGTCAATGGGCCTCATTATGAGTCCGGCGGTAACCGAGGCGGTAAAACCGCCTGGTTACCGCCGGACTCGTATTACCATTCCGTCTCCGTGATTCCCGGAATTACCGGGGGATTACAACCCCTGTTTCCCAGGAATCACGGAGGCAGAATGGTGTTAATCCCCATTCCCATTGAGTACTATGGGACTCAATGGGAATGGGGATCATGGAAACAACGGCAGCATCTCGTAATGCTGCCGGTGTTTCCTCGTCCGCCTGCAGGCGGGCGGTGTTAAACCCGCCAGGTCAGGCCTGGCGGGAACATCACCTCCCGCCTGCAGGAGTTGTGATCGCCCGGCATGGAAACAACGGTGGCGGCGGGTTTACCGCCACCGTTGTTTCCATAACGGGCAATATGTAATGAGGCCCAATGTGTCCACAAGGTCAAATCCAAGCGATGGCAACAGGCCGGTGATGGTGAAACATAGTGAATCAAGACAACTCCAATGGTGGTTATGGAGAAAGGGGGGGTGGAAGAAGGGATAGGGGAAAGGGAAAGCAGGAAACAATAGATCGTGCAAGGCAGGGTAGGGGAGCAAAGCAGGATGAGGGGCCAGAGAAGAGCAGGGGCAAACAGACACCACAGGGGACCAATGAGAGGGTTGGTGGCACTAAAGACATCGTGGGGGACCAGGGAGAGGGTGGGGGGGCACTAAAGACATCACACTGGACCAGGGAGAGGGTGGGAGGCACTAAAGAAATCACGGGGGAACAGGGAGAGGTTGGGGGGCACTAAAGACATCACGCGGGACAAGGAAGAGAATGGGGGGCACTAAAGACATCACGCAGGACCAAGGAGAGGGTGGGAGGCACTAAAGACATCACGGGGGACCAGGGAGAGGGTGGGGGGCACTAAAGACATCACGCGGGACAAGGGAGAGGGTGGGGGCACTAAAGACATCACACTGTACCAGTGAGAGTGTGGGGGCACTAAAGACATCACACTGGACCAGGGAGAGGGTGGGGGGCACTAAAGACATCACACGGGACCAGGGAGAGGGTGGGAGGCACTAAAGACATCACGGGGGACCAGGGAGAGGGTGTGGGGCACTAAAGACATCACGCGGGACAAGGGAGAGAGTGGGGGGGCACTAAAGACATCACGCAGGACCATTGAGAGGGTGGAGGGCACTAAAGATATCAGGGGGGGACCAGGGAGATGGTGGGGGGCACTAAAGACATTTAACACACTCAGTTATCCTCGCACAATATGCATTTCGACATTGGTTATTGAACTTGATCAATCTATGCCCTGAAGAAAGGTGAAAAGGCTCTGCAAATTCTGCTATAGTGAACAAGCACATGTTATGTACCGCAAACACTAACTGCATGACATGGCTAATTAATCCGATTGCAACGTAGTTGTCAACAGCAGTCAGTCAGCAGGGCAGGCAGGCTCAGGGCCTCAGCAGCACACTATACAAGATAATAAATTCTGTTATGCACGTTTTATACAAAATTGGCTCAGACTCCTTTGCATTAGGCAGCCATGCGGGCATTCCTTCCAAGTTCACGGCCAAGAACACAATTACATTGATTAAGGGTACTTAGAAGTCATGTTCATTGTTAATCAAAAAATAAGTCACAGAATGTGCGTGTTCTTTTGGAGGAGCTTGCTAACTTTTCAGCTTATCCCATGAAGAAGAAAACCTTTTTCCCCATTTTTGGGTGCTTTTGTTGTACGTATAGCGCCTCAAAATACGCAGCAAACATTCAACACGCTATAGAGGCGTGAATAGGAAAGGGGTCTGCAAAGCACGATAACGGAGACCATTAGCAGCTCCTCTGCGTATTCGTAGGTATTTCTGATCCCACAAGTTGGCATCTGCCATACTGTACCACAGGGCTCCTTAAGAGCAGGCAACATGTATTGGAGTGGGTGGGCTTGACTTACTACGTTACTTTTCAGAGGTCATATTAAGTCCCTAGGAGTACTCGAGTCGTCATCCCAGGAAGAATTTACAAAGCATAATGAAAATCACACAGGGAAGACTGAGCGATTCGTGGTTGACAATCGGCCCAGCGATCAGAGGTATTTCCCCATAATTGCACCACTGCTCAAAAGGGGGAGGGGGTACGTTACTTTGCCAACACTTTCACATCTTATAGGCCAAGTCCTGCTAGGTCCTATCAGTGGTCGAAGTGTACGAAAAGAAGTAGTGGTACTATGTTCCCTGATAGCCTGCACCCACTCCCCACAAACCCCGTCACCACACTGCCTCCCACACACAATATAAACCCCCAAACACATGCACCTGCTGTTTAAGGGAACATTCAGTGCAGTGCACTGAAAGTGCAAGTTTCAACTTCTTCCTACACATGTATTTTAAAACAAAACCGTTCCGGAGAGGTTTCTTTTTAAAATAAAAGTATAAGAGCAGCAAATCTTAATTCAAAAAAAGTAGCGGAGCACCGCTCCCAATCGCTCCCGCTCCTCACTTCGACCACTGGACCGTCTAAACTCCTGGGGAGGGCATTTTGACGGCTGTTATAGCCCTCATGGTTAATAGAATCCTTTGGGACTATGTGCTTTATTCCTGATGGGAATAATGCAAATTTCATAACGAAGAGAATAAAACTCAGCCATGATTACAAGTTCGCGGTCGGTTATAAACAATATTAGAACACCCTAGAGGGTGTTTGGCAATCCTGATTGGTCAATCTGCGGGCTATACTAACTGGTATAGCCCGCAGTTCGGGTTGCATTTATTCACCTGAAGGAAACGCTTTCCGCTTGCAAGTCGCAACAATAGCGTTTATATCCATTTCTGATTTTTACCGCAGCATTTGCAAAGCGTGGCAGGTCACCCGCATTACAATGTAATCGTGCGCCTGTCACTACGAACAAAATCCATCCAATGCACGTTGCAAATTGAGCCATGCGAGACTATTCAGCCTCCCCCCAGGAAGACAGCTCAGAAGGCAAATGCGCTGCTCTCAGACATCTGCATGGAACCTAGAGCTCGCAGGTAGGCATCCTAGAACGTGACTCCATTTGGAAGTAAACTGAATGCAGATGAGATGGGTAATAACAACGCCTGCTAATGACCTCGCAAGGAGACGACATTCAGTGCAGTACATGAAAGCAGGTTTTTGTGGCAGTGTGGGTTTTGCTAATCTGGGCAACAGCTACACATACAGAACGCAGAGGGTCATAACAGGCGTAGAGATGGTTTTGTCTGTAGAGTGAATGAACTGCAAGTGACATGAAAGCATCATCAGCAATAGGCGGGAAAGGCGTGCACACATGACGCTCAGCTTCCACGACAAAGAATGGCGTTTCTCCAATCAATACACAGCCGAGTAGGCAAAGCCCCGAACATGACGGGGCTACAATAGGACATACACACAACACCCCATTTACAACACTTAGGCACTACCTGTATGACACATTTATTTACTATTTAGCAATTTTTTATACTTAACATGTCTCATTTATTGTACTTTAATTAAAAACTGAGGGTGTTCTAATAGCTTTATAGACCTGCAGCTCGGCCGTACCGGGCGTTATGGTCCCTCATCCCTCGTTAACTCGGTCTTCAGGGCCCATAACGCCCAGTACAGCTCTCGCTGCAGGTCTATAAAGCAATAAGAGTGTATGGTGAAAAAAGCCACGGAGATTAGTTAACAATGGGTTAACTCTACACAGTTCTCTGGCATGGGTTCTGAAAATTTGCACTCGTGGTGCCTGGCTGTAAAAATGATGGCTGATCTGTGAGGCAGGCAAGTGGGGGAGGCCCGACAGATCTCACAGAGTCTTGGGGGGATGCCAGGAACAGCAGGCCTGACAGGCCCTGTACCATCAGGGAAAGCCATCAGAGCGTCCCGCCTTCCACTGATAAGTCCAGCCACGCTCGGCATTTAGATTTTCCAATGTATTTTTGACTGACGTTTGTCCAATCATATATTTGCTACATAAACAGACACGGTCTCCTCCAGCTCCGTGGGGTTTGGGATCCCTGCTGTGCCCCATGGAAAGAGTCCTGGGAAAGGAATTCACTTTTATTTTAGGATCACCTCCCCTGACCTAGACGCGGCACCGTTGGCACCCAGTGCTCGTCAAGTCCCATGTCCAAGAGCATACCACGTCCTTTTAAAGGTCAGCTATTAGCCCTCGCGCCTGCCAGTATTATCTTTACTGGCGCCATTTTGGAGGGGAACATATGTGATGGAATAAAAACATGGGAACATCATCTGGGTATGGTGGGCCAAGAGAATGATTTCTCACGTGCATTGCATCATTCTGCTGAAGCCCATGCCCACACACCAAACGCATTAAAGTACATGGGTTATTATCAATATTGGATAACATGTGTTCACGCATGTTATTTCAAAAGGATAAAAGGCTGGGTGTGTATTGGTGGGCTTTTCATATGCAACAAAAAAAACACGCAATTAGAAATTGCCGTTCTCAACCAGACCCAAACATGGACGACAAAGTGCAGTTGCCTGGCTACGGAATATCACAACACTACAGGCACCATTTTGAGAGCCTCTGAGAAGTAAAAGCTTCCCTGTGAGCGAAAATGATTACAACTCCTTTAGTCAATATTTTTAGTGCACTGCCGCCAATCAGAACCATTACAATATTATGTGTCAGGTTATTGACCCAAGGAGAACGAGTGGCACCTGAGCGCTATGCCTCAGCTTTGGGGTCATAAGGGCGCACAAAGGGCTACTAACGGATACACCTTGTTCCCAGTAAGACCTGAATGCAACTCACAGGAGCAACATGGCCAGAGCATGCCAGAATACAAGGACACAATGACGAGAAAACCAAACGTTGTAACAAGTGAACGTTGTACCTTTTTACAACATGTATTCGGCTCATTGTGACATTGTGGACATCCGAGACGTCTACATTATTATGTGTAAGGTAGAGCTAGGGTTGGGGGCAGAGGGTATTAAGTGACGTGGTGAGACAGGAAGCCTCAAGGGGGTTGGGCAGTTAATAAAGTTGTGGAGTTGATGCCTGTCACGACTGTGTGGGCCTCCTTACTTTGCATATGTTACGCACTTAATCATTTGTGCCGCAGAGTGATCTGCGTGGCCCGTACAAGGCCGACACTCAATACTTTTTGTGGAGCAGTTCTTCGTGTTCTTACTGGGCCTGCCACCATGTCATGTACAGATAAACATAGTTCTTAAAAAAAGAGTGTCAATGACCAGGAAGTAAGGAAGGAAGGAATGAAGCAAGGAAATAAATGAGGTGCTCCTGACTGTAGGTGGCTGTAATGGTGGACAGTTCTTCCAAGGTGCCAGAGAAGTTCCAACCATACTGTCCCTTTCCCCTGATGTTAAGGCCTTAGCAGCAAGCCCCCCTCAATACATACAGTCACATAACCCAAAAACGTGCACGCCGGAGCAGCCCTGCACCACACTTCCGTGGGGAGTGGTCCAGTGTACCCCCAGGGTACCGATCTCTAAAGCTGACTTAATGAAGCCCCGGTAAACTCTTCAAAAGGCTTGTGACTTTACTCTTGCCTCATAACAGTTAGGATAGCACAAGGTTGCCAATTCTCAAAAATATTTGTGGCACAAGTGAAGAGATGTGCTAGCCTGACCAACTGCTGAGGTAGGGATGACCACTGCCGCCCTATTCCAGCCATAGCAAAAACATTGGCCTCAAAGACTCAATTGAAGACTGGGCCTTGCCCAATGCAGTACATGTTCCAAAGAATTTGGCTAAATCTTTAGAGAATGGGTCACCAAACAACAACCCTGGGCCTTGGGCCCCATCCTTAGAAGATGCCAGATCGCTTAACCGGCTATCAATTTCCACACATAACCTTGTGTGATGTTCCATCATAATGGTGCACATAGAATTGCAAAAAAAAGGAAGGCAGCCCTCCGGGCCAAACTTGTTAAAGTGTGGGGATCTATAGGAGTGTCCATGTCCTTTGCCTTTACCCTTAAGCGATTTGCCCACAAACATGTGTATCTTTAGATCCACTTCTTGGGTAGCTGCTACTTTTCACTCAATATCCGGGCCAGGAAATTCTGCCCTCAGCTTCACACTAACCTCCTTGTCTAAGGTCTTCCATAGACGCATTCACAATTATTCAGTCATGTTAGGCGATGGCGTAAAATCAGATGATTTGGGATTTTGGAACGAGCTGGTGGCCAATCTTTTTCCTCAGCTGGCTCCCTCCTCCGGAACAGCCTCCTCCTTCCTCTCTGCCTGGAGCCGGATCTCCTCAAATTCCCAAAGTTCCTCAAGACTTTCCTTTTCACCTCCTCCTTCCCATGCTAAACACCACAGTCGTTGAGATTGGTACCAGGGCCATCATGTATCCTTAGGGGTCCTGGCCTCCCCTGCCCCAATTGCTGTCACGGATGATGGGAACCAGCGGATTATCCTCCAAATCTGATAATTCAACGTCCACCTCCCCTTTCTCCTCACCTGTCTCTTTCGAAACGGTTTCTCTTCTGGAGGCCTTGTTCTTGGGCTTCTTCTTCTTTATGAAGAGGTACGGCCGTCCGCGGGAAGAAGCCACCCTGATCCCCTGATAAACAGGGAAGCAACCGGCCCCCGTCCCGCAGAAACCAAAACGAGAGGAAAAAAGCAGCCGCTAAAAAAAACCTCTCTACGATGTAGTTGGTACGGATGCTGTGCAGGAAGAGATGACTGGAGAGCCCGGAAATGCAGGAAAATACCGGAGCAGGAGAATCAAGGTAAGTCTCTCGGTGCGGCAGTAGGCTGGATAGTCCGGAGATGCTGATACTGAACTAGGAGCAGTGCGAGGGACTGGAATGGAAGTACTGCCAGGAACCAGGAACGAGATCCGGGAGAAAGGAAGGAGAGGAGAAACCCCGAAAGGTAAGAGGACCGATGTGACGGAAAGGCAGAAAAAGGGAAGGAAGGGGGAGAAGCTGAGTGAAAGGATACCGCGATAGACTCCGCGGAAAATTACAACAGGAAAAGGCACGGAAAACAAAGTAGCACGGCAACCAGGAAACGGAAACAAAGTTGCAATGCACAGAGCCCAGGAGAGGGCGTGGTTAAATACATAAACAAGAGAAAAAGGCTAGACCGTCAAACCAGGAAGTGAAAGGAAAAAACACGGAACAATCTAATGGCGCCGCCAACGCCAAGCCTTCCATAACCGCCAGCGACCACCAAAAGACGGCGGCATGACAGTATGCCCCCCCCAAGGGACACCCGCCCCGGCTTACCCGGGAACAGACGGTGAAACCGCTGAATTAACGCCGGAGCGTGCACATGAGACACCGGTTCCCAGGAGTCCTCCGAGCGGGGGTACCCTTTCCAGTGGATGAGATACTCCAAGCGACCCCGCCGATAGCGGGAGTCACGAACGGAGGCCACCTCATACTCATCGGAAGGAACCACCTTGGGGACCGGGTCCCGTGGCAAAGGACGATGGTAGGGATCACCCCTACATTCCCTCAGGAGAGAGGAATGAAACACAGGATGGAGACGGTGCATGTGTTTGGGCAACCGGAGGCGGAAAGCCACGGGGTTGATCTGGCGAAGTATAGGGAAAGGACCCAGGTACCGGGGAGACAGTTTAGAGGGGTGAAGCCAGCGAGGCAGAAACCTAGTAGATAACCAGACCTTGGTGCCCCTCCGCCATGCCGGAACAGGCTGGCGCTTAAGATTGCAGTATGATCGATACCGAAGACTGCTTGCCCGCAAACATCCTGTAGCAGACTTGTGAGCCTCCGAGATACTGGTAAGTAGGGCATCCACAGACGAAGTGGTAGAAGGAGGAAAGGAGAGAGAAGGAATAAAGCTGGGATGGAAACCATAGGAACAAAAGAAAGAACTGAGACCAGTGGCACTGTGTTTGGCATTGTTATAGGCAAATTCCGCAGTGACCAATAGACTAACCCAATTATCCTGTTGGGCATTTGTGAAGCATCGAAGATACTGCTCCAGCGTAGCATTGGTTCTTTCAGTCTGCCCGTTAGTCTGTGGGTGGAAGCCAGATGACAATGCTCGTTCCATTCCCAGTCTCACACAAAGCTCCTTCCAGAACTTTGAAGTATACTGAGAACCTCTGTCAGAAATAATCTTGTCTGGAGTACCATGTAGGCGAAATATTTCTCTGGCAAATACAGCCGCCATCTCGGCGGCAGTGGGAAGACCAGCCAAGGGAGTGAAATGTGCCATTTTAGTGAAGCAGTCGACTGTTACCATGATGCATGAACAACCTTCCGAGGGTGGCAGATCCACAATAAAATCTGTGGAAATAAGGCTCCAGGGTCTCTTGGGAAGGTCCTGTTGTTGGAGAAAACCAATCGACTTTTGAGTGCAATGTTTGGATCGACAGCATACCGGACATGACTTGACGTAGGTTGAAACATCTTTGGCCATACCGGGCCACCAGAACCTGCGATGAAGCAATTCCAAAGTGTTCTTAACACCTCTGTGTCCTGCCGTTGGATCGTCGTGGCACCACTTTAAAACCGACTGACGGTTGAATCTGTCTGGCAGAAACAATCGCTGTTGCTTGAAACATAAACCATCTTGAATGGATAGGTCCTTTGAGAGAGGAGAGGTGGACCGCGTGGCCTTGCGGACCCTTTCTAAGAAAGACTCCACCGAACAGATTACCTTGACCTCAGGAAGCATGAGACCGGGAGATTCCTTCTGAGACACATCTGGATACGGCTTTCTAGAAAGGGCATCGGCTAGTATGTTCTTGGAACCTGGTAAGTAAGTCAATGTGAAATCATATTGGGAGAAAAAATGCGCCCAGCGAGCCTGACGGGAGTTGACACATTCCATCTTTTGTAGAATTTTAAGATTCTTGTGGTCAGTTCTGATCTCAAAGGGATGGTTTGCTCCTTGTAGGAGATGTCTCCATTCTTCTCATGCGGATTTCATGGCCAGGAGTTCTTTTTCTATCACCGAATAGTGTGTCTGGCTGTCATTCAGTGTCTTGGACATGTAGGCAACAGGATACTCCAAACCTTCATGTTCCTGTAGAAGAGCTGCACCAATCGCCGCAGAGGAGGCGTCAGTCTCCACAATGAATCTTAGATTCTGATCTGGTTGACGAAGTACCGGGGCAGAACAGAATTCCTCCTTAAGTCGTTGGAAAGCTCGGTTTGCCTCAGAAGACCAGATAAAGGGCATTGAAGACTTTTTTAACAGCCTCGTAATGGGAAGAACACGATCCGAGAAACCTTAGATGAATTTGCGATAAAAATTGGCTAGCCCTAGAAACCTTTGGACGTCTTTGATGGAATGGGGTGTAGGCCATTGCAATATGGCGTCGATCTTAGTGGGATCCATGCGGATTCCTTCCGAAGACAGGATAAAGCCAAGGTAGTTGACCTCGGAGGCTTGAAAAATGCATTTATCAGCATTGGCCTTAAGTAGATTGTCTCGCAGTCTTTGAAGGACTTGGTGGAGGTGATCAGAATAGAGTTGGGCGTCTTTAGAATAAACCAGAATGTCGTCAAGATAAACGAAGGCACAATGGAAAAGTAGATCAGAAAAGATGCGATCCATGAATCTTTGGAATATCGATGGAGCGTTGACCAGGCCAAAGGGCATGACACAATATTCGTAGTGTCCGAAGGGAGTGCGAAAGGCCGTCTTCCATTCATCACCTGCTCGTATCCGCAAAAGGTGGTAGGCTCTTCTTAAATCGATTTTGGAAAAGACGTTCTCCCCTTGAACTGCTTCAGAATGTCTCCGATAAGTGGCATGGGATACCTATCCCTAAGCGTGACTTGGTTTAGGCCCCTATAATCAATGCAAGGACGAAGTTCATTGAAACCTTTCTTTGGAACAAAAAAAAGTGAAGCCCCAGCGGGAGAGAATGAAGGTCGGATCAGGCCATGATGTGAATTAGAATCCAGATATTCCTTGAGAGCCTTCTTTTCCTTGAGAGAAAGAGAAAACATTCGTCCAAAAGGGACAACAGCATTGGGCTGGAGAATAATCTGACAATCCTCTGGTCTATGAGGAGGTAACTCCTGCGGGCCTTTGTCTGTAAACACCTCCTGATAGCGGAGATATTCTTTAGGGATGCTGTTTACCTTCAATATATCTGATCTGGAGGTTATATCTGGAAAAATATGGACAGAGGTATGCATGGTCTGCGAAGAACATGACCGACGACAAAATGTTGAAGTAAATGACAGTTGATTCTTTGTCCAATCGATGGTCGGGTTATGCTTCCGAAGCCAAGAGATTCCCAGGATTACTGGAAAATGTGCTGCTCGGATAAGGTCGAATTGAATGGTTTCGTTGTGATGTAGGATCTTCATCTGCATAGGAGATGTGGCCTGGGTGATAAGACCCGAGCTGAGTGGTCTACCATCCACACCTTACACCTTTTGGTCCTCGTCTTTCTGCAAACGGCGAATACCGACCTTTTCCGCCCAAACCAAGTCCATAAAGCAGCCAGCAGCGCCGCAATCCAGTAGAGCCAGAACCTCATAGGACTGCTGAGAGATGCATAACTCTACTCCGACTACCATAAGACGGTTGTCTTCTGTGGTAAGCATGGGTGTGACTGATAAAGAAACGAAGGGACCAGGAAATCCCCCTCGGTAACTTGTCCCTACTAGCTCCGAGGACTGGCGTTTCCCAAACGTCTTGGTGGTACATTAGGGCAGTCTCTAAGAATATGCTGGTTAGACCCACAATACATACACAGGTTGTTTTCCCTGCGTCTTCTTCTTTCTTCCGAGTTGAGTGGCCCTCGAGTAGTTCCAATTTGCATTGGCTCTTCTTTCGACATACAGGTAGGAGAAGGAGAGGTAATCCCAGGATCAGGCGTAGCAGGAAATCCACGCTGTCTTCGACGTTCAGACCGCCGTTCTGAGAGACGGAAATCCAGCTGAACCACTGTAGACCACAAGTCGGTTAAAGTGGCTGGTCTGGTTACCCTTGCTAATTCATCTTTAAGGTCTTCCCTTAATCCTCGGCGAAAAATGGTGTACTGAGCGTTCTCTTGCCAGCCTGCGTCTGCAGCCACCCGTTTAAAGCGGGAGATGTAGGACAGAAGATCTGAGCTTCCCTGTCGAATGTCCAGTAACTGTTCACTGGCGACTACCGCTGTCTCTTGCCTCTCGAAGGCCAATTTGAACTGGGCAGTGAAACCGGCGTAATCGTGTAGTAACGGGCTGACACCGGTCACAAGCGGAGTAGCCCAGGAAAGAGCGTTACCCGTAAGGTTAGAAATCAGAAAACCTATGCGGGCTGCATCCGAGGCATATGTCTGAGGTCTGAAGGTGAAATAGATTATGCAAGCCTCCATGAATTCCTTAAATCTAGTAGGTGAACCATCATATTTACCGCAGGCTAAGGACATGGGAGGCAGATCACTCCGGGACTGTTCGAAGTGGTCGACTCGCTGTCTCAAAGCAGCATTTTCGGCCTTCACAGCCTGTAATTCTAATGTTACATTCTGCATTGCGGTGAGCAGCTCTTGGACCTGTTCCGGAATAGACATTGTAATCTCTTTCTGGCGTTGCAATCTGTCACGGATGATGGGAACCAGCGGATTATCCTCCAAATCTGATAATTCAACGTCCACCTCCCCTTTCTTCTCACCTGTCTCTTTCGAAACGGTTTCTCTTCTGGAGGCCTTGTTCTTGGGCTTCTTCTTCTTTGTGAAGAGGTACGGCCGTCCGCGGGAAGAAGCCACCCTGATCCCCTGATAAACAGGGAAGCAACCGGCCCCCGTCCCGCAGAAACCAAAACGAGAGGAAAAAAGCAGCTGCTAAAAAAAAACCTCTCTATGATGTAGTTGGTACGGATGCTGTGCAGGAAGAGATGACTGGAGAGCCCGGAAATGCAGGAAAATACCGGAGCAGGAGAATCAAGGTAAGTCTCTCGGTGCGGCAGTAGGCTGGATAGTCCGGAGATGCTGATACTGAACTAGGAGCAGTGCGAGGGACTGGAATGGAAGTACCGCCAGGAACCAGGAACGAGATCCGGGAGAAAGGAAGGAGAGGAGAAACCCCGAAAGGTAAGAGGACCGAGGGGACGGAAAGGCAGAAAAAGGGAAGGAAGGGGGAGAAGCTGAGTGAAAGGATACCGCGATAGACTCCGTGGAAAATGACAACAGGAAAAGGCACGGAAAACAAAGTAGCACGGCAACCAGGAAACGGAAACAAAGTTGCAACGCACAGAGCCCAGGAGAGGGCGTGGTTAAATACATAAACAAGAGAAAAAGACTAGACCGTCAAACCAGGATGTGAAAGGAAAAAACACGGAACAATCTAATGGCGCCGCCAACGCCAAGCCTTCCATAACCGCCAGCGACCACCAAAAGACGGCGGCATGACAATTGCCTCCAGCCTCCACCCACTCCTAGCACTTGCATTAGGGCACCCTCTGGCCTGTGCTGTCTCACAGCCTGCGCTTATTATGGTTTTGTACGACCGGACAGAAAAAAAGGTCCGACCATACAAAACGAGCAAAAAAATGCTACCACCAAAGGTTCGAACACCAAAAGTTCGAACCTTTGGTGGTAGCATTGCAGGTAAGTAAAAATACTGTGGGGCCTGCGGGGGTGTCACCCGAAACACCCCGCTCACTATACTGTGTGGCATAGTGAGCGGGGTGTTGCGGGGGACACCTCTGCAGCACACCCGAAAAAAAAAAAAAATCAAATCGGGGGCTGCAGGGGTGTCCCCCGCAACACCACAGTCACTATACTTTAAAGAATAGTGAGCAGGGGTTGTGGGGGACACCCCTGCAGCCCCAATAGTATGTAAGTGTGTTCGCATGAGAAAATTGCAAACTTTTGGTAGTTCACACCTTTCTCATGCGAACTTTCCGGCCGCGGCAAAATCAGCCGTGGCTGGATCACTTAGAATCCTTATTATTGGCAGTTGACCACTCTTACGAAGTGATCTCTGCCAGGCACTTAACAACTGCTTGCAACTTACTCCCTAGCAATTCCCGTGGAACTCCTAGCACTTCAGGGGTTGAAACTAAGATGAGCTAAACTGGCGCTACTATAGAGGAACCATGAGCTAGTACATAGCATTCTACGAATCCAACTCAACGTAAGATGCACATTCAAAATGTTTCTTTTATCTTATGACCCCATGTGCTTTAAAGATCCTATAGATGGGTCATGGTGCTTATAGTGTCCTGAAAGCACAACGTTAAATTCACATTGGTGTGTTTGTTTGGCATCAGTTGGCCTGGGGATCCAAAAGTAGCTTCTGGTAGCTGTTGGTGCCAAGCTTACCAGACTCTTCTAGGCTACTAGCAGGAGCTAAGTTGCTCCCAGCTCCCCTCAATTTCTAACCCTGCACTTACCGCCTTCCCTCGTCCCTTCTCCCTCTCTGCACTTACACGTTCTGAATGCTCACACGGCCTTGTAGGACCGCCGCTTTTTTTTCTTCATTGTTAGTATATTTGCCTTTTGTTCCCATGTTCCCTCCCTGCTGCCCTGTGGGCGCTTTTGAAAACAATTTAATTGTTGTATAAGGGCCTTCCTAATGCACAATAAATAAATAAAATGAACCAATTTGTTGGAATCAATAACACTGGTTGGCTTCTCTGCTCTTGGAACTTCTGTTATTGGCTCCTTCTTGGCCATTCGTGTGATGGGCTAGACCCCTTCTCTGGTGGGTCAAGGGACTCACTCATCTATGACTGTCCCTGCATATGAAACAGATGCCAAATCTTTGACTGAGGTATAACTCCTTTCTACTGTCTTGAGGATCAAGGGTCAAGATAGAGTACTGGAGGCTTTGCCCTTAAGAATGGCCTCTCTCAGCCTATCAAAGACATCTTCAGTTCCTGAGGTATGAGGCCCCTCTACCTTATGTGTGACCAGAGCGTCAACAAGGAGCTGGACTTCTTGCCGGGTATAGGAGCCCCCTGCATTGATCTCCCTTTTCTAAGCTCTTCTTTTCAGGCCCACATCTCTTAAGTGATACTTCACATCAATCAACCTATGTTGGAGAACGCTTTCCTGATAGCAACCTCCTCAAGCTCCAGAGTCTGCGAGTCTGCGATGCTGAGCAAGTGCCATCAGTGCTTTCTGCGTAGAAAGTAAGCCAAAGATGTGAGTGAGTTGAAAGAAACTGTTTCGGACCTCCGTGGCAAGCTCACCAACCTGAACCACAGGATGACCACAGAGGAAAAGAAAGCACGTGGATTGGAGGTGGACATCTCTGGACGTTTTAAGACCTGTGAGGAAATTAAGATGGAGGGGAAACAGCTTAAGGATCAAAACATGGAGTTGGAAAGGAGAAATTGCGAATCAGGATTCCATAGAGATTTGACACATTTATAGTGGGAGATGAGGAGGGCCAGGAGGAGAGTCCACGCTGTAGTGTGGTCTTGTTACAGGGTGTCACCATGCTTTCCAAGAAAATGTAAATCATATTAAGCAAGTGGAAGTGCCCAGAGTACCTGACCATCAGTGAATGGCTAGCACGTTTACCTATTACATGCTCCATTGACAGGGCGATTTCATGACAAAAGGGCTGAGAAAAAAATGTCAGGGGACACTGGTCAAGGTATGGTGATCAGCTGAGTGGGAGATCAAGCAGGATACATGAGTATTGCAATGGCATGACTTAATTGCAGAGGATTTCCTGTGATGATGTATTCACTATGTTGGCATGGAAGGTCTTGTGGATTTGCCACTGTATTGCAATCTTCTTTCATTGTCTAATTTTTGTCAAATCTGTTGCGTTGCTGTTCTGTTGCTTGTTCGAATGAAGTATCAATGCAAACAAAACCATCTGAAATGATTTCCATGAATGTCACTTCAATGACATTCATTATCCAAGACGATGCTGCATTGCACCGAGGTAGGTGCAATTTGTGTGGTGCATTTGATCAAGTCTGTTCTCATCTCAGTCAAATGAAAAATGTGACCAGGTGCTAAAGGAAGTTTAAATTTTAAGACTTACAGATTGTGAATCAAAATAGCCCTACCTGGCAGCTTCTTCTCGCATAGCTGGTCTAACTTTAAAATCTCACAAAGGGTCCAGTCTTTATTTTCGGGTGTGTCTTCCTTATGCCTTTCACCTCTCCCGGGTTTCTCACAGTTATTTCTGCTGCTCCTTCTGGGAATCATGACCTTAATTTCCTGTCACTATGAAGTAGATGTTCATCACTTATTTAATCATTTTTAAAATTTATTTATTTTTATTTGTATAGCGCACAACAGCCCGTGGGCATCGCGGTGCTGTTACATAGGTAGTTCGATTACTTTGTTACAGAGGTAAGACATAACATCGACAATGTACATAGTTGGTTGGGTTACAGTGAACATGAGTACATCAGAGTAAGGAAAAGCAATGGTGCGACATAACATAAAGGATGTATATAGGTCGTTGGGTTACAGAGAGCGTGACTACACATGGGAACAGAGTGAGACGCGTGTGTGAGGTTAGTCAAACAGCAGGGTTTTAAGGGCTTTGCGGAATGCAAGGCGTGAAGGTTCAATTTTGAGGGTGAGTGGCAATGAGTTCCAGCAATGAAAGGGAAGCTGGCGTTTGACTACGGGGATAGTGAGTTGGTGGGAGTATGGTGTTCTGCTGGGTCTGGAGGAGCCCGCTCTGACTACTTTCGAGGAGAGGTAGTCCGCGTGAGTGATGCACTTATGAGTGATGACAAGGGTTTTGAATAAGATTTGTTCTTTGACAGGGAGTCTGTGAGCTGCACATCTTGCTGCAGAGATGTGTTCTCCTTTGGGAATGTTGAGAGCAGCTTGGAGAGCGTTGTTTTGAATTATTTGGAGTTTCTTTAGAAGTTTTGCTGAAGTGCCAGCGAAAAGGACGTTACAATGGTTCAGTCTTGAGCCTATCGTTGCTCTGGCAATGGAGAGGCAGTTCTCCTTAGATAGGAATGGTTTGGCTGCATTAATCAGCTTAGTGGAATACGCAGCTGAGGAGGCAATAGAGGTGACTTCGCATGACATAGAAAGGGTGGCATCCAGGTAGACTCCTAGGGTCTTCACGGAGGATGAGACTTGGATCTGTATGTTGTCAATTGTGAAAGTGGTGTATTGACTAGTGAGTTTCTTGAGGGTTTCCTTGGGACCTGCTAGGAGGATTCATTTTTTTCATCATTCAGGCAGAGCCAATTGGCCGACATCCAGGCCTGTATGGCCGAATAGACTGTGTCAAGGGCCTTTGCGTCTGTTTCATAGTTACCAGAAAGCGGAAAGCGGGAGGAGGACTTGGGTGTCATCGGCATAGTTGGTGTAGGCTATGCCGATGGAGTCCAAGATGTCAAAAAGTGGCTTTATAAAAATGTTGTAGAGGGTGGGAGAAATACAGGATCCCTGCGGGAATCCACAATGGATGGTGGCCGGGGCTGCACAGGCCTGCTCTGAGAACACTCTCATTGCTCTTCCTTCTAGGAATGAGGTGATCCAGTTTGTGGCTTTGGGGGAGAAGTGAGCTGAGGAGGTGAGGTGCTGACATAGAGGGCCTGATTCATGGACTGTTTTCCTATGGGATTGCGCCATTATAAAACACTTCCATGAATCAGGCCCAGAATGTTGTGGTCCACTAAGTCAAATGCAGCTGATAAGTCAAGGAAGAGGAGTGGTGCTGATTTACCTGCATCCTTAATCTCATCTAATTGATTTTTTAGGTCAAGCATAGCCGATTCGCTGCCATGACCAGGGCGAAAGCCAGATTGACGTAGACCAAGAATACGATTGGTTTCTAGGAAGTGTTGGACCTGTATGTATGCTGCTTTGACAAGGATTTATAGAAGGAAGGGGACTGTTGTTACAGGACTGTAGGGGAGGCAGGGTCAAGTGAGGCTTTTTTTTAGAAGCGGCCGTTCCCAAGCTTCCTTGAGGCATAGGGGGACCAGTCCTGAGGCAAAGGAGGCATTTATGAATGCAGTGAGGAACGGCCCTAAGGTGGCTGCACAATCCTTGATGATGGTGGCTGGGCATACATCGCCTTTGCAGTTAGAGGGTTTGAGCTGTTTCAGGAGGGTCAGAACTTCAGGTTCAATAACAGCCTTGAACGAAAAGAGTTGGAACTCCTGGGTGGAGGGGTTCGTGGTTGGTGTGATAGGGTGCTTGGGTCTAGTCATTATGTTCTGGTTGGTTCCTGAAGGCTCCACATGTTCAAGGTACTCCACAGTGCTTTTGGATTCCTCCACACCCCTTTCCTTCCACTCTGTACCTCAATATGGGCCGCTTTGCCTGCAACACTGCAGTTTGTACTGAAAAGTGTTGTGATGCCAGAAGGAAGGCCATAATAAACATCTGCTGTTTGCTAAATTCCACAGAAGAGCACAAGTCTTGTTAAACTGAAAAGTTGCATATTTATTTCATAGAACTTCTCCATTACACGAAAACCTCACTTGGGCAATGGCGCTGTGTACTTTCATGTCAGTGTCTCCAATGCTACAGTTGGGCTAATGGGTTCCGCCGAGGGTGCACATAAGGCAAAGATTGATTCTGCCCACTTGGTTCTTCTGGTGAGTGTGACTAAAATGTTGGAAAGTACTCCAAATCTTGAACTTTATCTTGTTATTTAATGTTTTATTTATTATGGTATTTATTGAATATTGACCTAGTTTGAGAAGCAACAGGGGTCTGTACAGAGATATTAATGCAGGTAAGTGATCACAAGTTACACGAGGGTTGTGTCACATGAAAAGGATGATTAGGAAGAATCCTGCAAAAGTGAAATGTGGCACCCACCGTAGATAGGGTAACTGGCCACAACATTGAATATATTTCAGCCAGTGATTGGCGATTGGGCCTCATATCCTCAGCAGTGGGGTGTTTAGGCTTTCTGCTGCCCTACACCCAAAAAAGTGCAGGCAAGGACCCCAACTTTACTCTACCTCTGCCAGACTCTGCATCTGCACCAGATTCCGCCCCTTAAACAAACTCTGTCCACGTTCTCCAAACTATGCCCTTACACCCCAATTTTCGCTCCTTTAAATTTACAAGGATGTTTTTACGTTGCAGCGATTAGAAAGTTATTGCTTCCTCTCTGTTAATTCGAGCCTGTCATTGTCTATGTTATGTTAGTTGAAAGAGCATTTTCAGTTCTCTGCTGCCCAAGATTTGGAGAGGGAATTGTGTTCTACAGTTGAGCTTACTCGAGGTAATTGTTACGGCTAATTATCTACTTTCGGGTAAGGTCCAAAAACAATATTTTAGAGGGTGCAATATGAACATAAGCTGTCTGCCAACTGGACACAAGTGAGAGAAGGTTGGAACGAGGAATTATGGCTTCAATGCTAATATCTGGTTTCTCTCACAAATTGGCTGCAGTCACTCTGTGAGAAGCACTTTGACTGATCTGTGATATTAATGCAACATAACTAACTTTCTACATCTGGTCTTGTCAAATGGTAAAATTTACATATGAAATATATGCAAGTGGTACAGACACATCTTATAAAAAATGTTCAATGAAAAGGACTCAAGTCCCTTCCCATGGTTACAGCTTTGGTGTTAGCAGGGGTCAAAGTGGAAATAAGGCAAGTTGCCTGCTGCAGCCAATGTACCTTCAATCCCTGGGGCTGGAACCTCATTACAATATGGAAAAATCACAAGTGAAGTTTGAAATCTCTGCCTGGGCATTAACACCTCAGTGGAGTAAAGACAGTTGGAGAATGTACTTGGAATCTTTTGCTGTGCATCCTCACAGTGAAGTAATGGATAAGGGCGACCCTGAACATTCATGTGTGGAAAGCAACAGCATTCCTCATAGCTGCACAAAGCAGCCACCTTTTATAACAAATGAAGTGGTACATACTGTTGACATCATTGCTGTTTGTACAATTGTTCAAAATACCCAACACTCCAAGAGTAAAATCGAGCAATGGATCGGGCATTCCAGCACAATATTACCTTTGTTGGTGTTAGGCTATCGGTCTTGCCAGTTTACGTTTAAGGTGATTTAAAATGTGTGTTAACTCCGTAGAGTTGGACTGTACAATGCATAGGAACATTTTGAGGTTTGTGGGTATAGATATAGATGTCCTGCTGTCATTTGAAATACTGTTTCACAGTAAAAGTCCTACCTTGTATTTAAAATATAATGAATGTAAAGATTACTTATAAATATCAAAGTTATTTATTGTGTGACATACTTTGTAGGTGGTTCTCCTGGTAGTACTGATCATGCAGCTGTCATCAAAGACGCATGATACACCCACACGGATGCCATTTGCCTTCTTAGCACTTTGCAGCTTCTGTAAAGATGGCTGAATGGATATCTTTGTGGAACACCTTTACTGGCACACAGTTTTTGTTCTCACCCTTCTATGGCTTTGGGTATACTTTCACAGGTTTCTTGATGCACTTGCTGTGATGCTGGAAATGCATCGGAGGGACAGGGCCTCCATATCCCTGTCCTTTACTGCTGTTTATCGTGTGTTCTCTCGTGTTTTCTGTGCAGGAGTTCATGAGGGACACCTGGCGGTGCAGCTCTCTCTTTAGGTTTGGTGAACAGACGCACGGGATACCGTTATGGCACCCATGGGTGGGGGTACAACACTGTGCCCCTAGTGTATGTTTTCGGGCACTTGTGTGTGGCCCACAGAGCAGGGTACGGGCTGGTGCCTTGAGTATCCTCCATTTTGGGATGCCCTTGCACTGTCATTGGAATCAGTAGATTCCTGATGGAGACAAGATGGCCCCTGTGGCCTCTTGCCTTCCATCGCCTGTTACTTTGATCTTCCCGAAGTCCAGAGAAGCCCTGACTCTGTCCCTTCCCCCTGACTGGCTGTCGGGGGAAGTTCCATATTTGGTAGTGTGGGGAAGAGCCATCCAGACTGGCTGGAGCCTTCCCAACGGCCGTATGATGTGGGTACCCCTGTGGGAGGGACCTGGGTGAATGGAGTGCGTGACGAATATGCCCTTCTTGTTGTGGATGTCTGTTTTCTGGTGTTTGACACAATGACTGCGACAGCCCTGCCCGAAACTGGTATGAATGCAGTGTGTAGTGTTGAATGACGTGGTACTTTTCCGAATCCACATTCTGTGTTGTGAGTGTCTGGATGGAGAAGAATGGCCTGAATGCATTGTGCACCTGATTGGCTGACAGACTGCTGAATGCCCTTTGTAGTGATTGGATGTTTAAGTGTGACCCAGCGGAATGAATGGGAGATCAACAGTATATCTGGGGACCTCTCACTGCTAGGAATTGTGTTCAGAAGTGTTCAGCTGGAGTCCGAACTATGAAGAGTAACTGGAGTGAAACTGACGCTTGACCTTGAAGCCCTGCTGTAAGAAAAGAATTGCTGTTGCTCTTCTTCATCGATCTGAAAGCTGCTGGGTCTCCAAGGGCTGACCCAGAGAGGACCTGGTAAGGCGCCCTCTTCCTGAGCTACGAGGAACCATCATGCACCAGCTGATCATTGCCAAAGCTCCCTGGTAGACAGACCTTCGGCAGGCTGCCGACCCGAGACAGGGACTACCGCGGAATCCCAAGGAGAATTTGCTGGTGAGTTTTCCACCACCCAAAGCCCACAGAGACGCCGACGACTCAGTGCCGTTGCTGAAGCACAGTTCTTCAAACTCTTTGCGGTCCAGGACTATCGACATTGAGGTGCCCCGCACACCTCTGCCTTGCAGGACGTTTATGCTTCCCCGTCGACGAGCATCGCTAGGAAAGAAACTGCCACTTCACCGCCATAGTTCACCCTGTTCTCATCGGACATTCGACGACCCGTGACTCCTGTCTTAAAGGCAGGGCACTCAAGAAGGGCCGTCGATTCCCCAACGAGGAACTCTACAACGCCAGGTACTTTGGGTTTGCAGAACTATTGGAAAAACTCTTGTGAACAATATATGGACTGGACTTGTGATATATCTTTATTCTACAGGTTGTCCAGGTGGGGGATCTCCACACAGAACTGTGTCTAGGTAACGGGGCCAGTATTCTGACAATTGTTCTGACCAACTGATTTCCTTTTATATCTATTGTTGGTTTCCTTTACAAACTGATTTGTGTGACATTTAACCGTACAGTTGATGCACTTTAAAGAGATCTAAAAGTAATTGTGGTGCCACGTAGAACTGTATATTTGCCATTATAGATAACCGAGTACAAAGTGAGTTATCGTGATCGTGTACATAACCTTGAATATTAATTATATAAAGACTGTGTTTTAAATGATAGAGTGTGCGTACATTCCTTTGTGGGTGCATGTAGACTACACTGTACTTAAGAACCAACCCGCATCACCGCCTGAGAAGTCCCTAGCAAGACAAAATGCCCGCTGGCTCCCAGTCAAAGAGCGTATCCAGTCAAGACTCTCACCATTACCCACAGATGCATATCCCAATCTGCCCCTTGCTACCTTACTAAATGAATACAACCAGCCCAGACACTCAGACCCAAAAGGGACTTGTACGCAAACCAACTCTCACTCCCCAACTTCAACAGAGCTAAAGCTGGTGGTTTGAGTTTCGAAGTTCTAGCTCCAAAATCTTGGAACTCTCTAACTCCCAAACTGAGAGCTGAAACATCCCTCATGGCCTTCAGAAAGGCACTGAAAACCATCTGATTTAAGTGAATCCTACTTAAAACACCACTGCATTGTTAATAGAGGCTATAATATACAATTCTACCTATGCTCACTGTTCCCATGTAACCTCAGAACTTTAGCTATGTCTGTAACCATGTTCCCATTGTCTTCGTTATATTCACCTATGCCAAGTAAACTTTCTTGTAACAGCGCCACGATGCCTGAGGGCAGCTGTGCGCTTTAAAAATGCAAATAAATAAATAAAAAATAAATAGGCCTTGATTGCTCGTCCATTGCTACCATAATAGAGAATCTTGGATGGGGTCCTCTGTGCCTCTCCTCTACCATATAGAGAGCAGAAGTACAACCCCCCCTCCAGTCTTTATACTTGCGCATTCAGATTTACTCTTCGCCATTTTAACTTCTCTATGATCTATTTCATGCTTCAACCTTTTGGGCGGCCACAGACCTCTGAAATGTGGTGTCAGATGGGGAAATTAGTGCGTGCTTCTGAACATCATTTTAGTGCCACTTGTGGGAACTCTGTGCTTACTTAAGCATAGGCATGCATTTAATATTCTAAAATGATGCATAATCTTTAACCTTTACTTTTCTGAAGGGAAAATCCTAATTTTTGCAGTGGTTTAAAAAATGCATGTTGTGTATTTGAATATAAAAGCGATATAATAATGATCAAAGAGCTTTTCATCTGTCATATATGTCTGTGAGAGTTGTATGACTGAATCACTAAATACCTAAAGCACACTGGGTTTGGTACGCGCTGATTTCTTTTTTTCTTTAAAAAAAAATCACCCTAACAATTACGCGTTTTAAAATATCAAGTATGTATACAAGTTTGACCATCAAACACTTTAGCTATCAGAGTGGAATGACTGCTAACAGCTCACAACTACTCGCAGTGTTGTGGATCAGCCATACTTGGAGAAACAAAATTGACTTTATATTGAAAAAATGACAACCAGTAAATTGAAAATAAACTGCAATAAAATGCCACTCCTCTGGCAATGTGCCGCCCCAGGAAGATGCATGATGCCTGATGAAGAAGCTGCAAAACCTACTAAGACCTTTTGTAACTGGACTTCCAACACCCCAGGACGAAACATGGACCAGTGCTCATCTCTAGGTCTCAGCAAGACTAGCCAAGGTGACGGCAGAATCATTGCATTTTCCCCTGGTCCCTGGCCCTGTTAAAGGATAAGATCTGAAGGCTGGGAAAGCGGTGCGGTGTGGGATCAGACGTGCTCAAGAGTTGGCAAAGTCAGGAGAGCTGAAGCTTTGATGCCATTATCTCCCTTGAACAAAATGTAAGCATTATACAATTTCTTTGTCTCTGGCTGTTGTCTCCACTGCCCCAGAGAGTATACACCTTTCCCAGTACTCAAGCATTAATGCATGCACTCACAGGCCTCTCAAGAACCTGCCAGCACATCTTTCCCAACTGCCCCAGTTATCCCCCTCTCACATCCCCATTGACTAGCTTCAACTTCTACTTATAGGGCATTTCACTGCTTGCCATCTAGGTGTGTCGTTTATGAATCACCTACAAGTACACACCTCCCTGCATATATACATTGGATCATTCCATAGCATACATGACTCACATTAATCTCTGCACACTATAATATGCAAACAGCATACGCAAACTGCCTTATTCACACGGCACTCATAGGGTCTGATTCTTGGAATTTTTAGTGCAGTGTGAAGTGACTTTGCACAGCTAACCAACACCCTGAGTTCACCGAGCGGTGCAACGTGTATTTTTGCAGTGGAAAGTTACTTTGCATTGAATCAGGGTGTTTGTTTGCAGTGCAAAGTGACTTTGCACCACGCTAAAAGTTCCATGAGCCGAGAATACAATCACTGCTCTCATGCTGCATTTCACACTGCACCTTTGGCCTCAAACTCACTGTGTACTCTGCATCAACCATGCACTGGCTTTACTGCATCAGCCTGCATGCCTCACACTCCGCCTATACTGACCGACCAGACTGCAGGGCTCTCACTGCACTTACACTGAACTGTTCACACTACACTTTCAAACGGTCCTGTTCAAACTGCATGAAATACTGTATTGCCAACAGTACAATGCCCACATTGTATTACTCACATGTCACTCAGACTGATAGCCTACACCATCCTGTATACACTCCACCGGCACAGCACTGCACTTAGGGCCTGATTCATGGATTATTTTGCATGGTGCAAAGTGACTTTTCACTGGTGCAAAGTGACTTTGCACTTCCAACAAACACCCTGATTCATGGAACAATGCAAAGTGTCTTTTTGCTGTGAAAGGTCACTTTGCATTGCAAACATACACTTTGCACTGCTCCACCTTGATTCATGGAGCAGTGCAAAATGTATTTGTGCAGTGCAAAGTGACTTGGCTTGGCAAAAAGACACTTTGTACTGTTCCCTGAATAAGGGTATTTGTTGGTAGTGCAAAATACTTTGCACCAGTGAACTGGGCAAAAAGATCCAGGAATCAAGCCCTTAATATACATTGCTTTTGGTGAACCCGCACATCATGTTTTGTTTTCCTGACATTTTTCTGTGAATAGTGATATTTGTTTTCACTTTTAATTTTTAAAACCGTTTTTATTTGCACACACATGTGCAGGCCATTTTTGTTTTTAGTGTTTAAAAATCCTGTCATCCATGTGACAAGGATCTTTGATTCCTCCTTCCTTTGTAAAATAAAATGCTGCTTATCAATTGGTAATGACAGGGAGCCCCCTTTTCACATGGCTCTTTAATTTTACTTGAAAAACAACAAGTCCAGGCCGTTTTTGTTTCAGTGTTTAAAATGCCTGCTATTCATGTGAAAGGGACTTCTGTTTGGGGCCTTTAAATGCACCCCCCAAGCCCCCTGTGTTTTTCCATGACTGTTGGGGAAGAGCAGGGCAGCATGGAGTTTCATTAGGCATAATTTCCTTCATCACTGAGTTGGAACTCCAGTCTCTGCTTCCATCTATGGGTTGGGCGGTATGGCATGGCACCCCCTTTGCTTCCTTCTTTTGGAGGTGGGCACGCCAGCCTCCTCTTCCATCTTTGGGTTGGAGGGCTTGGCACGGCACCACCTTTCTTCCTTCCTTTCCAGGTCCGTGGGATTTTCACCAGACTCTGCTCTCATCTCCAGGCTGGAAATTAAGGAGGTTAGTTCTCTAATAAAAGAATTTCAGTACTTTTTGCACACATTCTTCCCCCGACAGATTTACATAGAATTTACAACAACAACCACAACAACATACAGTTATAACATGACATTTCCATTTCACAAAATTAAGAAAAAATTATTTTCTTAATTTGTAAAATGATGTGGACCCATCTTTCTTCTGTCAATTCTCCTTTTGGGATGCAGATCTTGTAAGTACAGGTGATATTTTATCTACAATTTCAAAGGCACCACACCAAGATAGGAGGATTTTCCGCTCCTTGGCCTTATTCCTTTGGTATTTGTACAGGTAAACCGTGTCACATATTTCATACTCTTTCTTGGTGTTCTTTCGATCTTTAGATCATAGTAGGTCTTCATTCCTTCAGCCAACATTTCTAAATTGCTCTGAGCATAAGCAAAAGCATGCTGGAGTTGCTTCCCTACATTTTTAATGTACTCAAGAGTAGTGGACGCATTTATCAGTGTCTGCTCCTGAGTCCTATAGAGCAGATTCTGTGGTAACACCATTTTTCATACAGACATGAGCTGAAATGGAGACATCTTTGTTACAGAAGATGATAACAGCCATCAGGACAAGCAGCAATCTGATGTCCCAAATAGGTCCAGAGTCGGCCATGAACTTATTTAAGATACTCACAATTGTTTTGTTGTACCTCTCTACCCCTCAACTTGAGCCCAGGCATTAGGCAATGTGGAGTTTTCTTTTTACCCCTAGAATCTCCCACATCTTTGCCATCACCTCATTGGTAAAATGGCTTCCTCGGTCCGACTTAATCCTTTGTGGGAGGCCAGAACGAAAGAAGATGTGGTTGATCATTAGTGCTGCAGCCGTCTCCACCTTACATTTCGGGCTGGGAGACATTCTACCCACTTTGTGAACAAGCATGTCGCAGTCAACATGTACTTGTTTCCTCTAGTGGAGCAAATCACTGGCCCGATGAAATTGACTTGCAAATCTGACCAAGGCAGTGTCATTCCCCTTTTTTGTGGCGGAGCTCTGTGTGTGAGTGAACTGGGTTGGAATTGAACACACACACAACACCCCTTTAGGTAAGTGTCAAGGACCTGGGCCATGTGTTGCCAGTAGGCAACCTCGCACAAGATTTCCAATGTCATTTGAAACCCCCTATGACCAGCAGTGGACACATCATGGCTGTGATTCAACATCAGGCTTCGGAATGAGGTAGGTACCACCCACTGGTCACAGCCAGATAGGGCTCTCCTTACCAACAAACCATCTTGGATCCAGAACATCTTAGAAAACTTCATCAACTGTTTACCGGCATAATCCGACTCTGTTAGAGTAAGGCTTACGGGTCTTCAATGTGTCGATACAATTTCCCAATGATCAGGTCATCTTTCTGTGCAGTGATGAATTCTGCATCTGGGGTATCCTTACTCCACTGGGCTGTTGAAAGTTTGCTGCTCGCTTGAGTTTGTGACCTCGTGATAGCTGTCATTTGGATTTCACCCAGTAGGGATTCCGTTTCTATGAAATCCCCCTGAAGAGCTCTGGTTTAAGTCAGCTGGCCAGCCAGGTTATTCCCAGTCTTATCTGGCCCCTCTATCTTGGAATGACCTCTTATCCTCTTTTTAGAAATGGTCATCTCGTTTGAGGTCATCATATCGTCGATTGACTGGATCAGTTTGTCATGCTTCAGGGGTTTTTGTGGGCACAAAGCATGCCTCGATTCTTTCAGTTAATCAGATGCTCCACAAACCTATTCCTGTTATAATCAGAGTCAGTGATTATGACCAGTTAATTGAGTTGGTGGTGCACTGCAGGGAGGATGGCTTGATAAACAGCCATCAAATCTGCAACTTGACTACTCAGGGTCCTATTTTATAACCAGCAGAGCATTCTGGGGTATCATTCACCTCGGCATTCCCATTGCCAGCCACCAGTTATTTTTTTCTGTTGCTATCAACATGGTAGGAGCACCCATCCACATAAACTGTGGGTATCCCCCAACACGTGTCTTCTTCATAGACCTTGTGTGGGGAAGTTAAGTACGCCTCCATGTTGTTGTTGGTCATTAGACTTTCATCCTCGAGACAGTTTTCTTGAGCACAATCATGCAAGTCCTCCAACCCTTGCGCTAGGAGACTCTTCTTGTTTTGGCCATATCTGAACTCCACAGGAAAGCCTTGCATGGACAGAATCCAGGAAGTAATTATGGAATTACAAACGTTCCCCGCCCAGATTCTTTCACTTTGTAGATACTGCAAGGGTTGGTGAGGAGTCTCGATAATGAGGTGCTCCCCCTGTATGAATGGGCGGTAATTTTTTAGCACCCACACCGTTGCCACGAGTGCCTTCTTGCAGTCATTGAATTTTTCTCCCAACGAGGACAAAGTCTTGCTCGTGTATGAGATGACGGATTTGTCTCTGGAGGATAGTTTAGGGGCCTTGGAAGCAAGATGACACAGAGCAACACAGGTTTGATCCCCGGGTCCACGCTTAGAAACCTCTCGATATTAAGTGTGTTATAAATAAACTATCATATTATATCATATCATATCACATAAAATGATTATAGATTAGACCTTGTCATGCTGTTGGTGCAATAACACTTTTAGGCAAGCATCTGAGAACCTTGTCTCCAAGAAGAACTCCTTGTTCTTTATGGGGTAAGCCAAACAAGGAGCACGAGAAAAGCTTCTTTTCAGTTATTTAACTGCCTCTGGTTGTTCTGGACCCCACTCCCACTTGTCTCTGGCCTTTAATAAATGGACCACGTGTCGAGTGACCTCTGCGCAGTCTTCAATAGACTTTCGACTATAATCAGTAAGTCCAAGAAGGCGTCTTAATTATTGCAGAGTGGTAGGGGCTTTAATTTCAATAAGGCTTCCACCTTCTTTGCCTGGGGATTAAGACCCTCAGGTGTAATCTCATGCCCTAAGAGGTTCACTCGGGTCTTACACAACTGTGTCTTCTGAAAGGACAGTTTTGCTTCGGCCATCTGCAACTAAATTAGAACATAGTGGATGTCTTCTATATGTTCCTCCACAGTTGAGCTCTTGATCAAAACATCATCCACATAGAACAGGTTTACCCTTTTGCCCAAATCAGGCATGGCTTTATGTAAGAAGATGTTGAACTCATTGCCGGAGTTTATGTATCCAAAGGGGGTTCAGGTCCTTGTGTACTGCTTCCCTCCAAAGGTAAAGGTAAGCTTGTACTGGTCTTACTTACTCACAGGTACTGTCCAGTAACCATTGGTCAGGTCAATGGCGGTGTACGCCTTTGACCCTTGGATCTGGGCTAGTCCCTGATCGATGTAGGGAACGGGCCTTCTTGACATGTGGACCCATTTGTTCAACTCCCTCAGGTCTGCACATAGTCTCCATTGGCCATTTGGTTTGAGGATCCCCAGTTCCGGTTTGTTGAAGGTACTGTACCTCGGACGAATCATCCCACGGGATTGTAAATTCTTAATAATCTCAGTGAGTGACTCCATGGATGTGAGAGGTAACCGGTATTGTTTCACAAATACGGGAGCCATCTTGGCATCCGTGGGAATGGTGGTTGAATAAATGGATGTGCATCCATAGTCATATGAGTCTACTTAAAAGGTATCCTGGAATTCCAAGAAGACCTGTTTTAGCTTTTGTCTTTGCTCCTCAGTCTTACAGGCATCAGCAAGATTGATCCTTTCCTCGACCATCTGCTTCAATCCTGGAAAGACCTCAGGCCTGGCCATTTCAGCAGTATCCTCCTGTTGAGTGGAGAGATCTCTTTTGATGGTGTTGACCTGGACAGGGGATTTGAGGTAGTGGTCCTTGACTCTGAACACACCCCCCCCTAATGTCTCAGGTCACCTCTTCCACACAGTAGGGGCCGGTGTAAAATGTTAGGGTGTTCCCTTCCAGTGTGGACTGACACTTCAAACTGGGAGGAAGGTTAATGTTCAAGAATGGAGAAGGGTTCCCATCACCAGTTTGTTCTCCTACAGAGGTGACTGTGATGTCTGGGACTTGGTTATTCTTTAAATGGAACTCTACATTCTCAGAGCGTTGATCATACGGGACAGCTACCATTCAGGCTTACACAATTGGTACTCATCTTTTATTTGATAGGGTGCTTAGTCTGTGTCCAGAGGACCTTGTTTACACAGTCGATCAGAGGTGATAACCTCCTCTGGAGATCGTTCCCCGACAAACATTTAGTGTCCTCTGAAGTCACCGCGATCACCGGATGTTTCAGCCAGTGCCGTCCAATTTTTATGTCCAGATCTGCAGTCCCTTCGACAGGAATATAATTCCTGTTGAAATTTTGGAGTTGTCTGGGAAGTGTTATGAGTGGAATTTGGTGGCCCTCCCCCCGTCCTGAGTTTAGTTGGACAAAGGCCCTTTTCGACAGGAAGGTGGCTTGGGATCCAGTATCCACCAGAGCTGATAATTTACACTTACCTTGCACCTTTACCGGTGCATAAAATCTGCCTTCTTTCTCCTCCAAGGCGCAAAGAAAGTGTGAGTTATTTGACAGCCCGGTGGTCATTTCCTTTATATTGAACTCAGACACAGTGTGATCCTGGGCAGTTTTCTGAGTCAGAGTTTGGGAATCTGTAAACAAAAAACTTTCAAACTCACAATGAGTGTTGTTAGGGAATCCTCCATTTCCCCGGCTCCTCGGCTGTCACCCTTTACCTGGCAACAGTGCTCAGAACCTGTTTGGAGAAAGGACACCCCCTATGTTTCACTTCTGTGTGGCTCACATGTTTAGGGTTGAATAGTTTCTGGTTCTGGGTCAGTCTCCATACCTACCCTGTCCCACACAGGGTCTTTTGGGACCCATTTTTTTGGGGAGGGATCCCCTGTTTTTGAAAGAAGATCTGCCTACCTGAATCTTCCTGGGATTCTTCTCTTTCACAAGGGAAAATCCAGAGTTCCTCCACAAAGTGGCTTCTTCTTTGGCCGCTCCTACTTACCTGTTGCTCTTTTGGTTCTGACATTTTGGAAGTAGAAGAGACACTTACAGGCTGAGAGCTTTTTAGGGGTTCTGTTTGGATGAAAAAGGAAGCTTCCTCAAGGGCTTGGCATCTCCCCTCTCCCCAGGGCCTCTCCTCTGGAACCTTTGGATTGTCAGAGGCTTCCTCCCGTCATTTCCCCCCCTGGGGCATCAGACCTGGGTGTTGGGGAATTCTGGGAAGCAAGGTTAGGTTGAGAGTTGGACTGAGCCCTCAGCATGCGCCCCAGATCATTGGTTAGTTGTTGGACCTGTCGCTCCAGTTGCAAGACCTTGTCTGGGTGGTAGGGAGGTCTCCAGTCATACCTCTGCTGCTCCTGAAAGGAGTAACTGTCCCTTCTCCCGGACTAGCTTGGATACTGGAAATTCCCCCCATCATTTTCCATCCTGAATCTCCCTTCTCCTGGGTTCAGGGATCTATTGTCCTGGAACTTGGGGGAGAGAGGATGATTGTTTTAAAAGTTCAGATTGGGAGGTGGAGTGATTCTTCTTTCCTGAGGGAAGTTTGGAGGGAAGTTTCCCAGAGCAGTACTTACCTGATTAGTTCCCCTCCTTGGGCCAGGGGAGAGTAAATATACCCCAGGATTGGTTTAGTACCCTTGCACCTTGGACTTATGTAGGTGGCAGGGTGAGAGGAATCATTGTTCTTAGCCCCCACCTGACTACCATTCAATTTGGGTTGGGGGCTCCCTTCTGCTTTCCATTTTGCTTGTTGTCAGGAGGGTTGCCTTTAGGCCCCCCATCTCCAGATCTAATGGGTGGGTAGTTTTGTCACCTTTGCACAGCAGGGGTGTTAGATGTTTGGGATTTTGGTAGTATTTTTACTCTCAGCAGGCTTTTGCAACTCATAAATCCAGGTGGCCTGTTCAATCACCCAATCCAGGGTCTTATATTCGCGAAAGCCATGCATCAACTGAGTCATTATGTATTTAGGGAGAGTATGGAAATATGTAGTTTTGAACTCCCTACTATTTGTGTTCACCCGCTGGAAAGTCTGAACAAATGCCCGCTTTAACTCTTGCACAAGCTCCCTAGCAGCCTGATCTTCCCCACATTGCAAGATATATGCAGCCTTATGGGCCTCTTGTGGGTTCCTATGGGTAGAATAATGTTTCAGTATGGCCGCCTTACAAGTGGACCATTTATGATGATCCTGGTCCTCGAGTCCTGCAAATAAATTGGAGTACTTAGATGAGAACGTCCATTTAGCAACCGCTATACAATTCACATCATTCCTGATCTGGAATGATGACATCATCTGCTCATAAAGTTCCAGGTGCTCTCATACCAAATACTTGGCATTCTTGTGGCATGGGGTCAGGAAGCTCTTTATGGCTTTGATTTGTCTTATTGGGTCTTTCACAAAATCCTTGCTCTGCTCTGCTTTGCTGCCTTTTTCTTCCTATGCACCTGAGTCCATTCACCTTCTGACTCAGAGCTGCTAGTGGTATTCCCTTCCCTGTCTTCTAGGTGCTCCCTATCTCTATGAGACTGAGACTGAGAATATCTCCCAGAATCATAGGGTCTGGACTCCTCTCACCTGGACCAAAGTGAACTCTCAGGGTCACTCTCCCTGGATTTCCTTTCTGGCCCAGAATATAACCCAGTTTCCTCATCCCTCCTACCAGGGAGTCTGGGGAATTCAACCCCTTCCCCTGAATAAACTCAGGTTTTTAGAATGTCTTTCCTAGGATGATGGTCTGGCTTTTTTCCTTAAGCGAAGCGGGTAAGGTGGTCTCTTTGTAGTCGCATCTTCAGCCAATCTAACTCCCTGACGTTCTCCTCATAAGAGTTTTCATGGTCTGAAGTACTTAAGGTATTATTCCTTACTTCCCAGGACACACTGGTCCGGCCACTTTCCCTTCTGTGTGGTAGGGATGAATACTCATCAATATCATACAGGGACTGGCCCTCTTGATTGGTCGGACTATGCCTGGGTAAGCCTAACTTCCTCATGTCACCCTGTGCTGGATAGGTGGCACGCATGAGATCAGTTTCCATTTGTGCCCGAGAGGTTGTAAATGACTGGTATGGTGCCCCTGTTGGAAAGCGTGCCTCACCTTTATGAGTGGGCCTTGTCCCATATCTTGATTGGTCAGGGTGCCTCAGGTCCTGTTTATAATTTTCAATTTCCTTGGTGAGGCCCTCACACCTACGTCTCTCTTTATTTATTTGCTGTTGGTAGTCAGAGAGATGGCTTTTTAATTCTGACTCTAAGGCCTGATTCATCTCATGCAACCTGCTCTGAGCTACCAACCAATCCTTTGTTTGCTGCACCTCCTGTTGAAGTGATTCATTCTCCCTCTGTGAGCCTTGTAAGCAGCGTGCACATTCAAGGCGTTTTTCCTTCAGGAGACTAATCTCTTTCTCTTGCTCATCCCTACAATTTGCTGCCTCTAATAGTTCAGCTTCTATTTGCCTCACTCGTTCTACAAGCTCATTCTGTTCTCTATTTTTGGTCAGTCCCTGAGAACCTGACTGTTCCTTTTCTACCTCCATTTCCAACTGATTTATCCTCTGTAATAGGACACTGTTATCCTGATTCAAGAAACATTGTTCCTGAGCCAGCTGCGTCCTTGGTTGTTTTAGAGCACTTACCTGCTGATGTATCTGATCAAAGTCATTTTGGGAATCAAGCCCTTTTATAATTAATTGACTATTTGCAGTTTTCAATTGTTTTACTTCTGATTGAAATGCGATAATGTCCTCTAAAACAATTCTATTATGAGCAGCCTGGTAATTTATCTTCTGTTGCAGTGTGCTCAGATTTTCTACACACTCCTTATGTGCATTTTTCAGTGCATAAAACTGTGTTTCACGCTCTGCACTCTCTTGCTGCAGTGTTTTTCACTCAGCTTTGAATTGTTGAAAGATCCTGGGCCTGTGACAGGTCTCCAGCCTGATTCATCCCACTAGCCTCACTAATTTGCCAATGCTCTTCCAGTAAAAGCAAATGAAAATAGAACTGAACAGTTAACTGAGCCATTTGTATCTGTTCATCACGAGCCGTTGTGGTCATATAAAATGCTTCAAGTGCTTTTTGCAATATTCCAGCTTCAAGCCAAACATCATTGAGGTGACCTCCTACACAATTCTGGTTTGCCTGTTTCCTGCATCGTCCTCAACCCATTCTCCTTTGAGAAATAATTTAGTTAGGAGATGCTCCCTGGCTTCCCCAATTTTGCACAGTAGTCATGTTCACAATTGGCTTCTTGCGCTTTCATACAACTTTCTTTATGTGGGAGCAAAATCACCCTGTTCCTGCTTTATATACTCACTCAAATAAATTCTTACACACTCTTAATATTTTACCTATACACCTCCCTGGAACTCAGGAGTCAAATCCTAGTGGCAATTTAACAAAACAAAGATGACTTTCCCTCCACCTTAATGCAATTGCATCAAAATGAATAGACTGTCACTATGTACTTGTCATGGGTCAGAAATAGGAAGGTAAATCCTGGCCGAGCCCCCAATTTGTAACAGTTTATTGAGAAGCCACCCTCAACACAGGGAGTTCCTTCACTCCCCACTCACGTGGATATGCAACAAACTGTTTAACATATTTTTTTAGCCATATCTCAGACACATACCATGCCCTTTCGATCACTCTCCCCGGAGCTAACAATGAGCCAAGAACCAGGCCGGTGTACGGGAAATATATTGGTATTTATTTAAATTAAAAGTAATAGAAATTAGAAAAAAAGGTCAAAACACCACTTTATCTGTGGCACAACACAATCAACATCTCTCAGCATAAACAAATCACAAAACTGAGTTAAAAAGAACACCATCACAATTCTTCACTTTCTGTAAATTTCACTTATAATTCCACTGATCAATAAAGAAGGCACTTATGTAATGTTGTGTGATTTTGATTTTCCTGCAGGCTTAAAAGGCTAGCAGTAGGATTTCAAGATTGGTAATGATGATTTTGCCCACACTTTTGGTTTAAAATAAACACAGGGTGATTTATCAGTTTGTTTGTCAGACCCCCCTTGCTTTGGTCTATGTTGGGATGTTAGACAGAAACATGTGAATGCTTTGGGTAATTTTGGATTTCAGACCCCTCTCACTGAAAGGCCTGTGTTGGGGTCAGCTGGACAACAAGGATTACCCAATTAATTTATAGACTATAGTTTTCAGCACACACTGGGAAGTCAGATTTGTTCATTTTGAATTTTAACAAAATTCACACTGTAGTGTTCTGCCAAACGAGGAATTAATAAAATTTATATTTTCAATTACATAGGCTAAGGATCTACACAGTTTGTCCCCCCTGCCCACTATACAGGGAAGGGATTCAAGGCAAGTAGACTCCCCCACATTTTGGTTTCCCAGGGCTCAGTTCTACTTAGATTGCAATCCTATGTTTAAGGTTCAGGAAAGCAAGCTGCATCTCAGGACACTCTGGAAAGATAGATGCAGGGGTCCCGTCACTCCACTCTCAAAGATGGCCTCCCGCTCTCCACCATACAACCCATTCAGCTTTGAGGTCTTCCTAGAAATAGACAGCTCCAACCAGATGCACTCTCAGCAATCTCCTCTGGTGTCTCCTTACAGCTGTCAGATGGTAAGTTTCAGCAGCCTTCCTGATTGTGTATCTCTTGTCTGTCTGTTCCTCCTTCTCCTTTTTCCTCCTGTCTTTCTCCTTTTTACTGTCTCCAGTCCTAGTGCAGTCCCTCTTATATAGCAGCGATGACACCACCAATTTTACAGTCTTCAGGAAATACCCTGCAATAATCCCTGCTACTAGGATTGGACAGTTACCTTTCTCTCTCCTCCAAAACCTAGCCTCCAAGTCAGGATTGGTTTAGGGGTATGGAGCAACATATGGCAATTCCCACTTGTAAATGCCATTTGTTCCCCACTAGTTATGTATCACAACTTCATAATTTTACTATCAACTGCCATAATAAACATATTTTCTGATTTAGCTAATTATGGAAAATTAGATAAGCCGACTACCAAATCCGTACCATATAGCACGGCCAAGTGGCACCTTTCTGCCATTTCAATAAAAAGCATAACAGTTATGAATATGTAAGTTATTAAGCATATCACTAATTTCGTTTTCCACCCGCTCACAAACTGTCACATTTTGAACATGTTCAGATCAGCCAGAAACCTAGTTTGACTGGCCATTACAATTCCCAGAGTCACAGGTAGATGCATTTTAAATCCCCAAAATCACCTGGAAATTACATTAAAAATGGTACATAGATGAAATCCATCCGATTATGATGGCTGAGAAAAAGGCCTAATTGATAATAGTCCTTTTAAATTAATTGAGAATCTTCATGTGGGACAAATGGCCCTGACTCCTGCTTTCCAGCCATTTGTTTTCACTGGTTCAGCCTGTGCCCAGAGTTTTCATCAATCTCTTTAGTGCTGGAAGCTTGCTCTTTGAAGTTGGTGCCCCTATTTTCACACATGTTAGTCATAAACCAGCCAAGGGTGACTTTTCTTGAAGTCAATGCTTTCAAAGCCAGCAGGTCTGGAGAACACTGAATGTCGACGCCTTTAGCTGGACAATTTTATTGCGGTTGGTCATTACATGGGAGATGTGACATCCAGGCTGGGAGTCAGAGATGTCCTTGTGAAGTGTAGCCTAGAGCCAGCAAAAGGGATTGCGTTGGGCTGACATTTTCCATGAAGACAAAGTGGCTCTTCAAATGTCACTGGAGTTTTGTGGGTGAAACATAATAAACATTACTTTTAGTCAACCTGCACACCATGTTTTGTTTCCTGACATTTTTCTGTGAACAGTGATATTTTTTTCACTTTTACTTTTTAAAACCGTTTTTATTTGCACATACATGTGCAGGCAGTTTTTGTTTTCAATGTTTAAAAATCCTGTTCTCCATGTGACAGGGATCTTTGATTCCTCATTCCTTTGTAAATTAAAATGCTGCTTATCAATTGGTAATGAAAGGTAGGACCCTTTCCACATGGCTCTTAAATTGTACTTGAAAAACAGCAACAAAGTTCAGGCCGTTTTTGTTTCAGTGTTTAAAATGCCTGCCATTCATGTGAAAGGGACTTCTGTTTAGGCCCTTTAAATACACCCCGCAGAAATAACGTCCAAAAAGATGCCAAAGAAGGTAACTTGGACCCCCACCTGTCAAACCTCCTTTCAGGATTTAAAGGACGGATTGTGCAGGTCCCCAGTTCTGAAAGTGCCAGATTATGGTCCGGATTTATTATCCAGACAGACACCTGTGATTATGGGATTGGAGCAGTGTTAGTGCAGCTCAACTCTGAAGGGGTAGAGCAACCTGTTGCCTACATTAGCAGGCGGTTGACAAAAAAGGGAAAGGAACTGGGCTGTCATAGAAAAAGAGGTGTATGCGGTCATGTGGGCCATAAAGAAACAGAAACCCTACATCTTTGGGTCTCACTTCACTATCCAGACGGACCACAAGCCTCTGGATTAGTTAAAGGCCATGCAAGGGGAGAACCCTACGCTTTTGCAGTGTGCCATATCCCTAAAGGGATTAGAAATGGACATCCAGCACAAGCCAGGCTCCCAGCAGGGAAATGCAGATGGCCTCAGCCAGTGCTTTCACCTTGATGACGAACCAGACCCTCAGTAGGGTGGTAGTTCACATGTTGAGGCTGGGGGGCATGTTTGGGATTCAACCATCTGCACAGGAAGAATGCACGCACCTGTTTTTTTTGGTTCCGGTTCCCTAAAAAGTATAAATGATGGGAGAACAACCTCCGAAAATATGTGGGGCCATACCCGTTTGTGTTTTCCACGCTCACAGCACAGTAGAAAAATAGTCATGTACTCTGGAAGGAAACAACTTACCAGCACCGCCCTCCCCTGTCATGTGTAGCTGACACCTGACAGCCGTGGGAACATCAAAATCCTTTGACCGTGGGCAGCCTGATTAGAATTTCAAGGCACCATGGATTTGCATCTCCTTTGTCAAACCTTGCTGGTGGTGGCAAATATTGAAGAATGTTAATTAGCAGGCCTCGGGGAAGGCCTGGGTGCAGGAAGTGACAATGAAGACCAGACACCAACACCTTTTGTGTCAACTTGGTATTAACACCCGTCCTTGGTATCAAAGGGCAATGAATGTCATGTCTGCAACCACTCCTACCAGAGCAGGCAAGTATGTGAATTGTAGGAGACAAAAGTCTGCCTGCAGCCGCCTACTTCAAAGGAGGCCCATGTTGTGATCAAGCACTGCATAGGGTTCATTTAATTAGGGAGACACTTTGATGTACAGCAGACAGGAAGATGGGTGGGACTTAGAATAATATGTTGTCATCCTTCTCCTGTCTGTTGCCAAGTGCCCTGGTTCTGACCTGAAGCATCACTGAAGATTGTTGGTGGAGACCCAGGATTGGCTCACTTAATTTAGGCTTGGCCTACACCAATCCCTGAGCCCCGTTTGCGTTTAAAAGCCGGCTGAGCCCCTCACTTATCAGAACATCTGAAGACTTTGCAAGGAGTAAGAAGAAGGACTCATTTGGACCCGAGCTGAAGGTACAGTCTACCTTACATCTTCCACCAGTGAAGGAAGGCCAGGAGCTCCAAGGGGGAAGCAAGATCCCTCCCCTAAACATCTCCCAGGAACCTGAGGGAGGTACCAGACTCAGAGGACCCATCCAGCAGCTCCAGAACCTGTGCTCAGCCAGCACACAGCATGCCCTGCTAGGTTCTGACGGGAAAGCTTCCTAGGTGGGAAGTGCCAGAGAGTCTCTGGACAAAGGACAAGGCCATTGCCTGCTAACACCCTCCTAAACTTTGGGCCGTCCGCATGCGAAGATGCTAGGAGGGGTGCCACACAAGCATCATCCAGCACCATATTTTTAAGGACAATTTTGAGACAGTCGAGTCCTCGAAACCACATCCGATTGCACAGCTGACTGTTGTCACTCTGCAGTCACCAGAGCCGCCTGAGATGCCTCGACCAGCATTCCAAATCCATCAACCAGCACAGAGACAACGATTCTTAGCCCAAGCCGCCACGCCAGACAGCCTTCAGACGTCGGTCCAGCCTCGCTTGCCGAACTGCCTGCTGCCTGGTACCCACAGCTGTTTCACGCCACTAACTCTGTCTCAAGGGCTCTGAAGTGCCCTCGAACCACCTCAATGCTGTCGAGCACCAAGACCTTCTTCAGCACCAGGGACATTGTGGTTCTACCCCCCTAGTACTTCTCAGAAGGCCCCTAGAGACAGTTACAAACCTTTTCCCCTTTGGTGCTGCAACCAAATAATCATGAACTATAAGACTGATTACTTTACCAACTACCCTCCTGTCAGTATCCAGAGTACCCTTTCATTCGTGAAACTGTCTGTCCTCTGCATTCCTTTACAGTGTGGGTTGTAATTGTAGTGTGCTAGAACTGTCTGTTATAGTAATAATAAAGTAGATCTTTGTATACAACCTTGACTGGAAAGTCCCTTTTATCATTGGGTAATAATTGTATTTTCGCTGTGTTGCAACTAACCAATGATCCTCGACCATGCGGAGATAAGCCTGCCGGTCCGTCCATGTTACCAAAATCGGATAAGGAGGTTTTATAATTTACTTTTATTCCAATATGTTTGGAACAGAGGAAAATAAAGAACTCAGAGGTCCCTCTAGCCATGCCAGAACTGGTAGCCGTAGCAAGCTTCCTGGATAGGAAATGCCAGAAGGTCTCTTAACCTACAACCATTTTCTAGAGTACTGAGCTTGGACAACAATCAGAAATAAAAGGGTTTCCTGACAAGTCATTGCTTTCATTAAAAAGTTTGGTAAAGGATTGAAAGGTGCAGGACCCCATCTCAGCAATTTCATAATCTCATGCTTACGCAAGACAAAATCCTCCCCAGCAGCTGAGAATATAATTTATGAAATGCCACTAATAACATCTCCACCCATCACAGAACCTCACCTAAGAACTTGAGGACTACACTTCCAACAGAGGGTTTCAACCCTCCATATACCAGCCATCGCCACACACAGATTGCTCACCTGAGGTTGTCTGTTACAGAGTGCCATCTGGTGGGGTGGTATAGTCTGACTGTGACAAATCAACTTCTGGGGTACCAGTGGTCAAGGGGTGAATATCTGTTTCTAAGCCATCAATCATCCCCACGCCCCTAATACACCAGAAGGAATCTGAATAGATTGGAATAACAAGCACATTGTAAACCTCCTTGTTCAATTTTAGTAACATGGACAGGATGGCAGGCTTATCTCAGAAAGGTCATGGATCATTGGTTAGTTGCAACACAGCGAAAATACAATTATTGCCCAACGATAAAAGGAGTGTCCACTCAAGGTTGCATTAAAAAATATCTACTTTACTAATCACAACAGATAGTCTAACAACACTACTAAATACCGCTGACTCTGTAAAGGAATGCAGAAGGACAGACAGTTTGTAAAACGAAAAAGGGATACAAAATGGATGCAGACAGGAGGGTAGTCGGAATAGTAAATAACCTCATCAGTTTGTTAAGGTTTCTTGGCTTTAGCACAAAAGTGGAAAAGGGTGTTACAATGTCTCTAGGGGCCTTCTGGGAAGGACCCCGACAGACAGAACCACAATATACCTTTGGCTGTTGGTGCTCTTGGTGCTCAACAGGTTTGAGTTGGCTTCAGGGCGTTTTAGGGCTTCTGTGACGGAGTTCAAGACAGGAGTCAGCTGTTGTGGTCAGTAATCGTTGTCTCGGTGCTGACTGGTGGTTCTGAAGCACTGTTAAGGACATCACGCATGTCTTTAATCAACTGTGGCATAACAACATCCAGTGTTGCAGTCAGTTGCGGATCGAGGAACTCAACTGGCTAGAAAATGTCCTTTAATGCAGACGTCGGTAGATGCTTCTCAAGGCACTTCTCCCTGTTTCTTCAATGGGCTTGAGTCGTCCTTTGAGGTGGATGACCAACATCTGTGGAGTGTGCTGCAGGCAGCTGCCTTATCCTTGGTTGTAGTTTAAGAGACCTTCTGAGACTTCCTACCCAGGAAGCTTGCTACAGGTACCAGTTCTTTGCATGGCTGGAGGGTCCTCTGAGTTCTTTATTTCCCTCTGTTCCCTGGGAGATTTTTAGGGGAGAGCTTTTGTTTTCATCGTTGGGTACCCTGGCCTTCCATCACTGGCGGAAGATGTAAGGCAGAGTGTGCCATCAGCCAGGGCCCAAGGTTGAGTAATTCTTTGTTACTTCCGGTGAAGTCTTTGGATGATCTGCCAAAAGAGTGGAAAGGCCCTCTTTTAAAGCCAACTGGGCCACAGTGATTGCTCTAGGCTACGCCTACCTTTGTGAACCAATCCTGGGGTCCCTACCAACCATCTCCTGTATGTGTGAGGTAATAACCAGAGTGATTTGCAACAGGAAAGGTAAAGGGGCAAAAACAGGAGCAAAGTGTGCCCCAGAACTAAAATAGCTAAACCCTTCTCTCAACAGAAAGAGCTCTGGGCTCACTCCCTTGTAGTACTAAGTCCCATCCATCTTCCTGTCTGTTGTGTTCAAAGAGTCCCTCTGGTTAATGGCCCTCCCTGTGAGGTCCCAGTTAAAGTGGCAGGTCTCCCTTGAAGCTGCAGCAAGACCAGACTCTCTGGCTCCTGCAAACCACATTCTCGTACCTTATGAATGGGGTCCCCCTAATGGGGTGGCCTACTGTAAACAACAGACCCAGATATGACAGTTCACGGCCATCGATACTGAGAGGCGGGAGCTGGCTTCAGGTTGACACAGTTGCATATGAAAGATTGTGTGGCTTCCTACCTCCTTTGTTATCCTCTGCAGCCAGGCCCCATGTGGGCCTGTTTGAAATGTACCCTGTTGATGTGATAATCGCTGCCACCAGCTGCAGGGCCTAACAAAAGAGCAGGAGTCTTTGTCAGGTAATCAGGCTGGCCCTGGCAAGGGGGCGGTTGGTCCTCTCCCTTCCTGGGGATGACATTGTGCACTCCTCGGCTGTCACATTTCAACTAAATATGACAGAGGCAGACAGTGCCTGTATCAAGTTCCGTTTCCTCAGACCCCACTTCTTGGTCACTCCAAACCGCTTCCTCCTCACCCGTGGGTTCTTGATCCAAAGTTCCACCGAACCTCTTCTCCCACAGCTCCTCCTTCTTTTTTTTTGTAGGTAGGATCTGCCCCAAAAGGAAGCCACCCTGACCCCTAAGTGAGTGGTCCGGGGGGCCCCTCCTCCGGTTCAGACCAAATTGGGGAAAAAGCCGCTAGGCATAAAAAAACCCTGTCTGGTGGTTTCTGGTGGTATTCCTTTTGCGAGGTGTTGATAGGTAGAATGGGTAGGGATGAGAGGCAAGGCTTATTGGAATGGCAAGTAGCCTTAAGCAATAGCTTGAAACAGAAGAGAAAAAACAGGTAAGTGAAGGTGAGCCAATAGGCAAACACCGGTACTGTCAGAAACAGGAGACAAGAAAAGAACAATAGGATTTGTAGGTAACCCTGGAATGAGGCGAACTCCCGAACCTAAAAAGGAGCAAGGAAGAGGACAGAATCCAGCGAGGCAAGCGGCAAGGAGGAAAGGAGCAAACGAGGAAGAAATGGCCCGCAGAGAGCCGAGAGGAATACTTACGAGCGTTTCAACCCGAAAGCCTGACGCGAGTAGGTTGCAATGCGCAGGCTTCCGGGTTGGAGTGACGGAAGCAGGCCTCCCCTGGCAGCCACCAGAAAGACTAGACCGCCGCAGGGCGTTGCGCAGAGACGTGGCGGGGTGGGCTAATGGCCGCTCCAATGTCATCGGCTCCACACACGCCAGCCGCGGCGGCGTGTGACAGTATGACCCCCTCCATGGCCCACGCCACACGGTTTACCCGGATGGAGCCGATGGAACCGCTGAGTCAACCTAGGTGCGTGTGCATGGGACTCTGGTTCCCAGGAGTCTTCAGAACGGGGATAACCTTTCCAGGCTACTAAATACTCAAGCCGCCCTCTTCGATACCTGGAATCCTGAATACAAGATATCTCATACTCCTCAGGGAGGGACTGCTGAACCACAGGCATTCTTCGATTGTAAGGAGTATCTGGATCGACAGATTGAAGAAGGGAGGAGTGAAACACAGGGTGAACCTGATGCATACTTTTTGGGAGTTGTAATCTAAAGGCCACAGGGTTTATCTGTTTCACAATCTTGAAGGGACCCAGAAATCGGGGAGTGAGTTTTAGTCGGGTGAACCCATCGAGGTAAATACTTGGTGGACAGCCAGACTCGATCGCCTACTTTCCAATTGGGACAGGGTAGCCGAGACCGGTCAGATTGCTCTTTATACCTTCTTCTTGATAAGTGTAAACTCTGTTGAGCAGTCTTGTGAGCGGAGGCTATCTCGGCTAAGATAGACTCAAGTGTAGGTACATTGGAGAGGGATTTGAACAACTGAGGTATACCACGCGGGTGTATTCTGTAGGTGCAAAAGAAAGGACTGAGACCAGTAGTTGAGTGCTCGGAGTTATTATATGCAAATTCTGCAGTAGGTAGAAGGGCCACCCAATTGTCTTGTAGACTATTAATGTAACACCTAAGATATTGCTCGAGAGAGGCATTAAGCCGCTCTGTCTGACCATTGGTCTGTGGATGAAACCCAGAGGAAAGTGCACGTTCGATCCCCAAATGCTGACTTAGGGCAGCCCAAAATCAGGAGGTGTATTGACTGCCCCGGTCACTAATAATCTTCTCAGGTAACCCATGTAACCTGAAGATATCTTTAAGGAATACTTCCGCTATCACTGAAGCAGATGGCACTCCTGGTAGTGGGGAGAAGTGAGCAAGTTTGGTGAAGGAATACACCGTAACCACCAGACATGTGCAACCTTGAGACAAGGGCAAATCAACAATAAAATCTGTTGATATATGGGACCGAGGCCGAATAGGTATCTCTGGTTGTTCAAGAAGACCATAAGATTTGTGGGTCGGGTTCTTATTCCTGGCACAAGTCTGAAATGCTCTGCAATGTCTTTTGACATCCTGAGAAAGAGTGGGCCAAAAGAAGGAACGAGAGATGAGTTCTAAAGTACCTCGTACTCCTCTATGACCTCCAGTCACATGGTTGTGACCCCAGCCTAGGATCTTCAACTGTAAGGCCCTAGTGGGGATGAACAATTTCTGTCCTACTAACAACAGTCCGTCGGACCACCGGGCCTGGTGTCGTATGTTCCGAGGTACGCTTGCTTCCAATTCAGGCGTAGTGACAGTCCTGACCTCCTGGAGAAAGGAGGAAATCAAGCCCACAATCCGGTTCCTAGGAAACATCTACTCTGGCACAGGAACTGTCTGTACTTCTGGGGAATCACGCCTGGATAAGGCATCTGCCAGGCTGTTTAGAGTACCAGGAATATAAGTTATGGTGAAGTCGTATTGACTAAATAAATGAGCCCAGCGTGCTTGTCTTGAATTCACGCACTCCATATTCCTGAGGATCTGTAGGTTCTTATAATCCGTGCATAGTGTAAAATTGATGAGAGCTTCCTTGTAGCAGGTGTCTCCATTCCTCACAGGCAGCCTTCAATGCCAGTAATTCCTTCTCTATCACAGAATAATGTCTTTGACTGGCAGAAAGGGTTTTCGAGAGGTATGCCACTGGATGTTCTTTCCCGTTTCTGACCTGAAGAAGAACCGCTCCTAAAGCGCTAGTCGATGCATCAGCTTCCACTATGAAAGGCTTGGTTTGATCTGGCTGGCACAGGACCGGAGCAGTACAGAACTTCTCTTTAAGTACTAGAAAGTCTTGGTTTGCTTGTTCCGTCAAGAGGAAGGGTCGTGCATCCTTCTTGAGTAGGGCAGTGATAGGTAAGACTATCTGAGAGAATTGTCCGATAAACTTCCTATAGAAGTTAGCTAAACCCAGGAATCGCTGGACCTCCTTAAGGGAAGCAGGAGTCGGCCACTCCAGGATGGCCGAAACCTTCCTCGGGTCCAGGGTAATGCCTTCCGGTGAAAGGATATACCCCAAATAAGGGACTGATGAGGCATTAAAGAGACATTTCTCCGGTTTTACTAACAGGTGTTGGGATTGGAGGCGATTAAGTACTGTCCTTAGGTGCTGGGTGTGTTCTTGTGGTGTGGGTGAAAATACCAGAATGTCGTCGAGATAAACTATGGTGTTCAAAAAGAGTGAATCCGAGAAGAGACGATCCATGAAATGCTGGAATATGGCCGGTGTGTTAACTAATCCAAAGGGCATGACCCGATACTCGAACAGGTCAAAAGGAGTCCTGAACGCCGTCTTCCATTCATCTCCTTCTCTAATAAGGAGGAGATGGTAGGCACTCTGTAAATCTAATTTAGAGAAGACTGAGACGCCTTGTACAGCCTCTAGGATGTCTGAGATGAGTGGCATCGGGTCACGATCTCGAAAGGTGACCTTATTAAGGCCACGATAGTCAATACACGGTCTCAGTTCCGATGAATCCCATTTAGGTCTGAAAAATAACGAGGCTCCTGCTGGGGATCTTGATGGTTGTATGAGCCCGTTAGTCAGATGCGAGTCCAGATAGATGCAAAGGACCTTCTTCTCTACCAAGGATAAAGAGAACATGCGCCCAAAGGGTACCAAGGCTTCTGGTAGCAGCTCTATATCGCAATCTTCCAGACGGTGTGGAGGTAGGTCCAGGACGGGACTATCCCTGAATACTTATTGGTATTCGGATAGTTCGGGAGGAATACAACAAACATCGCAAACTTCTGGAGTAAGGATTTGCACAGATTCTACTTGCGGTTGTGTAAGACAGTTCTGTTTACAAAAAGCCGATTCAAATACCATAGTGTTTTGAGTCCAATCAATGGTTAGAATATGTTTCCTAAACCACGGAATACCGAGAATAATCGGAAAATGAGCAGCTCGGAGGAAAGGGGGGTACCGTCCACCCCTTCTACCTTTTGGGCATCTTCACGCTGCAGAAGGGTGAGACCTTGTTTGTGGGCCCAAACAGTGTCTATGAACACCCCTGCGGCTCCGCAATCGTGCAGTGCCATGGTAGTAAGTACCGAGTGTCGTGTCTTCAGCTGGATGGCCACTATCATGAGGTGTGAATCCATCGTTGCGACTTGGGACGTAACCGTTACTGTAACATAGGGACTGGGGGTTAGACCTCAGATGCTAGTCCCCATTAGGTCCGGGGTTGGTTATTTCCCGCCCGCCTAGGAGGTACATCTGGACAGTTACGTAGGAGATGGTAATTGGATCCGCAATACATGCAAAGTCCGGTATCTCTTCTTCGTCTTCTCTCTTCGGGTGTCAGGGGGGGCCAGGCGGATCCAATCTGCATAAGTTCTTCCTTACTGCTTAAGGACGGCACAGGAGGTAGAGAGGAGGTCACAAGGGGATGGGTGACTGGGGTCTTATGCTTCCTCTTTTCTGCTCTTCGTTCAGTGAACCGATATTCTATCTGTAGTACAATCGACATCAAATCTGATAGGGTTATGGGGTGAGCGATGTGTGCTAGCTCGTACTAAATCTCCTCCTATAGAACTCGGCGGAATATGGTATACTGGGCTTGTTCCGGCCATCCTGCTTCCGTAGCCAGTCGCTTGAAGGTAGATATGTAGGAAAGTAGATGACTGGTCCCTTGCTGTACTTCGAGAAGCTCCTCAGCTGCTACGTGGGTAATATCAGGTTGTTCAAAAGTCTGTTTGAGCAATGACAGGAAGGCTTCATGGTATCGGATTACCGGATTGTTAGCCGTCACCAGAGGGGTAGCCCATGCCAGAGCATTTCCTGTCATATTTGACACCATTAATCCCACCTTAGTATGGTCAGTGGAATAAGTCTGAGGGCGAAAGGCAAAATAGACGGAAAAGGCTTCCAGAAACTCCTTCAATCGTTTTGCGGTTCCGTCGAACTTGCCCGAGGATAAGGCGATGGGAGGTAAGTCAGATTCACGGGGTTCTCGGTTGGCAAACAGCTGCCTCAGGGCGGCATTCTCAGCTTTAACGTTCTGTAAATCTACATTCATAGCCTGAACGGCTGCTACCAACTCTTGAAGTTGCTCAGGAGTAGCCATTGGCGTTTTTTGGCGTTGCAAACTATCAAGTTCCGTTTCCTCAGACCCCACTTCTTGGACACTCCAAACCGCTTCCTCCTCACCTGTGGGTTCTTGATCCAAAGTTCCGCCAAAACTCTTCTCCCACAGTTCATCCTTATTTTTTTTTGTAGGTAGAATCTGCCCCAAAAGGAAGCCACCCTGACCCCTAAGTGAGTGGTCCGGGGGGCCCCTCCTCCGGTTCAGACCAAATTGGGGAAAAATCTGCTAGGCATAAAACAACCCTGTCTGGTGGTGTATGGAGGTATTCCCTTTGCGAGGTGTTGATAGGTAGAATGGGTAGGGATGAGAGGCAAGGCTTATTGGAATGGCAAGTAGCCTTAAGCAACAGCCTGAAACAGAAGAGAAAAAACAGGTAAGTGAAGGCGAGCCAATAGGCAAACACCGGTACTGTCAGAAACAGGAGACAAGAAAAGAACAATAGGATTTGGAGGTAACCCTGGAATGAGGCGAACTCACGAACCTAAAAAGGAGCAAGGAAGAGGACAGAATCCAGCGAGGTAAGCGGCAAGGAGGAAAGGAGCAAGCGAGGAAGAAATGGTCCGCAGAGAGCTGAGAGGAAAACTTACGAGCGCTTCAACCCGAAAGCCTGACGCCAGGCTTCCGGGTTGGAGCGACGGAAAAAGGCCTCCCCCGGCGGCCACCAGAAAGACTAGACCGCCACGGGGCGTTGCGCGGAGACGTGGCGGGGCGGGCTAATGGCCGCACCAATGCCATCGGCTCCACACACACCAGCCGCGGCGGCGTGTGACAGCCTGTAGGCATTGCCCAGCCCGGATTACACAGGTCTATGCTTTTGTTGTGGTGTGAGCATAGGAACATGTGTGTGGATTAGCCCCATACATTTTTACATTTTCATGAGGTTGGTCTACCATCATCCCATCTAATTATACATTTTAAAAATCCCAGGTGACCTTACGCCTACCAGGCAGATGGTCACATTCTTCACACTGACCTTTTTTCATTTATAGAAATATCTGCCAATTAGACCTCACTTTCGTAATGCTCCATGTCAAAAGAGCAGAGTGCACAAATGTACCTTGCTGGTACAGTCCACTGACATACCCCAGTAGGTACCTTGCAGTGGCTACAGAGCAGGTTCAAATGTCACATTTGCATTTCTGAACTCAGAGGGGTGGCTTTTTACCTGTAAGCCCCCACTGGTCCAATAATCAACATTGTATACCCCAGAAGCCTGGTGGTAGTTGGTAAAAACTAAATATAACTAAACAAAATTGTGGGTTTCACAAGTATTATTCTCAATTCAGAAATATTAAAAGTAATTATTGGTTCTATACTAACGGTTCACAGTGCTAGAACCATGAAACCACAAATAGTTCTACAAACCTCTGTAGTAGCAATATAGCACTCTAAAATGAAAACCTCCCAAAACTCAGACATAACCATTTAATTACAGTGAAACGTATCATTTTCAACAATATCATATATAAGCATAGTTACATTTGTTTAAAGCATCCACTACAATATATTTAACATAAACCTGCACAATATTTTTAATGCAACATATAAATCTCTCAGCAGTAAAAACTAAGTCACTTTCAATAATTAACAATATTCTGTACGCAAATGATTTAAAAAGATCTTCTTATAATTAATAGTGAGAAAAGACCCTGTATTTCATGAATTCCTTTTGGACAATAAGAAGCGCTTCATCAGGAGGGAAGGCACCTGACATTCTACAATAAATCATAGAAAAAAGAATCATCCATTACTGTCACTGCATGTCAACAAATATTATTTTCACTATCTCTCCCAAATCACTATCCTGTATGTTTCACGAACTCCTATAAGGCTTGTGGTCACTGATTATCCAGGTACCCACTGTTGTTCACCAATAACTTCCAATGTAAAGTAACCTCAATAATTTGCCTACCAAAATTAGATATTGTAAATATCAACATAACTGTATGTCGCTCCCCTTGTCATATTATCAAAACCTGTTCATAGTTTCAAACGTCTAACATCCATAATTCCAAATGTATTTCAAACATCTAGCTAAAACACATAACAACCAATCGCCAAAATTAGAAACTAAATATAAGCCATGTCTGGTTTGGTGTGGTGGCTAAAGAAATGACACAACTATACAGCCACAAGTTATTGATGTCATTTTCCCAACCTGGTGGACAGTGAATCTTGCATGCAGGGCTGGGTTTGTATTGAGCTATCTGGGCTGGCTGTACACTAAACAACCATTTGGGTCCCGTCTTGGCAGCACTTTATTTGATTTCTCTGAGAAGGCATGTCACACCCTCCAGAGAACACAAGCACACAGGTACTGAGCTGAGTGCTTAGCTGGAAACGAGTACTTCAAAGACAGCCTTGCCCTTACAATGGCCATCTCTCAACCAAGGTGCTAATTACTGGAGTCCTTTTGATGTAGGCAGACATTGTAAAGGGGTGAAATTAGAGTAGCTCAGGAGAGAGCTTCAGTTCACAGAAGGTTCCCACCATTTTGGGTTTTCCTAGGGCTCCCAAAGTTCCTTTGCCTCTCCCCACTTCCAGGAGACATATCACTCTGGGCAGGACAACGGAAGGCAAAGCACACTTCTTATAGCAGCCAGTAGTGGACCCTTAAAGCAAGCTCAGTTTGGACAAATCCACTGTGCCATTTTGCTTTTAGAAAGAGAGGGTCTTCCCCTGATTTATTCTGGAACCTGATTGGGAATAGAGTCTGCTCCAAAGTCTTCTAACACAGAGATTAAAGGCATGGTCTAGTAAAAAAATGTATTTAAAAAATAGATAGGCAACATAAAAAAATAATACTAGCATTCTCTTTTTTAAAACTTCCTATGTAAAATGTTGAGCTATTCAAGCTCAAAATTGGCAAAAGCAAGCACATGGGCGCATTCATTTTGTGAAATGGATGCCCTCCTGTGCTGGCTTTTGCTTTTGCGGCACTAATGAAGGAAAAGCCAGCCAGCTGTAGTAAACAAAAGCTACCGCTGGGTGGCTTTCCCTTCATTAGTGCTGTACGCGGAGGACGGGGACAGGAGACCAGAGCAGGAAAGCTGCAGCTGAATCTCGGTAAGTGCTATTTATTTTTTTTAAAAAATAAGCACTAGCTGCGTTTTTTTTTCTAAGTTTTCCGGGCTGGAGGAGCCCGGAAAACTTAGAAATAAAACCGCAGCTTTAAAAACGTTGTATTTAAGTATTTAAGTTTGCGGTCGCTTTTGAAGCGACCGCAAACATAAATACAACGTTATTGTGTTGGAAAACGCTGCGGTTTTTCTTTCCGAGTTTCTCAGGCTCCTCCGGCTCGGAGGAGCCTGAGAAACTCGGAAAGAAAAACCGCAGCGTTTTCCAACACAACCGTGTTGTGTTTCTGCCTGCTGTGGCTATCACTTTGAGTCTCCGGTGCTCCCAGGGGAGCACCGGAGACCCAAAGTGAAAGCCACAGCAGGCAGAAACACAACGCGGTTGTGTTTACATGCCGCGTGGTGTTTCTGGCAACAGCTGATTTCCCATTTGGGGCTCTCGGGCTCCCCGTAGGGAGCCCGAGAGCCCCAAATGGGAAATGCTAAATGCTGCGTTGTGTCTGCCTAAATCTGCTTTCCCATTTGGGGCTCTCGGGCTCCCCACGGGGAGCCCGAGAGCCCCAAATGGGAAAGCAGATTTAGGCAGAAACAACGCGGTTGTTTTCCGCAATGCCGCGTTGTTTCTGCCTGAATCTGCTTTCCCATTTGGGGCTCTCGGGCTCCCCATGGGGAGACCGAGAGCCCCAAATGGGAAAGCAGATTCAGGCAGAAACAACGCGGTTGTGTTGGAGAACGCTGCGGTTTCTCTTTCTGAGTTTCTCAGGCTCCTCCGGCTCGGAGGAGCCTGAGAAACACGGAAAGAAAAACCGCAGCGTTTTCCAACACAACCGTGTTGTGTTTCTGCCTGCTGTGGCTATCACTTTGAGTCTCCGGTGCTCCCCGTGGGGAGCCCGAGAGCCCCAAATGGGAAATGCTAAATGCTGCGTTGTGTCTGCCTAAATCTGCTTTCCCATTTGGGGCTCTCGGGCTCCCCGCGCCCCAAATGGGAAAGCAGATTCAGGCAGAAACAACGCGGTTGTTTTCCGCAATGCCGCATTGTTTCTGCCTGAATCTGCTTTCCCATTTGATGCTCTCGGGCTCCCCATGGGGAGACCGAGAGCCCAAAATGGGAAAGCAGATTCAGGCAGAAACAACGCGGTTGTGTTGGAGAACGCTGCGGTTTCTCTTTCCGAGTTTCTCAGGCTCCTCCAAGCCGGAGGAGCCTGAGAAACTTGGAAAGAAAAACTGCAGCGTTTTCCAACACAATAAGCCCAAAGCCTGTTTCCTGCCTCAAGAGGCACCATGCTTCGCTCACTTCGAGCCACTGTACAACCTGCTTTGTTCGCTTTGGCACTGGAAATATCTTGAACTGCTTACCTACTTTCGAGTTGTCTTGATTTTGGATTTATGCATTGAAGCCGATCCTCCTGACTCTATTGACCACCAGCTCAACTTCTTGGAAGCAACTAACTCACCGCTTCTCAACCGCTGACTTGATTCAACAGAAGCATTGTCTCTACCTGACTCAAATGACTACTCAGCCGGCTGGAAGCCATTGCCTCACATGACACAAAGGTCAATTTGTGTGAACTTTTGTCAATTGTGCCCGTTTGACCCAGCAGGATCATCATCTCGACGCTAACTTTATTGCCTAATCCACCCTCTGGAAGACATCAAACCCTGACTCGATCCACTGGGACCCGTTGCCACGAATCATCTGAATGGCGATGCACCATTAGGAAGAATGACTTGACTGGTTTATGACCGGCTCGACTATGGTCAAGCACTCAGAAAACTGGCTTGATGCTGTAGAGTCCTAAAGAAAAGACATTAAAGGTGTTTGAAGTGCTCCTATCCTCCTGGCCCACCTTGAAGGGCCCTAGTGAATTGGAAACCCCCTTCACTACCTTTTCAAAGACATCTCTAATAACTGTGACAATTTCTTGCGGAAATCATTTCATGAAAACCCCTGTCTACAAACCCATCGCACCAATTTGTTCTGAAGTCTTCTTTTCTCTGTGTTTTTCTGTATAGAGGTGAGTTCTAAGTGTTTTCATTAGTTGTCTGCATTTTTATTAATTTCATTAATTAATGATTCTATTCTTATAGAACTTAGGTTGGACTTTCTTTAATGTTGCTACCACAGTACTATTGTAGTTTGGTTCACTTCGGCACCAGCACACATCCTTTCTGAAAGGTATAGCCTGAGCTCGGCCTGCGCTACCCTAAGAGGTGATACAAGCTATACGTTTCAGGCTTTGCGTGTTTCACCTTTATGACTGGCATCACTGCTAGATGAGTAGAAGCAGTGTGGGGCTTTTAGGAGTTTTATTCACTAGTCATCCCTACACTCCTGCAAAGGAGAAGTCCTTTTGTTACCACATCATTGCACATACCCATGTGCCACCAGGATGTTTCAATGCACAGTTGTATGGATATACTGTGTTGTGTTTTGGCTGTGGTTTTCTGCAGCATCCCCCCTAACAACAGCTGTCCCCTGAAGCTTTGTCACAGCTTTACAAATAGTTTTTAAAACATGTGTTTTCTTTTTAAACTGATATTAGGATGTCACCTACAGCCCCACCCACACATTAGCGCTCCCTCCCACCACAATCTGCAAGGAGAATTGCAAATCAACTTAGGTCAGGTAGTGATCAGCGTTGTGGCTGCTGACTGCAAAGAAATTTCAAAACCTCTTCCTGTCACAGACCGCTCCTAACGTGAGGGCCAGAACGGTCTGTGGAGAGCACATGTAGTAGTCATGTACACACCTAAAACCAGCCACAGTACTTTATGTTTGTTCTTTCAATCCTGGCATCACCTATTCTGTCAAGAACTCCCAGATCAGATCACTGGCTATGAGGGCAGCGCCTATGAGGGCTAGCACAGCCTGCTTGAGGACTGACATAGGTAGCTGTGAGTGACGGCACAGAGCCTGTCTGCTCACTTGCCCTTTGAGAGATGTCAAAGTGAGAAGTGGAAGCAGGTGCAGGGGATGCCATCCTGTAAATCTTTGAACATTGGCATGTCCTTCAAGCAACACTTTCGTTTTCACTTGTTGGTGGGGAGGATAGCTCAGATAGCTAGGCTCGGGAGGATAGCTCAGGAGCAACGTCTACGCATTGGAAGCAAGACGACAGGAGCACCACAAGTTCGATCCTCGGGTCCGAGCTTTGAAACCTCTGGGTATTACGTGCGTTATAAATAACATACCGTAACATATCATATTGTACTGTATAAAGCCAGCTGCATAAAGCTGTTACTCACATCCTAATACCAGATTAACATTAATTTGAAAAAAACCTATCGAAAATCTGTGAAAAACGTCCCATGGAAGCTATTGTTGAGGAAAGGCTGCAGAATAAAGGTTGTGAAAAAAAAGTGTTCAACAGGCTAAGAAAACTAAATGCAGCCTACACAGCATTGGCGAAGCCTTCCTTCTAGCTGTGCCTTCAGCATGGGCGGTGTTTCCATGCCTGCACATTTGCCCTACAGCCATCTGTCAGAAAGGCAGGATCTGCAATGGGCTGGCCTGTGTTTGGAGGACCTCTCCAGTAGGTTGGGTCCTATTTGGTATGTCGCTTGCCCCAAAGGTTTGAGGTACAAAGGCAATTCCTGCACTCCTGTGCCACTCCACCGAGCCGCCATGATTTGTTTTGTCTGGCACCCTTGATCATGAATTCTCCCCTGACAATGCCCCCTTCCCATCCTACTCCACTGAACCCCACATGCCCCCTCGGCCCACACTTCCCGGGCTAAGTACCCTCTCTTGCCTGCCATATGTCACCTTCTCGCTCTGCATCATGGCCTTAGAAATAGTGTCCTTTTACTATGACTACCACCAAGCAATTTATTTTGTAATGTATCGGGCAAGCACAATATGTGTGAAGCTGATTTCTTTTTACAATCAAACTATTAGGCGCCTGCATGGATGCACCAGGGAGCTACCTGAATTATTGTAGCATCACTCACCCTGTTCTGGGGATGGTTTGGCCAGTAATGGGCCTGAGCCCTCTCCGAATACCTTGTTTTGCTCGGGCCCCTGTGACTCGGGCAAGAAGGCTGTTAATGGTCAAGCCCACCCCAGACCAGGGTCATTAACATTACATTATACCTGTGAGTGGAGTCTTCGACGTCAGAACGGGTTTGAGGTGTGCTTCGATTTCCCAAGGGCAGGGCATGCAGATACTGTGGCTCCAGAGGGAACCATGTTTAGACTTGTTGTGGCATAACATGGAGTTGGTGATAGGTTGGTTCTTGGTTGGCTGGTCTATCTAGAGGCATGTACAACTGTGTACATTCATCAAGGTTTGTGACCGGGCCTAGAATTCCTGTTTCCTTGTGCGGCTCAGGTTACCCAGACTGGGCCACGATTTCAGGGAGATTGTTGTGAGAAATGCAGTTATAACACATATCAAGGAAAACACATGTCTAACTAATGTTCCCTCTCAATGGTCATCATATAGACGGCAAGTGCACTTCTTGCAAATAATCGCTCTGTGTCCAGTTGCATGCTTTGCATTGCATGATACAGTTTTTATGAATTGGCCCGAACAATATAGTTTCCTATCGCTGCACACATGCACCACACAAATGACACTGGAATGCTCACACAATCTGTGTCAAACAATGGTGTTGTGTACACGCGTTTGATTGTGCCATAGCAAAGGGAAAGGGAAATATATGTGTTCATTCATGCCAGAAACTAGAGTTTCCTGGCTTTGGTCATAACACTGTGCTATGACTGAACATTCAGTGAAGACCCTGACAATCCTATTGTGAGGGTCAGAAACAGTGATTGGTGGATAGTCTGGAGCATGAGTGTGCAAGGGAATGGGCTATTGAGGTATGGGCGCGTGGTCCTTTGAGGGTATAGGTGATGATCTGAGGTGTGGAGGCATGGTGTGGTTGAAAGTCTGCACCCCTACTGGCATGAAACATTTATGACATCTATATAGTCCAGCATTCCCCTGCACATTCATCCTCTTGAGTAGTGTTGGCAAGGCACATCATGGCGATTATGTACATCACATGAGAGCTGAGAAATGAGGCCCCTTAAAGCACTCAAGCGCACGGCTCTTCAGCAAGGGAAACATCATTCAAGGCTTGGAGTGAGCTAAGTGAGTATGGAGAGACTGTGGAGGTTGTACAGACTGTGGTAAGTCAGAATCAGGAGACAAGCACTTAGCCACTTTTCTTAAGGGAATGTATTGTTTCACCAGTTCAAAATCCTACTCTGTCCCTAAAGTGTGAAGCCCTGTCCTAGAAAGAAAGAAGTCTAAGGGGTGCTCTTCAGGATGTTCCCTAAAGCAAACTAAGTAAGCCAATCAGAAAACCTACTCTAGTGTGGATTCCTTCGGTACCACTTTCAACACAAGAAAGAAATGAATAAACACAGGACAGTTTCTTCCCCCAAACCAAAGAATGGTGGCCAACTTATAACCCCATTGTGACCTTTCCTTGTTACGAGAAATACGGCCCCTGGGCCTTTGTTAGAGTTTCAGTTTCTATTACCAATCTCTCTTCTTCTCTTCACCCTCTGGGGAGATCTCATAGTATCATAGTCTTGGATAAGTTGCTTCCATGTTATCCCTCACGAGAAAGTTAATTTCAGTCTTTGGGTAATGAACCAGCCTTAGTTGGTCTCCCCGTCACTAATCAGTGTCCAATAACGTCCGTGGGTTCCCCAGCTTGGAGTTTGGTGACACTCTTTCCAATGGTGATTGTCAGATTTCTCAGGCCAACTTGGCCCATAATTGTGTCCCTGGGTTGTTTTCACCCTGGATCTGGTTTCTGGTAGCTTGTCTGAGGCTTTTCTGTCTCTCATCCTAGCTTGGGTTATATTTGTTTTTACCCCACTCCGGGATATGTTGTTTGGCTCCCCCCATGGGGATATGGTTTCAGTTAGACCGTCTTGGTTTGCCTCGCTTGGAGGTATGCTTGTTCTCACCCGAACCTGGGGTTTATTGCTTGACTCCCCACCCTGGGGTATGCCTTCTGGTAGCCCTACTTGGACTGTCATATCTCACCTTGCTCTGAAGTATGCTGGTTCTCACTCCACCCTGGGATATATTTAGCCTTCCCCTTCCATGTCTCCCAGAGTGACCGTGTACCTGGTTTTTCATTGGCGGTCCTGCATAGGAAGATGGGGAGCTTCAGAATTGGCTTCTCACTGGCTCCTCTCTGTGTGGCCGCAATCGTCGTGGGGATCTTTCCCTCCTACTACCCGCCTTATTCGGTGGTTCTTTGCTCCAGATCCACCGTCGATCTCTCAGCTTCAGAGGCACCGGATATCCCTGCCTTTTCCTTCTCCTACCGGCGTTTCAGTGTTCCATGGGTCTCTCCATTCCCTCAAGGACACCCAGACACAGCTCTGCTTCCTCTAGAAAGACCTTCTCAGAGGAGGTCTTTCCACCTCTCACACTTCACAGGTTACTCGGTCTCCTTCTTCCAGTGCCAAATACACCTTTTGTTGTAGCCTAAAAAGGGGCGTTTCCCCTTCATTTTCTAACGGTATCTGAAAGGGATCAGAAGACAAGTCAACCAGTCCTCTATCTATTTGTGAGTCAGTGCACCATTCAATGCTCATAAAACCGGCATAGTTGGTAGCTTCTTGAGCTAGGGGTGGATAACACTTATCCCCATTATTGGATTTCCTGTCCTCTAAGGGTGGGTGGGGCTCACCCTCAGTGAGCTCCTGCTTGCCCTGTCCCCTATGGGGGGTAAGCTTAGCAGGCTCACCTCCCTAGTCCCAAAGGGGGTGGCTCCCCGTTGGGGAGAGATTTGTCACAATGCATAAAGAGTTCTAATCTATGTCAGTGAGGACAATGTTCTCGTATAGGAATCCTGTGAGGAGAGGGCCAAGTCACTGTCCCTCTGCCCTTTTGTTCCTTGTTACATCTTTTGCCTCCATTTCAACTAGTAAAATCCAACTGGTGTCACAAATTATTCCATTCCTTCTGTCTAAGGCCTGGGCCTTTCATCATGTCACCTTTTCTTGCTTCATTTAATACACTTCATAATTCCTTTGTGGCTTTGAAATTCAAACTGGGACCTCACTTGATTGCTGGTAACGCACTCCACACTCTCCACACATACAGTCCCACAGTTGGCACCTTCAGTGTCAACACGATCATGCAACAGCATTCATTCATCACATGATAATGGATGCAAAGTACACCTTTCTGTGTGATATGCCTTTCTCCAAGCAATATGTGATTGAATCAGTTATTATGTTGTCTTCCTGACCGTTGTCTCAGGAGGATAGCCGTATGTTGTCTCAGGAGGATAGCTCAGGGGCAACGTGCTCACCTTGGAAGCATAAAGGCACGGAGCAACACAGGTTCGATCGCCGGATCGGCCCTTAGCAACCTCTGGGTATTAAGAGCGTTATAAATAACCTATCATACCCTCTGTAGTCATTCCTTATGTTCCTTTAACCTGCATGCAGGTCCCCCCATTCCTCCTTCCACTTTCATTTTCCAATCAATTCTTATGTTTTCAGCTCCTCTGTCTGTCTCCATCACACATGTGTGATGATCTGCTTTTGGCATGGCCCACTCAGATCCAGTCCTGAACATTCAATAAGGCATTTGTTTATAGAATGCACGCTGCCGAAGTCCTGCCTCATGTGACCCCCGCCCCTCCACCAGTGCTGCTGAGGTATCTGTGCCTTTCTTGTGGTACACTGTTAACCTACCTCGTTTTCAGCTCATTGTATTCTTACCTTGTCCCTGTGTGCTGCCATCTCCAACCCCGGTGATCTGTTTCTCAGTCATCGTGTGCAGTGCTGCCTTCTCTGGGGTTTTGAGGTTGGGTGGCTGACGGTGCTCTTCCTCCTGCGGTGGTTGATTGATGCCAACCCTTGGCATCCTTTTTCTTGGGTTCCCCCCCTTGGATCATTCTATTGTTTGCATGCATCATCTGGCCTGACCTGCCTCACTGCCTTCACGGTGTGTGCTATGCACCATCAATTCGGGATCCCTCTCTTGGTGTGTGGTTATGTTGCTTTGGGAGCTACCGAGGTTTGCATTGTATGTTGGGGCTTCATCACTGAGGACCCAGAGCTCCTCAGAACTGGGTTTGACCCTTTGATGCTTGTGTAGTTGTGCTTGTGCTTGCTCATGAAAGGGTACTGTGGCTGCTGCCATCCTCACAAGTGTCCTTTTGATTTAAGTACTTCATAGATCTCACTCAGACTCCCTCGTCCCATGGGACTTCATTTCACCTTAATTCTGCCGGTGCCTTGACCCTGTGCAGGTGTTCTGGTGTGTTCTCTGGGAGTGGAAGCCAGGGTCCTTTCTGTTGTGTTGTTCTGTTTGAATAGGAGGACAATCTTCCATACACAGGTCAGAAGATTATGTTAAAACGTTCCACGACTTGTGATTCGGCCAAAGTGGTCTACGGGATAAGATGCCCGTGTGGCATATTTTATGTTGGAATCACCACACGCAAAGCCAAGACATGTTGGAAAGAACACAACTCCAATGTCAGGACTAGGTCAGAAAAATCTCCACTTGCACAACATTTTATCCAAGCACATCATCCTGTAGTCCAAATGCAGGTGATCATACCAGATCAGATACCACCATTGAGAAATGGCAGGGACTCACTTAGAAATCTCCTCCAAAAAGACATATTTTGGATTGAACACTTTGATTGTTTATCACCTCGAGGAATGAACAGAGTGGGTCCTTACATGCTATCTATAATGCCCCTTTTAATATAATACACACTATGATTATTTAATCTGTGTTGTGTATGATCCTTAAGCTCATCATACGACCCATTGATCCCGAATCTAGTCATGCTATATTTAGCCTTGCTATAATGCGATGTGTGATTAGCAAGTTATTATATGACCAATCGATCTGGAACTCAGACATTCTACATAGAAATGCCTTGTTGGAGTTTCATCGTGTATAATAGATCTGACACATCCCATCGACACTGTAACTCACCTTGATATGACAGAGAACTAGCCGCCAGTAATAACTGTTTTTTTTTTTTAATTCACACAGCCATTTCGAACATATATCTTTATCTGTCAACATGTAATGCATTATATGTTCAGGGTTTTTATCCTGGATACCTTGCGTTTAGTTTGAATCTTCAGGTAAGTAGATTTACCAAATTTAGTACAAAAAGTCCGTATTAACTTGCACTTCGACTTTATTTATCAATTGTTTCATATGGACTCACAGTCCCAATTATGGTCAGCCGACAAGTGTTTCGACCGCGTGGGTTTTTCTCAAGGCAATTAACTTTGAATAAACTGCTCCACGTGGGGTGGGGTGCTGATGAGCCGTCAGTCCGATGGCTGACAGCTGGGCTTCAGGTGTGCCCTGCAATAGATTAGATGTGGACGCATAATAGTGTCTAGGTCCGATGTCCATAATGCATTATAAACAAAGATGTTATGCAATAATGGAATACTATTAGAATCTAGGAAACGATATGATGCCTACTTGTTTGTAAACACCATGATGGCATGTGAGCAATGAGCTCTGAGGTTGGAAGGTACTTGACACTTTTAATAATTGTACGTTTTATTAGAACATATTGAGATCAGTGAGTCACGTTGATTGCTTAATTGGTAGCATATTTAAATGTTAAATGCAAGTATATTAATATGTTCGCAACAACAGTAGTGGACTGATATCTCATTTCATACATAACATGTGGGATGAAGATATACTAACAATGATGTATTGTAAATGTGTGTTGCACACTGCTCTCGCAGTAAAATTAATATCATGTGTCCTTTGTATTGTAAAGGGATTAGGCCAGTCTCTTGGCAGGCAGGTCCATACTGGGCAGCTTAAGCATAGCATTTCACAGAGATGCAGTATCTGGTCTTACGGGGACTCATCAACAAACGCAATGAGATGTGATATCGCCAGAAATTAGCATAGCAAGTTGAAATATGCACATTTCATTAAACGGGCTATGCATAACGACCCACATTGCACAGGACGAATGGCATTTGGCTTTGATAAAATCAACACACACACAAAACCAAGATAGGATTTTTTCTTCCAATAGTGTTTTTGGAGTGTGCATGTTTTAAACTCCAAGAACCAATACAAATGTCTTCCCTGGGACTTGCAGTACCGAAATGGGACATTTCACCTTTAGTTGTTTGTTATTTTTCATCAGGTTATATAGTGCAGTGTCAAAGTGTCTGGCCTGCAAACCTTACAACTGTTGTTCGTTCCAGTCATCGCCTTTAATTCATAAATTCAAAGAGGACATTCAATGTTTTTCATTTTAGCTGGGGGGACGGAGTCTACCCTCTGAAAACAGTGGGTGGACTCTGTCCACCCACGTGTACCCTCGACTTGAGCACTGAGCTAAAGACAATTATTTATCCGCAATACAGAGTACATACAACACGTGAGATATGTCAACGCGCGTGTTCACACTCAATGACGGATTCACTTCACTTTAAGAGGATTTATTATGCATGACATGTGATGTCATTTACAGCCATGATCAGCGTTTTGCGTGATCTTTAATTATTCCAAGTACACGAACAGCTGTTATTCTCTATTTCGAGAACAAAAAGCATATTCAGATCACATACTTTAATCTTGGATTTTTATTTTGAACAGCATGACATTCAATTGACATAAGGCTGAATATCCATTGAGCACAACTATAAAAGTCTTTCATGATAACTTTAATTTCATTATCACGTGTGGACGACGTCATGACGTACATTAACGTCAGACGGCCCACCTGGCCCAGTCTTTCAGTACAAAGTTGAGTGAGGGATGGGAGGCTATTTTTTCAGCGCTTTCCCTTTCCGCACTCGGCTTTTTAAGATTTAGAAGGTAAGTGAGCCCCAATGCATTGGTGCTCTGGTTCTTTTTACCAAAATCCCTTAAATAATATATACCAAATCCCTGCTCGTTTTTTTCATAGGAAGGGTTAACAGCACTTTAGCTAATGCAGCGCATTTGGCTAAGAAAATGACTCATTTTGATAGAAAGTTACTTTCCCTTAAGTCCATATGTAGAATAATGTGATGTGTATGTATTACTACTCAACACACATATTCTGTTCATTGTAGGGTTGACCACAAAGACATTCAGGAGGCCTTTCTTGGCATGATATTGTTACACCACTAAGTTAGTGATTTTGATATCACTACTCAATATTGATTCATTGTTTAAAATGACTTGCAGTGACTGTAACAAGTTTTAGTAAAAGATAGACTTATTTTCTCTTTTTTTTCTTTTTCTCTTTCTTTTGACTGTGTTTTGTATTGTAACAAAGGTCGCCGCTGGCAGCCAAAATTCTCATAAGGTTAGAGCATCTGTATGAGTCCAAGCCCATATTATTATTATTATTATTTTTTTTGTATTGGATAATAAAATCATCCTTTCAAATTATATAAATAACATTTCATCACATAAATCAACAAATCCAACATTTTTAGATATCAATGAATTAATAATCATCAAAACATAAATCAACCAAATTTTTACAAAGCTAGCATATCAAGAAAGGTGGCCAACAGAAAGTGAATGATCGCTGTGCGAACTGTTTGTTTGGGATTATTTAATTAATGATGCCAAATCATACTTGATTCCATGTTACTATAAAAGACCACCCATTCCTTTTTTAAATGTATGCTCCTAAGATTAGATAGTTTGGGACAAACAGTTAGACAGTGCTCTAAAGTTTCTTTTAAAGATTTGTTTTCACAAAAGCGACAATAGAATAGTTCTTTTGATATAACTCGCCTTCTCACCAAGATCTCAAGGTTCAATCTAAACCTAAGATATAGATTGCGCATTTGGGGATTTGGACATTTGCAGAGGTAGTCTGCCATAACTCGAAAGCGCTTATATAGAAACGGATTCGACTTAAAGTCTATGTACCTAAAGCACAAATTTCGATTTGTTATCAGTCGTGTTGGTATAATTTGACTTGCGCGATCAGGATTAAACAACAGAAGATCAAGAGTTATGGATGCGTCAGCTAGTGCATGCAGGATATATTCGCACCACAATTTAGTAAATAATTGGTCTCGCGCTAGAAGATGTTCAGCCATGATTCCCAAAAGATTACTAGAATGCAAACCTAAAATGCTTTTTCTAAATAAGGCAGCCATTTTCCACTTAACTTGAACTTCAAGAGATAACAGGCCTAGTTCATGCCTAATAAGCGGCAAGGGCACAGAACCAAGTAATATTTATAAGTCTTTCCAAAACCGAGATTCTAGTTTTGGCCAATTTGTGTTTAAAGGCGGGAGACAGTCAGTTCCATACAGTAAAGTAGGAATGACCTTTAGTTGATAAAAGGTCATGATGTGAGTCAAGGCAAACTTCCCAAATTTCCAATTTAGAATTTTTGCTTGACATATTAGTGTTTGAAGTTTGTTACATCTGTCATGTTCATTAATTTTGTTAGACGCAGACACTGCAATATTTAATCCCAAGTATCTATACTGAGCCACGTTAGTTAAGTTTGTATTTTGCAGATGCCACTTGTAATCTTTAGGTCTAGAATTATTATGAGGGGGACACACCATGATATGTGTTTTGCGCAGATTGATAATCAAATTGTTGCTTGACACATACGAATTCAACTTATTTAGCAACAACTGCAAACCTGATGGAGTTTGGGATAAAAGAATAAGTTCATCAGCGTAACGAAGATGAGAAATTTTGTATTTCCCCAATTTAGAGGTATCACACTGAACAGACCATAAATCAACACCAAGGTCAAGCAGGAAGAAATAAAAAAATTGATGATGCTAATATACATCCCTGCTTCAGACCCTCGAAATGTATGCAGTTTAGCAGTGAGTTTACCCGCCAAAGTTAGCCTGACGTGGACTGTAGTGCTTGTATGAAAACGCATAATCAAAGAAAGTAAAGAAGAAGGGCAATTGTGCTGGATGAGTTTACGGTACAAGATGTTGCGATCAATGGAATCAAATGCGGATTGAAAGTCTATATACGCTATGTAGAGCACTTGGTTCTTTGTTGCATATTTCGATTTGACCATATTCAGAACCATCAGATTGGGACTAGTGCCTAAACCGGCCACAAAACCTATTTGAAAAGGGTCATGCAGCAGTTTTGTGCAGGTCCATTCCTTAAAATCTCTCAACATCAATCTGGTGAAAATCTTTCCCGGAGCGTCCAATAACGCGATTGGTCTGTAGCTAGATGCAAGTGAACGGTCTCCTTTTTTGTAGATCGGGACAATTAAAGAATGTGTCCAAAATACTGGAAGAGTTTGAGTAGTGTTAATTAATGTAAATATTTGAAATAGTATCTTCGATCATAATTCAGGATGTTTCTTAAATGTCCTATTGGATAAACCGTCGGGACCACAAGCCCCTGACTTACTGATCTTATTTATGTAAAAATGAATATCCTCTAGGTCAAACTTTTGGTGAAAGGGCCCCAGATCATATGGTAGATGAGCAACAGTATTTGAAGGAGCCACATAAATTTCGAGAAAATGGGAACTCCAATCTTGTTCAGTGACATTATTTGCTTGCATAATGTCTTGAGAATAGTGCATTGACTGATTGAGCAAAGACCAAGTCAGAGCAAGGCTCTTAGACTGCACTGCAGACAGCATGTGTTCGCCGTCATGCTGCAATCTTTGAGCGCTAGTTGATCTGATCCAGTTTTTATATGTGGTCTTAATATGTGCCAAGAAAGGGTCTCTCTCTCTCTTCGGATGACAATTTAGAGGCTGCTCCTAGCTGCTGATGGAATTCTGTCTTCCTAGCTCTAGTGGCCGCGTCATACACATATATCTTAGGATGCTGCAAATGGTCACTACGTACACCTTTGCTAATACTCACCCTTTGGGAATGTAACATATCAGAGTAAGAGGGCTGCGGATAATCACACCCTATACGAGTGTGAAGACATTGAGAGGCCAGCTGATCTCTTAGCAATGTTAGAGATTGGGCTGACCATCATAGCCGGTTACCGCTGTTATTTACCAAAAGATTTTCACTCAAGTGGTTTGCTTGTGCAACAGGTAGGACAGTAGCACATTGACAATGTGTTACAAGTTGGTTATTATCACTATGTATGTTTTCCACAATACAAAACTTGGCATCACTTTGAAACATGTAAGTGTTTACATAAATAAAGTCGATCGTAGAAGCACTGCCACCACGATGCCAGGTTGGATGAGGGGGAATATAGGTTGGAAAGGCGCCATTTAATCTAATCAAGTTGTTTGAGGACACAAATGCTGCCCATTTTGCCAATCGTGGATTGTAAGTGGAAGGCTGTTCAATTGTGCAATCTAAATTAAAGTCTCCTGCGATTATGATTCGAGATATAGTTGTGGCCATTGCGATAAGACTACATAAGTCGCCAAGAGATTTAATAAAGCAACCGTCCGATATTCTCACCGGATTCCAATATACATTTACCATAGGTTTCATTGTGAACTTTTAGTTTGGTCTATTGTAAAAACTCATTGGGCATTGCCCATGCCTGTGCGAAAATACCTTCTTTTGATTTGACGGCAATAAGCAAACCAGCAGAGGGCCTACCATGCAAGGCCTTGTTTGCAGGATTCAAAAAGAGATCGTAGTTGTCCCACACTGGAACTGACATTAGCCATGTTTCTTGTAACATAAGTATGTAATATTGAGCTAAATTACTGTTGTTGTTGTTGATCAGATGGGAGAAGCCCCTTGTATTCCAACTTAAGAGTGCAATGTTTTGGACTACCGCGGGTTGGACTAGTTAGGCACTATTTGTTGGTAGACTGCAAGTGCAGTTAGTTGGTTCACAATGCGAAGGGTTCTGTTTGAGTATGGAGTGAATAGGACCATGAGGTGTGGGTTGGTAATGTGCTTTATTTTTTATCTCATCATTCACTGTTGTTTCAGTAGTAAGTGTGAAACCCAACGGGAACAACTCCTTCTTGGCAAGCCATATTGTATTTTGAACCAGCATGGAATTCAGCCATATGCGTACACATTGGCGATTCGATTTTACAGGGAATTCCACCAACACCAAATCAGTAGAACAGATGTCCTCTAGCCGTGGGATATCAGAGGAAATGGCTAAGATCAATCTTCTCGATCTTCTATTCAGATCATATTGAACTTCGGGAGAGGCATTGCATGCTAGCTTCAAGGAAAAATTGGCCGGAGGTCTCCTGTTGGAGATCACAGGGAGTACGGCAGATGCAGATTTGACCAGTGGCGCTACAACAGTGGCTGCTCTCCCTTGGCTACACAAGGGACCCAAGGCCATTTAAATTATATATCAAATTTCAGGTGTAATCTGCGACAGCAGAGAATTTTGAGATGTTAGGAGAGTCAAAGAATCTTTCACATCAAGGCAGATGGAAGTGTGCAGCTTTCGGTTATCTACCTGGCCAAGTTGCACCTTGACACTGGTTTTGTCGATGTCCGGATATGTGTTGCTTACCAATGCAGTCTTATGGGTCACTTCTAGTGGCAAGAGATTTTCATTTGCCTTTTGATCCTTGAGGCTAACACTTTTAGCATTTGCGCTAGAGGGAGTAGAAAGTTGGTTGTCTTTTTTAGAGGCAGATTGACTAATCATGTAAGCGTCAACTGCTTTTCTTATTCCTTGATGATGGGATTCTCTAGTATTAAGAGCCACGTTAGTGTCATTTGTTGTCAGGGATTTGGGTGGCAGCGCCAAGGGTGGTTTACCCTCGTTGGTGCTTGTATGCGAATGCTGCGAAGTTGTCTCGTAAACGAGTGTGTCAAGAGGGGCATATCCAAGAGATGGATCAGATGTGCCACCTTCCAATCTGTTCGCCTTGGAGCAGTTAAGTAGCTGATATTTTTGGGAAATAGCTTGGGCAGTTGTTATTACATTAGTACTCGGTATGTTCAACTTTTTGACAAAAGTTCGTATCTTTGTGCCTTTTTTGTTTTCTGTCATTGGTTGATTTTTGGATAGCTTGGTGATAGGAAAATTGGACTGTTTTGTACCACTTTTGGCACTTTTTGAGAAAACCGTATATGCGGCTTGAGGAGACTTCGTTGAAGTTTCATGCGAGGAGCTACAAGCCATTATTTTGCTCTGTATGCGGTTGTTGGACCCATTATCCATTATCAATTTGGGGAATCGGGTTGAACACCTGAGAGCCCGCTACCGGTGCAGGTCCAGCTACAGATGGTGGCAAGAGGACAGCAGACCTCATACTCATTGCTGTCGTCAGTGTGGAGGGAACCAGGGCCCGCAGAAACGGATTTGTGCCTTTGGATTGCAATTTATGGGTGGCTTTCTGTTGCCACAGAAACACATGTTCAATTTGTATAGCTTGCTTGTGAACCTGTTCAGTAAGGGTGTCATATAACTTAAGCAAGGCAGAAAGAGAGAATTGAGTAGCTTTTAACGCAATTTACATCAAGGCGTGACTATTTGACACAGAATTGACTACATCTATGTTCTGGAGTGGTTCCACAGAAGTAATGGGTAAGCACGGCCGAGGGGCTTCTGCCAAACATACCGGTACTTCATTAAATGTAAACACCGGCGGAACACATGCTCGCCGCTGCGTTGGTGCACAAAAGAACACACAAATACTAGAATAATCGGTTCCAATACTGGAAAACATTGCTGGTGATTTAGGCAAATTATCTGAAAGAAGCTGTGGAGAAAAACCAGAGTTAGACGAATTCAAGTCAATAATTACAACATCAGACGTTATATGCTCAACAGGAGCCTCCGCTCCAACTGGGCTGTGCACAGCACAGAGTTCAAAAGACTGTCAGTGATTGAAATGTTCATTTTTGCAATTTCCGCACGTGGAGGAATGCACAACGTTGGAATAATTAGTGCTGTCTGCCCGCCACATTGTGCTTGTTTGTGAGGTTCAAAGTTTAACTTTTGTCCAACAGCTGGCAGGTCCAAATTGGAAAAAGGGGCAGGGATTATGGGATTACAAGTACTCACTGCATTGTCCGTCAGCACGACATTTGTTGATGATGAAACATCCTTCCAAAATGTCCTGATGTCCATACAATCGGTAAGAGCGGCTTTGGCAGTTGCCGCGTTCCGCACCGCCTTCGGAGTGGAAGTGTGATTGAGGAAGCAGTTCTTTGTAATAATACCCACAGCCCTGTCCGCCACAGGCTGATTCACGGGAAGCAGGCCCTTCGGCATGCTTGTTTTTAGGGAGTTAGCCATTCCTGCACAGCAACCAAGCAAGCCGAGAAGTTCCCTCAGCCTCGGCCGCGACGCCGCGGCGAAGAGGCATAGAGGGACTTGTCAGGACTTGCGCGCGCTCGTGTGCACAGGGGGGCGTGGTTACCACGTTACCTGTACGCTCTAAAGAAACAGAAAGAAAATAAAATTCAAATAAAGTGTTTACACTAAAACAAAGAGGATCACAGTAGAGAATAACCTCCTTAAAACGGTCTCTGATTCAAGTTAATACCGTAAAATGGTGTAGAAGGAAAGCACATAGAGGATTTCAGCAGCGTTGCAGAGCGTCCTTACTGTTTTACGAAGGTGGGATAACACAAACTCACGGGCCGCGGACTGCAGACTGTAGAAACCACGTAGTCCACTTTTCCCAAGCCCATATTCTCATGTTTGAGTTCCCACCAGATTATCAGCATTTATTGATTCACATTATCCTTTATTAGGAAGACAGAATGTACCTACCTGAAGAAAGGGAAGTTTGATTCCCGAAACCCATAGCAGCAGCAGGAGGACCCTTTACTGCACATCATTGTCTCACACTAAGGAATACTTTTGCACAGTTGCATGCTGTCATTTCTGTCTCAAGAATAACAACACTTTCTCTGATTGCACATATCCATTGTATCTATTTTTACAGATCAATTTCAAAATTACTTTAAGATGTTTTTGCTGTTTGAAAATGTAAAGAATTACGTGTGAACTTTTTTCATCACATTTGTGCAAAATAAACATTAAAACCCACAATATATATTTAGGATTCTATATATTTTCTGAGCCATATTGGGATATTCCCACAGGAGTGCCCGGGTATTTCTTTGTGTGCCTCGAGGAACTATAGGTTCTTAGTATTCTGTGTCCCTGGAGCCGGTAAAACTTACCCAGAGCACCTGAAATACTTTCCTAACCATAATTAACATATTGGATCTTATTGAAATGTACAGTATACAGTGGTGCGTCCCCACATCCAATTTTCAGAATCAGCGGACATGGCAGCCCGATGTGGTGTGTCCCTTGTGTTTCTTCCTCCTTTACTCCTCCCGCTCTTCCGAGCTGCACTTCCTGTCGCAGGCTTTCAGGATACCTTGGTACTCCGAGGACTTCCCCTGCCTCCAGCATCATTTCCACCTCGGCTACTTAAATTACAGTGGGAGGTATTTTCTGCCAGCCGGTAAATAGCGCTGGGTCGAAGTGATGCAATGATACAGATGGGAGTGCTTGCTCAAATTCCGGCACAAAGTTTGTATGGCCCCTCCTGTTCCTCATGACTGGACTCCCACTACTGCCGCCATGGATGATATCCAGTGAACTCTTACTGCAGTCAGCATGGGTACATCACAGCCTTTTAATTAAATACAATTTGCAGCAGAATTCTGTCCAGGTGAGGTTGGAAAGAATGGCAAACAGATTTATATTCACTAGCCGTGCACTTCAGGTAATATGGCTTTCTATGTCATACACATATCACCCACCGAAATTCTGCTACTAGGCACACAAACCTATCTCCCTACTCAAAACACACGTTTTCCACAGTAGGAAGAGCCAGGCCAATTGAATCAAGACCTTATTCTGAAGTGGTTGCTACCTAAGTCTTTGGCATGTGTTAGTTCATTCAAATAAAAGGTGTCAAAAAGACCCTGTTTAATTCTAGTCGCTGTAACCACCTGAAATTAATGATTAAGTCAGCACTCCAGGTATTCAGACCTTTGATCTACTGGAAGACACACATAGCAGCAGGAGCTTCATTCACTCAGCTACCTGGCCTGAATGTGGTGGAGCAACCTGCTGATTGCACCATACCTTTGTCTGTATGGCCTGACTTTATCACTAGTTCATACGCGACCACAAACCCTGGAAAGTCCCTGAAACCTTTGGCTGAGCAGGAGAAGCCAACACATGTACTTTATAGTCAGTCTATGAAAAAGGCGTTGAGGCACTTCAAAGAGGTGCTGTGGGCTGCCTCTATACTAAGCACCTGACCAATGGGATCCATGGGTCTTACAATCTGATGCCTCTAATCAAGGGAGGAGAGGAATGGCTTGTCAGGTAGAATTTCAGGGGCTAAAGTGTGCAATCATCTGCAGTGGCAGCTGTGGATGTTTTCATTGGAAGGGCATAAATATTTTCCACATAAATGCCAGAGCGACCGAGCGTAGCGAGCGTTCCCGCAGAAACCAAGGGAAGACTCAGGGTCCCCCCACTCCACGTAACATTTATTTTAATATTGGGCTAATATGGTGCATTATACAGCACACTTTCTGTGAAAAACTGGGTAAAAAGCCAGTTTTCAATTGGTTTTGTAGGGTACCGTCCAATCCAAAAATGCATTAGCTGCAAGTTGCCAACAGTGCACAGGAGCATTTCTCAAAGCATTTTCATGATGCTTTCGCCTACAATTTAGGTCAATGTAAAAACATGTTCACACTGGCTGTGCCCATACATTTCCATGCTTGCTGTAACAATATATGCCAGAATTCCTATATAAGATTATGAACATACTTATGTTTGCTTTTCACAAAATGGCTGTAGCAATAATGTAAACACATATCCGCACTGCCTCTGCCAATATATAGTATCCCCACAAAAGAACATACTCATGTTGTCCTTGCCTTTAAAAATGCCATTAAAGAATAAGAAAATATGTGCAAACTGGCTGCACAATGTAGTCCAGTTCAGACACGCAATAACATGTATCATACTTCTTTCCTCATAGATGCCCAAAATAGAATTCCATGCCACAGAGAAATTAGCTACACTGGCTGCACCAATATTTCAGTATTTCTATGTAATAGCACTTAACATGCTTGTTTTTATCATATATGACAAGAATAAGGAAAAACATGCCACAGTAAGAAAGGGCTAGACTGGTTGGCCCACAATACCAGTCTAGCCAAGTAACAGATACCATGCTTGGTTTATCATAGATGCCTAGTAAAAAATGTCATGCAGCAGTAAGAAAGGGCTAGAATGGATACTCCAAAATGCCAGTCTGTCCAAGTAATAACACATAAAATGCTCAGTTTATTGTTTTAAGATAGATGCCCACTAAAAATGTTATGCAACGGAAAGAATGGGCTAGACTGGCTATCCCAAAATAACAGTTTAGCCAAGTAATAGCATATTTCATGATTGGTTTATCATAGATTCCCAGTAAAAAATGTCATGCCACAGTAAGAAAGGACTCGAATGGTGACCCCGTAATTCTAGTCTAGCCAAGTAATAATACATATCATGCATGGTTTATCATAGATGCCTAGTAAAAGAATTACATGCCACAGTAAGAAAGGGCTAGACTGGCTGCCTCAAAATTAAATGTTAGCCAAGTAATAACACCTACCATGCTTGGTTTATCTTGGATGCCCAGAGAAAACGCCATGCCACAGTAAGAAAGGGCTAGACTAGCTTCCCTAAAATACCAGTCTAGCCATGTATTAACACATACCATACTTGCTTTATCATAGATATCCAGTAAAAAGTGTCATGTCAATGTAAGAAATGGCTTATATCGGTGACCCAAAATACCAGTCTAGTCACGTAATCAACTAAGAGTTGATAAAAGAAAGGATGATGATTTTCTACTAGGCATCACAACCATCCTCTCACTGACCCAGCACAAACACACAAAGGCACACACACAGCACATACATACACACAGCACATTCACACAAAGCATTCACTCAATCATTGACACGTGCATCTATACATCATACACTAACTCATTCACACTCACATTATAATACATTATTAAAAAAATAAAAACCTTACATGCAAGCAGCTCCGGTCTGGATTCAGCTTTGCTCGGCCTCCAGAAAACGCTCCTGCACTGCATGATCAGGACCCAGGAAGCAGAGCGCTTTGTGCTTCCTGCTCATGCATACAGGAGCCAAAGCCTTGATGACACACATCCACTCTATTTTTATGTGCGTGGAGGTTCAGGGATAGTTCCCCAGTCTGCATCCCCAATGGGCCAAACAAGGCAGGGGATGCAAAAGGCCCCAGTTCTCAATGACCCACTGGACCTGTGTGGCTGGGGAATAGAATTGCATTTCCCTTTGATAGTTTAAGGCAGTGCAGGAGCACACCCTGAGCTGTAACAATCAGCTGAGGGAGCCCTTCTGGGCTGGTGCAGCTCCTCCATGATGATCAGGAGTTCTGGTGGGTTGCCGCCCAGTCGCCCATTATGGACGAGGTGCCCCGGATCATCTGCTTGGTAACAAGTGTAAGGCAAAGAACCCACTTAACATGAAATGAGGTAAAGTCTAGAGCAGCCACAACACTATGGGATGGGTAGAGTTATTTTCTGCCATGAACCACACATAGATTTTACGTTGCAGGTAACACAGAGTTCCACCGACCAACCCTTATAATCTGCAGGCGTTGAGAATGTCATCTGCATTTAATGTGTACTCCCAGTTAGTAATAGGGAAATTGATTTTCATTAATTTCCTTTTTTCCATCACAACCCTTCTGCTTCTGGCCACTTCTACCCCCAAAATTATCTTTAAGTGTTTATTTATTCTATTTATTTTTTTACTGTCTATCCTATGTACTGAACTGCCCCTCCCCTTACCCCGCACTTTCCCCCTTCCCCAGCAATAGCGCGATCTCAATGTCAACTGGCCTAGTAAGAGCGTTGTGTCTGTCTTCCCTCTGTTCCCCCTCCCTTGCCTCGTCGCGCCTTGAAACACTTGTGTATAGGCGCGCTATAAATGCCATATCATATCATATCATATATAATGACAAGTCCCCTGTTCCTGTGGAGATGACACCATCTGCTGTTATGTGTCCCGTTGGCCATGAGGTATATCTTTGCATTTTAAATTGCCCCGGCCATTCTAGCATGGGAATTGTTCTTGCCTGCCATTTTCCTCACTCCATCAGTGCTCTGTGTCTGACGCAGAGGGAGGATGATCCTCTGGGATTTCTGTGGGAATTAAATGAATGAGTGCCTAGAAGAGTCTGGCACTTACTCCGCACCCTAACCCATGCTGACTCCGGCACCTTGTCACACGTGTGGGATGACACTGGGGAGTTAAGACGAAAAGTGTACAGGAACGAGAGAGGAGAAAGAGAAGGAGAGGAGATCCTTGGCATTGAAGTTCTCCTAGTGACACGAGAATGGAACTCCTGACAACAGGTCATCTTGCAGATTATCTATATTATGGATTTACTGGAGGGTGGGGGCTGCTTGGGAAATTGTTGACTCTAGAGACAGAAAGGTCCTTTCTTCAATCCCTCCAGCTCCTAGAGAGTTTCTTGCCTGTCTTTTGTTTACACCAACTGAAAGCTTTGCCCAAGCTTATTGGTTCTAGTCAAGTCAGTTTCACCTTCTGCACCTGTGTAACAGGCGAATTAGTGTTTTTAACTGTGTAGACCGGGGTATCCAACCTGTCCATGTTCTAAAGTTTTGACCTTCAAGTACCATGATCCCTCAAATGTGGCTGTGTTCGGTGGGTTTGATGGGAGCCGTAGGGCAAAATATCTAAAATGGTGCAAGCAATTTAAATTTTTTGTCACATGTGATTCAAACTGGACAAATCAATTTGACCCCTTAAACAATGTAAATTGAACTTTTAAAGGCTAGGTTTAAATCCCGTTCCAACTTTGCCGCATGGGCGTTTCAGTGATTTAAATTAATTCCTACCATTATTTTACTAATACGAAAAATGACTGGAGTTGAGAACTATAAAGGTAGACCACCCCTAGATTGAATGCAATATTTAGGTCTGTATTCCAGTGGAATGAGGACGGCAGTGCGAGATGTTGAAATAGTCTGCCATCATACTAGGCAGCAAGGCTCTCTCCGGCGTAGTACAATGCAATTGGTATTTTTTCCCAGCAGCCCCACCTCACTAGCCTTTCTGTTTTCAGGAGGTCCCTCCATCCCCCATTTTGCAACTCCGTACCTCCCATAGCATCTGCCCTCATTGCACCCTCGGTCTGCCTCCCCAACTTCCCACTCTCCACTCAGCAAACGTACCTATTCCATAGTCGCGCCATGCCCCCCCCTCTGCGTTGTTGCCCTTGCATTTCCCAGGGGCAGGATTTTGCGTGACATCCTTTTGCCACAATGGCTATCCTCTCCACCCCCGCACTAATGTGAGTGGGGGTTTAGATTGTATTAAGAGACACATTGGCCAGTATTGTGCAATAAACTCCTTTACTGACAACCAGCAAAAAATATTTAAAAATGTTTCCATAAACCAACACATTTTAAGACAACACACCAATTTATAAGAAAAACACGAAAGACCCCAATCCAAGATGGCAGTCCTGGCATTACAGTCAATCAGGGTCATTACCCCCCTTTAAAGTTCCATGCATCTAGTCCCTCATCCTCTTCTGAAGGTGTGAGACAAAAGCAATAAAGGAAACAGCACTCCAGAACAGAAGTGCCAACCATCCGGACAGCGAAGTCCAGCAGAACCTCTGACTCTCCTGCCATGTCCCTGGTGATGTGCCGCCGACTTTGCCCCAAATGATCACTGGAGAAAGAGAAAACTATATGAATATGAGGGAGGGAGGGATAATACTTGCCTCTGTGTCTCTGAATAGAATCTAACCCCCCACACATGTTAGTGTGGGGGTTAACCATTCTGTGTCGAGACCAGAGGCTTCCTATTATGCAAGTTCAAAGCTTTTGCAACAACACATTAGTCATATGCTGGACTTTCCTATGATAACAAGACTTAAACGTAGACTCCTTGAACCAATCAGCTGCTTGGAGGTAATTCTCCAAACTTCCACCCCGCAATGCTGACTATGAAGCCATAGCCCCCCTAACTAAATGGGCCACAAAAATGGACTTATCTATCCTGGCCTCCCTCATAACCCAACGCACCCAGCGAGAACAAATGGACGAGGAGACTGCAGTAAAGGGCTTTCTGAAGAAAATGAGCAATTGAGAGGTAAAAGGGGCTCTTAACCACTAGTGACTTTGACATAACTTTGCACACAATGGACCACACAGGAATGAAGGATAAGAAACCGAGGTAGACAAGGTCTTTGTTCTACATAAATAAAAAAGGTTACCCCTTCTGGGGAATAAACTTTATTATCCATGTCCAATGCTTTGATGTCAGAAACTCTTTTAATAGAAATAAGACATAATATCATAGTCAACTTTGCAGACAGTTGCTGAAGCGAAAGATTGTCATTTGAAGGCCATGATTGAAATAACTGGAAACCGCATTAAGATCCCAGAAAACAGAATACTTAGCTTTAGGAGGGATCTTAATCCTGATGGACCATATGCTCACATTTGCCCAAAATATGCCCCGCCAAGATGAGCGAATGGAAATTGTTCATTGTTCTATATGCTTTCCCCTCCATAAACAGAGAGACCAGGAAACTGACCACTTCTACAGAAGCAGCAGAAATTGGATTGAGACCAGCCCACCCAGTGCAACCACACTGAATCGTGGGAAGTCTGAGTGGATCTTGAACATGACTCCCGGATTACCTGACACGCGTATCCTGAAAGACCTGCGAACACCTAGGACTCACAGAAGTCTTCCATGCCATGAGCTGAAGCTGCCCCAGCAACACCAGGGCCCTCATTACAACACCGGCGCTAAACCATGGCGCTATTAACACCATGGTTGGTGCCAGTGTTGTAACGGGTCCGCCATGGTTCAATGGGGAATTACCCCCTATTCCAAGGTTGGCGGGGCGGTAATTCCCCATTGAACCATGGCCCTTCCCCATTCCCATTTTCGCCCCATGGGGCTCTATGGGAATGGGGAAGGCGCTAAGTACGGTACCGCAAATTGCGGTACCGTACTTAGCACCAAGGTCCCTTTGCGGGTCCCTACTTTAACGGCTGGTCTAGACCAGCCGTTCAGGTCAGGTCCCGCAAAGGGACCCCGTAGTAAGGTGCTAAGTGTTTAACGGCGCCGCAGCCTTTTATGGCACCGTTAAACACTTAGCACCAGGGTCCTAATGAGGCTCCAAGTCGTGACAATCCCAGCAGGGTCTATGATTAGGAGAGGAAAGGACGGAGGAAGTCTGGGGATATCGACCGAGAGCTCCAGAAGAATGGGAAACCATGCCTGAGCTGGCCTAAAGGGGGTTAGGAGGACCAACATTGCTACCTGCCTAAGTGCCTGAAGCACAACCCTCGGGATGAGAGAGAATGGTGGGAAGGAATACCCTTGAAGATGCACCCAGTTTTGAAGAAAGGCATCCACTGCTGCCGTGTCCGGATCTGGTCGCCAGCTGAAATAATGAAAGGACCGGCAGTTGAGGTGAGAGTCTAAGAGGTCCGTACAAAACAGTCCCCAAATCTCCACCAAGAAAGCAAACATTTTTCGCTGTTGAGCTTCCAATCGCTCCCGTCCCAAAAAAAAACTGGAATTCCAATCCACCACCATGTTGCTCAGACGTGGGAGATACTCTGCCTGCATCATTATCCCACAATTGAGGCAAACGTGCCAAAAGTCCTGGGTTATGTCCACTAGCCCCTTGGACCGAGTGCCCCCCAACTTGTTGATGTAACAGAGTGTCAACAAATTGTCCTTTCTCAAGAACATGTAACAATTCATTGGGCCTCATTACGACCCTGGCGCTAATGGGTTAACGGCGCCGTAAAAGGCTGCGGCGCCGTTAACCCATTAGCGCCTGATTACGAGGTCCCTTTGCGGGACCCGACCTTAACGGCTGGTCTACACCAGCCGTTAAAGTAGGGACCCGCAAAGTGACCTTGGTGCTAAGTACGGTACCCCAATTTGCGGTACCCTACTTAGCGCCTTCCCCATTCCCATTGAGCCCTATGGGGCAAAAATGGGAATTGGGAAGGGCCATGGAGGAAGGGGGAATTACTGCCCCGCCAACCTTGTAATGGGGTGGTAATTCCCCCTTTCTCCATGGTGGAGTCGGTAAGTTACCGGCATGGACCATGGTGATATTAGCACCATGGTTTTCCGCCAGGGTCGTAATGAGGCCCATTGGGCCTCATTACAACCTTGGCGGAGGACCATGGTGCTATTAGCACCATGGTCCATGCCGCTAAGGTTGCAATTCCGCCATGGTGGATGGCGGAATTACCGCCCCATTCCAAGGTGAGTGGGGCGGTAATTCCCCATTCACCAATGGCCCCTTCCCCATTCCCATTTTTGCCGCATAGGGCATAATAGGAATGGGGAAAGGCGATAATTATGGCACCGTAAATTACGGTGCTGTAATTATCGCCAAGGTCCCTTTGCGGCATGGCTTTTAACGCCTGCAAAAAGCAGGCGTTAAACAGCCATCCCGCAAAGGGAACCTTGTAATCAGACGTTAAGGGTCGGCGCCGTTTACGGTGCCGTAAACCCCTTAACGCCTGAGTCGGAATGAGGCCCATTTGTGTCTTAGAAGCTTGAGACAGTTGATTTGAAGAGATTGTTGCAGAACGGACCACTTTCCCCCATCAAAATCTCCTGTTTTCAAGCCTCCCCAACTGGAGAGTCTGACATCCGTCTCTAATATCATGTTGGGAGCGAAGCCAAACATAGCTTGGACATTACAAGGTTCCATGTGCTGAAGCCACCAACGTAACAAAGCCATTGCATCCTGAGACAGGCGCAACCCCTGAGAATAAGGTGCTATGGACTGAAGATGTCGCGCCTTCAGCCTCTGAAGAACTCTGTAATAGAGAGGGGCTGGAAAAACTGCCTGAATGGACACCAACAACATACCTGTGAACCAGGCAAGAAGACGGAGTGACAGAACCCCTTTCTTTAGAATGGACCTGATCTGGGACCAAATCCCCTGCATTCTCTTCTGTGGGGGAACAAAGCTGGCACCATGAGAATCTATAACGAAGCCCAGAAACTGGACACATTGCGTAGGAAAGAGAACAGATTTGTCTAGGTTGATCACAAACCCCAGATCCTGTCCAAGTCACTGTCAACCTGAGCTGGAAGAGAAGAAGGCTCTCCCCCTGTGCCAGAATGAGCATGTCATCCAAGTACATTATTATCCTGATGCCTCTGGCCTGCAGGAAGGCCATCACAGGCCGGAAGAGGTGCAAACTGCCAAAACCGACTCTGCCACTGGAACTGCAGATACTCCTGATGAGGGAAGACTGGGACCACCAAGTATGCATCCTTCAAGTAAATCCTGCCCATCCAATCTCCCAGCAGGAGGGAGTCTCTCAATAGTTGAATCCCCTCCATCTTGAAGTGGTGAAACACCACAAAGGCATTGAGGGCCTTGAGATTGATCACTGGTCTGAAACCCCCTCCTCCCCGGTCCAGCTTGGGTACCAAAAAGATGGAACTGAGTAAAGGGAAAGCTGACATAACGGCAGGAACCACCACTCCTTCTAAATGAGATTGCATACCTCTGCATCGACCCAAATATGTCTCTCCAGACTGAACACTAGCAGGCAAGGTCATACCCCTTGAACAGGGGCGGGGGGCAGTACAACTCTATGTGGAAACCTTGTACTGTCTGAAGGACCCAAGGGTCCACTGTGATAAGAGACCAATTGTGAGCAAAACGAGCTAACCTCCCCCCATGCGCTCCCTGGGAAGAAACATTTAAAAGAAAAATGCACACCTGAGGTGGCTCAGCCGTGACCTGCCCAACTCTATGAGCAGCCTTTTCACTGAGTCCCTCGCTGCGGAAAGAAGGCATCAGATGCACCTCTGGAGTTGACATACCTTGAAAGCCCTCCTCTGGGCACAAACTGCGCTGGTCGAGACGGCCATAGGAGCGGTCTCTACCTCTTCCAGCCTTGACAAAAACATCAGTGGTCAGGGCCTTTTGATGTTAATCTACACCTTATCAAGGGTGGTAAAGGTATGCACAAATGAGGAGAGTTCCTTAACGAACCTCTCTCCAAAAAGCAAACCTTGAGCTTCTGGACCTGCCTCTGCTGGAGCCATATCTGCAAGCTTGGGATCCAGGTTCATCAGCAATGCCTCGCAATGCTGTGATGACAGAGCTGCGTAATCATTTCTGACCAGGAAAACACAACGTTATACCCAACCTCTGACCACATCAAGCAGGGTGTCGTAAAATTGTACTCTCCTCCAACATATCAAAGACCTGAGTAAGGGGTCCCAGGATGTCCTGACAAAACAACAGTGCTTTGTCAATTCCTTTTCTAGGGTCCTTACCCTATGTGGACAGGAATACCACCATAGAGTGGTCTATTTCAGGAGTTGCTGCAATCTTATCTGGAAGCGAGGGACGCGTACACTCTGACTGTAGCTTATTACGGACACCCTTCTCCATAGGCTTTGTAACCCAGTGCTGCATAAAGGAAGCCACTGATTCCGACGGCCACCACTCAGCCAAGTGAGGATGCTGAATATCAGCAGGGTTAAAGAATGGCTCCTCCAACATATCACAGAGCACCTTCCTTGCCTCCTGGTACAGCTCCTTACCTTCTTCATCTTTGGGGGAGAATCTGAATCAACAGAAGAAGAAGATTCTGAAGAAGAAACTAGAGGGGATCCCTTATCCACACTCCTACGCCTCTTCCAGTATGGGGACCTCTTGCCCACGTGTTTAGTCTTGGCTACACATTTATGAGGCCTAGCCTCCTCTGCCCCCGGAGACTCCAAAGAACCGGCATACCCTTTAGCCTGAAAATCAGCAATTCTCCTAACAAGGCGGTCAAAAGCAGAAGCTTGAGTATTGTTCAAGTCCCACAAAGCCTCATCAACTGACTCCTGGACCACCCTATGAAGGTGGTTATCCCCAGCCTCCAACCTGTGACCTGAAGCCCCCTACTTAACTGGAACCTCATTCCCATCCGAGGAACTATCCTGACTAATTAAAATGGCCCCTCCATTGCTCCCTGTTTGAAGATCCGTACCCTTAGGAGTTACTATGGTTTCCTTTAAAGTTAATGACAGGTAACCCGACAACTGTAACCGAAAAGGAGTGGGACCCAGGGGAAAACACACAGCCTTAACCAGCTAGTTGAACCATGTGCAACTCAAATACCATCTCGAGCAGAGGTAGCTCCTCACCCCAAGCAGGCCTCAGGCACAGGGCCGGCCTTAAGGGCAGCAGCGCCCTGGGCGAATTGGCGTCCCCTCACCCCCTGTGCGCCCCTGGTTGACTGGGGCTGCGGCGGGTGGAAGTGATGGGGCCAGGGTGGGCCACTTTTTTTTTTAACCTCCTCGCTCCAGCGAGGAGGTTAGATAGGGCACGTCAGCACCCCATTGTCATTGAATGAGCCCGCCGCCGTGGGTGCATTCAATGACAATGAGGCACCTGCCACGCCTTCTGCCACCACGCCAGCTCGGGGGAGCGCTTGAAAGACTCCCCCAAGCTGGCATGGCGGGGGCTAAAGGTGCCCTGGGGGGGGCGTGGCACCCCGGGCAGTCGCCCAGCTCGCACCCCCCCCCAAAGTCGGCTCTGCTCAGGCATGCGACACAGATGAGGGCTGATAGGCCGATACCCACAGCAATACCAAAGGAGCTGAGAAACTGTGTCACACGGACAGACGTATCCCCAAAAGAACAAAGAGTGACAGACAATGTTGCAGCACAGGCGCAGTGCAGTAGCATAGGCACAAGATGGCGCTGCTTTGTGCATGGCGTGAACCCCTCCCATGGGTTTGGCGCTGGAGGGAAAAACAAAGCGGGACTCACAAAAGGAAATATAATGCTGAGGCACGTGCCGCTATGAAAGCGAGCGCTGCATCGCCCGACTGATAATATAAATCCCGGGCTACGACCGCTTAAAGCCAGCACTGTCTAATACACATTAAACGAAAGTAATGTAGAGTACAAGAAACACCGGCCTGGGATATTCCTATGACGTCGCTTTAATGAAAGTAAGCTACCAAATATATTTAGTACAGGACATACACAATGTTCATAATTACAAACAGTAGAGAAACAAAGTAACTTATCTGCTGGTCGAGCAGCAAAGAAGAGGATGAGGGACTAGCTGCATGTAGGGGGCAAAGACCCTGATTGCCTGTTATGCCAGTACTGCCATCTTGGCTTGGGTCTTTTGTGTTTTTCTTTTAAGTTGGTGTGGTGTTTGGAAACATTTCTAAATCTTTGCTGTTGGTTGTCAGTAAAGGAGTTTATTGCATTGTAGGAAGCCTCCGGTCTGGACATAGAATCATTCTGTTTGACGTCATCTGACAGGTGTCATGAATACGCACAACAGAATGCTCTAGTGCCTAATGAAGAAAGAGTGGCTATGTAAGGAAATGCAACTTACTTTTGCTGCACCTATAGCCTAGCTACATTTAACATATATACTTTAACAGCCTGATACCTGTGTACTGGCAGTTTTTAGGATAATCATGTCTTTACCTATATCCCTGTTGGTGTTTTAATTGTGCTAGACAGTCCTACGTGTGGATAGTTTGCAAGTTTCCAGGCCCAACTTTTATTCTTTTAAATATGATTTCTTTGTTTCCTGTAAAACTTCACTTTCGCTTTTAGTGGATTGCATTCATTATGGTGACGTCTGAATCAGGGTGCTACAAAGTAAATGCGGGGAACATCCCCGAACCTCTGCTTCTTTAGAGCAGATGCATGTGCTGCAAAGCTTGCCACTGCCTTTACTGCGGCAGGATGAGTCTGTACGTTGCACAGCATCCTGGAACCTAGGCACAGGCTGGCCACAAGTATTCAGGAAGCAGTGACTCACCAGAAGCACCCTTCTGCTCACACCGCTGGAACGGTCACTGCTCTGGAACATTGCAGTAAAACCCTTCTCTTCTGGAAATAAAAGCGCAGCGATGACTGTGGCCAGACATAATCTAAATGGCAACCATATTGTGCAGCTAATGTTTGTAACGTATTTGGATGACTGGGCAAATCAGTCACCATGTTGTCATGATGCATGAGAAGTTCATCGGGACTCTGCTGCCGTGATGACGATGCTGTAGGAGGTACAGAGTAATGAAGGTTAGTCTATTATCATAGGACTTGCTTGTGTATAACAATTCCCTTGATGACATGTATTCACTCCCTTTTAATGGCATCTGCATCTATGGGATACAGTGCCCAGAATAGATGTAAGGGTGTTGAAGTAAGAGATCGACACAGTGGCGACATTTTGGTGGTTATAGACTTTTATTAACGAAATGAGGGTTGGGGAAATGCCTTCCTGTCCCTAAAACTAAGAAGGGCTTCCCTGCCTTAAAGAAATACTCTAGTGGGTCTGTCAGGATGGCAAAATAAAACCAGTGCACCGTTGTGTCAAAATCCTATTTGCGGCCCTCACACTAACAACTCAAAGTAAAGTGCATGGGAGTCTTCTGCTTATGGGGTTCAACAGGTCTTCTACAGTTCATGAAGTAAAGTTCCAAAATGGTACAAAAACAACTTCCAAAAAGACGGACAACCTTGTCCAAGCAGGGCGTCGGATTCCCACACTGCCAAGACGGCGTTCCTTGCTCTTGGCTTTCTAAAAAGTCCACATAGTTCTAGGGGTTATGTTTCCCTTCCCCTAATTTCTTTCCAGTCTCTTTCCCAGTTAACAGGGCTAACTCTTCTCCAAGGTGTGTCGACTAGGATAATTATTGTAAGCACAATGTCCTCACAGGGTACTGGTTTCCTTCTCCTTTCTTTCTCCTTATTCTCGCAGCTAACCTGGTACACTATACTGTGCTGTGACTATGAAGATTGTTATGGCTTTTCATCTTCATGTGACTGGAATTTACTAACATGTCCATTTCAGTATTCTTTACTGTGGTTTCTCGTCTTCTTTAGGCTTTCTTGAGACACTACTAACATGACATACTATCCTGCCAGTTACTGTGACTATGAGGATTTCCTTGGAGGCCTTGATTATCTTTGTGGGTGCAGGTCCCACCCACGCACTTGTTTCTCTTAGGATTCTGTTCACCTAGTATAGTAGGCTGCCAGGTACTGTGACTATGAAGACCTTCTTGGAGGACTTAATTGGTATTATGGGCGCGGGTCCCAGACTCACACTTATTTCTCTGCCAATTCTGTCCACCTGGTATACTAGCCTGCCTAGTACGGTGACTATGAAATCCTTCTTGGAGGACTACATTGGTATTGTCAGTGCGGGTTCCCCTCCAATTACATCTACCTAGTACCCTAGATTTCCACTAGATAGATAGTTACTCTGACTATGAAGATCTCTTCAGAGGTGTACGTTTTAGGGTGGGTCCCCAACCTGTCTTTCGTATTCCTCCCTCCTTTCAGCCATCCCGCCAACTGTCCCGGTCTCACTGATATCTCTGGAAAGCTTACTGGTGGTCTTCGGTTGTCTGCAGGTGTTTCAAACCTTCTCGACTTCCTTCTACTGCTTCCAGAGACTGCAGCGGCTCTACAGCAGCTCCCTGCTTCTGGGCGGCGAGTCTCGGATTCTCCACGCACTACAGCCTCGGGTTGCTGTCCACCGACAGGCAAGCATCCTGCTCCTGTGGCTTTCGGCGTCCCGGTTCTTCCACTGCTAATGGTATTTAAATCTCCTGCTTCCTCTTGGGAGGGTCTCTCTTCTTAGAAAGTCCTTCTTCCGTTTTTCCATTTTTATGTTGCTTCCACACTTGGCTGATACAAATTGACTAGCGTACAGTATGTCATTTCACTGAAGTGTCAGGGGTTGCAGAAGTGACATCACATGACCCTTGACCTCTGATGACATCAAAGGAAGTGATGTAATTTGACCCAACCCCGAAGTGACATCATGGGAAGTGATGGAACACGACCTTTCACCCTTTGACAAAACAATAAGTGGCATCACATAGCATTGTTCCTAAGTACACTATGAAAAATATGGTTACAATATCACTGTAATGTGATATACATTTCATACAAGAATGGATCACCATATATAATGTTAATATCAGTGTGTATAGGCCCATGTTACCAAATTAGTGTGAATTCAAGCAGACGTCCAAGGCCAAATGATAATGATGTGTTATTATATAGCACTTACGATTACGTTTACTTACGATTTATATAGAACAAATATACATACAACATCACCCAACCTGTGTAGGTACTCAGTTATCAACCTCAGAAGGATGAAAGTCTGAGTTGGCCTTGCTGGGATTCAAACCTGCAACCTGCTGATCACACACATCACTGCAGCGAGTGTTAAACTCATTACGCTATCTTACTGGCTATATCTATCTTACCGGCTATAGTAAAATGTGCAATTACATATCTGAATGTTCTCAAAGTCAGAAAGCAAATTACACTCTGTAGTGGATACCATTGCACTGGTAACAGATTTAACAGCAGACCAGTTCATCTGCAGGTCTGGTGCAAAGTTGGCCACATGTCAACCCTGCATGGATCTACTTTTCAGGTTCCAGAGGTTGGCCTCACATGGCGTTCCATACTCTGGGCACTCGTTACCTCATACATGCAAACAAACATCCTGAACAGTGTGCCATGCAGATAGGAACAACAAGGCACAATGAAATCAAGGGCCACTTTATGTGCTTTGACCAAACATTTCTACACTGTACACAAGCTTTTAGGACACTGAGATGGAATGTCTTGTTATGATCATAACAGAGACAACAGCAGACAAAAAATGCTATAATTGCAACTTGCAAAAAGCAAAATACATAGGGCCTCATCACGAGTTGGGCGGTAACGCCGGCGCTATTACTGCGGGTGCTATTAGCCCTACCGCCAAACCCCCGGCGCTATTAGCGCCGGAACACGGGTTAGTGCCCTTTCCCCATTGGGCCCATTCGGGAATTCCTCATTCCCCATTGGGCTTAATGGGGAAAATCCACGCTATTACCGCCGGCGGATTTCCCGCCAGCGGTAATAGCGCCGAAAATCGGCAAATTTGCCGCAGATTTTCCCCCAGCTCAGAGCTGGGGGGAAATCCACCAAGGCCATGGTCTGGCGGACCCTTAAATGCAGCGGTAATAGCGCTACCACCGCATTTAAGGGTTACCGCCAGACTCGTGATGAGGCCCATAGTCTGAAATTGATGCTTATTCTACTCAAAATGCTTTTTGGAAGTTTTTGTCTGCATTGTGAATTTGGGGTGTTTAAGAACAGACTAAATCAGTGACTCACCCCCTGAAGTGTGCCTGAAATAAACCCTTATTGAGTCTAGCAATTGTTGTATAGAATTCTAGAGAGACAAATTATTTGTTATTCCTATTCTTTCTTATTTAGGGTCATGGCTCAAAGTGGTACACTTGTGGAACCCCTTGTTTTTATTTTACGAGGCCTGAACAAGAAGCCCAGCCACTTCAGAAACAAAGAGCCACAAGGTGCTGGCCCCAGCCCAAGAGCTTCTATCTAAAACATTTTTTTTTTAAATCCACTTTTTTGTGTGGGGTGGGGGGTAGCAAGGGAGACCACAGGGGTATAAAGGGAGACCTCAGGGGTCTCAGATGCGACCCCTAAATGACGTCCCTACCTGGGAACTTGCAACAGTTCTCTGGAGTAGTCCACATTACTCTGCATTTCTTTTTCATCACAATGTTAAGTTTTTCCCCATTCCTCCTCGTCTCAGTGTTTCCTATGGAAGGGACACTGTCTATTCTGCAGCGATACATGGAAGTGTGTGGGGTTCCTATACTTTGTCTAGGAAAACAGGGTGTGGGAGGTTGGGGTGCAGGGGGGCTGTACCTCGTTCTGCCAGGATTGACCTCCCTTGTGCCATAGGGGATTTCCCTCCCTATGTGATCCTCCCACGGTGCACCACCACCAGGGGGACTATTCGGCTGTGGCTGCACCACCGGATCCCAAAGGGGAGGGTCCTCCTCTATGGGATAAGGGACAACATTCATGGATTCGTCACATAGATTACTATAACTCTTGGCCATTTTTGGTTGAGAGTTTATCTCATTTTCGTGTTTTAATGTAACGCACTTGGTATTTTGCTATAAGTGCAAAGAGGTAATCCAGGCGTGGGCAGAGAAGCATGTCCTGTGTACAATTGTACCCATGTTAATAGGTGATTGCATAGCATTTCTGGGCTGGTCTGCCCCTGCGTGCGGGATCAGCATGATATGGAAAGTATATTTGCAGCTATGGAAGTCACTGAGAGCAAAAACATGAGTGAGACCCTGTTAACTGGCCACAGCCCCTGGGACAGTCACATATAGATTTTGTTACCTAATATTGAGGGTTTCTTACATTAAGTTTGTGTGCATAGCACAATATCAACCCTGTATTTATTGTTAAGTTTTTCTCACCATAGGAAGAGCACTTTTTGTACTGCTCATAACTTTGGCACCATTTAACGAATCCACACACCACTTTCGGAAACTAGCATAGTCCCAACTCTGAATTGTTTTGGAAGGTTGTATGTGCTTATGTCAAGGTGGGACAAAGTTAAAGGGAAGGCCCACACTTTTTGAAATCCCGGTTTACTTACTTTGAAAAAGATGTCTGTTGTTCTTAACTAAGATGCCTGGCTGTTGGATTTTTAGCAAGGGCAAAATGTGGTGGACTGTTCCCAAAAGCGTGCTTTGGTATATTTGGTGTTAATCTATAAAGAAAAAATGGACAAAAAGTATGTAAAAAAGATGTTGATATCTCTGTCTGGTCTGAACACTCAGTTCTTGATCCATTGTATGAAGTGGTATTTTGCCCAATCTGAAGTGCCTGGGTTGTTCTAGGATATCTCATAAAGGAGCCAATTCCTCAATCAGGAAGTGTGAGGAACATCAACATATTTTAAATTCACGCAATGTTTGATTTGCAGACCTCGTACTTAGTCAGCCAGAAAATTGGACAAACATAACATTCCATTACTCTTTTGAATGCAATGAACTCAAGGGGTTTAGAGATGGTCAGCAGTGGGTGCAATAAGTCTGCAAAAGGTGCAAAAAGAGATGCCATATTTGTGGAATTGATCACGGACATTGACCTTTTTAGGGTGACCAAGGTACTACATATGTCTTACACTTCAAATACTCTCGGAGAGTGTGAGGGAAAGTCCTGATGGGTAGGTAGATGTTATGAAAACCAAACAAGACTCAATTTGTGAACCAATATGTTGTCCGCAGACATTTTGGGGCAGTAAAAGGACATTTTTGTAAAGAGGCTCTGGCCTTATGCACACTTTTTCTAGGCACTGTTGAGACACTCATTTTCGGGTCCTAAACGTTCTGAGAAGGGTTTGTGGGTTCTATTGTCGCAGTGTACAGTGGGCATGTCTCCTTGTTGCTTGCCAGGCCCTGTGGCCACCTTTTACCGACACTGATGGTATGCTGCTTGCAGTGTTTTGAAATGATCACTGACTGTTGGGTGCATGGTTGGTTGAGTGGGATGTTTGTGAAATTGTTTGTGTAATGTTGGGAGAACTGTAGGTTGTGTGGAACATCAGAGTTAGTTATCTGTGGGACTAAAGATGTCAGTCTGGGTTTTGGGTGTTGTGGTAGTGTAGTTATTGGTTGCAGGTGTAGTTGTGGGTGTGTGGGTTTGGACATCCTTATGACCGGGGTAGACTGTGTGTATGCCAGTATGTATTCAAAGAAGAGAAAACATAATTTGAACTGTAATATGTTTTAGAAAGCGTTACAAACATGTCCTTATATTTTGGAGCTTATATATCCTAGGTACTATGTATTATACAGCAGTCTGTGTGTAGCACATTGGTGTGTCTTTGCAGATTTCTAATCAGTGGGTAATGGTTGGTGTGTCTTTGCAGATATGCAATCAATGGTTCATGGGAAAAAATCCAAGCAGGGTTAAAAGGCATATTTTCAGTTCATAAGTGAATTGTAACATTCAATAATGTGCTTTTTACTATATGTTCATAGAATTGTTAGATACCAACATACAGTTACACACCAGTTGATTACACACCAGTTGGTTACACACCAGTTAGTGTATTCTAACTGTAACGTGAAAAACAGTGAAGCCAGCAGGTACACGTTTATTTTGTTATATTTAGGGAACAATTCAGGTATTGTATTCAAGTTAAAGGTTAGTTAGCAATGTCAGTATACTGTATATTCAGTTGTTTAATACAAAATGGTTTTTTCACAACATTATCACTTTTAAGTAGAAAATATGATAAGTATTGTCTATTATAACAGCTTGCAGTGTAGCCAATATTGTTAAGTAGTTAGACACCAGTTGGTGTATTCTAACTATAACATTAAAAGTAACGTTCACTGCAGGGCTGGGTTTATTATGTGAAGTTTAAATTACCGACAGTGCAGGTATTCCTTTAAATTAAGGTTACAGTAAACCCAATACCTTCAAAGATAAAACTATGGCAATTATTGTCTATAATATACCTTGCAGTGTCGTGCTTTTAACGTTGTAAAGTGATTGCACATCTATTGCTGTATTCTTTTTTTAATGTTGAAAGTAATAAACACGCTAGGTATAACTTTAATTGGTCAATTTTGTCTTTAAAAAGTGTTAAATAACGATTTTGTAAATGTGCAGCTAATTATTGTTTGTGAGTGATGCAGGTATCTTTACACTCAAACCAATGGTCTGTATGTTTTATATATGCTGTGTAATAATGTAGTACTGACATCTGCATTGTATATTATGCCAACAATGTTAAATGCTTTCCCACCAACAGACACTTGTCCATATGTGAATTTGGTCAGTTAACAGTTGTTTTTTGTTCCATCTGCCAAATATCTAAAATGAATTAGTATACTAAATTAGACATTGCTGTCTATTTTTATAGCGGAAAGAATGTCTGAATTGCAAGAGTACAACATGCTATGACTTGCTACATTTAAAAGTTACTGAAAATGCACTATCACAGTTTTGTATAGTTATATACACAAATCGCTCATTTGGAACATTTGCATACAAAACATGGCTGAAAAGACTGCACGTATGTTTCCAACTGAGTGCCATGGCCAGAACTGCATTAACATGCAAACATTTCTCTCCTCAGACCTTCATGAGGAATTCTTGGGGATCCTCCTGTTTCTTTAGGAAGAATTTAAGAATTCCTTCTTGTGTTTGCACTAGGTTTCCTATCCTGAATACACTGGGATTTGTGTAAGGATTTTTTGTTCCATTTCTGTGCAGGTGAGCCAACACAACACATACCTGTGGAAAGCCATACAATGATGTCTCATGTAAAATGAAATGAAGATGAAAAGTAAATTACAGATTCATAGCAACCTTTGCATATAAATTTACTCAAATTGTGTTCTCAAATTTAAATGGACCAGCAGACGTGGAGTGCTTTGGCGTTGAGATATGTGTAATTCTTCTGCTTTTTTAATGGGTTTGATAGGGAACTTCAATGTGAATTTTTACTTTGCATCTAGTATTTTGGTAATGTTATGATTTTTGAGGTACTGCTATATCTCCAAGCATTAAGTGTACACATTACAGAGTGTACTAGTCTATAGAATGCAAGGGACATCTGCTTTCATTTTCTTGCATCAAAGTTTAGCAACTTTGACCTCTGAGTGCACAAAGACATGAGAGTGCCATGTAACTCATACCTTCTTTGAGACTTACAAATTGTAAGAGCACATGCAAGAAAAATAAATAATAATTGTTTTCTTTTCTTACTTAAATATCTTTATGAAAAGGAAATTAGCTGGGAATTGTTTTAGGTTGTTGTAGTTTGTCAAATTTGACAATGACAAACTGGATATCAACTTGATTTGAATATGGTTGTGAACGAACAACTGTTCTGCAGCTGTTAGGTCAGAAATATAATAAAACCCTACTTCTTTATGGGTAGAATATGTAGGTGTCATTCAAATTGGGGCAAAAAAGGGAAAAAAAATAGATTTTCAATAGTTTGCGGAAAACTACTATAAGCAGAATGGTTCCTAGGTACATTTTCGGATGTCATACTTTCAAAATGCCATTTCTTTGACACCAAAATACCCAAAAAAATGTTTAATGTTTTTTTTGTTTAAATGGGGGTGGGGTTCCTCCCACAACCTCCCTTTTGTTATAGACACTTTTTCTTTACTCGCAAAACAAACAAAAAACTAAATTTAAAAAAAAAACATTCAGAATTTTTTTTTTTGGCAATTTACTATCGACAAAATGGCATGTCGAAAATATTTTTTCGATAATTTAACTGGATATCATGCAGAATATCCCCACATTGCTGAACCGTACAGTTCGCTTGGGACATTTTAAGAGCTTGATTAGTAATATGTGCCCCTTATTGCCAAAGTGAGTAAAATGCAATGCCCAAATAGACAAAGTTACTGCAGCTAATCTGCTCTCCCTGGGTATCGCCAGTGCCTTTAATCCACACTTTTACTTTTCAAAGGCCATTATGTTAGATTTCACGATATTTACATTTAGTCCTTTGATAACCATATAGCATACTTGCCAACCCTACAGATTTAGGCAGTAGGCTACTGCTTTTGAAGCAGCCCTACCGCCTACAGATTTCGGTGACAGATCCTACTGCTTTTTACAGTGGCAAGTAATGTACGTGATTCTAAGGCAGGCTCCAGGCTAGAGCATACAACACATTAATTAGTCTGTCTATACAGTGGACTGGTAGATGATTACTTTGATTGCACTCAGACCAATCCACTGACCCAACAGCTGCGTGACTCTGTCCTGCACTCTTCCCAGTACAACGGTGAACCAGCAGTGAAAGCAAGTAGTAGAGTGCAACCCCATCACACAGCATCTGCGACAATTTGGTGTTAGCATTCAGAATTATCCATGTTTAACATTTCAACATCTTTCCATGTTGTGCTGTTTGTATGTTTTCTATTTTCCTGTGACGTCATTGTTATGGGAATTATTATTTTTCAAACTTGAAAAATCCTACATCTTTTTGGTCACAGAATGTTGGCAAGTATGATATAGTTCTTATATGTTGTAACTAGAGTTGTTAATGCTGCTGTTGTTCGTTCCAATTAGGACTGCATTGTTTGCATAGCTAAGGACAGGAATGTGCTTTTTGGTGATTCTTGGAACATCAGAAGAACATTCACATACTTCTTCTGATAAGGAGTTTGTATACAAGTTGATCAATAGTGGTGCTAAAACGCAACCTTAGCACACCACCTTCTCAACTTGAAATTCCTCAGTCCATTCACCCTTGGGCTATACCTTACTCTAGCAGTACTGTTCCTGTGTAACTCTATTAATATCTGTAGATAGCCATCTGGAGTGCCCAATCTCCTCAATGCATCCCGGAGTAGTGTGTGTTTAACATAATCAAAGGCTGTTAATAATTCCATGTACACAGCATATACTTTGGATGTATGACCAAAGCATATTTCTGAATAAAGACAGGTTTAGGCCTTGGTATGCCATACCCAGCTTCTTTCTAAGACCTAGCTGTGAGCTGCACAGAATGTTGTGTTCCTCCAGTCATTCAATTAATTTAAGGGGTATCAATGTTCCAAATACTTTAGTAGGTGATGCCAAAAGGGTAATTGGCTGATACGCTGCAGGGAGATATCTATTTCCTTCTATATATAATGATGCAATCAACCATGTCTTCCACATTGATTGAACTATACCAGTGTCAAAACACTTTAAATAGTCAAAAGTGTATATTTTTTTGTTGAATGCGCACACCTGAATATAAGCTTTCCAGACACCTGTGAAATTTGGTTGTCTCTTTCCTGTCTAGGAGGCATTCCACTCAAATAGCAAACTGGAAAAGAAAGAACAGTCAAATTGCCCAACAATTCCACAAAAATGTGAGAAAGAAAACATTCTCACTGAAGACAGCATAGTACTATAAAGTAAGATTAGATAATCTAACCAGGATCTCAGTGTCGCCCATTTGCAAAAGAGCGAAATGAGTGTTGAGACTCTGGCTCTACTACTATGAATTTGGCTACAAAATCACCTCTCCCAATTATATTTTTCATTATAAGTGACTGCTCAGTTTTTACAGCCCTCCCTTGGACGGACTGCACTCTTGACCTGCAATATTTGTATGCTATGTTAGTTTTCATAACAGGTGCTTTCTGGCACAGGAATGTTGTTTTGTTGCACACTAGCTCTTACTTTGAACACAGTGTATATACTCCAATGTATTAACTTCAGAGAGAGGAAAGGGGAAATGTGTTTTGCCGTGATTTGGAACTGTGATCTGGCATGTGAACACAGATCTCTGGAACAAATACTTTACACACATCTATCCTCAGACACAGAGCGGCACTCCAGCTTTTCAATATGAATTTTTAATGTTGGTCATTGCATGTTATCAATATATTTGCCCAGGAAAGGTGAGTTATAGTTTTTCCACAGTGAACAGGCAAACTGTATGTACTATGATGAACACAGAATACATCACATGAATAATTATCAGGTTGGAATGTGGTATCAACAGCAGCAACGCAGCAAGCACAGTCTCAGCAACACACTACTCATTAGCAAGACTTGCGACTTACCTTTTGTTAAAAATATCCATTGAATTCTTTGTATGAGACAGTCATATTGGGGCCCTCCCAGGGTAATGGCCCCTTTTGTCCTCAACTAAAGAAGCCTCGATGAGCAGAAGGTGAGCCGAGCCTTGAACTTCCCGTAGGAGATTCACACCTCTGTAAAACCAGGAATTCGACCTGAGATTCCAAATTGGATCTGAGATTCGAGCAGTAATCATTTGGTTAGCAAAGACTGCATGTAACTGAGTCTGCATCAAGAATGCATTGCACAAGGCTGGTGCTGCTGGCACATACGCGGGTTCAAAGCTCTGTATAGGAATCAAAAACGGGCTATTTTCTGTTAAGGATCTAAAACTGCTGATACAAAGAAGGAGAAAAACCACAGGGTAATCCGCACCTTCATACCCAAGAGGATCTGAGACATTCCTAAAAGTGGGTAAAGATTGGCACCACGATGTTTAGCATCAGTATTTAATTCAGCAAGTGGATGAGTCAGAAGCAGAAAGTATATTCGGAATTTCCCAAGATTCTGTCAAGAGGAAAGTTTGAGGACACTATATTGAAAATTAGTGGGTTTATATTTTTGGAAAAAGGAGGAAGAAGTTAATGGTTCTTTCAAAACAACTCATCAGCATGCTCCAAGTGAGGGTGACATAAGAAACCGAGCTCCCTTGTTTTGTAGGTAACACTTTGTGTAGGAGAAGGCCATTATTAAAAAAATGAAATGGTAAGGGGCACACCTGCTATAGCTAACAAAGCAGGGCTGCTATACCTCTAAATGTTTTCAGAGGTACATAATTTCTCCTCTCTGACTAAACTATCTCCTCAGTTTAGTTTAATGTAGTTGTTTGATAATAAATAATAAACATAGAAGGGAGATTATAAATATAGTTTTTGAATGACATATGAGATCAATCCACATATATTATGATACAACAAGATATTGTCTATCAAAACGAACCATGTATGGCATCATCAGATAGCATGATTTTCATTTTTTAGTTACAATGTTCTGCTCATTAAGCCCTAATCAGGGGTAGGGTGACCTTTTACCATTATTAAGGTACTATTCTTGTAATAACACAACGATGTCTATAGTGAATAGTTATGTTCTTTTAAGGATGTGTCAGATGTAACAGAACCCTACGACAGGAAGCTTCATGTATGTAAGATAAATACATATAGGGAAGAGGCCCATCATTTAAAAAAGCACTCAGCCCCACTCTTGCTCTTTGTAATCCTGATTGCAATGAAGCACATTGTGGCTAGAATAGCAGAGCATTCCATTCCACATACTCTTCAATTTCTGTCTCCATTGCTGTTCCAATATGGAGAGTGTTACTTCTCTCATATGGTCTCTGGCCTTTGGTTTATTGTTTCTACGATTTGCCACTCCACTGTCGTTCTCAGTTCGTCCAAATTCTTGGATGTCTTCTTTGTACTTCTCTGGTGGCCGATTCCTCCTCTCTGCACTATGTGCCTCTTTCTCTAGGCCATCAACCCTCTAGCATTGCAACTCACCAACTCTGCCCCTCCAGAATTTACTTCACTGCTGTCCTCGGAGCTGGCTCATATATAGAGCTTGCATTCAGTATTGTATTCAGTAGCTTCTTCTTGATTGGCTGAAGGCATCATGTGATATGTCCAAGAATGCTCAGTGACTGGGAGAGTCCCGCCTTTCCTGACAAAGGGCCTCATTGTGGGATTGGAGGTAGCCATGGCGCTATTTGCGCCATGGCTGCCTCCAATACCGGGTCCGTGTCCGGTCTGGTTGAATGGGGACTTACCAGGACATTCCGACCTGTGCGGACCAGGTAAGTCCCCATTCAACCAACCTTTCCCCATTCCCATTTGAGCCCCTGTAGGGCTCAAATTGGAATGCGCTAATTACAGGCCTGCTAATAGCAGGCCCGTTATTAGCGCCCTGGTCCCTTAGCGGGACCCGTAAAGAACGTGCGCTCAGACCACACGTCCTTTGCGGCTCCCGCTAAGGGACCTCGGAATTGGGCGGTAAGGGTTCAACGGCACCAGTCTCCTTACCGGTGACCGTTATCCCTTACCGCCCAAGTCGGAATAAGGGCCAAAGTCTCTGAAGATGCCAACCACCATCTTGGATTTCTTTCCTGTGCATTGTTCTTGGTAGATGATCTGCAGCTGCTGGTCTCTCTCAATGTCTGTTGCTGAGGGGACTCTTTCCCTCTGGGGATTTGATATGGGTATCTTCTGTAGCCGAAGGATTAGAGTGGACACCCTGTAGTCCTTTTGAGGAGTATGTTGGCAGAAATGTTTTCCTCCCACATTACTCGTCAGCTGGATGCTTCACCATTGATTCCACTGGAGCTGTTGGTTGCTGGGGGCTCTCTCTCTTTCCCATGATTGAAGCTGTGAGGGATACATGAGTCTTCCTCTCTTTTCAGGCCCCCTTTTGGTGTGGGAAAGAGGTGGAGTCCGCTTTGTGAAGTTAGTTGTGGCACAGGTGAGACTCTGCTCTTCCCTTTCACTCAAGGAATTATATGGATGCTGGTCACCATAACTCTGGGGAGTTTTTAAGTGCTTCCGAGGGGTGCTCAGATTCTTCCTCATAGCCTTGCTCTCCTAGAATGTGTAACTGGTGTAACCAGATGTATTTCTTGCTTTCCCTCTGCAAACGAGAGGGTTATGAGAGTATGCGAGATGTTGTTCTTCCCCGTTTGGTTTGTGAACAAAAGTGGAATGACCTGGGCTTGGGCATGTTGTGCATGTTTCTCCCCCCAAATCCATAGGTGGTTCTGCCACATCCATGCTGGATTTGTGTTCTGTAAGACAGGAGGATTCTGGGAAATAAAGTTTTTCAAATCTTGGTTTTCCCCAAATGTCCTGGGTATTTTGACATATGATGCAAAGCTTTCCTTCCAGTCTTGAGACTAAGTCCAATGGAAGATGACCGGTAGGTCACTTCATCAAATGTCCTCTGTTTAGCACTCTAGTGGAGAGACCCTTACATCCATACAATAATCCTCTTTCTGGGTACAGTTTATCGTAGGGAAAGAATGGAGGTTGTCACTCATGGGATGCTGACTGGAGTGATTGAATGTTATGTTCCTTTTTGTCGGATTGTGGTGCAAAGTATTAAATAGGTGGTCTTCTTCACGAGAGATCCAGATATCTAAGTACCGTATTTTGTTATTACTGCATTAAATTGTGAATTTCAGGTTCCTGTTGCATTGATTCAATCAGGCTTAAAAGCTATGTAGTGCTAGGCTACATCTTGTCCAGACCATTAGGAAATGTTAGATGTATCAACACTAATGGTTATGCCTTGGGCACACTGCCCTTAGCAATTGCCCTTGCATGAAGTATGTCTAATGCCGGCAGCAGCCATATCCAAGGTGTACCTGCGGAGTGTGGCTGCACATCTTATGAAAGTATATCATTGCAACCTCTCCTTCGTCTCAGGAGCCTTCCCATCCCCTCTGAAGCACTCACTTGTGCACCGTCTTCTCATGAAACCCACAGCTGACCCTTCTTGCCCTTTTAAACTATCAGCCTATTTCCATCACTCGTTTCCTGTGCAAACTCCTGGAAAAGCTGGCCATCTCACAGCTAAACCTACACACCGATTCTATTGGTTGTCTCCATGACCATCAGTCGGGCCTTAGAGCTGCCAGAAGCACGGAAACTGCTTTACTGAACATCTGCGAAGACCTACTCTACAACCATGCCTCTAACGTTCCTTCTGACCTCATCCTAGTCAATTTCTCTTCTGCCTTCAACATTGTCAACCATACCATCCTGCTCAACCACCTCTGTGACAACCTGGGTATCACTGATCAGGCTCTGGCCTGGCTGACCTCTTTCCTCTCTGATCGACCCTCCCGGGTCCAACTTGGGTCCTTCTATTCCTCTATCTCTCTCTCTCCACCTGCAGTGTTACCCAGGGGTCTGTCAGGGATCACTGGCCCTTTTTCTGAGATGAGTGGTGGATCGTGAGTGAGTTTAGTTGAGTTGTACCATGGATTCTTTAATTTAGTGTTGGTTGGGCCTTAATTCATTTAGAGTGTTGACAGAATCCCAAGTCAAGGTGGAGGGCTGCAGCAGTGATTTGATTGGCTGGGAACTCCTTTTGTTTTGCTGGAAGGAGTTATCAACTGCCTTTCATTGTCTACCTTCAGCTGAGCAAGTCAAGTCAATTTGGAGTTCCAGTTGTAGGCCCTGTTGCCTGGGCCTGGACTGTTTTGAGAGTGCCAAGAAGAAGAATTTGGTGATTTCAAGAGAATCAGGAATGAACTGAGAGCTGTGGTTGATTCAAGTAACTGAGATAAGTGTTTTGCTGACTCTTTCACCTCATCTGTCAGCCAACTGCTGTTGTGAACCATAAAACTGACATAGGAGTTGTTTTGACGTGGTACGCTTTGAAAATATAAATATCCATGAAATTTTAAATGTAGGAGAGTAGGTTTTATCTAGTGATGTGCGTGCATGACTTTCTGATTTTGAGCGAGCACGGAGGATATAATAATTTCCTTAGTTTATTGTTTGTAATTTTTTGTAAATAAACTTTGTGTTTTCAAACGCAGAGTCTTCAGTTTAGCAAAAGTTATAAACTTGTATGCCGTAATACAGCCCCGGCGGCCGCTGACGGAATAGACCATTATACGATGCGAGCGACAGCAGTCAGCTGTTCACTATAACTTTATTTCAGTGCCCGTTTTCGGGCGGACATGAGGGTGGTGGTGGACTCTCATCAGCCTTCTCTGTTCTCAAGGCGGCTGGGACAGTGCTCTAAAGGACTTGAGGGCGGGTTTGGTTCCTGTTCTTGCTGTCTTTAGCGGATATTTATGTGGCCCTATTGGGCAGATGTGAGGGAGGGGGGCTTCCTCGTATTCCAGGATTGTGTGCTGATTCACCAGTGTTGTCAGTTCTGCAAGTGAGGGTGTTGTGTGCCCTTACATAGTGCTGGCGTGGAGTATGTGTGAGTGTGGTGGGTGCATTTTACTGCACAGTCTATATTGTGGGTACTTGTGCATCTTGGTTTATAGTGTCTCGTTAGTTGGTGATGCGTTTTCTAGGAGGCTAAAATGGATTCCGGCCGGGTCCTTTGTGTTCTCCAATGATAAAGTCCTTGTTGTTCTCCAATGGTAAAGTCCTTTCTGTTCTCCAATGGAGTTATGCTGATTCTGGTAGTGGTGGCAGTGACTAGGGGTCACATGTAGTGGGAGTGGCAGTGACCTGGGGTCACATTGAGCTGTGGTGTAGTGGTGGCAGTGACTAGGGGTCACATGTGGTGTGGTGGAAGTGACCTGGGGTCATATTGAGCTGTGTGCTGTAGAGGTGGCAGTGACCTGGGGTCACATTGAGGTGTATGGTGTAGTGGTGGCAGTGACTAGGGGTCGCATGTGGTGCGGTGGCAGTGACCTGGGGTCACATGGAGGTGTGAAGCAGTTGTAGTGGTGGCAGTGACTAGGGGTCACATGTGGGGTGGTGGCAGTGACCTGGGGTCACATGGAGGTGTGTACTGTTGTGGTGGCAGTGACTAGGGGTCACATGTGGTTATGTAGGGTCATATGGTACATGATGCTTATACCAGTGTTGTTTGCTATCTTAGGTTTGTCCCTTAGCGGTTGGACTGGGCATCTTACTTGGTGTTGTGCTTGTTGTTGCCCTGGTCAGGGTTGGTTTGTGCTTGGGCGTGGCTGGCCTGAGGCTTCAGGTGGCAGCTCAGGGCATAAGGATGTTAGTGCACTGAGGATTCGGGAAGTTAGGTGAATTGTCATTTGACCTTGTTAAGTTGTCAGTAGTGGACGTGGCAGGTCCAGTCCTGAGGGGCAGCTCAGGACGGTGGATGTTCGTTTTTTTGTTTTCCGTTTTCGTGGGCTGATGTCTGGTCGGTTAGTTGTGTATCAGAGGACTGGTGTGTAGTTGTGGAAATATCTTGTACCTGTCAGTGAACAAGGGGTAATTCTTTGTTGTCATATGGAGGTTTCTTAGTCGCATGGATTGGTTAGTGTCCAGTTATCTTACCCGGTGTGGAGTTCATTTTAGGGTGTTGCTGTAACTGTTGATAGCGTGGTGGCCACACGTTGTTGGCAGGTGGTTGGTTAGGGTTTAGGTGTTCTTCGGTTAACTTAGTGCCAGCGGGGAGGATGAGTGTTTGGTTGTTATCAGGTTATATGTATAATGCTGTAATTGAATTAGCATTGGTACAGCTGTACGGCATTCCTATTTTCGTTTTTCGGTTTTTACGTGAGGAGAAGTGTTATGATGTTTGCCTGCGATGGATTGCTGGAATGTTGAGAAGGAATGCTGTATGTGAGTTCTGAGAGGAGCTGTTGGCAGTGGAAGGTGAAGGATGTAACTGGCTGGATGGGACGCCGGTGTTTCACGCACTAGCTTGTAAGGAAACGACAATAAAAGCTAAGAACTTACCTTGATTGGAAGCTGACAAACTTAATTATTACAATATACAATCACAATAACTCAATTTGTGCTTAGTTAATGTATAATGTTAAATGTTAAATGTTAAAGGTATTTGTACCGTGCACCGTCACCAATGGAATTGGTCCCCAGGCGCTCAGGCGGATCTGTAAACGATAAAGGTGGGATGGGTTAGTAAGGTGAAGAAGGGAGTAGGATAGTGAGAGGAGTGGTGTTTTGTTGGCAGCATCAACTCGGTATACACCGGGTGCTGAGCTTTGGTGTGGGTATCAGATCGGAGTCAGTCCGCGTGTGCTGTTGTTCCGGCTTATGTGTTGTTGCAGTGTTGTGAAGGGCGTGCGGCTTGTTGTGCGAGAGATGGTTGTGTGAGTTTTTTGAGTGAGATAAGTATGCAGAGTTTGAGCTTATATTGGTTAGTGGGTTACCTGACCTTTACCATGCTAACATTCACAGCTCTGTCCGAGTGTGGCACCTGTCGGCCTCCACATTCCCATCCAGACGCGGCGCAGGCCAACGCCCAGGACTCCATCCAGGCGTGGTCATGCCAACACTCACACTCCCACCCAGACGCGGCGCAGGCCAGTGTCCGGAGACCCGTCCAGTTGTGGGCGTGCTAACATTCACAACTCCATCTGAGCGCAGGCCAACGCCCAAGACTCCATCCAGGGGTGGTCATGCCAACACTCACACTCCCACCCAGATGAGGCGCAGGCCAGTGTCCAGAGACCCGTCCAGTTGTGGGCATGCTAACATTCACAACTCCATCCGAGTGCCACACAGGCCGCCATTCACAACTCTAGGTGTGGCACATGTTAGCATTCACATTTCTTCTAAGTGTGGCCATGTTATCCTTCAATCGATCCTATCCAGATGCGACGCAGGCCAACGGGTATCTAGATGCATCTGCCGGTCTGGATATGTTTGTCCGGTACATACCAGTGGGGGAGTCAATTGGGCTTTCGTGTGGGTCTAGGTATATGGTCAGTCTCTGCAGCCTTCCTTTGTGGCTATTTTCCATGATGTCTTATGCTCTGTTGAGTGGTTGGTTCTTTGGTTTGAGTGTTTGTCCAATTTGAGAGTGGTCGAGGTTGGAGTTATTTCCATCATTGTTTTGATGTCTGGGCATTCTAGTGCGTCTCCGTTGTGGTTATGCTTTGAAGAGCCATGATTTGAGGAGTTTCCTGAATGCTAGGTGGTGTGTTGTATTCCGTATATTCTTAGGTAGGTCATTCCAGGTTTTGGGTGCCTGGTGGGAGAAAGACGATCCTCCGAATTTTTTTCTGTGGTAGGGTTTTGGTTCCAGGCGTATGTCGGTGCTTGATCTTAGTGTTCTTGTCAGCAAGTAATGGCAAATATATACAGTTCTAAAGTGGTACCACAATTATTATCAGATCTCATTAAAGTGCATCAACTGTACTCTTGTTCAATGTCACACAGATCACTTAATAAAGGCAACCAACAATAGATTTAGGAGGAAAGCAGTTGGTTAGAACAATTGGCAGAATACTGCCCCCTACCACTAGACACAGTTCTGTGTGGAGATCCCCCCACCTGGGCAACCTGTAAAGTAAAGATATGTCACAAGCCCTGTCCATATATTGTTCTATAAGTCTTATTTCCTTCTGTAATGTTTCTATCACCCCAATGTACCTGGAATAGCAGAGTTCGACATCAGGTCGTCAACGGTTCCTTCTTGCGTGGCTCCCTTTAAAGCAGGAGCCACGGATAATCGAGATCCCATGAAGAAAGTGAAATCGGCATCGAGGTGGCAGCTTTGGTCCCAGCGGTGCTCGTCGTCGACGAAGTGAAGGCGTCCTGCAAGGAAGAGGCGTGTGGGGCACCTCGATGATGATAGTTCAGGACTGCAAAGAGTTTATGAAGAACTGTGGCCCGGCAAGGGAGTTGAGTTGTCCGGCGTCTCTACTGTCATTGGGTGGTGGGAAACCCACTGGCAGATGCTCCTCGGTGCGTCGATGGCCTGGCCTTCTCCAGTGGAATAAGGCGGGCGGCGATTCGGATGAGCGCATCTGTGAATCAAAAGTCTTAGGCTAAGGAGCGTGTGGCTCCGGTCGTCGGCGGCACGGCGTCAAGCAGTCCCCTCTTCAGGGAAACACGGCTTCGACGGGCCTGCAGCGGTTACAGCAGACTTACGAACCCTGCTCAACGACGGTGGATGGAATGTCCGGTGCTAATCTTCGTTCTCCTCAGCGGCCCCAGTCTCTGGTTGGCAGCCTTTCGAGGGTCTGACTTCCAGGGTGCTTCCGCAAAGGTTAGTTTTGCTCGATGGTCCCTCGGAGCATGGGAAGAGGGCGTCTAACCAGGTCCTCTCTTGGATCAGTCTCAACGGCTTTCGGCTTCTGGATTTCGGCAAAGGGAGACAGCAGTCAATCTTCTTCTTCAGGCTTGGCTTCGAGGTTAAGCATCAGTTTCAACTTCAGCTATTGAACAATTTCCAGTGGTGAGAGGTCCCCAGATATACTATTCTGTCTCTCATCCACACTGCTGGGTCACACTCAGCAGCCAATCATACAGAAGGGCATTCATGCAGTCAGTCTGCCAATCAGGCATACAGTGCATTCAGGCCATACTCCTCCCTCTCAGACACTGACAACAAGGAATGTGTATTGGGACAAGTACCCATCCATTTAACACTACACACTGCATTCATACCAGTTTGGGGCAGGGCTGTCTCAGTCATTGTGTCAAACACCAGATACCAGACATCCACAACAAGAAGTGCATATTGGACACACAGTCCATTCACCCAGGTCCCACCCACAGGGTGTACCCACAACATACAGTCACTGGGAAGGCTCCAGCCAGTCTGGCCTAGACTTCACAACAACACCATATATGGAACTCCCACCCCACAGCCAGTCAGTGGGAAAGGACAGAGTCAGGGCTTCCCAGGGCTTTGGGAAAACAAGGTAACAGGCAATAGAAAGCAAGAGGGCACAGGGGCCATCTTGTTCACTATCAGGAATCAACTGATTCCAATGGCAGGGCATGGGTATCCCAAAATGGAGTATACTCAGAGCACCTGTCAAATTCATCATGGAGCTGCCACCAGCCCATACCCTGCTCTGTGCTCACACAGAGGTGCACAAAAACATTCACTAGGGGCACAGGGTTGTACCCCCACCCATGGGTGTCATAAGGGTATCCCATTGGTCTGTACACCAAACCACAAACAGGAAGAGCTGCACTGCCAGGAGTCCCACATGGACGTGTGGGCAGAAAACAATACAGAACACAAATGAAAAAGACTACAGGACAAGGAGAGGGAGGCCCTGTCCCTCCAATGCATTTCCAGCAACACAGTGCACCCCCCCCAGACTGAGGTTAGGGTGCCTAATCTCCCACGAGATAGACACCCTCATCCAGACAGTCAACATACCTCCTGGAAAGGCCATCTGCATTACCATGACTCTTCCCTGGTCTATGCTCTATGGTGAAGTCTAGCCCTTGCAGGCTAATGGACCACCTGAGCAGTTTCCGGTTCCCGCCCTTCATCTGCATAAGCCACTTCAGGGGCTTATGATCTGTTTCAACCTTGAAGGTAGACCCCGTAAGGTAGGGCCTAAAATGCCTAAGGCTTCAAACTATACTGAAACACTCCTTTTCAACAGTAGCCCACCTAAGTTCTCTACCCTTGAGTTGTCTACTGATGAATATGATAGGATGTTCCCTCCCTTTGTCATCTAACTGGGACAAGACAGCTCCAATTCCGGTGTCGCAGGCATCCGTCTGGAAGATAAAGGGTCGGCTGTAGTCAGGCGCACACAACACAGGTGCCCTACACAGACTTTCTTTCAAGCCATCAAAGGCCCTCTGACAGTGTCCAGTCCACTTAACCTTCCTAGGCTGTTTGGGTGAAGTCAGAGCTGTCATAGGTGCAACTATGGTTCCATAGTCTGCCATGAAATTGCGATAATACCCAGTTAGACCCAAAAAGGCTCTCACCTGGGTTTGAGTAGTGGGAGTCTCCCAGTCATGTACATCCTGTACCTTACTGGAGAGATGTTGAATTTGACCCCCTCCTACCTCATGATCAAGATACGTGACTTTCCCCTGAGCTATCTGGCACTTGGTGGCCTTGATAGTGAGGTTAGCCCTTTTCAAGGCCTGCAACAACTTATCAAGATGTGTTAAATGCTCTTCCCAGGTGTAACTGTGGACTATAATGTCGTCTAAGTAGGCCACACAAAAGGCCTCCAGCCCACTGAGTGTATGATTGACCAATCTCTGGAAGGTGGCAGGGGCATTCTTCAACTCTAAAAGGCATGACGCTAAACTGGTAGAGTCCCTCTGGTGTTGAGAACGCCGTCTTTTCCAAGGCATGGTCCGTCAGAGCTATTTGCCAATAGCCTGAGGTAAGGTCAAAGGTGCTCACAAATTTGGCAGCACCTATGGTTTCACAAGCTCATCAGCCCTGGGCAATGGGTGCACGTCAGTTTTGGTGACGGCATTGACTCCTCGGTAGTCCACACAGAACCTCCAATCCTTGGTACCTGCCTGGAAACTTGCCTTGGGGACAAGAACCATGGGACTGGACCAGGGACTGGTTGAAGGTTCAATAACACCCAGATCCAACATCTTGGCAACCTCAGCCTGGATGTGGTTCTTAACTGTATCTGACATACGTTAGCGCCTGTTTTGACAGGCACACTGTCACCAGTGTCAATTTCATGTCTACACCACGGGGTAAGGCCTGGTGTCAGTGAAAACAGAGAGTCATACTGCTGGAGCAAAACCCTGCAGGCCCTCTGCTGCTCTGTCATCAGATCAGGAGAGAGATGCACTCCCTCCACTGAGCCATCCTGAGGGTTGCTATGCAGCAAATCAGGAAGGGGCTCTCTCTCATCCTCTTCTTGCTCTGAAGCTAGCAAGAGACAGGAGACTTCTGCTCACCTGTGGAATGGCTTGAGCCTGTTAACATGGAATACCTGAGGGGCTACCCCCGGGACTCCCATGTCAACCAGATAATTGATTTTGCCCATCTTGGATATTATCCTGAAAGGCCCATTCCACTTGTCTGCCAAAGGTCTAGGCTTGGTAGGCTCCATCACAAGTATTTCCTATTCCAGAGTTCAATCCACTTGCGAGGCTTTCAGGTCATGCCAGTACTTGTTCAATTCCTGGCTGGCCTTGAGATTTGCTGTTGCCTGACCCCTCATCTGTGTCATCCTCTGTCTGAGGCCTAACATAGTCCCCCACTTGCTTGGTGGGACCTGGAAGGGTGGCTTCCAAACCTTCTCTGATCAAGGAAAGGGGCCCCCATATGGGATTTCCAAAGAGTAACTCAAAGGGGCTGAAACCAACACCCTCTTAAGGTACCTCTCTGTAAGCGAACAACAGGCATGGCAGGAGGAGATCCCATTTCCTCCTTAGAGGCACTTCCAAAGCGCCTAGCATGCCTTTGAGAGTTTTATTAAATCTCTAAACCAGACCATTGGTCTGGGGATGGTAAGAGGTGGAGAACTTGTAGGTTACCCCGCACACTTTCCACATGGTATTCATGTAACTAGACATGGGAGGTCATTACAACTCAGGCGTTAAGGGTTAACGCCGTTGTTAACCCTTAACGCCTGATTCCAATTTTAACGGCAGCTTTTTGAGAGGTCCCCTTTTCTTTGTCCTTGTCCTTCCCACTGGAGTCCTTAGGGGACACCAGGTGGGAGACCCACTTGTCAGCCAACCTAGCCAGCTTAAAGGGATCCAAAATGATCTGGTCAGCAACATACTGATGCAGCTCTGGTGAACAGGCTTTGGAAAAATGCTCGAAAAACAAAAGGTGAGACAATTCAACAAAGGTTTTCACTTTGTAACCATCAATCCACCCCATCATATTCATGTGCGCAGCACTCACTCAGTCAACCCAAGACACATTATCTCTTTTTTTAAAATCCCTGAACCTTTTAAGGTATTGGGGAGGTGTCTTGCCAAGCTTGGCAATCAAAGCAGACTTCATGCACTCATACTGACCCCTTTCTTCCACACTCAGTTTCAGAATACAGTCATATCCAGTCTGAGGCACTCTGCTTAACAAACACTTAGCCCAATCTCTCTCATCAACATCATGAATTGCACAAGCCATTTCAAACGCTTCAATCCATTGCAGGATATCAGAACCCTCCACAAACACACCAACCAAATCTTTCATAAACTTGGTGGCTGGGGACCTGCCACTCTCAACGGGTTTAGCTGAAGTCTCCACTCAAGCTTTCTCTAGCTGGATTCTCTGGTGCTCAGTGTCCCTATCCTTGAGTTCACTTGCTGTGCCAACTCCTCTTTCTTCAACTCAGCTTCTGTTGCCAACTTTTTGTATTGAAAGGCTGACTGTTCCCGTTGTAGCTCCAATTTTAATAGTTCAATCTTCAGGGCTTCCCCCTGAAGAGCAGTGCTGGGGTTTGGAACAGAGGCAGCAGGAATGGTGGCATTCCCAGTATCAGATTCAGCAAAACCCCCAGGTGCAGAGTCCTCATTGGTTGCACCCCCCCCTTCAAGAGTTTCACCATCAGTCTGGTAGTCCACCAGGGCAGCTATAAGCTCAGCCCTAGACTTATCCACAAAGTCTAATTCCCTGGCTTTACAAGCACCCTGGAGAGTCTCTAAGTCATCCTAGTCAATTTAACATTTGCAATAGACTCCGTTGCTTGTAATGCAGTTATATTGTACACAACTAAATCTCAATTTAACAAAGTGCAGATATTTTGTAAGTGGCATGGTTATAAACGGATTCTCATAACCATAAGCATCCCACCGCTGCCACCAGTGTAAAGACTGGAGGGGGGGGTCTGTACTCTTGCTCTCTATATGGTAGAGGAGAGGCAGAGATGACCCCAGCCAAGATTCTCTATTAAGTTAGCAATGGACAAGCAATCAAGGCCTAGCTTCTCAAGACGTGATGCAGGCTGGTTCTTAAATACAGTGTAGTCCCCACAGCCCCCACAAAGGAATGGCCACACACTATATTAGTTAAAACACAGTCTTTATATAATTAAGTTTAAGGTTATATACAATCACAATAACTCACCCGCATCCGAGAAGCCCTGTAAAGTCCCGCTTTGCCGCGGGTTTATCTTGGAGCTCCTGCGATTCTGTGCTTCGTGCTCATTTTTGCTGCAGATTTTCACTGGACTACTTTCTGAACTACAGCAACCAGGAGGTGAACTCTCATAAAAGCACTGTATATACCACGGCTACATTATATATCTATATAAAGTGCTAAAATACACCCTGTTTGTTTATATCTAGGCATCCTGTGTGGGGAGGAGCTATATATACGAGGCACCGCGCACACCGCGCGCGCGCACCCGAGAAGCCCCGTAAAGTCCTACTTTGCCGCTTCGCCGCGCCTGTCGCGGTGAGTGGCGAGGCATTTGGTTTTGCCTCTTAGCGTAAATCATTTCTTCTGTTTATTTTTGTTTATTGTCGTTGTGTGAAAATGAAAAGAGGCATTACCTCTTTAAAATCAGGGATGCCCCCGGTTTCGGCCTCACATTTTGCCAATGGTGTGAATTCTCTGGCAAATTTGCCATCTACTATAACCAAAAAACCTTGTCTAAGTTCTACCCCTCGTATGTCTAATACGAAATTAAAGCCTAAAACCAAAGCAGAGATACTCTTAGGGATGGATATTCGACCTTTCTGCCGTGAAACAAATCTTGTGAACTCTTTTGAACTCAATAATGGAAGCAACATAGCAACAGTACATGGCCATGTGGATCAAACAGCTGCTGCATTAAAAAAGGATTCATCTTATGGACAATCAGCCAAGATGTTTGCAGCGGAGGAGGGTACAACTGGTGAGACATTAAAAACTGCCCCTCCGGTCGTTGCTACAGTTACGTTTGCTAAAGGAAATGTGTCTCTTTCAGATAGTATTTTGCTAAATAATGTGTTGACTGGTGCTGTTGTGCCTCTTGGTAAAACACCTAACAGTCCTGCCACATCCATAAGCAATTCCTTGAATTCGAAAATGTCTGCCATTTCAATCACCGGGGATATGCCTGTAATTGATCTTGACACAAATGCCTCTGCTTTTTCAACTCACACTCTTTCTGAAAACCTCTCTAAATCTCCCATTTTGTTCACAAATATTAACGTTGTTAATTCTGTAGCTAATCTGTCATTCATTGCTCCAACTCCGCGAAAAATGGCTACACAAGGCATCCCTGAGTCTTGTTTTGCTGAAACTCACAATGTAAACACTGGGATAGCCCTCACTTCAATGAATACTGCTATCTTAGCTTTAGCTAAGTTGTTTAAGGTCTTAGTCACAAAGGCTGATGTGCACTCTAATCAACTTAACCAGTTACTAGCTGAGCAACACACGCTTGCCAATAAATTGGAAAGTTTGAGACAATTTGATAGTCCACTCTCGAGTAGGAAGTCTGTAATGTGTCAGATTTTCTTTTCAGTCTGAATTTTCATCACAAGTATATCAGACCATTCCGTGTATTCCAAATCCCATAATTGATCTTATGAGTGTTACACATGAAACTCCTCTAGACCAGCAAAAAAATCAAAAATCAACATATCCATTGTTTGATGCTAATATAAATCCATTTGATGTGGTCAAGTCGGGGTTCAAAAAGGCTGCCTCTACAAAAAAATCTAAAAACATTAAATCGGGAGCCAAACGTTCCAAACAAACCAAATCTTTTATTAAGAACCTTTCAACTCCTGCTGTGGCCTCTGTAGTCGCGGCCAAAGTGATTGAAAAAAAATATTCCTTACAGTCACAGACAAGAAAAGCAAAGATAATGCCGGTATCAGCTGCACTGGTTGTAGATCACAGACCTTTAAACGATTTGATATTTGTGGCTACTGACATGTCAAGAAATACCCTCAAAAGTCAGACTTCCAATGGCTTTTCATTCGAATCCGCCTTATCGATGGGAATTGTGGACAAGGAAATGTGACTCAAAGAATTAAGGCAAGCTATCGATGAATATATGGTATCTAAATCCGTTTCTAAAAATTTGACTTTTGTGCGGGGTGAAACGGCTCTGATGCATAAACCTTTTGCGCCTGTTGCACAGTTACCACAAATATCTCTACAAGATGTTGCCAAGGCTGTGCCTGGTCGAATCGTGTCCCAGGCGCCAGTTCAGAACAAGACAAACATCTCTGCTGCTGCGCCTGTTGTTGCTGGTGACATGGAAAGACTGATCCAGTCTTCATTGATCAAATTCTTTGAGACCTCCACCTTTTCTCAAATTAAAACATGCCCTGTAGATCAGCTAACTTCAAAGGCTCCGCCTCTGTCAGTTAATCAAAAACGTGTGACTGTATGCCCTAAGCGCCCAGCAGTTCACGCACTGACACTTAGCTGCATGCCTGCTCCAGCTAAACAATACAATCTTAATCGTGCCTCTTTTCTCGCAATATTTGGTGAGGTTCCTGAGCTCGATGACATTGGTACGATTTACATCGAGCTTGTGGAATTCATTAATCAATCAAATCGGACTTTTGTAAATCTTTGGATCAATTTGAGGATTGTGGTAAACACAATTTGGGCTGTGAAAGCTCAACTTCTTGAACTGGGTTTTATTCTCCATCCCATGTCTGATTCATCAGACCCTTCAGTAAACTGTCAACAGGTCTCACACGTAAAGCAACCTTTAAACAAGAAACAAGTACCGATCTCTAGTACAGGCACTTGTGACCCCAAAAGCAGTCAATGTTAGCATCACGAATCTGTAGAATGTACTTTTTCTCTCATCTGTTGGAATTCCAGAGGGAATAGGCATTTGCTAAATAATAGGAGTGTGCAGCTATTAGATCATGATGTAATGCAAGATTCCTAGTTCACTAGTGTTCCATCATGGAACAATTATGATGTCCTCCTGATACCAGCAGTGAAAGGTTCTTGGGGTGCCCCACATCTGGTCTGTTGACGGCTTTGTTGACGACTTTAAAAATCGAACCTTGGTACTCCCCAAATGCCTTTTTACAAATGACAAAAATTTTGGGGAAAAATTTCTCATGTGCTGCTATAAATGTCTATTGGAATCCTCTGGGTATTTCTGATTAATGTTTCTTGGATTCTGTGACAAAAGCCTTTGATATCGTCACTCTTGAGGGCCACACTGACTTTATTTGTTTAACTGGTGATTTAAATCTGCACTGTTTGGGTCCTCTATGTTAATCTGAAAGAAATCGTATTGGGAAGTGGACAAGTTTCGTCGAATCTCGAAACTTGTTCATGTTAAATGGTGCCTTTCCCCAGGATATTCCACCTAGACCTACTTGGCATCGTGGTAGGAGCGAGGGAATCATTGACTTTATGTATGTAAATTCATCCATGCTAAATAATGTAACAGCATTCAACATAATTGACTCAGAAGTGAGTGACCATAACATGTTACACATGACCTGGAGCTCAAACTCTATTGCTGCCCAAGTAAAATCCCCCTCTCTTATGGGCTCCTATAAGTTAACCCAGCCAGGAATAGATTAATATGGACTGAGACTTCCCTGGCAGCCTTTAGGACATGCTATTATGCTGAACTGAATAGTGGAGAGTTGGGCAATTGTTCTGCAGAGGTAGGATACCATGATTTAATGCAGCTGTTCCAGCCGGGTTCAATTATACAAAAACTAAAGCAAACGCCTAATTTGCATATATTCGATCATGAAATTAGATCTAGGAAAGCCATGGTTCGGGCAGATAGGAGGGCTGCTCTTAAGCTCCCACAAGATATGCGATCAACTGCCCTCTCTTGCATTAAAACCAAGTATAGAAACTGGGTAAGAGGCATGAGGGCTACGCTTTATCAAATTGATGGAAATAACATGTTGAAATCTTTGGCTTCTAAGAACACTGCTCAGTCATGGAACATCATAAATCAAGTAACAGCAGGTCATCAGGTTGCTGTTCAAACCAACGACGTGACGGAGGCGATGTGGATTCACCATTATTCTGAATTATTTGCTGCACCCCCGTCACACCCAAGCTTTCCCATGCCTGAGTCTTTGCCTCCTTTCAATATATCTTTTGACAGAGACGACATTATGTACTTCATAAAACAAGCAAGTAATTCCAGAGCTCCTGGGCCGGATGGCTTGTCCAATAGACATCTTAAACAATTCCCGGACATCTGGGCGGATATACTTTTTCTCTTATTTGAGTCCATTAATGTCTCCCAGAGGATCCCGATGTCCTGGAAACGATCGATTGTCATCCCCATCTATAAGAAGGGTGATCGAGCTAACCCAGCTATTTATAGACCCATCTCCCTCCTTGATGTGCCTGGGAAGATTTACTCTCGTTTAATTCTGAGAGAGTTGAAAAATTGGACAAAAAATAGCTTCAAGAGAGATTCTCTGCATTCAGGCTTTGTTAGTGGCCTCGGCACACTTCCTAACATGATTACATTAAATATGCTCAAGTCACAATACGCGGCTAGGAAACAATCTTTAAATTTTGCTTTTATTGATTTTCGTTCAGCTTTTGATTCCATAAATCGTAATCTGTTATTTCATAAGTTAAAATCTTTTGGTTTTCCATCCTCCCTCTTGTCAATAATTATTCAGTTACACACGGAGACTTCCATGTGTGTTAGTCTCTCTTTTGAAGGCCTTTTATCTGCATCTTTTTCCACGTTTTTGGGACTCAAACAGGGGTGTATTTTGGCGTCAATACTGTTTAATTTATATATTTTGGATATGGGTCTCTCTTTTCTTCGAATTCCGTCGGAAGCCCCTGAATTGGGTGGCCAGCGTATACCATGGTTGCTGTATGCTGACGACCTTGTATTAGTATCCCAAACTCCAAAGGGTCTCCAGAATTTGTTATCTGCCCTGTCTGATTATGCCACGGAGAACCAACTAATAGTCAATCTGGAAAAATCACAGATCCTGGTTTGTAGACCCAGAGGGAGTTCCAAGATTCAAAATGTTGAATGGCACCTGCAACATGAACCAATGGAAGTAGTCTTGGAATATAAATATTTGGGTCTATTCATTCAAAATAGTGTTGGTGATACCAAATATTCAATTATGCTACAGTCAAAACTTCTGACTCTGATGTCACAGGCCAAAATACTTCTTTATAAGTATGGTAAATTCACTCCAAAGCATCTGTTCATGTTTTATGAACAAAAAGTCATCCCTATGCTTTTATATGGTGCGGAATCAAAGTTGTACTCTAATGACCAATCATGGGATAAATTGGAGGCCGCTTTTTGGAGAAAGGTGCTACATCTACCAAACTGCTTGCCCTTGCCCATACTGCGTTTTGAATTGGGCTTGAACTCATTATCTAGCAGGGTTAAATGGAGAATGTGTTCCTTTTTTCGTAAGTGTTTGCTTGGTGTGGCCAACAACAATATATTGAGTACGATTACTCGCTATTTGTCCTCTTCCACTCTGGCTTTCCCTTTAAAATGGCGAAGTCTTGTCTTGAATACTTTAGTAGAAGCCGACATTTCCCTACAGTTCCTAATTGAAAAGCCAACACGTGCTAAAGCAAAATACTATCAATGGGATTGGATCCAGAACTATGATCTTTGCATAAAATATAGAGATTTTAATACCAAGATTTTTGGTATTAAACGCATGGGTCAAGTGGCTGGATACCTGTTGAAATGCCCTTCGGCGAAAATTCGGAACAAGTTCTTGCGTTTAAGGATGAACTTATGACTTACGAGGGAAGTGCTAGTGAGGCGCAAGATTATTCCTTCCGATGTAAATTTTTATCGATTCTGTGAATTTCATAGTGTGAAAGAAACTCTGCAACATGTGATAATATCTTGCCCCAAGTTGAAGGAGCTTCAGGCTAAACATTTTGCAAACTTGTTGAATTTGCATATGGAACGGAATGAATGAGACATGGAGCATTTTATTTAATAGTGCCAGATTTTCGGTCATAAAGGCCTTGGTACAGTTTTTGGAAATTATTTTACCTAGTGAAATTCATTTATAATCATTTTGAGCCATGAATATATTTGTAAATACCTGCTGTTATGCACATGGGAAATCATTTGATTTGTATTAGACTTCAAGTTATTATAAATTGTGTATATGATCTTTTTGTTTTCGAATGGCTCCTTTGTCTCTTGTCATGTTCCAAACTGTAAATGTGTATTTGAATTTTTATTCTGTTATTATGTAATTTTGAAAAGTTGATTGATTTCAGCTGTATCAAATAAAAATAAAAAATAAAAATAACTCACTTTGTGCTTAGTTAATATATAATGGCAAACATATACAGTTCTAAAGTGGTACCACAATTATTATCAGATCTCATTAAAGGGCATCAACTATACTCTGGTTCAATGTCACACAGATCGCTTATTAAAGGCAACCAACAATAGATTTAGGAGGAAAGCAGTTGGTTAGAACAATTGGCAGAATACTGGCCCCTACCACTAGATGGGAACTCTAAAAAGTATCCTCACTGGCCACGCTCACTACCATGAAATGAGATAGACCAAAAAGTGTTTTAACATATTGGCACCATTGAGGTGCTGGGTTTATTTGTATAGAGAACAAGAACAGACAAGTAAAATAAATTTGCTTATAACAGCTACAAATGCTAGGTTGGTACAGAATGGGTTTGACCATCCACCTCACCTAAAAGGACAAAAAAGTTAATTTACTGAGAGCACTGTAACCTCACCAATAAAAATTAAACACAACTTGGATGGTGCCCTCTAGTTATATCAATTGGCTCCATTCTTCCTGGTTGTTCAAACCGTGCACATGGCTCTGTGTTTGATACATCCACCATTGTCACCTTTGAGAGAGTTTGATGGCTGTGTTACGAGCATCAGTTCCACACATTTTTCCAATGCCCACCATTTAAAGTCTTCAGGACCATGGTGTTCAGCCAGGAAATGTGCCACCAATGGTGAAGTAGTGCTATATGTCCTTATCCTCGACCTGTGTTCTATTATTCTTACTTTCACTGGTCGCAAAGTTTTCCCTATATATGTCCTATAACACGGCCCAAAATAACGTATAAAACATTAAAGCTATTGCAGGTCGTTTGGCTATGCAATAACCACGTTTTTTCCATTTATTTTAAGAGAGCAACAGGCAGATGTAAGACCACAGTTGTTACAGCCGCTGCAGGGAGAATGGCCCACTATGGGTGCCATCCCCCACATAGACGTCATTGTCCTTGGTTTGGATTTATTAACTCTGTCTGCTTTTGATAGCCAATCTTTCAGATTCCTTCCTTTTTTAAATGCAAACATGGGGCATAATAGGTTAGGGTCATTAAGTTGCAATAGGGGCCAGTGTTTAACAATGGACTTCCTAATTTCACTGTGACATGTATTAAAAGTCATTGCACACACAAGCTGGTTGGTCTTCTTCTTTTGCCTTAAGTCCTTGTTCAAAAGGTTGGATCTAAATTGATTGTTGGCTCTTTTCTTTGATTGTCTCAGCAATCTAATAGGGTAGCCTCTTTTTTTAAAAAAGACTGCCGATATCAAATCTGATTGCACTGAAAAGTCTTGTAGTCATGTGCAATTTCTCCTTGCTCTCAAAAATTGACCAAACATGATATTTTTCCTAAGAGCCTTAGCGTGAAAACTGTCATACCGTAATATAGTATTTCTATCTGTTTCTTTATGGAATAGGTCCACTATAAGTACACCATTTTCTTCCTTAATAAGCAAATCCAGGAAGGGTATTTCACTGCTGCTAAATTGCATAGTGAACTTCAGGTTTGCATTTTGTTAATGAATCCAGTTGATAACATCATCTATATAGCGTTTATATACTCTTAACACTTTTCTAAACGGATTAGCATCAGTTAAGATGCAACGTTGTTAAAACCACCACATGAATAACGTGGTAAAGTTGAGGGCAAATGCTGCCCCAATAGCCATACCCTTAATCTGCATGTAATAAGAGGTTTTACAGTGAAAGTAATTTTTAGTAAGAATAACCTCTAAAGGTTCTACCAAAAATTCACTGGGGACCTTATTACAACTTTCCCTGGTATCAACAAAATCTTTCATGATACTCAGTTCCTAGACGTGATGAGCAGTGCATGTGAGGGAGAGGAGGGATGCAGGTGCATAGCTAGACATGGTGAGCAGTGCATGTGAGGGGGAGAAAGGATATAGGTGGATAACTAGACGTGTTGAGCTGTGCATGTAAGAGGGAGAAGGATACAGGTGCATAGCTAGACTTGTTGAGCAGTACATGTGACAGGGAGAAAGGATAAGGGTGCATAGCTAGATGCGTTGAGCAGTGCATGCGGTGGAGTAAGATACAGGTGCATAGATAGAAGTGTTGAGCAGTACATGTGAGGGGAAGAAAGGATATATGAGCATAGCTAGATGTGTCGAGAAGTGCACTCAAAGGGGAAGAGAGATATGGTTGCATAGCTAGATGTGCTGTTTTTGAGTTTCTGCTCTGTAACCTTATTGTTTTTCAGTAAACAGATATGTACTTATATAAATATAGCCAGCCCCACGCTGCATTTTAGACCTGTTATGAAACCGAGCGTTTTTGTGACCCAGTTAATCACTGCAAGCGTAAACATGAGCTTCTGCAATAACCCTGAAAAATATGAAGTCTATTGTCAAATCTAATATACTTTGCAGAAAAGACCACCGCAGGATTAGAGAACAGTAGACAATCATACGCTGTTTTTCTCAGAATCTAGATGTTTTTAATTGCGCTGTTGTTCTGTGCCCTTTCTGAAGTAGCAGTGCTCTGTGAACAGGGCCCAAACACAAACATGATTACTCGTAGTGCCTTGACCACATTATAGCCGATTTTAGTTAACAGCATGTCATTGAGGTGAAACTTCTATAGCATAGTGTACAGGAGTAGAAATTTTACAACAGAGAGATGTTACACCAAGTGTTTCCAAATGAACTGTTAGACAATGGTAGCAAAGCTCACGTCTTCCTCATACTCTTATGTAAAATAAATACCCCCTTGTTATCTAATCATGCAGAATTGTTTGCTTTTTATGGCCCAAACTGAAACCAATTCCCTGAGCTCCCTCCTAACAATCATAGCATCAGGTGAAGAGAGGGGTGACAGGTCTCCCAAACATAACAAACACGTACTTGGTGTCCTATGCCACCATCCCCCACCTGGCTCGTGCAACCCTCACTTCCCTCCCACAAAAGATACCTGATCGTGAACAAAGAGAGGAGTCCAGATCCTATACACTGCAAAGGTAGCAATGTCATGTTCCTTTTACTTTTTCTATGGATTAGCACCATTCCTGATCTCATCAAGTGTTTGAATTGAGGGCTGTGCTAACTTTAGCCCTATAATTATGCTATCTTGTGCATGTCTACACCTTTGTCCGATAAGGCGGTGGGAATGGTTATTTACGCTTCATAGACCTAACACAAGGGCCATGCTGAGAGTTATTGACCCCGAAGACCAGGTTAAAGTCCGGAGCGCAGTGAGGGCACTTAACGGGGTCTTCAGGGCCCCCAATTCCCAGTATGGCCTGACGGTGTGGTCCATAAAACTATCATGTCCCATTTTTTTTTATTTTTCTTTTTTTTTAAAGGGCTATCTGCCTGGAGTGGTTGCTGGGAACCGGTTAGTCCCCAGCAACCTCCACTAGGGAGTGGTAAGTTTTGGAAAAAGGGCATGCCACATCTGCAGGTGTGCTCAGAGACTGCAGGCCGCAAGGGGGTGGCGGATGACCACCCCATACAAGAACAAGGTAATGAGTGCGGGGGACGGGTGGTTTCTCGTGTCCGGGTCGCGTCTGTCAGGTGTCGCCCTGGCTATGAGGAGAGTGGTGCTGGCTGGGGGAGCGATCCTCACTCTCTAAGAAGGTAAGGGGAGGGTGGCAGGTAGGTGCCCGGGTCATGTCTGTCAGGTGCGGCCCAGGCGAGGTGGAGAGTGGCGCTGACAGCATAGCTGGAGTGCTGCGCTGAGAGCCTCGGCTGCCTGACTGCCAGCGTGGTGCTTCCTTGATGAGAGGCAGAGCCGCACCGAGAGCCATGTGGCACTGGCAGCATGGCTGTAGGTGCGATGCTGCCCCTCATCACGGGAGTGCCATGCTGAGAGCCGTGTGTCGCTGGCATTATGGCTGTCAGCGGGGTGCACCCGTGATGAGAAGGAACACTCCACAGAGAGGCCTGCTGACAGGGCAGCAAGACTGTGGGAATGGCGAGCCTTCCCTAATTGGCCATAGGCTGAGTAGTGTGGGCTCGCCCCTGCTCTTGTACCTGATAACCTATTACCTGGGATAAAGAAATGTTAGTACAGACCATATTTTTGTTTCGTGGAAAAAATTGTGGCCGTAGGCCTGTTTATTTTCTACAGAAAAAAATGCCACACAATAATCATGACAGTCAAAAAATAACAATCGCTTTTGGGCACCTCGTGTCCAGGGGTTATGGATGCCCAGCCTTCCCTTAGGCTAGTTTTCGTTACCCTGTGGCATCCCTTCCTGGACACGTGCCGCTGCCTACGACTTTTCTTCTACCATGTACCGAAGAAGAGTACTTGGCGTTCCTGTTCCTGGTTCTTTCTTTTTCTTGTTGCTGGGTGGGTTGGGTGGTAAAACGTTTCCTTATCCCCCTTTTCCAGGCCCAGGGAGCTTACCCGAGTGAGGTGAGCTCCGGACCTGTTTGTGCCTCACTTGGATTTTTCTGGGGTACTTATACACCCTACCCCCTTTGTTGTGTTGCTGGGGGCCGGGCTTCCTCCTGTCCCCCTGCTGTTTTCTTTCGCACCTGTTTGGCATGTTCCCTTGGCAACGCCGAGGGTGGGGGCGCTGCTTTGGCTGCCCCTCCCTCTTTGTTTCCCGCCGTTCGTCTCCCCCACCCCGCGCCTAACCCCCCAGGCCCTCCATCGTGTCATACTTTGTATGGCACGGGGCTTGGGGCAATTTACAGGCTCTATGGATTTTCTGAGCCATACCGGCTCGCACAGCCTGGATAATGGCCAATGGGGGAGGGCCCACATCACTCCATGGGACATGATAATGCTTAAACAGTGCCTTTTGTAATGTGTACATAAAGCCTGCACCATGAACTTCTGCAGGTCCACTAAGCTGTTGCTAGCCTTTCCTCTCTTTCCATTTCTCTTGCCTTATTTGCAAACTGTTTCATTTTTCTCTCTCTATCTCTATCCTTAGTCGTCTCCTTCCTTGTTTTCTTCCTTCTTGCTTTTTCCCTCCCTCTTTCCTTCCCTCCTTCCCTTCCTTCCTTCCTTCCTTCCTTCCTTCCTTCCTTCCTTCCTTCCTTCCTTCCTTCCTTCCTTCCTTCCTTCCTTCCTTCCTTCCTTCTTTCCTTCATTTCTTCCTTCCTTTCCTTCCTTCCTTTCTTCTTTGCTTCCTTCCCTTCCTTCCCCTCTTTCTTTTTCTTCTTTTCTTTCTTTCGTTCTTCCTTCCTTCCTCTCTTTTTTCCTTCTTCTTTTTCTTTCTTTCTTTTTTCTTTCTTTCTTTCTTTCTTTCTTTCTTTCTTTCTTTCTTTCTTTCTTTCTTCCTCTCTTTCTTTCCTTCCTTCCTCTCTTCCTCTCTTCCTTCCTTCCACTCTTTCTTTCCTTCCTTCCTCTCTTTCTCTCCATCTTCTCTTTCTTTGTTTCTTTCTTTCTCTTCTTCTCTCCTTTCTTTCTTTCTTTCTTTTCTTTCTTTCTTTCTTTCTTTCTTTCTTTCTTTCTTTCTTTCTTTCTTTCTTTCTTTCTTTCTTTCGAATAGAAGGGATGAGAAAGGCAGATGGCGAGTATGGGCTCGCTGGCACGCGCTCTGGGCCGGGATCCATGTCCTCAGTGTGGACACTCTGCAGCTCCTCTGGCAAATGTGTCCTTGTTGTGGGGTGATTAGAGGCCTGCGTGTCTAAAGTAAATCTACCCAAAATAAAAGCAGCAAAACTGAAATATGATGTGATAGGATGAAATATTTGCAACACTTCCAATTTACCACCAGCCAAAAATAAATAACTGCAGCGAAAATAGTTTATGTGACCCGGGTCTCCAGCTGTACACGGTTGTCAACTAATACAAGTGCACAACAACCCTTCAATCCGGCAGGAGCGCTATACAGCAAGCATATTAGAAAACTACTGTTTACAATTTCTTGTCTGCCGGGTTACACTGCAAGCCCCTAATATTTCAATTAACAGTGGATCTTATAATGTATGCTTAGCCTCCGCTGGTTGCATTGCAATGCTGTGCAGTTTTGTTTATGTCACTTTGTAGTCAGTCTCCTCTGCAGCAGGCTTGGCAGTCAGTCTCCTCTTCAGCAGGTTTGGTAGTACGTCTCCTCTCCAGCAGGCTTGGCAGTCAGTCTCCCTTTCATCAGGCTTACAGTCAGTCTCTTCTCAAGCAGGCTTGGCAGCCAGTCGCCTCTCCAGCAGGCTTGGCAGCCAGTCGCCTCTCCAGCAGGCTAGGCAGCCAGTCTCCTCTTCAGCATGTTTGGTAGTCAGTCTCCTCTTCAGCAGGCTTGGCAGTCAGTCTCCTCTTCAGCAGGTTTGGTAGTCAGTCTCCTCTCCAGGAGGTTTGGTAGTCATTCTCCTCTCCAGCAGGATTGGCAGTCAGTCTCCTCTTCAGCAGGCTTGTCAGTCAGTCTCCTCTTCAGCAGGTTTGGTAGTCAGTCTCCTCTCCAGGAGGTTTGGCAGTCAGTCTCCTCTCCAGCAGGCTTGGCAGTCAGTCTCCTCTTCAGCAGGCTTGGCAGTCAGTCTCCTCTCCCGCAGGCTTGGCAGTCAGTCTCCTCTTCCAGAGATTTGGTAGTCAGTCTCCTTTCCAGCAGGCTTGGCAGTCAGTCTCCTCTTCATCAGGTTTGGTAGTCAGTCTCCTCTCCCGCAGGCTTGGCAGTCAGTCTCCTCTTCAGCAGGTTTGGTAGTCAGTCTCCTCTCCAGCAGGCTTAGCAGTCAGTCTCCTCTTCAGCAGGCTTGGCAATCAATCTCCTCTCCCGCAGGCTTGGCAGTCAGTCTCCTCTTGAGCAGGTTTGGTAGTCAGTTTCCTCTTCAGCAGCACCATAGGCATATGAGCAGTCACTGATGCTATGAAACCTAAACTAGCAATGGCGGTAGCAGCATTCCGTGAGAGAATGCCGACTCCCAGGGAACCGCTGGGCTTCCTTCCACATGTAGAGCACCCATCCATTGGCTAGCAGTGGTAACTAGTAAACCTTTATAATTCTGACCCAGAACATCTGAGAGAGGCGCATCCTCCAAACCATCAGGACATAGGGAAAGGTTAGCAAAGCCATCTTCCCCCAGGGCAGAGTGCCATCCCAGACACACGCAGGGGTGGATCTCTGCCCAGGCATGAGATGGACACCTGCGTGGCACCAGTCCAAAGCTGGACGCTGGAGGGTTGCCGCCCCTAAACGAATCTTGACACATAGGAGCAGGTCATCATCCCATGAAATCTGGAATAGCCAGTCAAGTCCAAACTTGGCTTCACGAAGAGGGTTTGGGAATCGAGAGTGACGCAGAGATGCATTCATTAAGGGACTAAGCGGGTGTGGATAACGTTGCTGCGTTTAGTTTGGAAGCTGGGAGAATGCGCCAGTGCTCTTGAGAGAAATGAAGGAAGTCAAAATGCCCCAAATTGGTGTCTTTAATAAAAGGGAGAGAGGAAACCCCTCCACTCAAAAACTGGAAAAGCTCCAGAGCAATGTGGCGTCATGGCATAGATTATTTACATTGAGAACAGCAGCAATACGATTCCGAAGCCTTGATTTCTGGGTGTGAAAAGCAGCTGTGAGTCTTCCTGTAGCGTCCTTGGAAGCAGTTGGTAGCCATGTTTCTGCAATGAATGTGTACACCGGTGTACAGTAAAGAGAAACATATAGTTGTATGTGCTTTGGCTACTTAAAGATAACGATGCTATCGTTATCGGTGTCGTTATCGCTAACGGTGTCATCTCTTAGGTTAATTACGAGATCAAAATACATAACAAATACAAAGAAAGATGGGGTGTTGGGGTTTTTCACACAATCCAAGACAGTCATGGCGAAGAGCATGCTTTGGATAGGGGCAAAACATTGCCAGGCTTATTTGGGTCGCCTACCTGTAAGGCGAGGTGTTCCAGGAGCACCAAGTGATCAACTGTATTAAAAACGAGGATATGACCTAAGGGCAGGTAGAATGACAGCCCATTCAGCCAATGATAGCATGAGCCCATTCCACATCTGCAATGGTGTCATCCCTGTCCCCTGCCAGGCCCAGAAACGGGGCTGCCACTGTTCTCTATGTGATGACAAGGCCGTGGGACAGAGCATTGGTTAATCGCCTTACAGAAAAGGTGCACAATATATTCTGAGGATGCACCAAAATGAATGGGTACCACAGCAGGATGTGAAAGGGAGGTGGTGTCTGTCTTGCTTACATGAACAGTGGGCAATGCATTTCTACTGGATAGTGGAAAGCCTAGCCTTTTTCCTTTTTTTAAATGTTTTTATTTTTTTTATTTAAAGTTTAATTGTATTACAGTATCCATTCCTACAGGGCAAAGCACCATAATTCCTAAAGGTAACACAAAACTATGCCACATTGTTCAGCTGAAACGTGTTTATATAGTAGAATCATTAGCACTACCGCAAAGCTGTCCATCCATTTTGCAATTGTTCACCCGTCAAATATTGCAGTAGGGCGACCAGGACAAGACAGAAACTAAAAAGGAAATCAGGGAAAAATAAGAGAAGGAATAAAAGAAGAAAAGCGCGCTTGGATATACATGGAGGTATGGGATAAAGACAAGCCATCATTGCCACAATTGCGCAGTTGTCTGAGTCAGTCATTTCTAGCGCTAAAAAGATTCCCAAAATTATATCCTATCCTTTTATATAGAAGTTGCACCTTCCAATACTTCCAGCTGTTACAAGTCTACAAGGGAGGTTTCGAATTCGTTTATTTTATCCTTGAGGACTATGCCTTTGGTGGTCTGGGGGTACTTCTTTACATGATCTGTTGAATCTCAGGTGTTCTGGATAATTTCAAGGCTATTGCTCATCATTTCCTTTGTTTTGTTGGTAATCATCTGGCTGTCCGTGGCAGCTGATGCTTGTATCAGCAAAGCCAGAGGTGTGTCACCTTTCTCTTCCCATTCTTTGTGGGGTTTCTGCCAATATCCCATTATTTAATGGGCATGTGTGTTTCCCATGTGATAACAACTGACATGTTTTTCTATGATCTTGTACAGCTCATGGTCCCAGTATCTCCTTGTTATGGAAATATTATAGCGCCATGGACTGTGGTGTTGCTTTCCTCTTATCATTTCTGCCTAGACTCTCTGTGATGTTGAATTCTGAACATACAGTGGACACGTTATTACGGATTGCAATGCAATAGGGCTGAACCATTGAGAATAATGAGGATTTGAGTTTGAAACCTCGCTACAAACACCAGTGTATTAAAGATATTTCAGAGATGAGACATGGAGTCCCACCACTTGGCGGTCGTCAAAATGGCATAAGAATTGATCAGTTCTTGGTCAGCTTGAGGATTTACCTTGATCACTTGTGATCTACTGGACATTTGCATTGGCTGTGAAGGACAGAAGCTTTTCATTCCATGTCTAAGTTCATGAGTGTGTATAGACAATGCACACCAACCACACTGCCCAGGCGGGGAATTAGCTAATAATACCACAATCAAGCATTGTTGGAATAGGGGTGGGGTTTCAGAAAGGTGAGATAGGAGTGCCTGATCCTGATGCCCTGTATCAGGTTGGCAAGCATCACAATGACAGTTCATAGCAAGCAAAACAAGTTAGTCCACATCTTGCTGAATTACAAAGCATGTTCTGAAATTCTATGTTTTTTTAAGTAAAGCATGTTCTGAAATTCTATGTTTTTTTAAGTCAAATAAAGTGCAATACTATGGCCCTCATTCCAAGTTTGGAGGCAGCCATGGCGCTATTGGCTATTAGCGCCATGGCTGCCTCCAAAATCGGTCTGATTCTGGCCTGGTGAAGGGAGTAATTACTGGTCCAGTCCGAGGTCGGCGGGACCGGTAATTCCCCATTCACCAGAGCCATTCCCCATTCCCATTTGAGCCCCCATAGGGCTCAATGGGAATGGGGAAGGTGCAAATAACGGTACTGCAATTTGCGGTCCCTGGTCCCTTTGCGGCTCCCGCTAAGGCCGCCTGGTAAAACCAGGCATTAAGGGAGGACCCACAAAGGGACCTCGGAATAGGGCGCAAAGGGATTACCGGCACCGGTGTCATTACCGGTGCCCGGTATCCCTTTGTGCCCCCGGGTCTGTCAGATGGAAAGCTCTGAAAACTACAAGAAAACTCATGGGCCGGGTGTTGTGTCAGGGTGGTATGTCAAACGCATGCAAATCAATGTTTTACTGTACGTTTTCTGGAGATTGATGAGGGCAGTAGCTAAGCTTCCAGAGTCTCTGGTGTGATAGAATGCGGTGTTTGTGGCTTTGTGAGATAAAATCCAGCACCAGTTCAACCACTCCACCACCATGTCCGTGTTTGGAAAATGAAACAGGTTGGCCCTCATATGCAATACATGTCTGATAATTATACTAGGCTTAGTTATCTGAAGTATGTGCCTTTCTTTGTAAGTCTGCCCTTTTAGTGAGTCTTGGAATCAGTTTATTATTTCTGGGAACAGGTTTTCTTCATGGCAGTGTCGCAGATTTGAACTGCTATATATTGGCTTCTTTCACTAAGAGGGCAGCACTGATTAAATGTCCACTAACATACAGTCCAACCGTTCTGGGTCAAAAGATCTTTTTCTTAAAACTGATTTAGAAACACTGCTCCGTGACTGCACGTAGCATTCCTTCTAAATGGAACTGTCATGCCCCTGGGTCTGAGAGATGGGGAATCCCAAAGGAGAGTGTGGTGGTGGTGGGGGGCAGAGAGGAACAAAGGGGGATCGGGCAGTGAAACCCCCTTTATATATATATATATATATATATATATATATATATATATATATATATATATATATATATATATATATATATATATATATATATATATATTTTTTTTTTTTGTTTTTTTTTTTTTTTTTAAAAGCATTTAAAAGGTTTCAAGAGAAAAAGACCTTTACAATGCTGGTTTTCGGATCAATATAAAATTGGACATTGTAAATCGCTCTTTCTCTCTTGAGACCTTTAAAATTAGGCCTTTTCACATAGAACAAATCCAACTCCACAATTCCAAATATAAGAAACAGGCTAATTCAGGATTCAATATTTTGTTTTATTAAAATAAAATCAATGCAAAGGTGGTCCCAAAGTTTTAGACAAGTGAATTCAACACAACATTATACAATAAGAGACAGCTTGTTTACAAAAACGAAAATAATCTCACTATTCCTCACACTCATACATTCATTTATGTACTCAACTCTCTATATGTTTAATTCTGAATAGAAATAAGATTTCTAGTCTTAATTCTGCTGCTTGTTGGTCACTGTATCAAAACCCTCTTTGCTTAAAAACATTTTTACATTACATATGAATTACATAAAAAGTATTGAACTGTGCATTCCTCAATAATAACAGTCAGTACTGGAATCAGAGAACTGTTGCATCTATCACTTTTCCCATGTAAATATGGTGCTGTGGGTTGCTAATGTATGTGTAATTGCAAACTATGTTTAAACTGAATTGCATCAGCATTCTGCAGGTTTTGGGTGAGGGATGCAGGTTGATTCCGAATGCACAGAATTTTGGTCTACCCAGCCTAGGAGAATAATAGGATATTTTGATTCAAGTACGAGTGCCTCTCCCCCTTTATTCCACAGATAGAGTCCCACTGGCATGAGATTATTTTCTCTACTACACATCTTCAAGAGTGAGGGGTCTCATAGGATGTACATATACATAATTTCTTATGGGAGTAGAAATAACACATTTAAGCTTGTTCTCCTTTTCAAATCATTATAAAGTAGCTATGGCCTTCGCAGAACACACATTATCAAGTAAATCTTCATTAAGTTATGGTACAGACATCTTCATATCACAGCTTAATGTTAACTATTTCTTTAAGAACACAGTGGGTACAATTTAGTAAGATCATTATTAATAAAGGGCAGCCAGAAGGCTGTACAGAAGTGCCATGTATAGCACACTGCACACACAGCTCAGAAATATATTTTCTTTAGATGGAAAAGTCATCCCACTTGATTTTAATTGCAGTAAAAATACACTGTTTATTTCCCATTTCAAAATTAATATATTTTATCATTTAATTTGGGGAGGTCTTATACTCACTGTAAGTTGATCCTCTCAGTTCTCAGTATCAGCATGGACCCTCTTGGATTCGAAATCTACCAGGAAGCAAGTCTCTTTCTGATCTGCTTCCATGAATTTAGAACTTCTACAGGGACCCTCCTTTGTGCTGGTTACAATGTGGACAGGACCCACACCTTTGGAACAGGAATCCTCCCATCTACATCGCTTGTGGAATGCCAGCTCTTCATTTGGTTTCTCTCATTAATCCAACCAAAATCCTTATATTTCTGTATTCTCCTCCTTTTTACAATCTAAAATATTCACACACATTGTCATCAATGATGTTGCATATTTTAATTGGTCAAGTCCTTCTATTGGCTTGCACAAAAGGCAGACACTCCCAGAGAATACACAGCACAATCTCCATTAGATGTTCATATGTCGGAATATGAAAAAGATGGGGCCCAATTTGCTCCAAATAATATTGAATTCTAAATCAGTTTTTCTTTGTATTTAATTGCAGCAATACCTGGACATTTGGGATTCATTTGTGTGACACATTTTCATAAAGTTATCAACATTTATCTTTTCAATCAGCATAGGAAATTCTAAATTAGACTACATAGAAAAAGATCTCACGATCGCAACGCAAACCCAACCCATGTTTTTAAGTCACCTGGCTGCAAAATGATAGGCTAAATTTGTTTCTGCATGTAAAATGTGATTGCAAATAATGGATTCATTTAAACTGTAGACAGAATTTTGTGCTCAGCACAATGACTCATGTGAGCAAGTCTTTGTAATTGCTTCATGCAATAATTGATTTGAGTAATATGACCAACTGGCTTAATTGTGAGGCAAAGTTCAAAGAGTACTAAAGCTAATATATGACTGGCTGTCACACTCTACCCAATAAATAGAAAGAGAAAATATGTGTAAGTCCACAAATTGATTCCTAATCAAGATTCAAAATGTAGCTGATATGCAAGTAGTTGACATTTCTTTAATCAACAGAAGATGTCATCCTATACGTGTTTCGACGAAGCATCATTCTTAAGGCTGGCAAGGTTAAATGGTTACAAGTACAATTAACAGCACAATTCATTGTACACTGAAAATTGCAATTGATAAAAATAAATTGGACAAATTGTCCCAATAACAAAATAATGAGTTGAGTTACATTGATACAATCATAAATAATTAATTAAGGTAATTACATACCCATGTAGCATATACATCATATTTGTTACAATGGGGGTGGGTGGAAGTTCAGAACAAGAGTGAGGTCTTGTAAGTTAAAATAACTAGATTATCAATTGTCAGAAACATAATTGGATTTTGGTGCAGTGAAGGTGCAGCGCGACACCCTCACCAATGCAGCATATGCAAACCTATCATTGGATAAAATCCACCAGCAAGTGAGGTGTAGTTAGAGCGGAAATTAGTGGTGAAAGATTATCTCTAGTCTAAGTGCAATGCTATGCTTGAGAAAGATTTGTTTGGTATTAGAGTTCACATATGTGAATTAGTGTAGAGAGCTGGTAAAACACCAGCATCTAGAGTTCATATGTAACATTTAACTTGAAAAGAAATGTCCATAGCGAGTTCCCCTGCTGCATGCAAGCAAAATAGTGCCTCACAGAAAATGTATAAGTGGTCAATAAAGCATAATGGCTCACCAAACTTTATGAATTTCTATAGATTGGCATGCTGTAAGGAGGTTCATCATACTAGAGTCACGGACGGCGGAAAACTCCAGCGTTCGCAGAGTTCTGTAAGCAGATGGTGAAACTGTTTTATTATAAACAGCTGATAATGACTGTGTGCTGCCGTATATATAAAGGATTAAGAAAATATCTTTAAAGCACTCACCACATTACTTGAATTGCATTCTTGTGAAATAGAATGGTGTCGGAGTGTAAGTCTGTGCCCTGATGGGTCCAAATATACAATTGCGATCGTGCAGATCGTGCAGTGAAAACTTGCTGATCACAATCACAGAGTTTTACGTGCATTTATAAAGATGTCATTGATACTTCTGTAAATATGTATTACTGGGAAAATAAATCAAAGATTCATTTGCTGTTGAAAAAGAAATACACTTTTACATTTGAATATTTTTGACAAACTGGGGCCTGTTTGCGCTTTTAGAGATTGAGTTCCTTTTCAAATCTCCTGTTTTCATTTTACATTGGTTAAAACCCAGTCTTTGCGTGAAATGTGCTCAAGGGCCAATATGGTTCCTGGGATGGAGTAGCTGTTTGTAAAATCATCTGTGCCATGTGTCGGGTGCTGTCTTTTTGGTGTACAGGTGACATCCCACAGATGCACCCTATTCATAGCAATGGAAGCAATATTATACAAGTGAAGGGGGGCAAGGCACTATCTGGGCACCACTCACTTTCAATTCATGCAGTTCTCATTTGCCTTTTGTATTGTACTACAGTGGTGACATATGAATACATATATTTCACATATATTTCCAGCATCATTTTCATTATATTTCAAACCCTCTGAGCCATCTCAAGCCCCACAAAACGTCATTGGATTGGATGATAGGTGCAAAGAAATGAATGTGGGTTGGTGGTAAAGGGCAACCACTCACCTTACATCCACTGTAGCATTAAGTGCGCCACTTTAGGGTGATGAGCATGGCCAACCATGCTTCTGTATCAGAGTGAGCCCAGATTTCTGTTTTTCTGTAATGTTCACTGACATCTAGTTTAAACAATACAATAATGCATGTATGACTAATGGTGCAACTGTGTAATCTGTATAGAGGAAGTTCCAGCATCCTTTATTTTATTCATTTTATTGTGCATTTGTAAGGCGCATATACATCAAGTAAATTGTGGTTCAAAGTACCCACATGACAATGGGGAGGGAACATGGGAATGAAAGGAAAATATAATAGCAATGAAGAGAACGAAAGAGACGGTCCTACTAAGCCATGTGAGCATTCAGAATGTGCTAGTACAGAGAGAGAGAAGGGGGGAGTGAGTGGGGTAAGTGCTACAACTTCCACGGAGGCTAGGGAATAAGTTGCAAGCTGCTGTTAAGTGCCTTGCAGAGATCACTTTGGTAATAGTGCTCAACTGCCAATACAATAAGTGCAGGCCTCTGAGACAGCACAGGCCAGTGGGTGCCCAAAATCAAGTGCTGGGAGTGGGCAGAGGTTGAAGACGATTAGGGGAAGGCCAGGACCCAGAAGGACACATAAGGACCCTGGTCATCAATCTCAGCGACTGTGGGGTTTAGCAAGGGAGGGAGACAGGGATGGAGGAGGCAAAAAGTCAAGTATGGAGGATTTTTTTCAGAATTTGAGGAGATCTGGCTGAAGACAAAGAGGAAGAGGAGATGGTTCCAAAAGAGGGAGCCAGCCGAGGAAAGAGATCGGCCACTCGCTCGCTGTTTACATAAGCGCTTGACATGCAGAGAGTTGATGCCAGTGGAGCGTAAAGATCTGGGGTGAGAGTATTTGGTGGGAGTCAGTTGTAGACTGCCTGGTCCCCGGCCCCAGACAGCCTTGTGGATGAAGCAGAGGGATTTGATTTGATCCTTGCAGCAACCGAGAGCCAGTGGAGGGATTTTAGGGCTTGAGAGATGTGGTCCCTGGGCTTGAGGCCAGGGATAGTGTTAGAGACCTATTCTGAATATGCTTGAGGGGGCACAAAGAGGAAGAGGGTAGATTAAGGAAGAGGCTATTGCAGTAGTCCAGCCTAGAGAGTAACAGAGCTGTAGAGACATTGAGCTTCTGGGGGGGGGGGAGTGAGGAAAGGAAGGATTTCTAAGAGGAGGTGTAGTTGAAAGTGGGCCTTCTTGACAAGGTCCTGGATGTGAGAGTGGAAGGAAAGAGAGGAGTTGAAGATGACTCCAAGGTTTCTGGCTTCAGATGAAGGAAAAGTTGGAGAGCCAGAGTGAAGAGAAGAAAGAGGGAGCTGGAGTCCCAATGAGAAGAATTTCAGTATTGCTGGCATTGAGGCGGAGATCATAGGAGGCACACTAGGACTGGATGGCAGATAGGCAGTCAGGAATGATGGGGGGAGTAAGGAGAGAATAAGAGGGAAGTTTGAAGAAAATGTTTGTGTCATCTGCATAACACTGGAAGTAAGGGGAGAAAGTGGAAATTAAGGTGTGCAAGCGGAGCAAGATAGATGCTAAAGAGCCAGTGAGAAAGGTTGGAGCCCTGGGGAATGCCACAGGTGGAGATAGAGGTGGGAGAGGAGAAAGACCTCAGGATAACCTAGGAGCGACGGTCAGTGAGGAAGGAGGTCAGCCAGTCCAGTGCCCACTCCGAGATACCAAAGGTATCATGGAACCGTTTTATGAGGATGGAGTGGCTGACCATATCAAATGCAGAGGAGAGATTAACTAGAATGGGTACAGTTGTAGAGTCAAGAGATTCAAGCAGTTCTTCAAAGGTGTTCAGAAGAGCAGTTTCCGAGCCTCTGGATGCTCGGAATCCAGATTGATGGTTGTGTGGGCAACCGACAAACTCAGTATGCTAGGTCAGTTGGGGGAAGACCAACTTCTCCAAGAGTTTCCCAAGGAAAGGGATGATAGAGATGGGGCGGTAGTTAGCCAGACAGGAGGGTAGGCGGAAGGTTTTTTCAGAGGGGGGCACACAAGAGAGTGCTTGAGGGAATAGGGGTAAGATCCAGTAGCAAGAGAGTGATTACAGGAATCAGCAAGTGAAGGGGCAAGAGATCCGATATTGTCCTTAATAGTTCTGTAAGAACAGGGGAGTCCTGTTTGTGGGAGACCTTCATACAGCAGACAACTCTAATGACCTCATCAATAGTGATAGGAGAGAAGGTGGAATGAAAGTCAGAGGGAGGATGGGAGGCCATAGGTGGCAGGGCGATGGGAGGAGGAGAGGGGGAAATGGAAGAGAGAGTGCTTAGGATGTCCTGAGTGTTTGCAGTGAAGTGTGTGGTCAATGCATTGCAGCAGGCCTGAGATGGAAGAGGTGAGGTGGAGACTGGGGAATGGTTGGCTAGTTCCTTGCAGATTTTAAAGAGTTCAGCCATGTTGTTGGATGCACCTGTGAGGCTAGCCTGAATGTGGGCCCTTTCTTTAGAACAAATGGAGAGCCAGTATTGCCTTTGGAGAAGGCCAACAGGCCGTTTTGTCGAAGGGTGAGTCAGAGGTCTGCCACTTCTGTTCCGCAGCTCTGCACTTGCGATTCAGAGCTGCAAGTTCAGAATCGTACCAGGTGTTACGCTTGGTGGCATATTTCAGGCGGATCCTCATGACTGGGGCAAGAATATTGAGCGTGTTAGCGATGGCAAGATGGAGGTTGCGGAGAGGAGTCTTCAGTGGGAGAGAAGGGGGTGAAAGTGGATGTGAAGACAGAAGCTGACACTTGTTTCATCGGGCGGATGTCTGTCAATGAAGTTGGCAGAGCTGGGGGAGGTGCGGTCACAGGCCAGAGAGGACCCAGGTGAGGAGTGGTCTGACCAAGAGTGTGGGGTGGTGAGTGGTGCAGAAAGCAAATTATCTGTGTGCATCAAGGCATCAAGAGTGTGTCCAGCAAAGTGGCTGGGACCAGAGGGGAGAATGGAGAGGGCGAGCGAAGTGTAGCAGTCACGAAAGAGAGTGGACGCCATGATTGAGGAGTCAAGGTGGATGGTGAAGTTACCCAGGAGAAAGCGTTTAGAGGTAGATGTGAGGAGAGAGGAGGAGAAATCAGCCCATTCTGAGAACAACAGGTGATAGAGCCAAGTGGCCTCTAGATAGTGGCAATGGTCAGGGAAGAAGTGGGACAGATGACCAGCTTGCACACCAGGCTCTCAAAGGAGGAGTATGGCTGGGTGGGTATGAGGGAAGAAGGGACCCACTCAAGATAGATTAGGGCAACCCCACCACCACACAGTTAGGGTGAGGCTTGGAGATGATCTTGTACCCATCAGGGAGAATGGAGTCATAAGCAGTGATGGAGCTGGCATTGAACTCTGTCTCTGCAAGGATATCAGGGTCAAGGTCGTCAATGAAGAGGCAGATGTCGGCACAGTGTTTGATAGCAGAGTGAGCATTAAGTGTGGCTAGATGCAGCAGGTTACTGCCTTTGAAGGTTTTCGATGTGGGGTAAAGGGGCGTGGTAAACCAGTTCAAGGAGGGGGGACAGAGAGAGAGGATGAAGGAGTAGCGGGTGAAGGAAGGAAGTTGATGATGGATGGCAAGTGCCGGTTGAAGAGGAGGAGATTGGTTTGAGGACCCTGAGCCATGATAGTGCCATTGCGATAGACTTTAATGATACGGTCATACTCCTTAGGGTCTGTCTGGGATACTATGAAGACGAGAAGACCCGGTCCAACTGAAGAAATTAGACTTTCTTCCTGAGAGCACATCTTGCAGGGTATAATAACCTGTCAGGCCAAGGGCTCAGGCAAAAAGGCGGGAGAGACAGCAGAGCTAGAGAAGGAAAACAAGGCAAACATGAATACTTGTCCTTCCTTGATGGAACCAACACCTCACTCCCCACAAGGCCACAACCTTACAATGTTACCTGTAGTCGTCCCTTAAAGCCCAGCTGAACCTACTTGTGAAGGAACACATGGTGCATCGATGTGGATGGGCCTTTGAAGAATTTGGCAGATTCCCAGGAGCAAAAGTCACCAATTGAAGGCTTTGGCGGTGGCCAAGAGAAGTACCTAACCCAGGCGGAATGAGGGCGCAACTGGGGCAGAACAGAGCAATCCAAAAGGGTTGTCAGCAGAGCGTCCATAAAGGAAGCCCAGAACACGCTGGGAACACAAAACCCTCAATTGGTTCAGCAAAGCATCCAGGTAAGTGATTGACGAAGTATTCCTTGTACCGGGAAGCGTCCAACCTCGGAATGAGGTGAGCGTTCCCTCGCTCTGCAACAAAGCGTCCGAGGAAGCGAGGGCACGTGGACAAAAGAGCGGAAGTCCGAAAAATGCAGGTAATGGGGGGCACACTAGGGAGAGAGGTCGGGGAGAGGGAAGCAGGGCACCCAGAAAAGAAACATTACACTGTATCAAGCCAGGAGTCCATCCGAAGTCAAATAGCACAATGGGGAATCAATCCATGGGAATGAGGCACCAGGCACAGAATCGTAATCCAAGGCAAGTCCAAAAACAGCAAGCCGAGTCCAAAAACACTGAAACCCAGAAACAGGAATTACAGAGAAAGCTATGGAAGCTATGGTCGTTACCATGTGACCAAGTCCATAAAAGGGACGAGCCCCTTCCGGCTCATCAGTCAAACAAAGAACTGACTCCAGAGTGTTATTGAAAGCACCATGCTGGTGCCACGCCACATGCTGCAGGCTCTTTGGCATGCCCTGCATCAGGACGGTGCCCCTGCTGGGCAACACCGTCCCACCTGAATTTCGTGGCAAAGTGACCCTGGTTATTGGAGCAACCACGGCCTGGGTGCCCCCAGTGTGCCTGGTGCCCCCAGTCATAGTGTCCTGCTCTGGTGATTCAGAGCATGCAGGGTGCCCCCTATTGAGTGTCTGCTGCGTGAACGCAGCCCAACGGTCTACCTCAGGTGATCCCGACATCTGCGATGGCCCGCTCCGGTGATCTGAGAGCGGGCCACAACGATAGTGACGACGGAGTGGCGGCTCGGACCCATGCACACTGGTGTGCGAAGCGCAGGAGGCCAGTGATCCTTTTGTGTTTTTTGTTGTTTTGCTTCCTTATTTCGCCTGAGCGGCGGTTTCAGCTGTGCGAGGCACATTGGGGAGGGAAATGTGGATGCCGCTGGTGCTCTGGGTGGCCCAGGGCCCCGTGCCTTGTCTGCACGAGCCGCCTGGCGCCTAAGAGGAGGTGTGAAAACAAAATTGAGATTTCGAGGCTGAGTACCCAAAAGGAAATACACCAAACGCGGGTTACAAAGGACAATACAACGATCTTTATTTTATACTGAACAGTTTCAAAGGTTAAAGCAACAGATAGCTATCGGCCCTCAGTACAACACAGCAAACTCCAGCATGGTTCAGTGTGCTCAGTGAGTGAGCCTGTACATTAGAATAGTCTCACTTTATATACTGTCGATAACATGATGTTCAGCCCTCCTTCAAGTTAATATAAGTTAATACATGACAGATCTAGGGTTCGTACCAAGTTCATGCATCTATACATTTAGGGTTTACCTTTAATACATTCACTTAACAAGCCACAATGGCAACAGTATGTCTTCGGATTTCTTACTAAACCTTCTCAAATGTCTATACAATGTAGTTTAAACAAGTGTTCACAGTTCAGTATTTGAATACATTGTGTTTAACATATGCTTGCGGATTTGCTTCGTTGGCGCGGGTAATCCTCTACACAAAGGTCAGCAAAGGACAAGGTCTCAGTTCATGACCCCAACATGTGACCTGCAGGCAAGTTACATATTAGTTCGTACACAGAGGTCAAGACGGCCATGTTACATTCAGAATGACACTGTTCACCATTTTAGAACACAGGGTGACTTCCAAAGAGGGAATCTAAAATGGCGATAGACCTAAAATGGCGGCTTACACTGATCTAAGGTCAAGACCTTGCAACGCGGATTTTCTTCGCAAGCGGATTATAAGCAGCTTGGCGTAGGCCAATATACATATATTCATACAGTATAGGAGGCACAATATGATTTCCTGTTCAACAGAGGAAGGCAGAATCGGACGGGTGTGCGGCGCAGCGGGCCAAGGAACAAAGACCAGCTGTTACCCGGAGGCAGCCCCGACATGGAGGGGCGTGCCCGGGAATGCCGGCCGTAGTGGTGAGGGCGGGTGCTCAGGCCAGCTGGCCCATGCCCGCTCGAAAGAACGCACCCGTCCACAGGTGGAAGAGAAAGAAAATTGCTCTGGACCGGAGCATTCTAAAAAAATAAATAAAAGAAAAAAAAATGGGAAAAGAAGAGGTCAATGCCTGCAGGAGTCCCGGGAAGGAAGGGTGTGCCCCATCAAGACCCGGGCCTGCCGGCAGATGGAGAAAAAAAAACGAAAAATAAAAATGAACAAAAGGAAACAGAGGCTCGCAACGGCCCCAAAGTAATAAAGGAAGGTGGTCGTGGCCCACGAACAGCGGCCCGTGGCAGTGATTACAGAGACAGCCCCCTCAAGCATCAACAAAGGAAGGTGGGCATGGCCCATGACACCCGGGCCTGCGGCGGTGATGGTGTGGTGTGCTGCAGCATAGCTGGACATGGGCTGCAGACTATTGCGCACCTGCAGTGGAATTTTTTTTTTTTAAATAAAGTGCTCCGGATCGGGACATATTCGGCCCAGCGGTAGATCAAAGGAGCGCTGGGGTGCAAGGTTCCAAAGAGAAGCACTGTGCGGACAGGGGGGTGTGCTGTTTCCATGCCACGGCTGGTGACAGAAAGAGCAAGAAGCAGTGGCAGGGGGGAGAGGTGAGTCCTGGTGGCCATGCCCACAGGTGACACCATCTAAGCCTGCCAGCTGTGCCCGTAGCCCAACAAGACCCTAAGCTACCGGGCAGTAGAAGACGAACTGGAACTCCGGGGTTAGAGCGGGATAAAGGAGAAGTGACTGGGTGGGCCCCAACTAAACATCCCAGGCCCATCGTGGTAACAACCAAGGGGCTCCAAGTTTGGGAATCCTCCACCTTCAGGAAAACGACTTTGACATGCCCCTTTTGGTGATCCTGGGGCAACGATGTTATTGTGCATGAAGAAAATAAAAAAGGGGTGTGGCCACCTGTGGTCGAGGGCCTGCCTGGCAGTGATAGGGTCTGTCAAGGAGAACGGCAGGTGGGGGTTGCAGCTCTGATGAGTGCTTGTGCGCCCTCCCATGACACAGAGACTCCTACCTGGGGGAGCGGAATGGGCAATGTCGACCAGACACCTTGTCACCAGTGCCTCCCTGCCAGCAGCCCCTAGGTGGAAGGTGGAAGGGGAGGTAAAAGGAGTGGTTTGGTATCCTGCCGCCAGTACCCTCCAATGGTGAGTTTACCCCATCTATGAACGAGGACAGCGTGGCCTGTGGGAGTCCCTGGTGCGGCTTTACCGGCCCTCGAACTCTGAACTGTCCTGAAAAGATCCCAATGGAAGTCGGACTGGTATCCTGCAAACCTGCAAACCTGCAAGTGCGTAAAGTGAACCCAGTAGTCGTACCATTCGAGGCTGGGAGCCCAGCCAAAATGTTGTGTGCAGCTGTGCTCATGCGCTTGTGGGCTATGTAGTGACAGGTGCCAGGTGCGAGCGATGGGGTTTTTCAGTGGTGCAAGATCCACTCACCCAGGTTAATAAAGGGTGTGCTTTCATGTGGAGTTTCCAAACTGTCACCAGTAACCCACCAACCCTGACTGTCACACTGTGGGTAACCTAGGCCCCTATGTATGTGGAGAGTAGTTGCACTAATAGTCCTAGTATTATTGTTTTTAGTGTGGTGTGATGTCATGTTGTTTGGTCGTTATGAAAAAGGAGGGGTGTTGCATGTCACCCCATCCTGGGAGATTGGTAGCTCCCAGGATGTGTGTAATGGTCACATGGTGGTTACCATGTGACCAAGTCAATAAAAGGGACGAGCCGCTTCTGGCTCGTCAGTCGAACAAAGAACTGACTCTGGCGTGTTATTGAGAGCACCATGCTGGTGCCACGCTGCATGCAGCAGGCCCTACAGCACGGCTCTGCATCAGGACGGTGCCCCTTCTGGGCACACCGTCCCTCATGAATGTCTTGGCCGTGTGACCATGCTTACAGGAGCAACCCCGGCCTGGGAGCCCCCAGAGCCGGGGCTGCAGTTTGCTGGTTGCCCGCAGTCACAGTGTCCCGCTGCACGGTGCCCCCTGTTGCAGGGTGCCCCCTGTTGAGTGTCTGCTGCGTGAACGCAGCCCAGATGTCTACGTCGGGTGATCCCAACATCTGCAATGGCCCAGGAGCGTGTCACAACAATTGCCTCCACAGTCAAGACATTGTGCATTTGGCCTTGGATGGGATGACAACAATGGCCTGGCACAGGGTATTAGAGGCTGGTATCTGTTAAGCAGAGTGCCAAGGGGTATCAGGCACATACTAGATGTGGTTACCACAGGGGATCCTCCCAAATGGATTGGGAGGCCCGATGAAGGCTTGGGCCACAATCACTGACATGCAATACACCTCCCAAGCCAACGTGAGCCGCTAGTAACTGTGTGCCAGTAGGCACATGATCATAGATGGGGTTATGGACTGGGCACATAAACTATGTGTTTAGGGTTTTACAGCTGTCACTGCTGCCAAATGTTGTGGGCTTGGTCACAGGGCGGTATTCAGAATGTGGTAATCATTTATGCTTTGAATGTACTGATTTAATATATAATCTTCTAATGTTTATAACTTAAGTCAGGGATTTGGAGGGAAGGCGGGGAGGGATGGAAGGGGGCTAGGATGCATAAATACTGTAAATATGACTATAACATGTTACTAGCTGCATGCTGATGGATAAAACATCATCAAAAGTGTTAAAAACATGTGAATATTGCCCAACACACGACGGTCCCTTTGCTTTAATACATGATCTGTTGTCTTGGTGAATGGCCCTTGGTTGAGTTTGGTCTTTTTCAGCATCACTGGTAGTCATAAAGAGAAACAAATAGCGCCTCTCCACTTTCCTCATGGTGGGGCGCTAGATGGAATTCTCACTGCCAAGGTACACGGTTTTATCAAAGCAAAGTGCATCGTTACATATGAGGTTGTGTTGACTCTTATCTTTGCTTCTATGGGCCTCATGTGAACTGTATTATTGAAGTGGTTTTGGCTTTTATCTATAAGGAACAGTCATGACAGGAGCAGATGACAGGATCATGTGAAGCTTCTGTTTAGCCATTGACAAATCAATAAGACTAAAATGTGCAGTTTGTGGGTCAAAAAGAGGAGACAAACCAGAACGTGTCATTTTTTATGATATTTTATTTAAATAACAGGAAAAAGGCCTCAATGCCCCTAACCTATGGGTTTCCCTTCCAAACAAAACTAACTAGGGTGTGTGTCGTCCATTGTGAAGTCCAAAAGTAAAGTCCGTCCTCGGCCCAACAACTCATCTGTACTGATGCTACCACTTAGGAAAACCAACTAAAGTCCAGGAGAATCGCCCGATAGTTCTTGGCTATCCGTTGCATTTTTCAGACTCCCTGGTTTCCCCTTCTCCATGGATTCTTATAATTCTTGTTTTCTCTATCATGTCTTTGGGTTTCCTGCAATTCTCTTCTCACAAATGTCCTTGAAAGTCTCTCTTCTTTGTGATATCACATTTATCTTCTCTGAAATATGCTCACACTTCTTATTGTTACCATTCTCAATACTCTTCCTCTCACCAAGACGACAATTATTACACTTGGGATAATGATTCACAGTTTCTTGTTCACTTATTCTCTCCCTGGGACTTGTGTGGTGAACCCAATACTGATTTCCACTTTCTTGTTCACTTGTTTTATTACTGGGACGGGTAGGATGAGCCCTGTAATAAATCTCACTCTCTTGACTACTGGTTCTCTCACTGGGACAAGTATGACGACACTAGTAATGATTCTTAGGGCCTCATCACAAGTCTGGCAATAATCATGTGTAATTTCCTCCGAGCGGAAATAACGTTACTGCCGGATCGTGCGGCGGAATTACCACTGCATCACACCCTGGTGTAAACACGGCCCCGACACCAGCAGTAACACTATTAGCGCCCAGCGGAAATTGCACCGAAATAAGGGTTACCCCCAACAAACCAGTGCTAATAGAGCTACCGCCAGCAATCCCCGAGCTATTAGCACTAGCGGGAAATTGCGTCACCAGCGGAACAGGAAGCATTGCAGTGGCCATTTTGAAAAACACAATCCAATTAAATATCTCCACTTCCTTCAGCCATCCGGTCCTGGAAAGAGTCAAGAATGTCCCAGGAGAGGATATGAAGCAAGGTGGCCGAACATTGCCTGTGTAAACCCAAATTTAGTCAGGAAGAGCTGGGGGTCCTCACAGATGAGGTCATTACCCACTGTTAGGAACTTATTTGCAGTCGGCAGCAGAAGACCACTGGGCAGCGCAGGATAGCCATCTGGAAGGACATCTGCCAGAGGGTGACAGCAGTGACAAGTGTACCCTGTAATGGAGAAGACTGCTGCAAGCGGTGGAACGACCTGAGGGTCAGGGAGTGGGGTCTGCAATCCCAACACCTCCAGGAGTTCCTGGCGAATGGAGGAGGCACTGTGGAGCCACTGGTCTTCATCGCCTTGTAGGAGAAATGTATTACATGCTGGACATCGATAAGATAGAGGGAGTTGGCAGTGTGGAGGCAGCTGCCAGCAGCCAGGAGGCAGGAGGTGAGTCAACTCCCCCAAAACAAGCGCATGCACAAATGACAGCCCAGCATAAGATGCCCCAGTGGACAGGGATACTGGTGTAACAGGGGCCCCTGTGGTGCATGGGGCCCCATCACCACATGTCCAGTGAGGGGGCCCCCCTTGGACTAAAAAAAGTTTTTCAAAAATTAAAATTATATTTTTAATTTCTTTTTTTAGTCAATCTGCCTTCATAAACAGCATAACAGAAATACATTCTTTATGGAGGCAGAGTGACCACAAAAAGAAACTATTTCTTTTTTAAGTCCAAGGGCTCCCCCACCCCATGACATGAAGGCCTCTGGGTTGTAGGCCTCCATGTCATGGTGTGGGGGACCTATGACTTCAAAAGGAAATAGTTTATTTTTGAAGTCACTCTGCCTTCATAAAGAAATTAGTTCCATTATGGTCAGAAATAATTTCTTCATGAAGTCGGAGAGACTTCAAAAATAAACCATTTCTTTTTCAAGTAATAGGGTTCCCCTAAACCCCATGACATGTGCGTGTGTGAGTGTATGGTGAAAGGCTGCACAATTAAATGTATGTGTGGCTGGGTGTGCGTGTCGAGTGTATGGTGGTCTCCTATCCCCTCTATGCCCTTCCAATAATTTCCCTGGCATGCAAGTACTAAACCCACATCAAGATTTCAATTGCCTAAACAACTATGCATTTGAATCCAGGTACTAACAGTGACATGCTCAAATTTAGTAATTACTAGGCCTTTGTTAACAGCGATATCCAGGTGCCGTTTCACATCTGTGTCTTGTTCTGGCCGGCCACGGCTCTGTAGGTCAGCCAGGTCGAGTCAACATAGCCAAACATTTCAGGGTGAGGTGGGGTGGGGGCTGAAGCCCAGTCAGCTCAATAATGTTGTGCCACTACTTGTGTTTAATCCCTTGATTACTTATTGGTAATCTTCATTACTCATATCCCTATTCTTCCTCGTCCCAGTACTTGTGTGTGTGGCACTTTGACTCATGTACAAGTACTGGGATGAGGTAGAGGGATATGTAGGTAATGCCTGGCTTAGTTACCTGTAATCTTCATTACTCCTAGTGCCACTCTTCCTCATCCCAGTACTTACCTATGAGGCAAGGAGCCTCATGCGTAAGCACTGGGACAAAGAAAAGGGACATGGAGGTAATTCTGGGCCGAGAAGCTGATTCTGGGGGTTGGGGCAGGCTGTGGGAGGGAGAGGGGATGTATGGGGGTTGGCGTGGGATGGAGATTGTGTGATAAATCATAATAGTCATCCATGTCCAGGCTAAGCAGGCATCACATGTGGTATTAGTGGCTAGAGAGACATTTTGGTGCAGCCGGTCTAGTCATTTCTTAGTTTGGCTTGACTTTTTTTTAACTGGGCATCTCTGATAAAGCAGTCCTGCTAAGTGCCATTACCTGGCTAGATTGGCCTTTGGGTGCTGCCAGTCTATCCGTTTCTTACTGCAGCTTTGTATTTTTTTCTGGGCATCTGTGATAAATAACCATGATAAGTGTTATTGTCTAGGTAAGTTTAAATGTGACCTTGCATGCTTTACTGCAATATTTTAATATGTGTCTAGACTGATCTACATTGTGCAGCCAGTTGGACATGTTTTCATTGTGGCATGGAATTTTTAATATCAAATCATTATATTAATTAAAGCATTAATGTTCCTGTGCACTGTTGGTCCCTTGCATGTATTGGATTTTTGGATTTCTGTTACCCTACAAAACAATTGCAAACGCTCTGGCCTTTTAGCCTATTTTTCTCAGAGTGCGCAGTATAATGCATTAAAAAAGGGCAGCCCTGAATGTTACAGCAGCGGGAAGGGGTGACAAGTGAACGAAACAAATGCCATGCACTCCAAACCCCTACTGGTGCACCCTGTGCCAGTGGGATTGAGGTGCATGAGCGACCACAACACCATGCAGCTGTCACCCTGCTTGATGCTGCCAGTTGACCTGTCCAATGTTGGCATGGCAGACAAGCCACAGAAAGTACACGTCCCCCAAACAGATATGTGCCTAGCCTGTCAATCACTGTGCACCACAGTGCAGCCTTGCTGGCTGCACAGCAGTGCCCCATAGATCCATGACAGGGCCATGGACTAAGCCACCAACCCACCCCCACCATGTGAGTGCGACCCAGGGAGGGGATGTGGGGGCATAAATGACTACAAGTATGCATGCCAGACGTAAGCTGCCCCAGCATGGATACCCTGCCCTCCTCATACACAGGCCAAAGACCAACCGGCCATGTGTCAGACACTCATCGCTACAAGCAACCCCATAATGCTGGGCCCACATGCAATCTCCCATGACTAACCATGCCCATTTTCCCATATGTGTTTGGTTCCACTCCGTACCATAGCAATTGTGACATGCATGCCAACACACGTGGGGGAACCATACCTGACTAAATATCCTATGTCTCCTACAGGCACTCACATATCGCCACAGACATCAGAGGAGGAGGAGGATGTGTCACATCCAGGCCCTCAAGGTCCGCTACCACCACCACCACCCCGCAAAGGGCCACTCAAGCCACACCGAGGCAGATGTCTTGCCACATAACACTGCAGCAGAGCTGGGTCAAGCCGAGGACCCCACACCATAGGCCATCAGGAGCAGTGGAAGATCCTGTACCCACACCCGCAACGGGAGGCACAGGGGGACACCAGCCCAGTGTCACCGCCTGCTGAAGGGCCACAGACCCTGGAGAGCCCACCACACTGCCAGCTTCATCACTCCCCAGAGAGCCCACCACACCACCAGCATGCATGGACACCTGAGCCAGATGTTGATACACCCTCATATGGCTCCCCTGAATACAGCCCAGGGCCAGTTCAGAGCCCCTCAACCACAGAGCACACACCAGCATGCAGCATGCTCTCACAGTGGCTTGAGGACATGGAGTACAGACAACGGGAGATGGAAGCAATTGGAAAAACACGCACTCCGAACACCTGCAGGCCATTGGGGACATCATTCAAGGGGCTACCCACAGGATCGTGCGGGCCATCACGCGGAACAGGGCCCGAGACCACAGCCAACATGACCGCCATGACACTGTACACCCAGAGGGTCAGTGAGGTGACAGAAGGCGTCTTTGCACTGGCAGAGCCCATCCAGCAGAGCACGAAGGTGCAATGCCAAAATAAAACCTGGGGACAGTCTCCGTCCCTTCCACTTCAACCACACCTACAGAGAGGTCACAACAGGGCATGTACATGCTCCCTGGCTTGTATTGTGATGATGGTGTGGGAGTAGATGAAGTACAGATTTCGCATTCACTTGTCATGCCATACTTTGTGAAGTCATTCACACCCCCAGTCCTCCATTTGGGCATGTACTTTGCAGTCCATGTGTGCTGGCTTTTATACTCACCCACTATACAGGTCTGTTGTCTCTGTGCCTCTCCATTTATCCTGGCAGTGTGCTGTTCCATAGGACCATGGCATCATGGGTGGAACCAGGGTAGCGGGCACAGCAGTAGATGATGTACAGATTGGGGTCACAGGTCACCTGCACATTCAGGTAGTGGTAGTGCTTGTGGTATCGGTACACTGCTTCATGGGCCTGGGTGGCCACCAGCACAACATGGGTACAGTCCAGGCAAGCAATCATATTTGGGCAATGGCATAGAACTGTCCCTTCATGGCATTGATCTGGGCTGGGGTGGTAGGCAGTGAGATGTGGTGTTGCACTTGCCGCATGAGGGGTTCAAGCACCTGGGCCAAGACTGCACAGAATGTGGGCTGTGCCATGCCATGAATCATGGTCACAGAGTTCTGGAAGGTGCCAGTTCCAAGAAATTGTAAGACAGAGACTAGCTTCAGCAGTCGGGGCACAGCTGTCCGGATGTTGATCTGGCTACCTATGTCATCCTGTATTGTGATGAGCAGCTCTATTATGGTCTCCCTGTTGAGGCAGTACAGAGTTTGGGCACTCCTCCTTCTCCTCCCCTCCACCATGTGCTCCCTGTGCCCTGGCCTGGTTGTCCTGCCTCTCTACTTCCAGGCACCACAGTAGCAGCTGCCTGTCCCAGCTCACACTGGCTAGTGACAGCATTGTGTTGGATACAGTGTTTGGGGTAGTGGTGTGCCTTGTATAGCCCAGTGGGGTGGATTGGGTTCACCTGTGGCTTCATTCCAGGAACAGGAGGTAAATGTGCCATGTTTTCAGCAGTATTATCACTGGTTTTTGGCACTAATAAGGGTGAGCATGGCCTTGTGATTCAGCTGGGTTTGCGCTTCGTGAGTCCGGCTGTAAGAGCAATGGCTTTAATAGCACTAGCTGCTTTTGCAGTCGGTGGTATTTGTGCTGGATCATGATCCAGGAGAGTGGTATTGGCAGCGCTAATTCCATTACTGATGATTTTAAGGGTTAACCCTATGTCTCTTCACTTACTATCTCACTTGGATGAGCATGATGACCCCATTAATGAGTCTTAGTCTCTTGTTCAGTTGCTCTCTCACTGCGGTCTTTAGCACCAAAAATATCATATCCACACTGCCTCAATGCCCCCTAACAAGGACAGATCACTCAGCAACCTTCTTCTCTGTACCACTCTCAACTGCGGCCCGTGCCCAAAGCCATGCCCGATGACCACCCCCTCCACACCGCTCACTCCACTCTGCAACAAAGTCATTATCACCCCAGATCTAGCCAACTCCCTCCTCCTCTCAATCCCAGCACTCTTCGGTATGATATATATGATATCCCCAGTAACGATCCCCGGTAACGATTCTTAGTCTCTTGTTTATTTGCTTTCTCACTGGGATCAGTATGATGACCCGAGATACGGATCTAGACAACTCCCTCCTCATCTCATTCCCAGCACTCTCCGTCCAGGAAAGCACCCCCATTAAACTCTTCGACCTCTGGCTCTTGAACGCCTTCACGCTCCTCACCCCAACAAAATGGCCATCTCAGAGAACAGGCCCCACACCGAGGTGGTATACCATCAACCTCAAATCAATAAAAACCCTCAAGCCCCACCTGGAATGGACCTGGAGAACCAACCCAACCGCACAGAACACAACCGCCCAAGCAAGTCTAACAAGGGCATACAGATTGGAAATCATAAAAACCGAGAAAATATTCTACGGGAACAGAATCCTAAACTCTCGCAACCCGAGCAAGTAATGCATAAAATCATTTCTGAATGAAATTCTCCTGGCTGCTCTACACACCTTCACCTAACTCCCAATCCCTTTGCAATGCCTTATCAGAACACTTCCACAACGTTGCAATCTACAGACACTCCGCCATCATCTCTAAGTTAGAAATAATGCCACTGCCCATTGACCATTCACAGCCCAACCTCCATCCAAACCCCCTCCCAATAGAAACCTCATTGGGGGTCATTCCGAGGTTGGAGGTATGGGATTACCGGCGCCGGTAAGGTCACTGATGCCGGTAATCCCTTACCTCTGTATTCCGAGTTCCCTTTGCGGGTCCCTCTTTACCTCCTGCTTTTAGCAGGAGTAAATTACGGGACCCACAAAGGTACCTCGGAGGTAATTACGGTACCGTAATTTTTACGGTGCCGTAATTACCTCCTTCCCCATTCCCATTGAGCCCTATGGGGCTGAAATGGGAATGGGGAAGGGCAAAAGGTGAATGGGGAATTACCGGTCCCTCCAACCTTGGAATGGACCGGTAATTACTCCATTCACCATGCCGGATTTCCATGGAGTAAATAGCTCCATGGTTGCCAACCATGGAGCTATTTACTCCATGGTTACCTCCAACCTCGGAATGATGCCCATTGTCTCCAATCTCACACCTGGAGTTCCTCTCGCTCCTAGCACAAAGCCACCCACCAGGTTCCCCTGAGGACCCTGCCCTCCCACCCCCTCAAAAATGATAGCCTCAACCTGTGCAGGCAGTATCACACACTCAATCCTCAACCCCTCCCTAACAACCAGAACCTTCCCGGAAGCCTTAATAACACCCTACATCAAACCCCTCCTCAGAAACCCTCTGCTCAACCCTCTGCTCGACCCTCTCCTCCCCCAGAACTACAACAATAACAAGAACAAGAGAGACGACGTTCGGTGGAATACAACATAAGCGACAACCCCATGAGGACAGAAATTAGCATACATGCCCTACACTACCAACAACCTTACCCACTAAGAAAGGGCGTAGAGTATAGGCATAGCTCACAATAAAAGAATCCAAAACTAAGTTACAGCAAAGACAAACTGGGATAAAAGGGCTGACCGAATACAAAGATGGAAACACGAAAGTAGCTAACTTAGCATAATGACTGAGAGAGACTGCATTATCACACTGAATCTCAAGTCACTGAAAGGAAACAGCAGTCTATAAACCATGAAGGAGACACAATAGAAATATATATCTCTCCTGACAAGAATACTAACCCACTCAAATACTAAAAACTTCTCCATTCCTCACACACCTCTCACACTCTAACCAAACACAACCACACCTCTTAAAACGGCAGCAACCCGCATGCACTTCACCACACCTGCAGCAACAACCACACCACACAGACCCCCAACAACAGAACACAAAGGACTCAGAACTGAATAACACACCAATATGCGTGGCGTATGGTGTTAACCGAACCGAAGCAGCCAACAGTACATCACAGCTCCCTTGCTCTTCTCCAAACTTTGTCCTACTAACACGCCTAAACTACCCCCTTTGTTTCAGATCCGCCAGAGTGCCAGGAGACCACTCTGGTGGTGACAGTGGTGCAAATATCTTTCAACATTAACATTAACAGAACAGGCATGCAGAAAGGCCCTCAAAACCTGGCTTTTCCCATCCTCCTCTTGAAAACCCTCTCGCACTCTATACTGTCGATGCGCACACAGAAACACTCGCCCAAACCCAACAACACACCAATCCACGGAACCTCAATGGATGCTGTGGCACACGTGACATATTTTCACAGCCTCTCACCCATGGACGATCGTACATCACCCCCGTCCCTCCGGGCCCTTCTCCCACTGCTCAGACTTTCAATCTAGGGAGACTACAACTGGCGAGACCAGCCAATCGCATTGGACTGAGAAAAACACCATTGAAGATTAACTCTATCCAAATTTACAGTATGTATTCCTTGCACCACTTCTGTGGACACAGGCCGCAGGCACGACCAACCATACATGCACTCTAGAATGCAGCTATGTCTAAGCTATTACAGTCTAGAAGCTCACATAGTCGTCCACACTGAAACCCCTGACATACCTCAACACCTTTGCCATTAGTACGCAGCAACAACCTACCAAAACCTTTGGTGTAGCTGCGTAAACATTGAATCTCTGACACAAGCACTCTATACTAAACCACCAACAGCACCCTCCAACGTGCCTGACCCCTGGGATGCTTACTGGAGCCTAGCCAGCCATCTAAGTCCAAAATGCACACACATATTTTTAAACTAACTTTCAGAATCTCCCACACAATGGACTACGGTCACCGAGGGCATTCCAACCACAAAGCGCATTGAAGCCATACAAATGAGGAAAGGGCACTATACAAATAACCAATACAACACAATACAATACAAAAAAGAATGCAATATCTAAATGCCCATTTGGATATAATTGAACGTAGCTGTAGTCACATCTGTAGATTGGTTTTACTTCATTGTTTTTTTTTCTTTCTGTGTTCTTTCATGTGGATCACTACAAAGCACAAAAAAGACAAAAAGACAAATAAATAAATGGGAAAATTGCTAAGGCCAGTAGTAAGTGGGAACACTGAGGGACTACGTGGGGCCTTTCCCAATAAATACAAAAAGAAAGAATAAACGAGGAACAAACACAGAAAAAAAGACCTCACAAGAAGACTCCAATAAAAAATAATGGCGCCAGTGCTATAATACGCCGAACAGTGGCCCCACTCGCTATGTACACCTCATGCACCCCACATACCCCTTCCACACACTTTTAACCACAACACCTATACCCATGCCCCTTACTCGCCCTGTATAGGAGTGTCAAACGGAAATTCCACAGCCTTTGAACCCCACCACCTGTACCCATGCCACTTATCCCCCTGTATAACGGTGTCAAAGGAAAGGACACTGGTGGCATTTTTACTTCTGCCATGCTCACAGCAGCAGTGTCCTCTTAAACTCCTATTGCAGCAGTGCTCCCATGCGAATGTTAGTCCTTGTGAAACAGCTATACGCGACCCCTGGCCCCAACCGAGGGCGAAGGGAGACTTGTCTGGCAAGGATTTGCTATCACTAATAGCAAATTATGAAGTCACTAATCCTCCATCGATTAATTACAACATACAAGGTACTAGGAATGAGAGAACACATTCAATCTGGGAACAGAGTCACCGACTGCAAGTAAGCAACGGCCCCCCGAATTGACAAGTTTATGTCAGATTTGAATAGCACACGCTTTGGGGTACATGCTGATAGGGTGTTTTCAAATTAGTCAAACAATTGGCAGTAGGTAACTTTGAAGGGAAGGGCTCCTTGTTAAACAAATGCATTTACTGGCAGAGGCATAAAAGTGGGTGCTTGCTGATAATTTGGGATGATTTGGTAAATGTTCAGCGCCTCCCTGAGTTTGACACGGTTATGCTGGCTCTGGTGCATAGAGATGTGAGGCACCGGGAAGAATTGAGAATGTAGAGCTCTCCACCACCCCCTAAGCACAACTATCCAGATTCAACTAAAAGTCCAACACCGTTTGTTCTCGACGCCATTTTGAAAGCACTGAGCAAAATAATGATTCATCACAGCAGTGTCAGGGAGGTGGTTCATGTGGAAGAGTTGTCTATAGTTAGTGTGTTGCTCCGCCTGCTGATGCTGCTGTGAGGGAGGCGGACATGGCAGCAACAGTGGACCCCTGCTTGCAATCTTTCCTTAGAGATACGATGGACACAGGTTTGCTCACAATCATTTCTTGCAATTTGGTGGGTATAGGGTGTAAGGATCAGGAGTGGCAGGAATGCATACAAAAAGCACGTATTTTGTGCTTTCAATAAACATGGGTGTGTTACTTTTACCAAATCAGCCGTTAAGGGACTGTATGGCAGACTAAGTGGGAATCTAGTTTACTGAGTAACGCCTGACATCTGGCTAGAGGACATGGAAGTCCCTGTGGTTTCAGTTAATATCCATTGTGACCAATGAACTTTACATGCTCATGTTGTGTTGTATGTTTTGCATATTTATTCACAGCCCAGAAAATCTGCTCTTGAAACACTGTCACTTGCGCTAGATTTGATGTAATAATTATGTAAGTGCGACGAGGGGGCAAAGGTTTTAGTCTGCATATATTTCACTATGCAATTTGTACCCTTTCAAGTTTTAATAAGGATTCATGTGGAGGAGGGCAGTGACTGGCGGAATCCCAGAACCTCTGGCCCAGTTTCTCCAACTAAAGCATCCCCTTGCTCCACTTCTTGCATTCCTGTTGGTTCGGCTGGGTTTAAGGGCATGTAACGGGACATTGCAAGGTGATATGCCGGCAAAGCCAATTTACAGAGCAGGGAATAGAGAGTCGTTTATTGATTATATTTTGGTAATTTTTCTACCTGGAACCTGGTGGAGATTATGGGTGAAGCACAGAGAGTCGAGGGTGACCATTAGCCAGTTGTTCTTGCAATGACAATAAGGTGGGATATAAACAGGGCACTTCAGACCAGTCCATACAGTGTGGCATTGAAGGTTAGCTCCAACAGGTGGACCAAACTGAACCCTGATGTCAATAGTCCATTGTTGCATAATGGGTTAATGCCACGTCATGATTATAGTTTTTCCACTAGTGGCCTAGATAGTCTTGCAGTAGATTGCCATGACAGCTTGGAATCTCCAGGACAGCAGTGTTCGTGACAGATTAATTCCACTACATGTGTGAACCGAAGGCAGATTCAGGTTCGACAAAGATTTTCATCCTGCCAAAAATAGGAAAATCTTGTGAACCCTATTTAGAGTCACTGTAATCATCATAATCCTTGTGTTTCTTCACCCAGGTTGGCACATAAAGAAAATATCAAAAGGAAAAAGTGGAAGTTTAAAGATAATAATTGGGATGCCCTTAATCAGGCAATTATCAACAATGATCAATGAACATTTTAGCAAATTGTGAACATGGGCTCCATTATTGGAATATTGGAAGCATCCCTTAGAGGCCAATATTCCAGCAGCTATGCTGTTTGATTATTATACAAATCAGTATAAACAGGGAGAATCCCAGAGGATCCCTCTAGCTGATGGTAGAGAGGATGTGCAGTCAAAAGGGGTCTCATGTACTTTAGTATCATCATGGCTGAAGTAACTAGAGTGTTATAACTTCAACAATGGAATACAGTCCCTGGGCTGGATTTAAAAAACAGCCAGTGGTGTGAGTTCTGTTTATTAGAAAGCTTTTCAATGGGCTTAAGTTGGAGTTACTTCTCTCAAGGATCGATGGGTAGATGGTGAGATTGTGCTGATGCAAAAAGGGGGATCCAGAGGTGTCATGGGAAATGATGGGCTTTATCTTTTCTGGATTCCCTCCCAAAGCTTTATAGTAAAATGCTGGTGACCCAGTTGGAAATGTGGGTGGAGCAGCATCATGTTCTGTTTCACTTCCACATAGGTGCACACAAGGAATCTCTTCCGTGGACCATTTATATAAATCTTTTCTTGATTATTAATTATGAAGCATACAAAGGTTTGCAAAAAAGAAAACGGGGAAATAGGGATAATTCTTTGAAGATGAGAAATGTGAATGGGGTAAAGATGAAGAAAAGCTATCATTTATAAAATGTTCAAAGTTTGGGCAATAGTGAATAAGGAAAATGGTGTAAGAATGATAGTCTTGTGAGTTTAAGAAGGCGTACAGCAATCAAAAAAGAAAATGCAGAGGATTATGTTTGTGGTTTACAGATTCATCATACACTGTAAAGAGGGAGGACACGACTGTGTAAAAACGAATTGGATTGTCATGCAAAAAGTGGGATCACCTTGTGGATAGGTTCAATGTTTTCAAAGACAGTGTCAGAATATCTAACAATTGCACCAGTGCTAAAAAAACAAAAAGCTAATGCCTTAACCCCAATTTTACTGCTTAGGCAATATGGAATGTGGCAAATGTTTTCCCAATCCGTATTATTTATAAATGTTTACATTAGAGCATAACAAATAGAAATGTGCTTACTACATTTCTTTTTTATGTTGCATGGGTCATATAGCAGCAACCTCCATCAGGTTTGCACCATACCCATGTTCCCCAATAATTGTGTGGATCTGGGGGAACAGAGAACACTCTACCTGGTGGGAAAAGAGGGCACTGCATCAAATGTGATTTCAACATGTCAATAGTCTGTGTCTCTCCATCAGTTTTCGTCTCGACATCCAGTAATATTTTCATCCCTATTGTTTTTTAGTATTTTAGTAGTCTTCTTGCACTGTACTATAGCTACTCTGATAATGCATAAGGTGAATAATACTAGCTCTCAGCACCTTCATTCCACTAGCCCTCCATGATGGTATGGGAAAGATGTATGCTAGCTAGTCTTCGTCTTCTCCCATTGGGGTTGTCACCACCTCCATTCTAGCATGCAGGTCTGATAATGGCATGATTGCCTCTGTTAGTGTTCCATTCTCTCCATCAGTGGAAGGCATGTATGTACATAAAGAAAGCCCAATCTTTGTGCAAACACCTCCTTACATAGCTGTAAGAAGATCCAGGGTCTATCTGTACTGTAAAGTCATCAATCTGACACCTTTCAACTCTTCTTTGATGGCATTAAACCCCTTGACTGTCGGGTTTATCACCTGAAACAATTCCCATCGGGTGATCTGGAGCCACTTGGCGTTCACATTGGCCTGAACTGCTGGAGCGACCTGCATCTAGTGTGTCTTCCATCTTTGATGACACATAGTTTCCCCTATTTACACTTGTCAGCTCTACAGATCTCTTCTTCCTCTGGTGTGTATCCATTTTGTGAAATCCATCTATTAGTATGTCTTATTGAGGCTGCTGTGTTCAGCTGTACTAGAGAGCATATCCCTCTGCAGTTTGGCAGTAGTTGCATGCATAGCTTGGATCCACAGTGCCAGTACTGATACATTAGCACTGCAGTACCGACCCTCATGCCTGGTATCTTCGATATTCATTTGCATCTATTATTCTCTCCAACATTCACTGGACCATCACTCTGGAAACACATGGAAGCATTCTCACATGGTACAATTGGCAGGGGACCTGCCTCGTTTTCCACCCAGGTAGAGCAGTTTGTCACTTGCTGCCCATCTTTCAGACAATCTTAAATTTCCTTCTGCACCATTTCTATTGGAACTTTCAGGAGTGTGTGTGCTTTGAACCCTACCATTTCTTCCCCTCCATCCTTCACCTGTGAGTATCTGTCCATATACTTGTAAATGGGGTCTTTCCTAGCATTCTAGCATTCCTCCTTTTCTCTTTGTCCTGTTTTTAGGCATTGCAACTCATTTTGTGTCACTATTCTGGCTTCTCCTTTGTTCGGGCCATACTCTATTGTGTTGTCAGTGCTCCAATTTTCATCTATCATTCCTTGAGTCTTGATATAGCTGTCTTCCTACGGGAACATCCATCTTAGTGTAGCCCATCTGCCTTGGAATTGGTTCTCTTGTTGTGTAGAGCACCAGGTGCATGAGGCATTGTGCTCTGGCCATTGAGATTTCTGTTGCTATTAATGTTCTGGAAGTACTCATATGAAACAGGGGGGCGCCCTGCCTTCAATATTTGAAATTTTGCAAGAAATCAAATGCAATTGTTTGAATCATACAACATATATCATCAAGACAAGAAGCTATTTCTGTCTCAGTGTGCACCTCAATGTAACATAGAGAGAACTCTAGTGACTTATAAGTATCTATGCAGCTTTTATTATTTGGCTGCAGATATTTTATCTTTTTTTCTTTTTCTGATAATACAGGGTCAAACCGTACACATTCTTTCATGAATTTGCACCTTCATATGCCAATCTGTACATGGGCAGCTTTGAACTCAAACATGCATGGTCACACAAAGCATTTACAGAAAACAATCAGATTATTTTTTGGGCAGGTATATTGACGATATACTAGTGATATGGAATGGTAACCAAAAATCTCTGCAAGACTATCAAAAACACCTCAACAACAACAATTATAATCTAAAACTTACTATGGAAGAAAGTCCAGACCGGATTCATTTTCTTGATTTAGAACTGTATATAGAAGACAACACGATTCAAACTACTCTCTATACAAAACCTACTTCTGGCAATAGTATTTTACATGCCGACAGTAATCATCCACCACATACAATAAAAAATATACCCTTTGGAGAATTTACAAGAATTAAACGGAACTGTACCAAAGACAGTGAAATGTACAAACATTTGGAAACAGCAACGGACAAATTTCCAAAAAGAGGCTATCACGACAAACTTTTAAGAGAGTCACTAACAAAAGTTCAACAACAGAATCGCCAAGATCTTCTACATACAACAACACAACAAAAACAAGCAGACAAAAAAGCCAACAAAATAAGATTTGTTACTAGCTTCAATTCAGACAACAAAATTCTAAGGAAAATCTTAAACAAACACTGGAATATGCTTACATTGGATGAAGAGTTGAAGGATCACATTAATGACCACCCTCTGATCACATATCGCAAAGCAAGAAATCTCAAACAAACTCTATGCCCATCGCATTTTACACAAGATTTATCAAAACAAGGACAAACACAATTATGGTCAAGAAAGAAACTAGTAGGATTTTACAAGTGTGGACAATGTAACTATTGCAAATTTGCAGAAAATGGCAAAAAATCTATAACTTTACCCAATGGAAAAACGCATAATATAATGGACCTCATGAACTGCAACACGAGCAACATAGTATACACCATCATCTGTATATGCAATAAACAATACATAGGCAGCACAACAAGACCTCTTAAAATAAGGATTGCTGAACATTTACGCACAATCAGGAACAAAGACAATAGATACCCACTGGGAAAACACTTTGTAATGGAACACTCTGAAGAGAGTATGGATGCGATAAGATACTTTGGCATTGAACAAGTCACGATGGGACAGAGAGGTGGCAATAAAGAAAAGAAACTTTGGCAACATGAAGCAAAATGGATTTGTTTAATGGACTGTTGCAACAAAGGTCTAAACACCGATACGGAAATGGGACACTTTTTGTAAAATATGTAAAATATGTCTAAACAAATTGCAAAAAAATGTAAAAAAATGCAAAATATTATGTCAATTTATAATTCATAGTGATAACTTACAAACCGGTTTCTCCGGAAGGTATAGACAGTTCCCTATGTTTCGACGCAATGTAAACAGGCAGAGACTAAGTTTTCTCCTCCTGCACTAATACAACGTTTTCTCCCGATCCAAAATGGCGGTCGGAACAACTACGCGACACACGGTGCGTAGTGACGTCAGTTTGCGTCCACGGCGAGGTGACGTGATCATGTCGCGACGCCATGAACTCACCATAAAAAGCAGCGGCTCTCGAGGGGTGCAGCGGACAATCGTATGCGATGCACACCCTTGAAAGCGACCGCCAAGATGATCAAAGACCAAACAACACTACCAGGTAAGCCCAATAACAGCAACCTAGCATATTCTAAATGGTAGAACTTATTTTTGTTAAAGAAGATGTTACTTTTCAACTGTCATAGGCAAACAGCCACGCTAACATCAACCACACATTTAAAAATTATATATATATATTTTTTTTTTGTAGATTGTTCAGAAAACTTTGGATATAGACAACAAATTTGTGTTAAAAAATGAGACGATGAAGGAAATTGATGTAATATCATAAGCTAGCACTAACAAGGAAATCCCAAAATATGTAAGTAGGTACCGTATAAAAATAAACTTGAATAGGGCGAACCTGATGATGATCTGCTCTATAAAGCATTGATTTGCTGCTTTTTTCTTTCTGTTCATTTTTTCTCTTTAGCTCCAACCAGCATAACTATACGTTAAAAATCCCTCCTGAAGATCCTTGCCAACACAAGCAAGGTGAAACACGTGTAGAGGGTGAACCTTATAACCCTCACAACTGAGAAACAATGTATTGAATCAACTGAGGGTGAACCTTATAACCCTCACAACTGAGAAACAATGTATTGAATCAACTGTGTAATCAATCAAATAAAATTTATATTTGGAGCGCAAAAGTGGAAGTCTGGTATTTTTCCAAGGAATTCATTCATGACATTGGGCAGCCGCAATGTCCCAAGCTCCACATGCAGCAAACAAATAGCACAATATCAGTGCAGTGACCTCTCACAAAACAGCATCAAGGTAGCTCGCAACAGCTGTTCAGGCTGAACGCACTCTCAACATTCTTTCATGAATTACACAATATGTCAATGACCCAGTCTCAACAAATAAAGCAAATGCACAACCATTTTTTCACAAAAAACAATGTATGAGTAACAAACAGAGTAATTCATGGAATTTCGCACAAAAGTGTCGCACGCGGCTGGCGCACAGCGTGCCCGTGCGAATGTTTGCGCAAGCCGCGTGCGATAAAATCAATTTGCGCGCACAGCGTATTCATGGATTCTCGCCTCCAAAAGCAGACGTGGCGCAGAGTGGCGCAGCGACCCTGCAGCAGCGCCAGTTACGCCCCCAAGAACACCCTCGCGCAAGGAAAAGCCATCAAGATCGCAAAACCATCGCAAAGGGCTGCGCCAACCCTGTACCAGTTTACCGGACTGGCAAACAGCAAACGCAAAGCGGGGAACATGTATTACGGGTTTCGGGAACACACGTGCGCGAGAAGTTTCACACGCGATCTGGCCTGGGGGAGCGTGTGCGTGTATTTCAGAGGTGCGCGAGAAGTTTCACATGCGAACGTGCTGGGTGCGTGTATTTCAGGGGTGCGTGAGAACTACCACACGCGATTGGCCTGGGCGCGTGTATTTCAGAGGTGCGCGAGAAGTTCCACACGCGATCGGGCCTGGGGGAGCGTGTGCGTGTATTTCAGGGGTGCGCGAGAAGTTTTACACGCAAATGGCCTGGGTGCGTGTATTTCAGGGATGCGCGAGAAGTTCCACACGCGATTGGCCTGGGCGCGTGTATTTCAGAGGTGTGTGAGAAGTTTCACACATGAACGGGGCTGGGGAAGCGTGTGTGTGTATTTCAGGGGTGCGCGAGAAGTCTCACACGCGATTGGCCTGGGCGCGTGTATTTCAGAGGTGCGCGGGAAGTTTCACATGCGATCGGTCCTGGGGGAGCGTGTGCGTGTATTTCAGGGGTGCGCGAGAAGTTCCACACGCGATCGGGCCTGGGGGAGCGTGTGCGTGTATTTCAGAGGTGTGCGAGAAGTTCCACATGCGATTGGCCTGGGCGCGTGTATTCCAGAGGTGCGCGAGAAGTTTCACACGTGATTGGCCTGTGCGCGTGTATTTCAGGGGTGCGCTAGAAGTTCCACACGCGATTGGCCTGGGCGCGTGTATTCCAGAGGTGTGCGAGAAGTTCCACACGCGATTGGCCTGGGCGCGTGTATTTCAGAGGTGCGCGAGAAGTTTCACACGCGATCGGGCCTGGGGGAGCGTGTGCCTGTATTTCAGGGGTACGCGAGAAGTTTCACACGCGATTGGCCTGTGCGCGTGTATTGCAGAGGTGCGTGAGAAGTTTCACACGCGATCGGGCCTGGGGGAGCGTGTGCGTGTATTTCAGGGGTGCGCGAGAATTATCACACGCGATTTCAGCAGGGCACGTGTATTTCAGGGGTGCGCGAGAATTTTCACACGCGATTTCAGTAGGGTACGTGTATTTCAGGGGTGCCGGGGAGTCCTACATGTGATTTGGCAGTGTGGGTCCTCCCAGGTGTTCCCTGTACACCCTCCACGGCCCCTGCAGGCAGCCCACACCACAGGGGACTACCCTGCATCCCTGGTCATGTCCCGCAGGCAGCCCACCCAACATGGGCATGCCCCCCAGCAAAGGCACATGTCTCCTTGCACTACTGATCACCAACTCATGTCCCCTTGCACCCCCACCCCCAGCATTGCGGGGCACCTGCCAGCAGGCCCCCACTCATGTCCCACTCATGTCCCCCTGCACCCCCACCCCCCAGCATTGCGGGGCACCTGCCAGCAGGCCCCCACTCATTTCCCACTCATGTCCCCCTACACCCCCACCCCCCAGCATTGCGGGGCACCTGCCAGCAGGCCCCCACTCATGTCCCACTCATGTCCCCCTGCACCCCCACCCCCCAGCATTGCTGGGCACCTGCAAGCAGGCCCCCACTCATGTCCCACTCATGTCCCCCTGCACCCCCACCACCCAGCATTGCGAGGCATCTGCCAGCAGGCCCCCACTCATGTCCCACTCATGTCCCCCTGCACTCCCACCCCCCAGCACTGTGGGGCACCCTCCACCAGGCCCCAACTCATGTTCCCCTGCACCCCCACCCCCCAGCACTGTGGTGCACCCTCCACCAGGCCCCAACTCATGTTCCCCTGCACCCCCACCCCCCAGCACTGTGGGGCACCTGCCAGCAGGCCCCCACTCATGTCCAACTCATGTCTCCCATCACCCCCACCCCCCAGCACTGTGGGACACCTGCCAGCAGGCCCCCACTCATGTCCCACTCATGTCCCCCTGAACCCCCACCCCCCCAGCACTGTGGGGCACCTGCCAGCAGGCCCCAACTCATGTTCCCAGCCAACATGTCATCACAATCTAGATCCCTGGTCCCTATGGTCAGCCTCCAAATGCAGAACACCCACCTGAGTATTGCATTCACCCACTTAGAAATGGCAATAACATGATAGAACACCAATTGCAAGTTTGGAAACGAACACATGTCCCTCACATACACCCAATGGGTGTCAGTGAATCTCAAAACCCATATCATGATACGCATGAAACCAATGAGATGATACTACACATTGAAGTTTGATCAAGAAATATGTATTAAAGGAAACATAAATTGAATCAAAAATAAACAAACAGAAATGGGAATGTAAAAAAATAAAAAGAAGCATGTCCGTGAAAAAATGCAAAACCAAAAATCATAATCCAAAGGAATGGTGTCCAAAGTCACAGTCCACAAAAGAAAATCCTATGGAAAATAATAATCGAAAGCCATTGCTCCATGGGTAAATTGTAAAATAAAAAGAAAATCCAACAGTGAACTATGTACTTAGGAACAAGCCAGGGTCCATGATCCCAACAAAAGAAATGAAACCTATCTAACAACACTACCTAATTAAAAAAAACTATATACAAAAATGTGGCCCATTGTCCAAAAGGTCCAAAATAAATAAAAAAGCAAAGGAAACCTAACACTAACTACATAACTATTTACAAGGGCAGCGGGCTAGTCCGACGGCTCACTGGTTGTTGTCATGGGCCAGGGCATCATCGAACTCCTGTTCAATGGCTTGGAGGCGGGCATGTTCCCTGGCCCAGAGGTCCCGCAGGGATAATGCAGTGTCCAGCTCCAACTCCCTGCGAAGACCTTCGAGGCACTCAGCTCGCCTCAGCGCCCTCCGCATGGAGTTCTCCGTCCTGACCATTGTGAGCCGTTCCTCCTCTGCCTGCTGCCGCTCCGCACCTATCTGCTGGCCCAACCGCTCCCACACGGAAGCCACTTCCATTCCAGGGTTCTCCTGCCCTCCGGCCGATGCCTACACCCCTGATGTTGATGGCCCCGAGCCATGATGCCTCCCACGTCGAGCCTGCCGCTGCCTCCGGCGCAACTGCCTGTGCCAGCACAACGGCATCCAGGCTGATGGAATCCACCGACGCTGTCGTGCCCGTGCCCTGCCCGATGATGCCGTCACATTCTCCATCTGCTGGGGTCCAGTTGCTGGTGTGTCCACCCCTGCTGGACCTCCGACTCCCGACTGTGGCAGGGATGGGATCCCCACCGAAGTGGCTGCATTGGTCGGGGCAGGTCCACAGGGGGCCCTTGTGGCATCTGGGCCGGAAGACGGCATGGAGTACGACTGGCGCATAGCCTCCACAGAGGAGGAGAGGGTCGCCAGAGTGCCCGACACATGTATGAGACCCCCGACCATGACCGCTCCCAACTGGGCCACGTTGCCACGGTGCTCTTCGTGATGACGTGCGTGCTCCCCCGGGAAGCACACACCTCATCACGAATGACAGCCATGCGCAACGCGACACCAATCAGGACCTTCTCCATACGGCCAGGGGTCCCCTCGTCCGCAGGTGGAGGGGAGTCAGATGACATGGACATCCCCCCTACCTGCGGATGGGCCTGGGATGGGGCATCCCTGCTGGTGCATGGTGGTGCAGTCACAGTGTTAGGGACAGTGACATGCACAGGCACCTCCACGGCGACCTGTGCTGCCTCCTGCCCCTGCCCCTGGACTGAACCACTTGCACCAGCAGGGATGCCCCCACCAGGCCCCATGTGCAGCTCAGTAGCGGCCTCCTCCTCCTCTGTGGAAACCACCAACCTGGATGGCTCCACACCGTCTTCCGCCGTTGCAAGCCCCTGTGGGGGCTCACCCACCCCTTCCGCTGCAGCGGTGGGGGCAACCCCGCCGCTTAGCTCCACAGTGCCGTCTCAGCCCTCTTCTTCACTTTGCGCTTGTAGAGGGAGACATAGAACACAAGCATCAGGGTACTGTACAATGGTCCCCTAGACAGGAAGCAACAGCAGATGAGTGGCACTGTCAAAGATCACTTCCATCATGTCCCTCCACAACACATGGGTCAGTGCAGGCAAAACACATGCAATAACAGCCATGGCGCATGCTATGGACATAAGCAAACATGTCCAAGGGACTCTTGAAGCATACAATGTTGTTTTTGGACTCACATGCATCATGGGTCATGCCTATCACATGCACACACTTCAACGTACTTTCATCCATCTGGACTCGTACACCCCAGACACAGTGGATGCAAGGATAACTAGGCTGCATCAGTGATTCTGAACATTGTCACAGACATGTGTCATGCATCCATGGCATTCACAAGTCACAGACACGCAGGTCAGAAACACAGACATGGACACCATACATGTACATGGCATCAGCACCCATCCCTCACCCCACCCATGTCCAGGAACAGAGACTGGCATGCTCTCATGTGTCCATTCCGCATAGGGCTCCCCATGTTGCATTTAAACACATACACCAACCGTGTGCTTCACACATTACTGGTCTCACATGCATGACCATGATGTCCCTGCACACACACACGTGTACATGGCCTATGTCACACATACAGGCAAGTATCAGACAACCAGCACACTGCAACATGCCCTGTCTAACACAGCAATGCTTGGCCACTTACCGCTCGACTCCAGACGGGTCTGCCTCTCAAGGATCTGGGCATGGAGCACTGGGCGTACGCGTTCCAGGACCCTCAGCTGGATGGTACTCATGCTGCCCCGGCCCCCCTCCACGAGGCGCCGGGCCTTTATGAGGGTCCTTGACCTGAAGTCCTCCCAGCGCTTCTTGACTTGCTTGATGTTGCGGGTTGCCACCCCCTCCGCATTGATGGCAACCACAAAGTCGTCCCAGATCCTGTCCCGTCCTTCCTTGTCGGCGCATGGTGATCCGAAGAGGGCATCATAATGCCCCAGGACAAGCTCCACCAGGACACCAACTTCCTTCTGACTGAAGCTGGTGGCCCTCTGCCCCTCTGGCTGGGGGTCGCCAGTGGTCTCGGATGGTGTTTGCCCCGACATGGCAACACCCGAGGCAGGCGTGGGTGGGCAACTGGGTCCTGGGGCTGGGCTGTGGAGCGATGGTATCCCAGTCGGGAGTGTTCTGTTCCAGCAGGGGTGGACACAGCAACTGGACCCCTGCAGATGGCTGATGTGCAGGCACCGAATGGCAGGGCACGGTGGCAGCAGGCAGGCAGGCAGCAGCAGATGGCTCGTGGGAGGCTGCTCGGGGCTCTGGGGGGCAGTAATTCGGCCTTTTGGGCAGGAGCGTGGTCTTCTGTGTGCTTACGCTTGGCCAGCTTGATACGGAGTGATTTGGCACGTGAAAATTCTGCACGTCAGCGTGTAAATCGAGGAAAGGCCCTTAGCGCGTAAGCACGTCAGCACGCATACGCGATTCCATTGGACCAAAGGCCCTTAGTGCGTATGCGCGTCTGTGACGTATCGCGCACGGGCGTTGCTTTTCATGGGGTGCGGTGCGTGTGTTTTGCAGGCGTTGGCGTTCACACGCTATTACTTCACAGCGGGTGGGTGTTGGCTACGCGATCTTCTACACGCAAGGCAGACGGTGAGTGGTACCCTGCTCCCCCAGGCCCGATCGCGTGTAAAAACACCCGCGAGCCCCTGAAATACACGTACCCCGCTCCCCCAGGCCCGATCGCGTGTAAAAACACCCGCGAGCCCCTGAAATACACGCGCCCGGGTCAATCGCGTGTGGAACTTCTCGCGCACCTCTGAAATACACGCGCCCAAGCCAATCGCGTGTGGAACTTCTCGCGCACCCCTGAAATACACGCGCCCAGGCCAATCGCGTGTGGAACTTCTCGCGCACCTCTGAAATACACGCACACGCTCCCCCAGGCCCGATCGCGTGTGGAACTTCTCGCGCACCCCTGAAATACACGCGCCCAGGCCAATCGCATGTGGAACTTCTCGCGCACCCCTGAAATACACGCGCCCAGGCCAATCGCGTGTGGAACTTCTCGCGCACCTCTGAAATACACGCACACACTCCCCCAGGCCCGATCGCATGTGGAACTTCTCGTGCACCCCTGAAATACACGCGCACAGGCCAATCTCGTGTGAAACTTCTCACGCACCTCTGAAATACACGCGCCCAAGCCAATCGCGTGTGGAACTTCTCGCGCACCCCTGAAATACACGCGCCCAGACCAATCGTGTGTGGAACTTCTTGCGCACCCCTGAAATACACGCGCACAGGCCAATCGCGTGTGGAACTTCTCACGCACCTCTGAAATACACGCACACGCTCCCCCAGGCCCGATCGCGTGTGGTACTTCTCGCGCACCCCTGAAATACACGCACACGCTCCCCCAGGCCTGATCGCGTGTGGAACTTCTTGCGTGTGTAGAACTTTGGCGCACATTTTTTGCCTGCGCAGGGACTCTACCGCCTGCTTTCGTGTGGCGGACATGTATGGGCCTGTGCGCGTCTTTGGCCGTGCGCTGTTTTTCCCTATTCCATTCCATGAATACGTGTTGTAGGCTATTCCATTCCATGAATACGTGTTGTAGGCGAGCGTGTGGGTGTTCCGCGCACTTGCCCCCTGTACTTCCCCCGTGACGCCCACATTTTCACGAGTTGTTCCCCATTCTGCGTGTAACGCCCCGTGTTATGCCTACTTTTGTTATGTGCGCCGCGCTATGTGCGAATTCGCTGTGGCATTATCGCACGGCGTTCGATGACCTGTGCGCCATCCCACATTTTGCGCGTGCACGGACTTCCATGAATAGATGTGCGCTGTTTTCTGTGCGATAATCACACTTGCACTGCGATTTTCGCTCTTTCACTGCGAATCGCACGTTTTCGCACGCTTGCGCTGAAATCTTCGGTGCACATTAATTCCATGAATCGGCCTGAAAGTGTCAACAGATGAAATCAACTTGTGTCTAACACAGGGTAAGCTTTGGCTGACCGTAGTACATGTATATATTCCACATGATCAATAGTTCCTTTCTTGATTAGGCAATCAATCAAAATAAAATACTCACTCTCTATGATGGGTAAAACTGCAAAGGGCTTGACGCTAAGGTACAAACCCTTGTGGAGCTACAGAAATGGCATCCACATGAATAGTCCCAGGGGTGTGTGCTCTGTCACACTCCTTAGTTCACACCAGATAGGAGGTCTGATAGTGCCAGGCAGAAGGGTGACTTGATGATATGTAAGTATGGAAGCACTCATGGTATGGGGGACAACAGAGCACACATTGCAGCTCTCCTTCGATGTCTCTTTCCCCAGATACCACATGTTTTTAGACACGTGGGCCCAATCAGCTAGGTATGAATTTGCATGTTTAAAATCTAGATCTGCGCTTCACCTGAGTCTTTGTACTTCTCGGACAGCATTGCTTACCCGCCCAGATATGGCTTTTGAAAGAGCAGGAATAGGGGTTTTGTTAAAAGGGACCAAAGCATATTCAGCTCTTTAAGGCCGGTGAGCGAACTAGCGCTTTACAAAAATTATATAGAATAGAATAGACAATACAACCTTTTGTAGTGCAAAGAGGGTAACACAGTAGATCTTGTTGCAGCTTCCATTTTCTGTAGTGCCTGATGTCTTTTATATTGTCCATAGAGTCCATGAGACCATTTGAAAAAATCTTTAAAATGCATCATTACTGTTTTAGTGTGTTAGACAAGCTCTCCTACAGTGATACTGAGCAAGTGCAGCAAAAAACAATCACTTCCAAACAAGTCACACTTTATTACTACCAAGCAATGGGATGATAGGTGTGTCACCTTGAGCTGATATGGGATAAGTGTGTACCACATAAAGAAGGCAAGCATAAATGAACACTTTAGGAGGTATCATTGTCCGAATGTGGCTGCAAGTTTGGAAAAAGTGCTTCTCCAAGTGTGTGCAGGTATAGTATCATTAACCAAAATCAGTCCAACTTATACGATGATTACCTAGTGTGAGGAAAAGATAGTGTGCCTAGTCTAGCTTTCCATTTTGTTCTTGTCTAGCTCATAGTTGTCAACCATGTTTGCATTCGCTGAGGTGTTTCTTCTTCTTGTTCTTCTTCTTGCATCTAACCATCTGTGTGTTGTGAGAGAAGGTCTTCCCTCTCCAGGGCATGACGTCTCCTAGGTAATTCCAGGCCTTTTTCCCCACAAGTTTCAATGCCCTATCAGTGGCTTGTTCTATGGATAGCACCTCCTGGGCTTGTACCATGAATAAAAATGTGCGTAGATAAACCTGGTCCCCTGGGTAAAGAGGTGGTTGCTTGAGCAGTTTAGAGTCTGGTACTGGTGCATTATCTTCCTCATCCTTCTTCGACCTCCCCCACCAGGACTGGAGCTGTCAAGAGATAAAAGAAGCACTAGCCATTGTTGAAGTGAGATATTTGTGCACCCACCTAAGACAGTGACTGTACTCTGGGCATCTGTCAACACTCTAGTGGGAGGAGCTAGTGGGAGTTGCATGTGTCATCCTGTCACCACCTCATGATGAGTTAAATGGTGGTCAGATCCAGGTTGCTTGCACAATGCAAACAAGGCTATGGGTAGGCAATGTAGCCACCCGTTCTTCAATGTTGCTTTTATTTAGGCTATATTTTCCTTCAGCAAACCATTGAGGAGTTCACAAATCACATTTGCTTGAGGGTGATAAGCATAGGAAACGTTATGCTTAATCCACAGAAGGGCTGAGATGTGCTTGAAAGTTTAATTTACAAAATGAGGCCCATTGTCTGAACCCAGGACCTTGCACTCTCCCCATCGTAGGAACACCTCTCTGATGTGGAATTTTGCCGCTCTGAGGGCATTGGGGTGTGAGCATGTACCAGCCTCGATCCAGCGAGAAAAGGGGCATACAACCATGATCATATAGTGGCACCCTTGGCAAATTTGGATTACATCCACATAATCTACATGGAGATGTTGGAAGTGCCCAATGGGGTGTGGTATTGCTCCTCGCATTATGCAAAACGTGTGACCCGCACTTTATTTCTTACATAATATGCAATTATCCATAAAAGTGGTGATATATTCCACTAGATTTTCACAGAACCAATCTTCCCCAATATGTGAAGTAAGAACATCCTTACTAAGGTGATTGGGATAATGCAGCTGTGTGAGCGCAATCTGCAACAATGTTGCAGGAATAACTGTCTTTCCTGTGCTCTCCTGTCACCATAATGCATCTGTAGGGGATATTGAACACCCTATAAATCCTTTTATTCTGGTGGTGTTCTCCCCGGAAACTCTACTATTTGGATAACAGGCAATGAAGACCCATGTGTTACATGGAGTATCAAACTAATTTATTTCTGTAAATTATGCTACTCGCTTCGCCTCTGTGTCTGCAGCTTCCTTGCTACGGGAGATCAAGTCCTCCCCCCTCGTGTGTGCCTGGCACTTCATGACTGTTATGGCTGATGGGAATTGTAGTGCGTCTATAATTCCGGCAAATAGGGGCGGGTGCTACACTGGTGTGCTTTCAACACATCGGAAGCCCCTCCTCTTCCACTGTGACAGTCCAGCATGTACTGTGGACGCCACGTAGGCAGAATAGGAATACACAGTGATCTCCTCATCCTCATGTGCTTCAAATGCCAATATGAGAGCTACTAATACTGCCGCTTGTGCTGAAAAATGTGAAGGCAATCTCACGCTTGCTACTATTTCAACTGTCCCGCTTGGCTTTATTTTTACTACTGCTATCCTGTATGTCTCTCTCCTGTCATTCAATTTATAATTGAAGACCTATCAATGAAGAGTACTTCCCCTCCTTCGAGGGCTTTCTCTCCTTTTCTGGGGATGTCATCATAATATTCTCTGTATGTAGTGAAGTCGTGTACATAGTCTCCCTCCTTTACTGGTTCAGCCTTGAAAGTCACTGGGTTTGCTAGTCTACACCTCACTATTTTTATCGCTGGATTTGAGATTATCACTTTGTATCTGCATGCTCTCTGCGTGGTCAATGTGCTCTTGGGTTTTTCATGGATAGCGAAAAGGGCATGCTCCACATAAAGTATGGTACTACACCTGTGGGAAACCTGAGGGTAGTCTCACTCATACTCCCTCTGGATCCTCTTCTCAGGTGGCCAGGGAAAAGTCATCGCGTTTGGATCCTGACCCTGAGTCGGAGAAGCGAGGGAGGATCACCTAGGTGGAGGGTCCTTGGGGATTGGGAAGAGGGTATCCTTAGTCAAGATATGGTATCCTCCTTTCCTTTATGAGAGCCAACCTAACCCTCCTCTGGCTTTTAAGAGCTATTGTAAAACATATCCCTTAATTTTCCCTCATTCAACCTACTACAGTACTGGGATGAGGAAGAGGAGACTAGGAGTAGTGAACACTAGTAAGTCCTTTCACCACTCTGGTACTGAGACAAGGGAGAAGCCAGCAGAGTATTGTAAAGGTCAGGCATGTCCCAGGTTCTACTCTAATTGCAGTCATGCAATTTCAAATGATAATTCACACCTGCAAACTGTCAAGTGGTTGCAGGTGCATTAGAAGGGAGGAGATCAGCAGCAAGGAAACCAGCATGGGATCCTGTTTGTGAGGAGACAGCAAGGGTGGGTCCTGCTGGAGAACCAGAATGCCGGCAGACGACCTCAAGAAACTGTGGTGCCCAGGACCAGGTGGGCTGTAAGAAATCCACACCTCCATGGTCAGAGATACACAGCCAGAGCTGCTTACAAAGAAAAGGAAACAAAGAAGCCACCAGCATCCAGAGAAGAGAAGCGGAGCTGCCGACTGGAACAGAGGAGCTTCCAAAATGCAAGGGGGCTCATGGGGTCTAATAAGCCAGTAGGTGTGGCATAAGCAGAACACTGCAGCTGCGCAGAGGGAACGTCAGGTATCGGTGAGTGAAGCGGAAAGTCATTTGAAACCAGGGCGCTCCTGGGGAGGCTGTTGGAAGCGAGGCAAATGTCGAATACACAGTATAATATGCACACAATGAAATACACCCAAAGCCAAGGGTTAGGAGAAAAGTGAAGCAGTAAAATTGAGCGAGCACAAATATTGAATACCAAACTGAATGAACACTTTATGGGCAGAGCTACAAGCTGATGACAGATGAATGTGAAATTGCCCATTTGAAAACAATGTTTGAAATAAGTGAGCAAGTGTGAAAGAGCCTTAAGAGCATGACAGAAAGGTGGGAAAGAAATGAAAACCCTGCAAAGTGAACTTTATGCATAAATACAAAGTGGCAAGGCCGAAGACTGGCAAAGGAGATGTGACACACTGTGACAAAGCCAAGAGGCTAACAAGGAAAAGCCAAGTGAGAGTGAAACCTTCACGTAAAGCCAAGAGGCTGATAAGGAGAAGCCAAGTGAGTGTGAACATTCACACGGGGGTAGATACAGAAGAACCTGTGCAGGCTAAAGAGCATAGGGTTCCTGGTTGCGCAACCTGTAATGGGTGGACCGTGTGGTCTAACAACTGTACCTAGACAAGGGAACCCTCAATTGTGAAAGCCAAAGATGTTGAAGAAAATCAAGAAAAAGTACTTTGTTTGAACTGTTAATCCTATCCAGAAGGAGTGTCAATTTGTTCTAGAGTTTTTGTGAACATTGAAAGACTGATACTAAGGGCCTCATTACATGGACCGCGGTAAGGGTTAGCGGTCACCGTTAATGGTACCGGTGACCGTTAACCCTTATCGCCTTACTACGAGGTCCCTTTGCGGGTTGGAGAATTTAAAAACCAACCCGCAAAGGGACCAGGGAGCTAATTACGGTAACGCAATTTGCGGTGCCGTAATTGGCACCTTCCCCGTTCCCATTATGCCCTATGGGGCAAAAATGGGAATGGGGAAGGGCAATGGGGGAAGGGGGAATTACTGCCCCACCAACCTTGGAATAGGGCGGTAATTCCCCTTTCCACCAAGGCGGTGCCGGTATTTTACCGGCATGGACCAAGGTGCTAATATCACCTTGGTCCACCGCCGTCCATGTAATGTAATGAGGCCCTAAGTATAAGGTGGTAAGCTGAAGTCTTGGGGAAGGGCAACCTGAGACTTGCTGAACTTCAGTGTTGTCTTGAGGACAGGAACCTCAAGACCCTTTTTCTTTGGAACTTTGTTATTTTGAACTTGGGGAAGGGAACCCTGAGGATTTCTGGAATGGTCTTGAACATGAGAAAGGTAATCCCAAGATGTTTGTGAAACTTTCATGAACTTGGGGAAGGGGGGCTGAAAAGTAAGCTAGGAGTTGGAAGAAGCTCAGAGCTTTATTTCAATTACATGTCTCTAATTGCTGACATCCCTACACATTGTCTAGCTTTAGTTGTGGAGTAAGGATAGGTTTTGGACACAGACAGATTTATAAATGGAACTTTCTGACTCAGACTTTCCTTACTTTCATTCAGGTAGGGAAATCCCACCTTAGTTTAGGGCAAGTTAGCCCTTCATCCATCCTGACATTTGTGTTAATAAAGCAACTATGTTTGAACTTTGAATCTGTTGCCTGTGTCTTACTTCATGATATATTCACAAATGGTCTCGGGACTTAGGATGCAGCTCAACCGATACAAGATGGGGACCCTAATATTTGATAAGGTAGGTGCCAGAGCATCAGACTCCTCAGTAGCCACAAAGGGCTCTATTGGGTTTGATATCTGTAGTAGCAGGGACAAGACTGTTCCTCCAGGCGAAAGAAGGCTGATACCTAGTGATTTGATACTAATTCTACCCACTGAAACATACATCAGACTAGCACCCAAATCTGGGTTTGGAATTGATGAATTGGCCCAAGTTATAGATCAATACTTTAGAGGTGATGTTAAGCTGTTGTTACAGAATCACAGGAAGGACCCATTCTAAATTCATCAAGGGGATAACATTGCTCAAGGGTGTGCTTGAGAAAGTGGTGTTTCCTAGGGTTAAGAAATGATCCAGGAGGGAGAGAACAGATAGAGGAACTCAAGGCTTTGGAGAGGCTGATGAAACATCTGATGGCCCTCCCAAGCCCGAACCCAGAAAAGCTAAAGAGGAAGAACCCGATACACTTCCAGACTTAGCCTTTGCCCAAAGAAATGACCCCTTGTTAGCTGAAGCCTTTATACAAGTCCTAGCAGAGCCAGGGTGTTGTGAGAAAGGGGGACCTTTTTGTTGTTGTTGAACATGGACTTCTATATAGAGGAGACACCACTTCAGAGGGCTTGGTAAATATGCAGCTGGTAGTCCCTAAAAGTCACAAGCAGGTGGTCTTGGAGATTGTCCATTCACATTTGAGGGGAGGCCATCCGGGACATTCCAAAACTCAATCCCAAATAATGAATACATTTTACTGGCCCGGAATCCATGCTGACAATAAGAATTTAATTCAGGCTTGCAAAATCCGCCAGAAAACTAGCACACACATACCACCACCAATGCCCTTAAATGTACTACCAATAATTAAGGCTCCATTTCCCCAGATTGGTATGGACATTGTGGGACCCCTAGAGACTTCCAAACTGGGGATAAAATACGTTCTGGTTATTGTAGACTACGCTACACAGTATCTCAAAGCTTTCCCCTTGAGAGCCATTCATGCGTAGGGTTTCCGAAAGAGATATTAACTGACCAGGGCTTTACGTATATGAGCAAGCTTATGGGGGAAGTTAAACAACGGTTGCATATCACTACACTATGAACATCAATGTATCATCCCCAGACTGATGGCCTCGTGGAAAGATTTAATAAAACCCTAAAAAACATATTACGAAAGCTAGTGGAACAGAATGATAGGAACTAGGACCATATGATACCATGCGCTCTGTTTGCAGTTAAGAAAACCCCTCAGGCATTGACAGGATTTTCCCCGTTTGGACTCCTTTATGGACAAGAACCCTGGGATGTCCTGGATATGTTGAGGGAAACTTGGGAAGAGAGAGAGGAAGCCCCAATTCCACTCTGCCAAACTGCAACTAGGCGTAAAGAACATATGACAGTTGTTAGATGTTTTTGTACACACTCACATGGTTAAAGCACGGGAATAGCAAAAGACCTCCTATGATAAAAAAGGCTTCTATTAAATCCTTTTCCATAGGTTCAAAAGGTGCTGGTACTATTGCCTACTTCTGAAAGTAAACTTGTGTCCAAGTGGCATGGACAATAGAGGAACTGGAACAAATGGGTCTGTGTAATTTTAAGATCTCACAACTGGATTGGCATCTTAAAACCCAAGTCTATCATGTAAACTTAGTAAATGAGTGGAGAGAAAATCCTTCAGAATCTCAGGCTGTAATATCATCCTGTCTATTACCAGAAGACACAGATAACAAAGCCTTAATTTCTCCTGACCTTAGTAACAAGGAAAAGCCAGACCTGTATGACCTTATAAGACACTTTATGAACGTGTTTAGAGAGGAGCCTGGAAGCGTGAAGGATATTTATCCTCATAGCCGCACTCCCGTAGGCAAAGTGATACACTTAAAACCCTATCAATTACCTGAAGTTAGAAAAGAAATCATCATTCAGGACGTTAAAACCGTGCTTGGGGCTAACATCCTCGAACCTTCTATCAGTCCCTGGTCCTCCCCTCTCCTGGATTTTGCTTTATGTTAACAGCTCCTACTCCCTTTAGCAGGCCAACATCATATGGGCTGTTGGTCCATAAAACACTCATTACTCATGCTAAGTTTTCTTTGAGAAATGGCGGTAGTGGCTTTTTCAGTAAGGTCATTGTCTGTGGTACTTCCCTATAATGAATCATCACCCAATAGGTAATGCTCATAAAAAACACTGGGCCTCATTATGAGGTTGGAGGTAATGGAAAAACGATGCCGGTAAAGGATTCCCAGCATCGCTTACCGCTCCGGTGTATTATTACTCGGCAACCGCTATTGGCGGCACCCTAAATAACGGTGCCTCTAATAGTGGCATGGGCGCCTACACGCGCCCCTTCGGGGAGCAAATACCAGCATCCCGGTATTAGGAGGACATCCCAACCCACGCGGACATGCAAATACCGGCATCCAGAAGCCGGTAATCACAGGCTGCACGATGCCGGCCATACAGGCATCGCGGACTACCCGCAAACAGCAATCAGCAATCAAGCCAACTGCCACAGGTGCACACAATCACCACAGGTGTAGTCAATGGAGGCTGGGCCAGTATAAAATGAGCACACCCACAAACCACACCCCTTCTAACACCAAAATGTTACCACTAGCTGTTGCAATCATGGCGCTGGAGGACATGAAAATACTGCTACAACTACAGCAACAACACCAACACCAACAACAACAGCAGCAGCAACAGGCAGCACAGAGGAGACGCAGGAGGAGAAGGAGGGTGAGACAGGCCCAGCAATTACCACCAGCGCAGCCAGCAGTGCCTCGTAGGCAGCCACCAATCCCTCGCATCAGACCCAGCCCATTCAACCTAACCCCTGAGCAGATCCACACCCTGTACTGGTTGGACCGGGACACCATCACCACCATAGTGGACATGATACACAACGACATTGCCAGCCTCATAGAAATATGCACTAAAGGTTGTGTTCGTGCTCCACTTCCTGGCTACAGGCACCTATCAACACACAGTGGGGCAGCTGCATGGCATTTCACAACCACTTTTTTCACGCATGTTGAACCAAGTGCTGGATGCCCTCCTGAAGCATGCAAGCACCCACATATCCCTACCACGGACTGCCGAGGAGATAGCCGACACCAAAGTAGGCTTCCATGCACTGCCAAGCATGCCCAATTGTGTTGGTGCCCTGGACTGCACCCATGTCGAATTATTAGTCCCCCATGCCATAGAGGCGGTGTACCGCAGTCGCAGGCAATACCACTCCATCAATGTGCAGATGGTATGTGACTCCAGCAAGATCATCACACATTGCTGCACCCGATATCCCGGATCAACACATGATGCCACAGTGCTGCCCAACTCCATGCTACCCCGTCACATGGAGCGACATGCTGGACCACGTGCCTGGCTTCTTGGTGAGTTGCCCAACTGGCCCATGGCAGTGCTTTTGGGCACTGATGTGTAGGGATGCATACTCCACCTGGGTGGGAAAGGGGGGTTGCTTACTCCACGTGGGTGGGAACGGGGGGGTGCATACTCCACCTGGGTGGGAAGGGGGGGTGTATACTCCACCTGGGTGGGAAAGGGGGGATGCATACTCCAGCTCGGTGGGAAAAGGGGGATGCATACTCCATCTGGGTGGGACATGTCGGTGATTTTAGAATGCATGCAGAGCTAAACACTCCTGACCTGAACCTCCCAAACAGAACATGAGACATCACTGGCACACATTTTACCATCAATGCATATCAAACAAGAACAAGTATGAGGCACGACCAGGCCACCATGGGTATGACAAGCAATGCATGACTGAACAGGATTGCAACTGTGCCAATATGGCTAGTGTGACCATGCACAGTATAGAATACACAGCATGAACGGGAGGCGAAACATTGTCATACAACCACAGTACATCCGCCTCAGCATGCATCATTACACCCTGCATCATCTATCGAATGCCATCCAGACTACCACACCTCATAACAGTATAGTATGCATCAACGTAACAATCTTGCATACATACAGGGACATGTGCATGTCCACACCAAATAGCTGCGGCCATGACTGTGCTCCCTGACACACACCTTTTTGTATTTGCTTGCAGGTGATGGAGGATATCCCTTGAGGTTGTGGCTACTTACCCCTGTGCGGAACCCGCAGAACAGCCATGAAGAGGAGTACAATTGTGTGCACACCCGTACCCGTGTTGTGACTGAGCAGACCTTTGGCCTGCTGAAGGCTCGTTTCCGCTGCCTAAGCAGGTCTGGTGGGGCACTCCTATATAGTCCTGAGAAGGTGGCAAAGATCACCATGGCATGTGTCATGCTGCACGCATATACGTCCGGAGAAATGTACCACTGCCACCTGACATTGACATGCATGCACCGGGTGAGGATGATGAGGTTGGAGACGGAAGTGAAGTAGCCCCGCTGCCAGTACCTGATGCACGGGATGGGCATGCAGTATGCCAAGCACTGATTCACGAATACTTCTGAACCACAGGGACTATGATAGACATGTGTCACTGACACACTGGGTCCATGTGGACATGCACACTGGGAGTGTTTGGAGTTGGCCACTGAACACCGTCACACATTAAATGGATATACACAAAATGAACAATGTCCAGCCATTACATTTTTTTCCACACAACAGGTGTATTTGTTCTAACAGAGAAAATGTTACCACTCCCCCCGAACTCCCAGTGAACTCCCTAACCCGCCCTACAAACCCCAAAAAACCCCAGTGAACTCCCATTACCCACCCTACAAACCCCAAAACCCCCCAGTGAACTAACTCCGCAACCCACCCTACAAACCACAAAAGTCCCCAAATGTACCCCATGAAATGGTTCCCTTCATCCACAACCATGTGTCCCACTCCCATTGTCTGGGCACTCTACTTCCTGGACTTTTTGTTGTCCGGGGGTGGCATCTCCGTGTGCTGTGCACTCCTCCGGGTCATCTGCACAGGGCTTGCGGGGGCTGAGGATGCAGGTGTTGTGGCAGTGGATGTGTCCGAGGCAGGTTCCACGCCTGCTCCAAGGCGTGGCCGCTGCATATGGAGCAGGATAGAAGTTAGGACTTGGGTTACTGCCCTCAGACAGTCCCTCATGAGCAAAGCCGACGCATTCACGGCAGTTGTGTTCGCTGCGATGGCCGCTGTGGTTCCCGCAATGGCAGTTGCAATGCCCCTCCTTGTCTCCTCCCATTCGGCAATATACTGCCGCAGGAGTTCCAGCATTGCCTCCTGTCATGCCTCCACCCTCGACAGGCGTGACTCCAGGGTGTTGGTGGGAGCTGGAGTGGTGGGAGTTGGAGCTGGAGTGGTGGATGGTGCATGCATGGGGCCTACATCCTGGGTGCTGTCCTCCTCGAAGGAGCACAGGTCCGAATCCCTCAGGTCAGAGTCATGGAGGCAGGGATCATCACTGCTGTAGGGCTCCATATGGAGTGGGTGGGTTTTTCAGGGGGCTTGGGGTGGGTGTAGAAGTCACTACTGTGACTCCCTCTGGGTCCACATTGGCATCCAAAACGTCCTCGTGGTGGGTGGCGCAGGAAGGGACACCCCTCCGACTGTTGTGGGTGTGTGCTGCTGGTCCTGATGTGTGTCGGGCACACTGGCAGCAGGTGTTGTTGGCTGGCTTGCCACCCGGTCAGGCACACTGCCTGTGGATCTGGCCTGTTTGTCTGGCTGGGGGGTGGTGGTGGCGGTGGCCCTTGTCTTATGGTGTGATGTGGATGCCCTTGCGGTCCTCTCCTGACTGGCATCTTCCTCATAGGTGCTTGGGGGTTAGAAGAGATGCAGGTCATCACTGATGGTGTCACATGCCAGCGGCATACAATTGTGCTGTTCAATATTCATACATTCATGCATCCATGTGTTACAGGTGTGTGGCACTTGGTGTTCTGAGGGGGCATATTGGCAATCACTGCATGGCAGGTGGCATGCCATTGATACGAGGTTTGTGTGTTGGGTTACATGGGCATGGTCCTGGTGTGCTGCCCATGTGTTGGTTATGGGATTGGCACTCAGCATGCATTTCTGTGTGGCAGGGTTTGGGCTGCAATCTGCACTTGGATATGTTGATGTGGGTGTAGGGACATGCATTGCCTTGACTCACTTCCACGTCACTTGTGCTACGTCATGGTTTCCCCTACAGGGATGTGCAGGGTCACTCACCTCCTTCTGGGGATGATGCCGCACCCATCTCCATCTCTCCGAATCCCTCAATCGACTCAGGATCGATAAATGTGCTGGCAGTCTCCTCCCAGGGCATCAGCTTTGCAGGTGAGTGGGGACCCCCACCTGTCGCCATGGCCGCCCTTGCCTCTTGCGGCAGTCACGCACAGTACATGGGGTGGTCCCCACAGCCGACACCTTCCGGGCAACCTCCAGCCAGATTTCCTTTTTACCTCATCTGGGCTTCATGTCATTGGCTTTCATTATGTCTGCATGTGCAGCAAGAGTGTCCGCCAGCATATTTAGCTCTGCGTCAGAGAAACGCTGTTTCTGCTGCCGGGGGGTCATCTTCCGGGTGGCCTTGGACATCCTCAGGGTTTTCCAACATAGCACAACACGAATGGACTGGTGGTTTTGGAGGATTGCAATGGATTGTGTTTTTCCCGTTCCGACGCGATGACGTTATTTCCGGGTCCGGTTTTACGAGCCTGGTATTAGCATGTTGGTATTACCGGTCGGTATTTAGGGGTTCCTGCTAGGCGGTGCCGGTATCGGCAGGTCCCGTGATGCCACTATCTGGGGGTTGGAGGTCCTTTTGCGGCATGCCGGTATGGCCATTACCGGCATGGGCGCTCACGCGCACTCGCACACTCGTAACCACCCGCCATTAGCGGCATCCTGCGAGAACGGACTCGCTCTTACCTCCATGCCTGTAATGACCCTGGTTTTACCACACTACTCGTAATGAGGCCCACTGTCTCAAGGTCTGAATCGTTGTCTCGAAGCAGTTCTTCATCTGTCAAGTTATTCAGTCTGTGCCCTTCTCCTACCATGATTACTGTTCTCCATGCCCATCCTGTGTCATCAGTCCCATGCAATACTACCCTCTCATCCCTCACTATCGCCATCTCCAGTTCTAGTGGGAACACTTGTACTCCCTTCTTGTCTAAGGAGACTTCTGTTCTGAACAAAATTTCATTGGTATACAAATCACTTTGCCCTGTATCCCTGAAAGCCATACTAACAGTACATATTGGAACAACTCAGGGTTCACTGGCACCCCCTCTGTACAATCTGCCCACAATATGCCTGAATGAGTTCTTGCATGTTCATGTAGTGAATTCCTGGGGTTGAGCACACTACACCCCGATCGGTGAACGAGATGGTCATGTTTAGTCGGCTCATCATGTCCCTACCCATTATGTTGACTGTTGTCTGTCGGGAAAATAACAATGGTATGGTCCTCATGTTCCCCTATGGAAATCGGAAGCTTGTCAGTGAAAGGAACCAAGTCTGTAGCCCCAGAGAATCCCTGTGCATTAATTGCAATGTCTGACATTGGGTATCTCCCTTCTCTAGTACAGGATCTGGTCACCCCTGTATCGATGAGAAAAAAGAGAATGTCTTGTCACCCATAGTCAAACCTACACGTGGTTCCTCGTTCGGATAGGGTGTAATGGATAGGATTGAACACATCAGGTCTGTCTGTGGGCTGTCCTGTTGTGGGTATAGAGTCATCCCTGTCAAGGGATTACCTCCCACCACGGTCGCTCCCCATACTTTTTTTGTACAGGAGTCTGCATCTTGGAATCTCTGTGTCTTGTGGCTACAATATTCCGCTGTGCTAGTGCTTGCTGTGCTGGTTGTGGTAACTGTGTAGACTCCTGTGTCTGCAGTGGGTATTCCGTGGGTTGGTGTGACTTTACTGGTGTACCTTGTGTTGGTGCCAGTTGCAGCGCATATGTCTATATCTGCAAGCGATCATGGGCATAATAGTCTGGTTGCTCCGTCTGGTACACTGGCTGGTAAGTCATCCCCCCATTTCGCTGCATTCCACCCCTGTTTTACTGAACACCCAGCATTGTGGTGGACCCCCCCATGAGTCTCTGTTGTCCTCCGTTAAACCCGTCTCCACCCGTCTGCATTGGGTGGCCAATACCTCTTCCCCGGGGCACTCCTCTCCGTCCCTCTGGCCAATAATTGGCATCTCCTCTTCCTGCAAAACATCCCCCTTCCATTGTATACTTTGATAGCTTCCACTGCACTCATTTCGCTTCTTCCTGCTTCCTTTTCTCATGCTTGTTTCTCACGTTCTTCTTCATTAGTCAGCAATAATGTACAATAATCAGCTGAATTTCTGACTTTCTGACTTGGCTTAATATGTGGTAAAATAACCCCACTGTTTTATCCCATGGCTCTCTCATCTCTCTCATCTCGAGATGCCAATGTTCCTATATCACCTGAATATATTGAAATGGGTCTTCCTCCTCACGCATTTTGCGTGCCATAATCGCGCTTATGTCCGATGTGTCTGGTTATTGTACTCTCAGAGCTTGCCATATGGCTGCTCTGCAGTTATTGACCGGTGCGCAATCATACTCTGTGTTCTGTGCCAACACTCCGGGATACCCTGCCCGTTTCCAAATGTAATCCACTGCCTCTCCAAGAATGGCTGAGAGCAAGCTCTTCATGTCACCCACTACCAGCCTCGTCCCTGCCATCCACCTCTCTAGCTCCTATATCCATTTCCCTGCTCCTGCAACTTGCATCTCAAATTATCCTTGTCCATCTGTTGCCATGGTATATATTGCGGTCATCTGCCATCCTTTTCTAGTAGCAGAAAGTGTGTCAATTGCATTCCCCTGTCATGTCTCGCTTTGTCTCTGGTAGTTGTGAACGCTCTCGTCATGCTCGCTCTTTTTTGTCCCGGTAAGGCCCCGAGCCTCTGTTCATATGGAGTAAATTAGTCCGCGCTATGCAACCTAACTTTGGGACGCTCATGGCATCCTTTGGGTTGCCCCTTATTATTCTCAGTGTCTTCCTCTCCTCTCCATATTGTTCCTCTTTCGGGGGTTATTTCCCTGCAGGGGTAGCAAGGCCTCCTCCTTTGGTCATCGTCACGTTTGCCTCGTTCCTCATCTGACCCCATAGTGCCGATACTGTTATCGCTGTCCTCTTCTCCTAAGTCTTTGAAATTTAGTCTCCTTAACATGCGTTTCACCTGTTGTTTCCCCATCACCATGTCCAATTAATTGCTTTACCCCCCTCAATGGAGACCCCCACGATACGCTTGCTTGTCATCAGGGCAGAGGCACTATCCCTCATGCTCCTATGCAGTATCCCTTTTCTTCTTCGTATCCTCTCATCCTCATCATCATTTAGGCGTGTCTGACCCGTCATAATGTCTGCTACCTCCCGGGGGCGTCTTTCTTGACTCTGTCTCTTTCCCATTCCTGTCTCCTATCCCTCTCTTCTACCTCTCTGCATCAACTATCTTTAATGAGTCTTTCAGTTTCCAACTTCTTTTTCTCTCTCTTCACTTGCAACTGTTTCCCTTTTTCTTCCTCTGCTTTCCTCATCACCTTCTCCTCTATCTACGTCTTCCTTTTCCTTTCTCTTTGCTCCCTTTCCCTTTCTTCTGCCTTTTCCTTTTCCCTTTTCAGCCACTATGGTTCCTCTTTCTCTCTTCTTTTTAATTCATCACTTATTTCTGTCCTCTTCTTCCACCCGTTTAATTTTCGGAGCTTCCTCTCCCATACTACTTTGCTCGTCCGCAGCCCTTCCATCCAATTTGAGCAGTATCTGTCCCCCTTCCCACTCGTTTGTCGGGACTATCACTTCAGTATACTCACTACGTCCCGCTATCCCTTTGTCATCTCTCCTCAGTTTCGCTTGCAGGTTGCTGCACTCTTTGTGTTTGTCATTTAAGGCCTCTATTCCCTTGCATGACTGCTTTGTGCCGCTAAGCGCGCCTTCGCTGCTATACGCGGGTGGTGCATAAACAGGGTTGGTATATCCTACCGCTGCTTTTAATTCCTTCCAGGGGTTAAATCCCTGGCTTTCTGTTGTGGGGTCTGTATTTTGAGGAGGTGCCTTGGGTGCTTCGCCCCTCACATCGCGTTGGCTCAGCATCCACTCATTCCTGGGTTGGTCCTCTTCCCCATCTGAAACATTTTCCATAGCTCCAATAGCTAATCTATTACTCAGTTTCTTTCCTTTATAGTTGGCATGCAGATATGTGGACGTGTTTTGCAGCACACGTTTGGAAAGACTGCCCTCCCGGGGCCGTGGCTTTGCCATTTTGACCTCTGTATCACAAGTCCATTCTGCGCTATACTTGCGTATTTTGTCTTGATATCATGGACGGGACTTGCACAAATGTTGAAGGGGCGTATTCCCCATGACGGCACGTCACTTTCTGACTGCCGATACTTACTTGACCTAAAAATTGGGATTTTTGACATGTTTGAATACCTCGTCAATGTGTATATTTCACAGTTATTGTGAATTTTCAGTTACATTCTGCAAATTCGTGACAATTCTCAAACCACTCGAACAGCTCTCTGGCTCACCACCATCAATATGAGTGTGTTCTGCACACCGCCCACACTGTATTCTCCGCCCTTGAAGGCCAAACCACAATTTCTTCATGTGCTCCTTCAGCCCAGCTTAAATGGTGTAACAATCCTAAATAATCTGAACATCATTTCATCAAGTTAAAACCCAGCGTCTTCTGCTTTTCAACACTTCCCGTCTCTCTCACCATCAATCTGTGCCCTTACTGCAGGCCTTCACTCCCAGATGAATGCACCAAGTCCTATTCAACAACCTTATGCGTGATGTCAAGAGCTCAAAAGGAAAAATCCTAAAACTTCAAATACACTCACACTGATTACGACGCCCCAAGACACAACAACACAAATGACATAACACAGGGCCATCTTCCTACCTCTCAAAGCAGAGGGTATACCAAAATCATGTGGCCCTTCTTTTATACAGCCGCTTATAGTAATACATCCCAATGAGATGAACTAAGAAACCACCTTCTATGACCTAAGCGAGCTATGCCAGTGCCTAGACACAGGGACCCACACAATAATCATCTGTAAACCAATCCTAACTGCCTAGAAAATCAGTATTCCTTTTTATTGTCTTTTTCCTATTTTTCATCCGCACACTAAACTAGCGCCTAGAGAGGCAGGTATTCATTTAATTGGGCCTCATTCTGAGATTGGAGACAGTCATGGCGCTATTTCCGCCATGACTGCCTCCAGTAACGGTACCGGCACCGGTCTCGTTCAATTGGGACTTACCGGAGTAGTCCGACATTTGCGGGACCAGAAAGTCCCCATTGAAAAAGCCATTCCCCATTCGCATTCGAGCCCCCATAGGGCTCATGGGAATGGAGAAGTAGCTAATAACGGTACCGCAATTTGCGGTACCGTTATTAGCTCTGAAGTCCCTTAACGGGTCCCGTCCATAATGCCTGGTCAGGCCAGGCGTTAAAGGAGGGACCCACTAAGGGACCTCGTAGTAGGGCGGTAAGGGATTATCGGCACCGGTCTCCTTAACGGTGCCCGGTATCCCTTACCGCCCTACTCGGAATGAGGCCCATTGTCTTTTTTCTTTTTTCATCCGTGAGCTAAGCTGACCACCTAGAAACAGGGATACTTTTGATTGTCTTTTTTCATCTGTAACCCAGCTAACGCGCCTGGAAACAGGGATCCTTTCCAAAAAACATAGAAACACAACGACAAATAACACTTTCCCTTCCACCAATATTTGTAATATGTCTGAGTCTATATTTACACTTTGTGGATTTGCTGAAGCCCCTTGTGCACCACCTCTCCCACAATCTGCCACTGTTCTGTCCGGTCTGCTTGGCGTCCCACGGGGGGGCGGGCAGGAATGTCTCCAAGGCGACTGCTGACGACCGTCTCAGTATCCACGTGTGGCTTTTGAATCCAGACCTCGCGGGTCGCAATGCATCCCTTCCGGCACGCAACAGGAAAAAGACGGTCTTATGCTGAAAGGTCATAGTGACTGTCTTCTGCAACCACTTGTAATAGAGTGGCTGGGGAACTATTATCAGTCTCCCTGTTTACATTCAAGAGGAACTGCAGGCCCTGGAAATAACCTGCACCCAGAACTGGAGACCAAGCCATAAGACTTAGTTCACTGTCTTTATTGAAAATCAAAATGACAGGGATTGCAACATGAACAACGCAAAATTCTCCAAGTGCTTTCCCTCTCTAGGCGCTTGTCATTCCATTTTGTTAACCAGTGACATCACAAAAACAAAGTTACATCACAAAAACCTAACAGGGGAAGGAATTGGTTAGTGAGGTGAACTATATATGCATTCCATAAGGGATTAGTATGATCATTGGGTAACCCATATCTGGTTGCGCCTCCTGAAACCACCTCTATATGTCACAAATAGAAAGTTACAGGTTAGCATAAAGGTGATTGACCGGTGAAACATAGTGTATGCTTATCGTGGAAGGTTGTTAGGGATTGGACAGAAGGGGCCTTCTCAGCCTTGGAGCTTTGGACAGTTACTAAGTGCAACTATTCAAGGTAGTGGGAACAACCCCAAAGGTGCTGAATGTTCCCAATAAGTTACCATCTCTGATCTCTTAGGCACTGAGACAGAACATTCCACTTTGAACCTGTATTACTTTTTGTATCTTTCTGCTTGTGGTGTGATGGGAACAGTCTTCTCTGTCTGCCTCGGATGAATAGGTTCTGTCTCGTAGATTCAGGTCATGTGTGTAGGAATCACGAAATGGAGCTCTCTTGTTTGTAATTAAGAGGATTTTGGACTGTGTCCCTCGCAGATTCCCCATCTTCGCCTGCTAACTTGAAACCTTCCTTTGCTATTTGTCCTTGGCGTGGCTGTGCACAGTGTCTGCGCTGGAAGCCTTGTCTGCATGCTTCAGCAGGATCAGCTTGTCAGCCTTTCGCTATATTCTGAAGTTTGTCTTGCTTTTCCCATTCACTCCAATGTACCTATGGCTTCCATCTTTATTCGCATGGCCATCCATGTTAGTTGCGAATAAGAGTTGGCAAGCTGTTTATATGTATTCTTAGGCATCTTACTGTATCTGCGTGTCAAAAACCGTGTGTGTGTCAGTCATCTAACTGTGAGTCATGAGCAGTTGCATCATGTCTTTCAGCAATTAAGCTAAATGTCTCTGTAGCTTCGTCCAGGGATGTCTATGTACTTCATGTCTAATTTATCTATGTCCTGATGTCAGCCATGAAGTCATCACCATTCTTCAAGGTTGCAGTCAATCGACTTGTTCAATTGATGACAGCTGTAGCGCTTGAATACTGTCATCCGGGTATGGTCTGAATGGTTGTCTGAGTGAGTAGCATTCTGACAAAAGGTGCATTTGACCTTCTAGTACTAAAAGTACAAGCAAGCGGCTTAAAAAACTCAGCCTGCACAATTGTATATCATGCTGCATGTCACACAAGTGACAAATATTGTTTGACAAAATGTGCAGTTGACCATCTGACACAATAAACATATTGTGTTCACAAAACCCACCAATGGTGTCAACTATAATTGATGAATGAATCTTGAGCATTCAAAATCAAAACAGGTGAACACTGGATCCAGCGCCACTGTACAACAGGGTTCCAACCCCCACAAAAAACGTTCTTTATCGAAGCTGGGACTGCAGAAGCTCTGTCCCTTGGAACCGCACACACAGGCAGCAGGACGGACAACAAACAAGTACCTAAGCATCTATTATTTATGGCTAAATTGAAGTATATATGATAGCGCAGAGATCCACAGTACTGTTAAGCTCCAACTGCCAAACACAAATATCATACTGCTCCACTATCGTCGAACAAGATATTGTTGAATTGTGAATGGCAGCCTCAGTGTTAAACTTCGAAGAATATAGTCATCTTCATACCAATGAGTATGTGCATTTGCTAGGTATAGTTACAAACCCCACACCCTAGTAATATAACTCCTAAACTCTAAGATAGTCTTGGAGGGAAAGTTTGATCAGTCATGGCTGCATAATGTTTGCTGAGTATTTGTCTCAAGCATGCCAAACATTGTCAAAATGTGATACACTTTAATAGTTGATGCTGGCTGCTTTGCCTTCTTCGAGATCAGGTATTACACGGAGGGATATTTCAGTGGACGTATCAGGTAATAGATCCCCCTGCCCTGGCATATTCATCATACTATATCTTCCCATTCCATGCACACAATCATGCATAGGCCCATGACATCATCGTTTTAATCAACGCCGATGTGGGGTGTTAAGAAAAAATATATATGAACATATGCTTGCCCAAAGATCAAAGAATCTGAATAGAATATTGGAAATACCACAGAAAATAAATGTGCTCCGAATTATGCTGGAGCCTTGCATGCCCTAACTCAAGAAAAGAATTGGGCTGCCTTTTTTGACCATATTTCTAATGGAAAGAAATCATTCTTTTTAAATATTGTCTTCTGTTCGCCGAGGACGAGAGCATTTGCAGGAGGGCAAAAAGTTGAGCAGATGCACTCTGCACTATTTTGACTGCTTGGGGAACATGGAATGGATTAAACAGGATTTTATTTTACAATCCGTGTTATCTAAAAACATTTGCACCCGGCAAAAATAAATCAGGCAGGTTTTTGGTAAAATAAAAAGAAATGTGTTTACTATATTTATATTAACCAGCAAACATAGTAGAAAAATATATTTTCTTCATTTTTACCCTAATGAAATCATTTGTAGCTAATAGTGGTTGGTGCTGTTTTGTCCTTTTCATATTGTCTAAGCAGCAAAACTGGTGCTTAATTCATTTGCTCCATATTGTGTACAAGGTAAACGTTTGTGTAATCTGGCCGAGGTGACAATGTTGTATTCAGCCTTCATGGATTTAAAGTCCTTGCCTTCAACATACAAAGTCAAAGAGTTTCTCATTGAATTGCTGCATAGTATTCTGTAGAGTTATGGTGCAAAACATAATATGTTGAAATATATGCAGAGAATATAACACAATTCATCTACGAAAAGGAGTTCGGGGTCACTAAGCTTGAGAAAAACAAATCTGAGAAAACTGTGTCTGAAGCAATTTGCTTGCAACCTAATTAATATTCATGCTGAAGTAGCAAGCTGGGCGTGTCCACATTGCAGGCCTTTGCAGCAAAGTGCAGGTAGTGCAGCAAAGGGGAACTCGCCACATAATCAACACAGCACAAATATGTCACAACTGCAAAATGCACAGACGTCATACCTACCTACACAGCTGACAAGGAATAACAACCAATACACAAAGCAATGCACCGGCCACAAATACATGGCACATGTAAACATCAGAAAAGAAAAGAGTAAAGGAACCATGCAACATGTGTGCACACAGCCGCAGGCACTTCCGGCAACAGCATATAAAATAAGAACATTGCTGCAATTCACTACATGCCTCAAACAGGAGCCAGTAACGGAACGTGATAAAAAGTACCACCTGCTGTTACGGTGATCGTGTCCCCTTAAGAGACTGACACCTTGTCACGTGAGCGCACCACGTGACGTAGCACGTAAGGGGGAGGGAGCAAGAGGGATTCAGTATGTACGAGCAATAAAGAAGACGTACATTTCAGCTCAGTCTGTCTGTCCTTATTAGCGTCCCCCCTCCGGGCATAACAACTGGTGACGAGGTGCTCTACCGGACCGCCGAGCCCTCCTCCTCCTCCTCCACTCGTACCGATCCCACTCAGCAGAACGCCGCAGGCATTTCCAGCCTGCCGGCGAACCGCGCCTGATCCCAAGCCCGCCTCCTCCTAACGCTGCAGGTATTTCCAGTCTGCCGGTGACTGTGCCTGATCCCAGGCCCGTCTCCTCCTTACGCTGCAGACATTTCCAGCCCGCCGGTGACCGCGCCTCATCCCAGGCTCGCCTCCTCTCACGGACCAACCCCGGCCCACTCCGCATCAGCGGCGCGTGTGATCCCACACCCGCCCCTCCTCCCACATGTTCAGAAACAGCACCACGTGGCCACGGACAAGTGCACAGTTGGCAGGCAGCCAACTGGAGGCCGCATAAACAGCAACACATGCCGTCAAGGGCCCACCCAGTCCAGCAAAGGTGAACACGCCCACAGGCCTGGGCCCTCTCCACTCCCAGGCGTCCTTCATCTCCACGTGGCCTATCCTCCAGCATCGGCCTCACGTAGGAGAAGACGACTCGTCCAGGGTGAACATTCAGTGCCCCCATGTCTCGACTGCACGGCAATCCACCAGCGGTCACAACCAAGGCCCAGAGGACTCCTGAAAGAGGTGGGTGACACCATACACTAACAGCAACAGCATAGGACAGCAGGCCCAAACCCATGCCACCTGCTGCATACCCTGCCCACCACCACCTCGCCATGAGCTCTCCGCAGGATCAACAAGCTCCAAACGCACCAGCTCCGACAGGGAAAACTCCAACCACGGCATGGCGTATGCCCCCCCCCTTTCTCCATGATGCCACAAGCGGACAAGGGCCCACGGTGGGTTGAGTGATTAGAGGACTTTAATACCTTTATAGATGCCGCAGGGGAAGAAAAGTCACCAAGGCTACGCAGTAGGTTCCTAAACCTAGCAGGTAATGATATTAAAGTCCTATTAATGACTATCCCAACAGCTGAACAGGCTGATTTCCCATCCCTAATTGCAGCCCTAAACAGAAGACTGGTAATTGAGCCCAACAGGGACTACGAAAGGTACATATTCAATCAGTGCATGCAAAGGATTGATGAGACCGTAGACGAGTTCATCATCCGCTTACGAATAAAAGGAGCAAATTGTCAATTTGATGTCTTCTCACTTGACGAGGCCATAAGATTGAGAGTAATTGAAGGATGTACATCCCAGACCCTAAAAAAGCAACTCCTCAAAAAGCCGATCACCATTGATGAAGTAAGTCAGATGGCTAGGATTCTAGAAAGGGTCGAGAAACAAGTTACGCAGATATCAGGCACCACTTCGTCGAAACAAGATAAGAACAAGACTGTAGCGGCACTGCAGTCCAACAACAGCAGACCTGCAGAAAGAGGCACTAACCCCAACTATTCCATGACACCGAGAACTCAACGTCAATGCTACCGCTGTGGGATGGCTTTCCCTCACGCCGGAACCTGCCCCGCGCTATGCCAGAGATGTGGCAACTGCGGCAGAGAGGGACACTTTCAATCAGTCTGCAGGGAAGGCAGACCATTTCCAACACAAAGACCTCCAGTTGCTCCCCAATTCAAAATACCAAACAGAAACCCACAAGCCCAAACCTACCAAACAGGACCATATCACCAAAACCCAAGAAGATACGTCAGAGTGGTCGAAGACTTCTACCCAACAGATGAGAACCAGGGCAATGAAGGGAACGAGCAAGTATCTCACATCAGAGACAAATACGATGGACCCCCAACACATTACTCCCACTATGAGGTGGACCAACAAAGTGTGCAATATGAAGTCGATCAATAGGATCAGTACCCGCATGACGAATACGTCAATCTTATCATGGACAAAGGTGAAGCCCGCGAGGCACCCAAGATACCGGTTTACATAGGAGGGAGGCAATTCAGCTTCCTCGTTGACTCAGGAGCCACCGTCAACATAATGGGTGAGAAAGAATTTCACCAAATTCCCAACAAGCCAACCTTGACGCCGCCTGATTCCAAGATATATCAATAGGGCGCTGCTACTCCTCTACAAACAATTGGATTTTTCAGCCGTCGTCTCATCCACGACAAACACTCCACCACGGCAAGCATCCACGTCATCCGCAGCCCGACCAAAGGTAGATGCCTCCTCAGCTACAGGACTGCCTCTTGTTAGGGCTCATAGACATACACGTGTGAGATGGTGACATAATCCACTCGACAGAACCAACAGTGGAAACAAGAGAGTGCGTGTTCAACGTCCAACCAGAATCCACGCATACAGAGATGATGTCAAAAGACAACATCATCGAAGAATTTTCCCTCATCTGCAAGGGCTTAGGGAAATTAAAAGGACCGCCAGTAAAACTCCACATAGAACCCACCATCCGACCCGTGTCACAACACCCGAGGAGGGTTGGTTTCCACCTTCGAGCTGCAGTGTCAGCCGAACTCAGCCAACTGCTAGAAGATGGAATAATCGAGCCAGCCACGGGCCCGACCCCATGGGTGTCCCCACTGGTAATAGTGCCAAAGGACGGAGGACGACTCAGACTCTGCGTAGACATGTGAGTGGCCAACACCGCTATTCAGTGCGAATGACACCCTGGTCCCAGAATTGAGGACATGATACTCCAACTGAATAAATCCACCCTCTTCTCCAAATTTGACCTCAACCAAGGCTACCACCAGATGGTACTTCATCCTGAGTCAAGGGGGATCACTACCTTTGCTACGCATGACGGACTATTTCGTTACAAACGTCTGAATTTTGGCATATCTTCAGCCGCAGAAATTTTCCATGAAGCCATCAGACAAATCATTTGCCCAATCAAAGGAGCACTGAATTACAGTGACGACATCTTAGTGTATGGATACTCACGAGAAGAACATGATGTCGCCCTTCGCGCTACGTGCAAGGCCCTCCAGGATGCTGGCCTCACGTTGAACGTGGAAAAATGCTGATTCAGCAAAAGCAAGCTAAAAATTTTCACCCACATATTCTCCGCAGACGGAATGACCCCTGACCACGACAAAGTGGCCACCATTTTCAACTTACAAGCACCAAGACAGATAGCAGACATACGTTCCTTCCTGGGCATGGCAGGATACTGCGCAAGGTACATACCCCATTACGCCACTATCAATGAACCACTCCGTAAACTTCTCCAGAAGGACATGCTCTTCGCCTGGATGGCAGAATGCCAAGAGGCATTTGATACCATCAAGCAGTCTTTAGCAAAAGCCAGAAAACTGGCCTACTTCGACCCGGACTGGCATACCGAAATAGTAGTCGATGCAAGCCCAGCGGAAAAAGAGAGTCTGGCGACAGTCTTGGCATGTGAACAGTTTCACAACTTCATAATAAGGAAAAGATTTGCCCTCATTACGGACCATCAGGCCCTACTTTCACTGTGTGGGAACCCACGAACAAAGATTCCCCCCAGAATTGAACGGTGGGGCATTCGCTTACAAAAGTATGACTACCGCATCATACATCGTCCGGGGGGTGAGCACAACCCAGCCGACTACTTGTCGAGACACCCCACAGGAAAGCCAACACCAAGACAGGGTGACATGGAATACATAAGCGACGTCACCACAAGCGCGCTACCACCAGCGATCTCACTAGAAGCCGTCGCACTTGCGTCAGCAGCAGCTCCATCCATGGCCCTGGCGATTGAACTTACTGTACACAACAAGTGGAAAGACTAGAGGAGGTCACTGTCAACGCATCCGGGGGCAAACCGAGACGAACTAGAGAGGTTTGCAAAGGTCCACACCGAGCTGGCTGTGAAAGATAGAACCATACTCCTAGGAGGATGCAGAATAGTAATCCCAGCGGCCCTGCAGTCAGAAATAATTAAGACAGCCCACGAGGGACACCGGGGAGCAGACAACACCAAACGTCAACTACGCTGCCATGTGTGGTTCCCTTTCCTTGATGCCCTAGTCGACCGTTGGGTAAGGAACTGCATGGCGTGTCAATGCACGGCCAGAGCCGAAACACCAGTACCCCTACAGCCGACAAAGATACCAGAACATCCATGGGAAAAAGTGGCGGTGGACTTTTATGGTCCCCTAGAGTCAGGAGAATACCTACTCTTATTCATTGATGAACATTCAAGGTTCCCAATCGTAAAGAGGTCTTCATCTACAGCCTTTTCACAAGTCGCAGCTATCTTCGCTGAAGTTGTGAATGAATGGGGCATACCTGACGTCATCAAGTCAGATAACGGCCCGCCTGTTATGACCCGGTCTGGGTCATAGTGATATAATCAGGATACAGTTGCAGGTATGCTTAATGGTTGCTTTATTCAGGTTCTTCAGTTACAGGTACAAAATCAGGTCTCATCAAGTCCATAAGGAGATGGGAGGAAATCATGAGGGAAACCACTGGCTCCCACCACCCAGGCTTCTTTAGATCAACTGCCTGGGTTAGAACCCATTCATACACAAACACTCCAAGATATCTCATACATTCCACAAATGACATCACCACATACATACAGCATTCAGAAGGTGAAACCATAAGAAAGGAAGGCTGATCCTAACACCTCCTTCCCTTATAAACCATAGAAGGGAAGGCTAATCCTAACACCTCCTTCCCCTACAATCCCAACCAGTCCAGTGTCACACCTCAAACACACCATGACCTGAAGCCGTCATCACACCTAACCATCAAAAGGCCTCAAGCACCAATACTCTGCCAGTCACTCTAAAAGACCAAGAATATAACAGCTGGACAACCAGGCGTAACTAACAATCCAGTAACGGCACCCCACCATCTAAACAACAACAACTTCTGTCCTTCAAAAAATCACGCATCACCTTCCACCCGTCGCCGCCACCAACGGGTCACCAGCCTGCCACGCTGGAGCACAGACCTGCCCCTCTGGGCTACTAACCAGCATGCCATACGCAACCTGAGGAAAACAAACCACCTCCCGTCCACCACTGCCACTGGTGGACCTCAGGGCTGCCACACCTGAGCACAAACAGCCACCTACACGGGCTGGCACGAAGTCCGCTACACACCTACAAGGAACATGTCTAACCTACTACACCAGACCATAGACTCATGTCAACTGAAGAGACAGGCGCCTCCAATCAATTAAAACACACTCACCTGACTCATCCTCCACCACTCAACATTCATAGCAACACTCACAACAGAGGCAACTGGTGGGGAACCAGTCAACCATACCACCATACTTCCTCGATGTGTTGGCCAGACACCTCGAGCCCTCATTGCTACTAAAAACCACCAGGTAACCCCACTACCAAGATGTTCTGTTGCCAAGCTCCCAGAACCACCCAGAAGAAAATCCAGGATGACCCCAGAAACAACACTTCAAGTAAAAACAATAATAAGGAATCACTCACCATCATGGCTCAGCACAAAATACTATCATGACTCCTCTGAGCCACACAAATCACTACCCTGACTCCTCTGAGCCACGCAAATTACTATCATAACTCCGCAGAGCCACACCAATCACTATCAAGACTCCTCTGAGCCGCTTGACCAGACTACCACTGGTCACACAATTCACTACCACAACTCCGCAGAGCCGCTTGACCAGACTACCACTAGTCATACAATTCACTACCATGACTCCTCTGAGCCGCTTGACCAGACTACCACTGGTCACACAATTCACTACCATGACTCCTCTGAGCCGCTTGACCAGACTACCACTAGTCATACAATTGACTACTATGACTCCGCAGAGCCGCTTGACCAGACTACCACTGGTCACACAAATTCACTACCTTGACTCCGCAGAGCCGCTTGACCAGACCACCACTAGTCATACAATTCCCTACCATGACTCCTCTGAGCCGCTTGACCAGACTGCCACTGGTCACACAATTCACTACCATGACTCCTCTGAGCCGCTTGACCAGACTACCACTAGTCATACAATTGACTACCAAGACTCCGCAGAGCCGCTTGACTAGCCACAACCAGTCCACACGTCACACTGGTTACATGCCTGCCATGCATCTTCAAACAGTTTTGCAACATAACCACTCAACACTTAAGAAAAAACATGTTGATACTAATAGGTGGAAATAGTGGGGTGTGGGCAGGGCCCTACCCACACTCCACATCAAAGAACATGTCCTTAAAATATTTTTGGCAAAACTAAACGCATGGATATGACATTCCTCAGAAATTATTACTATGGTGTCAAATCTATAAGTCCATGTTGTCCATTGCAGGAAACAACTCTACAAGCTGCAAAATCCTCAAAATGGTTAAGAACTAGAGATATCATGAAACATAGGATTAACAGACATGGATTGCAACATACTTCATTACTCACATACTGCAAAATTCTCAACATTATTATGAATGTTAGTGAGATATGTCAAACTAACCCTCCATGCCTAAAACTAAACAGTTTTAATGCAACCTTTTCTGAAACATTCCTGGTGACATTTTATCAGTTCACGTTGCCACCTTTGCCACGAATCCTAGCTGCAAAGCCTCAAAATTGGTTAAGCTCAATATTCAACTTAACTGCAGTATTCTATACATGTCATACATGCATGCGCTCTAATCCAATCATCCACGAACACCTCATCAACCTTCCATCCCAAAATAACATCACCAGTATTCCGGAATAGTAACGAAAAATACATCAATTCAATCACTGCATAGTGTCCATTAGTAAAAACATTGCCGTGCATATGGCATTACATGGGTGATGTTGAAACAAGAAATACCCGATTCCCACACCATCGTGAAATCTTCATTCCGATGTGGCGTTTAGTTTCTCTTTACCCCAGCGAATCACATGCTTCATAGCTGCAGTGCCAACAGTGTACATAAGTTCAACCTTGCTTGATTCATGCAGCATTTCAAAACCGAAACTGGACTTCACGCACGTCATCACGCTCCAGGCGCATCGACTGAAGAATCAACTATTTCCTGGTCACGTTTTAACGCGTTGGTAGGTGCTTTACTTTAAGGACGTTCTTGCCGTCATCCCACTCAGCTGAGCTGACGGCATCCAGATTTTCAGTGACGCCAACAGCTAGTGCGCAATCAACATTCCGAATTCCACTCCATTGCTGAATCCACCAGCCACCATGCCTACGTCATCATTGCAGCAAAGTAGACAGAGCAGCACAGAGCTCCGGTGTCCCAAAACGGCCGCCTCACTCGCACAGAAGAACAGATGGGGGCACACGCACGTCCATCAGCAGTTTTTGGTGAGTCATACGCTTTCTTTGATTACGGTAACTGTAGGATGTCGCTGCACTTTCAGCAGAATGCGATCGATCACGCTCTCCTTAGCATCTTCCGTGGCGCACACATACATCCCCAAGACACCGGCAAGGTTCACACTGTTCTCATTGCACAGCTACCAAAACGGCCACAGCTCCCAGGGTGCCCAAGTCCTAGACAGCCTCTTACACTCACCGGAGCGCTCTGCCAGGGCTCTCCTCTCTGGCCCACTGCTGGTGGGCCAGTGGCAGTTGGCAGGACAATCACCTCTGCTCCTAGGTACTTAGCAGGGCACTGGCTTTGTTGCTAATGAGGTGATCGCTTTACTGCCTCCTGGGTGCCTCTCTTTGCTTCTTACAGGCCCCTGCATGCCTACCAGGGCTTCCACATTTCCTTAGCCCTGGGTGCTTCTATGCGCCTACCAAGGCACTGTCACTTTCTCAGCCCTGGGTGGTGGGACTCCTCCTGGACCATGGGGGGCAGTGGGTTCCCTCTCCTTGTACAGTCTCTCACTTGAGCTTCGCTCCTGCTCTGCACCCCCCGCAGCAGTATCTCCTTACTCCTTATCCTGGACCACTCCTTACACACCACACACACAGGTACCTGTTGCCTTGTGGCCTTCAGGGTCCATCCAACCAGTCCTGTTGGAGACCAATCCTCGTCGCCAATTGTTATGACCCGGTCTGGGTCATAGTGATATAATCAGGATACAGTTGCAGGTATGCTTAATGGTTGCTTTATTCAGGTTCTTCAGTTACAGGTACAAAATCAGGTCTCATCAAGTCCATAAGGAGATGGGAGGAAATCATGAGGGAAACCACTGGCTCCCACCACCCAGGCTTCTTTAGATCAACCGCCTGGGTTAGAACCCATTCATACACAAACACTCCAAGATATCTCATACATTCCACAAATGACATCACCACATACATACAGCATTCAGAAGGTGAAACCATAAGAAAGGAAGGCTGATCCTAACACCTCCTTCCCTTATAAACCATAGAAGGGAAGGCTAATCCTAACACCGCCCTTCTGCGGCCACGATTTCACAACATTCGCCAAGCACCTAGGGTTCAAGCACCAGAAAATAACACCCCTATAGCTACCGGCCAACGGAATGGCCAAGAGATTCATGTCGTCGATCAAAAAGACGTTGCAAAGAGCCCGACTAGAAAATGTCGACCCACACCAAGCCTTATGCAGGATGCTTCGAGATTACCGAAATACGCCCCATGAGGCCACAAACAAGACCCCAGCCGAAATTATGGTAAAGTACCAAGTTTGCACACGAATCATACAACATCTGATAAACAAACCAAAAACAGATCCAGAAATACTAAGGCGAGACGCAGAGAGGAAGGAACAAGCCTGCATCCAAACAGACGAAAGGCGAGGAGCGCGCCCTAAAGACTTTCAACTAGGAGATGAGGTGCTGGTGCAACAGTCAACAGTCAAGAAGACTGACTCAAGATTCGCCCCACAGCCATTACAAGTCACGGCGATCAAAGGAACAATGGTGACTGCTGAAAATGACGAAGAGGAAATAACACGTAACAGCTCAAAGTTCAAGCGTACGACAACCACAGAAAATGAGAGACTTCAGCCTCCAGATCCCGAACAAATTCCAATAAATCCGCAAGACACACGGTGGACGCCTCCAAGTCTCTCCCCTTGTCCAGGAATGAAGAGAACAGAGAGGCCCGATGAAGATCCAGGAGAAAGCACCAGTAGCCGGCCCCAACGAGCCGTGAAGAAACCAGCACACCTGGTTGAAGAATGTTGAGAATGTTGTAATGACATTTTGTCCGGGGGTGATGTTACGGTGATTGTGTCTCCTTAAGAGACCGACACCTTGTCACGTGAGCACCACCATGTGACGTAGCACGCAAGGGGGAGGGAGCAAGAGGGATTCAATATTCGTATTTACGAGCAATAAAGAAGACGTACATTTCAGTTTGGTGTGTCTGTCCTTATTAGCGTGCCCCCTCCGGGCATAACACCTGCTACAGATGAAAAAATCACAATACAACATGTCACAAAGCATGCAGCAAATGCTATGTCTGATAGTCACCACACTCACACATGACACCTCAATAGTGTATGAGTCAACACATCTTCATCACACATGACCAAAAAGCACACCACTCGGTAGCGACATTGTCATACAGTGAATGTATCTGCATACGTGGAGAGCCAATGGCCCTCTTGGTCAACTTAACAAAAAAACGTAACAGTCTCAATGTAACTGCCGGTCTAACACAGTGGGGGAGCCAGGGAGGTTGCAGGGCAGCCACCCCGTTGCCTTCCCCGTGGTGCTGAGTGTGCCCCCTAGCTGGCACTCTAATATCTGGCTCCCACTGGCACCAAAAGCTGCATCGCTACTGGTCTGACGTCATCAGAAGGAATTACATGCTCCAAGCCACTTGGCGGACACCTCAAAAGCCCCACGCAAAAACCCTGAAAGACCAAGTGATGTATCACCAAAGTATGGCACCATCTAGAGGGTGGGGAGGAGGTGCATGACGATTGCGATTGTAAATGTATGACACTGGCCAGCAAAAGAGCACTAAGGCAACTGAGCCCAAAATGCATACAGCACGCATGCAGCCAGAGTACAAGTCCCAAAGGAAGTACCCTCGGCCCAAAAAACACATATGTGCCAGCATCCTGCAAAGTACATGCAATTGCAACACTGCATCGTGTATGACCGCCCAGAATGAGAAGCACGTGCTATGTACTTTACCCTACCAACTGGCCTTTCGAGCGTTTAGTTAAGCCATCCCTTAGTTACGATTCTCATCATTTGCCACTTAATCTTGCAAACTCAGCCATTCATCATTTCCCATGCAGCCTGTCTTGACCAGCTAATACTTGTGTTCTAGTCAGCTAGTCAACGTCGTCCGTTTCCCTCACTGATGACCAGCGCCTTAGATGAAGGGTCAGAATGATAAGCACCTGGTTCACGGCCCCTACGCTCCTTCGCTTGTTCATCCTTTGCTACTGTAGGTAAGTTTAAGCGACCCACCATGAGCTTGTTTATGCTTATGTCTCTTTTTTATCACCGACGCCCCACAGTTGGGCAGCCTCACAGTAGAGCCTGGACTGCAACACAGAGTGGGAGGTTGATAACAACATTGACATGCAGTACCCAACTCCAGTGTGGCCCCAGACTTCCATAGGGCAAAGAGGTGGCCAGCCAAGAACTGCTCACGGAACAAGCACTGCTGAGTCGATGAAAGGCGCATGCTTGCCGTCCCCCGAACACACCACAATCCATAAGTGGTAGATAATCACTAAGCCGTCACAGAACAGCGGCCCCTGCTACATCTCGTCTGAAGTGCACTCAAACTCAGAGACACTTTCCACAAGCAGGTGGAGAGCCAAGGGAGCCTGCTCCCAGCTTTAAACTTGCACTTGTAATTGGTGATGAGCATCTTGGATGTGGGGGGGGGGGTCAGTGAAGCAGAAGGTGTTCAAAACCTAATACAATACCAGACAGCTCCCTGTTGCTCCTCCCCTGTTGACATCCTCCACTTCACTACTCCTAAGATTGCAGTCACTCCTACTCCCGCTTCCCTTTTCCTAGTTACACAAACTATAGGGCTCTTAATCATGCAGCCCCCTACAATTGGTTGGCACTCTTAAATCCTTCAGTACTTTTCCACCCATGTTAGCAGCACGCAGGCTGGACTTCCAGGTGCTGGTGAGCTGGTCACAACCATAGCTTCCCACAAATTAGCATATCAACTATCATCACCTCAGTGGTCTGCACGTCAATTAGGGCTTTGAACTTGGCCTTGGAAATGTTCTTTGCTCTGAAGAATACAGGGGAGTAGAGGCATGCTCTGCCCATCTCTGTACGTGTGGTTTGTCATGTTTGTCCAGTTCCATCCATTCACGTGACTGAAGACCACAAATTTGAGCTCTGGTACATTTAAAGTACTATTTTTTAATAGACCTCTGACGTCTTCCTTGTTTTCGTCCATGCCTTCTGAACAAGAGTTTCATTCTTTCACATGATTTTAACTAATGTCTGCTCATCCCAGTCCGATAAGACATTGGTTTCTTGGGGCTGATCTAGCCTCGCCTTTCTGAGATTCACTTCTGTAATTTCATTATTTTTCAACTGCGACACACTGGAAAAGGCCTTCCTTCTCTGGTCCAGCTCTGCTATAATATGTTGTGGAAACATCCATTCTTTACTTACTCCTATATATGTATACGTTGGCGTATGCCGCAATCTATTCACTATAAAGCCAGCCTCAAGAATACTTCATCTGCTTGTGTTTCTTTGCATCTGTACACGTGTAAGATAACTTGATATATTCATTGTTTCTGTAGCATATGTTTCTTCATCTCGAGCCGAGATGTCACTTATCTTTGATACTTTCTTGATGCCTTTTAGACTATTGTCACTTCTTTTGTCTCTGCATCTCTTCTATGTACATCAGTCTTTCTTCGTGTGATGTCACCAATCTGCTCGTTCATTCATTGGTCCTGCTTCTTCTGGGACTTCATTCAAATGGCCATCATACTGTCTCATATGCAGACATGGCTTTCTCAATGGGAACCCTGCCTCCAGGATTCTCTTTGATATCGGTACTTTCACTGTTACTGGACGTGTCTCACACTCTGTTTCCCAAATATAGGCAATATGGGTGAGATGGTTAAGGTGCGGATACTTGGCTCCTTCTCTACAGCATTGACATGTCTTGATCTCCTATAAAAAGTGGTAATTTGTCTGTAAAAGGAACTAAGCTCATTGCCCCAGAGAATCCCTGCACATTCATGGCAATGCCTGACATTGGGTGTTTTCCCTCCCAAACACAGGAGCAAATTGCTCCAGTGGCTACAAGGAATGACAGTATCTTGCCTCCTATCATTACCTTGACTCTTGGTTCTTCTTGGGGTCCGGTGTCAATGATAGTACTGAACACATCATGTCACTCTGTGGGCTGTCCTGTTGTGGATATAAATTCATTCCTGTACCTGTGAAAGGATTTCCTCCTGACACGGTTACACTCCCTAGTTTAGGTGTGGGTGTTTGCAGTATTCCTACATTTGTGTTCCATTGTGGTACCATGGCCTGTTATGTCTATGCTTGCTGGGTCCATATCTGTTGTGCTTGCATAGGCACTGACTGTGATTTCCCTTGTGGTGATTGTATTTGTAATGGAGCTTGCTTTGCTTGCTGTGATTGCAACAGAGGTGTCTGATTCTGCATGTGATCTTGGGCATAATACTCTTGTGGTTCTGTATTATAATGGGGAACATAGCCCATCCCCTCTCTTGGAGCTTGCCAATTTTGCTGCATGCCCCCTCTACTTCTACATGTTCTGGCTATATGTCACATCCTCCCACAGTTCCAGCATTTTTACAGCTGTCTGTCATCCATTAAACCCTCTTCCTCCTGTCATGATTCCTGCCCCTCATGTCCCCAGCCCTCCAAGATGTCAGGCTGGAGCCAGGCCACAATCACCTACATGGCCCTCAAGGGCCTCTCCATCCCTCCAAAGACCCACTTGGAGTCAGACTTGGCGCTTGTGGCACCAGACTCACTCACTCCCATAGGATAACATTGGGGATTGGACTTGTAGTGCATTGATGGGGACAAGATGGATGCCCCCACATATTTCGGTTCCCAGAACTGCATGTGCAGTCTAGTCTTTTGGGTGTGGTTCAGCCCAGAGACACCTGGGATACCCAGAGTATTTAAACCACGCCCAGGCTGAGAAACATGCTTTGCGTTTTCTGCACCTTCAGCGTGACACTCACCGTGTTCGGATCGGTCTCCAGTAGGCCTGCATCTTTCTTCTGCGCTCAGCTCCTGCAAGAACAAGAACAAGAACACTGTTAGGAACAGCCTTACCTTGCGGCGCTTCTGCCCATCATTCATCGCTCCTTCTGTTCTGCGGGCATCTTTGGCGGTGTCATTCCCATCCCGGCACGCCGCTTCCTAAGGAAAAGGGAAAATAACAGAAAAAAGGCATTAGTAAGTATTCAGCAAATCTTTGCTTATTTTTTAAAAACTGTACGAGCTTCAAACGCTTACCCGAATCCCAGCCGCTCTGGGGGAACTCTGTCTCTGGAACTTCTCATCCATCTTCAAGAGGGAAAAGACACTCCAGGTTAGCGTGGAAACATTAGAGGCACCGCTGAAAATGTTGCGGCACCTAAAAGACACAGAAAAAGAACTCAGTTCAATACAAATACGAAAGGGTCGCATCGCGCATCGCGCTCTCACTCACCTTCAGCGCTACTCATCTCAGCAGTACGTCGCCATCCCCGGACGCCAGCCATCATCTAAGGAAGGAAAGGAACAAAGTTAGAGAACTGTTCAAAGACTCATTATACTTACCTGTCGGACTCTTGCCAGTGAAGTAACTAGGCAGCAATGAGCCTGCATCAATCAACGCGCCCCTGCGCTGAAAGCAGGACAGAGAGCACACTTTCCAAGAAAACAAGGTGAGCTGTGGATCAAAGGGAAGAGTTGGACCCCGGGGAAGAAGGGGTTCAAGCACAAAGAGACAATAGGGAGTTAAACTCTTCCAATCCTGTGTTTCAGGCCCAGTCTCCAGTCAAGTAGCCTCAGGGAAGTGTTCAAGGTCATAAGAGGTAAGAACAGGCTGAGTGACGTCCCCGTGGATACCAGGTGAGCGTTACACTTCCTTAAGGGTTCTAAAATCCACCTTGCCCTCCTCCCCTAGGTCCATTCCCTCTTCTTCTTGGCCAGAAATTGTACCCATTCTGATCCATAGGGTACACTACATTACATTGCTGCGCTGGACACATCTCTTGTGTCACCACACCTTCATTACTCATCAAAACCACTCCCTCTATTGGCTAGTTTTGACAATTTATTCTGAAGTAATTTCGCTTCCTCCTGCTTTCTACTTTCAGCTTTCTTCTTATTCTTCCCTTTTAACGATCGACAATGGTGCACGATCGTCAACTGTATTTCTGGCCATGACTTCGCTTCCATCCCTACAAGTTTCTTCATCTGCCTTTGCACTGGCTCTGGCAGTCCTTCGCATAAAATGTGGTAAAATAATGCCACTGTTTCATCCCACTGTTCTCTCATCTCAAGACTCCATCTATCTTGAATATCTTCAATAAAGACAACAGGATCTTCATCCTCATCAATCTTCCTAGTCATAATCGTACCCATATCTGATGTATCGGGATATTGTAATCTGAGCATCCGCCATACATCTGCTCTGCAATTTTTAGATGGTGCTCCATCGTGTGTCATGTTTTGTGCAGTCACACCTGCATATCCTGCTTGCTTCCAAATGTCATCAGCCCTCTCCCCTGGGATGGCTGCTAGCAGGCCTTTTATGTCACCTACGCCCAACGTAATTCCTGATGTCATTCGCTCTAACTCATAAATCCAGTTTCCTGCACCTGAAGTCAGACTAGGACATTTACATTTAAAATGATCCTTGTCCATTTGTGGCCATGGAATATATTGTGACCGTCCTCCCCCTTTCTCTAATAATGGGAATTGCAAAACCCTGATCCATAATAATACCCACCTATGCTTCATGTTTTCCAGGTGGGGCTGGTCTCACCCACTTGCCTCCGGCCTGGTAGGGACCATAATATGCTTAGATAAGGTGTGTGGGATGTTTTTATCCACGCATCCAAGCCCTACCTCAAAACTGTGCAGTACTGACATGGAAAACATCATGATGGCCAGAGCTTCCCAGAAAATGCACAGGGAAATGCATGAAGAATAGGCTGCCACTCATTTTTGCCGATGTTATGGGCACAGAAGGACACTGCCTAAAACCACCATTGGACTACCCACACAGTAGTCTGAAACCATTGGGAGTGGCAATGCTGATTGCCAAAAGCAAACCCATAACTGTTGGGAATTCATTTTCTTAAATCCCAAAAAGGGGTGCAGTACCAGTACTCACCACTATCCAAAAGCCGGCGTTTTAAAACAACACCAGATTTTACTTTTTGTATAAAACTGAATAAATGAACCCAAAGCAGGCCAAAGAAAGACTTACTGAGAGGTGGATCCAATGTAAAGTTATATTCTGAAGTGACTTGAAGGTTTATAACAAGACTGGCTGAGCTGTGGATTTCAGCAGTTTAAGTAAATTTGGACTGAAAGACACTCAAAATCTAAATGTTTAAATTGACTGAGTGACCTACTTTAGAGTGTCACATAGGTTTCAATTGTTTAAATGTCATAGTTTTAAACTTAGAATCAGCATTCTAGCTGCATATGTAAAAATGTTTAGTTTTATTTGAATGCAGAAAACTGGGGAACAGAAATGACATGTAGCTAAAAACTGGCTTAAAGAGATTCCAATTTTGCCTGGCAACTACCCCCCATCAGGAGTGAAACTTGAGTCACAGCTGTGTTCCCAGGCCTATCTGCCTTTTGCTGGCCACACTAAGGATATGCCATCTCTCTGATAATTGAATTAAGGGGAGCCCCCACAGAATACAGGAGCTCTGAACAAAGCCCTGTCCTGACTCAGGCAAATGTTTTATTGGCGGGAGTCGTAAATGGAGCTTCCTCCTGGAAGGACAGGGGAGGGGCACTGCCTGTGAGAGCAAGCTGGCTTGGCAGAACTGGAAAAACCAGAAATTCAACCTTGTGCTGGGGGGAAACCACACCCCTTTGGGGCCAGAACATAACTCTAAAAAGATGAATAACTCATAGTACGGACTTGTGAAAATTATTTAAATGACACCATAATTATTGTGATTTTTCTGCCCACATTTTAAGACGTGTTAGGACCCGGTGGTATGTTCAGGGGGGTTTTAGCGGAAAAGAGGATATTACTCAAAATGTGTGCATGTGAAAAATCTGACACTTCATCAACTAATGTCCATACTCCTTGCGCACATGTGTGTAAATTTGGGTTAATGTCCGAAATTGCAAAATCAGTTAAAAAGTGCAAAATATTGCCATTTCTGAATGCAAGCTCTCAGGAAGAGCAGATTTGGACAGGGTATACCTCCTGTGATATGTGATGGGTGCGTGTAATTTTAAAACAATATGTACCTCTGCAAATATGTATTTGGTTCAAATCTAGATTTGTGTGCAAGTTGACAGGAGGAGTGGACTTTCTGCAGGCTGTAAAATGACATCACTCTGACACAACTTAGCTCCCCCAATCAGGGGAGAAATGAAAGCTTGGCCAATGATAAGTGGAGAGGGGTAGAGCCTAGTGATGCTGCACACACACCCATTTTCAAAACACATAAAAGCAGACAGTCAGGACAGATAGGGACCTTCAAATCCATTTGATGCGGGACGCTCTGCTGGAAAATCCATACTTTACCTCCATCAATCTCTAGAGAAAGCTGTGCAGAAAGATCCAGACTTCAAATCCATCAGTCTCCAGAATCCAGAGAGAGAGCGAGCTGACCCAGATCACTGTGAAGTCCAGTCTAAAACCTGACCAGATCCGTGGCGAGGCCCATTCTAATTCAAGAATATAGTGTGAGTACCTAGCAGAACTGTGCAGAACCAATCTCTTAGTTAAAATAATATAATCCAAGCTATTTTAATCTAAGTAGAACTGTCTCCTAACTGTCACCTGTCATTTGTAAAGCTGTCACTTGTCATTTTCTAGTTGCAAGCTGCACTTGTCTTTTTGAACTTTAAAATTTCAAATCTGAAAAACGACCTTTATTTAATCGCTCATATCTCCGTGACCGTTTGTGCTAGAGACTTGCAGTAACTTTCCTCAGAAAGCTTAGAATCGTGGCTTCCCTACGAACCGCATTCCTACCCCCTATAGTTCTGCCGTAATCGCGAAAGACGCACTCGTGAATTTTGTCGCGATTTGCAAATTTCTCAACGTGTGAAAACAGCAGTTTTATTGCTTTCATTTGCCAAAAATTCGTTCAACCTACCAATTACTCCTAGATCCTTGCTAAAGTGAGCCTGGACTAATATTAACTAGATTTCACTCACCCTGAACCTCCTAGAGGGAATTAAAAGCATTTTAGTATATTTTTCACTTCATTGCCAGCACATATAAAAGCATTTTGGGCTTGTGTTTAAAACTCCGATCTGTAACCTAAGCTTGCTGGGGTGAACTGAATTACATTTGATTGCATTTCTGAGAACTGTGTGCTTTCCTTCCATTTCCCTGCATTGCATAAAGGGGGAAGGGGATTGCCAGAGAAAAGTGATTACATTGTTTTGTTGAAATCATATTGAGTATTTTCTGTATTGCATTTTCATTCAACATTACATCCATCTGAACTTATATAAAGCATTCTCTACCACCTTCTTCTTCTGTTCCTATTCACAAGTGTGCTAGTGCCAGATTCTCCGTTGTTAATCTTTATCATATCAGATTAAGTGTGATATCCAATTATTAATTTATTATAAAGTGTGATATATATCTATATTGTTTAAATTCTCAAATATACCTTTTAACTTGCAAAACAGAACTACTTCTTGGCTCAGTGGGGTCAGGGGGATTCCAAGGGAGGGGTGTTATATAGGGGTAGTCATCCAGAACGCATGAACTGGACATAAAGATATATCAATAAGGGTTTCCATTCAGTATCCCAGACTAGGCATTGACTTAGCTGTAGTGTTGAATTGAATCCTCTTACAAATTGGGGGCTTGTGCCGGACGTTTGGGTTAGATCTACCATTTGTGCAGATTAATACAGCGTGCCAGCTGACCAGATACACATATCCGGTCGGATCACCACGCTGTGTTACGCTGTAAAGCACTCCTCAAAGGAACGCTCTAAGAAAAAGGTCTGTTTTGCAAAAATAAAATACAAACTTCTGTAAGTCAGGAAGGAACTAATCTCTAGAATGACGATCTTAGTAGACATGAAAATAGCCAGAGAGCACTTCTTACATAAGTTATTTGTGAGAGGTGAGTGGACTCACCAGGACCAGATGGTCTGGTTGCAGGCCATCATGCAACAGGTCACGGAAACAGGGTCAGATATATATAGAGATCAGGGTCCCTTACATGTGGCCCTGAGTGAACTATACATGGCTCCTAAAGCTAAGGATGAACAAGACAAGATGGTTAGGATAGCGGCATACCTGTACCTATATATGGGAGACATGCAGGATAAATGTACTGAAAGCCAAGATCTGGCGAATAAGCGACAGATGGCGTTAGAGAAGGTCCAATCTGACCTGGTCTCTTCTGAGCAGAGGCTGCGGGGGAGCCAGGAGTCAGAAAATGAGAGTAGACAGCACATCATTAAAATAAAGAGGGATATGGACATCCTGCAACAGGAAAAGGCTGACCAGGATACCAGATTTCTGGCCTTGCAGAAGGAGTACCAAGAAGGTTTGGACTCCCTACTGCAGAGCCAGAAAAAGCTGGAGCAACAGTTAGACTTCAATAGGGCATGTGCTGAGCAGGTAGTCACCCTGCAAAGCCACCTAGATAGGGAGAAGGCAGAGAGCAATAAACTGATTTTGAAAGACCTGGATACCCAGGCAGAATTTGATCAGGAGCGCCAGAAAGCTGGTGCCTTCCAAAGGCAAAGGGACGACCTGGCGGCACAGATGCAGGCTCTTAGTCAGGAAAGGGATACCTTAGGCCAGGAAGTCTGCCACTTAAAAAGGAAAATGGAAGAAAATCACCTGGCCCTCCAGGGACTGGGTGACCTCCAAAAAGAACACCAGAACTTGTTAGAGCACACCAGGAAGGTGGAGGATGCTCTGGCAAGAAAGGAGCAGGCCAATAGGGACACAGCTCAGGAGGTAACCCTCCTGCAGCAAAGACTGGCCCAGTGCTCCAGGACCAACCAGGAAGCACAGAGGGAAAATGAGGCCCTCTGTCAACACAATGATAGGCTCCAACAACAGGTAGCGATGCAGGAGAGACTGATAGAGTCTAGTAAGGCCTTAACTGAGGAACTGAAGGCACAAATGCAGGCTCTTGCATTGCAACAGGGAGCAGGGGCGGATGGAGACCAGGTTCGCTGGGAAAGGGAAACTCCTGAGCATAACCTCAGGAGCCCTAGTACCAGAGGCCTTTATCTCTCTCAGTCCCTGGACTCTGCCACCCACATGTCCCCTGGCGCACATGAGCACAGGGCCACAGGGATGGCAGATTACTATCCAGCCAGAAGCATGGGGCTCATAGGCCAGTACCACCCAGGAATGGAGGGGCGGGCATCCGGGTATGGGCACCCAAGCACAGTGCAATTTGATGGGGAACCCCAGGTGAGTAGGCCCATTAAGGGCATCCTGAAAACCTCTTCCCAGTTAGGTCAGTGGGGGGGGTACCCATCAAATCCTGGCAGCAAGGAGGGATCTGAAGACTCCTCTGAGCACCACAGGAAACAGGAGACCAGGTCCCCACATTCTGCCAGCCATTCCCAGGCTCGCAGAATCCGGGAAAACCTGGAAGATCTGACGGGAACCTCTGGGAGCAGTGCCTCTGAGTCAGAAGATGAATGGACCAGGGTTACCCGAACCAAAAGGGCCAGTAAGGCAAAAAGGGCCTTGCTTAAGGACCCCTTAAAGCAGATTAAGGCGATCAGGAGCGTCATCACGCCTTACCATAAGAACGCTAAGTATTCTGTTTGGGAGCACTTAGAGTTGTTTGAGCAAATGATGGAGACTTTCCATTTGAAGGACAGCCAAAGCTGTATTCAATATGTAAAGTGGACCTTCTCCCCGGAATACTCCAGTTTCTTTGCGGGGCTGGAGGACCAAAATCATTTAAGATGGTCCACCTATAAGGCGGCCATCTTGAAACATTTTTCTGTTCACAGAAATCCTCAAGAGGCTCGCAAGGCAGCCTACAATTTGCAATGTGGGGAGGATCAGGCCCAACAAGAATTTGTGCAAGAACTGAAACGTGCTTTTGCGCAGACCACCAGAAGGGTGCGCACAGACAGTAGAGAATTCATTAATACATTTTTTCATGCCTTGCCCAAATACATAATGACCCAGCTCGTGAGGGATTTTCACGAGAAAAGATCTTTAGACTGGGTCATTGAACAGGCTACCCGGATCTATGAGGTGCAGAAACCGGTAGATAGCAAAAGTAATGCCCAGAAAAACCCCAAAGCCAACAGCACCCCTGCTGCTGCCAAGGTGGCAGAGGTAAAGGTCACCCCCGTTTTAGATTTGGAGATGGGGGGGCCTAAAAACCTACCTGCACCTAATAATGCTAGGCCCAGAAGGTCCTCGGGCCAGTCACAAACAGGGTGTCAAGGAGGTAGTCCCACAAATGGGGTCCCTCGCTCTCCTGATTATGTAAGTCCCTGTTACAAGGGAAATCGACCCATCCTGGGTTATGTGTGGACTCCTCCAGCCCAAGGGGGGGGGATCCAGCCAAGCAACTAACCCAGGGAACTTCAACCCTAACTTCCCACCGGAGGGCAGAAATTCTCCAAATCCTGGGCAGAACTTTTTCCCCAGGTATCCACCCAATTTCCAACCCCAAAATCATCCATCCTTCTTTCCCCAATTCCCTGAGCCCAGACAACCTAATCCGGGAGAGGGGAGGCCAAGGGTGGAGGGGTACCCAAATCTTCCCAACCAGGGGTACTACCAAAGAAGGGATAGCTACCCTTCCCGGGATCAGCCCAGGGGAGAAAACAGGGCCCCGTATCAGCCTGAGCGGGTTTCCCAGTTAGAGCGCCAGGTTCAAAACATGGCGCGGGATCTGGGTCACATACTGAGGGCTCAGCAGAACCCTCAGATCGGCATGCCGGCGCAGAACGCACCCAACTCTGGACCTGGTGCTCCAGAACAATGACGGGGGCAGCACCCCGATAACTCACCGGTTCCCAGGGAGGAGGCACAAGGGGAAGGGGGGTGTAAAGCCTTGGAGGAAGCTTCCTTCCTCACTTGTAAACAGCCCCTGGAAACCAGGGAACCGGAAACAAAATCTCTTGCCCCTGAAAGTCTGCCTCCTAAGGAGCAGAGGGGGGATAGGAGAAACAAAAGACCCAAACAGACTCAGTTTGAGGAGGAGGTACAGATCTTCCAATTTGAGGGAGAGGGATCCTCAGAGGATCCTGGGAAAAGGGTCTTCTCCTTCAGAGAGGGGGGAACTCCTCCCAAAGAAAAATGGGTCCCTAGGGATGCAAATCCAGACTGGGGAGATGTGGAGACTGAGCTACCGCCGCCCACCATCTCATCCCAGAACCAACAGCAAGAAAATCCCCTGGTTCAAACCCATCCTGGTGACTGCCTCCAAAAAGGGGGGGGCGGCCCGGAACCGGAGCCAGGGGAACCCACAATGGCTCTGATCTCCAGTTGCCAACTTTTTCTTTCAGATTCCCAAGGCTCTCCACAGAATTCTGCCCAAATCTCTTCGCTAGCGATGTCCAAAACCAGAAAATTAGCCCACCAGTTGTCCAAAAATGTACATTATCTGTGCCCCCTTGAGGAGAAGGAGGGAAGATATTATGCCCCGGTACAAGTACAGGGGCAGGGTACAATTTTGGCACTGGTGGACACTGGATCTCAAGCTACCCTTCTGTCCAGAAGGGCCTTTGACGAACTGAATGCAGGAAGGGGGGAGAATTATCGTATTCCTCTCACCTCTCTTCCTGGACAACTCCAGAACTTCGACGGGAAGGAAATTCCCGTTGAGGGGACGGCAGATTTGGACATAAAAATTGGGCGACATAAGTTGAAACACCCGGTCATAGTTGTGACCCCAGAGGGCACCCCTTGTTTACTAGGGAATGACCTCCTGAGAAGGTTGTCACCCCTAATAGATTGCGTAAACAAGGTCCTCTGGACCCAGACTAGCCGACCAATAAAATTAAAACAGAGTGTCAACCATGTTAGTTTAAACGGCACCTGCCACATGGTTGAACAAAAATCTGACCAAGTAGAATTTCACTTCCAGAACAACCAAATTTCAGACGTGACAGTAATAGCAGTAGGATAACAGACTGGTGATGGGGGGTCCTCTCTATTTCTGAAAATCAACCTTCCTTCCAGTCTAAAGTGGTACTCCACGCTGGAAGGAAACACCCTGAAATTCTATACTAATCCACAATCAGAAACTCCCACTCCTATAGTGCAGAAAGATGTGAAATCAGCTCAGAGCCTGGCTGATATTCGGCAAATTGGAGAGCAGTTGTTCATCCCTGTTCAGTTAAATGATGGGAAGGACTCTGTTCTCGCTCGAGTGTGTGTGAACAATGGTAAGAGCTTCATCAGCGAAGCCATGTTTCGCCAACTCCCAAAAGATCCAGCCATTCCCACCTTCAAACTGATAGACAAATGGGAAATGGACCTGGAAGCACCTAATTCCAAACATCTCCTGCCAAGCAGGTGTATGCTCAAAATCTCCATTGGCAACAAGAGCATAGTCCACAATTGTTGGGTCGTGCGAGACGTCCCTGCCGCCTTTTACTTAGGCAGTGACATTCTCAATCGCTTTGCCATTAGTTTGGACCTAATAAACTTCAAAGCTTGGTCCCGATTAGCGGATAATCCCATGGGCTTTGATGATCCAGAAAAAGCATTTAGGTCAGCTCAATTGCTACCTTATGCAGTTGAAATTCAGATTAAAGAGGAAGTCACCATCCCAGAAAGGACCTGACAATTCTCCCTGGAAGTGAAAGCTAAAAGAGGACAACATTTGAAAAACCCTGATGCTTACATACATCTAAATGCTTCTCTCCAACTGCAAGGGTTAGGGGTAAACCCAACTCCATTTGACAACATAGAACATGACACCATTCTAATAGAGGTGGATAACAGCGACTTAAAGAGTATTACTCTTGCCGCAGGCACCATTATTGGAATGGCGGTCGATGACCGACATTTTTCCATAGACTTAGGTAATGAACTGTTAGGGCCAATCCCCAAGGACTGCTTTGACAGTGACAGTGATGACAATACAACACCAGACAGGATTTTTACCCAGCATGGGGGGAACTTCCTGGTGTACACTTCCTGCCCCTATGGTAAGGAAGATGTGACTTGTGACTTCAGGAGGGATGAGGTGATTTTCCAGGTCCATGAGGGCTGCCTTTCCCACCTGAAGCCTCCGGTCCAAATCAGCACTCTGACCAGGGACTTCTCCACCCAGCTGGAGGAGGCCGCGGAGATAGCCAAACCAGAAGTCTTTCCAGGCTTCAGGCAGATGGTGGAAGAGAGAGTCAACCTAGCTGATGCCTGTGTGACTCTGGAACAAAAGCAAAAGTTGAAACAAGTTTTCTTGGATTTCCAAGATCTCTTTGCGGTAGACTCATATGACTGTGGTCGCACTGACATCCACACAACAACAATCCCCACGGACCCTGGCATGACTCCTGTGTTTGTGAAGCAATATCGCTTGCCTCTCGCATCAATGGAGTCCCTTACTGAAATAATTAAGAACCTTGAGTCCCGGGGAATAATCCGTCCAGTCCACAGCACCTTCAATAATCCGGTGCTGGGAATATTAAAGCCAAACGGCCAGTGGAGACTCTGCGCTGACCTTAGGGAGCTCAACAAACGGGTCCATACTTCCCGATGGCCTCTTCCCTACATTGACCAAGGGCTGGCCCAGATTCAGGGGTCACAGGTATTCACTGCAATAGACCTGACCAATGGATACTGGACCGTGCCTGTCAGCAGGGAGGACCAATACAAACTGGCTTTTACCTTTGGGGGCCAGCAGTATACATGGACCCGGACTCTTTTCGGATACCTCAACTCCGGCATTGAATTCAACATTTTTCTACACAAGGCCTTGCCCGACTTGGGTGCAAGGGGTAACCTGGCTTATGTAGATGATGTCCTCATTAAAAGTTCATCTGTAGAGGAACACATAGCGGAGATCCGTTATGTTCTGACACAGTTGAGGGCCGCCGGAGCAAAACTTTCCTTTCAGAAAGCACAGTGGTGTAGAACCCGTGTTAATTTCTTGGGGCATGAGATTACTGCTCAGGGCCTCTGTCCCCAGGAAAAGAAAGTGGAAGCACTTCAGAAACTGAAAGACCCCACAACTCTGCGGGAACTAAGGAGCCTCCTTGGACTGACTAATTACAGCAGAAAGTTCATTGAGGGCTACGCAGAGATCACCAGACCCCTGATTCATCTCTTGAAGGGGGGGGTCAAGTGGGAATGGGGTCCAGAACAAGCCAAGGCGGTAAAACAACTCAAAAGAAGCCTCTCACAAGCGCCTTGCCTAGCTTACCCTGTCAGAAACAAGGAGTTCTTCCTGGAGACGGGGTTCTCTAATACGTGCTTGACGGCAGTATTATACCAAAAGCATGACAAGGTCAATAAAGTAATCTCCTATGCGAGCAAAACTTTATCCTCTGTGGAGGAAAAATTCAACGATTGTGAGAAGGCACTCCTGGCAACGGTGTGGGCATTGAAGAATTACCGCCCGTTTATCCAGGGGGAACACATCATAGTGGAGACTCCACACCAGCCTCTGCAATATCTCCAAAGTGACAGAAACCGGGCCGGAAATGTGAGTAATTCCCGAATTACTTCCTGGATTCTGTCAATGCAAGGCTTTCCTGTGGAGGTCAGATATGGCCAAAACAAGAAGAGTCCCCTCGCGCAAGGTCTGGCTGACTTGCATGATTGTGCCAGAGAAAACTGTCTCGAGGACGAAAGTCTAAAAATAAAGGACAACACGGAGGCATACCTTAATTCCCCACACAAAGTCTTGGAAGAGGACAAGTGTGAGGGAATGCCCACTGTCTATGTGGATGGATGCTCTTACCATGTTGACAACGACGGGGAGAAAGAACTGGTGGCTGGCGTAGGGAATGCATGGGTGAATGAGTCCCCAGAACCCTCCGCTGGATACAAAATTGGTCCCCGAAGTAGTCAGGTGGCAGAATTGATGGCTGTGCATCAGGCCATCCTCACTGCTGTCCAGCATCAACTCCACGAACTGGTCATAATCACAGATTCGGATTATGTACGGAACGGGTTCGTGGAGCACCTGGTTAATTGGAAAGCCAGAGGCATGTTATGTGCTAACAACAAACCCTTGAAACATGGGAAGTTGATCCAAAACATTGATGATCTGGTCACCTCGAATGAGATGACCATCTATTGGAAAAAGATCAAGGGTCATTCCAAAGTAGAGGGACCAGACAAAACTGGAAATGACTTAGCTGATCAGCTGGCCAAAACCGGGGCCATCCAAGGGGATCTAATTGAGATTGAGTCCCTGTTGGGGGAAATCCAGGTCACTGCTATCACTAGGTCCCAGACAAATGCTCACAACGACCTTTCAATTGCACAATGGAGTAAGGAGACCCCTGATGCTGACTTGATTACAGCTCAGAAGGGGGATCCAGTTATTGGTAAGTTTTACCAACACCTTGAGGACCCTGAGAACTTTCCCCTGACGGATACCGATTACATTGGGAAAGAGGACCTAAGAGTGTTGATGAAATGTCCAAAAATGTTCCGGATCCAAGACGGTTTGCTGGTAAGGAAATCCAAAGCTGGCCACGATCAGTGGGTGGTTCCTACCTCATTCCGAAGCCTGATGTTAAGTCACGCCCATGATGCGACCACCGCCGGTCATAGGGGGTTTCACACAACATTGGAAATCTTAAGAGAGGTTGCATACTGGCCACACATGGGGCAGGACCTCGACCAATACTTGAAGGGGTGTCTTGTGTGTGCACAATTTCAGCCATCATCCCTCACACACCGTGCGCCTCTCCAAAAGCGGGGGATGACACTGCCATGGTCAGATTTACAAATTGACTTTGTAGGCCCCGTGATTCGCTCTGCTAGGGGGAATAAGTACATGTTGACTGTGACATGCTTGTTTACCAAGTGGGTGGAATGTCTCCCAGCCCCAAATTGCAAGGCAGAAACCGCAGCTGCCCTGATGATTAACCATATCTTTTCCCGTTTTGGTCTACCTCAAAGGATTGAGTCAGACAGAGGTAGCCACTTCACCAGTGAAGTAATGACAAAGATGTGGGAGATACTGGGGGTCAAAAGGAAGTTGCATATTGCTTACAGGCCAGCTTCTTCTGGGGCAGTAGAGAGATATAATCGGACAATTGTGAGCATCTTAAAGAGGTTTGTGGCAGATTCTGGGCCAAGTTGGGATATCCGATTACCTCTGGTCCTAATGGCCATCAGATCTACCCCTTCATCTGCAACCAAAATGTCACCATTTGAGTTGATGACTGGGCGCAAGATGGTGCTTCCTCAGCATTTGCTCTACAGGACCCAAGAGCAGACACTGATAAATGCCTCCACTACTCATGAGTATGTGGAGAATTTAAGGAAACACCTCCAACATGCTTTTGCTTACGCTCAGCGGAATCTAGAAAGATCGGCTGATAGCATGAAGACCCACTATGACCTGAAGACTTCCAGGAAGGAATATCAGGTGGGGGACAGGGTCTATCTATACAACTTCCAAAGAAACCAGGCAAAACAGCGGAAATTCTTGCCTACATGGAAGGGACCCTTTGAGATCATCGACAAGATCTCCCCTGTGGCCTACAAAATCCACATCCCCAAAGGTCCTTTGGCAGCGGGGGAAGACAAGTGGGTCTACATAAACCAGTTGAAATGTTGCCATCCCAGGCACACTCTGCAACAACTGGAGGAATCCTCTGGAATCCTAGTGGGTACTGTCTCAGACTAATTCAGTTCCAACCATAAAACATACCACATCTAGTCTCTAAAATATTGTGATTTGCATGAAACTGTCTCTTAGTTATACTGTTTTTTTTTTCAAAATAAGAATGTAATGTTTTGTTATGATGAAATGCATATGCTGCCCCACTATCTCAACAGTGGTGGAAAAATGTCTATGAATAGGTATTGCCGCTCTTCCTTTGTCGTCCTAGGAGAAAGAAAACCTGGAGACGGGACAAGGAGGACGATCCGGAGACTGGGAGGATGACGCAAGGGGGCCCAGTGTACCGCCCAATATTCCCATCAGGACCGGCGAGGAGAACCGATCGATCCGACCGGTTGGAGAAAAATACTGAACTGTGCCATCTATTGGAAGAAGATGAGGAAACATCCCAGGTCTTGCGAGTCCCATCAGTGAAACAGAATGGCCATCGCAAGAGGGGGGCTTGTGGGATGTTTTTATCCACGCATCCAAGCCCTACCTCAAAACTGTGCAGTACTGACATGGAAAACATCATGATGGCCAGAGCTTCCCAGAAAATGCACAGGGAAATGCATGAAGAACAGGCTGCCACTCATTTTTGCCGATGTTATGGGCACAGAAGGACACTGCCTAAAACCACCATTGGACTACCCACACAGTAGTCTGAAACCATTGGGAGTGGCAATGCTGATTGCCAAAAGCAAACCCATAACTGTTGGGAATTCATTTTCTTAAATCCCAAAAAGGGGTGCAGTACCAGTACTCACCACTATCCAAAAGCCGGCGTTTTAAAACAACACCAGATTTTACTTTTTGTATAAAACTGAAAAAATGAACCCAAAGCAGGCCAAAGAAAGACTTACTGAGAGGTGGATCCAATGTAAAGTTATATTCTGAAGTGACTTGAAGGTTTATAACAAGACTGGCTGAGCTGTGGATTTCAGCAGTTTAAGTAAATTTGGACTGAAAGACACTAAAAATCTAAATGTTTAAATTGACTGAGTGACCTACTTTTGAGTGTCACATAGGTTTCAATTGTTTAAATGTCATAGTTTTAAACTTAGAATCAGCATTCTAGCTGCATATGTAAAAATGTTTAGTTTTATTTGAATGCAGAAAACTGGGGAACAGAAATGACATGTAGCTAAAAACTGGCTTAAAGAGATTCCAATTTTGCCTGGCAACTACCCCCCATCAGGAGTGAAACTTGAGTCACAGCTGTGTTCCCAGGCCTATCTGCCTTTTGCTGGCCACACTAAGGATATGCCATCTCTCTGATAATTGCATTAAGGGGAGCCCCCACAGAATACAGGAGCTCTGAACAAAGCCCTGTCCTGACTCAGGCAAATGTTTTATTGGCGGGAGTCGTAAATGGAGCTTCCTCCTGGAAGGACAGGGGAGGGGCACTGCCTGTGAGAGCAAGCTGGCTTGGCAGAACTGGAAAAACCAGAAATTCAACCTTGTGCTGGGGGGAAACCACACCCCTTTGGGGCCAGAACATAACTCTAAAAAGATGAATAACTCATAGTACGGACTTGTGAAAATTATTTAAATGACACCATAATTCTTGTGATTTTTCTGCCCACATTTTAAGACGTGTTAGGACCCGGTGGTATGTTCAGGGAGTTTTAGCAGAAAAGAGGATATTACTCAAAATGTGTGCATGTGAAAAATCTGACACTTCATCAACTAATGTCCATACTCCTTGCGCACATGTGTGTAAATTTGGGTTAATGTCCGAAATTGCAAAATCAGTTAAAAAGTGCAAAATATTGCCATTTCTGAATGCAAGCTCTCAGGAAGAGCAGATTTGGACAGGGTATACCTCCTGTGATATGTGATGGGTGCGTGTAATTTTAAAACAATATGTACCTCTGCAAATATGTATTTGGTTCAAATCTAGATTTGTGTGCAAGTTGACAGGAGGAGTGGACTTTCTGCAGGCTGTAAAATGACATCACTCTGACACAACTTAGCTCCCCCAATCAGGGGAGAAATGAAAGCTTGGCCAATGATAAGTGGAGAGGGGTAGAGCCTAGTGATGCTGCACACACACCCATTTTCAAAACACATAAAAGCAGACAGTCAGGACAGATAGGGACCTTCAAATCCATTTGATGCGGGACGCTCTGCTGGAAAATCCATACTTTACCTCCATCAATCTCTAGAGAAAGCTGTGCAGAAAGATCCAGACTTCAAATCCATCAGTCTCCAGAATCCAGAGAGAGAGAGAGCTGACCCAGATCACTGTGAAGTCCAGTCTAAAACCTGACCAGATCCGTGGCGAGGCCCATTCTAATTCAAGAATATATTGTGAGTACCTAGCAGAACTGTGCAGAACCAATCTCTTAGTTAAAATAATATAATCCAAGCTATTTTAATCTAAGTAGAACTGTCTCCTAACTGTCACCTGTCATTTGTAAAGCTGTCACTTGTCATTTTCTAGTTGCAAGCTGCACTTGTCTTTTTGAACTTTAAAATTTCAAATCTGAAAATCGACCTTTATTTAATCGCTCATATCTCCGTGACCGCTTGTGCCCCCTATAGTTCTGCCGTAATCGCGAAAGACGCACTCGCGAATTTTGCCGCGATTTGCAAATTTCTCAACGTGTGAAAACAGCAGTTTTCTTGCTTTCATTTGCCAAAAATTCGTTCAACCTACCAATTACTCCTAGATCCTTGCTAAAGTGAGCCTGGACTAATATTAACTTGATTTCACTCACCCTGAACCTCCTAGAGGGAATTAAAAGCATTTTAGTATATTTTTCACTTCATTGCCAGCACATATAAAAGCATTTTGGGCTTGTGTTTAAAACTCCGATCTGTAACCTAAGCTTGCTGGGGTGAACTGAATTACATTTGATTGCATTTCTGAGAACTGTGTGCTTTCCTTCCATTTCCCTGCATTGCATAAAGGGGGAAGGGGATTGCCAGAGAAAAGTGATTACATTCTTTTGTTGAAATCATATTGAGTATTTTCTGTATTGCATTTTCATTCAACATTACATCCATCTGAACTTATATAAAGCATTCTCTACCACCTTCTTCTTCTGTTCCTATTCACAAGTGTGCTAGTGCCAGATTCTCCGTTGTTAATCTTTATCATATCAGATTAAGTGTGATATCCAATTATTAATTTATTATAAAGTGTGATATATATCTATATTGTTTAAATTCTCAAATATACCTTTTAACTTGCAAAACAGAACTACTTCTTGGCTCAGTGAGGTCAGGGGGATTCCAAGGGAGGGGTGTTATATAGGGGTAGTCATCCAGAACGCATGAACTGGACATAAAGATATATCAATAAGGGTTTCCATTCAGTATCCCAGACTAGGCATTGACTTAGCTGTAGTGTTGAATTGAATCCTCTTACAGGTGGGGATACATCCCCTTCACTTTGCGACAGTGCTTGAAGTCGCTCAGTGTATGGTGTCAGTTCTGGTATTTCTTCTTTAGGGTTTTCTAGATTTGACAATTTTACCCCTTTCTCTACACTCGACTCTTTTGAAAAACTACTTGTGCCATCTCTTGGATCTTTCTCATTTTCTTCCTTTTCTTCATCTGAAATCATTATGCCCCAGCTTGTATGAATTTCACCCTTTCCTCGTCATCAAGATTCAGTCTACTTAAAGACAGCACTCTATGTTTATCTGTTAATGCGTCACTTGACCTTCCTCCTGTTTCCCTTGATAAAGATCCTTCAACATTCTCTTGGGTTTTATTCCCATCTGTATCTCTCATTTGCCTATATAAATTGCCAATCCTCTTCCCTATGTTTTCTGCTTCATGCTCGTCAGCCCATGTCTGTATTCTCGGTATCCCTTGAAGCTCATTGTGGGGCTGTTGGGACTCACTTTCTTCTTCAAATCGTTCTTGTGCTTCGATTGGCATTATTCCTCTATTAAATAGATGATCTATCTCATCATCCTTTAGTCCCTCAGTTCTGTTCATCTCATCTTTCCTTCTCCTCATCTCTCTTTTCTTTTCTTCCTCTTGCCTTCATTGCAACCTATGTACTTGCATTCTCTGTATTTCTATCTTCTCTCGCTTCTTCTCTTCTAGTTTTCTCTTTTTCTTTCCTTGCCTCGTACCTTCTTCATTCTTCCTTTTGCTTCCTCTCCTTTTCCTTCTCTTCTTTTTATGCTCTCGCGTGTTCTCTTTCTTTTCCCGCTCTTCTCTTTCTACTCTTTTGCGAACCCCATCAATGCCCTTATCATCCAACTTAACTAATATCTGTCCTCCTATCCATTCATTATGTACTATTGTTACTCCCTTAGCCTTGTCTTTTAAGTCCCTTTATCTCCTTGTTTCTTCCCCTATCTCCATCTGTCTGTCTTTTCATCACACTGTTCACTTTCATTGCGTATTGGCATATATTTGCGTTCTCTAGTTTTGTTCTTACTGTTTTAAGCGGGGGGCTCGTATGTTGGATTAACATACCACGGTGCTGCTGTTAATTCCTTTAAAGGATGAAATCCCAATTCCTCAGGTATCTGCGCTCTTGTTTTCAGAAGGGGGAAAAAGGAGTTTTTTCAGGAGTGGAAAGAGGAGCCAAAGGGATTATATCCTCCCCTTTATGCTGATTAAGCATCCACTCCTTCTCAGGTGGATCTTCTTTCTCGGTCTGATACATTTTCCACAACTCTAAGACAGCCAATCTTTTCTGTAACTTCTTCCCCTTGTATGTAGCATGGAACTAAGTTGTCATATGTCACAATACTGTTTTTGACAATGAACCCTAGTGAGGCCACGGCATTAGTGTTTATTAGTCCTGACTCTGACCCACTCCGTGTGATACTGCCTTATTTTGGGTGTATATCTCAGCAGTATCCTGCATAGTTGTAAAAGAGGAGCGTCCCCCATGATGACAAGTCGATCTCAACTGTCAATACTTATCAGAATTTGTATTCTTTTATTTTTTTTATCAAGTATACCACACTGATTAACTTGAGCACGCACCATCAATCACTGCTTATAACCAAAAAAATCATTTTTAACCACTTTAAAAATCTATGCAATAGTGTTCTTTTTGTTCCTTCATTTACACTTTCTGTCAATGTTTGCTATTTCATTGTTTTATTATTAATGTTTTAAGAATCTCTTCTTTATTTATTATACTCCTTTGTTTTTTACCATCCTGATTGACGCCAATCTCTTGATTAAAAAGTTTTATGTCTCCCATTCTAGACAAAATAAAAATGTTATACTGACACATGTATAACCCCATACACATGTGCACTTTTACATGTTCTGTGTTCATCTTCCTTTACTATCTTTAGTAAATGTATCTCATTTCACTTTTTACCCCATTTTGGAGTGTGATACGCACTCTTCTTTTTGGGCTTGCCTCAGGAATCCTTACTTACCCCACTTGGAGTTCTTTTAGTGCATAGCGTTCTATCCCTGGAACCAGCAAAACAGGGTATATATATTTCTTCTTTCTAATCCCCAAAAATCCTGTTCTGTCTATCCAAATATATACAATACAATTCCCCCCCCCTATTTTTACCACCTTTGATGTTCTGCTTACATTCGTGGCTCAACTCGAGTCCCTCGGCAAGACTCTTCCCCAATCGACCAGTTCACCTTTAGTCCATGGGGCACCTGTGCGGACCAGACAGGAATGTGATCCAAGGAGCACCTGCTGACCGATTCTGCTCACATGTGTGTTTTTTTGCGCCAATCTCCACAGGAAGCTCCACGGATTTCTGGCTAATGCCAGAAGTCGTTGATTGTCCGAGAGTCTAGAGCTGGGCCCAGGTAGATGAGACCAGAACCATTCACTCCACTACCAAAATGTGCTCTAGAACTTTGAAGCGTCTTGTGCGCCAGATTGAATTACCAATAACGATCTCTGACCCAAATAAGCAGGCAGACTCAAAGAATATCGCAAAGTACTATTTATTATTAGCATAAAATAAAGTAGGGCAATCTGGCGAACAACAAGCAGTAGTTCACGCACTCACGCACAAATGTGATTATAAAAAGGTTTTACACCTCAATATGCATCATCTATGACATCATCCTATGTGGCAAACAATAAAACCTATTGAAGGGTTGGTTAAGGGAACCTATAGTATGTATAAGTGTTGATAACATCATTGGCTGTGCCTCATCTGTAAGGCACACCTCGAACAACCCCTTAATATGGATAATGCTGATTATAGTGGAAAAATGGCAGCAAGTTGGTCTTTGCAAAATTGTATAGCATGCTGCTACATAGACCCTCTGATTGGTTGGTATGCTTTCCCAACCTTGGACTTTCGGCTTGTTAGCAGCACGTAAGCAAAACAAAACTCAGGTGCCGAGAGTAACGTCAGACTACTCCCCTCTTTCCCAATTAGTCCATCAGCTCTCATCAGTCAGGCCCCAAGCCAAGGCTTCTCGTTTGTAGTTGACCTCAAAGGCTGTTCTCTGTGCTGGGACATTCAAGCGAGTGTAGGTACACCATTATCTTTATTTGGGCTTAATGACTAGTCCTTTTTTCCGACCTCTGAATCATGTGTGAGGAAGCCACAAATGTATCCATCTCAACCTTGTATTTACTACTATTTGATTCACTTGTCGTAGGTGTCATTACTCCTCTTGGCCTCTGGAGACTTGCTCACTCCATCTTGCATAGGTTTTCTGCATCTTTAATTGTCCAATGCTTGGCTCTTGCAGATGTTTTCTTCTTTGCTTAATCTAAGACAAATATCTTATGTACATAGCTTATCCTTTTCATTCCCTTTGGCCTTTGCCATTATTCCTTGAAGTACCATCCTTAATCCCAGGCCAATAGACTTCTATTTATTCCTCACACAAGGCTGTTTTCCCAATGTCTTGTGACTCTGCTGCCCTGGCCTGTCTCTGAGGTAACTTGATTGGTTTCACCAAGAGTCCAGTGTCCATTTGTTCATCATTGCTGCCATAGCAAGTTATTTCTTTCCTCTGCAGCAAGCTTCTATAGGTCTTGTCTACCGTGCTTTTCTGTGTATATGAACTTACTAGTCAACAGATTACTTTACCTTCTTTACGTATATTTCTTTGTATCTTGATTACATATTTCACTTGTTACATCAATTACATCTCTATTCTTAAGTATTTTCATATTGTTTCCGTACGTCTCAGTATCTTTCCTCCATGACATCACTCTGCTCTCGTCAGATTTAATTTATAGCTGTATGATGTCCAATGGTGTGTGCAGACATCCTTCCACCCTTTCAGTGCAAGAGTACATTCGATAGAGTTGTCTAAGTGCATATCGTCTCTCATACCCTCAATGTGGTATTGGAATGATACCTGGTGTCCCACATAGAGCTCTTCTCCTGCTGTTTCAGGATGATGGAGGTGAGGGGGCGGGAGCTAGGGATGATGTGTCCACTGTCATGCTTGAAATGAATTGGAGGGACGGGGCCTCCCTGTCCTTGTCCTGTAGACCTTGTTCATTTGTGTGCTGTATTGTTTTCTGCCCAGGAGTCCATGTGGAACTCCTGGCAGTGTAGCTCTTCCTGTTTTTGGTTTGGTGTACAGGCCCATGTGATACCCTTATGGCACCCGTGGGTGGGGGTACAACCCTGTGCCCCTGGTGTATGTTTCTGGTTTGGGCACCTGTGTGTGGCCCACAGAGCAGGGTATGGGCTGGTGGCAGCTCCATGCTGAAGTTGACAGGCGCGCAGAGCATCCTCCATTTTGGGATACCCAGGCCCTGCCATTGGAATCAGTTGATTCCAGATAGGAAACAAGATGGCCTCTGTGGCCTCTTGCTTTCTATTACCTGTTACCTTGTTTTCCCAAAGTCCTGGGAAGCCCTGACTCTGTCCCTTCCCCCTGACTGTCTGTTGGGTGGAAGTTCCATGTATGGTGTTGTTGTGAAGTCCAGGCCAGACTGGCTGGAGCCTTCCCAGTGACTGTATCTTGTGGGTACACCCTGTGGGTGGGACCTGCGTGAATGGAGCGTGTGACCAATATGCACTTCTTGTTGTGGATGTCTGGTTTCTAGTATGAAACACAATGACCGAGACAGCCCTGCCCGAAATTGGTATGAATGTAGTGTGTAGTGTTGAATGGCTGGGTACTTGTCCCAATACACATTCCTTGTTTTGAGTGTCTGAGAGGGAGGAGAATGGCCTGAATGCACTGTATGCCTGATTGTCTGACTGACTGCTGAATGCCCTTCTGAGTGATTGGTTGCCTGAGTGTGACCCAGCAGAATGAACGAGAGATCAACTGGTATATCTGGGGGCCTCTCACTGTTAGAAATCGTTCAGAAGCTGAAGTTGAAACTTACGCATGATCTCGACAACCGAGCCTGAAGAAGAAGGTTGACTGCTGCCTTCCTTCGCTGAAATCTGAAAGCTGCCGAGCTGTCGAGACGGATTCAAGAGAGGACCTGCTTAGGCGTCCTCCACCCGTGCTCCGAGGGACCATCAAGCACTGCTAACCTTTGCCGAATCTCCCTGGAAGTCAGACCCTCGACAGGGTGCCGACCGAAATGGGGACCACCGAGGAGAATGAAGATAAGCACCGGTCATTCCATCCACCGTCGTCAATCAGGGTTCGCAGGTTTGCTATAACTGCTGGAGGCCTGTCAAAGCCATGTTGCCCAGAATCGGGGACCACTTGATGCTGTGCCATCGACGACCAAAGCCGCAACACTCCTTTGCCTAAGACTTTTCGATTCACGGATGCGCTCATCTGCACTGCCGCCCACCTTATCCCACCGGAGAAGGCCAGGCTGTCGACGCGCCGAGGAGCATCCGCCGGTAGTTTTCCCACCACCCAATGACTGTAGAGACGCCGGATGACTCGCCGCCCTTGCTGGACCACAGTTCTTCACAAACTCTTTGCAGTCCTGAACTATCGACATTGAGGTGCCACGCTCGCCTCTTCCTTGCAGGACGTCTTCGCTCCGTCGTCAACGAGCACCGATGGGACCGAAGCTGTCGCCTCAATGTTGAGTTCACTTTCTTCGAGGGATCTCGATGATCTGTGGCTCATGCTTTAAAGGGAGCCGCTCAAGGAGGATCCGTCGATGACTCGTCGTCGAACTCTGCTATTCCAGGTACATTGGGGTGGTAGAAATATTGTGGAAGGAAATAAGACATATTGAACAATATATGAACTGGGCTTGTAGGGTATCCTTATTGTACAGGTTGCCCAGGTGGGGGATCTCCACACAGAACTCTGTCTAGTGGTAGGGGCCAGTATTCTGCCAATTGTTCTAACCAACTGCATTTCCTCCTATATCTATTGTTGGTTACCTTTATTAAGTGATTTGTGTGACATTTAACCAGAGTACAGTTGATGCACTTTAATGTAATCTAATAATAATTGTGGTACCACTTAGAACTGTATATATTTTCCATTGTATATTAATTGAACACAAAGTGAGTGATTGTGATTGTGTATATAACCCTGAACCAAAATCATATAAGGACTGTGTTTTAACGAATACAGTGTGTGGACATTTCTTTGTGGGGGCTTGGGGACTACACTGTACTGAAGAACCAGCCTGTATCACCTACTGAGAAGCTAGGCCTTGATTGCTTGACTATTTCACAAATAATAGAGAATCTTGGCTGGGGTCCTCTGTGCCTCTCTGCCATATAGAGAGCAGGAGCACAGACACACCCCTCTAGTCTTTACATCCACCTACTCCTCTACACCACCCATCCACCCTAGCTCTATGTTCTCTACCCCTACCCACCCCACTCTCTCCACCCTCACCCACCCACCCTACCTCCACTCTCTCTACCCACCCTTCACCCACTCTCTCTACCCACTCACCCTACTCCCACTCCCCCTAGCCCCACCGCCCAATCCCCATCCTTCCTACCCCCTCCACCCTACTCCCACTCTCTCTACCCCACTAACCCATCCTATCTTCACTCTCTCCACGCCACCACCCTTCGGCAACTCTCTCTACCCCACCTACCTACCTACCCACTCTCTCTAACCTCACCCACCCAGCCTACTTCTAATCTCTCTACCCCACCCACCTACCCTACCCACTCTCTCTACCACACCCCCCACCCTGCCTCCAATCAGTATGGTTCATACCGTATGAATTGCATTGTTTTACCAGGATTGACTCTAGTGTATTTACTCCTGATGTCCCTATAATGTATATCAAGTCTGCTTGTCGGCATAAAAACACTGAAGGTGGTATGTTGAGCTATCACTGAGAGAAAATAGGTAATATATTTAATGCTTTTTTATTGTTAAAGAAATATTGTTTTATCTTTATTTCCATATCAATTGGTTCAGAACGAGAGACCAGATGATTTGTTTAACCCAATTCACATTGCTAGTTCCATAATGTATCTTCATCCATTCCACCTTTGACCCCCCCTCCCCCATGACAATAATGCAAACAGCTATGCTTTTTAAAGTTAGACCCAGTGGCTCAGAGGTGACAGCATGGTTGTGGCAAGGTTGCAGGTACAAGTTACCGTGATGCATGAAAATACTGAAAGTGGTAGGTTGAGCTGTTGATTAGGAGTAAATATGTATTTTTTTTTTTTACTAACAATATTGTTTTATCATTATTTCCATTACAACAACCAGCAATGCTAGTTTCCAAATGCATCTTCCTACATTACACCTTTGACTCACATGTCATCAGGCAAAAAACTATTCTTTTTGAAGGGCGACCCAGAGGATCAGATGTTAGTGCCCATGCAGAGCGTTTACCAGTGCATTGGTTTCACATACAAGTCCCCTCATGGGCATGAGAATACTCAAGGCTCCACTCTTGTGAATTGTGCATTGGGAAGAAATAGGTAAAGAAGATATTTTTTACTGTTATGCAATTTGAATTTATCTTAGTTCTCATTATAAACAGTTTATAGGGAGACCAGAACATGTATTCATCCCAACCAGCATTGCCAGTTCCCAGATGTATCTTCATACACTCTCCCTTTGAATTCTATGGCATAATGCAAAAAGCTATGCGTCCTGCTGAGTGACCGAGCTCAGGCGTAGCCAGGATTGTTTACCAAGTGTGGCCTGAAGCTCATGTATTTTGGGTCCACCACAGTTATATTAACTTCTGTAAATACTCACACAGCGCTGCTGAGTGGGCATTTACACATTTTAGGTGAGCCTTGTCCAATCAGGCCCTATCCTGTCTACGCCTCTGTGACTGAGTGGCTCAGAGGTTAGAGAATTGGTTACCAAATGAAAAGATTGTAGGATCAAGTCCCATTGTTGGCATGGAAATGCTTAAACCGATAAATTGAGCTGTCCCTTGGGAGAAAATAACCAATGTTTTTTGTTCTTAGAAAAATATTGTGTTATCTTTATTTCCATTACAAATGGCACAGAGAGAGAGATGCACCTTTGTCTGCCCCTATCAGCACTGCTAGTTCCCAGATGTATTTTCATCCATTACACATTTTACCTCCATGTCATAATGCAAAAAGCTATGTTTTTTTTAAGTGAGACCCATTAGCTTTAAGGATAGAGGATGGGTTTACCAATGGCAAGGGTGTAGCTTGATGTACTCTCATGTGTATGAATATACTTAAAATGATAGGTTGAGCTGTGACTTCACATTTCTATTTATTTTTATTTTTATAAAAATATGGATGTATCTGAATTTCCATTATGAATGGCTCGGAGAGAGAGACCAGCACATGTGTTTAGCCCAACCGGCATTGCTAGTTCCTAGATGCATCTACATTCATTAAACCTTTGACCCCCATGTCATAATGCAAAAAGCTATGCATTTTGAAAGGCGACCTAGTGGCTCAGAAGTTAGAGTGTTGGTTTACCCCTGGCAACGTTGCTGGTTTAAGTTCCCTTATCAACATGAGAGTGCTCAAAATGGTAGTTTGAAAATAGGTATGGTTTTTATTTTTATAAGCATATTGTTTATCGTTATTTCCATTACAAATGGCTCAGAGAGAGAGGAGCCTGCACCTGTTTACCTATCTTTTCCCACATGCATCTTCATGCATTACACCTTGGACTCCCATGTCATAATGCTAAAAACTATGTTTTCTGCAAGACAACCCTTTGGCTCATAGATTACAGCAGTGGTTCACCAATTGCAAGTTTGGACTGTACATTGGTAGGAAAGAGGTAACTTTCTGATTGATATAAAAATATAATTTTACCTTTATTTCCATCACAAATGATTTGGAGAGAGAGACCAGTAAAGTGATTATCAAGCCAACATTGCTAATTCACAGATGTATCTTCATCCATTAAACTTTGACCCCATTTCATGATGCAAAATAATATACTTTCTGAAGAGAGACACAGTGTCTCCGAGGTTTGAGCAAAGGTTTAACAGTGACAAAGTTGCAGATTTAAGTCTGCTTGGTGGCATGAAAATATTCAAACTGATATGTTGAACTCTGCATTGGGAGGAAATAGGTAAACAAATTGTAAACAGTATAGTTATAAAACAATTGCTTTTGAGCATATGGCCCTTTCGATATCGTGCATGCAATGGATAGGGATGTAGAATTACTCTGACACCAAATAATCAAACCAATTCAGGAAGATGGAAAAGGTGCTGTTTTATTAACAATTATCTAAAACAGGGAGTTACAACGGACATCAACGTACGTTTGTTCAAACTCTCAGTGCATTTCATATAAAAACATCCTTATATGCAAAAAATGCATCAGATTTGACATCATACTATGTGGAAAATAAGAAAAATCTATGAGGGATTGTGATACGATCAAGGAGAACATCTAAGTATACTTTCTATATGGGCTGGGATTTTGATTGGCTATTGACTGTCATGTAGACAGCTTATGCCTATCTCTAAAAACATGTCACCTTCAACACTGCCCTCTATAATTGGTTCACACGCTTGTGTCATGTCTGGAGCATTGGGTTCACTTAGCAGCACATAAGCTCAGACCCAGGTGCCAGGAGGTGGACTTGCCTTTACCTCCCCACCCAATTAGCCCAACATCTCTCATCACCCACGCCTTCTGCCATGAAGATTGTCTTTGAACTTGGCCTTGCAAAGTATTCTTGTCTCTAGGAATATATGGGATGGCGGGCACTCACTATCGTTGCTCTAAGACTCCACACTCAATTTTATTTCCATCCTTGGCTCACGTGACAGGAGACCACAATTTGGTCCATTTTACAGCATTTAAATATCTGAAATGAATAAAACTTGGCACACTTGGTGTTCTTTCTTTGCCCATTAACAAGGGATGATTCAGCTTCACACGTTCACTGCCTTCAAGAATAGATAACCGATCTTAGCTGTTTCAGCTTTGATACCAGGCCAGACAGCTTCACCTTTCGTTTCCACATTCTCAGCTTATTCTTGCCGCAACACAGTTCTCGTCTTATCTCTTCATGGCTCCTGGCGTATTAAATTCATGACACTGATGTCCAGTTTCCATACAATGGTGGGTTCGCCTACGCACCACGTATAGCTAGCTTCTGAGATTACTTAATCTACTTGCGTTAAAGCATCTGTACAGTTATTGAACGACTTGCATTGTCTGCAGTGCTTTGCACACGCGCAGTCTTCTTTTCGCCAAGGTTTAGTCGATTCTTAACTTTGTCATCAGTTTCTGTACGATCCATTCATTCTCTTCATCCAGTATTCTCAGGGCATCACACTCGTCTCTTGTGATGTTGCTGGCTTCTCTGTCACTCTTTTTCATATTTCTTCAGGGAGTTCCTCCCTCAGATTGTCGTCTCTTCAGGGACACATTCGATAGGGTTTTCTCAGAGGATACCTTTTCTCAAACACTTGCTGCAGAATTGGCACAACTGCTGGTGTCACAGATGGTGCAGTCTTTGACTTCCAACATATAGATGGCATGGTGTCGGGATTTCCTGCAGAGGCATGAACCTGCCCCTCTACACTTTATCTTTATCTCCGATAAAAATTGGTCATGGAGAGAGACCAGAAACAATCTTAATCCCATCCGCCATTGCTACTTCCCATATGCACCTTCATCCATTCCACCTTTGACCCCCATGTCCGTATGACTCAGAGGGCAAAGCATGGGTGAGCTTACCAATAGTAATGTTTCAGGTTTAACTGAAAATACTGAAAGTGGTAGGCAGAGCTATGCATTGGAGGGCAATCAGTAACATTTGTAATGCTTTTTTAATTGTTATAAAAATATCTGTTTCTGTTACAAACGGCCCAGAAAGAGAGACTGTCACCCTAAGATCAAGCTCCTACCTCCATTTAGTGATCCCAAGCACCAACTCAGGATAGGCGGATCCTCATTCTCAGCCTTGGCCCCCATGCTATGGAACTCGCTTCCACCCCACATCCAAAACACCAAAGACTATTTGTCATTCCACAAACGACTAAAAATGTGTCTCTTCCCATAACACAGATGACCACCTAAAGATGTGTCCAAGCCCCCAAGCAACCCAACGACGAAACACACAATGAAGCTGTCCTACCTGGTGTTCACCCACATGATAGGATAGAATGGATGGATTAGAGTGAATTGTTGCAGTGAATGGAGCTGATGGATGGAGTAAACGGAGTGGGTGGACAGAGTAAACGGAATGACAGGGTTGATGGAGTAGAGGGAATAAAGGAGTAAACAGAGTGGGTGGAATGGATTCAGTGGATGGAATGGACAGAGTGGATGGAACGGATAGAGTGAATTGAACGGATAGAGTGAATGGAACGGATAGGGTGGATTGAATGGATAGGGTGGATGGAACAGATAGAGTGGATGGAACGGATAGTGGATGGAACGGATAGAGTAGATGGAACGGATGGAGTGGATGGAACAGTTTTAGTGGATGTAACGGGTGGAGTGGACGGAACGGATGGAGTGGATGCAACAGATCGAGTGATGGAACGGATGAGTGGAGGGAGCAGATGGAGTGGATGGAACGGATGAAACGGTTAGAGTGGATAGAACTAATGGAATGCCTGGAACAGATGGAACGGATGGAGTAAATGGAACAGATCGAGTGGATGGAACTGATTGAGTGGATGCAGCGGAAAAAATGGATGGAGCGGACGAATAAGTGAATGGATGGAGTGGATGGAACGGATGGAGCCCATGGAACGGATGGAGCAGAAGGAACAGATGGAGCAGAAGGAACAGATGGAGCAGAAGGAACGGATGGACCAGACGGAACGGATGGAACGGATGGAACGGATGGAGTGGATGGAATAGATGAAGTGGATGGAACGGATGAAGTGGATGGAACGGATGAAGTGAATGGAACGGATGGAGTGGATGGAACGGACGTCATGGATGGAGTGGATGGTACCGATGGAGTGGACGGTATGGATGGAGTGGACGGTACAGATGAGGGGACGTTACAGATGGAGTGGACACTGGATGTTACGGATGGTGTGGATGGTACGGATGGCGTGGATTGTACAGATGGAGTGAATGGTATGGATGGAGTGGACAGTGCAGATGGACTGAATGGTATGGATGGAGTGGACATTACGGATGGAGTGGTTGGTGCGGATAGTACAGATGAAACAGAAGTCAACTCAACTCAACAGAGTGGATGGAACTTGACTAAGTGGATGGAACTGAACAAAGTGTATGGAACTGGACTGAGTGGGTGGAATTGGACAGAGTGGATGGAATTGTTGCCATATATCTGTATCCCCCTATATACGCTATATATAAGTATCCCCATATATACCTGTATTGACCCCTGTCAATATTTATCTGTATGTCGCTATGTATGTCCCCACCATCCTGTCCACGTGCCTTGTCTCAGGCGCTTATCACATTGCTACGCTTACTCTCTACTATACACCATCATTCAACTAGAACACAGCTATACCCCTGACATATAAGGCGTTATATAAATGCCAAGTAACATAACATAACGTAACATAACATGTATGCAACTGGCATTGCTAGCCCCCAAATACATTTTCATCCATTACAACTTTGACTTCCTCATGTCATAATGCAAAAAGCTATGCTTTAGGAAAAGAGACCCAGTGGCTTAGAGATTAGAGCATTGGTTTACTAATGGCAAGACTGTTCATTCAAGTCCCTTCAGCCACATGACAGTGTTCAAAGTTGTAGGTGAAGCTGTGCATTGAGAGGAAGTTGGTAAAACAATTCTTTACAGTTATAAAACATTTTGTTTTGGCTGTATTTTCATTCCAAATGGCTCAGAGAGACACTGCACATCTTAATCCCATCCCCATTGCTACTTCACAGCCGCATCTTCATTCATTCCACCTTTGACCCCCATGCCTTATGCAAAAGGCTGTTCTTTCTGAAGGGGGCACCAGTGACTTAGAGGTGAAATCATGGGTTTGCCAATGGTAGTCTTTCAGGGAGTCCCGTTGTCTGTGTGAAAGTAGACAAATTGTTTGGCTGAGCTGTACAGTGGGAGGAAACAGGTAGAATATCTAATGCTTTTCTATTTCTTATACACATCCTTTTGTATTGTTATTTCCATTATAAATGACTCAGAAAGAGAGCCTGCATCCTTCTTTATCCCAACAGGCATTGCTGGGTCCCAAGCGTATTTTCATCCATTACACCGTTGACCTGGGAAGTCTGCTTGTGGAAGTCCCTTCATCCACATGAAAACATTCAAAGTTCTAGGCTGAGCTGTGCATTGAGAGGAATTAGGTAACATTTTCTAAATGGCTCAGAGCGAGACTAGCACATTTGTTTATCCGAATTCACATTACTATTTAATAGATGCATATTCATCCATGAAACCTTGCCATGATGCCCAAACCTATACTTTCTGAAAAGATGCACAGTGGTTCTGAGGTGGGTGCATAGGTTTACTAATGACATTGTTGAAATCTGCTCATTTTCTTTAAAAAATGCTCAAACTAAAAGGTTGTTCTTTGGGAGAACAGAAGCACATTTTTTACGTTTTTTATTGTTATAAAAATATTGTTTTATCTTTATTTCCTTTACAAATGTTTCAGAGAGAGGCCAGCAAATGGGTTTATCCCAACCATTGGTAGTTTACAGATGCATCTCTATCCATCACACCTGTGACCTCTATGTCATGATGCAAAAAGCTATAAGCTTAGAAGTGAGACCCAGTGGCTCAGAGGTTAAATTGTGAGATTTGTAGCAGCAAATTTGCAGGTTCAAGAACACTTCTTAGTATGGAAATTGGTGGGTTGTTCTTCACGAAGGAAATATTCAAAAATTGTATTTTTGTATTTCTATAATAAATATTGTTTTCTCATTATTCCATTATAAATGGCTCAGAAAGAGAGAGACTTGCCTTTAAAAACGGCAAGAGGATATGACGCTTCCATTGCTCTCTGTACATTGGTAGCAAGGAAAGACATATGTTTTACTGTGTCGGACTCCAGGACGCACCAGAATCCCGTAGGCTCTCCCTCCTGGACATTGTTAACAACGGTAAGCTCCGGTGCTTTTTTCGCCACTTTGCTTATCTGATTTGGTTATCAGTATCTGCACGCCGTACCTAAACTGTCCCGGGCGGCGGCAACAGTCACCTCTATTTAACCAATGTTTCACGTGGGCTTATCAGTGGCTGGGTGTAGCCTTACGTTAATTAATACAACAGGGCTGTTCATTCCGCATGCTGTGACTCTCTTTTAGAGAGAACCACTCGCTAACTTTGTTCTGTGGTCACAATATTATTGAGATTCACGTGCTAATAATAGTAAAAGGGTTTTTGGTTTAGTTGATCCTTTAACGATCTGTCAAATGCCGTACATGGTACGGCGGCGCCGCCACTCTGGGTTGCAAGGTTCCAAGGAGTAAGAGGCAATTGTTGGATATTGACCCTTTGAAACAGTCGTTAGCCGTATCTTCGACTGGGGTTTGCCAAATCACAATTCCTGCAAGCCATCACATGGATGCCTTGTTCGACACACTGCTGTTTTGTGCCGGCTATTGGTCAAATGAACAACGAGTCCGATACAGTTTTTTGCTCTCTTAGACTTACCCGGTTGGGAGGCGAGCCATAGAAGTAACCGTTCTAAGCACAGCGGTTTACGATCGCAATGAGCAGTGGTACCATTACAAGGTAACGCCTTATGATCCCTTGTTCTTTTACCCACCCAGAGCTATAAGGGGCACTGAGTGTTGATTAATAGTACTTTCCTTTGCACTGTCCACAGGTTATTTCAATTGAATTGAAGAGTGCCCCTGGCGACCGAACTCGAACCAGCTGCAAACCTTGATTTACGGGATCTAATTATCCAGACACCCGGTGTACATTCTCTTATCGAGTGGCTGTGAAGGCCTTTTGTTTGGTAAGCTCAGTGAACACATAGCTGCAGCTAAATTGGCCAATGTTGTTCTATTGCTGCTTTGACATATTTCGGCTAATTGGGACCTATGATAACGGGTTCTTTTTACTCCCAACTTAGGCTAGATAGTCATGCTTCCAACTGTGTAATATATAAAGTGAGGATTAGCCACCCCTAATGTGCCTTTTGCCATTGTGTTTTTTTAACAGTAAGGAGCCTTTCTATGTTTGAACACCTGTGTGGGTTGATGAGATTGGAGCATATGATACCTCCTCAGATGTTGTAATGTAACAGTCTGTTGAGTGAGAGACCCTATTGATTAGTCTCTGTATCTCCTTGTTTGTCCACAGGTGTCTGATGTCCCTCCCTTGCTGGAGGAAAACTGAAGCTTACCAGAGCAACAGGAAATAGCTGTTTAGTTTGGTGCTTCGAAATAGTCCATTTGAGCAATTTGGAAACTTACCATAGGAGCAGGAACCAGCTGATTGCTTAGTGCTCTTTATAAGACTATCCCCACGTGACACTATCAGTGTGGGGCTTGCTTAGCACAGTTTGAGAGTATTCTTTGCCCTGAACTTAATTAATCCGGTTGTGTGGCATTGAAAATTAAATTGTCCCGCCTTTTGTACTGTCAACCTTGGCACATATTGTTTTTAAGTGCATACCCCTGATGAATTTCCCCTGACTGTGTGTGTATAGAACGTGTGAGGAATGAAACATGTTGGGTTGAATGGGAGTGAAGGAGTGTGAGATTTAGTAGTCAATACAGCCTTGTTATTATTCTTTAAACCTAATTTTTTATGGTTGGGCTAAGAAGGAGTTAGTTGATTTAGACACAATTGTTTACGTTACTGCTTCCTTAACTATATACTTTGTTTATGGTTTTTGTACACTTTTATTCCCGGTGTACTTAAGTTGTCACTGCTGTGTTTTGTTTTTTTTCTTTTTTTCTTTTTGTGCAAATTCTTTATGTACTGTGCCAAAGATTTTTAGGAAATAATTAACTGTGCCATTTCGGCATTTTTATGATGAATTTTAAGCATTGTTGAATGTTTAATAAAATTGATATGTGAATATTTTGATAATTGTACATTTTTGTGCACCTACCCCTCACTGTGCAATCATTGCAGTGGTTAGCATCTGTATAGAGATATGGGAAATTGATCCCTCCCTCTTCTCAGTTTTCCCGTAAGTGAGGTTGGACACCTTACCCTGTGACAATAAACTGTTGACCAAATCTTTAGTTTATGTAATTTAGGTGTTCCTAAAGTTAGGGGGCTTCTTGGTATAACAGTCTAAATCCCCTGACCTCTTTTTGTATTTGGTCAGAAAGACACAGACCAGCACCTTTGGTTATTGCAATCAGCATTGCTAGTTCCCAGATGCACCTTCATCCCTTTCACCGTGGACCTTCATGGCATAATGCAAAAAGCAACGCATGTGGAAGGAGGCTCGATGTCTCATAGGTTAGGGACTGTGTTTGCCACTGGCAAAGTTGAAGGTTCAAGTCTCCTTGTTGGCATGCACATACTCAAAGCAGTAGCCTGAGTTATGCATTGGAAGGAAATAATGAACTCATTTAATGTTTTTCTTTATAGTTTTACAAATATTGTTCAAGTTTATTTCCATTGAACATGTCTCACAGAGAGGGGGAGGTGGGGAGAGGGAGGGAGAGAGAGAGAGAGAGAGAGAGAGAGAGAGAGATCAGTTTCTCCAAATCGGCATTACTAGGTCCCAGATTCATCCTAATCTATCTGCCCTTTGACCCCCATGGCATAATGCAAAAAGCTATGCTTTCTGAGCAGGCACACTGTCCCTCAGGGGCTACAGCATAGGTTTACCAATGACAAGGTTGAAGGTATACGTCTGTTTGTTGGCATGAATATACTAAAACTTGCAAGTTGAGCTATGCTTTGCGATGAAATAGGTATATCTCAAATAAAAACATTGTTTTATCTTTATTTCCATTACAATGGTTCAATAGAAGGCCGGCAAATGTGTCCATCACAATCAACATTGCTAATTCCCATATATATTCTTTGATTAAACCTTTGTTCCTGTGTCATGAAGCAAAAAGCTATGTTTTTAAAACAAAACCCATGAGCTCAGAGGTTAGAGCATGGGTTTACCACTGGAAATGTTGCAGGTTTAGGTACAGGCCCTTTTGTTGGCATGCAATGCTCAAAGTGGTAGATTGAACTGTGCTTTGGGAGGGAATAGGTAACGTTTCTGTTGTCTTTTATTGCTATAGAAATTTGCATGTATCTTAATTTCCATTGTAAATGGCTCTAATAGAGAGACCAGAGCGTGGCGTTACCCCAACTGGCATTGCTACTTCCCAGATGCATCTTCATCCTTTCCACCTTTGTCCCCATGTCATAATGCAAAAGTATTTGCTTTCAGAAGAGATACCCAGTGGTTCAGAGAACGCATCTTTATTTCCATTATAAAAGCACTGGCATTGCTAGTGCGCAGAGGCATCTTCATCCTTTCCACATTTGACCCCATGTCATAATGAAATGCATTTTCAAGTCTCCTATTTGGAAATGAAAAACCTTAACTGGAATTTTGAACTGTATATTGGGAGGAAATATTTAAATTTTTTTTTTCATTACAAATGGCTCAAAGGGAGATAGAGAGAGGACTGGCCCAGAAAGAGGGCCCTGCACCTTTCTTTATCCCAACTAGCATTGCTAGTTCCAAGATGCACCTTCAGCCATTGCACCATTGAGCCCCATGTTATAATGTAAAATGTATTTCACTTTGAAGGGAGACCCGGTGGCCCAGAGCTTAGAGAATGCATTTGCTAACTGCAGGGTTGCAGGTTCAAAGGCCCTCATCTCCATCAATGTAATAGGTTGAGCTGTGCTTTGGGGTGAAAAAGATAAAATGGTCATTTCCCTTATAAATTGCTCAGAGAGAGACCAGCACCTTTGCTTATCCGTGCCGGCATTACTATGTCCCAGATGTAATTGTATCCATTACACCTTGGACCACCATCTCGTAATGCAAACAGCTGTGCTTTCTGGAGGGAGAGCCTGAGCCGCTCAGGGGGTACAGCATGGATGCTCGCACTGGCCTATGGGGCAAGACCCAGAATGGACCACTTTTTGGGCCACAGTGGACCAGTTTCATAAATTACTACACTACTTTTAACCAATGTTACTTAGCAAATATGTTTCAAATGCATTATTTGCAACATATTTTAGCAAAAGCGGCCCCTTGGATAGTACTGTCCATTCTGCATAGAAATGAATTGCAATGTGGGATTGAGGGCCATTTTTTCATTGGTGCCACAACAGGTGTTATGCCACGGTCTGACTGTGCTTTAATGATCCTGGTTACTTGTATGATGTAGTCAACAGAGTATGCTTTCAAATTCATACAACGATCTCTTGGGCACAGAAACGCCTTTGGGAGTAATATGTTGGGAGTTTTACGCATCCATGGAAATAGCTAATGGTAAGGATGTGTGTTGCTGTTGCAGATATGGCTGTGGAGATGCCTTGGCATTGAGTGGTCCTAAAGCCCACACATGTTGCGTGTAAATATGCACGTTAGGACACTCCTTTGCCCAGCACAGTACTCATAGATGGGGTTCCAAGTGTAAAAACACATTATTTGGAAAATGGATCTCGACTCAGGTCCTGACACCAGAGATATTTTCACTAGAGAGATACAGAAGCCAGAAGGAAAAGGCCCTACACATGAATTCTAATCTATGCAGTTAACCTACCATGGCGTCTGTTCGCGTTTAACTGCAGCGCACCTTGCCAACTATGCGTCACCTTAAACCGCAAGTAATTTATCTGGATGAAATGCAAATTATCATACGTCACAACCGAGAAGTGAACAATGCAGTCAGTTGGCTTAAATTATGCGCGACATTGGCTAAACCACAAAGGCTTTCCTACGAGGAAATAAAGTTATCAGGCCTTGTTAGTGTGACGGATGGCGTATGCCAGCAGGCCATGTGTTTTGGCTTCTGCGCTTTCCGTCCACATTCCGGTTGCAGTTGAGTAGGCGAGGCAGCCCTCGTTACTGATACGGAGAAAGATACGCTCCCTGCGTGGTGATTCGCGACTATTGCACGCAATACGCTCTCTTAGTTTTTAATTGATGGAGTCTGGATCAAACTGAATGCTCGAGGGGTGCATTTGGAGAAACACAATATTTATTGCCATTGAAGGGCGAGGCACTTGCACGTTAAACTCCTAATGCACGAGCAATTTAGGGATTGTATTATTAGGTTTAGAAATATCCTGCATGCATTAGACGCTGTCCAATTGTAATGGCCGCATAATCACCCTAATAAATCAGCCTTTGCAACGACGCCATGTCCCATTCTGACGGGGGAAATTTCGAGCGAATGTGGGGCGGGGAGGATAATCAACCCTGTAAATGGGCTCCTAAACGCGTTGTCTGCTTCCATCCTTTTTATATAATAAGACCTCCTTTGTCAAAGTTCAAAGGGAATTTTACAGCTGCGTGGCTTTTTAAACGCTTTATGTTAAATTAAATGAGATATTCTTGTCTCCTTGTTTATTTTCTTGTGGCAGCTTAGTCTCCTGCTTTCCATGTCTTGGTCTGGGTGCAGGCTTGCGTTATGTCACTTAGAGAGCGTTCTGGTGTCCGGGTTCCACTATTGGAACTTAGAGCTGAGTGCAGGGGTGGACTGGGAACCAAAACAGGCCCTGGAAATAATGTTCAAAGTGGCCCCACATTACATATTTTTCGGCAATCCCAACCCTTTTCCTATGAGAACATTTGGAAATAAGACACGTTACCACACAAAGAAGCCCAGGGTGCAGAAGCCTAATGGGGAATCTCCAGAGTTCCCTATAGACCAGTCTATCCATGGCCTAGCATCCGGGGTTGGGGGGAGGGTACCAGTGTGTCCTATATATACATGAAGTAAAATAAAAGGATGTATTTTGAGTGTACTTGCATGAATGTATTTCGAATGTTCATCCCATTGCTGTTTGGAACACATGTTGCAGTAAGAGGGTGTGTCTGTTGGCGACCCATGCTGGGGAAGCCGCCAGTAGATGGAAGGTTCCAGTCCTAAAGATGGCGGCTCAGTGATCTAGCTTCGCCGAAACCGGTCGACTTCCTAGACCGGGGTGGAGGCCCTGCACCCCTGGATGATGATTGCTGCATACCCCGCGAGGGCCAAGCCCGCGGGGGGGAAAGGGTGCGGGTGTTTGCACCTGAGGGGTGTGTTCGCACTGTGAAAGGTGCCTGTAAGCTCCCCTGGAAGGCCCTTGAAAGCACTATACGGGCTATTCAGTCACTCATTGCACCTGGAGAGAGGAACTGGAGGACCAACCTGGGTTGCTTGGAAAACAAGTGAGATCCACCTACCTTGTCATTGTTTCTGCTGCTGCCCGAATAGACTTTGGGTCAACCGGCCAGCCCAGGGAATCATAGGGTCATGTGAATAAATGGAGGAGAGCTGCCCTGTGCTTTGCGCACCCCTAGCCCAAAACAGACAGCCTAGCGAACTTAGTGATTCCAACACGGACAGGCCAACCTTTGTTTTCACTGACGTCCAAGTAAACCCTGCAAACCAGGCAAATCCTGTAATCCCTGTACCTGTGTTTTCATCCACACTAAAACGGAAAATCATACAAGTTAAAAGGAAATTTCCAGCACCAGAGTCAGCACCAAACCAAGCGATCACAGTATGTACAAAAGAGTGAAGTACAGTAAATGTCAGAACACCCTTTGGTGAAGCTCAATCACCGAAATCAAACATGTTCGTTTGGCCCTCAACTTTTCCTACAACCAGCTTGGATCCATGGGGGGGGGGACAGTTGCCCCAGACATTGCGGTCCATGTTGAATCTGATAAAACTGATAAGGATTGATGCTTGTGGTTGCGCTATACAGACAAGGGCATGGACTCTGTACTAGTGCCAACACCTACGGATGTACACAAAAGGTCTGATCCAGGGAGAGTCATTGCTCTTGGTCTTGTCCCTGATCGTGGAACGCCCAACCCTATAAGCTGCTCTATGACTGTAATCCCTCTGGCTCTAGATACCACTGACCTTCGACCTTCCAGGCATGTCTTGGCTCCCCATACCTTAAACACTGTGATGGGGAAACCACAGCGCCAAGAAGCCTGGCCATGATGAATATCTTACCCCTGTTAAACTTTCTAACACTATATGGCCCCAGGGGTTTCCTAAACAGCCGATGGAGGGCAAAGAAAAATCTGGATCTTGTGGGCAGAGGAACGGTGGGAATGGGGTTGCAGTTAGCCCAAGATGGTCTCATTGGTGACTCGCTCTTAGGTCCGCCTTTAGATAAAGGGCAATGCAGTTCTTTTTTTCCTGTGAGAGAGTGGCCAATAGTATATCAACTTATGTGAATGAGAGGGGCCGAATACTTAGCATTTGTAAGTGTAGTGCTGTCCTAGTTGAAATCTTCCAATTTAAGAAACTAATTCTCCATCTGATTGAATTGATGGGCAGTGGCACGAGTAAGGATGGCCTCTTGGCTGGTATGGGGGCTAAACAAGAGGCCTATATGATACAAGTGGATGATGGTTTGTCAGCCCCTGCGTTGACAATTAGCCTGGTTGATACTGTCATTAATTACAGTGACAGGGGCTCATAATTGGGCCCAAAATAAATACCCCTTTGTTAGCAGGTTTAGCAGGAGAGGAGGCACTGCCTAAGCTAGCGTTATGTTGCCAGGTGTCACAAAACGCTAGAGTGTAGGGTTGGAATGTGCAAAAGGTGCTTCTGCACAAGCGTATAATATGGATATACATGAGGTGGCGCATTACAATTGGAGACTAGACTTGCGCTAGGAAGCGCTAGCAAGTAGGGGACTCATGCACAAAAACACATAATGTGATGGAAGGAGTGTCTGATGGCTGTGTTGAGACCGAAGGTTATAATTAGCAGTTTTTCAGCTCAGCTAACAAGAGTTTCTAAACTGTAGAGGAGGTCCCAAATAAAGTCTGCACTCCAACTGCTCATTTCGAAGTACCAGGAACGTTCACACCGAAATATGTGATGTATGATGAGCAAATAAACCAGCAGAGAGCCGCAGTGGGGCTCTGTCCAGTAACTATTATAAGAACAGCACCTATTTAAGTACCCATACCCAGAAAACCATGGACACTAAGGTATCCATTAAGAAAACCCTACCAACAATTAAAACTAAATAAAGATCGTCTAAGTACAGTCCCTGAAGAAACTAAAAAGGTCTTAATGGAAGATGAATGGTGACATCACGAGAACCCAGACTGACTCACATATAGAAGAAATGACGACCAGAGAATTACGCAAATAGACGAAATGCCATGAACAAGGATATTGTGAACTTAAAGTGTAGGGGCGATGTCAAATGTAAGAAGTTTAAGCTGTAAGCATGGCAAAGATATGTGACCAGTTTACACCTGTACATATGCTTGGAACCACAAGAAAGCTAAGAAAATTGTGCAGCTTGCTATGCTTAGTAGAAAGATAGTGCGGCAAGCGCCACTACACATACCTACCTCAACGAAGCACATTATATAAGTGTATTTCCACTTTCGCACGAAAAGCAGAATAAATCCAAGGGTTACTAAAGGCCACACGAGAAAAGGCTTTGTGTTTAGCAGAATCAAGAAGAGACGGCAAAAATGAAACTCAGCAGAGGCAACTCGTGCCAGGAAAGACAAGGTTGTACCAATAGAAGAGACGAACAGTAGCTACATTTAATTGAAACTAAGAACAGAATATCCTGCCTCTGAAAGGTCTAGATAAGAAGACGAAGGCAGGTGGTGGGAAAAACGAGAATCAAATACACAAATTGAGTGAAAAGAGGCATATTCCAGGTGTCTGAATCACGTGACCAGCTGAGCAAGAAGAAGTGAGGGCTCCCACCTACGCATGGCACCAGGCCAGGCAAAGATATCAGAACTTCTCCAGACAGAAGATGCAGTCTCGAGGCCAACCATAGTGAAATAATTGACACATGGCTACTAAAGTGATGATTGATTGTAACAATAATTGGAAGAAGGCCGGGTAACTAAGGGGCACCCCTCACCTGGCCGACCATTCTGCGTAATGCTAAGCAAAGTGGAAAAGTATGCATTGGGTTGGTGCCAACCGAATCACAATGGACCAAATAATCTAGGGTCCTATAGTTAGTAGAACCAATAGGACGTCATACTCTTAGTGACGTTTGCAGTAGTCGTTTTTGAAGGAAGGGCTTAGATGCCCACCTGACAGGGTTTACCCAATCCCCTCACTCCGTTACCATATATAGATATAGTACCTATATTAAAGTTACCTTTCCCGAACCAATAGAATTGCATGTCAACTTTTGAGTGTTACACATCAAATGATGACGAGTTTTCAGTATAAATGTCACAATTTTTATGAAGTTCATTGGAGTTGAAGCAAGAAGGAAGATCACACCATTTGCTGATATTCATGACTCCCAGTTTTTTGCACTTGTCATTAAAAAAACTCTCTTTGCCAAACCATTGAGTTGTCCTTATTGATTGGTGTTGAAGTATACATCTGCACTCCCATCCATCTCACGGGTGCTGCTATCTTGTCTTAAAGTGCTTCTGAGCAAACCCCGATTCTATGGGCCAGTTGGGGGCTCGGAGCACACTTGGTTGCAGAGATTGATGGTTATCGATTATCGATTAGATAAAGACATCCATTGACCATTGACATAAAGTAACTCTAGGTCCTCAGTAATATCACAAGTCCTTTGCCATTCGGCTGAGTAGACCGTGACGCTCCCTGTAGACAGTGGTAGAGTAAAAATAAAATCTGCAGAACGAGGTCTGAAGGGACCTGTGCTTCCCCACGTAACCCCTTCCCACTCCTACGGACAGCTGAGTGGGCGAAAAGTCGGAGAAGGCAGTGACGAAGGCAGTGATCCCGAGGATCCATAGAGGAATCATGCGAATGGTGAGTGAAAAAGACGAATGCTTTGGCAAAAAGTATATACCTTAGAACAAGTAAGGGAAAGGTAATGGAGGGAGGCTGGAAAACAAAATATAGCCAGAAGTAGAGAAGAGTGTGTATATATATATATATATGTATATATATATATACATATATATATATGTAAATGTCTCTGTGCCAAGGTGCAGGGAAAGTGGATGGCACTCCAGGAAGCAGTGTTGCATACGAAAATCCTTGCAAAACAGTGAGGCAGCAGACCATGGATTTGTCAGCAAAGAAATACACTTTAATAAATAAAATGTCCAGGACAGACAAAATAACACGAAAAACAACACGTTTCGCGGTAACAAACCGCTTGCTCACGTTAGGGGTGACAAAAACAAAGGAGGGACTACTTATACTAACATTGTCTCTATGGTTGTAACATAGAGAGTCGCAAACAGTTTTTTGTGGTCTTGTGTTAAGGTCCACCATCTTTGAATGGGTTTAGAAACTTTGAACAACCTAAACATCCAAGCAAGGACATGCTTGCATATTAAGCTTGACAACAAAATAACTTAACCTAAAGTCTTTTTTGCCATATTTTAAACTTGTTGTAAGTATTTGCTTTGGAACGTGTTGGTTCAAATGAACTGAACCATTAACACATCGCTGATCTATACATTAAGCATATGAAATATTACAAAATAAAAGGCTCTTAGCGTTCAATGTTTCTTATTATTAGCAAACCATATATATATATGGGGAAGGAAATAATGACTCAAGAATAATTAAGTAGACAGAGAGAGGAAACCAGGGAGGACACTCAAGAAGAGAGAGGTTACCAGGGGAAGACACCCGAGAGTTGAGAGGATTCGCCTAATTCCTATGCTTTTAATACAAGCGCCTAGAAGAAACCTGCATCCAGAGTCCCAAATAAAGGGGAACGAATAGGCCACCACAGCGATTAAAGACGCTTTTTGTGAAAGGGATGGGTTTAAACTCCATGTCGGGGTAAGATTATTAGAGGCAGAGGTATATGTGGCCAGCTGGAGTTCGTCTAGTCTATTAACGTCTGTCTTATGTGTTGCTTGTTGTGACGTCATAAATCAAAATTTTCCTTAGAGGAACTGACATAAGATTTATGCGATTAAATAACTGAGATATTGTAATATACGAATTGATGTTCATTGAGCAAAATAGAAGATGTTACATTTTGTGGAAAAAACGGGATTGCAGCTTGCAGTAATTGGTGCTCGCTCATATTGTTGGAATTGTTCAAGTCACGTAAGGCGTTGACAAGTGTTATATAAAGAGAAAGGAAACAGATATAAGCATGGAAGACATAACTCCATTAGCACACCTGTGCAAACAGTTGCCGAAACATGCACCTAAGCTGAAAAAGTACAATGGGGAATGGGTTAAAGGAACCGCCCACAAAATGTGTATGCCATGGCCAGAGGGCGGGTCATTATCTAAAGCTGTTTTGCAACATATGACTTTAGCAAAACAGAATGGTGATGGCTGGAAGGTTTTGAATTAAGCATAACCACGGGCAACGCTCTGGGCAACCATCCAGACCAACGTTTTTCAGCCTGCCAAGCCATTACAGAAGGGGAAAAACCATATGCAAATCAGGCTTGGTCCTACCCCAAAAGGGGCAGTCCAGCCCGAACTGCTAGGTCACATCCCTTCTGCACAAGACCACAAGCATCCCCAGACAGTTTCAACATTGTTGGGTGTCATCAATGAGGAGTAGCTTGGGTCTCTAGGCCCCGCAGAATCGGGACCCACGTCGGGGCATACCCGTCCCACTCGGGGTGACATTAGCAAAACAGAAAGGTGATGGCTGGAAGGTATTGAATTAATCATAACCACGGGCAACGCTCTGGGCAACCATCCAGACCATCGTTTTTCAGCCTGCCAAACCATTACAGAAGGCAAAAAACCATATGCAAATCAGGCTTGGTCTTACCCCAAAAGGGGTAGTCCAGCCCAAACTGCTAGGTCACATCCCTTCTGCACGAGACCACAAGCATCCCCAAACATGTTTCAGCCTTGTTGGGTGTAATCAATGAGGAGTAGCTTGGGTCTCTAGGCCCGGCAGACTCGGGACACACGTCTGGGCATACCCGTCCCACTCGAGGTGACTTTAGCAAAACAGAAAGGTGATGGCTGGAAGGTTTTGAATTAATCATAACCACGGGCAACGCTCTGGGCAACCATCCAGACCATCGTTTTTCAGCCTGCCAAACCATTATAGAAGGGAAAAAACCATATGCAAATCAGGCTTGGTCCTACCCCAAAAGGGGCAGTCCAACCCAAACTGCTAGGTCACATCCCTTCTGCACGAGACCACAAGCATCCCCAGACATGTTTCAGCCTTGTTGGGCATCATCAATGAGGAGTAGCTTGGGTCTCTTCATGCAGAGGCAAAATGAGTGCAGAAGAAATTGTCAAAATATGCTCTTGAAGGAGCCATGATAACTAGCACAGCTGAATCGAGCATGCAGCAAGTCAATAATCCACAGCAGAGTAATCAGGGCAATACTGGGTTTTATCCCAGGGGAAGAGGGTTTAGAGGAAAAGGATGGCAGAGTAATCAGGGAGGTTACCAGAATAATCAAGGAGGTTTTCAAAACATGCAAAATGGCAACCAAGACATATCAAATGGGCAAATGATCAGACCACCGCCAGTATGTTGGTTGTGTGGGATGACAGGGAATTTAGCGCACACATGCAGAAATCAAGACCTGATGCAGAATGGCCAAGGAATAGGAGCAGGTATGGTGAATCCACCTGCGTTTCTACAGCAGCGAGGTGCACAGAATCACAGAGTGCAACAGCAAATGCCAGGAGCACAGCAAAACTCGCAACCTCAGAATTTGATGAGTTTGCCACAAGGACAGTCTCAACAGTCGCCTATGCAACTGTCACAGACAGTAAGTACAGGACAGGCTGCAAACCCTGGAATGAGGAATAATACTGGTGATGGGGGAAGTCCATTCACACAAGGTGGAACAAAATGATATATGGACTAGGACAGCTCACTGGGAACACTGATGTGTTCTATCCTATCAGTGACACCAGACCCTCACCAGGAACCAAGGGTGGATGTTGTTATAAGGGATAAAAAATATTCCTTCCTCGTTGATACGGGTGCTACACGTTTGTGTATCCGTTAAGGCAACTTTTCCTTGTCCGGCGATGCTATAAATACTCTGAGTTTCACAGGAGCTACAACTCGTGTTCCCTTTACAAATGCAATTCCAGTCTCTATAGGAGAATGTGAAATGAATGTGCCTCTATTATATTTATGAAAAATCCGAGTAAACATTTTCGGTCGAAATCTAATGACGAAGTTAAATATGACAATCTCGTTCACGGAGGAGGGCATAGTATGGTCAACTCCAGGAATGCACTATTCAAACATATGCAAAATGATTAGAGCATATGCAGGACACACAGCTATGAGGGCTGTACCATTGGAGCCCGAAATATTTGTGTATGGAGTATGTGTGCTGATGGCAGGGCTGCCAGGCCTTGCTGAAAAAACTATGCGGACCCCAGACGAATTTCTGTTCAGGCCAAGAATACCTATGCATGAGGAAATGGGACAAGTATTTCCCTTGGTGATAGACACAGCTGCAGGATGAGGGAAAATGGCTTTGATCAATGGTTATGATGATGAAGACAGACAGTGTTGCACAGTAATCGCCATTGAAGAGAGGTACCGATTGACTGACATCACTGATGACAATCTGTTTGGCGAGCAAGCAGATATGGGAGAAACAACAGTTGAGGTGAACCTCCATTTTTGGGTAAGAATGATCAAAAGAGAAGTGCCTCAGAGAATGATGCTGGCACAAAACCGTCCTGAATATTTTGATGACGACATGGCCCAGGTGCCTGTCTCATTATGGACTACAGGCCCCTATGACGTAGGCTTATTGAAAGGAGTCAGAGAAATAAAAATCAAACTGAAGCCAGGAGCAATTCTACCGAAAGCACAGCAATACCGCATGTCCAGGGAGGCTGATGAGGGCATTTTCAAGACAATTTCGGCTATGATGGAGCAAGGCTTCTTAGTGACATCAGAGTGTCATGCAATACTCCAGTTTATCCTATCAAAAAATCAAAGGGAGGGTGTTGGAGGCTAATTCAAGACCTGAGGCCAATAAATGATATTGTTAAGGCCGAGTTCCCTTTAGTCCCTAACCCGGCTACAATCCTATGTAATATACCTGTTGATGCAAAATATTTCACAGTGATTGACTTGACAAAATGCATTTTTCTCAATCCCGTTGCACCGTGACTCTCAAGATCTGACGTCATTCACGTTCAGACAGATGAGTCTGAAAGCACAAGACTACCCCAGGGGTACTGTGAGTCTCCTTCTATCTTTAACAGAGTCCTGCAGATGGACCTAAGAAATATTGAATTAGAAAGTGTTGTCTTGCAATATGTGGATGACATCTTAATTTGTAGCACGACAGAGGAGCAATGCAGGCGCGATTCTGTTCAGCTATTGACTATATTGGCTGAGAAAGGATATAAGGTTGACAAAGAGAAGATACAATATTGTCAACGAGAAGTGCTCCTCATAGGTCATTTGATTTCTCATGAAGGGAAAAGAATTACCCCTGAAAGAGCTAAAGCAATACTAAACACAGCCAAGCCACACACGTTGAAGCAGATGCAGAGTTTCTTAGGCCTGAGTAATTATGTCAGAGCATGAGTCTTCGACTACAGCTGTTACACCACGCCTTTGCTTCAGGCCCTAAAGAAAGCACAAGTGACGAAAGAAAAGATTGATAGATTTTCTGAACTCAAAAGAACAATTTGCACAGCACCAGTTTTAGGAATCCCCAATTATGCAGAGGAATTTTACCTGTTCTCACACACGAATGGCAGCGTTATGTCGGCAGTGCTCACACAAAACCACATTGGGGTACAAGCACCTGGCATACTATAGTGGAAATTTGGACCCAGTGATGGAGGCCACTTCCCGCGCGAACAAAGTTTAGCTGCCGCAGCGTTCGCCATCGAGAAGGCTACTACCATTGTGATGGGATGCTCAATGACGTTGTACGTCGAGCACTCGCTATTTCCTATTCTAGAGAAATCGAAAGGCATATTGACATCTCAGAGAGCTTCTGCTTATGAAGTGATCATATTGAATCCTTCAATTAAAATAGTCTGATGCAAGATAGTGAACCCAGCTATGTTCATAGCCCAGCCAGTTACTAAAGGAGAGCCGATAAAGGACTACGCGAATTATGAAGAATTCTATGATGAAATCACCATAGTGAAAGAAAATACATTGGCAGAAGGAGAAATTGTCTTCATTGACGGTTCTTCGAGAATCGATCAAACTGATGGACATAGATATACAGGCGTTGCTGTGATGAAGCACACAGCAAATGGAGAATTTCAAGTGCTTCTTAGGACACGAATACCATCTCACTAATCAGCACAGGATGCAGAATTATTGGCGTTGATACTCGCGATTGAGAATTACGCAGACCAGGAAGTAACGATGTACAGCGACTCCGCCTAAGTGATGTCGACAGTGCACGCAGGCCTAGCGTGCTGGAAAAGGAGGGGCTACCTCCGAGTGGACGGCACACCAGTGCAGCACGCAGCCCTATTGGATAGGCTGATTAAGGCACTACAGCTCCCAGTGGGCATAGCGGTCGTGAAATGCGCCGCCCACACAAAGGGGACAGATTTTATCTCACGAGGAAATGAAGCAGCAGACACGCAAGCCAAGCGTATGGCATCCAAGAGTAAGACGATAATGGAGGTGGAAATCGCTCACACAAATAAGAAAATGATTGTTGCACCAATTACGCCAGAAAGCTATAATAATCTGGTGCAAACACAGTTGATGGAAGTCCAAGGGGAGGCACCACAGGAGGAGAAAAAGTTATGGAAACGGTGGGGGTGTTCTTTAAACCCCACCAAAAGCTTGTGGCAACAAGACAGCACTGATAAACCAGTAATGCCTATAAGCCCTGTTAAAAACAGCGCTGGAGCAGTTACACTATCCAGCACACATGACAAAAGAGAATCTAGCGGCATTGCTCGCAGAAGACTAGTTCATACCGAACTTAACCGAGCATGCTGCATTTTTTATAGTGAACTGTATAATCTGCCAACAATTCACAGCTGGGCACACATTAAAAGTAATGAGAGGAGTCATACCAGGGCCAAATGGGCCTTTTCAGCACTTGTATGTCGATTACATCGACATGATCCAAGTATGTAATGGGTTCAGATACTTAATTGTTGTGGTGTGTCCATTCTCTAGATGGATAGAGGCAGGTCCATGTACATACCCAGACTCTACCTGTGCGGCCAAATTCCTAGTGAGAGGGGTATTCCCCAATCATGATATCAGATAACAGGGCTCACTTTGTAAGCAACGTTTTTGAGCAGATTAGCTTGTTGCTTGGTATAAAGCACAAGTTCTCATCGGCGTATCACCCACAAGGTAACAGAAACTCTGAGAAGCTCAACGGCCTATTAAAGGAGAGGATAGCCAAGTTGAAGCTTACTGTAAGAAAGGGATGGTTGCACTGCCTTCCTTTGGCACTGTATTCACTCAGGAATCAACCTGGTTCCGATCAGCATTTTACACTGGACGAAATAGCCACAGGAAGAAGAATGTGCAATCCCCTGACCCCCGAGACAGAGCTAGATGTGATGCCCAGTCAACAGGAGAAATGTTAGGGTCTGAAATGCAAAATTACCTGAATTACATGACATCTTGCCTTACTGTAATTTCAGGCCAGCTGCAGCGACAACAAAAAGGGTGCAGGGCAGCATGGAACACAGAAGGAGATACTGCTATAGGCACAGCTCAGGAACTTTGTGTTCCATCCATTTTCTGTGGCGATACCATTCTGGTAAAGAACCATACGAGGAAAAAGTGGGACGAGCCAAGGTTTAACAGTCCGTTTACAGTGGAAGACTGCATTCCCTCTGCAGTGAAGCTACAAGGAAGGAGAGCTTGAATCTTTCTGGGTGACATCAAACCATACATTGGGGAAGGCCCCCTGCCTGCACCCCAGCACAAAGAGACTACAGACGACAGGGAAGAACCACAGCACGTGCAGACGAGATTCACGACGAGGAAGATGGACGCATGATCAGCAACAAAGTAAAGACAAAGAACTTTTGTGCAATAGTTGTGGTTTTACTTTGGACATTCCTCTGAGCAAAAAAGAGGATAAGGATATAAAAACGGACACTCTGTGCATCCTAGTTGCAGGGTGAAGAAGAAAATTGCATCTATAAACCACAACATAGTCTGTCGACTTTGAACTTTGGGTTGAGGCACCTTGAAACCTTAACCAGAAAAGAATATGCCAAACTTTGATCAAGGACACATAAATTGGAAGAAAATACAGTATCCAGACTCTTTCCACACAGAGACCTTGTTTGGAATCACTTATGGTGTCCCACAGTAGCGACATCACCAAAGATGTGGTGACATACTTCGATCTAGTGCTAAGATCGTACCCGTCATTGGTGAGGAGGCTCACCAGTGTCACTGACTTTCTTCAAGATCCAGAAAATGAAAAGATAATAAGGAGATTGCTCACTGTGATTGCCGAGCAGTTCCTCCTGCTTCTGGAGTACAGTGAGGAAAAACCAAATGTCCCAAGTGGAGAAGGAAACAAATGAGCGTATCAACATATTGTTCTTTCGCCTAATCGAAGACTGTCCAGAACTTGTCAGGAGAACGACAGATGTATTAAATATTCTTCGAGATCCAGCAAATAGAGAACGTCTGAGCATAATCCTAAACAGCATAGCAATTCAAGTTGCTCTCCATGCAAACTGAAAGTGCAGACACTTTTCACAGTGAAGTGAGAGCAAACAGTCCCAAACTCCAATAAAGACAGGACAACTGTCCCTGTCACCAGAAGACAGCAGGTTGGCGAGTAATGTGTTCTTCCGCCTAATCACAGATTTTTAAAGGCTAATGGGAAGACCTGTAGATGTTGACGTCCTCACATTCATCAGAGACCCAGCTAATTCCACACAAATGGGCATGCTCTTGCATGGCATCGTGATGCAGGTGGAACTTTCTAACCATCAACAGAACTATTTGAGAAGATTTTAAACTTTCTGCCGAGGGAGCAGTGCCAGAGATCTTATTTTTTATTTTTTTTCATATGGACAAGGACACAACATGTCTTCGGGAATGAAGCAGATCAGGGACTCAAACTGGGAGTTAGTATATTTTGAACATACACAATAGAGAGACCTGTTGGATTATTGCCTGTTGTGGCACACACATAGAAAAAGAGAACTGTATCCAGAAATAATAGACAATCCAGTGGTCAAACAAAGAGAGACAATTGGTTAAATACCTGCAGCCCGCAAACAGAACCAAACAGAATCCAGAGAGAGAAGTTAGCATATTTTGACGGATGATCGAGGTGGGGATCCAGAGCAGTAATCTAGTCCTCCCACAGGAGGAAAGATGCTCATATTTCTCTGGAAGTAAATGCTGCTGCCTGACCTACAGGGGCATAATGTATTTGTGTATCATATTCATCATTGTTTCACTGTCAAACATCTAATGATGCACACAGGAAGCCTACAAATGCACCCAGACCTTACATAGTCATTCTAGTCCCTAGAAGATTTGATGGTGGAATGAATGAACTTGAGATGGATGTGATTAGCAACGACACACACACACTTGTGGTAAGAGCAAATCGCAAAGCCGAAGACAGGGTCGGCAGAGTATGAATGTAAAGAGGTTATTGACTACCACACGCATGCAAACATTGAATGCACATACATCAGGCCTAGTGTCAATGACTGCAGAACCACAATCGAAAGCATGGGAGAAGAAAAGACTGCCTACTATGAGAAATCTCACTACAAAGAAAGTAAAGAGCCAAATGAAGAAAGCGGATGTCATGGAAAGGCAGGAAGAGTTGGAAAGAAAGCCAACAGAGACGACTGTATCAGAAACTCTTGATCCAACACCAAGAAAGGCAAAAGCAAACTCGGAGATCATCTCTGCACAAGCACAAATGATGGCAGGCACATTATGGCCATTCATAGCCAGAGAAAGGAAAAGAATAGAGGAGTTGAAGAACAAACCCACAGAGACAACATTGCCAAGCATATATGTTCCAGTGAAAGGGACAAGTACATGTTCCACAGTACAGCCATATACTAGACGAATTGCAGAGTTGATACAGACATTTCTAACCAGAAAGAAAAAGATATATGAGGACAAGGAAAGAACTGCCAGACTTTTGTCTACTCAAATGGCACAGATGACAAGGCCTGCACCATGGACCGCGATACCTGAGAATCCTCCAGCAAGAAGGTGCCATACAGATGCATTCAGGGATGTAGTTATAGCAAACTACATGAAAACCTCAAGAATCAAGAGAAGCATGCACGTAGACGACAACAAATGAAATGATCACTTGGACATGACAGCACATTTGGGAAACAATATTTGGTACCAGCACATGAAAGAAGTTGGAAGACGAAGTTCAGACGGGCAATGCTTTGATTGTGCACTCCTACCGTACAGCATGGGGAAGTCCAAGATCTTCGTAGCTGTACAAATTGATGCCCAAACAGCACACTGTCTTTCACACGTGGCAACGTGCAAAACCAGAGGCCAGTTCATGGGTAGTGATGCCTCACTGAAATGGGCGCCTGAAGCAACCGATCCAAATGAAGACGATTATGTCTAGGACATAAAGACAAGAAATAGTGGAAAGACAAAACACATTTTGATCAGATATGAGAAGCCTGAAGTTAAAAGAGCGGAGATTAGAAGAGAAGCAAATCAGAAAATGAACGTCCAAGGAAAAACTCCAGAAGAGGCTCCAAATTGGAAAAGCAGACGCCAGATGCAGATTTGGGGAACAGTGCTTTCACCAGACGAATGGGAGACAGGAGTAGTGATTTGCGGGGCATGGATGGTCCTTGGAGCCTGCAAAGAAGCAATTGAAAATGCGCAAAGGTTATGCAAACCATTGTGGCCAAAGCTTGCAAAACTGCTGACATGGGTCAAAGGCAGAGGAGGACCCTTGCAGATAGTACCACTGGAAAGCTCAAAATTGTGCTTCAGGAATAATGGCACAAGAAAAATGGGAGAGAATCAGAACTCTGGACGAATCTTTGATGCTCCAGGAATGGTGCACAGAACTGCAGTCATTATGGATCATTATTGGGCATGTGGATCTAAAGCATACATCAGACTGCCGAGAAACTGGGGAGGCATATGCACAATAGTGAATGTCCACGTTCCAGTGTTGGTGATCCCGAAGAGTGACCTGAATATTGACAGTTTCCCAAAAGCAGATGCGCACCTAAGGAAGAAGATATCTGTGGAACTGCTGATGCGAATGAAGAAAGAGAATTACTTCTCTGCCAAATCAGAAGAAGCTTTTCATGCAATCCCATATGAACACAGACTATTTAGCCTCACCTCATCAGTGTTCACAACAATTTTCATGCCAAGATTTCAAGTTGGAGCAAATACTAAATGGTTGCAGATAACCAGATAGGAGTTACTGCAGACTATCAACACAACCATAAAGGGATTCAACGCAATCAAGGAGGAGTTAAGAGCAATCCGATTGATGCCTCTCCAGAACAGATACGTACTTGACATGATCACAGCTATGGGTGGAGGTGTTTGTGCAAAAATCGGAGAATCATGTTGCACTTGTATACCTTTTCATGATGAGGAAAATGGAACGCTAACAGAAGCCATAGGTATGCTGACAAAACTGCAGAACCAGAAGATTGATGAAACGGACGAAGTTGATGATGACAGTTGGTTTGGATCACTATTCTCATGGGTTCCACAATGGATGGCAGATGCATTCAAGCTCCTCGGAGCCCTGCTAGTGATGAAATTGCTAGGATTCTGTGTTATCAAGATAATAATCTCTCAGTGCCAGAAAACTGCGAAAAAAAGCCATAGGGATGAAGATCATGATTGATGTCAAACCAGGATGAGGAAATAATAGATTTTGTGAAAATGTAGCATTCATGCACCTGAGGGAACAAAGTTTCTCTATCCCAGGAAGCACAGAAATTATGTGGGAAGATGGGTTTACTGCAGCCCAAATGGACAGTGTCAACTGATGACATGGAACAAAGACGAACACGTAAGGACAGCAGGAAGTCTACAAGGAGTCATAAAAATATGGACCGCAAACAGATATTTCTTCAGACCATCATGTAAAGACCCAGTCAATGAAGAAATAATGGACCCCGGCGATGAAGTAAAGGTGAATACAGAGGATCCAAAGAAGGAGGTGAAAGTGGTTGATGAATCACCCAGAGGGGGGAGTGTAGAGGAGGTCCCAAATAAAGCCTGCACTCCAACTGCCCGTCTCGAAGTACCAGGAACATTCACACCGAAATATGTGACGTATGATGAGCAAATAAACCAGAGAAGAGCTGCAGTGGGGCTCTGTCCACTACCTATAAGGAAGAACAGCACATATTGAAGTACCCATACCCAGAAAACCATGGACAGTAAGGTATCCATTAAGAAAACGCGATCAACAAATAAAACTAAATGAAGATCTTCTAAGTACATTCCCTGATGGAAGACGAATGGTGACATCATGAGAACCTGGACTGACTCACATATAGAAGAAATGACGACCAGAGAATGACGTAAAGAACCGAAATGCCATGAACAAGGATATTGTGAACTTAAATTGTAAGGGTGATGTCAAATGTAAGAATTTTAAGCTGTAAGCATGGCAAAGATATTTGACCAGCTTACACCTGTACATATGCTTGGAACCGCAAGAAAGTTAAGAAAATTGTGCAGCTTGCTATGCTTAGTAGAAAGATAGTGAGGCAAGCGCCACTATACATATCTACCTCAATGAAGCACATTATATAAGTGTATTTCCACTTTTGTATGAAAAGCAGAATAAATCCAAGGGTTACTAAAGCCCACACGAGAAAAGGCTTTATATTTAGCAGAATCAAGAAGAGACAGCAAAAACAAAACTCAGCAGAGGCAACACGTGCCAGGAAAGCCAAGGTCATACCAATAGAAGAGACGAACAGTAGCTACATTTAATTGAAACTAAGAACAGAATATCCTGCCTCTGAAAGGTCAAGATAAGAAGATGAAGGCAGGCGGTGGGTGAAACGAGAATCAAATACACGAATTGAGGGAAAAGAGGCAAATTCACAGTTTCTGAATCACGTGACCAGTTGAGCAAGATGAAGCGACGGCTCCTCACACCTACGCATGGCACCAGGCATGGCACCAGGCCAGGCAAAGATATCAGAACTTCTCCAGACAGAAGATGCAGTCTCGAGTCCAACCATAGTGAAATAATTGACACATGGCTACTGAAGTGATGATTGTTTGTAACAATAATTGGAGGAAGGCTGAGTAACTAACGGGCACCCCGCACCTGGCCGACCATGCCTCGTGATGCTAAGCAAAGTGGAAAAGTATGCATGGGGTTGGTGCCAATCCAATCAAAATGGACCAAATAATCTAGGGTCCTATAGTTAGTAGAACCAATAGGACGTCATACTCTTAGTGATGTCTGCAGTAGTCGTTTTTGAAGGAAGGGCTTAGATGCCCACCTGACAGTGTTTACCCAATCCCCTCACTCCGTTACATATACATATATAGTACCTATATTAAAGTTACCTTTCCTGAACCAATAGAATTGTATGTCAAACCTTGAGGGTTTTCAGTATAAATGTCACAATTTTTATGAAGTTCATTGGAGTTGAAGTGAGAAGGAAGATCGCACCATTTGCTGATAGTCGTGACTCCCTGTTTTTTCTACTTGTCATTAGACGGACTCCCTTTGCCAAACCATTGAATTGTCCTTATTGATTGGTGTTGTAGTATATATCTGCACCCCCATCCATCTCATGCGTGCTGCTATCTTGTCTTAAAGTGCTTCTTAGCAAACCCCAACTCTATGGGCTGGTTGGGGGTCTCGGAGCACATGTCTATGGACGGTTGTGCACCTGTTGGTTGTAGTGTGGTGTTATTGTGGTCAGTGTGTGTTTTCCACAATGATCCACATTATAGTGTGGGTGAACACGGGGCATGTGCACTGGTGTATTAGCATTTGTTTCTCTTTCCCCAAGCTTTTCTTGATGCGTATGAAGCAAAAAGAGAACATGTGATCACTAGTGGTGATCCTGGTCCTGTGGGCCTGTATTTGGTTACTCGCTATTCTAGAGGTAATTTAGGGCATCCTTAAGGGTTGCTTTTGCCGCTGGGGTGATACAGTGCTTGGGTGCATTACATTTTCCTGACCTGATGTGCAGAGGCTGGGTCCTGGATGTGTAGGATGTATGGTGTGGCATGCTTTATATGTTTGCCGTTCCCCCATGTCTTGGGTTCCCGTGCCGTGTGTTTTGTCTCTGTAGTTCCCCATCTGTTCGGGTGTATAGGGCTGGGCAATGTGTGAATTCAATGTTTCCTCTGCTGTGTGTATATTATCAGGTAGGGAAATGGGTGTCATCTTATTTTATTTGCTTCCTACGTCTGGGTATATGTGAAAGCTTGTTGTTGTGGCTGACTTCTCCCTTGCCCTGCTGTTGTGATGTCATCTCTGGAGTGTCAGTGTCACTTTAAAGTTCCATTTGTGTCAGTTGGTGGAGGCTGTTCCTGTGCGAGGGAGCCAGTGTTTGTGTGTGTGTGCCCTTATATACCTATCTTGTAACTTCATCTTGGACCCTGTAACTAAGAACCCTAATTGGTATCCTAAAACTGCTGTATCTTTTCTACCATGTAAGGTACATCATATCACTTGTGTTAAGCCATTGGCATTTGTGATGTCACTAATAGAGTCTTCTGTCCTCAAGGCTTCCATGCTGGCAGCCAGAGCTGAGTGTCCCGAGTAGTGGAAAGCAGTGGGATCTATACTCATATATACATGATGTAACATAATTAAAGGCATGCACCTTTATCACGCTCCTGTCTACTTCCTGCTTGAAGATATGTTATTTCCTTTCTGTCAAGTCAAGGGGAGTATAATCAATTCTGTAAATTGGTTCATGAACTCAATGTCTGTTTCCAACCTGTGTGGGCAGTCAGACCTCTCTTGCACACTTATGTGTTTTTTATATGCTGTATTTTAGGTTGAATGGGATGTTGCTGTCTCATTTTTTATTTCCCCTCATGGGTTCTCCTGCTCTCCTGGAGATAAGAACATTTTAGCAGTGAATTCTCTTAAAATAGGTTGCAGAATTTAAAGAATATGCTGTGTGATCCACAGAGTTCTACTTCTCATAACTGACTCTGTTGTTGTTCTCGAACTCACAGAGTTTGAAAACAATGCCGGAGCAGAAAAACAGTAAAGTTATATCATAACATCTCCCCTGCATGGGGAAAACAAAGAACAGGGGAAAATGGAAAGGGAAGAAAAAAACAAGGGGGAAATGGTGAATGAAGGAGGACGGGAAATACAAATGAAAAAAGGGGTCACAGAGTAAATAGGATATGGTCAGTAATACACATCATCACTCATCTGCTCCTTGAAGATGTCACTCCAACCAAGTTGTCATTGCCCCATGATTGTGATCTTGGTTCTTCCATCAACGGTCTCAGTTCGGGAGCTGGACTTCTGCTTCTGAAGGCACATGTCGCATCAGTTGATCTGCCATCTCTAGATGATTTCACCACATCATTCCATGACCATTTTCTCGCATTTTTCAAAGTTACACATTTTCTTGGTGCCTTCTACACCTTTTGTGCATTCCTGAATTTAGGCAAGGCCTTCTGAACCTTCCTGGGTTCTTTCACGCACCCCCAGTCTCCTTCTTTAAATTCAGCTTCCCTTGTGTGCATGGTGCGATCATAATACTCCTTTATATCTTTTTTGTGTTTCTCTTCCTCTGTTGACAATATTTTCAATGTCAATTCTTTTCTTGTGACCAACAGGTAGTCATGGTGGCCTTAACCTGTTACACACCACTCTTCCCCTAATCATTACAAACGGTTCCTCCTCAGTGGTTGAGTGGGGAGTCATTCTGTAAGCATTGAGTGCCCCCTTCAGAGTATCTTTCCAAGGCAGAGAATTTGCCACTGCTAGCTGGATTATGCTCTTGACAAATCCATTCATACGTTCTACCAGTCCATTGGCAATCGGGTGATATAATGAAGTAAGTCTGTGCTCTATAGCTCAGTCCTGCAGGAATGTCTGCATTTCTTCTGATACAAATTGTGCTCCATTATCAGATGCTATCTCCTGTGGATACCCCTCTCTGCTGAACACATCCAAAAATCTGACAATCTTTCCAGTTATTATCATGCCCTCCATTATTCCCCACTCAACCCACTTTGATGTGTACTCTACTACCACTACCACATATATTGTGTGTGCCTCTAAAGTTTCAAAGGGTCCTGTAATGTCTATGGACAATTTGTATTTCATGTCAAATATGCTGGCTTCCACCAACAAAGACCAACTGCGCAGTTTCTTGGGGATGGAAGAGTATTATTCAAAATGTGTGCCATATTTTACAGACAAGACTCAATACATGAGGGGACTGTTTAATACAAACCCTTGCAAAGCAACACATTTGTTAAAATGTCATTAGATTGCAATTTATAAGATTAGTACATATTTAAAACCTTTGAAACATAAAAAACTTTAAAAAAATGTAAGACACATAAATCATTTGAATTTATCATAGCATTATAATTGTAGTATCAGTTAATGTAAAAAGAAAATGTTAAGCCACTCAAACTCATCAGGAATTTCCTACCTTTTTGCCTAAAGTGATTTCCAACAATCTTAAAATTGATACATCCAAAAGTAATTCACAGCTGTTCAAAATCTTTCCCCAAAACCACTCAGTGTTGATTAGCGCTATATCAGGCACAAAGTGTAAGAATAGCTTACAGCAGGTTCTGGAGAAAACAGAGCATTCCAGTAAAAGATGACGACTTGTTTCAATGACTTCAGAGCAATGCCTACATAGCCACAAAGATGGCTGAATTTTCTGTCTCGAACCTGTAACTTCCCTAGTAGAGATTACGTTCAATTTAAAACATAACATGGCAGAACAATAATTTCTTGTGGGTGCTGTTTCAGATAAAAGGGCATATCATTGAATGCTCTAACTTCATATTTAAAATTATAAAATAAGAGATATCCCAGGGCTGAATCTCTATAGTTTACCCAGTCAAGCTCGAACATAATTTTCTTTTTGTTAACGTGAGCCAGTACCAGTTTATCAAGGTTCAAGTCATAAGCTAACAGCAAGTTTATACCTGAGTGGAACCATTCTGTCAACACTCTCAAAGAGTTACAGAAAAAGACTGTACCCAACTCTGCTAATATGCTATTCAAAGGGGGAAGCAGGAGATCTCTAAGCAATTTCAATTTCTTCGAGTCTGCCCACGCTTGCAGTGAAACTAAGCCCACCTTGTGTCTGATTATCGCTAACGGCATCCCCCTTTGAAGGGGAAGCTACTTTTTCCATATCAATGACTCTAATTTACCCCAACTATCTGACAAAGACCCAATTCCACTCCATACAAGAGACATGGGACCACTTTTTGGTGATAGTATTTAATCATTGGGATTGCTGAAAATCTTCATCAAACACCAACGTTTTGGAGGTATTCAATTTAGATTTCTTCACCATCCGATCATAATCGCCCTGTTTAGTTCTCCTTGAATTAATTTCCACCCCTATATATATGAAAGATTGAACTATTTCCAATCGTTCTTTTGCTATGGACCACTTGAATTTAGGATTGTTTTTCTTGCCATAATTTAGCACTAGAAATTTTGATTTTTTTGTCTTTTAATTGCAGATCTAGTGCTTCAAAATATTCGTTGGTCACTGTTAAGACCCTTTGGAGGCCTATGGGTGGCAGATTGAACAAGATGATATCATCAGCATACGCCAAGTAATCCATTGATAGACACCCCAGCATTGGAGGGCAATTTCTTATCTGTTTAAAGGTGTTTCCCAAGTTTCATGTATACAAGCTATGTAGAAAACGTGCAAACACGCATCCCTGCAGTAGCCCACATCAGCTGGGCACCCACCTCATATAGTTTCCCTTGTGGTCCAAGCAAACGCTCACCTTAGTGTCTGTGTGTAAAGCCATCAGGATGTCCACCAAGGCCACCGGACATTCTATCTCCCTGAGCTTTTTCCATAGGCGTTGCCGGTTTAGACGATGAAAAGCCTGTGAGATAACCAGCAAGGCACAGCAAATCGCCCATGTTTCTTGTTTAGCTTGTATCTGCAAAAGGTTGATTAAAAAACAAGTGTGGGCAGTACTCAATCCCTGTCGAAAGCCTAATTGAAATGTATCAATTATATTATTATTTTATGCCCACTCCTGCAATTACCCCAGAATGATAGCTCTGTAGATTTTACTAGACGGATCTAGAAGCGAAACAGGGAGGTAGTTGGATGGAATAGCCCTGTTTCCCTTCTTGTTGATTACAACAATATTAGTCTTTTTCCAAGAGGGGGTTAAGGATTTCGTTTTAGCAATTTCGGTAAAAAGGTCATGTAAAAAGGCTGCCCATAAATTGGGGTTAGACTTAAGTGTAGCATTTGCGAGGCCATCAGAGGGGGTGTGAAGACTTACTTTTCATAATGGCTACCGTTATTTTCAGCAGGTCAATTTTGACCTGCTCCGACCAATTACTATTGGAGGCAGGCGATTCCTCCACCCCCTCACTTGAGCGATATAGAGTACAGAAATTGGATTCCCACTCAGCTGACAGGATAGTTGGCTTTGCAGGGAACACTGGTTCATCCAATCGTTAATCAGTCTCCAGAAGGAGGCTGAGTTTTTGCAGGTGAGTACAGCATTGCCTCCGAATCATTTATATAGAGCAAGAACCAATGTCCCTTACCCAAGTTTTATACTTGAGTCTCAGTAATCTCGCATTCTCTTTGTAGTCAGATGGACTTTTTCTTAACTGTCTCAACGCCTTATTTAGTTCCCTCTTTCAATCTGCCAAAATGGTATCATATTTGTGTCTATACCCCTGCTTCTGTTAGGGCTTCTTGCCTTTCTCCCCATTTGGGTGATATACATTTCCCAAGGCCTGTTTGATCGCTTTATCATAAATTGCAGGATTATACATGTCACCTTCATCTTTTGAGCCCATATGAAAAATACTCTAATTAAATCGATTTGATAATGCTGGCTTCCACACTAATGCATGATTCCCCAAGTTGACCTCTACTGCCACTTTAAAATTATTACTTTGGGTGTTATTTACTGATTCTTGCAAAGTCAAAACTAGCAGGTAATCGTCACTAGCTTTTATTGGTTTTACTCTAAGGCTGTTGCATTTCCAAAATAAGCACTCAGATAAGAATACAGGAGGAATATCTTCTCTCAAGTATGCGTTTACTATACTTAAGTCCCAAGATTTAAGTTCAGACCTTTTTAACCTCCCTCTTCTCATCGCAATTTGGGAAGCCCCCCACTTGGACACATCAGAATACCACTTTCAACCCAAACATTCACTATTGAAGTTGCCTAATACAATTCTTTCGGCGTCCTCTTTTTCCAGGGCATTTGCAATGAGAGCTGAAAGCTCTTCCAAAAATGATTCAGTCGCTACAGATTTCTGGTTGAAATATATGTTACAAAAATGACAACATCGGTTTGACAAAGATCCACAATCTCCAACCACTTTTACTATTTGAATGTCCCTCCTGCGTGTTTCTATATTAACTATTTGTAACCCTATGCTTTTTTTCAAAGCACACATTAGGCCCTCTGCTTGACGACCACATGCTCCCTCAGTAGCATCTACTGTTAGAACAACATAGACATCTATTAGAGGACATGTTGTCAACCAAGACTCCTGTAGACATAAGAAGGCATAGTCTGATAATGAAGAAACATCTGATTCCAAGAATGTATGGCCTCTTATAAGTGACTTCAATCCAGCACTCCAACTAAGTCAATGCTTAGTATGGGATGCCCAAAGGAAACCCTTATTCATATATTTTTATGTCAAAGTTCCTTAAATCTGGATGATGAACCCTTATATAACGCCCCTCTCTTTGAATCTCCCCGACCTCACTGAGCCAAGAAGTAGGTTTGTTTTGCAAATTAAAAGGTTTATTGGAAGAATTGAACAATATATATATATCACACTTTTATGAATAGGAATAATATCTGAATAGCACACTTATGAATATGAACGGTGATCAGCAATGGGTAATATTACAATATCAACAACCTCTTTAATCAGTTAGGAGTAGGAAAAGAAAGGTTAAGGTAGCAGAGAATACTTTATATGATTCAAGGAAATGCAAGGATGGGAAAATGCAACACAGAAATAAACTTGACATGGTTTCAATCAAAAGACAATATAATCACTTTTTCCCCTGTGACTACTCACTCCCCCCACTATGCAATATGAAGAGATGGAAATGAGGGCACACAGGTTTCAGGTATACCATCAATAATGCAGTTCAATCCCAGTTCCCCCAGCAAGCTTAGAGAAAACAGGTATGATTTTGAAACAGGCAAAAATACTTTTGAATGTGATTGCAATGAATGTGAAAAATGCTAAAAATGACTTTAATTTGCTAAAAGGGAATTCAGCACTAGTGAGAGTTAATTTGGATTGGTTCAGGTCAACACTAGCCATGATTATGAATGATTATCAGATTGAAAACGAAATTCAGCAGTTGGAAACAAGAAACAGCTATTTTGACATGTGGTGAAATTGAGCTAAATTGCAATTCACAGCAATTTTTCTGCCTGCGTGAATCGCGATTACGGAAAAACTATAATGAATGGGACGTGCGGTTCACAAGTTACAGAGGCTTTTGTATAGGTAGAGTTTTCAGAAACAAAGTCAAGATTCAAAATGACAGGTTGCACTTTACAGATTAGGAATCAATATGGATTTATACCAAGGGCTATGAAACTACAAGATACCCAATGGGACAACCACCAGAAACAGGCTGCCTTCCGCTCTGATTGTTGTGCGTCAAGACACTGAAGAAAAAATATCAGCGCATAGATGATTATCGTTACAATTTATCAAGAATTATGTGGAGGAGAGGAGAATTTAGGATAGACAAAAGAGGTTCTATAATGCAGTTCTGGGCAGATTGAAATGGATGGAATGGGATTACTTTAAACTAAGAGATTGGTTATGGACAGTTCTAGACTGGATACTCACTCCTATGGCTTTGGAATGGAGTGGGCCCCGTCAAAGATCTGGTCAAGGGTTTGGCTGGGATTCTTTCTTGCCACCGGACAAGTCTCAGGTCCTGGGTTCAGCTCTCTGCACGGTTCTAGGATCTGCACAGCCTCTTGGACTGGATCTGACGGGTTCTGGATACAGCTCTGCTCGCTGGGTCTGGATCTGGGTTACAGCACAGGGGTCTTAGCTAGAATAGCAAAAGAGCTCAGCCAGGCTGTTGAATGGTTTGGTTAGGCCCCGTGGAAGTTTAGGGGTTAGGATCAGGTTGCAAAAGATTCTTAGGCCTCTGAAAAAGGTTCAGCTCGTGGTTTAGGCCTCTCTGCTTCAAGGTTCTAGAGTCTCTGACTGGATATTGTCTGGATCTGGTCTGGATCTTCTCCCAGGGTGCTTTGCCAAGAAATCAGTTGAGTAGTGGAAGTGTGTGTCCTATCTGTCCTCAGCAGTCCCTATTTATGTATTTCCAAAGTGGGTGGGGAGGCTGATTCTCTATGCCCAACCCTCCAAAGATCTGATAGGTCAGAGGATTCCCTGTTCCCTGATTGGAAAAAGGGGCAGCGTGTCATCCAGTGTCATCATGTGTCATGTTTATGGCTTAGGGGAAAGACCCTCCCCTTTTCTCTGTACAGTATATCTTATTTTTCATAAAAAAACATATTTACAAGGTGCACCACTTGTTAATACTACATAAATTACATGACAGATTAATTAAGGTACATTTCTGTTCAACTCTCATCTTCCTAAGAGGTTTGGTTCAGTAATGACCACTTTTTGCGCTTTTGGTGCATTTCTCAATATTATTTCTGCACCAATTTTTAGATATGCATGCGCACCCCGTCCGGGCACATTTCTGTAATGTTTTATGTTCATAGCATAAACACAGTGGCTACAATATGAATAATTCCGGGATTTGGTCTCAGAACATTGCACGGAGTCCAGCTTAGTCTTAAACTGTGAGCACATTTTTCATTTTAACAATCTCAAAGTTTCACATTTTTGGCAGTTCAGTGCAATTTGTTATAAGCATTTTTCTAAAACATATATTTAATGTGCTTTCTGAATCCACACAATGGTTTGTCTCCGCCTCCAAGGTCTGGGCTGACTCAGAGGTCACATGTCTCTCCTTCCTGGCAGCAGTTTGTTGAAAGTCACACCCGAATTAGCATTTTCTATTCAGCCCAAGGATTCCTTTGTCTGCACTGAGAGCAACAGGCCAGGGTGCCACTCCCAGTTCCTTTTTACACCAGCCTGTCAATCTCTTAGCCAAGGGCAGGGGGAAGTCTCCTTTGTCCAGGGAGAAGGTGTGGAATTAATTTGAACACAGTGTGGGAAACTTTTAACTCTGAAACCCAATGTCCAAAAACGGTCTTATTTTATAATATAACTCACATTTTTTACAAATACATCAAACCATTTCTTGGTTCAAGCCTTTTCAGAATATAGTTTTAAATTGTACCCACCTCTTAGGCTTCTGATAGCAAGTCTTTCTTTGGCATAGTTTGAGTTCCATGTTCAACTTTACCCAAAATGGTTGTAAAACGCTGGTTTCTGGTAGAGGTGAGTAACGGTATTGCACCCATTTTTGACAGATTTCTTCCAGCAAGCAATCCTCAAAAGTGGACTTTGTTCAGATATAGATACACTTCTGTGGACCTTATATTTATATAGATTCTTGCGGGAGAATGATGTTGACCACCCAACAAGGAAGTTGGATCTTTGTGGGTGGTTTGTGAGTCATGATTTTTGCAAATTTGACACCAAATAAAAACAGATTTTTGAAACCAGCTCTGTTTCTTTTGCAATGATTTTGCTCTGTGAGCAGCCAAATGATGGGTTTTGGCAGCGGTCTCCTGTGTCACCACTGACATAGACAAAAGTAGGCCTATTTTTCAGGTTTTCACTGCGCACTTTATGGTGATTTCTGGCGAGCAGCATGCTTTCTGGCGGCCATTTTGATGTTTCTGCTGCCAGCAATGCACAGTGATGTTACAGGGCTTGGATTAGTGGGTTAAGACATCCCACAAGCCCCCCTCTTGCGATGGCCGTTGATCTTCAATCAATGGAAATTCGCAAGACTGGGATGTCAGCCTCATCTCTCCGGATTCCACAAATGGCAAAGTTCAACATCTTTTCCTCCATCAGGGGTGGATCGATCGGTTCTCCTCGCCAGTCCTGATGGGAGTATTGAGCGATACTCTGGGCCCCTTGGATCTTTGCTCCTGATCCCCGGGTTATCCTCCTTGGTCAGTCTCCATGGTTTGTCTCTCTTTCTCTCTCTCCTAGGATGACAAAGCAAAAAACATATTTGTAGACATTTCCCCACCACTATTAATGTAGTGGGGCGACATATACATTTTATAATCAGGAGACATTTGCATTATTGTATTTTATAGACTATATGAGGAATATTTTAGGGTTGGAATTTCATGGATTTGGAGTGGCCCCCTCTGGGGTTCCAGAAGACTCCTCCAGTTGCTGCAGAGTGTGCCTACTATGGCAACACTTTAGCTGATTAATATGGACCCACTTGTCTTCCCCCTCTGCCAAACTGCCTTTGGGGATGTGGATCTTGTAGGCGACTGGTGATATCTTGTCTACAATTTCAAAAGTTCCCTTCCAGGTAGGCAGAAATGTTCACTGTTTGGCCTGGTTCCTTTGGAAATTGTATAGATAGACCCGGTCTCCTACATTGTATTCTTTCCTGGTAGTCTTTAAGTCATAGTGGGTCTTCATGCTGTCGGCTGATCTTTATAGATTTCACTGAGCATAGGCAAAAGCATGTTGATGGTGTTTTCTTAAATTTTCCACATACTCATGAGTTGTGGAGGCATTGATTAATGTCTGCTCTTGAGTTCTGTAAAGCAGATGCTGGGGAAGCACCATCCTGCATCCAGTCATCAGCTGAAATAGTGACATTTTAGTTGCAGATGAAGGGGTAGATCTGATGGCCATTAGGACAAGAGGTAATCGAATATCTCAACTTGGCCCAGAATCTGCGACAATTTTTTTTAATATGCTCACAATTGTTTTGTTGTATCGTTCTACTACACCACTAGAGGATTGCCGGTAAGCAATATGTAGCTTCCTTTTACCCCAAGTATCTCCCACATCTTTGTCATTACTTCGCTGGTGAAATGACTACCTCTGTCTGACTCGATCCTTTGGGGTAGTCCAAAACGCGAAAATTCCACCCATTTAGTAAATAAGCATGTCACAGTGAACATGTACTTATTCCCTCTAGATGAGCGAATCACGGGCCCGATTAAATCTACTTGCAAATCTCACCATGGCAGTGTCATCGCCCTCTTTTGGAGAGGCGCACATTGTGTGAGGGATGTTGGCTGAAATTGTGCACACACAAGACAGCCCTTCAAGTATTGGTCGAGGTCCTGCCCCATGTGTGGCCATTATGCAACCCCTCTTAAGATTTCAAGTGTTGTATGAAACCCCCTATGACCGGCTGTGGCCGCATCATGGCCGTGACTTAACATCAGGCTTCGGAATGAGGTAGGAACCACCCACTTATCATGGCCAGCTAGGGATTTCCTTACCAACAAACCGTCTTCGATTCTGAACATTTTTGGACATTTCATCAACACTCTGAGGTTCTTTTTCCCAATGTAATCGGTATCCGTCAGGGGAAAGTTCTCAGGGTCCTCAATGTGTTGATAAAACTTACCAATTATTGCATCCCCCTTCTGAGCCATAATCAAATCAGCATCTGGGGTCTCCTTACTCCATTGTGCAGTTGATAGATCATTGTGAGCATTTGTCTGGGACCTAGTGATAGCAGTGACCTGGATTTCCCCCAACAGGGACTCGATCTCTATTAGATCCCCTTGGATGGCCCCGTTTTCGGCCAGCTGATCAGCTAAGTCATTTCCAGTTTTGTCTGGTCCCTCTACTTTGGAATGACCCTTGATCTTTTTCCAGTAGATGGTCATCCCATTCGAGGTGACCAGGTCATCAATATTTTGAATTAACTTCCCATGTTTCAAGGGTTTGTTATTAGCACATAACATGCCTCTGGTTTTCCAATTAACCAGGCACTCCAGGAACCCGTTCCGTACATAATCCGAATCTGTGATTATGGCCAGTTCGTGGAGTTGATGTTGGACAGCAGTGAGGATGGCTTGATGCACAGCCATCAACTCTGTCACTTGACTACTTCGGGGACCAATCTTGTACCCAGCGGAGGGTACTGGGGACTCATTCACCAATGCATTCCCCAGACCGGCCACAAGTTCTTTTTCCCCATTGTTGTCAACATGGTAAGAGCATCCATCCACATAGACAGTGGGCATTCCCTCACACTTGTCTTCTTCAAAGACTTTGGGCGTGATCACGACTTTGGCGGTAACACTGGCGTTATTAGCCCTACCTCTGAACTCCCCGGCGCTAATAGCGCTGGATCACGAGTTCGGCGGTAATGTAATTCCCCATTCCCCATTGAGCCCATCCGGGAATGCCCCATTCCCCATTGGGCTCAATGGGGAAAATTTGCGCTCTTACCGCCGGAGGATTTCCCGCCGGTGGTAATAGCGCAAATTTTCAGCGGATTTCCCCCCAGCCAAGAGCTGGGGTGAAATCCGCCTATGTCCTGATTTGGCGGACCCTTAAATCCGGCGGTAATAGCACGACCGCCGGATTTAAGGGTTACCGCCAAAGTCATGATGAGGCCCTTTGTGTGGGGAATTAAGGTATACCTCCATGTTGTCCTGGATTTTTAGACTCTCATCCTCGAGACAGTTTTCTCTGGCACAATCATGCAAGTCAGCCAGAACTGGCGCGAGGGGACTCTTTTTGTTTTGGCCATATCTGACCTCCACAGGAAAGCCTTGCATTGACAGAATCCAGGAAGTAATTCGGGAATTACTCACATTTCCGGCCCGGATTCTGTTACTTTGGAGATATTGCAGAGGCTGGTGTGGAGTCTCCACTGTGATGTGTTCCCCCTGGATAAACGGGCGGTAATTCTTCAATGTCCACACCGTTGCCAGGAGTGCCTTCTCACAATCGTTGAATTTTTCCTCCACAGAGGATAAGGTTTTACTCGCATAGGAGATTACTTTATTGACCTTGTCATGCTTTTGGTATAATACTGTAGTCAAGCATGTATTAGAGAACCCTGTCTCCAAGAAGAACTCCTTGTTTCTGACAGGGTAAGCTGGCAAGGCGCTTGTGAGAGACTTCTTTTGAGTTGTCTTACTGCCTCGGCTTGTTCTGGACCTCATTCCCACTTGATCTCCCCCTTCAAGAGATGAATCACGGGTCTGGTGATCTCTGCGTGGCCCTCAATTAACTTTCTGCTGTAATTAGTCAGTCCAAGGAGGCTCCTTAGTTCCCGCAGAGTTGTGGGGTCCTTCAGTTTCTAGAGTGCTTCCACTTTCTTTTCCTGGGGATAGAGACCCTGAGGAGTAATCTCATACCCCAAGAAATTAGCACGGGTTCTACACCACTGTGCTTTCTGAAAGGAAAGTTTTGCTCCGGCGGCCCTCAACTGTGTCAGAACATAACTGATCTCCGCTATGTGTTCCTCCACAGTTGAGCTTTTGATGAGGACATCATCTACATAAGCCAGGTTACCCCTTGCACCCAGGTCGGGCATGGCATTATGTAGGAAAACGTTGAACTCATTGCCAGAGTTAATGTATCGAAGGGAGTCCGGGTCCAGATGTACTGCTGGCTCCCAAAGGTAAAAGCCAGCTTGTATTGGTCCTCCCTACTACAGTCCAGTATCCATTGGTCAGGTCTATTGCAGTGAATACCTGTGACCCCTGGATCTGTGCCAGCCCTTGGTCAATGTAGGGAAGAGGCCATCGGGAAGTATGGACCCATTTGTTGAGCTCTCTAAGGTCGGCGCAGAGTCTCCACTGGCCGTTTGGCTTCAATATCCCCAGCACCGGATTATTGAAGGTGCTGTGGACTGGACGGATTATCCCACGGGACTCAAGGTTCGTAATTATTTCAGTAAGAGACTCCATTGATGCGAGAGGCAAGCGATATTGCTTCGCAAACACTGGAGTCATACCCGGGTCCGTGGGAATTGTTGTTGTGTGGATGTCGGTGCGACGACAGTCATATGAGTCCACCGCAAAGAGATCTTGAAAATCCAAGAAAACTTGTTTCAACTTCTGCTTCTGCTCCAGAGTCTCACAGGCATCAGCTAGGTTGACTCTCTCTTCAACCATCTGCCTGAAGCCTGGAAAGACTTCTGGTTTCGCTCTCTCAGTGGCCTCCTCCAGCTCGGTGGAGAAGTCCCTGGTCAAAGTGCTGATTTGGACTGGTGGCTTCAGGTGGGAAAGGCAGCCCTCATGGACCTGGAAAATCACCTCATCCCTCCTGAAGTCACAAGTCACATCTTCCTTACCATAAGGGCAGGAAGTGTACACCAGGAAGTTCCCCCCATGCCAGGTAAAGATCCTGTCTGGTGTTGTGTTGTCATCACTGTCACTGTCAAAACAGTCCTTGGGGATTGGTCCTAACATTTAATTTCCTAAATCAATGGAAAAATGTCGGTCATCAACCGCCATTCCAATAATGGTGCCTGCGGCAAGAGTGATACTCTTTAAGTCGCTGTTATCCACCACTATTGGAATGGTGCCATGTTCTATATTGACTAATGGTGTTGGGTTTACCCCCAACCCTTGCTGTGGGAGAGAAGCATTGAGATGAATATAAGCATCAGGGTTTTTCAATTTCTGTCCTCTTTTCACTTTCACTTCCAGGGAGAATTGTCGAGTCCTTTCTGGGATGGTGACTTCCTCTCCAATCTGAATTTCAACTGCATAAGGCAGCAATTGAGCTGACCTAAATGCTTTCTCTGGATCATCAAAGCCCATGGGATTATCCGCTAATCGGGAGCAAGATTCGAAGTGTATTAGGTCCAAACTAATGGCAAAGCGGTTGAGAATGTCACTGCCTAAGTAAAAGGCGGCAGTGACGTCCCGCACGACCCAACAATTATGAACTATGCTCTTGTTTCCTATGGAGATTTTGAGCATACACCTGCTTGGCAGTTGATGTTTGGAATTGTGTGTTTCCAGATCCATTTCCCATTTGTCTCTGAGTTTAATTGTGGAAATGGCTGGATCTTTTGTGAGTTGGCGGAACATGGCTTCGCTTTTGAAGCTCTTACCGTTGTTCACACACACTCCGGCGAGAACAGAGTCCTTCCCTTCATTTAACTGAATTGGGATGAACAATTGCTCTCCAATTTTCTGAACATCAGCCAGGCTCTGAGCTGATTTCTCATCTTTCTGGACTATAGGAGTGGGAGTGTCTGATTGTGGATTGGTAAATCATTTTCAGAGTGTTTCCTTCCAGTGTGGAATACCACCTTAAACTGGAATGAAGGTTGATTTTCAGAAATAGAGAAGACCCCCCATCACCAGTCTGTTGTCCTACTGCTATTACTGTCACGTCTGGAATTTGGTTGTTCTGGAAGTGAAATTCTACTTGGTCAGATTTTTGTTCAACCATGTGGCAGGTGCCATTTAAACTAACATGGTTGACACTCTGTTTTAAATTTATTGGTCGGCTAGTCTGGGACCAGAGGACCTTGTTTACACAGTCTATTAGGGGTGACAACCTTCTCAGGAGGTCATTCCCTAGTAAACAAGAGGTACCCTCTGGAGTAACTACTATGACCGGGTGTTTCACCATGTGTCGCCCAATTTTAATGTCCAAATCCGCAGTCCCCTCAACGGGAATATCCTTCCCGTCAAAGTTCTGAAGTTGTCCAGGAAGAGAGGTGAGAGGAATTTGGTATTTCTCCCCCCTTCCTGAATTCATTTCATCAAAGGCCTTTTTGGACAGAAGGGTAGCTTGGGATCCAGTGCCCACTAGTGCCAAAATTGTACCCTGCCCCTGTACTTGAACCGGGGCATAGTATCTTCCCCCCTTCTCCGCAAGGGGGCACAGATAATGCACATTTTTGGACAACTGGTGGGCTAGTTTTTTAGTTTTGGACATGGAGATAGAATAGATTTGGGCAGAATTCTGTTGAGAGTCTTGGTGTCACGCTTACCGGGAGACCGGGGTTCACTGTTCGCGCTCCCCCTCCCTGGCGCCTCTACCCGCGCTTTCGCGCTTGGGGAGGCGCCGGGGGGAGAGCTTCAGGGACATGGGCGGCAGCTCCTCGGCGCTTGCGTCGGGGACCGCGATTACGGTCCCGCGCATGCGCCGTGAGGCGGTCGCCCAGGCTTGGAGCAGCTTGCTGCTCAAGCCTCATTCTGGGCCCGCCGGCGCCTGGCAACCATCTGGCTTGCGCTCCAGGCCTCGCAGGCGCCGGCGGCCCATAAAGGGAGAAGCGCGGTCGGGAACAGATCGCGTCTCAACGCGTTCTGTTCCGGATCGTGTTCTCGCCTTCTCCCGCTCTGCCAGTCAGTTCCTGCCCTGTTCCCTGCTCCTACTTACCTTTTCCCTTTGCCCGCTGCCGGCCATTTCCCCTTTGGCCAAGTCTCTTCCTGGGTTGTCTCCCTTGGTCCAGCTTCCTACTCTCCTGGTTCCCTTCCTTGTCAGTGCTGGTCCCCCTGCCTGATTTCTCCCTCTCCACCTCTTGGCCTGGCCTATTCCCTGTGATTTTCTCCTGCGCTACCTTGGACTCTCTACTCCTCAGCACCCACTGCCAGCTACGGGTGTGGCCTCCCACACCTTTGGACTCTCTACTCCTCAGCACCCACTGCCAGCTACGGGTGTGGCCTCCCACACCTTTGGACTCTCTACTCCTCAGCACTCACTGCCAGCTACGGGTGTGGCCTCCCACACCTTTGGACTCTTTACTCCTCAGCACCCATTGCCAGCTACGGGTGTGGCCTCCCACACCTTTGGACTCTCTACTCCTCAGCACCCATTGCCAGCTACGGGTGTGGCCTCCCACACCTTTGGACTCTCTACTCCTCAGCACTCACTGCCAGCTACGGGTGTGGCCTCCCACACCTTTGGACTCTCTACTCCTCAGCACCCATTGCCAGCTACGGGAGTGGCCTTCCCACTACTTGTGATTCTCCACTTCTAAGGACTTCCTGTGCTCACCCATCTCAGTTCATCGGAGTCTCGCCTCTTCAAGGATTCCCTCCTACCACTTCTTCTGTCAACACTGTGCAGATCTGTCATCACTGGAACCAGGTTGTGGCATTGGGAATCGGTCCATCTTTCACCCAGTTCCCACTCAGGGTGGAGGAGAGGCTGGTTGCTTGTGTCACCAAGTCTTCTTGTCAGTCTGGCTGCCCCGTCGAGACCAACCAGAAATACAGGTACGCAGCATTCCCGTGATTCTCATCCTAACACTTTAGAATCTGCAAGAAAAAGGTGGCAACTGGAGATAGGAGTGGTTTTTGGTTCCCCTGGTTCCGGTTCTGGGGGTCGCCCACCCCGTTTTGGAGGCAGTCACCAGGATGGGTTTTAACCAGGGGATTTTGATGCTGTTGGTTCTGGGATTGGATGATGGACGGCGCTAGCTCAGTCCCCACATCTACCCAGTCTGAATTTGAATCCCATGGGACCCATTTTTCTTTGGGAGTAGTTCCCCCATCTCTGAAGGAGAAGGTCCCTTTCCCAGGATCCTCTGAGGATCCCTCTCCTTCAAATTGGGAGATCTGTACCTCCTCCTCAAAATGGGTCTGTTTGGGTCCTTTGTTTCTCCTACCCCACCTCTGCTCCTTGGGTGGCAGACTTTCAGGGGCAGGAGATTTTGTTTCCAGTTCCTGGGTTTCCAGGGGCTGTTTACAAGTGGGGAAGGAATCTTCCCCCCAGGCTGTACACCCCCCTTCCCCTTGTGCCTCCTCCCCGGTGAGTTGTCGGGGTGCTTCCCCATCATTGTCCTGGAGCACCAGGTCCAGAGTTTGGGGAATTCGGTGCCGGCATGCTCATCTGAGGGTTCTGCTAACCCCTCAGCATGCAACCCAAATCCTGTGCCATGTTTTGGACCTGGCGCTCAAGCTGTGAAACCCGCTCAGGCTGATACAGGGTTCTGTTTTCTCCCCTGGGCTGATCCCGGGAATGGTACCTATCCCTTCTCTGGTAGTACCCCGGGTTGGAAAGATTTGGGTACCCCTCCACCCTTGGCCTCCCCTCTCCCGGATTAGGTTGTCTGGGCTCACGAAAGTGGGGAAAGAAGGATGGATGATTTTGGGGTTGGAAGTTCTGTGGGTACCTGGGGAAAAAGTTCTGCCCAGGATTTGAGGAATTTCTGCCCTCCTGGGGGAAGTTAGGAAGGAAGTTCCCTGGGTTAGGTACTTGGTTGGATCCCCCCTTGGGCTGTAGGAGTCCAAACATAACCCAGGATGGGTCGGTTTCCCTTGTAGTGGGGATTTATATAGTCAGGGGAGTGAGGGATCCCATTTGTTGGACTATCTCCTTGACTCCCTGTCTGTGACTGGCCCGAGGCCCTTCTCGGCTTGAAATTATTCTGTGGAGGCAGGTTTTTAGGCCCCCCCATCTCCAAATCTAAAATGGGGGTAACCTTTACCTCTGCCACCTTAGCAGCGGCAGGGGTGCTGGTCGGTTTGGGGCTTTTCTGAGCATTATTTTTATTTTCAATGAGCTTCTGCACCTCATAGATTTGGGGGCCCTGTTCAATGACCCACTCTAGTGACCTTTTCTCATGAAAATCTCTCACTAGCTGGGTCATGATGTATTTCGGCAGCGCATGGAAAAACGTATTAACAAATTCTTTACTGTCCTTGCGCACCCTTTTGGTAGTCTGCGCAAAGGCACGCTTCAAATTCTTGTGGGGCCTGATACTCCCCACATTGTTAATTGTAGGCTGCCTTGCAAGCCTCTTGGGGATTTCTGTGAACAGAAAAGTGCGTTAAGATTGCCGCCCTATACATGGACCATCTTGAATGATTTTGGTCCTCCAGCCTCGCAAAGAAACTGGAGTATTCTGGGGAGAATGTCCATTTTACGTACTGAATGCAGCTACTGCTGTCTTTCAAATGGAAAGTCTCCATCATTTGCTCAAAGAGCTCTAAGTGTTCCCACACAGAATACTTGCCGTTCTTGTTATAAGGCGTGATGACACTCCTTATTGCCTTAATCTGTTTTAAGGGGTCCTTAAGCAAGGCCCTTTTTTGCCTTATTGGCCTTCTTGATTCGGGTAACCCTGGTCCATTCATCCTCTGACTCAGAGGCACTGCTCCCAGAGGTGCCCGTCTGATCTTCCAGGTTTTCCTGGATTCTGTGAGCCTGGGAATGGCTGGTAGAATGTGGGATCCTAGTCTCCTGTGTCCTGGGACACTCAGAGGAGTCTTGTGATTCCTCCTTGCTCCCAGGATTTGATGGGTACCCCCCCCCACAGACCTAACTGGGCAGAGGTTTTCAGGATGTCCTTAGTGGGCCTACTCTCCTGGGGTTCCCCAGTAAATTGCACTGTACTTGGGTGCCCATACCCGGATGCCCGCCCATCCATTCCTGGGAGGTACTGGCCTATGAGCCCCATACTTCTGACTGGATAGTAATCTGCCATCCCCGTGGGCTCATGTGCGCCAGGGGACATGGGGGTGGCAGAGTCCAGGGACTGGGAGAGATGACGGCCTCTGGTACTAGGGCTTCTGAGGTTATGTTCAGGTGTTTCTCTTTCCCAGCAAACCTCATCTCTATCAGCCTCTGCTCCCTGTTGCCATGCAAGAGCCTGAGCTTTCAGTTCCTCAATCAAGGCCTTACTAGACTCTATCAGTCTCTCTTGCATGGCTACCTGTCGCTGGAGCTTATCATTGTGCTGACAGCGAGCCTCATTTTCTCTCTGTGCCTCCTGGTTTGTCTTGGAGTACTGGGCCAGTCTTTGCTGCAGGAGGATTACCTCCTGGGTCCCGTCCCTACTGGCCAGATCCTTTCTTGCCAGAGCATCTTCCACCCTCCTGGTGTGCTCTAACAAGTTTTGGTGCTCTTTTTGGAGGTCACCCAGTCCCTGGAGGGCCAGGTGATTTTCTTCCAGGTTCCCTTTTAAGTGGCAGACTTCCTGGCCTAAGGTATCCCTTTCCTGAGAAAGAGCCTGCCTCTGCGCCGCCAGATCGTCCCTCTGCCTTTGAAGGGCACCAGCTTTCTGGTGCTCTTCCTGAAATTCTGCCTGGGTGTCCAGGTCTTTCATAAATAATGTTTTTCTCTCTGCCTTCTCTCTATCTAGGTGGCTTTGCAGGGTGACTACCTGCTCTGCGCATGCCCTATTGAAATCCAGTGTTTGCTCCAGCTTTTCCTGGCTCTGCAGTAGGGAGTCTAAACCTTCTTGAGATTCCTTCTGCAAGGCCAGAATTCTGTTATGCTGGTCTGCCTTTTTCCCTTTGACTTTAAGTAGATACTGCCTACTTTCGTTTTCTGACTCCTGCCTCCTCTGCAGCCTCTGCTCAGAAGATTCCAGATTAGATTGGGCCTTCTCTAATGCCATCAGTTGCCTACTTGCCAGATTTTAGCCTTCAGCACATTTGTCCAGTATGCCTCCCATAGACAAATATAGGTATGCCGCTACCCTGGCAATCTTATTGTGTTCATCCTTGGCCTTAGGGGCCATATATAGTTCACTCAGGGCCACATGTAAGGGACCCTGATCTCTTCAGATATCTAAACCAGTTGCAGTGATCTGTTGTGTGATTGCCTGCAACCACACATTCTGGTCCTGCTCAGTCCACTCACCTCTCACAAATAGCTTATGTAAAAGGTGCTCTCTAGCTATCTTGATGTCCACCAATGTCGCCATTCTGGAAATTGATTTCATTCCTGATTTACAGAAGTTTGTTATTTTATTTTGCAAAACAGACCGTGGGCCTCATTACACGGTAGGCGGTAAACCATGGTGCTATTTGCACCATGGTTGCCGCTGGTACCATACCGGTACCACCATGGAGGAAAGGGGAATTACCACCCTATTCCAAGGTTAGCGGGGCAGTAATTCCCCCTTTCTCCATGGCCCTTCCCCATTCCCATTTTTGCCCCATAGGGCTCAATGGGAATGGGGAAGGGGCTAATTACGGTACTGCAAATTGTGGTTCCGTAATTAGCACCAAATTACGGCTGGTCTACACCAGCCCTTAAGGTCGGGTCCCGCAAAGGGACCTCGTAGTAAGGCGGTAAGGGTTTACTGGTACCGGTGCCCTTACGGGTACTGGGAAACCCTTACCGCCTACCATGTAATGAGGCCCCATTTCCTTTGAGTGTTCCCTTTTGAGGGGTGCTTTTAAAGCGTAACACAGTGTGGTAGCCCAACAGGATTTATGTATCCTATTAGTTAGCACACTGTATTAAGCTGCACAAGTGGTAGACCTAATCCAGAAGTCCCGCGACGAGCCCCCAAATTGTAAGTGACTTCAATCCAGCATTCCAACTAAGTCAATGCTTAGTATGGGATGTCCAATGGAAGCCCTTATGTATATATTATTATGTCAAAGTTCTTTAAATTGGATGATGAACCCTTATATAACGCCCCTCTCTTTGAATCTCCCCGACCTCACTGAGCCAAGAAGTAGGTTTGTTTTGCAAATTAAAAGGTTTATTGGAAGAATTGAACAATATATATATATCACACTTTTATGAATAGGAATAATATCTGAATAGCACACTTATGAATATGAACGGTGATCAGCAATGGGTAATATTACGATATCAACAACCTCTTTTATCAGTTAGGAGTAGGAATAGAAAGGATAAGGTAGCAGAGAATACTTCATATGATTCAAGGAAATGCAAGGATGGGAAAATGCAACACAGAAATAAACTTGATATGGTTTCAATCAAAAGACAGTATAATCACTTTTTCCCCTGTGACTACTCACTCCCCCCACTATGCAATATGAAGAGATGGAAATGAGGGCACACAGGTTTCAGGTATTCCATCAATAATGCAGTTCAATCCCAGTTCCCCCAGCAAGCTTAGAGAAAACAGGTATGATTTTGAAACAGGCAAAAATACTTTTGAATGTGATTGCAATTAATGTGAAAAATGCTAAAAATGACTTTAATTCGCTAAAAGAGGATTCAGCACTAGTGAGAGTTACTTTGGATTGGTTCAGGTCAACACTAGCAATGATTATGAATGATTATCAGATTGAAAATGAAAGTCAGAAGTTGGAAACAAGAAACAGCTATTTTGACATGTGGTGAAATTGAGCTAAATTGCAAAACGCGGCAATGTTTCCGCGTGCGTGAAACGCGATTACGGAAAAACTATAATTTATGTCATTTTAGGTTCGTTGGAAAGCTTAGGATCTTAGCTTCAAAATGACAAAATGATTTCGGTTCTAGGACATGCGGTTCAAAAGTTACAGAGGTTTTTTGTGAAGGTAGATTTTTCAGAAACAAAGTCAAGATTCAAAATGACAGATTGCGCTTTACAGATTAGGAATCAATATGGATTTATACTAAGGGCTATGAAACTACAAGATACCCAACGGGACAACCACCAGAAACAGGGCGCCTTCCACTCTGATTGTTGTGCATCAAGACACTTGAAAAAATATCAACGCATAGATGATTATCGCTACAATTTATCAAGAATTATGTGGAGGAGAGGAGAATTTAGGATAGACAAAAGAGGTTCTATAATGCAGTTCTGGGCAGATTGAAATGGAATGAATGGGATTACTTTGAACTAAGAGATTGGTTATGGACAGTTCTAGACTGGATACTCACTCCTATGGCTTTGGAATGGAGTGGGTCCCGTCAAAGATCTGGTCAAGGGTTTGGCTGGGATTCTCTGTCGCCACCGGACAGGTCTCAGGCCCTGGGTTCTGCTCTCCGCATGGCACTAGGATCTGCACGGCCTCTTGGACTGGATCTGATGGGTTCTGGATACAGCTCTGCTCTTTGGGTCTGGATCTGGGTTCCAGCACAGGGTTCGTAGCTAGAATAGCAAAACAGCTCAGCCAGGCTGTTGAATGATTTGGTTAGGTCCAAGGAAGTTTAGGGGTTAGAATCAGGTTGCAAAATATTCTGAGGTCTCTGAAAAAGGTTCAGCTTCTGGCTTAGGCCTCTCTGCTTCAAGGTTCTAGAGTTTGGTTCGAGAGTCACTGTCTGGATATTGTCTGGATCTGGTTTGGATCAGCTCACAGGTTGCTTCGCCAAGAAATCAGTTGAGTAGTGGAAAAGTGTGTGTCCTATCTGTCCTCAGCAGTCCCTATTTATGTATTTCCAAAGTGGGTGGGGAGGCTAATTCTCTATGCCCAACCCTCTAAAGATCTGATAGGTCAGAGGATTCCCTGCACCTAGTTGGAGAAAGGAGCAGCGTGTCATCCTGTGTCATCTTGTGTCATGTTTATGGCTTAGGGGAAAGACCCTCCCCTTTTCTCTTGACAGTATATCTTATTTTTCATAAAAAAAACATATTTACAAGGTGAACCACTTTTAATACTACATACATTACATGACAGACTAATTAAGGTACATTTTTGTTCAACTCTCATCTTGCTAAGAGCTTTGGTTCAGAAATGACCACTTTTTGCACTTTTGGTGGGTTTCTCAATATTATTTCTGCACCAGTTTTAAGACATGCATGCGCACCCCATCCGGGCACATTTCTGAAATGTATTATGTTCATAGCATAAACACAGTGGCTACAATATGAATGATTCCGGGGTTTGGTCTCAGAACATCGCACGGAGTCCAGCTTAGTCTTAAACTGTGAGCGAATTTTTCATTTTAACAATCTCAAAGTTTCACATTTTTGGCAGTTCAGTGCAATTTGTTATAAGCATTTTTCTAAAACATATATTTAATGTGCTTTCTGAATCCACACAATGGTTTGTCTCCACCTTCAAGGTCTGGGCTGACTCAGAGGTCACATGTCTCTCCTTCCTGGCAGTAGTTTGTTGTCAGTCACAACCGAATTAGCATTTTCTATTCAGCCCAAGGATTCCTTTGTCTGCACTGAGAGCAACAGGCCAGGGTGCCACTCCCAGTTCCTTTTGACACCAGCCTGTTAATCTCTTAGCCAAGGGCAGGGGGAAGTCTCCTTTGTCCAGGGAGAAGGTGTGGAATTCGTTTGAACACAGTGTGGGAAACCTTTAACTCTGAAACCCAATGTCCAAAAACTGTCTTATTTTATAATATAACTCACATTTTTCACAAATACATCAAACCATTTCTTGCTTCAAGCCTTTTCAGAATATAGTTTTAAATTGTATCCACCTCTTAGGCTTCTGATAGCAAGTCTTTCTTTGGCATAGTTTGAGTTCCATGTCCAACTTTACCCAAAATGTTTTTAAAACGCCGGCTTCTGGTAGAGGTGAATAACGGTATTACACCCATTTTTGACAAGTTTCTTCCAGCAAGCAATCCTCAAAAGTGGAATTTGTTCAGATATAGATACACTTCTGTGGACCTTATATGTATGTAGATTCTTGCGGGAGAATGATGTTTTCCACCCAACAAGGAGGTTGGATCTTTTTGGGTGGTTTGTGAGCCATGATTTTTGCAAATTTGACACCAAATAAAAATGTTTTTTGAAACCAGCTCTGTTTCTTCTGCAATGACTTTGCTCTGTGAGCAGCCACATGTTGGGTTTTGGCAGTGGTCTCCTGTGTTACCACTGACATAGGCAAAAGTAGATGGTGGCCTATTTTTCAGGTTTTCACTGCACACTTTCTGGTGATTTCTGGTGAGCAGCATGCTTTCCGGAGGCCATTATGATGTTTCTGCTGCCAGCAATGCACAGTGATGTTACAGGGCTTGGATTAGTGGGTTAAGACATCCCACACTCTACAGTTCCACAAGGCCAAACTGAGGGACACCAACCACCTGCTAAAGGATTGGGGATTTTCCCCTCCATGTAGTGCAGACAAGACTGTGGACCAATCGCACTCAGGCGATGGTCTCCCTGGATTTTCCTCTATGATTCTTCTCTTTTCTTGTGTTTGTATATTTATGATGACTGAGAGTGGGTTTAAAGTAATCGATTCTTGAATGGACGTAAAGGGTCGGGAGGGTTGAGATAATAAAAGTTCATTTGGGGCTGGTTTTGGGTCCATCAAGGACTTCACCACATCATATCCCAAGGTTAAGAAAGATTCTAGTTCTGACAAAACCAATGTCCTAATCATTCGTGACCAGAAGTGGAGTTTAGCCAGATTTAGTCTGCCTCTTAGTGAAAATTGAACCAACGCTGTATCGCAGGAGACGATCAGTCTCAGGCTTGGAATATCCCGAAACAGCACCAAGATTTGAGGTCGATTTAGCAGAGGCTAATCTCCATTTGGGAACACCTCGGACAGGATAATTGTGTGCTCTTCCCGCAGATTTTTCCTAGACACTTCCTCTCTTTTTTACTTTTTTCGTAGAAATGTAATTTTGGTGCCAACCATGATCATATGTGCTGGTATTCCTCTCCCCCTTTCTCTTTTACTCCATTTTGTACGGGGTTAGCCATACCCAAGCAGCTCAGATGCTCAAGAGGGCGATGCAGAGAAGCAACAGAAGCCCATTTCGCTTTTGGAGCTAACTGTGGCAAATTCTGCCCCCTGTCGGGGGATTTATCACAGTTTGAGTCCTCCTTGTTTATCAGGCACGATTTGTGTCATAAAGGGACTCTGCCTTTAATTTCTTTGAGTGCCCACATTTTTCTCCAAGTAGACCGATGCGCTCATTTGATCTCCTGGGCATTGCAATTCCGCTCTCTGTACATCAGAGCGCTTGGGTTTAGGAGACTGAAGGTCGTTTGTAGGCTGTCATACCTTACCAGGGCTTATTTCCAATGGCAATTTGGGCCTAAGACCCCGTATTTGTAAAATTGGCATCAATTGCCGAGCCCTCTTCTGCAGTCTGTCCTGGCTTTCCATGGGGTGCTCCAGCAGCTGCTGCTCCACTGAGGTCAAGATATTTACCAAAGCGGAGGTTGGCAAAAATTCCCCCATATATGCCAAGTTTAAGGGCCTCATTGCGACCCTGGCGGTAGAGTGATAATGGCGCTGGTAGTGCTGCCGGTGCTGTTATCACTCTACCACCACATTACAAGTTCTGCAAGCGGGGCTGCACTGTATGCCTGATCAGACCAGACGTTCAGAGCAGCACCCGCTAGCAGAACAGGATGATAACAACGGTCCCGTTATTAACATTGTTAGCATCCTCACCATTCCCATTGAGCCCTATGGGGGCTCAAATGGGAATAGGGACGTACCGGGTCCGGATCCCACAAATGGGAATTACCGGGCCCGCAATGTTCGGAATGGCCCAGTAATTCCCATTTTTCGGGACCCGGACCCGAGTTGGGGGGGCATGCCGGTAAAAGCGGTATGGCTACCTCCAAACTCGTAATGAGGCCCCAAGTCTGCTGGTTCACCCACACTCTTCATGTCCGAATAAACTTGCATGATGCTTTGATCCAATCTTTTTATGAATTTGCTGGTAGGTATTACAAACTTGTTATTGGGCCCTTAAGCCCTACCACTAAGCCCTTTGCTTGCTTATTTGATTTCTTCTTTGACTTCCTAGGGGGACAGGATGTTTTTTTTGCTTACTTGTTTTGCAGGAGTTAGATTTATCGGGCTAGTAGTACTGACCTCCTCCTCGATTGTGGGGGAAAGGCTTCGATTTGGTCTGCAAATATCCTCTTCAATTGTAGTGGGAAGGCTTTGGTTATGCCATAAGTTCCTCATAAAGCTCTGTTAGCCACTTTGCCCTTGTATTGGGAAAGTCATCTGATTTTTGGATTTCTTTAATTTTAGGCTGTCCCATTTCATTTCCTTCCCCACTGTCTTTATTGCTTGTCCTCCATTTTGTGCTGCTTGACTCTTTCGGTTTCTTTCTTTTTTGGAGAGAGAGGCTCAAGGACAGAACTAGTGCTGGCTTCCAGACACCCCCCCTCCTCCGCACTGTGGTACACCCAACTTTTCCGGAACATTCTCCTTGACACTGAACCCTACCATGAATGAAACCCTGCAGAAATGCCAACTTGGAGGGCATTGTGGGTAGGAGAGCGCGCTGTTCATGAAATTCCTCCAAGATTAAATTGTATGAATTCCCCATCCGGGAAAGGGTAAAGTTCAGTGCATAAAGGGCAGAGCCCGGTGTGTTGGGTACATCATGTATGGTAGTGTGCATATAAATAGATCTCTCTTCGTCTTGTGAAGAATCCTGCAGTGGCAGGTCCAGAGTTGAAGGCATTTTCTTAGGGTCCAAAGGTTCTAAGGTTAACAACGTCGGAGATTAGGACTGGTTTTCATCTGTCACAGTGTGTGTCAAAGGGGCAAGCACTGAGGACACAGCATGTGCGGGGTGGGGAGTATGCTTTGTTGCTGAAAGTCTGCCTCCTGCTCGATAATTCCAATATGGACTGCAAGGTTTTCAGTGTGGGAGATCTTGGCACCGCTCCTTAAAGAGTAAATACTCAATTGTAACAGACTTGGTGGGTAGGGCAGGTCGGTTTGGGGGGTAGAATAGGAATAAACGCTCCTTTGAGGTTCACAACCTCTATATTGTTGGTAAGAGCACACGCTTCACTAAGTATGCGAGAACAGTTAAACACTCACAGCCTAGAAGCACCTACCCATGTGACTCACTTTTACTCAGCAGCAGGCGCTCCCCTCGCTCTCATCCTCTGCCTCTTTTTTTCGTTTTAAAGGATGTATTATGTTGACAACACCAGTTTAAGATGGCAAGAGTCCCTGGAGTGGTGTAACTTTGCCGTAGAACTGGCAACGAGAAGCATCAGAGAAACAGCAGGAAACACAATCGCAGTACTCCGCTGTGCTTCGATGTGGCTGCTCCGCCTTTAGAGGGATGGAGACTGTAGAGAGACTCCTCTCCGTCTGCCAATGCAAAACTTCAGTAACAGTACCAGTACACTTGCAGAACCCCACTGCGGTTTGCTGTGGCGGCTGGTTTTGGTGTGGTCGCTCCGCCTTCAGAGAGATGGAGACTGTAGGGAGACTCCACTCCGCTCTGCCAATGCAAAACTCCAGTAACAGTAAACGCACTTGCAGCACTCTGCTGCGCTTTGCTGTGGCTGCTGGTTTTGGTGTGGTTGCTCTGACTTCAGAGAGATGGAGACTGTAGAACGACTCCACTCCAGTCTGCCAATGCAAAACTCCAGTAACAGTAAACACACTCACAGCACTCCCACTGAAGCAAAAGATTGTGCATGTAATGGTATGCTTCAAAGTGTTTTTATGATTGTATGCATGCTTTTTTCACAAAGTGATGCAATGTTAGTGCCTGAATGAGTGCATGCATATGTGCATATGGGTCATGTGCGTCTGTACATGCATGTATCTATGTAGATGTTTGTGTGTGTGTGTGTGCATGTGTGTTTGTATCTGAGGGCAGAGTTATATGCCATTCCTTCCCACTCAGAGATGTGAAAGAGTGAGTGTGTGTGAGTGTGATGAGTGCATGTGTTCTGATGATAGGAGAGAAGGGCTACACCAGCATCATAAAAGTAATATACAGTGACAATTCAGGCATATTTTGTGGGTACCACATTATTTATTTATAATAGGAGTGCTGACATATATTGTGGACCCAGTTTCATGAAAGTGATATATAGTGGCAGTAGTGGCATATATACCGGGCCAGAAGGATTGCTCATGGGCAACGCATTTGTCTTAAAAGTAGGACAACGCAAAGCGACACAGGTTCAAATTCCGATTCTGCTCGTAGAACCTGGTCTCCAGTAATTAGCGCGTTACAAAAGATAAATTGTCTCTTTGTTAGCATGTGCAAATACTCTAAGGTTTTCTTCAAAAGAGACCCTGACATATACAAACTGCTTTACAAACTCTATGTTAATGGGAAAGGGATTGGCAACATTTCTTTTAGCTCACAAAACTGTGTGTTTCATGAGCTGGATGGTAATTGTTGTTTGATAATAAACCCAGCATATTTTTCCATCTGCTGTTGTAGTGCAAATTATGTTCCCTCCAATAATACAGGGTAGTGTCATAAGTAGCATTTTCATCCCCCACCAATGGACCATGCAAACGCCTTTGACACCAACTCACCAACAATGGAGTTGGTGCTAAGGTTGAAAAGCAGGGTCTCCAACGCTCGAATACCACTGACAAATGGCCCCAAGCACCTGCAAACAAGCCGTGCACTTGCCACCCAGTCTGAAGTAAACATAGCTTCAGAATTCCAAAATTCAAAAGGGAAACAGGAACCCCCAATCCCTTCAAAGTGGTCCATAACTTTGGTTTACTGACCATCACAAAGGCTGGGAGGTGATCCATAAATTCCACGCATACCAGGCCTTTTATTTTAGAAGTATTGCTTACCTGACAGGAGGTAAAGATGAATAAGTTCTTCATACATTATAACCCTTTCTCTAAAATCTAGCTGTCAACTACGACCCAATCGGTTAACCTCGAATAGATATGTTTGCCAAAAATGTTGAGGCGGCACAGTTGGAGGAGGGAAATTAACCAGTCTGACTTCTTGAGGTTCCTGTAGTATAATTGTTGTAAGGATGACAGGAGGCGTCTTGGTAATAGTGATGTCCTTTATTCAGCATACAACATCATTCAGCATATATTGATAAGCAGGTGGAAAATCCACTTGGGCAACTTGCCTCTAATGTAAGGGGTTGCAGCTGGGAGGCTGTAATGTCTTCTACTAGGCCTGGGGCCTAATTCTCGGAGGAGCTGGGAGAGGACGTCTTCCCGCGTCCTCTGCTGCTCCCGTAATGCGCTCTGAGCGCGCGGGGGCGGCCCTAGTGGCCGCGGCCAAGATCTCGCGAGAGTTGCGGCTCTCGCGATATCCTCAGGTAATCTTGACATGCAGTCTGCCTGCGAATTCTTCCATCCTGAGATGTGCTGTACTTCAAATGTGTACTCCTGCAGTTTGGCTGCTATGCGTGCCAACCGGGGTGTTGACGCTTTGGTGCCTCCTGGGCTGAGCATGTGGATGAGGGGTTTATGGTCGGTTACCAACCTAAGTTTTGTGCCCCACACGTATGTTCTTAAATGTTCTACCGCCCATGCACACGTTAACATTTCCTTTTCTATGGTGGAGTAATTCTGTTCGGCCGAGGAAAAGGCTTTCGAGCCAAAGGCTACTACATGTTCCGTGTCACCTTTCTTCTGCGTTAGGACAACTCCTAATCCGTACGCACTGGCGTCTGTGGTGATGACTGTACCCCACTCGGGGTTAAATGGTTGAAGACACGGCGCTTCCATTATGTGGCGTTTTATGCTTTCTACCGCTTTCTTTTGGGGTTCTTGCCACGAGTACTCTGACCCTTTTTTGAGGAGTTCCCGGAGGGGTGCTGAGGTTTCCGAGAACTTAGGGATAAACTTTGCGTAGTACTCCGCCAGTCCAAGGAATGACCTTACTTCTTCTTTGCTGGTGGGTTCCGGTGCTTTAATTATGGCCTGCATTAAATTTTGTTTGGGACTTATCCCTTGCTCGGATATTTTGTACCCTAAGTACTCAACTTCTTTCGCCTTGAATACGCATTTCTTGTAGCGTAACCTCACCCCCGCTTCTTGCAGCTTGGTTAGGACTGTTCTCAATGTGGCATCGTGTGTCTGTTCGTCCCTTGCATAGACAAGGATGTCATCCTGAAAATATGCCACATTTTTGACTTTCCGTAGTAGGACATCCATCATTCGTTGAAAAGCCGATGCAGCCGAAGATAAGCCGAATGGCATCTTGGTGAATTGATAGGTCCCAAACGGAGTGATGAATGCTGTGAGGGGCTTGGATTCCTTGTGTAATTGTATTTGGTGGTACGCGTTTCTCATATCCAGTTTTGAGAATATTTTGGCTTCTTTCATCATAAGAATCAGTTCATTTATGCTCGGTAGTGGGTAACTGTCCGTAATGACTTCCAAGTTTACGCTGCGAAGGTCGATGCAAACCCTTAGCTCTTGTGAGTTGGGTTTCTTTATGAGCACGACTGGGCTCAGCCACTCTGAAGCTTCAAATTCTTCAATGACGCCATCCATTCTCATTTTGTCCAATTGACTCCTGAGTGTGTCTCTCGCGGTTGCTGGTACTGGCCTCACGCGATGTTTGACTGTGACCGCATTCCTTTTAAGCATTATTTTGTGGACAAAGCCTTTGATATGCCCCGGCTCCTCCGAGAAGAGTGTGGGATAATCACTTTTGACTATTGGTACGCTCCTCCCGCAGACAGAGAGTACTTGATCTTCCGTGCTGGGATCCAGTTTGATTTTCAGTTTATCTTGGTCGTCCCATCCTAATACTGCTGGGCCCTCTTGGCTGAAATATACTCTGGTGGTGGTTTCCTGTGACATTTCAGTGGTTCTCTCGTGCTCCCTTTTTCTTCTTTCGTGTTCGATACTTGTCTCTCTTTCTTCGGGCGAAACGCCACTGCTTGTATTTCATTGGAGCTATGGCTTCCTGTGAGTTCTTTTCGTCTCCCAGCTGTTTCTTCAACTGCTCTGGCTATCTCCATTGCTTTCTCTAGCAGCAGTTCCTTCTCCATAATGAATTTATCTTGCACTTTCCAGCTGTTGGTGTGAACTACCAGCATGTCGCAGATGAGGCTCTCGGCATTGTTGACAAAGTTGCACAGCGCCGCCAATTCCCGTAGCTTTGTGACGTAGTCGTCAACGGGTTCTGAGGCTTCTTGTCTGCGGCTATAGAAATGTATTCTGTGCAGCACCGTGTTCTCTTTACTGGCAAATCTTTTTACGATTCTTCTTACCGCTTCCTTGAATACGTCATCGTTGTCACCAACCACCTGGCCCGGGGTGAGACTTTCAAACACCCTCTGTCCTTCTACCCCTAGGGCGTTAAGTAACATTGCCCTGCGCCGCTCCGCCGAGAATCCTGCGCCGCCCACTGCCTCCACGTATGTCGTAAATAAAGGTTTCCATTGCAGCCACGGATGGCAGGTTTACCTGGAGTTTGTAGGAAGAGCGGAGGTGGTGTCGCGCCTTGCATGGTTCACGTGGGTTGTAGTGGTGATCATCCTCGTCGCCAATTTATGTAGTATAATTGTTGTAAGTCGACAGGAGGTGTCTTGGTAATAGTGATGTCCTTTATTCAGCATACAACATCATTCAGCATATATTGATAAGCAGGTGGAAAATCCACTTGGGCAACTTGCCTCTAATGTAAGGGGTTGCAGCTGGGAGGCTGTAATGTCTTCTACTAGGCCTGAGGCCTAATTCTCGGAGGAGCTGGGAGAGGACGTCTTCCCGCGTCCTCTGCTGCTCCCGTAATGCGCTCTGAGCGCGCGGGGGCGGCCCTAGTGGCCGCGGCCGAGATCTCGCGAGAGTTGCGGCTCTCGCGATATCTCTACAGTTCCTTTTACCCTTTTGTTTTATTGTGATTACTGAAGCCTGGTGCCAGCTACAGGACTCAGCCAAGTGTGGTACATGGCAATCCAGAACTAGTACGCATTGGGGCCCAAGGTCTACAGTATGCTTAAATAATTCACCAGGAACTGAGTCAACCTTTAATAAAGTCTGCCAAGGGAAAACCAAAATGTCCTTATTATCATGACCACTTTCCCCCAGAGGGAACACATGGGGTAGCGTTAAGGTTATAGATGTTAACAAAGTGCTGAACGCACACTATTGGAGAAATATGGACCTCTTGTTTCCTGCTGTTAGTATAATGTTTAGACCAAAATGCAATGAGCTTCCATAATTTCCTTCATATTTACAGTATTATCTAGTTCACATCATGTCTGATATGCCCAATCAGGTTTTGTTTTGCAGCATACTGCTTTATAAATATGTCTTTTCGCTTCAATTATTTGTTTATATATTTATTGTTTGCTTGTTAGGCGCTCATACAATAAGAAAATACTGTTTCAAAGCGCCCACTGGGGGGAGGGAGCAAGGATGTAAAACAATTTAAATTAAAAACACAATATTTAAGAGCAGAGTGGGGAAAAAGTAGAAGGGATGAACCTACTATGCCTTGTGAGTATTCAGGACGTGCAAGTGCAGCATGGAAGAGGGAAGAGGGGGTAAGTGCTGAGGAGTCCGTGCTCATAAGTGAGCCACAGATGAAGTGCTAGGAATGTTGAGTGCTACACAGACTGGGGTCACAGGAGGTGTAAGTGCGAACCTCCAGGGCAGAGGGTGTGAAGATGCAAGTGCTGTGGATAGACAGGAACTGGGCAGAATTGGTGTGGGAGGTCAGGGTCTCGAGGATGCATAAGGGCCCAGGACACCGCTCGCAGCAACTGTGGGATTAGCAGAGGAGAGAACAAGGGAATGAAGCGGAAAAGAAGAAAGTGTTAAGGAGCTTCCAGAATTTGAGAGGAGGGGGAGGCTATTCCATAAGAGGGAGCCCGCTGAGGAAAGTGAATGACCACCTAGACTCTGTTTAGCAAAACGCTTTACACACAGGCAGTTGGTGCCAGAGGAACGTAGTGGTCTAGAGGGAGAGTATTTAGTGAGATAAAGTTGAAGATAGTGTGGTCCCCGGGCCCAGACAGCCTTGTGGATGATGTAGAGGGATTTAAATGTAATCCGTGCAGCAACCAGTAGCCAGTGAAGACTTTGTAGTGCAGGAGAGATGCAGTTCCTGTGCTTAAGGCCAAGGATAAGTCTCACTGCCCTATTCTGGATTAGCTGGAGGGGTCGCAGAGTGGAAGATGGTAGATTCAGGAGGGGGATATTGCAGTAGCCAATCCTAGAGAGAATTAGGGCTTGGGTGACATTGAGCCTCTGAGGGAAAGTGAGAAAAGGTAACATTCCTTTGAAAAGGAATAGCTGAAAGTGGGACTTCTTAGCAATGTCCTAAGTGTGGGGGAGGAAAGAGAGAGAGGAGTCAAAGATGGCTCCAAGTTTTCTGGCTTCAGTTGAAGCCGCAGGGGGAGAGCCCAAGGAGGATGACCAGAGTGAGGGGAAGAAGGAGGGAGCAAGGGTCCGGATGGGAAGGATCTTAGTTTTACAGGCGTTGAGGCAGAGATCATTGGAGGTGCACCAGGACTGGATGGCAGTCAGGGATGATGGAAGGTGCAAGGGGGTCAGCAGGGAGTTTGAGAAAGAGTTGTGTGTTATCGGCATAACACTGGAAGTTGGAGGAGAAGGAGGCAATGAAGCGTGCAAGGAGAGCAAGGTAGATGTTGAAGAGCCTGGGGGATACCACAGGTGGAGTGGAAATGAGGAGAGGAGAAGGTACCCAGGATGACTAGGGAAGGGTGATTAGTGAGGAAAGAGCTCAGCCAGTACAGTGCCCATTCCAAGATACCAATTGTTTTGTGGAGCCTTTGTATGAGGATGGAATGGTTGACTGTCTCAAAGGCAGAGGAGAGATCCAGAAGAATAAGGACAGCTGGGGAGTTGGAGTCCAGAGATGCGGGCAGTTCTTCACGGGTGTTCAATAGAGCAGTTTCCGTGCCTCGGTATTCCTGTAATCCAGATTGATGGTTGTGGAGACCATCAACAAGTTCAGTGTGTGAGTTGATTTGGGGCAAGGCCAGCTTCTCAAGCAGCTTCCCCAGAAAGGGGTGATGGAAATAGGGTGGTAGCTGACAGGGCAAGTAGCGTCTAAGGATGTTTTTTTCAGGAGTGAGTGCACAAGGGAGTGCTTAAGAGGGAAGGGGAAAGATCTAGTGGCAAAAGAGTGATTGCAGAAATTAGCGAGAGCAGGGGCAAGAGAGCCAATGTTATCCTTGATGGTCCTGGATGAGCAAGGGGAGACCTATTTAGAAGAGACCTTCATGGAGTGGACAACTCTGGTAACTTCTTCAGGTGTGATAGGGGAGAAGGAGGAGAAGAGGGATGGAGGGAGGAGAGGGGAATTGAGGTGAGGGGGTTGTGGGATGGGTTGTGAGGGACTGTACAAAGGGTGGTTGGGATGTCCTGAGGATTGGTGGCAAAGTGTGAGGCCAGTGCCTTGCAGAGGGCCTGGGAAAGAGAAGGGCTGGCTGCAGATCTTGAAAAGTTTAGCCATGTTGTTAGATGCGCTGGACACCCATGCCTGTATATGGGCTCTTTTCTTAGCACGGATGGCGAGTCTGTATTGCCTTTGGATTAGGCGCCAGGCCAGTTTGTCAGAAGATGAGCCTGAGGTTAGCCACTTCAATTAGGGAACTGTTAAGACCATCAAGCAGGTCTTTTAGCATGTCTACAATGTGTTTTGAACCACCCTATTTTCTCTTTAATTCTTTCAGCAACTTCAGATGGGACAGTGAATATGAGTAAAGAAATTTTATTACAGCTTTTCGTACGCATCCGAATAGCTCATACATGAACTCACCTCACCTAGGCAGATTACGAGTTCCACTGAGGTCTCATTTGCCACCCTAACTTCAACTTCATCATATACGCCAAAGCCCATTTTAGATGTGTGCCATTCTGTATTACCATATCTTCACGAGGTGCACCAGGAGCAAAAGGTAACTTCCTCCCAGCATGCGGCAGGAGGGAAAGAGTATAATTCAATCGAAGATGGCCACTTTCAACTTGGTGCAAGACGTTAATGTTCCCTACCATAATTCAGTAGAATCCCTTATTCAGAAAATTATAAATGGTATTGTAGAATTTCTCATTCTGTAAAGTCACTTTCCCTGGGGCATCTACAGACGTTCCGCTATTCACAGATCTCAGTGACAATTCAGTTAAAAGCCGATCAAGTTTAAGGCCTTTAATCTCTGGCATAACCGATCTATGTTCTTTTCCATATCATAAAACCTTCCAGGGAGACCATTCCCAAGTTTTATGTTGAAGTCTCCCCTGATGGCTATAATGTCATCTGTATTAGTAACAATGAAGTCACCTTATAAAAGCGGGGAAAGCGTGCACTGAAAATTCATCAAAGGGCAGGCAGTACTATTCTTTGGAAGGATCATTATAACTATGACCCACAACCAAACCCTGCACTTGGTCCATTGTTAGCCTTATGGCCTATAAATTAGAGCTGTCAACATGAATTTCTTCTCTAAAATAATCCAGGTAAATAGCCATCCATGTAGACAATCATCCAGACTTGCGGTCTGGTTTTGTTTTACTTGCAAGTTTAGCATAAGAGGTAAAGCCATCAAGTTAAGATGTAACCACGGTCCACGTCGTATGCAAGAGGATGACATCCAACTGGGGTAAAAGAAACATAGATACGAGTGCTCATGCTTAGTGCCCATGCCCACCAAGTTCTTCATAAAATGCTTACATTGTAAGAAGAGCTAGAACAACTGCTGAACTCATTGCTCTGGGTCCTATGAATAATTAGAGGATCGTCCCTCAGTATCCCGGGAGCCTCAGGCAGTGTGTCTTGCATGCCACTGCATCAATTACCATGCTCGGTTGATGAAGCAACCTTATATTCATTGAAAAATGCTGACCATGATATGACCCTTGTTAATTCTTGACCTAGAGACTCCCCTTCAGTTGAGCTCTCATCCTATTCTTTTATCGGTACACATACTTTTGAAATAAAACATTTCCTAACAGGGATCAAATGCATGATTAGCACCTTTTTCATTGGCTAAAAAGCTGTTGGTGGCCAAAACCTTATAGCTAACCCCAATGAAAGAGATATTATACAAGTCCTATCAAGATTATTACTGACTGCAGATGCTCGACTCGAACTATGCATCTGGTCACCGGCCTCTACACTGTCGAACCAACTGTCAAACCGACCCTAGTGCCCGTTACGATCCGCACTTCTTCGAGCATCACTTTCGAACTTGGCAAGCTCCTGTTCGACCCCTGCTAGACATCCACTGCCCATCTAAAATGCAACATAAACTTCACATTCAAACCTGTTTGCCTCCGCACCACACTAGTTAATCGCGTTGTCTCTTTATTGGATCTGCTGCTTTCGAACCACCACTTGACTCACCAGCATCTTTACTGCTGATTTTCATAACCAGTCGAACCAACCCTGGTGGACCATTGAGTCCTCATCCTCGAACACTGCATGGAATCACTGGAATTGAACTGCGTATCCAGTCTCTAGGCTCTTCAAATTCACAGTCAAACTGAACGTGGTGGTGCTCATGATCCACAGCCCCTTGAAAACATAATCTAATCTATCCAGTAAGATTTGCACATCCTGTCACAAGCATCTTTGCAGTCAAACCAACTGTAAACTGGATGTGACTGACCCTGGTGGCCCTCAGGATCCGCACTTCTTCAAGCATCGCATTTGAACCGTAGCTAGCTCCTATTTCCCATATATAACACGTGGCTGCTGCACTCGTACCTCGTTGAACCCAATGAACAGCATCAAGAAGCTTGGATCAACGTCATTGAACTGCCAAGAATCAGAGAAGGTATTATTGGGCCTCATTCCGAGGCTGGCGCTATCCATGGAGTAAATAGCACCATGGTAAGCAACCATGGAGCTATTTACTCCATGGAAATCCGGCATGGTGAATGGAGTAATTACCGGTACATTCCAAGGTTGGAGGGACCGGTAATTCCCCATTCACCATACCGGTTCCCCATCCCCATTCCTGCCCCCATAGGGCTCAATGGGAATGGGGAAGGAGTAAATTACGGCACCGTAAATTACGGTGCCGTAATTTACTCCAAGGTCCCTTTGCGGGTTGGATTTTTAACGCCTGCTAAAAGCAGGCGTTAAATGCCAACCCGCAAAAGGGAATTCGGAATATGGTGGTAAGTGTTAACGGTCACCGTTGCCATTAACGGTGACCGTTAACCCTTACCGCCAGCCTCGGAATGAGGCCCATTGTCTGCTAACTATCCCTTTAGTCCACCCTTGGGGCATAGAGACTGGCTAGGCCATCTTTAATCCTTTCTTACACAAGAACATATCCTTTTGATGAACATCCTGTTTTTGACTTGCCTTGCACCTCTGATTCAAGGCCTAGAGTTATACATCCTCCCATCTGTATATATTCTGTGCTCTATCCTCAGGGGTGGGTTTTGTATAGTGTTTCCTATTTTGTTATTTTTGCAGAAGGTGTGTTTCATTAAAGTATATCTATTTTTATATAGAACCTTTATTGGACATTACCTTTATTTTGGACTGAGAACTATTGCTGTTTGGGTTGCTACTGAATCACATTCACCTCACCCCTCTTGAGAGTTTGGGCTTCATTACAAGTTTGCCAGTCTGGTAACAGCGGTACCGGTAAGCTTGCTGGTACCATTGTTACCGGACCGCCAAACTACTAGTTCTGCTCGCAGGAGCCTTTCAGCCTGCCAGGTATAACGTGGTGGGTGGAATGGATCTCGCAAGTAGAACTCGACAGATGCACTGGCTCCATTCATGAATGGGGCCGGTGCATCTGGCTTCCCATTCCCATTGAGTCCAATGGGACTCACCTGGGAATGGGGAGTAAAAATGACCGGCACCCGGCAATGGGCAATTACTGGGTTTGCCGGAGCTGAAATACTCCGTTAATTGCCCATTGCCGGGTGCTGGTAATTTCATGACTCCAGCACGGCTACCACCAGACTCATAGTGACCCGTATGCCTTCCCATGGCCAAAGTTACCACTTAAGACAAAGGAGGTATGTCTCTTAACTGTGCCAGTTTTACCTTTATTTATCGGGATCACTCTTGGTTTGTAGGAGTTTGAGGGTGGAGTAGGCTCTTTAGCTGCTACTCACCCTTTTACTCATGCAGAGCAGAAGTCGTTTTGTCACACTTGGAGCCCTCTGGGTTGTGATTTTGTGCTTTGACTTTTGTTGGAATCGGCCCTAAATCTATGCAGGCTTTTTGTCATGTACAGGGAGGAAACCCTGCACTGCCATTATAATCCACTCTGAAGCTGTAGACATGGCTGTGGGTTTACCATACAGACATTGATTCAACAATATTCCTCTCAAATTGATGAGCTCTTAAAATGGCAGAGATGGGGAAACAATTCAGAGACAAACTCTGTGCCATTTTAGACTGGCTTCTATGCAGGAAGCGGTACATCCACTCCGTGCACTTCACCGCTCTGTGCAGGCACTCCGCATGAGCCACTGTCTGCATCACAATGTTGATTCAGGACAAGAGGCAAAGATTTTTGCCCACTCCTATAATTCTGAACCTGGCAGGCAGAGTCTGTGGGGAGGGAAAAATAAAGGGGTAGACCTGCGCTTTAACCCTGATCCTTCAGGTATAGTACAGAAATATCCAAGATTGGATCAGTGAGAAGAGATGACACTCTTTAGTACATATTCACATTTTAGTAGCCAAATTTAGCATATGAGAAAACCATTTTCCACAGTATAAAAAATTCATAAAATCTTTTTCATATCAACATTCATAACCACATACAGAGCTCATTCTTACATTCACACACAATGGGCCTCATTACACGGAAGGCGGTAATCCAGGGTGCTATTAGCACCCTGGACCATGCCGGTAAATTACCGGCACCGCCTTGGCGGAAAGGGGATTTACCGCCCCATTCCGAGGTTGGAGGGGCGGTAAATCCCCCTTCCCCCATTGCCCTTCCCCATTCCCATTTCTGCCCCATAGGGCTCTATGGGAATGGGGAAGGCGCTAATTACGGCACCGCAATTTTGCGGTGCCGTAATTAGCTCCGAGGTCCCTTAGCGGGTTGGTTATTAACGCCTGCAAGAAGCAGGCGTTAATTCCTCCAACCCGCAAAGGGACCTCGTAGTACGGCGGTAAGGGTTAACGGTCACCGTTGCCATTAACGGTGACCGTTAACCCTTACCGCCGTCCGTGTAATGAGGCCCAATATATCAACACCCATGATGTTTCATCTCTCATTGGGTTTTCAGTATACAACTTCATTGCCTAAGTGCCCTAATAGACCCAGTCCCTAAAATTAGGTGTCGTGGTGTATCTAACGCCAGTTCTTTGGGTCAGGTATTTGTCACACAGAAACGTCGACACGTGTTTCAGTCGGAGACCTTCCTCACGACGTGAGGCAAAGCAAAGTTCTTCGCCCCGATTCTTAATACGGGTGGGCCCGTGACCAATCTAAAAACAACCATAAAAACAGAGTGTCATCCCATTTTATTTTGTAAGGTGACTATTAGTGTCACAATGTGTTACAGGTATCTTGACACATTCGAACCCTACTCACCCGCAAGTTCCAAGTCGAGGGAAGATGAACGGGATATCGGAAATCAATCCTCCACTAGCCTCAGTGCAACTACTGAACCTGTGGAACCAATACAAACATATACTTTAAAACTATCCAAATGGGGGTATCTAATTTGCATAGAAATTGCACGCTTGGGACATCAAGCATGCAATTTCTATGCCGAAGGCCGCGGTAGATACACCACGACTTTTGGTCTCAAGCTGTACCATGGGCACAAGTAAGTGTGGCTTCTAGTGGACGCCGATGATTGACACAATCTGGTGGTGAAATTAGATACCCCCATTTGGATAGTTTTAAAGTATATGTTTGTATTGGTTCCACAGGTTCAGTAGTTGCACTGAGGCTAGTGGAGGATTAATTTCCGATATCCCGTTCATCTTCCCTCGACTTGGAACTTGGGGGTGAGTAGGGTTCGAATGTGTCAAGATACCTGTAACACATTGTGACACTAATAGTCACCTTACAAAATACAATAGGATGATACTCTGTTTTTATGGTTGTTTTTAGATTGGTCACGGGCCCACCCGTATTAAGAATCGGGGCGAAGAACTTTGCTTTGCCTCACGTCCTGAGGAAGGTCTCCGACCGAAACACGTGTCGACGTTTCTGTGTGACAAATACCTGACCCAAAGAACTGGCGTTAGATACACCACGACACCTAATTTTAGGGACTGGGTCTATTAGGGCACTTAGGCAATGAAGTTGTATACTGAAACCCAATGAGAGATGAAACATCATGGGTGTTGATATATTGTGTGAGAATGTAAGAATGAGCTCTGTATGTGGTTATGAATGTTGATATGAAAAAGTTTTTATGAATTTTTTATACTGTGGAAAATGGTTTTCTCATATACTAAATTTGGCTAATAAAATGTGAATATGTACTAAAGAGTGTCATCTCTTCTCACTGATCCAATCTTGGATATTTCAGAGTCTGTGGCGATCCATAGAAAGGGCAGCAACCACGTTTTTCCATGGCAAATGTGATTCTACATCAATGCTGTGTGCGCCTGCTCAAATGGAAGTCATTAAAGAGGATACGTGTCATGATTCAAAAATTGGCATGGCAGCCCAGAATACACTGGGGTTCTCATGCCAACATCGGCACCAGGCAGCACAAGTATCCTTCGGAAAGGACCCTGACCATGGAAGCAGATGCAGTCAGGGTCTATTATTATGGATTATCTGATGCCTACAAAATGAGGCTGTAACGGTTTAGTGTATCCTTGTGCAGAGGTCCTAGATGCTATGCACAATGTATAAATGTATTCATGACATGGCACCCAGCTCTCTGCCTTCCAAAATCAGCCTCTACCATCCCTCCCGTTCTCTCCACTTGATTGGGCAAAATCTGTTTCTTGTTGTGTCTTCCCACTTTGTCTCCCGGGGGCCGGGGGGCATGTTTCTCTATCAGGGGTCCCGCATTTGGAATGCATTGCCTGCTGAACTACGGAAAACATCTCCCCTGGCTCTCTTCCAAACAAAAAGGAAGACTCATCTGTTTCAATAGCCTTTGACTCTGTGTTGCTCTTAGTTGTTGCGTCAGAAGATGAACGTCTACACCTAGATGCAGGTTTCTGCTTGGCTCCGTGAGGATGTGCGCGATATACATTTCAAACCAAATCATTTTCAGCCTCTTAATTAGAGGCAGCAAAGAGGCCACACATGAGTGCCCTTCCTCATAGAAATAAATGGCCATGGTTCTTGATGTGGCTGACATCTCTCACAAACGGCTCAGCCGATACACATTGTTAAACCATTATAGGGTAGTACAGTCTGCTTTCCCCAAAAGGATCCCCTTCTCACATCTCTGATTTCCATCGTGCCATGAAGAATAGTTGTGTTATGCAGCTTACTATACGTTTAATAGTTAATGTTAAATGTTACCTACAGTGGTGAACCAACTTCTTAATAACCACAGAACATTGAGATCCTAAGACAATATTCACCAACATTAAAAAGTCAATTAAGCCCAAGTCACATTAGCATGACAATTGTAGGACAAGATGGAAGCCAACCAACACAGTTACAATTTTGTCATCAACCTTCACAGATTATCAGAAGGAAACTGAAGAATAGCCCTTTTTATACTGATGAAAATTGTATTGGCAGATTCCTCTTATCCATATTAACTAATTGGTTGTTTAGTAGTCTGAGAGATCTCAAAATGAGTGTATTCATAAGCTTTTGCTAAAGATCCCTGTCTCGGTTTAGTCAGGAAGGTATCCAGTTATATTTTCGAAAACACATTTTCAAAATGCCATTTTGTCGAAAAAAGAATTGCCGAAAAAAACAATTCCAAATGTTTCTTTTTATTTTATGTTTTATTTTTGTTTCGTTAGAAAAAAAAGTGTCAATAAAAAAACGGGGGTTTTAAAACCCCCCTTTAAAAAATAAAATAAAATAAAAACATTCCAAATTTTTTTTCTCGCCATTTTGATGTTGAAAAAATGGCATTTCGAAAATGTGACGTTCGAAAATGTCACTATAAACCGTCAGGAAAGTAGGATAAAACGTGGTCACCTCACATCCTGTTTCATGGAAGACTATACCGCCCCTATAGGCACCTGTCAATAGGTGACCTCGATGTACCCATCCCAGTAACATCAGTGGAAGCATGAGAGCTGTAATGTGGGAAAGACAACTAATGAATGATGTAATATGCACATCTAATTAGTGGTAATAACAATTAAGTCGCAACGATGCCTTAATGCAGGACTCACTTCATTGTTTTGTTTTATTTCTGTGGTAGAGGTAATGCAAGCAGGCCAAAGCAATCAATGCTCTGCATAATTAATGTAAGGAGAAAATAACATTGTAAATAGTTGTAAATAAATCATACTGTTCTTTGAAAAGATATTAAAATAAAACATGCACCAAAGTGCAGCCGTCTCCAAATGGATTGTGCGTTTTGTGGCAGTAGCCTGTCCAGAACAAAGTGCTGTGAATAGAGCAGCACTGGGTGTGGAGTGCAGTAATGGGGATGTGTGGGGAAGGCAGAGCAGTGGTATACAGAACACCTGTGTACAATGAGATGCTGCAAGACCTAAAGTGGTATGCCCTCCTGGATTGAAATAGCGTTGAAACAGTTCATTATGATCATGTGGCCGCCCGCTGCATGTCGGATACACCCCAATCATGAATCTCAATGGAACAGAGTACTTGTCTTTGGCAGGCCTTACATGGGATTATGGCACTTCTTTAGTATAAAGCATTTTTTCGCAATTGTATAAATTCAGGTTTATTATCGCTGTCTGGCACAAAGCCTGCTTCACTAATGTGTTTTGACATTACATGGCTATATACTGTGTCTCTAGTATAAACCCTTTCTTTTACAAATGTTGAAACTCAACGGTGTATACACAGGTGTTTACTTTGTTTAAGTTTTGATCTAACAAACACATGGAATGTGTGTCACTTTGCCTGTGAATGTATAATTCTTCTTTTTGAATTAAATACCAGTTGAACATATTTGTGACCACTTCCCCATCTATTTTGTTCAAACTCACCACATCTAGTGGTCTCTGTATGGTTACCAAGCGCAGCCTGTGTAGATGGTAATCCTCAACATTTTGATTTACTTGTCATGGACATTTGCAATCTTGGGTGGCATGCAGTGTATCCTTAGCTGTGCTCCAGTACCCTGCATTTGAGCAAACTACATGTCAGACATGTGTTGTTTCCTCAAAATGGATGCTCCTCAAAGAAGACTCTTTGCACAAAGTCACTCATTTCGCTGCATGCTTCTGGGTGCAAACTGCACTTCCCAAGTGTGAGGAGTGAGCCTTAAGCAACATGCTAGATGATCTACTGTCCTGCAGCGTAGGCACTGAATGCCATCTTCAAGGTGGCACAGTAGCTTACTGACAAGGACTCCATCACTGCTAGATGAAGGTTATTGGAACCATCCCATTGACTATTTCGGTATCTAGTCAATTCATCTAAACCCATTCCATCTAATACCATTCCATTAAAATTGTTCCATGTAAAAAAATTCCATCTAGTGCATGTTTTTGGGGGTAAAGGGTTAATTTTTGTTCAGGTGTATTTTAAAGGGTAAAAACAGGGGTTTGAGGGTTGGCCCTAAAAAAAATTGCATTAGATGGCCATTTTTTAGATGGAAAAATGTAGATGGAATGGCATTAGGTGCAATGGTTTTAGATGAAATGACCATAAACCACTATTTCACTTAAAACGTTTAAAAAATGTAAATGGCAATTTGGAGTCCCCCCCAAAACTAATAGGATGTCTAGTCACCCAAAGCAATTTTGCCTGCAAAGAATGAAAAACTACTGTACTTGAGGGGGGAGGCGTGTAGGCTAGTAGATAGAAGGGGTGTATAAAACTGATTTTAACAAAAGGTTCTGGTTAAGCAGGTATAAGAGTTTTGAATGCCTTATGATATCATCAATGATCCCTAACGTGAAAAAGGACACGCTCATGGCACACACAAAACAATGGATTGGGACATGCAAACACTTCACAGACCTGTTCACCAATGAAGCTTCCATCATGCTTGAAGATTTCAAGAGGCTGGTGTTCTGGAAGAGAGGGCAGCTATACAGTAAACCTCACAGAAAAAACATCCAGTGAAAGCCCTCATTACAAGTTTGGCAGTCAGGAAAATTGAAGGTAGAATTGCCGGTAATTACCTGATCGGCCATTTTCCCAGACCGGCAAACTACAGGTTTACGAGTGGGGGTTCACTGATTTACCTCCAGCTAAGAGCTGGAGGTAAATTAGGCCTCCACTGGCATAAAACAGCTAGTATTTCCAGCACCGGTATTACTGGTGCTGGAAACACCAGCAATCACCTCCATGGAGTCCTAGGGGACTCTATGGAATGGGATTTATCAGTCCTTATGTCGCCTGTATCATCCCGGTAATTACAGGATATCAGGCAGCGGAAATGGGAGGGTCATCTTTCAGGTATCCTCGCTGGTAGCCATGAAACTCTTAATTACCCCAAATGTCTGATAGAGGCATGCACCAGGACTGAGAGAACTCTTTGAAGGAACAATAGGTATCGTCATCTTTTAGGCTGACATTGTCTGTTGGTCCCTGATGTCACATGTGAAAAGGTTTCATGCAAAAGGCATGAGAAAACATAGCATTTCTTTGGAAAACAATGCAAAAATCATTACTTGCACAATTTATAGGGATTCATGGCCTAAATTGCGTATGAACTCTGCTGAAGATGTTTGTTATCAGCCCGATTTAGATGGTTTGAGCACGGCTCAAGGGGTGTTGCAAGTGTGCCCACAAACACAAAAATGTCTAAGCAACTTGATGGATTAAAACAAGGTCTAGGCACAATTCCTTAGTGAAGACTTTTGCAGCAGAACAAGTAGTCACATGTTAATGTTAATAGCTTCCCATGGTACTCAATTCCTCCATCCGGGAGGATGAAGGGTTTAGCAGGTCCGTCCTGAGCACAGAACCGATGTCACAAGGGATATCCATGAACATTTCAAAGAAAAAAAAACGAATGGAGAAATGACCTAACTTATTTGACCGAAAAACGAAAAGTACCTTTTGCTTTTTTAACTTATGTTGTTTTTAATAATGCAGGGGGAGTCCCCCGCAAACTCCCCCTCAACTCCTACCCTAACTTACATCCTACCCCACCTATTATTTGCTATGCATATACTAAAATACCTACCATTTTCGGTCAAAAGAATTCGGTCATTTCTCCTTTGTTTTTTTTTGCTTTCATTTTTTTCTACGGATTCATGTCACAAGACAATGGGCCTCATGACAAGTTTGCCGGTCCGGAAATAAGGGTGCTGGTAAGCTCACTGGCACCCTTGTTTCTGGACCAGCAAACTACGGGTTTGCCTGCCGGAGCTGCTGTGCCCGACAGGTCTGAGGCAAACCCATCACGGAGCCCAGCACCATTGCTAACGGTGCTGGTGTTTCCATGTCCCCACTCCCATACAGTCCTGTGGGACTCTATGGGAATGGGTTTAACAAATTTACCGTCGCCTGACTTCCCGGCCACCAGACTCATAATGATCCGGTCGCACGGGGAAGTCAGGCGCCAGTAAGTTTGCATGGGTCCAGCACAACCCGCCAGTAGCACCGGCAGGCTTGCCTGATGAGGCCCAATATCCTGATCTAAAGGTGAGAGTGTTGCGCTTCAGCAATCCACCCAGCTCAAACCCTATGCAATCCACCCATCCTAATGACATCTGGCTTCAGTCAGCTGTGAATCCTACAGACTGACACATCAAGCGTAGGTTTGGGAACTTACCTGTCCCATATCAGGAATGTGAAGGAGAAACCCATGATCTACATAAGCCAGAAGATGCAGCCACGAGAAATACAGTAATCAACCTTTGAGCAGTAATCTTTAGCAATCAAGTGGGCCGGGGACTCCTGATACTATCTGGTAGGATGACACTTCACCGTAGTCACCGACCATGCACCAATCATTAGGTTGTCTCGCAATAAGGATTCCAACTCCTGAATCTTTAGGTGCTTCTAGGACTTGACATCATTTATCTTCTCTATCCTCCATGAAAGTTCCAGAAGACATCAAAATGTGGACATCCTCTCACGCCACAGGAGTTCAGTCATTTAAGCGGGAAGCGTGGGATGAATCACTGTCAGATTGTGCCAGGGAGTCAGGTATTGCAACATGTGTCATGGAAGCCCATTCTAATGCTTCGTTTCTGATGAACAGAGGGTAGGACATTCAGTCTGAGGTGAACAATCTGTGCCAGGCATGGTAGAGTCACGAGGTTCAATGTCGGTGATCAGAAGGTGAGCCCATTAAGCCATATCCTGTTTTATTAATGTTAACGTTATTTGTACAGTATAACCCAATTTGCTTATTTTTATTTTTAATGGTTTGTCTTTTTGACCATTCATTGTACATTTTTACCTTCTTCCTTTTTGAACAACGTATACATACGCTGTGGTATCACTACCGAACACTGGGTGAAGGGGCTGCAGGGGTGACCCCCACTTCCTCAGGATTGGAGGCGGGAGACAAAAAAAAGAGAAAAGCGGACCCTGCTTCGTCACATCCGACCCGCGTAAAGGGACAGAACTGACGCCGCAGGGTCAGAAATAAAGCAGACATGCAAAAGGTAAGTGGGGTTAGGGGGTGTATAATGGAGGTGAGGGGGGCATAGAATTGTAGATTTTGGCTGTGGCAAAATTGGTTTTGTAGCAAAATTAACTACGGTTGATTCTGCCGCAAACAATTATGCCACAACCAAATCACACAGATCCATTTGTACAGCGCATCATCACCACCAGAGTGGTCCCAAGGCGCTCTGGTGGATCTGAAAAGGAGAGTTTGAAGAAAAGGGTTGTGGGCGGGGTGGTTAGTAGTGTGTAGTTGGAATTGGAAAGTGAGAGTTGTGATTTCCTGTTGGCTGCTTCAGTTCGGTTTGCACGGTTCGCTGAGCTTATGTGCAGTTTCCGGGTCAGTGGGAATTCCCATATGCTGTTGTGCCAGGTTATGTGTTGCTAGTCTGTTGTTGCAATGTGGTGAAGTGCGTGCAGATTGCTGTGCCGAGAGGTGGTTGTGTGAGTTTATGTATGAGAACTGTATGCAGAAAGTTGAGAATTGGGTTAGCGGGTTTTCCTTACCTCTTTGTCTTTGCGTTTCTGTGCTCAACATCTATGATTATCCTGTGTATTTGACATTGTAGTTTGTCCACCTAGTTGGCAGGCCTGTTGAGGAGTGGCAGTTTTCCTCTGTGTTACTCTAATGGTATATGTACCTGGATTATGCCGGTGTGTTCCCCCACCCTGGGGTTGGGGATGTTTAGGTTAGAGGATTCTGGTCCCTCCCTGCTCATCCCGTGTGGAGACCTTACCTACCTAGGTTTCCTCTGTGGATTAGCGGTATGTGGACATGAGTGATCAGGGTGTCCCTCCTGTCTTCTGGTTAGGGAACATTAAGTTAGGGGTCATGGTTTCCTCCCTGGGATTCTTGTTCCCCGTTGGGTCTTTGCTTCCTAGTTGTTTCCTCCTCTTTCTGGTGCAAAGAGAAAAGTTTTCTGAATTCCAGATGATCCCTTGTGTTGCGTATGTTTTTTGGTAGGTGATTCCAGGTCATTGCCGCCAGATGAGAGAAGGATGATGCTCTGAATATTCTTTTATTGTATGGTTTTTGTTCTAAACGAATTTCGTTGCTTGATCTGAGTGGTCTTGTCGGATGGTAGAGTGATTTTCTCCTTTAGGAACTGTGCTCTTTGGCAGTGGAGTGCTCTTTGTGTTATGCACGTCGTTTTGAACTTTATTTGCTGTTTGTGACAGTCAGGGAGCTCCAGGATGTAAGACCAATGTCAGAGTGCCTGCCAAATGCTGAACATCAAATCTGTACGAAGTGAGGAGGATGAGGAGCAAAGCGGAAGAAGGCGAGCCCTGAAGAAGAGAATTAGACCTTATCCCCAAAGATAAATCAAGTATTTCTGAGACACCTTTGAATACATGTGGAGCTAAATAGAGGAGTGGACGAGATCAAAATCAACTGGTGAGGACCCGGCTTGGGCCAACAAGGAGAGCCTGCCGATGCACTTAGGCTCCCTGATGACGGGGAATGAGCAAGCTGAGATGAGGGGAAATACAAGCTGAGTCCAAGGAGACAAGCTAGAAGTCAGGGTCTGAAAGCCCCTTGGCAAGTAGAATTGAGAAGCATTCACTGAGAGATAAATCTCTGTGCGGAGAAACTGATTCCAAAGTCCCACTTTGAACTGGGGGACGTTCACAGTGTGAGAACACTTTATCCTGGGAAATGGAGCCATAAGTCCCAGAGTAAACTGAAATACACGGCCTGAGTGACAATGCTGCGTGCTGCGAAATTGAATATAAATTGCAAGTGATTTTCAAAGTGAAATTGAAACTAATTCTTAACTGCATACGAGGAAAGTTAAGACCTTGCTTCGTGTCGGGGAAGAGTAACATTCACTATGGAACTACATGGCCCTCAAAACCATTGAAAACCTGAGTCCATCATTTTTGGATCTGTTGTCACAGAAATTTCAAGGGGTTTGAAAGACTTTCATCACACCTCCAGTGTGCTCACCCTAATGGCAGTATTGATTTCATAATGTGGATTCACTTTCCTAACTTGTAAAGGTTTGAGAAATGTTCCTCCGAAACATTTCTATATTTTATAACTATCGCGTTCACCCTCACTTTCGGGTGCTTATTCCTCCATTAACACAGGGAATTGTTCTATTTCATGACATTTTGTTGTGTCCTGGAGGTCCTTTTTCTCCTGGTTTTCTGTGTTTTTGGTTCAACCATTTCTGTAGTTCATTGTGGAGAGCTTTGCGATCAGAGACAAATGAAATGTTCTGCGGTTTCTTCACTGTTTTTGTCTATGTAGCTGTGCTCTAGTTTGTGATGAGTGGGAATCCTTCTTTGAAGGGACGCATCTAATATATATATGGAAGCTCGTTGTATCATGTTTGAGTATTGCATATATTATTTAAGTAGAATAAATTGCAGTCATCTCTCTGTTTTCTGACTTTGAAGTGCTAGCTCTCATTCATTACAGTTGTGTTGTCTCTATCTATCTATCTATCTATCTATCTATCTATCTATCTATCTATCTATCTATCTATCTATCTATCTATCTATCTATATATCTATCTATCTATCTATCTATCTATCTATCTATCTATCTATCTATCTATCTATCTCTCTATCTATCTTTCTATCTATCTATCTGTCTATCTATCTGTCTATCTATGATTGATTGATGATTGATTGTTTATTTATATAGTACTTATACACAATATATTTCAAAGTGCTTAAAGGCAGGGAGGGAACAAGGGAGAATACAGTGACATTCTTGCAAGTCCTTGGGCCTCATTACGAGGTTGGAGGTAGCCATGGAGCTATTAGCTCCATGGCTGCCTCCAAAACCCTACCGACTCCGCCCTGGTGAATGGATCAATTACCGGTCCATTCCGAGGTCGGAGAGACCGGTAATTCCCCATTCACCAGGGCTATTCCCCATTCCCATTTGAGCCCCCATAGGGCTCAATGGGAATGGGGAAGGCGCTAATAACAGTACCGCAAACTGCAGTATCGTTATTAGCTCTAGAGTCCCTTTGCGGGTCCCGTCCTTAACGCCTGCAAAAACCAGGCGTTAAGGAAGGACCCGCAAAGGGAACTCGTAGTAGGGAGGTAAGGGATTACCGGCACCGGTGCCCTTACCGGTGCCGGTAATCCCTTACCTCCCACCTCGTAATGAGGCCCCTTGATACATCAAGAATGAGAAAATTAACTATCATACTTGGCCTAACGACATTTCTGATAGTGCAAGAGCTTTAGACGATAATAAGGAGGGGGGCGTGGGAGGGAGAATGAGACAGTCAAGCGACTACCTTACTAGGCCTGACGATGATTGTGGTAGTGCCGGAATTTAACAAGAGGTGGGTGGATGGGAGAAGGAGAAGAACAAAAACAAGCAACTATCATACTAGGCCTGATGACATTTCAGAAAGTGCTGGAGGGGGAGAGGAAGGAAAGACAATTGAGAGAGGGAGGGAGACAAACAAGCTACTACCATACATTTCTGATAGAGTAAGAGATTTGACGATGTTGAGGGGAGGGGGGTAGGAGGGAGAATGAGACAGACAAGCGGCTACCTTACTAGGCCTGAGGTAGTGCCGGAATTTAAGAAGAGGTGGGGGGAGGACAGGGAGAAGGAAAAGAACAAAACAAGCAACTATCATACTAGGCCTGACAGCATTTCAGAAGTGCTGGAGGGGAGGGGGAAGGGGACAAAACAAGGAGGAGGGGGGAGCAAAACAAACGAGCTACTATCGTACTAGGTCAGATTAAATTTGAGATAGAGTAAGTGCAACGAGTAAAGAAAGGGGCAGGGGGTTAAATAAAATAAAAGCGAGGGGATTGTGAGTGTGGTGAAGGAGAGGAAGAAGCAGAAGGGGCTTGACAAGCAAGCAGACATCACAAGCAAAACACTGGGAGTGGGGGACACTTAATGGCTCAGCAAGCTAAGTGTATGAAAACACGCCCAGTTTGAAACAGGCTAGATGCATCTATCTGTTTAACTATTGCTATAATCAATGGAATATCCATCTAACCCCCAAGGTAATACGAAAAGTAGTGTGTCACTGTTAAGACCCTTGGGTGCCATTCCTCTTCTCTGGTTTAGCACAAACGTAACAACCTCCTCAGGAGTTTTGGCATCTGCACTAGTATGAACACCAAGTGCCTTAACTTTTGTGGGAAGGGAAGTTAAGGACATGATGATTGGATGGATATTGGCAGTTATGAAAACCAGAAAGGGGGCTAGGAGTTGATTAGTGGAATAGAAGAGGGCATTGGGACAAGTGCATTCTCCTTGGCAACTGGTGCCTTTTCGTTAATCCACTGATGTTTCTTCAAACCACAATCAGTCCATTCTTTGGTGCCCAACAGACACATTCAATCATATTTAACACCCTTACTTCCTTCACAATGTTGAAACAGAATTAGTATGGTGCAGTTTAGTATTGGTGCAATGGCTTATGGCCATCCAGATTAGGTTTGTTAACTAAAGCTCCAACATCCATAACACACCATGCTTGCTTGGCCTCTTGAGCTTTATCAATAATACCCTTGTGGGAACAAAGATATCTCTAAACCTAGGCTTAGCGTATTTGAGGCTTTATATTGATAATCACAGTAGTATCATATTCAGGCTTATCTCACAGCGAGACCAGTGATGGGCAAGCCCTATGTATGTGCTCACCTTTCTACGACAACATCATATTCTTTCTAACATGATCAGTAATGCACAAACATGGAATGCGCTCATGCAATAGGACCCTGCGCCAGTGGGAAGTACACAGATGTGGTTGCTATGCACAGTCCACCGAGAAGTGCCCCTGAAATGTACTAAGCTTTGTGAAGACTGATATTCAGCCCAGTATCAAGATGGGACTATTCCTCACTATCTGCTTTATTTTCAATGATCCTTCTCTGAACAATACTGCCACTGCGGCTGTGAACATCTTCAGCGTGAGAGCTGAGACTGGGTGCAGCCAGGTTTTGACGAGAGCCTTGTGCAAAATGGCTCCTAATTTGTAAGTCTTACAAAAGGCTTTACTAGAAAGTGTATTGGTTTTCCGCCTTCCTGTGTTTGGTGACCTGGAGCATCATGAACCACAATCCCTAGTGAGTGGAGCAGACATGGATCCTGGGGCACTTGAAAAGGTGGTGACCTGCCTTTGGCCCTACTACTGGCACTTTCTTATGTCCAATGATTGATCCTTGCAGTACACCATCCTCCCATGAAAGGCTCGAGGAACAGGCTTCGAAAGGTAGCTGGTATGTAACATAGGATAACCATGTATGTTTCCCATCGGTTCCCATTACCTTTCCTTAATCAACACAATCCAAAATTACTATGGGTTCCTACCCCTGAAATTAAAGTTGACAATGGCTTTTACTTCATATGCAGGGTGTCCTGTACTAACAATGGTGGTGTTTGTTTGGTGCTGATGTGGGACATGGTAGGATGCAGTAATGTAATGTGAGAGACTGGATGGGTTTTCATTTCTTTTGAGAGGCTCAATCAATCAGCAACTAGGTTTGTTTTTGGCAAATATACCTTAGCTGCAATTTCTGGGAACCCCCAAGCTACAAGTTACCACCAAAGACAAGAACAACCAAATCCAATCTCCCACAGTATAATCTCTGTGTCCAGTCACTGTATTTTTGGAGCTTAATTTAGCTTGTGTGAGACTTTCTCAAACCTGTTGGAATACGTACTGGGTTGCCCATGTCTGATGTGTGTAGGAGGCAAGGTGTTTTAACTGGTAACCAAATGCGAATTTGTGAGTGGTTAACAGTAGGTGTAAAACGGACTTGACTTGGGTGAGGCATGGCGCTGTTGTAGGTGAAATTTACAACCCAGGCCAATTCTACCATTTGGGAGTCCCTTTTTTGTGTGCCATCAATTGTAATACTGGCATATGGACATAACATACTACACACAAGGAGGGGTGGTGTGGTACCGAGGCTGGGAGGTATATGGAATGAGAAATGGAATGGTGAATGGGAAAGACTGGTGTGATATTGCCTGGCACAGGCTGGAAGGAAGAGTTGCCCAGGTCCACATACAATGATTTTACAACTTACTTTTGAACTGGTTCATCTGCCTTTGTTCGTGAGTCCATTGTTGCATTTAAATACATAGAAAGAATTCTTCAGCAGCCCTTGACAACACTAGCACATACAACCCCAAAAAGACCACCAGTGCACAGTATAAATGCAACCTGCATAGAACAAACAACACCCAGCAGTCTCACAGCCTGGGGAATTTTGGCAGAGAAGCTGCCACAGGAAAGCAAAACCGGCTATTGGTGGCGAGTAGGAGACAATCAGTAATCACACCATGTCCGAACGAGACCAAATCGCAATACCTGAAACACCACCACCCACGCCACAGGGAGGCCTACAAGATAATTGGGCCGTGCAATTACCCAGCCATTATGGAGACCAGCATCCTGGGGCCCAGATGGAAAAGGTGGGTCAGAGACTTCAATGTATACATACGAGCCATAGGACCATTGGATGCCAAAAAGAAGCACAGCTTGCTGTCACTGGGGATAGGACCAAATGTGAAGGATATTGTTCACAAGCTCCCAGTTGACACCACAGACTCCTACACAAGTCTCGGGGACACACTTACTGAATATTTTACCGCACACACCAACATGGGCTATGAGCGCCATGTATTCCACACAACTAAACAGAAGAAGGGGGAGTCCATGTACACTTTTGTAATGCGTCTGTGCATACGGATGAAGCACTGTGACTTCAATACCTATTGCAATGAAGAAGCCCTGAGATCACAAATCACTGCAGGATGTGAATGCCCCGTGTTCTGAAAAAACGCCTTCTGCAGAAGCAGCGGTCACTTGATGAGAACTTGAAGCTGGCAAGGTCCAACACTGCTATTGAGCTACAGGTGGAAGCCATGGGCAACACCAAAGTATGGGCACCAGCATCTGAAACCATTCAAAAGATGACCAGACTCTCGACCCATCAACAGAACAGTGACCCTTTTTTACTATAGATGCGGCTATGATTTTTAGCACAAAGATGTGTGGTCCGCCCTGGGTCAACAATGCACAGCATGCAGAGGACAGAACCAATTAAAAGCAGTGTGCCGCATGTCCCGCAGACAGGCAAGAGGAGAAGGCACACAAGTGAGGATTTCCAGGCCAAAAGACAGATCAGCCACACTCCATATGGGGATGCCAACACCAGATGAACCCCCACACCAACATCACAAAGACTAAGTGGAAGATAGTTGGTTGCACGACAAAATAATACTTGAATGGCGCACTCGTGTTCCTTCAGTTCGAGGACCCAGTGAAGGCCCAAATGATACGCGAGATAGCTGGCAGAACAATCTGCCTTGGACAGCGGCTCCAGCTGTTCCTCGGATGAAGAATCCAGGAGAAAACAAGATCCAGACAACCCGCCAATGTAGAACCAAAGAGGAAAGGATACTTATACGTCCTTGGAAACCCTACGTTCAATGAACATGACCCCATTTTGCTACTTCAGATGCAAGGACTGTCGGCGGAGTTCCTAGTTGACACTGGGGCAACAGTAAACGTCATTAGTGAGGAATTATATGGCACAATCCTGAGAGCCCTGAGACTCAAACCTGCAGACGTAAACTTATATCCCTATGGATCCAGAATGCCCCTGCCGTGCAAAGGATTTTCCCTGGCTGAATTCAAATGCAAGGGGCGATCCAAGATGCTGCTCATATATGTGCTTGAGGCTGCAGCAGAAAGTGGATGTATCATAAGTTTCAGTGCTGCCCTAGACTTGGGTCTGCTCCACATACTACACCGCCTCATGGCACACAAGCATATTGATGCAACCGACAAAATGGAACAATTGTTTTCCAAGCTATTTAAAGGGCTGGTGAAATGGAGGAACAGACAAATACCTCTATGCATCACACCTGAGGTGCATCCAATAGCCCAACACTACAGGAGCATCCCCATAAACATCCAGATTGGGGGCCATCCTGGCTCAAGTGGACCCAGAGTCACCAGACAAAAGGCACATTGTATCATATGCTAGTAGGAGCCGATCTCACATGGAACAGGCGTACTCACAGGTAGAGAAAGAAGGGCTGACGGTTGTGTGGGCCTGTGAACAATTTCACTTGTTTTTATATTGGAAACCATTTACTGTTGTGACTGACCATCAAGCTTATACTTGGAAACCCGCAGGACACCATTTTTTTTATTTTTTTTATTTACTGCATTGGCTGATTGAATCAAGCTTTCAAAACCAAATTTTGTACACAAAAAACAGAAAAAAAGAAAGGACGGTTACATTTCCATGAATACTGTTAAGATCCTCATATTAATACATTTCCTTCAAACATAATACAATATGTTGATGCATTCCCTTCAAACATAGTGCATTCAGATGATATCAAACTACTCATCCCAACAATTATACTACATAAGGCATTTCGCTTAAAAGAATACGTAGGGGACAAATGAAGACATACATATGACATTACCGATTTCCCAATTAGCTGATTTTATCTGTGTTCTTCTAGATTCAGTGCATTCAAAAAATGTATAATTGCTAGTCTTAGAGACATTTGACTGCTATGAAGGAGTAAATCCCACATTAAGTTTGATGTTCTGTCGCAGTAAGGACTAAGTAGGTGGTGAAAGTACTTTCTTCTCAAATTACCCAGTTGACTGCACTCTTTTAATAAATGTTTCAATGATTCAGTGTGCACTGATTGCTCGCAAAATCTACAAGTGATATTACCTCTTTCACCATGTCCCCACCTAGACATTGGGCTTCATTACAATCCAGGCGGTAGAAGGTTAACAGCGCTGTTAGAGCTGCCAGCGCCGTTAACCCTCTACCGCCTCATTACGAGGTCTGCTCGCGGGTCCCTCTAAGGATGTCTGGTAAAACCAGGCGTCCTTAGCGAAACCCACTGGCAGACCAGGATGCTAACAACGGGCCTGTCATTAACAAGCCCGTTGTTAGCATCCTCCCCATTCCCATTGAGCCCTGTGGGGGCTCAAATGGGAATGGGGATGTACTGGGTCTGGGTCCCGGGAAAGGGAATTACCTGTCCCTCCAAGGTCAGAATGGCCCGATAATTCCCCATTCCAGGAACCCGGGCGCGGTACCCAGTATGGGAGTAGCCATGCCGCTAACAGCGGCATGGCTACCTCCATACTCGTAATGAGGCCCATTGTCTCTTTCGGATGCCATAGGTTCATTCGGAATCTTAGATATTGATTCCTTGCCATTGCACTTGGAAATTTCATTAGATAAGTTTCTACAACATTCAATTTCTTACACAAAAAAAAGTGTTCTTTGAACAACTGTAATTTAATGCAACGTACTCTATCAATTTCACATTGTACACAGGCCCGGCAAGGAAGATAACCCGGCAGATTTTCTATCCCGTCACATAAGCAGAAACAAGCTCCACAATTGCGGACCAACACATCCACTACATGGTCCAAGCGGCCACCCCAGAACGAGTTGACATCACACAGATTGCTCAGGAGTTGGAAAATGACCCAGCTATCCATATCATCCTACAATGCCTTCGGTCCGGCAGATGGAAGCAAGCCAAACAAATGGGGAAAGGTACCTGTCCTGAGACACAAAGTGACATTCAGGGATTCCTCCTAGTAAAGAAAGAACTAACTTGGCTGAAGAAGGCCTACTTTTGAAGGGAACCGAAATTGTGATACCTCAAAATCTGAGGAGGAAGATGCTTGAACTGACATATGAGGGTCACAGGGGCATAGTGCCCACAAAGTGACTCTTGCACCAAAAGATCTGGTTTCCTCACTTAGATTGCCAAGTTGAAGCCCTACTCAAAGATTGCCCCACATGCACCGTCCTAAATCCACACACCAGACCTGAGCTTCTATTGTGCTTATTGTTTCTAATGCTTTACCTACTGTGCTTTATTTGTGCTTCCGACACACAATTTGCCTGGTGTTTCTCCTTGGAAGACTCAGCCTCTAGCCCAGGCGGGAGTCCTCTTTCTTAGTTCTTTATGGCGTAACACACACCTTCTTGATCTCTCTCTCCAGCATAAATGTTCCAGAGAGAACGCCTGCATCTTAACGAGAAAGAGGTTGTTCCCCTGGGATTTCCACTATAAAGCCTCTTGTGCTTATTGTTTATAATGCCTTACCTACTGTGTTTTATTTGTGCCTCCGATGCACGATGTGCCTGGAGTTTCTCCTTGGAAGACTCTGCCTCTAGCCCAGGTGGGAGTCCTCTTTCTTTGTTCTTTACGGCGTGACACACGCCTTCCTGATCTCTCTCTCCGGCATAAATATGCCAGAGGGAATGCCCGCGCGATTAAGGCAAACCTGTCTGTACCCGTCGGGACTGCTCCGGGCCACGGGCCCTGGAGATTAATACTGCTAGTGTCGATAAGATGTGTGCATTTACTTATTCGCGCAACGTTCTTATTAATTTAGCTCCTTCAAGCTTTACATGGCCTGATGGCTTTTAATACTTTTTTCTCGCCGACCACACCATTGAATACGATCACCTCTCCTCCTAGTATTAAAGGTCTTCTTGTCAGTCCACCGTCCGCAGTAGCTCACCTTAATGACATTTTCGCTGCACTTGATGAACTTGTGCCTGATGTTCTCTGTATTACAGAGGCTTGGTTCAATTATGCTTCTGGGCTGGATGTGGTTCAGATGCTACCCCTCCAATATGATTCCTTCATCTGGATCGATCTATGCCTAAAGCAGGCAGTGGAGTTGCTATTATATTCAAATAACACCTGTGCTGTTCTGTTATTGAGTTTAACCATAAACTTACTTGTGATTTACTTCTCCTAAGAACTCAGGTTTCCTCTGAACAGTCCCTACATTTTCTCATCATTCATCATCCTCCTTGTTAAGCCACCAATGGTTTTCTTAGTAGCCTCACACAACTGATGGCTGATCTCTCTCTGACACACCCTAAAAGTTTTGTTCTAGGAGACTTTAATCTCCATTCAAATAACCCGGTTGATCGACAAGCAGCTAAACTTATCTCATGGTTTGCTGACTGTGGCCTGCATCTCAGTAACCACACTCCTAGTCATCAGGCTGGCAATTAGCTTGATCTAATTTTTTTGGATATTCTGGGTTTTCTTTCTTTTTCCCCTCTGCCAGTGCTCTGGTCTGATCATTTTTGTAGTACCTTTTTCTATTGCCCTCGCTCAGCCCAGAACTAGACCCCCCCTCTCTTGCTAAGTTTCAACGCTGATTGGCTGACGTTCTTCCTGTAGATATTGCAAGGTCTATTGAAAATCTCACTCTTCAAGGTCTGTTAACTAATAGTAATCCTTGTGACTCCTTAATTGTCGCCCTACAGTCCACTGCAGACTCTCTGGCACCCTCTAAGAGATTTCCTTCTCATGCAAAAAAATCTGACCCTTGATACTGTCCTGGGCTACTAACACTTAAGCAAGATGCAGACAAGCTGAACGCAGATGGCAACGATCTTGTGACCCCACTGATAAATCTGCCTACGTTGAAGCACAGAACATCTATCAAGGCACTATTAAAAAAACAAAAGCCCAGGATTTTTCCGACCGTATCTTGAATGCTACATGCTCCTCTAGGGAACTCTTCTGTGTGGCCAAGGAATTGACTACCCTGATTTGCTCCCCTCCTGCCACTTTGTACACGCAAAAACACTGCGATCGAATTGCGCTCTTCTTTAAAGAAAAGATTTGTAAAATGTGTGAGGAGATAGACACTGGAAGACATATTTCTGATACCAGCCCTGAGGTCCCTTTCCTTCCTGTCTCTTCCCCTAAAAATGTTCAGTTTACTACAGTGACTGATACCATGGTTTCTACTGCCCTTCTTAACCTCAAATCTACCTCCCCTGCTAACCCTGTTCCCCTTCGCATTTTGCAATTTCTCTCTCACATACTTCTCCTACTGCTCACCTCAGCTCTCCAATATTCCTTCTCTACTGGTCACATTCCTGACTCACTTAAACACGCAGTAATCTCTCCTCTGCTTAAAAAGTCACATCTAGATCCTGTCGCTGTTGAAAATTATCGACCTATTTCTCTCCTCCCGGCCATTATCAAACTGCTTGAAGCTATTGCCATCCTGCAACTTTCTGCCTTTCTCGAAATCAATTATCTTCTTCACTGTTTCCAGGCTGGTTTCCGCCCTGGGATTGGCACTGAATCTGTTCCGGTCTCTCTTCTCGATGAAATTGCCTTCCTTCAGGACCGCTGAGAGACTGGTGCTCTTATTATCCTTGATCTCTCTGCGTCCTTCAATACTGTGAACCATCATTAACTGCTCCGTTGTCTTCATGAAGCCGGAAGTGCTTCACATCTTTTCTTTCCAACCAGGTTCAGGCGGTCTCTCTCCCTCCCTTCACTTCCTCTGCTATTACTGTGGATTGCGGGGTCACGCAGGGATCAGCTCTTTCACCTCTCTTGTTCAAGTTGTACATGCTGGCTCTTGCTAAACTCGTCTCTAGTCACGGCATTCACTGTTTCCCCTATGCCGTTGACAGACAAATTCTTTTTCGCCTCAACTCCCCATCCACTGGTCCTCCATATAAGTTAAAGGACTGTCTTTACGCTGTCGCTGACTGGATGTCCAAAAACAGGCTCAGGCTTAACAGTGATAAAATCGAGATCTTATTGGTCGTATCCACCTCTTTCAGATCTTCTTGGACCCTTGAATACTGCCCTTCCTCTCTTGATCCATGTCTGGAACCTGCCTATGTTGTTAAAAGCTTAGGCATAAAAATCATGTCCTCCGGTTCCAGGTCAGCTCAAGTGTCGGCCATTTGCCAAACAGGCTTTGCTAAACTCAAACTGTTGAAAAAGGTTCTTCCTTTTCTTCTTATTGACTCTTGGACCAAAATTGTTACGGCTTCTATCATGGGGTCTATTCATTATTGTAACGGGATCTATCTTGGCCAACCTGAATTTTTACTACACCGCCTACAGACTCTTCAAAACTCGGCAGCCCGTCTGGCCCTGAATGCCCTCAGACGGGCTCATTCCCAGGAGCTACTTCTCCAGCTACACTGGCTTCCTGTAAAAAGCTGTATTAAATTTAAACCCCTTTGCCATGTTCACCCTGCTATTCACGGCACTGGGGAAGAGTTTCTGCAATCTACATTGGCACTTTACAGACACTGCAGAGCTCCCCGCTCAGCTAATCTCTCACTACTCTGTATCCCTCGGTTTTTACGGACTCGTGCCGAGGAAGATCTTTTTCTGTCCTAGGCCAAACTCTATGGAATGCTCTTCCAGCTGAGCTTGGCAATATTGCCCAATTTCTTCTGTTCTGTAAATGCCTAAAAACCTTTCTGTTCTAGCACCCTTGGGTACCTCCCTCCTCTCTTCAACCTAGGGCCTTGATGCCTTTACCAGTCTTGTTTGCACTTTATCAAGTTTCTGTACAATACAATACAATATGGAGTACCACACGTAGTGATCAGGTGATATGGGTGGGCGCCGGAAGGCACGGGGAGCAGGGTGGGTGGGAAACGAGGGGCGCAAGTTAGTTAATGATTAGAAGGCGTGGAATAAGCCTGGTCTCCACGCCTTATTTGTATATGTACGGCACTGTCTGTGACTCTCAGGATACTAAATATAGACACATGACAGGCTGAATGCCAAAGAACTGGATCCACAGTCCCGTGGATTGTCAGGCCTCTTATGTGTAAAAACCTGCCATTTCAGGTTGGGATGCCCACAGTAACTGGATATACATTTCTAAACTTGCAAGAATGTGCTGACGGAGTTGCATGCCGTTTGGCTTGGCTTACCATACAGTCCCCCCTGAATCCCATCCCCTTTCTCCACCCTGTCTTCTCTTGTCAGAGTGTTGTCTAGAAACTCCAGGATGGTAGGAGCGATTATGTTGAATTGACCTTAAGCAACAAATGTGCTGCAATAGTTATTCGCCGGGTACAATTCAGTTTCAGATTTTTAGTTGTTGGCTCTTGGATGCTGTTGTTGGGTAAAAGAGCAATTATAACTATATATGTAGTTTGAAGACACTTCAATAAAACATTGGGGGTGGGGGGAAAAATGTGCAAATGTTTTGTTTTCCTGAGCTTTAAAGCCTGCCAGAATCAGCTTCTCGGGATTGAAAATTCTTCATTTTTCTTTACTTACCACCCCTGAGAACAAATTAACTTGGCTTTTCTGTGTCGCACATTTCATACTAGTGTGGCCTTGCAGCTCTCTCAGGCTGTCTGTCTCATGGGTGCAAAAGTGTATGGATGGAAAGTTGGAATGTGTCCTATAGGGCCTGTGACAGATGTCGTGATGCGAGGTCTAGATATGTGCTCCACTCATGTCTTGGCAGGATAGCTCAGGGGCAACGTGCTCACCTTGGAAGCAAGAGGGCACGGAGCACCACAGGTTTGATCCCCGGGTCTGTGCTTAGAAACCTCTGGATATTAAGCACATTATAAATAACCTATCATATCATATCATGATACTGCCTAGGTATCACAGCAATATGGTAGAGTGTGTGTGTTTGTGAACAGTTGGAAGTCTACGATTATCATGCCAGTGAAACTTGGTGTCGAGACTTCCCGGTCACTGAACATGGATGGAAGTGTTTGGTTGAATAGTCATAGCTGCAGCGCTGGAGTTCTGGGCTCGCCTAACTATCCTTATGAGACAAAAAGGAGAACAAATCAGGTATTCATAACAGGGACGTCATTTTGGGGTCACTAGGGGTTCCAACTGCGACCCCTGAGGTCTCCCTTGCTACCCCTAAAAAAAGTTTTTTTAAATGTTTTAATTTTTTTTAATGCAAGCTCCTGGGCCGTGGCTGGCTTTCTTGTTCAGGCATCATATAAAAAGAAAAAAATGAACAGGGGTTCCACATGTCTAACACTTTCAGCAGTGACCCTAAATAAGAAAGAATAGGAATACCAAATAATTTATCTTTCTGGAATTCTATGCAATGATTGCTAGACTCATTAAAGGTTTATTTCAGGCACACTTCAGTGAGGGGGTGAATCACTGATTTAGTCTGTTCTTAAACACCTCAACTTATCCTTTCATCCTTCTGAGGTTGATAAATGACTATCAACGCAGGTTGGGTGATATTGGGTGTATATTTGTTCAATATAAATCACTTAAGCTTAAGTGCTATATAATAGCACATCATTCTCATTTGACCATGGACGTGTGCTTGCATTCACAGAAACTTGGTAATATGGGCCTAAACACACTGATCTTAATGATAAATATGCGATCCATTCTTGTATGAAATGTAAATCACATTATAGTGAAATCATAACCATATTTTTCGTAGTGTACTCAGGAACAATGCTATGTGATGCCACTTCCTGTTTTTTCAAGGGGTGAAAAATCATGTTCCATCGCTTCCCTTGATAGTACTTCGGGTGGGGTCAAATTACATCACTTTCTGTGATGTCATCAGCAGTCAAGGGTCATGTGATATCACTTCCGCTACCCCAGGTATTTTATTGAAATGACGTCCCTGATTCAGAACTATGCACAAAATACATTAAATGGGAGAGAGTCACATCAGCAAAGGTGGTCTGTTTTATCTCCTATCATGGAAAGTAGTACATCGTCTAGTTGGCGTAATCTCTACTGGCCATCAGATCTATTCCAAGAGAATTTATCGTAGCTGCGAAGAAATGCAACGAAGAACATTGGCGCAGACTTTGCTGCTTCCTTCATCTTGAACCTTGCATTACTTGGCCTGGACTGCCCACGTAGGCCAACTGATTAAATAGATCCTCAAAGCAATGTCCCTGCCACTAGAAGAAGGGAAGCAAATGACTAGCGCTTCCGTAAACTAGTGAAGACCCGTATTTTCAACTGATCCCCTACTCTCAGCAGACCTCCCATCTGTAAATGTACGTTGAGGATCGTCTCGTGGTAATTTTTATCGTACCTCGTGTCCCTGCTTCTGCGCCCCGAGACTTGCAAGTTACCGCTGCAATACAAATAAACAAATGAAATAATAAAAGTGAAATGTCATGGACGGAGGTGTAATCTGGTTGACACGCCACAGCACTGTGACAGCACTAACTCAAACGTCAATCTTTCAGCTTCAGTGGAATCCCGTGAAGCAATAGCTGTGTACCTTCTCGTTTCAAAGGGGTCTGCTTCTTTAACAATCTTCTTCTATAGTTTCCAATCAAATGCAGAGTTCTTTCGCATTCATCTAAAGGTGTTCCAAGAAAATGGAATAGACGGCAGGTCCTGGCAGCTGAATCTGAAACAGGCCTGCTCTGCAGATATTCCTAACAGAGCTGAGTTTAGAGCACCTGTTTTATTATTCATGTATGTTTTTACATCGTCTGTCCTGTTGTTTTACAGACCTACTGTAATTGAAGCTAATGCAGCAAGTACTCTTTAAGTGCATCCCTTCTAAAGGGGGAAAAAGAAGGCATGCTCGGATGAATCTCCGGCTTTAATGTGTGGTAGCTGCACAGGCTGGCACTGTTTACTGCGCCATAGTTCAATTGTTTCATGGAAGGCCACACATGTTTTATATTTTGGTGAACTATAACTATGTACAGTAAGCTGCCCTACATTTGCTGAGCCCATAAATCTATACAATGCATGTCTTTTTGAAGCTGCAGTAAGAGTGGCAATTTACTTGCTGCTCGCTTAAAAACGTATGCGCTGGTGTTGCACATGGCGACCCTTGACCTCTAGGAATTGTGACATCGCAAGATGTGAATAGGGATAGGACAATATGGATATCCCTTTGTTTTAGCACGTCATGTTTAATAACGGTGTCCCACCGTGGGTGATATGTGTGCAATGGTAACATAAACAATATGTGTAACTGTGCATTCCACGTTTCTTTGGCCGCCATATTGTGATCTCTTTAGCCAGCCCTTTTGCAGTGGTTAGATCTTTATTCTTGGAATAAGGTTAGGGGTTGTCTACTGTCGGGAGAACTGCAAGTTGATAGTATGACATTGTTCCAACTATCAACCCACACAGTGGCCAGTTTCTGAGTGTAAACCAAGTCATCAACAGGGAAAGATTCTTACAATATTTTTGGCGATATGCATGAATATTTGAAATGAAAGCCAATGAAGTGAGACCAAATCCTGGGAAACATGCTCAGATCCTCATGTCCTAAGCAGGGGCATTATGGCCGCATTCTGGAGTCTGTGAAGCTTAAGCTTAAATCTGGTGGAGATTCCCTGATCAATGCTATATCGAAGGTCCAGTCTGGTGAAAATGACTGCTTTAACCACCATTGCTCATTGTGGGGAGGGTAATAAACGTAAGAATTGCTTCAATCTTTCAAGAAGACCAAAATCATTTTTCAAAATGGCTGCTATGTGTTGGGAGAGAGATCGGAATATATGATGATGCCCACATTTATAACCAAGGCAGCTGAATCAGGAGAGGGGCCACAAATGGAAGGCCTGTTGATGGAGCAGCAAGGGTTTGCAGCAGCTTTGACCATCATGAATTGTTTCAGGGACTGACCTTGACAGAGTTTTGATAGATCCACTGGTTGCTAGATGAAAGACAACCCCTCACTGTGTTAGAGGTGAGATCTTCTTTTAATTAAAGTTTTAGTAAAATTTGGGTGCTGAAGGAGGTAGACCTTGTCCAGAAAACCTGGGGATCTGCTCCAGTTCTGTAGTGTCCTTGGGAAGAGCGGGAAAAGGATTGCCTGAAAAAGGACCAGCAGGTGTTAAAGATGTCTCGATGGACAAAGGGCCTGGCCGATATCTGGTTTAACAACTGTAGAGTTTCATGCTATTTTTGGGCGGTTTCAAGGGCCTCATCGACCGCCTAACCAGAGAGAGCTGTGTCTTACACAGGTTTGTTGATGAGGAATGCCTGAGTCTCTGGCTTATACCCTGAATTGTTGAGCCACACATGGCGATTCAATAGGGTCCCCTGTGCAAGAACACGTCCCGCTGTTTCAGCCGAATCCAGAGTGTTCTTGAGGATGTTCTGTGTCACCTGACGCCCTTCAGCCACCACTGTTAAGGGTTGGGTGCCCTTTTTGCTTACACCACATCTCAGAGCAAGGTTTTAAGGTTGAAAATTCCTATTATTAAGGCATTCATAGAAGGGGTCAAAATACTTCACCCTCCTATTTCTAACTCAACTCCCGAAAGGGAATTGAATGTTGTTTGCACAAGACTAATGGTACCTCCTTTTGAGCCAATTCATAAGGCCAGTCTGAAGGCCCTCACCTATAAGACTGCCTTCCCCGTAGCCATCACCTCTATACGGAGAGTTAGTGAACTACAGTTCAAGGTAAACCCTGTCATACGTGACTAGAAATTATTTGTGGGTCACAGTTTCCAACCCCTAAATTATCATGGGTGAATGTTGGAGAGGCAAACAAGGCAAATGCCCTCCCAAAACACACTTATACCACTCTCACTCCAACACACTCCATAACTCCCTCCCAACAGCATACCAAGAAGATTTATTTAAATCTATTTCCAGTAGAAATGTGCACAAAATAGAAAACAAGAGTAGCTAGTTTGATGCAAAGGAAATCCTTCAGAAATAATTGTCCAAATATCAAATGTTTGCCGCACAAACCACGTGCAAATAGTGCAAGCGCCTAAAATACTAAATGACAAAAACTCAGATGCACAGGCTATGTGCAAAAGCTAAACAGATTTTTAGCATTCTAGGATTAGCCCCTACAATATCCAGCATTCTTGGATTAGCCCCTACAATATGAAGCTGTACGGAGCCCTGTTACAGGAGGTGCTGTAACATGGACCAAGCGTTAGCATTAAGACACGCCCTGGAAAGAGCCACCTCTCTTCAGGTTTAGAGCTTCTGATAAGCCAGATAATTAGTGCTTTATGTTGGGAAACGTGTGCTGCATTAACAGGGATACTCTGTGCTCCTGGTAGCTGGTTCCATAAAGATGGCGGCTAATGAATGGCCAGGCAGGCTGATTTCGCTATGTCTGCAGCATGTAATATGAGGCGCCTCATTGAAAGCAACGGTGGTGTCACTTGCAGAAATACTGAGCACTCCATAGTTCTAGACAAGGGGGAGTGCAAAAGAAGTGCCAAACTTCCCGATTATGCAGCTTGTGAAGCTGAAACGTGTTCAGCCTTTATTTCAGTTGCACGACCACGAGCGCCTTTGACTGCACTACTTTTTCAGTAGATGAAATCAACCAACCATTGGTGCAGGTAAGAGGCCTCGCCAATATGGATGTGCTGAAATTGAAGTATGCATGGGAATTTCCTGGCTAAATACAGTTTTGCAGAAAACAAAAAGACACAGAATCTCATTTGCATAGTTTTCCTCCCACACAGCAGGCTTCATATTTAATCAAAATCAAATTGCCCGTTTGGGACCGCAGACATTAGCGCTTGCGGGCAGATGAATCCCCTGCATGCAACATGAAAAATGTACAAAGTGCAATGTCATTGTGAAGAGTAAAAGCAGGTGAAATCGCCTTTAATCTTCACTCTAAATCTCCCTTTTGTAAAAAAAGTAAACGCTATCTGCAAATTACCCTTAACAGGCAGTAGTTACTTATGGATTCCAATGGGATCTGCCTGCTCATTAGCAGGTGCAAATGCAATGAGGATTCCCTGGGAATCCATTGGTTTTACCCTTGCCTGAAAATCTCACAGAGGTATAAAACATGATGCTCCTCCAAGGCGGGGAAGGAAAGCAAAACGGAGATGCAAACAGGGGCCCCTTCTACTTCTTGGAAGGGCACGAAAATGAGCTGGAGAGCAAAGTGGAATGGTAAAAGCAATGCATCTTACTTTTACGCTTTCATCTTGCACTCAGCTGTTTGCAAAATGACCCCCATAGTGAGCATGCATGGCATAGGCAGAGGTACACATGCGCACAACACAAGCAACTCCCTTATTACTACACTTGACTCTGCCTAGTTACTCATGTAGCTAGTCTCTGTGTGGCATTGCATTGCATTTCGCCATGCACTGCCCCTGAGCCTCCTGTTAAAAAACAAATGAGACGCAGAGGAACAGCAAATTTAGTGAAAAAGAGAGGGTTTGCCTCATCTGGTATGTGGCCCAGAGTTATGCTGGTGCTTTGTTGCCCCTTCCAAAAGGTTGGCATGGTGCAGCCTTTGGAAGGAGCTTCTGCTTCCTGGTCAGGAGAGGAAGCAGGAAATGCAGGGAGAAAATCTGGATGCTATGACGCTCACTCACTACGTCGCAATGCTGCAGGTACTACGTATTGTTCCCAATTCCCGTCTGTTTCTTACACTTATCCTGCTCGTACTGCTTTCCACAGCATTTCTGCTCCCCTCGTCTTCCTCTAGCATGCCTGTGAGTCCAGCTTACAAGCCCTATTTGTGTTCTCCTTCACCTGCCTCCAGCCCAAGTACACTCCTGGAGCTCCTCCATCGCCAATCTGAATACCACCTGAAAGCCACTTGAGATGCCTTGGCGTTTGAGCCAACTTTGGGTGGGCTTAATACTGGGAGGTCTGATAGATCCCCATTAAGGCTGAAGGATCTATGAACTGTGCACTTTACCTTTAACACCCTCCAGTATTAATCAGACAGAGCCAAGATAGTGTTTCTAATCTCAACTATGAGCGCCAGTACATAGGCCTGGTCCGGATGCAAGGCAACTGGTTCAGATCTATTTCTTAACAATTATGATGGGTTTTCTGGGCTTTCGAAGAGCATGTTTGATCATTAAGAATTGATCTAGACAGCACAAGATAACTTGCTGGAATTCATGCAATGGTCACAGGAAATGTTAACATACACAACTCGCTTTAAACAAGCCAAAGCCAAAGAAATCAGTTGGCGAGATGAAGTCTGATTCAATGTGTACAAAAATGGCATTAATGATGACCTAAATGATGACCTGGTGAGAATGCCTGCTTTGTTTACAGTGGTGCTTCAAGTGGACTTCTGTCTGCAGGAACAGTGGCTCAAGCAAAGATGGAGTTGCACTCTAAATTCAAGAGCTATATAGCTCTCTCTAGCACCATCCTTTGAGCCTGAACCATATCCAGAGTCTATGAAGTTGGGCACTGTATGAAAATCCGTAACAACAGAAGAACAGAGCCACTGCAGGTCTCAGGACTTCTGAATGGACCGCTGATCAAAGGGGCATCTAGTCAGGGAATGCCCAACACCTCCCCTACTGAACTGTGGAAATGCCAGCTCCTGTTCCTAGCGGGGACAGGGAACAGGACGATTTACTTTAGTTCCAAAAATCAGTCTCATGCCTCATTAGCGACTGGGGGGTGCATTTTGGGCCCTAAGCAGAAATCCCTGTCACCTAAAAAGCTGCAATAAACATTGCCACCAAAACAGCTGTCCTTTGCTTTCCCTGGCACATGAGGCTTTGTGTTTGCTTCTTTCATCTGAATAACAAGAAGTTATGCACTGCATTGTAGAACGGTCCTGTGTTTGCTTTATTCCATCTGAATGCCAAAAAGTTATGCACTACATCGAAAAAAACAGCCTTGTCTTACTGTTAATTCACATGAGGGGTAAGGATTTCAACATCACAACCTGACACAGCTTTTGTTTTCCCTTTCATGTGAACAGCAGCGCTCTAAACATTGCATATGCAAAACGGCTTGGCTTTTTCTTTTTTCCCGTCTCAAATCAAAGAACCCTGTGCAGGGGGCCTGCCACTCTGCGCCAATGGACCAACAGCCAATGCAAACCCACTCAAAAAGTACAAATTAAAAAATCCCATGACTTACAGAACCACATTTCAAACATTAGAGGAAATATATGGCTTGCACACATGTGAAAGAAAATAAGAAAAATTACTTTTAAAAGCCACTGTGAAAGGATAGCTTTGCTTGCACAGAAATGTCAATTAATATGTGGTGGATGGGTGTTGACTAAAGCCATGTACGTGATGCTTTCCCCCACAAAACTTCATCACCTTGGAAGAAGTGCTTTTTGGCTCAGGCAGGAAACTTCTCAATTGAAAGCCTTGCCTCCCACTGAAAGTCGCACCTATAGGTGAACCATTCTGCAGTGGCATGTGATGTGGCTCAGGGCATTATAATTCTCTGCTCTGCCAGACTGGAAGACAGTACTAGCTGGGAGGACAAAGAAAGCAAGTCTGGCTAGAGCTTGACAAGTGTGAGTTCCTCCAGCACCCTCTACCAAGGACAAACTGACAAACTTCAAAGGGTGTAATAAAAGTATTTTGTTGCAAGCTGAGCAAGGGGGAGACAGTTGGCTGTGGGGGATGAAGCACCGCCCTCTCATAATTGACATATCCTCCAAATTGACATTAACGGATTAATTCATGTTAGGCATTTTTTCCAGCTTGCAGAATAAGAAATAAATTCGTTGTGTGCTATTTTTCCATGCAATTTCCAGGAGGTTGTTAAGAGACATGTTCCTAGGACTTTGTGGACTGAAATGGCCTGTAAAGACACGTTTCTGGCTGATTTACAAATGGGACAAATGTGAAAATGGGTGGAAAGATGGAAAATGAAATTATGAAAATGCCTAATCATTTGCAGAGTTATAACTGTTATGCATGTCATGAAAAGGACAAGAATGTACCAAAGGGCCATGCTACCTTGCACAGAGTTTGCGATCAGCTTGTCATATTCCATATGACCCACTAAAACCACATATCTATTTCTTATGGTGGTGGCTAGTATAAGTTTGAAGTTATGTTACATAACTAAGTTTTGATAAAAAGTGGACCTGAGGACAAAAGAACTATAATAAATGACAAAGAGACAGATGATGCTCTCTCCTCTTGAACCAATAAGGCCAGGGGGCGGAGAGAGGAATACTGAACTGTCCTATCCCAGGGTAGGAGTCATTCTAGAGTACTCCCCCTGGATTGTATGTGTAAGTGAATGATGTCATTTGGGACGTATAAGGGGGGACTGTACTAGACAGAGGGAGACACACACAAGAATCCGGGGAGACGGGAGAAGGAGGACAGAGAGGAGGTAGCTCATCCCATCCAGGAGAGTTCAGAGACCAGACCCCTTGCCTAGCTGTCCAAATAGCCCTGAGAATCAGCTGGCTGTCTAGAATTCCATCCAGGCAGAGTGCAGAGACCAGATCCCTTGCCCTGGCTGTCCATAGTGTCCTGAGATCCAGAAGGCTGTCCAGAATCCCAAACCAAGGCTCACTTTGGAAATAGCAAATAACCCCAGCTCTAAATTGCATAAGACCTTCCTTTTACAGCATTGCACCCCATTGAAACTTCAAAATTGTTGTCAGCATAATTCCTTCACCTTCCCATAGTAGAATCTGTATTAGCCTGTGTATGTTAGCATATTCCCTGTGATAAATCTCTCAGTTGTCCATATAAATCCTTAGCATTATTGTGAAGTAAATCAATTAATTCCCTATTGAAATTCATGATACGAGTTGGTTAAAATTCTAAATAAACACCCTTGTGCCTAGTTTCTTTCTTTAATAATTATAGTAATTAAAGTATAGCCTCAACAGGGTTAGTCTCTGTGTAACTGAAAACCGAATTTACCTGTGTATTTTGTGTATTACCCCACAAACTCCTAGCTTCCATCTGTCCTGTAAAAACCCTAAACGGTAGTCCCATTGAGAGCAATCCCTTTTGCCTAGAATCCTATCTGTGATGTACCCCTGTCCTTGTCCTTGAAAATCGATTTCCGATTTTGAAAGCTAAACCCCTTACCGTAGCTGCCTCTTTTTGCAAATCCTGTGTAAAACGAATTTCCATTTGCGTTTGTATTTTTCTTTTGCGTTTGGTTCCTCCCAAAAATTGATTTTCCTACCGTATTTCCACGTTGCCCTTGTGTGCCTACTAGTAGTCTCTAAGCTTCCCTATCTCCTCAAGTGTAGCAACACAAACTTCCTTTTATTCTTTCCCACAGTAGCTGTTCCATAGCCACGCGAGTAATAAGCAAAATCCGATTCTGCCATTTTCTTCCAAAAACAGGTTTTTCTTTTTCTTTTCTGACTTCCCATCTTGGGGTGGTGGGCTTTATTCCAAATCAGATTTTTCTCTCTCTATCCTTACTCCTTTGCCACTGCCTTCCATTTAAATGAATTAAGTAGCTGATGTTTGGGGGTGAGCGTTGCAGGGGGGAGTGCCAAACCTTAGTGCTATCACTTTATTCAAAACTGTTTTTCCTGTTTTGCCATTAAAGATCCGTGTGAACTGTGTTAGGATTTCTCAACCAATTGTTCTGTAGGAATCATTGCATTTGTGTTGCCACAACATTGGTGGCTGTTGTAAAATTGTTTGATTTTACTTTTTCATTAAACCATAAATCAATAAATCTCTTATTGATACACACAAAGGTCTGGTTCCTAGTCCATTGTGACACAGGGTGTTTGTGGAGGTTGGTGCGAGATGGGTTAGGGACCTACTCAAATAAAAGAACCTGTGGTTTATTAAAAATAAAAAGCACTTTATTGTACTCTACATTCATTATCGGTGAAGGAGTCCCTGGCTGGAGTTTGCCGTGGTATAAATCTGACATACCTTACTCCAAAAGAGCTACATGTTTGCTATGCAAGTTCCGCTTTGCCTTGCACCCGGAATACAGATAACCTCTCACAATTCTGATTCTCGAGCAGCAGGAATGATTATGAACAATTCCTCAGCCCTTGGTAGAAAATTCCTAGAAAGGTCATGATGACCTCACAAACAATAAAGGGCATTGATGAACAACCATTTTCATCAGGACCTGTTACTTAACAGACATTGGACCTCATTACGAGTATGATGGTAATTGGTAAAATTGGCGGTAACCTAGTTACTGCCAATATTATCACTACGCCAAATTATGAACTTGGACCTGAAGTGGAGGATTTACCTCCAGGAAAATCATGGAAGTAAATTCTGGCACTCACTGCCGTAAAAATAGCAGAATCAGTGGAATTCCACCACAGTAATTCTGCCATAACAACCCTATTGAGTCCAGTGGACTCAAAATTAATGGGAATTACACCCCAGCGCCGGTTGCAATCTGGCTGTAATTCTGCCGGGCCAAGTGGCGGTAACGGTAATTCAGTTGGACGGTATTCCAGTGGATTTACCGAAGGGATACTGCCCAACTCGTAACAAGGCCCATAGTCTTCGTGTTACCATTTCATAACATAACGAAACTATTTCCTTTGACCTGATAACAGATGTCAATTTTCCAGTAATTATGTGACAACTATGGTTATGGTTATGCAACCCCTACATTAATTTTTGTACATGTACCTTGTTTTTGGGGACTAAATACTACGTGTGACATTGCATCCTAGACCAGTCTCCAACGACACACGAACCATTGAATGTAAGACACTGGGCCTCATTAGGAGGTTGGAGGTAGTCATGGCGCTATTAGCGCCATGACTACCTCCAATACAGGTACCGAGTCCGCCCTCGTTCAATGGGGATTTAACGGTCTATTCCGACCTTTGCGGGACCGGTAAGTCCCCATTGAAAAAGCCATTCCCATTCCCATTTCAGCCCCCATAGGGCTCAATGGGAAGGGGGGAGGCGCTAATAACAGTACCGCAAATTGCGGTACCGTTATTTGCTCTGAGGTCCCTTAATGGGCCCCGTCCATAACGCCTGGTAAAACCAGGCGTTAAGGAAGGGACCCGCTAAGGGACCTCGGAATAGGGCACAAAGGGATTACTGGCACCGATGTCCTTAACGGTGCCCGGTATACCTTTGCGCCCACCTCTTAATGAGGCCCACTTTATTGAATTTTGAATGTAGGCACTGTGTTGCGTTTACCTGAATTTTGAGTTTGGCCACTGTATTGAATTATGAATGTAGACACTGTATTGCATTTAGCTGCATTTTGAGAGTAGGCACTGTATTGAATGTAGCTGTATTTTGAGCGTAGCCGCTGCATTGCATTTACCAGAATGTTCGAGTGTATCCATTGTATTGAATTTAACTGTATTTTGAGTGTAGCCACTGTATTGGATTTACCTGAATTTCGAGTGTTGCCACTGTGATCACTCTGTATTGCATTTACCTGAAATTTGAGTGTAGACACTGTATTCATTTACCTGATTTTTTTAAATTTAGCAATGTATTGAATTTAGCTGATTGTGGAGTGTAGCCACTGTATTGAATTTAGCAGAATTTTGAGTGAAGCCACTGTGTTGAATTTGGCTGAATTTTGGGTGTCACCACTGTATTGAATTTAGTGTGCTTTTGAGCATTGCCACTCTGTTGAATTTGGGTGCCTTTTGTGGACAATGTCAATGTCAAATCTAGGTACATTGTCAGTGTTAAATCTAGGTAGTCTTTTGAGTGTAGCTAACTTGATGTAATTCAGCAGTATTTTGGACGATAGTCACCAGATTGAATAGGGTATGGCTGCCCTTTGAATCCATCCTCCATCTGTGTTAAAAGCAAGGTGCACTCTGAAGTTCGCTATTATACTAACCATCCTAGCTCCTCTCCTGCATACCTCCCAAGTATGACACATGCCCTGAAGGGCCAACCACACTACACACAAAACAGACACAACACACATCTGCCTCATTACGAGTCCGGCGTTAACCGAGGCGGTAAAACCGCCTGGTTAACGCCGGACTCGTATTACCATTCCGCCTCCGTGATTCCCGGAATTACCGGGGCATCACAACCCCGGTTTACCGGGAATCACGGAGGCGGAATGGTGTAAATCCCCATTCCCATTGAGTCCTATGGGACTCAATGAGAATCGGGATCATGGAAACACCGGCAGCATCTTGTAATGCTGCCGGTGTTTCCTCGTCCGCCTGCAGGCGGGCGGTGTTAAACCCGCCAGGTCAGACCTGGCGGGAACATCACCTCCCGCCTGCAGGGGTCGGGATCAGGCGGTCCGGAAACAACGGTGGCGGCGGGTTTACCGCCACCGTTATTTCCGGACCGCCACGGTCGTAATGAGGCCCAATGGGTCTTACCCCTCCGGACACAACAGGTCAGTGCAACAATCATAGTACGCTCAGAAAGTTGACATGCACAGCTGCTAGTTTCTCCTGGTTCTGCAAGCTTAAACAGAAGAGAAGAACCTCGATCCTATCCCTCTTCCCTCCCCAACCTACCCTGCCGCTTTCTTACAGAGCCCATGCAAATGGTAGTGGTGCGTGGTATAAATCAGCATAACATGTCAATCCAAGTATATAACTATCACCACAATGTTTGTCTCTTTTATCACCCAGGTACCACCTAAATATCATGAATTTCTGAACATCTTTGCTGAAGGTCAGGAGTAAGAAGCACCACTGCATAGACCAGTCGCTTAATTCTAGAGTATCATTCGGTTGCATGTTTGTCTTGTCACTACCAGAAAAGTAAGTGTTGAAAGAATATTTGAAGGCCAATCTCCAGATCGGCCTCATCAAAGAGTCTACATTATCTAGAGACGCCTCACCTTTTTTTGTTCCAAAAAAGGATATACTGAACTAAAACCATGCCTGGATTTTCCCGGCCTAAATAAGATCAATGTAAAGGGATCTCTGCTACTCCTGATAGTGGATATCTTAGTGACTTTTATTTATATTTGTGCGATGTCTACATTGTGGCAAGAGGAATTGCTACACTCTCTCTTCTGCCTTGAGCTGAGGAAGCCACTTTGTGTTCTATAAAGGGCTCTTTCAATCTATTGTCAGCAAGCTTGGTAACATGAGTCTCTTGCAGTAGGAAGATCTTCGTTTTTTTAGGCTTACAATAGTCCAGTTATTTCTGCATTGTGTGGGGTACCTCAAGCCATTCAAATTTAAGGAGAATGTAATTACATCCTGGGCCACCACTGTACATAAGCCTGCTAAACAAGAGCACCAAACAGCTTTTATCAATGACCATCCATCGGAGCTGGCTCTATGAGTTTCTATTATCATTCTGAAAATCTGCAGAGACATATTTTAGCTGCAACACGAACCTTGACCTCTAAAAAAAGCAAAAGAAAAAGGGGGAATAACACATAAGGGTAAGGTATCCTTTAAATAGGAGAAAAATAGAAAACCCAACTGTATGACAAAGGGCACCATGGACGACTGCACCAGCGGGGGTCGGTATGCACCCATTGCTGAACACAGGCAGGAAGAAATTAAGTCACAGAAGTTTGCAACCACAATGTTCATATTATGCAACATAAGAGCCGACTGAAGAGAAGGGGCGCGTCACTGATGGAAATGATAGGAGTCACAACATCAGGTGAACTATTTAAATGGGCGTGCAGCATATGTCAATACAAAATTAGAGAAGCAACTTTGACGACACTTTAATAGACAGCAAGGACAAACCACAGGGAAGTCAAAAAAAGGTTTGTATCTCAAGTTAGTATTTTAGTATTTACATTTTTTCTGGGAGTTTTTCACAAGGAATTTGTGCAGGTCTTCCAGTGTCAAGGAGTTCTTCCAGCTGTCGAGTACACACTCTCATTACAACTGGTTCCATTAGGTGATGGGTATAGCCAGAGCCTTTTAACCTGGGGTTGAAGTGCTGTCTACTTTGCAAAGTCTTGAAGGATGTAAACTTTTGTTTCTTGTACCACCAACTTGGGTATGTCCTTGAGCTTCTTTTTAATCTATTTAATCTATATAAGCTGAGTTGGAGTTGCCGAAGAATCTTAAATATTAGCTTGCAGGCTTTTGGATGGCAGGGATTAGGAATCAACGGCACCACAAGCACCTTGTTTATATTGAATGAGAGCACACATTTAATCTTCTAAAGGTTATGGATTAGCTGCTCAACATAAGCCCCCTACAATCATCACTTTCCAGCCTTTCTGATAAGCGACAAATGTATAGGGTTGACTGCTGATTTCCATTTTCAAGGTCCACCAATGAATTGTGAAGAAGGAGAACTTGGGAGACCACCAGCCATGTCAAGACAAGTTCTTTGCAGAAGCCTTTCACTTTTGTATTGTTTTCTGAGACACTGGGCCTCATTACGAGGAAGGTGGTAGAGGGATCACAGCGCCGGCAGACCTGCCGGCCCCGACATCCCTCTACAGCCTAATTACGAGGTCTGCTCACGAGTCCCGCAAAGGACGTCTGGTAAAACCAGGTGTCCTTAGCGGGACCCGCTAGCAGACCAGTATGCTAACAACGGGCCTGTAATTAACGGGCCCGTTGCTAGCATCCTCCCCATTCCAATTGAGCCCTGTAGGGGCTCAATTGGAATGGGGATGTACCGGGTCCAGCTTCCAGGAAAGGGAATTACCGGGCCCTCCAAGGTCGGAATGGCCCGGTAATTCCTCATTCCTGGAACCCGGACCCGGTACCCAGTATGGGGGTAGCCATGCTGCTAAAAGCGGCATGGCTACCTCCATACTCGTAATGAAGCCCACTGCCTGCCAGTGAAGTGAACTACATCGTCAATACAGCAAGTCATCTTGAATGGTTTCTGTGTTCATGCAAATCGCTGAGATCTCTTTGAACAGCAGCTACCTGGTGATCTAATGTGATGATCCTAATTTATATTTTGATGACGTTGGAGAAATAGAGGCCGTTTAGCATTTGGAGTCCACCTCATGCTTCTTATCTTTTGGAGAGGACATGATCGGATGATCGGTAGGTGTATCAAGATCAGCCACCGCAGGCAGCAAGCATTTCGATACATCTTCTTTAAATGTTTTAATTTTGTTTATGGTTAAAATTAACCTTTCACAAACATATCACATTACAATTCCATACTTCTCATGTAACAAAACCAAACATTAATCAATTGAATTACAATTAACAATCAAAATTAAAACCTATTTGAAATATAAAACAACATTTCCAACCAATAGAAGTAAAGTCAATGTCATGGCACCACACACCTTCTTTTACGTGGTAATGGAACGTAACATCTCTCATTTAACTAATCTCTTTCCCCTCACTCCTTTGGGTTGGGGAACAGTATTGAAGCCGGGGTGCACTATGCTAGGGTTGCTTGAACAGATATACTCAGCCCTAGGCCTCAGCCTAGAGCTCAATCGTACAACTCTCTTACATTTGTTTCACCGCTATTGTCATTTCTTGTGATTGCCCACCACCAGTCTTTCCCACAGTGAATCTTGCGTGTGGTGTATTGTGACATGCACACATTTGCTAAAGAGGTGTTGCCTAGCAAGACTTGTGCCTTCACATGCCAACAACAAATGTTTGATAGATTGAAATTCTGGATTTTTACAGATGTGACACAACTTTATTGCTAAATCCCCCATTCCTCTTTTTGCCAAGACTTCACCTGTATGAGTAACGTTCAGCCTCAATCTTAGAAATTTTTTCCTGATTCTCCAATCAGGAAATTGTATCAGATACTTACTCAGGAGGCCCAATTTCCGATCTACATCTGTAGGGGTTTGGATTAGCTCCTGACCTTATTTTTACAATAATATGGATACAATCCATTTCATCCCATTTCTTTTTTGCCTTCGTTGGGTCTTCCGACAGTGATTTACTCTCTATATTGGCACCCAACAATAACTCTTTCACCAGGAGATTTAAGTTATCAAGTACTTTTGAATTACCCATTTCCGTGTGGGCTTTTATGACTGTGTACATAGAATCTTCCTGTGCAGTATTAATCTGTTGCAATAGTGATGTCAATTTCCACCCTGCCTGAGATTTTAAGGACCTTAAGCCTAGTTAAAACCTAAGGTTGTCCATCGAAAGGCACATAGGCAGCCCCAGTGCATGTTTCCACAAAAGCCTTTCCCATTTTTGCCATGGAGTGTTCCACAGCTGGGGTTTTTCCTCCAGGCCATAAAGCAGGACTGAGACTACTTTGGCTTGGTAGAATTTTAATACCGGGATAATGGAGAATTTTCTGTATCTCCTGATATTTTTCTTCATCTGGGCAGCCAGGGGTTTTATTTTCATTACGATGGGCCTCATTACGACCCAGGCGTTAAGGGTCAACGCCGTCGTTAACCCTTAACGCCTATTCTGATTTTAACGGCTGCTTTTAGCAGCCGTTAAAATCCATGGCGCTAACCCGCCATGATGCTAATTACGCCACCGTAATTTACTGTGGCGTAATTAGCGCCTTCCCCACTCCCATTATGCCCTATGGGACAAAAATGGGAATGGGGAAGGGAAATGGTAAATGGGGATTTACCGCCCCACTCACCTTGGAATGGGGCGGTAAATCCGCCATCCACCTTGGTGTAAACGTAGTTTACACCATGGTGGTAAAGTTGGCGTAATTACCGCCTGGGTCGTAATGACCCCCGATATCATGCTCCACTTTGTAAACTGACGGGGTAGCATATATTTTGTAGCCAAGGTATGCCAGCTCTTCTACCCTCGTTATTGTTTCTCCCCCATTGACCATTGATGGAATATAACCTTTTTATTTATCTGTCTGAAGACCAACACTTTTGATTTAATTGGATTTAAAGAGAGCCCATTTTCACAAGCATAGCGGTAGAGACCATTAAGCAACCGTTGTAATCCATTGGCCGTTCTGTCCAGAACTACCATGTCATCTGCATAAGCAAGCCAGTGGTGTTTTACTCCATTCAATACTGGACTTGTCAATGCATAGCATGCCAGGAAGTCCCCCATGTCTGCCGTGTAAAGATTTTTGAAAAATGGGGCCCCCAGGCATCCCTGCCTAACCCCCCAGTTCACCCTAACTAGTTCAGACAAATGGCCCTCGTCATCCAACCGCACTCTGATGTTATTCTCTCTGTGGAATTCTATAAGCATCACCACCATTCCTAAACTGGGCCCATCGGACGAGCTGGAGTGAATTGGATCAACACTCACCTAAACTCTGGTGGCTCTGTGAAGGAGGGCAAGGGGTGCTTTGGGCCATCTAAGTTTTTTTTTAGCAGCCAGCGCTCACCGGGGACCAAAATGGTGCACTGAACAATGGTTACCCGGGAAAACAAAGGGTCACTCAAATGGCAGGTCCTGGAGGATAGTTAACCGATCCCTTTCATTCCAAACACCAAAAAACAAACAAGTAAAGGCACACTCACCCAATAGTTATGCTACACCACTGGGCACTGCACTCTCTTTACATCTTTGTTCAACTGGAGTAAAGGTGGCAGGCCCCACTTTGGTAATGGCCCCCTTCAACGTCTTTGTAACAAGCCACCAAGTCCTATGAAACTCTCCCTCACTTTCAAGGGCTATTCCACAGCCTGTGGTTTACCACTCCTCACAGGATAGATTAGGCTTCCTTATGGCAATGCTGCCCACAGAGTGCTGCTATTTCATTGGGCAACTTCATATTTTTAATTGACATATTTTAAAATGTTCTAAAAAATATGAAGAAATACTTTATAAAAATGTTGAATTCTTCCATAATTGTTTCTTTGTAATGTTAGTGAATGTTGTGTCTTTTTTAATAATCTATTTGCATTTTTGTTTTTAAATAGTTTTAGAAGTTCAAACATCTTTAAAACATATTATATCATGGTTAATTGTTCTACACTTGACATTGACTTTTATGTACCTTTAAATTTTGCCTCAGTTTTTATGTAGAATGCTTTTATTTTTTTTAATAATGCAAATGTTTCTAAATAAAGGTGCCTAATTGTTCCACGCTATAAGCATTGTTATGCCATATGTACAACTTGGATTCTGTGTCAATGTTATGAATATTTTTTTAATATATGAAAAGTATCCTCAAATATTTTAATCTTATATTATATTCCCTTCATCTTGTTATACTCTTTAAGATAATTGTTTGTAATTATTTATTTGAGTTGTGTGTGCCTTTTTGTAAATTGTTTCCTTTTTCCTTTTAAAGAGTTCAACAGTTTAAAAACATAGTTAATTTAACTGTTTTACACTTTACATTATGTTTATGTTATTTTTTTATTACTTTAATCTATGGAATACATCTCAGTTTTTAAGGTTTGTTTTACAAATAAACATTCCCTGATCTAACAACCTCCACCACAACAATTGTGCTCCAAAATGTTAGGACAAGAAAGAAGCTGGTTTTGATCTCCATATTGTGGTTTATTTGAAATGAATAGAGTAACAAGGGCACCTGGCTCAGCCCCGATCTGCCCAGGTAGGTTTAGAACTATATAATAAAGTGATCAGGGTGACTGAAAAACACACACATTCATCACATTGACCTTGAATAAAGAGAATATTGCTCTTAAATGCAGTATGGGCACACAATGTTTTGCCCCTAAGTAGTTTTTAATGCATAAAATGAGATTTTCACGATCAATTTTGCGAAGTAGGACCCACGAGATCAGTTACTCGGCCGCAGCACTGCTTGAGCCGGACAGCTGCCTAACCATTCATGGGATCTGAGGCAAGACTTCCAGTTATTGGAGGGGACTTCGACGAACCAAACCACACCAAGGACGTGGTGCCTCAATTCCAGCAATAGGACCTCGGGTCTGGCCCAAATGAATCAGACCAGATCTTGGGTAAACAAATAAGACTACACCCACAGCCACAATCTCCTAGACCCAGCATTGGAGAACCATGACCGACCAACACCGTAGTGAATCCGAACACACGAGAACCATAGGACACCCTGTATCCAACCTTTTTTCCATCCTGATCAAGGCCACTCACATGCAAGCCATACTAAAGAGCCTATGAATTGGCCAAAACACAGTAGTGTCGACTACCTATCTTTATATATAGTCTGTATTTCCAATACTGCCAATTGTGTACTGTTTGTTGTACCTCACATACATGTTATTTGTCTACTGAAAACTCTATACCATATAAGGGACAATACATGTCTATCTGTATCTGACTCCAGTTAACGTAACTGGACTAAAAATCTATGTATTATGTACAAAGCTGCTGTTATTAATGTGTGTCCCACTTCGCAAAATTGATTGTGAAAATCACATGTTATGCATTAAAAACCTAGGGGCAAAACATTGTTGTGTGCCCATACTGCATTTAAGAGCAATATTCTCTTTAGTCAAGGTCAATGTGATGAATGTATGTGTTTTTCAGTCACCCTGATCACTTTATTTTATATATTTATTTAAATGAATGCATTAAAAAGTAATGGTGATGCCCTCATTTTAAATGCCAGGGAAGTCACCAACATTATTCCATAGAAATAGAGGTAACTTGTCTGCAGAATAGAAACACAACCCGCCTGCAATTGGCGCACAAACAATGCACACAAACACCCATTCATATACAAACAAGCCTGAATAGCTATTCTACAGAAAAATATGCAAACGTCTCCAGTTTGAACTTTTTATTTGAGCACAGCTTCTTATCATCAGTTTTCAAAGAAAGCATAAAATGCTTTAACAATAACTTAACAATATATAATCCGCATAATTATCTCTGACACTATTGACAAATGTTGTCAACAGAGGAAAAACATTGGATTCACATATACCTTTCTTATTCTAGGACTAATTCTATTCTAAATGCTGGACACTTTCGGTGTCTAGTTTAGATATAGATAAAAGAATACTGGACATGGTATGTTTGGCTTCTTTGTCTACAGGTTTGTTTTTAGCACAAAATCTTTCGGTTTGGATAGCACAATAGTTTGATTAATTGAAAAGGTCACACAAGTATGGGAGTATACATGTGGGATACCAGCACTTCATTTTAATTGGCATTAAGAGTCTGTGTAACACAGCATACTTTCTATTCTTTGCAATGATATTTTAAAAAAATTACATTGGCTATTTAAATTGAAATTATTTTCTTAAGAAGGAAGTGGAGGAAATAACTGCTTTCCTGTTACACTTTAAGGGGCATACAAACCTATTCAGGATTTCTTTTTTAATGTAAACTATGGTTTTCATAGATCAAGAAGTCTATCAATTCTTGCAAACCCGCGAATCACACACAACACGGTCACACATTCAAATAGAAAATGCCTCTGTGGAAACTCTGAGATTAATTACTATTTGGCTACTATCAGAGAATATTAATCCCTGCTAAATAATCAATTCTTGGGCATTCTATTTTATTTTTTTTTTTTTTTTTTTTTTTTTTTTTTATTGTTTTATCAAACCATGATTTTACAATTCTAAACTTTTTGTAGTGAACTACACAAGAAGACAGGAAGACGAGTCTTTGCTTTCTATTTTGCAGACTTTTGTTTTTTCTTTTTTCTATTCATTGTTTGCATTTAATAACTTTGCATCAATGTATTCTAACATTTTTGCAGTTGCTATTTGCCACGTTGTTTTGTCTCCCCCGATGAGTCTGCACCACCACAGTTGTTCTTCTGGCAGTGTGCTGAAACCTGGTATCATTGGCAGATAGCGCTGTCTAAGTGCTGCGGTCGCTGTGCATGTCATGAGTAAATGTCTTATTGTCTCCGTTGTAGGTTGTGTATCATTGGAGCAAAATCTGCAGATGTTTGACTGTGTTTGTCCTCGTACGTGTCTTATTTCGTTTGTTTTAAACAGGTTGAGCCTTGCACGTAGGATTAAGATCTGTGCTTGCCTGTTTGGAAATTGTTTTATGTAATTTTGTAGTTCGTTTCTTTTTGCAGTGAAACTTGGTAGATGAGCGATGAGTTTTAGCATCGAGGTGTCGTCAATCGTTTTGGCCCAATCCATGTCTTTTATCTTCTTCAGCACTTTGCATGGATTTGTGATGAGTTCGTCTTCATCTGAGTTGATTGTCTCTAATACTTTTTGATTTTGCCTTTGCCAGTTGGTAATCATATTACACGTGTTGTCGTTCATTTCTTGTTTGATAATGCTGAAAATTTTGTTTTTGCTGTCCATTCTGCATTTACGGTATAGCATGATTCCATTACAGGTTACGGCACATTCTAGGGATTGTAAGCTAAGTTCACGCCGGATTGCTGTCCCTGGCGTCGAGTTTGGTAGATTGAGAACTTTGCGCCAAAAATAAGCCTCTAGTTTGCACCAGACCTTCTGTGGAATCATTGGCATGGCTTCACTGCCGTATATGATGGTAGGGACGACTTTCATCGTGTAGAAGTTTATTATTGGTTTTAGAGAGAATTTTCCAAATTTGCTGTTGATTTTTTTTGCTTGCACTGTTAGTTTATTCATTTTTGTGTGTAATTCCTGCTGCATTGTGGTCTCGTGTTGGGAACTGTCCATGTGGACTCCTAGGTATTTAAAGTTTGAGACCACTTCAATTTTGGTTTTGCCCAGATGCCAATGAAAGTTTTCCTTTCTTGAATGGGATTGGAAAATCATGATTTTTGTTTTGTTAATGTTGATTTCCAGATGATTGCTATTGGCGTAGATTAGGAGGGCGTCGAGTTTGCGCTGTAGGCCAATTTGGGTTTGGTCAAAAATCGTGAGATCATCAGCGTAAAGTAGGTGTCCAATTTGTGTTTTACCTAATGTTGGTGGGAAGACTCGTGTTGGACTTCTCATATTTTGAATATCACCTATGTAAGTGATAAAGAGTGCTGATGCTAGTGGGCAACCTTGTTTGACTCCTCGTGTGGTGTTTATTTCAGATGATAGATCGCCTTCACGACTGAGTCTGACTCTTATGGATGTTTCTTGGTGCAGTGCTTGAATTGGCTCTAGCAGAGCGTGGGGACATTTCCATGCTTCAAGTTTGTTCCACAGGAGAGATCTTTCAACTCTGTCAAACGCTTGTGAGAAGTCAATATAAGCTACAAATAGACGGCGCTTCTTTTCTAGGGTTTTTGCTTTTAGTATGCTGCACACTAATATGTTACATGTTGTGCCTGTGTGTTTCTTGAACCCCGTTTGCATTTCGTCATTACATTCTGCAGAGGCCGCCCATTTTTGGAATCTCGTCAAAAGTAGTGAGGCGTATACTTTCCCCATGACATCTAGTAAGGCTATAGGTCGGAAGTTTGATGGATCCGTAAGACTGCCTTTTTTGTAGATTGGTACCACAATTGCTTTGGACCAGGATTGTGGTACTGATCTCATTTCGTTGCATCGCTTAAAAATGATGCTTAGCAAAGTGGCCCATTCCTCTGGATGATGTTTTAATTCTGCGTTACTGATGCCATCTGGGCCTGGCGCACGTGAATTTTTCAATTTGTTAATGATGTCAATGATGTCTTCTTTTTTGTCTAAGTCCACCCATTGTTCACCTGTTGGTTGTTGTGCCTGTGGTTTTGGGTTTAAGTCAGATTTAAAGACTTTACTGAAGTGATTTTCCCATATATGTTGACTGATGTTATTTAGAATTTGATTGTCTTGTGTTTGTTCAACATTATGTATTAAGGACCAAAAGTTCCTGCTATTGTTGTTAATGAGCGCTTTTGTTATTTGTTCGGCGTCCTCTTGGTACAAATTGTGTCTATATGATTTTACCCAAGCTTTGTATTTTGTTTTGATATTTTGTATCTCTGATGTGCCATTTGTGGGCATTTGCTTGGTGGCTATTCGAAGAAGTCTTCTGTATTCACGTCTTTTGTCAATTAGAACTTTGTTGTATGCATGCCTTGGATTTTTGTTTGTTGCATTTCTTTTTCTTTTTGTTGATTGTGCATACGGCAGCAGTAAAGGTTGGTAATCAATACTGAGGCATGTCGCTGGGGTGGTAATGGCTTTGTATTTAGCTGTGATTTTGAGAATTTCAGCACTGCTTAATTTAATTCTAGTGCCTTTCGCGTTTGCCTCGATTTGTATGTTCATTTGACGATTTTTTTTGATTTTGAGGTTCCATGCAGTTTCCAGCAAGTTGTGGTCACTTGTTGGAGTGTGTCGTACTTTGAAGAGTTGTAGGCGTTGCAACATGGATTTGGATACATAGATATAATCGATCGTGGAGGCTGAGGATGCTCTCTGCCAGGTTGCTATTCTATCTATTTCCACGAACACTTCATCCAAGTTGTGTAGCTCACTCGAGTCGGTGAACTTTCGCCAGATTGTGCCACGGTGTACTGACGCCTTTTGTGATTCCGATGCGTTCGTGTTGATTATTTGGATGACATTTAGATCTCCGCATATCAGGATGTTCTCTATATCGTGCTCGGTTCTTATTGCGTCAATTGTTGTTTCACAGAGATTTATGAATTTTTTTGTAGTGATTGCAGCTGGGTTCCAATAGAGATTTATTATAGCCAGTTTTGAAAAATCTGTCTTATGGTTTACGTCACCTTGCCAGGCAAGTTCTACTGCCAAAATTGATTGATTTGCAATGATCGTCTGTACAATGGAAACTCCAGAACCGTTTCGGCAGGCTATTAGGAGACCTGAAGTTGGACGTCCTTTGGAACCTCTTGCAGCAGGGGATAGAATGATTTGATAACCTTCTAGTGTAGGAGTTTGCTGCAGCCAAGTTTCCTGTAGACAGATTATATGGAATTCTCCAAGATTGGGACCTCCCGGAGCAGTCAGATGTACATGACCTCGCGTGTTCCATGAACATAACTTGATGTCGTTGTTGATTTCTGTTGGTTCGTTACATGTGACTGCTTCCGCTGTCTTGAGTGGCTATTGTTTGCGATGTAAGTTTAATACGCGTGGCAACCAGGCCCAAATTCCTGTTTTATTACTTGTGTTTGGACTTTGTTTGCATTGAGCCGTAGATGTAGAGCCGACTCTTTGTGTACAGGTTATTTTTATGGTGCCATCTGTAGTAGATTTCTGTTGTTGTGTTGCTGTATTTTCTTTCTTTGTTATTTTGTTGTGTACTGAGTCATTTTTGGTTTTGTAGTGCTCATTTTTGCTCTTATCATGGTGTGATCTTTGATGTTTTTTCGATATTTCAAATTCTGTTATTGCTTTATAATCTTTCTGAGGGTGATCCTCTGTGTCTTTTGTGTCATGCTTCTCATGTTTTGTGATTAAGGATTTACTTGCTGTAGCATCGGTCTCTCTGATCTTAGTTGATTCGATGCGTTCTTCTTTGCTGTAAGTTGTGAGGTCTTCCACGTAGTAACCAGAATTGTAGATATCTCTTTTGTTGTTCAGAATTTTTTTGAATGTTGTAGGAGACGTTAAATGCAGTATTGTGACTGCCCCATGTTGCGTGTGCCATGGTTCGACAATATTCAAGTTGTCTGTGTGAAGTCTTTGTAAGTCTTTAAATTGACGTAATATTTTTAAGACCGTTCTTCGATTTAAAATGATCTCTTCTTTTATGCAACTTCGTTGGGTCAGTCTGATAAGGTATCTTGAAGCATTTTTCGTGGAATGTAACTCGTCGTTTTCTTCGGTTTCTGTAAATCTTGTTTTTGAAGCATGAGATGCTCGTTTGTGTATCTCGTTCTGTTGTTTGGGTCTTGAGCTTGTATTATGTTTGGTGTTATTATTAGATCTTTTTACTTCATAATCTCGTTTCTTGGGTGTTTCTTCGTACACCTTTGGTTTTCGTTTTTTGTCCACTTGAAGTTCTTGTGTTTTATTTTGTACTTGTGAAGTGGTTTTTGGTTCTCTATCCATTTTCTTTTTCTTTTTTGTGGAAAGTTCTTCTGATTTGTTTCTGGTGTGAATTGTTTTGTCGATGTTCTTGCTTTTGTTAATTTCTGAGTATATGTCTGTGATATATGTTTGCTTATGCTCTTTTATATTCTCACGGGATGCTGCGTGGTTTATTAAACGATTTCGTTTTTGTTCTAGAGTTTCGTAGTCACGTTCTTGCAGCATTTTCACGCGATTTTTTTCTATGGTTGCTGTAGTTTTTTGTTTCAATGATTGGGTTTGTTCTGCCTTCTGAGTAGCTGTAGTTAGTGTTGTTGATGAATCACTAATTTCATCCGAGTATATACTCAGATTTGTTAGAGGATCTGTTGAATCCAGTTTATCCTTGAAGTTCTGATTTTTGCTTTGTTTACTTTTGTTGATTGTTACGCTTTCTGAGTTGCTGTTTTCCCCTGTTATGATGGGCGTTGAACTACTCGTGTTCCATTTTGGTGTTGCGACTGGTGCTATTGTTCCAAGACTTGGGTTCGATTCTTTTTCTGTGCTATGATCATAGGCAGTGGTTTTTAAGACCTCCTCGTTGTCGCAGATTAGGACTGTCTTTGGCCCTTTGTTCGGTTTGTCTTTTCGGCCAGGTGTTTCAAAAATGTTAAATGAGGGTGTTACAAGTCTAGTCTCACATTTGTCATTTGCGTTTGCTTGGTTTAGCACCAACATTACCGATGGCGTTTGTTGTTTCGTGGCCACATTGTTTTTGATTTTTATGGTCTCGTTGTTGTTTACTATGTTTTGCTGGATTTTTTCTTTATCGGTTGCTTTTCTGTCAACTGTTAAGTCGATGATGGTCTCTGTTTGTGTTCCTACTTGATGTTTATTGATGGACTTGCTTGGTTGATTAGACAATATTTCGTTTATTGTTTCTGTGCGATTGATAATCGTGTCATTACTACTTGACTCTGTTGTGCCTTTGTTATTTGTGTGATTTCCTTTTGCTGTGATGTAACCTTCCAAGTATACTATTTTTGTCAGCAGCATTGCTAAGATGACTTGTTGATCTTTTACTGCATCATTCATGGTCTCATATAGTTTGCAGAAGGGATTGAGTGCAATTGTTATGACAGACATGATTCCTTGTAGGTCCGTTTTTTTTGAGGATGGTTCTTGTGCTGCATTTGGCGTTTGTGGGCACGAGGTTCTGCCTGACTGATGTTCAAAATCACTATGGCTTCTCCTGGGTGTTCGTGGGTGTTGAGAACCTCTTGCTTCTGTTTGTATTGTTTTTTCTGTCGGAAAGATCCAATGAGGTCGATCTTTTGTTTTGTCCCCTTGCACATCCAGTTCCGCTATCTTTAGATGTTTATTTAATTCTTTTGTTTCTGTCGCGGGATGACTGATTAAGCGTGGACTGAGACTTTGACTGGATGCAGCTCGTAATGGAGATACTCCTGACACAGCGGTCTGAGGTGTGCTTTCTTGTTCTTGTATTTTTGCCATGACCGTAATGGCCTCTTGAGGCTTTTTAAGTTCTTTGCTGCTTTGGATCGGTTGTTCATCGCTTGTCGCGCTTTCCTGGTTTGTGTTAAACGATGTTGAGTGCACATCTTCAATGGTGTGTTGATAAGGTACGTTTTTTTTGTTGGGTGAATCTTCGTCTATGTTCATAGATGGATTGACTTTTTCCATTTGGCTTGTTGCATTCTCATTGTTTACGTTTATTTTTTTGCCGTTCTCGATAGTTGAGTCTGTTGATGTGCTTCTTTGAACTACGGGTTTGTCTGCTTGTGGCGATCCAGCTTCAGGTGTGGGGTTCATTCTACGTTGTTTTGCGTTTGGTATATTTTCGCTTATGACTGTTAACATTTCTGCATCGGAAATTTCCGTGAAGTTTCGTGGTTTCTTCAGTAGCTGGAGTTCAAAAAAGTCAGTCAGCATTCGCATAGTATTTGTTTTTTTTGATTTCTCGATGCTTGCGCTTTTGCTCATCCGTTCTTTCACAGTGGATGGTGCGTTCTTAGTGGATCGATTCACTTTGGATCTCACATGCATGTTTGATTTAATGTTCTTTCGATGGATTGGTTTGTGCATGCTTAATTGTCCGCATGTAATTTCGCAACTATCTCTGCTTCTTTTTTTCATGTTTTGCTCCGATGTTAGTGCGCTTTCTGCGCAATTCGTGTCTAGTGGGGCGTGTTCCGTCCCGTTTGTGCTTTCCTGGGAATTATCTTCATTGTTTGAGGCATGCACTAGAACTTTTACTTGTTGATGGATCTTCATTGATAATTGGTCATGAGTTTGTTTTTCAAATTTTTTCTCTTTCTGTTTATGCGGTTCGCAGCTCTCTACTTCGATTTCAGGTTGTGTGTACTTCGTGTGCGCACGATCTTCGTCTTCTGACGGCAGCTCAGAGGTGACTATTAACAATCGTGAGTCGGTAGAGCTTGCTTGCAGCGTTTCATCGACGTTTTCATTTTGAGAGCGTATGTCTATTCCCTCACTTGGCTCGAGGCTCTCTTCCTGCATACACTCCAGTCCCCCTCCGGGGGCTGTCAGTGTGGTTTGCATGGGAGTGCCGAGTTGTGGGGGTGTAGAAGTCTTGCCGTCCTCGCTCTCTTCGTTTTCCAAGTATTTGCGGTTTTGGACGCTGATTGTTGCTTCCTTGTTCGCGGTAATTTCAAAAATTGTAGTGGGGGTGTGCGCGGATTTATAGTTTCTTTCCAGATTGACTGTCCGCGGGCCAGTATGCTCGCGACTCGTCTGTATGGGAGATATTAATAGTGCTTCAGTGACTTCAGAGGTGGCATCGTTCTTCTTTGTCGATCTGTTTGTCTCGTCTCTTTCACTAGCCGTACCGGTTCTAGGCCCTCCTACTCCTTTCCTTGAGCTGCGAAGACGACGCCCGTCATCTTCATCCATTTCTATAATTTTGTGCGCTGGGGACTTAGGTGCGTGTGATGAATTGGGAAGCTTTAATGCTAGTGATTTTAAGTGAAGTGGATGTTAATATTGGAGTCTATGGACTGGATGTAAGGAGGGAAGACTAAAGAGCTTGAAAGGGCTTACCGTATGAACTTGAGCTTCTGGGTCCAGGCAACCGCGGCCCTCCGCCAGACCACTTAGACTCCACTTCGCACCGCCACCGCCACTTTCTGCTTTTGCTCCGATCCGAGTGCAGCTGACTACTCTCTAGGAGTAAGGTGGCCTGCAAAGCTACAGCAAGCAGCCAAACAGCACAACAGCAGGTAGTCCTGTAAACGCCCTTTGCACACACGGGCTTAGCGCCGCAAGGGTGCCTGGGAAGGTCTTTTATCTGGCACACTTCCTGCGGGGCGGTGCTCGGGGCAAAAGGGGGCGGAGCTTCTCAGCGCAACGGCGCTTCGTCTTCCGCACACAATTCCGCTTGATTCCTGGTTTGTAACAGCTGAACACAGCAGCACAGCTGATATGTGGGCACTCCCACGCAGCCACAGCACAACAGCAGGTAGTCCTGTAAACGCCCTTTGCACACACGGGCTTTTATTTGAACTTCCACGAAGTTTCCCTTGCAGTCCAAGTCTCACTTTATTGACATAGATTTTAAAGGATTCCCCCAAAAGACTTCCAATTGCGGTAAGGGGTTTAACTAATTCTTGGGACATATATCTAAATGCACAGGGATTGTTGTACTTATTTTGGGTGTTCTCTTTCTAATAGCCCAGAACCGGTAGGAGTATCAAAAGCTCCTGGCAGCTCCACCAGGAAAGCTCTGCTCCCAGTCTGTCCCTTGCTTCTGAAGTCCTTCTCAAGCAATCTGGTTCTGTCTTGGGAAAGTCTTCTGCATTTCCATTAGCTATCTCTTGGTGGAACCCCAATCAGAGTTGGATTTGCCCAACGGGCGTTCGGCCAATGGCCAGTAAATGTTTGCAAAAATATGGCCCAGTTTTCCTGGCCAATGTGTGGCCCATTTATTATTATACTGAATGCATGCTCCACATTGCACTAAAAAAATGTAAGTGCAATGTGGCTAGTTTGCATTCAGAGTATACACATGGATAAAAATAATTATACAAACACTTTACCAGCTCATTGTTATGCATGACTGATGAGGTGAGGACACTATGATGCCATTCTTATATTTTTATGGTGTGTGTCAGTAGAGTTAGTGTCAGGGGTCAGAGGAGCAGCCCTCTGCAGGAAGCAAACAACTGCGATTGGAAATAGGTACCGCTAGGTACCACTGCCCACTTGACATTTTGGATTGATGTGGTAATGCTGCCTGCTCTCCCTTGCTGGGGCCCCTATAGTCACCATGGCCTTGGGCTGTTGCCTGGCATGGAATCCTTTCCGACGAGCATGCCCTTTAGAACTTTGAATTTGCTCAGCAAACAACAGATCGAATTCACTCATGAACCTGGTCTCCCAGTGGTTTTCCTTAAGTCACATGGATGAGTGCTTTCTTGTCATTGTGTCAAGCCTGGATTTCCTCATATAATAATGCTAGAAACGCTTGCCTAATAACAGATTTAGCTCAGCGCCTCACGTATCAGAGGGACACAGCAGCATCAGTGATTTACATGCATGGGTTTATTTGTGTAGTGAGCTCAGATGACCTCTCCCAGGGCTCAATGGGAGAGGGAGCTAACAACGGACCGATTACGACCGGCCCATTGTTAGCTCCCTCTTCCCCTCGCAGGACCCAGTAACAATGCCTGGTTTTACCAGGCGTCCTTACCGGGTCCCGCGGGGGGACCCCGTAATCAGGCAGAATGGTATTAACGGGCCCGCCACCATTAGCGGAGCCCTTTAACCCATTCCGCCTGACTTGTAATGAGGCCCAGTGTGTTTAGGTAATTTGGCCCTAAAATGGACCACCATGGGTTTGTCTGCCACCTGGCTTTTTATACAGGACCAATGTTCGCAGACCCGTTGTCGGATCTCTCTTTTGGTTTTCACGATATAGATATAGGGGTCAATTATCACTAGCCAATGGCTAGTTGTGAATGCACATTTTGAGACATGATGTAAGTGTTGGTGATGTTTTTTGTATATACAAAGCAATCATATTTAGGTGCTTGATCATTTTTTGCAGACACCTAAAGCATTGAGGAGGCTAAGTGGATTTTTTCTACAGTGAACTGTGTGCACCAAATCCAGGTTTTAGTATGTTTTCCTTTGTACCGCACCCTGACCACCTCTTGGAGCTGGTGAGAGTTCTAATATAAGCAGTGAATCTTCTCCAGGGGCTTGAATTGATGTTCTTGTATAGTCCGATGCACACACAATCACCTCTAAGAGCATGAGAGATTATTTGTACCTGACACACCAAATTGAGGAGATTACATGTTCTTATATAGTGCCCACAAATTGTCTGTAGATAGTTGTGGGTTTTCTTCTCTAGAGGACAATGTAGACTGGGTCCTCTTTAGGCGCTTGATTGATTTTTTTTGTACCACGCACAGTGATTAATACTTTTGCTGCTTTTGAGATTTCTTTTATGGTTTCCATTGGGTCACACCTAGGAGCGTGAGTTTCTTGTTCAAGGCTCATTCTACAGCAAGGACTGGCTTAGGACTTGAGTGGAGTTTCTGGTACAGCACAAGCTCAACTAAATATAACAAAGGCATTTGTGGACTCTAAGGTTTTGGTGGATGTTTGCTAAGTGTGCCAAGGTGAATGAACTAGAGTCTGAAGAGGGGCTTCCTAGAGCAAGAGTCTCTGTTCCTGTGGATTCACTCTACCTTGCACTAACAGTACAGTTTGCAATTAAGGGAGTAAGATTGTCCTTGCACAAAGGAGAATGCCTAGTTTTGTAGTGTGAGTGACTAATCCAGTTCTCTCCCTGTATGCTGCGTTTGATCTTGATCCTCAGTTATTAAGAAATCATGGACTGTCAGGGTAAGAATGTTGTAGCTTCTCACACAGAGCTTCATACTATTTTCACAAATGTCAGGTGTTCATGTGGTTGTCAATCATAAGATCGAAACAAGTTGGTGTTTATTTTAAATGCAATCATGAGGTAAACAAATATATCTATTGTTCTCATGCTCCCACACAAAGTTGTACTGTTCAGTTTGTTTTATACACCTGCATACCTGACAAATAATGACCATGAGCAAGTGACTTCATCACAGTTTTATTGGTCTTTTGATTCTTTTAAGTACATTAGTAAAAGCAAGAGCAGATGTGGGTCTGCATTCAAAGTTTGGAGGTATTTGCAGTGTTAATTCCTTCAAACAGAATTAAATTACCACCAGTAGTAACTGGTGAATCTCCGCCTGATTTAGAGATTTGGTCCCATATGACTTCATTGGATCACGGAGGAATTACCTCCAGAGGAAATAACTCAGAAAATAATTGCTCCATTTATTTTAAGGCAATACCTCCGGCCATTATATTAAGTTAGCTTTGCCAATCTTGTCTCCCGTTGTTTAACCACACCGCTTATCTGCCTCGTTGCTTATAATGACAATCCACACTAAACCGTCATTTGCTCATCTACTGTCCCACCAGGCATGATTCTGTTAATTGCTATTTTCTCTTTCAACTCTATGTCCATACTTGTCATCCACATAAATAGCAACAGCTTGCCCGATATTCTCGAATCCAGCCTAACTCTTCTAGCCCAACCCTAGCCATCACACTGAACACTGCATCACACCTCCCTCACCACACCATGCATCTGCTCTTTACATTGTGCTACATACGGCTACTATTCTGCACGATGCTACAGCACATCCTGAGCACATCCTGGCTAGCAAACACTCCTCACAGCCCACCAGTACAGAAAATAACATGCCTACCTTTAGCTGCACCACCTTGTCAATGAGCAGCAGGCTCCCACCATCTGATAGTATCCCCTCTTCAGCATTCCTGCCCTCCTGCCTACACCTTGCATCTCCAAACACACCCATCATCACATCCTCTTCGAACAACCCCTACCTTAACTCACCAGCCCTTTGGATCAAAAATTTCACCATGAAACTGACACCTAATATACCATGCACACTTAAACATGAACCAGATTCCTTACAGTCCCATTAGCGCCCAAAACCTCCACCTGTACCAAACCTCGGACCTCCACTTTTAAACCAGCAGAAACCCCCAAAGAAGTCATCTCACACAGGTACTTCACCTAGGGAAATCACCACGCCTGTTATAAACAAGGACGGTCCAGACAAAACTATCACTCTCATCAAGGGTGCTCTAATCAATGCCAGATCACTCCCAGCCCATGCACTTGACATCGCAGACAACATTATAGCACAAGACCTTGACTTCTTGGCCATCACAGAGACCTGGCTACATGCCGCAGCAGGTCCCTTTCTCTCTCTCGCCATTCCTAACGAGTATACCATCCACAGATGTGACAGAGACTCTAACCAATCCAAAGGTGGGGGTGCCGCCTTCATATCCAAAACCTCCTTAGGCCTCAGAACCGTATCAGGCCAATCTCTCCCATCGGCAGAACTACTATCCGTCAAACTCCCCATCTCAGCCATCCAAACACTCACCATGCACCTTATCTACAGGCCACCTGGGCCAGTATCCACATTCGAAGAAGACATAGCTACCCTTCTCTCAGCAAAAACCAAGTTAAGCCCTCAGATCATCCTTTTAGGTGACCTCAACCTCAGCTTCCAAGACACCAAGGATGTCAAAGCCCTTGACATTGCCAACACAATATCGGAATTGGGTTTCACCCATCGTATATTTGAACCCACTCACACCAAAGGTAAGACTTGTGACTGGTTAGCTGACCTCAACTGCAACATCAACATCCTATCCAACTCGCCATGTGCCTGGTCAGACCACCATCTGATCTCCTTCACCATCAAATATGACAACCAACGCCCTACGCAAAACCCCTCTACTCCAATATTCACAAGGAACAACAGGGACATAACATTAGAGAAATTGCTCCCACGTATACTATCTATCATCAACAACCCTATCGAAGCACACCTAGACCCCACTACACTAGTAGACATCTACAACCAAACCCTTCTCAAGGCCATCAATACGACTGCCCCACTCAAACTAAGCAAGCCAAAACGCTGCGCACACCTTAACTTGTGGTTTATGCCTTTCCTAAGAACCTTACGTAAGGAAAAAAGCAATGCAGAGGCCCTCTGGGAGAGCCTCCCGATAGTGACCAATAAGGACAACCTCCTGATAGCATCCCTCAATTACAAAGAGGCGATCTTTCAGGCCAAAAAAGAGACACATACAATAACCGGATCATACAAGCTAAGTCGAGTGCTAAAGAACTCTTCAACATACTTAAAGAATTAGAATCACCATCAGCTCTGCCAGATACATGCACCAAAGGTATCACATGGTACTCCAACATTCAAAAAGCCCTCCTAGGTAAAGTCACTATGCTCCAAGAAACAATTGAATCCAAAAAGTCTAGTCTCTCACTCATCTCACATCATAGTACACCACAAGCCGCACCACAGAACACCCACAAATCATTTAACTTCATACCTCTCTCACCTATAAATGTAGAAAATATAATACTCAAACTAAAGCCATCCAACTGCCAAGGTGACACCTGCCCAGCCCCCATCCTCAAGGAGGCAGCCAAAGAACAGTCTCCCTTTATCACCTCCTTAGCACAGTTCCCAACAACCTAAAAGGTGCCTGGGTTCTCCCATTACTGAAGAAACCTTTGTTAGACCCCACTATCCCTACCAATTACAGGCCTATTACTGCGGTCATCTTTATTTTGAAAATCCTGGATAGAGCAGCTTACCTGCAGATCCAGGAGCATCTAGAAATCAACAACCTCCTCAGCCTCAGGCAATCAGGCTACAGACCAAGACATGGGACCGAGGCGGCCCTGATTGACCTGAAAACTCAAATTGAAGAACTAAAAGACAATGGCAAACTCAGCCTCCTCCTAATGCTTGACTTGTCGGCTGCTTTCGACTTGGTCAATCACCATGTCCGCAGCACATTTTTCAGACAAAGCCACCACCTGGGTCCAATTATTTCTAGAGAACAGATCTATGAGGGTCTTCTCTCCATCAGCCTCTGCCAAGCCAGCACCAGTCACGTGCTGAGTCCTCCAAGATGGTATCAGGTAATAAAATCGCTGCAAAAATGTCGCTGGTAAAAATAATCACGGCAAAAATGCTGTGGTTTGACCCGGTAAAGGTGTACCCCATTATACCATTTAAGGGGAGCAGGGGTTTTGGGGTGCCCCCTGCTCCCCTTAAATGGTATAATGGGTCCAGGGGTTGCGGGGTGTCCCCCGCATCCTTTACATGATTGTGGCAGCAAAACCACTGCATTTTTGCCACAATATTTTGTATACACAGCCATTTTTGCCGCAATTTTAATACATGGAACCCCCAAGGCTCATGCGTGTCTCCAACTCTTTACAATATGCTTACAAAGCCCCTATTTGATAACCTTGACCATTTGGGTGTCACCTACACAAACTATGCAGATGACACCCAAATACTCATCCCCATCACTGGCAACCACATAGCTGATTCCAAGGCACTGAATGACATCTACCTTGTCATTCAGGCGTGGATGTTGCAACATGGGCTCTGTCTTAACGATGATAAGACAGAGCTACTCCTCCTCGGTTCACAACAGAGACTTAATAAGCTAGACGCCACCTTCTACTCCTTCATCATAGATGACAACCCCATTAAGGTTTCGAAAAATGTCAAAACTCTTAATATCTACTTAGATTCCATTCTAACCTTAGCCAGACAAGCAAATGATATAATGTCCTCAATGGCTTACACTTGCAAACACATTACTGCATGCAGACCCTTTCTCATAACCAACAACTGCACCATCATACCTAGAGCTTTAGTGATGTCGAAACTCGACTACTGCAATGCGCTCTACTTAGGGACTAGCCGCCGTAATACTAACAGGTTACAAGTACTGCAAAACAACGCTATGCGGGCTGCCATGAATATTCCCAGAGCCCAACACATCTCAGAATACAGACATAGTCTCAACTGGGTATCGGTCAACCAAAGAATCGCCTTTAAATCACTGTCTCTTAAGCACAAGTGCCTCACCAACCGTGCACCAAGCTACTTGTCCAAACTATTCACATATAACATATCCGACCGTCCTGTTAGAGTGTCCAACCTCACTGCCTCAAGATCCCGAGGTCCAAACTACAGAAGGCGGGGGAAAGCAGCTTTCCTGTGCTCGCCGCTGAATTGTGGAACAATTTACCAATTTCACTCACATCTGAACCTTCCTATCACTCCTTTAGAAGCAAAGTCAAAACCTGGCTAGTTACATAAAAACACCAGCTCACAGATCCCAGACGCCCTCTCCCATAGCACACTGAATCCACTCTGCAATTTGTACTTATGTGGAATGTAATTCTATCTAATGCATTGCTAATGTTTTTGTTCAATTGCCTATTGAAACCCTGTGTACTATGTAATTAATATTGACTGTATATACCGAATGTGTACTTAATACAGATATATTAACAGGGTCCAGCATGTTAAATGTTCATAACGTGGAGTGTGGTAATTGTCACAATTGTTTGAAGGAGAAAGTGAATACTGCATCTATACCTCTATTAGAAAACTGCAGTGACTCCCATACATTGTTGGATCATAAGGATTCTGCGGGTTGGTCAAAAGTGAACGGCCAGGCACCTTGTGAAACTTACTTCACTATAAACAACCAAGAATTAAAGAGTGGGGGAAGGTGAACCCCAGGAGTAGTCGTAATCAAAGGGAGCTCAGTAAAAATCCCCTTCCCCCTTTTTGATCTTGGAATAGATTTTGGTATAGGGTTGACCTTGAACATCTCGAACATGTTGGTGCTAGTCAATGATGTCCCCAGATTGAGATTAATCTCTACAAAAGATATTGAACTGGTGGAATTCTTTGATGAGGGACGCAATGACATTGTCATAATAAAGATACCATTGTTAGTGGTCTATAGTATGTTAATGGAGGATGTGGAATCATTATGATTGTTAGGCTTTGATTTGCGCCCCAGTATTATCAAACCAGAGGAAAGCAGCAGGACAAAGGGTCCAGTAGAATTAGGTTCACTAGTTAAGAAAGGGGACACAACATTGGCAGAATACTTCAGAATCTCCCACCCCTTAGAGTGTGCTTATAGAAAAGTATGTTTCATAGATACCCAGGTGGGTTACCGAAAGCACAGGAAGAATGGAATTGGCTTCCAGGTTTATTATCCAACAAGAAGGTGCCCTATCCTAGGAGTATGCCGGGCCTCTGATAGCACAGCAAGATTTTACCAGGGTAGGTCGTAGTCTCTCTCTCCAATCCTGGAATATAAGGGGATTTGGAAAGTTAGAACGAGACACTAATATCAATCAAACCCTTAGACAGAGACGTTTTTATGGGAGGGCAAAAGGGGCACTTTCCGAGGGCCGCCACTTTGGAGGGGGCCCCACAAAGCTGCCTGATCTGAAGAAGTGATTCTATTGTTCACCAGTCCTAAATAGCACACGTCAGGATATTTTATGGGGTGCTGCTAAGGGTCTAAACCCATTGCCTTTCTGTTTTGTAAAGTGCATTCTGCCCTGATCAATTCATCATGTATTACTTTCTATGTTCACTGTGGTATACAAAGTGTGTGTGTTCCTTACGGCACAACTCTGTAGCATTCTTTCCTTCCTGTAGGAATCATGTTCATCATGTGCAATAGGCAACAGTGAAATGCATATTGATAAATTGAGTGCCACAATGGTTCAGAAGTTAGCTCAGTGTGTGAAGAACCCATTGCAGATATGTGTTCATATGAAAAATTAGAATATCAGATTCCAGCAAGGCTGGCTGAGCCTTTCCTATGACTGAAGTTCATAAACCTGCCTGCATATGTACTTGATTTTGCAGAACAACATCTGCTATTATTAGAAATGTACCTGCACCAGATAGGGGTTGCTATAAAAACTAACGTATCACTCGTATGGTGAAGGTCTAGTTGGTTTGTTCAGATGGGGTGTTGTAAAACCTAAGCAATCGCCTCCAACAATGGCATAAACTGTTAGTCCAAGAGGTGAATAAGTATCCAAATTCAAGACTATGGAACAAAAGCGTTCATACTTGTAACCTGGATTTGCCAGCAGTCGTTACAGTGATCCTGGTCAAATCATCTACTATATCTTACATTGCTTTGCTGTCTTCTGTGAGGTTTGCCTTCTTGCATGCTGCTGGTATCGTTTAACCCATTACTTCATCTTTCTTCTTATGTAGGCCGTTTGGGTGGAAGGGTTGGTAGACAGAAGAGAGCTGACCAGATGTTGCAGGCCTCAGGCAAGCATATTTTAAGGTCTGCTTGTTCGACACAAAAAAAACGGTTTGCTTTTTGGTAAAAGTCGAAGGTTTTATGCACGTTTATAAATGAAAATGTCGCAAGCCATTGTTTTGGAAATATTTAAAGCTTTAAAATACAAAAGACAAAATCAGATTACATTTGTTAAATCACATCGATTGGTATGCTGGCACTTATATACTTCCCTTGATGATGGAGAGAATGAAGCTCTAACCATTCCCATTTTGCATTACACCCTTCTATAATATTTTGTTTAAAAATTGTCATGTTTGGTAATGTGATTTGTGTACTTTCCTAGTCCTTTAAAATAAAATTTGATTGTTTTAGTTCATGGTAAGAACTGAAAAAGAAAGTGTTCAAATACAGAAATTGCAGAGTTGGCTCCAATCCCAGCTTCACCCCTTAACCAATGTGTGATCCTGGGCATCTCATTTAATCTTTTATTGCCTAAACTCTCAATATTGCCACTCCCTAAAGCTTTCAAAATTGTCAGCCCTTCAGAGTGATTTCCTTCTCATGGTATGATCTTCATAAAAGACGTATTCATGGTTTCACTGGCTATAGGGTTGCTTCCAATTTAATAGTGAGCATATTTATATCACACACCACAGGCATTTGTTCCTTTGATATCTAATGGCAACACTATTTGAAAACCATATCCCACTTCTAATCTCAGTCTGTCTGGATAGAGGCACCTTCCTGGTAGCTTCTAATCTGCATCCACTATCCATGCTACGGTATGTGTAGCTTTCTTTTCCCTCCAATTGGTCTCCTCTGTCCATGCATGAGCACTTTTGCATTCTGTGAGGCAGCTAATGTGAGTTCTCTTTCTATTATGGGTTAAATATACATTTTACATACTGTCCTGCATAAAAACTACAGGCTGCATACCTTCCTGGATGCTATTGATCAAAATGATCCTGTATGTGCTAGAACAGTAACCTCTTCGTAGACTGCCAATGTTGGTTTTCAACTGCTACTTATTTATCATTCTGATTAGAGCAAGAATGAAGAGGGTAAGGGGACTTAAATGGAGTAAACGTGCTTATTATGCTGTGAGACAGCATATCAACCTATGGGTTGTGAGCGAGACGGGTGGGAGCGTGACCAGTATTCTTAATCACTTAATTCCGTTGGTTTGGTGGAGGGGGGCCCCAAAGATGTCCGTGCCCAGGGCCCCAAAAGTGCTTAAGAAGGCCCTGCCCTTAGAGCCTTCAGTATTGTTTTTCTTATGGAAACCTGTGCTCTGGGCACATTGGTACGGGATGGCTACTATATATTTCATCTGCCCATGACTAGTCTACATGGTGGCACAGCGTCTGGCGGCCTTATCATAGCCATTAGTAATGACTCTGGAATCACAAGGAAGTATATCTCTAATGACACAAGGGGCATTTTGTTGGTAGAAATTCAATTTACAAATAGAAATTAGCCTTACTTATTAATATATTCTGGAACCACACACATTTAATGTTAAGAGATTTTGTCAAAGCAATCGGCAGCGTTCTGGAGGCCTACATAGTGGTTGTGGGTGATTGGAATTCTAACTGCCTCTCTCCTAGTACATGGCTGGATATGGACACTAATTGGGAATCATGTTACAATCTGAAGCAGAGGGAGCATAGTAAAATCTGAAACAAACTCTGCTCTGATTGGGTACTCCTTATTGTGAATGGCCGGGTAGAAGGCGATATATCTAATAGGCCTTCTGACGCAGGGATGCCCGCAGTCTCTTGGATATACTGTGCAGCGCTTTCAGAACAACTTTTTCACTAAATTTGTGGTGTCTTAAAATAGAGCAAGTCATCACTCTCTTCTAACTGTGCTATTCATTGTGAATGCATTTAAAGTTGTCTGAGCAAACCCTGTCCAGGGATACTTTTATGAATTTGCAAAGAAATCATATTCGTGGAGTGTGGGAAACTTGGAATTATTCAATGTCAAGATGGCCTCCTTTTGGCAAAACACTGCACTAAGTTATAAATTGAGGTTTTTAATTCTGGAAATGTTCCCTACATTTTTAACAGAAAAATATGTGAATGTGTGTTATAAGAAAATGCTAACAAGGTCTTTTGACCATCCCCATGACTATAACCATCAGTTAAATATTAGAAAAAAACAAATAAGACAAGTAATTTCAACACTGAGAGTGAAGAATTTAGATTATAATAAAAAAATGTTTATTATCAAAAAAGAAAAACATAGGTAGAACAATTGTGTAGGTCCCATAGATAGAGGGGGGTTCTGAAACATAATGGAAAGAATTTCTGGTCGCTTGTTCAAAATAAAGAATCTCAGAGTGTGACGGTATTACTAAACCCGATCTCGGAGCACCAATGGAGGGAGCACATTGGGGAATTAGAAAGCAACAACAAAGCAGAATCTTTTGAATTCAGCTATGATGGACTATGGGACCTGGAGATTTCAATTGAGCAAATCTGTACAGTTATTGCAGCCTCTTCCAATTTGCAGGATCTGGGTCCGAATTACTTGTGCAATTTAGCCTTCAAGTTGGCTCCTAAAATTTGGGTTCTGATTATATACATTCTTTTTATAAATATTTTCAAATCTAAAACTCTTCCTGGCTCCTGGAATATCTTGTTTATCGTACCTCTATACAAGAGGGGTGCTGGTTCTAACACCCTTAGCTATCGCCCAGTCACCCTCCTGGATGTGGATAGCAAAATATTTTCAGCCTGTATATTGAAAAGAATTGGAAAGTGGATTAACCAAACCAACAGGCTCTCCAAATTTGACACAGTGTCAGGAGTGGGGTCGGGACCTATGCACATGGCATACTCATAAAAGTACTAACTGAGCACGCAAGTGTAAAGGATGCCGGTCCACCATGCATGGCCTGTGTTTATCTGAGTCTCACATTTAATATGTTTGATAAATCTTGACTGTGGACTAAGGTCCGAAGTTGCCAATTTCCAGAGTATCTTTTGGACATCTTGATCCACATTCACACCAAGACTCAAATCAAAGTGAGATTAAACATTTTCATTATGTCGCTCTTTGAACTCCTCAATGCCAACAAAGTGCTGTATACCAATTATGCTGATGATAATCAGGGGGTAATTCATAGAAATCAGCGCACAAGTGGCGCCGCAGCTGGTGCACAGTGTGCATGTGTGGAAGTCTGCGCCAGCCGTGTGCGCCAAAACCTCATGCCCCCCTTCATCCCCTCACCCACCCATCAGTGAGGGGCACCTGCCAGCAGGCCCCGACTCATGTCCCCCTGCACCTCCTCACCCACCCAGCAGTGAGGGGCACCTGCCAGCAGGCCCCGGCTCATGTCCCCCTGCACCCTCTCACCCTCCCAGCAGTGAGGGGCATCTGCCAGCAGGCCCCGACTCATGTCCCCCTGCACCCCCTCACCCACCCAGCAGTGAGGGGCATCTGCCAGCAGGCCCCGACTCATGTCCCCCTGCATCCCCTCACCCACCCATCAGTGAGGGGCACCTGCCAGCAGGCCCCGACTCATGTCCCCCTGCACTCCCTCACCCACCCATCAGTGAGGGGCACCTGCCAGCAGGCCCCGACTCATGTCCCCCTGAACCCCTTCACCCACCCAGCAGTGAGGGGCACCTGCCAGCAGGCCCCGACTCATGTCCCCCCACCAACACATCATCACGATCCACAATTACGGCCCTTATGGCCACCCAAATCCCACCCCACACCACCCGAGTCCAAACACCGAACCAAGTATTCCATCCACCCCACATTCAAATCCCTATTACACGATACATCCCAAATTGCAAGTATGCACATCAATACATGTCCATCACACACACACAATGGGTGCAAGTGAATGAGAGAACCCACATTGTGACATACATGAAACCAATGAGAGAATACCACTCATTGAAGTATGAAATAAAATGTATTAAACACAAAAGCAAGGGAATTAAATGAAATCACACAATAATGGAAATAATAAACAAAATGCTGCATGTTCCACAAAAATGAAATAAAAAACATATGAAAGCAGAATCAAAATAAATCCAAATGAAAATGGGTCGAAAGTGTCCGTCCAGCAAACCAAATCCAAAGAAAAAAAATCTGAAAAATCCATTGCTCCATGGTAAACACAAAAAAATGATGAGAAAAGCAGTCTTCAACTATATACAAAGAGCAAATCCAGGGTCCATGAGCCCAACAGTTGAAAGAAAACCTAATAAAGAACTATCTACAAAAAGGTGGGGCATAGTCCAAATGAAAGAAAAACATAAATGAAACCTAACACTAACTGACTATATACAATGGCGGCGGGCAGGTCCTTCGGCTCACTTGTCGATTTCCCGGGCAAGGGCATCATCGAACTCCTGTTCTATGTCCTGGAGGTGGGCCTGTTCCATGGCCCGAGGTTTCGCAGGAATAGAGCCATGTCCACCTCCAACTCCCTGCGAATTGCCTCGAGGCACTCGGCCCGCCTTAGTGCCCTGTGCATGGAGTTCTCCACCCTGACTATAGTGAGCCGTGCCTCTTCCGTCCGCCGCCGCTCCGCATCTATGTGTTGGCCCAACCACTGCCACACGGAAGACACTCCCAATCCAGGGTCCTCCTGCCCTCCGGCCGATGCCTGCCCCTCTGATGTTGATGGCCCGAGCCATCATCGCTCCCACCTTGAGCCTGCTGCTGCTGTGCCTGTGCCCTGCCTCTTGATGCCTGCACGTCCTCCTCCTGCTGGGGTGCAGTTGTTGGGGTGGCCACCCCTGCTGGACCTCCGACTCCTGACTGTGGCAGGGATGTGCCCTCCACCAGCCTGGCCGCTGGGTCAGAGGCAGCTCCACAGGGTACCCAGGTGATACATGGGCTGGAAGATGGCACGGAGGACGACTGGCGCATAGGGGGTTCAGGTGAGGAAGGGGTCGGAAGAAGCTCCAGCACTGGTGACCCGTCCTAGTAGGTCAACGCGGTCAAAGAGGCATCCAAGATGACATGCAGTGTCTTCATGAAAACATTGCAGGACATCTCGCATGCCCTGTTGATGCAACACCATCCCAGCCAGGACAGGCTCAACACGGTCCCGGATTGCCACGTCCGCAGCCCGGAAGGCCAGTTGTTGTGCGCTCATCCCTCCCTGAAAACGGGGCTGGACGTAGGCATCCCTGCTGGTGCCGGATGATGCAGTCACAGGATCGGGGACAGGATTACACACAAGCACCTCCGCGCCCACCTGTGCTGCCTCCTGTCCATGCCCCTGGACTGCACCACTAGCACCAGTGGAATCCCCCCTCCAGACCCCATGTGTGGCCCTTCCACAGACTCCTCCTCAACCAAACCCCCTACCAACCTGGATGACTCCGTGCCATCTTCCTCCATCGGACCCTGTGGGGTCTCAGCTGCCCCTTCTGCAGCAGAGGAGTCCACCTCCGACCTCCACCTCTTGGACCTACCCTCGGCAGCTGCGGCCATGGACGCGGCACCAGACTCCTCACTCCCCGACGAGATGACAACATGGGAGGGGAGCCGGGCCTTGCGTCTCCGGCTGGCGGTGCGATCCCTGGAGCTTTGCTCCACAGCACCGTCTCCGCCCTCTTCATCAGTTGACGCTGCAGACAGAGAGAGATTGAACACATACACGAGGGCACTGTATAATTGTCTGATACACACATGACAGTTGCACATGAGTGGCAGTGTCAAACTTCAGACATGGCATCACACTCCCCAACACACATGTCATTTCAACTCACACACATGAGCAAATCAACAGGAATGTTGCACCAGGCAGCACCATCCATACACAAACAACAGCATGAGCAGCTGAAGGTGAGCCTGATGTCACATGCAACACAGGGAGTGCAGAACACATGCACACACGCCACCAGACATACATGCATCTGTACATCTCCACCACCTGTTGCAGTGACAACATCACCATCCATGTCACATCTGGCAATCAGCCTCCCACATGTCAGTGTCACATGCATCCATGGTGTATCACAGTTGCACACTTGTCAAATACACACACATGCAAATGTACATAGTGAAGATACATGCAGGTGGAAGCAGCATCCATGTGTGACACCATAGCCATGCCACAGTACATACACAGAAATTTTAAAATGTGTGCACCCACACCTGCATTTGGCCAGCATGCTTACCAACACATACACCATCGATGTGTCTCACACATGAGAGGACTCACATGCGGCAGGCTCATGTTACTGTACATACACATCTATAATATGGCCCTACAAAGACATATGTGCAAACTGCACACTCCTGCCACACCTCAACATGCACTGCGCCCAATCAGTACGCATGTACACTTACCACTCGACTCCAAACGGGTCTGCCTCTCAAGGACCATAAGGTGGAGCACTGGGCGTATACTTTCCAGGACCGTCATCTGGTTGTTGGTTAGGCGGACCCGGCACCTCTCAGCATCCGCTGCCTTCAAGAGGCGCCGGGCCTTGTTGAGGGTCCTGGACATGAAGTCCTCCCAACGCTTCCAGACGTGTTGAATGTCACGGACTGCCACCCCCTCCACTTTGATGGCAGTCACGATGTCCATCCAGATCCTCTTCCGTCCTTCATTGTCGGCGCGCAAACTTCCAAAGAGGGCATCATACTTCCCCAGGACTTGCTCCACCAGGATACCATCTTCATTGCCACTGAAGCTGGTAGCCCTCTGTCTCTCTGCTGGGGGGTTGCCACTGGTGCCAGATGGTATTGTGTCCGACATGGCAACCTCCGAGGCAGGTGTGGGTGGGCAACTGGGTCCTGGGGCTGGGCTGTGGAGTGATGGTATCCTAGTCGGGAGTCTTCTGTTCCAGCAGGTGTGGTCACAGCAACTGCACCCCTGCAGATGGCTGATGTGCAGGCACCAAACAACAGGGCACGTGGGCAGCAGGCAGGCAGCAGCAGATGGCAGGTGGGAGCGTGCTCGGGGCTGAAAATGGCCTTCTGTGCAGGAGCGTGGTCTTCCGTGTGTTGTTGCGTGACCAGCTTGATATAGAGTGATTTGGCACCTGAAAAAACTGCATGTCAGCGTGTAATTCAAGGAAAGGCCCTTAGCGCGTAAGCGCGTCTGTGACGTTACGCGCGCAGGTTTTGCTCTCTGCATGGGTTAAAGGTGAGCGTGGGCCAGCAAAACACTGTACATGCTGTCCGTGGAGACCGACGCGTGTGTTTACTCTGGTGGAATCACACGCGATTACTTCACAGCATCTGAAGCCCGTACCTCTTCTTTTGGCGGGGTGTTGCCTACGCGCACAAGTGCATGTTTTTTTTTTTTAACGCAAGGCAGACGGTGAGTCGCATATGCTTTTTTCCCACTGTGGTACCCCCTGTGCATGCGTACCGTTTAGAGGTCATTGTAGCCCACGTGTTCCACGCATATGTTTTTTTTGTGTTCCTGGGTGCTACACCGTACTGCTGGAGGTAATATTCATGCACGTGGGCTACCGGGGTCACGTGCACAATTTTGTTTTTCTAATTTGCTGAGCATAATCTCAATGTAACTTTTGAATGTTCATCTTTTTTTCTTTTCTTTTTCTTTTCTGGGGGTGCCTAAGCGTTGCGTGACCCGTAAGTTCTCCCCAGGGGGTCACAGACAGCCTTGCAGGGGCACTTGGGTACCAATACCATCAAGTACCCTGCCCCCTTCTAGCCAACTGCCCAAGACAATTGTTGAGTGAACCTCCCATAGCCCATTTTCCATCGGTGCAATGGTTGGGAGGCCACCAAAGGCTAAGGGTGGCAATGTTGGCCATCCTCCAAGGGCTGGATGTGGTCAGGCACGTGGGCACAGAGACCAGGGAGGACGGGGAGTCCAGGGTGCCAAGATTGACTACAGGGGTGGAAGAGGCAGGGGTTCCCCTCTGGGACAGGATGCACAGCCATGTGCTGGTGCAGACATGCCACCACCCCCGTGTTTCCTGGTGATGCAGCTGTTGCATCACAACCTGGCACCCATATCACCCAACAGCAATCTACTTCTGCTGTCACAGGCCCACCGGTGGTGGTAGCTGCAGGTGCAGCTGTGGACACCTCCACCCGGGCTCTGGGTCAGGCAGCGCATGTTTGTTGTGTGAGGAGGTCTCCCAGGACGATTTCCATCTTGTCCGGAAGGTGGGCTCATGTGCGTCCACTGTGGCTGTGACTGTGGCACACATATCCAGTCCACCAGCGCCACTGTCCCCACTGAACAGGGCTACATTGCCCCCTCAGGGTCAGTACCACCGTCCAAAAGGAGGAAGCGTGCTCCTGCACAAGAGGCTGGGACCCTAGACACGGCCCTGGCCTCTGGCACGTCAAGGAAGAAGCCTTTCTGCAATCAAGAACTGGACTTCCTTGTGGGCTATGTGTCAGAACACCAACGTGATATGCTTGTGGGCCCACAGTGGCATACAACACATAACCAGCGTTGGGTCCACTGGCAGCGTGTTGCGGATGGTGTGACATCCATGGGATTCCAGGTGCGCACAGCTCAGGACTTCTACAAGCGCTGGAATGACCTCAAACGCAGTGCTAAGCAAAAGTGTGCCTCCAATTACTCCATGTCTCAGGTGACTGGTGGTGGGCCACCATCAGAGGAGGATGAACTCATTCAGCATGAAGATATCGCTTTAGAGTTCATCCCGGAGGAACACATCTGTGGAGTTGGAGAGAGGATGGACTATGATGCATCATCTGGGGAGTATTGATGTGTGCAACTCAATGACAAGTGTGTTTGGCATGTGTGACCCGACCAGCTACAAGTTGCCTCTTATCTATCCTCAATCTCCCTCTCCACCTGTGTTGTTCACCAGGGGTCTGAACTTTTGGCCTCAATTCACAAAGAGAACCTGGCAGCTCTTGACTACTGCATTATCATTTTTGATAGCAGTTCTGGTGCTATGCTGTTGACAACCAACTCATTTCCTGGCTGCCCTTGGTCACCTCTTGTCCCTCCCTTATTTCAGATAGCCTCATTGCCATTTGCATTTGGTATACTATCAACGGTCTCTGTCTGAATGCCAGCAAGACTGGCATCCTCCTCATTGATGCACCCTTTCCAACCTTTGCAATCTATCTCTAGCCAGCCCCACTTGGCCCCCCTCCTGCCTCCACCTGCAAGGCCATGAACCTCTGGGTCACATTTGACTCAACACATCCCTTTTACACACACATTTGTGATGTATCTTGGAATGGATTAACTTATTGCTCCACCACCTTAAGGGTACTGTGCCCTTCCTAACATTCTCCTACATGCTCACAGTCTGTCAAGCTCTGGTTCATTCAAGGTTGGGGTACTGTGACAGTCTAATTCAATAATCGACCAGCCTCCACCCTCCACCACTAATCCGGTACAGGACTCCAAGACTTGTCTTTGGCCACAAGCCCCGGGATCCCATCATTCCAGCTATGTGACCCCTTCACTGGCTACTAGTGGATGCAAGGATGTTACTTCAGACCCTCTGCATTGTGCACAAGGTTTATTTGGGTCAGGGTAGGATATACCTTACACAATCCATCTACCAATTCATCCACCCCTGAGTCCTTTCATCCTCTACCCCACACTCCCTCAAGCTCAGTCGTGAAATATAATGAATGAGGTAGGAGCAGATCTGTGTGTACAGCTGGGAGCTCAATTTTGAACTGCCAACTGGCCTCGTTGAATCCTGAGGGGAGATATATCTACCTGTGGTAGCACATCAACACCTTCCTTCTTACTCCTGCATTAGCACCTCTTCTACCCAGCTGAACAGTTTCCTCTGTTGGCATTGTGCCCCTGCACACACTCTGTCCATCGGATCAGGTACCTGCTCACCCTGCCTCCCTGCTGAACTGCCTACAGGCCTCCCATATCAATGGGTCCAGTGCTTGCCCCCATACAGTCCTGCACTCTTTTTCTGCACTCATCAGATTTGCCCTGTCCAAATCATCTTGCGCTTACCACTTGCTGGCTGCACTACCACTATTTGAATGGATATTCTATCATTGCACTTCATTTGCCTTCTTTGGTCTGTTCTGTTTGGCCGTTCCCCTTCTCTCCCTTCATGGGTCTTCAACCCTTTATCCCTTCTCCATGCATTTGCGTGTTCTCAATGTGACTGTGCCCAGTATGATAGTCGTTTTTATTTAGTTTTCTCCCTTGTTCCCCTCCCTTTGCTTGTTTGCGCTCTGATCCACTTGTGTATGTGTGCAATCATGATGGTGCTGTGTGATGTTGACCTGACATGTATGTCACCATGACCCTTCATCACAGTTTTGAAATGCACTAGCGTAGATGCCTCCTATGACACATGTATGCATAGTTGACTGTAGTATAGTGCTACACATGAACATGCATGTTACATGTACCATGGTGTGTTCGGTTACATTTCTCGCTCTGTCTATCTGTGTGGTAACACATGCTTATGCTAGGTGCCAACTATTTGTTACCATCTCTTATTTTTGATTATCATGTATGCCCTCTAGAAGTTGTGTGTGATGCAGGCGATGTGGAACATCCAATACATGTGTTGCATTCACATTTTGCACACATCCTTTACTGCTTTTGGAATGGTCCTGCATTGCAATGCTACTGGATGCATGTTGGGGTTTGATTTGCCTTTGACATGGCTGTTTAATTATTTGTCTGTGAATGCCGTGAACTGTATGTGTGTGGTATGTGCTACTGACGTGCGTGTTCTTGTGTTTCTTTTTATGTTGCAGGTGATGTCGCACTGGCGGCGGAGGATGAAGATGTCATACCAGACACAGTGGTCAGTTCACATGACCAACAAGGCACCAGTGGGAGTCGTGGGGTGGCAGCCCACAAAAACCCACAGGTGTTCCAGGCCATCGTGTCCAGAGCTGACTCTGAGTCAGGCTCTGATGAATCCTCTGACCACTATGATGAACCGGATCTGCATCATGACGTGTCATCGCCGGTAGGTGATCCTGTGTCGGATGGTATTCTGTCTGCAACACCTGCAGTAGGGGGTCTGGCAGGGTTGGAATGACCACCTGTGGTGGTTACGGGTGCATGGTCACACTCAACACCAGTTGTCCATGTTCCTGGGACATCAGGTCGACGGAGGGATGAAGTCATGCAGCCGCAGGTGGCTCCGACCCAGCAAGGACCACGCCTCCTTGGGCCCAGCAGGTATGGTGTCCGGCAACGCGGTGGCCGTGTGGCACCGGGGTCAACTGAGTGGGAGCGTTCCATGATTGCCATAGCACAGCAACAGGGGGGAGCAGTTGAGATGATTGCTCAAGGTATGGAAAGTGTGGCCCATTCCATCCTCCCTTCTGTTAGGCAAATGGTGCTCCATCAACGGGCTACGCAGTCCATGTGCCGCTCACTCAAGCTGGGCATGGCAGCGTATGACAGGGTGCGCCGGGCTGAAATGGCAGTGCTGCATGAAGCACTTAATGCTCAAGCAGAGGCACACGGTGAGGCCCTGAGGGTGGAACAACTTGCCCTCCGATCTACTCTAGCTGACCTCATGATGGATCAGAGTAGGCAGACAGAAGACAGGTTTGCACAGCTTGAAAGAACAATCTCGGCTGAACTCTGTGCAAGCCGGGAGTCACTCCATTTGTCATGTGAGGCCATGAAAGCAGAACTCCGTCTCACACGTCAGTCCCTGCAGGAGGAAGCACTTGTGACACGTGAGATAATGCATGCTGACCTCAGCCTCATTGCCCGCCAGGACCTGGCTTACCAGACCAGCATACTTGCTGCTGTTGAGGGGCAAGGTGTGGCTAGGCATGGTGAGTCAACTGAACCCCCTACCACCTTCTGATTCAGATCCAGATGGTAACGATGACAACCTATCTCCCACATAGGTCGGGCCGTGCAGGCGCTGAGCCCAGTGAGTTTTTTTTTTTACTTCGACATCTACAAATGTGGGTGTAGAGGTGCACCCAGTACCTCCCCCCTCCTGGGTGCCCTCCACCCCGGGTCATATATGGCCATTTTTGATTTTTTTTTCAGCAAATTTTGTTTTTCTTTTTTCCAGCACTTTTTAATCTGAATATATTTCTGATTTTTCATCAAAATTGCATGGATTTTGGTAAGTATGTTATCTTTTCTTTTTAATTTTTCATTTGATTTGAATTTTCAGTTGTTTTGCTATTATTTTTCAATTATTTCACTTAGTTTTATTTTTGTTATTTTTTTTAGGTTTTCTTCTAGTTTATTGATTTTGGTTTTGTTTGATTCGATACTCTTTTCATTTTATTTCTTTCAATACATTATTTGAATTTATTTGTATTTTCTTTCAAAATCTATTTTTTTCTTTTTTCTTTTGTCTATTATGCGTACATGCGACAGTGTGGTGCTTTGTGGCATCGGAAGGCATTCTGGCTTGTCTTGTGTATGTGTTTTGCTTGGGGTCCTGACACATATACTACTCCTGCTTCCCTTTTCCATGGGCCCGCAAGGATGGCTCGGTGTAACAGCATATTACACATGGCATTGGGCGGCTTCCGTCATATATGTGGACAGCCTGCAGTTCTACTTGTGTCCACACCCCTAGTGAGTATTCCAGATGGGGTCTCCTATGCATGTCTGCAGTTCACTTTGGTGAGTATTAAGCTGAGTCTACATTTCATCATGTTGTTTGAGATGTTTGTTATGTATTGAATGTGTATGTTGATGCCCTTCCTACTGTAGCTGGTACCATGCACCCTTTGTCTGCATACTACACACTGATGGTGGGAGGGGTCCATGTGCTGAGAATGTGGAATTGGGACAGTTTTGCCACAGTGATTTTGATATGCCACATGAAAGCTGCATGCTGAGTTACCCCTGTCAACACGCATTTCCACAACCGCCCATTCCCTGCTAGCACCACTTTGGCAATTTCCCAGCCCTGGCTAGTGTTTGGATGTGACATCTGAGTTATGATTATGTTGTTCGTCATTTTAATTATCAGTTTGTGTCCTGGACCTGATCCCCCCTCCCACTGTTTGCACTTGGCCCTTGTGACAATCCGGCCAATCAGGATGCTTGAGCCTGCCACCACTTTCAAAAGGCCACTAAGGTGCCCCTGTCTAGACCTGTCCACATGCCTTCACACTCACTTGAAGACCGCCCTCTCTCCCCTGCCCCTGTCAGTGTCCCTCTGTCTCCCCCCCTTCATCATCACATCCCCTACTCTCCTTAGCGGCAGGTTTCCCTCTGCACCCATGAGTGCTTTCTTTCACCATCTCCCCCATTGGTCATTTTGAGCTTGGCCCCCTCCTCCCTTCTCTCCTCCCTCCCCCATTGGTCATTTTGAGCTTGGCCTCCTCCTTGTACTCTGCAGTCATTTTCAACCACTAGCCCAATTGCCATTGACCATGGTGATACATAGGCGCTTGTTCTTTGCAGACATTTGCCCTTCTGCCTCAGTCCTTCCACGCCCCACCTTCACCATTTTCAGTATTATTTTGACGGCTTATTTGATCATTAGTCCCTCCACCAATGATTACAGGTCATCTCTTCCCCCTTTCCCTTCTTTCTTTCTTCTCCGCCTCCACAGCACTATGTTGAATCTTTGTAGACCTACCATAGTTTGTCACTTGTTTTGTTACTCTCCCCACCTCTTCCAGCCTCTTCCGTCACTCCCCTCCTTATGTGACTCCTGCACTGCAACTATTCCCATCAAGCATGGGAATGTTGATGCTGGTTATGTCATCCTATAATCCGTCCCTAGGCTCTCCCTTATTGGTCCTGGCATTTATTATATGTACTTTGCTTTTCCAGTTCATTCTCACATTGTTGACTGTTTGAAGGACATGTAGGAATGCACTGTTCTTCTCCCTTATTCACACCCTCATTGATGCACTTTGATTTAGTGTGTGTGTTGTTAATTTCATCGATTTCAATGATTCAGTGATGGGTCACTGTCTGCCATTGTCGATGTAGTGTACTCTGCACATGATATGTTCTGCTGGTCAATGGCTGATGCAATGTGGTGATTTATTTTGACATGTTATGGAATTGGTGAGGTTTGAGACACAGGGGGGTCCTTGGTGCTATGTTCATATGTGCTGTGTACGGGACACTATCATTCACTTCATTTCACAATCATGAATTCTAGACATGTCCATATGGACAAATACACTTAGGCAACACCGCCCCCAGATACATTGCACCCAGATTGCCTTCTCATGCATGCTGTGTCACGACAATCCATGTTCACTTCTGAGTCATTATTCATGGACATGCATGGAACGGTGATATTTGGTTGTATGCCTTTTTTGAACTGATGCAGAGGTGTGCTGTGTTTGATATGGCCATTTGCTATTGTCCAGTTTGCATGGCGAAAGGTATTCAGATGTTTGTTGCTTAAACGACTGGTGGCATGCATTTGTGGCACCATTTTCTGGGTGTGAGATTTTGGTCACTCCTTTTTTCCGATTCCAGGTGAGGTATCATTGTGGTGACTACTTACATTTCTCACATGGCACTTCATGACTATTGTGTCATGTGTGGTGTATATGGTTGGATGTTTTCACGTTGCATGCCATGGTATGGTGTGGCAGTCAGGGTCGAGGAGTGTTGGGAGGGTTTGGGTGGCATGCCAGTCTTTTCATGCCCTGTTTAGCAAGGGGAGGGGGGGAATGCCTTGAATGTGCTCCCTTTGGTCACATGGGATTGGTTGTGTTTAAGTATGTAGGGATGCACACAATGTGGCACTTCTGTGGACACATTCTCAGGGTGGTAAGGTAGTGACAGTTAACTGTCCCTTTGTCATCATCGATTGTGACCTGGTATGTGCCAGGCCTGTGTGCACTCCACAGGGGTTGGAGTTTAGGTGAAAGATGTGGCCACAATCAGGGTACGGGCTGCCTCGCCACATGCCCTTTCCCCTCCCATGTGCAGCAGCCGTGCGTGTGGTTGGGGATGTGGGGGCACCACCAGGTCCACCGGTATGCCATGCCGTGTTGCAACTTTGTGCAGGACACATGCTGCCACAATGATCCTGCACACTACTGGGGGTGCATATAGTAGCTGGCCACCAGAGCGGTCAAGGGAGCGAAAGCGTGGCTTGAGCACTCCGAATGTGCGCTCCACTATGGCCCTAGTTGCAATATGGGCTGCGTTGTATCTTACCTGGGGTGGTGTGGTGGGGTTCCGGATGGGCGTCATCATGTAGGTGCTCAGAGGGTAGGCACTGTCCCCTGGTAAGGTGATAATAGTTGTCATTAGTGGGGCTTTTGTATTTGTCTGTGTGTGACATGTATGCATGTGCACAGGCATTTGTACTCACCTAGGAGCCATGTGTCGTCATGCTTCCCAGCTTCCAGGGCCCAGCTCAGGGCAGACATTCTGAATATGAAACTATCATGGGTGGACCCAGGGAAGTTTGCATATATAGAGGTGATGATCCCCTTGGCATCACATAACACCTGCACATTGATGGAAAGCCAGTGCTTGCGGTTTCGATAGATGTGCTCTGTGGCCCTAGGTGGACATAGGGCCACATGGGTGCAATCTATGGCACCGAGCACTTTGGGGAAGTGTGCCACCCTGTAGAAGTCCAGGACCATGGCCTGCCTTTCTGCGGGTGTTCTGGGCATGTATATGTGCCTGCAGACTAAGGGGCGTGAAGTGATCATTGCCAACACCTGGTGTAGGCAGCATGGCTGCGTGGCCTGTGAGACCCCCCCCCACTATGGCAGTTGTCTGCTGAAATGACCCGTGGCCAATAAATGTAGTACATTGAGTACCTTCTCCAAGGGGCTCAATGCTTGGGAGCACTGGGTGGGCGATGTGAGGTCATCCTCCCACTCCCTGACCAGCTCTAGGATGATATGAGGTGGAAACCTATACCTACCATAGACCTGGTCATCAGGCATCCCAAAAAGGCTGGTCCCGGGCAAAAAAATGCGGGGCCTCGCTATTCTCCTCCTCCGGTGTCCCACGATCACTGCTGCGAGAAACGGGACATTCATCGTAGCTGCATATGCTTGTTTGTTGTTTGTGTGCACTTTTATACTGCGCGAGGGCGCTTCCGCCTGCTTTTGTGTGGCGGACGTAATTGTGCGTGTACATGTGTTTTGACGTGCGCGGGTTTTCCATGTTGGATTCCATGAATATGTGTAGTTCGTGTGCATGTGGGTGTTCCGTGTACTTCCCAGCGGTACTTCCCCTGTTACGCCCATATTTTGATGCATTGTTCCCCGCATGTTCCACCCCTTGTTCTGCCCCTTTTTGATTTGTGCACTGATGTTGTGCGCTTTCGTTGTGCGCGTCGGTGCACTGCATTCGGGATGCGGAAATCATTTGTGCGCCGGTGTGCGCCACGCGCGGATTTGGCGCACATCCCGGAAATTACACGCACAGGTCCTTCCATGAATCGCATGCGTGCGATTCGCACACATGCACTGGCTTTTTCACGCTTGCACATGCTTGCGCTACTGATTTCGGCGCACATTTATTCCATGAATTACCCCCTCAGTGTCTCATCCCACTTTCTGGTCTTCACATCAAGGTCACTGAGGTAATCAACTCTGTATACTCCATTATGCACTCCTGGATGCTGGAGAACGATCTGGCGCTTAATGACGCAAAAACTGAGTTGGTGACCATCGGCACAGCGGTATCACCAGCATTCCTGGCTATTTATTTCATTATTTATTGATTTATTCATTTATCAATAAATAAAAACCCAGAATCCCTCTGGCTTAAAATAGAAACCTCACCCAATACATCTTTTAATATACTGAACATCTACAAACCTCCTAAGGCAATGCCTCAATTTGAAGAACAATTATTGAATTAGTTGCCGTCATATCTAAATCCAGGAACCCACTTATTATAATGGGGGACTTTAACTACTAGGCCAATGACCCCCTTGACAAGCAGGGAGTTGCACTCCTAGACTCCATCACATCCACCGGACTTAAAACAATGGGTTGAATTACCCACTCAAACAAGTGGGCACACATTAGACTGGCTAATTTCTGAAAACCTAGCAGTCTCTCAATTACATGTGGTCCCATGTGCATGGTCTGATCATGCTTTGATTCAAGCCACCATTACCTTACCTGCCCCTCCATCTTAACTGTGCTCATTGCCTCGTATTCGCAAACTAACTCGCAATCTAAAAAATATCACTGCTGCAAATTTCTCTGCACTATTATCCTCACAACTACAGCCTTGTGCTAGTTTCTCTGACTCATCTTCTCTTGTGGAACATTTATCCCCCTCCATAAACGAAGCTATCTCTGACTTAGCTCCATTGAGAGTGAAAACAATCAAACCTGAATCATCAGCGTAGTTGGTATACCAGAAACCCAGGGCATCTAGCAGGTCAAGCAGGGGACGGATATATAAGTTAAATAAAGTCAGAGACAGGCAGGAGCCCTGGGGGACACCGCATATTTGGATGACAGGTGAAGAGTAATCATCCCCAGTGAATACCTGTACTGTCCGGAGTCCCAAGAAGGAAGATATCCAACTGGATGCTAACGAGGAACAGTGGGCGACGTCTCTGAGCCTCATCACTAGCAAAGCGTTGTCTACTAGATCGAAGGATGCAGAGAGATCCAGAAGCATCAGCAGGGCAGGATGACCTTTGTCCGCCACACCGGCCAGTTAGATTTAAGGTCTAGCATGGCGGTTTCTGTCCCATGCTGTGCTCTGTAGCCAGACTGTTGCAGGCCCAAGATCTTATTTTTCTTATTTTCTTCAATATGTTTTTGAAATTGAAGATAGGCCAATTTATCCAGAATTTGTAGGATAAATGGCACATTAGTAATGGGTCTGTAGTTGTCAGTAACCGAGGGATCTAAGTTGGCCTTCTTGTGCAAGGGTGTGACCCAAGCAACTTTGAGGGAGGATGGAACAACGCCCTCATCAAACGAAAGGTTGATGAGTTTAGTTTTGTCAATCAAGGCACCAGGAGGTCGATGGAATCCTTGAAAATATCAGTGGGCAATCATCCCCGGGGCAAGAGGTGGATTTTAAATCTAGAATGGTCTTACGCACTTGCTCTTCAGAGTCTTGTTATGTTTTTTGTGCGCTCTGAGGCCTACAGACATGTAGCAGTCTACAAAATTTAAAATAAAGAAATAAAATAAATATAAATAAATAAAGCACACAAACGACCCGAAGGCATCGAGGCGCAGATACAGGTACCAGTTAGATATGCAAGGCAGAGCAAAGACAGTTGAATAAGCAGCAAGTTGGTTACAAGACCTGATATGTAGACAATCACAAGCTATGCAAACAACCAGGTTTTCAGGGATTTCCTAAAGAGCCAGTATGATGATTACACTCTCAAGGTGAGAGGCAGGGAGTTCCATTGCATGGCTGTGATGTAGGGGAAGCTAGAGCCTCCTGCTTTTGCTCATCTGACTTTGGGCTGGATGAGTCGGTGTCAGTAGGAGGTCCTGGTTGGTCTGGATGACTGGTCTCTCAGAATTCTCTGGGAGAGGTAGATGGGGGCTGTTTTTGAGAGGCATTTGTGGGTAATGGACAGGGTTTTGAAAATGATATGTTCACGGATTGGGTAGCCAGTGAACACCTAAGGTTTTTATGAACTAGCACCTTATCTGGAAGGCACACCTTAAACCACCTCTAAATACGTGTGATACAGATTATAGCAGAATAACAGCAGCGGATTGGCCTGTGCAACATTTTATAGTATGTTGCTACTTAGACCCCTATGACTGGTTGGCATTCTCTCCCAATCAGGGACATTCGGCTTGTTAGCAGCACGTAAGAAAAATGAAACTCAGGTGCAGAGAACAACGTCAGTCTACTACCCACTTGCCCAATTAGTCCATCATCTCTCATCGATCAGGTCCCAAGCCAAAGCTCCTTCTTTGTAGTTGACCTTGCAGCCTGTTCTCTGCTCTGGGACTTTCAAATGAGTGCAGGCACACCATTAACTTCTTCTGGAGCTTAATTACTAGCCCTGTTTTTGACTTCTGAATCACGTGTGAAGAGACCATGATCTATTCTGTTTTGACCTTTTATTTAGTGATATTTAATTCAATTAGGCGAGGTGGCATTACTCTTCAGGTAATATTATCCCCATAAATAATGTCGCTACACATGTAGTCACCAGGAAGTGGCATAGACAACATTATTTAGAGGGATAATATATGGGGTAAATAAATGGGATCAGGGGTTGCGTGTGTGTCCACTTAAAAAAATTTGGGGGTTGTGGGGTGTCCCCCGCAGGTTCCATGTAGTAATATTGCCGCAAGAAAATGACACCATTCTTGTTTGGTGACATTTTTGCAGGGATATTATCACATGGAACCCTCTGGAGACATGGTTGCTCTACCTCACAGAAGCTTTCTGTGTCCTTGACTGTCCAGTACTTGGCATTTGCAGATGTATTCTTCTTTGCTTAATCTAAGAGAAATATGTCTTGCATACATGGCTCATTCTCTTGACACCGTTTGTGCCTTAAAATGATTCCTTGATGTGGTATCCTTTATCCCAGGACAATAGACTCCTCCTTATTCCTCACGCAAAGCTGTTTTTCCAGCGTCTCCTGACTCTGCAGACCTGGTCTGTCTCTGAGGTAGCTTGATTGGTTTCAACATGAGTCCAGCGTCCATCTTTTTCTAATGGCCGCTTTAGTCACGTTACATTTTCTTCTGCAGCAAGCTTCTACATGTCTCATCTAACTTGCGTTTCTGCATATATACATTCACTTCATCTCCTCTCACTTATCTTCTTGGTGTATAAGATTTCTTTGTATTCAATTACATATTTCTCTTGTTATTTCAGTTATATCTTCGTTCTTCAAGTATTTCCACATCGTTTCAGTACGTCGCTGTGTCTTTCCTTCATGACGTCACTCTGCAGTTGTCAGATTTTCTTTACAGCTCTTCAAAGCTTAATAGTTTCTGCAAAACTCCCACTACTCTTTCATTTTGTGAGTGCATTTGATATGGTTGTCTGAGTGCATATTGTCTCTAATACACTCAATGCGGTATTAGGACAATCCCTGGTATCACACATAGGGCTCTTCTACTGCTGTTCCAGTATGATGGAGGTGAGGGGACGGGAGCTAGAGTTGACGTGTACATCTGCTCCTGTATATTACCCCCTGTGGTTGAGTCCTCCAACACCTCCTCTTCTTCAATCTTCTTCCTTTTCTCTGCATACTTTGGTTTCTTCGGGATCCATACTTTTGTTACCCCACTCTCAGGTCACCTGCATTCTTTACATGCTCATCCACACTCCAGGTCATGCATGTGACAACATTCTCCAGTCGGTTGACAGAATACCCAGCATCCAATATAGTTCTTATGATCCTTTGGGTAATAAAACTCCATCTGTGGGTGTGCCAAAAAACTCTTCTTTATGTTCTCACCAGTGGTGTCTTCAGGCTGTGGTTTATGGCCACCATTCACATCAATCATTATCTTCATCCCAATAGCTTTCTTCGCTGTCTTCTTGTATTGTCCTATAATGATCCTTACAAGACATAATCCTATCAATACCAACACTAGTATTGCTCCAAGTGGTTTGAAGGCATTCACCAGCCAAGTTGGAATCCATGAAAACCAGCCATCTTTCTCTGTCTCATCAACTTCCTCCTCCAGCATAGTTATTGCTTCTGTCAGGGTTCCATTTTCTCCATCATGGGCAGGTGTGAATGTACAGCAAGATGGCCTAATCTTGGCGCCTCCTTGGTGCCTCCTTCCATTGCTGCAATTAAGTCCAGGACATACCTGTTCTGGAGGGTCATGAGCCTGTCGTTTTGATCATTTGTAGAAGCTCCCACCTAGTGTTCTATAACCACTTGGAGTTTACTGCAGTTTGTATTAATGGCATGAATATGGATGTAAATATCACTGCTGTCTTGCTGAATAATTTAGGCCCTGCTGAAATATCATCATAGGCTGCTATTGATTTTGCTGAGAAATAGTTCTCTCTTTTCAGTCGAAGAAGCTTGAGCGACCTCTTCTTTCTCTGGCGTACATCCATCTTTGAAAAATCTTCAATATGGAGGTCACTTTGGGGGATCACTAATACAAGAACATATATGACCACAATAGAACATATTCCTCCCCAGGGAAGGAATATGTTCAGCTGCTAATAAGCTCTGGATCCAGAGGCCCAATAGCGATCCATTAGCACGGCATTTCCACCATTCATTCCTGGTACTTCGAGAGGCTGCTTGCATCCTTTATTTCCTCCAACTAGAACTAGGCCTTAGTTCCTGAAGCATGTTGTTGCATTCTTTATTAGTATTATGGGCACTGGTCCTGCTTCATTTTCAACTCATGTTAGTAACTTGGAATACTTGGCACATGACTTTAGGCATCCGTCATTTACAATGTGCACTATGTCTACTGGTTCTTTCATCAATAAATGTGTACTGCAGGATAGCATTCCTTCTTCCAATCCTGTACTGGTGGCAACTGGTCCATATACCAATAGCTGAAGCCTCTCCCAGCATCCTGGCAATCCTGGTGTTTCCTGTATATCTGCACATCCCAACCTCAGTTCAGCAACCCTTATTTGTTCTCCAGTCATGGATAAATATATAAGCATTCTTCTCAAATAACTTGTCTCTTTTTTCATCTTCTGTGTTTTTACATAGGCATCTTCATATGGAAATGATTTCTGCGATCGCCATCGTAGGGTTGCCCATCTTCCTTCAAATTGTCCTTGTATTGTGCATGCTGCTAGATGACCGAGGCACTTTTCGTCGTTTGCAGGTATTTCTCTTGCAATGCATGTTCTGGCTGCATTCATGGCATAAGGGATGAGAACGCATACGTAGGAGCTTTCATCTGTCGTTCTCTTCCCCACCTCTATCATGTGCTTATACCACGTGTTGTTTTCTAAATGGGCTGAATTATCAAGATATGTATTTATGTCTTCATGATCCTCACCAGCATCTCTTTTAAGTTGAACAATTTGTTTAGCAAGGGAAAATACTATTTGTGCTTTTGTTAGGGACCATGATAGATGTTCCATTGCCAACAACTGTATCTGCATTTTTAATCATTACATGTTTGAATGCCGTAATAACAAGTAAGAAAAGAAAATCATTCTGAATGAGATCACAATTACTATACCAGAAAAACCTATTGATTTTCCTGATGATGTTGAGTCTCTTATATGTTGGAACATTCCCATTTTGTTTTAATACAATATGTCATTTCTGTTATCTTTTGTAAGGCACACTTTTATATTTAAAAAAAAACCTGCAGAATGATCACAACAGTGATCCTGAAAATAATATGGCTGTTTTTAGGGTTACCAAGAAATTGTACAATGTCCATGGGTCGTTTTATCAGAACTGGGTAGGACTGCAATATGTAGGTAAAAATAGCATACAAGAAAGTGTGCAATGTTATTGTGATTGGCAGCATAAAATGTATTATGCAATTATGATTTCAAGTTTTTAAATGTTCAATCTATTTTTAATTCAACTGAGAAAGTTCTGGAACAGCTCCAAGTCCATTAATTCCTTATTAGACTTAAGAAATGTCAATTTGTTACAGATTGTTTTTGAATCCACCGATTATTTATCCTTGCTCCTGGTAGCCGATTTGGTCTTTATGCACAGAACTTCTTCTCTTGCTTCCATGTCAACGGATGCAGGAGGAGTCAAGGTCTCTTCTTTGTACGGTTTGATGTTCTGCATGTGTAGCCAGGCTTGTCTTCCTTGTAGCTTGACAGCTTTGGGAATAACTTCTACTTTGTATGGTCTTTCGAAATGAGGTTTTTTCCAGGTGTGAACACACTTTCGTACTAGCATCTGGTCCCTTGGATATAAACGAGGTTGCTTGAATAGATTGTCAGGATCAATTGGTTGGCTGTCTTCTTCAATCCCCTTTGGCCCCTCCCTCCTGCTCTTGATGTGTTGAGCAATAAAAGAGACACTAGAGTCATAGTTGACAAATAATAATGCACCTAATCTCGTAATGTCTTTGCTACACTGTGGGCATCAGTTCTATCCTAGGAGGAGGAGCAAGGGGTATTCTCATGGAGCATCCAGTCACCAATTTATGGGGAGTCCGGTGATGATCTGAGCCAGGTTGATTTTGTAGTGCAAATAATGCAAGGGGTAAGCAATGTAACATCCCTTTCTTTAAAGTAATCTTTATTTGAGCTATCCTCTCTTTAAGGAGTCTGTTTAAATGTTCACAAATCCCATTCACCTGTGGGTGATAGGCAGAAGAGAACTTATGATTTATACCTTATAAAAGAGTGACCTGCTCGAATAGTTCATTTACAGAATGCGGTCCATTTTCATACCTTAGGACTTTGCACACACCCCACCTTGAAAACACCTCACACATGAGAAACTTGGCAGCACATGTGGAATCTGGGTGCATACATGGACCTGCCTCAATCCATCTGGAAAAAGAACATACTACCACCAACATGTACCTATATCCATTACAAGTCTGCAGCATATCCACATAATCTATATGCAGATGCTGGAAAGGGCCACTGGGTCTATGGATTGCTCCTCTCACTGTCCGCAAAGTGTTCCCTGCTGTACATTTCTGCCACACAATGCAGTTTACAATAAACTGTGCCACATGTTCTAATACACTTGGAGAAAACCAATCTTCTGCAATATAGCAGCAAGACTCTCTCGAGTCATATGTATGGTGTAACAAAACTGCTACAGCACCACCTGCAATAATGCTAGAGGCATAACAAGCTTTTCAGTGCTATCCTGTCTCCATATTGCCTCAGTGGGTGATAAAGAACACCCCCACTTCCTCCATAAATCTTGCTCTTCTTGTGGGGCTCGACCTCGTAACTCAATTAGCTGAACAATAGATAACATATTGAAATCCTCCTTTACTATGATGCACCGTCCTGACATTTAATACTTTTTATACCAAAATCATAAATATTTGGGAAATGTGCCCTCTTGACTTCTACATCTTTTGCTTCATTTCCGTGAGAAATCATGTCTGTTCTTTTAGTGTGGGCTGCACATTTCACGACAGCGATGGTCAATAGGAGTCTTATTGCCTCAATAAGCTTATCCAATGGGACGCATGTTGCAATAGGGTGCCATCAGCGTGGAGGAAACCCCTCCTTTTCAAGCATGACAATCCTGAGTGTACAGTTGACATCACATAGGTGGAGTCAAAGTACACCTTCACTTCCTCATCCTCATATCTTTGGAGTGCGACGATAAGCGCCACTAATTCTGCAGCTTGTGCTGAGCAATCTTGCACGTGACACTACTTCAAATTCACCATCACGGTTCAGCTTTCCTATTGCTGATTCAGTATGACTTTCACCAGTCGTTTGGTCCATTTTTGAAGAACCATCAATAAAGAGAATCCTCCCTCCCTCCGAGAGCATTTTCTTTAGCGCAGGGAATATCATCATAAAACTCAGTATACGTTGTGCAGTCATGTACATAGTCCTCCTTCCCTACTGGTTCTGCTATGAATGTTGCTGAGTGCACTAGTCTGCATCTAACAATTTCGATTGTTGGGTTCAAACTAATTGCCTTGTATCCTGATGCTCTTTGTGTAGTAAATGTACTTTTGGGATTCTCTAGAATGGCGAATAATGAGTGCTCAACAAATAATGTCACTGAACAACCTGTTGTGATACTTGAAGCTTTTTCAATAGCAACACAGCAGCAGCTGATGCTTGTACACAAGGTTAATGCCCTTTCATTATTGGCTCTAAAATCTCACTATAGTAAGCCAAAGGTTTACGTCCATGTCCTAATGTTATTTTCTGTGTGAGGACTGCTGCCGTAACTTTTCCATTTGAATGGGAAAATAGGAAAAATGCTGCATGATAATCTGGAATTCTAAACACTGGGGCTGTACTGATCTCCCGGTTTAATTCTTCAAATCCTTCAGTCATTTTTTCTGTCCATGTTATCTTACTTTTGTCTACCTGTGCCTCCTTAAGTCCTTATGAAAGTGGTTGAATAAATGTGCTATAATCGAAAACCCAGGCTCTGCAGTAGTTACATAGGCCTACAAATTGTTGCATTTCTCTCACTGTTTTAGGTTCTGGAGTTTTCATAATTGCTTCTTCTCTTTCAGGTGTCACTTTTCACCCTTCTTGAGAGATTAACTGTCCTATATAAAGGGCCTCTTCCTGACAATATTATCATTCTTCGTTGTCTACTTTGTATCCTTTTTCTACTAGTATTGTCGTTCTGTTTCACTGCACACTAATAAATCATCTACATACTGGAAGTTGTAATTTACCTAAATCCATCTGGAGAACCCTATTAAAGGTTGACGAGGGCTCACAGTACCCCTGAGGAAGACGCGTGAGTTTAAGGCACAGATTTCTGCACACAAATGGAGTCAAGTGTTGTTTGTCTTCATGAAGTGGAATTGAAAACAACGTGTTCTTCAAATCTATTACTGTAAAATATTTGGCCTTAGATGGGATGTTGCATAATATTGTAGAGGGATTTGGAGCTAAAGGCAAGCCGTGTTACATGGGGATTCTGATGGCACTAATTTCGCCTGCTTCATTAAAGCAGAAATAGTCTCAAATACACCTACATCTGCTTCTCAGGACCTCAATATTGTTTTGCTAGTGGCAAGATTTCTCCTGGTTTTTAGCTTGATTGTAACAGAGGTGAAGGGGCGGGAGCTAGATATGATGTGTACATGTGCTCCTCTACATTTTCACTGATGCAGAGACTGGGATCAGGATGTTGTCAATGGGGAACACTGAGCATTGGTTGTTTCATTTTTATAGTATGCCTGGGGGCCCTACAAACAAGATCTTTGGGCCTCGTTACAAATCAGGAGGTCTGGAAATAACAGTGGCAGTAAACCCGCCGCACTGTTGTTTCCGGACCGCCTGATCCCGACTCCTGCAGGCGGGACGTGATGTTCCTGCCAGTTTGACCTGGCGCGTTTAACACCGCCCGCCTGCAGGCGGATGAGGAAGCACCGGCAGCATTACGAGATGCTGCTGGTGTTTCCATGATTACCATTCCCATTGAGTCCCATAGGACTTAATGGGAATGGGTATTAACACCATTCCGCCTCCGTGATTCCCGGCGGAATGGGAATACGAGTGTGTGGTAATCAGGCAGTTTTACCGCCTCAGTTACCGCCGGACTTGTAATGAGGCCTCTGCCTGAATGTGGATAAGACAAAGGGCCTCATTACAAGTCCGGCGGTAACTGAGGCGGTACAGTTTAAAACTCATCAATCAATTTCAAACATTCAAAAAGGTCACCATCTTAATTAATAATGATGTCAGTTGACCAGAGAACATTCTATACCTGCAGGAGGTTGTGTTCAAATTCAACCTCCTTTCTTCTGAAGGCAAGGTCAATGTATAAATATGTGACTGAGGGATTCTGCAGTTTGTTGGCAAAACCTGCACAGATTGTTCACATTAAGACCTCTAATAAATAGAATGTCACGTGTTTGTGTAACAGATTGAAACTGTTTCTTAAAAAAGTTCCCAGAACTCTGCCACCTGCACATTTGGTGACACTCCTGGTTCATGCCCGACCTCCTAGAACTCCTAAAACTAAAACGGACTTCGGAATCTGCATGGAAATTAACCCTTTCTGACACTTTGAGATCAGAATACACCAGACCCTCTAAACAATATAAGACAGCTAATATCGCAGAAAAATCGACCTCCTTCTATGCAAGAGTTTCCAATGGCAAGTTGGACACCAGAGACATCTTTATCATCCTTAGGGAACTTGAAACCCCTGCCTCCCCTCCTTCCTCCCAGAATGAGGATCAAGCCAGGTGCACAAATATACAAACTGCCATGCTCTACAAAATCAACAATCTGAACACAAAAATCATCAGCAACCAAGCGAGCCAGCTTACTCCTTCTAATGTGTCAGCCATGGCTGTTGCACTCCCGAATTCTGCCACCCAACAGTTTTGCTTCAAGGAGATCACAAGACTTAGTCATCCTCAAAAGCTTAAAGCTGTCTAGCTGCAAATGGGACGTCTGCCCTGTCTCTGTCATCAAGGACTGCGCTGAAGTCCTCACCGCCTTCGTCACTACCTTTATCAATGCCTCCTTCAGCACAGGAACAGTGCCCTCTAGCCTCAAGAAAGCGTGGGTACTTCCTCAAATAAAAGAAAAACCTTGCTAGACCCTGCGGCCGGCAACAACTACAGGTCCATCACCAGTGTACCCTTGTTACTGGAAATCCTAGACAGCGCTGCCTATCTACGAGTATAGCACTATCTAGAATCAAACCATATACTGGGAATGGGCCAATCTGGCTTCTGCCTTGGCCATGGCTCCGAATCAGGCCTGCTGGACCAGGGTAAACCTGCCCTCCTCCTTCTTCTTGATCTGTGGGCAGCGTTCAACCTAGTCGACCATAAAATCCTGTGTCACTACCTACTCACCATGGCCAACTTCTCTCAGGAAGCAGCAAACTGGATTGCCTACTTTCTAGAGGCAAGAACTATGAGAGTGTTTTCAGAGAATGTTTTTGCCTCGCAATTGCTGATCCTGTGTGGTGTACCTCAAGGATTGTGTATATCCCCTTCACTCTGCAACATCTTTACTAGACCCCTCTTTGACATTCTGGATTCCATCAGCATAACCTATGCAAACTATGCAGATGGCACACAAATCCTCCTCCCTGACACAGGGAACTATGATGAAGACTGTAACAGCCTTAAAGGAATAGTGCGCTCTACAATATTATTGCTTTAAAAGATGGGCAATAGTCTAAAACATACTTTAAACATAATTTTTTATGAAAGTTCCTATGTAAACGCTTTGAGCAAACAAGGCTCAAAGCGTTTACATGGGAGCATCCATTTTGCCATTTCTGACAGCCTCCTCAGTTCTGCCCTGGCTGCACTAAACAAGCAGCAAAAGCCCCCTACTGGGAAAATTTGCCTACTGCAGCCAGAGCAGAGCTGAGGAGGCTGCCTTCACTTTAATTTTACGTTTTCGGTGCTCCCCAAGCCCAGGGAAGCACAGAGAACGTAAAATAAAGGCAAAAAGCAAAGGTGCGTCAATTACAAATATAACCTTGTTGTATTTGTGATTGTCGTGGTTGGAAAACCACGGAAATCATAAATGCAAGAACGTTGTATTTCTGACTGCGGCGGCTTTTGCGTGGAGTTTCCTGGGCTCCCCCAACTCGAGGGAGCCCGGGAGACTCCAAGCGAAAGCCGCCGCAGTCAGAATAACACCTGCGGCCTTTACAAATACAATATTTATTTCTCACTGCGTCGGCTTCCACTTGGAGTCTCTTGGGCTCCCTCAGGGTTGGGGAGCCCAGGAGACTCAAAGTGAAAGCTGCTGCAGGCAGAAACACCGTGAGATTTGGAAGCACAACCGTGTTCTGTTTCTGCCTGCAGTGGCTTTCACTTTGAGTGAAAGCCACTGCCCAGGAGCCCAAGAGACTTGAAGTGAAAGCCACAGCAGGCAGAAACACAATGCAGTTGTATTAAAAAACGCTACGGTTCAGAGGAGCGCGAGAAACTTAGAAAGAAAACCGCAGCATTTTTAATTACAACAATGTTGTATTTATGTTTGCGGTAGCTTCAGCCTGGAGCCCACGGGGCTCCAAGCTGAAGCCACCTCAAACCTAAATACAATGTTTTAAAAGTTGTGGTTTTCTTTCTAGGTTTTCTGGGCTGCTCCAGCCCGGAAAACTTAGAAAAAAACTGCAGCTAGTGCTTACAAAATTAAGAAATAAGCACTTACCCTGATGCAGCTTTCCTGCCTGCAGTCTCTGGTCTTTGGCCTCCAGCACCAATGAAGCAAAAGCCACACAGTGGTAGCTTTTGTTTATTACTGCTGGCTGGCTTTTGCTTCATTAGTGCTGCAAGGGCAAGCACAGGAAGCATCCATTTCACAAAATGGATGCCGCCGAGTGCTTCACATTTTTCAGTTTGAGCTTCATTTGCTCAATAATTTACATAGGGATTTTGTTTAAAAATATGTTTTAGATATATTTTTGATTATGGGCCATCTTTTTAGCCAATAATATTTCAGAACACACTATTCCTTTAAGGCTGCCTATTCCACCACTCAAGCTTGAAAGGCGACAAACCGCCTCTGCCTGAATGGGGATAAGACAAAGGGCCTCATTACAAGTCCGGCGGTAACTGAGGCGGTAAAAGTTTAAAACTCATCAATCAATTTCAAACATTCAAAAAGGTCGCCATCTTAATTAATAATGATTTCAGTTGACCAGAGAACATTCTATACCTGCAGGAGGTTGTGTTCAAATTCAACCTCCTTTCTTCTGAAGGCAAGGTCAATGTATAAATATGTGACTGAGGGATTATGCAGTTTGTTGGCAAAACCTGCACAGATTGTTCACATTAAGACCTCTAATAAATAGAATGTCACGTGTTTGTGGAACAGATTGAAACTGTTTCTTAAAAAAGTTCCCAGAACTCTGCCACCTGCACATTTGGTGACACTCCTGGTTCACGCCCGACCTCCTAGAACTCCTAAAACTAAAACGGACTTCGGAATCTGCATGGAAATTAACCCTTTCCGACACCTTGAAATCAGAATACACCAAACCCTCTAAACAATATAAGCCAGCTAATATCGCAGAAAAATCGACCTCCTTCTATGCAAGAGTTTCCAATGGCAAGTTGGACACCAGAGACATCTTTATCATCCTTAGGGAACTTGAAACCCCTGCCTCCCCTCCTGTCTTGATATGGGCAAAATCTTCCTCGGGGCCAGCCCTTTGAGAGCAAAAAATACCCAATTCAGCCCAAAATACAGGTTCTATTGTGCTGAGCAGTGAACTCATGCTAGTGACAAATGACACCTTCAATAAGTTTTAGTATTTATTCTAAACAGTGAATTTCATATACATTTTGGGATTCAAGTTAGAGAAGATTACAAAGCACAAAACTTAGAGAAATGCAAAATATAGAGAAACATAGAACTTAGATGAACATAGAGAAACATAGAGAAACACAGTCTTACGCCCCTTCAATCAGCACTGGGAGACCCTGGCCCTCATAAGCTAGCTGTAACAAGCCCCGCTCAGAGGACAGCGCTGCTGGGTGCCATCAGATCTCCAATTCCGGGCACTTGATCTTGCTCGAACCAAGTCCACAGGACGATCTCCCACCTGAGTCATGTGAGCATGCATATTTTATAATCTCGTGCTGCCCATCCATGACGCACAGTTCCAGAACTTTCCCTGTGAAAAATATAGGCTGGCTCATGAAAAAAACCCAGCTCTGTAAATTTCCACTGTGCTCCTTCTTCTGAGCCCCTCCCTGGAGCCCATCTGCGCGAAAGCTCAGGAATGTCTTAGCAGTGCCTTCCCAGAGAAAGGAATATTAGTTTACAGGGGCCATGCAGGGCTACCGTTAGTGAGGCAGAATATTCTACGGGAAGCCGGGATGTATTAACCCCATCTGCAAGCTCTAAAAGGCATGCACTCATAGTTTAGTGTTCATAGCGCTTAAGACTGGCTATCTAAGCGCTATATAGGTGCCATAATGTTCCAAACACTCCAATATTGTCTATTAGCTTACAGAGCTGGGGCCTTCGCCCTGCCTGTCTATCAACAATGCATAATGTGACCTATCACTCATACTAGGCCTGCATATTCCTTGTAGCTCACTACTGCATAATGGAAGTGCTACAACAGACTACTGTCAGCATTTTTGGCACATACTTTGAATACACTATTGGCTTTCAGCGGCTAATGCTGTCATCTAAAGCCCTGATTGGCAAGGTTGCAATTTTGTGTATCACTACATTCCACCCCTATTCAAAGTATGTGCGACAATGCTGACTAATACCCATCAATATAGTATTTAGTGCAGTGATAAAGACCTTGGGGCTTTGCAAGAGGTTTAAGCAAACTATCTTCTAGCGGTTAGTCAGCGTGGCATGCAAGGTAAAACACTACCTAAACAAAAATGTACACAAAGTGAACAGTGACATATACCCTTGTCAAAACCTGGCCTACACAAAAATACCTACACAAAGTGAACATGGACATTTACTCTAGCCAAAACCTGGCCTACACAACAATACCTAAATAATTATTGTATAACTGATTGTCAGTTAAAAAGCAGCATGCAGTTAGAATGTCAAGGCAATCCAGTGTAGTCTAATCTACAATGCACTATTGCATTTACGTATGGTTACCAATTCTAAACCTGGCAGCCTTTCACTCTAAGGGCCTACCCTCCCCCTGATCCCAGGGCATTCAGACGTGACTATGGGCTGTGTGATTAGACACTTCCCCCATGTATGTGGAACCCAACCAGAAACCATCTAATTTCGTGAACAAGGTGAACCCATGGGCACCAGGTTATCTAAATAAAAACAATTCTACTAATTTACATCAAGCATGGCATGTGTTATTCATGCAATCAAAAGCAAGCAATTTGATCCATATGTATGCTGGTAACTGTAGCTCTGCGTGCCAGTGTGTGGAGGATGGTCGCCCCCACCCAGTAAACAGCCAACACCTGCTGATTTAACAATGTTTGCCATAAAATGCATCATGTGTATTTAGCAGTCTTGTTGATCTGCCCTATGGCAGAAAAAATGTCTTCATACCTAAAATTCTGCCATCTCCAGTGGTTGCCAATACTTGTAGCAGTGTTGGGCGTATCAATGGGCCCCACTAGGCCAGAAGTTCTATAGCAGAGCTGGCATCAGAACCCATAGTGGCTAGCTTATTGTGCACAGTTTCTATGTCACAAGCATATAAAGCTCCTGTTACTCCCCGCTGCTCCTGCAATTAATGAATCTAGCTCCCTAGCTACGCGCACTCTAGTGATGGGCCATAGAAATGGACTCCATTTGTAGCAGCTTGGTAGTACTAAGGAATCATTGCCTCGTGATAAATCTATGTCTAAGTGTATCACTCTAATAATAGAGGTGTGCATTACCAGCCTACAATTTACATGTTGCTTACTACTGGAAAATCTAACATGTTCACAGTGTCTACCTATTGTGACTTGGAGAATACCCTTCTTCAAGTGGGATATCTACCATATACAATATTAGTTTTAGCTACAAACACCATACTACCATCCGACAGTGGCTGTTTCATCACACCATTGTGTGAAATACATTTAGTCAAATTATAGTCCATAAAATCTTGGCGAGAACACTCGCTGCAGTTCTTGGTCAGATAAAACATCACATTAAACAAATTAACCAAATAGTTGTATCCATTCACTGAAACATTTGGGCCTAGGACTTCATAGACACCAGTCATATGAGTCAGTGACAAAAGATGTCTGACAATGTGCCAGGCCAGTACGCTAACAATTCCATGTGGATACTCATTTGTAGCGCTTTTCCAAAGAATTATTCCAAATGTCTACAATCAAAAGGTGACTCTTTGCATTAGTGTGCTGGAGACAGCTGTCCCCACAAAAACATGAAACTGGTTGGTTTAACAAAAACCGTGTCATACACTGTGTTATAAAATCAAACATCAAGTCAGTCATGGTTTCATTTACCTGCCTTAAGATGGCTGTAAAAGTATCCAGTGTTTCAAAGATTACCATTTCAAATTGGAGCTCACACACTTGGCAGCATTACTTCAAATTAAGGATCTTAACCTACGCACAGGTGACTTTGATGTGCGCACTCATCTTATCTCAAAATAAATTACACTCCTGCTTGCATAATCCTGCAAAACCATTTCGTTTTTTCAGATTCATCTAAAAAAATGCATTTTAAAAACCATTTTTCAATGTGTTAGCATTCAAGTGCTGTGTCACACAGCTGTTTGTGGTGCATGATGTTACAGTCCACAACTCATTGTCCACAGTCCTTTAAACAAGAAAGGCAAGACATGTCAATTAAGTTATTTCCAGCAACTGAATCATTTGAATGTGCAGCATCAAATATTTGATAACTAGCCAAGTCTGCATCGTGCCAGTTCAGCAAAAGTTATTACTCTGTTGGACACCTTTCGCAGGTTGCAGAACAAATGTCCTCATACGTCATGCATGTTAGCAGCATTGAGTGCGGTGCAGGACATTTCGCAGTGACTCGCATATTTCATCACGCAGTGACTCGCTTTCTCTGAGAATGCGTCTGCTTGACTGATCAGTGTCACCCGCAAATTGAACACATCTACTTCAATAATGGCACGCACCTGTCTTGCTTTTTTGCCTAGGCAAAATACAAACAGAAATGTTAGGATTTCATCAAAAGTACAATGTCAGCGTTATCCACCCCTTCCCTTAACACCACCCCCACCTTCAGAAGTCTCATCAGGTAACTACACACTTTATCATTGCTACTGCAATTATCTGTCACCCTTCTGTATGTTATTGGGGGCTTATTTACACTCAACCATACGGGGTGTAACTGCCTAATCACAAACTCATTTGTGCAATGCGATCATAGTTGGTCAATGGTACCTCAGACTGATCTGTGCTTTTACAAAAGCAATATAATAAGTACCCAGGTCGCACAATGCTTTTCTTTGTCACCAGAGCGATCACGAATGCCAGGCGCCAACTTGCTTCCAGTGTCTCATGATCTTGATTTAGTTTGCCCTGCTGGCATCACTCCATATTTCAAAGGTAAAGTCCTTCAGTCCAATACTGCCTGCAGTTGCACAAGCAGCTTTGTTTATTTTTCTCCATACAGCTAGTGTCTTCCAAGCCTCTGGTTTTTTCACTTATCATTTTCTCAAAGGGTGTTTGCTGATTTCTTGGCCCACCCCTTTGAGAGCGATAGTCTAAGTCAGTTTCTTTTGTTGCTTCAACAAATCATTCATTCTTGCACTAAGCCGTGAGGCTTCTGGATCATGGCTAATGTGCAGTGTTCATGTTATACTCCAAAGCCCCGCTCTGCATGTTGTCTCTTGCAAAACGGCTAAGCGCTTTTGTCAGTTTTGCTTCCATCTGGAATGCCATAATGTCTTTGTCAGTTACTCCAGCGCTGGCAATGTAGCTTGCATTTTTAAACTGTGTATTCTCACTTTTCAAAGCACCTAGAGGTTTCTTCTCCAGTCCACAGCGCTTTACTTCAGTTCACATCACATGGAGCACTGGAATGCAGCTTGCACAGCAATGTCGCTTCACTTCACATCACATCACATGGCGCATGGGAATGCAGCTTGCACGGCAATGTCTGTTGGAATGGGCAGCTGTCTTTTCTTAGCCCATTCACAGATGCACAGGTTCCCCAAATGTTCAGATGTGATGTGCCCATCTGCCATTCTGCATGCAGCGTTTGTTTTCCTTCCAGTGTTGATACTGGGCAAATTCTTTACTTCTGATTAGTATTTCTGTCTTTGCACCCCCTCTCCTCAGGTTTTTTGCTCACACTGATGGTGTCTTTCACAGGGGATGGAATGCAGGAATGTCATTGTTTATCTTTCGCGCAGCAAGCTTATCTCTTTGCTCTATAACTCTTAAACTGTGGCGGCTTCAATGGAAGGCACTCGTTTCAGACAGTTCATCCAGATTAACTCTTTCTTGCACTGTTCCAGCAACTCAGAAAAGCTCTCATATCTGAAACGCCATTTTACTAAACAGGAGCGCAGTATTCTGCTTTTGTCTGCCTTCCTCCAACAGTTTTTTTTTTCTTCGCCACACACCTCGCCCAAGACAGTGCAAGTTATCTTCAAGGCACAAGCTCTGCACACACAGCAAGACTCTTATTTTCAAAAGAGGCACTTTTTCTTGTCATCAGATTCTACTCCATGTAATTTAGCAAAATGTCAAAGCGTCTTTTAGACTGTTTTGAACTGATTAATGTCCCATTTAAAAGCATACGTTTTTTTTCTCTTCTTCCTCGTAACCTTGTAGTTTGGCTTCACAAGCTCACTCCAATGCAATGTGCGATCTTTCAAAAGAACCCGCAACCCACTAAATCTTTGTGCTGTCTTATCACACACAGATTTTTCATTCTGTTGTACCATTGCCAGAATATAACCACTTATTTCAGTGCATTTAAAAAATGCCATGTTTAGTGCAGCTCCCTACACGTTTTTTTGTTCTGCAAGAGCAACCCACACTCTATATTGCTTGTGGGCTGTTAAATGTGTCAACAACATTTTTCACCATGTATCACAGTCAACAGGTCACTATTTCCAAACATGCATCACTTATAAGGCAACAGTACAAATCCATGGCATAGCGTGGGAACACTCAAAAATACTCCTGGGGCAATTTAGAGGCAATTTAGAAAAATATAAATTGTTTTTTCCCCCCAAACCATTGCAAACTGATTCTGCAATTTCAAATCAATACACAAAAATCGAAAATCCAAATATCATCACTCACTTTCTTTTTTAAGTGAGTCTCTCACCCATTATAAGCATGGCACAACTAAAATGCAATATAACCATTTTAGTGTGTTTCCTTTAAACAGAATTCGCCACCAGCACATGGAATTTACAGCTGCCAAAAGAAAAACAACCCTTTAGGCTCTCAGCACAGATGTTACTCTTTCTCCTAAGCACGGCTCATTCCCCACGTTATCTTCAGGAATGTCAACACTTCAAAAGCATACATTAAAAAAGCGAACCTTCGCCTCCGTACATTACAGCCCCCCACTCGCTAGCACACTGGGGCTGAATCAATGGTTAGGTTACTATTCACAATTTGCATGTCAAATCCTTGCAACTATTTTTCCCTGCCCTCATGACAGAATAGAGATGAGAACTCCGTCTCACTTTGCATTTCAAATTACAACTTTAAACTGGGGAAACCGCATGATAAAATTCTTTCCTAATTGAACATACATCTTTCTTGACCATTCATCGGAGCGCTTTAAACAAAGCCATTTCCCGCTTGTTTATCGCCTTGTACTCCCTGGCTCCATTCCCAAGCAATAAGTCAGTCACGACTGATTTACTGAAGGGAGTCTTAACCACACAAGCTATCGGCCACGGCAAGCCGACACAATGCTGCTGTCTTTTGAAGTCTCAGAGCTGCAGTGAGACCACCAAGGAAATGCGACAGCCTGCTCCTCACTCTGCACTGTGTTCTCTCACACAATTTGTCATTTCACAGCAAGGCACTGCTCTTCACAAATTCCACAAAGCTGCCACCAAATGTCTTGATATGGGCAAAATCTTCCTCGGGGCCAGCCCTTTGAGAGCAAAAAATACCCAATTCAGCCCAAAATACAGGTTCTATTGTGCTGAGCAGTGAACTCATGCTAGTGACAAATGACACCTTCAATAAGTTTTGGTATTTATTCTAAACAGTGAATTTCATATACATTTTGGGATTCAAGTTAGAGAAGATTACAAAGCACAACACTTAGAGAAATGCAAAATATAGAGAAACATAGAACTTAGATAAACATAGAGAAACATAGAGAAACACAGTCTTAGGCCCCTTCAATCAGCACTGGGAGACCCTGGCCCTCATAAGCTAGCTGTAACAAGCCCCGCTCAGAGGACAGCGCTGCTGGGTGCCGTCAGAGCTCCAATTCCGGGCACTTGATCTTGCTCGAACCAAGTCCACAGGACGATCTCCCACCTGAGTCATGTGAGCATGCATATTTTATAATCTCGTGCTGCCCATCCATGACGCACAGTTCCAGAACTTTCCCTGTGCAAAATATAGGCTGGCTCATGAAAAAAACCCAGCTCTGTAAATTTCCACTGTGCTCCTTCTTCTGAGCCCCTCCCTGGAGCCCATCTGCGCGAAAGCTCAGGAATGTCTTATCAGTGCCTTCCCAGAGAAAGGAAGATTAGTTTACAGGGGCCATGCAGGGCTACCGTTAGTGAGGCAGAATATTCTAAGGGAAGCCGGGATGTATTAACCCCATCTGCAAGCTCTAAAAGGCATGCACTCATAGTTTAGTGTTCACAGCGCTTAAGACTGGCTATCTAAGTGCTATATAGGTGCCATAATGTTCCAAACACTCCAATATTGTCTATTAGCTTACAGAGCTGGGGCCTTCGCCCTGCCTGTCTATCAACAATGCATAATGTGACCTATCACTCATACTAGGCCTGCATATTCCTTGTAGCTCACTACTGCATAATGGAAGTGCTACAACAGACTACTGCCAGCATTTTTGGCACATACTTTGAATACACTATTGGCTTTCAGCGGCTAATGCTGTCATCTAAAGCCCTGATTGGCAAGGTTGCAATTTTGTGTATCACTACACCTCCTTCCACCCAGAATGAGGATAAAGCCAGGTGCACAAATATACAAACTGCCATGCTCTACAAAATCAACAATCTGAACACAAAAATCATCAGCAACCAAGCGAGCCAGCTTACTCCTTCTAATGTGTCAGCCATGGCTGTTGCACTCCCGAATTCTGCCACCCCACAGTTTTGCTTCAAGGAGATCACAAGACTTAGTCATCCTCAAAAGCTTAAAGCTGTCTAGCTGCAAATGGGACGCCTGCCCTGTCTCTGTCATCAAGGACTGCGCTGAAGTCCTCACCGCCTTCGTCACTACCTTTATCAATGCCTCCTTCAGCACAGGAACAGTGCCCTCTAGCCTCAAGAAAGCATGGGTACTTCCTCAAATAAAAGAAAAACCTTGCTAGACCCTGCGGCCGGCAACAACTACAGGTCCATCACCAGTGTACACTTGTTACTGGAAATCCTAGACAGCGCTGCCTATCTACGAGTATAGCACTATCTAGAATCAAACCATATACTGGGAATGGGCCAATCTGGCTTCTGCCTTGGCCATGGCTCCGAATCAGGCTGCTGGACCAGGGTAAACCTGCCCTCCTCCTTCTTCTTGATCTGTGGGCAGCGTTCAACCTAGTCGACCATAAAATCCTGTCTCACTACCTACTCACCATGGCCAACTTCTCTCAGGAAGCAGCAAACTGGATTGCCTACTTTCTAGAGGCAAGAACTATGAGAGTGTTTTCAGAGAATGTTTTTGCCTCGCAATTGCTGATCCTGTGTGGTGTACCTCAAGGATTGTGTATATCCCCTTCACTCTACAACATCTTTACTAGACCCCTCTTTGACATTCTGGATTCCATCAGCATAACCTATGCAAACTATGCAGATGGCACACAAATCCTCCTCCCTGACACAGGGAACTATGATGAAGACTGTAACAGCCTTAAAGGAATAGTGCGCTCTACAATATTATTGCTTTAAAAGATAGGCAATAGTCTAAAACATACTTTAAACATAATTTTTTATGAAAGTTCCTATGTAAATGCTTTGAGCAAACAAGGCTCAAAGCGTTTACATGGGAGCATCCATTTTGCCATTTCTGACAGCCTCCTCAGTTCTGCCCTGGCTGCACTAAACAAGCAGCAAAAGCCCCCTACTGGGAAAATTTGCCTACTGCAGCCAGAGCAGAGCTGAGGAGGCTGCCTTCACTTTAATTTTACGTTTTCGGTGCTCCCCAAGCCCAGGGAAGCACAGAAAACGTAAAATAAAGGCAAAAAGCAAAGGTGCGTCAATTACAAATATAACCTTGTTGTATTTGTGATTGTCGTGGTTGGAAAGCACGGAAATCATAAATGCAAGAACGTTGTATTTCTGACTGCGGCGGCTTTCGTGTGGAGTCTCCTGGGCTCCCCCAACTCGAGGGAGCCCGGGAGACTCCAAGCGAAAGCTGCCGCAGTCAGAATAACACCTGCGGCCTTTACACATACAATATTTATTTCTCACTGCGTCGGCTTTCACTTGGAGTCTCTTGGGCTCCCACAGGGTTGGGGGAGCCCAGGAGACTCAAAGTGAAAGCTGCTGCAGGCAGAAACACTGTGAGATTTGGAAGCACAACCGTGTTCTGTTTCTGCCTGCAGTGGCTTTCACTTTGAGTGAAAGCCACTGCCCAGGAGCCCAAGAGACTCGAAGTGAAAGCCACAGCAGGCAGAAACACAATGCAGTTGTATTAAAAAACACTACGGTTCAGAGGAGCGCGAGAAACTTAGAAAGAAAACCGCAGCATTTTTAATTACAACAATGTTGTATTTATGTTTGCGGTAGCTTCAGCCTGGAGCCCAGGGGGCTCCAAGCTGAAGCCACCTCAAACATAAATACAATGTTTTAAAAGTTGTGGTTTTCTTTCTAGGTTTTCTGGGCTGCTCCAACCCGGAAAACCTAGAAAAAACTGCAGCTAGTGCTTACAAAATTAAGAAATAAGCACTTACCCTGATGCAGCTTTCCTGCCTGCAGTCTCTGGTCTTTGGCCTCCAGCACCAATGAAGCAAAAGCCACACAGTGGTAGCTTTTGTTTATTACTGCTGGCTGGCTTTTGCTTCATTAGTGCTGCAAGGGCAAGCACAGGAAGCATCCATTTCACAAAATGGATGCCGCCTAGTGCTTCACATTTTTCAGTTTGAGCTTCATTTGCTCAATAATTTACATAGGGATTTTGTTTAAAAATATGTTTTAGATATATTTTTGATTATGGGCCATCTTTTTAGCCAATAATATTTTAGAGCACACTATTCCTTTAAGGCTGCCTATTCCACCACTCAAGCTTGAAAGGCGACAAACCGCCTCTGCCTGAATGGGGATAAGACAAAGGGCCTCATTACAAGTCCGGCGGTAACTGAGGCAGTAAAAGTTTAAAACTCATCAATCAATTTCAAACATTCAAAAAGGTCACCATCTTAATTAATAATGATGTCAGTTGACCAGAGAACAATCTATACCTGCAGGAGGTTGTGTTCAAATTCAACCTCCTTTCTTCTGAAGGCAAGGTCAATGTATAAATATGTGACTGAGGGATTCTGCAGTTTGTTGGCAAAACCTGCACAGATTGTTCACATTAAGACCTCTAATAAATAGAATGTCACGTGTTTGTGTAACAGATTGAAACTGTTTCTTAAAAAAGTTCCCAGAACTCTGCCACCTGCACATTTGGTGACACTCCTGGTTCACGCCCGACCTCCTAGAACTCCTAAAACTAAAACGGACTTTGGAATCTGCATGGAAATTAACCCTTTCCGACACTTGAGATCAGAATACAACAAACCCTCTAAACAATATAAGCCAGCTAATATCGCAGAAAAATCTACCTCCTTCTATGCAAGAGTTTCCAATGGCAAGTTGGACACCAGAGACATCTTTATCATCCTTAGGGAACTTGAAACCCCTGCTTCCCCTCCTTCCTCCCTGAATGAGGATAAAGCCAGGTGCCCAAATATGCAAACTGCCATGCTCTACAAAATCAACAATCTGAACACAAAAATCATCAGCAACCAAGCGAGCCAGCTTACTCCTTCTAATGTGTCAGCCATGGCTGTTGCACTCCCGAATTCTGCCACCCCACAGTTTTGCTTCAAGGAGATCACAAGACTTAGTCATCCTCAAAAGCTTAAAGCTGTCTAGCTGCAAATGGGACGCCTGCCCTGTCTCTGTCATCAAGGACTGCGCTGAAGTCCTCACCGCCTTCATCACTACCTTTATCAATGCCTCCTTCAGCCCAGGAACAGTGCCCTCTAGCGAGCCATTGTGCATATGTATTGTGTATTGTTGAATGCTCTAAAATACAAGTAAATATTCCATTCAATGAAATGTAAATTTGGAATATTACTGGTTTTGAGAATTGGGCTATAATTTTAGTGAATGTATTTCATAAGTTATTTGGTTGTGTGTATAAGGTTTGTAACAAACCATGTACAAATAAAAAACAAAGTGAACCAATTTATCGCGTTTTCAAAGCTGCTCATTACATGTTTATTGGATAAATATTCTGAGACCTCATGCCATGCAGCTGCCACAAAATAGATAATGTCATATTGCAGTGCCTCAAGTCAACGGTGCAGGGTTTATATGGGAATCTGGTCCTTTTTTTTAAAAGCCTTTTTACTAAAGGCCTATACCTTCAGAACCTGCTTCCCACATAAACTGTGAAGCCCCTTGAAAATTCGGTTTTTGGAATGTAATGGGTTTAATTTCATGTATTTTTAAGAGAAGGACATATAATCTGAATACCCACAACTGTGTATGTTCCACTCCTCAGTAAATTAATTAGTAACTGATGAATGATTGGTCTATTTTTACAATAAAGCTGGCCTCTGCACCTTCTGCCTTGAGAAGTGAGCTCTAAACAAGTACCTGCTAGATTCACACAATTATGCCTGCAGTGGCCCCTTTCAAGTGACATACATGCCGAAAACAACATTCTTACTGTAATTGTCACTTAATAAGAAAGTATTATATCCCTAATCAACAAATTTAACTCACTCTTCATAATACATACTGTTACATCGACTTGTCACCTTCTTGCAAAGTATTGTAATACCCTTTGAGAGTCATTTGTGTAACATAGCTGCACAAATAAAGACTGTTTGCATTAGACATTTGCCGTGGAAAATACTTTATTTGTGACATTGTACATTATAAGGATAACAATCCGTGCACAATGCACCTTATTTAGCAAACAAAATGTGTTGCATTTATATTTAACAAACTTGACAATTTTAAATATGAGTTTCATTTTAATATTTCTAACATTTCTATTTTATTGGAAAACTTCTAAAATGTTTACAAAAGTATTCGTATACATTTAATTACTCAACACTGGATATGTGTATGTAATATTGCACTTTAATGTAATGTGGCTTTTTATAAACTGCTAACTTTTTGCTAACTTTTTATAATAGTTTCAAAAAATATTTCAGAAATATATTATAATTTGTTCAACACTTTGTAATGCTTTTTATGTCATTTTGTGCTCCTGGGTCTCCTCATTCCCACACAATTGTTTACCAATGGCCTTGTCTGCCAGCATATCTAATTTAACAAATGCCATTCAGAAGCTCCAGTGGACCCTCTGTCATTTGCCTCTTTCTTCCCCAGGACATTGGCCTTGCCAAAGCCACCATGGGGATGCTTGATTGCAGAGGGCTCACAAAACAAATGATCTACGGCTAAGATGAGATAAAATAAAATGCACATTTTGGTGGCCAACCAACACCACAATCTCCAAAATATAGTAACGATTTTATCACTAAGGATGTGTTTTTAGAATGGAAAATGGAGGGACACACAGAAGGACACAGGAAGTTTCGAAATGTTTCCAGTAATGAGGGTGTCCTACTCAACATCAGCCAGCTGTGAGAGAAAAACAAGAAATGGGAGGGTCATACTGTCTAGCCCACTCCCCTACCCCTGTGCCTACCTGCAGTATATATTTGCTATGCTCATCTCCATCATTCTTTGAACATCTAGATATAAATAATAAATAGTAAGTAATAATTTTTATAATTAGCAGTTTATTTAGAAATTATTCTCTTCACAGACCTCCTGATATTGATATTGATATTTTATTTATATTGCGCTCGTACACAAGTGTTTCAAAGGGCGACAAGGCAAGGGAGAGGAACAGGGAGAACAAAACAACGCCCAGTGACATTGATAACGCGCAAGTGCATGGGGGAGGGGGAGGGGAAAAGTGCAAGGCAGGGGGGAGAAGTGGAAAGTGCGAAGCAGAGGAGAAACAGATAAATAATAATAAATAAATAATAAAGGCAACAAACAGTGTTAGTGCAGCCAGCAATTGGCAAGTGCTGTGCTTAAGGCAGCAGACAGGGTAGGTCTGATAAGTGCAGGAAGGAAAAGGGGGGGCTGTATGGGTACAGATACAGACCCCAGTGCAAGGGGTGTTGGAAAGAGTTACTATATGTTAGCACAACATTTTTAATTAGAAATGTCAAAGGAAGGAAATAAAAAAGATGTTGTATCTTTAACCATACTTTTTCCTAAAAAGCAACATAAATGTACATAACCTGCAAAACACATTTTTTTCAACTGAAGTTTTGAAAGTTTGAAACTTGATTTTGTGAGGTGCTCACAACCTTACAGACATTTGTTTTAGACAAGGAGTATGGCGCTGCAGATGGGTGAATGAACTGCCCCTTGCTTACAGCTGGTTCAACTCCCTGAAAAATGCAGATGTTCCGATCACAGTTCATTTGTATTACTCTTATGTGGAACTGCGTCACATGTCCCTTAGTGTAAGAACATGAACTAATTTTGAGAGCATGAATCTAATCAGCCTTCCCTGCCCTGAACCGTTAGCTGTGTGTCAGCGCTGCTCATTTCAAAGCTTGTGTGAGTGATTTTCATGTAGCCATTCACATCATATTGTACACATTCATTGCTGTGCAAAACGGATTCACTGTTCAGGGTAAGATCTGCAATTTGGTATAATGTCTTCTATTCTATCAGCTTGAAGTTGTACTATGGCTATTATTTTAACATTTTCAGCTGATCTGGAAAATAATTAAAACATATATCGTAGTTACAACATGTTTTGAGTCTGAATTAAGTCTTCATCTTGTTCACTGAGCAGACAAATTAAAACTAAATAAATGGACTGAAATGATAAACATTTTCAAATAGATTTCTAAATACAACTGGGCTAGATGTGAACCTACATAGCATATCATGCAGACTTCTCATCAAGAGCGTATGTCTTTTGCTTTTTGGAAGCCTTGTCACATTGTTCATTGTTACATTTGAAAACATGACTACATTGTACCAAATATTGAAAAAAGACTTTGGACTCAAAAGATCTTTGACTGCCATTTTCACCTAGTTTTTCACTTCCATTTTACATTCCTGGTAGCACTCACCGGTTGAACGATAACTCATCAGTTACTGTGTTTGCTGTAAATGAAAACTATCTTTTGACAACAAAGAAACATATTGGGGGCCCTAACAAAAAGGTTTTACCAACCTTGATCACTACATCGTTCACATAATGTTCTCATCTAAAGTGCCATTGACACAGACAAAAGACTGTGGTCTAAATACTTGACCTGGTTTTGGTGGTTGTGACTCTCCTGCCTTTCCTTGCATTATGGTACAATGAGAAGTTCATTGATTATAGCCCACATTTTTCCATTACAGATGTAAATGATGCCTGACCTAATCATTTCATGTTTAATTAATCTGTTTAACACACAATTGTTAGCTCCTTCTAGAAATGCACAATTTGCAACTGGACATTTAAATAACTGGCTAAATTTCAGCCACACATAGCTTGAACTAGCAGCTCCCTAGACTGGGGTGTTGCTAGGTCTGGAAAAGATCCGGGGCAATGCTAATTTTGGGACTGTTGGGACTCGGGGCTAGCCAGCCTTTTGGTTGTAACCGCTGAGCTTCTATCTGGGGCTACAACCAAAAGACCTGGGGCTATAGACCCCTCAGCACCCATCCCGCCCCCGGCCCCAGCAACGCCTCTGTCCCCAGATATGATTTATTCACATTGAATATCCATGCCATTCAAAGCAGCTTAACATTTGGCTGTTTTTTTGCGCAGCTAGCGATGCCTGCATGTGTCTTGCTGTGCAATATTACTGTCAATGAAGAGTGGTGCGTCTTAATGATATTTGCTGATGTCCAATTACACACAAAAGCTCCTGTATGGTCTAAAACACACAAAAAACAACGTTCTCCTAATGTGAATATTTCAGTTCCTGCATCTTCAACATTGTGGGCGCATGCACAACAGGGATACGCTGAACCCTGTACTTCTGCCTAATAACTGTTGCAATGAAAAAATAGAATGGACTGAATTATGATCCAGAAAGAGGTGTTCCCAACTGTATTGAGCTGTGCATTCTACACTAGTAATGGATACCAATACCAATTGATAAGCAAAACCACAACATACAGGATCAGCATGATTTATGCAGCAGACCATTATATTCATATCAACTCTGATGTAACAGCAACGCAATTTACACTATGCAATGCTTGGGCGCTTCCAGTGAACTGCAGTTCGCCGCTACTCAGTGGCGAGCATAGAAAAAGAAAGAGGACTATCAACCCTGCACGTACATTGAGTCGACATCGAACCCACGTGAGATCAGCAGAACGCAACAAACATAGTTGTAGGAATAGTGTAAATAGTCTAATGAGGACTACAGTGGAAACTACCCATATAACAAACGTGAACCACCAACAGAAGGAAACCATAAGAGCGTGGGTGAGCAACAGCGCCAAGGAAAGCTCCCGCAAACAGGAGGATGGACCCTGGGAAAATAAGAGGAATGAAACAGCTCATAACAGGTAAGCACATACTGCTCACACGGAACACTACAAGCATAAGAAATTAGAGGCTCGATGCATTGCTTGGAGGGATATTTGTATACCCTTCAGCAACACAAACAACTGTGCAGTTTTAAACACACGAGTCTGATGCACATCTATGTTGCATTACCAACTAATTCCATACAAGTGTTGTAACTAATCTGGAGGTCACAATAGGTAAGAACATTGCTCAGTAGCCGTTTTCCTATGACTGTAGGACAACTATTGCCATGTGTGCATGTGCCCATCAAGTAATTAAGCAAACTGCAGTGATAATTAGGCTCTACCTTGATTTAGGTACAGATTCCGTCTTCCATTTCAAGCTCAGAGTACATTATTGACTGAACATAGAAGGAGCGCTCATACCGGATGCAAGACTTAACCGTGTAAGAGCCATACGAATATTTAATATTGAGTAGGGAGAAAACGCTTGAGTAGTCGTTTCATTGTGTTGTGGCAATGAAATTACTCAATATGACACCTTTATAAGATAATCTCATCAACTAGCGGAGCATATTTCGATCACAGAGCTAGTCTGTTCTTAATGCCCTACCCATTATTACGATCATTGCGAGTCCCACTAAAGACTTACTAGACCACGTAATAAAGACAGAGAAATCACCATATTTGAGAAAACATCCCAAAGCAAGTGAAGCTGAATACCAGGGCTATTGATTGCTAGACTGTTGTAACCAAGGCAGATTAATCATCACATTTGAGAAAACCTCCCTAAGTAAGTGAAGTTAAACATAAGAGCCTTTAAAACCGTGCTAATTGAGATATACCAACACAGGAGACAGATCCAATGTGGGCACTATAGAACAAGTGACACCGACATGAATATGCACTAAGTGAGTGATGAGTGGGAGAATGGAGGTAGAATCAAATACACATGCTGGGTTAATGGCAACTATAGAAGTCTAGAGCTTTGAAATGTTTTGCAATTGATAAGTAATTTTGAAAACTGAGAACTAACAACTCGTATACTGTATTATTATCTTTATGAACATATGGTAACAGATACCAATGTTCCTGTCGTTTCAGGAGAGAGAATTGGGTCTGTTAGGACTGATGACACCCACATTTGTTGGGTGGAAGATAATTGAGTTGTATCTGGACTAAGACATAAGTTTCAGACATTGTTCACAACGGAAACAGGAGACAGCAAGCCCCTGAAGAAGTTTGTGTACATGTATTTGACTAACAGACAAAGGGGAATGAAACATGTTGGGTGTATGAAGTTTGAATTGTATGAAAGGGTGAAACTGATTTTTTTGAATGAATGAATGAATGAGTAGTGTTGTGTAATTATCCATATTGTAATGTATAGCACAAAGCACTTGACCTATTCCAAAGTGTTATAGTACTGTGGCTGTTTTCTATCTGTTTTACCGTTTTTAACCAAAATCAAATGAAATAAAATATTATATTTTGTATACTAAGAAACTGTTTCCAGTGTTAGATGTTTTTAGCGTAATGAATATTATCTCATTCTAAGTCGTGACCCTTACTCCTATGAAACGACATAGAACCAGTTGCATTGCTGTTTTGGATAAGGTTAGTAACCTGTAGAGGCGCTGCTTAACTGGGTTGGTAAACTGCCCTCTAACCTCAATTTAGTTGTAGAGTAATAATAACTGCCACCATTTTATCAATGACTATAGACCATACAGAAAAAGGAAGCTGGGAGTCTGGAATAGCAATGGCAGGTGCAGACACCAATGTTTCTCTCAACTTCATCATATTGTTGCCAAACTTAGAGCTCCAAACCCACTGTTCGACTCAACAACTCATATAATGGAGTGGCCAGCGCAGAGCACAACGTACGATGTGACTGCAAAAAAACAATCCCTAAGAGACTCTGCAAGGCTGTCGCATCTCTGGGCAAGGGTAATTATTTATTATCCTTCAACCTTTCTTTCTGAACGTGCTTCCCCGCAGCTGAAATATGGAAGCCATTTTATTGATATTCACTCTCGCTTCATGTTTAATGACTCCCTGTCTTTAGCTCATTTATGGCAAAAATATCTCAGGTCCTCTTCCAATACATATCCACCCTGTGCAAAATCTTGAGACAGCCCTCTCAGCCATCTACTGCCTTTTCAGGTACTCTAGTACTTTACTTCAGTCTGTATCTGTAAATAAAAATGCAATCTCAATTCTTGGTCCTTCCTGGATATGGGGTACCCAGGTATCCGCCATCTGGATGTTATCTTATTCTGTATTGGTCTTTACAATAAACTTGTTAACTTTCAGCTGTTGGCCACCATTTTGTTACCCTCTTTCCTTCACTACATTTCTCCATAGTTGCTCCTACCCTCCCCTTGAAGTACATGTCCTCTGGCTTAATAGCCTTTTTAAGCAAATGTCTAGCTTTATGTCAGTACAAGAACTGGGGGTAGGGTGGGCACCGCTTTATCTTTAAAAAATTCACAGTTTCACTTGTTTTTCACAACTTTTATGGGAGATCACCCTTTAGCCTAGGCACAAGGTTATAGCAATATCCAAAAAGTAGGAACGGACTGCTTCCGTTCCTGGATGAGCTCACTCGCAAAATCCTCTCCGGGGTTTCAACAAATACTCGAATCAATTAACTCGCTTTTGTGCAATAAATATAGTTCTGAATCATATATTCATAGTTCCTTGTATGGTTTTTTTGGTTATTGATATTTATTTCTGACTCATCAGTGTCACATAATTTTAGCCAATGCATTTCGGACTTCCGTCCATTGTCAGGGCTATTAACACTGCTACTTATTCACCAGTAAAGATCCCATCCTCACAACATTATTCACTAATGCAGTTCATTCCCAATTAATCATCATTGAGTAAAATCCAACAAAAAACAAAATGTAAATTGCACATACCAGATGATTGTTCCATTCCAAGGTGAAATATAGAAAAAACGAAACACAAAAGAGAATTCATTGTAATGCATTATTTTTTTAACTGTCCACTGTTTTAAAATGTGTAGTCATAACTTGACTTCACTACCTGTTCGCCTTCTATCACCCAGAGTATTGTTCCACTCTGCTATATTTTCTCCTGGGAAGCACGCATTCCCCGTGGGGTTAAGAACTCATATTTAGGTTCCCGTGTGGTTTTATTTCCCTTATATTTTAACCCATACTAACATCATCCTCGTTCACTTTCTTACCTCCAGCTCTCCGTGCTGTATCGACGCGCTGGCTGCCCAAAAGGAGCTGCCGCCGTCACTGATTGCGTTTATAAACGCTAATCTTTTTGGGGCATGCGCGTAACGTTCTGTCCCATTCTGTATGTTATCTTTACTGGTGAATAAGTAGCAGTGTTAATAGCCCTGACGATGGATGGAAGTCCGAAATGCATTGGCTAAAATTATGTGACACTGATGAGTCCGAAATAAATATCGATAACCAAAAAACCATACAAGGAACTATGAATATATGATTCAAAACTATATTTATTGCATAAAAGCGAGTTAATTGATTCAAGTATTTGTTGAAACCCCAGAGAGGATTTTGTGAGCTCACCCAGGAATGGAAGCAGTCCGTTGCTAATTTTTTAGTTTTATGTGAGTGCCGCATTGTCTGGCCTATAGGTGTGTACGTCTCTGACAAGGGTTTCTTTAGTCCAAACAAAGTGTCATAGCATTGTTTAGGTAGCGGAGTGATCATCTTTCTGTTTTCCTGTAAGCCTCACACCCCACCAATTCAAGGGACATGAGGGTAGGACCTCCTGCTCCCAAACATGGGATGTTATTGGCTGGTGTTGTTTAATTGAGATTAAGATCTGAATCTGAAAGGTCATGTGTCAGAAGTGCAGTTTTACAGGTGTGATCCAAATTTGAACATGGTTGTGGGGAATTCAAATCTAATGAGGTTGAAGTACTTGTAGAATCAAAGGAAGGATTCTCACCCATACTGTTTTGTCATATGTATAATATTCCAATTGATCCACATGTATATGTGCCTTCTTCGTTATAGGTTCAACATGTTTCTTACACTGCATCCACCACATCTTAATTCGAATGTGATATGCTGGTTTTCTGACTCTAATTCTCTCTACCTCTAAACCCACCAGTCTACCTCCTCCGCTATATCTGCCAACAGAAAGTCCTTGATAAATCATCCACTCACTTGGTTCTTCATGTTGAACAACTGTCCCCTATCCTTGTATCTATCAGAGCAATGAGTGCCTAGGGAGACTGTATTGGGCCACTGTAGTGGGTGGCAAAAGCAACATGTCTGTGGGGGCTGTAGGATACATTTGGTCTATTGTGGTGCGATAAACCCTCACTCATCAGTCCTTTTGCTATAGGATTCATACTCTGCCCTTTCTATCATTTGTGTACTTCCTATCCGGATATCTCCATCTTTAATCTAGACAATGTCCCTTGAGATATTGCAACTTTGTTTTCATATGCCTCACCTGATCGTCCCTTACCTTGTCACACTCTCAATTTCTACTCATTACAGTATTCGTAGTTTGATTACAATTCAATTTAAATTGGTCTCTCTGCTTCCTAATCTGTTCCATATCGTCCACACTTGTGCACATTCTTTGGGAAAAAGATCCTTCTCATGGCTCACTATTTTCAAACCTTTCCATAGTGCTGCTATCATTTGTGGTTGCCAATAACTTTAATTACATTGTGGATGTTTTTATCTTCAGCAATATTCACAAATATGTTTTAGGTACAATATCTACATCTTTTCACAAAGTAATCCCTCCTGTTTTAGTTACCTGTTTACTAATGATCGTCCACTTTTCGCTTATCTTCACCACTGGGTGAAGTAGTAGCCAGATCTGCCATTGTGGCAGGACTGCGCCCTCCCTCTGGTTCCACATTGGCTTCTCCCCTGCACTAGGTGTGCACCTCTGAAGCCAACACAGTCTCACCATGGTCAATAACACAACGTAAATGATGCTGTGAGTTCTCTCTCAATCTGTCTTGTCCCTCACAGTCTGACGGGCTGTCCAGCTTGGATATTCCTCGCATGACCTCACCCGCCACTGCCAAGCTTGGGGCCAGGATTGTGAGCACTTAGGCCCATTCCAACTGTCTCTTAGTCTGGTACTCTTGGCTCCAGTAGCCCACAGTCTACTGTCCAGATCATCCCAGTACCAGTTGCCCCTGGCATGGGCTGCTCATCACAGCAGGTCCTCAATGAGTATTTTCCGTCAGTGCCAAGCGCTGAGCTGGGCTCCACATGGCCCTTCTTTTGATATCAAGTGCCCATCTATTGGACTACAATCCTTCCACCAGCTCTAAATGCCCTTCAGGTGTTTGTTCAAGCTCTTATGCACTCCGTCGATTCCCAATGCCTGTACCTCATAACGAACAAGTCAGGAATGTGAACTAATCAAAAGGCAGCTCCCCAGAGCTTGTCAGCACCACTCTTTCATAAGTGTAGAGTAATTCCTTGAAAACCAGGAACCCCGGCCTCATGTTCTTTGAGGCATGGCTGCATGCGCAACCCAACCCCTCCAAACACAACCATCATGCTTCCCAAAAGACTACATAGAAAGACATTCAAGATCAAGCTTCAGTGACATTTTGCAACCGGATGGGATGGTGACATGGTATCAGGAGTGAGTAGGCAATCAGTCTAGTTGCACTTCCTTCTACCATCCTCTGTCCTCGCACATAGCAGATAGACCTCGCACCAGACAAAGCTGGGTTTCTTGGCATCACCCATGGTCAGAAACTTGGAGCAAAAATGCTCTACTGTACAAAATGTGTGAGCCAAGTCCCTCAAAGCTTCAAATTGCATATCCAACTATCGATATATTTCTCTGCTAACGTAAATGTACATATTTGGCATCAGTCAGCGCTGTACTACTCAACATACTGGGTTATAATATGGCACTATAAAACACAAAACAGAAATCGGAAAGGAAGCTTCTCTTGAGCCAATTTATTTATTGCGCCACCAATGCAAGCCCTAACACTCTCCTTAAACTGGACACACTATCCTAACCCTTCATGGTGCTCCTCACCCTAGAAAGCGCTGTTGCACCGACTAATTGAAGGAGATACATGAGGGCAACACTCACCCTGTTCCTACATGCAATGAGGTAATTTTCAGACAAAATATTCCCAATGATTGCATTTCACACAGTCTTAATTTTAACACAAAACAATTCAAAGTTTGCAGTTACGGGAAGCCGTAGCCCCCGACTGCACAATTTTGTCAAACAGACAGTTCACGTGGGACTGGACGTCGCAGATTAAGACAATTTATTTGCCCTTCGTGAAGTGTGTCTGGTTGGCCCAAGTGTTATATACTAAAACATTTAAGAATATAAATATCACTCTCTCAGCAAGTTGTAATACTCCCACTATTTGTCTCTTTTTTTGGAGTACACACAAGATTACATTTTGCGAGAGCACATAATTTACACATAAAACCAATTACTATATCCACAAGATTAATTCAAATTTCCAATCTGCACAAGTCCCCTATGTGTCACTCTTGGTCAGGTGACATCTACAATTTAGGTCGACCGGTTTCAATGATTTTCTTTCGTATATATCTTCCTCAGGACCAATTACTTCTTTCTTAGACCCAATCTGTACGCCCCTCAGAGCCGTGGGTTCAGCATATTCTGTGGGGCAAACAGAGAGAAAGTCAAGTTGACTTTTCCCATGTGAAAGCTAGAGTGTATGGCACTTATAATATTTTTCATGTATAGAATAATTCATCTTTAACGAGAATATTTTCTAACTACAAGTCCTTTAGGTGACATTAAAAATAGGCTATTTCACCTCACCCCACCACCATTCGGTGTATGACATTATTTCCTGTGATTACAGGTGCTGATGGTCATACCTGTTTGTCTGTTGCATGTGCAATGGTAAAGCACACCTAACATGAAGGTTTTGGGGCAGTTCCTGCTGGTCAGATCAGGGCACCTATGCCGATGCTTGATCTGTAACACAAGGTAATCATCCATTTCATTTCCCATTGGTATAATGCATTCATGGCTATTCATATTGTAGCTACCCCCACCTTTTTAGGCACCCTCTATTATAATATAGCACTCCATAGAACATGGGACTCAAGTTAATGTGCTGCCGAAGGCCATAGTCGGATATGAATCTATGTGATCACTGCGTCACTCATAATGTCGACAATTAAATTGCCGACTCCCATTATGGTGGGGCGATCACATAGATCACTATGTCCTGCATCCCGATAACCGCCTCCCCCTACCCACTTACCATTTTGGTGGCACACCGTGAAGTGTGCCGCCGTCTCTCTTCTGACCCTGCAACGTAAGTTCTCGGCCAGCAACGTTGGTCTGAACTGGTGTTGCAGGGTCCTTTTTTCTTTTTGTTTTCTTTATTGTCCCCTGCTACCATCTAATGGAAGCGGGGACACCCCCGCCACACTGACCCCCACTACACCTACAAAGTGAAGCAGGGGACCACCCGCCCGTAACCCACGCTCCCATTAGTTGGTGTAGTGGGGGTTAACATTTTATTACTGTGCAAAGGCACAGTAATTAACATGTTGCAGTTTTGGGGGCCACATTTTCGTATTATTCCGTCAGATATAAGGCCATAATCAGATTCTGCACAAGGCAGTAACTCATGACAGTACCAGCAGGTAGAGTGCCTTAAAGATGTGCCTTTCACAGTGTACTCTAGGAACCCATACTCTTGGTGCAATATATGAAGTGAATCTTACCAATGTGTTGATGGAATTGACAGAGGTATGTTATAGGGAAAACAAATAAGTCTGGGGATCCGATCCTCCGACTGGTCCAATTATGCTACAATCAAACCAGGATGGTGGTCAGGCTTGGCGGATGTAGGGGACAATACAGATTTTCTTTAGACAGACAAGGTTGTAAAACAGGGATACCCGCTTGCACCACTCATTTTTATACTTTTTATGTGAGATTTTGACCCTGTAAACACAATAATAGGGTGTGTCCTCCGAGGCTGGGTAACAAGGAATACAGTGCCTTAGTTTATACTGATGACACTGGGGGTCATTACAACCCTGGCGGTAGGGGGTTAACGGGGCAGGTAGAGCTGCCGGCCCCGTTATCCCCCTACCGCCTCATCAAAAGGTGTGGTCGTGGGACCCGCTAAGGACGCCCGGTTTCACTAGACGTCCTTAGCAGGTCCCGCAAGCTGTCCATCATGCTAACAACAGGCCCGTCATTAACGGGCCTATTGTTAGCATGCTCCCCATTCCCATTGAGCCCTCTGGGGGCTCAAACGGGAATGGGGATGGACTGGGTCCGGGTTGCCTGAATGGGGAAATACTGGGCCCTCCAAGGTCACAATGGCCCGGTATTTCCCATTTCAGGGAATCCGGACCCGGTACCCGGAATGGGGGTAGCCATGCCGCAAAAAGCGGCATGGCTACCTCCATAGTCGTAATGACCTCCACTATGTTCTTGGTGCTTACTCCAGCAGGCCTGAAGCAAGGTCTTAACTATGCAGAGAGTTTTTGGAATTAAACACACTAAAGCTAAACAGGACAAAACCAAGATTGTGATCTTTGGGGAAAAGGAGAATCCAGTAAGGTGGGAATTTAAAGGGACCCGAATATAAACAGTGGATTCATATATATTTGGGATTAACATTTTCAATGGACTGCCTCTGCAAGGAGTACATTAAATATCAAGCGGACAGGGTGAAAATTAGCCTTCAGGGCCTACAAAGGTTTTATTTTATATATGGTGCACATAGGCTTGATAAGTGTTTAGAGGTTTTTGAATGCAAGGTGGTAACCCAGATGTGGTACGGTAGCGAGATCTGGGGTTACATCTCCTGCAAACCTCTGGATTTTGTCCAATTGCATTTCTGGAACCACATTTTAGGACTGCCCTCGTGTTGTATGAGTAGTGTCTTAAGAATAGAACTGGGGATTCAGAGTTTTGAGTCTTTGGCACAAGCAAGAATTCTGGTTTATTTTACTAAATTGAAAACAAGCTTTTTGAAATATCCAAATTTACAGCTAGGACATTCAGTGATAGAGGCCCGTCTGGAGAGTCACAAGCCACCCATGTATAAAACAGGTTGCAGGCTCTGGGACCAGCTCCTTGCCGGGAAGGGGCGGTGTTAAGAAGGATTTCTAAACTCTGACCTGGTGAGCAGAGGTTTAGGAGGCCACCCTAGTTTAGTGGAACAGGGGAACCTTCTGGATAAGCTAGACCAATCACGGTAGCTTGGCAGGCGGTCAAGACTAAGGGCCTGATCACGACTTGGGCGTTACCGCCGGCGGTATTACCACCGGCGGTAATACCCCTACCGCCGAACTCCCTGGCGCTAATAGCGCCGGATCACGAGTTCGGCAGTAAAGTAATTCCCCATTCCCCATTGAGCCCATTCGGGAATGCCCCATTCCCCATTGGGCTCAATGGGGAAAATTCACTCTCTTACCGCCGGCGGATTTCCCGCCGGTGGTAATAGCGTGAATTTTCGGCGGATTTCCCCCCAGCTAAGAGCTGGGGCGAAATCCGCCGAAGTCCTGATTTGGCGGACCCTTAAATCCAGCGGTATTAGTGCTACCACCGGATTTAAGGGTTACCGCCAAAGTCGTGATCAGGCGCTAAGTCTCAGGAGGGGTGAGAGTCATCGGATGCCCACAATGAGCACACACAGTAAAACTCCACAGAATACTGTTAGACACGTGTACATCAAAAATACATTTACATTTATTATAGGCCTTATAATTAAACACAAATAAACCACAGTAATATAACACAGTTACCATACACGCCTTTCACTATTTAACATATATGTAGAGGAGCAGCCGTGTACATCTGCAGGTGATCCCGCGCCCCTACCTCCCCTGTATTGGAGACATGAGATTGTGCTGTGCCTGACACCTGCCATTATACCAATAATGCAGCGAGTGTTTGAAAGAAAATACTGTTGAGGCAACCATACCGAAGGTACCCTCAAAGTAATGATAAGCTACAGGAGGGAAATCCTTGAAGAAATATGAAAAGAAGCTAAGTAGGTGAATTGATGACATCATAAAGAAGTGTGCACAATGTCTCAAGATAAAGAAATATGACAAAGTGTGAGTCCTAGAAGACAAACGACGACGCAAGAGGTCGAATGAACTATCGACGTAGACAAGAAGAAAGCTACGCAGTAAATAAGATTTTGCAGAAAACAGGAGTTCAATACTGGGTGAAGTAGTAGCCAGATCTGCCATTGTGGCAGGACTGCGCCCTCCCTCTGGTTCCACATTGGCTTCTCCCCTGCACTAGGTGTGCACCTCTGAAGCCAACACAGTCTCACCATGGTCAATAACACAACGTAAATGATGCTGTGAGTTCTCTCTCAATCTGTCTTGTCCCTCACAGTCTGACGGGCTGTCCAGCTTGGCTATTCCTCGCATGACCTCACCCGCCACTGCCAAGCTTGGGGCCAGGATTGTGAGCACTTAGGCCCATTCCAACTGTCTCTTAGTCTGGTACTCTTGGCTCCAGTAGCCCACAGTCTACTGTCCAGATCATCCCAGTACCAGTTGCCCCTGGCATGGGCTGCTCATCACAGCAGGTCCTCAATGAGTATTTTCCGTCAGTGCCAAGCGCTGAGCTGGGCTCCACATGGCCCTTCTTTTGATATCAAGTGCCCATCTATTGGACTACAATCCTTCCACCAGCTCTAAATGCCCTTCAGGTGTTTGTTCAAGCTCTTATGCACTCCGTCGATTCCCAATGCCTGTACCTCATAACGAACAAGTCAGGAATGTGAACTAATCAAAAGGCAGCTCCCCAGAGCTTGTCAGCACCACTCTTTCATAAGTGTAGAGTAATTCCTTGAAAAGCAGGAACCCCGGCCTCATGTTCTTTGAGGCATGGCTGCATGCGCAACCCAACCCCACCAAACACAACCATCATGCTTCCCAAAAGACTACATAGAAAGACATTCAAGATCAAGCTTCAGTGACATTTTGCAACCGGATGGGATGGTGACATGGTATCAGGAGTGAGTAGGCAATCAGTCTAGTTGCACTTCCTTCTACCATCCTCTGTCCTCGCACATAGCAGATAGACCTCGCACCAGACAAAGCTGGGTTTCTTGGCATCACCCATGGTCAGAAACTTGGAGCAAAAATGCTCTACTGTACAAAATGTGTGAGCCAAGTCCCTCAAAGCTTCAAATTGCATATCCAACTATCGATATATTTCTCTGCTAACGTAAATGTACATATTTGGCATCAGTCAGCGCTGTACTACTCAACATACTGGGTTATAATATGGCACTATAAAACACAAAACAGAAATCGGAAAGGAAGCTTCTCTTGAGCCAATTTATTTATTGCGCCACCAATGCAAGCCCTAACACTCTCCTTAAACTGGACACACTATCCTAACCCTTCATGGTGCTCCTCACCCTAGAAAGCGCTGTTGCACCGACTAATTGAAGGAGATACATGAGGGCAACACTCACCCTGTTCCTACATGCAATGAGGTAATTTTCAGACAAAATATTCCCAATGATTGCATTTCACACAGTCTTAATTTTAACACAAAACAATTCAAAGTTTGCAGTTACGGGAAGCCGTAGCCCCCGACTGCACAATTTTGTCAAACAGACAGTTCACGTGGGACTGGACGTCGCAGATTAAGACAATTTATTTGCCCTTCGTGAAGTGTGTCTGGTTGGCCCAAGTGTTATATACTAAAACATTTAAGAATATAAATATCACTCTCTCAGCAAGTTGTAATACTCCCACTATTTGTCTCTTTTTTTGGAGTACACACAAGATTACATTTTGCGAGAGCACATAATTTACACATAAAACCAATTACTATATCCACAAGATTAATTCAAATTTCCAATCTGCACAAGTCCCCTATGTGTCACTCTTGGTCAGGTGACATCTACAATTTAGGTCGACCGGTTTCAATGATTTTCTTTCGTATATATCTTCCTCAGGACCAATTACTTCTTTCTTAGACCCAATCTGTACGCCCCTCAGAGCCGTGGGTTCAGCATATTCTGTGGGGCAAACAGAGAGAAAGTCAAGTTGACTTTTCCCATGTGAAAGCTAGAGTGTATGGCACTTATAATATTTTTCATGTATAGAATAATTCATCTTTAACGAGAATATTTTCTAACTACAAGTCCTTTAGGTGACATTAAAAATAGGCTATTTCACCTCACCCCACCACCATTCGGTGTATTACATTATTTCCTGTGATTACAGGTGCTGATGGTCATACCTGTTTGTCTGTTGCATGTGCAATGGTAAAGCACACCTAACATGAAGGTTTTGGGGCAGTTCCTGCTGGTCAGATCAGGGCACCTATGCCGATGCTTGATCTGTAACACAAGGTAATCATCCATTTCATTTCCCATTGGTATAATGCATTCATGGCTATTCATATTGTAGCTACCCCCACCTTTTTAGGCACCCTCTATTATAATATAGCACTCCATAGAACATGGGACTCAAGTTAATGTGCTGCCGAAGGCCATAGTCGGATATGAATCTATGTGATCACTGCGTCACTCATAATGTCGACAATTAAATTGCCGACTCCCATTATGGTGGGGCGATCACATAGATCACTATGTCCTGCATCCCGATAACCGCCTCCCCCTACCCACTTACCATTTTGGTGGCACACCGTGAAGTGTGCCGCCGTCTCTCTTCTGACCCTGCAACGTAAGTTCTCGGCCAGCAACGTTGGTCTGAACTGGTGTTGCAGGGTCCTTTTTTCTTTTTGTTTTCTTTATTGTCCCCTGCTACCATCTAATGGAAGCGGGGACACCCCCGCCACACTGACCCCCACTACACCTACAAAGTGAAGCAGGGGACCACCCGCCCGTAACCCACGCTCCCATTAGTTGGTGTAGTGGGGGTTAACATTTTATTACTGTGCAAAGGCACAGTAATTAACATGTTGCAGTTTTGGGGGCCACATTTTCGTATTATTCCGTCAGATATAAGGCCATAATCAGATTCTGCACAAGGCAGTAACTCATGACAGTACCAGCAGGTAGAGTGCCTTAAAGATGTGCCTTTCACAGTGTACTCTAGGAACCCATACTCTTGGTGCAATATATGAAGTGAATCTTACCAATGTGTTGATGGAATTGACAGAGGTATGTTATAGGGAAAACAAATAAGTCTGGGGATCCGATCCTCCGACTGGTCCAATTATGCTACAATCAAACCAGGATGGTGGTCAGGCTTGGCGGATGTAGGGGACAATACAGATTTTCTTTAGACAGACAAGGTTGTAAAACAGGGATACCCGCTTGCACCACTCATTTTTATACTTTTTATGTGAGATTTTGACCCTGTAAACACAATAATAGGGTGTGTCCTCCGAGGCTGGGTAACAAGGAATACAGTGCCTTAGTTTATACTGATGACACTGGGGGTCATTACAACCCTGGCGGTAGGGGGTTAACGGGGCAGGTAGAGCTGCCGGCCCCGTTATCCCCCTACCGCCTCATCAAAAGGTGTGGTCGTGGGACCCGCTAAGGACGCCCGGTTTCACTAGACGTCCTTAGCGGGTCCCGCAAGCTGTCCATCATGCTAACAACAGGCCCGTCATTAACGGGCCTATTGTTAGCATGCTCCCCATTCCCATTGAGCCCTCTGGGGGCTCAAACGGGAATGGGGATGGACTGGGTCCGGGTTGCCTGAATGGGGAAATACTGGGCCCTCCAAGGTCACAATGGCCCGGTATTTCCCATTTCAGGGAATCCGGACCCGGTACCCGGAATGGGGGTAGCCATGCCGCAAAAAGCGGCATGGCTACCTCCATAGTCGTAATGACCTCCACTATGTTCTTGGTGCTTACTCCAGCAGGCCTGAAGCAAGGTCTTAACTATGCAGAGAGTTTTTGGAATTAAACACACTAAAGCTAAACAGGACAAAACCAAGATTGTGATCTTTGGGGAAAAGGAGAATCCAGTAAGGTGGGAATTTAAAGGGACCCGAATATAAACAGTGGATTCATATATATTTGGGATTAACATTTTCAATGGACTGCCTCTGCAAGGAGTACATTAAATATCAAGCGGACAGGGTGAAAATTAGCCTTCAGGGCCTACAAAGGTTTTATTTTATATATGGTGCACATAGGCTTGATAAGTGTTTAGAGGTTTTTGAATGCAAGGTGGTAACCCAGATGTGGTACGGTAGCGAGATCTGGGGTTACATCTCCTGCAAACCTCTGGATTTTGTCCAATTGCATTTCTGGAACCACATTTTAGGACTGCCCTCGTGTTGTATGAGTAGTGTCTTAAGAATAGAACTGGGGATTCAGAGTTTTGAGTCTTTGGCACAAGCAAGAATTCTGGTTTATTTTACTAAATTGAAAACAAGCTTTTTGAAATATCCAAATTTACAGCTAGGACATTCAGTGATAGAGGCCCGTCTGGAGAGTCACAAGCCACCCATGTATAAAACAGGTTGCAGGCTCTGGGACCAGCTCCTTGCCGGGAAGGGGCGGTGTTAAGAAGGATTTCTAAACTCTGACCTGGTGAGCAGAGGTTTAGGAGGCCACCCTAGTTTAGTGGAACAGGGGAACCTTCTGGATAAGCTAGACCAATCACGGTAGCTTGGCAGGCGGTCAAGACTAAGGGCCTGATCACGACTTGGGCGTTACCGCCGGCGGTATTACCACCGGCGGTAATACCCCTACCGCCGAACTCCCCGGCGCTAATAGCGCCGGATCACGAGTTCGGCAGTAAAGTAATTCCCCATTCCCCATTGAGCCCATTCGGGAATGCCCCATTCCCCATTGGGCTCAATGGGGAAAATTCACTCTCTTACCGCCGGCGGATTTCCCGCCGGTGGTAATAGCGTGAATTTTCGGCGGATTTCCCCCCAGCTAAGAGCTGGGGCGAAATCCGCCGAAGTCCTGATTTGGCGGACCCTTAAATCCAGCGGTATTAGTGCTACCACCGGATTTAAGGGTTACCGCCAAAGTCGTGATCAGGCGCTAAGTCTCAGGAGGGGTGAGAGTCATCGGATGCCCACAATGAGCACACACAGTAAAACTCCACAGAATACTGTTAGACACGTGTACATCAAAAATACATTTACATTTATTATAGGCCTTATAATTAAACACAAATAAACCACAGTAATATAACACAGTTACCATACACGCCTTTCACTATTTAACATATATGTAGAGGAGCAGCCGTGTACATCTGCAGGTGATCCCGCGCCCCTACCTCCCCTGTATTGGAGACATGAGATTGTGCTGTGCCTGACACCTGCCATTATACCAATAATGCAGCGAGTGTTTGAAAGAAAATACTGTTGAGGCAACCATACCGAAGGTACCCTCAAAGTAATGATAAGCTACAGGAGGGAAATCCTTGAAGAAATATGAAAAGAAGCTAAGTAGGTGAATTGATGACATCATAAAGAAGTGTGCACAATGTCTCAAGATAAAGAAATATGACAAAGTGTGAGTCCTAGAAGACAAACGACGACGCAAGAGGTCGAATGAACTATCGACGTAGACAAGAAGAAAGCTACGCAGTAAATAAGATTTTGCAGAAAACAGGAGTTCAATACTGGGTGAAGTAGTAGCCAGATCTGCCATTGTGGCAGGACTGCGCCCTCCCTCTGGTTCCACATTGGCTTCTCCCCTGCACTAGGTGTGCACCTCTGAAGCCAACACAGTCTCACCATGGTCAATAACACAACGTAAATGATGCTGTGAGTTCTCTCTCAATCTGTCTTGTCCCTCACAGTCTGACGGGCTGTCCAGCTTGGCTATTCCTCGCATGACCTCACCCGCCACTTTCAAGCTTGGGGCCAGGATTGTGAGCACTTAGGCCCATTCCAACTGTCTCTTAGTCTGGTACTCTTGGCTCCAGTAGCCCACAGTCTACTGTCCAGATCATCCCAGTACCAGTTGCCCCTGGCATGGGCTGCTCATCACAGCAGGTCCTCAATGAGTATTTTCCGTCAGTGCCAAGCGCTGAGCTGGGCTCCACATGGCCCTTCTTTTGATATCAAGTGCCCATCTATTGGACTACAATCCTTCCACCAGCTCTAAATGCCCTTCAGGTGTTTGTTCAAGCTCTTATGCACTCCGTCGATTCCCAATGCCTGTACCTCATAACGAACAAGTCAGGAATGTGAACTAATCAAAAGGCAGCTCCCCAGAGCTTGTCAGCACCATTCTTTCATAAGTGTAGAGTAATTCCTTGAAAAGCAGGAACCCCGGCCTCATGTTCTTTGAGGCATGGCTGCATGCGCAACCCAACCCCACCAAACACAACCATCATGCTTCCCAAAAGACTACATAGAAAGACATTCAAGATCAAGCTTCAGTGACATTTTGCAACCGGATGGGATGGTGACATGGTATCAGGAGTGAGTAGGCAATCAGTCTAGTTGCACTTCCTTCTACCATCCTCTGTCCTCGCACATAGCAGATAGACCTCGCACCAGACAAAGCTGGGTTTCTTGGCATCACCCATGGTCAGAAACTTGGAGCAAAAATGCTCTACTGTACAAAATGTGTGAGCCAAGTCCCTCAAAGCTTCAAATTGCATATCCAACTATCGATATATTTCTCTGCTAACGTAAATGTACATATTTGGCATCAGTCAGCGCTGTACTACTCAACATACTGGTTTATAATATGGCACTATAAAACACAAAACAGAAATCGGAAAGGAAGCTTCTCTTGAGCCAATTTATTTATTGCGCCACCAATGCAAGCCCTAACACTCTCCTTAAACTGGACACACTATCCTAACCCTTCATGGTGCTCCTCACCCTAGAAAGCGCTGTTGCACCGACTAATTGAAGGAGATACATGAGGGCAACACTCACCCTGTTCCTACATGCAATGAGGTAATTTTCAGACAAAATATTCCCAATGATTGCATTTCACACAGTCTTAATTTTAACACAAAACAATTCAAAGTTTGCAGTTACGGGAAGCCGTAGCCCCCGACTGCACAATTTTGTCAAACAGACAGTTCACGTGGGACTGGACGTCGCAGATTAAGACAATTTATTTGCCCTTCGTGAAGTGTGTCTGGTTGGCCCAAGTGTTATATACTAAAACATTTAAGAATATAAATATCACTCTCTCAGCAAGTTGTAATACTCCCACTATTTGTCTCTTTTTTTGGAGTACACACAAGATTACATTTTGCGAGAGCACATAATTTACACATAAAACCAATTACTATATCCACAAGATTAATTCAAATTTCCAATCTGCACAAGTCCCCTATGTGTCACTCTTGGTCAGGTGACATCTACAATTTAGGTCGACCGGTTTCAATGATTTTCTTTCGTATATATCTTCCTCAGGACCAATTACTTCTTTCTTAGACCCAATCTGTACGCCCCTCAGAGCCGTGGGTTCAGCATATTCTGTGGGGCAAACAGAGAGAAAGTCAAGTTGACTTTTCCCATGTGAAAGCTAGAGTGTATGGCACTTATAATATTTTTCATGTATAGAATAATTCATCTTTAACGAGAATATTTTCTAACTACAAGTCCTTTAGGTGACATTAAAAATAGGCTATTTCACCTCACCCCACCACCATTCGGTGTATGACATTATTTCCTGTGATTACAGGTGCTGATGGTCATACCTGTTTGTCTGTTGCATGTGCAATGGTAAAGCACACCTAACATGAAGGTTTTGGGGCAGTTCCTGCTGGTCAGATCAGGGCACCCATGCCGATGCTTGATCTGTAACACAAGGTAATCATCCATTTCATTTCCCATTGGTATAATGCATTCATGGCTATTCATATTGTAGCTACCCCCACCTTTTTAGGCACCCTCTATTATAATATAGCACTCCATAGAACATGGGACTCAAGTTAATGTGCTGCCGAAGGCCATAGTCGCATATGAATCTATGTGATCACTGCGTCACTCATAATGTCGACAATTAAATTGCCGACTCCCATTATGGTGGGGCGATCACATAGATCACTATGTCCTGCATCCCGATAACCGCCTCCCCCTACCCACTTACCATTTTGGTGGCACACCGTGAAGTGTGCCGCCGTCTCTCTTCTGACCCTGCAACGTAAGTTCTCGGCCAGCAACGTTGGTCTGAACTGGTGTTGCAGGGTCCTTTTTTCTTTTTGTTTTCTTTATTGTCCCCTGCTACCATCTAATGGAAGCGGGGACACCCCCGCCACACTGACCCCCACTACACCTACAAAGTGAAGCAGGGGACCACCCGCCCGTAACCCACGCTCCCATTAGTTGGTGTAGTGGGGGTTAACATTTTATTACTGTGCAAAGGCACAGTAATTAACATGTTGCAGTTTTGGGGGCCACATTTTCGTATTATTCCGTCAGATATAAGGCCATCATCAGATTCTGCACAAGGCAGTAACTCATGACAGTACCAGCAGGTAGAGTGCCTTAAAGATGTGCCTTTCACAGTGTACTCTAGGAACCCATACTCTTGGTGCAATATATGAAGTGAATCTTACCAATGTGTTGATGGAATTGACAGAGGTATGTTATAGGGAAAACAAATAAGTCTGGGGATCCAATCCTCCGACTGGTCCAATTATGCTACAATCAAACCAGGATGGTGGTCAGGCTTGGCGGATGTAGGGGACAATACAGATTTTCTTTAGACAGACAAGGTTGTAAAACAGGGATACCCGCTTGCACCACTCATTTTTATACTTTTTATGTGAGATTTTGACCCTGTAAACACAATAATAGGGTGTGTCCTCCGAGGCTGGGTAACAAGGAATACAGTGCCTTAGTTTATACTGATGACACTGGGGGTCATTACAACCCTGGCGGTAGGGGGTTAACGGGGCAGGTAGAGCTGCCGGCCCTGTTATCCCCCTACCGCCTCATCAAAAGGTGTGGTCGTGGGACCCGCTAAGGACGCCCGGTTTCACTAGACGTCCTTAGCGGGTCCCGCAAGCTGTCCATCATGCTAACAACAGGCCCGTCATTAACGGGCCTATTGTTAGCATGCTCCCCATTCCCATTGAGCCCTCTGGGGGCTCAAACGGGAATGGGGATGGACTGGGTCCGGGTTGCCTGAATGGGGAAATACTGGGCCCTCCAAGGTCACAATGGCCCGGTATTTCCCATTTCAGGGAATCCGGACCCGGTACCCGGAATGGGGTAGCCATGCCGCAAAAAGCGGCATGGCTACCTCCATAGTCGTAATGACCTCCACTATGTTCTTGGTGCTTACTCCAGCAGGCCTTAAGCAAGGTCTTAACTATGCAGAGAGTTTTTGGAATTAAACACACTAAAGCTAAACAGGACAAAACCAAGATTGTGATCTTTGGGGAAAAGGAGAATCCAGTAAGGTGGGAATTTAAAGGGACCCGAATATAAACAGTGGATTCATATATATTTGGGATTAACATTTTCAATGGACTGCCTCTGCAAGGAGTACATTAAATATCAAGCGGACAGGGTGAAAATTAGCCTTCAGGGCCTACAAAGGTTTTATTTTATATCTGGTGCACGTAGGCTTGATAAGTGTTTAGAGGTTTTTGAATGCAAGGTGGTAACCCAGATGTGGTACGGTAGCGAGATCTGGGGTTACATCTCCTGCAAACCTCTGGATTTTGTCCAATTGCATTTCTGGAACCACATTTTAGGGCTGCCCTCGTGTTGTATGAGTAGTGTCTTAAGAATAGAACTGGGGATTCAGAGTTTTGAGTCTTTGGCACAAGCAAGAATTCTGGTTTATTTTACTAAATTGAAAACAAGCTATTTGAAATATCCAAATTTACAGCTAGGACATTCAGTGATAGAGGCCCGTCTGGAGAGTCACAAGCCACCCATGTATAAAACAGGTTGCAGGCTCTGGGACCAGCTCCTTGCCGGGAAGGGGCGGTGTTAAGAAGGATTTCTAAACTCTGACCTGGTGAGCAGAGGTTTAGGAGGCCACCCTAGTTTAGTGGAACAGGGGAACCTTCTGGATAAGCCAGACCAATCATGGTAGCTTGGCAGGCGGTCAAGACTAAGGGCCTGATCACGACTTGGGTAATACCCCTACCGCCGAACTCCCCGGCGCTAATAGCGCCGGATCACGAGTTCGGCAGTAAAGTAATTCCCCATTCCCCATTGAGCCCATTCGGGAATGCCCCATTCCCCATTGGGCTCAATGGAGAAAATTCACTCTCTTACCGCCGGCGGATTTCCCGCCGGTGGTAATAGCGTGAATTTTCGGCGGATTTCCCCCCAGCTAAGAGCTGGGGCGAAATCCGCCGAAGTCCTGATTTGGCGGACCCTTAAATCCAGCGGTATTAGTGCTACCACCGGATTTAAGGGTTACCGCCAAAGTCGTGATCAGGCGCCAAGTCTCAGGAGGGGTGAGAGTCATCGGATGCCCACAATGAGCACACACAGTAAAACTCCACAGAATACTGTTAGACACGTGTACATCAAAAATACATTTACATTTATTATAGGCCTTATAATTAAACACAAATAAACCACAGTAATAAAACACAGTTACCACACACGCCTTTCACTATTTAACATATATGTAGAGGAGCAGCCGTGTACATCTGCAGGTGATCCCGCGCCCCTACCTCCCCTGTATTGGAGACATGAGATTGTGCTGTGCCTGACACCTGCCATTATACCAATAATGCAGCGAGTGTTTGAAAGAAAATACTGTTGAGGCAACCATACCGAAGGTACCCTCAAAGTAATGATAAGCTACAGGAGGGAAATCCTTGAAGAAATATGAAAAGAAGCTAAGTAGGTGAATTGATGACATCATAAAGAAGTGTGCACAATGTCTCAAGATAAAGAAATATGACAAAGTGTGAGTCCTAGAAGACAAACGACGACGCAAGAGGTCGAATGAACTATCGACGTAGACAAGAAGAAAGCTACGCAGTAAATAAGATTTTGCAGAAAACAGGAGTTCAATACTTGTACAGATGCTGAAACGCAAGGTAGTTTAAGTCATCATAGAGGCTAGCTATAAGTAGTAAATAGAATGCAGGCAAAGCCGCCATTGTACAGAACTGGACATTGGTATCATGAAATGAGTAAGCCAGAAAACAAGAAGGGAGATGGAAAGTTGCGTCGCAGCAGAATAGCAGGTCCGTGAGCTGCGTGGCGAGGCTGTCTGGCCCAAAGTCAAGACCATAGAAATTGAGGTCAGCTATCTATTCTGAAAAGGAGAGAACATGTGGAGAATGCATCCTCTCTTGTTAAGGTGCAAGAAAGAACACGAGAGATGCCAAGTTTTAATTCATTTAGAGCATTTAAAGCATGCAAAATGGACCAGATCGTGGTTTCCTGTTATGTGAGTCAAGGATGGAAATGAAGCTCGAACTTGGAGTCCCAGACACGATAGCGAGTGCCCTCACTTCCATTCATTCCCAAAGACGAGAATACACTACAAGGCCAAGTACACAGACAATTTCATGGCAGAAGGCATGGGCGATGAGAGATGCGAGGCTTATTGGGTGGTGAGGTAGTATCATGTCCTATCTCCCTGCACCTGGGTCTGGGCTTACATGCTGCTAAATTAACTGAATGTTCCAGACATGGCACAAGCGTGCAAACCAAGCATATTAGTCCATATAACGAATCACCTTATAGTTTGTAGGACCAATGAGAAACTGTATTTAATGTTTCTGAAATTACATGTTTTAAGAGGAAGGCACAAGTTGTCCACTTGATATCGAATAGCTAGTAACAATACCACCTCCTATACAATTGTATATCTAGATGTTTCCCTTAACCAATCCCGACCCTTGATAGGTTTTTCACTATTGCAACGTAGTATGATGTCACTCGGATGCAATATCACTATATGAATTGTATTTTTTGTGGAGGTCATTGAGAGACTGAGCTTATGTCCGTTGATGTTCGTTGTAACCTCCCTGTTTTAGATAATTGCTAATAAAACAGTACTTTGCCATCTTCCTGAGTTGGTTCGGTTATTTGGACTCAGGATTATTCTGGTCTTATCCCATCCATTCCATATGCACGTTCCTAAGGGCCATATGCTCATATATACAGTTACGTTTTGCCTAATGTGGTAAAGGGGAAAACACAGTCACAACTTGCAACAGAAGGGTGGGTTAACACAAATATAGCATTAGGCAGTTCTTCAGAATCGACCCCTAACATGAGCAGTCCAACCCTACGAAGTGGGGAGCCTTGTGCTCAAAAGTACAGTAGTGCGTTAAAAACATGCGGTTGTGTGTAAAGAGCGAAAGCGGGTCCTCTCATGGAGCTGTAGCAGTTCAGGAAGGGGCTTGAGGTGATGAAGAGGAGTGTCCCACTATTTGAGGAGGGTCTACCCTTGCAGGGAGAGCGACTTTTGAACTTTGGGAATAGCTAGGGAGCGCAGGCTAGCCCAGCCAAGGCAAGTATCTTTTTAGGGGTTCTCGTGCGTAAAGAACAATGGCTGTGCCTGAGTGCCACCGGTAAGTGATGCAAGCACTCACTGACCCTCGACACAGTCCAGACCAAACTTTGACAGTCTAGTCCCAGTTGTTTTAGGTTCAACCCTTATAGTTGCACGCCGCTCTGGCTCTCAGCGGCTGCGGGACAGAATGCTTGTCTGTTGCAGCACAGTAATCTTTTCTCACCTCACAATGTAGAAAAGAGGACAATTTGAGTGTGGCACGTCTCAGGGCACAGGGGGGCAAGCAGGTAAGTCTCCTACAATGACTGTCACTAAAGCAGGGTGACTCAGGGTCTGCAAATGCTTGCAGTGTGGTGCACTCTCCTAAATGGCAACTCAGAGGAGCTGGACTACGAAATTTGGCGGGAGAGGGCCCAAGACCACAAGGTAGCGATTCCCCATGTGTTGAGGGTCAACTCAGGATGGCGGCGCTCTTATGTGATACCCCAGTTCGCTGGATGGCCCAGCAACACTTCCGATGAGGCTCTTTTGGAGGGTAATCAGGAGGTGCCGAGAGTAGTTGCTCCCACTACTCCAGAGGGCCAAAGCGACCCTTGCAGGCCTTCTGTGATTGATGCAAAAGCAGGGGTCCCACGGGACAACAGCAGGCTCAGGGAGCCATACCTTCCAGCATGTCTCCGGCAGTTCCACGGGTCTGCTTCAGAATGTATGGATGCGTGTCTGCTTCTGTAGTTTAGAGAGAACTTCAGTTGATCGATGCAGAGACCCTTCCCTTATCCAAGGTTAGCTTTGCAGCAAAATCTGAGATAAGCAATGAAAGATCTGCTCTCTTGCATGCACGCCAGGCATGGACCAATCACAGCCCACAAGGTTTTCCCAGTCATTCAGGCACTCCAGACATCCTGGCACCAGTAGTATGGATTAGGACCAGACAGTCCCAATCCTCTTCCTGGGTTCAAACATACAAGGCAAGCAGAAGACTGCGAAAGCTACGGTTTGCGTGCAAGACTGCATGCCCAAATAAGGAAAGCCCGGGTCTACTCCACCTGAGGGAAGACAAAGGAACACAATTGACAAAGGACAGAACAAAAGACTTTGTGGCACGTCCATTTTCAGCACTGGCCACAGTCCTGAGCCAAACGCGGTAAATGCAATAAAGTTTATTTAAAATAAGTAAAAACACTATAAAAGTGAACTAATTCCACCAGTATGTTCTAGGCACACTTGTACAATCACCAAAGAATCCTTAGAGGGTGTCTAGGGCCATAAAACAAAAAGGACCCCTATGCACGGTACGGTAAGGTACTTGGCACATAGTTAAAAAGTTACCAAGAAATGGCAACATATTCAAAGACTAAGGGAAACATAGTTTCCCAGTACTGACAGTCTGAAGGACGTGTCAGTTTCCCCATAACAGATGAGCAAAAGCCCAGAGGAGCGCAGCTGAATGCTGTGGTCCACTGGAAAAAGTCAGGTTAGGTAAGCCAAACAAAAGCAAACGTTTTGGGGGGTTCATTCATGGATGGAAACTTGCACCTAAGGGAAACCTTTCCTAACAGGTGGGTTAATCCATATCAAGCTCAATCTGAAATCAAAACCTGGTCTAGGAACTGGCCTCGACTCACCAGAGGGGAGAAGGCTTTCAATCATGACCAGATGACGTTTACTGCCCTTTGTGAAATGAACTACCTGCCTAAAGGTACGAGAGTTAGAGGAAAACCCCTTTGTATTGGCACTGGGATTCATTGAAAGATCATTGTCACTGCACATCGCATTCAACAGAGCCTTTGCGGCTCCCTAGAGGCTACTCAGCTTCCTTAGTCAAGGACCATCATGTAACACCGTTCCGCCTTGAAAAAGTCTTCGGTCGGAACACATGTTGGCTTTTTCTCATGTGATCAGCACTACACGTGCCAAGTTAACCACTAGCACTCACGTGCTTAATAAATCAAGACTTTGCAATGTATCCAGGTGTACTGACCTTTTTCAAACAATCAATACCAACAAGATTTGAATGAATTCCAGTGCCAATAAAAAACAGGTTTTCCTCCAACTCTCGTACCTTCACTTTTGGGAATCAGTGAGCTTGTCCCAAGTAAACCCTGTGCCTGGCAGCAGGATTGAACCGATGCTCCAATTGGACCAAGCATAGCGCAGTAGTCTGCTCTTCCTCTAAGCTCACAACCTCCTTTCATGTAACTTACCTGGCTAAAGACTTCTGTAAAGTGCCAATGCAACATGGATGTGGATGATGACGATTTGGTACATTTTATTCTGATCTGTCGTTTTGATAAAAGGGAGAGGGTGAGAAGGTTAAAACCTCACTTTTTATTGTGTAATGTAAGAACCTGCAAAGAAGCAATGGCCTTAATTTGTAACAGTATTGTCCCACAGTTTCTTTTCTATCTCATCAAGGATCTGGATCTGGCCTTAAAGGCGAGGCAACTTAAAATAAATGAGTGTGGGATCATAAAGAAAGTTGTTTTACATTTTAAACGCAATGTGTTGCAGTTAGTTTATTCACAAAGGGTCATGGTTTGCCTTTTTATATTTTATGTTTGGAAAGTTTGTATTTGTGTAAGGTGTGTTGTTTTAATGTATTTACTGTTAATGGAGGAATTCGAATTGACTTTAAAAAGAAAGATAGTTTTTCAATGTTGGCCTGTTACCCCATTGAAGGGCTTGTTGAAGAGATGACTTTAATCATTTTTGTTGATATATAATACCCGGCAATATGTTCAAAGTTTTAGGCAGTTGAGCATAATCGTTCTTCTCACTACTACACACCAACTAATGGTCAGACAAAAGAAGAAGAATCATGTGCTGGAGAGGTATTTATGCTGTTTTTCATATGCCTCTCAAACTAAATATTCTCTGCATTCTCCTACTTGGTCGTCACTTTTCTTTTGTCTCTTTGCTAACCATTTGCAAGGCTTTCCCTACATTATTCTCTGCCAACAATTGGTCAATGCATTCAATTATTTCATGCTAGGTACAGAATTCTTGGAATGTGGTTTCTCAGAATTTGAAGGAGTCAAAAAGGGGTAAATGATGTAAACAGTGTGGGCCAACGTTTGGTTACACGTTTCTTGACTGCTCACTTTTTGCCAGCTTAGCTTTCACTTTGTTTTAGGGTTCTTTCTTGGTGGATCAGATTATCCTAAAGAATGGGATCCTTTTGGTCATTCCCTTTGTCAGGGATTGTCCCCATTTCCTAATAATGAGGTTTCAAATCATCTTCTCATCAGACATAGCAGTGGTATATCAATCAAGAACAAACTCTCAAAAGGGGGAGCAAGGTAGATACACGTAAAGGATAACATTGCTTTTGAATAAAGCAATGGTCACTTACAAAGTCCACTGCCTGACTCTGGGGGTGAGTGAAAGGGAAGACATGTGGGCTGAGTGTGGCTTCCTACTAAGCAAAGCTGGGCATATGGACGGGGCAGGGAGCATACCTGGCACCACTTGTCCTCCCTTTGTTCATGTAGCAGGGGTTTGTAACATGGATCCAACTATAGGTTAGTCCCTTTCAGGAAACTTGGAATGGTAGAATACCCAGAGTCCGTTGTCACTTTACCAAGAGATACTAAAATCCAGCTGAGACTTAGTCCCATGTTGGTACAACCCCTTCTGTGAAGAGGTAAGGTATAGGGGTGCACAGGTCGGTTTTAGTTAGACAATTCATAAAATATAAGAATTATAGGGGGATGTGTATCGACAAGGATTAGGTAACAATGTAGCAAATATTTCAGGTGCAGACAGGTTGTCGTCACAGGGCCACTTGGGACAAAGGGAATCGAGCAGAACCAGGGCTGTGTATTGCTACACAGCAAGCCCAAATGCACTCCAATGGGGAAAAAATCCCTATAAACAAATTAATCTTTCACAAAAGGTTTTACGCCGTGGAGGCGAATATTTAGGTACAGGCGTACCTTATTAACTTTGATACTTAACTCAAATAGTAATTAAGCAGTTTAACATTGACAATAGACATCAAACTTAAAACATCAATATCGAAATGTATAGATAAATCAGAATCTAGATTATAGAGATAACTTTTGGATTTTAATCTTGCAGGTCCAACAAGTTGTGAGAAGTAAACAAATCAAATTCAAACAGTGTCCTCTATTCGCACATAGAGCACAATTTTATCCATATTATATACAGTACAGAAAACCTAAGGAGCATAGATAATGGCATTCAACCACTGGTGTTGTGCAAACTCGTTGAAGTTCTCTATGAATTTATCACTTCACAGCACTGTAATACATAAGTCCAATCAACATAAACTTCCAAATGAAGTCCCTTTGTAGGTGTCAACAAATGACCAACGCGTTTCGGTTCATAGAACCATCTTCAGGGTATGCACTTCACTGTTCATATTCACAATATTTGTTCATTTCTAGGACCCTGTAGGGTAATAGAGAAGAAAAGAGCTAGTAGGATGAGGAGGAAAAGAGATGTGGTTGGAAAAAACAGCAAGAGGAAAGGAAGAGTGCATAAAGGAAGATATTGAGAGAGGATACGAACGAGACCAGAGTGCAGACCTTGGTGTTAGAGAAGAGGAACATACACTCTAAGGGGGGGGGGGGGTGAGAGTACGGGGTGGAGGAACAGGCATGTGGGAAAGCATCAAGGTGGTGGGTCAGAAGTCTAGAACAGAAAGTAAGGAGTTTTCTCATTGATGAATTAGAGGGAATCTATGAGGTTTACCTGACTTTATTTTTCCAAATTGCACTTTTGCTGAATTATATTTAGCGAGCTTTACCACTTTTTTACCACAAAATACAGGAGGAAAACCCCCTGCACTGCACTGCCCCTTCCATTCAATATCCCTCCCCTTCTTTATACCTTACCCTAACTTACCATCTGTATTTTGGCAGGGAATCATCATTTAAAAATATGGCAAAACAAATGTCAAAGGTGAATTTCGACAAAGGTGTGGAATTCCATTAAAGGAAAGCTGGGTGGCAGAGAACAAGATAGTGCTGACTCATGAAAGAGGGAGAGGTAGAAGGAGGCTGGATGGTCGAGAACAGAGATGGGTCCCCTAAATATAGTGAAGGACCTAGATACCTCAAACAGCCTCTGAAGGGTGAAAACCAGCCATTGACCAGCCTCTTTGCCTATGAGCCTTTGCTTTTTCCTTCCTCCCTGTTGCACCTGTGAGTACCCAAAGCTTCCTAATCTATGTGCTGTGTCTCCACACTGTGCTACTCACCTACAATGCATTCACTCCTGTTCCTCTTGCTGCACTTCCTGCTGCTTCTCCTACTCATCTCTCCCTACATGTTCTCCAATCACACTACAAATTCCTCCTTTCCTACACCTATTATAAAAGTCACAACTCAAAACTCCTACTACTCCATCTCTCTTCCACCTCCTTCTAACAAAGCCGACGAGCTAACCATACCTCCTCTAACACCTATCCACCTGACCTCTCTGCCTCTGAGACTCAACTTCTCTACTCTTCCTTACCACATCAACTGAAATTGCACTCTGTAATGCTCAGACTTTATGCAACACAAATTCCTATATCACTGACTACTTTCACTCCAGCACTCCTCTCCCAGACCTTCTTGCTATCACTGAAACTTGGATTTCTCCATCTGACACTGACACTCTGGCGGTCCTACATGACTCCAAACTTTCCTTCATTCACACTCCTCGAATGGCTGGCAGAGGTGGAGGCATCGGACACCTACTCTCTTCCCGCCTCAATGCCGCACAAATCTCCCATACCACGTCATGTCCTTCCTCTTTTGAATTCATCATCTCTACTAATCCTCCACCTCACTCAGTACACATCATCTCCATTTATCACCCTCTTGGTCCCACTGGACTATTCTTTGATGATCTTGGGCAACTCCGTTATTCTTTTTCCACTAAACATCATCTCATTTTCTTCTGTGACATTAACATTCCATCTCCAACAACTCCTTAGAAATCTGAACTTCAGTTTTTCTTAGGGACCGCGCTGTTAGCTCTATCCAAAACCTACCGATCCACACAGGGGGTAATCCTTTGGATCTCTTAATCATCTCCACCTTGCTCTCAGCCACTAATACTACTGTCACATTATCCATATCAAATCACTCAATTGTTTCCACCACCATCTCCTTTTCATCCTCTGACCTCATCTCACCACTTGCCTCAACATTTACTAAAAGGAAATGTAAACCTTCTGCATTCCTCCCTTTCTCTCTGACCTACAGTTCTCACTCAAAATGAGACAAAGCATGCCTCGCTATTTTGTAATTCGAGCTTTTTGGAATGCGGTGTGATAATGTAGATCATCCGTACAGTTCTTCGAACAAGGCAACCTCTTGTCCAAATAGACCCTCTCGATGAGTGCATACCCCACTGCAATGGCTTAGCACCGCCCTGCTGCGACTCCTGGCATGGCGCCCGCCAGTAGCTATGCTGGAACTTCCCAATCACACAGCATTGAACGTGCAATCGCAGTGGTGCCCCGAGAAACACATCAAAGGAATCATTTTTATTGTCCCGAAATCCCACAGTGGCTCATATTCCGATGCTGTACAGGACTTATATACTGTGCCCCTTTAATGCCATTCACGGGGTACACCAGCCTACTCCTGGACAATATCACAAGGTCAGTGAACTCCTGGTGGGGGGGACATATGTTTGTCAATCAGGGTGCTCATGCAGTGCACTTACACACGTGGTCAATCCCAAAACATTCATCCACATTACAGCCCACATAACTTGCGTGCCCATCATATTCCAAGAATGTGCCTCCACACCCATGTCCAGACAGGTCATGGAAGGGGCGAGCATGGAAAAAGATAGAGACGTGTCTCTTTGGCCACGTGACAGAGTGACCCGACGAATGGAAGCCCGGGACATGAGGGGACATGTGAGAGTATCACCACAATTTCACAGTTCCCCTGGACCGGTGTTTGACATATCAGGATCTCCTGCCACCATGGAGCCTCAATGTCTGTTGTGGAACGAACGCCTTGAAATGTTGCCGCTGCAGAAATGGTGGAAGATGTCACCAAGAAGTTGAAGGTACTATTTTATGCTGAAAGCGCACAGCTGTTCAAAACTCTCACTCATGGCAATGGCTCCTACACTGATACAGGAAACGTGCTGACAAACTATTTCCCTCCAATAGGGAATATTGATCATGAGAGGTGACAACTTCAACAAGTCAGTCAAGGTCCATCAGAATCACCCATAGACGCGGTTTACACCCAGCTCAGACATGTCAGCTACCTGTGCCTTTCCAGGGGAGGAATGAGAAGTCGGAGGTCAGATTATCCAAACATGTTTTTTGAAGTAGCAGGCGATTGCAAGATGTCGCTGTGGAAGAAGCCATGAAAGTTGAAGCGCATTGTGTCAGAACGAGCTCTCCAAGAGGGCTGCGCAACAGACGAAGAGCATGAGGACAAGCTGCAGGAAAACAATGCCAGGAACCCGTAAAGAACCCATGTGAGTTATGTGGTGGCGCACTACCCCATTCCCAGGGTTGCCCAGCTATGGGCAGGCAATGTGGCAGATGTGGGAGAACGAACCATTTTGTAAACATTTACAGTCCAGCATTGCCTCCTCAACCAATCCCAAAGAACCCACCACAGACAAGACGACGCCCAGCTAAAGCAACAACAGAACCATGTGATTTTAGATGGAACAAAAATCATCGAAAAAATACTGATTTTATTTCCCCAGTCCTCTGTTTCCCTATGATTTTAAGCCCACTCCAACCCCCTCCCCACCCATTGTATCCTCTTACCCCACCCCATATATGTTTTTTCAAAAATCAGTGTTTTTTTTGCTGCTTTTGTTTCGTTAAAAAATCCCTCTCTGAAATTGTTCTCGCTGAAATCACTGGAGACCCAGAAGACTTGACAGACCTGGATGATGCCCTTAATGCAGAAGACATATTTTTTAAATGAGCAATATCTCTAGGTATCCAAGGGAAGAGGAGACAACCTAGCTGTGCCGTCACAATCTTGTTGCCCAAGTGGCAGTACTGATAGACACAGATGCTTCTGTTAATGTTGTGCCACTGGTTGAGTCTCACAAGTCGCAGCCTGCTCCCCGACTCGCAAAGGTACGAGTATTCACGCATGGTGAAAAACACACACTACCATTGGAAGGCACACTCCACACACGTCGTCCATGACCGAATGACAATACCAGCAACATTCTATGTCACCAGAAATGCCACGGACATGCTACTCATTAGCAACATGGCTGAGGATTTAGGGCTGGTGAATGTTGTGTTCAATGTATACCAGACAGACATGGAAGGATTGTGAGCAGAATATGAAGACCTGTTTCAGGAGTGGACTGTCTGCAAAATCAGGAAGTGAGATTACACATATATCCCACTATAAAACCAGCGGCCATAAGACATCGCCGCATCCCGTTCTGCCACAGAAAGAAAATGGAAGAGGAACTATGCAGACTGGAACATTGGATATCATAGAAAAGGTTAGCCGGCCCACTACATGGGTGTCCCTGATTGTAAGACCGCCCAAACCAACTGGGGGAGGTCTGCATATCAGTAGACATGTGGATCCAAATAGGGCATTTTCGATGTGAATATTACACTGAACCCGATAATGGATGACATATTAGCTGACCTCCAAAATGGCAGTACCCGACTTCCTGTAGAGGTTACGGGTTCGAGCTCTACGAATCACTGCAAGCTACAATCGATGTAGTAGGAAGACGACGCGACACCCCGAAGTACCCTACCATTGGCAAAACACGCATAACAATTCCTCCCCGGACCACAGCTTTGAAGAGAACGTTTTGTTCTTGAAATGCGAGTTTGCCTCCCAATCTGCAAAAAATGTCAGGGAGAGGGAATTAGAATCAGGTACTCTTAACTCCAATAACCCAACTCTACCTCCTCCAAAATGCCCCAGATGGAGAACTGTGGAATCGGACTAGGAGAGATTCTGGAAACATTAGTGAGGCATGGAATATATAAGAACCCCAAGAGAGCTTAGGACTTAAGCGGAAGGGTTCAAAGACTAATGGGGAACCGATAACAACAAGACTGGGGGTGGAGGCGGTCTCTATGAGATGCTACATCTCCTGCTGTGCCTACTTACTGCGTGGTTCGGGCACTGGAAAACCTTAACTGCCCGTCTGGTGCTGGAAGGTCTTTGTTCAGGAAATACGAAGCTCATCTGTTGCTCCCCGCATTCTCCCTGTCTTTGACCTTGCGTACCGTAATTGATGTTTGCTCACTTCTGGTCTTGTGTCATCCGTTCCTGTGCCTGGCACCATCCCTGCAGGCGCCATCTTGGGTTCAGGTGCTAGGCAACAGGGCATCAGGACTGATGTGATTGTGCAAATGATCCTCCTCATTGAGACTCATTCCAAAGGCAAGCAGCAGTCATTTTCTCCAACACTGATCTCTGCTTAGTCTACCACCAAATACCTCTACATCCAGACTCTCGCTCCATTATGACATTTTAATCTCATGCAGACCTTCATCTCTACAAGAGGATTAGTTTTGGAGTGTCCCAAGTGGCAGAAGTCTTTCAGTATACAGGGTGAGGGGTACTACCTGGCCTGAAAAGAGTAATTAATGTAAGTGGCTATGTTCTCATCTATTCCAAGATGGAAGTGGAGCATCTGGAGAGAGTTCCAGCGATATTCCAATGCCTACGACAGACAGAGCCCACATTGCACGAGAAGAAGTGTTGTTTTCTACAATGGAAAGCACAATTCTTTGGATTCGGTTTTCCCTGACACAATGTGTGTCTGTTGTCCCTTAGTATATTGCACACAGAGGCTTGCCCTTCAGAAGTGCAAAGTTTCGTCGGCATAATAGATTTCTGTATGAGGTTCATCCCGCCTTGGGCACAATAACAAAGAGAAAAGATCAGGAATGGGAGTGGAATCAAAAAGACCAAGGAGTATTTGAGGAAGCAGAAGCGAGCAAAGCACTACCAAATGTAAATGCTCACAAATTGAGGATCTGGCAGAGCAATCAACATTTTCACCATTTTCACCTGCATGTGTTTGGCTGCCCCATCATGGTGGTCACTGAGCACAAACCTGCGCTACCTATTTTACCTGGATCTGTGCTAAGACTACTGGTCCGGCTGGAACAATGGATGATACAATATCAGGACTACGGAGTCACCCTGCAGTTTAAGTCTGAAGCCAGCAACCCCACAGACTACCTATCACGCCCTGCAGGGGCACCTCAAGTACAACCTGAAGATGACAAAATAGAAGCTGAAACACTGTTGAGCATGATCACTATGATGGCTCTCCCCAAGACAATGTCATTGACAGATATCGCAGAAGCCACTTCACAGCACAGCGGTATGCAGCGCGTTGTTGAACAACTATGGGGAGGACAATGGCTTTCATTTTTGTCTGACCAAGCTCATTATATGGCAGACACATGCACATTCCTGCTAATTCCCTGGCAGGTACAAGCAGAGAATGTGTCTTGCTCAGAGGACAGCGAATTGTCATTCCTCCGATATCACTACGAAGGCAGCACTTACCTCATAACATCAATGCCAGTCTGGTCTTCTACTGGAAACCATGAAGCCAAAGAAAAAATAGGAAGTGATCAGACTCCCTATCTTGCAAAAGCCAATCAATGAGTGATGGTGGGGCGGAAAGGAAGTCAGGCGGCTTCACTGCGTGTGGAACACCAGTACGGACGATGCAATGTCCTTTTGCCGACAGTCGTTTTTTGATGGATTTGTTACCGACAAAAATCCATTGACTAAACCACGAAATATTTATGGGGCATGTTTAAGGGTATACAATGGGTGGGGTGAGGATTGTTGTGGGGTTACCAATTTAGGGAAATTGGAGTTTTAGGGGGACTCCGCCACATTTTTTAAAAATTATTCTGTTGTGTTTTTTCGATGGATTTTTGTCAGTAAAAAATCCATGGAAAACACTATTGGTAAAATGACATGGAACCTTCCGGACATGTAGTTTGGCAGTTGAGGCTGGAAGTTCGTCCCCTGTAATGGGCAGGTACTGCCCTGAAATTAGGGTTAGGTCAGAGCCACCGATTTACTCTGGGCCAGCTCAATCTTCACCGGTCTCTTCCAGCACTACAATCTTAGCTTATCTCTTCCAGCACTACAATACTCACTGATCTCTTCCAGCACTACAATCTTAGCTTATCTCTTCCAGCACTGCAATCCTCATCGGTCTCTTCCAGCACTAAAATCTTAGCTTATCTCTTCCAGCACTGCAAAACCTCACCGGTCTCTTCCAGCACTACAATCTTAGCTTATCTCTTCCAGCACTACAATACTCACTGATCTCTTCCAGCACTACAATCTTATCTTATCTCTTCCAGCACTGCAATCCTCATCGGTCTCTTCCAGCACTAAAATCTTAGCTTATCTCTTCCAGCACTGCAATCCTCATCGGTCTCTTCCAGCACTACTGCACACTGAGCAGGAAGGTGTGTGTCATCTACTCGACAACTGATTTAGTAACCAGGATGGGCTAGAGAGAGAATGCGGGAACATTTTATTGGAGCTGTACACTTCCCAATGCATGCTTTTTTATAAAAACTGTTGCATTATACATAGTTACAATGTCAGGAACAGGGAGACAAAGAGATCTGCCCGTTAATAAAGCAAAATGTGCACAATCGCTGAAGCAGGGAACTATTTAAGAGCTCCCCAGACTTTTCAACGCATTCACCTGTTTGTTTCTTGACCAATGCTGGTAGACGCAAGGTGTCAAAACCTCTGGAATTTAGATTTTAAAAATGAAGAACCGGCTTAAACGTCCTGTGCTTACCACAGCTGTCAGACGTCTCGTGTTTTCATTTGTGGCGCATTTTCCCTGTCTCCACGCGGCAATATATCCATGATTGTAACGGAGTTATGGATTCTTTCAGGCTCGGGCTGTAAATGAAGTGCGTAGCAAAGTCAGTCGCGGGTATTACAGTGGGTGCGGTAATCATGTACTGCTCAGTGTCCAGGCCTGGAGACTTCAAGCCTTGCGCCAAGTAACAGTGACATTTGTGGACACCGTTTCATCGAAGCCTAGAACATATTATTTGAATAAAAAAACATATTTCAAAGGTATCGTAATATTTAAATTAGCATTTTTCGCTGCACAAAGGCGGCGTTGAATTATGAAACTAAACAAGTCCCTGCGTTCTTGTACCAAATTTTAAGACTATGAACAATAAACAGTTTATAAATAGCAGGCCTTCCACATGCCCCGGACAGAAATCTCCTACTGGGAATTTTCTTGCTGGAGAAAATATGGGTTTGTTTAAGCGAGTTTCTTACAATGCAAGATATACTGTAACCTCAGGGCTTTGGCAGGAATGTCAGGGCCAGTACACCAGGGAGGGGACACACGAGTGGGAGCGAATAATGAATGCTAAGCCATAGCTAGAGGCAGTTTTACTGATATAGTTTATCCAAAACCCTCCTCTAATCTTTATTGGACATAGAAAACTGCGCGAGCCCTATATTTCGCAGCACGTAGCCAATGTGCGGGGTCGCCATCATTGTGTTTCATAGCACACGGATTACATTTGGCCATTCTGTATCCTGCAATCTTAATTGGCGCCTGTCACTAGCCTGACCCCCTGCCTATTTCACCCCTCCCCCATTCCCATGCACTCTTCACATGCGGCTTTCCACAGTGGGTGTTTGTTTGGTTTTGCCCACTTATGTCCACTGTGCCAATTACAGGACAAGATCTGCTTCCTCTCTGAATCTATTCTGTTGGGCGCTTTAGCAGGGAAACTGGCATGGGTAGAATGATGAGGGTGGTGTTGGGGTCAGGCCCTGTGTTTCCAATAACGAGACAAACCCTTCAGGTAAGCTGTAAACTACTTTATTCTCTAATCCTATCTAAACTTCCGTTACCCTTTTCCTGCCCCTTCCTCCCCGCTCCCGTGTGCCACCATGTGTAGACAAAATGGCAGCTGCCCGCATCAAACTCGCTGACTCTGTGGCATGAAAATCCAGTCGGAAAAACCACGCGACTTCATCAGTTCGTCGCCAGTGTTAATGGTTGCCGGTGTGCCCCTCCGAACCCGTGAGTCCCCCCAGCATACAGAGCACACGAGACACCATTCTCTCTCCGGGCTCCACAGTCGCACTAGCGATCCGTGGCAGGCCCCGTTTATTATGCGCACATGCAGCAGATTTGCGTCACTCTGCCACGTGTGTGTCCTTAAAGGGGCAGGCACCACACCTCCCAAGGTCTACTCCCTCTTAAAGGTCCCACACCTTGTTTCCTCCACAACAGGGGAGGGTGGGGGGGTACAGGGGAGCTTCACAGGATGCCAAACTTCATGACATGTCCCCAAGAGAGCCAAGAAAGCTCCCTATCTGACTGCATAAGGCTCTGCACCTTTGTTCAGCAAGGTGAGGAGTGAGCAGGTGCCCTGCATCAGGACTCAGGCAGGAGCATGAGAGAACGCAGGGTGTTGAGCGCTGCTCGTGTGGACCTTGATCCGCTCCACCTGCAAGGACAGCAGTTGACAATGTGAAGTCCAACAAGGATCTGCCTTCTTCCTGTTAACAATGGGCAGTTGTCTGTGCAAAGCAGAGACCAGGACTGACCATATTTCAAAGGAGATTCATTTACAGTTATGGGCAGTGAATGGTGTGTAGACAGCAGAAAACAAATATTTAAAGAAATGCTAGTTGTATGTGTGGTATTCCTTTCGGGCAGTATCCTTGCAAACCCTACTTCACTTTGGAAAACCAGGGTGGCATAATACTCAGGCAATAGAACATCACAGATGCCCTGACTTGCCCGTCCCAATCCCACTTAACAAGTTTGTCAAATGCCATCCGTCTGTATTAGTGTTAGTAGTTGGAAGGGAGTAGTAGTGATTGGAGGGAGTAGAAGTTGGTGGATGGGAGAAGTAATGGCCAGAGAGGAGTGGTAGTGGTTGGGAGGAGAGAAGCAGGGGTACGAGGAGTAATAGAATAGCGCAGGAAGAGTAGCAGTGTGGGAGAAGGGGTGTTGGTAAGTGGAAGGAGAGGAGGGAAGAAGAGAGGTAAAAACAAAGGGTGGAGGCAAGAGATAGGAGGAGTGAAACATTAGAGGGAAAGTGAACCAGTGAGGCAGAGAGAAGGAACAGGTGGAGTAGAAGGGAAAGGTGAGAGTGGGTGTGAGTGAAATAGACCATTCCTACGGTGTCTAGTCAAAGGATCGAATCAAAAGGGTCGACAGGACAAAGGATCGAATGTTTTTTTTTTAATTATATATACTTTTTTAGGTTTTCGTTTTGGAAAAAAAAGTGGTTTTTAGCAAGAAAATGGGGTTGGGGGACCCCCCCAAAAAAAAAATATGTGTGAAAAAAAAAATTCAATCCTTTGTCCTGTTGACCCTTTGGTGTCGATCCTTTGACCTGTCGACCCTTTCACTGTCGATCCTTTGACTTATTCCTACAGATCAACTGCATGCAATGTTCCTACTTCCGTTACAAAACAAACCCGTGGCAAGAGTAGGGGAAGAGCAGGGAAAGTTAGGAAATCCCTGAGGGAGTCAGTCAGCCTGTATTTAAGAAATCCCTTGCTAGCATAAGAACAAGAACTTAGACAGTTGGGGTTACCGTTCAATAGTACTAACCCAGAATTACCGATGGCTGTGTTAGGGTGGGAAGGACAGGGAAGGCGAGAGAGAGGGATGCTGCTGGACTCCACAAATTCATCATTTAAAACCATGAAACGGCCCTTGACGCTCGAAGTGGTTTCTATGCTATCTGTGACAATAGGCAAAAATTGACAGGCAGTCGAAGGGTTTCCTTCCCAATATTCTATGGCGGGTTATGCATGAGAGAATCAACTCTACATTAATCCATATAAATCTGCTGTTATGGTCTTCAAAAACAACAACAACGTGTGTAAATCCTGTTGGTATGTAGCTTGGAAGGAAGACTGCTCAGGTAGCAAAGCGCCTTATGTATCCGAGTTATCCCATTGAAAAAAAGGGAAGTACATTGATTATGGAAAGGCTGATCCCTTTAATTTAATTGTATAACTTGAAAGTTGTACCAACAGTCGTTTATGGTTTAGAAGTAGTATTCCCGGTCCATGAGAACGATCTACACAAAATAGAAGGCCTCATCTGGAAAATACTTGTAAACCTCCCCATGTACACCCCAATGGCACCGATCGGACTAGAAATGGGACTACAATCTTTTCGTTCAAGAGTGAAACTCAAGAAATTGATGTTGTTCCATAAAATACTAGCTCCAAGGAGCAGCGCACTATGTGAAGAATTGCTGCGTATTCCTCACAAGCATGAATGGCTGGCTCTTAATGAGTTTGTGAATGAATGAAGAGGTTATTTGGAAGGATTGAGTATTGATTAGGGGTTCTTGGCTAATTCTCCAGGCAAAGTAAAGTATATGTTGAAACAGCAAGATTGGATTGAACAGAATGATGCTCTTAGTACATATTTATTACTTAAAGAATATAAGAACATATTCAGGTCGCGAGAACCCTCCCTAAATATCTGGAAATGTTTCCAGATCATACATTTAGATCGTCATATATGCATTTCCGCTTTAATATTTTGGATGTTTAGGGTCCACACAGAGGCTTGGCCTCCTCCATGAGGTTTTAGGCTCCCTGCTTAAGAGAAAACTATCAAACACCTAATTTTATATTATAAAGAGACGAGAGACTTAAGAATTAGTATCTTGAGCAAATTTGTATAGAGCACTGAAGCATCTGAAGTGGGAGAATGGAAAACCAGACTCCCGTCCTTCACCTCTCGCGCTTGGCCTAGAGGGTCGCGGCCCAGACACCCGCCACGAGAAGAGTTTGCCCATTTACCAGATGACCAAATACCCTGGTACAGAAACATACGGATGTGTCCATCTGCCTGCCCAACAGCCCGCACTGGCCATGCCGACACCTGCGGCACGGACCAACTAGACTGAAATCTACACATCGTTAGAGATGCCATGACGACCTAGATAACGGGAAGCACCGCTGAACTATTATACACGCTGAACATTTCCACACCAATCTACACGAAGAACATACTCAGTGCTCTGACGTAGGCGACAGGCTTATTCACGGACGTGCATCTTTATTATTTTTACATAGGCTTTCAGAATGCAGAAACGCAAGACGCACCATGAGCTCATTTATAACGCTTGCTCACGCTTCTCTTGAAACCCGTTACCATCATGAGAGATATAATGGAAACACGATACTGGCCATGAAACTGTATGCCACTATAACCTAAAGCATCCATGCACTAAATGGATTACTCGTGCACCAGGCCCAAGTAGGCCTCAAGCAAGAGTTCCCGTGGACATTAACAAAGCAAAAGTCAGGTTGCTGAGCCTGCAGAAAGAACCCAGTGGAGCAACCAGCCAAGGTCGTAATGTTGCAAACCCACAGTCAAGAAACAAATCTTCAAAGGCACGATGTTGCAACCTCGCACTCCACGTACCAATGTTAAAATCATATCTGCAAATTAAACCAGACATACAGTGGAAAAACAATATTAATTGTGCAGAATTATGCCTCAAACACGGTCCCTCCCCACGTGACCAAGCCGAACCTGACGAGATGCCAAAACCCAGGAGAGAAAAGGCGTCTGGGTACCTCGCTACGAGACGCAGGCCGACACACTTGAAAGGCTCAATGGACACCTGCTACAGTGGGAACGGTCAGTCTCCCACCTATGAATAAATCCTCACATTGCCTGCACGTACCCATATTGAAACACTGTTGCAACCACAGGTGCACCGTGTGCTGGGAACAACGGTGGTCCCAGGCTGGGGAGCTCACGGATGCACCAATCAGAACATGAGGTTCTTATCTCAGACGTCAGTAACGTTAGCCAATCCTCAGGGGTCTTCATGTAACAATTCTTATGTATCTAATTGTAGGGACAACCCAGATATACCACCTGACTACATCTTAACCACTAATATCATTCTCTATATGCGTACTATACTAACCCCACCACTCGAGCAACCAATCAAGAGTGGCGATAGGTTCTTTTGGTAACTTTTTGGAATGACGCAAGTAGCGCGTCATAATGTAGTAAAAAGGGCCTGCGAGCCCCACTATTGTGTGTGTGTCAGGACGAACGCGTACGCTCCTTGACCCATCCCTGCCGTTTGCATAATAAACGGCAGAAGTTGCCTTGCTCCTTGTGTGTGCCTCATACTCTGTCTCGATCCGAGATATACACGGGAGGAGTTGGGGCCTCCCTGCCCGGAGGTCTGCGGACGGCCCGGCCGACCCCGGCAGAATCCCCCCCGACAAGTTGGAGGCACTGCTGAGATCTGTTTAAGATCGACTTTTATTTTTTATTTTTCCAGGCACTCCCGTTGCGGGGAGGCCCGGCGGCGCGGCCCCCTCTGCCGTTGCCCCCTTCTGAGGACTACAGGACCATCGCGGAGCTGCGAGAGGACCGGACAGCGCAATCCGGATATTGGCCCTCGGGAGCCGGTTGAGAAGTATCCCGCCCGCGGTCGGCGAGTGTCCAGACGTGGTCCAGACGAGGGGAGGTGGCGAGCCGCTTGGAGGGGTGCACGCAGTCGAGCGGCCCTGCATCGAGGGAACTTGGTGAGCATGACACGCACAACAAGCAATGCGAAATTGTGAGGGAGGGGGCGGAAGTAAATAAGGGAGGAGGGAGGTATTGTAAAAAGGTGGGGTGAAGGTTTAATTGAGTGATGATAATGGAATGAATGGTAGTGAATTGAGTGCGAGAGAAGGCGGCTAACGTTACGCGAAAGAGGGGGGCAGGGCACGAGAACAACACGTGCAGACGCTCGCAACAAAAAGCTAACGTTACGCGAAAGAGGGGGGCGGGGCACGAAAACATCACGTGCAGCCGCTCGAAAGACACTGATTGGCCTAAATCGCGACTACGTGTGAGGGTGGGTGTGTGTGGTTTCCTACGATTTGACATTTATCATTCAATGAGTAGATGAGGTTCCCTATTGTTCGAGCAAGAAACTCGATAGGTAGATGAGGTTCCCTATTGTTCGAGCAAGAAACTCGATAGGTAGATGACGTTTCCCTGTGGGCGGTGGCTAGTTACGTAGTTGCCCAAAACGGAAGATAATTGGCTGGTTAAGCCCTCCTGTTGAGGGGCGTATCACACGCGAGGCGACGCAGCGTGCGCAGTCCGGTTATAGTATTGATGAGATTACCTTGTTCCAGGAGAGACAGGAAGACAGCTGTAGGGTTAGCGGGGTAGATTGCAAGTGTATTTTGAATTTAAAGAACATAACACGAATATACCAGTAGTTCGAAGAAATAGGTGACGTCACCAGTAGGGATTTAGTAAGATATCGTGAACACAAGAAGCTTTGGGTTTGACATTGGTGGGGAAGAGAAACATGATAAAGGAGCGGACACGGAGATAAACGATAAACGAGTGGATCAAAGAGGAGAAGGGGAAGGGGGCGTGGCTGCGCACGGAGAACGCCGGCCACGGCAAGTGTAAAGGTGGGAGGAGAACGGGGAAAAAGGACGACTGTGTAAGATCGTCGTAAGGGGTACGCAGCTGCAGGGGGCTGCGTGCGCTTCGGCCGCAGGGGGCCGTAGGGGAAGGAATATAATATAACATCATAAATATATTTGTTTTATAATTTTTTTTTTTTTTTGTGATTATTATCATTGCATAATTTGTCAAAGGATTGTCGTAAGTCCCCCCACTTGCGGGGCAAGGTAAGCAATAAAAGGTTGTATGTTGCAAACTGGTAGCAAGGGGAAGGGTAAGAAAGGGTGCGCTAGTATGTCATACGGGAGAGGGTTGGGAGGGTGGGGGAATACCCTCACTACCCCACTACAACATATATGCACCACACTGCCACCACATAGGGAGAAGTTAATTAAGTACAGCATAGAGTGGACCCAGGGGACGGACAACAAAATGTTGACACCATGGCCGCCTAATGGTAGCTTTGACCCATATGCCCAACATTCACTATTAAACCATCTGCACAATACATACAAGGGGAAGAAGTTGGCAAACCATGTGGAGGTGTTTAACTTATGGAGGATGTTCCAGGGGTCTAGACCAGGACCAAATGGAATGTTCACTATGGGGGAAACACCGGAAGAAAAGGAGATTAAGAAAGAAGGAACGGATGGGGAAAAGGAGAGTGAAGGAACAAAGAATATGGGGAATGAAAAACTGGGTGGAGGAAAGGTTGATAAATTAGCTGACATAAAACAGGAACCGAGCAATGAGATACCCTTAACACCGGGAGTGAAAACAGAGGGAGGAGGGTTGTACCCTTTAAGAGAATTAGGAGAAATAAAAGGACAGTTAAGGGCGGCTGAAGGATACTCAAACCCGGCATACAGCCCTCCACCATATGTGGCTCATGGAAAGATACCAATGGGGGACGGGAGGAGAGAAGAGCAGACTGTAGAGATAGGAAACGATGAGTGGGTAGCTGCACAGATATTGTTGAAATTACGAGGATCACTAACTGGAGAGGAAAGGGAGGCGGTAAAGAGAACAAACGAGGATAGTGAAAGAGAGAGTGAAATGAGGGGAGAGGAGCTGCTACGGCAGAAGGAAGAGATTTTGGAGGAAAGATTAGCTAAACTAAGGGATGAGCAGAATGAACTGATAAAACAACTTGAGGGGGAGGAAAGAGAGAGAGTGAGGAAAAGGAAAGAAGGTAAGGACGAATTGGAAAAATTAAGGGAGCAAAGTGAGGAGAGAAAGAGGGAAGCTGTAAGGGTAAAAGCAGCAGCAGAAAGGGTATCAAGAGTAGTGATGAGGGAGAAGAAGAAGGAAGAAGAAGAAAATGAAAAAGAAATGGAAATATGGAGGAGGAGGATAATATCAGAGACAGCTAAAAAATATGAAGAGGGGAAGGTAATAGAGAGTATAGTAGAAAGAGAAAGGGTGAAATGGGAAAGGAGGAGAGAGGATGAAAGGATATTGGAACAGATGAGCAACGAAGTAATGGAGGAATTAAAAAGGAAAAGAGAGGAAAATAGTAGGGAGATGGAGGAGAGGAGTGAAGGGGAGAGAGAAGAGAGTAAGAGGGAGAGTGAAAGATGGGGAGAAGTATATAAAAATAGAGAGGTAGCAACAACGTCAGCACTAAGGGGAACAGGTGGTAACAACGGAAAGGAAGAGGGAGACCTAATAGACTTAAAAACTGTAACAATAAAAGGAAAAAAGGCAGAGTGGGGGGCGCAATTTATGAATGATTTTTGTAGTGAGGATGGAAGGAAGAGTGAAAGGGAAAGCTTAGATAAGCTATACCTCACTAGAACAAACATAGATTCGCCATGGGTGAGTAGAAGATGGGAGGAGCTGGAGAGAAGTAAGGAGGAAGTGAAAAGAATGGGAGAAACACAAACTAACGAACACACGCCACCGACGCTCACCAACCAACACACGCCACCCACATCACCATCACGCTCTCTAACGCCACACCCCACATGTTCAACAACTGCACGCTCTCTGCACAGAATAAAGCTCGCACCCTTCATGGACGAAGTTACACCTTATGCATGTCGGCTTAGGGACCTCCCTAGTCGCAGGCAAGACAGGCAAACAGACGTGCCAATATTGAACACAGGAAAGGATGAAAAAAGGGGAAAGGAAGAAGAGGGAGGTAGGAGAAGAGGTAGTAAGGAAGGATTTGAAGTAGTAAAAGGAATGGGGGAAGAGGAGGGGTGTGAAGAGTTAACATCATGGAGCATAAAGGATGACACAAGACAGAATGTAATGCCACTGCTGGAGAGAGGAGGGGTTAGACCACAATATGTACCTTGGAAACATACGGATAAGGAAAACATAAAATGTAGGCTCCCATCATTAAGTGGAGGTGCGGGTAAATGGATATATGAAATGGAAAAACACACCGCAGGACAGAAACTAGCAGTGGGAGATGTTAAGGGCCTGTTAATATCAATATTAGGGGATAGAGCGGATGACATTTGGAAAAGAGCGGGATTCCATGGGGTAACAATAACAAACACATCGCATGATGGGGCACCATTTGCAAACTGCAGACATGCGCTATGGCAGGCACTAAGAGTGCAGTACCCAGACACATCAGACATAGGAGCCATTACTTCCCGTAAGATGGGTGAGAACGAGGATCCTGTTGATTATATCCAGGATATTCAAGAGAAGTGGCGCATGGAAACTAGAGAACAATGGGACAAAACACCAGCCATATTTTATCATATACTAGTACAAGGGCTCCCAGAAGGAGTTCAGAGACAATTAAAGAAAGTAGTGGGGATGGAAGCAAAACCATGGCCGGAAATACAACTGACTATAGTACATCACTGTAGAACATGGCAAGGAAAAATGAAACAAAAGGAAGAGGACAGGAAAACAGAAGAGGCCAAATTAGTACAGAAAAAACTTACTAAATATACCATGGAAGGGGCACTAATAACTGCGCCAACACCAATGGCCCAAAGCCCAACGCAAGTAGTGGCTGCACAAAATCCAGCTCAAATAGCGCCTCCACAAGAGGTAATAGAGCAAGTGCTGCCTCTGCAATCACACGCACAGAACATGGGAGGAGGGTACCCAATGCAAGGAGCTGGGTATTATAATTATAATAGAGGGAGAGGAGGGTTTATGAGGGGAAGAGGATACGGATATAATACCCAACAACAGGCTGGGGGACTCAGAAATAACTACCAGACAGGGCAACCAGTATACCAGGACAACACAGGGAACTTCCCATGGCAAAACAGGGAACCACCCGTGTGTTGGAGCTGCGGACTATTAGGACACATGTCACGTACATGCAGGGTCAGGCCAGGAACACCAGCATGGAACGAACAAGCACAACATAGGACATCACAAGAACAGCAGGGCATACAACCACAGCAGATGTCACCACAAGGGAGTGACCAACACTATTCCCTACCACAACAACAAATAAAACAATACCTGCCACAAGTAACTGGTGCAGCGTTAATACAACCACCACCACAACCTGAACGAACGCAATTGGGTGGGGTGACGGTGTTGGGACACAACCCTTACACAGGGAATGGCCAGTCATTGTACCCCCAATAGGACAGCCCACAGACGGCCTTGGTGTGTCCCATCCTGTCAGTAACACCTAATAGTGCGGAGGAGCCACGCATAGAGGTAACGATAGGTGACAAAAAATTATCATTCCTTGTTGACACCGGGGCAACCCGGTCTTGCATAAGGGAAGGTAAGTTTAAGATGTCAGGCGAAGCCATGAACACACAAGGGTTTTCTGGGGCTAAAGGGTTGGTTCCATTTACTGATAACGTTCCGCTATCTATTGGGGATTACGATCTGTCAGTACCACTTTTGTATTATAGTGCCTCACCAGTAAATATACTGGGGAGGGACATAATGAACAGATTAAATATGACGATCTCCTTTACAGAGGATGGCATAATTTGCTCTACTCCAGGGATTAACATGCTTGCAGCACGACAGATTTTGCAAGCATACTGTGGACAGATAGCGATCAGGGCGGAGCCGGTAGACGGCGAGCTATTCCAGTACGGAACAGACATGGCATTTGCATGGATGCCAGGGATAGGAGGGAAAATATGGAGGAGACCAGCAGCCTATCTATTCCGACCAGAAACACCAGCTAATGAACTGGAAGGGAAGGTCCTTGCAGTGGACATTGAGAGCATTATTGCAACAGCTGATTATGTTGCTGTGCACGCCCAAGATAAAGAAGGGAGAGCATGGAGGGCGGTGATAGCACTAGCAGAAGGATGTAGGCTGACCCAGGTGTCAGATGAAGAGTTGTTTTCAGAAGAAAAGGAGGAAAATGAAATGGTGTTAATGATGAGTGTAGAAATGTGGCTAACAGTGGCTCACAAACAAGTGGCACAGAAAATTGCAATGGCACTTGAGGCACCCGCTGGCACACCAGTCCCATTTTTTAAAGAAGATATGTCAAAGGTGCCAAAATCATTATGGACTATTAGCCCTTATGATGTAGGATGCATTAAAAGCATAGGGGGTGTAAGGATAAAATTAAAAAAGGGTGCCATACTACCAAGAGTGAAACAATACCCATTGTCAAGAGAGGCAGATGAGGGCATATACGAAACCATAACAGCCCTTATAAACAATGGCATATTGGTCCCCTCAGAATCCCCATGCAACACAGCTGTGTACCCGGTGCGCAAGGCTAAAGGAGGGTCTTGGCGGTTCATACAGGACCTCAGACCGTTGAACAACATAGTAGAAGCAGAGTATCCAGTAACAGCAAACCCGGCCACAATTTTGTGTGGCATTCCAGCAGAAGCATCACGGTTTACAGTGATTGACCTTAAAAATGCTTTTTTCTCAATACCATTACACCCAGACTCACAAGACTTGACAAGCTTCACTTACCGAAATAGGAAGTGGAAACATACCAGATTACCACAGGGATATTGTGAATCACCTTCAATTTTCAATAGGGTAATACAGATGGATTTGGGTAACGTTGAGTTGGAAAGCACAGTGTTACAGTATGTGGATGACATAATAATTTGCAGTACAAATGAAGATAAATGTAGAGAGGACTCATTAAAAATGTTGACGATATTGGCTGAAAAGGGGTACAAGGTAGACATGGAAAAGATACAATACTGTCAGGAACAGGTACTTTACATTGGCCAACTGATATCACAATATGGAAGAAGGATTGCACCACAAAGAGCACAGGCAATATCAGGCACTCCCGTGCCACAGACTGTAAGAGAACTGCAGCAATTTCTGGGACTGTGCAACTACTGTAGAGCATGGGTATTTGATTACAGCTCTTACATAGGACCCCTGCTTGAGGGTTTGAAGGAAGCAAATAAAGGGGAGAAAAAGTTGGGATGGACTATGGAAATGAAGGAGGCATTTGATGAATTAAAAGAAGCAATATCAACTGCTCCAGTACTAGCATCCCCAGACTATGAGCGACGATTTTTTATATTTTCACATTGCGACTCAGCAGTAATGAAAGCAGTATTGGCCCAAAAGACTAGCATGGGCTATAAACCAGTAGCATTTTACAGCGGTCACTTAGATCCAATAATGTTAGGACAATTCTCTTGCGAACAAGGTCTTGCTGCAGCTGCATTTGCAGTAGAAAAAGCATCATCAATAACTATGGGGTGTCCAACTACACTATTTGTAGAACATGCACTATTTGCGATATTGAATAAACCTAAGTCCACACTGACGACACAGAGGGCAACAGGTTATGAGATTATTTTGTCCAAAGCTGAACTGGCAATTGTTAGATGTAGCACGGTTAACCCTGCAAGGTTCCTAGCAGAAGTAATTGAAGAGGGAGATTACGCCCACGACTGCACCCAAGTAACTGAGATGTACTCATGTACTAGGAAAGTTGAAGAAAACGCACTAGAGGGAGGTGAGCTTTTGTTTATTGATGGGTCATCAACTATTGATCAAGGAGACGGGATAAGGAGGACTGGGGCAGCAGTAGTACAAATGATGGAAGCGCCAGTGTGTGTGGCTATTAAGTGTGTACAATTACCACAGCATTACTCTGCTCAAGCGGCGGAACTGGTTGCACTCATATTGGCACTAAAGGAAAGTTTTGATAAAAAAGTTACTATATATTCCGACAGTGCATATGTTACATCCACTGTCCACTCAGGGCTATCAAAGTGGAGAAGAAGAGGGTTTAGGAGAGCTGACGGCACTCCAGTACAACATGCCCTCTTGTTGGCTGAACTAATTGAAGTAATAAACGATCCCCAAGAACTAGCCCTAGTAAAATGCACAGCACACACCAATGGAGAAGACTATATATCAAAAGGAAATGCAGCAGCAGACGCACATGCAAAATATGCTGCATATTTTGGTGAGATATGGAACCCCACAGACTCACAGAGAGGGAGAGGGAGGGGAATAGCGAGGGAGATGTTAATAAAAGAAGGGTACACCCATCTCCCAGCCACCCAGATTATGGAGTTACAAGCGGCTGCACCAATGGCCGAAAAAGAAGTATGGGTGAAAAGAGGATGCACAATGTCACCAACCGACGCACTATGGCGCCAGGGTGGCACTGGGAAAGTTGTAATACCATTGGCATTGTTAAATACCGCCTTGAACCAATTACATCACCCTGCCCATACAGGCAAAGAAATAATAGCAGCACGAATTAGAGAAGATTGGTTCTGTCCCGAGTTAACATCCCATGTGTCAAATTTTATCAGCAATTGCCTTACATGTCAACAGTTCACGGCCGGTCATACTTTAAAGGTGATAAGAGGTACCATACCCCGACCAGAAGGACCTTTTCGGCACCTCCACATTGACTATGTTGATATGATCAACATTTGTCAAGGCAATAGATACATGATAGTAGTAGTATGCCCATTTTCTAGGTGGATCGAAGCAGGGCCCTGTTCACACCCTGATGCGTTTAGAGCAGCCAAATTTATAGTAAGGGAGGTATTCCCCAGGTGGGGAGTGTGCGAGGTGTTAAGATCAGACAACGGACCCCATTTCGCAAATGAAATGTTCCAGCATATCACATCCCTACTGAACATTAAACACAAATTTGCATGTGCGTACCACCCACAGGCCAATGGTGTATGTGAACGCCTGAATGGCCTATTGAAGGAGGCAATTGCTAAAATACAGCAAACAACAAAGAAAAGTTGGTTGTATTGCCTTCCGTTAGCACTGTTCGAACTTAGAAACAGGCCAGGGTCCGACCACCACCTCACCCCACACGAGGTGGTTACTGGACGCCAAATGCGCCTTCCCCTAACACCAACGTCAAGGGCATTCACCGACCAAGAAAGTTCTGCGAATGTGTTAGGTGATGAAATGTATCAATATGTGTCTTCTTTGATTACTAGCGTTGTGTTTGTGTCTCAACAGCTCGAGCGCACACGGGGCGGGTCCACCAGCAACCAAGAAATAGACGAAAATACAGAATTGGGAAAGGAGAACTTGTGCCAACTTGCCAAAGGTGACCACGTACTACTTCGAAATTTTAATAGAAAGTGGAACCAGCAGAGGTTCACTGGCCCCCATTTAGTAGAGGACGTATCAACAAGAGCAGTAAAACTAAAGGATAAGCGTGCGTGGAACCACCTGCATGATGTAAAAATTTACAAACTGCAGACCCGCCCCAGCGCCAACGACAGGTCCATTGGAAAAACGCCAACAACATCCCCGGCAGCGGAAGAAAACACAACCACAGACAACGACCCAATTGTTCCCTCGGAGAGAATAACGGACGAAGAAGGGGGTGATCCCCACACTGCCCACCCCATGGTCACACGTTCAAAGAGTAAAACTGCTCCCGCCATCTGAGCAAACCCCCCCCCCCATTGACTACTAAATACAATTGTAATAAAAACTAAGGACTTCGCTTGCACCAATACACATGTAAACACGTGAATGTTCTCTTTTTCTCTCGCACATACAGGAGCTGCGTAATATTGTATTGTTAAGAAAAGTTATCTAACAAATTCAGTGTGCAGGCGTAGATGGTGCTGCCAGACGATAGTTACCCAGAAGAATTGTCACACCAATTTGTATACGAAATAAAAAGGCCAACATACTTAAAAAAGAAAAGGGTACGTGTATACTACACGGCCTTCCTCCTGGCCATAGAAAATTACATGCCCCACCTCCGCCCATACTTGCCGGTCTTGAGAGACCGATCACTTAGAGTAGCGTGGGAGCAACTCTTCACCTGGGCACTGAATGACTATTTGATAGGGAGAGCTTAATGAAACAAAACTAACATTTAATAACAAGCACTTTTTGAGAATTTTTAGGCGGGCAACTTTAACGTCGCAAGAATACGCTGCCAGGACTGCAGCAAGGTAAGAGCAAAAATGTCGGTGAGGTTAGCATATGTAATAAAAATAATAGGGATTTTTATGATCACCGGAGTTTTGGCTGCCTCTGTATGGCAGTACAGCTATGCTATGAGTTTTTTTGCTGCACCCAAACCTAATGTACCCCACCTCCCTGCTGCAACAGGTGTTACGTCAGGTGGTAACAGTAACAATGAACAAAAGCGAAATAAAGTTAAACGCAGCACATACTCAGACAATAAAGGTATTGATAATTATGTACAAGATTCAGCACACGTCACAAACAACATATGGTACCAGCACATGACCCGCATTGGTAAGCAGACAACTGAGGATAGCTGTTACGTTTGCTCATTAATACCATACGCCATGAGCGCTTCACGAACATTTGTTGCCACAGAAATAGATGAAAAAACAGCACAGTGCATAATATATTTGGCCCTGTTCCAAACGAAAGGAAGATTCCAAGGAACAGTAGTGCACATGACATGGAAAACACGAGACTCATACCCATATGAAAACAACTTCCTCAAGACCTATCTGAGTTATCACAAGACCAGTTTACATGCTGAAGCATTCAGATACATAACAAGTGGCCCTGAAAAAGGAGAAACAAAGAAGGTAACACTGCAGTATCTACCATGTGATTGGTACGCCACGGAAGTTCCGGGTAAACAAGGATGCTGGGAGAGGCCATTACTGACGATAACAGGAAAGGTGTTCCTGGGTACCAGCTGGGAGATAGGAGTGGTTGGCAGCAACATGGTAACAAAAGAAACTATCTCAACCATCGAGACACACAATCATCGATGTTGGACGACATGGATCAAGTATGTACCAATGCTCACGTGGGTAGAAGAAGATGAAGACCCGATAACTATATTACCATTGACTGCGCCCAAAGTATGTTACCAGCATAAAGGAGAGGTGGACGTGGGATATAACACCAATTGTGCAAGTGTGATGGAGTTACCTGAGGGGGGAGCGGGAACAGCAGTAATAATGGACCATTATTGGGCCTGCGGAGAAAAGGCATATCATACACTGCCTCCCCTGTGGAGTGGTGTGTGCACAATGGTACACGTCAATGTACCATCACTAGTGGTACCTAAGAAGCATGTCGATGTGGCGAAATTTCCGAAAATGGATGAAGGAGACAGGAGAAGAAAGAGATCTGCACCACTCCAGAAGGAGCAAGAAAACAGGACAAACAGCAATGATACTGTCCTAAACAGGAGAAAAAGACAAGGAGAGCCATTAACAGGAAATTATCTGTGGGGAAGGTCGGAAACGGAACTAACATCAATACCGCCAGAACACAGACTATTCAGCAGAGCAGCAATGTTCTTCTCCTCAATAATACATCCGGGACTGCAGGCATACGCAAACGCAAAATGGCTGCAAATAACCAGATGGGAACTAATGATGACCATAAATTCGACAGTAAATGGGTTTAACGCAATTAAAGAGGAGCTGCGAGCTGTAAGGATGGTAGCACTACAGAACAGATATGTATTGGACCTTCTCACAGCAATGGAAGGAGGAGTTTGTGCAAAGATAGGACAATCATGCTGCACGTTCATACCTGCCAACGATGCCGACAATGGTACACTAACAGAAGCAGTTTCACAATTGGCCCAGATGCACTCCAAAATGATGGACGAAAGTAACGGCGTAAACAAGGATAAAAGCTGGTTTTCACTATTATGGTCATGGATGCCATCTTGGCTGTCAGATGGACTGAAAATAATAGTGGGATGTGCTATTTTGGCTGGAGCTGCACTGATAATAATTAGATTTTGGAAAGCCCGGAAGGCGCGCTCAACTGATGAGTTGCTGGAAATGGTGGGAATGCACCCCTTGATGCCAGCGGATGACGGCCAGCACACAGGTGTGATAATACACGAAAGGGAGAAGTTGCGCACCCAAATCATCGCCAATCATCTAGACCCACCATCAGTGAAGATCGAGAACCCAAGGAACCCTAGGAGCTACATAGGAAGATGGGTGTACTGTACTCCTGGAGGAACATGCGAATACATGTATTGGTCATTTGAAGATCACGTAAACCATTATGGACATCTCGGAGGGATAACCAAGATATGGAGAGTAAGAGGAGATAACGAGAAGGATATGTTTGTGGTCGACAAGTCGACCAGAGGGGGGACTGAAGTGGGAGAATGGAAAACCAGACTCCCGTCCTTCACCTCTCGCGCTTGGCCTAGAGGGTCGCGGCCCAGACACCCGCCACGAGAAGAGTTTGCCCATTTACCAGATGACCAAATACCCTGGTACAGAAACATACGGATGTGTCCATCTGCCTGCCCAACAGCCCGCACTGGCCATGCCGACACCTGCGGCACGGACCAACTAGACTGAAATCTACACATCGTTAGAGATGCCATGACGACCTAGATAACGGGAAGCACCGCTGAACTATTATACACGCTGAACATTTCCACACCAATCTACACGAAGAACATACTCAGTGCTCTGACGTAGGCGACAGGCTTATTCACGGACGTGCATCTTTATTATTTTTACATAGGCTTTCAGAATGCAGAAACGCAAGACGCACCATGAGCTCATTTATAACGCTTGCTCACGCTTCTCTTGAAACCCGTTACCATCATGAGAGATATAATGGAAACACGATACTGGCCATGAAACTGTATGCCACTATAACCTAAAGCATCCATGCACTAAATGGATTACTCGTGCACCAGGCCCAAGTAGGCCTCAAGCAAGAGTTCCCGTGGACATTAACAAAGCAAAAGTCAGGTTGCTGAGCCTGCAGAAAGAACCCAGTGGAGCAACCAGCCAAGGTCGTAATGTTGCAAACCCACAGTCAAGAAACAAATCTTCAAAGGCACGATGTTGCAACCTCGCACTCCACGTACCAATGTTAAAATCATATCTGCAAATTAAACCAGACATACAGTGGAAAAACAATATTAATTGTGCAGAATTATGCCTCAAACACGGTCCCTCCCCACGTGACCAAGCCGAACCTGACGAGATGCCAAAACCCAGGAGAGAAAAGGCGTCTGGGTACCTCGCTACGAGACGCAGGCCGACACACTTGAAAGGCTCAATGGACACCTGCTACAGTGGGAACGGTCAGTCTCCCACCTATGAATAAATCCTCACATTGCCTGCACGTACCCATATTGAAACACTGTTGCAACCACAGGTGCACCGTGTGCTGGGAACAACGGTGGTCCCAGGCTGGGGAGCTCACGGATGCACCAATCAGAACATGAGGTTCTTATCTCAGACGTCAGTAACGTTAGCCAATCCTCAGGGGTCTTCATGTAACAATTCTTATGTATCTAATTGTAGGGACAACCCAGATATACCACCTGACTACATCTTAACCACTAATATCATTCTCTATATGCGTACTATACTAACCCCACCACTCGAGCAACCAATCAAGAGTGGCGATAGGTTCTTTTGGTAACTTTTTGGAATGACGCAAGTAGCGCGTCATAATGTAGTAAAAAGGGCCTGCGAGCCCCACTATTGTGTGTGTGTCAGGACGAACGCGTACGCTCCTTGACCCATCCCTGCCGTTTGCATAATAAACGGCAGAAGTTGCCTTGCTCCTTGTGTGTGCCTCATACTCTGTCTCGATCCGAGATATACACGGGAGGAGTTGGGGCCTCCCTGCCCGGAGGTCTGCGGACGGCCCGGCCGACCCCGGCAGAATCCCCCCCGACACATCCTTTTCAGAATCCTTGTGATCTAGATTATTAAAATGGTGTTCAAGTGTCATTGATTAATGCAGTAATAAATTTTATACAGAGGATTTATGAGAGACGAGAAGGGGGAAGGAATATAAATGTATTTGCTCTCATAAGCCAATAGGTTAGTACTGTTGTTCGAGGGTTAGACTTTTTTAGATGAATTATTAGAGCAGTTCTTGATGTAATATGATATCCTGTATTAGTGGATTTCTATATTCTTAATTTTAGATGAGTTATTAGATGATATGTGACTAGGCTGGACAAAAAAATAGGATTTGATTAGTGATGCTATTTGAATGATTTTATATTGTAAAGAAGACATGTTTTAATGTCTTCTTTTTTATGTCTATAATGTCAAGTATATAGTTGTAATATAAACCACATATTTCTTTAATTGAGTATATGAAAGCTCACTTTAGGGAGATTACAAGCCTATCCATATTTGATCATTTCGAGCCTGTCATTGCCCCTGACCCTTTAGCATGTTTTTCCTATAGCTTCCCCTAGGAGTTTGATACAGTGCACATTAGTATGACCTGCACAGCTGGCATCGCCGGGAGCTAAGGCGCCTTTCTACAGCTCTTCAGAGACACGTCACTAGGCACACCGGTTTAGTTCACAGCAGAGACATCTATACGTTTCTCTCCGGCTAGAATGGATCCACAGGTGGTGGGTGTGACATATGGAGACGACACATGAAAATAACAAAGCCACACCACTTGGCAGTGTCACAGACATTGGACTCGTTTTCCATAGTGAAAAATGTACCTCCTTCCACACTTATGTTTCCAGAAAGCCTGGGCAGGCAGGTACCGCTGAGCTTCCTAGCATTACTTCAGGTTGCAGGTACAGGTACAGGGAACATTATAATACCATTTCACATATGGGAACTGGTGTCAGGTAGGTAAGCCAAGGCTTTTGCACAATTTCAAAAGGGGGTCCAGAAAAAGCAAGAATACATATGGGTAACCTAGGGCAGATGGGCTTGATACAGTCTGTTTAACAACTGCAGTATGCCCTCATCTCCTGTCACACAATGTCCTCGTAAATGTCCAGCAAGTGCTGCCAAGGCCTCAGCAGAGGGATCATGAGAGAAATGTTTGGTAAACTAGGTCAGGGACGCCAAACGTGCTCAGGATAGCATTCCATAAGTGCTGGATGGAACTTTCAGTCTCACAGAAGTCCAGCAGAACATCCATTGCAAGTACGTCACATTTGGGCATGCGGTTTCCTTGTTACCATATCACCCTTAAGGTTGTGTATAGGCCTGCAACCTGGCTAGGCCAGCAGCTTGCAGTTTTCATGGCAAATTGTCAGTGGGCCATATTTTGAAATATTCAGCCTTGGGAAGAAAAGTGACATCAGCCAACGTGGCACTAGCTAAAGTTCTTCAATTCCCCAGACTGCCGTCACTGGCTCTTTCAATCACCACCATATCGACCTACCCCTGAACAAATTGCAACATGATGCTCTAGAAAGAATGGATGCTGCTTGCGTCATGCAGGCCTAGTTTTCCATCCTCAGTTAGCTATGCAGTCATTGCAATGTGACACAATACTAGAGGATGTATTATTACCCAGAATGCATAAGCCAGACCCCACGCTTCTGCTTACAACATGCATCTGCCCAGTACTGAGCAGTTCAGATTGAAACACAAAATCGTTTTTTTTTACAACAAACTTTTGGGGCCATGGCGAGGAAGTATATTTTTGGGAACATGTGTGGTAAATGATCCATTTTAAAGTACAATAGCCTAATAACATCCGTCGAAATTGTATGCCATGTACACATAATTGTCCAGCGTAGTTTGCTGTCCCCCACATCGAATTTTCAGAATAGTTTGTGCTAAATGGTACATTTTGAAGGAAATTGACCGAGTAGACATGTTGAAATTGGATGGGATGTAAATACAGCTTTACCAGAGTCTCCCACAAGGAGTTATTAGGAAACGTTGGGCCTCATTATGGTGGCAAGTGGAAAAAGTGGCAGTAGTGGAATTACCACAACGTTTACCACTCAAATGAAATAAGCATCCAGAAAATGGGTGCTAATTTCACTGGTGGAATTTGCACCAGCGGAATTACCGCCGAAATCTGGTGAATTAGCCCTGGTGCTAATTCCGACGGCAGAATTAGCATCACAAATAAAAATGGTAATTCCACAATATTACAAGTGAAAATACTGCCAAAATACTGCAGAAAATCGTCAGTAATTCCGCCAAACACGCAGTGCATTTACCTCCACCTAAAAGGCGGGGTAAATGCATACAGGTGATAGAAATGAAGCCACAGGTGTTCCCAGTGGACTAGAGGGTAGATAAGGCCCACACCTTCTTCAAACATACTTTGCAACACCCTGCTTCCACAAGGAGCTTCTAACCTTGAAAACCAGCACCTCCTGTTGTACAATGAGGTGGAGAGGCAGGAACAGCACAACAGACCACACGGTGCAGAGTGGCAGAGGAGACGATGTGCAAGGCGAGTGCCCATTCACCAGGTCAGGCCATCACCCAGGGTATTAACAGATGGCCAGCCCATTACTCTGTACCATCTCCTCAGCAGGGAGACCATTGTGAAACTGGTCTCCCTGATCCAGGATGGATCAACATCCGAAGGGCCTTATCACCTCTGCTCAAACCTTTGTTGGTGCTGCATTTCATAGCCACAGGCACCTACCGGCAGAGTGTGGGCATGCTGCATGGCATGTCATAGTCCACATTTTCAATAGTGCTTGGGCAGGTGCAGGATGCACTCTTGCAGCATGCACCGCAGCACATCTGCCTTCATTCCACTCCAGCACAGATGCAATAAAAAAAAAACGATTTTAAACAGCAGCCCAACTGTCATACGTAAAAAGCAGCCCTAGACTGTACTCATGTGGCCTTGGTGGCCCCCCCAGGCAGCATAAGAGGTATACTGCAACAGGAAGTAGTACCAGTCACTGAATGCAGAGGTGAACTGTGATCCTGACCTCATCATCACACACTGCTGTGGCCGCTTTCCCAGTTCCTCCCATGATGCCATGGTCTAGCGGAACAGCACACTGCCTACATGGAGAGCCACAGAGGGCAATGGACATGGATACTGGGTATGTACAAGTAGCATCACAGATTGCTAACCTTGTATCACAAGTGCAATGTTTCCTGAAGGTGGGGGAGCATTAAGATCGCTAATCAATGCATGCCCTGTTTAAGCCCTGTGCAGGCAGGACCTCCCGGCCTCATCCCAAACATTACAATCAGCAGCCCAATGGACTCGCCCCTGCAGGACTATGCAGTAACATAGCAGCAAAACATCTTGCTCCAGCAAGTAAGTAATCCACCAAGAGAGGACTACAGATACCACAATGTACAGGGAAACAATTACTATGCAGGCAATAGCACATTCTATCCCCACAGTAAATATAATGCAACACTGCCAGACAGTGATGGCATGTTTGCCGCAAACCATCATTCCATAAAAGCAGGAATGGTGAAACCATAGAAATCCTCCATGAAAACCTTACGTCCCCTGCATAACAGCACAGCCTAGGGCCACCACAGACAACATGTACATTGCTAATCCTGTCACAGGGCATGAATGCTACAACCTTTGGTTGATGGATGGGTGAACGGGGTATCCCAAAGTGATATTGTATTTTTACCCCCATAGTAAATGACACATCAAGTAACGTAAGGATGTACAATCATGTCGTTCATTAATGTGCCTTAACTTCATCAAGAGTGTTCATCAACATGCCATGCAAGAGTGCGACACATCCTCATGTTTCTGTTACTGAAACCTGTGACCTTGCCCTTGCAAATGAATGTTGATACCCACAGCTTCTCTGGTTGATGACACCTGTATGCAATACACATATGCCACAGGAAGGAGGTGGCCTACAAGACTAGGCTGTTCACCGAGCGGAGCTTCACCCTACTGAAGGGACGTTTCTGGTGTCTCCACCTTACCAGAGGGGCCTGATGTATAGGCCAGAGAAGGTGGGGAAAATCTTTGTAATCTGTGCCATCCTGCACAACATGTGCATCAGGTGACATGTCCTCCTAACCCCAGATGTCGACATGTCTTTCCCAGAGGACAATGACACACATGCTGCTGGTGAAGTGCTGCCTCGCAGTGAACATGTTAAAGGCAAGGATGGCCATCTGGTGCGGCACAAATCTATCAACAATTTCTTTTAGACACATTTCTTTACATCAACGTCACTCATTTGTAAATTGCCACGTGGTAAATAGTTCACTCTCACTCAGAAGGCATTGTGCTTGCATGTGGTAAAGTTAACATTAGATTTATTTTGTACAGTGCAAAACCCCCAGGCCCTCCACCCTCTTAAATCTCCAATCCTCATGCCCTTCTCCCTCAATCCCCAAAACCCATGCCCTCCCACCTCCCTCAATTCCCGATGTCATCTTGGAGTCAGGCAATTATTTTTATGGTTTTTCTCTTGGATAGAATGTGTCTTTGGTGTGTGAGTGGTGGTGAGCAACAACCTTCTAGGGGAACTCCCTGCTTGCAACCCTTCTGTGGGGGTAATAAAGGCAGAACTAACTGACTCCTGGCCACGCATGTATTGCCTCATGAGGAGACATGCCCTTTCCATAGTCTCCTGTCCAGCTGACAGTGCCTCATTAAGCTCCCACACCCTCTAGCCAACTACAGCATGTGCCACTGTTGCCTCAGATAGGTGTCAGCACTTATGTGCCATTGCCTTGGCTATTCTCCTCGTGGCCCCTTGCACAGCATTCTGCATTGCCTGTGCATTCTGCAGGTGGAGCTCTGTGAGCTCTTCCATCCTCTCCTGCCACTGCTCAATTCTTGTGAGCCTCTTTCAGATGCCACAAAGGGTATCACTGGGGGGAAGAGCAGCAGGTGGGTGATCAGGTGAGGTGGTGGGTGTGACATCACTCTCAAACATTGCTGCATCATCACCATATGATGCATCACAACCATTTGAGGTGTGACCAAACCTGATTTCCATATGGTCTTTCCCCTTCTGTAATGGCTTGGCAGGTGAAGACCAATGGTCTGGAGAGTTGCCCAGAGCAATGCCTGAAGTTAAGATTCATTCTAAACCTTCCAGCCATCATCTTTTTGTTTTTGTTGTGTCACCCAGAGTGGGACAGGTATGCCCAGATGTGGGCCCATGCCTGCTGGGCCCAGAGACCCAAGCTATTTCTCACTGATGAGGCCCAACAAGGCTAAAACATGTTTGGGGATGCTTGTGGTCTCATGCAGAAGTGATGCGACCTAGGAGTTCGGGCTGGACGGCCCCTTTTGAGGTGGAACCAAGCCTGATTTGCATATGGTCTTTCCCCTTCTGTAATGGCTTGGCAGATGAAGAACAATGGTCTGGAGGGTTGCCCAGAGCAACGGCAGAGGTTAAGATTCATTCTAAACCTTCCAGCCATCACCTCTGTGTTTTTGCATCATAACCATCAACAGGCTGTGTGAGTGACTTTAGGTCAACAGCAACAGGGGAGTGGGGAGGACTGATCAGAGGAGAAGAAAGGCCTGGAGGGAGTGAACTGGATAATGGCAGGTCAACACCATCCCCACAACCGACGGGTGACAAAAACCCTATGCTGGAGACTGATAAAGGGTCCCTGGTGGTAATGGTTGCGAGTGGTAATCCTGCTTGACTTTCGCCAGGCATTCTGCTGGCATTTGAGGAGACAGGTGTTACATCCAGCAAGGGAATTTCGAGGTTTGCAGCAGCAGTGGTGATGAGTGCAGCAGCAGATGTGGGGGTGGCCAGCTTGGTAGTATTGGTCGGTGCAGAGGTTACTACGTTGGTGACAATGCCAATTTAGGTGGCAGCTGCTTTCAGGCACAACTGTGATCCTAATTTTTAGGTTGGGCTCTTACAGTGACCGCCTTATGTCTGGAATGCATGGCTTGCAAAAGAGCTGCTTGGGTTGCAGAGTCTTCTGATGCGTAGAGGCCACAGCGTGTGGAGGTGCTATATCACTGCCACTGGTACCTTCACCCTAACTGCCTTGTGTGACTGTAACGAGTGAAAAGACCTAGATTCTGCTGTCATGTATAATGTGCCAGGTACCTGCATGAAACACACTGAATAGTCAGGGCCTGGGTCCATCTACCTAAGTGGGTCTCATGCCTGTCCTGTGCACAGTGCACTGGGGTCTGGATTACCTATGCACCTTCAACATTACTTAGGTATCTATGTATGATACTGTGGCGCATACGTGTCATTATCCTGGTGTGATGGCTATGGTGTGTATCCTGGGTTGTTGGCACAGGTGGATACAGTCATAGGACTCAGCCCTATGTGAACTGCCATGCTTGTGATAGTACTCTGACTCATGGGGTGGATACCTTTTTTGATGCTCTATGGAGACTGTGTTGGCTCATGTGTGGGGGGGCCTGGTAATTACAATCATCTGACATGGGGCATATGCCATGAGAAAGGGTATTTCTGGGTTTCTGGTCATGACTTTGTGCATTTCTGGCTCTCAAGGGTGCATGAGGTGACTAGTCTGTTGATGTCTACCGTCATCACATTTATTTTCATTGTTTACCACGTGGTGCAACCTCTAGGTGTCCATATGGAATGGGTCGTCATAAGTATTCCTGTGGCATTGTTGACGGTGAGCCAGAAAGGGACTTAATATTCAACATTGTCACCTGTGTGTGAGCCTAATGATGGCTGCCACTCATCCACTGCCTTCACATTTCCCGGCCGTCATGGTGTGATTTTGTGTACGGCTTCCAGTACAGCTACGCGGGCCGTGAGGTTTCATCCTAACCACAAAGGGCTTCAGTTGCTGTTTAGGAAAATCCTCTTGAGCCCATTTAGAAGGTATTTATTTGTTTTTCTTACTACGTGGTGAACAGGACCTTTTTTTGTCCCTGTTTGGAGTTCAAGATCCACCTCCAGTATCACCATGGCTATCGAGAGGTGCAGGAGTTACAATTACGACTATGTAACTGAGTTATTAAAGAAAGCTTCCACATTGGATGGTACATCTGAAGCCACAATCAACATCACTAAGTGGAATGAATTTACACAAATCAAAAAGAGGCTAATTCGGACCGAACTACATGGTTCCATCATGCTCGAGTACCTTAGAAAGGGCATTTTACCACAAGGACTAGTAGTGCGCAATGAGCCGAGGTTCCTTTTAGATAATACAAATTGTGTTCTCCAGTGGAGTTATGTGGCCACAAAATGTGGACGCAGTTGGATGATTTTGATCATCGACACGGCCAATGAGATGACCGGGAAGATACTGGTTGATTTAAATACTCTAGAAGAGGAAATAAAAAACATATTCCTTTGGATCTATATAAAAAAACAACTAGATTCTCTGTTAGCAGAGATAAGTTCCTTTAAGGAAGACACCCTAAAAGATTGTGTGAGACGACTTAATAAAGATTTACAGAACTTCACGCACGAAAAAGCCTTTGTTTACACCCAGGATGACTATAAACCGGATGATGCACAGAACACAGCCTCAGCGAATAAGAAAAAGCAAGTGTCTTTTAGAGATACTTCCTTCAGCTCAAGTGACGGCAGTGGCTACGGAGACACAGGGACTGGCCAGGGTGGTCAAAACCGCAGCCGAGGTGGAAAGAAAAATAACTACCGTAGAAGGAATGGGGGGAATAGAGGCAACCATGGCACATAGGGAGTGGCGCCCAACAGCATTTTTTAGACCAGGTCTCAGCGGGGTGGGTACCAGAGGCACGCGTCACAAGAACAATGCAAGCCTTATGGTGAATTTGTAATCTAATACCCCTACTAAAGACGAGATACAAGTCCTCGAGAAAGGCATGGAGTTCGTTTCCACCAATCAACATAACGAATTCCAGTTTCGTCAAGAATTCCAATCTTTTATGAGAAAAGTACACTTGAAACAATTGACTCATGAAACTGGTACCAGTCTTCATAAAAAATCCACGTTTTGCGTACCCCTTAATGACAGAACAGCAGAAGCCTGAGTGTTTTAAAGAAGGGTTCTCAAAGACGTAGCTTCACTCGAAACATCAACGAAAGATAGATCCTTCTTTCACAATACCAGCAATGGTGGGAAAACAGCTATGAAGGATCTTCTCTCTAATAAATCTATAGTCATCCATAAGGCTGACAAAGGCGGGGCGATCGTGCTACAAGACCGTGAGGAATACATTCTGGAATGTAACAGACAACTGTCGGATCTAGATTGTTTACATACCCCTTTCCACCAACCCCACTGAACAACTGCAGGAAATTGTCTGGCCCAAAGTTACTAAAGCCAAACTATGCGTTGGATTTCTCCAAAAGAAGTCGACTTTATTTGCACCGACAAACCACAGATCCCACAATTCTACACATTGCCCAAGATACATAAAAGCCTAGAGCGACCCCCAGGAAGACCAATAGTTTCAGGTGTCAATTCTGTCCTTGAACTGCTCTCTAGGAAGTGGCGGGACTGCCTTTTGACCTGCACACTGAAATCCTGGTGGGTTTAGACATAGTGGCACTCTACACAAGTATCCCACAAAGGGCCTCATTAGCTATGCTCGAAGAGAGACTTTGACATGAATACCCCACCTCAACCACTCCTATGTCCTTCGTGCTCTGGTGTGCTGGGATGTTGTTAACTGAGAGTTACTTTCATTTCAAGTGCGACTTTTTCAAACATATGCATGGCATGGCCATGGGGGCCACTCTGCGTGGCAAATCTATACATGGAGCAATTTGAGGTCAATAAAGTCCAGAATAACCACAACCCTTTCTAGACCAAAATCAGAACATGGAAAAGATATATAGAAAACATTTTCATCATCTGGAAGGGAAGTCCACAAGAACTGGATGAATTCTTCAGTTGGGTGAACATACAAGATCGGTATTTGAAATTCACCATGACAAACAGCACTAAAGAACTCAACTTTCTAGGCATTACCATCACAGCAGAAGGTCAGAATAAGATGTTGAGTGTCAAACCTTTTCACTAAACCACAGACAAAAAAACGCACTACTTCATTATGAAAGTTTCTGCGCCTAAAACAGAATAGCAAGCACAAACAAGACTTTAAAAGAGAAGCAGCAGTTCTGAGAGAACGCCTGCATGAGTGTGGCTATCCAGAGAAATGAACATCCTTTGCTCTTAAATGCGCTAGCAAAATAGCAATAACCACAGAGAGGCTCTATTAGAATATAAAGAACATCCTAGAAATGGTGAGAATAACAAAGTGGTTTTTGTGAACACCTACAGCCATCCATCAAATCCTGAAGGGGCCCCTGAGGGACCCTTGGATGTGGAAACAAGGCACAGTCACCACACTCAAATAGATACACCAGACACGAGGTTCTGTTCCCAAAATCTAGGGTTTATTGCAATACAAAGAAGTCCCAGTTGGCCAAATAGTTCCACGCCCCACGACGTGTGTCTAACAGACCTCGGGGGACGCAAGAGAAGTGCAACGTACATCAGTTACATATATATAAAACGAGCACCATACAATCAGCAATGACACAGTATGACACATTTGATGCCGCCCCCAATTCATTTCCTTTTGAATTAGAGGCGATGATTGACCAGTGTGACAAATATGACACCTTAGACCACCATATTTAGTAACGGTTTGCAATCTTCAATTTTACAGACACCATTCTTTATTTGCGAGAACACAGCTTTTCAGTTTTTCATGGGCAAGCTGCTCATAGGAGACTGGCACATACCAGACCTCACTATCTCTTAGTTTCGATTCTCGCTCTAGAGGTCAGCCCGCTCTCCGGGGCCTCACTGGGCTCAGAAAGGGGGGCCGTAAAGAAGAGCATAATTCAACTCTTTAAATTCTAGTTTCGTACATTGCTATTCTTTCAGGAGACTCGCTGGCATTCGTGTACTGATTAAATGCCTTGCTCCCTGTCTTCAAGGATATGTGAGGGAGGGAATTGGCATTTGTGTCTGGCTCTCCAGTGTAATGTTTCAACATGTTTCTTAGCCTTGGCCCATTGAAGCGAAATAATATCTACAGCAAAGCAGTTTTACATGAGGCAAAGTGGCAACGTTAGAGAGAGCAGAGAGAGAAAACAAAATGGCGATTCTGGTCATCTTAAAATGGCCTCACTCTAGTTGAACTAATAGCTACGTAATAATGAATGAATATATATTCTTAACACTGTAAATGAGGCGGTTGGTCTTCGGCCAACCAATTATCATTCATTTCCAGACCCTCAAGGGGTGTTTGGTTTTTCTGGACTGACAATCCAATTAAGTAGATCGTATTGAAAAATTGGAATATTCTAGGACAAGGCACCAAACCACTCGAGAAACCCATTATTGCATTCAAAATGAGTTCAAATTTGAAAGAAGAAATCTTGCGTAATTATGTGACCTTAAGACCCGTTAAACAGAGCACGCTCACAGAACAATGGGGACTTTCTAAATTAAGTGGCCATTTCCCATGAGGTCAATGCACATGTTGCAATTCCACCTTCAAAAGCAACGAACTTGATCTTGGATTAAGGACTATGTGGAGACAAAATAATTTTACCAACTGTAATTCAACTATGGTTGTGTACGAAATTTGGTGTCCGTGTAATTTGTTATACATAGGCAAAACTGAGAGGAAGGTTAAAACTCGCATCAGCCAGCACAAAAGTTGCATTCATAACAGAACATCTAATGCCCCATTGGTAGACCATTGGGTGGAACATGTCCACAAAGCAGACGATCTACGTTGGTTTGTCATTTGGAAATTGACCCCGACTAGTGATGGTAACAGAGATAAAACTATATTGTTGAAAAGAGAACAGCGGCTCATTTTTTTTCCCAAGAGCTTGGTTAATGGTCTAAATGAAAAATTAGATTGGACTCTTTGAAGTTTTACGAACTTCCATCTATGCGCAGAACCCAGGAAACAACCCAACGAGCCGGGTGCAGGGTTGGTTTGCCAATCTATCTCTTTTTGTGCATCATCGGTTTCAGTTTTATGTTGCCTGTGGTTTGTATGATCTATGGCATAGAGATTGATCTCCCCGGTCCCGTTAGAGCAACGAGTAGTTGTGTCCATTTCATACTAGCACTTTGGCCGTTCACGTGCACTACATTGGTTGCTAAGCAACAGAATGTCACGTGGAGGCTAGGAGGGTTCAAATAGTTACACACAGTTATGCACAGACGTACGTGACAGGTGCAGCAGTGACGAGAGATGGTGTCCAGCCGTGTAGCAACCAGTAGCAACCGTGTTCCGGCAGATGGTGGAGGCTCTGTGATTAATAGCCCACATCGGACCAACGGTAAGCGTAATGCAAGCCTTACAACAGCACCAGCAGGCACGCAGTGTGCTGGGCCCTGGCTGTTTACCGGCCGGGCAGGGTCTATTGCGTCCACAGTGGAGCTCTTTTGAGCAGCTGCCCTGTTATAATTGACTGTCTTGGGTTAATTTCAGGGGCCCGCCTTTTGAGACAGCGTTTCAGATTGCCTTGCTTTACGGCATTCAGAAGCCGACGAACAGTCCTCAGCCAGCACATTTCTCGACCCTTACAAAGCTGCCTATATTTGTTGACAGAGGCATATAGGTAATGACTCCGGGTGCCTATCTTGACTAATTGTTTGTTTGTAAACGTATGCATTTATTACATTAATCACGCCTAAATGTTTCGTTCTAACACAGTTCTGGGGTGTGCTCCCCGCCACCTTTCTCTTTCTTAGTCTGAATTATAGACTTGACGCGTTACTGCTGGCACACCGTTATCTTTTCACAATAAAGAACATGATTGCGAATCAGCGCGAACATAGCTGGGTAATGTTCAAGAACGACTGCTCAGCATTAACAGTTAACAGCTAGTCACTGATGAACTGTCCCACTAATGTGTTCTATCCTGTTTAACTTTTTCTTTATCAATCAGGGACAGAACCTGCTCTAGCTTTCAACATCGTGTACGGTGCCATTTTTGTGAAGTTCTATGAGGCCCGGAAATATAGGAGTACTTTTCACTCCCTACTGCTAATTTCGCTGGTGAGTGATGATTTACATGCTTCCTGTGTTATATAAGCTGGGTTTCAAGAAGCAGGAGGCTTTCCTAATAGCAGTCACCTGGATCATGACAGACACTTTTTAGGCTATAGGTTTATGTTTCTCAGGATTACACCGCCTCCTATTTCTGTCATTATGACCCAACTCAACATGTCCCTGGGGCTTGTCTTTTTTCTATATTCATTCGAAAATTCAAACCAGGTGCGACATTAATGGCTTAACCTTTGGCGAGGGGGCATTTTAATTGGTCCAATGCGGCTTTCTTAAATCCCAGGGCCTGGCATGCTGCCTTTAGCCTCTGCCAGACTGCCCCAGTTACTCAGGTGAATCCTGTTGGTGCCGTGCCTGGCCTGCGTGCAATCCTGCTGCCTTCCGACTCGCCACCCACGTTAAAGTAAGTGCTGCCTTTAATGTATGTGTGTGGATGATGTGCGTGCGTTGTGTAGGGGGCTTTTCTTTTAATGTGTGTGTGGGGATGATGTGCATGTGTTGTTAGGGGGCTTTTCTTTTAATGTATGTATGTGGATGGTGTGCGCATGTTGTGTAGGGGCCTTTGCTTTTAATGTGTGTGGATTGTGACTATGCAGGTGGATGGTGGGCGCATGTTGTGTAGGGGGCTTTACTTTTAATGTGTGTGGATGGTGACTGCATGCATGTGGATGGTGTGCGCATGTTGTGTAGGGGCCTTTGCTTTTAATGTGTGTGGATGGTGACTGTATGCATGTGGATGGTGGGCGCATGTTGTGTAGGGGGCTTTGATTTTAATGTTAGTGGATGGTGACTGCATGCATGTGGATGGTGTACGCATGTTGAGTAGGGGGCTTTACTTTTAATGTGTGTGGAATGTGACTGCATGCATGTGGATGGTGTGCGCATGTTGTGTAGGGGCCTTTGCTTTTAATGTGTGTGGATGGTGACTGGATGCATGTGGATGGTGGGCGCATGTTGTGTAGGGGGCTTTGCTTTTAATGTGTGTGGATGGTGACTGTATGCATGTGGATGGTGGGCGCATGTTGTGTAGGGGCCTTTGCTTTTAATGTGTGTGGATGGTGACTGTATGCATGTGGACGGTGTGCACATGTTGTGTAGGGGCCTTTGCTTTTAATGTGTGTGGATGGTGACTGTATGCATGTGGAGGGTGGGCGCATGTTGTGTAGGGGCCTTTGCTTTTAATGTGTGTGGATGGTGACTGTATGCATGTGGATGGTGGGCGCATGTTGTGTGGGGGCCTTTGCTTTTAATGTGTGTGGATGGTGACTGCATGCATGTGGATGGTGGGCGCATGTTGTGTAGGAGCCTTTGCTTTTAATGTTAGTGGATGGTGACTGCACGCATGTGGCTGGTGTGTGCATGTTGTGTAGGGGCCTTTGCTTTTAATGTGTGTGTGTGGATGGTGACTGCATGCATGTGGATGGTGTGCGCATGTTGTGTAGGGGCCTTTGGTTTTAATGTTAGTGGATGGTGACTGCATGCATGTGGATGGTGTGCGCATGTTGTGTAGGGGCCTTTGCTTTTAATGTGTGTGTGTGGATGGTGACTGCATGCATGTGGATGGTGTGCGCATGTTGTGTAGGGGCCTTTGCTTTTAATGTGTGTGGATAGTGACTGCATGCATGTGGATGGTGTGCGCATGTTGTGTAGCCTTTGCTTTTAATGTGTGTGGATGGTGACTGCATGCATGTGGATGGTGTGCGCATGTTGTGTAGGGGCCTTTGCTTTTAATGTGTGTGGATGGTGACTATGCATGTGGATGGTGGGCGCATGTTGCGTAGGGGGCTTTACTTTTAATGTGTGTGGATGGCGACTGCATGCATGTGGATGGTGTGTGCATGTTGTGTAGGGGCCTTTGCTTTTAATGTGTGTGGATGGTGACTGTATGCATGTGCATGGTGGGCGCATGTTGTGTAGGGGGCTTTGCTTTTAATGTTAGTGGATGGTGACTGCATGCATGTGGATGGTGTGCACATGTTGTGTAGGAGCCTTTGCTTTTAATGTGTGTGGATGGTGACTGTATGCATGTGGATGGTGGGCGCATGTTGTGCAGGGGGCTTTACTTTTAATGTTAGTGGATGGTGACTGCATGCATGTGGATGGTGTGCGCATGTTGTGTAGGGGCCTTTGCTTTTAATGTGTGTGGATGGTGACTGTATGCATGTGGATGGTGGGCGCATGTTGTGTAGGGGGCTTTGATTTTAATGTTAGTGGATGGTGACTGCATGCATGTGGATGGTGTACGCATGTTGAGTAGGGGGCTTTACTTTTAATGTGTGTGGAATGTGACTGCATGCATGTGGATGGTGTGCGCATGTTGTGTAGGGGCCTTTGCTTTTAATGTGTGTGGATGGTGACTGTATGCATGTGGATGGTGGGCGCATGTTGTGTAGGGGGCTTTGCTTTTAATGTGTGTGGATGGTGACTGTATGCATGTGGATGGTGGGCGCATGTTGTGTAGGGGCCTTTGCTTTTAATGTGTGTGGATGGTGACTGTATGCATGTGGACGGTGTGCACATGTTGTGTAGGGGCCTTTGCTTTTAATGTGTGTGGATGGTGACTGTATGCATGTGGAGGGTGGGCGCATGTTGTGTAGGGGCCTTTGCTTTTAATGTGTGTGGATGGTGACTGTATGCATGTGGATGGTGGGCGCATGTTGTGTAGGGGCCTTTGCTTTTAAAGTGTGTGGATGGTGACTGCATGCATGTGGATGGTGGGCGCATGTTGTGTAGGAGCCTTTGCTTTTAATGTTAGTGGATGGTGACTGCACGCATGTGGCTGGTGTGTGCATGTTGTGTAGGGGCCTTTGCTTTTAATGTGTGTGTGTGGATGGTGACTGCATGCATGTGGATGGTGTGCGCATGTTGTGTAGGGGCCTTTGGTTTTAATGTTAGTGGATGGTGACTGCATGCATGTGGATGGTGTGCGCATGTTGTGTAGGGGCCTTTGCTTTTAATGTGTGTGTGTGGATGGTGACTGCATGCATGTGGATGGTGTGCGCATGTTGTGTAGCCTTTGCTTTTAATGTGTGTGGATGGTGACTGCATGCATGTGGATGGTGTGCGCATGTTGTGTAGGGGCCTTTGCTTTTAATGTGTGTGGATGGTGACTATGCATGTGGATGGTGGGCGCATGTTGTGTAGGGGGCTTTACTTTTAATGTGTGTGGATGGCGACTGCATGCATGTGGATGGTGTGCGCATGTTGTGTAGGGGCCTTTGCTTTTAATGTGTGTGGATGGTGACTGTATGCATGTGCATGGTGGGCGCATGTTGTGTAGGGGGCTTTGCTTTTAATGTTAGTGGATGGTGACTGCATGCATGTGGATTGTGTGCGCATGTTGTGTAGGAGCCTTTGCTTTTAATGTTAGTGGATGGTGACTGCATGCATGTGGATGGTGTGTGCATGTTGTGTAGGGGCCTTTGCTTTTAATGTGTATGTGTGGATGGTGACTGCATGCATGTGGATGGTGTGCGCATGTTGTGTAGGGGCCTTTGCTTTTAATGTTAGTGGATGGTGACTGCATGCATGTGGATGGTGTGCGCATGTTGTGTAGGGGCCTTTGCTTTTAATGTGTGTGTGTGGATGGTGACTGCATGCATGTGGATGGTGTGCGCATGTTGTGTAGGGGCCTTTGCTTTTAATGTGTGTGGATGGTGACTGCATGCATGTGGATGGTGTGCGCATGTTGTGTAGCCTTTGCTTTTAATGTGTGTGGATGGTGACTGCATGCATGTGGATGGTGTGCGCATGTTGTGTAGGGGGCTTTGCTTTTAATGTTAGTGGATGGTGACTGCATGCATGTGGATGGTGGGCGCATGTTGTGTAGGGGCCTTTGCTTTTAATGTGTGTGAATGGTGACTGCATGCATGTGGATGGTGTGCGCATGTTGTGCAGGGGCCTTTGCTTTTAATGTGTGTGGATGGTGACTGTATGCATGTGGATGGTGGGCACATGTTGTGTAGGGGCCTTTGCTTTTAATGTGTGTGGATGGTGACTGCATGCATGTGGAATGTGTGCGCATGTTGTGTATGGGCCTTTGCTTTTAATGTGTGTGGATGGTGTGTTGTTTGTGTTGCCTAGGTGTTTCAAGATGGCGTGTGTATTTTTCATTTTTGGGGGGGGCGCCAAGTTTTGTTTCGCCCAGGGCGCTGCGGGTGCTAAGGCCGGCCCTGCTCCTACCTTTGCTGCTCCAATTCCCTCTATTACTTCCATGTGAAGAATGCTTGCCGATATCTCCTCCCAGAGAGTACGGTGCGGTGGCTCTACTGTTCCTCCTCCAGTGTCAATCATATCATGGGGGGTCATTACGAGTTTGGAGGTAGCCATGGAGCTATTAGTGCCATGGCTGCCTCCAAACCTGGGTCTGGGTCCGGTGTCACTGAATGGGGACTTACCGGGACATTCCGATCTATGCAGACCCGGTAAATCCCCATTCAGTAAACCATTCCCATTCCCATTTGAGCCCCCATAGGGCTCAATGGGGAAGGTGCTAATAACTGGCCCGTTTTTAGCTCCAAGGTCCCTTAACGGGTCCCGCAAAGAACTGATGGGACCTGTTAAGGGACCTCGGGATATGGCGGTAGGGGCTTAACGGCACCGCCATCCTTAACGGTGCCGTTAAGCCCCTACTGCCATACTCGTAATGACCCCCAGGGTGGTGAGAGGCAAGGGGACTGCAGACACATGCCTTGCTTGAGGTCATTCCAGCTCTTCCTGCAGTTGTCCATGTCTCGCAGCACAGTGTCCACTATCACTACCTTGTCCCTTCTGTCACTCCATACTGAGCTCTTGTAGTAAACAGATGTTTTGCACTGATTTGTCCCAAACAGTTCATCAGCAAGGTCCACCACCTCATCTGCCAATACCTGCAGCTCTGCCTCACTGAATTTGGGTTGGCACACTTGTCTTGCCCTTGTCTCCTGACATGGTTCCATGAAGTCTGGTAGCTGGTTGGCTAATGAAAAGGTGAATTGAAGATGGATTGCATTTTTAAAAATGGTCGCTGCTGAGCTTCCTGTTTGTAAAATGACACCATTTCCCTTGAGCAGTAATTCCACTGACGGAGTTACCACTCAGTAATTCCTCCACTTTTCCAGCAGTAACAGTAATTCCGCTGATAACATTCTAAATTGATTTTCAGCGGTATTTACGTCAGAAGGAATTTCTGTTACCACCAATGATTTATGTGCATTTCTGTCAACCTGTATATTGCGTTAAATCTGCCAGACACCACAGTGTTAAGAGTACACATCTGTCCAGCAGTATTACTGCCCAACTTGTAATGAGGGACATTGTAGTAACTGATGCTTTTTAAATGCAAACTAAGCCTGTAACATTTGTTAAGGTAGAATAGAATTTTAAAAAGACGTTAAACATTACACACAGTTTGAGGGCTCTAAAACTAGGGATTTTTAGGAAAGATTGGAGAAAATGGGGCATTTAAAAGCACAATGGGCCAGAATATTGGTTGTAACTCGACAGAATAAAAGACCATTTCTATAGTGGGTTGAGGGTGGGATAGCCTGAGCTTTTAGTCAGCAATGTTAATCAGACCACACTTGCATAATGCTCCATGCCAAAAAGCATAATGCAAAATGTACCTTGCTGTGACCATCTACTGACATCCTCAACGGCTGCTCTTTAGTGGCAGCAGGTCATGTTCAAAGGTTGCATGTGCATTCCTGAATACAGCTAATGGAACTCTAAGTTCCTAAATGCAGAGGTGGCTTTTCAATCCTCTGAAATTCTGATTCAAAATATTATAACTGTGCACTCCGGCAGGTCTGCTGGCAGTTATACATGTTTAAGTATAACCATGTTTAGTTAAGGCATGGTGGTTACTGAGATTGCACAATTATACAGACACAAGGATTGGATGATTATTGTCAGGCAGTGACTCATTTATGACAAGGCCTGGTGTTTATGTGCCATCTGTCCTGGGTGTACCCACAACAGCCATGTCAGGTCAAGCACAGGAAGCCTCTCTTTGATCTCCCCGAGTAGGCTTGACACCTTCCGGCAGGGTACAGGAACCCTCCTAGGGTTGTGCCCTGGTATTCAGTGCATCATCACAATTGCCACCTCATTCCAGGTTGCTGAGTACTGGAGAGCTTTTGATGTAACCAAACAAAGGAAGGGGGTGGAGGTAGAGTAGTCAAAGGAGATTTACAGTCTGCCATCTTGGATTTTGCTAGGGTTTTCAAACTTCCTGCTCTCCCACCACGACATCCTGCAAACAATGCACTCTGGGTATGGGATTAGCAGGCATATGATGCTTGTTATTGCAGCCAGGATTGGGCCCTTATCAACAGGCTTGATGAAGACCAATCCATTGTAGTATTTTGCCTATAAGGGGAGTGGGGAACTCACCTTAGTTGATTGATCTTTGGACTATTCCTGGTGAAGGATTAATCTATAACTCTGTTGGAGTACCGTCTTCTCTGAAGTCCTCTAACAAAGAGGTAAGGACAGAGAGCTCCAAGGAAGATGAAAGCTCTTCTCCCTAACCATCCCATGGTCCTATTTGAGATGCCAAGCTGGCTGGAAAAGGCCTATACTGCTACCCAGGACCCTGACACTGGAGATGACAGAACCCAGCAAGTGTTCTCTACAAATACTCCTGGTTGTGAAAGGAAGGAAAAAGGACTCTCCTTGCCCGGAGTCCCTATGCTGATTCTCGCAGCAACTGCAGGGTCCAGAAAGCAGGCCAAAGCCTGTTTACCACCTAAAGATGCGCTTCAGGCTGGCTCGATCATACTCATCTCACTTTAAGTCGCTACAGGACCTGCAGTGCAGCCTTTGGAATACCAAGTACTTTGAAATACGCACCTGCCCTTTGAGTCATGTCAATGCCAACTCGACACATTGAAGCAGATCACCTCGACTCAACCCGATCGCTAGCTCGACTTTGTGGAAGCAACGGACTTGTCATTTCCCAACAACCAACTCAACCCTAAGGAAGCATCGTCTTGACCTGATTTGAACCCTGACTCGACCCAGCAGAAGTCTCATCTCAATGCCGGCTCAACTCCCAACTAGACCTACTAGAAGGCACTGGCTCAACCAGTCTTGAATGCTGACTCCATTCACTAGGAGCCCTCACCTCAAACCACCTCAATACTTACTTGCCATTGTGGGTTCCCCACCTCGACGAGCTTGAGCCTGGCTAAAATGCAGTAAATTATCTAGAAGTATGGCTCAACGCTGGTGATCCCCAAAGACAAGAAACTGAAGTTGTTTGAATTGGCTGTGTCCCCCAAGTGTGGTTTAAAGGACTCTAGTAAATATTGCCCCCCCTTTTCTAACTTTAAAAAGAGATAGTCATTACCGTTGTCATTGTGCTGCTGAAACATTTGATAAAGCACCCCTGTCTACAGACCCAGAGTGCCCTTTAGTTAAACGTTTGCTTTATCTATGTTTTCCTTTACAGGTGCTGGCCAGTAGGGTTTTTCTTTTTTATCAGTTTGTGCATTTTTGTTAGTTTAATAAAAAATCCTATTTTTATAGAACCTTGGTCGGACTTTGTTTATTTTGGTACCACAGTACTATTGTTGTTTGGATTGCTTTTCTGTACTAGCTCACACCCCTCCTGAAGAATACAGCCTGCCATCAGCCAATGATACCAAAAGTGGAAAAGGAGCTATGCTTGTTTCACTTTTATCATTGGCATCAGTGCTGGTTTAGTAGCAGTGTAGGGCTGAGCAGGTGCATTAACCACTCCTCGTCCCAGTAATCCTGCAGAGCAGTAGTAATGTTTTCACCCTGGTTGGGAACAGTTGGATCTGGTACGGACTATGCCATCAGCATAGTCAGACAAAATAAAAGACTGTGGGCCTCATTACGACCCTGGCGGTAAGGGGTTAACGCCAGCGTTAGCTGCGCCGACCCCTTACCGCCAATTACGAGTTCCCCTAGCGCCATGGTGCTTTTAACACCTGCTTTTAGCGGGTGTTAAAATCCATGGCGCTAAGGGACCATGGAGTTAATTACGCCACCGTAATTTACGGTGGCGTAATTAACGCCTTCCCCACTCCCATTATGCCCTATGGGGCAAAAATGGGAATGGGGAAGGGTAAATGGGGATTGGGGACTTACCGCCCCGCCAAGGTCGGAATGGGGCGGTAAGTCCGCCAACCACCATGGCGTAAACGTAGTTTACGCCATGGTGGTAAAGTCACGGCCCAGGCGGTAACTTACCGCCTGGGTCGTAATGAGGCCCTGTGTAGGTGCTGTTAGAAACACTGCCAGGTATTTATTTTTTTCAAAATGGAACTAAAAATGGACTCACTGAAGGGCTTGAAGTCCAGTGTTCTTTTTTGATCTATGTTAGGAAAGGAAACTCTTCCATGGTGGTAAGGTTGGCAAACATGAAATGAAAAAAGGCCTCCAAGCTTTGGAGGAAGCTAGGATGGCAGAGATGACCAAGGGGATACATTGCGATCGTGAATCCCAAAGCCAGATTACCATGCTCGTTTGCGGTGTGGAAATAGATGGGGACAGAATAGGGATAGTTGTTACTGCCATTCCTCTGAAAGAGAGGGTGGTGTACTTTCCCAGAGTCTCAGTCAAATCCTTAACTTTAAGAAGGTCCCAGGTCTCAGCCATGTCTCATGATAATAGTCTCACTGGGTTGGAGCTGGTTATGAGAAAGCCATTTTTAGAGTAAAGGCAGGTGTCCCTAGCAGAGAAGATGCCAAGGGATGAGTAGAAACGGAAGGATCAAGTGATGTTGCATAAGTTAGAACTTGAGGATCAGAAGGGAGACCACAAACCAACCTTTACTGGGCAGGGTTGTATTTCCAATAGTGGCATCTAAGGAAAGCCCGGGCACCACACTCCCAAGGACTTACTCCAGCCCCGTGAGATCGGATAGACATCTTCAACCGGCTAAAAAAGCTGGAGTTAGCCCTTCAGCTCCAGGAGATGGAAGAAGGATTGTGTCACGATCCATGCCCATGACCCCCCCAGGTATAACAGACCCCTGGCAGCAGTGGGGCTAAAGGCCTTCACACTGGCCCCATGGGCCTTAAAACTCCACCAGAAACATGCATGGAGTCAGTCCTGGCACCTTTGGCGCCAGGCTCATTATCAGGAATAAAGTAATACCAGTTTTGGACATTAATCCAACATGGAGGCCTATTACACACCTCAGTTCTTTAGAACCAAGCCATGCGGTCTAGTGTTTTGGGTGTGGCTGGGCTTGGAACTACTTGGCCTGGAACTACTATACCTGTGCTATTTAAACCACACCCAAACATCAGAACATGCTTCGCGTTATTCTGCACTCCTGCAGCGTAACGCTCACCATGTCCAGCTCCTGCTCATCTGCTTCTCCGGCGGCCCGATCCTGAAGCCCTAGATCTGGATTCCATTATTAACCTGGAAGAACAAGAACAGCATTAGCGAGCAAGAACACTTACCTGTAAAGTAACCGGCCTTGAATCCATCCTGCGCTTCGCTTGCTTCGCTTACCTCGCCCATCTCCAGAGTTCGCTGCAACCTGCAAAGGTACAGAAACAAGGACAGCATTAATAACAATTCTTACCTGGGCAAGCAGCGAGTCCTGGCAGAACCCTGTGCTTCTCTTACCTCGCCCATCTCCGGGTTTGACCGTAACCTGCCAGAGAGAAGGAACAAGGTCAGCATTAACAAAGCACTTACGTGGGCAAGCAGCGCTTCGATCGCTCATCACTCTGAAACATCAACGCAACCTGTACAAAGAAGAGAAGAGAACACAGGTTAGCAAATAACACCAATAAACAGCGCAGCGCTCCACGCATCAATAACTCACCATGGTCTTCGCTATCGGCGTGGCAACTCCGAGATCACAACCATCCCGTTACCAGGAAGTATTCCGTCGGTTCCAGCCACATCCATCAATCCAGTGCAGGAGGTCCTCCCTGGGGCAGTTCCTTTGGCCCCACCGGAACGTTTTACGGGGGACTCAAGAACATATGCAGTATTCATGAACCAGTGCCGCCTCCATTTTCTTTGTAGACCCAGAGCCTTTCCTAACGATCAGTCACGGGTTGCCTTCATTCTGTCATATCTGAGTGGCAGTGCCGTGGATTGGTCCATACCGTTAGTAAGCCAGGATGACCCACTCCTGCAGGATTTCAGGGGGTTTCAACAGGAGATGGAGAAGCTGTTCGCCCGACATACCCAGGGCCAACCTCTGGATAACGAACTTCTGTCCCTCCACCAAGGCAGCCAAGATTTGTTAACATATATCACCACTTTTAACAGACTTGTCGTTAAAACTGGGTGGCCTGAGGAGAAACGAACAACATTATTCCATCGAGGATTACGGGGGGAATTGAAAGACGTCCTAGGTCAGGTGGTAAACCCACCAAAAGACTGTACAGAGTTCATCAACCTAGTGGTGCAGCTAGACAACCGGCTGCAAGATCGAAGGACAGATCGAGCCAGAACGGAGAATCGGACTGTGTATGTACGCTCAAAGGAGAACAGTCCGAGTCCATCAGAAAACACTTCAGAACCCATGCAAATTGGGGGGCTACGGAGCCCATTAACCAAGACCGAAAGAGACAAAAGGAGACAACAGCAATTATGCCTGTACTGCAGGAAATCAGGTCACTTCCTCAGAGAATGTCCCGTAAACCCCCCTAGCAGAACAGTTGGAGCTACAGAGAAAGAAGGAGGAGAACAAGAGTCGGAAAACCTCCGGGCCCGACAAACATAGAGGTCCGTTTGTTGAGCAAAGGAAAAGAGCCACAGACCTCACACCTTGCCCTGCCTGTGATTTTGATCAGTCACCAACAAGCGTCTCGGATGCATGCTGTGGAGGAATACATAGACAGCGGAGCCGTTGGTAACTACATAGACCAAGGCCTGGCAACAAGGATGGGGCTTCCCCTCTGTCAGAAAATGACAACTGAGAAGGTCACCACTGTCGACGGCACGGAGAGAGCTTCTGGTCCTGTAACTCAACGCACAGCAGAATTGACCCTTCTGTGCCAAGACGGACATCGGGAAGCCATTGCCTTCGACCTTATGAAGGCCCCTCAGTTCCGGGTGATTCTAGGGATGCTGTGGTTGGTGGCTCACAATCCTAACATCGACTGGCAAGCCAACAAATTAGCCTGAGTGTGCTCATGCGTGCTACTAAGTGGAAATACCATTGTCTGACCCAGAGACACCTGTCCAAGATAAACAGGCGTTGGTACTAGGTGTAACAAGTACACTACAAAGCGAATACCACAATTTCCAAGACATTTTCCAAAAAGAACAGGCTACCTTACCCCCTCACAGGCCATATGACTGTCAGATCGACCTCGTACCTGGTGCACAAATCGTGTGTAGTCGAATTTATGCACTCACCGAACCTGAAAATCTCCACTTGAAATCATATCTGGACCAATACCTGGCAAACGGTTTTATCCACCCGTCCAAATCCCTGGCAGTCTCTCCCTTATTCTTCGTACCCAAGAAGGAGGGGGACTTGAAAATGTGCATCGACTACCGTGCACTAAGCCAGGTAACAGTTAAAAACCATTATCCTCTAGCCCTTATCCCAGAACTTCTGGACCAAGTCAAGGATACCCAAATTTATACCAAATTGGACCTCAGGGAGGCATACCATCTCGTGCGTGTAAAGAAAGGAGGCGAATGGAAGACCGCCTTTCGTACTAAGTATGGGCTGTACGAATATCAGGTGATGCCCTTTGGGCTTTGCAACGCTCCCGCCGCATTCCAGTGCTTCATGAACAATGTACTACGGGAATTTATCGACGTATATGCCCTAGTTTACATCAACGACATCTTGGTGTACTCCTCTTCTAAACAGGACCATGTCAGGCACGTTCGCCATGTCCTTGCAAAACTCTGACAGCACCAGCTATACGCCAAACTTGAAAAATGCTCCTTCCATGTCACCGAAGTCGAGTTCCTTGGTTTTGTCCTCACTTCCAGAGGCATTGGCATGGATATGCACAAAGTAGACGGCATCCTTAGCTGGCCATCACCGTCTTCAGTCAAAGGTGTGCAAAGTATGCTCGGCTTTGCGAACCTTTATCGCCGATTCATCCCGGGATTCTCCCAGATTGTGCACCCGATCACTTCTTTATTACAAAAAAACAACAAACTGTTCCAATGGACAGAAGAGGCAGAGAAGGCCTTCCAGGAACTCAAGAAAAGATTTACCTCAGCCCCGAAGCTACGACACCACTGCCCAGATCTCCCATATGCAGTGGAAACAGATGCCTCCAGCATGACAATGGGGGTTGTTCTTTCCCAAAGGGATCCCGAAACAGGCAGTTACATCCCATGGCCTTTTGGTCGTGAAAGTTTTCTACACCTTAACTAAACTATGCAATAACAGACAAGGAACTCCTAGCGATCAAGGCAGCCTTTAAGGCTTGGCGGCATTACCTCCTAGGCGCCAGACACACCATCACAGTAATCACCAACCATCGCAACCTACAATACCTCAAGACGGCAAAGGCTCAATCATTCCATCAACTCCGATGGGCTTTATTCTTCACAGAATATGATTACATAATCACGTACCGACCTGGAGTCCAGAACGTAAAAGCTGATGCCCTATCCCGCATGGGTATAGATGAGAACGCATATTGAACCCCAGACCCGGTGGCCATTATTCCAGGTGACAAACTACTAGGACTTACAACAACGTTAACTCTGGACGAACTCCAAAAGGAAATTCGGCTCCTAATGAACACCGAGGCTCTACAAGATTGGACCACTAAAGGTGAACATTACACAACAAAGAACCAACTCCCGTATTTCAGAGGGCGTTTATATCTACCGAATAAGGCACTACAAGAACAAGTCATTTCTGGTTATCACGACCCCTTGATAGAAGGACATCCAGGAATTGCCAAGACCCTAGCCAAGGTGAAAAGAAATTATTGGTGGCCGACCTGGCGAAAGGACATTACGCAGTTCATTCTGTCATATGGCATTTGTGCACAGAAAAAATCTTCTTTAACCCCTGAAAAGTCCACCTGCACCTTGGCGCACACTCTCCCTCAATTTCATGACAGATCTGCCTCCCTGTCAAGGGTTCAACACTATCCTAGTGGTTGTTGACCTATTCTCTAAAATGGCCCATTTCATTCCGCTTCGGGGTCTACCAAACGCATCCAGTCTGGCAAAGGTGTTTTTAGAGCAAATCGTACGATTACATGGTTTCCCCTCCATCCTGATTTCTGACCGAGGGAGTCAGTTTGTGTCTAACTTCTGGTGGAAGAGTTGTGCAATTGCCCAAATCGATATTCGTCTGTCCACTAGTCACCATCCCCAAACTGATGGTCAAACGGAGAGGACGAATCAGACACTAGAGCAATACCTACGGTGCATGTTACATCAAGTGGAAGAAAGCTGGAAGGATGTGCTGTGGATAGCCCAATATGCCTACAACAACTCGCTACACACCAGTAACGGACAGAGTCCATTCTATACCGTATATGGAAGGCACCCACGTACTTCCGAATTAGATACCTCCATGGCCTTGGAAATGCCCACAGTGAAGACTTTACATACGACCATCACTCAAGCCTTCAAAAAGGGCAGCAGGACACTTGATCCAATCCAAAGAAAGACAGAAATGATTCTCTGATCAACACCGAAGAAAAGCCCTGACTACCAAGTCGGAGATGAAGTCTAGTTGGCGTCTCGGCACGTGCCCATAAGAGGAACTCGAACATTTAATCCCAGATATCTAGGGCCCTATACCATGAAGGCTATTATAAATCCTGTGGCAGTAAAACTAGCTTTACCACCAAATATGCAGATCCGTCCCGTATTCCACGTGTCACTCTTAAAACCTGTTCAGCCTGGAACTCGGGTCAAAACACCACCATATCCGGTACTGGTTAACGGAGAACCCGAATTTGAAGTCAAGGACATCCTAGATTCTAAACTCGCCAGGTCCAAGTTATATCACTTAGTGGACTGGAAGGGCTACGGCCCTCAGGACAGGACATGGGAGCCTAGCGAGCATGTCCATGTGCCACTCCTGCTAAGACCATTTCATTGGAACCATCTGACCAAACCAGGGCCAGACGGAGGAAATACCTTGAGAGGGGCCTTAAGGGGGAGTGTTGTCATGATCCATGCCCCTGACCCTCTCAGGTATAACAGTCCCCTGGCAGCAGTGGGGCTAAAGCCCTTCACACTGGCCCCAAGTGCATTAAAACTCCACCAGAAACATACATAGAGTCAGTCCTGGAACCTTTGGTGCCAGGCTCATTATCAGGAATAAAGTAATACCAGTTTTGGACCTTAATCCAACATGGAGGGCTATTACACAGCTCAGTTCTTTACAACCAAGCCATGCGGTCTAGTGTTTTGAGTGTGGCTGGGCTTGGAACTACTTGGCCTGGAACTACTTTACCTGGGCTATTTAAACCACACCGAAACAGCAGGCCATGCTTCGCGTTATTCTGCACTCCTGCACCGTAACGCTCACCATGTCCAGCTCCTGCTCATCTGCTTCTCCGGCGGCCCGATCCTGAAGCTCTAGATCTGGATTCCATTATTAACCTGGAAGAACAAGAACAGCATTAGCGAGCAAGAACACTTACCTGTGAAGTAAACGGCCTTGAATCCATCCTACGCTCGCTTACCTCGCCCATCTCCAGAGCTCGCCGTAACCTGCAAAGGTACAGAAACAAGGACAGCATTAATAACAATTCTTACCTGGGCAAACAGCGAGTCCTAGCAGCACCCTGTGCTTCTCTTACCTCGCCCATCTCCGGGTTTTACCGCAACCTGCCAGAGAGAAGGAACAAGGTCAGCATTAACAAAGCACTTACCTGGGCAAGCAGCGCTTCGATCGCTCATCACTCTGGAACATCAACACAACCTGTACAAAGAAGAGAAGAGAACAAAGGTTAGCGAATAACACCAATAAACAGCGCAGCGCTCCACGCATCAATAACTCACCATGGTCTTTGCTATCAGCGCGTCAACTCCGAGATCGCAACCATCCCTGTGAAAACAAAAGAGACATTGTTAGGGAACAGCGTAGTGGAGCAAGACGCAGAGAAGACAGAGAAAACAGAGGGAAAGAAAGAGACAGAATAAAGACAGAAAAGACATTATAACTCACCTGGAAGACACCAAGCAGAGTCGGAGTCACAGCCGGTCTGGACCCGACATAAGGGCACACGGACCAGTGAAGCAACTAGGTCCACGGAACACCTGCACCAACCATGCACCCCTGCACAGAGATGCAGGACCGAGAGTTCAACGTACAAAAACCTAAGGTAAGCAATAACCCCAAGGGACGGGATTTGAACCAGAGGGAGGTGGGAGTCCACCCATCACAGAAGCAGTATCTTAACCCTCCATTCTCCTGTTATAGGCGCTACCCAACGTTTGGCACATAACCAAGCAGAGAGGGGTCCGAATTGTGCTTAGACCTCCATCCAGAATAGTGTGGCGCCCCCGTGGATACCAGGTGAGCGTAACAGATTGTGCAGTGCAGCTCTGATGAGCAGTTTACTGACAGCAGAAACTGCTGTCTTAAGTCCGATGGGTACTGAGGAAAGGTCTATTTATTCCAAAATGAAGGCTGCCACCCTGAGGAGGTTTTGCAAGATCGCAGTGCAATATCTAAGTAGTTTTAGAAAGCTCACCAAAAGCTTCAAACTTCTGAAGAAATTACACACCTGTCCTTGAAGTATCTGAGTGGGTGGGTGACTGGTCGTCAAATTGACACTCTTGAGTGAATGTTTAATTTGTTTGCATGTGACCATTGCATAAGGATGTGTGTGGCAGAGTTACACCAGCATCTAGTGGAGAAGATTATCACAGGCCCTACGGAGTTTGCAAAGGCTGAAAGGTATGCAAGTACTGAAGTCCAGAAAAAGTCTTATTTGAACAACCCCGAAACAGTAGAAAATAGAAAAAGCTTCTAATAAAACTAAACCAATCGAGGGCAAGGAAAAAGGTTCTCACCCTTCTCCCACGAATGCCCCCCAAAAACATGATGGGAAAACCAATCCACATGACTCATCAGTGCCCACAGAAAAGAACCCCTTCACCCCTAGGGCATAAGCATTGTCACAACACAAAAGCTGTTTTTTTGTGTGAGGAAATGGCACATAGCCGAGTCTGTGGCTCAGTGGACTAATGTATCCAATACATTGGCTTGTGTTTTACCTCATGGTCACGGCTACAACCAAAAGACCAGGGGCTATAGCACCCTTAGCCCCCCCTACGAACGCCTCTGCTGCAGGTACACTCAGCCCTTCCTCCTTCTGAGGTTGATAAAATGTGTACTGTTAAATTGGGTAACAATAAACATCTGTTATCTGTCAATAGCGCCAAGATACCCCTCTGAGGGTGAGCATGTGCTCTACAAATACATATGTTGTGTTATGTTATAGGAAGAAAGATCCAGCTAGTATGGGTAGACCAACAATGGCCATAGTGAATGCTGACCTCATGAAGGAGGCCATAGCTAGTGTGGGCATCTTAGATGAATTCCCACTTGAGTTGGAAAGGTACCAGGTCCTCTGAGGAGGGCCCCGTTCACACAAATACTCAGATGGTTTTGGAGCACATCTTCCTTAATATAAACAAATCACCTGCAATGCATGACACAGTTGCTTATGTCACCGCTGTCAGCTGAGAATGAGTATAAGAAGGACAAATTATCCCAGGTCCAGACAGGTTAGTTAGGTAGTATGATGGCCTCAGCCAATGCCCACTGGGAATGGTGGAGTTTAGCTGGAAAGGTGATACCTCCCAGCACTGTGTTGCAGTGAAAGACTCCATTCCTGTGCACTGTCTGTTATAGAATGATTTACCTGATGCCATAATAATTGTGGTGGTGGCTTGGTCTAAGGCTAAGCAAGAAACACTTGAGGTCATGGGCCCTGAGACTCCTTCTGCTCGACAATGTGAAGGACTGCAGACCCTGGTAGATTGTCGTGCAGTTTCTAAGTCCACTCAGGCCTTTGTGCTGTGCGAGGAGGCCCAACGGCCACTGATGCCTACTCCTGTGGCACAGGATTCAGTGATTTTAAACTTGCCTACTGGCATAAACCAGGAATGGTCGATCAGGGACACAACCAATTCAGACATCAGGGGGTCTGCCAGAATTGAGTGAGTTGTCCTCAGCTGGAGGCCCAAGTTAGGGTGATTTTGCCAGGAACAGAGGGCCTGCCTCGCTCTATCCGGTCTGCAGATACAAGGAAAGGAACATGCTCTTTGCAAGACCACTGTGTTGTTCCTGGTATAGCTGGAAAACTGACTCCTGTGCAGTGAGTCGACAAATTCTAAGGCAGGGGATGACCAGTTATTGTTTGTTCCCCAATTCCATGGGAGGTACATTCCTTTGGCAGGTCACTTAGTAGTGACCAAGACAGCTGATAGGTTGTCTGATAATGTTTACTGGCATGAGATTGGTATGGAAATCAAGAAATGTGTGCAGACCTGTCGTACTAGCCAAGCTTTTGGTAAGTCAGGCTTGGTGACAAAAGCCTCTTTAAATGGACAACCATTAGTTGAGCAGCTTTTTGAGAGAATAGGGATGGATCCTCAAACCACCTCAGGGAACCAATACATGATTGGTGTGATAGACCAAGCCACCTGGTACCTCAAGCAGTCGCCTTGAGGAGCATGAAAGCTGTGATAGGGAGATTCTCTCATGTGGGGATCTCTAAACAAGTTATTTCTGACAATGGCTCCAACTTCCGATCTGCATATAGGAAAGCGATGGGGGGTAATGTGAAGTTAATTATAAGGTCTCTACAGCTTTCGACCCCCAAACTAATGTGCTTGTTGAGAGATTTAACAAGACCCTCAAAGCCATGATAGATTGTCTCGAAGAACAATTTAGGAGAAAGCAGAATATTCTCCTGTCATGCGTGCTATTCGCCTATAAACAGGTGTCACATAGTAACTTGGGGTTAAGATACAAAATGGCCCAGTACCTGGAACATTCTACAAAGAATCTGAAGGCTAAGCAGGAGATAATGAAACACTGGCATGATCAAAAAGCCACAGTGACAGAGTACACTCCAAGAAATAAAGTCTGAATTATGGAACTGAGGAGGAGTCTGAAGCGGAGACAGATACTCTCTCAGACTTGATAAGCACAGATTGGTCCAATTCTCCTCTGATCTGACAGAACAGCAATTGTAAGGCTGCCGGTGGCTGCTAAGCTAGTTTGAAGCTCTGTACTCACTGACCTCAGGTCGTACATACTGGTGTGTCATGTAAGAAGATCCAATTAAATACTACAGCTAAATCAATGCCTAGTCTGGGGTACGGATGGAAACCCTTATTGATATATCTTTATGTCCAGTTCATAAGTCCTGGACGACTACCCCTATATAACACCCCTCTCTTAGAATCCCCCTGACCCCACTGAGCCAAGAAGTAGTTCTGTTTTGCAAGTTTAAAAGGTTTATTTGAGAAAAATTAAACAAAATATATATATCACACTTTTATGATAAATTAATAATTGAATATCACACTTAATCTGAGCAGTAATCAATAATGGATAGTCTGGCACTAGCACACTTCTTTATAATCAATGATGAGTGGGTATAGGATGGATAAGATAGCAACAATACTTTTATGGTTTCAAATAGATGCAATGTGGAATGAAAATGCAGTACAGAAAATAACTTGATAGGATTTCAGCAAAACAATGTAATCACTTTTCTCTGGCAATTCACTCCCCCCTTTATGCAATGCAAGGAAATGGAAGGAAAGCACACAGTTCTCAGAAATGCAATCAAATGTAATTCAGTTCACCCCAGCAAGCTAAGAGAAAACAGGTATGAGTTTGAAATACAGGCAAAAGTGCTTTGAGAGGTGGCAATGAAGTGAGGAATATGCTAAAAATGGTTTTAATTCCCTAGGAGGTTCAGGGTGAGTGATAGCTACTTTATATGAGTTCAGGATCACTTTAACAATGCTCTAGGAGTAACTAGCAGGTTAAACGAGTTTTTGGCAAGTAAAGCAAGGAAGCAGCCGCTTTTCACACGTGAGAGAAATCAGCTGAAATCGCAAATCGCGGCAAAATTTGCGAATGCGTGAATCGTGATTACGGAGGCACTATAAGGAGTAGGAAGTCGGTTCTAGGCTCGGTGAAAAGCTAAGCTTTCAGAGGAAAGTTAAACAAAGTTTCTAGCACAAACGGTTACGGAGTTATGAACGATTTTGTGAAGGTTGTTTTTCGGATTTGAAATTTTAAAAGTTCAAAGTGACAGATTACAGCTTTGCAGCTGCAGAATTGACAAATGACAGTGGTGCAGCTTTACAAATGACAGGTGACAGCTAGGAGGCAGTTCAGGTTAGATTAAAATAGTTTGGATTAGATTATTTTAACTAAGAGATTGGTTCTGCACAGTTCTGCTAGGTACTCACAATATATTTTTGAAATAGGCCTCGCCACGGATCTGGTCAGGTTTTGGACTGGACTCCGGTTCTGGTCTCGGCACTTCACAGTGATCTGGGTCAGCTCTCTGGTTCTGCTAACAGCGGTCTGGGTCACTCTGGATCTCTGGCCTCTGGTTCTGGATACTGCTCTGCTTTCTCTGGTTACAGCACTGCTTCTGGATCTTTCTGGCACAGGGTTTCAGCCAGAATCAACAGCTGGGTCCGGCTGTGAATAGTCTGCAAATGATTTTTGGGCCTGCTGACAAATATTTTGCTTCTTGGTTCAAAGTTCTATAGTCTCTGTTTAGCTTGGAAGTCTAAGTGTAGGATCTCTGGATGTGAAGTCGTCGGTCAGCATGCTCCGCAGCAAATGGAATTGAATGTCTCTACCTGTCCCAGCAGTCTCTTTTTATGTGTTTTGAAAGTGGGTGTGTGCCTGGGCCTAGCTAAGCCTGCCCCTTTCTACTTGTCATTGGCCCAATTCTCCCCTCTCCCATGATTGGGGGAAGGAAATGTGAGTCAGGGTGATGCTGTAGGTTTTATGGGTCAGAGGATCCTCCCCTGGTCAGTTTGCCCACAAATCTATATTTGATTCAAATACATATTGCACAGATATACAGTTGTTTGAAATTACATGCACCCATCACAAATCACATGCGGTATACTCTGTTCAAACTCTTCTCTTCCTAGGGGCTTGCATCCAGAAATGGCAACATTTTGTGCTTTTTAGTGGGTTTTGCAACATCAGATTTTTCTCCAGATTTATACACATATACACAGGCTGTCCATACCTACTCCAGTAAATTCCCTTATCTCTAGCTTAAACACAGAGTATGTGGTGTCAATAAATAGCGGGGTTTTGCCCCAGAATATCACACAAATTGGAGTTTGGGCTTGAATCGAAGGTACATTTTTTAAATTAAGGCTCTCAAAGTTATACATTCCTGTCATTTGATTACAAAGAGTTATCAGTATTTTGTAAAATATATATTTTGCTTTCAATTCAGTTCTCAGAGTGTTGGAGTCCGCCTCCAAGACTTGGGTGGGTCAGTGATCACATGTGTCTTCTGCTGGGAGCTCTTTGTGTACAGTCAACAGTCAACATCAGCATATTCTATTCAAGTGCAAGAGCCTATTGTGTGGTCTCCAGGAGGGTTAGGTCAGCAGACCAGGGGGTCACTTTGCATTTGGTTATTATGACCATGTGATATCCTGGGCTGTGGTGTGAATCTCTTGAGGTGAGAGGGTTTCCCAGGCTTCTGGCCTCTGGGAACAGCAGGTGGCTAATTTTTTATTAAAATGCAGCCTTTGAAGTCAGCTGAGTCAAATTCCTTTGTCAGCAACTGCACTCAGTTCTCCTGTCAGAGTTTAGACCGCTAGCGCCGCCTTGAGGATTTTGTTGGTACTGCATCCATTTTTGGGATCTTTCTTGGATTAATGCATTCCAAACAGGAATGGTTCTTACATGGTAGTAAATAATCCTTGCTTAACATTGTTTTGATGGGGCTCCTTACAGTAAAATGGTTATGTGGAACCCCACAAAAGGGTTGAATCTTTAAAGTGGTCCGATGAGCCACGATTTCAGCAACCTTTTGACATCAGTAACAGTGGATTTTGTTAACAAAGATCTTTCTTTACACTGGTGGGTGGCAAGTTAGGTAACCATTTTGGTGTGCGCACAAACTGCGTGGTTCTCCTGGATTCTGGCGCACATGTGGGCTTTTTGGCCATCTTGGATTTTCTAAGCCCACAGCACCAAATGTTGCAGCATGATAGCTCAAACGTGGGTCAGGACACCCAACAAGGCCCCCCCACCCGACTGCACTTTAAATCTGAGTCGATGGGGAGTCGGGTGCAAAGAGTGTTTTGACCCACGTACTGGTATGTCCGCATAATCTTCTCCCACTTCTGCAAATGGCACAGTTCAGCATCTTTTCCTCCCTCCAGTAGATCAATCAGTTCTCCTTGCTGGTCCTGATGGAAGGATTGGGCGGTACCCCGGGCCCCTCGGGTCTCTGCTCCCGGTCTCCGGATCGTCCTCCTTGGCCAGTCTCCAGGTTTTCTTTCTCCTCGGACGACAAAGGAAAAGCGGCAAAACCTATTCATGGACATTTCTCCCCCACCATTGATATAGTGGGGTGGCATATATATTTTAGAACTCAACAGATATGAACATGCACATTTTTTTAAATTAAGCGACAGGAACACATAAACTTGAGAAACACAGAATTTGATAGGCTATATGTAGGATATTTTAGGGTTGGAATTGAATTACTCTGGAGCGGTACCCTCTGGGATTGCAGAGGACGCCTCCAGTTGCTGCAAAGTGTGCCTGGGATGGCAACACTTCAACTGATTTATGTGGACCCACTTGTCTTCCCCCTCTGCCAAACCGCCTTTGGGGATGCGGATCTTGTAGGCCACAGGGGAGATCTTGTCTATAATTTCAAACGGTCCTTTCCATGTAGGCAAGAATTTTCGCTGTTTGGCCTGGTTCCTTTGGAAATTGTATAGATAGGCCCGATCACCCACCTTATATTCCTTTCGGGTAGTTTTTAAATCATAGTGGGTCTTCATGCTCTCGGCTGATCTTTCTAGATTCCGCTGAGCATAGGCAAAAGCATGTTGAAGGTGTTTCCTTAAATTCTCCACATACTCATGAGTAGTGGAGGCATTTATTAAGGTCTGCTCTTGGGTCCTGTAGAGCAAATGCTGAGGAAGCACCATCTTGCGTCCAGTCATCAACTGAAATGGTGACATTTTGGTTGCAGATGAAGGGGTAGATCTGATGGCCATTAGGACCAGAGGTAATCGGATATCCCAACTTGGCCCAGAATCTGCCACAAACTTCTTTAATATGCTCACAATGGTTTGGTTGTATCTCTCCACTGCTCCAGAAGAAGCTGGCCTGTAAGCAATGTGTAGCTTCCTTTAAACCCCTAGTATCTCCCACATCTTTGTCATTATTTCACTGGTGAAGTGGCTACCTCTGTCGGACTCAATCCTTTGAGGTAGACCAAAACGGGAAAAGATGTGGTTAATCATCAGGGCAGCTGCAGTTTCTGCCTTGCAATTTGGGGCTGGGAGACATTCCACCCACTTGGTAAACAAGCATGTAACGGTCAACATATACTTGTTTCCTCTAGACGAGCGAATCACAGGGCCTACAAAGTCGATTTGCAAATCTGACCATGGTAGTGTCATCCCCCTCTTGTGGAGAGGCGCACGATGTGTGAGGAATGATGGCTGAAATTGTGCACACACAAGACACCTCTTCAAGTATTGGTCGAGGTCCTGCCCCATGTGTGGCCAGTATGCAACCTCTCTTAAGATTTCCAGTGTTGTGTAAAACCCCCTATGACCGGCGGTGGCCGCATCATGGGCGTGACGTAACATCAGGCTTCGGAATGAGGTAGGAACCACCCACTGATCGTGGCCAGCTTTGGATTTCCTTACCAGCAAACCGTCTTGGATTCGGAACATTTTTGGACATTTCATCAACACTCTTAGGTCCTCTTTACCAAGGTAATCGGTATCCGTCAGGGGACAGTTCTCAGTGTCCTCAAGGTGTTGATAAAACTTACCAATAATTGGATCCCCCTTCTGAGCTGTAATCAAATCAGCATCCTTACTCCATTGGGCAGTTGAAAGATCATTGTGAGCACTTGTCTGGGACCTAGTGATAGCAGTGACCTGGATTTCCCCCAACAGGGACTCTATTTCGATTAGATCCCCTTGGATGGCCCCGGTTTTGGCCAGCTGATCAGCTAAGTCATTTCCAGTTTTGTCTGGTCCCTCTACTTTGGAATGACCCTTGATCTTTTTCCAGTAGATGGTCATCCCATTCGATGTGACCAGATCATCAATGTTTTGGATTAACTTCCCATGTCTCAGGGGTTTATTGTTAGCGCATAACATGCCTCTGGTTTTCCAGTTGAACAGGTGCTCCACAAATCCGTTCCGTACATAATCCGAATATGTGATTATGACCAGTTCGTGGAGTTGATGCTGGACAGCAGTGAGGATGGCCTGATGCACAGCCATCAATTCTGTCACCTGACTACTTCGGGAACCAATTTTGTATCCAGCGGAGGGTTCTGGGAACTCCTTCACCCATGCATTCCCTACGACAGCCACCAGTTCTTTCTCCCTGTCGTTGTCAACATGGTAAGAGCATCTATCCACATAGACAGTGGGCATTCCCTCACACTTGTCTTCTTCAAAGACTTTGTGTGGGGAATTAAGGTATGCCTCCGTGTTGTCCTTGATTTTTAGACTTTCGTCCTCGAGACAGTTTTCTCTGGCACAATCATGCAAGTCAGCCAGACATTGCGCAAGGGGACTCTTCTTGTTTTGGCGATATCTGACCTCCACAGGAAAGCCTTGCATTGACAGAATCCAGGAAGTAATTTGGGAATTACTCACATTTCCGGCCCGGATTCTGTCACTTTGAAGATATTGCAGAGGCTGGTTTGGAGTCTCCACTATGATGTGTTCCCCCTGGATAAACGGGCGGTAATTCTTCAATGCCCACACCGTTGCCAGGAGTGCCTTCTCACAATCGTTGAATTTTTCCTCCACAGAGGATAAAGTTTTGCTCGCATAGGAGAATACTTTATTGACCTTGTCATGCTTTTGGTATAATACTGCCGTCAAGCACGTATTAGAGAACCCTGTCTCCAGGAAGAACTCCTTGTTTCTGACAGGGTAAGCTAGGCAGGGCGCTTGTGAGAGGCTTCTTTTGAGTTGTCTTACTGCCTCGGCTTGTTCTGGACCCCATTCCCACTTGACCCCCCCTTTCAGGAGATGAATCAGGGGTCTGGTGATCTCTGCGTAGCCCTCAATGAACTTTCTGCTGTAATTAGTCAGTCCAAGGAGGCTCCTTAGTTCCCGCAGAGTTGTGGGGTCTTTCAGTTTCTGAAGTGCTTCCACTTTCTTTTCCTGGGGACAGAGACCCTGAGGAGTAATCTCATGCCCCAAGAAATTAACACGGGTTCTACACCACCGTGCTTTCTGAAAGGAAAGTTTTGCTCCGGCGGCCCTCAACTGGGTCAGAACATAACGGATCTCCGCTATGTGTTCCTCCACAGATGAACTTTTGATGAGGACATCATCTACATAAGCCAGGTTACCCCTCGCACCCAGGTCGGGCATGGCCTTATGTAGGAAAATGTTGAATTCATTGCCGGAGTTGAGGTATCCGAAGGGAGTCCGGGTCCATGTATACTGCTGGCCCCCAAAGGTAAAAGCCAGCTTGTATTGGTCCTCCCTACTGACAGGCACAGTCCAGTATCCATTGGTCAGGTCTGTTGCAGTGAATACCTGTGACCCCTGGATCTGGGCCAGCCCTTGGTCAATGTAGGGCAGAGGCCATCGGGAAGTATGGACCCGTTTGTTGAGCTCCCTGAGATCAGCGCAGAGTCTCCACTGGCCGTTTGGCTTCAATATTCCCAGCACCGGGTTATTGAAGGTGCTGCGTATTGGACGGATTATTCCCCGGGACTCAAGGTTCTTAATTATTTCAGTAAGGGACTCCATGGATGCGAGAGGCAAGCGATATTGCTTCACAAACACTGGAGTCATGCCAGGGTCCGTGGGGATTGTTGTGGTGTGGATGTCGGTGCAACCACAGTCATATGAGTCTACCGCAAAGAGATCTTGGAAATCCAAGAAAACTTGTTTCAACTTTTGCTTCTGTTCCAGAGTCACACAGGCATCAGCTAGGTTGACTCTCTCTTCCACCATCTGCCTGAAGCCTGGAAAGACTTCTGGTTTGGCTATTTCAGCGGCCTCGTCCAGCTGGGTGGAGAAGTCCCTGGTCAGAGTGCTGATTTGGACTGGAGGCTTCAGGTGGGAAAGGCAGCCCTCATGGACCTGGAAAATCACCTCATCCCTCCTGAAGTCACAAGTCACATCTTCCTTACCATAAGGGCAAGAAGTGTACACCAGGAAGTTCCCCCCATGCCGGGTGAAAATCCTGTCTGGTGTTGTGTTGTCAGCACTGTCACCGTCAAAACAGTCCTTGGGGATTGGTCCTAACAGTTCATTTCCTAAATCAATGGAGAAACGTCGGTCATCAATCGCCATTCCAATAATGGTGGCTGCGGCTAGAGTAATACTCTTTAAGTCGCTATTATCCACCTCTATTGGAATGGTGTCATGTTCTATGTTGACTAATGGTGTTGGGTTTACCCCTAACCCTTACTGTTGGAGAGAAGCATTTAGATGTATATAAGCATCAGGGTTTTGCAATTTTTGTCCTCTTTTAACTTTCACTTCCAGGGAGAATTGTCGGGTCCTTTCTGGGATGGTGACTTCCTCTTTGATCTGAATTTCAACTGCATAAGGTAGCAATTGAGCTGACATAAATGCTTTTTCTGGATCATCAAATCCCATGGGATTATCCGCTAATCGGACCAAGCTTTGAAGTTTATTTGGTCCAAACTAATGGCAAAGCGATTGAGAATGTCACTGCCTAAGTAAAAGGCGGCAGTGACGTCTCGCACGACCCAACAATTATGGACTATGCTCTTGTTGCCAACGGAGATTTTGAGCATACACCTGCTTGGCAGGAGATGTTTGGAATTAGGTGCTTCCAGGTCCATTTCCCATTTGTCTATCAGTTTGAATGTGGGAATGGCTGGATCTTTTGGGAGTTGGCGGAACATGGCTTCGCTGATGAAGCTCTTACCGTTGTTCACACACACTCGAGCGAGAACAGAGTCCTTCCCATCATTTAACTGAACAGGGATGAACAACTGCTCTCCAATTTGCTGAATATCAGCCAGGCTCTGAGCTGATTTCACATCTTTCTGGACTATAGGAGTGGGAGTTTCTGATTGTGGATTGGTGAAGAATTTCAGAGTGTTTCCTTCCAATGTGGAATACCACCTTAAACTGGAAGGAAGGTTGATTTTCAGAAATAGAGAGGACCCCCCATCACCAGTCTGTTGTCCTACTGCTATTACTGTCACGTCTGGAGTTTGGTTGTTCTGGAAGTGAAATTCTACTTGGTCAGATTTTTGTTCAACCATGTGGCAGGTGCCCTTTAAACTAACATGGTTGACACTCTGTTTTAATTTTATTGGCCGGCTAGTCTGGGTCCAGAGGACCTTGTTTACACAATCTATTAGGGGTGACAACCTTCTCAGGAGGACATTCCCTAGTAAACAAGGGGTGCCCTCTGGAGTCACTACTATGACCGGGTGTTTCACCTTGTGTCGTCCAATTTTAATGTCCAAGTCTGCAGTCCCCTCAACGGGAATTTCCTTCCCGTCAAAGTTCTGCAGTTGTCCAGGAAGAGAGGTGAGAGGAATTCGGTAATTCTCCCCCCTTCCTGCATTTAGTTCCTCAAAGGCCCTTTTGGACAGAAGGGTAGCTTGTGATCCAGTGTCCACCAGTGCCAAAATTGTACCCTGCCCCTGTACTTGTACCGGGTCATCGTATCTTCCCTCCTTCTCCTCAAGGGGGCACAGATAATGCACATTTTTGGACAACTGGTGGGCTAACTTTCTGGTTTTGGACATTGCTAGCGAAGAGATTTGGGCAGAATTCTGTGGAGAGCCTTGGGAATCTGAAAGAAAAAGTTGGCAACTGGAGATCAGAGCCATTGTGGGTTCCCCTGGTTCCGGTTCTGGGCCGCCCCCCCCTTCTTGGAGGCAGTCACTAGGATGGGTTTGAACCAGGGGATTTCGGTATTGTGAGTTCTGGGATAAGATGATGGGCGGCGGTAGCTCAGTCTCCATATCTCCCCAGTCTGAATTGACATCCCTTGGGACCCATTTTTCCTTGGGAGGAGTTACCCCATCTCTGAAGGAGAAGATCCTTTCCCAGGATCTTCTGAGGATCCCTCTCCCTCAAATTGGAAGACCTGTACCTCCTCCACAAAGTGGGTCTGTTGGGTCCTTTGTTTCTCCTACCTCCTCTCTGCTCCTTGGGTGGCAGACTTTCAGGGGTAGGAGATTTTATTTCCGGTTCCTGGTTTTCCAGGGGCTGTTTACAAGTTGGGAAGGAAGCTTCCTCCAAGGCTTTACACCCCCCTTCCCCTTGTGCCTCCTCCCTGGGAACCGGTGGGTTATCGGGGTGCTGCCCCCGTCATTGTTCTGGAGCACCAGGTCCAGAGTTTGGGGCATTCTGCGGTGGCATGCTCATCTGAGGGTTCTGTTGAGCCCTCAGTATGTGACCCAGATCTCGTGCCATATTTTGGACCTGGCGCTCAAGTTGTGAAACCCGCTCAGGCTGATACGGGGCTCTATTTTCTCCCCTGGGCTGATCCCGGGAAGGGTAGCTATCCCTTCTCTGGTAGTATCCCTGGTTGGGAAGATTTTGGTACCCCTCCACCCTTGGCCTCCCCTCTCCCAGATTAGGTTGTCTGGGCTCAGGGAATTGGGGAAAGAAGGATGGATGATTTTGGGGCTGGAAATTGGGTGGATACCTGGGGAAAAAGTTCTGCCCAGGATTTGGAGAATTTCTGCCCTCCTGGGGGAAGTTAGGAGGGAAGTTCCCCGGGTCAGGTGCTTGGCTGGATCCCCCCCCCCTTGGGCTGGAGGAGTCCACACATAACCCAGGATTGGTTGGTTTCCCTTGTAGCGGGGACTTACATAGTCAGGGGAGCGGGGGACCCCATTTGTGGGACTACCTCCTCGACTCCCTGTCTGTGACTGGCCCGAGGGCCTTCTGGGCTGTGAATTATTTGGTGCAGGCAGGTTTTTAGGCCCCCCCCATCTCCAAATCTAAAACGGGGGCAACCTTTACTTCTGCCACCTTGGCAGCAGCAGGGGTGCTGTTGGTTTTGGGGTTTTTCGGCGCATTATTTTGATTTTCTATGGGCTTCTGCACCTCATAGATCCGCGTAGCCTGTTCAATGACCCAGTCTAAAGATCTTTTCTCATGAAAATCTCTCACGAGCTGGGTCATTATGTATTTGGGTAAGGCATGGAAAAACGTATTGATAAATTCTCTGCTATCCTTGCGCACCCTTCTGGTGGTCTGCGCAAAAGCACGTTTTAATTCTTGCACAAACTGTTGTGGGGCTGGATCCTCCCCACATTGCAAATTGTAGGCTGCCTTGCGAGCCTCTTGAGGATTTCTGTGAACAGAAAAATGTTTCAAGATGGCCGCCTTATAGGTGGACCATCATAAATGATTTTGGTCCTCCAGCCCCGCAAAGAAACTGGAGTATTCTGGTGAGAAGGTCCACTTTACATATTGAATACAGCTTTGGCTGTCCTTCAAATGGAAAGTCTCCATCATTTGCTCGTAAAGCTCCAAGTGTTCCCAAACAGAATACTTGGCGATCTTGTGATAAGGCGTAATGACACTCCTTATTGCCTTTATTTGCTTCAATGGGTCCTTAAGCAAGGCCCTTTTTGCCTTATTGGCCTTTTTGGTTCGGGTAACCCTGGTCCATTCATCCTCTGACTCAGAGGCACTGCTTCCAGAGGTTCCTTTCTGATCTTCCAGGTTTTCCCGGATTCTGCGAGCCTGGGAATGGCTGGCAGAATGTGGGGACCTGGTCTCCTGTGTCCTGCGCCGTTCAGAGGAGTCTTCAGATTCCTCCTTGCTGCCAGGATTTGATGGGTACCCCCCCACCACTGACCTAACTGGGCAGAAGTTTTCAGGATGCCCTTAATGGGCCTATTCTCCTGGGGTTCCCCACTAAATTGCACTGTGCTTGGGTGCCCATACCCGGATGCCCGCCCATCCATTCCTGGGAGGTACTGGCCTATGAGCCCCATGCTTCTGGCTGGATAGTAATCTGCCATCCCTGTGGCCCGGTGCTCATGTGCGCCAGGGGACATGGGGGTGGCAGAGTCCAGGGACTGAGAGAGATAAAGGCCTCTGGTACTAGGGCTCCTGAGGTTATGCTCAGGAGTTTCCCTTTCCCAGCGAACCTGGTCTCAATCCGCCCCTGCTCCCTGTTGCAATACAAGAGCCTGCACCTTCAGTTCCTCAGTTAAGGCCTTACTAGACTCTATCAGTCTCTCCTGCATCGCTACCTGTTGTTGGAGCCTATCATTGTGCTGGCAGAGAGCCTCCTTCTCTCTCTGCGTTTCCTGATTGGTCCTGGAGCACTGGGCCAGTCTTTGCTGCAGGAGGGTTACCTCCTGAGTCCCATCCCTAATGACCTGCTCCTGTCTTGCCAGAGCCTCCTCCACCCTCCTGGTGTGCTCTAGCAAGTCCTGGTGTTCTTTTTGGAGGTCACCCAGTCCCTCGTGGGCCAGATGATTTTCTTCCATTTTTCTTTTTAAGTGGCAGACTTCCTGGCCTAAGCTGTCCCTTTCCTGACTAAGAGTCTGCATCTGTGCCGTCAGGTCGTCCCTTTGCCTTTGGAAGGCACCAGCTTTCTGGCGCTCCTGATCAAACTCTGCCTGGGTATCCAGGTCTTTCAGGATCAGTTTATTGCTCTCCTCTTTCTCTCTGTCTAGTTGGATTTGCAGGGTGGCTACCTGCTCTGTGCATGCCCTGGTGAAATTGATCTGTTGCTCCAGCTTTTTCTGGCGCTGCAGTAGGGAGTCCAAACTGTCTTGGCGTTCCTTCTGCAAGGCCAGAATTCTGGTATCCTGGTCTGTCTTTTCCTGTTGCAGTATATCCATGTCATCTTTTATTTTAATGATATACTGCCTACTATCATTTTCTGACTCCTGGCTCCTCTGCAGCCTCTGCTCAGAAGAGTCCAGATCAGATTGGGCCTTCTGTAATGCCAGCAGTTGCCTACTCGCCAGATCTTGGCCTTCAGCATATTTGTCCTGCATGACTCCCATATGTAAATATAAATATGCCGCTACCCTGGCAATCTTGTTGTGCTCATCCTTGGCCTTAGGGGACATATATAGTTCACTCAGGGCCACATGCAAGGGACCCTGGTCTCTCCATGTATCTGACCCTGTTTCAGTGATCTGTGGTGCGATTGCCTGCAACCAGACCGTCTGGTCCTGATGAGTCCACTCACCTCTCACAAATAGCTTATGCAAGAAGTGCTCTCTGGCTATTCTCATATCTACCAAGGTCATCATTCTGGAATTTGAGTTCCTTCCTGACTTACAGAAGTTTGTATTTTATTTTTGCAAAACAGACCTTTTCCTTAGAGCGTTCCTTTGAGGAGTGCTTTACAGCGTAACACAGCGTGGTGATCCGACTGGATATGTGTATCTGGTCAGCTGGCACACTGTATTAATCTGCACAAGTGATAGATCTAACCCAGACGTCCGGCTCGAGCCCCCAATTTGTAAGAAGATCCAATTAAATACTACAGTAGTCTGGGGTACGGAATGGAAACCCTTATTGATATATCTTTATGTCCAGTTCATAAGTCCTGGATGACTACCCCTATATAACACCCCTCTCTTAGAATCCCCCTGACCCCACTGAGCCAAGAAGTAGTTCTGTTTTGCAAGTTTAAAAGGTTTATTTGAGAAAAATAAACAAAATATATATATCACACTTTTATGATAAATTAATAATTGAATATCACACTTAATCTGAGCAGTAATCAATAATGGATAGTCTGGCACTAGCACACTTCTTTATAATCAATGATGAGGGGGAATAGGATGGATAAGATAGCAACAATACTTTTATGGTTTCAAATAGATGCAATGTCGAATGAAAATGCAGTACAGAAAATAACTTGATAGGATTTCAGCAAAACAATGTAATCACTTTTCTCTGGCAATTCACTCCCCCGCTTTATGCAATGCAAGGAAATGGAAGGAAAGCACACAGTTCTCAGAAATGCAATCAAATGTAATTCAGTTCATCCCAGCAAGCTTAGAGAAAACAGGTATGAGTTTGAAATACAGGCAAAAGTGCTTCGAGAGGTGGCAATGAAGTGAGGAATATGCTAAAAATGGTTTTAATTCCCTAGGAGGTTCAGGGTGAGTGATAGCTACTTTATATGAGTTCAGGATCACTTTAACAATGCTCTAGGAGTAACTATCAGGTTAAACGAGTTTTTGGCAAAGTAAAGCAAGGAAGCTGCCGCTTTTCACACGTGAGAGAAATGAGCTGAAATCGAAAATCGCGGCAAAATTCGCGAATGCGTGAATCGTGATTACGGAGGCACTATAAGGAGTAGGAAGTCGGTTCTAGGCTCGTTGAAAAGCTAAGCTTTCAGAGGAAAGTTAAACCAAGTTTCTAGCACAAATGGTTACGGAGTTATGAACGATTTTGTGAAGGTTGTTTTTCGGATTTGAAATTTTAAAAGTTCAAAGCGACAGGTTACAGCTTTGCAGCTGCAGAATTGACAAATGACAGTGGTGCAGCTTTACAGATGACAGGTGACAGTTAGGAGGCAGTTCTGGTTAGATTAAAATAGTTTAGATTAGATTATTTTAACTAAGAGATTGGTTCTGTACAGTTCTCCTAGGTACTCACAATATATTTTTGAAATAGGCCTCGCCACGGATCTGGTCAGGTTTTGGACTGGGCTCCGGTTCTGGTCTCGGCACTTCACAGTGATCTGGGTCAGCTCTCTGGTTCTGCTAACAGCGGTCTGGGTCATTCTGGATCTCTGGCCTCTGGTTCTGGATACTGCTCTGCTTTCTCTGGGTACAGCACTGCTTCTGGATCTTTCTGGCACAGGGTTTCAGCCAGAATCAACAGCTGGGTCCGGCTGTGAATAGTCTGCAAATGATTTTTGGGCCTGCTGACAAATACTTTTGCTTGCAGTGGGCCTTCTTGGTTCAAAGTTCTGTAGTCTCTGTTTAGCTTGGAAGTCTAAGTGTAGGATCTCTGGATGTGAAGTCGTCGGTCAGCATGCTCCGCAGCAAATGGAATTGAATGTCTCTACCTGTCCCAGCAGTTTTTTTATGTGTTTTGAAAGTGGGTGTGTGCCTGGGCCTAGCTAAGCCTGCCCCTTTCTACTTGTCATTGGCCCAATTCTCCCCTCTCCCATGATTGGGGGAAGGAAATGTGAGTCAGGGTGATGCTGTAGGTTTTATGGGTCAGAGGATCCTCCCCTGGTCAGTTTGCCCACAAATCTATATTTGATTCAAATACATATTGCACAGATATACAGTTGTTTAAAATTACATGCACCCATCACATATCACATGAGGTATACTCTGTTCAAACTCTGCTCTTCCTGGGGGCTTGCATCCAGAAATGGCAACATTTTGTACTTTTTAGTGGGTTTTGCAACATCAGATTTTTCTCCAGATTTATACACATATACACAGGCTGTCCATACCTACTCCAGTAAATTCCCATATCTCTAGCTTAAACACAGAGTATGTGGTGTCAATAAATAGCGGGGTTTTGCCCCAGAACATCACACAAATTGGAGTTTGGGCTTGAATCGAAGGCACATTTTTTAAATTAAGGCTCTCAAAGTTATACATTCCTGTCATTTGATTACAAAGAGTTATCAGTATTTTGTAAAATATATATTTTGCTTTCAATTCAGTTCTCAGGGTGTTGGAGTCCGCCTCCAAGACTTGGGTGGGTCAGTGATCACATGTGTCTTCTGCTGGGAGCTCTTTGTGTACAGTCAACAGTCAAAATCAGCATATTCTATTCAAGTGCAAGAGCCTATTGTGTGGTCTCCAGGAGGCTTAGGTCAGCAGACCAGGGGGTCACTTTGCATTTGGTTATTATGACCATGTGATATCCTGGGCTGTGGTGTGAATCTCTTGAGGTGAGAGGGTTTCTCCTGTCAGAGTTTAGACCGCTAGCACCGCCTTGAGGATTTTGTTGGTATTGCATCCATTTTTGGGATCTTTCTTGGATTAATGCATTCCAAACAGGAATGGTTCTTACATGGTAGTAAATAATCCTTACAGTAAAATGGTTATGTGGAACCCCACAAAAGGGTTGAATCTTTAAAGTGGTCCGATGAGCCACGATTTCAGCAACTTTTTGACATCAGTAACAGTGGATTTTGTTAACAAAGATCTTTCTTTACACTGGTGGGTGGCAAGTTAGGTAACCATTTTGGTGTGCGCACAAACTGCGTGGTTCTCCTGGATTCTGGCGCACATGTGGGCTTTTTGGCCATCTTGGATTTTCTAAGCCCACAGCACCAAATGTTGCAGCATGATAGCTCAAACGTGGGTCAGGACACCCAACAAGGCCCCTCCACCCGACTGCACTTTAAATCTGAGTCGATGGGGAGTCGGGTGCAAAGAGTGTTTTGACCCACGTACTGGTATATCCGCATAATCTTCTCCCATTTCTGCAAATGGCACAGTTCAGCATCTTTTCCTCCCTCCAGTCGATCAATCAGTTCTCCTTGCTGGTCCTGATGGGAGGATTGGGCGGTACCCCGGGCCCCTCGGGTCTCTGCTCCCGGTCTCCGGATCATCCTCCTTGGCCAGTCTCCAGGTTTTCTTTCTCCTAGGACGACAAAGGAAAAGCGGCAATACCTATTCATGGACATTTCTCCCCCACCATTGATATAGTGGGATGGCATATATATTTTAGAACTCAACAGATATGAACATGCACGTTTTTTTAAATTAAGCGACAGGAACACATAAACTTGAGAAACACAGAATTTGATAGGCTATATGTAGGATATTTTAGGGTTGGAATTGAATAACTCTGGAGCGGTACCCTCTGGGATTGCAGAGGACTGCTCCAGTTGCTGCAAAGTGTGCCTGGGATGGCAACACTTCAACTGGTTTATGTGGACCCACTTGTCTTCCCCCTCTGCCAAACCGCCTTTGGGGATGCGGATCTTGTAGGCCACAGGGGAGATCTTGTCTATAATTTCAAACGGTCCCTTCCATGTAGGCAAGAATTTTCGCTGTTTGGCCTGGTCCCTTTGGAAATTGTATAGATAGGCCCGATCACCCACCTTATATTCCTTTCGGGTAGTTTTTAAATCATAGTGGGTCTTCATGCTCTCGGCTGATCTTTCTAGATTCCGCTGAGCATAGGCAAAAGCATGTTGAAGGTGTTTCCTTAAATTCTCCACATACTCATGAGTAGTGGAGGCATTTATTAAGGTCTGCTCTTGGGTCATGTAGAGCAAATGCTGAGGAAGCACCATCTTGCGTCCAGTCATCAACTCAAATGGTGACATTTTGGTTGCAGATGAAGGGGTAGATCTGATGGCCATTAGGACCAGAGGTAATCGGATATCCCAACTTGGCCCAGAATCTGCCACAAACTTCTTTAATATGCTCACAATGGTTCGGTTGTATCTCTCCACTGCTCCAGAAGAAGCTGGCCTGTAAGCAATGTGTAGCTTCCTTTTAACCCCTAGTATCTCACACATCTTTGTCATTACTTCACTGGTGAAGTGGCTACCTCTGTCGGACTCAATCCTTTGAGGTAGACCAAAACGGGAAAAGATGTGGTTAATCATCAGGGCAGCTGCAGTTTCTGCCTTGCAATTTGGGGCTGGGAGACATTCCACCCACTTGGTAAACAAGCATGTAACAGTCGACATATACTTGTTTCCTCTAGACGAGCGAATCACAGGGCCTACAAAGTCGATTTGCAAATCTGACCATGGCAGTGCCATCCCCCTCTTTTGGAGAGGCGCACGGTTTGTGAGGGATGATGGCTGAAATTGTGCACACACAAGACACCCCTTCAAGTATTGGTCGAGGTCCTGCCCCATGTGTGGCCAGTATGCAACCTCTCCTAAGATTTCCATTGTTGTGTGAAACCCCCTATGACCGGCGGTGGCCGCATCATGGGCGTGACTTAACATCCGGCTTCGGAATGAGGTAGGAACCACCCACTGATCGTGGCCAGCTTTGGATTTCCTTACCAGCAAATCGTCTTGGATTCGGAACATTTTTGGACATTTCATCAACACTCTTAGGTCCTCTTTACCAAGGTAATCAGTATCCGTCAGGGGAAAGTTCTCAGGGTCCTCAAGGTGTTGATAAAACTTACCAATAATTGGATCTCCCTTCTGAGCTGTAATCAAATCAGCATCAGGGGTCTCCTTGCTCCATTGGGCAATTGTAAGATCATTGTGAGCACTTGTCTGGGACCTAGTGATAGCAGTGACCTGGATTTCCCCCAACAGGGACTCTATTTCGATTAGATCCCCTTGGATGGCCCCGGTTTTGGCCAGCTGATCAGCTAAATCATTTCCAGTTTTGTCTGTTCCCTCTACTTTGGAATGACCCTTGATCTTTTTCCAGTAGATGGTCATCCCATTCGATGTGACCAGATCATCAATGTTTTGGATTAACTTCCCATGTTTCAGGGGTTTATTATTAGCTCATAACATGCCTCTGGTTTTCCAGTTGACCAGGTGCTCCACGAACCCGTTCCGTACATAATCCGAATCTGTGATTATGACCAGTTTGTGGAGTTGATGCTGGACAGCAGTGAGGATGGCCTGATGCACAGCCATCAATTCTGCCACCTGACTACTTCGGGGACCAATTTTGTATCCAGCGGAGGGTTCTGGGAACTCCTTCACCCATGCATTCCCTACTCCAGCCACCAGTTCTTTCTCCCTGTCGTTGTCAACATGGTAAGAGCATCCATCCACATAGACAGTGGGCATTCCCTCACACTTGTCTTCTTCAAAGACTTTGTGTGGGGAATTAAGGTATGCCTCCGTGTTGTCCTTGATTTTTAGACTTTCGTCCTCGAGACAGTTTTCTCTGACACAATCATGCAAGTCAGCCAGACCTTGCGCGAGGGGACTCTTCTTGTTTTGGCCATATCTGACCTCCACAGGAAAGCCTTGCATTGACAGAATCCAGGAAGTAATTCGGGAATTACTCACATTTCCGGCCCGGATTCTGTCACTTTGGAGATATTGCAGAGGCTGGTGTGGAGTCTCCACTATGATGTGTTCCCCCTGGATAAACGGTCGGTAATTCTTCAATGCCCACACCATTTCCAGGATTGCCTTCTCACAATCGTTGAATTTTTCCTCCACAGAGGATAAAGTAATGCTCGCATAGGAGATTACTTTATTGACCTTGTCATGCTTTTGGTATAATACTGCCGTCAAGCACGTATTAGAGAACCCTGTCTCCAGGAGGAACTCCTTGTTTCTGACAGGGTAATCTAGGCAGGGCGCTTGTGAGAGGCTTCTTTTGAGTTGTCTTACTGCCTCGGCTTGTTCTGGACCCCATTCCCACTTGACCCCCCCCTTCAGGAGATGAATCAGGGGTCTGGTGATCTCTGCGTAGCCCTCAATGAACTTTCTGCTGTAATTAGTCAGTCCAAGGAGGCTCCTTAGTTCCCGCAGAGTTGTGGGGTCTTTCAGTTTCTGAAGTGCTTCCACTTTCTTTTCCTGGAAACAGAGACCCTGAGGAGTAATCTCATGCCCCAAGAAATTAACACGGGTTCTACACCACCGTGCTTTCTGAAAGGAAAGTTTTGCTCCGGCGGCCCTCAACTTGGTCAGAACATAACTGATCTCCGCTATGTGTTCCTCCACAGATCAACTTTTGATGAGGAAATCATCTACATAAGCCAGGTTACCCCTCGCACCCAGGTCGGGCATGGCCTTATGTAGGAAAATGTTGAATTCATTGCCGGAGTTGAGGAGTCCGGGTCCATGTGTACTGATGGCCCCCAAAGGTAAAAGCCAGCTTGTATTGGTCCTCCCTACTGACAGGCACAGTCCAGTATCCATTGGTCAGGTCTATTGCAGTGAATACCTGTGACCCCTGGATCTGGGCCAGCCCTTGGTCAATGTAGGGCAGAGGCCATCGGGAAGTATGGACCCGTTTGTTGAGCTCCCTGAGGTCAGCGCAGAGTCTCCACTGGCCGTTTGGCTTCAATATTCCCAGCACCGGGTTATTGAAGGTGCTGTGTGTTGGACGGATTATTCCCCGGGACTCAAGGTTCTTAATTATTTCAGTAAGGGACTCCATGGATGCGAGAGGCAAGCGATATTGCTTCACAAATACTGGAGTCATGCCAGGGTCCGTGGGGATTGTTGTGGTGTGGATGTCGGTGCGACCACAGTCATATGAGTCTACCGCAAAGAGATCTTGGAAATCCAAGAAAACTTGTTTCAACTTTTGCTCCTGTTCAAGAGTCACACAGGCATCAGCTAGGTTGACTCTCTCTTCCACCATCTGCCTGAAGCCTGTAAAGACTTCTGGTTTGGCTATTTCAGCGGCCTCCTCCAGCTGGGTGGAGAAGTCCCTGGTCAGAGTGCTGATTTGGACTGGAGGCTTCAGGTGGGAAAGGCAGCCCTCATGGACCTGGAAAATCACCTCATCTCTCCTGAAGTCACAAGTCACATCTTCCTTACCATAAGGGCAAGAAGTGTACACCAGGAAGTTCCCCCCATGCCGGGTGAAAATCCTGTCTGGTGTTGTGTTGTCATCACTGTCACCGTCAAAACAGTCCTTGGGGATTGGTCCTAACAGTTCATTTCCTAAATCAATGGAGAAATCTCGGTCATCAATCGGTCATCAATCGCCATTCCAATAATGGTGCCTGCAGCTAGAGAAATACTCTTTAAGTCGCTGTTATCCACCTCTATTGGAATGGTGTCATTTTCTATGTTGACTAATGGTGTTGGGTTTACCCCTAACCCTTGCTGTTGGAGAGAAGCATTTAGATGTATACAAGCATCAGGGTTTTGCAATTTTTGTCCTCTTTTAACTTTCACTTCCAGGGAGAATTGTCGGGTCCTTTCTGGGATGGTGACTTCCTCTTTGATCTGAATTTCAACTGCATAAGGTAGCAATTGAGCTGACCTAAATGCTTTTTCTGGATCATCAAAGCCCATGGGATTATCCGCTAATCGGGACCAAGCTTTGAAGTTTATTAGGTCCAAGCTAATGGCAAAGCGATTGAGAATGTCACTGCCTAAGTAAAAGGCGGCAGTGACTTCTCGCACGACCCAACAATTATGGACTATGCTCTTGTTGCCAATGGAGATTTTGAGCATACACCTGCTCGGCAGGAGATGTTTGGAATTAGGTGCTTCCAGGTCCATTTCCCATTTGTCTATCAGTTTGAATGTGGGAATGGCTGGATCTTTTGGGAGTTGGCGGAACATGGCTTCGCTGATGAAGCTCTTACCGTTGTTCACACACACTTGAGCGAGAACAGAGTCCTTCCCATCATTTAACTGAACAGGGATGAACAACTGCTCTCCAATTTGCTGAATATCAGCCAGGCTCTGAGCTGATTTCACATCTTTCTGGACTATAGGAGTGGGAGTTTCTGATTGTGGATTGGTGAAGAATTTCAGAGTGTTTCCTTCCAGTGTGGCATACCATCTTAAACTGGAAGGAAGGTTGATTTTCAGAAATAGAGAGGACCCCCCATCACCAGTCTGTTGTCCTACTGCTATTACTGTCACGTCTGGAGTTTGGTTGTTCTGGAAGTGAAATTCTACTTGGTCAGATTTCTGTTCAACCATGTGGCAGGTGCCCTTTAAACTAACATGGTTGACACTCTGTTTTAATTTTATTGGTCGGCTAGTCTGGGTCCAGAGGACCTTGTTTACACAATCTATTAGGGGTGACAATCTTCTCAGGAGGTCATTCCCTAGCAAACAAGGGGTGCCCTCTGGAGTCACTACTCTGACCAGGTGTTTCACCTTGTGTCGCCCAATTTTAATGTCCAAGTCTGCAGTCCCCTCAACGGGAATTTCCTTCCCGTCAAAGTTCTGCAGTTGTCCAGGAAGAGAGGTGAGAGGAATTCGGTAATTCTCCCCCCTTCCTGCATTTAGTTCCTCAAAGGCCCTTTTGGACAGAAGGGTAGCTTGTGATCCAGTGTCCACCAGTACCAAAATTGTACCCTGCCCCTGTACTTGTACCGGGGCATAGTATCTTCCCTCCTTCTCCTCAAAGGGGCACAGATAATGCACATTTTTGGACAACTGGTGGGCTAACTTTCTGGTTTTGGACATTGCTAGCGAAGAGATTTGGCAAGAATTCTGTGGAGAGCCTTGGGAATCTGAAAGAAAAAGTTGGCAACTGGAGATCAGAGCCATTGTGGGTTCCCCTGGTTCCGGTTCTGGGCCGCCCCCCCCTTCTTGGAGGCAGTCACCAGGATGGGTTTGAACCAGGGTATTTCGGTATTGTGGGTTCTGGGATGAGATGATTGGCGGCGGTAGCTCAGTCTCCATATCTCCCCAGTTTGAATTGACATCCCTTGGGAACCATTTTTCCTTGGGAGGAGTTCCCCCATCTCTGAAGGAGAAGATCCTTTTCCCAGGATCTTCTGAGGATCCCTCTCCCTCAAATTGGAAGACCTGTACCTCCTCCATAAAGTGGGTCTGTTTGGGTCCTTTGTTTCTCCTACTTCAACTCTGCTCCTTGGGTGGCAGACTTTCAGGGGTAGGTGATTTTATTTCCGGTTCCTGGTTTTCCAGGGGCTGTTTACAAGTTGGGAAGGAAGCTTCCTCCAAGGCTTTACACCCCCCTTCCCCTTGTGCCTCCTCCCTGGGAACCGGTGGGTTATCGGGGTGCTGCCCCCGTCATTGTTCTGGAGCACCAGGTCCAGAGTTTGGGGCATTCTGCGGTGGCATGCTCATCTGAGGGTTCTGTTGAGCCCTCAGTATGTGACCCAGATCTCGTGCAATATTTTGGACCTTGCGCTCAAGTTGTGAAACCCGCTCAGGCTGATACGGGGCTCTATTTTCTCCCCTGGGCTGATCCCGGGAAGGGTGGCTATCCCTTCTCTGGTATTACCCCTGGTTGGGAAGATTTTGGTACCCCTCCACCCTTGGCCTCCCCTCTCCCGGATTAGGTTGTCTGGGCTCAGGGAATTGGGGAAAGAAGGATGGATGATTTTGGGGCTGGAAATTGGGTGGATACCTGGGGAAAAAGTTCTGCCCAGGATTTGGAAAATTTCTGCCCTCCTGGGGGAAGTTAGGAGGGAAGTTCCCCGGGTCAGGTGCTTGGCTGGATCCCCCCCCTTGGGCTGGAGGAGTCCACACATAACCCAGAATTGGTCGGTTTCCCTTGTAGCGGGGACTTACATAGTCAGGGGAGCGGGGGACCCCATTTGTGGGACTACCTCCTCGACTCCCTGTCTGTGACTGGCCCGAGGGCCTTCTGGGCTGTGAATTATTTGGTGCAGGCAGGTTTTTAGGCCCCCCCATCTCCAAATCTAAAACGGGGGCAACCTTTACTTCTGCCACCTTGGCAGCAGCAGGGGTGCTGTTGGTTTTGGGGTTTTTCGGCACATTATTTTTATTTTCTATGGGCTTCTGCACCTCATAGATCCGGGTAGCCTGTTCAATGACCCAGTCTAAAGATCTTTTCTCATGAAAATCTCTCACGAGCTGGGTCATTATGTATTTGGGTAAGGCATGGAAAAATGTATTTATAAATTCTCTGCTATCCTTACGCACCCTTCTGGTGGTCTGCGCAAAAGCACGTTTTAATTCTTGCACAAACTCTTGTGGGGCCTGATCCTCCCCACATTGCAAATTGTAGGCTGCCTTGCGAGCCTCTTGAGGATTTCTGTGAACAGAAAAATGTTTCAAGATGGCCGCCTTATAGGTGGACCATCTTAAATGATTTTGGTCCTCCAGCCCCGCAAAGAAACTGGAGTATTCTGGTGAGAAAGTCCACTTTACATATTGAATACAGCTTTGGCTGTCCTTCAAATGGAAAGTCTCCATCATTTGCTCGTAAAGCTCCACGTGTTCCCAAACAGAATACTTGACGTTCGTGTGATAAGGCGTGATGACACTCCTTATTGCCTTTATTTGCTTCAATGGGTCCTTAAGCAAGGCCCTTTTTGCCTTATTGGCCTTTTTGGTTCGGGTAACCCTGGTCCATTCATCCTCTGACTCAGAGGCACTGCTCCCAGAGGTTCCTGTCTGATCTTCCAGGTTTTCCCGGATTCTGCGAGCCTGGGAATGGCTGGCAGAATGTGGAAACCTGGTCTCCTGTGTCCTGCGCCGTTCAGAGGAGTCTTCAGATTCCTCCTTGCTGCCAGGATTTGATGGGTACCCCCCCCACTGACCTAATTGGACAGAAGTTTTCAGGATGCCCTTAATGGGCCTATTCTCCTGGGGTTCCCCACTAAATTGCACTGTGCTTGGGTGCCCATACCCGGATTCCCTCCCATCCATTCCTGGGAGGTACTGGCCTATGAGCCCCATGCTTCTGGCTGGATAGTAATCTGCAATCCCTGTGGCCCGGTGCTCATGTGCGCCAGGGGACATGGGGGTGGCAGAGTCCAGGGACTGAGAGAGATAAAGGCCTCTGGTACTAGGGCTCCTGAGGTTATGCTCAGGAGTTTCCCTTTCCCAGCGAACCTGGTCTCTATCCGCCCCTGCTCCCTGTTGCAATGCAAGAGCCTGCGCCTTCAGTTCCTCAGTTAAGGCCTTACTAGACTCTATCAGTCTCTCCTGCATCGCTACCTGTTGTTGGAGCCTATCATTGTGCTGGCAGAGAGCCTCATTCTCTCTCTGCATTTCCTGATTGGTCCTGGAGCACTGGGCCAGTCTTTGCTGCAGGAGGGTTACCTCCTGAGTCCCATCCCTACTGGCCTGCTCCTGTCCTGCCAGAGCCTCCTCCACCCTCCTGGTGTGCTCTAGCAAGTCCTGGTGTTCTTTTTGGAGATCACCCAGTCCCTGGTGGGCCAGGTGATTTTCTTCCATTTTTCTTTTTAAGTGGCAGACTTCCTGGCCTAAGGTGTCCCTTTCCTGACTAAGAGTCTGCATCTGTGCCGTCAGGTCGTCCCTTTGCCTTTGGAAGGCACCAGCTTTCTGGCGCTCCTTATCAAACTCTGCCTGGGTATCCAGGTCTTTCAGGATCAGTTTATTGCTCTCCTCTTTCTCTCTGTCTAGTTGGATTTGCAGGGTGGCTACCTGCTCTGTGCATGCCCTGTTGAAATTGATCTGTTGCTCCAGCTCTGCAGTAGGGAGTCCAAACTGTCTTGGCGTTCCTTCTGCAAGGCCAGAATTCTGGTATCCTGGTCTGTCTTTTCCTGTTGCAGTATATCCATGTCCTCTTTTATTTTAATGATATACTGCCTACTATCATTTTCTGACTCCTGGCTCCTCTGCAGCCTCTGCTCAGAAGAGTCCAGATCAGATTGGGCCTTCTGTAATGCCAGCAGTTGCCTACTCGCCAGATCTTGGCCTTCAGCACATTTGTCCTGCATGGCTCCCATATGTAAATATAAATATGCCGCTACCGTGGCAATCTTGATGTGCTCATCCTTGGCCTTAGGGGACATATATAGTTCACTCAGGGCCACATGTAAGGGACCCTGGTCTCTCCATGTATCTGACCCTGTTTCAGTGATCTGGGGTGCGATTGCCTGCAACCAGACCGTCTGATCCTGATGAGTCCACTCACCTCTCACAAATAGCTTATGCAAGAAGTGCTCTCTGGCTATTTTCATATCTACCAAGGTCGTCATTCTGGAATTTGAGTTCCTTCCTGACTTACAGAAGTTTGTATTTTATTTTTGCAAAACAGACCTTTTCCTTAGAGCGTTCTTTGAGGAGTGCTTTACAGCGTAACACAGCGTGGTGATCCGACCGGATATGTGTATCTGGTCAGCTGGCACACTGTATTAATCTGCACAAGTGATAGATCTAACCCAGACGTCCGGCTCGAGCCCCCAATTTGTAAGAAGATCCAATTAAATACTACAGTTAAGTCAATGCCTAGTCTGGGGTACGGAATGGAAACCCTTATTGATATATCTTTATGTCCAGTTCATAAATCCTGGATGACTACCCCTATATAACACCCCTCTCTTAGAATCCCCCTGACCCCACTGAGCAAAGAAGTAGTTCTGTTTTGCAAGTTTAAAAGGTTTATTTAAGAAAAATTAAACAAAATATATATATCACACTTTTATGATAAATTAATAATTGAATATCACACTTAATCTGAGCAGTAATCAATAATGGATAGTCTGGCACTAGCACACTTCTTTATAATCAATGATGAGTGGGTATAGGATGGATATGATAGCAACAATACTTTTATGGTTTCAAATAGATGCAATGTGGAATGAAAATGCAGTACAGTAAATAACTTGATAGGATTTCAGCAAAACAATGTAATCACTTTTCTCTGGCAATTCACTCCCCCCCCTTTATGCAATGCAAGGAAATGGAAGGAAAGCGCACAGTTCTCAGAAATGCAATCAAATGTAATTCAGTTCACCCCAGCAAGCTTAGAGAAAACAGGTATGAGTTTGAAATACAGGCAAAAGTGCTTTGAGAGGTGGCAATGAAGTGAGGAATATGCTAAAAATGGTTTTAATTCCCTAGGAGGTTCAGGGTGAGTGATAGCTACTTTATATGAGTTCAGGATCACTTTAACAATGCTCTAGGAGTAACTAGCAGGTTAAACGAGTTTTTGGCAAAGTAAAGCAAGGAAGCTGCCGCTTTTCACACGTGAGAGAAATCAGCTGAAATCGCAAATCGCGGCAAAATTCACGAATGCGTGAATCGTGATTACGGAGGCACTATAAGGAGTAGGAAGTCGGTTCTAGGCTAGATTTTGTGAAGGTTGTTTTTCGGATTTGAAATTTTAAAAGTTCAAAGCGACAGGTTACAGCTTTGCAGCTGCAGAATTGACAAATGACAGTGGTGCAGCTTTACAAATGACAGGTGACAGTTAGGAGGCAGTTCTGGTTAGATTAAAATAGTTTGGATTAGATTATTTTAACTAAGAGATTGGTTCTGCACAGTTCTGCTAGGTACTCACAATATATTTTTGAAATAGGCCTTGCCACGGATCTGGTCAGGTTTTGGACTGGACTCCGGTTCTGGTCTCGGCACTTCACAGTGATGTGGGTCAGCTCTCTGGTTCTGCTAACAGCGGTCTGGGTCACTCTGGATCTCTGGCCTCTGGCTCTGGATACTGCTCTGCTTTCTCTGGGTACAGCACTGCTTCTGGATCTTTCTGGCACAGGGTTTCAGCCAGAATCAACAGCTGGGTCCGGCTGTGAATAGTCTGCAAATGATTTTTGGGCCTGCTGACAAATACATTTGCTTGCAGTGGGCCTTCTTGGTTCAAAGTTCTGTAGTCTCTGTTTAGCTTGGAAGTCTAAGTGTAGGATCTCTGGATGTGAAGTCGTCAGTCAGCATGCTCCGCAGCAAATGGAATTGAATGTCTCTACCTGTCCCAGCAGTCTCTTTTTATGTGTTTTGAAAGTGGGTGTGTGCCTGGGCCTAGCTAAGCCTGCCCCTTTCTACTTGTCATTGGCCCAATTCTCCCCTCTCCCATGATTGGGGGAAGGAAATGTGAGTCAGGGTGATGCTGTGGGTTTTATTGGTCAGAGGATCCTCTCCTGGTAAGTTTGCCCACAAATCTTTATTTGATTCAAATACATATTGCACAGATATACAGTTGTTTAAAATTACATGCACCCATCACATATCACATGAGGTATACTCTGTTCAAACTCTGCTCTTCCTGGGGGCTTGCATCCAGAAATGGCAACATTTTGTGCTTTTTAGTGGGTTTTGCAACATCTGATTTTTCTCCAGATTTATACACATATACACAGGCTGTACATACCTACTCCAGTAAATTCCCATATCTCTATCTTAAACACAGAGTATGTGGTGTCAATAAATAGCGGGGTTTTGCCCCAGAACATCACACAAATTGGAGTTTGGGCTTGAATCGAAGGTACATTTTTTAAATTAAGGCTCTCAAAGTTATACATTCCTGTCATTTGATTACAAAGAGTTATCAGTATTTTGTAAAATATATATTTTGCTTTCAATTCAGTTCTCAGGGTGTTGGAGTCCGCCTCCAAGACTTGGGTGGGTCAGTGATCACATGTGTCTTCTGCTGGGAGCTCTTTGTGTACAGTCAACAGTCAACATCAGCATATTCTATTCAAGTGCAAGAGCCTATTGTGTGGTCTCCAGGAGGGTTAGGTCAGCAGACCAGGGGGTCACTTTGCATTTGGTTATTATGACCATGTGATATACTGGGATGTGGTGTGAATCTCTTGAGGTGAGAGGGTTTCCCAGGCTTCTGGCCTCTGGGAACAGCAGGTGGCTAATTTTTTATTAAAATGCAGCCTTTGAAGTCAGCTGAGTCAAATTCCTTTGTCAGCAACTGCACTCAGTTCTCCTGTCAGAGTTTAGACCGCTAGCGCCGCCTTGAGGATTTTGTTGGTACTGCATCCATTTTTGGGATCTTTCTTGGATTAATGCATTCCAAACAGGAATGGTTCTTACATGGTAGTAAATAATCCTTGCTTAACATTGTTTTGATGGGGCTCCTTACAGTAAAATGGTTATGTGGAACCCCACAAAAGGGTTGAATCTTTAAAGTGGTCCGATGAGCCACGATTTCAGCAACTTTTTGACATCAGTAACAGTGGATTTTGTTAACAAAGATCTTTCTTTACACTGGTGGGTGGCAAGTTAGGTAACCATTTTGGTGTGCGCACAAACTGCGTGGTTCTCCTGGATTCTGGCGCACATGTGGGCTTTTTGGCCATCTTGGATTTTCTAAGCCCACAGCACCAAATGTCGCAGCATGATAGCTCAAACGTGGGTCAGGACACCCAACAGTCCAGGACATAGACACAAGAAATAGTAGGCTGGTAAAGGGCAGAATTCACCAGATGTCTACAAAGGTGAGGGACACCATCAAGGAGGAAGTTTACAAGATGTTGGACCTCAAAGTTATTGTGACATCCCATAGCCCATGGGCTAGCCCTATGGTGGTGGCTTTTTCTAAATACGAAAATTGAAGTCTGATTTTACAGGGGGCTCCACTGTGTGAGCAAGATACCACCCCATACCATGTACAGTTGAACTTAATTACACGTTAGACACTGTCAAGTACGTGAGTACCTTTGGCCTCATGGCCAGGTACTGGCAGATTGTTGTGTCTGATAGAGCAAAAAGGGAGGTCACATTTTCCACACTAGAGGGGCACTTTTAGTTCACTGTTATGCCCTTGGGTTACCAAATGCCTGTTACCTTTCTGAGGATGGAAAACCAGATCCACAAAGAATTTCAGCATTGCAATCTTGATGATGTTGCAGTCTTTAGCCACACTTGGGAAGGCATCTTTTCCATCAGACGCAGGTGCCCGGGCCATGCAGAAAGCTGGCTTGACCATCTAGGCTTCAAAGTGCCTGATAGTGCAGGGTACTGGTACTTACATAGGACACCAAGTAAGAAATAGTCTGTCCAAGCAAAGGTACAGGTGGTTCAGGATTGGGACATTCCTACAACTCAGACTCAGGTGAGAACCTTCCTGAGCCGCGCTGTGCATTGAAGATCTTTCATCAAGGGGTAATGAGCCATTGCCCTTCATTTGAATGACTTGATGTCTAAACATATGCCAACAAAGTCACTTGGACGCCTGCCTGTCAATCCGCTTTCTGGGGTTTAAAAGATGCCGGTTGGAGGGTCTCAATCTGAAGATCCCAGATTATGGATAGGAATTTATTATCCAAACACCTAATCATTTGTAATTTGGGCAGTTTTATCACAGCTACATTCAGAAGGGGTTGAACAAACTGTTGCATATATTAGCAGGTGACAGACTAAAAGAGAGAGCAGTGGCAGCAGAGAAAGTTCCACAGTCACGTGTGCATTTCTGAACACTGAGGTGGCTTTTTAACTGTTTGGACCTTGGGTTACAAAATGTACAATCATGTACCCAGCAACATGACAGCAGTTACTAATATCTAATCTTAGTCATATCTAGTTATGACATGATGGCTACAGAGATTACACAATTACATCCAAAAAGCATTGGATGGCAAATTATTGTCAGCTTGGTGGGAAGTGAACATCCATGACAGGGCCTCCTGTGTATTAGCCGCCTGGCCTTGGTGTACCCACAACAACCAAGTGGAGTGCAGCAAAGAAGCTTCTCTTTGATCCCCCTAAGAAGGTTAACACCTTACTCTACAGAATAGGAATCTCCGTGTGATATCCCCTATAAGCCAATGTGTCAAACACTGTCTTGTTATTACAATGGTCACCTGACACCACTGTGTTGATTACTGGAGACCTTTGATGTGGGTAAGCAGAGGTCGAGTAACCAAGAGAAGAGGTGCAGTCCATGGACGGGCTTCACCATATTGTATTTTGCTAGGGCACTCAAACCTCCTGTCCCCCTCCCCACTTCCCGCAGACAAGGCACTTTGGGTATGACATCAGCAGTCAAAGGACACTTGTTACAGAAGCCAGGATTAGACCCTTGATAACAGACTTGCTATAAACCAATCTATTTTGGGAATTTTGCCTAAACAAGGGGGGGGGATTCCTCCCCATAGTTGATTCATATTTGGACCCAATCACCTGCTCAACTCAGTGGGCCTCATTACACGGATGGCGGTAGGGATTTACCGGTATGGGTAAAATACCGGTACCCGTAAATCCTTACCGCCTTACTACGAGGTCCCTTTGCGGGTTGGGGGATTTAACGCCTAATTCTTGCGCCTTCCCCATTCCCATAGAGCCCTATGGGGCAGGAATGGGAATGGGGAAGGGCAATGGTGGAAGGGGGATTTACCGCCCCTCCAACCTTGGAATGGGGCGGTAAATCCCCTTTCCGCCAAGGCGGTGCCGGTATTTTACCGGCATGAGCCATGGCGCTCATAGCGCCATGGCTCACCGCCTACCGTGTAATGAGGCCCAGTGCAATTAATTGATGTGCTGCTTCTTGACCGCATACTCGACCCAACAGAACCATCATCTCAACCCAACGTGAATGCTGACTCGACCTGCTGGAAGCCATCAACTCGCCCATTTCAGATGCCAATTCAAGCCAGTAGAAGCAGCGTCTCAACCCGCTGGAAGAGATCGACTCATCAAGTCACACCCAATCAAACCACTCGGAGCCCTGGCCTTAAACTGTCTAGATGCTGACTCGTCATTAGGAAACCATGACTCGACCATCTCGACACTGACTAAACTGCAGTAAAGCAACTACAATTCTGGCTTGCCCCAAAGAGGAAACAGAAGGTATTCTGAAGTTTCCCTGTGCCACGGGTCTGCCTTAAAGGACCCTAGTGACTTAAGCTCCCTCCTCTACCCTTTGAAAGACATAAACAATATAATTTACATTTAGCTGCTGAGATTTTTGTCTGAGCACACAAGTCTACAAACCCATTGTGCCCTAAAGCCTGCTTTTTTCAGTATTTTTTATTTGCAGGGTTGGGCAAGTAGTGTTATTTATTAGTTGTGTTCGTTTTTGTGGGTTTAATTAAAGGTCCAATTTTTATAACTCCTTGTTTGGACATTCTTTTATTTTGGTACCCCACTACTATTGTTGTTTGGATTGCTGGATTGTTTCTGCACCAGCTCACACCCTTCCTGAAGAATATAACCTGTCCTCAGCTCAGCCCAACCTTCTCCTTCTGGACAGGAATCTTCCTTCCCTTTTCAACTTCCCACGCTCGCCTTCCACCCCTCCTTCCCCTATCCTCCCAACCGCACCTCCTCCCCCAGGGGTATCAGCGCACCCCTCTAATCCCCTAGCAAATCTTTTAAAAGTGGTCACCAGCTTCACTTTAGCTACCCTCAACCCTCTCTCTGCCATTAAACACTCCTCTGATATCTGGCACAACCTTGAAGACATTGGGCCTCATTACGAGTTTGGAGCTAGCCATGCCGCTCTTAGCGGCATGGCTACCTCTAAACTCGGGTCCAGGTCCGGGTCCCGCAAAAGGGGACTTACCGGGCCATTCCGACCTTGGAGGTCCTGGTAATTCCCTTTCGCGGGACCCGGACCCGGTATATCCCCATTCCCATTTGAGCCCACATAGAGCCCTCATAGGGCCCCATAGGGCTCAATTGGAATGGGGAGGATGCTAACAACGGGCCCATTAGTAACGGGCCCGTTGTTAGCATTCTAGTCTGCTAGCGGGTCCCGCTCTGCACGTCTGGTCTGACCAGGCGTGAAGAGCGGGACCCGCTGCAGACCTCGTAATGTGGCGGCCCGGAATGAACGGTGCCGGTCCCTTACCGCCACTGTTCATTCCGCGGCCACCAGCCTCGTAATGAGGCCCATTGACCTTTACGTCCTCACCTTCACTGAGACATGGTTCAATGCCAGCTCCATCACTGCTTTTGACACTCTTCTTCATGTTGGCTACAAGATCATATCCAACCCCAGATCCTCCAGATCTGGTGGTGGAGTGGCCCTGATCTTCCCTGAGTGGGTTCCTGCCTCCATCATCCCCACTCAATCCTACGCTTCCTTTGAAAGCCTAGTCTACAGGCTGCCTGTCTCCCCTTCTTGCCCTGTGACGCTCGATACCATCTACAGACCCCCTGGTCCTTCCTCCCTTTTCCTCTCTGAATAGGCCGACCTCTCCTCCTCTATTCTTGCCTCCTCCCCAAACGTATCTTTCTTGCGACTTCAACATCCATCTCGACTCCCCTGATGTTGCCACTGTTCTCTTCCATGAGGTCTGCAACACTCTCTCCCTCACTATCCTCCCCTCTGGCCCAACCCACTCTGCAGGACACACCCTGGATGCCCTCATCTCAACAGACATCCCTCTTTCCAACCCCCTCACTATCCCTCTCTCCTGGTCTGACCACCCTCTCATTTCTTTCTTCCTTGACCTCCCCTGTCCCCAGTCTCCTTCCCCTGCGCTGCCAGTCTCCTTCTCCATCATTCGACCAATGAAGCGTGTATCAGTCACTGCCTTTGCTTCCTCTTTCATCCCTCCCCGTCCCCTTCTTTGGACTATCCCCCTGACTCTGTCCTAAATATCCTCCATCTCTCTATCACTAACACCCTGGACATCCTTGCCCTGTCATGAGGATCCGCATGAAGCCTGCCTCCAAATTCTACTCTTGGTCTGACTCTGACTTAGCCGATTTGAAACGAGAGTGCAAAGCGGAACAGCGGAAGTGGCAAACATGTTGCTCCTCCCCTGACAAACTGGCATGCTGCCTACTCCAAAGCCAATTCGTCTTTCCATCTGTTCCATGTCCAATCTCGCATCTCTAGAGCTACAAACCACATGGCTGAACTCTTTAAAATCTGCAAGGAACTCACCAATCCTACCGCAGTCTCCTTTTTTCCTCCTCCCTCCCAGGCCGTATGCTCCGCACTGGCCTCCAAGTTTTCATCCAAAACCTTGACATCCTATCTTCTCTGTTATCTTCTCCCTCCCCCACCTCCCTCCTTCTTTCACCTTTTCGGACCCCCTGCCCCTTACTCCCATAATCTCCTCCCTCTTTACCATTTCACCAGATGAGATCTCCAGAGTTGTCCACTCTATGAAAGTCTCCTCTAAACAGGTGCTACTCTGCTCCTCCAAAACCATCAAGGACAACATTGACACTCTCGCCCCTGCCTTGGCTGACCTTTGCAACCACTCTTTTTTCCACAGGCTCTTTCCCTCAGACCCTCAAGCACTCCCTTGTTCACCCTCTCCTAAATAAGCTGTCTGCGACCCCTCTTGCCCGACTAACTATCAACCTATCTCTATCACCCCCTTCTTGGGAAAACTCAGGAGGAAGCTGGTCATCCCCCAACTGACCTTCCACACCAAAATGGCTGGCTGCCTCCATGACCACCAGTCTGGTTTCAGGGTAGCCAGAGGCACTGAAACTGCTCTCCTGAATACCCGAGAAGACCTACTCTCTAATCTGGACTCAAACACTCCCTCTGTTCTGATCCTCCCCGATCTCTCCTCTGCTTTTGAAACTGTCAACCACTCCATCCTCATAAACCGTCTTTGTGATACCCTAGGCATCATGGACAGGGCACTGGCGTGGCTTACCTCTTTCCTCTCTCAGACTCTACCAAGTTCAAATGGGCTCTTTTGTCTCCTCCACCTCACTCTCTACCTGTAACGTCCCTCAGGGTTCTATCCTATCGCCATGGCTCTTCAACATCTACCTGGCCCCTCTGGCCCACCTGATCTCCACATACTCTCCTCACTTCCAGTGTTACGCAGATGACACACAGCTCTCTTTCCAGCTGCCTTCTCCTACCACTTCCTCCTCTTCCTCCCTTATACCTGACTGCCTGACTGTGATTCAGGCATGGTGCTCTGCCAATGATCTCTGCCTTAATGCCAGCAAGACAGAGATCCTTCTCATTGGGATGCCTGCTCCTAGCTTCCCCTTCACTCTCTGGCCGGACTCCTTGGGTACCCTCCCCTCACCCACTTGTGAGGCAAAAAACCTTGGGATCATCTTTGACTCCTCGCTCTTCTCTCATCACAGACCTTGCCAAGAAGTTACATTTTCAGCTCCATCTCCTCAGGGGCATTCTACCTTTCCTCACCTTCCCCCAAAAGCTCAATGTCCCAAGAGACTTGGTTCTCTCTAGGCTTGACTACTGCAACCTCTTCTTCAACCTTCCTCTTTCCCCCCTTCACCCCCGTCCAATTAATTCAGAATAGGACTGTGGGATTTTTCCTTGGCCTCTGGCCCGGGACCGTATCTCTCCAGCCCTAAAATCTCTCCACTGGCTCCCGGTGACTGCAAGGATCAAATTCAAAAACCTTTGCATCAACCACAAGACTGTCTGGGGCGTGGGGCCTCTCTACATCCAGCTTTCCCTCCCGAAATACCACCCAGCCAGAATCCTTCAGTCTTCTGATTCCAACTCTCTGCAGGTCAAACATTTCTCCAAGCAGAGAGTGGGAGGTAGACACCTCTCTTCGGCTGGCGCCTCCCTCTGGAACAGCCTCCCACCCCCCTCAGACTTGAGCCGGATCTTCTTAAGTTCCAAAATCTTCTCAAGACCTTCCTTTTCTCCTCTTCCTTCCCTCTCTCCCTCCTGTGCTAAACTCTCCACCTGCTGCTGTGACTGAGGCTTGGTCCCTTCAGAGTCATACAGGGACCAGACCACACACCTACCAGTCCCTCCCAGCATCCTCAACCAGCACTTCTCCTTGGGCTCCCTTTCCCAGACTATCCCAACCGAGTCCTCCTTTCCATTGCACTGTTCCCCCATGCGCCCCTTTTCCCCTGGCACTTGCTGCCTTGGCCTGACTAGCTCTTGCCCGCCCCCACCTATGGGGATTCCGCCCACTCTTGCACTTCTCCCTCTAGCTCCCCCTTGCACTTATCAACTTGTCATGCACTTGTAGGGTAGGATTGTCACAAGGCCAATATAACCGTTTCTTTGTTCTTGTTGTTGTTTTCTTATGTTGTTACCCCATGCCCCCCACTTGTCTTGTGGCACCTGGTCACCCTTGTCTATAGGCGCCATACTAATGTCCAATAAATAAATACATAAACTGTTGGGGTGATGCCTGCTCCACCTTTATGATTGGGATCACTGCTGGTTTAATGGCAGTGTGGGGCTGAGTAAACACTTTAGCCACTACTCATCCCTGTACTCCTGCAGAGCAGTAGTCATTTTGTCTCAGTGGGCCAATGATATTGATCCAAACTGGATTGGATTTAAAACAACCGTAAAGGAGAATGTGCATACCTGCAAATCATTTTTGTTATAAAAAATTGTAAATGCATCAATTAGGGCATTTGCCCAAAAACTTCATTGATAATTACACAGAGTTTAAAGTCAATTGTGAGGGGTTGTTGAGCTTAATAGAGAATGGTTGTAATTGGTGGACATCAAAGGCAACTCCTGACAGTAGAGCCAACCATGAATGCTAGTGACTCCCAATGCACATTCAAGCCAATCAGTGCCTGTCCCACACTGATCCCGACAGACAGGGTCAAACCCCCTAGTGTTAGGGTCACAGTAAACGCACAGCCATGACGGTCGTCCATAACTGCCTAATGTACATCAAAAAGTTAACGGGCCTCATTATGAGTGTGTCGGTCTGGAAACAACTGTGCCGGTAAGCCTACCAGCACTGTTGTTTCCGGTCCGGCACACTACGGCTCTGCGGGCGGGTGCCGTCCCACCTGCCAGGGTCAGACCGGGCGGGCAGAATGGCGCCCGCCCGCAGAGTTTCACAGAAGCACCGGCACCGTTACTAACGATGCCGGTGCTTCCGTGGTCCCCATTCCCATGGTGTCCGAAAGACTTCATGGGAATGGGGACTTACAGAATTACTGGCGCCTGACTTTCCGGCCGCCGGCACGGTTACCGTCGGGCTTGTGATGAAGCCCAATACATAATTTAATTCATACTATTAGTGCATACAATATCGAAATGCAACATAAAACCGAACCACATAACACATATGACTATGTTAAAATACAATATGCATTAGTTGAAATATGACTTATTCTGCGTTAGGCGCTCCCCGTTCCACGTGCCCCAGTAAATATGTAGTACTTATTTCACCAATGTCTCAGTAATGCACATATCTGCCAGTTTCCCAAATGCTGTAGTAACGTAAAAAATTGGAGAGTGTCTGCATTTTGCAGTAATGCACCAATTTGCCCAATGCCCACATTGCTCTAGTAATGCACACATTTTAACAATGCCTTCAGTGCTGAAGCCATGCACACATTTTGCCGGTTTCAAATCAAACACTCGCAGGTGCATTTGGCAAAACAGTGACAAACGCCCCTGAGATCGTTGAACATCTTTGAGAAATGTCTGCCTCGGAAGTAAAACAAAATATATTTCCGTTTCCAATTACAATTCAGGTGGTGGTTCCTAGCATTGGATGATTACTGGATAAAAGAGGTTAGGGGGAGCTGCTCCATGTGTGGACTTAATGAAAAATGTCTGCTTTCTACACCACTCCAAAGAGTCAATAAAAAGTATACTGCCGTTTTGCTTTCAGAGTTCATGGTCACATTGGCAAATACAAGGCGAAAGAGGTGGTGTGGTATTACAGAAACTTTGCACCAGTGCAATAGCAATTAGCAAGTGCTGATTGGGGTTTAGCGCTTGGCTGTGTGTTAAAATTGCAATTAGCACTAGGGCAACGGATTCAATGCATTTTTGCAACAGGGCAATTGTTTGCCTAGTAGTCCTACTTCTTTATCCTGGTGCAAAAATCCATTAAAAGAACATGTTTTTTGTAGTAGGCTCGTGCGAGTTGCAAAGCTTCTGTATATGGCCAGTGTCTCGCAGTGACCCTTGACTATATATCCTGATGGAATGGAGGACGTGCGGAAGTGTCATCTCTCAGAAGGACCAGGTGTTTAGGGGAGCAATCAAAGACTGCGGCTTCAGCCAATCAGATGTCCTGGTGATTAGCCAAATGGAATCTTGACGTGTTGTGTCGCTGCACAGCAGTGCAGCCAGGCGGGACGCAGCAGAGGCCTGGGCCTGGCAATCTGCAGCATCGGGAATGCGCTTTGCAGGAAGAGTAGCTTTTGGCAGCATCCCTTGATCCATATTCCAAGGGCACAGTGCATGCCATACTCCCTCTGTGGCACGGATAAGCCGGATATTGACGTTTCTGACTCTCTGCCCTCAATAGTCAATGCTCACTGCTTTCAGACGTGTGTCAAACAAGTATCAAGCACTGGATTAACCTATGGAAGGGAGTTTCAGCATAAGCATGCAAGAAACAGTGAGGCGCCTCTAAACTAAACGGCAACAAACTAAGGCGGAAAAGGCACCTCCTGTTAGCCTTTCAAAATTAGGGTTCAAGGGTGGACATGGGAGTTGCCTCAAGCAGTGTCTTGCCTTCTGATAGAATTTAGTTTGACTTTTCAGGTGTCTCTTCATTGCCGAACCCAGCTGGGAGCCTAGCATGTGTCGGTTTAGTGACAGAAGATGAGTGTACCCCCAAAACCATCACTGCAGGTGGAAATCAGTAACATTCATCACTTGTATTCCTAGGATACCAATGCATCGTTTAATTAAGGCGTTAGAGGTATAGGTTAGAAGAAAGCGAGTCAGTTGCATGAGCAATTTATATATTTTTTATCTGTAGCAAAACCTTTTTGCTTGTGACTGCTAGCATGGATTACATCAGAGGCGTTGCTGGTGGGGACTGGGGGGGGCTATAGCCCCAGGTCTTTTGGTTTTAGCCACGTATAGAAGCTTGGGGGCTACAACCAAAAGGCTAGTTAGGCCTAATCCCGACATTAGTGTAACCCTGGAGCTTTTTCATTTTTCTTTCGATAGATAAAGCGCTTTCGCTAAATCGCTGTACAATGTTTAAATGCCCTCACTAACGTGAGAGGGGGTTTAGATTCTATTAAAGACCAGGAGGCAAGTATTATGCAATATAATCTTTACTTCTGACACCACAGCAGCAAAGAAAAAACTTTTAAACAAACAAGTTTCATTAACTTAAACTGAAAAAACTGTATTTCAGTGATAATAAAGGGAGGAATCCCCAATCCAAGACGAAGGGCAGGTCATGCCCTGTAAGCAACCAATAGGCAGAGACCCTCCCCCATATAAGTCGTTTCCTCTAGCATCATATCCTCTTCTGTAGCTGCACCACACCAGACGCCATCTCTGAAGATTAGACACTCTAGCATGGAAAACCAATCCATGACCAGCTCCGGGACCTTCTTACATCGCGCCATCCTGGGGTACTCGAGGAACCTCCTCGACTGGATCACCTCACCGCGAAACTGCATGCAAAATAAACAGTACATATGTGATAATACTCGCCTCCTTGTCTTTAATAGAATCTAAAACCCCCTTTCACATTACTGATGGGGATTAACCATTCAATGTCAAGACAGGAGGCTTTATATTATGCAAGTTTAAAACCCCTTGCATCACATTAAATGTAATATGATCAATAAGCTTATGATAAAATGTCGTGAACGTAGACTCTCTGGACCAATCGCTGTTTTTAAAATTTGTTCCAGACCTCCCCAGAGGAAGGGGGCTTTTGAAGCCATAACACCGCTTAATGAATATGCCCCAAAGGAAGAAATATCAATACCTGCTTCCTTCAGGACCCATCTGACCCACCTGGCTAATGTAGCCAGCGACACCTGTTTGAACATATGGTCCTTTGGGTAGCATATCATGCAGTGGATGGGAAACAGAGTAACTCTTTCAGCAAATAAAGGAACCAACTCAGGAAGATGGCAAGTTCATCTGTTTTATTATCAATTGTCTAAAACAGGGAGTTCCAATGGACATCAACTTACGTCGCAAAAGCATTCTCGAAGCATTTCATTAAAAAACACACCTATATAGTAAACATTCATCATGCGTGACGTCATACTATGTGGCAAATAAGAAAAACTTACGGGGCGTTGTGATTCGTTCAAGGGGAACATCTAAGTATACTTTCTATATGGGGATGGGTTGCGATGGGATATCTACTGCCAGGTGGCCAACTCGTGCAAGTCATCCTCAACAAGTATTATGTACGTGGACTGTTATTGGCTCTCAAACTATAAGGCCCTTCCTTACATGGCCCTCTTCAATTGGTTGGCACGCTCGTGCCAGTCTGGAACATTTGGCTCACTAGCAGCATGTAAGCTCATACCCCGGGTGTCAGGAGATGGACTTGACTGCACCCCCCCAACCTAATTAGCCCAGTATCTCTCATCACCCATGCCTTAAACCATGAAGATTGTCTTTGAACTTGGCCTTGCAAAGTATCCTTGCCTCTGAGAATATATGGGAGTGCAGGCACATGCTATCGTAGTTCTGAAACTGCATGCCCAACTCTATGTACATCTTTGGCTCACGTGACAGGAGACCGGAATTCGGCCCATTTTGCAGCATTTAATTGTCTTAAATGAATAAAACCTGGCACTCATGATGTTCTTTATTTGCACCTTAACAAGGGATGATTCAGCATCTCACATTCACCGCCTTCAAGAATAGATTTCAAGAATAGATTCAAGAACTGCTTGAGCCTTGACACCAGGCAAGACAGCCCTTCCAGAGTCTTTCACAACCCCAGCTAATTATTTGCTGCCACACTGTTCTCGGCTCCTCTCTTCATGGGTTTGAACGTACTAAAGTTATGACACTGATGTCTAGCTTCTATATAATGGTTGCTCCGCCTTGCTATATACAAGCAGGCTATATGTAGTCTATTCACTACATATAGGCTGCTTGTATGATTACTTAGTCTACTTGCGTTACTGCATCTGTGCCGTTATCAAACAACTTGCATCTTCTGCAGTGCTCTTCACACGTGCAATCTTCTTTTCGCATGTCAAAGTTTACTCAATTATTTACTTTGTCATCAGTTTTCATAAGATCCATACATTCTCTTCTTCAGTCAGTCTTCTCTGTGCGTCACATTCGTTTCTTGTGACGCCACCAGCTCCTTCTCTTGTTTTTTCATATTTCTTCAGGGTCTTCCTCTACAAGCTTGTCATCTCTTTGGGAATACATCAGATGTTTTCTCAGTAGGTTTCTTCTTTCGAATATTCACTCTGGAATGGTGACAACTGCTAGTGTCAAGCATGGCACAATTTCAGGCTCCCAGCATATAGGTGTGAGGGGGCGGCACTTAGGGAGAATTCTCAGAAATGTGCTAATTCCCTTCTACCTTAGAGACCCCCAGCAATTTTTGCTGGACTTTAGGACTTTTAATTTCTAACCTGGAGAGCGTGAGACCTTTTTCCCACTCTCTCATGTATTTTTTTTCTGACAAACTCCATAGGCATAATCTTTTTACATTGTGTCACACAGCACCTTCAGTGCAGTGGCACAGGGACGTCTCTCAGATTTCCCAAAGGTTTAAATACCTTCTCTGGGATAAACTACTGTTTCCAAGAGCAGTGAAGTGAAATTGACTTTACTTACATTTCTAACTTTCTAGAACCAGCACATACTATCTTAAAATAAGGTGCTGGAGGGGTTACTTAGTATCCCCTTTGTCTAGTTTGTCATGTAACATTTTTTATGCTACCCTTTCTACAATTAATGGCTGGTGGCAGTGATTTACTTTTTCTTACCATTGTGTGTTTCTACCGTGGGCTGCAATTGCAGCTGCCGTAAAGCACTCATGGGTGCCCATTTTGTCAAAATGGCCCGGTCTTCATTTTTGACCATTTCTTTTTTGGAAGGTCATTCTCAAGATTTACTCTGCGCGCCAAACAAGGTTTGGTCCCTTTGTTCATTTTGTCTTTGGCAGGTTTCACTACTGAAGCCCGTCTCTGGCTCCTGCATGTCTGGCAGGGCAGAAAGCAAGGGAGGTTCCCCGAACTCCCTGTGCTTAATCTCCCAGGTGACAGGAATGCACCCAAAGTTGTTTGGCTGGCTGACTGTCCTTGAAGGACAGCCACCCTGCTGCGTGAGTGACAGCTAGGCTGCGAATGAATGGGAAAAACCTGCATAAAAGGCAAGGGGCCTCATTACGACCCAGGCGTTAAGGGTTAACACCGTCGTTAACCCTTAACGCCTGATTCCGATTTTAACGGCTGCTTTTAGCAGCCGTTAAAATCCATGGCGCTAACCTGCCATGATGCTAATTACGCCACCGTAATTTAGGGTGGCGTAATTAGCGCCTTCCCCACTCCCATTATGCCCTATGGGGCAAAAATGGGAATGGGGAAGGGAAAATGGGAAATGGGGATTTACTGCCCCACTCACCTTGGAATGGGGCGGTAAATCTGCCATCCACCATGGTGTAAACATAGTTTACACCATGGTGGTAAAGTTGGCGTAATTACCGCCTGGGTCGTAATGACCCCCAAGGTCATTTGCTTGGAAGGCAGAGTCGACCACTGGACAAAGGAATCTGAGGAAGAACTTTGAAGAGACACTTGCTGCAGCTCCTGGACCCTTGGTTTGTCCAGTGAAGCCCTGATGCATTGCTGAAGCTCTGAATTTGCTTCGACTAGAGAAGCCCTGCAACAGACGACTTCTCTCCTTGGGTTGCTGGGACCAATCAACCCCAAAAGTGAACTCGTCTGGACATCCTCTCGGAGCTGGCTGTACTTCCATTGCTGATGCAGGTCCCGTTTGCCAGGGAGAGGAACACCAGATCGAGTGCATCATTTTTAAGTCAGACCCGAACTCCAGGAAGATCCTCCAGACTCCCATGAAGCAGGTCTGACCTAGCCTGAGCCACCTCAAAAGAGTGCTGGACCCCAGATGCAAGGAAAGTCCATAAAGGTATCCAAGAACCGCAGTGGTGCTGTTTGCGAGAGCCACGAGAAGCTGAAAACGCGAAGTGCCACTGATCTGAAGTTTGCCCATTGCTGCCGCCGATCTTCAATTCATAGTGCAGGAGTCCCCAGACATCCTCCTTCTTGTCCCCACGATTGAGGCCCATTGACACAGGATCTGCAGACCTACAGCTGAAACAGAAGCCAGCTGAAACCAATTTCTTCAAACCAAAGGTACTCTAAAACTAAGGGGTTTCTTACCTCTTGTTGTGTAGCCTTGCTAGCTCTCAGTTGAGACTTATCTTGGTTGCCTTTGCAGAGTTGCTTACATCTCTGCCACTCACAAGCCTCTCAGCTTGTGGCCCTGCGGTGATTTCATTTCTACAGCAATTTCTAAAACATTGTGCAAGACTTTTTACCTACCTGCAAGAAGTGCTACAGCTCACCTAGACTTTTGCTCAACTAACATTGGCTGTCCTGGCTCCCTGAAAGACTCTTCTTACCTCTGACTTTGTGCTTTAACTATCCCACAACAAAAGTCACACATTAGATAACTTGTGTAGCTGGGAAAGGGTTAATTTACTTTGCATTGGAGGGTTCAAAAAGTACTTACCTGCTGAAGAATATTTGTTAACCATTGTTTTATTCCCCATCTATTCCTTTTGACACTAATCTCAGTATTGCTCTAACAGTGCCAGTGATATATCAATATCCACAGTGGCCTGGTTATTTATGTCACCTCAGGGTGTAGGAAGTGTCTGTGTGCCATCCCAATTGGGTATCTACTGATTTATTGAAACTGAGAGTGTGTAGTTTTGAAGTATATTATTGTGTTACATATATTTGCCGCTTCTAAAGAAGGCTTATTCAACTGACTGTTACATTTTTCAATAATTGTTTAATCAAGAAACCTTGAGAGTAAATGTTTATTTGGATACCTGTCACTGTGAATCTCACATAATAACCTTACAGCTCACATTGACCCCTCTTGAGATCAGCCTGGCTGCTCAGTCACTCTACCAACTTGTGTAGTACATGCTTATACCAAAGGTTGGGTTAACTATTGCCAAGAGGACAAGGCTGGTGCAGTTTCCCACAGGCTATTGCATACAATCTTGCCTAACATTACCTTTGTCAAGGTCCCATTCTCGTCATCGTGAGAAGGTGTGAACATACAACATGATGGCCCAATTTTGGCACAAACTCCTCCTTCCATTGCAGTGAACATGTCCAGGATATATCTGTTGTGCAGGGTCATCAGTCGACTGGCCTTCCCGTGCAAATGATGCAACAACTCAGAAAGATAAAGAAGAATTGTATAAGATCTTGAGACTACATTTTTGATCTGATTCATGCATCCTGTTAAAAAAGGCTTCACTTTGTACTGAAACCCTCATAGGACGCAGACCAGGAATGAAAACCTACTTCTGGAATTTGGAAAGGCATAACACTTTACAAGTAGTGAGATGGGCTGAACATGAAATGGTGGTAGTGACGTTGGACGTATGGGAACATCTTATGCAAGATGATAGATGGAATGGAGTAATACACTATTTAGAGATGCCCTTTTTAGGGAGAGCTTGAAAGAAAAAATCCAGTCATTTGTTTTGAAAATTCTATGGGGATGTTCTACTGAGTACAGTTTGGGATGCTGCTAAAGCCACCTTTCTAGGTCTTATTATTGCAGAGAGAGGCAAAAGGAAGGGGGAAAGGCTTAACGGAGGGGAAGTTTAATCAGGAAATATGCATCATGGAAGAGAAAGTTGCATCTCATGAGGAAGGCATACAGGTCCTGGTGCAAGAGATAGCAGACAAGAGCCAACAATTTCAGTCTCTATTATTAGATGAGGCATTTAAACAGTTAGGGTTCCTTAAAAAAGATACTACCAGCATGAGGACAAGACTGCACTCTATTAGCTAGGAAAGTAAGACCACAAAAAATGGAAAGGAAAGTGCTGAAGCTGGTTAAACCAAATGGACAGGTGACTTTAGATCCACAGAGCAGGGGATTGTTGATTGATTTGCAAAATTACATGGTCCCCTCCCCACCAGTTGCACAACTGCACTGCACCCCCGGCAGACCTTTGCACTTGGGTCTGTATCTGTACCCTACAGTGCCCTACCTGCACTTTGGACACCTGCTGTCTGAACTTACCCTTGCACTTGCCACCAGCTAGTCGCACTTTTCATTGTTTGATCCCATGTACTGCACTGCCCCCTTCCCTAACACCTCACACTTTTCCACAACCCTCCCCCCAGCACTTGTGCGATCTCAATGTCACCTGGTCTAGTAAGATCATTCTCTCTCTCTTCCCTTTGTTCCCCCTCCCTTGCCTCATCGCGCCATGGAACACTTGTGTATAGGCGCGCTATAAATGCCATATCATATCATATCGTGATCTATCAGCGGGAGGGAGGGGAATGGAGAAAAGTATCAGACAGTATCGACAGTGTTAAGATTTACCATGTCTCCAGACTGAAAAGGCTGAAATGTTGGACAGGCTTATTACCTTAGAGGAAGCACAACTTGCTATACAACGATTGAAATGTGGGAAGGCCCCAGGATATTATGGTTTTACTGCAGCATTTTGTAAGCAGTTTAGTGATGTGGTTGTACCAGTGTTGGTTGAGGTTTATAACAGGATATTGCAGTGAGAGAATAGGCACTGTTTGTTTTAGCTGAAGCAATAGTGGTAATTGCAAAGGAGGGAACAGACCTTACAAATTGTACAGCATAAAGACCAATTGTATTGCCTAATCTGAATGTAAAGATTTTTGGTAGGATATTGGCATCTTGATTGGAACTTGCACTAGCCACATTTGTACACACAGATCAAGTGGAGTTAGTTGAAAACAGGCAGACATCTTAATTTGATGCTAATAGTCAAACATATTCTAGTTGTCCCAATCTTCTTCTTCTTAGTTGCTGCAAAAGCATTTGATTTGGTGAACTGGCAATATGTGAAGGATGTGGGTGGCTCTGTGACCTAACTGGATAACTTGGATAGTTGTGCTCTATTTACTCCCCTCAGCAAACAAATGTAGTGGTTAATGGGGTCATTTCACAGGTGTTCCCATTGGGCAGAGGAACATGACAGGGATGTCCCCCGTCACCCTTGATGTGTGCATTTGTCACAGAAACCCTGTAACATGTGATTAGGTGCAAAGAAGCCTTACCATGGACGGCAAAATATAAGCCCTTTTACACAATCAATTCCTTTCAAATCTTTTTCACACAGAGATTTCGCCCTTGATGTGCTCTGTGTTGAGGATCTGTAGAGTTCTTTTGTACATGGCAGACGTTAACTCACTGGTTACCCCATGAGTCGTCAATAATGTTTCAATTCTAGTTCACTCCCTGTAAAGCTTGTCCCCCACATCTAGCATCTTTCAGGGCTCATTTTAATGGAGCAAGCATTCTGTAGATTCTGTCAGGACCAAACAGTATTAGAGTCATTGAAACATCTGCTAATGTGTTGTCCTAACCTGGCTGGGAATCGCACTGTGCACTTTAAATGTATTTGGAAACGCATGATCACTTTGAAGCGTGAAGATGTATGGTTAGAATGCCTCCAAGGTGGTTCGCCCTCCGTGGCCCTGGCTCTTATTGGTTTTTTTTAAACACCTAAATCTTGGGGAGAAGTCCAATGAGTGTTAACTTGACGTATGCTCTGTAACTGACAAGTACATAATGTTCTGTATTCATTTTGTCATTTTGTTAACTTTTTAGCTGCTTGAATTGTGGGATACATTAAATGGTTTTTAATTTGCTTAATGTACTGGGCTTTTTATTAGGTATTGTATTAACCTTGGTAATTGTATTTTAAAAGGTTGTTATGGGAGGTAAAACAGACAAGACTTAATTGGATTAAGTGGTATTTTGTAAATAATGTTTTGCATTATTTATAGTGTGTGTACTAATGGATTGTCTCTTAATGATAACGTTTGAAATTGAATTGTTACTGCATTTGTAATTGGTGTAATGTATTTAGAAATGGAATTAGGGTGTATGGTATTTACCGATCATTTTATCTCTACCCAAAAGTTGGAAGTAAATTATTTGTTAGATCCCACGAGAAAAAAAGCATCTGGTCCTGAAAGTGAGTGGATGCATTCTGCGCCTCCTTCAATTGTGGCCCAACAAGGTTTGAGGGTCTCACAACAGTTGGTTGAATAAGGGCGCCAGTGATGCCTGGAGGTGCCCGCAGCACAGAAAGATCATTACTGACCCGTTGGTGCATTTGGTCTCTGTGGCAGGGGACAAGTGCTAAAAATTAAAGTGGGGGGACTCATCAACAAATGCAATGGGATGCGACGTTGCCAGAAATGTACATATCAATGTGAAATATGCACATTTCATTAAATTGCCTTTGCACAACCACACAAATTGCACAGGACGAATCTCATGTGTGTTTCATAAAATCAACAGCCACACAAAACCAAGAGAGGATATTTCCTTCTAATTGTTTTTGTGAACGTTAAAAGGTGTGCATGATTTAAACTCCAAGAACTCATAGAAATGTTTTCCCTGGAACTTGCCGTACGGAAATGGGACGTTACACCTTTAGCTGTTTGTAATTTTTCATAAGGTTATATAGTGCAGTGGTGAAGTGTGGCCTGCAAACCTGACTGCGGTTCGACCGCGAGGTCAGCTTTAATTAAAAAATTGAAATAGGACGACTGAGTCCACCCTCTGAAAAAAGTGGGTAGACTCTGTCCACTCACGTGCACCCTCGACTTGAGCCCTGCTCTACGGGTCTTCAATGGTGCGAACCAGTGCTGTCCTGCATGCATTTTCATCCCTCAAACATGTACTGGAATTCATTTTGAAAAAATGTCAAAAGCTGCATCTGGAGTTTTTCAATTACATTTTGACCTGATGAAGTACTTCTGAAGTACCTCATGCTGCCATGGTTTTATTGCCCTGGTGGTGGCAAATCCATAATGCACGTGGACCGCTCAGGATCCCTCATGCAATAAAGGCAATTATTACATGTAGTATTAAGGGAATATTCAAAGGGCCTAATGAGGTGGTTATGAGCACATGTTAGTCTTTGGTGGCAGCATGGCACTACCACCAGGTTTAGCTACCACTGGGCGGAGCATAAAGAACAGCGGGAACTGTGGGGCGAGGTGTCGCTGCCAGCCCAGAATTAGTAACTGTGATCACTGATCGCTCTGCCTCCCATACGGGTCCACACACCCTGGGGTGGCTCTGCTTGGCTTTGCCACCAGTCCTCAAGTGGCAAGAAGCTGTTGCCACTTTGCTGCCTTCCGACCTGGCATCACACCAACCTCTTAACCTCATGGCAGCCTAGATATCCTGGTTGCAAATTGTGAAATGGGGTTCTGGCCAAGAAAAAGCAGATCTGATATCCTGGTTGCAAATTGTGAAATGGGGTTCTGGCCAAGAAAAAACAGATCTATTGCTGCAGAACTAGAAAGTAGGATAGTCTATCTCTAACTGAAAAAAGGGGTGGATAGACCATCATTTAGGGTAGAATGCTGAAGCTTTCTACCACCCGGGTCAAACGTGGTCTGCATGTAGTTCTCCTGAGGAATGCTTTTAAGTGTTTGCCTCGGATGTTACTTCAAGACAAGGAACATGTGACTATGCTGTATCACACTGCCTCAGCAAGTCTGCTGAGAGGAGCTACACAGAATTATCATTGGCTGGCCCACGGTCTCTGTAATATCTCAGGTGTGGTTATTGGTTTGGGCTACTCGGTGTCGCTTGCGACAACTATAAGGCGAAACTATTGCATTAAAGTACAGACAGGGAGAAATGGCATATGAGGAGGGACACACAGATTGTAGGTGTTGTTTGTTGATTTGTCCACCCATTGACTGCCCAAGGCCATGCTAATCCCTGTGGCTTTTCTCACCCAGTACCTGTCACTCTCCGCACAAAACACCTCCTTATGGGAACTCTTTGTCCTCGCTTTATTCAAGCCTTAACATCAAACATTGCACTCCTGCCCGCCAGTGTTCTTTCAAAGCAGTCTGCTGAGAGCTAGTGACTTAATTGGAGTTGTAAACCCGCGGTGTAATAGAAATGTCGTTCTGCCTTCAGCCACTCGATTTATAAGCCCTATGCATATCCTTCACTGAAGTCCTACTAAAAATGAGTATTGGCAAATACACCTGTTTTGGCTTGTGTATAAGTATTAGGCATTTGCCAGGCATTAGATGCCCAGGTACTAGGACCATTTTGCACCTACTATCACCATCAATGGCCAGTTAATACCACAATGGCAGTGCCCGGCAAGTGCCTTTCCCAAGCCTATACAAAAGCCTAAACTGTTGGTATTGCCAATGCTTCTTTTTCTTGTATTGTAGAAGCAGCCTCTCTGTCCAGGTAATTTTGGATCCACAAGAATGTGGTGGTCTTTTAATCGGGATATGAAATGAAGGTTTGACATCATGGAGTGTACACATCGAGACACCTGCACTCCATTCGAGCGCCCCGGGAGCTTGAGTACTCCCCGTTCGCAGGGTACTGCAACTGACTAACGCAGTACTGTTCCATCTGAAGTGACAGGTGCCATGCGGCATGACCCCCCTCACACCAGCATGCTCGTAGTCCTGCGGGGCCCTGGCCCTGAGGCTCAACTTCCATCACAGGTCCCAAAATAAATAAGGAAAAGAGGCTCTTCCCTGCAGGGCCTGCTGTCTCATTTAAAGCAAAAACAAAGAGGTGATGGCTGGAAGGTTTAGAATTCTTCTTAAACATCTGGCATTGCTCTGGGCAACCCTCCAGAGCATCGTGATTCGCCTGCCAAGCCATTACAGAAAGGGGAAAGTCCATGTGCATATCAGGGTTAGTCCACCTACATCTCCTTTAAAGGCTTCAATAATTAAACATTTAAAAAATTAAAAAAAGCTGGGCTGCCAAAATAAAAATAACACATCGCAAGATCAGCACCACGCTGTTGGAAAATATGATTGGGTATTCTTTCACTTTCATCTATTACGTCATATTAAGTAAAGAGAAATTAACTTTGTTTTTCGGGTGGTATTTTAAAAAAATGACCCTTCTGGCATTTTAGCTGAAATGTTGTGAATTTGTTTGGGTGAGGGTCTGGAACATTTTAGTTGCGAAAGATCGATTAGTGGCTCTGGCGTGGTGGTTTCATGGTGGGGAAAATATGAATGAGTAAAAGACTATGGACCACATTAGAGTAGGGGGTAGAGCAAGGGAAAAGAAAAGTACCCTAGGGACGCCTGTCCCAAGAGAATGGGCACAGGAAAAAATATAAACCCAGCGCGAAAGGAAGGCCTTGATCCACGACTAGTAGAACCGCCCTCAACCTACGTGCAGTGCGTTGAAGTGTGCCCCTTTCTGACTGCATTGCCTCCTTTAAAAGCCGAGGAAGATCAGTGGTTTGATAACCACTGCTATTACTTAGTATGTTTTCCCTGTATTCGTTTTCACCAAATATATTGTCCTTGCTTCACGTTATACTCAACAGCCAGCACTAGGTGGGGGCAGGAAATAGCCGACTAGCTCAAGGTGGCACGCTAGGGCGTTCACCAAGGGTTTAGGTCTATAACAGGTCCAGTCTGTGCCCTGCAGTGGCCATTAACTCTATTAGCACCCTGGCATTGGTCCAGGGTGCCAATGCTGTGTTTCAGAAAAAGTCTGCTTTCATGAAAGGAAAGCAATGGTAACAAAAGATGGCAGCCATGGAAACAAGGGAAGGGTGCTTGAAATCAAACCCCTTTTCTCTTTCTTTAGTTGCCTGAACCGATGGACGCTGCCGGTGGGACTAGGTAAATAGTGAGATAGGGACGGTACATGTCGGGGGTAAGGGGTTGTGTATTTTTGCGGCAGGGAGGGCCATTCGGTGAATCAGACATCAGCTGCCCAGAATCTGTACAAGCTGATTAGCCACACCACATGTGCCAGCATGAGAATGACCTATAAACTAAGGAAGAGCAGCAGGTGACTCTCCACAGAAGCCTGTAGTGGGTGACGTAAGGAATTGAGGACAATTATTTATTCTATATGTACCTTTATTAATTATCATATGGCATTAGGTACAATATGGTCATGAATAAGTAGGTAGCATAAGAGGCCCCACCGACTGACAGCTCCAACGTCTCAGCTGTCATTTGAATCGTGTTAGTGTTCTCTGTTACGTGGAAAAGACATGTCACAATTCCAGAAACCATCACTCACGAGCTGATGCATTCCCAAGCTAGATTTCGTGGTGGGGTCTGGTGGTGACATGAAAAGAAGCTGTACAATACTGCACATCTCCCTTCGCTAGCCTTCCTCTGTCCGGCAAAAGTCTACTTTGCGATTCTTCCACATCCTCTGTGCCCTCACACAAAATCTTTCATATGGTCAGGTCTGCGGATGATCCTTCCTGTCCTTGACACGTGTGAGAAATCTGATTTAGGTTTTGTCAAGGACATTTTCAACAGCCCTTTTCTATTCATTAATCCTTTGATACGCCTTGCATTCTCCTCTGCATTCTCACCACTACTCACAATTTTCTCATCTCTATACACATGATCATTTGGTGTTCTCACTCTATGTGGTTTTATCACACGCACCCTCGTCATGTTCCAGACTCTTCCATCCTTGACCTTCACTGCATGTTTAAAAACTTCAACTACGCCTACCGGTTTTTACCACTTGCACGGTCCACCTCTCAGTACAGGGGGAAGTTTAATCCTTACTAACCCTCCTACTGTTGGAGTTTCTCTCTTTTTTATTCCATATAAGGAACTGTCGTGAGCTCTCTTGTTTTTTAACTGTGTGTTCCTAATGTTTTCACATACTTCTCCAAAATCCTTCCTTACAACAGTCATTCTCTCCATCCAAGATGGGGTTAACTTAGTGTTTGTTTTGCGTCCCCTAATTAATTCAAATGGAGCAGCCCTGTCATACAATGTGGGGTGAAACGGTGAGCAATGATTTTCTTCCTGACCGCTTCCTCCCATTTTAGTCTATTTGCCCAAGCCCACCGAATGTCGTCTTTGAGTATTTTGTTGAACCGCTCAACTACTCCATTCGTCTGTGGGTGATATATGGCGCTTCTTTTGTGTACAATAGAATTTTCGGCACAGAAATCTTGCATTTCCTTAGAACGGAATTGAACGCAATTGAATCTGTCATGATACTTTTTGGTTTAAGAGAAAATGGAGGCAAAACCCTCTTTTTTGTGAGGGGGCCTGACTCTAGAGGGTTAGACAGGAATATCAGAGGAGAGTTAGAGTCAAAGGCTACCCTAGTCATGGACGTAAAGGGGAGGTCACCTATGTAGTGGCAGTGGAGCTAGATGATTGCTAGCTCAGGAGAGATCACCTGGAGGCAAAAAATAATAATATATTTGTCATAAAGAAAAGGTTTAATTCAACATAACACGAGAGACATATTTACATAAATAGACATGTGCCACAGGTAGCACGTTGGGTATGCATAGTAGAGTAGATTGTGGTATGCATACGAGTGGGTTAGTAAAATAAGTGACAATTATTTCCTGTATTGCTAAATCAAATCAGGTAGCAATACGCTAACATTGTCAATGTACTCTACTATGCATACCCAACGTGCTACCTGAGGCACGTGTCTATTTATGTAAATATGTCTCTCGTCTTATGATGAATTAAACTTTTTCTTTATGAAAAATGTATTATTATTTTTTGGCTCCCGGGGATCTCTCCTGAGCTAGCAATCATCTAGCTCCACTGCCACTACATAGGTGACCTCCCCTTTACGTCCATGACTAGGGTAGCCTTTGACTCTAACTCTCCTCTGATGATACTTTTTGGGAAACCTTCTCTTGCACAAATTTTGGACAAGAATTCAGTAACGATTTTTGCAGACATAAACGGCTTAATCAGAACCTCCACTCACCTGGTGAAAAGGTCAATGACTACTAGACAAAATTGTTGTTTGCCATCACTATAAATTGGGCCTAATATGTCTATGCCCAAATCATCCCAAACTTTCCCTGGAATATTCGTCACCATCATAGGATATCTCACATTCGTACATGCTCTATCACTTTCATTGCAAAGGATACAGTCTCGGATGACTCTCTCAATCTGTAGGTCACACCCTGGCCACCAAAAGTCATCAAGTATCCTTTGTTTTGTCTTCACTATTCCTTGATGACCTTCATGAGCCAATTCAATAATTCTTCAACGTAAACTTGTAGGTGGAATCATTCTGTCACCTCTCATGAGGCTGTCATTCTCTACGTTGAGTTCATTTGCAACTCTCCAGTAATCCATAAGACTAAATTCTTCAAATTTTGTTTTCTTTAAGGAGTCTTTACTTTGAATTATTTGTTTTAACTGCATCATCAGAATATCTTGTTTCTCTGCTTCTTCCCATTCTTTCTTGGATATAGACAAAGTCTCTATATTTAGGACAACTTCTGAATTGTTTTCATTTCCATCGTCCATTTCAGAAATATTGGTAAAACGAGATAAACAATCAGCAGGACGATTTCTTACGCCATGTACATATCGTACTGTGTAATTATACTCCTGTAAAAGTATAACCCATCTTCTTATTCGATTGGACACATTATCCAACCCCTTGATCATGATAACATGGATTAGTGGTTTGTGATCAGTGCGGAATTCCACTTCTACACCCCAAATGAAATTTCGGAACTTTTCTGCCGCCCATTTGATGGCTAATGTCTCTTTTTTTATGGCAGCATACGATTTCTCTGCACCCTTTAACAATCTCAATGCAAAAGCAATCAAAACTTCTCTTCCGTCAACCTCCTGAGTGACAACCACTCCAAGGCCTAAATTACTGGCATCCATAGTAATTATAGTTTTCTTACCACTTCTGAAGTTCTTCAGTGATGGCGCTCTACTGAGTTCTAATTTGATCATCTCGAATTCTTCTTCGCACTCAACATTCCGTTCAAACGTTTTCCTCTTTAAAAGTTCACAAAGTGGAATAGTATGGAGGGCAAAGTCCCTTACGAATTTCGAATAGTATTCTGCCATCCCAATGAAGGTACGTACTTCCTCCTTAGACTTGGGTCTTGGCATGTTCTTTATAGCATCAGCTAACTGCCTCTTTGGTCGTATACCTTCAGCTGAAATTGTATGCCCAAGATATTCAATTTCACGACGGTTAATGTTGCATTTTTCTCTACTTAGAGTCATGCCCACCTCATATAACTTCTTACAAACATATTGTAGTCTTTCATTGTGTACTTTCTGATCACTAGCATGTACTAAAATGTCGTCCTGAAACAAATAATGCCTTGATCCCCCTCAAAAAGTTTGTGCATTAACTCTTTGAAAAACCAAGGCAGCTGATACTAACCCAAAAGGTAGTCTCTTATATTGGTACAATCCATCTGGTGTAATAAATGCTGTCATTTTCTTGGAGTCTTTGTGTAACTTCACGTGGTGGTATGCTGAGGTTAGGTCAAGAGTGGAAAAATATCTTGATGGTCGTATTGTGGACACCATTTCTTGGATATTAAGGAGTGGGTGCCTGTCAGGAACCACGCACTTATTAAGTTCTCGCATGTCCACACATATTCTTAGCTTTCCAGATTTCTTCCTGAGGACGACTAATGGTGAAACCCACTCACTTGCATCTATACCTTCAATGATACCTTGGTCTTCTAGAGCTTTGATTTCCTTCCTTACCTCTTCCCTCATGGAAAGTGGGATGTTGCGTAATTTTTGTGCCACAGGGGTATGACCTGGTCTCATCTTGATTTCATGTGTAAATCCGTGAAGACATCCAATTTCATCTCTGAAAACACCTTTCATTACTTCATCGATTTCTTTGGTCTTCTTGAACTCTTTGGGTTCCATTGTACCATTTTCAACTGATAATACTGATTCACTGGCACCGGCATCTAATTTCACTTTGAGTTTGCTCTGATGAGCCCAGCTCAACAAAGGTGTTCTTCCTGCTTTTGTGATATATATTTTTCCATTTGCTTTTCTGTCCTTTAATTTTAGCGTGCCCCAGAACCACCCAATGATATCTATTTTAACTCCTCCATAAGCTCTGGGTTTTATGTCTGGCTCATGTAAATATTCATGTTTATTCTTGTTCCAGGGGTTCTGTGGTACAAACGTGTATTTGGTGCCAGAATCAATCATCATGTGCATGTCAATTCCATCGACACATACAGTGGCCTTGGGACTTTCAATTTCTTCCTCATTCTCTTGGTCCGTTATGACAAATACACATTCCTCTCCATCTTCATCACTACAGTTATCATTTCCTATCCAATTCGTTGAGGTATTTTGAACTCTACAACACCTGGCGTAGTGTTATTTGCCTTTGCATTTGCCACAAATAATTCTGAGAGCAGGACACTCCAGGTTATCCGCCCAATGATCTGTGCTATCACATCTGAAACACTTGGCAGTGTTCTTTCTCCTTGAGCCATTTCTTTGTCTGCGTTGACTTTTTTTTCTCACATTTACATTGTTATTTCTGCTTCTTGAGCTATTGATTCGTTATTCCTGACGGCATTTGTCATTGTGATATTATCTTTCGGGATTTCATGTTTAATTTCAACTGTTTGTACTCTGCTTTCCAATTCTTTAACACATCTTTCAGTGTGCTCAACTTCTTTGGCTACACGTAGGACAGTGTCCAAAGGTGGATCATCTTCAGCCCATAACGTTTCTCTACTTTACTACTTCTACACTCCAACATGAACTGATCTCTCAGCCTTTCGTCCAACTGTGCATTAAAATTTCATATGTAGAGGAGGTCCCAAATATGGCCTGCACTCCAGTCGCCCATTTTGAAGTACCAGGAACATGCACACCGAGATATGTGACGTACGATGAGCAAATAAACCAGCAGAGAGCCGCACTAGGGCTCTGCCCAGTGCCAATCAGAAGAGCAATACCTATTGAAGCACCAATAACCAGACAACCATGGGCAGTAAGGTATCCATTGAGACAACCATACCAGCAAATGACAAGAAATGAAGATTGTTTAAACACTGTCCCAGAAGAAACTCAAAAGGGCTTAATGGAAGACGAATGATGATGTCACAAGGGCCCGGACAGACGTACAGATGAAGAACGACAACCATAAGATGACACCCAAAAACGAAACCCCATGGATAAGGATATCACAGACATAGAAGAAGAGATGATGGTGAAATATAAAGAAACGTAACTGTAAAGCAGGATGAAAGTATTCAACCAGCTAACGCCTGTACATAGGCTTGTAACGCAAGAAGCTAAGAAAACAGTGCAGCTTGCTATGCTTAGTAGAAGAATAGAGCGGCAAGCGCCAACTATATATCTACCTCAATGAAGCACATTATATAAGTGCAGTCCACTTTATACAAAAGCAGAATTAACTGAGGTTACTAAGGGTCAAACAGGCCAGGATTCTAATTCCAGCTGAAAAAAGAAGAGAGACGGCGGAATCCAAACTCAGCAAGGAGCAGGCCGTGCCTGGGAAATCAAGGTCAACCCAAGAGAGGGAGGCAGACAGTCACTTCGGAGAATCGAAACTTAAGAGCAGAGCAGCCTGCCCAGTGAAGGTCGAGATAAGGGGGCCCAGGCAGGTGGTGGCCAAAAAGGAGAATTAAATGCACAAATAGAAGGAAAACAAAGCCGATTCACAGTGTGCTAACACGTGACCAGCCAAGCGCGAAGAGGTACCAACGTCTGATGTCATCCAAAGCAGGAGATACCATAACTTTTCCTGACAAGAAGCTACAGTTTCAAGGCCAACCTCAGCCAACTAATTGACACATAGCCCTAAAGTACTGATTGATGGAAGGGAGGCAGGGTGAATATTGGGGCATACTGCATCTAGGTGACCATTCTGCATGCTGCTAATTAAAGTGGAAATGTATGCTTAGGGTTGTAGTCAGCCAATCACAGTGGGCCAAATAATCTAAGGTCCTATAGATAGTAGAACCAATGAGACGTCATACTTTTAGTGACGTTTTGCATGAGTAATGTAGAGGGAAGGGTGTAGACGCCCACCCGATAAGAGTTATCCAATCCTCACACTCCGTTACCATATACAGATATAGCACCTATACTTAAGTTACCTTTTCCAACCAATAGAATTGCATGGCAAACTTTTTAATTTTTACTATAAGTATTGCTGTTTGAATGAAGATTGTCGGGAGTTGAAGCGAGACAGGCCATCGCATTATTGTTGATCTCCATGTTTCCCCGTTTTTTTGTACTTGTCATTAAACTGACTCCTCTTTGCCAAACCATTGAAGTTGTCCTTATTGATTGATGTTGGAGTAAGAGAATCCCGCACCCCATCCACCTGAAGGTGCAGCTATCTCGTCTTAAAGTACTCGAGGGAGAGCTCTGATTCTATGGGCCGGTCAGAGGTCACTCCCCCTCATGTACACATGTTTTAGCTCATTTAACCCAGTTATGTATTGTTCCATGCTTTCCCCCTCCTCCTGCACTCTCTTCCCAAATTTGTAACGTTCCAGGATTGTACTTATCTTCTTTTCATAGTGTTTGCTCATTTTTCTTACAGAGCGTTCATATTCGTTTAGTTCAACGTCCTCAACTGGAGGTAGTTCTGGTAAATCTTCAAACTTTTCCTGCCCAGCTGGGCCAAGGCAATGTAGTAATAAAGACTTTCTTTTCTCCACGCTGGAATTCTGACCACATACAACACCTGCACAATGTTCAAATGACTTGATCCATCTTTTCCATGGTGTTGTTGGCTCCCCAACTTCCGACAGGAAAAACATGGGTTGGGGTACACTATTGAAAGATATCCTTTTCTTTTGCTGATTTCTATGTGGTGACTGAAACATCAAAAATGTTAAGATTGGTGATAGCGGAAGCCTTATGTGGGCCGATGGTTAAAGGTTGTATTGCTTTTAGTTAAAGAATTGTAAAGCTTTATATTGACTCACCGTAAATATCCTTTATTTTCAATTATTCTGTATTGTAGTATAATTGAATGTTACTGTCTAAGTTGCATTGAAAAGGGTAATTGTTTCTTTCAATCTTCTCAGTTTATAGTGAACGTTCGTGCATATGCGACTAACTTGATTGAGTAACACACATCATGGCAGTGTAGTACTGTTGGTGTGTATCCTTGTTTATATTCCTCAAGGGCTACTATACGCTTCCCTTTTTATTGCTTTTCACTTCATTTGCCGGTAACTGTTCATTCATTTCGCTTTTTCCCTCAACATACTGGTAGCAGGTAGAGTGGGGCTTGTATACCGTGTATTACGGTAGCATGTGCGGCGAAGCGACGTGAGGCAACCTGAGAGGGGGATGGTCGGATGCAGCCCAAAGAGACACTGCGAAGCGGAGGACGAAAGTGAGGGCTTTGGGTAGGGCGCGCAGGTCAGCACACAGCTGGGCACACTTACTTGAATTGAAGGCCGCTGCAACGTTTGCATGAACGGAGCGGCAGAGGCAGGCCAAGATAGTGTTTTCTTCAAGGGAGGGGCTGAAGGTCACTAACGAGCGGAGCGGCAGCAGCGGGTTCCACGTCGCTGCAGGGGCCGCTGCGACGCTCGGAGAAAAGCCGAATGTTTATTCTATGGGCCTCATTACGAGGTTGGAGGTAGTCATGGCGCTAATAGCGCCATGACTACCTCCAATACCGGTACCGAGTCCGCCCTCGTTCAATGGGGATTACCGGTCTATTCTGACCTTTGCAGGACCGGTAAGTCCCCTTTGAAAAAGCCATTCCCCATTCCCATTTCAGCCCCCATAGGGCTCAATGGGAAGGGGGAAGGCACTAATAACGGTACTGCAAATTGCGGTACCGTTATTAGCTCTGAAGTCCCTTAACGGGCCCCGTCCATAACGCTTGGTAAAACCAGGCGTTAAGGAAGGGACCCGCTATGGGACCTCGGTAAAGGGCGCAAAGGGATTACCGGCACTAATGTCCTTAACGGTGCCCGGTATCCCTTTGCGCCCACCTCGTAATGAGGCCCTATATGTACCTTTATTAATTATCATATGGCATTAGGTACAATATGGTCATGAATAAGTAGGTAGTATAAGAGGCCCCACCGACTGACTGCTCCAACGTCTCAGCTGTCATTTGAATCGTGTTAGTGTTCTCTGTTACGTGGAAAATACGTGTCACAATTCCAGAAACTGATCACTCACGAGCTGGTGCATTCACAAGCTAAATCTCGTGGTGGGGTCTCGTGGTGACATGGAACGAAGCTGTACAATACTGCAAAGCTCTAACTTAAGTGCTTCAAGGGGATGGTGGGTATGTCGAGTCGCAAAAGGCTTTGTTGCCATTTTTAGCTCCCAAATACCACTGTTTACCCAGCTAATGCATGGATGATTGGAATGTCTTTGCCCTGAAGATGGCGCCGGTTCAAATGTGTGTTAATCTCCTAGGGGAATCTCTGGATCAGGCCCAGGTCTTAAATGGGCAAGGGCTTGCAGGATGACGACCACAATTAGGAATGAGATACCAGAAAGTACTAGTATACATGGCTAGATTACAGGGCTCCTAGACTACAACAAACATACAATAGTACAAGAGGAAGGAAGGTGCTAGAGCTGCCCCGAAGTAGAAAGATTAGGAGTCCCTTAAATAACCCAGACCCAGTAACTTCTAAAAGGGAGGAGACAGTGACGTCATTTCACCAAAAGGCCAAGGGTAGCGGAAGTGACATCACATGACCTTTGCCCTCTGATGACATCACAGGAAGGGATGTCATTTGACCCCCCACCTCAAAGTGACATCACGAGAAGCGATTGGACACGACCTTTCACCCTTGACAAAACAGGAAGGGACATCACATATTGTTCATGAGTACACTGTGAACAATATGGTTGCGATATCACTATAATGTTATATATACACGTTTCATAGAAGAATGGATCACCATATGTATCGTTAATATCAGTGTGTATAGGGCCATATTACCAAATTACTGTGAATGCAAGCAAATGTTCAAGGCCAAATGATAATGATATGTTATTATATAGCACTTACGCTTAAGCGCTTACACATACAATATCACCCAACCTGTGTTGGTTCGCATTTATCGACCTCAGAAGGATGAGGTGTTTACAAACAGGCTAAATCAGTGACTCACCACCTGAAGTGTGCCTGAAATAAACCTTTATGAGTCTAGCAGTTATTGGATAGAATTCCAGAACGACAAAAGATGTGTTATTCCTATTCTTTCTTATTTAGCATCACTGCTTAAGGTGATACACTTGTGGAAACCCCGCCAGCCACTCCAAAAATAAAGAGCCACATGACACTGGCCACAGCCCAGTAGCCTACATGTAAAGAAAAAGTTTTTAAAATAAATCTTTTTTTTTCTAGGGATAGCAAGGGCGACCCATAGTGACCCCCAAATGAAGACCCTGGGAGGAGAGATTTGGATGGGGTGGGGCATGGATGTGCCTCCCTGACACTAGAAGGTCATCCAGATTACAGAAGAGTATTCGGAGAGACCAGGCCCCATACTACAGGACCTTTGCATGGCTCAGTGCAGTATGTGCCCCAGCAGTGCAAAAATGCATTGAAGCAATACGCACATATCTGCAGCGGTGCAGGTTTTTTCACTGGGGCAAACATTACACTGTGCAGGTGCAATGTTTCTGTAACTCAGTGCCTGGTGGTCTGCAGAAGGACAGAGCTGATTTAGCGTTATGAGAGACAAGCAAAAAGAAGAGATGGCAGTACATGGTCTATCTCGTGTACAGGGGAAGGGGGGGGCAATAAGGAATATGCCATGAATTTGGCCGAGCTTTCTTACATTGATGAAGCAGTTAGAGAACCAGGGTAACCTGATTTGATTAATAAGGTGATCTACTGAATCAAATTCAGAAGACACTACTTGAATCTGGTCAGGGAGGGCGTAATTGATTGATTGATTTATTTATAGAGCGCTTTACACCAAGGCGCTGTGAAGGCAACAAGATGACGAAGTCTGATGAATAGATCTTTGGAAGGGCTGGGGAGGCGATTGTGCATGGTTGTAACTCCAGTGGATCGAGGGAAGTAGGCAGGCTACTGTGCCTGGAGTAAATCATTATCCCCAGTGGAAGCTCTTTGATCCAATTGACGGGTCATGCCCCTTGAAACAGAACAGTACCCCACTCCCAATCACTAGGATGGTGAGTGCCACAAGAGCAAATGTAGGAACAAGCCAAGGTCTACCTATGCAAGTCATATGCTAGCAGCAGTCAATGCTAATATTGACTTCGAGGATATTTCGTGCCTAGAAACCCTTCTGTACAGGAGCGTTATAAATGACTCATCATATCATATTAGAGCGCACAGACAACCTGCCCTTCCCCAGAAGGCCTATAATAAGGAAATGAGTGAGCTACAAAGGAATCTAGCACGCGGAAGACCGCACATCAATGTTCCACTTATTTGTACATAAATGTAACAACAGGGTACAGTTGCTGGCAGCTGTCAGCTCTTCGGTGAAAGACTCTAGTACATCGGGGTTAAGACCTCCAGAACAATCTGATGGAACGATGATGCACCCTCTAGCGAGTTGAAAAGCCTACAGAAAAATGTATCAAAAGGTTAAATGTAATAGTTTATTTAACCCAATATATGGCATGCTATTCACCTGTACATTGTTAGTGTTGATAAGTGCAATCAAACTATTTATATATTCCTTTGTTTGCAAAGTCTACATAAAGGTCATGAAACGAATGTACAAATATGACAAATCAGAAGCAAAAACAATGAAATATTTTGCACAAACCAAAGGGTTCGTTATTATTTGGAGGTTTTATGAAGGGAAAGTATTTCATTGCTGTTGGGAGACCTTTGTTTAATGATGTGTTTTAGGCCTTCACCCTTCTTCCTGAAAAACAGAACCCCGCCCAGCCCCAACGTCCTAAAACAACTAGAATCCTAAACCTTTATCAGCATTCTATATGTTACTCCAGTAAATCAACGTAGCACATATGGCAATCTAAGGAAACCGCCAAACTGCATGTTTGTTGGTTTTTCCTTTGCAAGCCTAGGTGGTTCCAACCAGGGTACCCTTCATCTGGAATCCCAAAACCTACGATGCTCAGTGACGCAGTTATAATATTTTGCTCTCTGAAACAGAGTTCCCTCACTTTGCATGTTAAGCGGTATTAAGAGGGCTTCAAGCAAAGATAAACCAGTCTCTGTTACCTGTGGATGTTTATATTTCACAAACAACGGAGGTATAATCTCTTCCTTCAGTACATTATTAATGCCATGTTTCTTTATATAAAGTCTGTCTTCGTGTCACCTAAGGTAAATTCTGCAAAAACTGAAAACGGGACTTAAATCACTTGATCTTATATCGATATCCTTAATAAAATTAAGATCAATATTTCATAACACAAAGACGCCTACCTGTGATCTTCTCAAACCTTGTTATGCATATTGTATATTGCTCTATAGGGTCCTAACTACTTGATTGTGGGATAAGTATAAACAAGAGGGTAACGTAATGAAAGAATCGCACACCCCTACCAATACCTAGCACTCAGCAGCTCAAGTTTCAAAACAAGCCTGCCCGGCCTCCCCGCCACCAAGGAGATCAGAAATGCAAGCCTAGGCATCAGATCTCATACCTCATACTTGCTCTATCCAGTGAATCGTGCCACAGAGGACAGGCCCAGCTGCAGGAAATCACCCTATGCTGCCCCCCCCCCCCCGAAGGTCCCTAACTACATCCACTACCCCTTGGATGTGGTCAGTGCACCTTCTCAAACCAGACTCCAACTCCCAGTCGCCAGCCCCACTTCCAGAAATCCTCTTAATAAGCATGCTAATCAGCCTAAAGAACCCCTTACCAGCCCATCCTGCTCTATATACCCAGTAGCGAGTCACCCTTAACCCCTCCAAAGCAGCCCTCATTAATGCCAGATCTATCCCCCCCACTCCCTTGACATCAATGACTTGATCACTGTACAAAACCTGGGCATATTAGCCATTACGGAAACCTAGCTCCACTATCCTGAGAAGTGACAGGTCTGATGCTAGAGGAGGGGTGGCTGCCCTTATCCTTAGAGATACCCTTCCTATAAGACCCATCACTACGCCCAGGGCGGACAACTACGAGATGCTCTCAACTAAACTCACTTCCTCTCCGACCGACTCCCTGAATATCCACATTATCTATCGCCCACCTGGCCCATTTGCTCCTTTGAAGAATACCTCCTACTATCTGTAAGAAGTAGCATGAAGCCCAATTCTAGATCAATTATAGGAGGGGACTTCAACCTCAGACTCAATGACTGACGGACCATCATAAACAGAGGTGATGGCTGGAAGGTTTAGAATGAATCTTAACCACTGGCATTGCTCTGTGCACCCTCCCCTCACTGATGAGCCCCAACAAGGGCGAAAGATGTTTGCGGATGCTTGTGGTCTCATGCAGAGGGGATGTGACCTAGCAGTTCGGGCTGGACTGCCCCTTTTGGGGTAGGGCCAAGCCTGATTTGCATATGGTCTTTCCCCTTCTGTAATGGCTTGGCAGGTGAAGAATGGTGGTCTGGAGGGTTGCCCAGAGTAATGCCAGTGGTTAAGATTCATTCTAAACCTTCCACCCATCACCTCTTTGTTTTTGCTTTGTCACCCCGAGTGAGACGGGTATGCCCAGACGTAGGTCCCGTGCCTCCTGGGCCTAGAGACCCAAGCTACCCCTCACTGATGAGCCCCAATAAGTGTGAAACATGTTTGGGGATGCTTGTGGTCTCGTGCAGAAGGGATGTGACCTAGCAGTTCGGGCTGGACTGCCCCTTTTGGGGTGGGGCCAAGCCTGATTTGCATATGGTCTATCCCCTTCTGTAATGGCTTGGCAGGCGAAGAACTGTGATCTGGAGGGTTGCCCAGAGCAATGCCAGTAGTTAAGATTCATTCTAAACCTTCCAGCCATCACCTCTTTGTTTTTGCTTTGACGGACCATCATGCCACTTCCATTGCAAACACGCTCACTGACCTGGGATTTATACACATTTATGCACAACAAAGGCAGGACTCTGGATTGGGTCGCCAACCTCAATACCCAGGTTCTCATCTCTGCCAACACCCCACACCCCTCATCTGATCACCACATCCTCTCCTTCACTTTCCTACCATCCAAGACTCCCCAGGCTCTTCCACCCAGGAGGGTGCGTGGTGCCCGAATGATAACCAAAGAAACCATCTCCCAATACCTCACACCCTTCTGCCAGGATTATACCACCTCCTCAGACCCCAACATACTAGCAGACCTCTATTCTGACACTCTGACCAAAGCAGTGAATGTTGTTGCCCCACTGCCGACGGACTTGTGAATTTTTCCAGCGCCTGGCAATGGGGAAATACAGGGCCATTACAACCCTGGCGGAGCCTGTATTTCCCCATTGCCAGGCACCGAATGAATTACTCTCCGTTCCCATTTGAGCCCCATAGGGCTCAATGGAAATGGGGAGGTTGGATGCACCAGCACCATTCAGAATGGTGCCGGTGCATCCGACATGGTCTGCTTGCAGGTGCCGTTCTGCCTGCCAGGTCAGACCTAGTGGGCGAAAAGGCACCCGCAAGCAGAACTCATAGTTTGCCAGTCCGGTAAGAATGGTACTGGCAAGCTTACCGGTACCATTGTTACCGGACCAGCAAACTCGTAATGAGGCCCTTGATGTTCTAAGTCCATTGAATTTCATTTTAGCTTATAACAAAAGTCCTATGGAGCTAATTCTCAAAGAAAATACTGTGAGGAACTCACACTTAGCTTTAGTTAGTAAGCTAGTAGTAAGTCATTTACTCATGGTAACTTGTTTGTTAATTGAATAACCCTCTCTAGGAGCAAAGTTGCTCATAGTAACGCATTTGTAAATCGACTGCTATGTATCCATACAAACAAACTTCTGGAAATCCAAACCAGAGATACGTGCATGTCTGCGTAACATTACAACTTAATTGACTTCATTTATATTTCTACAACCAATCAGCAATAGACTTGCCATTAACTTTATCATTCGAATACCAGGTCATGTGTGCATAGATGCTCAATTAAAATGGGTCTGTCTGCCAGTGCAGTGCGTAAGGCCGGCCTGAGCATAGCAATGTATGTGTGCAGGACTTTCTGTATGGTGGGCTACCTGCATGGATGCTCGTGCAGTGACCTGTCTTGGTGACTGCTGGTGTGCAGTGTTATTTAAGGGAAGGTGACATTATGTGCAGTGGTGTCTGTGCACATTGATGTTGTGCAAAGAGCTGCCACTCTGCAGGACTTTCTGGTGGTGGAGCTGGTTATATGTAAGGGTGCCTACAGAACTGCCTGTGTGCCTGGGTGCAAGGGTGCTACCACTGCTAGGACCACCTAATGCTAGAATGCCCCAATGTAGGGCTACCAGTAGCTCTTACCGTAGCATGACCTGTGCACATGGCTGTCTGCAGCAAGGGTTGCATGTGGCCAGTGCTACAGTTCCGCAAGTCTTACTACACACAGAATGAATGCAGGGCTACATGTGTAAGGGCTGATTCACAAATCCAGGCGGTATCTGCAAAAAGGTGCAACATAAGAACTATGTTTCAACAAGATTTATTGGGTGAAATGATAGGCTTTAGTGAAGTTGGGAAATCATAAAAACCGAATAAACGTAAATTAAGAATGTCTCTCATGTCTCATCAGGGTTTCTTGGGATCCCGTCCCATCACTGGCCGACTTTGGGCAATGTGGGCCTTTCTTGATTTTCCTACATTCCTGGTGGTGCCTGTATGTGGCTTCAGTATGGTTAGGAGCTCTTCTCCAGGCCTCTCCTGTTTGGCATAGGGATCCCTTGCTGGGATTTCACTAAGCTGCAGAGTTGGGGAGGGCTGGTTCCAAATTCCCAAAGTGGTAGGCATAGCAGAAGCCGCCCTTGAAAACGTCCGCTGGCTTTCTCCTGGGCCCATCACCACCTCCCTTTATCAGATCCTGGTACTCTGGCCAACCAACCCAGACTCTCTCTCTTCTTCTCAATTTCTCAACACATGTTCCAATCTATAGAGTTGTTTCCGGTCCAGTTCCCCTACTCCTCTCTATCCACTCACTTTGCCTCCACATGCTCCTTCTTCCACCGACTCCAATCTCCAAGTCTTCAGGCTTTAGGTTTGCCTCCAGCGCCACTACCATTCTGACTCAACTAGAGGATAATGTGCTCCTCTTGTTCTCTCGAATATACCCTTTTTTTCTCTTCTGGTTTTCCCCTCCTCTTTCTCTTCCCCTTCACTCTTTTCAACCTCCTCCTGTCATCTCCTCCAAACTATGATGTACGACCATGCCTCCTTGTCCCTCATTGTGTCCTCCTCGTCTCCACTTCTCCAATGTCTGATGTTCTGCTGCTCCTCCTTCACTTGGTTTTCACCCTCCTCCTGTCCTCTCACATCCAATGTTTTGTGGGATGTTTTATCCATGCATCCAAGCCCTACAATAAAACTGTGCAGTACTGGCATGGAAAACATCATGATGGCCAGAACTCCCCAGAGAGTGCACAGGGAAAACATGAAGAATAGGCTGCCACCCATTTGTGCCTATGTTGTGAGCACAGGAGGGCACTGCCTAAAACCACCATTGGGCTACACACACAGTAGCCTGAAACCATTGGGAATGGCAATGCTGATTGCCAAAAGCAACCCAGAACTGTGGGGAATTCATTTTCTTCATCCCAAAAATGGTTGCATTACCAGTACTCACCACTATCAGAAAGCCGGCGTTTTAAAACCACCAGACTTTTGTGTAAAACTGCACAAAAGAAACAAAACCAGACCAAGTAAAGACTTGCTAAGAGGTGGAAGAATGTAAAACCATATTCTGAAATGACTTGAAGGAAGTAATTATTTAATGTATAGGTACAAATTGTCAGTTTGATTTGAATGTAGAAAACTGGGAACAAAAAGTGACATTTAGCTGAAACCTGGCTTAATGAAACTGGATTCTGCCTGACAATAACCCCCGACAGGAGTTGAAAGCTGTTCAGCCACTCCCCTTGCCAAAAGGAGTTGTCACCTCTCTGATTAGATTAGGGGTGGAGCACCTGGGAACTGGAAAGAACAGAACAATGCAACTTCCTTGACTCAGGCAAATGTTATATTGGGGGCGTCGTAAAAATAGCTTCCTCTTGGGAGAAACTGGGGGGCAGCTGTACCTCTGTGAAGCAGCTGAGCTTGGGGGAAGTGGATAAACCAGTTATTCCACCCTGTGATGTGGGAAGCCACACCCCTTTTTGACCAGGGCATAATTTTAAAAAGATAGATAACTCATAGTGCGGACTTGTCAGAATTATATAAGTAATATCATTATTTTTGTGATTTTTCTGTGAACATTTTGAGAGGCGTTAGGACCATGTGGTGTATTCTGGGGGGTTGCCAGCGGAAAATAGGGTCTCACTCCAAATGTCTGCATGTTAAAAATCTGACACTTCATCAATTAATGTCCATACTCCTTGCGCACATGTGTGTAATTTTGGGTAAATGTCCGATATTGCAAAACCAGTTAAAAAGCGCAAAATGGAATATATAATGTGCACATGTAATTTCAACAAATTGTATATCTGGGAAGGATGTATTTGAATCAAATATAGATTTGTGGGCAAACTGACCAGGGGAGGATCCTCTGACCATAAAACCTACAGCATCACTCTGACAATCCATTCCTTCCCCCAATCATGGGAGAGGGGAGAATTGGGCCAATGACAAGTAGAGAGGGGCAGGCTTAGCTAGGCCCAGGCACACACCCATTTTCAAAACACATCAAGAGAGACTGCTGGGACAGGTAGAGACATTCAATTCCATTTGCTGCGGCGCATGCTGACCGATGACTTCACATCCAGACCTCAAATCCATCAATCTCCAAAGACCAGAACTTTACTTCTGAACTTAAAGCAAGGGCCTAAACCCACAAACTGAGAACTCTTCTCAGCAGGCCTCAGCAACCTTAAAATCATTTGCATCTATTCCAGCGAGCTGTCTGAATTCTTTTGCCAAGAACAATTGCCAGAGACCAGACCAGAGATCCAGAGTGACCCAGAATGCTGTGAGCAGAACCAGAGAGCTGACCCAGATCACTGTGAAGTGCCGAGACCAGAACCGGAGTCCAGTCCAAAACCTGACCACATCCGTGGCGAGGCCTATTTCAAATTTATATTGTGAGTACCTAGCAGAACTGTGCAGAACCAATCTCTTAGTTAAAATAATCTAATCCTAACTATTTTAACCTAAGTAGAACTGCCTCCTAGAAATCGTATCATCTGTCATTTTTAAAGCTGCACAACTGTCACCTGTCAATTCTGCAGCTGCAAGCTGTCACCTGTCATTTTGAGTTTTATTTTAAATCCAAAAATCTACCTTTATTTAACTTTTGCCGTAATCGCGATTCATGCACTCACGAATTTTGCCGCAATTTGCGATTTGGCCTGATTTCTTTACCTGTAAAAAGATAGCAGCCTTTTGCTTTCCTTTGCTAAAAATGTGTTTGTCTCTTAATAAACATCCCTGAATCATTTCTAAAGTGAGCCTGAGCTCATCCCAAGTATCTCTCACTCACCCTGAACCTCCTAAAGGGAATTAAAAGCATTTTCAGCATATTTCTCACTTCATTGCCACCACATTCAAAGCACTTGGGCCTTTGTTTTAAAACTCATACCGGTTTTCTCTAAGCTTGCTGGGGTGGGAATTGAATTTCGTATTGTATTTGATTGTATTCCTGAGAACTGTGTGTGTTACTTCTATCTCCTTCCATTTCTTACATTGCATAGGGGAGGGCGGTGAATTGCCAGAGAAAAAGTGATTATCTTATCTTTTGCTAAAATCATATCAAGTGTTTCTGTGCTGCATTTTATTCCTCATTGCTTTTCACTTGAAATCATAAAAGTATTTTTGCTACTTTATCCATCCTATACTAACTCCTCATTGATTATAAAGAAGTGTGCTAGTGTCAGATTACCCATTGTTGATTAACATTATATTTATAAGGGCGATATCGATTATTAATTTATTATAAAAGTGTGGTATCTATATTTTGTTTTATTTCTCAAATAAACCTTTTAAACTTGCAAAACAGAACTACTTCTTGGCTCAGTGGGGTCAGGGGGTTTCTAAGAGAGGGGTGTTATATAGGGGTAGTCATCCAGAACTCATGAACTGGACATAAAGATATATCAATAAGGGTTTCCATTCAGTATCCCAGACTAGGCATTGACTTAGCTGTAGTGTTGAATTGAATCCTTTTACGAATTGGGGGCTCGTAGCCGGGGATTCCGGATTAGACTATCACTTGTGCAGATTAATACAGTGTGCTAACTGACAAGATACATACATCCGGTCGGATCACCACGCTGTGTTACGCTGTAAAGCACTCCTCAAAAGGACGCTCTTAGGGAAAGGTCTGTTTTGCAAAAATAAAATACTAATTTCTGTAAGTCAGGACGGAAATCAATTTCTAGAATGACGACCTTGGTAGACATGAAAATAGCGAGGGAACACCTCTTACATAAGCTATTTGTGAGAGGTGAGTGGACTCATCAGGACCAAACGGTCTGGTTGCAGGCAATCGCGCAACAGGTCACTGAAACAGGGTCAGATATATGGAGAGATCAGGGTCCCCTACACGTGGCCCTGAGTGAACTATATATGGCCCCTAAAGCCAAAGAGGAACATAACAAGATTGCCAGGATAGCGGCATACTTGTACCTGTATATGGGAGTCATACAAAATAAATGTGCTGAAGGCCATGATCTGGCAAATAGGCAACAGATGGCGTTAGAGAAGGCCCAATCTGACCTGGTCTCTTCTGAGCAGAGGCTGCAGAGGAGCCAGTAGTCAGAAAATGAGAGCAGACAGTATCTCATTAGAATCAAAGAGGACATGTGTATCCTGCAACAGGAAAAGTCTGACCAGGATACCAGATTTCTGGCCTTGCAGAAGGAGTACCAAGAAGGTTTGGACTCCCTTCTTCAGAGCCAGAAAAAGCTGGAGCAACAACTGGACTTCAACAGGGCATGCACAGAGCAGGTAGCCACCCTGCAAATTCGATTAGACAGAGAGAAAGAGGAAAGCAATACATTGATTCTGAAAGACCTGGATACCCAGGCAGAGTTTGATCAGGAGCGCCAGAAAGCTGGTGCCTTCCAAAGGCAAAGGGACGACCTGGCGGCACAGACGCAGGCTCTTAGTCAGGAAACTGATACCTTAGGCCAGGAAGTCTGCCACTTAAAAAGGAAAATGGAAGAAAATCACCTGGCCCTCCAGGGACTGGGTGACCCCCAAAAAGAACACCAGAACTTGTTAGAGCACACCAGGAGGGTGGAGGATGCTCTGGCAAGAAAGGAGCAGGCCAATAGGGACACAGCTCAGGAGGTAACCCTCCTGCAGCAGAGACTTGCCCAGTACTCCAGGACCAATCAGGAGGCACAGAGAGAAAATTAAGCTCTCTGTCAGCACAATGATAGGCTCCAGTAATAGGTAGCGATGCAGGAGAGACTGATAGAGTCTAGTAAGGCCTTAACTGAGGAACTGAAAGCGCAGGCTCTTGCATTGCAACAGGAAGCAGGGGCGGATAGAGATGAGGTTCGCTGGGAAAGAGAAACTCCTGAGCATAACCTCAGGAGCCCTAGTACCAGAGGCCTTCATCTCTCCAAGTCCCTGGACTCTGCCACCCCCATGTCCCCTCGCGCACATGAGCCCAGGGCCACGGGGATGGCAGATTACTATCCAGCTAGAAGTATGGGGCTCATAGGCCAGTACCTCCCAGGAATGAATGGGCGGGTATCCGGGTATGGGCACCCAAGCACAGTGCAATTTAGTGGGCAACCCCAGGAGAGTAGGCCCATTAAGGGCATCCTGAAAACCTCTGCCCAGTTAGGTCAGTGGGGGGATACCCAACAAATCCTGGTAGCAAGGAGGGATCTGAAGACTCCTCTGAGTGTCACAGGACACAGGAGACCAGGTCCCCACATTCTGCCAGCCATTCCCATGCTCGCAGAATCCGGGAAAACCTGGAAGATCAGACGGGCACCTCTGGGAGCAATGCTTCTGAGTCGGAGGATGAATGGACCAGGGCTACCCGAACCAAAAGGGCCAATAAGGCAAAAAGAGCCTTGATTAAGGACCCATTGAAACAAATAAAGGCAATAAGGAGTGTCATCACGCCTTATCATAAGAACGCCAAGTATTCTGTTTGGGAACACTTGGAGCTCTATGAGCAAATGATGGAGACTTTCCATTTGAAGGACAGACAAAGCTGTATTCAATATGTAAAGTGGACCTTCTCACCAGAATACTCCAGTTTCTTTGCGGGGCTGGAGGATCAAAACCATTCAAGGTGGTCCACATACAGGGTGGCCATCTTGAAACATTTTTCTGTGCACAGAAATCCTGAAGAGGCTCGCAAGGCAGCCTACAATTTGCAATGTGGGAAGGATCAGGCCCCACAAGAGTTTGTGCAAGAATTAAAGCGTGCTTTTGCGCAGACCACCAGAAGGGTGCGCACGGATAGCAGAGAATTTATCAATACGTTTTTCCATGCCTTACCCAAATACATAATGACCCAACTCGTGAGAGATTTTCATGAGAAAAGATCTTTAGACTGGGTCATTGAACAGGCTACCCGTATCTATGAGGTGCAGAAGCCCATCGAAAATAAAAATAATGCGCCGAAAAACCCCAAAACCAACAGCACCCCTGCTGCTGCCAAGGTGGCAGAGGTAAAGGTTGCCCCCGTTTTAGATTTGGAGATGGGGGGCCTAAAAACCTGCCTGCACCAAATAATTCACAGCCCAGAAGGCCCTCGGGCCAGTCACAGACAGGGAGTCGAGGAGGTAGTCCCACAAATGGGGTCCCCCGCTCCCCTGACTATGTAAGTCCCTGCTACAAGGGAAACCAAACAATCCTGGGTTATGTGTGGACTCCTCCAGCCCAAGGGGGGGGGGGTCCAGCCAAGCACCTAACCCGGGGAACTTCCCTCCTAACTTCCCCTAGGAGGGCAGAAATTCACCAAATCCGGGCCAGAACTTTTTTCCCAGGTATCCACCCAATTTCCAACCCCAAAACCATCCACCCTTCTTTCCCCAATTCCCTGAGCCCGGACAACCTAATCCGGGAGAGGGGAGGCCAAGGGTGGAAGGGTACCCAAATCTTCCCAATCCAGGGTATTAACAGAGAAGGATAGCTACCCTTCCCGGGATCAGCCCAGGGAGAAAATAGAGCCCCGTATCAGCCTGAGCGGGTTTCACAACTTGAGCGCCAGGTCCAAAATATGGCACGGGATCTGGGTCACATACTGAGGGCTCAACAGAACCCTCAGATGAGCATGCCACCGCAGAAAGCCCCAAACTCTGGACCTGGTGCTCCAGAACAATGACGGGGGCAGCACCCCGATAACCCACCGGTTCCCAGGGAGGAGGCACAAGGGGAAGGGGTGTGTAAAGCCTTGGAGGAAGCTTCCTTCCCAACTTGTAAACAGCCCCTGGAAAACCAGGAACTGGAAACAAAATCTCCTACCCCTGAAAGTCTGCCACCCAAGGAGCAGAGAGGAAGTAGGAGAAACAAAGTACCCAAACAGGCCCAGTTTGTGGAGAAGGTACAGATCTTCCAATTTGAGGGAGAGGGATCCTCAGAGGATCCTGGGGAAAGGATTTTCTCCTTTAGAGATGGGGAACTCCTCCCAAGGAAAAATGGGTCCGAAGGGACACCAATTCAGACTGGGGAGATGTGGAGACTGAGCTACCGCCGCCCATCTTCTCATCCCAGAGCCCACAATACCGAAATCCCCTGGTTCAAACCCATCCTGGTGACTGCCTCCAAAAAGGGGGGGGCGGCCCAGAACCGGAACCAGGGGAACCCACAATGGCTCTGATCTCCAGTTGCCAACTTTTTCTTTCAGATTCCCAAGGCTCTCCACAGAATTCTACCCAAATCTCTTCGCTAGCAATGTCCAAAACCAGAAAGTTAGCCTGCCAGTTGTCCAAAAATGTGCATTATCTGTGCCCCCTTGAGGAGAAGGAGGGAAGATACTATGCCCCGGTACAAGTACAGGGGCAGGGTACAATTTTGGCACTGGTGGACACTGGATCCCAAGCTACCCTTCTGTCCAAAAGGGCCTTTGAGGAACTAAATGCAGGAAGGGGGGAGAATTACCGAATTCCTCTCCCCTCTCTTCCTGGACAACTGCAGAACTTTGACGGGAAGGAAATTCCCGTTGAGGGGACTGCATATTTGGACATCAGAATTGGGCGACACAAGGTGAAACACCCGGTCATAGTAGTGACTCCAGAGGGCACCCCTTGTTTACTAGGGAATGACCTCCTGAGAAGGTTGTCACCCCTAATAGATTGCGTAAACAAGGTCCTCTGGACCCAGACTAGCAGACCAATAAAATTAAAACAGAGTGTCAACCATGTTAGTTTAAACGGCACCTGCCACATGGTTGAACAAAAATCTGACCAAATAGAATTTCACTTCCAGAACAACCAGATTCCAGACGTGACAGTAATAGCAGTAGGACAACATACTGGTGATGGGGGGTCCTCTCTATTTCTGAAAATCAACCTTCCTTCCAGTTTAAGGTAGTATTCCCCACTGGAAGGAAACACTCTGAAATTCTTCACCAATCCACAATCAGACACTCCCACTCCTATAGTCCAGAAAGATGTGAAATCAGCTCAGAGCCTGGCTGATATTCAGCAAATTGGAGAGCAGTTGTTCATCCCTGTTCAGTTAAATGATGGGAAGGACTCTGTTCTCGCTCGAGATCTTCCAATTTGAGGGAGAGGGATCCTCAGAGGATCCTGAGAAAAGGATCTTCTCCTTCAGAGAGGGGGGAACTCCTCCCAAAGAAAAATGGGTCCCTAGGGATGCAAATCCAGACTGGGGAGATGTGGAGACTGAGCTACCGCCGCCCACCATCTCATCCCAGAACCAACAGCAAGAAAATCCCCTGGTTCAAACCCATACTGGGGACTGCCTCCAAAAAGGGGGGGGGGGCGGCCCAGAACTGGAACCAGGGGAACCCACAATGGCTCTGATCTCCAGTTGCCAAATTTTTCTTTCAGATTCCCAAGGCTCTCCACAGAATTCTGCCCAAATCTCTTCGCTAGCAATGTCCAAAACCAGAAAGTTAGCCCACCAGTTGTCCAAAAATGTACATTATCTGTGCCCCCTTGAGGAGAAGGAGGGAAGATATTATGCCCCGGTACAAGTACAGGGGCAGGGTACAATCTCGGCACTGGTGGACACTGGATCTCAAGCTACCCTTCTGTCCAGAAGGGCCTTTGACGAACTGAATGCAGGAAGGGGAGAGAATTACCAAATTCCTCTCACCTCTCTTCCGGGACAACTGCAGAACTTTGACGGGAAGGAAATTCCCGTTGAGGGGACTGCAGATTTGGACATTAAAATTGGGCGACATAAGTTGAAACACCCGGTCATAGTTGTGACCCCAGAGGGCACCCCTTGTTTACTAGGGAATGACCTCCTGAGAAGGTTGTCACCCCTAATAGATTGCGTAAACAAGGTCCTCTGGACCCAGACTAGCCGACCAATAAAATTAAAACAGAGTGTTAACCATGTTAGTTTAAACGGCACCTGCCACATGGTTGAACAAAAACCTGACCAAGTAGAATTTCACTTCCAGAATAGCCAAATTCCAGACGTGACAGTAATAGCAGTAGGACAACAGACTGGTGATGGAGGGTCCTCTCTATTTCTGAAAATCAACCTGCCTTCCAGTCTAAAGTGGTACTCCACGCTGGAAGGAAACACTCTGAGATTCTATACTAATCCACAATCTGAAACTCCCACTCCTATAGTCCAGAGAGATGCGAAATCGGCTCAAAGCCTGGCTGATATTCAGCAAATTGGAGAGCAGTTGTTCATCCCTGTTCAGTTAAATGATGGGAAGGACTCTGTTCTCGCTCGAGTGTGTGTGAACAACGGTAAGAGCTTCATCAGCGAAGCCATGTTTCGCCAACTCCCAAAAGATCCAGCCATTCCCACCTTCAAACTGATAGACAAATGGGAAATGGACCTGGAAGCACCTAATTCCAAACATCTCCTGCCAAGCAGGTGTATGCTCAAAATCTCCATTGGCAACAAGAGCATAGTCCACAATTGTTGGGTCGTGCGAGACGTCACTGCCGCCTTTTACTTAGGCAGTGACATTCTCAATCGCTTTGCCATTAGTTTGGACCTAATAAACTTCAAAGCTTGGTCCCGATTAGCGGATAATCCCATGGGCTTTGATGATTCAGAAAAAGCATTTAGGTCAGCTCAATTGCTACCTTATGCAGTTGAAATTCAGATTAAAGAGGAGGTCACCATCCCAGAAAGGACCCGACAATTCTCCCTGGAAGTGAAAGTTAGAACAGGACAAACATTGAAAAACCCTGATGCTTATATCCATCTAAATGCTTCTCTCCAACAGCAAGGGTTAGGGGTAAACCCAACACCATTAGTCAACATAGAACATGACACCATTCCAATAGAGGTGGATAACAGCGACTTAAAGAGTATTACTCTAGCCGCAGGCACCATTATTGGAATGGCGATTGATGACCGACATTTCTCCATTGATTTAGGAAATTAACTGTTAGGACCAATCCCCAAGGGCTGTTTTGACAGTGACAGTGAGGACAATACAACACCAGACAGGATTTTCACCCGGCATGGGGGGAACTTCCTGGTGTACACTTCTTGCCCTTATGGTAAGGAAGATGTGACTTGTGACTTCAGGAGGGATGAGGTGATTTTCCAGGTCCATGAGGGCTGCCTTTCCCACCTGAAGCCTCCAGTCCAAATCAGCACTCTGACCAGGGACTTCTCCACCCAGCTGGAGGAGGCCGCTGAGATAGCCAAACGGGAAGTCTTTCCAGGCTTCAGGCAGATGGTGGAAGAGAGAGTCAACCTAGCTGATGCCTGTGTGACTCTGGAACAGAAGCAAAAGTTGAAACAAGTTTTCTTGGATTTCCAAGATCTCTTTGCGGTAGACTCATATGACTGTGGTCGCACCGACATCCACACAACAACAATTCCCACGGATCCTGGAATGACTCCAGTGTTTGTGAAGCAATATCGTTTGCCTCTCGCATCCATGGGGTCCCTTACTGAAATAATTAAGAACCTTGCGTCCCGGGGAATAATCCATCCAGTCCACAGCACTTTCAATAATCCGGTGCTGGGAATATTGAAGCTAAACGGCCAGTGGAGACTCTGCGCCGACCTTAGGGAGCTCAACAAACGGGTCCATACTTCCCGATGGCCCCTGGCCTACATTGACCAAGGGCTGGCCCAGATTCAGGGGTCACAGGTATTCACAGCAATAGACCTGACCAATGGATACTGGACCGTGCCTGTCAGTATGGAGGACCAATACAAACTGGCTTTTACCTTTGGGGGCCAGCAGTACACATGGACCCGGACTCCCTTCGGATACCTCAACTCCGGCAATGAATTAAACATTTTCCTACATCAGGCCATGCCCGACCTGGGTGCGAGGGGTAACCTGGCTTATGTAGATGATGTCCTCATCAAATGTTCATCTGTGGAGGAACACATAGCGGAGATCCGTTATGTTCTGACACAGTTGAGGGCCGCCAGAGCAAAACTTTCGTTTCAGAAAGCACAGTGGTGTAGAACCCGTGTTAATTTCTTGGGGCATGAGATTACTCCTCAGGGTCTCTGTCACCAAGAAAAGAAAGTGGAAGCACTCCAGAAACTGAAAGACCCCACAACTCTGCGGGAACTAAGGAGCCTCCTTGGACTGACTAATTACAGCAGAAAGTTCATTGAAGGCTACGCAGAGATCACTAAACCCCTGATTCATCTCTTGAAGGGGGGGGTCAAGTGGGAATGGGGTCCAGAACAATCCGAGGCGGTAAGGCAACTCAAAAGAAGCCTCTCATAAGCGCCTTGCCTAACTTACCCTGTCAGAAACAAGGAGTTCTTCCTGGAGACAGGGTTCTCTAATACGTGCTTGACGGCAGTATTATACCAAAAGCATGAAAAGGTCAATAAAGTAATCTCCTATGCGAGCAAAACTTTATCCTCTCTGGAGGAAAAATTCAACGATTGTGAGAAGGCACTCCTGGCAACGGTGTGGGCGGTTTATAGTCAAAATTTCGAAAAGTAAAATCTAGAAAAAATAAGCACGAATTTAAAATCTCGAAAAAAGAATATCGAATTTATTTTTCAATGTGTTTTTTTTCAAAATGGGGGGTTCCCCCCCCAACCCCACTTTTTTCATTTTTTTTTATTTTACCCCTGTTTTTTACTTACCTGACCCCAAAAACACATAAATAAATAAATAAAAAATTCGATATTTTTTTTTTCGAGATTTTTATTTCGTGCTTTTTGTAATTCGAGATTTTATTTTTGGTATTTTGACCGACCACCGGTGTGGGCATTGAAGAATTACCGCCTGTTTATCCAGGGGGAACACATCATAGTGGAGACTCCACACCAGCCTCTGCAATATCTCCAAAGTGACAGAATCCGGGCCGGAAATGTGAGTAATTCCCGAATTACTTCCTGGATTCTGTCAATGCAAGGCTTTCCTGTGGAGGTCAGATATGACCAAAACAAGAAGAGTCCCCTCGCGCAAGGTCTGGCTGACTTGCATGATTGTACCAGAGAAAACTGTCTCGAGGACGAAAGTCTAAAAATTAAGGACAACATGGAGGCATACCTTAATTTCCCACACAAAGTCTTTGAAGAAGACAAGTGTGAGGGAATGCCCACTGTCTATGTGGATGGATGCTCTTACCATGTTGACCACGATGGGGAGAAGGAACTGGGGGCTGGCGTAGGGGGATGCATGGGTGAAGGAGTTCCCAGAACGCTCCGCTGGATACAAAATTGGTCCCCGAAGTAGTCAGGTGGCAGAATTGATGGCTGTGCATCAGGCCATCCTCACTGCTGTCCAGCATCAACTCCACGAACTGGTCATAATCACAGATTCGGATTATGTACGGAACGGGTTTGTGGAGCACCTGGTTAACTGGAAAACCAGAGGCATGTTCTGTGCTAATAACAAACCCCTGAAACAAGGGAAGTTAATCCAAAATATTGATGATCTGGTCACATCGAATGGGATGACCATCTATTGGAAAAAGATCAAGGATCATTCCAAAGTAGAGGGACCAGACAAAACTGAAAATGACTTAGCTGATCAGCTGGCCAAAACCGGGGCCATCCAAGGGGATCTAATAGAAATAGAGTCCCTGTTGGGGGAAATCCAGGTCACCGCTATCACTAGGTCCCAGACAAATGCTCACAATGATCTTTCGATTGCACAATGGAGTAAGGAGACCCCTGATGCTGATTTAATTACAGCTCAGAAAGGGGATCCAATAATTGGTAAGTTTTACCAACACATTGAGGACCCTGAGAACTTTCCCTTGACGGATACCGATTACATTAGGAAAGAGGACCTTAGAGTGTTGATGAAATGTCCAAAGATGTTCCGGATCCAAGACGGGTTGTTGGTAAGGAAATCTCAAGCTGGCCATGATCAGTGGGTGGTTCCTACCTCATTCCGAAGCCTGATGTTAAATCACGTCCATGATGCGGCCACCGCCGGTCATAGGGGGTTTCACACAACACTAGAAATCTTAAGAGAGCTTGCATATTGGCCACACATGGGGCAGGACCTCGACCAATACTTGAAGGGGTGTCTTGTGTGTGCACAATTTCAGCCATCATACCTCACACACCGTGCGCCTCTCCAAAAGAGGGGGATGACACTGCCATGGTCAGATTTGCAAATCGACTTTGTAGGCCCTGTGATTCGCTCGTCTAGAGGAAACAAGTACATGTTGACCGTTACATGCTTGTTTACCAAGTGGGTGGAATGTCTCCCAGCCCCAAACTGCAAAGCAGACCCAGCAGCTGCCCTGATGATTAACCACATCTTTTCCCGTTTTGGTCTACCTCAAAGGATTGAGTCCGACAGGGGTAGCCACTTCACCAGTGAAGTAATGACAAAGATGTGGGAGATACTGGGGGTTAAAAGGAAGCTACACATTGCTTACAGGCCAGCTTCTTCTGGAGCAGTGGAGATATATAACCGAACCATTGTGAGCATCTTAAAAAAGTTTGTGGCAGATTCTGGGCCAAGTTGGGATATTGGGATATCCGATTACCTCTGGGCCTAATGGCCATCAGATCTACCCCTTCATCTGCAACCAAAATGTCACCATTTGAGTTGATGACTGGATGCAAGATGGTGCTTCCCCAGCATTTGCTGTACAGAACCCAAGAGCAATCGTTGATAAATGCCTCCACAACTCATGAGTATGTGGAGAATTTAAGGAAACACCTTCAGCATGCTTTTGCCTATGCTCAGCGGAACCTAGAAAGATCAGCCGAGAGCATGAAGACCCACTATGATTTAAAAACTACCCGAAAGGAATATAAGGTGGGTGATCGGGTCTATCTATACAATTTCCAAAGGAACCAGGCCAAACAGCGAAAATTCTTGCCTACATGGAAGGGACCGTTTGAAATTATAGACAAGATCTCCCCTGTGGCCTACAAGATCTGCATCCCCAAAGTTCGGTTTGGCAGAGGGGGAAGACAAGTGGGTCCATATAAATCAGCTAAAGTGTTGCCATCCCAGGCACACTGCAACAACTGGAGGTGTCCTCTGCAATACCAGAGGGGGCCGCTCCAGAGTAAGTCAGTTAAAACTCTAAAATATTCCACATATCAAAAATATAGTAACGTAATGCAAATGTGCCCTGTTATATATTGTTTTTAAAATCAGACTGCAAAATGCATTTGGATGTATAAAATGTACATGTTCGCCACACCATTAATAGTGGTGGAAAAATGTCTAGGAATGTGTATTGCCGCTTTGCTTTATCATCCTAGGAGAGATGAAACCATGGAGACTGACCAAGGAGGACGACCGGGGACCGGGAGCAGAGACCCGAGGGGCCCAGGGTACCGCCCAATCCTCCCATCAGGACCAGCAAGGAGAACTGATTGATCGACTGGAGTGAGGAAAAGATGCTGAACTGTGCCATCCATGGAATTGGAAGAAGAGGAGGCGAACATCCCAGATCTTGCGAGTTCCATCTGAGAAAGGACAGAATGGCCACGCAAGAGGGGGGGCTTGTGGGATGTTTTACCCATGCATCCAAGCCCTTCAATAAAACTGTGCAGTACTGGCATGGAAAACATCATGATGGCCAGTACTCCCCAGAGAGTGCACAGGGAAAACATGAAGAATAGGCTGCCACCCATTTTTGCCTATGTTGTGAGCACATGAGGGCACTGCCTAAAACCACCGTTGGGCTACACACACAGTAGCCTGAAACCATTGGGAATGGCAATGCTGATTGCCAAAAGCAACCCAGAACTGTGGGGAATTAATTTTCTTAATCCCAAAAATGGTTGCATTACCAGTACTCACCACTATCAGAAAGCCAGCGTTTTAAAACCACCAGACTTTTGTGTAAAACTGCACAAATGAAACAAAACCAGACCAAGGAAAGACTTGCTAAGAGGTGGAAGAATGTAAAACCATATTCTGAAATGACTTGAAGGAAGTCATTATTTAATGTATAGGTACAAATTGTCAGTTTGATTTCAATGTAGAAAACTGGGAACAAAAAGTGACATTTAGCTAATTTTAAAAAGATAGATAACTCATAGTGCGGACTTGTCAGAATTATATAAGTAATATCATTATTTTTGTGATTTTTCTGTGAACATTTTGAGAGGCGTTAGGACCCTGTGGTGTTTTCTGGTGGGTTGCTAGCGGAAAATAGGGTCTCACTCCAAATGTCTGCATGTTAAAAATCTGACACTTCCTCAATTAATGTGCATACTCCTTGCGCACATGTGTGTAATTTTGGGTAAATGTCCGATATTGCAAAACCAGTTAAAAAGCACAAAATGTCATTTTTGAATGCAAGCCCCCAGGAAGATCAGAGGCGGACAAGCATGGACCATAAGGAATATATAATGTGCACATGTAATTTCAACAAATTGTGTATCTGGGAAGGATGTATTTGAATCAAATATAGATTTGTGGGCAAACTGACCAGGGGAGGATTCCTCTGACCATAAAACCTACAGCATCACTCTGACAATCCATTCCTTCCCCCAATCATGGGAGAGGGGAGAATTGGGCCAATGACAAGTAGAGAGGGGCAGGCTTAGCTAGGCCCAGGCACACACCCATTTTCAAAACACATAAAAAGAGACTGCTGGGACAGGTAGAGACATTCAATTCCATTTGCTGCGGAGCATGCTGACCGACGACTTCACATCCAGAGATCCAGACCTCAAATCCATCAATCTCCAAAGACCAGAACTTTACTTCAAAACTTAAAGCAAGGGCCTAAACCCACAAACTGATAACTCTGCTCAGCAGGCCTCAGCAACCTTAAAATCATTTGCAACTATTCCAGCGAGCTGTTTGAATTCTTTTGCCAAGAACAATTGCCAGAGACCAGACCAGAGATCCAGAGTGACCCAGACCGCTGTGAGCAGAACCGGAGAGCTGACCCAGATCACTGTGAAGTGCCGAGACCAGAACCGGAGTCCAGTCCAAAACCTGACCAGATCTGTGGCGAGGCCTATTTCAAATTTATATTGTGAGTACCTAGCAGAACTGTGCAGAACCAATCTCTTAGTTAAAATAATCTAATCCAAACTATTTTAACCTAAGTAGAACTGCCTCCTAGAAATCGTATCATCTGTCATTTTTAAAGCTGCACAACTGTCACCTGTCAATTCTGCAGCTGCAAGCTGTCACTTGTCATTTTGAGTTTTACTTTAAATCCGAAAATCTACCTTTATTTAATCGTCCGTATCTCTGTAACCGTTTGGGCTAGGAACGAAATTTAGCTACTCCTTATACTTTTGCCGTAATCGCGATTCACGCACTCGCGAATTTTGCCGCGATTTGCGATTTGGCCTGATTTCTTTACCTGTAAAAAGATAGCAGCTTTTTGCTTTCCTTTGCTAAAAATGTGTTTGTCTCTTAATAACCATCCCTGAATCATTGCTAAAGTGAGCCTGAGCTCATCCCAAGTATCTCTCACTGACCCTGAACCTCCTAAAGGGAATTAAAAGCATTTTCAGCATATTTCTCACTTCATTGCCACCACATTCAAAGCACTTGGGCCTGTGTTTTAAAACTCATACCGGTTTTCTCTAAGCTTGCTGGGGTCGGAATTGAATTTCGTATTGTATTTGATTGCATTCCTGAGAACTGTGTGTGTTACTTCCATCTCCTTCCATTTCTTACATTGCATAGGGGAGGGGGGTGAATTGCCAGAGAAAAAGTGATTATCTTATCTTTTGCTAAAATCATATCAAGTATTTCTGTACTGCATTTTATTCCTCATTGCTTTTCCCTTGAAATCATAAAAGTATTTTTGCTACTTTATCCATCCTATACTAACTCCTCATTGATTATAAAGAAGTGTGCTAGTGTCAGATTACCCATTGTTGATTAACATTATATTTATAAGGGCGATATCGATTATTAATTTATTATAAAAGCGTGGTATCTATATTTTGTTTTATTTCTCAAATAAACCTTTTAAACTTGCAAAACAGAACTACTTCTTGGCTCAGTGGGGTCAGGGGGATTCTAAGAGAGGGGTGTTATATAGAGGTAGTCATCCAGAACTCATGAACTGGACATAAAGATATATCAATAAGGGTTTCCATTCAGTATCCCAGACTAGGCATTGACTTAGCTGTAGTGTTGAATTGAATCCTCTTACAGTTTGATGTTCCTCCTTTTCTCCTTTCCTTTCACTCTCCTTCACTGCTCACCTCCTTCCTAAACACCCTCTTGTGCTGTTCTAAGTTCCTCCTAAAACCCCTTCCAAATGAATGCTTTCTCCAACTCCAAACACCCATTCCTCTCCACCTTCATTCCTCCCTTTGATCAGTGGCCGAAGTGGTCGGGAGTGGTGCTCCTCTACTTTTTATTATTAAATTTTACTGTTCCTATGAAAAAGAAACCATTCCGGAATGGTTTCGTAAGTGTAGGAAGCAGTTGAAACTTGCACTTCAGTACACTGCACAAAACGTTCCCTTAAACATCAGGCACATTTGTTTGGGGGTTTGAATTGTGCATAGGAGGGGGCAGACCAGAAGGGAACATAGTTCCACTACTTCTTTTCATACACATGTCGACCACTGCCTTTGAAATTTGTCTTGGCCCGCCCCCAAAGGAATGTTCTAATCCTATTGGTTTTAGGGGTGGACCTTCTGCAAAATCTGTGACAGGATAGAAAGGGAGAAGTGAAGAGAAGATCCTTTTGTCACGTGCACCAGGGTGTCTTTAATCCATATCGTCAGACACAACTGGAGAGGGGCATTCTATGATCAAAGAGAATTACTGTCTGCGGCAAACCAGTTTTCGATAGAGTGCGGCCCACATGGTTGGTTTCCCTCTATTGACAGTTTTTGAATCACCTGAAAAGAGAGGCTGTAATCCACACATGATGATTGGATGTGTCTCATTCAGTCTGCTATCATATTTATACCACCCGCAGTTAGACAGCATGGAGATCCTGTACGTAGGCTTCCGCCCATACAAAGAAATGGCTTCCTGAATTGTGGGATGGAGGGGGGCACTGTTATCTGCACTGGTAATTTGTTCCAGGGATAGGGTGCACAGCAGGAAAGGGCCTGTTCCCTGTGTTTTCACTCAGGCAGTTATGTGTTTCCAGCCTGGCAATATTGTAGCTCCTGGTGGTGCACTGGCCTCCACAGATGATGACTTTGTCGGCCAGGTAGAGTGTTCTTTTGGTTGTGAATGGATGTAGTCTGCCTTGAGGATGGTGCGTCCTTGGAGGGGTATTCAGTACAGCTCCTTCAAGAGGGGGTGATGTGGTTACATTTTCTTAGCCCTGGGGTATGCAGCACACTGGATGGCTTTCAGGGGGGTCAATGTGGCATATGGGACTCCTGTAAGAAGGACTTTGCCAATGTTCAAGTCAGAGATGAGCAGGGCTTGGATAACTGTTCTGAAACTCAGTACAAAGATGAAAGGTTTGACTTTGCGGAGAGGTGCAAGATGGCGCCATGCTGCTTGGGTCTTCTAAGTGATGTGTGAGAGGTCACAGTCAATTGTAGAGGTTTTGCACTGGGTCAGAGTTTAGGTGTCAATCACCGAGCATCATGTGAGTCAATCAATTCTGAACTTGCTTGGTGGTTTAGAATGGTAATTGATGGATCAAGTCCTTGGTCAAGTTTAGGCATATGCTATTACAGTAATCAGTTTTCAAAAGGACTAGTGCCCTTGTTACCTTAATCCTCAGAAACATTTCCAACAGTGGTACAATCCTATTCAGTAGATGGAGGTGGAAATGAGATTTGCATGTCACTTGATTGACCTCCTGTGAGAAAAAGGCAAATCCATGTCACAAGTTAGGTCAGGTTTCTTGCTTTTCAAGCTAGTGATGGAGGAGTCCCAAGGCATTCGGGAAAGACAAAGCGAGATATTGAGGCTTGCAAGGAGACAATATGGCATTTCCATATTTCAGAAGTGTCTAGTAGTGTTCTCTTGGCACTGTCGATAACACAGATAAGCAAGCAGATCGGCCTAGAGTAAGAGCAAACAAGCATTGGCAAAGCCAATGGTTTTGGCGTTTTGTTTTTAGTGTTAAGAGTATTAATAATGTGCATTAGGGTTATAAAACATGTATTTAAATAAATATTGCTTTTGTATTCATGCTAAACATTAAGTTTGGCAATGCCTGTTTTTACCAGGGCTTCAGTGAAAAACACACAGAGTGCTTACAATATAAGTGGGTGAACACCAACCTGATTAAAACATTTTCATTAACACACAAGCCAAAACTGATTGCTTTGCCAATGTTTGTTTGTACCTCTATACAAGCGCGGACTGGCCTATACTGCAATAGACCCAAGGCCAAACCCAAAACACCAAATGATGGGGTGGGCCAATATTTTTGCCCAATTTAGCACTGTTTGATGGGTTAATTCACTCTACGACTAGTGGTTTTCACCAGTGTTGCTGTTATATTATGTTATGTTATGGGAAACCTGTTAGGCGCTCTGTCACCCGAAGGTATCATGGTGCTGGAAGGAGACAGGGAAAAGAAACCCGCTGCAATCAAATTTTACAAACATTTTGCTAAATAAATATTCTTGAAAATGCACAATTTGCATCACACATTATCAAAAAACTCCCCCTTGGTTACTATTCAAACAGTGTCACAAAAGGAATGAATAGCCATTTGCAATTGGGGGCCACTTTTGCATTGGTGCCTGAGACAATTTTATGGATTAGTCAGACCCTGTCTGTATATAGACATTTGAAGAGCAGAAAAAAAATGTCCAGCCATCATGAGGGAAACTCGTCGGTCGCCGACGGCATTTCATGAATGTTGCTAATATTTGCAGCGTTATGCAAAATAACTCACATCCGGCAGTGGTGTTAAAAAAGCCAAGCTGATGCTGGCTATTAATTCTATTCATTAACGTGCTAACGTTACTAAAACAAAATCAGATCCGGCGGCGACATTAGCAATCCCAATGCCACCGCTGGCTCTACATTTGTTTTAGTGATGTTAGAACATTAAATAACTAATTCAGAGCCAGGTTACCATCGGGAATTCCAATGCCGCTGCCGGGTCTGAATTTTATTAACATGCTGAGAATACTAAAACAAACTCATAGCGGGCGGCGGCATCATGAATCGCAATGCCGCTGCCGGCTCTGAATTCTTTTCATTAGCAGTCTAACGTTACTAAAACAAACTCAAAGCCGGTGGCGGCATCACTAGAGCAAAACCACTGCCGGCTCTGAATTAGTTTCACTAACATTGGAAATATGTGCCGGGGGAATATTAACAACATTAAACCACCTCCAGCACACATTTCTAACATTAGAAAAACAAACTGAAAGCCAGCGGCGGCATCACTAAAGCAAAACCGCCACTGGATCAGAATAAGATTTACTAATGTGGAAGATATGTTCCGGTGACGGGTTAGCAGCATTAATACGCTGCCCGCACACATTTCTATCATTAGTAAAACACATATATAATTTTGTTTTAAATGCAGGGCTTTTGTGCGTAAGCAAAATAAATTTTAAAAAGGCTCAAATTAATTTGAAAAAATTACAGGAATTAATTCACAAAAGGCAACTTTAAATAAAGCACATTTATATATCATAAACAATATAGTAAGAGAGACGTTTTGGTTTAAAATGACTTTGAAATTGTACATCTAGTGACTTACCTAGAACAGAGCACAGCCTGACCTCTCTCCTACAATGTTCAGCAAAAAAACACACAGCTTTCAGCTCTCTTCAAATGTAAAAAGAAAATGGCTAACTAGAAACAAAATGGCTTACTTGTACAAACAAACACCCAAGCACATCCAATCACATCACTAACTGCCCCACCAATCGGGTGCTTTTTACATCAAAAACACTCGACCAATCCCCCACAAGTCACTAGATGTACATTTTCAAAGTCATTTTAAACCAAAACGTCTCTCTTACAATACCTGTCTAAATTCTATTTAAAAACACTGTAAAATGTGTAGCATAACTTAAAAGCTGCAGAAAATATATTTTAAGCTAACAATCAAGTCAAATAACTTTTAAATAACATCAACAGATGGTGGACGTCATTTTGAAAGTAAACATGGCTAACAAATTCACCACACAGTAGAAAATCAGCCATAGAGTGCAAAAAAAGATGTGTTGTGGGAGATGGGTGGGAATGGGAGGAAAACACTATAGATTTCACTTTTCGATGGGCATTAAATGGGTGGGACATGTAGTTAAACTACATCTAGTCATCCTCATATGCCAACCTGCATTGAAAAGCATTACAAATCTTCATCCAAAGCCCCTATTTCAAGCTCTCTTGTTAAAGCTTGTATTTTTATGACAATAGTTTCAGCTTTATAGGTAGCTCTTTCAGCACCACCCAATAGCCAAAACTAAAAATGGTGCAGCTAAAGGGCAAGTCAATGCTGTTCCATTTGTTTAGTGAATGCAGTTGATAAGAGAACGCATACAGTTGAATAATGGTTATAAAAAGAATAAGGACTGCAGGAAGGAAACATTAATACATTGTTTGTGACAATGGTCTAATTGGCACAATGTTTGTAATCAGTTGGCCAAGACATGTTCACCGTCAGTAAATTATGATCTATGTGATTGTCATGTATTTTTTACAAGAAGCTGGGTTGCACAGCAGAAGCGACACACCTGCCTCCCAGGTATTGTCCAAGCAGAAAATATACAAGCATCTGCACCTGCATCAAGTTTTCATACGTGAGGAGAGGCTCCAATCCACATGGAATTATGCCTGGATTTTTCAAGAGTGTATTTAAATGCTGTCTGCGATGGAAGGACATGATGGGTGCATACCACCTGAGGAGAAGAAAAGAAAAGCAGATTGTCAAGAAGAGCTGGCCTTCACAAATCAGTGTGCCATGCCCCCTGACTGAGCACCATTCCTAAAAGAAGTAAGCCTGAGTATACACCTGTGTCTTATGGGGGCTGGCTATTGGCATCATGCCGGCCCTACTGGTGCTATAAACAGCAGCACCTTAGAGACCCAATCTTCTTGTGCGGCAGGAGAGACCATACCCAGACCACGTGGACCCTAGCCACCTTGCTGGCACGAGGGCCCCACGGCATCATGGGCTGCAGGCCCATGCTCACATGGTGTGGGCCTGCAGGCTTAAAAGAGACACAGACTCAGTCATTCCCTTATGGAGTCTGCAGTCTGCCTGAGGCACATGCCTGCAGATGCTCCTTTTATTAGCTTGGCCCATGACACAGTCATGTCCCATCTTAAAGGGGCAATACACGTGGGAGGGCCACACACCACACTCCTCCTTTTTCACAATTAACAAAATAAGTGTTACAATAACATGAACTGATTCCCCCCATTACAGAACGACAATACTTAGGCCACACAGAAAGTATAGCACAGACCAATCGTGGAATGACACATACAGAGGTTCTCTAGTAATTGCAAAAATATAACACATATCAAGGGCTCTACCTATATTCAGCGAGTGACAAGATTGGGTAATTGCTGGTGGTATATTGGCAGTACTGGCCCATTTTACAAGACCCTTTATTAACCAGGGGTAAGTAGAACTTCAACCACTGAATGACACCATTGTTAGCTGCAGGCACCATATCGAGCATGCCTGCAAAATGTGGGAGCACAGCTTTGCATGCATTTTAACTGGGGCCACTTTATGCATATATACCTTCCATGCAGGCTCACAGCATCAAGACACATGTTTACTGAGTCCTCTTTGAACACTTGTGGGACTGCAGGAAACCAGTTCACTTCAACATCAGTGTCCATTCAGGATAGTCACTACCACAGGCCATTGATGGCACAGTTCCAAAAGCCAGGGGCCAAATCGGCTTAGTCCCCTGATGTTGGGGCAGGCAGCGAGACGCGGGTAGCAGGGCATCTAGGCTGCGCCACATGATGTTGACAGGGTATGGGGTGACACCATGTTACTCACCCCCTCTTCTTGGTCACGCTCCCCCCAGGCAGGAGTGTCTCTTTACTGTAGCGGCACAGGAGGGCCCACAAGCACTCATACAGAGCTCCAACCCTCTCTTGTTCGTTACACTGCTTCTTGGTGGAGGGTGTCAGGCAGCTAGACATTGGTTGGGCGGACACAGGTGACAGGGTGTCTGGGTCACTTCCTCTACTGCTCCGGGTAGGGGGCCTCTGCTCCTTCTTTCCTTTTACCCCAACTAATGTGTCAGGATGTCTGGGCCACTTCTTCTCCTTCAGGCAGGAGTCACTGCTGTTGATGGGGCAGCAGTCCTGACCAGTCCTATCTTCCCTCCTTTCAGGCAGGATAAATGGGCAAGTGGTGTCCCAGTTCAGGGGCTGGCATAACTCATACCCGAGGCCACACCGGCCGGGTCCATATATGGTAGGGCAGGCAGGGTGACACTAGTGGCAGAGTGTTGTCTTTGAGGGCTTTCACAAAACAGAAAACAGTCCCACTCCCAACCAATCTTTCTTCTTGATTTCGCCCATCCTCACCAGATGTTTGAGGGGACTAAGGGGGACAGTGAGAGTCCATAAACATCAGCAGCTGCATAACATGGAATAGTTGCCCATCGACACCCAGGGGTTGCTGCACGGATTTCAGGGACAGAATGGCTCCTCCTTGGTGCCTGAAGTTTAACTACCTGTGTGCAATTGCCCAGCAGGACTATTTCTCCATTGCCGGGACTCATGCGCTTGTCTGCGCCCTGTGACCTGAGGTGCCTTGGGTGATAGGAGTACCTTTACCCTGTCGCGGCATGTCACCAGGGTGATGTTCCCAACTGTGGAGGCAAGATAACAGGCAGCACATTTACTGGACTGTATGCTCTTCATCCAAGACTGCTAGCATTACCTGGTGACAGTGTACCTGCAGTGCACCCCCACCCATTTCAAGTCTTGCACGTGGGCTGACTGGAACATCGATTCCGCACTGGCGGCCCGGACACACGCTCTCTTACCACTCTCTCTCCCGGGGATGTTTCCTTTTCTCCCCTTCTTATTCCTCTCACACGAGCTCCTCTGGTAGAAGCATGGATCAATCCCCGACGATGGCCCGAGATCAATGCAGTAGGCCCATCTCCATTTTATTAGCACTCCGCGGAAACATAGAGCTCTATTTGTTTACCAGCAGCTGTCTGGGACCATACAGGAAGTGCCGGCATGCAGCGCTAGAATTCTCCCACTGCTCGGAGCAGAGCACCTTCACTCACCATCAGCAGGGCCCGGGATTTCACTGGGCGCTTTTACTTTCTTGGCCCTGACACAGAGCTGCATGTTCCGCTTGCTCCGATGTTGAGCTCAGAGCACATCACCGTCGATGGGCCTGGCACCCATTCTGTGGCACATTGGCATTTTATTTTCCTTTAGTGCGCCGGCATAGAGCACTTCATTTCTGTCACCGCAGGTTGGCCCCAGGCTCTTCAGGGGGGCGTGTGCATTCTACCTTCGCAGCACTGTCATGGAGCGGTTCGGCTATTCACGCCAGCGGGCCCAAGATTGCTGTTTGAAAAGCGGGCCTCTCCTCCGCGAGCTCCGACACCGGAAAGTGCTTTACTTCTGCTTGCACTCACGCGGAGCTGCCTGTGTTATTGTGCTCTTCTTTCAGACGCGGCCGAGGCCGCTGAGGACCCTCCATTCTTCCTTCTGTCTGGTGGTGCAGGTGCTCCATCAGGGTTCTTTCTTCCTTTGTTCAGACAAGGCGCTTTCCACCTGTCACTGCCCCAGTACTTGTGGGACATGGTCGATGTTGCGGTGATGTCACAGCGTGAGGAAGGCCACCTGTATTTATTTTCTTTTGTTCTATTTTCAGTGCATTCATGGGGCGCTTCATCGCTTTTACAACTGGGTGGCCCGGGATCTCAGTGGGGGGCAGGCAGCACTGCTCACGAGGGTTGGGCGCTCACCCTCTGTGATGCTGGGGGAAGGCATACCCACCCTCCGGTGTCCGCGGGTCTCCCACCGGTGGATGATCTCAGCGACGGCAATCTTGCCGCCTTCCTCACCCCTGAAACCGACCGCAATGGCTGCCGCAGCACAGCGGGTACGCTTCCTTCACCTCCAGAGCTCCTACGGCATAGCAGGCACTCCCTCCATCTTGCGCTGAGGAAAAAACAAGGATGTGGGGGCGACTGCTGCCGGGCTGTGGGTGCCGCTGGTATACATCCACCCAGGCAGGGTGCTGGGCTTCCTCTCATTTCGTCTGGCGATGTATGCTGTTCCCCCTCCTCTCTATCAACACGGGGCTGTGCTTTGTTGCAGAGCAGGACATTACTTCTCTCCTTTTTTTTTCTAACTGTGATGGATGCCTCTATAGTTTGTAATATATAGTTATATAGTGTGTGATTCTGTGAGGTGACCACCGCCCCCTGCATAACCAACTCATTAACCTGTCCCACTTTGGCCAAAACACTGGCTCACACTGGCATTCTAACTCTGCACTCCGGGCATCGCCCCATTGCCACATAGGCCAGTGCGACTCTGCATCTAGCTGCTCATTATATGTGTATGTTACACGTGTTTGTGTGCCAATCTGATTACTACGCATGATTGATTAAACTAAATAAGCTAATAACAATACTTATTTATCACACATCACTTTATTTGTAATCTTTGCAACCAGCTCATTGGACGTGCTAATGTGTTTTTTGTTCTCAAATGAGGAAGTGTAGATACAGAGAAACCATCTGCGTAGGCTTCTGAGGAAGGGGGCCTCTGAAATGAGTGCACACTGTGTCCTCGGAGGCTGCTGCAGAAACACTCGAATAAAGAAGACCTTACCTCTCTTTAGAGCACAGCTAGAGAGGCAGGGCAGCAGCCTGGAAGGGAGCCAGAAGGCCTCCCTGGGACAGACCTCCACAGGGGAAGCAGCCCCTCTCCCCCGTCAGCTGTGCTTCCTGCAGCCTTATCCTATCACTCAGTGTGAATTATTCATTTAGCAGAGCTTTTCAAGGAGACTGTGGACTAACTCCGTGAGATAAAAGATAGAAGCCATTTGTAAATGAATCTTTGATGAGCCTGAGGGCCTGTTTATTACGCTACTTCACCTCGCCACTCTGGCAAGGTTTCTGCGTGAAGGGTTGCTGAGCCAGGCTTGGAGATTTTTCGTCGCTAAAAGATGATAGGATCAACACTGATTTTCACTGTTTATGTGCCAAGGCTTCTTGCTGAGACACCAACGCCAAACTCTTTATTCAGCTTGGGGATTAATCTGAGGTGTGCCTAGCTTGTGTTCAGAACATATGCCGCATTGGGCCACACATTGAAACACTGAAACGTAGAAACTGACAGTAAACAAGAACCAAACATTGCCTTCACGGTGTTACCACAGAACTAGGATGGACCCCACATACGATAGAATTGCTGCATTTCCCCAAATGTTTCCACATTAGCACATTCTTTTGGGATCAACAGAGGTGTCCCTGTGTATCACCCCATATCTACCACCCCAGGAAGGATATTTGTCACAAACGGATTTGGCCACTCCCAAAGGAAAAGAAAGCATTCACCCTAGCAGACAGTTCCGCAACTTGACCATGTTCGCACAGATGGACTCTTGTACTCCCATCTTTTAAAGTGTACACAATTTTGGGCCGCACAAAGGTTAAGTTGATTTATTTCATGGATTTTTTCCAAGCGAACAATTGACTCCAACCGCTATCAAGGAGGCAGTCAGATCCCACAAGAGGACACGTAGTCAGCAGTGCAGTGCATTAATGTCCCACAATGACCGCAATTCCCCCAACGCCAAAAGCGCACTGTAGTGTATCCACTAGGCCCGGTGTAAGTACCCTAATGCCAGTTGAAGCATAGTGCTTCTCCCATTTTTTTTAAAGTCGGAGGACTCCAACCATGGGCTTAAGAGGCTGGTGCCACTATTCAGCTCGAGGTTGTGAATAATCCCAAATGTAAGTCTTCAATGGGAAGTCTGAGGTAATCCTGGCTCCTCACACAACGGGCTTCATCCATCCACAACACCACCTCTCATAGAGAAACTAGCATCATCAGAGGCATTATATGAACAGTAATGAAATCACTGCGTGCGCATCATAGCCCCTCACCCAGCAAATGTGTTAAACATTGGGAGGGTAGTGCTGCCTTCGCCACAAACCCCCATCCAAACAAATGCCATACAGACGAGCATACACCATGTCCCAAAAACAGCAAGACAATCATCACTGTATACTACAGCGGACTGTCCCACAACCTACCCCAGGAAAGAAAGCTACCCAAGAGGGCACCTGCCCCTGGAATATACAACTAACCCTCATCCCAGACCAAGACACAGGCCACAAACATGCCATGATGCAAGAAGGACAAGGAAACAAGAATGGAAAACAGAAATAGAAAGGAACTTGCACTCCATTGGAAAGGAAACGACCTACCAGAATTCGCAAAATCTCAAAATTCCCACGACCAGCACTAAATGGACTAAGGATACGGACCAAGACTAGAAAAAAACAGAGTACATTTACCACTACCTCTCCACCTACATCCCTACCTCAATGGAAAACAAACAACCCACAAACAACCCACAAGCAAGGACTCAAACAGATCTGGGCCCCAACAGACCACCAAACCACACACAAACAGAAACCAGTAACTCCAAAGACATCTTCTGGAATACCCCTACAGGAATCAGAGCCAAGCTAGAAACCCTAATCATCTGCACACCTTACATAACCAAAGACTGGAAAAAATACCACAGGTACAAATGAACAAACCACTACTACGAACCAGTACAGAGCAACCCATCCCTCAATTTAATTGAGCTCCTCAACGAAGAAACAGAAGCCCCAACCACCCTACCAGCAAACAACAAATGCATCCAGGCGAGAACCTTGGGAAAAGAAAACCCAAAAAACACCACCTCCCCAATAAGACACAGGAAAGGATAGGCGAAATTAAAAAAGGAAAAGCACACTCTCTGTACTACAGCCTACTCACTGTAAGATCCATGGCCAAACACAAAACAGAAATGTACGACCTCCTAAGCGAGAGTGGCACCGAAGCACTCTTTCTCACTGACACATTGCTATCAGACAATTGCAAAACAATCGACCACAAAGTCAAACCAGATAACATAACTAATGCACAGCAACAGAGAAAACAGAAGAGGAGGTGGAATCGCAATGGTGCACAAAGACCACATTTGTGCCACACCACTCCCTCATACTGACATAGAAGACTGCAAATCTCTCCTAATCAACAACCAAGGCAATTTACTGTTCCTACTGATCTACAGGCTGCCATCCTGCAACCCGAATCTCCTAACAAATCTCACAGATGCCATCGCCAACAGTTCCACTTATAATTAAAATATAATTATCCTAGAGGATTTCAACATCTGGTTCAAAAGAAAAAAACAACCACTGCAAGCTCCCTCAGCGCCCTACTGTTAATGCTCCACTTCAAGCAAATAGGGAACTGACCCACCCACAGTGCTGGAGACACATTGGAAGCAATCGTCTGCAAAGACGGACACTCGACCACGGCCCCACTGGTATGAATCCTATGGAATGACCAACACTGAATCTGATTCACTTTTAAACTCCTAAACCGCATACTGCCCGGAAGCACAATATTGCACGCTACTAGCAAACGAAACTGATCTGGACTCCCTAACAGAACTGATGGAATCAACCAAACCAAACATTGTCTAGTTAAACAGAAGGACATCAGCCTCAGTGGGAAAAAAAAAACTTGACACATGGATCACAGAGGCCCTAGACCAGCTAGCTCCAGCAAAACCCTTCAAAGTCATTGCAAACATAATGGCAGCAAGATGGTTCACAGAAGAACCACAAACTGAAAAAACGATGAAGAAACCATTAGAACCAATCATACAAAATAAAATACCAACAACTCAGAATGTACAAATCAGCAGTCATTAAAACAAAAAAACATACTACACCACAAGAATCCAATTGGCAACAAACCCACAAAAAGAACTATTCAAAATCATCAAAGAAATAAAAAACCAAACATCTTGCAAAAGTGGGGTTATGCCATCACAATCCCTAGCTTAGAACATCAATAACCACCTAAGAACAATCATATAAGCAATTCAACAGACCATTGATGCAAGCCATGCAACAATAAACACAAATGCTGATTCTCCAGTCACCGGCACACCACCAACTACAGCAACACTTGTCTGATTCGAACCCATAGATGAAGAAGCCTTCAATACACTAATAAAAGACAACAAACTCACCAGATCCCTCAGTGATCCCTGCCCAGCAGGCATCTTCAAAGAAATCCTCAACCATGGAACCCCACCATCATACTTCCGGCTACTGATGAACCTATCCCTAAACACTGGAATAGTACCCAAAACCTTCAAATCAGCATACATCTAGCCCCTCCTGAAAAATGAAACGGGAAGTGCAGACGATCCAACCAAATAAAGACATATCAAATCCACCCTACTCAACGAAACTATTGGAGAACCACATCTACTCAACCATGTAGAAAATAACGGATCACTCAACTACTCCCAAGTCAGTTTCAGACCCATGAGAGGAAAGGAATCAGCAGTTCTATATATGTGGGACGACATAAAAATAAATTCAGACAACAGCACCCGATCATCCCTCATACTACTGGACATAGCAGCTTCCTTTGACACAATCAGACACACAACACTAATCCAGAGACTGGAGCAATGCACCGTAAAAGGGCTACAAGGGCTAAAATGTTTCCTCACTAACTGAACCAAAAGAACTTACCTACCGCCTTTTACATCTAAGACAAAAAACATCTTCTGCAGTGTATCACAAGCTTCTAGCCTATCACCACTTCTCTTCAACATATAGATGCACACCCTAATGAAACGTATTTGAACCCAGGGACTGACCGCCTACAACAGCGCAGATGATACCCAACTCATCTTCAAGATAATCAAAATTTAGTCAAAGGCGCCCCTCTGCAAGAATGAACACGGCCCATTGACATTTTCTTTGGGAAGGGACCCACTCGAGAGTCTGCAGCCACACTTTAGCTCACTGCACCTTTTACAAATGGGAAATGGGAAATAATCATTTGCATATCAGTCTTTGTCCCGCCCACATGGGCAGTCCAGCACCGAAATGCTATGGGTATTCCCTTCTGAACAAGAGTACCAACAGCAACCCCATAAATGTGTTTCAGCCTTGTTGGGCATAATCAGTGAGGTGGAGCTGTGCCTCTCTGAGCACAGTGAGCAAGGGGTATACTCTTGATGACCCTGGGAAACTTAGGGTGACTAGACCTAAGGCTCTTGAAGTAATCAAACTTTAGTCATAAGCGCCCATCTACTACTTGTGCAATGCTACCTTTCCGGTTCTGTTATTCTGGGACACATTATTATTTGTCTGTCTGTAATACTGCAGTAGGCCATGCTTGCTATGTTGCTGCGGTATGCTGTGCTATGTTATATTTGCTATGCTTTGCTCTGCTTTGAAAATGGCATGCTTTCTTGGGTCTGGTATACTATGCAATGATATTTTATGCTAGGCCAGGTTATGCTTAAACTGCTGGCTCATGTTGTGCAAAGCTGGTTCTGTTAGGATCTGTTTGGTTCCCAGATGCATCTTTGCCACAAAGAGTAACTTGAAATTATGTACACATTCATTTTGCTGTTGGGTCTGTTCCCCAACCCCACACCCGTGGTTGGACTCCAGATTCCTGTCTCACATCATCTATACCTGAACTTGCTCTACACTTACATTTTTGCTTTTAAGGTTGTTTAGCTCTTTTCTATTTGTTTATAAATATATTCCCCACCTTCATTTTGTTTATTGGGCCATGATTCCGTTTTTTTGTTATTCAAGAAGATTATGTTGGGGAATGTCCTTTTATACTATGTCATGTTCTTTTTCCCATTCAAATTATCTTTATTAAGATTTGTAGGCATAACAATACAACCACAGTAAAGCTCAACAGAAAGTAAATCGAAAGTCTCAATACATTATAAAACCAAACATAACCACCAGTTCCTCCCCTGACTCATAGCATCCTGCCTGCAACCACAGTAAAAAGCAAGTGAAATGCCTAACATGGCACAATCCTCCATGCCATCCCTGGCCCTCCTAGCGAAATCGGTTGAAAACACCCAGCGATCCCCGGCCACACCCCAGCCCAATCGCGCAAAAACACCCCCGCAATCCCCATCTGCAACCCAGCGTAATCACACAAAAACACCCTGTGATCCCCGTCCGCACCCCAGCGTAATCGCGAGAAAACACATTGCAATCCCCGACCGCATCCCAGCGTAATCACGTGAAAACACACCCCAGCGTAATCACGCAAAAATCCCTCGCAATCCCCGCCCGCACCCCAGTGTAATCGTGCAAAAACACCCCGCGATCCCTGTCCGCACCCAGCGTAATCGTGCAAAAAAACCCTCCCAATCCCCGCCCGCACCCCAGTGTAATTGCGCAAAAACACCCCACAATCCCTGTCCGCACCCCAGCATAATCGCACGAAAACACCTTGCAATCCCCGGCCGCACCCCAGCATAATCATGTGAAAACACCCTGTGACCTCTGTCCGCACCCCAGCGTAATCGTGCGAACATCCTTCACAATCCCCACCTGCACCCCAGTGTAATCCCGCTAAAACCCCTCGCAATCCCCACCCGCACCCCAGCATAATTGCGCTAAAACACCCTGGGAACCCCGTGCACACCCCCTAGAAAACACATGCCCTCCCACGCAAAGCCTGGCCCACCACCAGCCAAATGGTGCCCCAACACTCTCGCAATCCACGGCATGCAGCCCCCTCCAGACGGGACAACCCAGCCCCCATCACCAGTGACACTACACTGCAGGCAGCCCTCTCCACATGGGACATCCCCACCCCAGCCCCATCACCCATGACCCCACCCTGCAGGCAGCCCCCTCCACATGGGACATCACCTGCATGATGAACCCTGACATAGTGACACATCATCACTCCAACCATTGTGTGTCGTGCACCTTGAGTGCCGTGTAGTGACACCCGCCAGAATATCCACCGGAACATGTATCCTGCAAACAAAAATGAATGCATTCACCCAGGCCACATCCATGAGTGTGTCAGCTGGGCAAACAGAATAGCTGTCCACAACCATCTCCCAACATACACGTGTAGCAAGTGAATGTAAAAGTGAGAGCCGGCTGGCCATGTGACAATGTCATGGCATCAATACCCAGGGACAAATTGTTCACCAATTACAGAATCCAAACCACCCTCAATGTGTGCCGCATGAAGAAACAATGGCCAGGTGCCCCACAGCCTGACCTTCATTGAGTTGCTATTCCTAGAAGAGAATCCCTAATTAACACATCACTGGTATGCCTATGTTTGAAGGACAGTGCACCACACTGAGACAGCTGCAATGTGCAGCCAATGTGTAAATACTATGAAATGCCAATAGTGTATCCCAGTGCAAGAGGTTAACCAACACCAGAGACGATAAATGCAAAAACACATGCTGTTGAAGGGGAAAGCACTACCTGTGTGTTACACAGCATCAAGCAAATCATTTGCAAATGTCCTAAACATGTAACACTCCCACAGTCACCCCACCCACCTTACAAACACAGTGAGGGCAAATGCACAGTCATGCTGCACATGTTAAAGGAAATGCCATTTGCCTGTGCACACACAAAATCCCACCTCACACACCACCACTGATCCGCCCAATGTGTATACTCAACCCGCAAATAAACCCTGAACATAACACATGCAAATAAGCAACCACACACATGACTAACAATGGGCAGGATCAGGGCTACTAATTGGACTACCTAACAGGCACACTGCAAAAATAACTGTGACCGACAATGACTGTGAGAGTTAAAACTAAATATATTAAACAGTTGTATTAAAATCATACCGACTGTAAATAAAATCATGAATCATAAGTCATAATCTTAAAAGATGTCATGCAAAAATAGAAAAATAAAAATGCCCATGTGTATAAAAAATATTTACACTAAAAAAAAACTATAAAATCACAGAAGAAACACCTCAAACACACCAAAAAACTATGTACAAGAAAATATGGAGGATAGTCCAGCGTCCACTCCAAAACAAATAAAAAATAAAAGGAAACTTACAGCTACAGAACTATGTACAAACAAATTGAGTAATGTCCATGATCCCAGCTCCAAATAATAATGAAAAATGAAAGAAAACTATTTACAAAGGCAGCAGGCTAGTCCTCCTTGTCTCCAATGTCACTCAATGTCTCGGCCAGGGCATCATCGAAGACTGCGTCCACTTACCCTAGGTGGGCCTCCGCTCTCTCATCGAGGACTTGCAGGGACTCCAGCATGGACCTTTCCATCCCTTCCCACTCCCTGCAAGTATCCTCAAGGATGTCAGCCCGTCTCTCTGCCCGACACTCTCTGCAATCTCCACCCTGGTTATGGTGACTCTCGCCTCCAGAGCCCACTGCCTCTCTGCCCGAATTCGCTGCCCATACTGCACGAACACGGAAGACATCCTTGTTCTGAGGTCCACATTTGTGTCCTGTCTGACACCAGATACCTGCCTCCTTGAGGTGGGATGCCCTGAGTTCAATAGCCTCCTACTTGGAGCCTGCTGCTGCCAAATCGCTCTGTGCCGGCTACGTGTGGACAACCTCCACGCTGTTGACTTCACCCGGGGATGTCTGGCCTGTGCCCTACTCCTGGGTGCCTGCTCTCCCTCCATTACTATTGCTACTGTCATTCCCTGGATCGGCGTGGTGACCACTGTTGACTCCCAACTCATGCAGGGATGTTAGCTCCACCAGACGGGCCGACATGGGTGAGACTGAGACTGGTGCACAGGGGACCCTGGTGGTATCTGGGCCAGAAGGCGCCGGGAGGACAACTGGCACACAGAGGAGCAAAACGAGGATGAGGTTGCATAACTGGCCAGGCCGTACATCCAATTCGAGACCAGGAATGCCACTAGCCAGTTCAGGAGATGCCAGACTTCATTGTGATGATGTGCAAACACATGAGTGCAAGCCTGCACATCATCACGAATGGCGCCTGTACGCTTCCAGATACCGACTAGTAGGGGTACCACTCTGTCCCAAATGGCAACATCTGCAGGCAGTGGGGTGTCGGTCTGGGTGGAAACAACCAACACCTGCAGATGGGTCCGGCCTGAGGCATGCCAGCAGGTGCATACTGGTGCAGGCGCTGGCCCAGGGACAGGATTTGGCAAGGCCCCTCCATGGTGACCTGCACTGCCTCATGCCCCTGAGTCAGGACTGCAACAGTCACACCCACCTCACCACCCCCACCGGGCCCCATGGACTGGGCTAATACGGCGCCCTCCTCCTCCTCCTCCTTCCCCGCCAACCTTCGCCCTCTTGGACCTCCCCTCTGCAGCTGTGGCCGAAGTTTGAGATGCAGCACCAGTCTCCTCGCTCCCCGAAGATGTAGCGTCCAGGGGTGTGACTGGGCCTTGCGTCTCTGCCTGGTGGAGGCATCCCTGCTGCTTTGCTCCACAGCACCTTCTCTGCCCTCTTCTTCCAATGCAACTGTGGATAAGGAGACATAGAATACAAACATCAGGGTACTGCACCGATGTGTGTTTGGCACCAAAAATATACGCAGGAAGTACACTGCTAAAGGTTACAACCATTATCACCCTCCACAACACAAAGGTACATGCAATGGACATACATACACATACATGTCTGTCCTTCACAACAGACAATCACATCCGTGGACATGGCACTGTCACAACCTATCAATTGGACATGCTACACACACATGCATCATGGACCATACATATGTCATGCACACACATCACCTGACAGTCCACAAGCAGTACACTGAGCTATCACATCAGAATCCCCTCAACAGCAATCAGGCAGCAGGACTAGGTCACACATCGAAATCCACCTGTTACATCCATCCAGGAGTGATGGGCAGTCATACAGTCACATCTTAGACACATCCACATGAACACCATGCATGTTCATATTGTTGACAACACCACCCATCTGTCACACCTCTCACACGGGCATGTATCAGACACATGTGACAAACCACATGTACATTGTGAAATGCTGCAGTACACCATAGTCTAATAAGTGGCATATCTGATCCCTATCAGGGTTTGTGGGATTAAGAATGTTTCTCAGATTTGCCGGGTCAAAGTTATGGTTCAACTATTAGTGTGTGCTTACTTCTTATCTGCTAATGATCATTCCTCAATGCTGTCCTCCAGAGCTATTTCATCATGTTACTCTGACCTTCTTCAGGTGAGCCAGTTATTGATGGAGATTTTTTGCAGGGGATCTTTATCGTCAGCAGGGGCCAACCTCTGGGATACACATCCTGCCCACGTTTGGGGACTCATTTCTTTGCTTTCCATGACCTACCCATGTGTTTCATCGTCTACTCTTCCTTCTCTCTCCCTCTCCCCTTCTAAGCAATCCCTCTGCTCTCTCACTCTCTACATTCCATGTGTCCTGGCTGCTTGATGACTGACTGCTTGATGTGCCTCAAGGTCTTGCACGCCCCTGTCAACCCCAGCAATGTGTGGGGCAGTTGCCTCTGTCACATGGACTAGTGTCATCATCACTGCACTTGGGGAGTGACCAGAGAGAGTTACATCTCTCTGCACTTACCCAAGCATCCACTGACTGGTTGCACTTGAACCACCCCTGAACTTGTTACCACACTCCGAATATCACACCCCTCTGAAGATCTGTGCACTTGCTCCTTCTGATTTCACCATGCAGGTACAGTGTCTGTCTGTTCCCCCTGTCCTCGGTCCCTGCATGATGGCATATTGATGCACTTGTGAAGATATGATGAATCACTGTCGACAGAATCACTGTTACATGCACTGCTGATAGTGTAGTATAATGTAGTATGCAATTACTGTTCCTTTCCAGAATGTTATGGTTCTCTATGAGCGGGTGTTATTTTTGTACTTGTTCCATACATCGTTGAGCGCATTGAGACACCTGTATTATGTATTGGCCATGTATCTGTCTCCTTTGACATTACATACCATAGCACAGTCTGGTGATAATTTAACATGACATATGGGACAGTTTATGTGACACACAGACGATTGGATGTCTAGTTTGGCATTGTGGTAGTGGCATAGTCTCTCTTCTATGTGATTCTTTTGCAAACCCAAAATGAAATTAGTTTTAGTTCTAAGGGATGCACACAATGTTGCACTTACAAGGACACATTCTCAGGGTGGTTTGGTGGGCACAGATGATTGGCCCTTTGTCATCATTGAATGGCACCTGGAATGTGCCAGGCTGTGAGCACTCCACAGGGGTTTGATTTTAGGTGAAAAATGTAGCCACAAGCTGGGTATGGGCAGCATCACCACGTGCCCCTTGACCTGGCAGGCACAGGCGGCGTGCATGTGGTTGTGGGAGCACCCCCATATCCACCGGTATGCCATGCTGTGTTGCAACATTGTGCAGGACACATGCTGCCAAAATGATCCTGCACACTAGTGGTGGTGCATATAGCAACTCACCACCAGAGTGCTCAAAAACGTGACTTGAGCACTCTGAATGTGCGCTCCACTGTGTCCCGAGTGTCAATATAGGCTGTTTTTTATCTTACCTCCGGTGGTGTGGCAGGGTTCCGTATTGGTGTCATCATGTAGGTGACTCCCGTCCCCTGCACACTGTCTATGGCTAAACAAGACAAAAAGTTTGACAGTCAATTTTTCACATTTCAGAATTTCTTAGTACAATAAATAAATCAACATTATTCTTATAACCAACTGTTAACTTATAGTGCTGCTCTATATATATCTGTTTTCAAGAAGTGGTCTAACTAAATGGAGATCCATATACTAATGACAGATAACCTTAAGCAATGATACTGACCTTAATCACACCTCAAGTTTCTGTTTTTTATGTATAAATCATGACAATAGTGAACAGATTGTGCACTCCCCCTAGGAGACAGAATATATCTATACTAGTAACATATTGCATGTTATACATTGTAAAGATGTACAGATTGCGTACTCCTTACATGAGACAGCATAGGAACATTTGATATGTTGCCTTAGTTACAAAAACATTTTTCCCCATATCTTGAACGTCCTTCCATAATCAGTGGATTCATCTGATGTTTAGTGCCTGCGCAATGATATAGCATACCAGCTAGAGGACATTTAAATGTATTATAGGTCATTGCTTTATGGGTTGTATAGCCTCTATGCTGAATAACAACCATCCTTAAAAAGAGGCTTGTCGACACCCGTAACACATTAGTCTTTCTTAAAGGCGAAATCTATAGTTGTACCGCTACTCACTTCTGCAGTCACAGCTTTTTTACTAAACTAAGCGCAGGACAAAAATACAGATGGGGCATACACAGCCTTGTATGCAGATTATGTTGAATAATTATCATCTGTATGAAGAAGTTTTATGGTAAATCCTTAACAGACTACTCTTTCTGTAATGCAATAGCCTAATAGGTACCTCTATTCACTGCTAGAGTTGTAGTTCAATTTCACTACACTAAACACAGTACCAAGATTCAGATGTGACATTAGGCTTCATTAATATATTTCCATTTACACCCAGTACCCCATTAGTATAAATTGCTTTGACATTTATAAAAATGTTTTTTTAAAAATGTCATTTTTATTTTTTTACTAATCTGACACAATATCCCCATGATTTGTATTAACATTGGTTAAAAGATTTATTTCGACTCTACATCTAACCAATGAACAATTCATACCGATTCCAGCAATCTCAAACAACTTTGAGCGTCATGATAATGACCCGACGCTTGTTTACAACAATGACGTCATTCACGTTCCAAACGTCATTTACGTCACAAACGTGATGACGTCATGTTTAATCATCACATGCAAATACAGCCGTTTTTTAGTTTAGGAACATCATCGCGGCGTCACTGGTGATGCTTCCACATCTCTTCAGGACCCGTAAGTAACTGATAAGTTCCCACATATTCCTAGAACTCTACTTTATCTAGTCTACAATGATCATCCGCTTTACTTATAGGTGAACGGTAATACCGCATTATACCAGCCCGCTTGGACTCTTCTGGCTTTTTTGCTTGTGAACAGACTTACTTAAGCTTCCTGTCTACATAATAGAAGAGTCTCTTACCTTGGCGACCTAATCCTTTAATTATCCCCAAGTAAGTACCTAGGAATACTTTGAGAGTATTTTTATAGCTAAAATAGGCATTAGCATAAACAATGTCTCCCTTCTTTTTAGAGACGTCATGTATGAGCATGCCCCCTTTGCTATTTCTTAATCTGATGGATCAGATGAACCTTTCCATGACAGCATGATCTTAGAGGTAACCAAATTCATTCCTTATGACCCACTCATTCATTGCACCCACCCTTTCTATAAATATCCTCAGCTCCACTGCTTTTCTTGAAACACTCTGTCAATGTCTGTTAATATTCTTTAGACGTGTGCGTGCTATTTCGAGCACCAGTTCAAGAATACCAACGAATGGCACCTTTTGAAGACTGGTTAGTGGCACTAAACCTTAGATGTCAATAGCCCAGGGACAAACTCTTCTCTATTTTCACTATTGAACCCGGGATGATGAATTCAACGGCCTTAACAGTGAATTTCTTGACATCTTTATCTAGTGATATGCCATCAGTTTAGTAGTTACAACCAGACTATGTATCCCTTCCCTCTAATATTTGGAATTGTCAGTCTAATGGTGGTACCTGGAAATTAAGATCAAATCTTTCTCTTGAGCCTTTTTTAAATTGTTTTTTTAATTGTTATTGTTTGATTTTTGTTCTCAATAATCGCATATGACTGTACTTTCAATGCGCAGATTACTCAAGAAGTATACAATTTTATTGACATTTTTGCTTGATTGTTTTTGAAATAGATTAAAAGTCTGAATAGATTTAATCAGCCCCTGAAGAAGAGAATTCATCTCGAAAAGCATTGGGCAACCCCCTTTTGGATCAATAAAAACTTTGTGGAAAAGCCTAAAAAAACGTGTTTGTTAGTTCAATTTACTTATGAAAACATTATTTACCTCACCTGCGTTATAAGAATAATGTTCATTTATTTATTGTACTAAGAAATTCTGAAATGTGTAAAACTGACTGTAAAACCTTTTGGTTTGTTTAGCAATAAACAGTGTGCAGGGGACGGGGATTCCCTAATTGGGAACTTATCTTTTTTGTATTCCAATACACAACCCATATGCCAGGGTTGTTCTTCTTCTACCCGCACCTTGAACTACATAAACTATTTATTTAATCTCAGAACAATTAAAGTATTAATCTCCAGATACACCACAAGTGCAAGTGGATGACTTTCTTTTGTCATCATGTAGGTGCTCAGAGGGTAGGCACTGTCCCCTGTAGAGGCAACATTTTTTGTCATTGGTGTGTATTTGTGTGTGTGTGACATGCATGCATGTGCACAGGCATTTATACTCACCAATGAGCCATGTGTTGCCCTGCCTCCCAGCTTCCAAGGCCCAGTGTAGGGGTGACATTCTGAATATGAAACTATCATGGGTGGACCCTGGATAGTTGGCATATACAGAGGTAATGATTCCCTTGGCATCACATACAACCTGCACGATGATGGAATGCCACTGCTTGCGATTGCGATGGATGTGCTCTGTGGCCCTAGGTGGACATAGGCCACATGTGTGCAATCAATGGCACCAATCACTTTGGGGAAGTGTGCCACCTCATAAAAGTCCTGGACCACGGCCTGCCTTTCTGCGGGTGTTCTGGGCATGTAGATGTGCCTATGGACTGAGGAGCGTGCAGTCATTATTGCCAACACCTGATGTAGATAGCGTGACTACGTGGGCTGTGAAATGCCCCCAACTATGGCAGTTGTACACTGAAACGACCCAGTGGCCAAAAAAGACAGAGCATTGAGCAGCTTTTCCAAGGGGCTCAGTGCTTGGGAGCACAGGTGGGTGATGTACGGTCATCCTCCCACTCCGTGACCAGGTCTCATATGATATGAGGTGTAAACCTATACTTGCCATAGACCTGGTCATCAGGCATCCCAAAAAGCATGGTCCTAGGTAGAAAAATCCGGTCCCTGGCCATCCTCCTCCTCCTGCTGTGTCCCACGATCATTGCTGCGACAAATGGTACATTCATTGTAGCTGTATACGTGCGTTTGTTGATCGTGCAGGCTTTTTATGCATTTTTTTGTGTCCGCGTTGACGTATACACCAACTATCGCATGGCGTACGTGTTTCAAGATTTGCACATATTTTACAGCGTGCCGGCGAGCCCTGTTCAATTCCATGAACACAGGTTCTTAGCGTGCGTATGGGCGTTGCAAGGATTTTACTTTGGTACGTCCCCTGTTGCGTCCATATTTTCGCTTGTTGTTCCCCATTCCACGTGTTCCGCCCCCTTTTTTGGTGACTGCACAGAACCCAACGCCCTTTTGCTACGAATCTCGCACAAGGCATTTGTGGTGTCGCAGTGACATGTTGGACTGGCGCGGATTCCAACCAGCCCCTCTGGCTGTCAGACATCTTCTTCGTAGTGCCTACCATGGCCATTGGAAAATTAACTTAAGAGGATAGTGTTCACTCCTTGTTCAATCAGAAATGCAAAATTTCATAACATTCCTGAAGAAAAAACAATCCACAATACAGTAATCAATGACTGTGGAACAGTATTGCTGATCTTGTATGCTTAGGAATGCACGCACCATTTGCCACTAAAGATCCCAAAAAATCCCCGTCAGAATCCCAAAGTACACCTGAAAATCCGTGCTCCTTGACAAATTTTACTGTCCAAACTTTTACACTACATTTCTTTAAAATATTTTGCTTGGTAACCTGAAACCCCTGGTAATGTTTATTTAGTCCTACTATATTTCTGAACAATTTGACTGGACCTATGTGTCTAAAAAAGGCCAACGGACCACTCAATTTCCTCAACATTTCCTGTAAATAAACACTTAGGGGCTGATTCATGGAATTATTTGCGCAGAAAAATGGGGATTTGTGTGCCATTCCGCCCGCAGATCCCTGTTTAATAAATGGGGATTTGTGGGCAGAATGGCGCAAAATCATGTTTTTCAGTGCAAATAATTCCATAAATCAGCCCCTTAATGTCAAATGAAGTTAAAGGCCTTGCAATTTTATTTTACTTGAATAACACATGGTCTAGATAACTATTAAGTACTGCAAATTAAAATGTTCTATAAGCTGTCCTAAGTTTATTGCATTTCTAATTTGTATTGCAATCATTTGTCTGTCAACTGATCGCTGATATGTTCTGTCGAAAAATGGATGTTGCTCACCATTTCATTTGATATGCACATTTTGCTCATTGTGCACAAAAGGTTGGGGATACCTGTAGAGTCTAACTTATAAACCATAGTAGGCTAATTGATTCATGCGGGCAGTGGTCTGGGGTTGTTCCCCGCACCTAGGTTTCGTTCTGTTCACATGCTGCTAGCGAGCCGAATGTCCAAGGTTGGGAGAGTATGCCAACCAATCATGAGTGGCTATGTAGCAGCACTCTATACAATGTTGCAGAGGCCAATCAGCTGTTATTATTTTTCATGATCAGTATCATACGTATTTGGGGGTAGTTTGAGGCACACCTACCAGATAAGAGGCAGCCAATAATGTTATTGACACTTATACATACTATAGGTATATGTGTTTCCTTAACCAATCCCTCTCCTCAATAGGTTTTACTGTTTGCCACGTAGGATGACATCATAGCTGATGTACATCGAAGTATAAAGTCTTTGTGTATCAAAACTTAGATGAGAGTGTGTGAGCTGCCTTTTGTATGGTCACCATATTTCCCTACTTTATTTGAGCTGACAATAAAGTAGTATTTTGCCATATTCTTTGAGTCTGTCTGCTTATTTGGGTCTGAGGTCATTTACATACGCTCCAAGTTGCTACTGCACAACGCGCATATCCTGGTCTCATTTACTTCTCTGACTCGGTTCCTCGGTCGGGTGGAACTCCAACCTTCAGGCGTTTGGCTAGCGCTTCCCTCATACTCCCTGTTGCAATGGGCTCTGTGGCCTGTCGAGGCTCTCCCCCTCCAGGACATTAACGAAGTGGAGCCTCACCTCTGCAAAGTGGTTCCTCATTCTCCGTAGAAGTTTCTTCTCTTATGCACGTCACATGAGCAAACAGAACGTTGTCCTTGTTCGCTGACTGTGGCGTTCAGGCTGCGTTCAGTATTGCCTATAGCCAATTAATTCAAGAAGGATTTCTATGGAATATCGTCATTTTAGGAGATAGTAAAGTATTTTCCACATCCATATACGTGGACACAGTGGTTTGGACTGGGAGTTCTGCTTGGGAATGGGAGAACTTGTCCCCAAGAGGGGAATCGCTCCCAGTGACGTCCCACTCGCCCAGGCACCTAGGGAGGGTCTTGCTTAGCAGGCTCACCTCCCTAGCCTCACACGGGGTAGCTGCCCTCTGGGAAGAAGGGACAAATAATCCAGATTTTTTAACAGCATTCATAGGGGTTTAAAACAGGGGTTTATGCCCCTGCCCCTTGCTTGTTTGCCTTTATATTGCTGACTAGTCGTTATCTACTGTTCGAAATGTTCCCGCAAAGATGGGAAATCCGCATATAACACATCTGGCATATGCTAATCATATTCTTGTTATGGATGTCATTTCTATAGCTTTGCATAGCAGTTTGGAGCCCCTAAGAAATTCTCTCGGATTTAGACCTTGAGATAAACGCCAGGAAGACAAAGGAGATCAGCTTCTCTCCTCCTAAAGCCTGACAGATTGAGTCTATGCCTATAGAGACAGTCGAAGATTTGGGGGACTTGGATATCTTCCTAGCTTCTGATGGCATAGGCGTAGCCAGGATTATCTAGCAAGTGGGGACTGAAGCTAATGTAGTTGGGCCGACCGTAGTACCATTAACATCTGTAAATGCCCACACAGCGTTGCTGAGTGGACATTTACAGATTTTGAGTGGGCCTTGCCTGCTCAGGTCCAATGGTAAGTTGAAGAAACTCAAAGATGAATTAGCACCAAAAGGAACAGCTGTAATGTCAGACCAGAGAGGTTTTGATAACAAGTGTGAAAGTTATTCTCTGACTCAGTTAAATGAGGCCTACAAGATGAAGGTTTCTCCAACTGTTTTATATGGCATTGACTACATTCTGTACAATCTTGCAGTCTGGTTTGTGTGTTTAAGGGTTACGAAACACATCAATCATACTCATTTGTTCTGAACTTTGTTTGGTTTCTCTTGCTCCCCTTTTGAAGTTATGGCAAATACACTATTTAAAAATAAGATTGGCCTTGCCTAATTCGTTATCTTATAATGTACAAAAGGACATGGCCTAGTCTTGGGCACATGCAAGGAGCTTGTTTCTTTTAATAATGAGAATGAAGTATTTCTGTCTCAAATTGGGCTTTTTGTTGATTGTTCGTGGCCGCAGGTTGTTATTCTGAAAGCTGTTAAAAAGAAAGCCTTTATTACTGACTGGTGCATAAATGCTGATTGTGTATGTTGTTACTTGGAAGTCTTTCAATAGAATATGTCAAGCTGCCCCAGGCTTACTGCAAACCCAGCCATACCTTACACTTTTTCCAAGTCCAGAAAAAAAGGCTTTTCAGGTTACTTAGCTTTAACAAGTTTGAAACTTATAAGATCCTGTGGGAAGATATGGAACACTGAGGAATTTACCTATGTGAAGATTGTGCTAAAATGTATATTTGGAGACTGTGAAGAACCTGATAATAAAATGTAGTAAATTGAAAAATGTATGCCAGAACATTTTAGGGGAAATTGTTGACAAGGTTGTTTTTTTAAAATTCGGATTTTTTTTCCTGGCAACGTGTAGTGCTGGGAAATCAAGTCCCTCTCACCCTCAGTAAAAGAGCTTTGTGAAAGAATGGATGCCATGATTCAAGATGGGGCTTGATTTATGGTCTTTTTTGCTTTGTTAAATGATGTTTTTCCGGGGAATGAGTTGGACGTTGGACGTTCTGTATTTATATACTGTTTTTATTTTTGATTGTATATGTTGTAGTAATTGACTTTTCTTGTGAAAGGCTTGTTTTAAACCAGTATGACTAATTATAAAACATAGTTAAACGGATGCGTACATTGGTGATGTACATTTGTATCTTTGGAAAGAGCATTTAAAATTATCCCCCATTAATATGTAATATCACTAATGAGGGAAGTAACAAAGCAGTAGCCATAATTTTAAGAGAATTGTTTGGAATGATGTTCTGTATTAAAATAAAGAAAGCCACGACTACAAGTCCTAAAATGCATTTTGTGTCAAAATGAAATTGCAAGCTGCTAGTGGTGCCAGCTACTAGTGTTGGAACTAATAGCAGCAGCGAGCCACATCAGAGCCTTTGGCAACAGTGGTGTCTTTAGAGAGGGTTGGGGGGGGGCGGGCCCCGCCTCTGAAATCCTGGACCCTCCCTTGTACCCCCCTACCTCAGCTGTGCTACTTTCTCTGCACTGTCTGCAGTGCTGTGTCCACCAGCACAGCACACAGGGCCGCAATCAATGCTGCTGTACAACCATGTGGGTCATTATAAGGTTGCCGGTCCGGAAACAACGGTACCGGTAAGCTTGCGGGTACCGTTCTTTCCGGACCGGCAAACTACGAGTCAGACCTTGACGGATGCACCGGCACCATTCATGAATGAATGGTGCCGGTGCATCCGTCATCCCCATTCCCATTGAGTCCAATGGGACTGGAATGGGAATGGGGAGAAAAATATTTAGGCGCCCGGCAATGAGGATTTACCGGGACTGCGGGGTCATAATGCCCCAGTAAGTCCCCATTGCCAGGTGGCGGCTACCCCCGGACTCATAATGAGGCCCAATGAAGAGCTGTTAAGTCACCCTGTAGCCAAGAGCAGTCCCGCCAATCCGAATGTAGCACACAAAACCGCTATTGATGGGTCATTAGTGACTTAATGGTTTAGTGCCTACATTCTGATGGGAGGGGAGGTGCACAAAAGGGGTGTGGTAGTTGGTGTGCACAAAAGATTCTCTGCAGGAGTGCTCCTGACGTCACACATTGTCCTTTTATTGGCAGCCCCTTACTTTTGTCTGTGGCCCCCCTACTTATGCCTGTGGCCCGCTCTGTGCCCTTCCTAAATTTGATTCCTGGCGACGCCACTGCTTGGCAAATACACCACATTGCTATGATTAGGAAACTTTCAGGAGTTACGCGAGCCGTAAAATAATGTTATGATCTGCTGCAGAAGTCACTGTGTAAAAAGAATTGTGCATATTGTCTTATATGACCACCATAAAATGTGGTTTTTGGCTAATGGCTTTCAGAAAATAAGCGCTGGGTAAAAGTTCATTGGTTGACCAAAAGGGGCAGAACTAAGGAAATATATCAATATGTTGACTAATGATGCTACCTTCTGCAGCAGGGGTGTTGCTAGGTCTGGGAAGGAACTGGGGCTACACTACGGGACTCGGGGCTAGTCAGCCTTTTGGCTCTAGCCGCTGAGCTTCTATCCGGGGCTACAACCAAAAGACCAGGGACTATAGCCCCCTCAGCCCCCTCTCTAGCAACGCCTCTGTTCTGCAGTAGGAGTCCCCTCCCAGCATTGGAATTGGAGGGATTGATGTGAGCACGTTTTAAGCATTTTAATTCTGACTGAGCAGAATGAAATGTGGATTCAGGCCAGTGCTTAAAGTGGGCCGGGGCCTGCCTGGGCTGGGCCCCGGCAGTCTCTAAAAAGTGGGACAGAGTCGGGGCCCTGCCGCGGCCCCCGTCCTACCGCAACATTGACGGGAATCGCGGGATGCATTATCCCGTCACGGCCGCAGCCGCGACAGGAGATGCACCTGCAATGAAGTGAGGCATGCTGACAGAAGTGCCAGACAGCCATAGCGACGCTGTGACTGGCTGCCACTTCCGTCAGTCATAGTAACTGCGTCTGGTGACCCCTCGCGCGAGAGTTCACCAGAGGGAGTTACTGTCCCTTTCCTCAGGTCGCCTTTAACCCTGGGGATTCCTCAACATTTTTCGAGGTTTATGAAAGATGGCTTTGAAAGTACACATTTCAAGCCATCTTTTATAAAGCTTTGCCGACGGACAATTTTGTCCGTAGTCAAAGCTTTATAAAAGATGGCTTGAATTGTGTACTTTCAAAGCCATCTTTTATAAACCCGAAATGTTTAAAAAAGATGGCCTGAAAACTAGTCAAACTGTAGGGTATGCGCACAAATATATATAAATGTTATATATTTGTGTGCGTACCTTACTATGGTTTGTGTACTTTGCAAGCCATCTTTTATAAACGTAGAAATATGTTACATATTTCTACGTTCAGAAAAGATGGCTTGCATAGTACCCAAACCATAGTAAGGTACGCACACAAATATATAACATTCATATATATTTGTGTGTATACCCTACGATTTGCGTACTTTTTAGGCCACGCCCCTCCCACAAGCCACGCCCCCAAATGAGGCCCCCCCTCGATTTCTTAACCCGCTTAAAGCCCTGATTCAGGCCATTCGTGCCCTGTCGTATATGTGCCCCAGGTTTGAGTAACTACTTCCAGCACGTGCTGAGTGATGATGACAGTACAGGCTACAATAGTCAATGCATCTGCTACCAAAATAATGAAAGGAACGCATCAGTGATGTAAAGTCTGATCCTGAGAAAGAACATTTCGAATGCACCCATAACATTAATATTTATTATCGGCAGTGAGAGGGTGGAGTAAAAGATCTCCCTGTGTAAGTCCACAGTGCCTTTGTCAAAAATAAAATGAAAACATGAAAGTGGGAGCACCAGTGAAGAGCCTCAAGCCCAGCAGGCTTGGCTGCTCGCTTGCCCCTATCGAGCGTCCTAACACTTCGTCCACCAATGCTTTGGCTGCGACGCGCTCTATAACACTCGTGACTGGGAATGCGTGTGCGCTGTGCAGAGGGCATGCATGCTCGACCCCTCTTGAATGACAAGAAGACACCCTGTGGCAAAAGAGATGATTTGAGACAAAACTAGTGGCCATATTTTCAATGAAAGGGTCATTTAAGAGAATAAAAAAGCCGGATATAAACAAATATTGCTCGCTGGTGCAGTCTGGCACCAATTCCTGCCATGTGATAGGATAACCAGAGCAAACGATAGCAGTACCTGGGATTGGGTTGGCACTAGAGGGCAGGCGTAGACTGGCCAATAGGGAATTTATAGGAAATGTCACTGTAGGCCTCTGGGCCCTGGCCCTCTTCTGTGTGGTAACTTATTTTATTTCCAAATGTTCTGATAGGAATAGAGTTGGGCTTGCTGAAAATGTGTAATATGGGGCCACTTTGAACATTATTTCTAGGGCCTCTTTTGCTTCCCAGACCACCCCTGCTAGGGGGCAAATGTAGAATGCTTAGACATTGCAATACTATCAACATACAAAGCCAAAACTATTGGCTTTGTCAGAGCTTGTGCTTCATTGGTGTTACCACTGAAAAGCATCTTCGAAGTGAAGGGCAAAAGAAAGCCCATTAAGGTGCTCGTGATTTCCTGTCCAATATGTTATCAATGCTAAACATATAACATGTACTCTTCACCCAATGACAGCCTAAACCCGCGCAGATCGGCCAGCGTGATAAATAGCTCGAGCAAGATAATCCGTGATTACTGTGTGTGTGAGATCGGTGATGGAAGGAAGCCAAGAGAGGTGAGCGAGTTAAGTTATGTTTCAATATAGTTTCCCACAAGCCTCCAGAGGTCTCCTGGCGCAGCCTTGTAGGAAGCCATTGATCGAAAGCACTTTGCGAATAAGAGAACGAAGAACCCAAGGACAACACTGCCCTCCAGTGGACAGACTGCACTCAAGCACTGCCAGCCTCTTCTATTTCCTTACGCCGTTTCTCTTACCCTGGTTTAAATGCAACTTGAAACACACGTGCTCTAAGTGGGTTTTTGTTTTACTGCTTTCCCCTTTGCCGAAATTATAGACCCGTTATAGATTTCGATGTATTTTCTTATATTACTTTAAATGTTACTCAAGACATGCACAATTTGGTTGCGGGTTCAAATAACATTGTTTTCTTGTTTTCGTCTTTCAGAACTACTGGAGGCATGAATTTGCGATTCAGCGCAACGCAGTTCATCTGGAAGAACGTTATGACGCGTCCCACAATCCCAGCTCAACCTAGCCACTTCAATGAAGCCCAACTCAATCCATCCACCTCACTGGAAGCCCTCTCACCACAAGCAAAACTCAATCCAGCGTCCTCCCTGGAACGCCAGCTCGATCCGTCCACCTAAATGCAAACCCTCTCACCACAAGCGCACTCAATCCAACCACTTAAAAACAAGCCCTCTCGTCACAAGCCTAACTCAATACAGCCACTTCATTGGAAGCCCTCTTACCACAAGCACAACACAATAAATACAGCCACCTCAATGCAAGCCCTCTCATGACAAGATGGCCTCAAACAAGCCACCTCAATTCAAGCTCTCTCACCACAAATCCATCTCAATCCAGCCACCTCAATGCAAGTCCTCTCACCAAAACCCCATCTCAATCTAGCCACCTCAATGAAGCCCAACTTAATCCAACCACCTTAATGGAAGCCCTCTCACCATAAGCAAAACTCAATACAGCCACTTCTTTGGAAGCTCAACTCAAAACAGCCACTTCATTGGAAGCCCCCTCACAGCAAACACAACCCAATAAATACAGCCACCTCAATGCAAGCCCTCTCACCAAAAGCCCAATTCAATCCAGCTAACTAAAAACAAACCCAACTCAATTCATCCACCTCAATGCAAGTAATTTCACCACAAACCAAACTCAATCTCAATCCAGCCCCCTTAATCCGAGCCCTTTTATGATAAAACAAACTCAATCCATCCTCCTCAATGCAAGCCATCTCACCAGAAACCCAATATAATCCAGCCACCTCAATGCAAGTCCTCTTACCAAAAGCCCAACTCAAACCAGTCACCCCAATGCAGGCCCTCTAACCACAAACCCAACTCAATCCAGCCAACTCCAAACAAGCCCAACTCAAACCAGCCGCTTTAATGCAAGCCCATTCACCACAAACCCAACTCAATCCAGTCACCTCAATGCAAGTCCTCTCACCACAAACGCACCTCAGTCCAGCTGTCTCCCCACAAGCCCAGCACAATCCAAACACCTAATTCCAAATCCATTCACCACAAACCCAACTCAATCCAGCCACCTCAATGCAAGTCATTTCACCACAAGCCGAACTCAATCTCAATCCAGCCACTTTATTCTGAGCCCTTTTTACGATAAAACACACTCAATCCATCCTCCTCAATGCAAGCCATCTCACCAGACGCCCAATATAATACAGCCACCTCAATGCAAGTCCTCTCACCAAAAGTCCAGCTAAATCCAGCCACAACAATGCAAGCCCTTGCACCAAAAATATACCTCAGTCCAGCTGTCTCCCCACAAGCCCAGCACAGTCCAGCATCCCCAATGCACACCATTTCATCACATGCCCAATTCGATCCAGCCAACTCCGTGCAAGCCCAACTCAATCCTGCCACCTCAATGCAAGCCAAACTCAGACCAGTCACCACCAGGCAATCCCCTCCCTACCAGCCCATCTCAATCCTACCACCTCAATGAGAGCCCTCTCATGGCAAGGCCTACTCAATCCAGACAACTCAATGCAAGCCCTCTCACCACACGCCTACCTCAGTCTAGCTACCTCAATGCAAGTCCTCTATTACAAGCCCAACATAATCCAACCACCCCAATCCAAGCCCTCTCAATCCAAACACCTCAATGAAAGCCCTCTCATGGCAGGGCCGACTTAATCCAGTCACCTCAATGCAAGTCCTCTAACTAAATGCCAATCTCAATCTAGCCACCTCAATGCAAGCCCTCTCACAACAAGCCCAACTCAAACCTGCCGCCTCAATGCAAGCAAAACTCAAACCAGCCACCTCAATGGAACCCTTCTCCTCACAAACCCAACTCAATACAGCCACTTCAATGCAAGCCCTCTCACCACAAGCACAACTCAAAACAGCCAACTCAATTGAACTTGTAAGCGCTTTAAGCGAGGTGGCGCTCTATGGGATGGATGGGGATGCAGATCTTGCTCTTACACCAATAATAAGACCGACTCAGAAGTTAGCAAAACATAAAATTGCAATTGTCTACAACAGGCAGTACAGCGGGCATCCACGGAGGGCCCACAGCATAAGTCTCAACGCATCTCATCAAAAAACATTACTTTGATAGCAAAAATTCATCATACTGCATGGCAAAATAAGGAAATCTACTTGAGACTATGATAGGCTTAAGGGGAACATCTAGATATACTTTCTATGGGGGATAGGATCGTGGTTGGCTCTCTAAGGTCAGGTGGACAGCTATGCCCACCCCTAGTGCAAGTCATCTTCGCTGTCATGAAATACACATTTCATTGGCTTTCAAACTATAGAGTCTTTGCTCCGTGGCCCTCGAAAATTGGTTGGCACGCTTGTACCCTTCTGGAATATTGTACCCGCTAGCAGCATGCAAGCTAGTACCCGAGGTGCTGGAGAGTTGGACTTGACCATGCCTCCCCACGAAAATTAGCCCAATATCCATCATCACTCCTACTGTCTGCCATTCAATTAGTCTTTGAACTCGGCCTTGCAAGTATCACTGCGCCTGAGAATAGAATGGAGTGTGAGCATGGTCTTATCTTCAGGTCTCGGTGTAGCTCACCCAAAGTTTATTTTCTTCTTGACCATGTGACAGAGGCCCATGTTTTGAGCTCCTTCTTCGTATTTAACACTATTAAATTAATTAAACCTGGCACTTCTAGTGTTTTTCCATTACACCTCAACAGGAGCTTGTCTCGCTTCTCACGTTCATTTTATCTTCTTGAATAAATTACCAGTTTCTTGGCTGCCCCAACTCTTGACACTGGGCCAGACAACCGTTCTCGAATCTTCCCATGTTTGTCAGCTGTTTTCTTCTACTGCGCCACACTTTCAGCCCTTGTGTTCATGGGGTCCTAGTTTGCTAAAATACGTCGTGGAACATCCAGATTCTATACACACACATATATATATATATATAGGCGACACTGTCTGCAGTCTATTCACTATGTATAGCCAGCCTTCATGATTACTTAGTCTACTTGCGATTCAGAATCTGTACAATTATAAAACGGCTTGCATTTTCTTCAGTGCTCTCCACACATGAAGTCTTCATTTTGCTCATGGAATGCTGCTCAATTCTTTACTTTGCCACCAGATTCTATAAGGTCTATATACTCTCTTTATTGGCATCTCTTCTGGGTGAATCATATCTGCTTCATGTGACACCACCAGTCTTCTCTTTCATTCATCTTCACACTTCTTCTGGAATCTCCTTTAAAAGACTGTTATTTCTCTGCGGGTACATCATATAGGGCTATCTCAATGGATACCTTGATTCAAGGACTTTTTCGCAGTATAGGGACCATTATTGGTGTCGTGAATGTCCATTTTCCAGTTTCCAACATATAGGCAATATGGGGGTGGGACCTCTGGTAGAGGCACGTGGCTCCTCCTCTACACTCCCCCGTCTGGTTGATTCATTGACCACTCTCCCATCAGTCTTCACATCTAGCCATCGTCGTCTGAAAAAGTGCTTCTTTGGAGTCCATATCTTCATTACTCCTTTCAGAGATCCTGCTGATTTTACATGTTCATCAACACTCCAGGCCATGAGACTACACTGTCCATTCGGGCTGCAGTAGATCCATCTTCCCACACACTTCTTGTTGTTTCTTGGATACAGGAACTTTGTTCCCTCAGATGCTAGAATACTTGCTTCTATATACTTTCTGATTTCTTCATCTGCTAGCTCTTTGGGTCCAAACCCTGACTCAACATCAATCATGCTCTTCATTCCTACTGCTTTCTTTTCCGTCTTCTTGCACTGTGCAATTAATATTCTGATCACACAGAATCCGAACATGATCATCACCAACAATGCTCCGAGGAACTTGAAGATATTTGCGATCCATTGTGGAACCCATGAGAAGATCGATGCAAACCAGCTGTCCTCTGCAATATCTTCTACTTCATCTTCCACCTTGATGTGCAAGTTCGTTAGCAGTGTTATGGCCTCTGGCAAGGTCCCATTCTCTTCAGCATGAGAAGGTATGAATCTGTAGCATGATTCTCCGATTTTGGCACAAACACCTCCATCCATAGCTGCAATCATGTCTAGGACATATCTATTCTGAAGAGTCACCAGTATTATGGCTCTCAACTTATCCTTGAAAGTGTTGAATCCCTTTATGGTAGTGTTCATCGTCTGCAGGAGCTCCCATCTGGTAATCTGTAACCATTTGGCATTCGCCATCATCTGGATTCTTGGCATGAAGATTGTCACGAATACTGCTTATGTCTGACTGAACAACCTGTGTTCATATGGAATAGAGTTAAAGATTTCTATTTATTTAGCTGAAAAGTAGTTCTCCCTCTTTGTGCGATTGAGAAATTCAACTGACCTTCTCTTTCTCAGGTGAGCATCTGCTTTTGGAAACTCTCCAATGTTCAGGTCACTCTTTGGAATCACAAGGCTGGAACATGGATGATCACTATAGAACACAGCCCTCCCCAGTCCTTGGGCAACTTCATGGAAGCTCTGGATCCACAGGCCCAGTAGTGGTCCATTAGCACTACTGTTCCATCCTTCATTCCAGGCAAATCAAAAATTTGACTGCACTGCTGATTCATTCCAACCTCTCTTGTGCCATTGTTTCTGAAACATAGTTCTGCACAGGCTAGAGGCACTATCTGCAGCGGGCCTCCTTTATCATCAACCTATGTCAGCAATTTTGCAATCTTCAGCCAATATTTGCATTCTTTCTCTGCAGTCGTTATAACTGGCTCATAGTATCCGGTAAGTGTTAATGCCCATACGATCAGGCCTTCCTCCCATCCATCTGGAGAAAGCACTGTTCCCTTTATTTGCAGATGCCCTCTCTCTTTGCATATTCGTATTTCTTCATCATCTTTTCGTTGACAATTGAGCTTTCTGTTTATTTCCCATTTGATTCCGGCTCCTTCATTCAAGGCTGTTCATATCTTATCACATGATCGCTGGTGTGTGCTATCGCTCTTGTCTTTGAATCTTGCACATAATCCTCTTCTTCTGGTGCTGTCCACGTGGTTACCCATACCAAGGATGTTGTTTGACCCTGGAACTGACCTCTCGTATAGCAGAGTGCAAGGTGCGTCAGGCAATGAGCATTCTGCGTTTCTACTTCGAAAGCTATGAATATCTTGGAATTCCCCACAGCATAAGGTAGGATTGCACAAACATAGCAACTCTTCTTGGATGTCCTTTTTCCCATCTCTTTCATGTGCTAATAACACTTGTTATTCCCAAATATACTGTTCTGTCTCAATAATTATTTAACTCATAATCATCTTCCCTTGTGTTTCTCCTGTTTCTCCCTCTTTCAAAGAGGGTGCATGCATTATGCTCATGAAGTACATCCATAAGAGTCCTTCCTACAGGGGGAATCATAGGAATACTTGTCAGAGAAATTAGTGATCTTACATGTGTCACTGGTGTAGGGATAATCACAAACAGCCTTGGTCTCTTTTCATCAGGTAATTCTGCATAAATCACTCGAGTGGGAAGAATCAAAGGGACTTCTACCTTTCCTGTTCCCATGAAGTAGACAGTATGGATTAGCAAAATCAGAAAAACAAGAATAAATGCTGAGCATGCATATATTATGCACCAATACATCAATCCCCACCACTTGTGATTCTCCACACGTCATTGAGTTTGCTCACTTTCCAAAACTGAGCTACTTCCAACATTCCTCATTGTGCCTGTGCACTGCTTTAAGGAAGGAACAAACCATTTTAATCAGTCAACTCTGTTAGATGGTCAGGCAACTGCAAGATCTGTTCAACTATTGCCATAAGCAGTCTCCTCATTGCAGGGCCATTTTTAGGATTGTGCAGAAAAACGCGTATATTAGTACTGCGCGCAGCAAGAGCAGGATAAGCTCACAAAATAAAAATGAAAACAGCGAGAAGGAGCCTATGGACATAGACATCAGATAGGACCATGGGGTTAACCAAAGAGAAACTCATTGAGGAATGAAACTGCTCCCTTTTCCAGTCGTCGAACTTGAAGTTTAGAATTGGCATATTTAGCACATCAACACTTTCTAAAGTCCAATTCATAGATTCCTGTGGCTCAAGAACTTTGCTTAGCACTCCTGCCATAATATCTATAAAGAGTGTCTGGGGTGAGCCACAGTCCAAATGCACACTTGCATTTATTTAATCAACAGTCTTAGTGTCCTTCTCCCTCGTCATCGATCGAGTCTGCACGTTCTGAACTTCTTCTTGTCTTGCTTCTGGCTTACGGTAGGGGGTGCATCGGTCTCACCAGCAAACGGTTTTATGTCCCCCAAGTGTATCCATGTGCATCTTTCTTGGACTTTTACTGCTGATGGAGCAATGTGCTGCACAAAATATGGTCCACTAAAACGGGGCTCCAACCACTTTGTTGTGAAGTTGCACACTAGGACTGGATCTCCCACAAACAGTCTAGCTGCCCCATTACGAGGCTGGCGGTATGGATTTAATGGCGCCGGTAGAGCTGCCGGCACCGTTAAACTCATACCACTGCATTACGAGGTCCCCTCCCAGGACCCGCTCAGGACGCCTGGTCAGACCAGATGTCCTTTGTGGGTCGGCGAGAGGCCCAGCATGCTAACAGGCCCGTCATTAACGGGCCTGTTGTTAGCATGCTCCCCATTCCCATTGAGCCCTATTGGGACTCAAATGGGAATGTGGATGGTCTGGCTCCGGGTTCCCTGAATGGGGAAATTCCGGGCCCTCCAAAGTCGGAATGGCCCAGTATTTCCCCATTCAGGCAACCCGGACCCGAGTTTGGAGGCAGTCATGCCCTTATTGAGGGCATGGCTACCTCCAAACTCGTAATGAGGCCATAGGTACAGGAAGTCATTCTTGAAGTCTGGTGGCAAAAAGTTTAGGAACACATAACCTATCAAGTCCATTTGCTGTATTGTCTTCATCTGCGTCCTGAGACCGACACCCCTTGCGCTTGAGTTGATCTGAAATGACAGAGATACTAGCGGTCATACATGTCAAATAAGTATGTAACTTCTTTCCTAACAATTCTGCAGTCTTCTGGGCATCACTTCTGCTCCTCGATGGAGGAGACAAGGGCGTTCTCATTCACCCCCCCCTGTCACTAGCTCGTGGGGTGTGAGGTGATGGTCCGACCCAGGCTGATTGCTTAATGCATATAATGCTAGGTGCAGGCAATAGAGCCATCCCTTCTTCAGTGACAATTTGAGTTTAGCAATTCTCTCTTTGAGAAGACCGTTGTGTCCCTCACATATCCTTTTCGCTCGTGGGTGATAAGAAGAACACTTGTGTTTTATACTAAGCAATAAGCTAATTAACAAAATGGGGCACATTGGCGGATCTCAGCATCTCACATACTCCCATCTGGGAAAGACTTCCCAGACTAAAAACGTTGCTGCGCAAGTGGCATCAGGGTGTGTACAAGGACCTGCTTCAATCTATCTAGAAAAGGGACACACCACCACTATCATATACCTGTATCCACTACATAATTTCTAGCATATCAACATAGTCAATATGTAAATGATGAAAGGACCGTTCGGTCGAGGAATCACTCCTCTAATTGTTCGCAGTGTGTGCCCAGCGATAAACGTTTGACATACAATGCAATTTATGACATAAAATGCAACGTGTTCTAACAGGCTCGGTACGAACCAGTCCTCCGCAATAGCTGCTGCAAGGCTTTACCTTGTTACATGCACAGTGTAGTCCAGCTATTCAAGCGCTATCTTTAACAAGTCTACAGGCATCACCGGCTTTCCAGTGCTTTCCTGTCGCCACAGTGCTTCAGAGGGGGATATAGAACACGCTTTTCGTTTCCACAATTCCTGTGGTGCACTGCCTTGAACCTCCATCAACTGTATTCTCGATAAATGATTAAACCCTTTGTTTAAAATAATAATTGTTACTACTTTTTCCTTTACATCTGAAGTATCAAAAATAGAAATATCTGATGAATATGCAACCCTTTTGGCCTCTTCGTCTGCGGCTTTGTTCCCGCGAGCGATAAAGTCAGTTCGCTTAGTATGTGCTGCGCAGTTAACTATTGCGATGGCTACTGGGAGTTGTAGTGCCTTGATAAGCCTATTCAACAATGCTGCGTCTTGCACTGGAGTACCATCCGCTCAGAGGTAGCCCCTCCTATTCCAAAGTGCTAACCCTGCATGCACGGTTGACATCACATTGGCAGTGTCACTGTACACCACTGCCATGCATGTTTCTCGAGCACTACAATAAGCGCCACTAATTCTGCTGCTTGTGCCGAAAGGTGAGATGGTAGTCTTGCACTTGCTACAACCTCAAATTCACCATTGGCTCTGTGTCTTACAACAGCTGAACCTGAATGTCTTTCCCCATCAGTTTGATCAATTTTTGAAGACCCATCAATAAAGAGAACCTTCCCCTGCTAGCACATTCTTCTTTACGCAAGTAATATCATCATAGAATTCCTCATAATTAGTGCAATCATCAGATGCTCACCCTCTGCCACAGGCTCAGCTACAAACGTGTCAGGATTCACTATTTTCCACCTGACTATTTTAATTGCTGGACTCGATATAACTACCTCATATACAGAGCCCTCTGAGATGGCAATGTACCCTTAGGTTTCTCCAAAATGGCAAACAATGCATGCTCAACAAACAATGTCATAGAACACCCCATCACAATACTAGTAGACTTCTCTATTGCGAATGCGGCTGCTGCCAGCGATGGTTCGCTAGGAAAGTGCCCTCTCATTACTGGATCCAGAATCCCACTGTAATATGCCTGGGGTTTGTACACCAATGTAGTCATGTGTAAGCACCTCTGTCATGACTGTTCGATTCGTATGTGAAAACAAGAAGAATTCCTCATCAAAGTTGGGCATTCCTAAAACTGGAGCTGTACAAATTGTTTTTTTCAATTCTTCAAACCCTTCCTGCATTCCCTCAGTCAATTCTATTATTTCCTTATTCACTTGTGCTTTCTTCAGAGCCTGACAAAGGGGTATTGTGTATGAACTATAATCAAATACCCACGCTCTAACATAGTTACATAATCCCAAAAACTGCTGCATTTGTTTTATTGTGTGCAGTTTTACTGTTTTCATAATTGCCTCAGCTTTTTCAGGAGTGACTCTCTCCCCTTCATGTGAGATTAACTGACCAATGTACAACACCTCGTCTTGACAATATTGCAACATCTCCTTGTCCACTTTATATCCCTTGTCTGCTGGAATGATCATTAACTGAATTGAATCTTGCCTGCACTCATCTTCTGTTGTGCTACCAACCATAATGTCATCCACGTACTGCAGCACAACTCTTTTCAAATCAATATTGCCTAAGTCTATCTGCAGGACCCTATTAAAGCTCGATGGAGATTCACAGTACCCGTGGGGCAAACAAGTGCTCTTCAGCTTAGTTTGATGAAACGTAATTGACGTAAGGTCTTGAGAGTCCTTACGCAACGGTATTGAGAAAAACGCATTTTTCAAGCCAATCACTGCGAAATATGGTGCCTCTGTGGGGATACTACATAGTATAGTCGCTGGATTCGGAACTAAAGGAAATTCTGTCTCAACAATCTGGTTAATTGGTCTCATGTCCTGAATTAGTCTCCACGACCCTCCCTTAGATTTTTTCACAGGGTACACTGCAGTATTACCTTCATCCGACTCTCGAGACATTGGGTATTGTCTTGCTCGAGCTAAAATTGCTCCTGGCTTCCACTTAATCCTAACCTCCCCTAACCCACTTCAACAGGCCTAAATCATAGGGGCCTCTAGTCTATAAAGATGTTGGCACTTTTTCCAAATCTTCATAAAAAAATGCTGGGCATTGCCGCACTACCACCATTCGCTGTGGGACTTCTCTTCTCTCTATTCTGATCCAATATGTAATACTCATCTCACATATTACTCATCATCTGATGGATCATCTCTGAACATGTCTTCATCTGTGTTGTCAGTCAATCTATACCCTTCCACAATGGCAATCACTATTCTAAATGGCATGCCCTCGTCATCGGTTCCTTCGAGCATGGCCAACTCCCCTTCTACAATGGCTGTATTTAACTCTAGGGGAACAGTCTGTCCCCGCTCTTCATCCATAGGTATCTGTGGCCTGAATAAAAACTCATCAGGTATTCTTATAATCTTTCCCACTAGGCTGGGTAGCCATATCAACAAAATGTGTACCCCACAAAGGAAAACTTTTGGCTTTAATGGCATTCCTCGCAGATCAATTTGCCCTGTAAACGCCAATATAAATTCGCCCACATTCATATAATGTATCCCTGGAGTAGAACACACTATGGGCCTCATCACGACTTGGGCGTATACCGCCGGCGGTATTAGCCCTACCGCCGAACTCCCCGGCGCTAATAGCGCCGGATCACGAGTTCAGCGGTAATGTTAATCCCCATTGAGCCCATTCGGGAATTCCTCATTCCCCATTGGACTCAATGGGGAAATTTCGCACTAATACCGGCGGCGGATTTCCCTCCAGCGGTAATAGCCCAAATTTTCGGCGGATTTCCCCCCAGCTAAGAGCTGGGGCGAAATCCACCGAAGTCCTGATTTGGCGAACCCTTAATTCTGGCGGTAATAGCGCTACCGCCAGATTTAAGGGTTACCGCCAAAGTCATGATGAGGCCCTATGCCTTCATCGGTAAAAGAAATCATCATATTAAGCTTTGTCATCAAATCTCGGCCTAAAATATTAACCAGTGTCTGCCTTGAATACAATAATGGAACAGACATGTCACACTCTCCAATGGAGACTGGTACTCTGCTTGTAGCTCCAGAGAAACCTTGCGCATTCATGGAATTTGCTGACATTGGATATTTGCCTTCTTGTGTACATGAACGAGTAGCCCCAGTGTCTACTAAAAAACAAAAAGAATTACTCCTATGGTCACATCAACCTTTGGTTCCTCTTGGGGGTCTGATGTCACAGATAGAACTGAACCCATCAAGTCGTGCTGTGAGCTGCCCTATTGTGGGTACATACTTATCCCTGTACCTGTAAAAGGACTACCTCCCACCACAGTGACACCCCCTACTCTAGGTGTCAATAATTGTCCCGTATTTGCATTCTGCTGCATCTGCATGGGTGCATGCTGTGACTGCCCTTGCAGCAAATTCAATGGTGCTTGCTGTGGTTGCAGTGCCTGTTTCATTTGCAGGGCTTGTACTTGATACACTGTCTGATCTTGGGCAAACCCCTCCCTAGTTTGTGAGCTATATGCTGGAGGATAAGCTGTCCCCCCTCATGAGAATTGCCCATTCTGTACATACCCTTGGCTTCCACATGTTCACGCGATGTGCCCTGTCATTCCACATCTCCAACATATAGGAGGAGCTCTCCTGACTAGCCCTCCTTGCACATTCGGATTATCATTCTGCATATTTTGAAAACCGCCTTGATTATTCTGAAAACCACCCCTTCCTTTGTAGCTCATGCGGCTGCCTCACGGCATAACCCCATTCCCTCCTTGGTCTATTTGGCATTGATTATTCACCTGCGATGCACCCACTGCTTGCTGCATTCCCAGTCCTTCTATGCTTGTCAGTACGGCCCCTTCTATGGCATACTTTGACAATTTCTTCTGAACTAACTTGGCTTCATCAAGTTTTCTAGCTTCTTCCTTCTTATTTTTCTCTTGTAACAGCCGACAGTGATGCGCTATAGTCAACTGTATTTCTGCCCATGGCTTCGCTTCCATTCGCAGTAGTTTCTTGAGCTGCCTCTGTACCTGTTCTGGCAATGCCTGACACAGAATATGGTAAAATACTGCCACTGATTTCCCCCATGGCTCCCTCATTTCAAGAGTCCACCGTTCCTGAATACTTTGAATGTAAGCAAGCGGATCTTCGTCATCTTTCATCTTACATGCCATAATTCCAACCATATCTGATGTATCAGGATACTGCACCGTGAGTGCTCTCCAGACATCTGCTCTACCATTATTAAATGGAGCTTGGTTGTGTGCTGTGTTCTGTGCCGTGACACTTGAGTAGCTTGCTCTCGTTCAAATGTCATCAGCCCTTTCCTCAAGAATGGCTACAAGGAGGCCCTTAATGCCCCCTATTGCCAGAGTATTTCCTCCTGTCATCTTTTCTAGCTCATAAATCCATTTCCCTGCACCCGCCGTCGAACTGGGGAGTTTGCATCTTAAATTATCCTTATCCATTTGTGGTCAGGGAATATACTGCGATCTGGCCCCTCCTTTCTCCAATAAAGGGAATTAGGGGAACTCAAATCCGTAATCGGCTCCCATTGTCTGCCTATCCATAGTAGGGACAATGGTTCCTGATCACCTTCTGCCTGGCAATGACCTCAGCCTGCTCACATATGGTGGTAACTCTCCCTTCTCACTATACGATCGTCCTTTAGGTCGCTCTGGATATGCCATAGGATCTGGTGTCCTATCCTTAGGCTGCTCTAGATCCGACCATCTTACTTCCTTGTCTGTCTGCAGACACCCCTCGGGACTGCATCATCAATTTTTTTTTTTTTTTATTATTATTTATAGTGCATTAGCCATCGTTTCTTTGACTTTTTACACATATTATATAAAATACAAAATATTAAAAATCATACATTCACATCAAATTCCACAAGACAGAAAGAGCAACAAGAAAATCAGGAATGGAAAAGAATAATACAATTACACCTATCAGCCACGTTTCCTTTTTCACTGACCATCTAGTTTTAGATCTCTTAACAGTCTTACAATTTCTGCAGTTAGGAAAATGTCATGCCCGGATGAAGCTCTGGACCAAAATTCCTCTGTATCTAGCCAATTAATATCATGGACAAATCTTCTCAACCTCACAACTCTCAACTCCCTTGTGCCTGTACATTTAGATATCAGATGTTTCAGTGTTTGGGTTTCATTGACATCACAATTCAAACATCTATCATCTAATGAGACTATATCTTTGGCTGACTGGATTTCCCTAGTCGGGAGTAAATTGAGCCTGAACCTTAACAATAGGTCCCTAATGCTTGACTCTGGGTATTTTCTCAGATATGTGGGCAAAATCGTTATTTTTTTCCCCATAATAGAGAATGATTGTGACAATTTTGTCATCTTCATCCTATCTCCTGTATTCACCCAATCCCACATTTTCAGCCGCTCTTTCACTTTCATCTGATTTTGGACCAACATGTCCAATGTACAATCTGCATTATCCAACAGTCCAAACATTTTAGCTTCAATTTTCCCAGGAACCTGTTTTTATTGCATTGGAGTAGAGCAAACAATTCCTCATACAGGGAGCCCTTAACGGGAGCCAAAAGGGACCTATACAAGGAGATCCATTTCCACTCAAGCCAGGATCTCAAAGATGAGAGACCCAACTCATATCTCAGAGCTACAATGGGTACACAATTTGGAAGGGACAATGATTTTTAACCAGAGGTTTGATTCCATCGCATCCCAGTTAACCTCCATTGCAAGGGGATTTGTATCCATACTGAAAAGAATTGTTGGGACCACCTTTCCTAAATAGAATTTTACCATAGACAATATAGAACATTTACAATATTTCATTTTTATCCTCTTCACCTGGGCCCCCAATTTAATAGTTTTTAAATGGAGAGTTTCTGATAGATGGATTTTTGTTGGATGTGATTTAATTATTGATCCTAGGTAAGTGAGCTCAGACACAATTTCTATATTTTTCGATGGTCCATTTCCAATGAACAATTCCTCACTAATTTTTTTGGATCTTTGAAAATAAGAATCCTCGATTTGTCTGGATTGATCTTCAAATCGTTTTTTGGACATACTTTTCCAAAACAGTCAGCAGTCTCTGCAGGCCCACCTGGGAATGATCCAGTACCACCACGTCATCGGCATAAGCCAGCCAGTTGATTTTAGTTAGGCCGAGGTGTGGTAAAACTAGACCAGTGTCCTTTAAGTCTATTCCCAGATTGGCCATAAAGAGGATGAACAGAAGCGGAGCCATAAGGCAACCCTGCCAGATCCCTCTGCTTAACCCTATTGGATCTGTTAGAAAGCCTGCTTTGGAGAGTCTAACTCTCATCCTGGTGTTTTGGTGTAATTCAATCAGGATTGAGAGTAGGTTTGAAGGCACTCCCCATGTATAAAAAAAATTCCATAGAAGACCCCTATTAACCATATCAAACGCTTGTGTGAGATCAATCCAGGCCCCAAAAGGGGGCAACCATTTTTCTTTTCCAGATCTCCCGTCAAGCAGCTCAAGACCAGACCATTAAGGGACGTAGATAGACCCTTCTGAATCCCGTTTGTTGTTTCGGGATTATATTCATTAATCTCGCCCAGTCTTCCAGCTCTTTTAAGATCAGGCCAACAAAGATTTTACTGTCAGCATCCAGTAGTGAGATTGGTCTGTAGTTCACTGCTAGGAGTCTATCTCCTTTTTTGAAGATCGGTATAGTAATCGAGTTTTTCCATGATTCTGGAAGGCATTTAAATTTGATTATTTGATCAAACAATAACTTAAGTATATAGGCCCATATTGCTGGATTTGTTTTTAGGGTCTAATTACTCAAGCCATTCTGGACCCGCGGCTCTGGAGCTAGAAGAGCATTTAATTAGTAACTTAATGTTCACCTCAGTATACGTGAGGGACCATTGTGAACTATCCCAGTCCTCCAGTGCCGATGGACACACTGAACCATAAACCTGGGAGAAATGATCCACCCAAGTCTGTTCTTGTATAAGGACATCTTGATTATCCATTTGTGCTTCTTGTTTGCCTCCCGAAATTGCCCAGAAATTTCTTGAATTTCTCTGGCCTAAAGACTTTAACATACGTTCCCCATCCTGTTGATACAAAGATGACTTAATCAATCTCTTCTAATTTCTTTGTCGGTTATTAATGAGGGCAAGCGCTGTCTTAAATGATTCTCTATCCAAATTAGCTCTTTTTAAATCTGCTTTTTGCATTCTTATCTTCCTCTTTTGTTCCATAATCTGTTGGTTATAAGAATGCCTATGTGACAATTTACATATTTGGGTATTCTGTTTTTGAGGATCCAAATCCAACAATAACAGATGAAGATGGTCATCCACATTCCCTTCTTCTATAGCTAACAACCTGCAACTTCTCAAAATGTCTCCAGGGGCAAAAAAATAATCTATCATGGATGATGCTACTCCCCTATGCCATGTTGGATTACTTGGGATATCTCCCCTGATACTTCCATTCAACATCCACATATCCCATCCCTTCATGAAGTTTGTCCATTTTAGACCGTTTTGTGTTTGCTGACGTAGGGTCCCTGTTACTTGATCTTTGGTCGTCAAACATTGGGAGTTTAAGTCTCCAGCTATTAACACTTCATCCGTAGAATAGAGGGAAAGTAAATCCACCAACAAATCAGACAAATTTGATAGAAAACCCAAGAGATCCCCCCTCCCCCGAGAATTCCAATACAAATTAACCAAAATCCAGGTATGTTCAATGTTAGGGACTTTAAACTCCAATCTCACTATCAGGATACCTTGAACCTTATTCGATAATAGTCTGGAATCATACAGGGGACTATTTTTACACACAGTCAATAATCCCCCTGAGGGTCTTCCTCTTTCCGACCCCACTGCCAATTGCTGGAACATGGTGAATTCATCTATTCCAATTAAGGATATTAACCACGTTTCCTGTAGTAGGATCAAGTCAAATATTCCAAAGATGTAGGATTTTCTTGGCTCTAAGCAAAAAGGAGTTATAGCCTCTTGAATTCCATGACAGTATGTTCAGCTGATTTTTTAATAGAGGTTCTGCTGTTGTATACCCATCCTAAGGAGTACTTGTGTGACTATTTCTGGCACCATCTCTCAGGCGGTCGTTGAAGCAGGGCCCACACTATGAGCCTAGGTTTGGGGAAAATTATGAAGCTGATTTCCTGAGACCTGAGAATGTATATTTGTTTGCAATGGGCATGTCGAGGATATCTTACAGCCCCTTTCTCCCCAGGCTTCAGTGTCCCCCAGGACCAGATCTACACCCAGATTTGATTTCCGTAAAAGTTCCACAGTATTTGTATCTGGAAAAAAGGGGAATTTTATCGCTTCAATATTCTCTGAGGAAAAGTATTTTAAGCCCGGGATTGATTTCATTTCTTGTAAGATCTTCGAGCGGTTCAATGGTTCTCCAACTTGCTGCCTTGCTGACAATCTTGACACATAAACTCTTAAATCTTTATTCCGCTTTAAGAACTTTGGACTTTTATTGCCAGCATCTAGCTTAACCACTGTCTGTGACTGTGTCGGAGTATTTTTGAGTCAAAAACCTCACCCAACAGTGCTGGGGTTTTGACTGTCTTTCATACATCCTGATTGTGGGTTTTTTGCAGGCAATATCTGAGAGCATCCCTCTACTCCTGACACTGACGGCCCGCTTTTACCAGCCATTGGTGGGCCCCTATCCCTACGTCCAGTGTCTTGAAATTGCTTATTTTTCAAGAAGATTGGGGCAATCTTAATTGAAGGGTTCACCACCTTTGCTTTTTTTCTTGGAATAAGAAAAATTGGCGCAATTCTTTTTGGAGGTTCGATTATATCTGTTTGAATGCCCACAGTTACTTTCTTTGAATCATCCTCGGGCATCTCCTTTGATTTTTTCTTATCTTTTTCTTTCATCTTTTTTTTCTGATATTTTCCCTTTCCACTCCATGGGAGAGACTCTTTTTCTTCTCTTATTGCCTGTCCTGCCTTAGCCTTGAGACTCTTCACAAAGCGATTTGTTTCGGTTGTCAGATGTTTCCTCTTTGCTTTACATTTCCCTTTTGCCTCCCCTTGTACTTTTGCCGCCTCATCCAAAGCCATTTTTTGCTTTTTCTTTCTTGCTTTCCCAGACAATTTCTTTTTTTCCCTTTTTCCCGATCTTCAGCATTGATAGAATCATTGGCTGGAGGCTCCAATATAATACCTTTAGATGTTACACCTAAATCTATGGCCTGTGCCATACGCAAAAATTCCTCCATCACTGACGCTGACAAGGGAGAATCATCTAACGATAGCTCCGATATTATCGTGGGTTGCTCTGGACTAGGCGTCTTCTCAATTACCTTCTGGGGAGGTTTAGAATTTTCCACCAGTTTGTCTATATCCATTTTTAACATACCACACTGGATCAATAGTTGGTCAAATTTCAGTGATTGATCTTTTGACATTTGCTGGAATTCTCTTTGATGCTCTCCCATTCCTTCATTGGCAGCTGTTTTCATTGCAGTCATCATAATATCATTTAATTCCAATTCCTTTGACATTTCCAATAGTATGCCCGTATGTTGTTGAACCTCTAGCTTAATTGCTTCAAACACCTTCACTAATGAGCTTAACACAAGGTTTAGTGCGGTAATTGTTGGGGGAATTAAAGTTGAATTTGTCTCCCCCAGCCCTCGCGGTTGGTTATTTACATCACATTCAACCAACCTCCTCGGGGAAGAGAATGAAGCCTCATTGTCCAAGTCACAATGTTGTTCTTCCGGTATTTTATTTAGATCATATGATACATTCCCCGGTATCTGTCTTTCCAACTCCAACAGTTCTTCATCACCTAAAACAGACCCGGTTATCTGTTCTTGTGCGATTACATTGCCTCGGTCTTGCAAAGATGGCCCTGTTGGGCACTTAGTTGTTATCTTTGAAACTTGAGTAAAATGAGAGGATATTGCATTTTTCATTGTTGTCCTCAAGGTATAGTCTAGATTAGCGGTGAGAGAGTCCCGCATTATCTGATTCACCAGCATCGAGATATCCTGTTCCTGACCTTGGAGGGATCCAAAGTCCACAGATGAATTTAGGAAACCCGAGGTTTAGGGTAGTTGATTGACCAAAAGGAAAACGCTGGTGGATGACGAAAGACCCCTCCACCTGCCTTATAGCATTTTAAGAAAGATATACCTTGTGTACCTCGTGGCCCTTCATCTTGCTCCTTACCAACCAGCAGTCCCCTTTGTAGTTTTTTTTGTAACATTATCCTCAGGGTTGTCTGAACTCCGTAAGTTATACATTTCCAACTGCCTCTCACTTCTTTGTATGGCAGGCCCAACACCCCTCTCTTGGGTCAAAGGCTCCACGGCCCGCAGTCCCCAAGATATAAATCCGGGAGGAGAAGTCCCAATACGCTAAGTCCAGCCCTCAGGTCAAAGGTTCGACACCCACAGTCCCTGAGAAGTAATTTGCGAGCACTGAGTGGCAGATTATGGCAACTTTATGTTCCAGTACATCACCTCGCAGAGCTTTGTGTGGGCCGGACCCTAGTCAACAATATTCAAATCACCACCCTCACCGTACCTTATGACTTCTTCAAGAGTAAGGTGCCTTTATTGCGCCCGAACTCGACCGATCCGTACCTTCTCCCTCCGTCCATGTCCTGCGCACAGCAAACAGCCAAACAGCCAGAACAAAATTCACGCCCTTTACTCCGCGGGCTTCACGCCACAAGGGCGACGGATTGGAGAATAAATCCTCTTCCTCTTCCTGGTCGAGATAGGTGGGCGGAGCCTGGGTTAACAGTTTCTTTTTTAAAGGAGCCCCCACAGTTGGAATTCGAGCAGAGTTCAAGTGTTAGTTAGCAGAGGGAATAAAGATAAAAATCAACACAATCCACTCTGGTACGGTCCAAAAAAATACAAATAAATTAAAAATACAATTTTTTTTCGAGCACTTCACTTCAATGTCTGCAGTAGGAGACCGTCACAGTGTCACAGTATCCGCACAGCACAGCCAAACAGCTAGAACAAAATCCGTGCCCTTTACTCCGCTGGCTTCACCTTCTACATGATCAATAAGTAGAAAATCCTGTGCCAAATGGAAGCAAGAATAATATGTCATTTTCATGTAGTGGAAAGAGGCCTGAATTTTGACCATGAACTCAGTGCATTTCTTTGAAAGAATTTCAATATTAGTAATTATTGTGATAACTCAAAACTGTTGAATCTGTCTTTATATGCTCACAGTTCCACCAATAATTACAAGAATTGGAGAGTATGATAGAAATAAAGGGAGGCAATGTGAATGGGAGTGCACTGAATTAACTAATGAGAGTAAGGTTGATCATGCTACGAGGGCAACAAGAAATGTCAACTAAAGTATTTCTTTTTATTTGCGGCTTATGATGTAATTTGTACCAGTGGTAAAAGACTGAGTGACAGGAAGTTCAATACCAGGAGGACTTTGATAAGATACCACCTGTAGAAGAATTGCAAACATGTACTTGCCGTTTTGTTTGGGACACTCAGCAAGAGGTTCATGTTGCATTTTGAATCGATTTAAGGGGAACGGCAAACGTTCTGTCATTAAATATGATTTCATCAGTTTTCATAAACATTTGCCAGGAAAAGGTATAGTCATAACATAGAGTGTTATTACACATTTAACCAAGGCAATGGTTACCGGCAGTTTGAAAAAAAAAACTGCAATATGGTTCAAGCGAGTAAACAAAACTCAAAATGGCGGCCGCGATTCCTACAGGGATCGCGGCCGCGAGGGGATCTGATGAGCCCATGGTGATTTTGGTGAGTTACATAAGGTAATGGGGGACGATTTGCACTTTTGGATGAAATTGGGTCTATGAAAGTTTGATTTTGATAATGCAGGAGGATATTGAGCAGCGTAATTTTTGTGACCATATTTGTTGATTTATAAACTCTATTAGAGGGAGTTCTCTGGGAGTACTGAGCTGATGCAATGCATCCGAGTATAAAAGATTAATTTTCGAACAGTTAGAAATAACATAGAGAGGCGCACACTGTCGAATCAATGGAATGAACTTATAGTAACTTACAATTTAGATAATATTGGTCAGTGAGGTCAAATTGTTTAGAGTTCTGTAACTTCATCTGTTTGTCAACATGTTTCACAAACATGCTGTTTTGACTAATTCACAAACATAACATTTCATTTATGTAAAGCAATGAACATAACGGGCATGATGATGCCGTGGCGCTAATGTAAGATGACAATTGGAATTCTAAATGTTCTTAAACCATGTTTTTCTTGTGTTCCTTTACGTCTTTTGACGTTTTGTCTCTTGGTCTCTTTTTTTATTTTGTCTCTTACTGCTTAATCCTACCCTTCTCCAACCCCGGATTCTCTGTCTGTTTTATCGATATAATATACTGTCACACATTGTTCACAATCAAATAGCATATGTCCGGTTTTGACTAATAACATTAAATGAACATGTGGCGTAATTCGTAAAGTGTCTTTTGTGTTTGTACTTTTACTACAAGCCCAGCTCAATTCAGCCACCTCAATGCAAGCCATCGCACCACGTGTTCAATTTAATCAAGCCACCTCAATAGAAGCCCAACTCAATTCAGCCACCTCAATGCAAGTCCAACACATACCAGCCACCTCAATGCAAACCCTCTCGCCACAATCCCAACTCAATCCAGCCACCTCAATCCAAGCCCTCACACCACAAGGCCAACTCAATCTAGCTACCTCAATACAACCCAACTCAATCCAGCCACCTGAAAGTCCTTGCACCATAAACCCAACCCCATTCAGCCACTTCCTTGCAAAACCAACTTAATCTAGTCATATCAACGCAAGCCATCACACCACAAACCCAACTAAATCCAGTCACTTTAATCCAATACCTTTTACGATAAACCCCTCTCAATCCAGCCTCCTCAATGGAAGCCATCTCACCACAACCCCAATTTAATGCCAACCAGATTAATTCAAGCCCTCTCACCATAAACCTAACTCAATCCAGCTGTCTCCCTGCAAGCCCAGCTCAATCCTGCTATCTCAATGGATGCCCTCTCACCACAAGCCCAACTCAATCCTGCCACCTCCCGCAGCCCAACTGAATCCAACCAGCTCAATTGCAGCACAAGCCCATCTCAATTCAGCCACCTCCCCTCAGGCCCAAGGCAACTCAGCCGCCTCAATGCAAACTCTCTCACCACAGGCCAAATGCAATCCAGACCCTCAATGCAAGGTCACCTCAACCCAGCCACCCCAAAGCAAGCCCTCTCGCCACAAGCCCAACTCAGTAAAGCTACCTCAATGCAAGCCCTCTCACAAGCCCAAATCAAACCAGCCACCTGAATGCAAACTCTCTCACCACAATCCCACCTCACACAAGCGACCTCATTGCAAGCCCTTTTACCACAAGTGTGGCTCAATCCAGCCACCTCAATGCAATCCCTCTAATCACAAACCCAACTCAATCCAGCCACATTCCCACAGGTCCAACTCCAACCACATCAATGCAGGTCATCTTGATGACATTGTTTCTGGGCCATGTCCCAGTAAGCCATCTCACTGCAACCCTTCTATCCCTTCTCCCATGCCTACTTTTTGTCATGCTGATCTCTACCACATTATTTTAACTTAATTTATAATTCATCTTTTCTTATTCCTTAACATGTCCCACTCTTATTGTGCCCTAGTCCGCCTTAAAATGGCTGTCATTTTTACATTTAGCTCATTGTGAAATGGACCAGGTGAAATAGGTGTATAGCTTTCCATCTGCAGAGTGCGTTTTAAAATATACCTCAGTAACCCCCTGAGGAACTGTGATGATTCAGCACTGAAACCACAAAAGCAAACTAATGGGAAGTGGGGTGGGGTTTGTGTATTGGGGAAGGTGCAAATAGTGATATACAGATAGAGATAGGGGAGTAATCTCATTTTTGGTGGAGTTGAGTGAGGTCTGGCTTGGTTCTAAGAGCGAAACCCGAGCAGATCGGCAAAGATCCATAGCAGGCATCCTGCCTCCCCACCACACCATCTCAAAGACCCATCTGGTGTCCTGATTTTCCAGCCCCTCCCACCCCCAACACAAAACAAAAAAACATACCTGGCATCCTAGTTTTGTCAGATATAAAACAGTAAGTTCATATGACGTGCCCAAGATCATACACTCGTGTTAAGAGGTGAAGCTGGGATTTGAGTCCAGTCTGAATTGTAGACACTTGAAGGCATATATTCACAGCTTTAGGTAATAAAAGTGTGTTAATGTATTGATTTAAAGGCCTAAAACAGTACTCTGTTTTATAGAGTTCACTTGAAAAGAGCACAAATCACATTACAAAGCAACAAGACAAACATATCAGTTCTTACGTTATGCAAAAAGAATATGATTTTAGCGGTTTTCCACATCCAGAATAGAAGAAAACAAGAATTAGAATGCAAAGTAAAGCCAACCTGAAAAATCTCTACTGAGTTTTACCACTGCATGTTCAATATTAAAGCACACACAGCTGAAACAAACATGTTTGACAGGTACATTTTCTTGCAGTCATTGTTTGACAAAGTCACATGGCTTCTCATTTTGCATGAAGTGAAGAATGTTGAAATTCCACAAACAAACCCCTTTGTGTGTGTCCAACAAATATTGAACTAATCTATCCAGTTTCCAAAGTGCTGGTGGGGGTTATTCTGTGATTCACTTGATTATTGGACGAAAATATACGGGCGGTAGTCAACTGAATCTTTAGGAAGGTGCAATGAAGTTCCTGTAACCAAAGGTTCATACTCGGAGAGCTTGCTACAAAAATCTGTCCCGACTCACCCCTGTGTGTGTTGCCAAAGAACTTAACCTTTAAAAGTACTGCTGATTGCATGATACCAATGAAGAGAACTTTAAAGAAATTGTTAAGCCCTGTAACACACCTTTCACAACGAGTCTGCGCTGTTGCCATCCTTCCTCTCAGGCAAGTGAGTGCTTTGAAGATTGCTAGTCTGAGTCCCATATAAAAAGGCCTGTTGTAATTCCTATGTCTGTTTGTCATATCAGTGAATGAATATTGAATATAATGTTGGATGTCTTATTGTTTAAAGATGTTACTACTATGTGATTGTAGATAGAGATTGTAGAGAGAGAGATTCTGTCTAGAATGTCTTGCAGGAAGGGGTTTTAGAGGTTTCCAACTGTAGGAATTTGTGTAGTGACAACAGGCCATCACGAATTTAGGAATTATAAGGTCTTCTTCATTTGGAAGGGAAGAATACTGGATCTCTCCTGACAGGGTCATCACATCGCCCCAACAGCCATCTCCTGCCATGTGATCCTCCTTCATAATACGACCCCCAGGGTCAGGATCAGATAGTGGCTGACATCCCCTGGCCACATTGGAGGGGATCTATGGCTGGGGTTCAGTGAAGACTCCAGAGGATTCATCACACACCTCCATGCAGGTCCTCCCACCAGAAGACCAACTCAATATAGTTATTTCAATGGACTCCCCAACTCAATCTAGCCCCACACCAGCAACCCCAATAGAACCCCATTCACCACAAAACCATCTCAGTCCAGCCACCTCAATGCAAGTCATTGCACCATAAACCCAACTCCATTCAGCCACTTATCTAGCCATATCAACACAAGCCATCACACCCCATGCCCAACTCAGCCCTGCCACTTTAATCCAAGCCCTTCTTTCAATAAACCCAACTCAATCCATCCTTGTCAATGCAAGCCATCTCACCACAAACCCAATGTAATCCAGCCACCTCAATGCAAGCCCTCTCACCATACACCCAACTCAATCCAGCTCCTCTGTACAAGCCCAAAACAATCCAGCCATCTCAACGCAAGCCCCATCACCACAAGTCCACCTCATTCCAGCTGTCTCCCCGCAAGCCCAGCTCAATCCAACCACCTTAATGCAAGAACTCTCACCACAAGCCCAACTCAATCCAGCCACCACCAGCAAGTGAAAATATTGAAGATTATTGTGTTAAGTAGGGGGGAAAAGTTATGTAGGCAAGTCATTTGAAGAAATGTTAATGGGAAATGTTTGTCACCACTGTTTGTAGTAACATACATATCAATATAAATATGTTTATTCTGAAGAATTCCATCAAACAACATCCAGAATTTCATAATATACATATAAAACAAGCAAATATGATAAAAAGTCCATCAAAAAGGATACACCAAAAATAATAATAAAAGTGCAACAGGAAAAATACACTATTCCTTTAAACATTACAACATAGTGAGATGAAAAAACTCATCAAATATAAAAAAAAGCCTGCCTGGAGACTTCATTCTGTGTTTTGGTTGTCTGACACAATGCCTGTGGTCTGCCTGAGCCAGCCCTGACTGAAATGGGAATGAATGCAACGTGTGCTCTGAAAGGCTGGGAGTTGCCTCCAATACACATTCACTGTTTTGGGTGTCTGGTGGCCTGAATGCTTGTGAGCCTGATTGGATGCTGCCTGCATGAATGCACTAGTGTGTGATTGACTGACTAGCTCAGCTGAGTGGATGGGGGACATTTGTGCATACAAAGGGACCTCTCACTCACCCCCTTGTTGGAAGTTGAACTCAGAAGCCAGAAGAAGAAACCCCCTGGAGTATTCTTGAAGCTTGTATTCTGATCCATCTGGAGGAAGATATCTGCAGCTACAACTCTTCAACAAATCCAAAGACTGCTTTGCTGATTTAAGGACTGAACCAGAGATGACCTGGAGAGGCGACTTCTTCCCGTAGTTACGAGAGAACATTGTGCAATTGCTGCTCCTCACCCAAAGTGTCCTGACAGCCAGTACTGTGTGCCTGCCTCCTACAGAGGTATTTTTGTGGGTCCTGAAGAGGAGTGTCTGGAAATATTGAGCTGAAGAAGTCCGCTAGCGCCATCCAGGGCCTGGATGCTGTTCTTGACTGCTGGGAAGCCAGGTTGCTGTGTATCACCCAGAAGAGGGGGTACCCTTGCATAATTCTGCCCAGAGCTTGCCAAGTTCCAACAAACCAAAGAAATATTCAAGGGGCACTGCAACCACATCTGTCTGCTTTTGTTCAGCTGAAGAAGTCCAGTGTCACTGCATGCAGAAAAGTGCCCACTGGTGGGTTACCCACCATTCCAAACTGAATATCGAGTCCTCAGGGTCCAGACTTGGTGTAGGTCTGCAGAGAAATCCAGTGCTCAGGTCCAACTCTCCAGAAGCCATCCTGTTATCCATGATGTGGCTGTAGCACCGATGAACCAAACGCAACAAACCACAAACGGAAGAAACCCAGCACCTATTTCTGCCACTGCACCCGCTGCCACCAAAGGTCATCCACAGAAACCAAAAAACTTATCATCACTTCCCAAGCCTTGTCGAGGCCCACAACAACTTTCATCTTTGTTGAAAATCCACAGCGGTGTGACAACCTGTCCAAGGAGAGAGACTACCACAGCAGACCTTCACTGCTGCCTTACTGATACTGCTTGCTTCCCTTCTCGTGCTCGACACAGATGTCCCAGTAACTCCTTCTTTCGGGGGAGGGAGGTCCATCCTCGAGGGGCATCATCAAATAGGATCAAGAAACTCCACCATTTCACTCTCCAAGGCGCCCGAGGCACTGTGACGGGCAAGAGTGTCTTACATCCTCCGGAATCATCCAAGGGACCCAGATTCATCTTGGATCCTGTTCTCCTGAGGCTTCCAAGGTACTTTGGGATGGTGGTATCTGTAGAAGCAAAAGCAGACAAATACTGAACATATAAGGACTGGGCTGTGATATACAAAGTCAAGTACAACTAACTTCTTCTGACAGGTAGCCGAGGTGGGGGATCCTCACACAGTATTGCATTTTTACACTAAAGAAAGCAGTCTGGCAATGTTCTAACGATTAACTGCATTTCTACACTAATGTATATGAGGTTAAACATTGCATAATCATTTCATGCTTTTTATTAACTGTCAGCAGTTGGTGCATTCTAGATGAATAAAGGCAACTGGGGTACCACATAGGACTGTACATATTGAGCTGACTGAGTAGAATTTCACAATACAAAGTGAGCCGTATTTATTTGTATATATCCACCTAACTTTTTATCCTCAATAAAAGTGTGTAGACATTCCTTTGTGGGGACTTGGGGATTCACTGTACCTAATAACCAGCCTGCATCAGCTGCTTGAGTCTCAGCCTTGGCTGCTTGTCCACTGCTACCATTTGAGAGCCTTGGCCGGGGTGCCTCTATGCCGTTACCATATAGTGGGTAATAGTACAGACGCCCCCTCCAGGCTTTACACAGCTGTAATTAATCTATAGTACTAAATATTGTGTGGATCATATTGGCATTTGTTAGAAGTTCTCTGAACTCTCATTTATCTTTTATAAATGAAGTAGGTTTATCTTTGTAAAGTTTTTCTGAGATGTATCCACCATAATAGGTGACAGAAAAAGTGCATGTGCATTCATTTGGGACAGAGGTACCACAACCACGGAATTATGGTGAAACCCTCTTGGTTTAGAAGCTCTTTGATGATATACTGTGTAAGGGCCACCTTGGGATTTGGCCAGATGTGCAACCAGTGGAACACTGGTTCCATGCGTCATTCAGCCTCGAAAAATCCTACACCCAGTTCCGTATGTGCTGAAAAGTTGGGAGCAGATCTCGGAAGGCTGATGTTAGGTGCTTTCCCCAAAGAATTGGAGGAGTAACAGTTAGTCAACTTCTTTATGCAGATGAATTGGTTCTTTTGGACACCACGCCCATAGGCTTACAGAGACAATTGAACCAACTGGAAGAATATACTGCCATAAATGATCTACAGGTGAACATGCGTAAAACAAAGAATCTAGTCCTGCAGAAGAGTCAAGGGAACCGGAAGGAACAATTTACCTGGTCGGAGAAAATAGAGGTGGTCGATGCCTTCAAAAACCTGGGTGTCCAGATCTGCAAAAACTTGCTGAAAACAAAAACTGCCCTGACGTTAAAACAAAAAATGAACACACTATCGAGCCAAGCTCAGGTTATGAAGCACAGATTCTGTGGTTTATCATGGCAACCTTTAATTGACTTCTACAAAGTGAAAATAACTCCTGCAGTGACCTATGTGGCTGACGCACTGATCTCCATCTCAAAAAAACAATGGCCCCTACTAGAGGGCTTGTTCTGGAAGAGAGTGCTCGGTCTCCCTAAATCTACTCCAATTCAAATCATCAGAAGGGAGCTGGGGCTAATCTCCTTGAAGGGAGCGGTGGAGTGGAAAGCTCTGACACTTTTTGGTAAATATTCATCGACCTCTGCTCGAACAATGAAAGCTGAGGTGGATTCTGGGAACTGTAGGGCAGGGAGCCTATGGGACCAGCATTGTAGACTCCTTATGGAGGAACTGGGGTCATCTCTGGAAGAACTAATGACCAACACGGACAAAGTAAAAAAGAAGTCGTGGGAAAGGGATTGGATTGTGGCCTGTAAGGCATCAAACAAATGTAAATTGTTTCGACATCTCGCAAAAGAAGTAACACCATTTGGAGAGACGCCAACCTACACCAAGACATTTCCAGATAGCTACCGTAGGTCCCATTTCACGTGCCTTAGATTTAATTTGTACCCCACAATGGAGATTTTCACGGCAAGAGGGGGTAAGAGCTCAGGAACTCCATCGTGTAGGTTTTGTAGGGAGGTAGGAGTTTTGGAAAATGTACTCCACCTCTGCACCCGATGCCCAGCCCTAACCGAACTCCGCTCATATTACTTTGCAAAATGTGTGCAAGTGCCCCTTCCCTCTTGGAGACAGACTGGTGGGAAATACTGCTGAGAGGGGGAAAAACACACTGACTATCGCAGCAGTTATATTCCTAGAAAACTGTCTAGGAAAGAGGATGACCTTAGTTAATTAGGCTAATAAGGTTTAGAGGGAAACAATTGACATCTGTTTTATCATGCAGGTGTGTCTCTTTGAGATGGATTTTCGTTTGCTAATATAGTGGTTGTATTAAACTAATTTAAGCAAATAAATAAGAAAAAATGTGTAGATTTTTTGTAGCTGATAGTGACTTGACGTCAACGTGAGGGTACCCAGTGTGCAGAACATACCAGAAAAGGAAAAGAACAATGATGAATCTTTTTTATTCCGTTAAAGGGGCACCATTTGTACTGTTGAGTGTACCTGTCTCCCACTTCTGTGTGTTCCCTACTGTTTGACCACTCCCCCCATGGCATGGGCTGTGCATCTCTCCTCTCTCTTTGCATTATAGGATATCTTTTGTACTCTGTTTAGCTCTGCTTGTAAAGCTGTTTTGAGACACTGTTGAAGATAGATGATGCATTTACACTAAACAAAGACACAGCACTGTTGGAAATCATGATTCCACCTCTGCGTAAGTGTCCTCATTGTTACTTAGTCTTGTTTTTCACTGAGTTTTCCGGGTTTTAAGATACTACCAGTATTCTTTAAACTTCTATTCAAAGGAATTCCACTCTAGACAATAGAGAGATGGTGGTACTGTACACAACTGTGAAATGTTCATCCCGGTTTGAGTTTGATGAGCTCCCATCTATTTTTTCAAAAGTAAGCCATTGTCGTGTTTTTATGAAAAACTACTAGTTATTGTTTAGATGTGATGAGCATTCTTCATGTGTTTGGAGTGTGTGGTTCACTCACTACACCATTGCTATTTTTAATTTGTACACACGAATCATTGGGAGTGTTTGCGGTAAGTACCCTTCAAGTTTTTTAATCTCTTGGTGAGTACTAAATTAAATAGATACCATCATTAATTGGTTGAAGCTGTTTGCATTGTGTTATTTAGGTGTGGTAACTCCAAAGTATTACAGAATCTGTCCCCTGTATCTGTGAATGAGGTCATCTGGTTGAAGAGAGTCCAGAGCCGAGAACCAATCCCAACGTTATTAGAATCTTTTCCTCTGAAGAAGTTGTTTTATCTATACACAAACGTGTTTAAGAATGAAACATGTTGGGTTTTTGAGTACTGCTTTAAATAACAGTTGGTACTAATTGTGTATTATTGTTCAGTGGCCTTGAAATGGGCTACTATTTCACAAATTGTTTGTTTTAGTAAAGTACATACCTGTATTTTGAAGTACTTACTTTTTCTGCTATTAACGTTCTGGTGAATTAACTGATTTTCACCAGAAGTTCTCTCTGAAAGAAAACTTACTGACCCCGTTTTTAAAAATATATGCATTATTTTGTTGCTAAAAAGGACTAGTCACTTTAGTCACTTAAAATGAAATGTTGATTGTATTTTAACTGTATTTTTATGACTTGAATTTGAATAATAAATTGGGATTCATTATAAAAAAATGTTATTCTATTACCTAATTTCTGGGACAGATAAGCATATATTGCTAAGTAGGTTATGTGGTTAAATTATCAGAATAACCTGATCTGCTGTGGATTTAGTCCACATACATAAGTGGTTAAAGCTGGTACTAACAGTGCAGAGTTGCTGGGATGTTTTTGTGATGTTTGTATTTTGCTTCGGGTCTGATCCCATCAACCTTTAAAATACCCTTAGGCCCTCATTACGACCCTTGCGGAAATCGGAAAACGATGGCGGAAATGCAATACCGCCATCGAATAGCGCTCGGTGCGACTATGACCCGTCACCGCAAAGTACGAAGCCATTAGCGACACCGTAGTGAACGCCAACGCTAACTGCACCAAGTACGCGCGCGCGCGCCATGCCAAACCGCAAACACCACCATGGCGCAAGGGTACGCCAATTCCGACCCTAGCGGACATGTACCTAACGCCATCAAGCATGGCGGAATGTACCATTCCGCCATGGTGAGAAGTACGGCATCGCGAATCAACCGTAAACGGCCCCACTGAGTGCCTGTACACCGCTCCCTGCCCACAAAGTACAACTCCCCGTAGGTGCAATGAAGTCACAATGCAACCATTGAAATGTACAAGTCACCCATGCATGCCAACGAACAAAAGAAACACAACAGGGGCCAATGGGAGCTGCAGGGCACAGATGGCACGAATACAGAAGCCATCCCAATGGACATGACCACAGTCCCCCACCAAGAAACGCACGCAAACACAGGCACCTGTGACCAGCAATATTCCGAGAATCACATCATTCCACCAGTCCACCTGGCTGACCGGCATCTGTCACACAAAACCCAATCCCCCGCCCCTGAGCATGACAACATTCAAACTGTCATATTGGCAGCCCCCATCCCTGACCTCACGGGCTTCGTAGGCAAACGTGCCCAGTACAGTACCACGCAACTAAACTCCGAAGCTGGAACCCAATGCAGATCTCCCCACAATACATCGCCCCCCAAATAGGCATATGCCACATCACTTGCAAAGAAAAACGCTACACGGCCCAAATCAGAATGGAAATTTAATGCACATCAAAATCACCAAGCCCATACAGCCATCAGGCCATGAACTCCAAAACACTTTTCACCATTGTGGGCTGCATCCGCAAGAAATGACCAGCCACTACTTGTGTGACGCCCTGTTCCCTCATGGTACACAGAGCCACATTCACGTACGAAAAGGCAACATGGAAGCGCACAGAACCGCAGGGCCGTCCCAATGGGGAGGCACTAGTCCAGCTGAAAGGCCGAAATGTTGCTCCGAGCCACCAGTACTGCGTAAGGGCATGTGGGCCATTGGCGATCGTCCCATAAGATCGTAATGCTGCTCCACTGATTAACACGAAGCAGCAGGTGTCGGGAGTAAAACCCATCTGCAGGAGTGGCATACAGATGGCAGTGGCAAAAGGGGAGGAGATACCTGTCAACCAAAAGAAAAGAAAAAGAACAGAATGGCCATCAGAACTACATTCGAACAACTCACTCCAATGATCACACTAAATCCACAGCCATATGCATGCTAGCCCACTCCAAAGGATCATCACCACCCCAAAACCACTTGCGACTCATAACCATCTATATCAAGGTGCCAACACCATCACAAACGAGTGTACCCGTGCATGCGTGTGTCAAAACAGAATCCATCAGATGGGAATGTTAACGTGCATGGACACAAGTGTCTGAGGGCGCGTCGAGACAGGGAGGGCTCAACAAGGCCAGATAGACGATGGTCCCACTATGGCAGCCCTGCATCACATAGCGTAGGGGAGGCGGATAGATCCCAAGAAGCCCTGTACATGGCAAACTCTGTATCAAATCACCTGCCCATGCATCCATCCATCATTCCCTCATCCCGGGATCAAAACGCCTGAATAATTACTCACATGACATTAGAAACATCCATTGAGTCTGTGCGTTATGCAGCCTGCAAAATCCACAGTGCCCCAGCCCGTAATTCCAGTGTCGTGAAGTAACATTAATTTGGGAACGGCCGGCCTCATCGCCGACGTAGCTATTGCGCATCCCAAACTATTCATATCAATCATTGCTTCCTCGCCATGGCCCCTGTCTCAAGGACATTGAACAATAGAACGTTATATTTGCAGTCAGACCTGTGGGCATCTCCTCGCCGCTAGCTGGAAACCGAAAGCGCCGCCCTTCGAATTCCTCATTTGCAACATCACGTCGAAAAGGCATCTGTGGCCGTTTGAAATCACTAATTATTCCATCGAGTGCGGCTGTGTGTGAAAATGGCAACTGCCTTCACCCACAAATGGGACGCCCCGCCCGTCGTTGCAACTCGGTACAGTGATGCATGAGGGCCCACCGTTACTCGAGTACTACGTTCCACTGACCCTTCACAAGTCTGTTCGCGACTGCACAGATAGTATGGGAAACAATGGGACCACAGCAGAATGAACATATCAACCAATCTTACACGGACATCGGGTACAAATACATGATTGCAATAGCAAGATGCCATTCCCCGAATTGCAGCGTTGTGCGCGGGACGTGCCCGGCCAAAGGGGAGAGCAGTTTGCACAGGTGGAATGAATCACCACAGGTGGAGGCCATACAGCCTGAAAACACATAAATTGCACAGCCAGTCTCCTCCCACAACCACACCGAAATGCTACCGGCAGGACTCGCGATGTTGGCCCTGGGGGACCTGATAGCACTGCAAGTACTCCAACTCCAAGAAGAAGACGAACACCAACTACAACCGGCCGCACGGAGGAGACGCAGGAGGAGGAGGAGGGCAAGGCAGGGCCAGCAAGGGCCGCCAGCACAGCCACTACCACCACGCAGGCAGCCCGCAATCCCACGCCTCCGAGCACATCCGTTCAACCTCACTGATGAGCAGATCCACACCCTCTACCGTCTGGACCGGGACACCATAGCCGCCATTGTGGACATGACACAGGCTGACCTTGTCAGCATGATAGATAGCCCAACCGCCATCCCACCCCTACTGAAGGTGGTGTCTGTACTCCACTTCCTGGCCACAGGCACCTACCAGCACACAGTCGGACAGTTGCATGGCATTTCTCAGCCACTGTTCTCACGGACACTATTTCAAGTGCTCGATGCCCTCCTGCAGCACGCAGACGACTACATCTCTCTACCACGCTCGGAGCAGGAAATTACCAACACAAAAGTGGGATTCCATGCACTTGCCGGCATACCGGGTTGCATTGGTGCCATCGACTGCACCCATGTTGAATTGGTCGTCCCACATGCCATGGAGGCCCAGTACCGCAACCGAAAACAATTTCATTCCCTGAATGTACAAATGGTGTGTGACTCCAACAGGATCATTACACATTGTTGTGCCCGATTCCCTGGATCAACCCATGATTCTATGGTCTTGAGGAACTCTACAATACCACGCTACATGGAGCGACACGCAGGGAACAGATCCTGGCTACTCGGTGAGTCTCATTACATGCATGATTATGTGGGGTATGTGATTTGCCAATGACCTGGCAGGAAGGGGGGGGGTGTGCGTACGTAGCAATGGCATTCCACATCATGCGTTTCTCGTCCACATACAGGTGATGCTGGATATCCACTGAAGAGATGGCTCCTCACACCAGTCCGGAACCCACGGGACCAGCATGAGGAGGACTACAACCATGCCCACTCACGTACCCGTGTAGTCATCGAACAGGCATTCGGCCTACTGAAGACTCGTTTCCGCTGCCTCAGCAGGTCTGGCGGGGCACTCCTGTACCGCCATGAGAAGGTTGCAAAGATGGTCATGGCATGTGTCATGCTCCACAACATGTGCGTACGTAGAAATGTGCCCATGCCCCCTGACGCAGAACTGCAAGCACCTGATGATGGTCATGATGAGGGTGGGGATGTGGCAGCACCTCATGGAGTCTGCGAGGCACCGGAGGCCCGTGACATTCGTCAGCATCTCATTGATGCATGCTTCTAGCACTCACGCCTGGTGGCTGATACATGGACACGGGACTCGTGGCACTGTGTGTGTCTGGGACATGCACAATATGGACTGTACGACTATGATGGCCTAGTACACAAAGATCAATGTCCACACATCTCATTGGTTGATCGTGCACTGTTTATGGCATATGTGATATCATGTTGAACACCCTATCGACCCGCCACCCAAGTGAGCCCAACACACCCCCTCCACCCTCCTACCTCCCCCCCGAACACCAGTGTCCAAAGATGCTCATTGTCAGTGGGCAGTCGCTATTGCAAGGCCCCTCTGCGGGTATCAGGGGCACCCCTGCCTGTGGAGCGCAGGTTCCTCCCAGATCTACGTTGGGGGCTGCCCTGGACGGAACTTGCAACGGATGATGTCTCTGCCTGCTCACGTCCATGCATGTCCCTAAGGGTTTGTGAGAGCTCAGTGAGCACACGGCGCACTGCGGCAAGTTCGGCACATACGTCTTTGGACGTCGCATGCAGTTCACCCCTCAGGCTCTCGGTGCTTCTCTCCATTTGGACTCTCAGGCTCTCGGTGCTACTCTCCATTTGTGCCCTTAGCGTCTCTGTACCTCTCTCCATTTTTGCCCTAAGTGTCTCAGTTGATGTTTCTATGTCTGCCTTAGTGCCCCCACATTCATCGGCATGGTCCTTGAGGAGCGTGGCCATTTGCTGCTGTTGCACGATTAACTGGTCGAGGGACTGTTGCCTCTGCTGGGCCATGGCCATTTGTGGGGGTGTCACAGAGGGGCTGTTGTCCTCATGTTGCCTTGCCACAGGGCTTGTGGGGGATGGCCAGTCGTCGTCTTGTGGGTGCCCCTGCGTGGTATCCTCATGTTGTACGGGATGGGACAGACAGGGGGATTGGGACAGGTCATGGATGGGTCTGACTTCGACATCCCCGTCTTCGGTGTCCGAGCATGCTGCCATCAATGGGGTGTCACCTATGGTGCTGCTGCCACCAGAGGCAGTGCCTTCTGTGGCATCCATTGGGGGGACCTGTGGTGGTGGTGTTGTGGGCATGCTGGCTGCTGGGGTGCCTGTTGATGTTCCCTCCTCTGTGCTGCCACCTGATTTGTGCTGCTGCCGTGTCTTGATGCGTGCAGCTGAGGTGGAGGGTCTCTGGCCGTTGGTCTTGGCCCTCTTTGCAGGTGTGCTGGTAGGGGTGTCCTGAAGCTCGTCGTTTGGATCGGACCCTGTGGTGGAGTAAAGGAGGGCGAGGGTTATTGATGGGTCTGTGGGAATTGGAATGGCATTGTATCACATGCATTGGAGTGGTACCTGAGGGTGATTTGGGTCGGGGCCTTGGAGGTGCTTTCATTTGTGTGTGGAGTGAGGGTGCAGTTGTTTGGCAGCCTGCAGTTAGGGTGTGCCTGCTGCACGTGTAGTGCGTGTTTTAGGGGTTTTTAATTATTTATGTATTTATTGTGGGTTTTGACGTGCGCTATCAGGCCGATGTGTGTGGACGTTCTCCTGGACATGTGTTTCTGTTGCACTATGTGGACGCATGGTACTTCACATGGATGGACTGTGTGGATTTGGCATTGTTTTATTTGGCCCACCTACCTGAATCTTCGGATGTCTGCACTCCTTTCTCCATCCCTCCGACTCCCTCTATGCTCTCCATTCCGATGGTGGAGGCACAGATTTCTTCCCAGGGGGTCAACTTGATGGGTGATTCAGGGCCTCCCCCGGTGGCTGTGGCAATGTTGCGGTTGGCAGAGAGTATGCTGCGGACGCGTATCCGCAGGTCGTCCCATCGCTTGCGGCATTGCTGTGGGGTGCGGGGTGCGGTCCCCACCGCACTTACCCGCTGTGCCACCAGAGCCCATATGGTCTTCTTGTTTGCAAGTGCCGTTCTGGTCATTTGCGTGGAGAAGACGACGGCAGCATTCTCCTGGAGGGTCTCTGTTAGCACGGTGGCCCTCATTAGGACCCTGGCGGATTTTTTCCGCCATCGGCGGACTTTTCCGCCATGGCGTAAAGTCCGTTTACGCCATGGCGGATGGCGGACTTACCGCCCCATTCCGAGGTTGGCGGGGCGGTAAGTCCCCATTGACCCATTTACCCTTCCCCATTCCCATTTCGGCCCCATAGGGCTCAATGGGAGTGGGGAAGGCGTTAATTACGCCACCGTACATTACGGTGGCGTAATTAACACCAAGGTCCCATAGCGCCATGGATTTCTCCGCCCGCAAAAAGCGGGCGTAGAAGTGACCATGGCGCTTTGGGAACTCGTAGTTGGCGGTAAGGGGTCGGCGCAGCTAACGCTGGCGTAGACCCCTTACCGCCAGGGTCCTAATGAGGCCCGGTGAGTTCCTCACGGGAGAAGTGGACCTGCCGCTTGCGGTCGCACGCTTTCTTCGCTACTTTTCCCATTTTTCTTGGTTTCGCTAGGGTGGATGACGGGTTGGGGTGTGTTTCAGGGTAGTGATTTTAGTGGTTGTGTGGTTTTGGTGGTTTTATAGGTGTACGGCGGGATGTTTCCCGTTCCGGGGCCATGTTTTAACTTCCGTTTCCGTATATTTCCGGTCACCGTACTTTCCGGTAGGCGCACACTGCGGTGACCGCTAAGAGGGGTGGCGGTATTGCACCTAGGGCGCCGTACGGCGGCGGTGTGGGCCGTTTTGGGGTCATTTCCGCCATCGCGGACTTTGCACTTCCGCCATGGCGTGGTGCTCGTGCCCGATGGGTCGGAATGGGCCGCACTTTGCTCCTTCGTGCAATGGCGGAAACGCTATTTACGCTGTGGCGGTCCGGTCAGTCACTTTCCGCAAGGGTCGTAATGAGGGCCTTAGTCTCTTATGAGTTTTTTGTCCATTATCAACCTCGACATTCTTAGTGGTTCAGCCCAGAGAGCAATATGTTTTCCAGGGATTTGGAATGCTTCCCTTAGTGAGGAAAGAAGGAAAAGCATTGTACAAAAGATCAATCATAAATAGGGACATCTTTCTAAAGAAATAAAATTGGGAAACAGGCAGATTGCTTTTTGGAGATGAATATGCAAAATAAGTGAGAGGCTACGTGGCCACCTTGTCTTCCTTTAACAAGGCCCAGTCTGCCCTCAATAAAATAATTCATACTGGTGTCTGGGGATGCTGTTGGTACTCTTGTTCAGAGGAGAATTGCCTAGCATTTCGGTGCTGGACTGCCCCAGGGCAGGACAAAGACTGATATGTTTATGATATTTCTTCTCTGTGAAAGGTAGTGAGCTAAAGACTCTGGGTAAGTCTCTCGTAACCAGGACTTATGTCTGGCAGAGAGACTCCCAGGACCCCCCTTGTCAATTTGCATATTCAAGTAACTTTGGGTCTCACCCTAAATTACTAGGGGGATCCAGACGTGGACCCCTTGCTCACTATTCTTAGAGAGGCACAGCTCCTCCCTACTGATGAGGTCCAACCAGACCGAAACACGTGTCTGGGGATGCTGTTGGTACTCTTGTTCAGAGGAGAATTGCCTAGCATTTCAGTGCTGGACTGCCCCAGGGCAGGACAAAGACTGATATGTTTATAATATTTCTTCTCTGTGAAAGGTAGTGAGCTAAAGACTCTGGGTAAGTCTCTCGTAACCAGGACTAATGTCTGGCAGAGAGACTCCCAGGACCCCCCTTGTTAATTTGCATATTCAAGTAAATTTGGGTCTCACCCTAAGTTACTAGGGGAATCCAGACGTGGACCCCTTGCTCACTATTCTTAAAGAGGCACAGCTCCTCCCTACGTATGAGGTCCAACCAGACCGAAACACGTGTCTGGGGATGCTGTTTGTACTCTTGTTCAGAGGAGAATTGCCTAGCATTTGGTGCTGGACTGCCCCAGGGCAGGACAAAAACTGATATGTTTATGATATTTCTTCTCTGTGAAAGGTAGTGAGCTAACGACTCTGGGTAAGTCTCTCGTAACCAGGACTAATGTCTGGCAGAGAGACTCCCAGGACCCCCCCTTGTCAATTTGCATATTCAAGTAACTTTGGGTCTCACCCTAAGTTACTAGGGGAATCCAGACGTGGACCCCTTGCTCCCTATTCTTAGAGAGGCACAGCTCCTCCCTACTGATGAGGTCCAACCAGACCGAAACACGTGTCTGGGGATGCTGTTGGTACTCTTGTTCAGAGGAGAATTGCCTAGCATTTCGGTGCTGGACTGCCCCAGGGCAGGACAAAGACTGATATGTTTATGATATTTCTTCTCTGTGAAAGGTAGTGAGCTAAAGACTCTGGGTACGTCTCTCGTAACCAGGACTAATGTCTGGCAGAGAGACTCCCAGGACCCCCCTTGTCAATTTTTTTCCTGGGGAGGTTAATGAAAGAACCAAAAAAAAAATGACGTTCAGGTTCCAGTGAACCCTCTCAGGGTTGGGGAGCACACACATTTACACAAGGAGCAGAACCAATTTTCTTCTACCATAGGACCAGTTTTACAGAGGAAATCTCTACAGAAAGCAATGTAATGCTGGAATTTGGCAGGTTGCTTCAGTCTTGCAAAAGGTATAGGTCTTCCACCTTCATTGCATCAGCCCTCTGATTCAAAGCTGTCTTCCCAAAAAAGTTCTACTCTCAATTGTAAAATGTGCAAAAGGTGGGCACCACCTCAGGTTAATGAAACTAATAAAAAAACTCAGAATTCACCTGAGTGTAATAAAAATTCAGTTTCATCTCATAGGAGCTGACTGTGTTTAGCCCAGAGACACCTGAGCTCAATATGAACAACCAGAGAGAAGCCGAGTGAGGCACACTCAGCTAAACAGTCGCTCTCAAATGTTTCCTAATCCGAGGTTATTTGAAAAAATATATATAAATATCAAATGTTCAACAATTTTCCATATGCTATGAAGGCTGTTATGAACATAATGGTAATTGTAATATCAGTAAATATATACGTACCGTTATTCAATGCTTGCTGATATTACAATTAACATTATAGCATATGGAAAATTGTTGAACATTTTATATTTACTTGTTTGAAAAGAAGTACAGGGTCTCTTGCAGGAATTCCCAGTAGAACACACCCCCTTCATTCACTGGGGATTCAGCGGGAATCATACAAAGATGTCGCCACAATCGAGGTGACATTACTAAAACTGTGCCTGAGTGTGGTACAAAAATCCTGACCGCCATTACTGTACCGAAGCAGAGAGGGAGTTGCAGGGGTGTCCCTCGCTCTCCTTTGATGCAGTAACAGGGGTTGGGGATTGCAGGGGTGTCCCCCGCTTACCATTATGGTAAGCAGGGGTACAAGAATGTCGGCGGCGCACACAGATGTGCGCTGCAGTAAAGGTAAGTGGGGGGTGCGGTTTTGAAGATTGCGGACCCGGGCGGACGGAAAAAAGTGATCTATCTGATCGCTGCGCCGCACCATAATTGTAGTCGACATTTTCGTCAGCAGAATTAGGGGCGATGCAGTGATCACATAGATTCATTCAGAGCAATGATTTGTTCATAGTGAAGAAAATAAGACAAGGGTAGTCCATAGTTCAGATCAGGCTAGGTCCCTGTTCAGCTCACATGCCTTCTCTTTGGTCTCTCATTGGCCCACTTTTGCTTCACAATACTCTTCTGGCTGCACTAATGGGTCAGGTAAAGCACCTCCAGACATATCTAGATGACATTTGCATAATAGCAGTGTCACAGAAACCCACTTGCAGATGAATCTAAATCTCCTTCGGGAACTGTGGTTTGTTGTAAACCTGGAAAAATCAGAAAGGCCTCCTTCCCAAGAAAAAATATTTTTCTGAGGTTTTACATCAACATGGTTTTAAAGGGTACCATCTCAAATGCCCCACACAGAAGGGTGTGGGAGCTTAAATAGTGCCTTAAGATCCTTAATCTAAAAGACAGCGGTCTGAACATAAATATATGTTTTATGACACACTATGGCCAACTTTTAGCCCAGGTCCAGCAATGCCATCACATCAGCAAAGTCAGAAGAGAACCCTCCAGTACCATTTCTCACCATCAGCTGTTGGACACCACTGCACATGACCCTTGACGGGTGAGAGGTACAGGACACCAACAACCGAAATCTTGGGTGTCTAAGCTCAAAAGGGTGGCACCCATTACCGAACATGGGGCACTAAATGGGTTACATTTTTAGACACTATGTGAGGAAAATGCAATGCTGAACTTGTTTCTAGGTTATGTATTTTTAAACCACTCATTTCAATATGCCTTTTAAAATAACACCAGTAATTTTAGGAAACCACCAGGCCCACTTTATCACTGCCTGGACCTGGATTTACAGTTACATGTAATAAGGATCTATATTTCCTTTTTTTTGGTTAAATGCAACTTTCAGATAGAAATGTGTATGTCACCCATAATGTTATATGTTCCCTGCTTCCATGAACTTTATGGTCCTTTAGATAAGACAGCAGTTTGCAGGCCCACTCCCCAGACATGTTGTTCTGTCAGCCAGTGAAGATTAAAATATTTGTTTTCTTCATTTTGAGAACAAACTGTGCTGTGGTTTTCTCTTCAGGAATCATTTCACTTTGCATCATCTAACAAAAACACCTGTGGGATTGTGAAAGCTAATGCATTGGTCCATCTCTGCATAGTATTTTCTGTTAGTCAAATAAAAGGTATCAAAACCTGCATCTTGTTTGACATGAACATGGTGAAATATACCCTAAACCTGCCATGGCCCAAGATCCATTTGGTCAACAAAGAGATGCAAAAGGTTTCTGACAATACCTGTCATATCCCTGCAAAACGTGCATGAATAACATTTCTCCTACCATCATCTATACGGGTGATCCGAGAAGACCATTTTAATACAGCTTGAGATGGAAGAGCCATGGCCAGTTGCTCCCCAGATCTACTCTTGATGCATGTGGGATGGGATGAGGAATCCAATGGGGCAATAGCTCAATGTGTGGTCTATGGTCAACCTGGGAGTAGAAAGCTCACATAAATTGTTTCGAAGTTCTTACAGGCTTCATTGTGACTAAATGCTTTGCTGTGACTTTTGCCTTTTATGTATTATTATACACCAGACAGAGTTTCTCCGACACGCTCACAAAACCACAGCAGACCGGTGCTCCAGGAAATTACAGGACACCCACCATAGGCACATTTTCCATCCACTTTTTGAGGCTCCCTGGACTCACTGCAAACCCATCAGTGTGGATCTTTTCACCTCATGGACAAACAATCTGATTATGAGGTTGTTCAATTGGTGACCAGACCCAAATACCAGAGGCATGGGTGAATATTTCCAAATCTGAAAACCCAGCTTGCATGACCCTTTTGCTCTGTCTCCCCCTCATTCCAAGGATTCATCTGCAGGCTTACAGGTATCCAATTTTTAGTGACCCCCCCTCCTTACACTTCCAGGTCTGGTACCCCATTGCTCCAGAAATAAGCAGAGACATACCAGAAATACTTCTGCAACTGTGACCCTTCTTGTCAAACCTGGAGAGTCTCTTCTATTACCTGGTTCCATCAGTGTCCCACCATATCATAGCTTGAAGACGGAGGCGAGCATTATGCTTCATCTTCCATTTTATTCCTGTCTCCAGCAGTTTCAACAATAAATCATTTTCTAACATTTCATCTGGAAAAAACACATTTTCTTTTTTTTTTACTTTTTTCAAACGAAAAACTTTCACTTCTGTCCCAGGTCCACTGTAGATGAAGCATAATGCTCGCCTCCTTGTCTTTAATAAAAATCAAGAGCTCCCTGCGCTATTTAGCAGGGGTAATCTTCATTGTGCTCTCTTCTCGTGAATGAACTTAAGTAAACTGAAACCTTGCAATTTCCCATATTTGGAGTGGCTTGTTCAGAACATAAATGTATTTCTTATTTAATTCCATTTAAAAATGCTTTAATAAACACGTTTGAACTGTATACAGTAGCAATACATTTCAAAGGAATAACCAACACATCGAACATTTTGCTTCAGACACTTTTCAAAATGTTGCCTCCTTCTGGTACCTACTGTATTGAATTGGGGTGCACATTAGTAAATAAGGATGTGTATAGAGAGAATTGTTTGCATCCAAACATAGGGCCTCATTCCGAGTATGGCGGTAAGGGATAGCGGCCACCGCTAACGAGAGCGGTGGCGGTAATCCCTTACCGCCATACTCCGAGTTCCCTTAGCGCCATGGTGCTTTTAACACCTGCTTTTAGCAGGCGTTAAATACCATGGCGCTAAGGGACCTTGATGTTAATTACGCCACCGTAATTTACGGTGGCGTAATTGACGCCTTCCCCACTCCCATTATGCCCTATGGGGCAGGAATGGGAATGGGGAAGGGTAAATGGGGATTGGGGAATTACCGCCCCGCCAACCTTGGAATGGGGCGGTAATTCCGCCGACCACCAAGGCGCTGCCGGTCCGGGTACGGCGTCAACCAAGGCGTTAATAGCGCCATTGGTTAGCGCCGTACTCGGAATGAGGCCCATAGACTCCAATCAGACAAATGAGGAATCCATGCAAAATTTGGTAGCAGTGGGTTCAACGGTGTGGATTTGTGTAGCTGGACTAACATACAGACACCCATCCAACATTGCCTTTGCATATACAATGTTTGCATCCAAACATAGACTACGTTCTTGCCGCAAACAAAATGGGAATCCATGCAAAATTTGGTAGACGTGGGGTCAACGGTGTGGATTTGTGTAGCTGGACTAACATACAGACACCCATCCAACATTGCCTTTGCATATACAATGTTTGCATCCAAACATAGACTACGTTATTGCCCCAAACAAAAGGGGAATCCATGCAAAATTTGGTAGACGTGGGTTCAACGGTGTGGATTTGTATAGCCGGCCAAACATGCACACACACATACCTTCCACTTTATATATAAAGATCTGGCTTTTCTTAAGGTATGCACTGGTCACACCAGAGACGTGAGGGGTCCTTTCTCACAACTAATTTCCTTCAGTTCATGTCGGAGACCTGTCTCTTCTCCTGTTATAGCTAGGTGGGTTTGTTGGAAAATGTCACAGGCATGGTTTGATAAGGCCCCATGGTTCATGATAAATTATAGGGCTTTGATGTCCATGGTACCATGTGCCACCACCAGCAATTATCGAAAGGAGATGGAAAACAATATATGACTCATTCAAGGGTGACCCACAGTTATTTTATTTTCGACTTGACATAAACCCTGAACAACTAATACTAGGTAGTTATAGGCTAAAAATAAAATTTAATTTTATTTCATTTCATAGAAAAAATTACAAATCTAAAAATGTTCTGCACACCCAACAAGACCAATTTTTTAACACAATCTGGACACATCACATACAACAACATATATATTTAAACATTACTATAAAAGTCACATCAAGAACACAACAAGACATTAAATAACACATTGATCTGATTATTCTGTTCACAAAAATAAAGACCCAAGGGGGCGTGGCCAGCAGCGCTACCGATGTGGCAGCTCTGCTAATGGCCTCCATGGAAAGTCCACTGCCTGAGAAATAATAAGTAGTTCTCATGGATTATGCAAGCCGAGGAAGCTATCCGCTGTGACCGGAATATCCTGAGCGTCAGCTGTGCTAAAATGAGAAGCGCACAGGTAGTCCTACTGCCCCAACTTGATGGTGAAATCGGGATCCCGGCACCAAGGCACCAAGATGGTGGCAGCCGTAACGAACATGGAGAGAGAGTCCGTCCTCCGAGGAGCGGGAGACCAGAACAATGCAGAGCGATGTGACAAGTGAACTCCTGCACCCAACGGCATTGTACTAACCAGAAGACTGAGGCGGGGGACCCATAGCACCCGTGAAGGTACCAGAGCATTTTCAACAGAGGCGGGAGATGGCCAGCCCATCTCCCACACCGGGCCATGGCATAGATCCCTGCCTTCAGGAGAAATAAGCTACAAGGGCGGCCGTGACCCCAGCAGTCCGGGAGCCCTGTGCCTCGCTGATCAGTGGATCCCCCTAAGCAGAGGCAGTCGGCCTCGCTGACAAGCTAGCCCAAGCAGAATCCGCCCACCATACCTCCTAAAGGACACCGGCGGCGCCCACAGTAAGCTCCGTGGGAAGGGAGGAGACGGTCCTGAGCCCCAGATGGTGGGGACATATCCATATCAGGAAGAGGAGATGTCTGCCCCCACGCAGAATGTGCCGGGGAGCCCGTGGGGCATAATAGAGTCAATTCACTCCCCTCCCACCTCCATATCTTTACCGCATTAGAAAAGGGGACAGACAGCAGAAACACTAGCTTGGCAGCTCGCCCAGGAAGGCAGGGCATACAATCAAGCGGCTAAGGGGATAGGAAAGTGGCTCCCCCCCACACTGTGAGCTCTGGTCCTGCTGGGAGAACAGCTCCTCCACACAGTTCACTCCGGACCTGAGAGGGGTTCCCCCCCCCGCAGTATTGCCAGTTCAACAGACCATTCCAGATGGGGCCCCATAGAGGTGGATTCCACAACGTTGGGACACCAGGAAGGGTCACTTACTCTTTCTGCTCCAGCCAGGGGTGGCTGGGAAGCCTCCAGATTCACGACGACCTTTCAACTAACTCCCTCCCCCCCACCTTGAAGACAACGGGTCGCCAAGGCGGCGAGGCACTTCTGCAGCCTCTCTCATGGCCTGGATCTGGAGCTCAGGAACCCAACATCTTTGGGGGAGAAAGGGAGCAGACGCCTCCTGCCCCAGAGGGGCGCCCAGCCTCCTCTACCTCCTACGACATTGCGAGCCCTGCATTGCTCAGCGGGATCTCCCTATGCAACCATGTCCAAACACTCCAAGACCCCTAAGAGTGGAGATATCTCCACCATGTTGCTCCTGGCGGAAAAAGGAAAGAAACCAGAGACATCCAAATCCTCGCCTCAGGCTTCACCCGGGGGCACTGGACAGCTGACTACCAAGGAAGACATCCAGGCGTTCATGATGGACATGAAATCAGAATTCCACTCTTGTATGTCGGAACTCACCATCAAACTTGAGCGTACAGATCAGAGAGTGTTGGAGGTAGAGCAGAGAGTAGGAGAGATCGAAGACCTGACTCAGGAGCATTCAGCTTCACTTCTCAAGGTACAACAGAAGATCCAGGCCCTGACAGAAACAAAATCTTGGAATTCAAACAGGAGGACTTAGAGAACAGGGCCCGATGTAATAATCTGCGTATAAGGGGGGTCCCCTCCTCGATTCCAGACCAGAACCTAGCGGAATACACGGGGGACCTGTTCCAGTCACTCCTACCACATATTGAAAAGCCCCAACTCTTGTTGGATTGCACCTACAGGCTTTTCCCCTGAAGGGGATTGGAAACGGAACCCCCTGGATGTAATCACCTGAGTCCACTTTTATACAACGAAGGAGGCAATAATGGCAAATCGTCGCTCCCGAGATGAACTGTCATTCCAGGGGTCTCCCCTACAAATTAACCAGGATCTAGCCGCAGTGACAATACAGAAACAAAGGGCCCTCAGGCCACTAACACTATTCCTAAGAGACCAAAAAAATCAGGTATCGCTCGCTGTTCCCTACAGCAGTCCAATTCTCCCATAAATAGGTCTCAAGAATGATTGCACAACTAGAAGATGTGGAAATGATCCTGAACCCTACCCCGCTGGACAAGGGAGATGGCTCCTCTCTTTACTCTCCTGGGGGGGTGAAAGACCCCCCCCCCCCACAAAGCAAGGCAGACGACCTGGACAAGGATCCAGAAAGGTTGCACTATAAGATGAATGGTGCTCGCAGCCCGATCCCTCGCGTGCCAGACAAGGTTGACGTTGTTGATACCTACGGTACCCTCCTTTTGACGCCTCAGATGACTGGTCCAGCAGAGATCAAGGAAACAGGGAACATAATGATACTAATAACTGGCTCCACACGGTCCAAGCCTGACTCCAAGGTGGATGTCACCTGAAAGCCCTTGGAGTGTACAGTTGGCAGGTTTGTTCCAGTTGGTTAAGGAAGTTAGTGGCAGAGTATGGTTGGGAACCTGCCAGTTTGTTGTTACAACTTCAAAGTTGGAAGCTCAAGTCAAAACAATGGTTGCGCGATGGGGCCACAAGAACACAAGACAGAAATGGCGACTGAGTTAGACCTGGCTTCCCCCCTGTCCCGATAAACTTAGGCACCCTTGGGGACCCACCACCACATGAGAAATTGAACTTCATTTCATGGAATGTGAAGGGTCTAAATTCTCCCCCCAAACAGAAGTCAGCGCTGCAACACTTCCAAGATATGGAAGCCTCAATAGCCTTCCTACAAGAGACTCACTTTTTATCACTGGACTTGCCTCACCCCGGCATAGACAGTTCCCACTTCAATATATGGCCTCCAGTGGATTCAAGAAAGGGGGGACAGCCATACTCTGGCTAAAGGAATCCAGTTTAGGGGGTTCTGGAGACACTATACTTCCCAGAAGGTCGGTACACAGCAATCAAAGGCTTTAATTATGGCCAGTTGTATTCACTCATCTCAGTCTACGCCCCCAACGAGGGACAAGAGGCATTCTACACCAAGCTCCTTCCCTTCACTGAAGGCCAAACAATCATTGGAGGGGACTTCAATGGGGTCCCGTATCCCCTGTGGTTCATATCTGATCTGCCGGCCCCCAGGTTCTTCAAAATTGCTACCGCGCTTCTCCATCTTTTCAGGACATTGGGGGTGGTGGACTCATGGAGAGTGTTACAGTAGTACGAAAAAGACTTCTCTTTCTTCCCACATGTGCACTGGACATGCTCCAGGATAAACTTACTGCTGACCTCCCCACAAATCCTCTCATTCATCGAGGAGGTAGCCAAAGAGACGAAATTGTTATCGGATCACGCACCGGTCAAACTGACAATCCAAGCCTACAATCCCGATCCACCCCCCAGACCCTGCTGGAGCCTATACGATCCGATCTTGAATGACATGGCACCAAGAGATGCTATAGCCAAGACGATTCGGAACTACTTTCAGGAGAACCCAGTGGAAGATATATCCCCACCTAACATCTGGGATGCCATGAAGGCTGTGGTCAGGGGGAGCTGACCACACAGGGCGGCGTACCGAAGGCGAAAGCGAGAGACCGCATAAAGCTGGAAGAAGACGTCTCGACTGCCAAGGCTAAACACAAGAAAGGCTGGTCCCCAAAGGTCCATCGCTCCCTACAGTTTGCCCAAAAGAAATTGGAAGCCCATTATGCGGAGGAAATGGCCCATCTGCTTGCTATATCGAAACAGGGCTACTACGCCAAAAATAACAAAGCAAACAAACTTCTGGAAGATAAACTGGCCAAGGCGAACAGAAGGAATACCATAATGAGTCTACCAGGCCCGCAGGGCAAGGTCCACTACACAGAACACACCAAGCTACAGTTGGCAACGGCTCACCTTACCGAGACAATGTTGGCGACTCCCCACAATAAAGCGGAGCAAGTAAGCTACCTTCAAGGAGCCTCCCTCCCACTTCTCAAAGAGCCCGACAGAGAGGGACTGGAGGCCCCGATCACAGGTGAGAAGGTAGAAGCTGCCATTAAATCCCTGGAGCGCAGAGCCCCAGGCCCAGATGGGTTTTCAACAAGGTTTTATAAAGTGTTTTGCCCCCAACTGATAGCCCCACTGACAGCCCTCTTCAACTCCTTTGGCTTCTCTGGCTCCATTAATCCGTCCATGCAGGAATCTGTAACCATCCTCCTGCTCAAGCCCGGTAAAGACCCCAGAGAAATTAATTCCTACAGACCCATTTCTTTATTAAACATAGACGCCAACATTTACTCAAAAATGTTAGCAAACAGCTTGGCGTCTGTCCTCCCTAAGCTAGTCGGCGCTGACCAAACAGGGTTTATAACAAAAAGGTCAACAGGGGATAATATTTGGAGAGCTTTAAATCTGGTGGACATAGCAGCCCAGTGCTCACACAAACTACCTCTGCTGGCATTGGATGCATCCAAAGCCTTTGATAAAGTAGATTGGTCCTTCCTACAGCTGACCCTAGAGGCCTTTCACTTTGGCCCAAGCTTCTGTAAAATGGTTCTGGCCAACTACCGATCTCCGAAAACCATCCTGTGAGTTAACCACAACCTAATCGGAGCCCATTCCCCTAACCTGTGGAACTAGACAGGGTTGCCCCCTGTCCCACCTCTTATTTTCCCTGATAATGGAGCCATTCACTCAACGGGTTCGTACGGACCCCAACATCAAGGGACTGCCGATTGGCACCTCTCAGCATAAGATTCCGCTCTATGCCGATGACGTGTTGCTGTCCATAACAGACATTCAACCCTCACTAGTGTCCTCCCTCCGAGAGCTAGGCAAGTTTGGAGAGGTGGCGGTGTTCACTGTTAATTATGAGAAATCCATATCCCTGGGGGTGGGTTTAGAGCCCATAGAGTTGGAGGCCTTCACACCCCACTGCCCCTTTAATAGGAATGAGAAATCCAAACCTTGCCTGGGGTTCCAGATCCCGGCCCATCCGAAAGACTTACTCAGTAAACTTCCCCACTCTCTTTAGAGAACTAGAAAAAGATCAAGATCAAGATAGAAAAAGATCTTGAATGTTGGACCTCCCAGGAACTATCATATGTCGGCCAGATAACAGCCTGCAAGATGAGTCTTCTCCCATGATTGCTTTACTTCTGCTCCTCTCTGCCGGTCACAATCCCACTACCCCCCCTCCTACATTTACAGGGGAAAATGCTTTGTCTTATATGCAAAGGTAGGAAAGCAAGAATTCTGCAAAAAGTAATGATCGGCAGTTCTCGCTTGGGAGGCCTGGGGGTTCCCAATTTGTGTAAATACCAAGTGGCGTCACAATTGGCACGCTTCCAGGCTTGGCTCATAGTGACAGGGCCCCCGAAGTGGGTAGAACTGGAGCAATCCAGACTCCCGCTACCCCTCCACTTTCTCCCATATATTTTGCCAGGGGTACTCACTTTTACCAAGGGCACTCTCAACATGTGGGACTGGACACTGAAATCCAAGGGAATCACACGTGGCCTGGGCACAAACTCCCTGATCCTCCATAATCCAGCTTTTTCTCCTGGGTCTCACCCCTCAAACTTTAAAAACTGGGTTAGGGGAGGGCTAGAATCCCTAGCGCAACTCTATAAGAATGGCCGAATAGCTGAAACTGGCAGATTCTCTTACTCTCAACTTCGTCATTTGTGCACTCACCCCCTGGTCCGACAGGAAGCCACTAGAAATCTTAGCCCCATTGAACTTACTTTGTAAGGGGTGCCACCGAGAGGTAAGATCTTCAGCTTCTACAAACTGCTACAAGAGGACATGCTTTCCCTTAGGCCCCCATACATGGCACAGTGGGAAACAGACCTGGGGCATGCGCTAGAGGACCATACCTGGTTGGACATATGGACCATAAGCCATTCATCTTAATTTTGCATCACAAACCGAGAGTGTGCCTTTAATCTGCTCCTCCGCTGGTACTACCCCCAGTATGCCTACACCAGTTCCAAAATCCCTTAGTTCTCAATTCTGGCGGAAATGTGGACAACAACCTTCTTGGTCCATTGCATATCTGCCATAGAAACGATCACCCAGGCTGTGATACCCAGAGAGCCTGAGGTGGTCCGCTTGGGCGCAGCAGTGCCAGGCTCATACCCAAGGACAAGGAGATCAGCCGTTCTTATTACACAACCTCTGCTAGTGGGAAGGATCATGATTGCTCGCCCCTGGAAGACCGCAGAGGGCCCCTCAGTGATCCTGTGGTGGATCAAAATTTGGGACATTCTGATTGCAGAAAAGGTCACAGTGGCCAAGCCAGGCCTACTGCATAGGGTCGCAGACATTTGGGTCCCAATTATAGAGTAGGATTGGAGGTTTCCAGCGCAAACTCTTAAACCCGCTCCTCACAACTGGCCCTACAGGACAAAGCCGAACTAGAGACTAACTACTCCAGGCCACTGGACTAGGGGGATACATGAGCCTGTGGAATGGGGGGAGGTGGGGGAGGACCGGAGGAGGGAACCAGAAAAGGATTATTCAGTCATAATCCGCTATTATGTTTTTGCGTATATGTTTTTGTCTCCACATGTGCAACCGGTTTAAAATAAAATTATTATAAAAAAAATAAAGACCCAACATGTTTCTGCCATAAAAATCACTTTGGTGGGACATTCATCAGGGGGTATCCTGTTCCGGTTTTTCTAGATTTCCGAATAAGTGTATCTTGGATGAAGAAACCTCATGTAAAAGCTGTTATTTATGCAAAGTAGGATTCCGTTTTAGTGGAGGATAAATATTCAGGACTTTCACTTCTTTAAAACCCCTTTAATGGGCCCGGAAAGTAGCACTCAAAGGTAAGCATCATGCAGTGTAAAATGAAGTGCCAAGATGTCTTCATTACCCCACAACATCGGGTAAGTATCACCACTTTAGTTGGGCACCAAAAATATGGATTCTAATTCCTACGCGAGTAATCACAACCCGCAACACTGGAGAAAAACCAAACAATGTGCCACAGCTCCTGCTCAGTGATGTAGGGCCTCCACAGTGTAAACAGAGGATTCCCCCAAGATCCCCTACCTATCACTAACCATAGAGGGAATACCCTCTCACTAAAGCCCATTGGAGTTCAAGACAGGAGAGAACAGAACATTACAAGGGAGGGGGACACTGGGAGGTGGAAAGCGTCAAATCAGGGACGGGGATCACATGCACTGGCTGAAAGAAACCACCCTTAAGCAATAAAAGCGATGCATAAGTTACCAGGCATTGGGAAGCTGGAAAAGTACCTTGGTAACCCTTTTCCCATTAACAAAACCCCTACACCCCCTAACCTGCAACAAATCTATTCCTTTGTTTGTTTTCCCAGGGCTTTATTAACTGGTTCATCCAATCACCCTAAGTTTACATTGCTTTCCCTTGCTTTCCCACTTCCCAAGGTCCCTATATCTGGACCATTCCTGTGACACCCTTTTTTCTTCAAGAAATTAACTCCCACTAGTGTCCATTCAGACTGTGGCAGTCAGCAAAGGAAAACAGGCTTTTCAATAATCAAACATGCCCTTATATCATCCTTTCATCAGCGAGACCCGCAAGAGAGAGTGGGAACGCAGAGTCCTGTAGCCCTAAACTGGCTCACATTCAGCAGTGAATTGATTCATGGAAAGAGCAAAGGAAAGTTATCAACTCCCCTATACGGGCCCACAAGCTTGAAAATAATATTTGTGGCCATGAGGGACATCTTGAACAGTAGCTGGCAACAGCTGGGAGGAAGAACAGTGAAAATAACACAGCGGCTATTTGAGGAACAACACATCCCTCTTAAGGGCTCAGTCTGTGGATCTGCATTGGGATGTACAGACCAACCAAGAACAGCTGCAGAAGATTATTTCAATTTAGTTAGGGAATCTCCATACTCAGCTTGTGGAGTTCCACAGCTGAGCATGTATCAGCATTCATGAGACTCAATGGTAGGTCGCTGGTGCTATAGAAATAGTCCACTTTTAGTGCTGAAGGTGGTGCCTGTAGGGGGAGGGCAGTGACATTTCAGAGAAGCAATGAGGGAAGAACAAAAGGAGAAGAACGAAAGAAGGAGAGGCAGAGGTGCAAAAGCAGAGAAAGAAGGGGGAGAAGGTAAACTTGGGTGTCCGACACAGCCCTTTAAGATGAGGTAGCAGTACTTAGAGATGGATGGAGATGCAGAATATACTCAAACATCAATAATAAAACTGATTTAGGAAGTTGGTAAAGTGTGTCTGTTTTAATATCAATTATCTAATACAGGAAGTTACAGCGGACATCATTCGACGACGCAAAGCACGATCTCCACAAACTTTAGAAAAAACAGCTCTTATAATCAAAATTCGTGTTCATTGATGTCAATCTACATGGAAAACTACAACAACCTACTTGGTAAGGTAATAGGATTACAGGGAACATCTAGGTATAGGTTCCATACTTTTCAGGGAAGGTGATTGGGTCTCTAACATCAGGTGAGGCAACTAAGCCCTCCTCTAGTGCAGGTTACTATGAACATCATCAAAAACACGATGTCCCATTGGTTATACAAACTATAGGGCTCTATTTTACGTGTCCCTCTATAATTGGTTGGCACCATTGTGCCCCTCTGTAATATTCCACACACGCAAGCAGCACGCGGGCTGGCATCCAGGCACTGGTGGGCTGGTCATAACCATGGCATCCCACCAATTAGCTTGTCATCCATCATCACCCTTGCTGTCTGCCAGTCAATTAAGGCTTTGAACTTGGACTTGGAAATGTTCTCTGAGCTTGAGAATAATAGGGATTATAGGCATTCTCTGTCTTCTCGGTTTCGATACAGCTCGTCCCTGTGTCTATTTTCATCCAAACACGTGACTGCAGACCATGTTTCAGAGCATTTCTGCATTTAAAATACTATTAAATGATGAATCTCTGATATCCTCAATATTCTCACTCCTCACCTCAGACTGGAGATTTGTTCTTTCCACACGTTTTGTAACCATTGCTTGAACATTCAGACCCACGGTGGCTTTCACATCTTGGTCTTGGACCAACCAAGCCTTTCCTTGATTCACCTCCATGGTTAAACTTCCAATTTCTAACTGTGACACACTGAAAACTCCTTTCTGCTCATGGTGTCCAGCTCTGTTAAAATGTGTTGTCGAATCATCCATAGCCCATACATTTCCTATGTATATACGTTGGTGCATCACTGCATCTAATTCACTACATAGCCAGCCTTTATGATTGCGTTTCCCTACTTGAGTTACTGCATCGGTACAATTGTAAAATGACTTAACGTTTTCTTCCTTATTTCTGTAGCATGAACATCTTCATCTCGAGCCCGAAATGTTGCTCATCTTTGACACCTCTTCTTTAGTGCCTATAGAATGTCTATGTTCTCCAGCTTCTTGTCTCTCCTCTAGATGCATCACATGACGTCACCAATCTTATCTTTTGCTTAGTTTTTACACTTCCTCTGGGATTTCATTCAAACGACCATCATATTGTTGTGAATGCATGTATGGCTTTCTCAATGGGAACCTTACTTCCAAGAATCTTTTCGGTATAGGTATTCTCACTGGTACTGCATGTGTCTCACACTCCAGTTCCCAACATATAGGCAACATGGGGGACAAGCTTTGGGTGTGGGTACTTGACTCCACCTCTACACTCCCCCCTCTGGCGATTCATCGACCACTCTCTCATCAGTCTTCATATCTAGGCATCCTTGTCTGAAGAAATGCTTCTTTGGAACCCATATCTTTATGACTCCTTTCAGGCATCCTGCTGATTTCACATGCTCGTCAGTACTCCGGGACAAAAGCATGCATTGTCCACTTGGACTGCAGTAAATCCACTTCCCCACATACTTCTTGTGGTTCTTCGGGTATAGGAACTTCGTTCTCTCAGGTGCATGAATGATGGCCTTTACGTAGTCTCTGATTTCTTCATCTGTCAGCTCTTTCGTCTTCCATCCTGATTCCAAATCAATCCTGATCTTCATTCCTACAGCTTTCTTTGTAGTCTTCTTGCATTGCGCGACTATTATCCTGATCACAGAAAATCCAAGCAATACCATCACTATCAGTGCTCCAAGGAACTTGAATATGTCTGCCATCCATTTTGGAACCTACGAAAATAGTGATCCAAACCAACTGTCATCAGCAATGTTTTCCATGTCTATCATCTGCACGTGTAACTTCATCAGCATTGATATGGCCTCTGTCAAGGTGCCATTCTCGTCATCGTGAGGAGGTATAAACGTGCAACATGATTCTCCAATTTTGGCACAAACACCTCCATCCATAGCTGTGATCATGTCCAGGACATATCTGTTCTGAAGAGTCATCAGTCGTATGGCTCTCAGCTCTTCCTTGATAGCATTGAATCCCTTTATTGTAGTATTGATCGTCTGTAAAAGCTCCCATCTGGTTATTTAGTTTTTGCATCCGTCTGGATCCTCCCCTTCCTGCATCTTACATGCCATTATAGCTCCCATATTCGACGTATCTGAATACTGTACTCGGAGCACTTTCCAAACTGCCTCTCTGCAATTATTAAACAGTGCTCCATCATGAGCAGTATACTGAGCAGTGACACATGTGTATCCTGTTCTTGACCAAATGTAATCAGCTCTCTCCCCAAGTATAGCTGCTAGAAGACCCTTAATGTCCCCTATAGCCAGCGTATTTCCTCCTGTCATTTTCTCTAATTCATGGATCAATTTTCTGGCACCCAACGTCAGACTCAGGAGTGTACACCTTAAATTATATTTATCCATCTGGTGCCATGGTATATACTGTGGTCTGATGCCTCCCTTTTCTAACAATGTGAACTGTGAGATCTCAAAATCGCATTCATCCCCCATTGTTTGCCTGTTCATAGCAGGGACAATGGTTCTGCACCACCTGCTTCCCGGTAATGACCTTAATCTGCTCACATAACGTGTTGAGTCCCCCCTCACACTATGGGATCCCCCTTTAGGTCGATCTGGCCGCGCCAGGGGATCTGGCATCCTCAGTTTAGGTAGGTCCAGATCTGACCATCTCACTTCTCTGTCTGTCGCAGAACACCCCTCAGGACCACATGCACTAGCTCCCTCCTCCCCATGGAAGGTTTCTCTGTCTTCGTCCGACATATCCTGTCCCCAGCTGGTATGGCTTCCCTCTTTCTCATCTCTATTCAGATCGAGCCTGTCCAAAGACAAAGATCTATGCTCGAGGCTATACAAACCTCCCTCTTTGCCTTGCGACTGCGCACCTTCAAATCGATCATTTTTTCCCTTATTTTTTTATTGACTTTTGGTCCTCATTTCATGATAAACCTTATCAATGTACTCTCCAATGCTTCTTATATCGAAATTGTCATCTAGATCTGCTCAAGATGGCCCTGGCAAAGGTTCTTACATTGGGAGGAATTCTTCTATGTCCTCCCATACTACTACTGGATTAGGTTCCATCAATTCTTTCTCTATGCGATCAATGTCACATGCCCTTTGCCTTCTCTTGAGTTCTATTTCCTCATCAAACTCTCTTTGTTTCCTTGCTTCCTCCCTAACCCTTTCTTCTTCCTTTATTTTCATCTCTCTTCTCTCATTTGCTCCAGGCACTTCTTCATCTCTGCGTCTTTGTATTCTTTTATCTCTTAATTTCCGTTCTTCCTCTTCTTCTATCTTCTTTTCTAACCTATCTCGTTCTTCTATTGCTCTTTGTCTGTTATCATACTTCCTTTGCTCCTCTGCTCTTTCCTGTTTTTTCAACTGTTCATCTTGAAACAGTTGTTCTCGCCTTTGTCTACTCTTTCTTTTGGCCTCTTCTTATTTCAATTGTTTCTTTCTTTCTTTATCTTTTTTATGTTCTTCCTGTTCTTCCTTTTGTCTAACTTCCTCGATGCTCTTTCCATCAAGTTTGAGCAATATCTGACCGCCCATCCATTCGTTCTGTACAAGCGATATCTCGTCAGCTTTATCCTTCTCTCCTTTCCATCTTTTTATCTCTCTCTCTATATCTAGAGGCATACCTGATCGATTACTTCTCTCCTTGTCTGTGGGACTTTAGGAATCACATCTCTTTATGGAGTCTTTTTGGGACTCTCGTTGCTGCTACATGCAGGCAACTTATACGTTGGGTTGCTATACCCTGTCGCTGACTTAAGCTCTCTTAAAGAATATAATCCTTCATTTTACATACTATCGCCATTTACTTTAGGTGTGGTAGGGGGAGCAGAAGGCTCTTCACCCCCCTCTTTACACTGGTTTAGCATCCAGTCTTCAGGAGGCGGGTCTTTCCATTCCTCCTGGTACATCTTCCAAATCTCTAAACTAGCTAATCTCTTTTCTAACTTCTTTCCCATATATGCTGCATGCAAATATGTTGTCATATGTTTCAGAACCGATTTAGACAGCGATCCCCCTTGTGGCCCTGGCATGAACATTTTATCTGCTGTACCCTTAACCCATTCTGCACTGTACTGTTTAAGCTTGGGTGCATGTTTTGGCAGCTGTCTGCACATGTTTACAAGCAGAGTAATGTCCTCCATTATGATTTAGTCACAATCGACGTCACAGTTTACCATTATTTTACACAAATAAATGATTTCCAGAAAAATAATACAATATGAGCGTGCACCAATCGTCACAGCTACAAACATCTGTTTCATGTTTTACTTCAATCTACCTATTCACTGAACATTATCAGTCGTCTATCTAAATAAACAATTACATTTTAAATCTCAATGTTTCCACCACAGTCTATTTCTTTCTTGTTTTCCAATATTTCATTTCTTTACCACATACACCATGTACAATATACAGACAAACAGACAAACTGACAGACTGGCCGGCCCACATATATTTTGGTCCACGCTCCTCGTGACCTTTTCCTGCCCCTAATAATGTCTCTGATCGGAGTATGAAGTGTCCTCTTTAATGATCCTTGATCGTTTGTAGCCTTGATACGTCCACTTGCACTTTAGGACGAGTTCCTTCTAAACGTCCTTGACGTAGGATTCTGGGCTTAACATATAGATCGCTCCTCGTCTATATACCTTAAACTATGATGCTCTTCATCTTACACTATGATGCTCTTTGTCTTATTCTTGAAAATAAAATACCCCAACCAACCCTCCGTCACTCAGTCTACTCACCATTCGTATTTTCAACTTCAGAATCTCGGGATCGCCTCTTTCTCCTCAACCAGCCGCTTGAGCCTTCCGTTTGCTCAGCTTCTTGTAGAAGTCAGGAGGGGATTCCGCTTGAAAACGAGGGACCCGTCCCACCTTTACTTGCACGTTTTATTTGAAACTAACAACCGCTATCTACAAGGAGCTTCACATTCTTTCAGCTAAATGGCAGAGGACTTTGGATATTTCTGGGACACCAAAGCTTACTAGGTCGATGGATTTTTAACCATCAGCTCTGCTACCACGTGTATTGGGGAGTCCGACCCAGTCCTTTAAGACACGGTAGCAGCACTTAGTGATGGATGGAGATGCAGAATATACTCAAACATCAATAATAAAACGGACACAGGAAGTTGGCAAAGTGTGTCTGTTAAATATCAATTATCTAAAACAGGGAGTTACAGCGGCCATCATCTTATGTCGCAAAGCACGATCTCAACAAACTTTAGAAAAAACACAGCTCTTATAATCAAAATTCACCATCATTGATGTCAATCTACATGGCAAACTACAACAACCTACTTGGGAAGGTGATAGGATTACAGGGAACATCTAGGTATACGTTCCATACTTGTCAGGGAAGGTGATTGGGTCTCTAACATCAGGTGGGGCAACTAAGCCCTCCTCTAATGTAGGTTACTACGAACGTCAGCAAATACACAACATCCCATTGGTTATACAAACTATAGGGCACTCTATTACAAGTCCCTCTATAATTGGTGGGCAATCTCGTACCCCTCTGTAATATTCCACACACACAAGCAGCACGCAGGCTGGCATCCAGGTGCTGGTGGACTGGTCATAACCATAGCTTCCCACCAATTAGCTTGTCATCCATCATCACCCTTGCAGTCTGCTAGTCAATTAATGCTTTGAGCTTGGCCTTGGAAATGTTCTCTGAGCTTGAGAATAAGAGGAGAGTATAGGCATACTCTGTCTTCTCGGTTTCGATACAGCTCATTCCAGTATCTATTTTCATCCAACCGCGTGACTGAAGACCAGGTTTCAGAGCATTTCTGCATTTAAAATACTATTAAATGATGAACCTCTAATGTCTTCAATGTTCTCACTCCTCACCCTCAGACAGGAGATTTGTTCTTTTCACACATTCTGTAACCATTGCTTGAACATTCAGGCCCAAGGTGGCCTTGACATTCTGGTCTTGGACCAACCAAGCCTTTCCTTGATTCACCTCCATGGTTAAACTTCCAATATCTAACTGCGTCACACCAAGAAATCCTTTCTTCTCACGGTGTCCAGCCCTGCTAAAGTGCGTTGTGGAATCATCCATAGTCCATACATTTCCTATGTATATACGTTGGCCCATCGCTGAATCTAATTCACTACATAGCCAGCCTTTGTGATTGTGTTTCCCTACTTGCGTTACTGCAGTTGTACAATTGTAAAATGACTGAACATTTTCTTCATTATTTCTGTAGGCTGAACATCTTCATCTCGAGCCCAAAATGCTGCTCATCTTTGACACCTCTTCATTAGTGCCTATAGAATGTCTATGGTCTCCAGCTTCTTGTCTCTCCTTTAGGTGCATTATATATCACAAAAAGGAGTAGCCGCCAAACAGAGTTAGAACATACTACTGATTCTGTATGCTGCTATTTAAAACAAGATAATTGGTGGTGTTCTAAGGATCACCGGTGGTCCATCCTTGTGGTATAATCAACGGATCGTTTAGGTGTAAAGACTACAGGAACATTAATTTGTACATGTATACACAGTCTTGTCAGACAAAGCTTTTTTGTTATACATTTATTACATAAAGCTTCTGGTACTGGCTGAGCAACAGTCAAGGTAGAACATCCTGGAACATTTATAAACAAGCAGACATCATTAGAGCATGTGTCTCAAGTGTGTTCTGCAACAAAGATATTTCAAAGACATAAATTGTGACAACATATTACTCACATGCATTTGAACAGTATCATAAAAAAACGAATAAAATGAAAAGTGTGAGAAAAAAGAAACAAAGGGGTGAGTACATATTCAACAATTTAGTGAAATGGAACACAAAAGTAAACTACAACTGAATACAAGCGAATCTAGTAGGCACTAGTTAGTGGTGCAAAGGCATATAGTGGGGGGAAAGGGAGCTCATGTACTTACAAAGTCAGGACAAGCCCCATATGCTTATACAATTATCTGAAATCTATTGGTGACCAATCCTCGGATCCTCAGTCTACATCGGGAACACAAAATTCCCAGGAGTGTTGTAGTGATACACAAAATTGCAACCTTGCCAATCAGGGCTTTAGATGACAGCATTAGCCGCTGAAAGCCAATAGTGTATTCAAGGTATGTGCTAAAAATGCTGACAGTAGTCATTTGTAGCACTTCCATTATGCAGTAGTGAGCTACAAGGAATATGCAGGCCTAGTATGAGTGATAGGTCACATTATGCATTGTTGATAGACAGGCAGGGAGAGGGCCCTAGCTCTGTAGCTAATAGGTATTTTTGGAGTGTTTGGAACATTATGGCACCTATATAGCGCTTAGATAGCCAGTCTTAAGCGCTATAAACACTAAGCTATGAGTGCATGCCTTTTAGAGCTTGCAGATGGGGTTAATACATCCCTGCTTCCCTTAGAATATTCTGCCTCACTAACGGTAGCCCTGCATGGCCCCAAGCTAATCTTCCTTTTCTCTGGGAAGGCACTGATAAGACATTCCTCAGCTTTCGCGCAGATGGGCCAGGGAGGGGCTCAGAAGAAGCACAGTGGAAATTAACAGAGCTGGGTTTTTTCCATGAGCCAGCCTATATTTTGCACAGGGAAAGTTCTGGAACTGTGCGTCACAGACGGGCAGCACGAGATTATAAAATACACATGCTCACATGACTCGGGTGGACTTGGTTCGAGCAGATCAAGTGCCCGGAATTTTGGAGCTCTTGACGGCATCCTGCAGCGCTGTTCTCTGACTGAGCGGGGCTTGTTAAAGCTAGCTTATGAGGGCCAGGGTCTCCCAGTGCTGATTGAAGGGGCGTAAGACTGTGTTTCACTATGTTTCTTTATGTTTATCTAAGTTCTATGTTTCTCTATATTTTGCATTTCTCTAAGTTTTGTGCTTTGTAATCTTCTCTAACTTGAATCCCAAATGTATATGAAATTCACTGTTTTAGAATAAATACTAAAACCTATTGAAAGGTGTCATTTGTCACTAGCATGAGATCACTGCTCAGCACAATAGAACCTGTATTTTGGGCTGAATTGGGTATTTTTTGCTCTCAACGGGCTGGCCCCGAGGAAGATTTTGCCCATATCAAGACATTTGGTGGCAGCTTTGTGGGATTTGTGAAGAGCAGTGCCTTGCTGTGAAATGACAAATTGTGTGAGAGAACAAAGTGTAGAGTGAAGGGCAGGCTGTCGCATTTCCTTGGTGGTCTCACTGCAGCTCTGAGACTTCAAAAGACAGCAGCGTTGTGTCGGCTTGCCGTGGCCGATAGCTTGTGTGGTTAAGGCTCCCTTCAGTAAATCAGTTGTGACTGACTTATTGCTTGGGAATGGAGCCAAGGGAGTACAAGGCGATAAACAAGCGGGAAATGGCTTAGTTTAAAGCGCTCCGATGAATGGTCAAGAAAGATGTATGTTCAATTAGAAAAGAATTTTATCATGCGGTTTCCCCAGTTTAAAGTTGTAATTTGAAATGCAAAGTGAGACGGAGTTCTCAACTCTATTCTGTCATGAGGGCAGGGAAAAATAATTGCGAGGATTTGACATGCAAATTGTGAATAGTAATTTAACCATTGACTCAGCCCCAGTGTGCTAGCGAGTGGGGGGCTTTAATGTTCGGAGGCGAAGGTTCGCTTTTTGATGTATGCTTTTGAAGTGTTGACATTCCTGAAAAATAACGTGGGGAATGAGCCGTGCTTAGGAGAAAGAGTAACATCTGTGCTGAGAGCCTAAAGGGTTTGTTTTTCTTTTGGCAACTGTAAATTCCATGTGCTAGTGGTGGCGAATTCTGTTTAAAGGAAACACACTAAAATGGTTATATTGCATTTTAAGCTGTGCCATGCTTATAATGGGTGAGAGACTCACTTAAAAAAGAAAGTGAGTGATGTTATTTGGATTTTCGATTTTTGTGTATTAATTTGAAATTGCAGAATCAGTTTGCAATGGTTTGGGGGAAAAACAATTTATATTTTTCTAAATTGCCTCTAAATTGCCCCTGGAGTATTTTTGACTGTTCCCACGCTATGCCATGGATTTGTACTGTTGCCTTATAAGTGATGTATGTTTTTTGGAAATAGTGACCTGTTAACTGTGATACATGGTGAAAAATGTTGTTGACACATTTAACAGCCCACAAGCAACATAGAGTGTGGGTTGCTCTTGCAGGAAAACCGTGCAGAGAGCTGCACTAAACGTGGCATTTTTTAAATGAACTGAAATAAGTGGTTATATTCTGGCAATGGTACAACAGAATGAAAAATCTGTGTGTGATAAGATAGCACAAAGATTTAGTGGGTTGCGGATTCTTTTGAAAGATCGCACATTGCAATGGAGTGAGATTGTGAAGCCAAACTACAAGGTTACGAGGAAGAAGGAAAAAAAAAAAAAACGTATGCTTTTAAATGGGACATTAATCAGTTTAAAACAGGCAAAAAGACGCTTTGACATTTTGCAAAATTACATGGAGTAGAATCTGATGAGAAGAAAAAGTGCCTCTTTTGAAAATAAGAGTCTTGCTGTGTGTGCAGAGCTTGTGCCTTGAAGCTGTCTTGGGCGAGGTGCAGGAAGGCAAACAAAAACAGAATACTGCACTTCTGTCTAATGAAATAATGGCAGATATGAGAGCTTTTCTGAGTTGCTGGAACAGTGCAAGAAAGAGTTAATCTGGATGAACTGTCTGAAACGAGTGCCTTTCCATTGTAGCCGCCACAGTAAGTGTTATAGGCAAAGAGATAAGCTTGCTGCGCGAAAGATAAACAATGACATTCCTGCATTCCATCCCCTGTGAGAGACACCGCAGCGTGAGCAAAAAACTGAGGAGAGGGGGTGCAAAGACAGAAATGCTGATCAGAAGTAAAGAATTTGCCCAGTAACACTGGAAGGAAAACAAAGGCTGCATGCAGGATGGCAGATGGGCACATCACATCTGAACATTGGGGAACCTGTGCATCTGTGAATGGGCTAAGAAAAGACAGCCGCCCATTCCAACAGACATTGCTATGCAAACCGCATTCCCATGCACCATGTGATGTGATGTGAAGTGAAACGCTATTGCTGTGCAAGCTGCATCCCAGTGCTCCATGTGATGTGAACTGAAGTAAAGCGCTGTGCACTGGAGAAGAAACCTCTAGGCGCTTTAAGAAGAGAAAATACACAGCTGGCAAAATGCAAGCTACATTGCCAGGCGCTTGAGTAACTGACAAAGACATTATGGCATTCCAGATGGAAGCAAAACTGACAAAAAGCGCTTAGCCGTTTTGCAAGAGTCAACATGCAGAGCGGGGCTTTGGAGTACAACATGTACACTGCACATTAGCCATGATCCAGAAGCCTCACGGCTTAGTGCAAGAATGAATGATTTGTTGAAGCAACAAAAGAAACTGACTTAGACTATCGCGCTCAAAGGGGTGGTCCAAGAACTTAGCAAACACCCTTTGAGAAAATGACAAGTGAAAAACCAGAGGCTTGAAAGACACTAGCTGTATGGAGAAAAATAAACAAAGCTGCTTGTGCAACTGCAGGCGGTATTGGACTGAAAGACTTTACCTTTGAAAAATGGAGTGATGCCAGCAGGGCAAACTAAATCAAGATCATGAGACACTGGAAGCAAGTTGGCGCCTGGCATTTGTGATCGCTTTGGTGAAAAGAAAAGCATTGTGCGACCTGGGTACTTATTATATGGCTTTTGTAAAAGCACAGATCAGTCTGAGGTACCATTGACCAACTATGATCGCATTGCACAAATGAGTTTGTGATTAGGCAGTTACACCCCGTATGGTTGAGTGTAAATAACCCCCCAGAAACATGCAGAAGGGTGATAAATAATTGCAGTAGCAATGATAAAGTGTGTAGTTACCTGGTGAGACTTCTGAAGATGGGGGTGGTGTTCAGGGAAGGGGTGGATAACGCTGATATTGATGAATAATGACATTGTACTTTTGATGAAATCCTAACATTTCTGTTTGTATTTTGCCTAGGCAAAAAAGCAAGACAATAGCGTGCCATTATTGGCATAGATGTGTTCAATTTGCGGGTGACACTGATCAGTCAAGCAAACTGTGCTCAGAGAAAGCGAGTCAACTTTAAACGTGTCCTGCACCGCACTCAATGCTGCTATTTGTTCTGCAACCTGCGAAAGGTGTCCAACAGAGTAATAATTTTTGCTGAACTGGCACGGTGCAGACTTGGCTAATTATCAAATATTTGATGCTGCACATTCAAATGATTCAGTTGCTGGAAATAACTTAATTGACATGTCTTGCCTTTCTTGTTTAAAGGACTATGGACAATGAGTTGTGGACTGTGACATCATGCACCACAAACAGCTGTGTGACACAGCACTTGAATGCTAACACATTGAAAAATGGTTTTTAAATGCACTTTTTGAGATGAATCTGAAAAAACGAAATGGTTTTGCTCTTCCAACTGAATTGCTTTAACCAGAGATGTTTTGCTTTTTGAAAAAAAAAAAAAACTTCTACGTTGCACGTAGGCAGGAAAATGATTTATGAATTGTTGGGGCAGCAGGATTATGCAAGCAGGAGCGTAATTTATTTTGAGATAAATTGAGGGCGCACATCAAAGTCACCTGTGCGTAGGTTAAGATTCTTAATTTGAAGTAATGCTGCCAAGTGTGTGAGCTCTAATTTGAGATGGTAACCTTTGAAACACTGGATACTTTTACAGCCAGCTTAAGGCAGGTAAATGAAACCATGACTGACTTGATGTTTGATTTTATGACACATAGTGTGACACGGTTTTTGTTAAACCAACCAGTTTCATGTTTTTGTGGGGACAGCTGTCTCCTGCACACTAATGCAAAGAGTCACCTTTTGATTGTAGACATTTGGAATAATTCTTTGGAAAAGCGCTACAAATGAGTATCCACATGGAATTGCTAGCGTACTGGCCTGGCACATTGTCAGACATCTTTTGTCACTGACTCATATGACTGGTGTCTATGAAGTCATAGGCCCAAATGTTTCAGTGAATGGATACAACGATTTGTTTAAATTTGTTTAATGTGATGTTTTTCTGACCAAGAACTGCAGCGAGTGTTCTCGCCAAGATTTTATGGACTATAACTTGACTAAATGCATTTTACACAATGGTGTGATGAAACAGCCACTGCCGGATAGTAGTATGGTGTTTGTGGCAAAAACTAATATTGTATATGGTAGATATCCCACTTGAAGAAGGGTATTCTCCAAGTCACAATAGGTAGACACTGTGAACATGTTAGATTTTCCAGTAGTAAGGCAACATGTAAATTGTAGGCTGGTAATGCACACCTCTATTATTACAGTGATACACTTAGACATAGATTTATCATGAGGCAATGTTTCCTTAGTACTACCAAGCTGCTACAAATGGAGTCCATTTCTATGGCCCATCACTAGAGTGCGTGTAGCTAGGGAGCTAGATTCATTAATTGCAGGAGCTTTATATGCTTGTGACATAGAAACTGTGCACAATAAGCTAGCCACTATGGGTTCTGATGCCAGCTCTGCTATAGAACTTCGGGCCTAGTGGGGCCTATTGATACGCCCAACACTGCTACAAGTATTGGCAACCACTGGAGATGGCCGAATTTTAGGTATGAAGACATTTTTTCTGCCATAGGGCAGATCAACAAGACTGCTAAATACACAAGATGCATTGTATGGCAAACATTGTTTAATCAGCAGGTGTTGGCTTTTTACTGAGTGGGGGCGACCATCCTCCACACACTGGCACGCAGAGCTACAGTTACCAGCATACATATGGATCAAATTGCTTGCTTTTGATTGCATGAATAACACATGCCATGCTTTATGTAAATTAGTAGAATTGTTTTTATTTAGATAACCTGGTGCCCATGGGTTCACCTTGTTCACGAAATTAGATAGTTTCTGGTTGGGTTCCACATACATGGGGGAAGTGTCTAATCACACAGCCCATAGTCGCGTTTGAATGCCCTGGGATCAGGGGGGAGGGTAGGCCCTTAAAGTGAAAGGATGCCAGGTTTTAGAATTGATAACCATACATAAATGCAATAGTGCATTGTAGATTAGACTACACTGGATTGCCTTGACATTCTAACTGCATGCTGCTTTTTAACTGACAATCAGTTATACAATAATGATTTAGGTATTGTTGTGTAGGCCAGGTTTTGGCTACGGTAAATGCCCATGTTCACTTTGTGTAGGTATTTTTGTGTAGGCCAGGTTTTGGCAAGGGTATATGTCACTGTTCACTTTGTGTACATTTTTGTTTAGGTAGTGTTTTACCTTGCATGCCACGCTAACTAACCGCTAGAAGGTAGTTTGCTTAAACCTCTTGCAAAGCCCCAAGGTCTTTATCACTGCACTAAATACTATATTGATGTGTATTAGTCAGCATTTGTCGCACACACGTTGAATAGGGGTGGAATGTAGTGATACACAAAATTGCAACCTTGCCAATCAGGGCTTTAGATGACAGCATTAGCCGCTGAAAGCCAATAGTGTATTCAAGGTATGTGCTAAAAATGCTGACAGTAGTCTGTTGTAGCACTTCCATTATGCAGTAGTGAGCTACAAGGAATATGCAGGCCTAGTATGAGTGATAGGTCACATTATGCATTGTTGATAGACAGGCAGGGAGAGGGCCCTAGCTCTGTAGCTAATAGGTATTTTTGGAGTGTTTGGAACATTATGGCACCTATATAGCGCTTAGATAGCCAGTCTTAAGCGCTATAAACACTAAGCTATGAGTGCATGCCTTTTAGAGCTTGCAGATGGGGTTAATACATCCCTGCTTCCCTTAGAATATTCTGCCTCACTAACGGTAGCCCTGCATGGCCCCAAGCTAATCTTCCTTTTCTCTGGGAAGGCACTGATAAGACATTCCTCAGCTTTCGCGCAGATGGGCCAGGGAGGGGCTCAGAAGAAGCACAGTGGAAATTAACAGAGCTGGGTTTTTTCCATGAGCCAGCCTATATTTTGCACAGGGAAAGTTCTGGAACTGTGCGTCACAGACGGGCAGCACGAGATTATAAAATACACATGCTCACATGACTCGGGTGGGAGATCGTCCTGTGGACTTGGTTCGAGCAGATCAAGTGCCCGGAATTTTGGAGCTCTTGACGGCATCCTGCAGCGCTGTTCTCTGACTGAGCGGGGCTTGTTAAAGCTAGCTTATGAGGGCCAGGGTCTCCCAGTGCTGATTGAAGGGGCGTAAGACTGTGTTTCTCTATGTTTCTTTATGTTTATCTAAGTTCTATGTTTCTCTATATTTTGCATTTCTCTAAGTTTTGTGCTTTGTAATCTTCTCTAACTTGAATCCCAAATGTATATGAAATTCACTGTTTTAGAATAAATACTAAAACCTATTGAAAGGTGTCATTTGTCACTAGCATGAGATCTCTGCTCAGCACAATAGAACCTGTATTTTGGGCTGAATTGGGTATTTTTTGCTCTCAAAGGGCTGGCCCCGAGGAAGATTTTGCCCATATCAAGACAAGTGTGTGCAGGACAAGCAAAGGAAAGGCTGGGTCCTGGGACGTTTCGGCTTCCAGATGTAGTGCCTTCTTCTGGGCTATAGGATTGTGTCTCCCTATAGGTAGTAAACACAAAATGGAGGGGATTTTAAAATCTCACAAGGTGGACTGTACCATCAAGTGGTACCAGTAATGTCTGCACGAGCACAACTATGTGTGACTAAAAGAGAAGAGCATCTCCTGTAGGTGCGTCAGCTCTGCTTCTCATGATGTCACCAATCTTCTCTTTTGCTGAGTTTTCACACTTCCTCCGGGATTTCATTCAAACGACCATCATATTTTTGTGAATGCATGTATAGCTTTCTCAATGGGACCCTTACTTCCAAGACTCTTTTCAGTATAGGTATTCTCACTGGTACTGCACATGTCTCACACTCCGGCTCCCAACATATAGGCAACATGGGGGAGGAGCTTTGGGTGGGGGTACTTGACTCCACTTCTACAAAGGCGAGACAGTGAAAGGAGGGGAAGGGAAGGGGAAAGGAAAGGGTTTGGAGGTGGATAATGAAAGAAGAGAAAGTGCCCAGACCTGAAAAGAGGGAAGGAGGAAGTAGAAGACAAGCAGTGAAAGAATGAGGAGGAGGAAAGAAAGAGGGAAAGAAAAAGACTAAGGGAAGAAGATGAAGGGAATGGAAAGGAATGGAGGAGGGTTGAAAAGGAGAAATGGCTGAAAAGTAAGAGGTTGGAGAAGAAATAAGGGAATATGGTTACAGGGAGAAAAGGGAATGTGTGGAAAAGGCTCAAATGTAAGTAACATCTAAGATGAAGAATACTGGCAGAGAAGAAGTGAAGTGGGAAGAATAAGTAAAACAAGGAGGAGTAGAAAGAGTTAAGAACAATCGACAAAGAGTACTCTAAGAAGGATAGGGGGTGGCCAGGAAACTGGAGAGCGAGGTCCATGTCAAGAGGCATCCACCTAAAAGCTGCATACCTTTCCAGTCCTTGAGGAGACTGTGGCATCTGGAATTCTTTCACACAGAACTTGGTGATTTGAATGACAGGCCTGCTGCCCAAGCCCAGAAGGGGGGGAGCTCTCCCCCTGGGAAGATCTACATCCTGGCTGAGGCAACAAGAGCATGGCCGCACAGAAAAGACAAGAAAGCATTGCAAGGGATATTTAAAACCCCAAAGACTGTGAGCCACCCTCATTTGACTGCCAAGAAGTAGAGTCTAAGGGAAGTAAGGGACCGACTGATTCACTATGGTCCCTAAGCAAGCTGTAACGATTAATCTTTTTTTTCTTTGGTTTTCCCATACGCCCTTCTCCAGCCTACCCCGAGCACTTGGTTTATTTGTGTTGTAAAAAAAAACCTTTTGTACTGAACATTCCATTCCACAATATATATGTTGTCCATCAGCTGTGACAGTAGGCAGATAGATCAATATTAGTTGCCCATTTAGCCAGAGGGGTCATGGCTTTCAAAGCCTTCTCCTCCGGAGCATGTTTAGAAGATATCCTCAGGCCTACAGAGGGTTCCACTGTGTCTGATTTAGTATGCTTGATTGTAAACCTATATGTACCTATGTAAACCTATGCTCACATGCCAGCTGTGCATGAAACCTGAATAATAGGAATATATAAATGGTGGCTGTGTAGTACTACTGCGCAAAGGACACCAGGTTCAAGTTATCAAGTCACAATATCATTCAGTGTTCGAGAAACAGCCATCCAGATTTGTGAATGGAGATTTTTATTGTGTTCGCAGCTGACACGTGTTTCGACCGAAGGGTCGTCCTTAAGGCAAGAAATAATAGGGATAAGTCCCTTAACAGCACAGATTTGTAAACTTCCAGGAATGCATGTTAGTGTCTCCTAGACAGATACCAAATGAGTATACTGTGGTAGCCCCATGGATGCAATGAATTGGTCTTTTCTTAGGGTTCAATAAGATATTTCAGATGGAGGATCATTGCAAGGTGTCAATACCTGTCATGTAAGTATATAAGGGATAAAAGCCCTTGAAGTGCAGGAGCGGTATTTTCCCGCCGCTGCTACATGGTAGGCCATGGGGCTACCACAGTATACTCATTTGGTATCTGTCTAGGAGACACTCACTTGCATTCCTGGAAGTTTACAAATCTGTTCTGTTAAGGGACTTATCCCTATTATTTCTTGCCTTGAGGACGACCCTTCGGTCGATGCACGTGTCGGCTGCGAACACTGGGTGTTGCAGGGCCTGGCGCCTGTGCTGTCACGCAAGCAGCAGCACTTTCGGGGGCCAGCGGCACAGAGCATCGCTTTCCGGCTTTGTGTTCGTGCGACACACAGACAGGAACTAGGAAGCTCATTCAGCTTCCTGGTTTCTGTCTGGAGGCACGTGAGTGCGAAGAGGTTAGGTCGGTGTAATATGAGACGTGGCCCGGGCGGCTTTAAAAAAATAAACAAATAAATGTATTGTGTTTGTGTATGTTTGTTGGGGAGCTCTGTCCAAGCTCTCTGAGGCAAAATCCTATTAGCATAAGGATTGCACCAACAGAAGTGACTTCACAGAAAAGGACATTGCAATGCGCATCATCAGTCTTTGATACTTGGAGGCACCTTGGAAGTGACTTTAGAATAAGTTGCCATAAATAAGCCAAGTGACAAATAACTTTGTGGTGCAAAATACCTAAATTGCACTATTGTTATATATGGAGCAACTCTATAGTCATTAGGCTCTTCCATTATAATAGCATGATACATTAACATGAGCTTTGAAGTGAATCAATCACTTATAGAGCTGCAGATAAGACATGTGATTAAATGATTTGCTCAGGATCACACACTTGGTTAAATGGTGAAAATGGGGTGTGGACAATTTACGCGACCATGCACATCTTTCCAGACTTAGTTGATATAGATATTTATTAAGGTTTTGCTATACATTTCATGTGCTTATTAATTATATATTACATATAAAATATAATTGTTTATAGCAATGCATTGGAAGCAAACAACATTACATAATAAACTAGCCTTTCATAGTAAACTAACCATACACTATATACATTGTCATCGAAATATATTGAGTAATGGGAGTATGACTTTAGTTTTATTCTCCCCATTCTGCATGCAAAGTCACAATAGCATCATGTAGATTAATGTGCACCTAACAAATCCACCTTGGGTTTTAAAGCCATAGTCATTATTTCATAAAGCATGCAACATTATGCACCCTTCTCACTTCTGATCACTCCCTCCCATTTACATTTCTAAAGGGCCAAAAGTCCCTGCTAATAATACCCCTCAGCAATCCCGTCAGTGCCTAATGGCTCACATTGTAATACTCTGATACAGGCCAACGTGAGTACCCTCTGCTTCCCAGAGCTCCTTGGGACATTGTCCTGGCAGCGGGACAACTCTACCATTCGGAACAGGTAAGGGGTCCTGCTGGCAGGACAATGTCATGCTGAGCAGGAATTGCTCAGCACACATTGTCCTGCCAGCGGTACACTTTTGGCGTTGGGCACCCTATTTGAGGTGCGAATGGGAGAGGTGTCCCAATGACAAATGGCCCAGTCCGGCTCTTAAAAGAGCTATGGGGGGCCAGCTTGACCACCCCCTTGTGACTCTCCCGCTCGGTACTCCATTGCTTGGAACCATTTGAACACGGGAAAACATACCTTCATTTTAATCAGTCAGAATCTTGTAGAAAAAATCTATCAGCACGTAGACATATAAGGTGCTGCACAGAACACAAGTTTGGAGATAAATGGTTTTTAAACATCTATACCAGTTATACTTGGTCGCCCACTGCACTGCATTAAACAATGGTTTCTACCTTTGAATGAAAGGAAAAACCATTCAAATTACTGACATTGCAGTGAATCTGGTCCTTTCGGCCATGGCTTTATAGTTCAGCTAGGTCAAGTCAACGTAGCCCAAAATTTCAGGTATCAGGGGGTGATAAAGTCTGGTCTGCTCAATGGACGTTGCGCCACTGTTTCCATGTGTTATTGTAAATGTACATATAAATGTTGTGTGCACACAGTGTATGTCAGTGGAGGTGCTGGGTGCATTTGTGTGTGAATGAGAGTGTGTGCAAGCATATGTGTGTTGACTTTTGTGTCTGAATGAATGATAAATAATGCATTGTTTGTATGTTCTAGTGGAATTAAGTTTGTGAATGTTATGTTGTGTCACTGGGTGCATGGCAGGCCGGCTGAAGATGTGTGGGGGCCCAATTGAATTTTAAAGATAAGCCACCAGTCTTATGAAAGTTATAACAGTGCCAAAGCAATGGACTCTTGTGGTGTAGTAGTTTAGTGTTATCCCTCTGGGATTTAGGTTGTTTGACCGACATACAAAATCACAGTAGAATTAATCGTAGTCATTTTCGCTGCAAATGCGTTTTTACCTTTGTACAAAAAACCAAACCCATGTCCCCTCAAATCCCAAGTACACCCATAAAACCCCACCCCCCACTTAACTTTTCTCCATCCGCTGCCTCTCCTATAAAATGCAGCGTCAGATCCATCCCTTTAACATGGGTCGGATCTGACGCTGCAGCGTCCCTTTTCTTCTTTTTTTGTTGGGTCCCCTGCCACCAATGCTGAGGAAGCGGGGGACACCGCTGCAACCGCCAAAGCCAAAAATACCAAACATGGGCTCAGGGGGCCACCCCTGCAACCACTGCTCTTCATGTTCGGTATCTTCGGCTTCGAACTAATGGTGGTGACCGAATTTGGTTAAATCTACCATTCAACCACTTTTTTGAACAATTTGGCCGAAACGATCCCTCAGAGCCATCATCCACCCTCCCTTCATCCCACCTCTTAACTTCAGTTGTCATGCCCCCCCGCCCAACATTTTCAGCAAAGTTACTCCACTGGAAGTAGATACAATTAAACATGAATAAAACTAGAAGAGATTGTGTTTCAGCCACACCACATACTGCGCCACATAAGCAATTGTGTTAACGTAAGTAACAAGATTATTTGTTAAGTTCATCCAATGTTCTGGTTCTGTAATGATCCAAAGTTGTGTATTATTGGCCCTATGTGATTACACGTGTTTCACCCCTTGACCGTGCTTTTCTCAAATCAGGGCATGTCCTTGGTATGTATTCATATGTATTCTGTCTTGTTATATGCAAAATGAAGTCCAGGGTTTAATCCCACCTCCAAATTCAAGTCTCTTGCATCTCGTGTCGGGTGATAGACACGCAAGAGACTAATAAATCATGAAAACCTTTGCATCATTACAGAACCAGAACATCGGATGAATTTATCAAATAATCTTGTTACTTACGTTAAGACAATTGCTTATGTGGCGCAGTATGTGGTGTGGCTGAAACGCAATCTCTTCTCATTAGCCAACAGAGGTGAAGAACTCTAGGTCTCCGTTGTTTCACGCACCAATGCGACACGTCCTAAATTCAACTTGGTCGCGGTGTCATATAATTGATATTGCCCAAAAAAGTTCCTCATTGAGATCTTTTTTCATGAATAAAAATAGCCTTGAAATAGAAAATGGCCATCAGTAACATAATGGGAATCTGTAAAGAAAAATGAAAATGAAGCATAAGCATGGACATAAGTGTATGGGGGGATTGTGGGGGAATTAGGGAGCTCCCTCCTCAATGCATTAAAAAAGAATATCACATAAACATCACCAGCAAACAGGCATGCAAACAGAACATGCATATCTTAACTCAATGATGTTGAATAACATGTTGCAGCACACACACACTCGTGCAGCCGACGACCCTGATCCAGACTCACCCCTTCCAGGTGGCAGTTGGTCTCGATAAGTGAGATTCGTGGAAGAGCAAAGCAACCCCTGACGCCTCTGCTCCATTTCAACCGGAAACAAATGACTTGTGTCTTCCGTCTAAGAGATTGTAAGCCCCCCCCTTATAGGGCAACACTTGTGGCCCTTTCCTGCTCTGCTGTAAACCACAAGCTGGCACCTCTTTTGAAAGCAACAGTGGCTTCCAGAATATGAAAATACTTGTATGATTGAGTGTATCCCATAACACAAACCCTCAGAATTTGCTTGCTAACATGTAGAATTTGCCAGTCTTCTCAGCTTGGTCTGCAGCGACCTTGTAGTGTTAATAGAGGGCAGCATGGAATCGTATGGGCCGTAGAGCCTGCTTACCCATTTGCAAGTCGCAATGGGCGTTTCAGACCTTTTTCATACACTGAGTGCCGGTAATGTGTATTATTTATTTATTTGGGTGTCTGAGGAATGCTACATGTCCCCTTCATGCTGCTTCACAGCCCTTGCCAGTCTTGTATAAAGCGACATGGCAATGCTGTGAACGATATAACAAAACATTTCAGAATATAGCATGACATAGCAAGGAGTATCGTAAGATGCTAGCATAGCAAAGCTGCCATTAGGACATATCATTATCGGCTTCAGGTCAGGTTCATTCGAACAACCTCTTACTGCTGGATGACTTTGCCGTCCTTCTTATGGTGAAAATCAATTTAAAAGACACCCTTCCTGTGACTATGAGGGAAAAGGAGCTGTACTGTGGGAAGAAGCCGCTTCAATATGGAGGAAAGGGGCGGGCTAGCCTCACAATCAATGGACTGAATAAAAGAGAATAAATGCGACAAGAAGGCCCTGTCCCAAAGTTTTCAATACCTTTCTGCTGAACGATAAAGAAAATAGTTATTGCATAAGAAGCACATCTGTGCCTTTAATAAAATCTCGACTTTTCATTGTAGAACTTGCCAATCATCATTTTGGAAAATGCCCACCCAGTAAGATTGTGATATTGAGGTTCATTGAGTAGGCATGGTTAAACACCTGCACAGGACCCAGTAAAATAAGAGGATACATAAACAAAACCAGTAGCCGCCTCAGAAGCCTCACTAAAAGCCATGAAGATCTCTCCAGTGGTGGGGGTGGGGCCAACAGTTAACCTAACACAGGCCAAGAGTTTACATTTATGCCCTGTTTTTGCTCTGCAATTTACTGCCTCTTTGCGCCTGTGACCATGTAATCATAATGTCATTGATTCAATTAATTGTAATGTCATTAATTGTATAATTGTCATAACAATGTAGCATTACAGCCCTAAACAGTATTCCGCGTTGGTATGTGGAAACTGCATACAAAAAAATACTTTTTTTCTGCAATGGCTTCTCCCTCAAATGGCGACTACATTTAATGGTTCACTCGACCCATGCACTTTTCTTGGATATCAACACTTACCCGACATGCGTAGCTAGCAGCTGATCGACCGTCCTATTCAGTGCTTTAAGTGGGGCAAGAAATTGAGGGGGGCGCCCTCATTTGGGAGCGTGGCCTAAGAATTGATGGGTGTGGCCTAATTGATGGGCAAGGCCTAAAGACGAACATGTAAAACTGGTCTGAGCTACATTACTAAGTACATATTGTGTAACAGACTGCTTGCTACATGCCTTAAAGCATAACAAATCAAAGCTCAAGCTCATTATTTATTTATTGGACCCTTAATAGGGCCATTGATGAAAGGACTGGTGTTGAGGTACACTAGCAGGTGCATTCACATTTGTAAGCAATTTCCCAGAACACCACATTGTAATCTTCAAGGGAGTCCTTCTTTGCATGAGGTTGCTCACAGTGCCTCTCCTCGGCTGTTTGTCTCCCTCTTGCCTGCCACCTGTTCACAAAGGACAATGGCTTAAAATCTTTTACTGGAGGGCCATTAAGTTTCAGCCATAAACATGAGGAAATAGTGACCATGTGGATGGATGCTCGGCTTGACGAAGCAAATAAATTCCTGGCTCTGAAGCCCCTTTCGCAATCTGCATTACTTGTGGGCAACGTTTCCATGCAAGCAACCAAAGCCCTAAATGCTTCAGAGCACCTTTTGCCACCAACGTCCTTAAAATCCCTGAAGGCATGGATGGTGTCTCTGACTGGAAGCTGAAATTTCATACACAGTCTTTGAATCTCATTTTCACCATAAAGTACCATTTCTTCATCATTAGGTACATTCTTTGCATCCAAGACCCCAAAACTGGCTACAAGTTCTATATCAGAGTCTGGAGAACACCTTTTGGCAAGGTTAACTGAAAGGCTATGATAAAATTGCCTTACGTTTAGTGACACAGAGTTTGCCCTTCCCTGGGAAATATGAACGTCCCTGAATTGTCCACAATCAACTGCACTCTGAGCAGTAGAAGCAAACTCCCCAGGAGATTCTTTCATTGCAGAAAATCTCCAGACTTGCCCTACCAAGAGTCTGTGTGCATCCACAATTGGGATATCTCGTCTCTGAAGAACCAGAGACAAGTTGTTTAGTTCTTGAAAGGCATCGCACATCAGCCCTAAATCTTTCACGAAAGAACAGGAGGTTAACTTCCTAAGCAGGCCCTCACATTTGCTTCGTCCCTTATGGGTCTTCAGGGGTCCTTAAAAGCTTCTCCCAAATGCTTACACAAAGCAGGGAAGCAATTCCAAACAGCTTGAACCGTCCTATAACTTAATGCAACCCATCGTGTGTCCAGCATCTTCCCTATCTTCTGCAGCTGCAAACCGAGATCGCTGGCATCCATTTTTAGCTGTCTTGTGTTTTTGGTGATATGCTGTATGTGGCATACAAAGAGTCCATGAACTTTTTAAAATGATTGGCCCCACCGTCATCAATTGTGTCCGCAACGGCCAGTTCGAGGCGGTGAGCTAAAAAATCCCACTATGAAACAAGATTTGGGAATTCAGCTCGCAATAATGTTGTCACCCCACCTTTGCTTCCAAACATTACTGCTGCACCATCTGAACAAATAACAATCCAGATCCCACGCAACAGGGTCTTTGTGATGCCAACATTCTCAAATTATCCCAGCAGAGCTGCCTTTATGACCACGGCATTCGTCTCTTGCAGCTCTACTAGTCGAAAGAAAATGGTGACTGGGCTACCATGAGCCCCAAAAAGACTCTGCAGATAAATAATCAATGTTGATTTGTTGCTGACAGTTGTGCTCTCGTCCACAAACACAGCAATCTTTGGCTTGTGTTCTCTGATATAACACACAAACTTCTTTTGCATTTCTGATGCAATATGTCTCACTATCTCAGTTGCAGTAACATTACTGCACAACACACAACCCATTTCACTGCCATTCACTTCCTGAAGGTCCACCAAAACAGCGTGATCTGTGAATGGACGATTCTTTCCAGCCAGGTAGAAAACTGTGTGAAACACTCTGCATGCGCTTTCCAAATGCTTGCCACTGCTTTGCTGCATGGCTTCCGTCATGTAGTTCTTTTTCTTAGAATGTCTTCTGATGCCTTATGAGCACCACTTGACTTGTGCTCCATAATCTTCTTTCGGGGCTGCTTCTGCCTAGCATGTTTGCCAGAACGTGAAGGACACACCTTTCCATTGGCCCATTCTATGCTTGTACACAAACCTCGCCCACTGGAGTGCACTATGCCACCTGTTGCTTTCACATCCCTACACACAGAGCATCCAATGTGACCTGAAGCCTGAAAAATCCATTCATATTCCTCCTTAAAATAGCGCCATTGCTGCTCGCTCCAGACACCAGGGGTTAGAAGAGGATCTTCGGGCACAAGCTGCAGTGTAGCAAGAGATGCACTGGAGCTCCTGGCCTCCTTAGCGCAAATATCTTGGCATATTTCCGCCACCTCACTACTCAAATTGACTGGGCTAGCTTCCTCATGCGCACTCAGACTGGTGGCAGCATCCACCACCTTACATTTTTTCGCTGATGGCAAGTAGTCAAACAACGAAGTCTGCATAGACCTGCGCTTCGGAAGTACCACAGACTGTGCTGACATCGTTAATGGCTGCAGAAAATGTTGAAAAATGGATCACTAGCGGATTTGTTTCTAACCTGTGCTTGCTCGAAATTGTCGGCTTCCTATCTGTAAAAAATGAAAATGTGGTTTACTGTACTACACATAGCTTATATGTAAGTTACTATATCGTAGATTTTATGCTACCCATACCCGGCTCCTTTATGCTATCCCCATGTATTTTTTATAGAACAAAAATTGGCAATAAGGGAACATTTGCCCAGTGCCATTTTTAAATGTACATTTGCAACAGTTAAATAAACAGTGAACCACTTGTGACAATTAGAATTTTCAGGAATATTGCAAAAGTAGGCAGGCAGTTTTCGAAGGCAATACAAAATTATGTAACTTCACAAATGTGATTTCAAATAAGGGTTGTCTCTTTGCCTTGGCATCAAACGCAAGTGAGCTCCACAGAGCTGAAACGTGCTAGCACAGCCAAAAGTTGGTTCAACATCAGAGTTTGCTAATTAAAGTTGGCAGCTTCATTAACTGGGCCATCTGTGGCACAGTTTTCCCAGTAAACAGGCCTGGGAGGGCCTTTTTATTGCATGGGGTTCTTCCAATGTGCTGTGTAAGGTATGGGTGGAATTTGCAAGAGATAATATGCCCCAAAGACTTTTATTGGTAACCATTCTTTCACAATTAAAACACATAGGCACTACTAGACCTTGTTTTTCCAACATCCAAACAGGTCAGAAACCATGCCACAGAGAAAACAGCTGTTGGTGTAATTACTAGACTGGTGATGAGATCCCTCTCACTACCCATCCCCATCCCTGCCATCCTGGGCTGGTTCTACACTACTTTTTGCTCTCCATCTCCTTGCCACACTTGGATCAGGTTCAAGAGAACCCAGGAAACCCATTCATCCCTAGCGTATACCCAACCACTCCTAGCCCACTCCACTCCCAGTAGTTTTCTATTGGTAGTGGCATAGCACGTTGTCACGCTCACCTGATTCCGATGGAGGCGCAGGTCTTGCTTCGAGTGCTGATGCTTCTTCAATGGTGAAGCGCAGGACTCTGAAGATGGACTCTCTGGCTCGCAGGAATATTCCCCTGTGCGTGAAAAGGGAGTATTACCTACTGACGGAATAATGCTCAAGCCTCCCACTCCCTTCCAACCCTCCACGATACCCTTCCTTGATTCCCCGTGAAGTCTCACCTTAGGGTCTGGAAGGATGAGTTCTCCATCCTGCTTCTGATGCAGGGGCGTGTTGAAACCCAGTTACTTCACTGGATTGAGGTTTGATGGGATTTCAAATAAGCTTGACTATTCAGGTAAGGCGCTGTAAGAGTTCTGTAGCAAGTTCAAAAGTTCAAGCTTAATAATAATGTTCATTTGTCTTATTGCAGGAAGCGCTAACGCTTATGTCTTTTTCCCCTTAGGGGCCGGGGTTCGGAATGCCGGAGATATGGCGCCGACCCAAAGTGAAACGTGCAGTTCCAGTAAATGACAGGTAAGTTCTGGATGAGCGTTCAAGGTAATGTCTTTGCATTCGCTCATTCATTCAATATCTTTGTCTTTTTTCCCCATAGGGGCCGGGGTCCGGAATGCCAGGAAGCGGCAGGACCCGAAATGAAATGGGAATGACCCAACAGGTAAGTCTTAGAAGGAAACTGAGCTTTTCCTATTCCCTTCCTTCTCTCACCTTGTGTTCTTGTCTTTTTCTCTCTAGGCTCTGGGAAGTGGCTGCGGATCCGGATGATCACTGCTGAAGATGGAGGTGCCCAGGAAAGGTGAGTGAAATGCAGCGCTGCAGCGATCGAAGCGAAATGCTTTTAAAATGATGTCTTCCCTTTCAGGATTGTCGGTGTGATGTCTCCGTGATGCAGCTTTAGCAGGTAAGGTCTTCTTTCTCTCCAATTCTCTCTTAGCAGGTGACCCAGGATGCTGACAGGCGTGGCTGAAGTCCAGATGCAGGAGCTGACACAGTGAGCGTCCAGCTGCGAGGAGCAGAACAACGCGAAGCGTGAGTTGCTGATCGGGCGTGGTTTAAATAACTTTGGAAGAAGTTCCAGGTATGTATCCTTCCACCGATCAGGTATGTATCCTTCCCCGACCACACCCAGGGGAAAGTAGTCTCACAGGTAAAGTAGTTCCATTCAGGCCTCAAGAGGGCCTGGATGTAGCAGCATGGTCTGCATCAGGTGAGTGCACATTAAAACACTTGAACACATGTCTAGCTTTATTAGCCAGGTGCCTAAGGCACCAGCCAGGGGTCCAACATGAGCCTGGCGCCTAAGGCGCCAGGACCGTGTCCAAAGGGCCCCAGCTTGGGCCCGCTGGCACTTCCCTGGGGGGAATGATGCCTGCCTCTGGGGTTGCTGGGTCAGACCTGGCTCCTTGGAGGTAGGCATCATGACAGTACCCCCCCTCAAGGCCCCTCCCAAGGTTGTTCCCTCCGGGGGTTTTGGCTTGTTCGGAAATCTCTGGTGGAACCTTTGTATTAATCGAGGTGCGTGAACATGGTTACTAGGCTCCCACAATCTCTCCTGAGGTCCATATCCCTTCCAGTCAACAAGATAGAAGAGTTTGGACTTTAACACCTTGGAGTCTAAAATGTCTTTAACTTCGAATTCTAATTCCCCTTCGATTTGAACTGGGTCTGGAGGCTTGGACAGTCGGGTCCCTGGTTGTACTGGCTCCAAAAGTGATGCATGAAAAACTGGATGAATACGCATGTTAGACGGTAAATCCAGTTTAAAGGCCACGGGATTGATTATAGCCTTGATGGGATAAGGTCCTATAAATCTGGGATTGAAGGTTCGCGGGCCCTTGAGGGGTAAATGTTTCGTTGCTAGCCATACCTGGTCTCCTACTTGGTAAACAGGAGTTTTACTTCGGTGCAAATCAGCGTTTTCTTTATACTTTTTCTTGGCTTGCTGTAAATGAGTTGCAGCTTCTTTGAAGGCTCGGGTTATTGTGGAATGCAGATGATTTACTGCGGGCATTTCCAGAGTCAGGGGTGGATCTAGATCAGAGGTCCGAGGATGGTGACCATACAAAGTATAAAAAGGAGTTTGTCCGGTTCCAGAATGCACTGAATTGTTGTATGCATATTCTGCGATCCAAAGGATGTCTTTCCAATTTAACTCGGATTGGTGTAACATGCACCGAAGATATTGCTCGAGAGTCTGATTGGTTCTCTCGGTTTGTCCGTCGGTCTGGGGGTGGTTGCTGGTGGATAACCGCACATCTATTTGTGCTAGTTGGCAACACTTCTTCCAAAAATGGGAGATAAATTGACTTCCACGATCCGAGACTAATATGGAAGGGAAACCATGTATGCGAACTATATTCTCCAGAAATTCCTTGGCCAAGGTGGAAGCTGAAGGCAAACCTTTTAAAGGGATAAAGTGGGCCATTTTGGAGAATAGATCCACAATTACAAGGATAGTGTTGTAACCAGGACAAGGAGGCAGGTCAGTTATAAAGTCCATTGACAAGGTGTGCCATGGTGCCGGTGGAATATCCAAGGGTTGAAGTAGGCCGGCTGGCCTTTTCTTTTGACACTTGTTTTGGGCACAAATTCCGCAAGACAATACAAAAGACTTTATGTCTTTTCTCCAAGAAGGCCACCAGAAGTGGCGTTTGATTTTTTCCTCCGTTTTAGCGATACCAGGGTGTCCTTCCATTAATGATTCATGATGATGGGCAATAACAAGTTCTTGCAATTCTTTACTAGGCAGAAACAACCGCTCCTGGAAGTAGGGTAAGTCATCCTTAACGGTGTAATGAGGACCCTTTTGACTCCATTCCAGTAAGGCTGACGAGTCTAGAAGTTGTTTTACTTGCGTTTGGATGTCCTCAATAGTTTGCAATGAAGTTAGGCCTAAGATTCTTTGTTCAGGTATGATTGGCACAGGTTCTAAACTCGAATTGGGTTCTTCCATGCCAATCCGGGATAAGGCGTCCGCTTTACCATTCTTGCAGCCAGGGTGATAGGTAATTACAAAATCAAATTCCGCAAAGAATAGAGTCCATCGGAGTTGTCGTGAAGATTGAGCTTTGGCCGTCTTTAAATACTGTAAATTTCTGTGGTCCGTAATTACGGTGATGGTGTGTCTTGCCCCGAGAAGGTAGTGACGCCAAGCCTTGAAAGCAGATTTAATAGCCAGTAAATCTTTGTCGGTAATTGCGTAGTTGATTTCAGGAGGAGAAAATTTCCTGGACCAAAAGGCCACAGGGTGTAGTTGGTTAGTTTCTGGGTCTCTTTGCGACAGGACAGCTCCCATGGCCGAACTGGATGCGTCGGTTTCCACAATGTAAGGGAGATCTGGGTGCGGGTGCTTCAATATAGGTGCAGAGGTGAATTTGGTTTTCAGGTCCTGTAAGGCTTGTTCGGCCTCAAGAGTCCATTGAAAGCGTTTGTTTTTCTTTAGGAGAGCTGTGATGGGTTGGACTGTTCGGGAAAATTCCGGGATGAATCTTCGATAGAAATTGGCGAAGCCGAGCATGCTCTGAACTCCCTTCACCGAGCTAGGAGATGGTCATTTGAGGATGGCGTCCACCTTTCGCGAGTCCATTCGGACTCCTTGAGGTGTCAGGATGAATCCGAGAAACTCCACTTCTGTGGTATGAAAAACGCATTTTTCGAGCTTTGCAAATAGACTGTGCTGGCGCAATTTCTCAAGAACTGCCCTAACATGTTTTCTGTGATCGGATTCTGAAGAAGAGTACACCAGGATGTCGTCAATATAAACAATGACACAGACGTCGATAAGTTCCCAAAGAACATCATTCATAAAGTACTGAAAGGCGGCAGGTGCATTGCACAAACCGAAGGGCATCACCTGATATTCAAAGAGCCCAAATTTGGTGCGGAATGCAGTCTTCCATTCGTCGCCTTCTTTTATACGCACCAGGTGATAAGCTCCTCGGAGATCTAACTTGGTGTACACACGAGCGTCTTTCACCTGGTCGATAAGCTCAGGGATCAGGGGCAGAGGATAACGATTCTTAATCGTTATTTGATTTAGGGCGCGATAGTCTATACATGTTCTAAGGTCGCCCTCTTTTTTCGGCACGAAGAACAGAGCTGAGGAGACAGGAGACTTGGACGGGCGAATAAAACCATTGGCTAGGTACTGATCTAAATACTGACGCAAATGTAGGTTCTCAGGTTCCGTAAGAGCATAAATCCAACTACAAGGTTGAGCATTGGGTACCAGATCGATTTGGCAATCATAAGACTGATGGGGAGGTAACGTGTTAGCCCGTTCTTTCTGAAAAACATCTTGGAATTCTTGGTATTCTGACGGTAGCTGTACAGGGGTGGAAGTTGCTGAGGCTAGACCCATAACTGGATTTCTTGGGTAACAAGTTGGTTCACAATCAGGAAAACTTATCTTCTTTGCTCGCCAGTCAATTCTGGGATTATGTGTTTCTAACCAAGGAATTCCAAGAATTACTTGAAATTGTGGGGCCTTGATCACATCAAACACGATTGCTTCCCGATGTCCATCCTGACCCACCAGTGTCATTTCAACAGTGGAATGCGTTACAGGCCCTGAGGCTATTTCGGTTCCATCTACTGTAGTAATGACATCTTGGGTTACTTTCGGGCGGAGAGGGAGCTTAATCCTGGAAGCCAATTCACGGTCTATGTAATTTCCAATAGCTCCACTGTCGATGTATGCTTTTATAGCATGCAACAGCTGAGGCTGTTTTGGTTCCACGAGCACCATTGGCATGACGAAATGCGAGGTCAAAGAGTTTGTTTTCAAGCTCGGCAAGCAGACCCCTACGCTTGTCGGGCTAGGTCGTTTCCCGAATCAGGTGTCAATAAATCGTTATCAGTGGCTCCAAATGTCTTGATATGGGCAAAATCTTCCTCGGGGCCAGCCCTTTGAGAGCAAAAAATACCCAATTCAGCCCAAAATACAGGTTCTATTGTGCTGAGCAGTGAACTCATGCTAGTGACAAATGACACCTTCAATAAGTTTTAGTATTTATTCTAAACAGTGAATTTCATATACATTTGGGATTCAAGTTAGAGAAGATTACAAAGCACAAAACGTAGAGAAATGCAAAATATAGAGAAACATAGAACTTAGATAAACATAGAGAAACACAGTCTTACGCCCCTTCAATCAGCACTGGGAGACCCTGGCCCTCATAAACTAGCTGTAACAAGCCCCGCTCAGAGGACAGCGCTGCCGGGTGCCGTCAGAGCTCCAATTCCGGGCACTTGATCTTGCTCGAACCAAGTCCACAGGACGATCTCCCACCCGAGCCATGTGAGCATGCATATTTTATAATCTCGTGCTGCCCGTCCATGACGCACAGTTCCAGAACTTTCCCTGTGCAAAATATAGGCTGGCTCATGGAAAAAACCCAACTCTGTTAATTTCCACTGTGCTTCTTCTGAGCCCCTCCCTGGCCCATCTGCGCGAAAGCTCAGGAATGTCTTATCAGTGCCTTCCCAGAGAAAAGGAAGATTAGCTTGGGGCCATGCAGGGCTACCGTTAGTGAGGCAGAATATTCTAAGGGAAGCAGGGATGTATTAACCCCATCTGCAAGCTCTAAAAGGCATGCACTCATAGCTTAGTGTGCATAGCGCTTAAGACTGGCTATCTAAGCGCTATATAGGTGCCATAATGTTCCAAACACTCCAAAAATGTCTATTAGCTACAGAGCTAGGGCCCTCTCCCTGCCTGTCTATCAACAATGCATAATGTGACCTATCACTCATACTAGGCCTGCATATTCCTTGCAGCTCACTACTGCATAATGGAAGTGCCACAACAGACCACTGTCAGCATTTTTGGCACATACTTTGAATACACTATTGGCTTTCAGCGGCTAATGCTGTCATCTAAAGCCCTGATTGGCAAGGTTGCAATTTTGTGTATCACTACATTCCACCCCTATTCAAAGTGTGTGCGACAATGCTGACTAATACCCATCAATATAGTATTTAGTGCAGTGATAAATACCTTGGGGCTTTGCAAGAGGTTTAAGCAAACTATCTTCTAGCGGTTAGTCAGCGTGGCATGCAAGGTAAAACACTACCTAAACAAGAATGTACACAAAGTGAACAGTGACATATACCCTTGCCAAAACCTGGCCTACACAAAAATACCTACACAAAGTGAACATGGACATTTACTCTAGCCAAAACCTGGCCTACACAACAATACCTAAATAACTATTGTATAACTGATTGTCAGTTAAAAAGCAGCATGCAGTTAGAATGTCAAGGCAATCCGGTGTAGTCTAATCTACAATGCACCACTGCATCTATGTATGGTTACCAACTCTAAACCTGGCAGCCTTTCACTCCAAGGGCCTACCCTCCCCCTGATCCCAGGGCATTCAAACGTGACTATGGGCTGTGTGACCAGACACTTCCCCCATGTATGTGGAACCCAACCAGAAACCATCTAATCTCGCGAACAAGGTGAACCCATGGGCACCAGGTTATCCAAATAAAAACAATTCTATTAATTTACATCAAGCATGGCATGTGTTATTCATGCAATCAAAAGCAAGCAATTTGATCCATATGTATGCTGGCAACTGTAGCTCTGTGTGCCAGTGTGTGGAGGATGGTCGCCCCCACTCAGTAAAAAGCCAACACCTGCTGATTAAACAATGTTTGCCATACAATGCATCGTGTGTATTAAGCAGTCTTGTTGACCTGCCCTATGGCAGAAAAAATGTCCTCATACCCAAAATTCTGCCATCTCCAGTGGTTGCCAATACTTGTAGCAGTGCTGGGCGTATCAATGAACCCACCAGGCCAGAAGCTCTACAGCAGAGCTGGCATCAGAACCCACAGTGGCTAGCTCATTGTGCACAGTTTCTATGTCACAAACATATAAAGCTCCTGCAATTAATGAATCTAGCTCCCTAGCCACGCGCACTCTAGTGATGGGCCATAGAAATGGACTCCATTTGTAGCAGCTTGGTAGTACTAAGGAAACATTGCCTCATGATAAATCTATGTCTAAGTGTATCACTGTAATAATAGAGGTGTGCATTACCAGCCTACAATTTACATGTTGCCTTACTACTGGAAAATCTAACATGTTCACAGTGTCTACCTATTGTGACTTGGAGAATACCCTTCTTCAAGTGGGATATCTACCATATACAATATTAGTTTTAGCTACAAACACCATACTACCATCCGGCAGTGGTTGTTTCATCACACCATTGTGTGAAATGCATATAGTCAAGTCATAGTCCATAAAATCTTGGCGAGAACACTTGCTGCAGTTCTTGGTCAGAAAAACATCACATTAAACAAATTAAACAAATCGTTGTATCCATTCACTGAAACATTTGGGCCTATGACTTCATAGACAACAGTCATATGATTCAGTGACAAAAGATGTCTGACAATGTGCCAGGCCAGTACGCTAGCAATTCCATGTGGATACTCATTTGTAGCACTTTTCCAAAGAATTATTCCAAATGTCTACAATCAAAAAGATGACTCTTTGCAATAGTGTGCTGGAGACAGCTGTCCCCACAAAAACATGAAACTGGTTGGTTTAACAAAAACCGTGTCACACTATGTGTCATAAAATCAAACATCAAGTCAGTCATGGTTTCATTTACCTGCCTTAAGCTGGCTGTAAAAGTATCCAGTGTTTCAAAGATTACCATTTCAAATTGGAGCTCACACACTTGGCAGCATTACTTCAAATTAAGAATCTTAACCTACGCACAGGTGACTTTGATGTGCGCACTCATCTTATCTCAAAATAAATTACACTCCTGCTTGCATAATCCTGCTGCCCCAACAATTCATAAATCATTTTCCTGCCTACGTGCAACGTAGAAGGTTTTTTTTTTCAAAAAAAGCAAAGCATCTCTGGTTAAAGCAATTCAGTTGGAAGAGCAAAACCATTTCGTTTTTTCAGATTCATCTCAAAAAGTGCATTTAAAAACCATTTTTCAATGTGTTAGCATTCAAGTGCTGTGTCTCACAGCTGTTTGTGGTGCATGATCTTACAGTCCACAACTCATTGTCCATAGTCCTTTAAACAAGAAAGGCAAGACATGTCAATTAAGTTATTTCCAGCAACTGAATCATTTGAATGTGTAGCATCAAATATTTGATAATTAGCCAAGTCTGCACCGTGCCAGTTTAGCAAACGTTATTACTCTGTTGGACACCTTTCGCAGGTTGCAGAACAAATGTCCTCATACGTCATGCATGTTAGCAGCATTGAGTGCGGTGCAGGACACGTTTAAAGTTGACTCGCTTTCTCTTAGCACAGTGTCACCCACAAATTGCACACATCTACTTCTGTTATTGTCTTGCTTTTTTGCCTAGGCAAAATACAAACAGAAATGTTAGGATGCCATCAAAAGTACAATGTTGTTATTCTTCACATTAGGATGTCATCAAAACTTCAATATCAGCGTTATCCACCCCTTCCCTGAACACCACCCCCATCTTCAGAAGTCTCATCAGGTAACTACACACTTTATCATTGCTACTGCAATTATTTATCACCCTTCTGCATGTTTCTGGGGGCTTATTTACACTCAACCATATGGGGTGTAACTGCCTAATCACAAACTCATTTGTGCAATGCGATCTTAGTTGGTCAATGGTACCTCAGACTGATCTGTGCTTTTACAAAAGCCATATAATAAGTACCCATGTCGCACTTCTGAATGGATCAATGCTTTCCTTTGTCACCAGAGCGATCACACATGCCAGGCGCCAACTTGCTTCCAGTGTCTCATGATCTTGATTTAGTTTGCCCTGCTGGCATCACTCCATTTTTCAAAGGTAAAGTCCTTCAGTCCAATACTGCCTGCAGTTGCACAAGCAGCTTTGTTTATTTTTCTCCATACAGCTAGTGTCTTCCAAGCCTCTGGTTTTTTCACTTATCATTTTCTCAAAGGGTGTTTGCTGATTTCTTGGCCCACCCCTTTGAGAGCGATAGTCTAAGTCAGTTTCTTTTGTTACTTCAACAAATCATTCATTCTTGCACTAAGCCGTGAGGCTTCTGGATCATGGCTAATGTGCAGTGTTCATGTTGTACTCCAAAGCCCCGCTCTGCATGTTGTCTCTTGCAAAACGGCTAAGCGCTTTTGTCAGATTTGCTTCCATCTGGAATGCCATAATGTCTTTGTCAGTTACTCCAGCCCTGGCAATGTAGCTTGCATTTTGCCAGCTGTGTATTTTCATTTCTCAAAGCGCCTAGAGGTTTCTTCTCCAGTGCACAGCGCTTTACTTCAGTTCACATCACATGGAGCACTGGAATGCAGCTTGCACAGCAATGTCGCTTCACTTCACATCACATCACATGGTGCATGGGAATGCAGTTTGCACGGAGTCTCTTGAAATGGGCAGCTGTCTTTTCTTAGCCCATTCACAGATGCACAGGTTCCCCAAATGTTCAGATGTGATGTGCCCATCTGCCATCCTGCATGCAGCCTTTGTTTTCCTTCCAGTGTTGATACTGGGCAAATTCTTTACTTCTGATCAGCATTTCTGTCTTTGCACCCCCTCTCCTCAGTTTTTTGCTCACAATGACGGTGTCTCTCACAGGGGATGGAATGCAGGAATGTCATTGTTTATCTTTCACGCAGCAAGCTTATCTCTTTGCTCTATAACTCTTAAACTGTGGAGGCTTCAATGGAAGGCACTCGTTTCAGACAGTTCATCCAGATTAACTCTTTCTTGCACTGCTCCAGCAACTCAGAAAAGCTCCCATATCTGAAGCACCATTTCATTAAACAGGAGTGCAGTATTCTGCTTTTTTTTTTCTGCCTTCCTCCAACAGTTTTTTTTTCTTCGCGCACCTCACCCAAGACAGTGCAAGTTATCTTCAAGGCACAAGCTCTGCACACACAGCAAGACTCTTATTTTCAAAAGAGGCACTTTTTCTTGTCATCAGATTCTACTCCATGTAATTTTGCAAAATGTCAAAGCGTCTTTTAGCCTGTTTTGAACTGATTAATGTCCCATTTAAAAGCATACGTTTTTTTTTCTCTTCTTCCTCGTAGCCTTGTAGTTTGGCTTCACGAGCTCACTCCAATGCAATGTGCGATCTTTCAAAAGAACCCACAACCCACTAAATCTTTGTACTGTCTTATCACACACAGATTTTTCATTCTGTTGTACCATTGCCAGAATATAACCACTTATTTCAGTGCATTTAAAAAATGCCATGTTTAGTGCAGCTCCCTACACGTTTTTTTTTCTGCAAGAGCAACCCACACTCTATATTGCTTGTGGGCTGTTAAATGTGTCAACAACATTTTTCACCATGTATCACAGTCAACAGGTCACTATTTCCAAACATGCATCACTTATAAGGCAACAGTACAAATCCATGGCATAGCGTGGGAACACTCAAAAATACTCCAGGGGCAATTTAGAGGCAATTTAGAAAAATATAAATTGTCTTTTCCCCCCAACCATTGCAAACTGATTCTGCAATTTCAAATCAATACACAAAAATCGAAAATCCAAATAACATCACTCACTTTCTTTTTTAAGTGAGTCTCTCACCCATTATAAGCATGGCACAGCTTAAAATGCAATATAACCATTTAAGTGTGTTTCCTTTAAACAGAATTCGCCACCAGCACATGGAATTTACAGTTGCCAAAAGAAAAACAAACTTTAGGCTCTCAGCACAGATGTTACTCTTTCTCCTAAGCACGGCTCATTCCCCACGTTATCTTCAGGAATGTCAACACTTCAAAAGCATACATTAAAAAAGCAAACCTTCGCCTCCGAAAATTGCACATTGGGGCTGAGTCAATGGTTAGATTACTATTCACAATTTGCATGTCAAATCCTCGCAACTATTTTTCCCTGCCCTCATGACAGAATAGAGATGAGAACTCCGTCTCACTTTGCATTTCAAATTACAACTTTAAACTGGGGAAACCGCATGATAAGATTCTTTCCTAATTGAACATACATCTTTCTTGACCATTCATCGGAGCGCTTTAAACAAAGCCATTTCCCGCTTGTTTATCGCCTTGTACTCCCTGGCTCCATTCCCAAGCAATAAGTCAGTCACGACTGATTTACTGAAGGGAGTCTTAACCACACAAGCTATCGGCCACGGCAAGCCGACACAATGCTGCTGTCTTTGAAGTCTCAGAGCTGCAGTGAGACCCCCAAGGAAATGCGACAGCCTGCTCCTCACTCTGCACTGTGTTCTCTCACACAATTTGTCATTTCACAGCAAGGCACTGCTCTGCACAAATCCCCAAGCTGCCACCAAATGTCTTGATATGGGCAAAATCTTCCTCGGGGCCAGCCCTTTGAGAGCAAAAAATACCCAATTCAGCCCAAAATACAGGTTCTATTGTGCTGAGCAGTGAACTCATGCTAGTGACAAATGACACCTTCAATAAGTTTTAGTATTTATTCTAAACAGTGAATTTCATATACATTTTGGATTCAAGTTAGAGAAGATTACAAAGCACAAAACTTAGAGAAATGCAAAATATAGAGAAACATAGAACTTAGATAAACATAGAGAAACATAGAGAAACACAGTCTTACGCCCCTTCAATCAGCACTGACACACAGTTCCAGAACTTTCCCTGTGCAAAATATAGGCTGGCTCATGGAAAAAACCCAACTCTGTTAATTTCCACTGTGCTTCTTCTGAGCCCCTCCCTGGCCCATCTGCGCGAAAGCTCAGGAATGTCTTATCAGTGCCTTCCCAGAGAAAAGGAAGATTAGCTTGGGGCCATGCAGGGCTACCGTTAGTGAGGCAGAATATTCTAAGGGAAGCAGGGATGTATTAACCCCATCTGCAAGCTCTAAAAGGCATGCACTCATAGCTTAGTGTTCATAGCGCTTAAGACTGGCTATCTAAGCGCTATATAGGTGCCATAATGTTCCAAACACTCCAAAAATGTCTATTAGCTACAGAGCTAGGGCCCTCTCCCTGCCTGTCTATCAACAATGCATAATGTGACCTATCACTCATACTAGGCCTGCATATTCCTTGCAGCTCACTACTGCATAATGGAAGTGCCACAACAGACCACTGTCAGCATTTTTGGCACATACTTTGAATACACTATTGGCTTTCAGCGGCTAATGCTGTCATCTAAAGCCCTGATTGGCAAGGTTGCAATTTTGTGTATCACTACACCAACCACCTTCTTAGGTGGTTTAACCGGACAATTTCGAAGAAAGTGACCGGAAGTCCCGCAATACAGACAAAGTTGCATTTGCCGCCTTCTCTCTCGTTCCTTCTGCGTTAATGGTCCTTTAACACCGGCGATTTGCATAGGTTTGGATACGTCGGTACTCTTGGAGTTAGCGTGGGTTTTGATCGGTACTCGGGTTTCGTACTTGAACCGATCTGCTTTTCTATTTTGAAGTCTGTGATCAAGTTGAACCACCAAGTCTATGTAGTCTGCGCAGACCTGGGGTGGATCTACTATCTGAGCTAGAACATCCTTAAGCTCTCCGCGCAGGCCTCGATGAAACAATGTGATCCTTTTGTTTTCTGGCCATCCAGTTTCCACAACCAGTCTATTAAAGGTGGCAACGTAGGACAGGAGATCCTGATTACCTTGTCGTAAGGATAGCAGTTCGTTATCAAGGGCCTGTCCTTGAGAGTGTCGAGCAAACAATCTTTCCATGCTGGCCTGGAAACCCTGAAAATTCTGGAGAATGGGATCATCCTGATTTACCAATGGAATAGACCAATCGGCAGCACTGCCACTGATGTAAGATAGTATAAAGGCTACCTTGGTCTGGTCGTTAGGGAAGGCCCCGGGTCTGCATAGAAAGTGTAAACGACATTGGTTCATAAAGACGGCATATTTCTTGGGATCCCCTGCAAAACGTTCAGGCGGGGCCAAAGGCATGTGTCCAGGTAGATTGATTTGTACCGGGTTATTCAAACCCATTGATGTGGAAGTACCTCCGGAATTAGGTAAAGGAGTGTGCCCTGCCTGGGCCTGCAATAACCTTTTGGCCAGGTCATCCGTTCTTTCCTTGGATAGGATCAGTTCTCTTTTAAGAGCGTTAGTCTCCTGGCGGGCTGAGTGCACTTCTGCCCGTAATTCCCCCAAAAGCTGGGCGAGCTGATCTGTCTCGGAAGTCTCCATAGCGCCCGGGTGGGAAATTGTGGGTTGTCTTCGCGTTCTGTCACGCTCACCTGATTCCCACGGAGGCGCAGGTCTGGCTTTGAGTGCTGATGCTTCTTCAAAGGTGAAGCGCAGGACTCTGAAGATGGACTCTCTGGCTCGCAGGAATATTCCCCTGTGCGTGAAAAGGGAGTATTACCTACTGACGGAATAATGCTCAAGCCTCCCACTCCCTTCCAACCCTCCACGATACCCTTCCTCGATTCCCCGTGAAGTCTCACCTTAGGGTCTGGAAGGATGAGTTCTCCATCCTGCTTCTGATGCAGGGGTGCGTTGAAACCCAGTTACTTCACTGGATTGAGGTTTGATGGGAGTTCAAATAAGCTTGACTATTCAGGTAAGGCGCTGTAAAAGTTCTGTAGCAAGTTCAAAAGTTCAAGCTTAATAATAATGTTCATTTGTCTTATTGCAGCAAGCGCTAACGCTTATGTCTTTTTCCCCTTAGGGGCCGGGGTTCCGAATGCCGGAGATATGGTGCCGACCCGAAGTGAAACGTGCAGTTTCAGTAAATGACAGGTAAATTCTGGATGAGCATTCGGGTAATGTCTTTGCATTCGCTCATTCAATATCTTTGTCTTTTTTCCCCATAGGGGCCGGGGTCCGGAATGCCAGGAAGCGGCAGGACCCGAAATGAAATGGGAATGACCCAACAGGTAAGTCTTAGAAGGAAACTGAGCTTTTCCTATTCCCTTCCTTCTCTCACCTTGTGTTCTTGTCTTTTTCTCTCTAGGCTCTGGGAAGTGGCTGCGGATCCGGATGATCGCTGCTGAAGATGGAGGTGCCCAGGAAAGGTGAGTGAAAAGCAGCGCTGCAGCGATCGAAGCGAAATGCTTTTAAAATGATGTCTTCCCTTTCAGGATTGTCGGTGTGATGCAGCTTTAGCAGGTAAGGTCTTCTTTCTCCCCAATTCTCTCTTAGCAGGTGACCCAGGATGCTGACAGGCGTGGCTGAAGTCCAGATGCAGGAGCTGACACGGTGAGCGTCCAGCTGCGAGGAGCAGAACAACGCGAAGCGTGAGTTGCTGATCGGGCGTGGTTTAAATAGCTTTGGAAGAAGTTCCAGGTATGTATCCTTCCACCGATCAGGTATGTATCCTTCCCCGACCACACCCAGGGGAAAGTAGTCCCACAGGTAAAGTAGTTCCATTCAGGCCTCAAGAGGGTCTGGATGTAGCAGCATGGTCTGCATCAGGTAAGTGCACATTAAAACACTTGAACACATGTCTAGCTTTATGAGCCTGGTGCCTAAGGCGCCAGGACAGGGGTCCAAAGGGCCCCAGCTTGGGCCCGCTGGCACTTCCCTGGGGGGAATGATGTCTGCCTCTGGGGTTGCTGGGTCGGACCTGGCTCCTTGGAGGTAGGCATCATGACAACGTTGGGTTTTGCCATTGGCAGGCAGAGGAAACTTGACAGATTTTATTTTTAGTGAAGATGTGAGATATTAATGGCTAATGAGTCTCAGACCATAACTAAAATGCCTGTGGAATGTGCTTGGCCACGCATATTTCACAAGACTGCCCCTGAGCGGTAGCGGTGCGCGATATAAATCAACATAACAATGTTTTATTACTCGATCACTTGATTCACTGGGTGTCAATTAAATCATCCAAATAGCCAACACTCCCCGGGCTGATAAAAGCTGCTCACTTGCTTCTAAAGGCACACCCTCACAGGTACTGAAAACACGCACAAGAAAATGAAACATTGATATAGGTCTTCACTAGTGTCACCTATACAGATTCCATCTTATTAAACAATACTAGACGGACCGGGTATTAAAAAAAAAACACTGAAAAAGATTGAGGGGAAATGAAACAGGGTCTGAGATTTGTGTGGGTGACCAAGTGGAGTATGAGGGCAAGCAGTGTCAAAGCCACACACATGGCGGTATTCAAGAACATCTGCAGTGGTGTGGCAGTGCCCTCATAGTTTCCCCACTTCCTGCTCTATGCCGCAAAAACACAGGCAGGCTCTCAGCACATGTTAATGCAAAGGGCATGGGGGTGGTGGCTACCAGAGTGGAAGCACTGCAGAAACGGTAGAAACAATGCAAAGCAATTAAAACTACTTATTGGATCGTTTTTTGGAAATATATTTCCCCGCAACATTTCACCTAGAGAAAGGAGGCAATTGTCATGCAACAGCTAGAAAACAATTACATTTAAACAACTGTAATATACACTGTTGTTTTCCTTAAATTAGTAACCAGGGAGCCCGATGACTGAATGCAACTACCAACGAGGTACACTTCCCGGTCTAATTCTTCTTGGTTGGTGTATGTTTAAAGATGCGTGCAGCACAGAAATAAAACGAATTGAATTGGAATGGTGCTCAATTTTGCGAGGGAACAGAGAGCAGAAAGTTCTAAACAGGAGGAACAAAACAAATTAAACAATTTAAAGAAAAATCGAGGGCACAGACCAGAAAGTTCCAAACGGGAAAAAAAATGTAAAGGAAAGTTTGAAATGGGACAAACAAAGTCAAGAAAAAGGAGGGAATGAAGAGTAGAATATAAAGGGAAAAAAGAAGAAATAAAGAAAGTGAAAGCAACAGAAGTGTCTGTTGCAGTTTCAGGTGGTGGAGGCAAGCACAAGTGAGAAGTTTGCCTCGAGCAGATGAAACTTTAACAACAAATAACAGCAAAGCCAGTGGCAGCACGCAGCAGTCAACTACCGTGGGTGTGGCTTCTCCTCGTCGGGTGTCGTATGGTGGTCATCGCCGGTCGTAGCAAGGGCATAGAATCCAGGCAAAGATAAGTAATCTAAAATGGCGCAGCTTTTTATTAGGGCTGCCAGGCTGGGACTGTCTAACTTCCTCTGCTGACCCTTGCGAGTGAAAGTGACTGGCATAAGTGTCAGCCAGTCACAGTGTCGCTCAAACAGTTTGTGCGATGCTGTGACTTGCTGGCAATTCTGTCAGTCACAGCTGTTGCCTGACTCTGATGCCACTTGCCTGACTTATTCATGGGTGGCCGGCGGGCTCATCTCCCGGTGCGGCTGTGGCGGGTGATGATAACCCGCAGGCTTTGTGGCTTGGTGGTATCAGAGGGCCTTGGCAGGGCCCCGGCTCAGCCTCACTTTTTGGAGACTGCCGGGGCAAACCCCTGGTAGGCCCCAGCCCACTTAAAGCACTGCCTATTCTCCACAATATGCCTCCTGCATTTTCATATAAAGGGAGGGCCAGGAGTTCACGAGCGGCCCCAGAAGCCTCAGCAGCAGCTGTGGAGGTTGCTTTGCCTTTGTCGGTCAGGGAGACGGTCGAGGCAGCACCAAACCTAACATGAGCAGGCAGGGTTCTGCTTGCATTAAGTCATGGTGTCACCAATGTTCTTTTGCCAGGTGCTTCATTTGGGGGTGGGAGCATGTGATAATAGTACAACTGATCATATTATTGTATTTATTTTATTTTATTTTCCTTTTAGACCATAATAAGACATTTAGACCCATAAAGTTTTTCTTTAAATAAGGCATTCAAAAAGAGATTCAGGGATGTAATTTGGGGGTCGCCAGGCATCACACCTGCGACCCCTGAGGTCTCCCTTGCTACTCCTGTGGGCTCCCTTGGTACCCCTAAAAAATTATTCTTACTTTTTTTAATTGATGTTCCTGGACTGTGGCCAGCACGATATGGCTCTATATTTTTGTAGGGGCTGGCTTTCTTGCTGAGGCCTCTTACAAAAACAGGGGGTTCCACAAGTGTAACACTTTGAGCAGTGACCCTAAATAAGAAAGAATAGGAATAACAAATAATGTGTCTTTCTGGAATTCTATACAATAATTGCGAGACTCATTAAAGGTTTATTTCAGGGACACTTCAGCGGGTGAGTCACTGATTTGGTCTGTTCTTCAACACCTCAAATTCCCAATGCAGACAAAAACATCCAAAAAGCATCTAGAGTGGAATAAGCCTCCATTTCAGACTATGTATTTTGCTTTTCGCAAGTTGCAACTATAGCATGTTTTTTTTTCTGCTGTTGTCTCTGTTTCGATCATCCCAAGCAATTCCATCTCTGTGTCCTCGGTCACTTGACAAAATCCTTGTTCCTAAAAGCTTGTGTACAGTGTAGAAATGTTTGACCAAAGCACATAAAATGGCCCTCGATTTCATTATGCCACAATGAATGCTTTGTTGTAATGTGTCTATCTTTCCTATCCCACTGGCATGCTGTTCAGGATGTTTGTTTGCATGTATGAGGTAACGAGTGCCCAGAGTTCAGGATGCCGTGTGAGTGAGCTGATTTCCCTGCGCTACTCCAAATGCTTTAATACACAGTCATGAACCCTCCCAATGGGCATGTATTTTGCCAACCTCTGACCTGCAGATAAACTGGCCTGTTCTTAAATCTCAGTTACCAGATTAATGGTATCCACTACAGAGTGTAATTTGCTTTCTGACTTTGAGAACATTCAGTCATGTAATTGCTAATTTTACTATAGGCGGTAAAATGGATATAGCCAGTAAGATAGCTTAGTGGATTGAGCGCTTGCTGCTGTGAGGTGTGTGTGTGTGTGTGATATTTATTTATTTATTTAATATGCATATAACAATTACAGTTTTACATATACAGTACATAAAATAACATCATTATCTCAGGGCATATTATACTTCTTACTCATTGACTTCTCTGATTAAAAAAGAAAAACAGTTCAAATCTCTAAAATGTTCACAAAAAACTTCATCATATAAAAGATTAGATTCATATCGTTTCTAGCCATAAGACTCAGCCACATTTCAGACATTATGCACATGGAAGTATTGTTATTATATTTCATTAAATATGTTCTACGTATTTCCTCGAGACTTTCACATTCACATAAAATGTGGTAGGCGGTTTCCAGAGTGTTGATCCCACATAGTGTACAGTATCGAATATTCTTGTGGATACCGTTTTTGCACCTAGTATGACTAGTGTATTACAAATGTTAAATTTGAATTTTAGATACCATCTAATCGTGTTACACTCTGGGAATGCATACTTATAGGTGGGTAAACCTTCCCTGAACGTCAATTGTTTAAGGAAGGGACCGCTATTTGCTTTTTCCCCCAAATTCACCATCATCTGTTCTTTATCTTGTTTACTGATTAGCCTTTTTAGTTTGAGCTTAATCGGCGCAATAGAGAACAACAGCCAATCGTCTTTGTCACTTTTTGTCCACTTATCATAGATCTTGTTCCACTTGTTTATGGTGACAAAATTCTGTTTGGTTGTAGATCTAACATATTGATCCATGACCTTTATTTCAAACGTGCCATTGGAGAGTCGGTGAAGCTTCACATATAGCATGGCCACCATTAACTCTATACGACTGTTCACACTAGTCAGTCCACATTCTAACAATAGATATTCATTAGACACATTTTTAGGCATCCTCAGTAATATCTTAAGCATTTTTGCTTCGAATACTTTCAACTCTTTTTTAAAGTGGCTTCCCCATATTTCCGCACCATAAAGTAAACAGGAAACAATTTTGGTAGAGTATAGCGTGTGTGTGATATGCAAGTTGCAGGTTCAACTACCGGCAAGGCCAACTCATCCTTTCATCCTTCTGAGGTTGATAAACGAGTACCAACACAGGTTGGGTGATATTGTATGTATAGTTGTTCAATATAAAGCACATAAGCACTTTACAATAACACATCATTATCATTTGACCGTGGACATCTGGTTGCATTCACAGAAATTCACAGCAATTTGGTGATATGGGCCTATACACACTGATATTAATGATACATATGTTGATCCATTCTTGTATGAAATGTATATCACATTACAGTGATATTGTAACCATATATACTTAGGAACAATGCTTCCTGTTTTGTCAAGGGGGGAAAGGTCGTTTTCCATTGCTTTCCATGATGTCACTTTGGGGTGGGGTCAAATGACATCACTTCCTGTGATGTCATCAGAGGTCAAGGGTCATGTGCTGTCACTTTCGCTACCCCAGGCATTTTGGCAAAATGACATCCCTGGGTTCGAACCCAGCTCAAATGGCTGCTCCATCTTTCAAGTGGTTTGTTCAAGCCTCTACACTTGCCAGTCATATATGCTCTTAAACTCAGCACGGTATGTCACTATGTGTTTGATGTAAGAATCGGGGATGGCATTAAGGCCTACTGAGCATAAAAGGAGATGATGCAACTTTTTGGGAATGGCTAAAACCTTGCACGTGGACAATGAGTCTTTTGGGTGTAGAGCTGCACCTTGGAGAGAGTAGAGAAGGGAAGTTAGCTTGCCTTGAAGCCCATCGACATAGGGAAAAAATAAATAAATGTGTTGGGAGAATGCTCGTCAAGATGCACGCTGATATATCGGCAAATGGTGCTTTGTGTGCAGGTGTGGACTGGAAACCAAAAGAGGCCCTCAAAATAAATGTCAAAGTGGCCCCATATTACACATTTTTCGGCAAGCCCAACTATTTTCCTATGAGAACATTTGGTAATAAAATAGGTTCCCACAGAAAAGAGACCCAGGGTGCGGAGACCTGCTGGTAAATCTCTAGAGTTCTCTATAGACCAGTCCAGCCTTGAACGTGTGTTAGCTGAAATTACAACTGCCGATGACACACAGTATTGGACCAGTTCAGTGCTTTAAGTGGGCTGGGGCCTGCCCAGGCAGTCTCCAGAAAGTGGGGCTGAGCTGGGGCCCTGCCGCCCCCCCCCCCCCGGTCCCACACAACATTGGCGGGATGCATTATCCTGCCGCGGCCGCAGCCGCGACGGGTGTTGCGCCCGCCATTATGTCGGGCAAGCTGACAGAAGTGCCGCCAGCCACAGCGATGCTGAGGCTGGCGGCACTTCTGTCAGTCAGTGTAACTTCCTCTGATGACCCCTCATCAGTGTCATCAGAGGAAGTTACTGTCCCTTTGTTTGCCAAGTCACTGACCCTCAGCGAACCTGCGGGCTCCATGATCTAATATGCAGATTAGATCACGGAGCCCGCGGGTTCGTAGAGGGTGAAAGACGCCTCGGGCTCTGTGATCTATCTGCTCTGAGCAGAGATCACTGAGCCCGAGGCACTTTTCTCCTTTGGCAAAGCTTTATAAAAAGATGCCTTAAATTGTGTACGTTTCAAGCCATCTTTTATAAATGTAGAAATATTTCTATGTTTATAACAGACGGCTTGAAACGTGCACAATTCAAGTTATCTTTTATAAAGCTTTGTCAACGGACAAAGCCACCTTGGGTTTTGTCCGTCCTCAACGCTTTATAAAAGATGCCTTGAATTGTGTGCGTTTCCAGCCATTTTTTATAAACATAGAAACATGTTACAAATGTCTATGTTTTATAAAAGGTGGCTTGAAAAGTACACAAACCATAGTAAGGTAAGCACACAAGTGTGTGTAACTTACTATGGTTTGTGCACTTTCAAGCCAACTTTTATAAACATAGAAATATGTTACATTGCTATGTTTATACAAGAAGGCTTGAAAAGTACACAAACCATAGTAGTACCCATACAAATATATAAATGTTCACATACATTTATATATTTGTTTGCGCACCTTAATATGATTTGTGCACTCTTAGGCCACGCCCACAATGAAAGCCACGCCCCCAAACGAGGCCCCCCTTCCATTTTTTACACCACTTATAGCACTGGACCCCTTCATGTGTTTCTCCCGTAAACATCTTGTAAATCCCGTGAATTTGTATCTAGTGTCAGCAAAAGTATTAACCCTTCACAGTCACTATTTCAACCAATTTCAAAAATAAAATTCATGACAGGGTAAAAAAAAAAAAGCCAAAGGTTGGGGTCTCCCTTGCGTACGTCAATAACGAGAAAATCCATATGCCACGCCGCTTTAAAAAGGCACTGGCTGCCACTGTAAAATGCTGGCAGGTGTGCAATACCAACCAGTAGTAAATATTGCCATCCGCAGCCCCCGCCCCCCCCTCCTAATCTGGATCCGTGTTTTATCAAAGACCAGCATTTCTTCACATCTCGTCGCGACTCATCGCGAGGGCGCGGAGGAGGCCGAGAGGAGGAAAAGCGAGTCCCACGATCGCGGGAACTGGGAACTTGTCAGACAAGCATGCGATTAAATAATGGGCCAGCTGCAGAGGCATCGCCAACCCTGACAGACTGCGCACGCGGCAATCTAGTGTGAGGAAAGAGAAGACACTCTATTTACTCATCGGCCTGCTTCTTAGGAAGATTTCGTGAGGAGGAGCGCGCAATGTATAACAATACACGTTGCCGTTGTGTACAGCCCTCTGTTGAATTAATTATCTTCCAATGTCCTCGGACCCAGGCCTTAATTTAATGATGAGACGCAAAACACACCTTCGCAGATGGAGACCCCATCCAGCACTCTTCCTCGTTCTATTTTCCTCGTTACAGAGAATGGACGCTAGGTGGCGGCATTGCTTGTTCCTTGAAATGTATTGTTTAGCAAAACTTTCACATACGTTTTTCTTTAATCTGCGGAAACCGTATGTATGGGAGCGAAACAACTAGGGAAACGACCTGGAAAATCAGACTCACAAGAAATAAAAGATTGCCCACTTGGAAATGTACAGGGCGCTTCAGATCTTATTAATTTGTCTTTTGTTACCCAAACGAACATGACCCTCCAGTTTCGACAAAATGTAGATATGTAACTATACCTTGATTCTAAGCTGTCTTGTAATGCGCCCAGATACCCTAGGGTGTGGCGCGCTTTATAAATAAAACAAGCAAACAAACGAGATTCTCTGGGCCCCATTCATGGAATATTTGCCCGGTTCAAAGTGAATTTTCACTGTTGAAAAGTGGCTTTGCACTGCCGACACCCATCCTGATTCATGGAACCGTGCAGAGTGTATTTTTGCAGTGCAAATTCCGGGCAAAGTCAGCGCATAGTCATTTTTGCAGTTCAAAATGACTTTGCCCGCACTTTGCCCAGTTCCATGAATCAGGGTTTGAACCAGGCAAATATTCCATGAATCGAGCCCGAAATCTGGCAGAGAACAGTTTGGGCGGTCCAGGTAAAATGTGCGCTTAGGTTGGACTCATTTGAAATGTTACCATTCAATGGGCCTCATTACAAGCCTAGCGGTCCAGAAATAAGGATGCTGCTGGCAGCGTACCAACAATCTTTCAGGACCGCTAGACTACAAGTATGCCTGCAGGGGCCGTTGCTCCCAGCAGGTCTGACCTGCCGGGAGCACCGGTCCCTGCAGACATGACTTTCACGGAAGCACCAGCACTGTTAGCAACAGTGCCGGTGCTTCCGTGTCCCCATTCCCCTGGAGTCCTGTTGGACTCCAGGGGAATGGGGACTTACACTTTCCACCACCTGACATCCCGGTCTGCTGGGACTTGTAATGTCCTGGTGGCACCGGGAACTCAGGCGACGGAATGCTGTTACGAGTTCGGCGGCAACGCACTGGTAGCACCGGCGCGTTACCTCCGAATTTGTAACTAGGCCCAATGTCTAGTTGGGACAGTTGCAGATCCTGGTGTGTATAGGTATTGCCCTAACCTTATAGAAAATCATCAGTAGCCCGAAGAGTACACCAGATAATTGCGCTTGTCCAATCTTTACTGTAAAGATTTTTGTAATATTCAAAAATGATAAAGAAATCAAAACCTTGCCCTAGCCGACAAGTTCTTTGATCAATTTTGGTCTTTCTTTCAAGGCTTTTTAACGGCATGCATCCCTTGAATTAACAAGTCTATGGGCCTCATTACGAGTATGGAGGTAGCCATAGTGCTATTAGCGCCATGGCTGCCTCCATACCACAATCCAGGCCCGGGTTCCTCGAATGAGCAATTACCGGGCCATCGCAACCTTAGCGGACCCGGTAATTCCCCGTCCGAGGAACCCGGACCCGGTCCATCCCCATTCCCATTCGAGCCCCCATAGGGCTCAATGGGAATGGGGATGGAGCTAACAATGGGCCTGATAATGACGGGCCCGTTGTTAGCTCCCAGGTCCCCTCGCGGGACCCGGTAAGGATGCCTGGTTTTTGCAGGCGCCCATTGTGGGTCCTGTGAGGAGACCTCGTAATAGGGCAGAACGGGTTTACCGGCACCTTTACCGGTGCCGGTAAACCCGTTCCGCCAACCTTATAGTGAGGGCCAATGTATATTCATATTAATTCCATGGGTGTAGCATCTTTCCCAGTCTATATATATTCAAATTAAATCCATGGGCGTAGCACCAATCCCAGTCTATATATATTCAAATTAAATCCTAAAAACGAATTATACCATAAAGAATTGTTAGTGTTTTTTTTGTCAACAAACATTCTGATGCAAAACATTTTTTTCCAATTCCAATCAGCTACCAAATAAAGGAAGGAGAAAAAGACAAAGACAATTCGTTGTAAACATTATAACAGACCGAAACTTGTATGAACACGTATAAGCAGTCATTATTACAAATATGGTCGTCATTAATTAGTATATAATGTTGCGAGTCCCACAAATGCTCCCGATCAGTGGATCACCCGCACTCAACTATAGTGATACATCATTTCAATGATTGACTATAATATTCTCTCACTGTGATTTCCCTCTGTTCCACTTGCACTCCTAATAGTGCTCCCCACTTATAGTAGTTAAGTGTCATTTATAATTCTTATTATGTCCACCAAAAGATGCAACAGCCCCATTGTCATTAATTAATAACATCCAATTAGATTTAGGTTTGCCATAGGTGTAGCGCCGTTCCAAAACTCCTTATAAGGCTGCCATGTCAGGCCTTCCGAAAAATGTGAATATATTTAGGCTGGGAAAACTGCTACACCCATGGATTTAATATGAATATACTTAGACTTGTTAATTCAAGGGATGCATTTGTAACATGATGATTCTTGCAATTGAATAGCCTTGAGAAAGAGCAAAATTGATCGATGATTCTTGCAATTGAATAGCCTTGAGAAAGAGCAAAATTGATCGAAACATGTGTCAGCTAGGGCAAGGCCTTGAACTCTTAAACATGCAGGACATGCCGGTCTGAGTGCTGATCACTTTCTTACTTGAAAGGCTTTGTGGGGGCACTCCTGCAGAACCCCCATAGAATATGGAACATGGGTGACACACCGACAGCATCTTGGCCATCCATAAACAAAAGTCACGGAGACACATGTCCCTTAGAGATACATTACTACACCATCCGCACCAAATATGTTGACTGTATTTAGCTTACGATGCTATACAATATATCGTATATATTCCCACTCAGACCTTATCACATGGATCGGTAATATCCTCTTCTTCTGAAGAAATGCCTGTCTCCCCTCCTGCCCCTTCCTCCTCACCTTTTAACTTTAGACTTGGGGTCTCTCCTCTTCTTTCCTTTTTGATTGGGTGTCTCCTTTTTTTTGAGTAGATAAGGACCACTGGAATAGTGGGCTGTGATCGATTCCCCTTGACAGTCGGGAATGGGGAAAAAGTCAGAGGCACAAAAAACCCCAACCTTGATGACAGAAGGCAGATAATGGAACTGCTAACCAGGAGGTATGTAGTGTCGAGGACTCCGAGGACGAGGAGGCTCCCAAAAGAACAAGGCTGACAACGGTCAATAAACTCTGAATGAAATAGAGAATGACAAGAAAAAAAGTAACAGATGGCGAAAAGACACCAGGCAGAGGAAACGTAGAAAGGAAGCAAAGCAAAAGAGGGCAGGAGGATGAAAGGAAAGAGAGGAGCCGAATCACAGCGAAAGTAAGGAATGGTGCAGCGAGCGGAGAAAAACAAGAAGCAGCAGAATACAGGTAAGCGAGCGGAATACGCAAGGGGAAATTATCCAGAGCGTAGCAACAAAGGAGAAAGCCTGAAAGTTGCAACGCATCTGTTAGCCGGAAGTGGCTGGTTAAAAACTATCGGTGACGGACGCGAAGACAAAAACTAGACCGGCAAGGCACGTGACAGACAAACGTGCTGGAATAATCAATGGCGGCTCCCCTTCCAGCTATCCCAAACACGCCATCTGTTCCAGGGCATGACAGACCTACTCCTCTTTTGAATGCCTTGTATGTAGGCTCTCTCTCTCTCCTACCCATTCTCTTACTGTAGCTACTATCTACCGGCCTCCTAGTCAAATCACCTAATTTCTCTCTGAGTGGGCAGACCTCTCCTCCTCCCTCCTGGCTTCTACCACTCAATCCTCCTCCTCGGTGACCTCAATATTCATTTAGACTCTCCTTATTCCTCCTCTGTACTCTTCCGTGACCTCTGCGACTTCCTGTCCTTCCTCCCCTCTGGCTCGACTCACTCTGCAGGGCACACACTTGATGTCTTGATCCCCTCTGCCAACCTCTCCATCCCTCTGACCACTCCTCTCTCCTGGAGCGATCACTCCCTCCTCTCCTCTCATCGCTCCCTCTCTTCCCCCCAAGCCAAGCCCACCCCAACACTGCCACCTACCTTCTCGGACATCCGGCCCATGAAGCGTGTGTCAGTTGAGGCTTTCGCTGCCACCATCTCGAACCCACCCACTCCCTCCACCTCTGGCTGTCTCACATCCTAACACAGCCCTGTCTCTGCTCTACTCTCCAATTTCTGATACTCTTGATGCTCTTGCCCCTGTCATGAGGATCTGTTTGAAATCCAAAGCCAAGTGCAATTCCTGGTATGATTTCGACCTCGCTACACTTAAACTTAAGTGTAGGGGGGCTAGGAGGAAATGGAGGGCTTCTTGTTCATCCTCTGACAAACTGGCCTGTCGCCTGCTCCAAAGGCAATACCGACTCTCTGGCCTCACCAAGAAGAGAGTCCACATTCAAGCTTGTGTCTCTGCGGCATCTAACAACTCGGCCAAACTCTTTAAAATCTGCAAGGAGCTGGCCAACCCTGCTGCAGTCTCTACCCCTCCAGTTGCCGCCCAGGTTCTTTGCGAAGCCCTTGCCTCTCACTTTATCTCAAAAACCCAGGACATCCTGTCCACCCTCTACACCTCTACCCTTCCTCTCCCCTCTCCGTCTATGCTTGCTGACCCTCCTTCAGCCACTCCCCACCCTCCTTCTCATCCTTTCCTCTTTCTCACCTGATGAGGTCGCTAGACAAGTCCGATCTATGAAAGCCTCATCAAAACACGTTCATCCCTGTTCCTCTAAAACCATCAAGGACCACATTGACACCCTCGCTCCGGCCGTTGCTGATTTTTGCAACCACTCCTTTGCCTCAGGATCCTTCCCCTCCCCTCTGAAGCACTCCCTTGTGCATCCTCTTCTCATGAAACCCACAGTTGATCCTTCTTGTCCAGCTAACTATCGCCCAATTTCCATTACTCCCTTTCTGGGCAAACTCCTGGAAAAGTTGGCAATCTCTCAGCTTAACCTTCATTCCAATTCCGTTGGCTGTCTCCATGACCACCAGTCTGGCTTCAGAGCTGCCAGAAGCACGGAAACTGCTCTCCTGAACATCCGTGAAAATCTGCTCTCCAACCTTGACTCTAACATTCCCTCTGTCCTCATCCTCCTCAATCTCTCTTCTGCCTTCGACACAGTCAACTATACCATCCTGCTCAACCGTCTCTGTGATAACCTGGGTATCACTGATCAGGCTCTGGCCTGGCGGACCTCTTTCCTCTCTGATCGACCCTCCCAGGTCCAACTTGGGTCCTTCCTATTATCTATCTTCCTCTCTACCTGTATTGTTTCCCCATGCCTCTAATTTCTCATCCCGGCTTTTCAACCAATACCTGGCAACTCTCGCCCACTGCATTGCCATTTTCTGCTCTAATTCCCGGTGCTACGCTAACAACACTCAACTCATTTTCAGGCTGCCCTCGGCCACCTCCTCTTCTTCTCTCATCTCTGATTGCCTAACTGCCATTCAAGATTGGTGTGCCGCCAATGATCTTTGTCTGAATGCCAGCAAGACGGAGATCCTCCTCATCGGCACACCTTCACCATCCTTTCCCCTCACTCTCTGGCCGGCCTCCCTTGGCCCTCCTCCTACCCCCACCTGCGAGGCTATGAACCTCTAAAAAGTCAAACTTCCTACTGCACCTCCTCAGAGATACTCTACCTTTCCTCTCCTTCCCCAAGAAGCTCATGGTCTCCCAAGCTCTGGTTCTCTCTAGGTTGGACTATTGTAACAGCCTCTTTCTAAATCTACCTGCCTCTACTCTACGCCCGCTGCAACTTATCCGGAACAGGACTGCGAGACTTGACCTTGAACTCAAGCCCTGGGATCGTATCTCTCCAGCTCTGAAATCTCTCCATTGGCTCCCAGTGGATGCAAGGATTAAATTCAAAACCCTCTGCATTGTGCACAAGGCTTTCTAGGGCCTGGGTCTAAAATACCTTCAGCTATCCCTCCGCAAATACCTCCCCTCTCGAGCTCTTCGCTCCTCTGCCTCTAACTCCCTCAGGGTCAGTCGTTTTTCAAAGAATCGTGCTGAGGGTAGATCTCTATCTTCAGCTGGGGCCTCCCTCTGGAACAGCCTCCCTGCCACTCTAAAACTTGAGGAGAGCCATCTCCGGTTCCGGAAGCAGCTCAAGACCTTCCTCTTTTCTTTTGCCTTTGCTCCCCCTCTCCCCTGCTGATCTGCTCTCTCTTGGGACTGTGCCACTGGCCACCCTCTGTCCTCCGGGCCCAGATACCTGCTCACCCTGCCACCCTCCCGCACTGCCTCCCGGCCACCCCTTGCACTGGGGTCTGTATCTGTACCCATACAGCACCCCCTTTTCCTTCCTGCACTTATCAGACCTACCCTGTCTGCTTCCTTAAACCCAGCACTTGCCAATTGCTGGCTGCACTTCCACTGTTTGTTGCCTTTATTATTTATTTATTATTATTTATCTGTTTCTCCTCTGCTCCGCACTCTCCACTTCTCCCCCCTTCCATGCATTTTTCCGCTCCCCCTCTCCCATGCACTTGCGCGTGCTCAATGTCACTGGGCCTAGTAAGATCGTTATGTCCGCCGTTCCCCTCCCTTGCCTTGTCGCGCTCTGAAACACTTGTGTACGAGCGCAAAAGAAATAAAATATCAATATCATTATGTTTTGATATTGAGAGTTAAAAATGAAGAAAGTTTAGCGGGTGCATACACAGCGCCCACAATTCGCAAATCTCAGCACACATCAATGTGTATTTGCTATGTTTTGGTGACCAGCAACGTGAGTTCCTTTTTCAGTAGAGAACCTGCTGCTCTTTCTGTAACACACAATACTCCATGGAGTACCTCGGTGAGGATCAGTGCCGGCCGGTTCTTGGACAGAGGTGAGCAAGGCAACTCATGCTGGTGACCTTCGTCTCCTACTCCCTTTTGCCCATAATCTTTGGCCTCTTGGTTTACCGCATCACACCTTAGCGTCACCGCCACCTCTGTCAGCGCAAAGCGGCCCACGTCTCTGCAGGACGCTAAATGGATCGGCGTATACCGGTGTCAAAGGTGTTCCTGTGTTGTGGTTATGGCGGCTTGTTTGGATGTTGCTGTATAGCTAGGGCACGGTTACACGTGCAAGTTCAGTTAAGCAATGGTGTTTTCCTTCGTGCATTCGCCTATGTGTGCGCTCGGAAGTGTATTTGCATTGAGGCGGAACTATTACTGCTGTTTGGCAAAATATGAAAAATGAATACACACGCTTACTGCAGCTAACAATACACTTGCCTAAAACCACCCTGCAGACAGCAGGTTTCTCGTCTATGTAGAGCAGATTTTCTCTATGCTGCTCACACGGGTGTGCAGTGGCACAATGTGTCCTCGTGAAGGTCATGTGACCACAGCTCGCGCTTGGGAGTAGTTACAGAGCCAAGCCAGGGCTGAAGGGAGCCTCGAAGCTGGAGCCACTCGCCAAGCAGGCCCTGGGCTGGCAGCCTGATACTTACTGCGCCTGTGTTTGCTGTGAACACTAAAATAGCCAAGGGCAGAGGCACGCGCGGGAATGTTTGTGATATTTTTGGGTGAAGAAGTTATAGGGCACTTCACCATCTGAATGACAAAGACCCAAAGAGCCCCCCGTTACTCTGTCAAACGGATGGCACCGCCAATAAAATAAGTAGACTGACAAAATAAGTAAACCCTTTTCACAAAATATTGTTTAAACTGCAGGTGAGGGATGGCTGTTTCATTTGTGTACGGCAGTTTCTTTTAATTACATCATCAAAATGCCGCATGTAGAAATGCAACAACTAAACGCTTTATTAGAAGGGTTTACTTGCTACATCACTTCATGTGTCTGAAGATAAACCAGAGGAGATTTAACAAAGCTCTTGAATAGTCCCAGGCCAGTTGGGATCACAAGCCAATCCTGGCTATTAGGTTGCCAACATTTTCTGCAACCCGGATTTTATATTAGAAAATACCATTACACGTAGTGCACATGAACGCATCTTCAACCAGGGAGAGCACATCTTCAAAGCTATATTTCTGCATATTTGACAGAAATAAGTCGGCGGAAGAGTGGGCTGGGCTATTACTGGGCTTTCACATTCCCTTAACTAGCAGTTTCTTCACCTGTAAGGTAACCCGCCACCCCATCCACTGGATTGACTTTTGACTGATGATGGCTACCAAAGCCCTCCCTCCTAAACGCATTCCAGGGGCAGTTTAATGATTTGCAGGTATTCTGCGTTCATATACTTTTGGAGACTGCCATTGTGACTACTTCCCCGTGTTGTTAAAGCATCCTCACGGGCAAATTAGTTTGGAAGTCAAGCGGGAGAGCAGATGGGAGGTAGAGCAACATGCTGTGCTTTGCGAGAAGCGGGGGCAGAGAATTCATGGGTGCCACAAATGAACCGAGAAAACCCATACGTGGCGTCCTTCCTCCCCACACCACATAACCTACACTAATGCATGCCAATATACCTTATTCTGATTGGGGGATGATAGTCCTGGTCTGATATTTTTTTTCTTTGCATTCTGAGACTTGCAATCCTGGATTGCAAATTATAAATTCAGGAATTCGATGAAATAAATGATAAAGGAAAAACCAGGACTATACTAATATCGTTCAGTGGAATGCATTGATTTATAAGGTTCCAGTCACAGCACAAGCTTTGCTTCACGAGTACCGAAAAAGAAGGGGGAAAGAGAGGTGTGCAGAGACAAAGGGGATATTCAAACAGAAAGGTCTTTTAAAGTTATTTGGGCCTTCAGATTGATATAAGTCAGGATGATGGAGAAAAGGGGAAGTACAGTAAGCCGGCCGGCTGGCATTCGACAAGTGCAAGCAATACAGCAGTGATCAATTGAATAAAGCGCCTCACACCTGCGAGCCTAACCTCAGACAAGTAGTAGGGGATGAGCGCTCTCCCAAGGGTGTCTCCGCTGAAGGCATCCCCGGGTAGAGGCAGTGACACATTTGGCGGGCCTACAGTTGCTCAGATGGCCGCTTAAAGGAAATGTCAATCTGAGGGTAGAGCAGGCTGAACAGGTGGTTTATTGACAGCTTTCTGAATTGTCAATCCTCTGTACACAAAGCCCTGCCGGCCATCCCACTTTTGGCGCATACAGCAAAGTGAGAAAATGGTTTGCACATGACCACACACCTCGTGGAAGACCTGAAGCCTGCATCTCAGCTCAGTCTGCACTTATTTAAACAGAAAAGGTCTCACATCCACCTGTTACAAACATGCCTTTTATTTCATAGAAATGCCATGAAAAGTACAGAAATCACATTATAAATGAACCTGCAAGTATATCAATTCTTCTTATAAATTAATTATTTTGTGCAAACGTAGTTTATTTTCACCTATCTGTGCGGAATAGTATAAGTGTGACAATGGAAATTAATGCCACCCTAAAAGAGGCCTTTTGTTTTTGCAACTGGACTTTCAAGATTACAGCTATAGGACAGGTATACGACAACAGAATAAAACGGTGGCTGTAAAATTTGGCACAGTTTGACACAGATTTACAGCTCTTCGTTGTGTGTGATGTAAACTAATCATGAGATTACACAAAAAAGCAAACCTGTTTTGTTCTGAAACATCCAGACAACGATGAATTAAACAAGATGGTTTAAAAAAGCGAGAATAGGTATTTTGTGATTCAATTGCAATGTCTTGGAAGAAGGCACAGGGTGGCTGAGCTGGGAAGGGTGTGGTTGGTACGCATATGACCATTGGTCTCTCATCAGCTATGATTCACACTTGACCCCTCAGAGCTAAAAGCATCTATTGGGTATCCAGTATTGAACAGTGCACACTCTCCTACCTTACCCCACTCACTCTACCACCACCCTACTCCCCAAACTCTATACCACCACCCACTCTAGCCCACTTTCTCTGCCTCCACTTTCACTAGCCTACCCCCCACTCTCTCTACCCACACCCACCCACCCAACCCCCACTTTCTACACCATCTCATCCTTCCTTTCACACACTTGCCTTATTTCTTCCCTGCTCACTCTCAGCCTTTCTCGCTTAGTTTTCCTCTTGCTCATCATTGGAGGCACGCTCTCTCACTCGTTTCCTCCCTTGCTCTATTCTCCTTCCTTCTCATTCTCTTCCACACCCGCGCCCCTTATTGCATCCTTCTTTGAAACTTCGCACTCTCTTCCTTGCACCCTGGTGCTTATAAATGCAAAATACAAAGGACAGCCGTAAACACCAAAACTATTGGCATTGCCAATGCTTGTTAGGAGCGTGAATTTGAATTGTAGTACTTTGTTCCCCCAAAAAACGAACTGAAGCATTTGTTTGGGGAGTATGTGAATACATGGCCGTAAGGGTGGTAATACACTGCCTCCCATCCACTTTCTCCCTTGCTGCTGTGACCCATTTTGTTTCTCTGTGCCCCCATCTTTGTCCGAGTTCCCCCATGTCTATCCCTGTACCCCTGGGCCTGTCTCTTGAGTGCCCTTATGTCTGCATTGCTCTGTGCCACACGTAGTTTCTGTGCCCTTGAGCCCATATGCTGAGCCCTTAGCCGCATCTTGACTGTAGCACAGCTAACAGGTAAAAGGGGATGTAAGCTACCCCGCCACTGGTCCCCACGATCTAGGGCGCAGGATATTTTCTGACAGACGCACGGCCTCTGTGCATTTTCCAAATACATGTGTCTGCTTTTGCCCAATTATAGGAGCCAGGCAGTCACATTGCAGGCGGCCCCCTGGCCTCAACCTGAAAAGCCAGGCAGTACCAAGCCAGGCAGTACCAGTGCAGACACCCCCTGACCTCACCCTGGACAGCCAGGCAGCCATAGTGCAAACTGCCCCCTGGCCTCAACCTGGACAGCCAGGCAGTCACAGTACACCCCCCGAACCCCCCCCCCGACCTCACCCTGCACAGCCAGGCTGCCACAGTGCAAACAGCCCCCTGGGTTCACCCTGGACAGCCAGGGAGTCACAATGCAGACAGCCCCCTGGCCTCACACTAGACAGCCAGGAAGTAACAGTGCACCCCCCCCACCTCACCCTGCACAGCCAGGCAGTCACACTGCAGACAGGCCCCTTGCCACACCCTCGACATCCAGGCAGTCACAGTGCAGACATCCCCCTTGTCACACCCTAGACAGCCAGGCAGCCACAGTGCAGACAGCTCCCTTGTCACACCCTAGACAGCCAGGCAGCCACAGTACAGACGGACCCCTGTCCTCACCCTGGACAGCCAGGCAGTACCAGTGCAGACACCCACTGGCCTCACCCTGGACAGCCAGGCAGTCACACTGCAGACAGGCCCCTTGACACACCCTGGACATCCAGGCAGCCACAGTGCAGACAGCCCCCTTGTCACACCCTAGACAGCCAGGCAGCCACAGTGCAGACAGCCCCCTTGTCACACCCTAGACAGCCAGGCAGCCACAGTGCAGACAGCCCCCTTGTCACACCCTAGACAGCCAGGCAGCCACAGTGCAGACAGCCCCCTTGTCACACCCTAGACAGCCAGGCAGCCACAGTACAGACGGACCTCTGTCCTCACCTTGGACAGACAGGCAGTCCCACTGCAGACAGGCCCCTTCCCACACCCTGGACATCCAGGCAGCCACAATGCAGACAGCCCCGTGGCCTCACACTAGACAGCCAGGCAGTACCAGTGCAGACAGCCCCTTGCCCCAGGGCTGTCACAAGGTGTGGTGAGGCCCGGGGCAAAAAATCTGTTGATGCCCCCTTATGATTATTTGCACTGGGCCAGCAGCGGCACCGCCGCAAACAGGAGACATGAGAAATATCCCCTTGAGTTTTTGTTTGGAGGCACCAAAATATGGTTTATTCCTACAACTGTTTACAGTGCCCATTAAGTCATTCACTCTAAGAAGACTCTTTTGAGAAAACACTGGCAGGCACTTTGAGTGTAAAGTTTGACAGTAAGGCTTGATTAAAGCTAGCTCAAAGTGCTGCCATGAGGTGGTGCTCTTTTTTGGGGGTGGAGGGTCAGGGACTGGGTGGGAATTGCCATAGGTATTATCATGGCCATAGGCAGTCAATGGGGGTAAGAGGGACGTATGCAGACAACACCTACAAGCTTTGTGCCATTTACCCCTTTCGGTACTCTAATGCAGTATTTTTGACTTATATGTAGCTAAAACTAAAAAGGATGTCATAGTCTATCACTTGGATGATTAATATTGAGGATGTTTATGTCTGCATTGTTGAGAGCTGTCTGCTTTAGGTTAAAAAAAAAAAGCTGTGTATAAAAAAGCACTACCCTATAAGAAAAAAACAAGTGTCTTGGCCTTAAAGTCAAAAGCACTTTGCAGTCTGAACTTAAATCTGTACTGTTCATGTGGGGATTTTAAGTCAGATGTATGTAGCGGTGTTAGCCAAAAAGCATAGCTATGTGGAAATGTCAGACATGAGTATAGGCTGTTGCGACAGGACATGTTCAAGACGGGCTTAATTACTAGGCCTATGGTGCCCTTGCAGTGTTTTCATTTCAGCAAAACAAAACTTGCTGCTGGTTGTAGTGGATACTCACTTTTATTTTTTGTCAGAATAAACACAATCGGACTGGACGGGCGGAAGGAAGATTTATGGTTAACAATCACTGTTCCCATACTTCGCAGCTGGAAATGCTGTGAACGTGAGAACCTCACACAATAACCTTGATGAGGCTGAAGATGTTTCTGTGCTGCTGGCAGCCGCGAGGCCCGCCTAGGCGTGAGGCCCGGGGCAGTTTGCCCCTCCTGCACCCCCCTCGGTACGGCCCTGCCTTGCCCTCACCCTAGACAGCCAAGCAGCCACAGTGCAGACAGCCCCCTTGTCACACCCTAGACAGCCAGGCAGTCACAGTCCAGACAGCCCCCCTAACCTCACGCTGAAAAGCCAGGCAGCACCAGTGCAGACACCCCCCTGGCCTCACCCTGGACATCCAGGAAGCCACAGTGCAAACAGACCCCTGGCTTCACCCTGGACAGCCAGGCAGTCACAGTGCAGACAGCCCCCTTGTCACACCCTAGACAGCCAGGCAGTCACAGTGCAGACAGCCCTGTGGCCTCACACTAGACAGCCAGGCAGTACCAGTGCAGACAACCCCTTGCCCTCACCCTAGACAGCCAGGCAGTACCAGTGCAGACACCCTCCTGGTCTCATCCTGGACAGCCAGGCAGTCACACTGGAGACATCCCCCTGGCCTCAACCTAGACAGCCAGGCAGTAGCAGTGCACACCCCCTCCCCCCGCCCGGCCTCACCCAGGGCAGCCAGGCAGCCACAATGCAGACATCCCCCTTACCACACCCTGGACAGCCAGGCAGTCAACGTGCAGACAGCCCCCTGGTCTCACTGTTAGGAAAGATTTCCATTTCATGTGTAATTTTCCCTCCAGTTGTGTACCCCCCAACTTTTTGCTGATTTTAAAAACCATAGTCTGACTTTACCAGAGGGATTTTCGCTCACTATTTATGGGGAATCTTACATGCCCTTAAGACAGCCAGTACTGGGAGACTTTGTTTCACTTAGTCCTTTCCAATGTTGCAACTTTTCTGCAACATGTAACAAGTGTACAATGTACCTTCCAGTACAGTGCACTTGGGTCTATTAGTCATTTCCAAAGGCCCTAGATACATTTGAAGGATTTTTTTAGAAGAAGTGCAGATGTGCCTTGGACAGGGCTGGAGGCAGCTTATCATTTCGTATATTATTAACCCTTTCCTGCCAGGTAAACCGGGATGATCGCGTTTGGCACAAATAGGTGGCCTGGCTCCAAAATGGCCATGCCACGAGCTTCTTTGTCCTGTCCTTTGGCCATCTTGCCCATTCACCTTCCCCAGGTCGAGTCGTCCCAGGTCAGTCCTTATTTGGGCATGCATTTCTCCGCAAAGCGGCAAGCTTTTGCGGCCTTCTGCATGCCTTGTGTGTGTGCCTCCAGTATGTGGGCTGGGATGTCTGTTCACAATACACATCCTGGGTGCCAGAGAGTCTGGAGTGTTGTGAATACCTGGGACCACTGTGGTCTGTGATTGGTCCACGTATGGTATGCCTTTATGTGAGCAGATCTCCCATTTGGTCCTCTTTGTTTTGGTACGAAGGAGATTCTGGATAAGAGAAGGCCCCAAACATCCATACAATGTCGATCTCTGGAGTTCTCACTGAACGAAGGATATGATCTAAGTATCCTGAAACTAAGAAGCTGAGTCGAGGAGCTGCTGGTGACCCATTGGAAGGTTTGGCACCCTGAGCCCGCTGTCGTCCTGTGGGACCCCTCTGCATCTGGTCGTCCTAGAAGGTCTGCGAAGACACTTCAACCCATTGGAATAGTGAGACCAATTATTCTCTGCACCTTCTTCAAACCCTGCAAGTAAGCTCTCTTGGAAAAGTCCCTGGGCAAACCAGTGGGCTGACCAGCTTACACAGACTCTTTGCCCTGATACCGTTGCTTTTTCGAGGAGGTCCTCGACACTTGGTACGTCGCTAGCTCTCTGTTTATGGCACTCTCACACCAAATTCCATACACTTGGCATTCCCAGGTCTGGAGTAAATTGAGTGCACCCGAACCAGAGTATACGCGGTTACCGTGTCGCCCAGCCGTGGTGACGAACTTTGCAGGTGAGCTGCATTTGTGCCAACCTTGCCCCTGAAGCCTGCTGCAGTGAAACGGGCCTGATCCATCCACCAGGAGCAGAGAAATCACCAGTGTCCCGTTTGAGAATCATCACTGTATCTTTGTTGCTGAAAGCCGTGGAACCGCCAAATTGCCGCACTTGAACCTGCAACTGAAGTGGACTTGACTGCCGAAGTTTGGTCTGGAGTGCGCCAGGGGTCGGTGAGTAATCACAACCCTAACTGGTGGCCCCTAGTGCCTCCATCCATTTTTACGCATGAGTGGGCCCTGAGAGCCCCTCTCCTTTCCGCTGCTAGTGCACACTAGCAAAATATTCCCAACTCTTGGAATCAATGCTACCCTCAAGTGGAGGCCCTCCTCGAATAGTGGGAACCTATTCTTCATCACCTCACCCACTTTCCTTCGCTGCTACAGACCCTTGAAGAGACCCCGTTTTGCCCATTTGAACTACCGCATGTGCCAGTAGTGCATGTACATTTAAGCATTAGGCTCCACTCTTCTTAGGGATTGGACTGCCTTTTAGATAGGAGTGTGTTGGAGGCAGAAGGGACTAAAGACTATTTGCACTGCCTGGTTCCTACCCCTTTTAGATTGTGGACCCATTTCATGCATTAAAGGGATGGTCTAGTAAACATTTTTATTTAAAAAATAGACAGGCAACATAAAAAAAAATACTAGCATTCTCCGTTTTAAAACTTCCTATGTAAAATTTGGAGCTATTCAAGCTCAAAATTCGCAAAAGCAAGCACATGGGCGCATCCATTTTGTGAAATGGAGGCCCTCCTGTGCTGGCTTTTGCTTTTGCGGCACTAATGAAGGAAAAGCCAGCCAGCTGTAGTAAACAAAGGCTACCGCTGGGTGGCTTTCCCTTCATTAGTGCTGTAGGCGGAGGACGGGGACCGGAGACCAGAGCAGGAAAGCTGCAGCTGAATTTCGGTAAGTGCTATTTATTTTTTTTTTAAAAATAAGCACTAGCTGCGTTTTTTTTTTCTAGGTTTTCCGGGCTGGAGGAGCCCGGAAAACTTAGAAATAAAACCGCAGCTTTAAAAACATTGTATTTATGTTTGCGGTCGCTTTTGAAGCGACCGCAAACATAAATACAACGTTTTTGTGTTGGAAAAAACTGCGGTTTTTCTTTCCGAGTTTCTCAGGCTCCTCCGGATCGGAGGAGCCTGAGAAACTCGGAAAGAAAAACCGCAGCGTTTTCCAACACAACCGCGTTGTTTCTGCCTGAATCTGCTTTACCATTTGGGGCGGGGAGCCCGAGAGCCCCAAATGGTAAAGCAGATTCAGGCAGAAACAACGCGGCATTGCGGAAAACAACCGCGTTGTTTCTTCCTGAATCTGCTTTCCCATTTGGGGCTCTCGGGATCCCCACAGTTTGCCCAGGAAAGGGGTGATGGAGATTGGGCGATAGATTGCCAGGCAGGCAGGATCGGCAGACAGCTTCTTGAGGAGTGGATGCATAAGGGAGTGCTTAAGGGGAGAGGGGAATGTGCCAGTGGTGAAAGTGTGATTACAGAAATCGGCCAAGGCTGGAGCGAGGGTGTGATATGATATGATAGGTTATTTATAACGCGCTTAATACCCAGAGGTTTCTAAGCGCGGACCCGGGGATCGAACCTGTGTTGCTCCGTGTCGTCTTGCTTCTAAGGCGAGCACGTTGCCACTGAGCTATCCTCCCAAGACTGTGGGACTGTGTGCATTAAAACACATATTTATATCGTTCTGCTAGTGCAGTGTGCAGCATATACCTTCAGCAGCACATTCGTGGGTATTGCACAAGCGTGATGATATATGGTGGCCCAGAGTGTGGCGTGACCAGTGATTTATTGCTGAGTTGGGGGCCCTCAGCATGGCTCCCAGGGGGGGCCCCCACATTTTGTGTTACGCCACTGACTGGACAGCCAGACAGTCAGAGTTCAGACAGCCAACTGGCCTCACCCTGGGCATTGAAGAAACGTGCAGAAACGAAACTAAATGTAAACAATGGTTCCAGTTTCGTTTCGTTTCTCATCACAGCTATTAGGCTGAGGCTTTTCCCTTCACAGCTATTGACCTGAGCGCTACAGGAACTGACAGTGCCAGGGAGTATCAAAGACTTTAACAGGCGGACCAGGACTGGAGACCACCGCTGCCGCTTGTGCTCTGGGCAGGTGAGATGTGACGCTTTCCAAGGCATGCGAGGTGTGGGGGCCCGGTTGGGGGTAGGGAGGGAGGCAGGAGTGGTGGGGGACAGGAGCTCAGCAGTGCTTCTCTGGGCATGTCGACTATTCTGCACTAAGGGATGCGGGCATAGCGGGGTGAAGACCCTCCAGGGGTAGACTGTGGGACTGCAAAGAACTGGGAGGTTTACCAAAAGACAGCTGCCTCCAACACACGAGCAGAACACCACCCTAACCTCTCCCACCGTGCCTTTAGCTGGCACGCTCCTGACAACACCTCCTTCCCATCTGCCCGTTTCCCCCTTCTGCCCCTTATTAGGGATAAGAGGCTTGCTCCCTTTGACGGGACCTCAAGGCCAATGCCAATATGTTTGCTGCCAAAGGATAAAGCCCAGTTTGGCACACACCTACCGCATGAAATGCATACATGCATTGTAGTTTAACTTTTCCCATTGTAGTTCCAGGACTAATAGTCCCAGAATGCAAACAAAAGAAACAAGACTGGATAAGCATCCACTGAATGATATGGAGCTTCTTGGGATGTGGGCATATCTACCCTGCCACCTCACATTCATGCCTCGTGGACTGTACCAGTCAGATGTTTAACACCAGTGAGTTAAGAGGTGGACAGTGTGCTGTGGAAAGCCTTAGTTCTAGCATCGCCCTGGAGAAACCATATTTAATGCTCGCCCCATAGGATTTTAAGAAAGAAAAGCGAGTGTGTGCTGGTTACCCAATTTAGGGCTGATGTGGGCTACTTTTCAAGGCAGAAGGGATCATTTGAAAAAGTAGGGTAAGTTGCCCAGCAGAAGGCATGTACCGTCTGTGGGACTGGCCAGGGATTTGCTCTGCTAGGTGCTTTGCCAAAACTTCACTCACTCACTGCTATCTAGCATTAAGGCCATGCAAATGGCAACACACCTCTGTGCATTTGAAAGCACAGCTCTAAGGACTCACATCGAGAGGACATCACTGATTGTATGCAGTGTGTTGTGCCCAGCCATCCAGACACTGAGGCGAGGGGATCATGATATAAGAGCCTGCGTGCCAGCATGCCCCATTCCATATGGGAGGTACTAGCTCAGTCTGGTTTATGGGACTTGAAGTCCTGGGTTTATAATGGGGAAACCCAGACTGCAAGCTCCAAAACGCAAAGGTAAAACCAAGACTATATACAGCGGTTATCACTCTGCACCACCAAACTCCTAAATTCTTCACGTTGCCTTATAAATCCAAGACTAGTATCTCCCAAACGAAATAGGGCATCTTAGCATTTTTGTAAGTGATCTCCTTATGGGGTGCATGTTGGCATTGTGATGCTGGAAATGCTTCGGAGGGACAGGGTCTCTGTTTCCTTGTCCTTTAGTCCGTTTATCATATATGTTATGTCTTGTTTTCCGCACAGGAGTTCAGGTGGGACTCCTGGCAGTGCAGCTCTTCCTCTTTTTGGTCGTGGTGAGCAGACCCTTGGGATACCCTTATGGCACCCATGGGTGGGAGTGCAACCCTGTACCCATAGTGTATAATTTTAGGCACCTGTGTGTGGCCCACAGAGCAGGGTATGGCTGGTGGTAGCTCCATGCTGAATTCGACAGGAGCTCGGAGTATCCTCCATTTTGGGATACCCAGGCCCTGCCATTGGAATCAGTTGATTCCTGATAGGAGACAAGATGGCCCCTGTGCCCTCTTGCTTTCTATCTCCAATTACCTTGTTTTCCCAAAGTCCCGGCAAGCCCTGACTGGCTGTTGGGTGGAAGTTCCATATATGGTGTTGTGGGGAAGTCCAGGCCAGACTGGCTGGAGCCTTCCCAATGACTGTATGTTGTGGGTATGCCCGTTGAGTGGGACCTGGGTGAATGGAGTGTGTGACGAACACGCATTTCATGTTATGGGTATCTAGTATCTGGTGTGTGACACAATGACTGAGACAACCCTGCCCGAAACTGGTATGACTGCAGTGTGGAGTGCTGAATGGCTGGGTGCTTTCTCGAATCCACATACCGTGTTGTGAGTGTCTGGACAGTGAAGAAAGGCCTGCATGCACTTTGAGCCTGATTGGCTGCCTGCATACATGAATGCCCTTCTGAATGATTGGTTGCCTGAGTGTGACCCAGCAGAGTGAATGAGAGACCAAACAGTATATCTGGGGACCTCTCACTGATGGAAATCATTCAGAAGCTGAAGTTGAAACTTGATGCTTAACCTTGAAGCCCAGCCGGACGAGAAGATCTGCTGTCGCATTCCTTCATCAACCGAAAGATGTTGTTTCTTCAAGAACTGATCCAAGAGAGGACCTGCCTAGTAGACCTCTTCCTGAGTTACGTGGGACCATCGTGCACCAGCTGAACTTTGCCAAAGCTCCCTGGAAGTGAGACCCTCAAAAGGCTGCCGACCGGAGAAGGGGACCGCCGAGGAATCCGAAGTGAAGCACCCGGACATCCAAGTCCATCATCATTGACCAGGGTTCACAGGTTTGCTATAACCGCTGGAAGCCTGTTGAAGTGTGTTGCCCAGATCGGGGACAACTCAACGTTATGCTGCTCAACAGCCGGAGCTGCAACACTCCCTTGCCTAAGACATTTGATTTAACGACTCCCTTGCTCATCATCGTCGACCACTTTGTCCGGCTGGCGAAAGTCAAGGTCGTTGACGACCGAGTAGAATCCGCTGGTGGGTTTCCCACCACCCGAAGACCTCAAAGACACTGACGAAGATCCAAAAGCCAGCCATGGTTGAGTCCCAATTGCTGATGACAGACGCCGAAGACCCAACACCCTTGCTGGGCAAAAGTTCTTCATTGACTCTTTGCGGCAGCTAACTATCGTCGTTGAGGTGCAGCGCACGCATCATCTTGCAGGACGCTTTCGACCGATCGTCAATGAGCACCGCAAGGATTAAAGCTGCTGCCTCAATGACAGTGTTCACCTTTTCTTCATGGAATCACAATGACCCGTGGCTCCTGCCTTAAAGGGAGTTCACTCAAGAAGGGCCCGATAACGACTCATTGAAGAACTCTATGAAACCAGATACATTGGGGTCGTAGAACCTTTAGAAGGAATCGAGACTGTATTAAGCATATCTGGACTGGGTTTGCCAATACGCTCTATTGACAGGTTCCTCACATAGAACGGTCTCATGGTAGTGGGATAGACTGTTCTGCCATTGCTTGATTTAACTTGCTTTCTTTCTGTGGTCTATCATTGATTCATCTTATAATCTGATTCGTATGCCGTTTGAACTGTTAGCAGTTGATGCATTTCAAAGGAATCGATAGTTAAGAGCGGTACCACGTAGGCCTCTGTATATTTGCCATTATAGTATTGCCAGTGTACATAGTTTGTTATTGTGATTCTATATATCACTTGAACCCTATTTATATAAAGACTGTGTTTTCACTAGCATAGTGTGTGGACATTCCTTTGTGGGTGCTTGGGGACTACACTGTACATAAGAACCAGCCCGCATCACCTTCCGAGAGCTTAAGCCTTGATTGCTCATCCACGTTTTATCAAATAGAGAATCTTGGCTGGGGTACTCTGTGCTTCGACTCTGCAATATAGAGAGCAGGAGTGCAGATACCCCCCCTCCAGTCTTTACAGGAATGTATCTGAAGGATCTCTGTATGAGGGCACGTTGGCATGTATGTAAGAGATCTCCATATGGGAGCATGTTGGCATGTAAGAGATGTCTGTATGGGAAGCTCTTTTTATGTGATCTCCTCACCTAATTGTCCGTGTCCGGATGGCTCGCCAGAACACCCTGGGTGCAATCAGTGATATTCTCTCGCTGTGAAATCTTTATTTAATGGTGAGAGACCATCAATTATTGCATGCAGTGTGTTCTGGCGAACTGCCTGATATGGAGGTGTGGAATCACTTAGAAGAGCTTTGCAGAGCTCACAGCAGGTTGGTGAGGTGAGACCCACCCCCAATATTGGTTCTGCTGCATTCCCTCCGATATACATGAATTTCTGGTACTCTGAATCATCGCTGGTGAGAATATATATCTTCCTTTCAAATCAAGTGATCTGGGACTGAAGGTGGGACAATGCAACAATAAGACAACTCTATGCGACGGCCTCGTAAACTTCTGACAGACAAGCATCAGGGGGTCACCATTTTGTCCCTTAAATCACTACATCTGCCTCACTATTAGGGTGTCTTCTTTCAGATAGTGTGAACTTAATCACTTACAAAGACTCCAATTTGTTCACTTAAGGGTGAGTTTAAATGATATGTACAGGGTCACACATATTGGCCAAACAGTGAAAATCGGATTTTAACCCACTCTGCAATTTAAACACTTGACCACGCACCTTCCAAGCTTTGCTTGGTACACATATTTAAGTTTTTTATTTCAAGGCCAACAATGATACTGTCTTATCGAGATTACTCACAAACTACACAAATTGCAGCAACCTGACATCATGTAAATCTGTAAAGAAACATGTAATGCTAAAAGAATTCGGCTGTAACTTTATTTATGACATACCGCAAGGAAAACGATAAGTCCCAGAATGCAAAATAATGCAAGCCTGAAAACATCTATTTAACACCTCTGCCCTTTCACCACTTTCAGACGCACACTGAAAGAAGTTGTGTAATAAACTCTGCTAGGTCTGGAGATTTGTTTTCACAAACTTCCAGCTCATCATTTGACTATCGACATAAAGAGAACCTTTTCTTTGCATGTCATGCTATTAGACACCATGCGTATACACAAATCATTAAAAGGGGGCTTTTTTCTGCTCCATTCGCTGATTTAGAAGTGTGCTCCATTTTCTAGGTAACTGATTCACAGTCAAGCCCTGCAGGGGGAGTAGCGTCCAGTTCCTTCGGAATGTGGTTTTTCATTGCCAGGATCAGCCCGGGGTTGTAGGGCACCTATTAGTTAGCTCCACACACAAGGTGGTAATTGTCACAGGCTCATCCTGCTCCCCATGATACCAGTGCTCATTCAGCTCCCTCACACCATCTCAGGCATTCCAGGCACTCGGACACGATTAATACACAAGGCCAGAAGTGGGGTGAAAAGCAATGTAATGCTAACACACACCAGTGCTTCGGAGGACTGCATTCGATTCTGCCCCTCCCATGCATCCCTCCCTCCTCATCCTTATGTACAATTCAGAAGCAACATATTATTTTCCACCCATTAACACCACCTATGATAACACATTTCGCCGAACAGGGGGAAAGAAAGTACATTGCGTAACAGCAGACTGCCTCTGCATGGCAGCCTTTAGCAGCCTTGAAACATCAGCCAACAGCATCAGAACTGTTTACTTCTCAGGGGAGGGCTGTTCATGCCCATCTCCAAGGCCTGACGGCTGTGCTGTGCGATATCACTTGGCACGGATGTTCAGATGTTAGGCCAGTTCTTAGGCAAGTCTTTAGGCCAGTCCATTTGTATCCGATGAATCTCAAAGAAACCAAGAAGAGAGAGTGCAGAATCAGAAATGTTACATGTAACATCTTGTTTTCCTCTATTCTCATTTTATCTATGAATCGCTGACCAAACCATTGCACTACTTCTGCATAAAGCACACTCAAATAACACTGTTCCAACACAATAAGGAAGCAAAAAAAAAACATTATCAAACTAAGACAACTTATTTATGTCTTAACTCATCTGAATCCATTCATTCACTGTACTGTATTGCATAAACACCCCATCCTATTAGCATTAGCCATAATCTAGGGTGCATCAAAAACACAAAAAACGGTCATAACTGCATGTGCCACCCTTTCTAGCTCTGAGCATCCCTGTCACTCTCATATTCAGCAGCACCCCGTTCATATGTCTGTCATGTTTGGTTGCACTGTCCAAGTAAAAGTCAATGTTTCTCTTACTTTCCACTATATATATATATATATATATATATATATATATATATTGACTTTCCATCTGGACGCATCGAGGTGAGTGCAGCACACCCAAGACCCTTCTGGGCCCTGATCCTGACTCCATCCAGCCCCTGTAGAGGCCCCCTGCACCTGCGTGCACCGTAGCTTGTCCCGGCCCTCGCGCTCTCTCTTCACCTCCCGACCCGCCTCCCAGCCCGCCCCCTCCCCTGATAGGCTACCCGAATTCGTTGTAGGAACTAGGCCTCGGGAACTCACCTCGTGCGCCACTTTCCATCTGGACGCATCGAGGTGAGTGCAGCACACCCAAGACCCTTCTGGGCCCTGATCCTGACTCCATCCAGCCCCTGTAGAGGCCCCCTGCACCTGCGTGCAACGTAGCTTGTCCCGGCCCTCACGCTCTCTCTTCCCCTCCCGACCCGCCTCCCAGCCCGCCCCCTCCCCTGATAGGCTACCCGAATTCGTTGTAGGAACTAGGCCTTGGGAACTCACCTCGTGCGCCACTTTCCATCTGGACGCATCGAGGTGAGTGCAGCACACCCACGACCCTTCTGGGCCCTGATCCTGACTCCATCCAGCCCCTGTAGAAGCCCCCTGCACCTGCGTGCACCGTAGCTTGTCCCGGCCCTCGCGCTCTCTCTTCCCCTCCCGACCCGCCTCCCAGCCCGCCCCCTCCCCTGATAGGCTACCCGAATTCGTTGTAGGAACTAGGCCTCGGGAACTCACCTCGTGCGCCACTTTCCATCTGGACGCATCGAGGTGAGTGCAGCACACCCACGACCCTTCTGGGCCCTGATCCTGACTCCATCCAGCCCCTGTAGAGGCCCCCTGCACCTGCGTGCACCGTAGCTTGTCCCGGCCCTCGCGCTCTCTCTTCCCCTTCCGACCCGCCTCCCAGCCCGCCCCCTCCCCTGATAGGCTACCCGAATTCGTTGTAGGAACTAGGCCTCGGGAACTCACCTCGTGCGCCACTTTCCATCTGGACGCATCGAGGTGAGTGCAGCACACCCAAGACCTTTCTGGGCCCTGATCCTGACTCCATCCAGCCCCTGTAGAGGCCCCCTGCACCTGCGTGCACCGTAGCTTGTCCCGGCCCTCGCGCTCTCTCTTCCCCTCCCGACCCGCCTCCCAGCCCGCCCCCTCCCCTGATAGGCTACCCGAATTCGTTGTAGGAACTAGGCCTCGGGAACTCACCTTGTGCGCCACTTTCCATCTGGACGCATCGAGGTGAGTGCAGCACACCCACGACCCTTCTGGGCCCTGATCCTGACTCCATCCAGCCCCTGTAGAGGCCCCCTGCACCTGCGTGCACCGGAGCTTGTCCCGGCCCTCGCGCTCTCTCTTCCCCTCCCGACCCGCCTCCCAGCCCGCCCCCTCCCCTGATAGGCTACCCAAATTCGTTGTAGGAACTAGGCCTCGGGAACTCACCTCGTGCGCCACTTTCCATCTGGACGCATCGAGGTGAGTGCAGCACACCCACGACCCTTCTGGGCCCTGATCCTGACTCCATCCAGCCCCTGTAGAGGCCCCCTGCACCTGCGTGCACCGTAGCTTGTCCCGGCCCTCGCGCTCTCTCTTCCCCTCCCGACCCACCTCCCAGCCCGCCCCCTCCCCTGATAGGCTACCCGAATTCGTTGTAGGAACTAGGCCTCGGGAACTCACCTCATGCGCCACTTTCCATCTGGACGCATCGAGGTGAGTGCAGCACACCCACGACCCTTCTGGGCCCTGATCCTGACTCCATCCAGCCCCTGTAGAGGCCCCCTGCACCTGCGTGCACCGTAGCTTGTCCCGGCCCTCGCGCTCTCTCTTCCCCTCCCGCCCCGCCTCCCAGCCCGCCCCCTCCCCTGATAGGCTACCCGAATTCGTTGTAGGAACTAGGCCTCGGGAACTCACCTCGTGCTCCACTTTCCATCTGGACGCATCGAGGTGAGTGCAGCACACCCAAGACCCTTCTGGGCCCTGATCCTGACTCCATCCAGCCCCTGTAGAGGCCCCCTGCACCTGCGTGCACCGTAGCTTGTCCCGGCCCTCGCGCTCTCTCTTCCCCTCCCGACCCGCCTCCCAGCCCGCCCCCTCCCCTGATAGGCTACCCAAATTCGTTGTAGGAACTAGGCCTCGGGAACTCACCTCGTGCGCCACTTTCCATCTGGACGCATCGAGGTGAGTGCAGCACACCCAAGACCCTTCTGGGCCCTGATCCTCACTCCATCCATCCCCTGTAGAGGCCCCCTGCACCTGCGTGCACCGTAGCTTGTCCCGGCCCTCGCGCTCTCTCTTCCCCTCCCGACCCGCCTCCCAGCCCGCCCCCTCCCCTGATAGGCTACCCGAATTCGTTGTAGGAACTAGGCCTCGGGAACTCACCTTGTGCGCCACTTTCCATCTGGACGCATCGAGGTGAGTGCAGCACACCCACGACCCTTCTAGGCCCTGATCCTGACTCCATCCAGCCCCTGTAGAGGCCCCCTGCACCTGCGTGCACCGTAGCTTGTCCCGGCCCTCGCGCTCTCTCTTCCCCTCCCGACCCGCCTCCCAGCCCGCCCCCTCCCCTGATAGGCTACCCGAATTCGTTGTAGGAACTAGGCCTCGGGAACTCACCTCGTGCGCCACTTTCCATCTGGACGCATCGAGGTGAGTGCAGCACACCCATGACCCTTCTGGGCCCTGATCCTGACTCCATCCAGCCCCTGTAGAGGCCCCCTGCACCTGCGTGCACCGTAGCTTGTCCCGGCCCTCGCGCTCTCTCTTCCCCTCCCGACCCGCCTCCCAGCCCGCCCCCTCCCCTGATAGGCTACCCGAATTCGTTGTAGGAACTAGGCCTCGGGAACTCACCTCGTGCGCCACTTTCCATCTGGACGCATCGAGGTGAGTGCAGCACACCCACGACCCTTCTGGGCCCTGATCCTGACTCCATCCAGCCCCTGTAGAGGCCCCCTGCACCTGCGTGCACCGTAGCTTGTCCCGGCCCTCGCGCTCTCTCTTCCCCTCCCGACCCGCCTCCCAGCCCGCCCCCTCCCCTGATAGGCCCTGACAAGAAGATCTGCACTCATTACCAGTCCCTCCAGGGCAGCCCTCTGCCCGGCAGCCCATCGGCTAAGGACCTGAGGCAAAGGACGGCTCCTACAGAGACGGCTCCAGGTTGTATCTGCAGGTATCAGCAGGAGAAGCAAGAAGACAACATCAAGTAAGTGTAGAAAGGGCGGGGCCAGAAGCAATTACTTCACACCATACTACCCTACCACTCAACTAACAAAGCATCACCACTGTAAATTCATTATATTTGTATTCAGAAACTCTGCCCTCTGCAAGTGAAAATTGCATTTTAGAAGTGTACCTATAGCCTTGATGAGAAAACTGCATTTGGAAGTTGCACCCAATAGCCTCTCTGAGGAAAAGGTGCATTTAGAAGTGTACCCTTTAGCCTAAGTGTGTATTTAGAAGTTGTGCCCAATGGCCTCCCTGAGAGAGTTGCATTTGAAATGTGCCCAATAGCCTCTCTCTGAATTGCGCCCAATAACCTCTCTGAGGAAAATTGCATTTAGAAGTGTTCCCAATTGCATTCAGGAGTTACGCCCAATAGCCTCTCTGAGGAAAATTGCATTTAGAAGTGTTCCCAATTGCATTCAGGAGTTACGCCCAATAGCCTCTCTGAGGAAAATTGCATTTAGAAGTGTTCCCAATTGCATTCAGGAGTCGCGCCCAATAGCCCCTCTAAGGAAAGTTGCATTTAGAAGTATTCTCAAGTGCATCCAGTAGTGTTCCCAACCGTATTTAATAGTGTTCCCAATTGCATTTAGGTATTGTGCCCAATAGCCTCTCTGAGGAAAATTGCATTTAGAAGTGTTCCCAGTTGCATTTTGGTGTTGTGCCCGATAGCCTCTCTGAGGAAAATTGCATTTAGAAGTGTTCCCAACTGCATTTAGGTATTGTGCCCATTAGCCTCTCTGGGGAAAATTGCATTTGGAGGTTATGCCCAATGGCCTCTCCGAGAAAAGTTGCATTTGGAAGTGTGCCCTTAACCTAAGTGTGTATTTAGAAGTTGTGCCCAATGGCCTCCCTGAGAAAGTTGCATTTGAAATGTGCCCAATAGCCTCTCTCTGAATTGTGCCCAATAACCTCTCTGAGGAAAATTGCATTGCATTTAGAAGTGTTCCCAATTGCATTTGATATTGTGCCCATTAGCCTCTCTAAGGAAAAGTGCATTAGAAGTGTTCCCAATTACATTTAGGTGTTGTGCCCAATAGCCTCTCTGAAGAAAGTTGCATCTAGAAGTGTTCCCAATTGCATTTAGGTATTGCGCCCATTAGCCTCTCTGAGGAAAATTGCATTTAGAAGTTGTGCCCAATAGCCTCTCTGAGAAAAGTTGCATTTAGAAGTGTACCCTTTAGCCTAAGTGTGTATTTAGAAGTTGTGCCCAATGGCCTCCCTGAGAAAGTTGCATTTGAAATGTACCCAATAGCCTCTCTCTGAATCTCGCCCAATAACCTCTCTGAGGAAAATTGCATTTAGAAGTGCTCCCAATTGCATTTGATATTGTGCCCATTAGCCTCTCTAAGGAAAATTGCATTAGAAGTGTTCCCAATTACATTTAAGTGTTGTGCCCAATAGCCTCTCTGAGGAAAATTGCATTTAGAAGTGTTCCCAATTGCATTCAGGAGTTGCGCCCAATAGCCTCTCTGAGGAAAATTGCATTTAGAAGTGTTCCCAATTGCATTTGATATTGTGCCCATTAGCCTCTCTAAGGAAAATTGCATTAGAAGTGTTCCCAATTACATTTAAGTGTTGTGCCCAATAGCCTCTCTGAGGAAAATTGCATTTAGAAGTGTTCCCAATTGCATTCAGGAGTTGCGCCCAATAGCCTCTCTGAGGAAAATTGCATTTAGAAGTGCTCCCAATTGCATTTGATATTGTGCCCATTAGCCTCCCTAAGGAAAATTGCATTTAGAAGTGTTCCCAATTACATTTAAGTGTTGTGCCCAATAGCCCCTCTAAGGAAAGTTGCATTTAGAAGTGTTCTCAAGTGCATTCAGTAGTGTTCCCAACCGTATTTAATAGTGTTCCCAATTGCATTTAGGTATTGTGCCCAATAGCCTCTCTGAGGAAAATTGCATTTAGAAGTGTTCCCAATTGCATTTAGGTGTTGTGCCCAATAGCCTCTCTGAAGAAAGTTGCATCTAGAAGTGTTCCCAGTTGCATCTAGGTATTGCGCCCATTAGCCTCTCTGAGTAAAATTGCATTTAGAAGTGTTCTCAAGTGCATTCAGTAGTGTGCCCAACTGTATTTAATAGTGTTCCCAATTGCATTTAGGTATTGTGCCCATTAGCCTCTCTGAGGAAAGTTGCATTTAGAAGTATTCACAATTGCATCTAGCTGTGTTCCCAACTGCATCCTGAAGCTGCGCCCAATAGCCTCTCGCAGGAAAGTTGCATTTAGAAATGTTCCCAATTGCTTTTAGAATAGCCTCTCACCTAATCCCAATTGCATTAAGTAAGTGATCCCAATTGCATTCTGAAGTTACGCCCATTAGCCTCTCTAATGAAAATTGCATCTAGAAGTGTCCTCAATTACATTTAATAATGTTCCCAATTGCATCTAGGTGTTGTGCCCAATAGTCTCTCTGAGGAAAATTGCATTTAGAAGTGTTTCCCAATTGCATTCAGGAGTAGTGCCCAATAGCCCCTCGCAGGAAAGTTGCATTTAGAAGTGTTCTCAAGTGCATTCAATAGTGTTCCCAACTGCATTTAATAGTGTTCCCAATTGCATTTAGGTGTTGGGCCCAATAGCCTCTCTGAGGAAAACTGCATTTAGAAGTGTTCCCAATTGCATTCAGGAGTTGCGCCCAATAGCCTCTCGCAGGAAAGTTCAATTAGAAGTGTTCCCAATTGCATTTAGTAGTTGCGCCCAATAGCCTCGAGTAGTGCTCCCAATTACATTAAGTATTGTTACCAATTGCATTTAAGTGTTGCGCCCAATAGCCTCTCTCAGGAAAGTTGCATTTAGAAGATCACACAATTCCATTTAGTAGTGTTCCCAACTGCATTTAATAGTGCTCCCAATTGCATTTAGGTGTTGCGCACAATAGCCTCTCTCAGGAAAGTTGCATTTAGAAGATCACACAATTCCATTTAGTAGTGTTCCCATCTGCATTTAATAGTGCTCCCAATTGCATTTAGGTGTTGCGCCCAATAGCCTCTCTGAGGAAAGTTGCATTTTAGAAGTGTTCCCAATACCATTTAGTAGTGTTCGCAACTGCATTTAATAGTGCTCCCAATTGCATTTAGGTGTTGCGCCCAATAGCCTCTCTGTGGAAAGTTGCATTTTAGAAGTATTCCTAATACCAGTTAATAGTATTCGCAACTGCATTGAAGAGTGCTCCCAATTGCATTTAGGTGTTGCACCCAATAGCCTCTCTGAAGAAAGCTGCATTTAGAAGTGTCCCCAATTGCATTTAGTAGTCTTCCCAACTGCATTTAGGTGTTGTGCCAATTAGCCTCTCTAAGAAAACTGCATTTAGAAGTGTTCCCAATTGTATTTCTGAAGCTGCCCCCAATAGCCTCTCTAAGAAACTGGCATTTAGAATTGTACCCCAAAATTACAATTAGAAGCCGCGCCCAATAACCTCTCTGAAAATCTCATGCTATAGGAAGGGTCTCCGGTCTGGAATGGGAAGGAGTTGGATATCACATCTCATGTTATAGGAAGGATCTCAGGTTTGAGCAGTTGAACCCTGAAGTGTGCCTAAAAGCGTGTCATCAGCGACCTTAGAACTACAATCAGAAAACCCTCCTAAACCAATCTTAAAACTCGCACCAATCATGAGTGCACCCACTCCACCAGAATCAGTCAGAAACACCATCTCCGATCTGTCCTCCGTCCCTTCCCGCCTCTCCCAAACCCCCCCACCCTCTCTCGCACCCCCTGCTTTTCCCCTCTCCAAACACCAAGCAAGGGGGGCACGATGGCGAGCCACCCACCCCAAGACCACTCATCCCCTGAACCCCACCCCCGACCCACCAGCATTACCCATACCCGCTCCCCTCTCTATCATACCTGACACACCCCACCCTGCAATCACCCAACTCCCGCCCTCCCCTTACACCCCTGCCACCATCCCCACTCGACCTCACCCCTTCCCCTCCCTAAAAACTGCACGGCTAGCCCTAGCAAGAACCGAAGCTGCCTCCCAATCACCCTCCGACCCCCCCACTCTCTCCCACACACCAGTCGCAGCAAGGAAACTAAAGAGGAAACGTTCTTGGTCCCCCTCAATCTCACAGCACTCCTCGCCCCCCCTATCTCGACCAATCACATCTATCCTGCAATCCCCCCTCTCCCCCGCGGCTTCCCCCCGCCTGAAACCCCTCTCCCTCGATTTCTCATCAGCTGCAACTGAAACTCCTAACCGTCAACATCCCTCCTTCAAATCCCCCTTCCAAAACCCGACCATCCTATCACACGCAGCCTCCCAACCCCTCCCGAAGCCTGCCAATCTCTCTGCTCGCCCACTATTCCCATCTATCATCACCCAACCTACCCCCCCCAAACTCTCCACCACTGCACCCTCCCCCTCCACCACAAAGATCCTCCCCGACTGCCGATGTGAACTGCATCCTATTTAACGCCCGATCAATAGCAAAAAACAGACATTCCATCTTTGACCTCCTCACCTCTGACAAACCAGACCTAGTTTTCATCACTGAAACCTGGTTCTCTGACGACTTCGGCCCAATCGCCAACGAAGCCTTTCCCCCCAACTACTCCCTCATCCCACTGAACCGTCCGTCCAGGGGAGGAGGGGTAGCACTCGTCTTCAAATCTCTCTTCCGCACCTCAATCATCGATAACCAACCCTCCATTCCATCCTGCGAATCTCTCCTTGTTAAACTATCCCTCTCACCATCGCTCTCACATAGCTTCCTAATAATCTACAGGCCCCCAGGCTACGATAGACACTTCGCAAACAACCTTTGCGACTCTATTGCCACCCTCCAACTAAACCATCCCAACCTCACCCTTCTTGGAGACTTCAACATATGGCTCGACATCCCCACCAACCCTATGACATACTCCCTGGTTGACGGATTAGATGCAATTAACCTCCAACCCCACATAAACGGACCGACCCACTATAAAGGACACACTCTCGATGCCATCTTTAGCTCCAACAACCTGATTCAGCTAATGCCGCCCACCCCTATCATCTGGTCTGATCACTTCATTCTCTCTTTCACCATCCACTCACCCGAACCCCTCCCCTTACTCATATCCGAACCTCCGAATAAAGGCAAATGCTGGAAGAAACTAATAATCACCCCAGACTTAGCCGAGGTTCTCCTCCAGTCTCCACCACCATCCTGCCCTCTCAACAACCATCTCACCCCTGAGGTCCTTGATTCATGGCTTAGCGCACCTCTGATGCGCCTCACCCCCTCCTGCAAACCATCAACCCGCCTTGGCCCTTTCCCCAGATGGTTCACTCCTGAGCTGAAGACCACTAAACGACTATACAAACACCTAGAACGCAAATGGCTTAAAGAGAAAACCCATGAGAGCAGGACCACCTTGGCCCGACACCTGTATCGGTACAAAGCCGAAATCCGGAAAACAAAAAAAGGCCCACTACAACTCCCGAATCCTAAACTGCAAAAACCCAAATAAAGAACTCCACAAAATTATCTCAGAATTCACCAATCCAGCTTGTAACACAACCATCCCGACCGCATCGCAATCACTCTGTGACTCACTCTCCCTCCACTTCTACTCCATGGCTATAGAAAGGACAAATACTCTAACCTCCAAACTAGCACTCTTACAGCCACTAGACAATCCTCAGCCACCCATCCCATCAGCTGCAACCTCCACGCAACCAACGTTCGACTCCTTCAGTCCATTAACAACAGAACAGTTTCTCAAACTCCTATCTGCCCGCAAACCATCCGGATCACCATTGGATCCATGCCCAGCCACTACCCTTAAAGAAATCTTTGCCTCCACCTCCGCAGGAGAACACGCAAGATCTATCATAAATGCTTCCCTCTCTTCCGGTACCTTTCCAGACGCATTCAAATTGGCGCACGTCAAACCCCTGATTAAAAAACCCTTGCTCGATCCGCTTGAGCCCAAAAACTACCGCCCCATATCAAACACCAGGTTCCTCGCCAAACTCATTGATCGAACCGCCTACTCTCAACTTAACGCCTTTGTTGAAGCCAACAAACTCCTAGACCCCGCCCAATCAGGCTTCAGAATTTGTCACGGAACTGAAACCACCCTAACCTCTATCTGGGACGACCTTAAAATGACTGCTGACTCCGCGGGATGCGCCGCACTAATCCTTCTCGACCTATCAGCCGCCTTTGACATGATCAATCACTCAATACTCCTTGATCGCCTCCACTCCCTAGGAATACGTGGAACCGCCCTCAAATGGATAGCCTCATTCCTCAAGGACAGGCACCAAATAACGACACTCTCCAACTTTACCTCCCAAGCCCGACCAGTCGACACAGGAGTCCCACAAGGAGCGTGTCTATCTGCCCTCCTCTTCAATCTCTACCTGACCACCCTCCCACCGATAATTCGTGCACGCAACATCCTATGTTACAATTACGCCGATGACACACAACTAATTCTAAAATTCTTGAACACGAATCCTAACTCACTATGACCAGACCTGGCATCCTGCCTCCTTAACATTGAACGCTGGATGACCTAAAACCACCTCCTGTTAAACCCCTCCAAAACAGAAATCATGGTGTGCGGCAACCCAGATCTTCTCCCGCACCCTCTACCCTGGCCAACCGCCATGGGCAACTCACCGATACCCTCCAACACAGTGAAAAATCTTGGATGCACCCTAGACTCTGACCTAACACTCTCGCGCCAAGTCAACAATGTATCAAAGTCCTGCCACTACCACCTCAAAAACCTTAGGCGCGTTTTTCCATATCTATCATTTCCTAACAGAGTCTCTGCGGTACAATCAATCGTCATCTCACGGCTGGACTACGGCAACCCCCTATACCTCGGAATCCATGCCTACCAAATGAACAAACTTCAAAGAGCACAAAACGCAGCGGCCAAAATGTTACTTGCACTTGGTCCAAGAGACCACGTATCCCCAGCCCTCAAGACACTGCACTGGCTTCCAGTAGCCCGTAGGGTAGCTTTCAAAACCTTATGCCTCACCCATCGAGCAGTACATAAAACTGGACCGCAATATCTTCAAGAAAAACGAATAGCTTATCACCCCACTCGCACCCTCAGATCAAGCACAGCCGGCCTCCTAGTAATTCCTTAGACTAACTCAGTCAGGTTAGGCGGAGCATCATTCTCAGCCCTAGCCCCAACCCTGTGGAACTCTCTCCCACCCCACATCAGGCTAACCGAGGAGCTAACAGCTTTCCGCAAACTACTGAAAACCTGGCTCTTTCCCTAAAACCAACCGGTTCTGTTCTAGCATCATCAAAATAACACCGACCCAGCGAAGCACCTAAAGCAATACCAAAAGCAAAAAAAAAAACGGATTGTATCAAATGTTCACAAAAGAAATTAAAACGAGTAATGTAGATCTAAACAGTGAAGTCAATAACACGAATTGATCACTGGACAAAAGAAAAATAGAGCGTGGACGAGCTTGGAAAGCCGATAAGTGTGGTGAACGGATGAGTGAGAAGGGCGAACGAATAAAGATGATTCTAGACAAGTATAAATGAATGTGGAGGATGAAAGCGGTTGACAAGTGCGTCTGGAAGACGGTTGGGTCTGGAGACCCGATGAATAATACGAGCAAAATCAATGGGGGTGACGGATGAGTGTGTAAACCAATTGACTGTAGAAAGCGGTCCGAGTATGGAGAGCGGCTATGTGTAGAAAGTGGAGGAAGGTGGAGAATTGGAAGAGCATGCAGAGCGAAGGAGCTTGTTGAGCGAAGAGAGCATACAGAGCAGAAGAACGTGGAGAGCAGATGCGCGTAATGAGTAGAGAAAAGTATCAGCGACTGAATGGGGGAGCGACAGGGTGTGGAGAGCGGAAGAATGTGGAAAGCGGAGGAATGTGGAGGGTGAGAGGCCGGAAGTGGGAGACCGACTGAGTACCGACGAGTGGAATGCGCGTGGAAGATGAACGCTGCTGACAGATGATTGTGGAGGGCGGATGACTGTGGAAGGCGGATGACTGTGGAGGGCGGATGACGGTGGAGGGCGGATGACTGTGGAGGGCGAATGACTGCGGAGGGCGGATGATGGCGGAGGGCGGATTACTGCTGAAGGCGGATTACTGCGGAGTGCGGATGATTGCGGAGGGCGGATGACCGTGGAGGGCGGATGACCGTGGAGGGAGGATGACTGTGGAGGGCGGATAACTGTGGAGTGCGGATGACTGTGGGGGGTGGATGACTGTGGGGGGTGGATGACTGTGGGGGGCGGATGAATGTGGAAGGTGGATGCCTGTGGAGGGCGGATGTCTGTGGAGAGCGGATGTCTGTGGAGAGTGGATGTCTGTGGAGAGCGGATGACGGTAGAGGGCGGATGACGGTGGAGGGCGGATGACGGTGGAGGGCGGATGACGGTGGAGGGCGGATGACGGTGGAGGGCGGATGACGGTAGAGGGCGGATGACGGTAGAGGGCGGATGACTGTGGAGGGCAGATGACCGTGGAAGGCAGATAACTGTGGAGGGCGGACGACTGTGGAGGGCAAATGCCTTTGGAGGATGGGTGTGGATGGCTGAAGACTGTGGAGGGCGGATGCCTGTGGAAGATGAGTGTGGAGGGCGGATGCCTGTGGAAGATGAGTGTGGAAGGCGGATGACCGTGGAGGGCGGACGACCGTGGAAGGCGGATGACCGTGGAAGGCGGATGACTGTGGAGGGCGGATGACTGTGGAGGGCGGATGACTGTGGAGGGCGGATAACTGTGGAGGGCGGATGACTGTGGAGGGCGGATGCCTTTGCAAGATGAGTGTGGATGGCGGATGACTGTGGAAGACGGATGACTATGGAGGGCGGATGACTGTAGAGGGCGGATGACTGTAGAGGGCGGATGAATGTGGAGGGCGGATGACTACGGAGGGCGGATGACTGCGGAGAGCGGATGACTGCGGAGGGCGGATGACTGCGGAGGGCGGACGACTGCGGAGGGCGGATGACTGCGGAGGGCGGATGACTGCGGAGGGAGGATGACTGCGGAGGGCAGATGATTGCGGAAGGCGCATGATTGCGGAGGGCGGATGACTGCGGAGGGCGGATGACTGCAGAGGGCGGATGATTGCGGAGGGCGGATGATTGCGGAGGGCGGATGATTGCGGAGGGCGGATGATTGCGGAGGGCGGATGATTGCAGAGGGCGGTTGACTGCGGAGGGCGGATGACTGCGGAGGGCGGATGACTGCGGAGGGCGGATGACTGCGGAGGGCGGATGACTGCGGAGGGCGGATGATTGCGGAAGGCGGATGATTGCGGAAGGCGGATGATTGCGGAGGGCGGATGATTGCGGAGGGCGGATGATTGCGGAGGGCGGATGATTGCGGAGGGCTGATGACTGTGGAGGGCGGATGACTGTGGAGGGCGGTGAGCGTACATAGCGAACGAATATGAAGAGCCAATAAATGTGGTGGACAGATGAATGTGGAGAACACACGAGTGTAGAATGCACTGAATGAATATGGAGAGCACATGAATGTAGAAAATGGTTGAGTGTAATGAGGGGAAGAACATGGGCCGCGGAGGAGCTTAGGGAACGGCTGAGCACAGCTATCGGCTGAATCTGTCGAGCGACGGAATGTAGCGAGCGGCTGAGTATGGCAAGCAGCTGAGTATGTTGGGCGACCGAGTGTAGTAAGCGGCTGAGTATGGAGAGAGAACGGGTATGCGTCGAACGAACGAGAAATAAGAGCGAGAAAACGAGTGTACACAAAACAGATAAGTACATTGTACGGAAGAGTGAACGGAGCTGATGAATGCAGAACTGACAAGTGGCGGATGAGCATCTGATGCGAATGAGTGCGTAACAGATGAGCCTGGGGAGCGGGTGAACGCACGAAACAAATGAATGAATGGACCAGAGCGCATGATTATGCTAGATGGAGGAGTACGCTATACGGATGAATTCGCTGACCCGATGAATAGTGCATAAGAGCAGATGAGAAACAAAACACATCGCACGGACCGGACCGGACCCCTCTGAATTGCGTAATGTGCAGACTTTGATGTGGAACGCAAGGAACCGTTGTAAGAGCATACTTCATTTCACACCCCACGCTTACTCTCTCCTTACACCACCACTCAAGTAGAACACAGAGATACTATGACACCATTCGGTATAACTGTTCTCATATCAACATCCGCCGCTCACTCCCCATCACTCTAAGTAAACATTGCTGGTTTCTCACCCCCAGCCAAGCGTTCTCGTCAGGCCTAACGCTGCCTCACTCGGACTGGATAACTCCTGCCAGACCGAACACATACTCCTGATTCCTCAACCACCACACCTATCGCTAGGAAGCAGCTACCACAGAAATTCCGCACCAGCTGCACACATACCTGGTGCGCACACGCACCTTTGACCCTCTCTAATCTCTCCACTGACCCGAACCTCGGTTCCCAAGGGCGTTCAACCTACCAGCGCCTTCAGACCATACCAATGGTATATAAGGCGCTATATAAATGCAAAATAACAATAACAATAACAATATAGTCAGCCTCTAGTACCTCCCAGTCTCTAGGTGCACCTGCAGTCAGTGTCAGCAGCAACTTGTCAGTTCTTGTCATATTTTTCCCAAATAGCACCTTGCATGGTGAATTCCTGGTCGCTAACCGCTCTCTCAGTAGTCCATGGAGAACAAACGACAGAAAGTCTTCCCACTGTGTGCCTTTCACATCCATCTGTTTGAACTGCTCCTTCTTTAGCTCCTCTTTCTATTTTTTCTTCCAATGAGCCACACAAATGTCCATGCGCTCCTGCCAGCCTTCTTTTGCCATGGGCCACCATGCCATCTCTGTCGGGCAGTGATATGCATTGTCTTGCTCTTTCTCAGCATTGATATGCTGCATCATTTGTTCATCCTCCCATTTCCAAATGGCCAGGAGTTGCTCATATTTCCTTTGATCCTCCTTCTAGCTCTTCTGTAGGATAATCTTCACCACTTCAAGCTGTGGGCCCTCCATCACATGCCACTCCTTTTCTTCTATGGATGCCATTAGCTGTAGCTGTGGGTCATTGTCAGGTGTCACGTGCCACTCTTGCTCTGATGCAGTATCTTCTTTCTTCCCAGCGCCAACACCACTGATTGTAATTCACCATAATGTGCTCTTTCCCGCCCAAGCACTACTAAGTCAAGCTGACACTGATCGCCTTCTTTACATGTGGGCCTGTCAACATCCTTCTCTGGTGCACATGCCCTGACAATCTCTGACATTTATTCGCCTGACACTACACTTTCCACTGGCATTTTGTTCACTGCCCCATCTAAGGTGCACACTGCACAGTCACCTGTTCTTCTGAAATCCGGTATACTTCTTGCCCCTTTGTCCGGGCATATCTCCCCCATGCTGTCAGGAGCCCGTTTGCCAAATCCGTCATTGCATCTCTTTTTTCCAAAATGTCCTCCCTCCTGTCTGTTGCACACAGTTGCCTGCTCCGGTACCCAGCCAGCCCGTCTCTCCCCCCTCTTCCTCTTCCGCCCCTTTCTCGGAAATACATAGAGCCACCCACACAGCGTTCAGCGTCATCCAACCCAACCCCCACAGGCACTGGTGCTAGCACCTCACAATCCTGCCCCTCTTTGTGTTCTCCCTCTTCCCACTCCTTCACTGGCACTGCTTTTGTCATTCTCAGCCATGGATCATCAGCTGCATTCAGAATGTATGCCCACCATCGGGCGGATCTTAACTTTTCCTCCACATCCACATTCCCTTCCACCACTCTCCTTATCTCGTCTGGCAGCAGCCACCATATTGTGGCCCTCATGAAAATGTGTGTAAGCATTACTGCAAAATCTGAGGGTCTCTGATCCCTCTCTACCTTTATCCCCTTTGTGATATCTTTGTGCTTCGCTTGTAGTTCAACACTATCTCCCCTGTCCCCTGTCCCTTCCCTGTGGTACCCTTTGTAACTGCTGTTCCTGGGCAACCCCCACTTCCTTCTTCCTTTGTACAGACTGGGGGACCACATCTCAATTGTCCACCATGCTCCTCAACCTCTCCAACCAGCCCTCGCCTCCGATTTATATGACATCTGCCATATTGTAACTGAAACTGTACTCTGTAATCTTAACTCAAGCTTCTGACCTCATACTCCTACCCTGTGCCCTTTACAACATCAACCCTACACCGTCCCTCCATGACAGGTGCTCTGACTTTATCACAGGTGCCTAAGAATGCTCTGACCTTATTTCAGTCCTATAGTTGCCCATGCGACCCTGTACTGTATCACTACAGCACTCTGAGGCACTATCTCCGTATTATTCGTAGAGTCCCTGAAGTCTGCAAATTCCACTAGTCAATTGTGCAACAGGTACAGCGAAATAATTGTTTTCACTTACCCGTTGTATTGCTCCAGTCATGCACTTCAGGAAGGGGAGCTCCCGGGGATCGGCCGCATTCGTCACAGGCTCGTCCTGCTCCCCACGATACCAGTGCTCATTCAGCTCCCTCACACTGTCTCAGGCATTCCAGGCACTCGGCACTCAGACACAAATAATACACAAGGCCAGAAGTGGGGTGAAAAGCTCTGTAATGCTAACACAGACCAGTGCTTGGGAGGGCTGCATTCGGCTCTGCCCCTCCCAGGCCTGGCCCATCCTTATATAAAATGCAGAAGCTACATATTATTCTCCACCCATTAACACCACCTATGATAACACATTTCGCCGAACAGAGGGAAAGAAAGTACATTTTGTAACTGCAAACTGCTTTTGCATGGCAGCCTCTAGCAGCCTTTGGACTTCAGCCAACAGCCTCAGATCTGTGTAATTCTCAGGGGGGCTGTTCATGGCCATCTCCAAGGCCTGACGGCATTCCACAGATCAGCTGTGCTGTGCAACATAACTTGGCACGGATGTTCAGATGTTCGGCCAGTTCTTAGGCAAGTCTTTAGGCCAGTCCATTTGTATCCAATGAATCTCAAAGAAACCAAGAGAGAGTGCAGAATCAGAAATGTAATATGTAACAGTAATCAGTCTAGTGCATGTAACTGTGAGGTTCGGTACATTCCAGAACATTAGAGCTGTTTTTAACGTTCTGCATGTTTTGGTTTCTTATCCCCGTCAGAGTTGTGGTGCTCCACCTTAAAAGGCTTGCTTATTACGGTGCACACACTAAGATTTGGTGTGCACCCAGGTTTGGTGTGTACCTTTTTCGCCTTCGGTCTGAGGAGCATGTGAATTAGATGTACGGGGACAAACTCTCGCCAGTTATATAAGTCATTTACTTGGTTTCTCAATAGATGGTCTAGCCACTCAGGTATGTGAGAGACTTTTCTTTTAAAATGATGCATTTATCTAGCTAGCTGTAACACATTTCGATAATGTTTAGTGTGCGCTCTTTGTTTCAGCGTTTTGATTTGAGGAGAATGTGAAAACTATATACCTGGATGCATTTTCACCAGATTTAAAAGTTACTTACATAGTGCCTCCAACGGTTTGGTAGCCTCTCAGGTATGTCAGAGCTCTTTTTATCAGAAAAGAAAAATCAGAGAGAATGCAGCTGCCCAGTTTGCCTCTACAAATAACTGCATTCTTTGTTTAGAGGGACCTATTTGTGGCAGCTCTAAAGTCATCCCAGCTTGCTTTTACCTGTTGGAGCAGTGCTTGTTGTGTCCCTACTGATGCTGTAGGGTGATTTTTAGGGTTTATTATCCCTATATTTACTTCAATTCAATAAATTGTACTTCACCGGCATTGATCTACTGTGGATAACTGTTTATCATTCTCCTGTCCTCACTTTGGGTTATATGGTTCCTAGTATTTGGTGTTTGGAGACTTTTCCCCTTCACTAGGGTGGTGAAGGTGGTGTTGCAACCTACAGATTGTCTCTAGTTTTTAATTTGCACAATTGTTTTTTCACCACAGTGTTGTTTTTTACGGTCCTGATGAAGGTGGTGTTATTTAAATTTTACACCGAAACGTATGGATTGTGCCAAGTTATATTGCTAACTAGTCTGCTGACTTTCGTTGTAGATAGTTTCCATACATAGATCCTGGTTCTTATTGGCCCTAAAGAGTATGGGCAATTGATCTCTGTTATTTACAATATGGCAACTCTAGGGGCCATGCTCCATTACCCATGTGCATTGAATTACTTCTGCACAGGGATATGGACCGCATCTATGCAGAGTCCTTTTAGAGTAGTTGGTCTTTGTTAGCTTTGGTAAAATATTTTGGTTATGTATACGTAAACATTTGTTTATATGTTTTTTGCCCTTCTGGTGTTCTATGAAATTGGTCTATATGTGGCAAAATAGCATTAGAATGTGATTTATTCATATATGTCTTGATTAAAACAATTGATTTTTTTTTTATTCCTCCAAAAGATGTATTCTTTGTCAAATTATTTTTTTGGTGGTCCTTGGTTGCAGTAGTGTAAATCCCTCATGTGGCACACACTATTTAAAATGACTGTCTTCATTAAAATACAGCATTAAATAAATCCTGGTGGGTTAATTCTTTTCGTTGTTTTTGCATAATTTCCCCAGTTCCCAACAGAGCCGGCGGTTCACCCTTCAGTTTGAGATTGACAGTGAAAGTAAGCATGTTAATAAAAGGAGCTTTTCCCCTGATTGATATTACAGGCCTTGCTGTGTATTCATGTCACAACTAATCTATGTGGCACGATCAGTTAATGCATGTGGCTGATACCTGAAAGGTTGAGAGTTCAAGCCAATCCTGCAATGGCAGGGATCTGACGTAATTGTTGGCGATTGTGAAGATTTAACCACTCCCTGTAGTTGAGCTGGGTTTGCGCCAGTGGCCTCTCTCCCATTCCATTAAAAAAAACTCTGGGGATGGGTAGGGTCCAATTCTGGGGCAATACTAGTCAATCTATGCCTCTGGATCTGGCTTTTGTCCCAGAATCACTGCAAATGTTTACCCCCGCTTGGCTCTCAGCCCCTTCCCACTGGTATCCCTTTAGTCACCAGCGGCCCTGCTCAAGCTGGGTAAGAAACAACTGCAGCACAGTCACCATTGTCATTGTGCAAGTGAGGGGTGGCACCGCAGAGGCATCCTTATACACCCACACCCAGGACTGGGAGCTGGAGGCACCCTCAGCTATGCTTTAGGAAATGCTGCTGGTACTTGAATAGATCAAATACACCCTGGTGCCAACTGAAGACATCAATGCCAACCTTTCATTTTTGAGCCAGTTTTTTACAATCTCCTGGTTTGAAGCTGGTTGTGGGGCACAAGGCACAAACAACTACATGAAAAAGTGGAACGTTCCTTGCAGGCCCACATCGCAGGACACAATCATAACGACTGCAAAAATAAAGAATGCCAAAATAACCTTTACTCAAAATAGCTAAGTTAAAATAACAAGAAAGAACTTTAACATTTAACACAAAATGGTACAATAGATCAAAACAAAAATATAATAACTCCTAATATAATAACTCCTGGCTGTGCTTAGTTTGGTTATAGGAAGGGGAAGCGGGAGGAAATAGTGCTTGGCGGCCATGGGGGGTGTCCCCTCTTTTTGAAAGTATACCTTCAAAACTCGAAATATAAAAGCAAAAAGAATGGGTTCGACTGTGGGTGGTATTGTAGGGGTTCCCTTTAAATCAATAAAGCAACAAGAAATCAAAACACATTTTAAAACCAATACATACAGTTGCACACAATTTGGTGTTAAGTGGTGCATTCGTAAAAAAGCATGAGATTAATATTGATTGAGAACAGCATTTCAAAACCGTTTTACAGGAGGGATGTGGGTTCCCCAAGCAAAGCGGTGGGAAGAAATGGTGCAATGGAGCATTTTTAAGCACCGTAATGCATGCCGTAACATTGCTTAACCCTAAGTAGGATGCATTAAGAAACGCTTTACAAGTGAGTGTGGGGGATTACCGAATGAAATTCGAGGAAATTAGTTAGCAAATAATGCTTTTGTAAGCACATTGGGCGAGTTCCATTACACAGAATTTGATGAATTGTGAAGAATGCTCTACAGTGAGAATTGAGTTCTCTACTTCAGTCATCATTTCCATGTTGGTTCTATGTTAGGCTGTCCCAGGAATGATAACGCAGGCTGAAAATGGCAAAAGCAACTAATTTTATACTGAAAGCATTATAAGCAATAAAGACATTTTAAATGAAGAAAGTAAAAATAACTAACTGGATAATTTTGCTTTTTAAAAAAAGAAAATGTCCCCAAAATGCACTCATTCATATGCCCTTTGTGACTTGGGCATCCTCTTTTCTTTGGCACAAGTGAGAAGATGACCTGGATATGACGAATCACACTTGATGCTCACAAAATCCTGTGTCGGAAAATCCGACCAGAAGGGCAAAGATAATAATTAACCTAATTAATCCAATGTGGTGGTGAGTTGTTGTAACTCGTGCAGTGAATAAACCAACATTTCCTGTTGAGGACTATGAGTCCCAGATTTCCAGTGGTACTGTGGTGAGGAAGAGTGAAGCAAAGGTACAAGGATGCCTAGTTAAAATCAACAGGATTCACATGAGCGAATCTGAACAATTAAAAAGGCTTCCTCCTAGTACAGCAGAGAGAGAAGCTGATAAATCACAGAAGTCGTGGGAGGCTGCAGCAGGTGTAGCAGCTCGACCACAGAGAAGGTGTGGTAATGGTGGAAGTTGTAGCTGACCGTTAGCTGAGGCAGAAGACGCAGAGACCGTGACCCCTGTGCAGGCAGAGTGGTGTCTTGAGATTGGTCTAAGTGCGAGGACTCGTAACTGCAGAGGTCGAGCAGCAGGAAGAGGTGCCGGGTTGGGCCATTTCCAATCAAGTAAAGACATTCGTAATAGCGTGTTGCTCAAACAGTTGATCGAACCCCGTAGTGGTATAGGGGGAGAGAGACCCCTTTTCTGAACAGTTGGAGTCGCGACAAGCCGGAAACTTACCTAGCGTGTGAGCTGAGAACACCACGTTAGAAACGGATGCAAGCAGAAGAGCCAGTGAGTTTCTGTAAGTTGGGAGACCCCGGGTCACTCAATATGCTATTGAAAGTTCAGAATAACTTTGTATCAAGAAACGTTTTGCATATGAGAAGTTCCCGCTGCTCGACCTCTGCAGTTATGAGTCCTCTCTCTTAGACCATTATGGGGATTCCTTTTTTTCTTTCTCTGGGAACGATTCTCTGAGAATTCTTTCCCTTTGATTAACACTTCAGAGGATTGGGTGTAAAGAATGTTGGTATATGAGTATTCAACTTCCTCTTGTTTCTTTGCCTCTCCTTATAGAATTCCTTCCTAGATGAAATGGAAAGGGGATCAATTGTATTTAGAGACAATCCTTTGTGGGATGACCAGTTACCTTACAGGAGAGACATGTTATTAGCACTACCTAACATCATCCTCAATATCTGGGAAGATTCCCAAATAACAGGCAGAGGGACCTATTCCTAAGATTTTGGCTGAATGTACTACACACAAAAGTGGTTCTCAAGAGATATGGTGACAAACTGGAGAGTGACAAGTGTCGCTTCGGTGGTATACACCCAGAGTCGCTGCAACATCTTATTCTGTTCTGTGCAGAATTGAGAAATCTGAGAACAATACATCTATATGATCTCATGAACGAGAAATGTGGATTGATGCCAAAAGGTGGTGGGAGGCCCTCTACGGGGGAAAAAGCCAAAGAATGATATACGTCCTGGTTAAATTCCTTGAGGCTATCCTTGGTAAATCCAGTCACAATGAATATCAGAAATCAGAAATTGCCTAAAGGAAACTGGACTGTTTCAGGCATTAAATACTGACTTTTTCAGTTTTTAATAGTTGAAATGGTACAAAGGAGATGTATGTTGTCAGTTAAAAAGTTTGTAATAAACAAAAATGCCAATAAAAAAATGTAATAAAAAAAGACTTGCTTTTATGTAGTTTCTGATGGTACTATCGGTCAGCCCATTATCTTCTGGTTCATCCTTTGTGTCAATCATGATCTTAATTCCCACTGCTTTCTTTGCTGTTTTCTGACATTGTCCAATTATTATCCTTATTATAAAGAATCCAAATATTTTTATCACCAGTATTGCTCCAAGGAACTTGGATAAGTTTGCCATCCAATAAGGAATCCATGAAAACAGGCGTGCAAACCAGCTGTCATCTCCAATGGTCTCTGTCACATCCACCATTTTTATGTGGCGATCTGTCAACATCGATATGGCCTCTGTCAACGTCCCGTTCTCGCCGCCATGAGATGGTATGAATGTACTACATGAGGGCCCAAATTTGGTGCAAACACCTCCTTCCATTGCTGTGATCATGTCGAGAACATATCTATTCTGGATGGCCATAAACCTTATGGCCCTCAGCTCTTCTTTTGTGGCATTAAATCCTTTTATCGTGGCATTGATTGTTTGCAGCAGCTCCCACATGGTGATCTGGAGCCATTTGGCATTCACTGCTGTTTGAATTTCAGGCATGAACATAGATCTGAACATCACTGCAGTCCTGATGAACAGTTTGTGCTCATCAGGAATTTCTTCATATGCCATTAGTGCTTTTTGCAAAAAATAATTTCCTCCCTTCATCCGCCAAAGTTCTAGGGACCTTTTCTTTCTCATATGATTGTACACCTTTGGAAATCCTTCAATCTAAATGTCACTCTGTACGATCGCTAATGCTGGAATATGGATATATACCAAGGAACACACTCCACCCGAGTTCCTGGGCAATTTCATATATGCTCTGGATCCTCAGGTCCAATATCGATCCATTAAGACAGCCGTTCCTCTCCTCATTCCTGGACCGTCATCTGTATTTTTGCACCTTTTATTATGTCCAACTTGAAGTTTTCCCTTGATCCGAAGGCACAGTGTCACATTAACCAATGGGACTACAGCCAGTGGGCCTGTTTCATCCTCCACCCATGTCAGCAGTTTGGAGTTCTTGGCCCATGACTTCAGACACTCATCATTCACCTTCTGTACCTCTTTCACTGCTTCCTTTCTCAGCAGATGAGCTGCACAGGACATAATTCCATCTTCCCATCTTTTGTTTGTGCTCACTCATTCATACATTAGCAGCTGTGAGCGTTCCCAGAATCCAGGTATTCTAGTCTTTTCTGTCATGTCATAGCAGTTCATCCTCTTCATTTCTTCAACAATCACCTTGTCTTCTCCTGCAGCAGGATACACAAACTTCTTGTCTGTCCTTCCAGACTCCTTTTCCACCTGTGTTGTCTTCATAAAATCATTCTGGTATGGAAATGACTGTCTTGATCTCTATCGCAAGGTTGCCCAGTTCCGTTGAAACTGTCCTTTATTAGTACATGCTGCCAGATGACTGAGGCACTTCACATCTTGCGCCATCTCTTTTGAAACAAATGATCTTACTGTAGTCATGGCATAGGGGATGAGAGAGAAGACATAGCAATTCTCACCAGCTGCTCTCTCTCCCACTTATTTATGTGTTGGTACCACATATTATTCCCCAGGTGTGCTGAATTATCAAGATAGGTATTTATTCCCTGGTTATCATCATTTGTACTCATACTAGGGAAAGTTATATGTGTTATTTTCTCAATTGGACCATTAGGATAGTAGAGGCTTTGAAATATCAGATACAGAAAGAAAAAGAAAATACACAAGCATATGTATATTAGGCATAAAAGTCTAGAGAAACATTTGGTTTGCCATACCAATACTTGTTGAACTCATTCTCTGTCTATAACCACATTTTCTTCTTCACAAATCATTTCAATACAAATACTCAATTTACATTTGTAGTTGCACAATCTGCTCAATTATCACAATCAGGAATCTTCTTATACAAGAAATCTTTTTGGGTCATGAGGAAAGTGTGAATATTAACGTCTCTTCTAAGAAGAGCAGTGTAGGACTGAAGTATAAACACAAAAATAGCAACTACAAGCTGATGTGTGTCACTCTCAACGGGTATCATATATTATCCTTGAAACAGATATGTTCATAAAAATAAATCTGGGTATTGATCTCTTTTCTAATTTCTAATCCGGAACTGACGTTTAGGCATAGTACTGATGCAGTTTTATTTGTTCAAAGTAATGCTAGAAAGTACGCTTTAGCCTCTGGAATTCTCTGCAAGTCAATGCACTTCCTGCTAAAATCTTACAGAGTGTCCACTGAATTCCAGTCCAAAAGAAATATGTGCTAATCACAAGCTGTTTTATCATCCTTTTTCTTGGTCATCGATTGAGTCTGCACACGAAAACATTCTTCTTGTCTTGCTTCTTGGTCAACAGTGGCTGGAGGGAGGGCCTCGCTTTTGTAGATTTTTACATCTCCTAAATGTAACCAAGCTCTTCTTCCAGATACCCTAACTGCAGTAGGGGAAACTTCTTCTACACAGAAGGGACCATTAAATCTCGGTTCATGCCATCTACGAGTGAAATTCTTCACAAGGATCTGATCTCCAACATACAACGTTGGTGGTGGAAATAATTCACTCGATTGGTTACTGGGCCATTCTCGTCCGTGTTCCTTAACCCCTCCCTCCGATGCTTGACTTGATCTGCAATGAAAGAAACACTGGTAGTCATACTTGTCATATAATCATGCATTTCATCACCTAGAGTCTGTGCTACACTCTGGGTATCACTCCTGACTCTCGATGGAGGCGTAAGAGGTGTCCTCATGTGGCTCCCTGTCACTAACTCATGGGGCCTAAGGTGGTCGTCTGAACCTGGCTGATTTGGAAGGACATATAAGGCTAGGGGTAGGCAATAAAGCCATCCCTTCTTCAAAGTTAATTTGATCTTGGCTATCCTCTCTTTTAGGAGGCAGTTGAGTCTCTCACATATTCTGTTTTCATGTGGATGATAAGCAGAAGATAACATATGTTTTACACTCAACAGAAGACCTATTTGTTCAAAGAGCTTGTTAACAAAATGTGGCCAATTATCAGACCTAAGTACTTCGCACACACCCCATATCGGAAGTAATTTATGCACTAAAAACTTTGCTGCACAAGTGGCATCATTGTGTGTACAAGGTCTGGCTTCGATCCATCTAGAAAAGGGACACACCACCACTAACAGATACCTGCTTCCATTACATGTCTGTAGCATATTAACGTAATCAGTATGTAAATGCTGACATGGACCATTCGGTCGAGTTATTACAACTCTAATTGTTCTCAATGTCTGCCCAGCTATAAACCTCTGACACACAATGCAATTCACAATGAACTGTGAAACGTGTTCCAATATATTGGGAACAAACAGTCTTCTACAATGGCAGCAGCAAGACTTTCTCTGGTTATATGAGCAGGGTAATGCAACTGCTTGAGTGCGACTTTCAATAACGCTGCTGGTATTACTGGCTTTCCAGTGCTTTCTTGTCTCCAAAATGCTTCTGTGGGGGATAAAGAACACCCCCTACATTTCCATAGCTCCTGTTTTTCTTGTGGGTCTCTACCCTGAATCTCTATTAGTTGGGTAATTGACAGCATATTAACTCCTTCTCGCACTATCATACTTCTATTCAATACTTCCTAAACATCCTCAGTATCAAAACTCAAAATTCCAGAAGAATATGCAACCCTTTTGGCTTACAAATCTGCAGCATCATTTCAGTGAGAAATAAAGTCTGTTTGTTTAGTATGCGCTGCGCATTTTACGACCGCTATGGCTACTGGGAGTTCTAGTGCCTTAATGAACCTGTCCAATAGAGAAACGTGTTGCACTGGAGTGCCGTCTGCGCAGAAATAACCCCTCCTTTTCCAGCATGACAGCTCTGCGTGTACGGTTAATGTCACGTAGGCGGAGTCACTGTACACTGTCACTTCCTGACCTTAGTGTTTCTCGAGCACAACAATAAGCGCTACCAATTCTGCTGCTTGGAATGAAAAGTGAGACAGTAGTCTTGCACTCGCCACTACCTCAAATTCACTATTTAATCTGTGTTTTACAACTGCAGACCCTTGAAGAACCATCAATAAAGAGAATCTCCCTCCTGCTAGAGCATTTTTCTTTCACACAGGATATATCATCATAAAATTCGACATAATTTGAGCAGTCATGCACATGATCACCTTCTACAGGTTTAGCTACAAACGTGGCTGGGTTCACTGTGTTACACCTCACTATTTTGATTGCTGGTTTAGAGATTGTTACTTCATAAACTGAAGCTCTTTGTGACATCAATGTACCTTTTGGTTTCTCTAAAATGCCAAATAAGGTGTGCTCCACGTAAAGAGTTATGGACAGCCCATAGTAATACTTGTGGACTTCTCAATTGGAACTATTTTGAACTTGGGACAAGGGAAGCTGAGAGAAAGCTAAAGAGCTGGAAGAAGCTTAGAACTTTACGTTTGAGCACTATTTATTTTGATGCTGACATCCCTACACATTGTAAAGATTTAGTTCTGAGGGCAAGTATAGTTTTGGACACAGACAAACGTTTCATTTGAACTTACAGACACTGACTATCCTTAGTTTTCAATAGGTAGGGAAATCCCACCTTAGCATAGGGCATGTTAGGCTTTACTCCATCCTGATATTTGAAATAAATAAAGCTTTCCTAAGAAAGTTGAATCTGTTGTCTGTGTCTTACTTCATGATGTCGTCACAAATGGTGTCAGAGTTATGCAGCTCAACTGATACAAGTTGGGATACCCTACATTTTGGAAAATTGAGGCTACAGACCTCAGATCCACCACTAGTTGTTGTTGAAACCATCTGAGAAAACAGATTCAGGGGAATTGAATAATTATGAAACCCGAACAATTATCAGTCCAATGATTGGAATAACATTGCATCCATTAGTGACCCAGGCCATTCTCCCTCTAAGGAAAATTGTAGATGGAAATAGTTACCCTCTATTTTGTTCCCTAGAAAGAATGGTTGCAGCCTGAGAGAAATGCATTATCTTCTGAGAACTCTGGGTAAAGAGAAAAAGCTCAGAATATTACCTTTACTCTTATGTGAAAGGCACCTGAAGTTTATAGTGCTGATTTTTCATCTAGCCCGAATAAGATCAAAAGAGGTGAGTTGATCGGAAGCCTGATTTACGAAACATTAGGGGAAAATCCTCATCAGAAATACCTCAAAAATGTTCATATCATAGAGTAAGGGAACAGGATAAGAATGAAACCACAGGGAAGACCAACACCCTTCCCAAGTCTTTACCATCCTCTTATGTGAGTAACTTCGATATGGGACAAGAAGAAAATAAGCAGGTTACAGCCTTCCTCAAAGACCTTAAAATCTATAATCCTGAAATGGAAATTCAGTACACTTTACACCACCTAGCTATGCAACACAACAGTGGAGAGATCTTATGTCCCATCTTTCCAATATTCACAATGCCCTCTGAACCTACATCCCATGTGGTAATTACATTAGACCGCTTGTCTAACTCCTGTTAGAGGATTGTCCATCAGATCAGGAAGAGCCAACACCTTCTTCCCCAAAACATTTCTCTGCTGTAAGGAAACTGGTCATCCCACAAAGGATTGTCTCTAAATACAATTGATCCCCTTTCGATTTCATCTAGGAAGGAATTCTATGAGGCGAGGCAAAGGAAACAAGAGGAAGCTGAATCCTCATATACCAACATTCTTTATACCCAATCCTCTGAAATGTTAACCAAATGGAAATAATTCTCAGAGAATTGGACACGGGGAGCGAAAGGTGTGCGATATGTCCAGAAGTATTGACCACGGTTGGAGAAGAGTTGGGGAGGAGTAACAGGTAGTGTCCATGTTATGAGCAAGCACGAAATCCCATTTCCATCTTGGGAAATAAATTATCTATTGTAGTGGCCATAATTCCCAACCTCCCTACCCAGCTGATTATAGGAAGTAGTGTGTCACAGTTTGACCAATGGGTTTCTCAGATAGCCCAAACAGAAGTCAAGTATTGGAAATGTAAACAGTCTTGTGTGTTCCAAAAAAATGACACAGACTGTAGGGGAAGGGTATGTGATGAATCAGACTTGATTCACACAAAATCCTGAGTCAGGAAATCCGATCAGAAGGACAACGATAACAATTTACCTAACAACTCCAATGTGGTGGTGAGTTGTTGTAACTCTTCTACAGTGAATAAAACAAAATGTCCTGTTGAGGACTGCGGGTCCCAGAATTCCAGTGGTACTGTGATGAGGAAGAGTGAGGCAGGGGCACAGGGATGCCTAGTTAGAACCAACAGGATTCAGCTGAGCGAATTTGAACATTATAAAAGGCTTCCTCCTGGTACAGGAGAGAGAGAAGCTTGTAAATCAAAGAAGTTGTGTGAGGGTGCAGAAGGTTGAATAAGGGTCACTTCTCAGTTATAACACAATGCAGCCAGCCATCCTTGGATAGAAACACACACTGTGCAAGAAAGAGAGACATTATTTATCTTTCCGATGGCTAGCCGGGGACAGCTGTTTAATCAACTATGGTCAGATGACAAAAGAAAGTCCCACTGTTTTTCTACATCCAGCATACATTTATAGAAAGAAAATATATGGCACATGTTCTGTTCTAAAATGAACCTTATAATATACTTCGTCAGGTTTCTTTGAATAAAATGTATTGCCCTTTGTCATTGGACAATCATGTTTCCTGAAATACATAATTATTTCTTATTCCAATGACTCATACTCTGCTGATCAGCATAACACTTATTCCTAATTTCAATCAATCACAAAACATATTGTTGCAACTTAAGAACTGGATGAAAGTAGTTTTTGATGACGCAGGCGGTAGCTCAACTCTGCCAAGGACATATGATCTGCTGTCATGTTTCCATTGGGTACTCCGTCCTTTTCTGTTTCTAACTTGCTGCCAATGTTTAGTATAAAACTCCCTTTCTACCATGGCATAGATAGAATCATATTTTCTTACCATGTAATAATACTAATTTCATGCACCTGGTTTCAGTTGCTAACTAATTGTCTGAACTCTACACAGCTCTGTATTTCTGTGTTTTCAGCAATTTCAATTTCCATGAGGCTTTGAGGCCTGTATTCATTTTAATGCATGCTGTGGCATCCATTTTGGAAGGAATGGATACCTTATGCTGCAGCCTTTCTATGCCATGGACTGTATTCTGCATATATTTCAGCATTACATTGTTCTGATACATTATTTATGATATGTTTTTCTAGTGTCTATTGAGTATGGGTAACATTATTCATGTCTAAATGCAGTTTGATCTAATGCATGTGTAACTTTGCGACAAATACATATTTCCCTCGTGTCTTATGTTGCTACGTGTGTCATAAGTGAGATGACATTAATTGCTTTTGTCATCCTTGGCTATCCTCACTGCCTCTGATTAGGGTATGGATGATGCAGTTGTTTAAGTGAATAACTCCTCTCATATTTGCAATATTGGACCGGCGGAAGGGCAAAGCCCTGGGTGACATGTTTAAGTGTCCATCACCAGAGGAGGAGAGGTTGTTGTTTTTGGTCTACACCTCTTCATAGCCCCCTCTAGTCAATATAGTGACCATATCCTCATTGTCAACCCTCCCCCGCATGAGGTATATTTGTGTATCCCTATCTTGGTCACCCCCTCAACTTAATATGGGAGGTGTCATGGAAAACACTCCTAAATGGCCAATAGTGTCTTCAACCATGTTGTATTCTTATTTATGTATCTTTTTCATCAGAGGTATGGCATATTTTGTCCTCTTTTATTATATATATATATATATATCCATCCATCCCTAGGAAATGTCATTGTTTACTTCTGTATTGTTCCCACCCCTGTTACCCAATTAAATGCTAATTAACATGCACAAGTGACCCTGCCACAACGAGAGTCGGGATATATCATTAAACGACAATTCTATCCATTTTGTGGGGACCCACATGCCCATTTTTACTTTTACTCCTCTTTTTTCTTTTCTTCCTGTTTAATAACAGTTCATCAAAAATGCATACGCAGATGGTTTCTCTCTTAACCCCACAATAATTCCTTGTCCCTGTTCCATTCACCAGCTGTTTTTCTTTTAACTGAAGGGCTACAATTGGGAACATCCATGCATGCAACATTCTTATACCGTGTTGAGTGTATGAAAAACGATACACACTCAAGCAGCCATTCAGAATATCCCCTCACATATGGGAAGAAGAGGGATGCTACCAGGAAGGATTTCCACTGCCAAGATGCCAGAATGTGGCTATGGGTAATATGGACAAACTCTAAGTTAAGTCTGATGACAACAGAATGATGTCATATAGAAGATGTGTGAACCTATCCCAAAACGATATGAAAATACCTAAGACTGACAATATTAATAATAATTTTGCATTTATGTAGCGCTACGAACCTTCAGGTTTCTCAGCGCTGCTTATTATTCCCCACGGAGTGTGGTGCTCATTTATCGACCTCGGAAGGATGAAAGGCTGAGTTTGGCCCTGCCTGGATTCGAACCTGCGTTGGCAAGCTCTGCACGGATGTCAAAGCAAGCGCTCTACTCGCTGTGCCACTTGACCGGTTTATGAATCACTTATTATTGAATCACTAAGAGAAACCTATACCTAAAGATGAAGCTATTGTGAATATAAGAAGATGAAGTAATGTGCTGGCCAATAACTGGAAATATGCTGTAATGGAAGGTAGAAAAGGTACATAGAAGCTTGCTAAAAAGAGATATATAAACAACATTTAGGACGGCCATTGGGAGAAAATGGACAACGGCATGTGCTAATAACCAACCCTACTACTTCAAAAGATGAACCTAGGATTGCAAATTGAAGAACTGATGAAGAAGCTGTTTTCGTGTGCAGAATAAGGAAGTACCTTGGCCTGGGATCAAGGAGGCTATTTTGAGAGATGGGTGCAAGGCACAAACGGAGTCAAATGAACAGGCCATGTGCGTAAGACATATTTCTGCTAAGATTAGGAGAGACGAGGACATTTGCAGGTGCCAATGTGTTGAACAAACACAAGGGTAAAAGCCTATGTGAGGTGAAGTGAGCAAGTCTCTAAAGGCCAGAAAGGGTTATGGCACTCTGTCAAATAAAATAAAATAGTTTTAAATGAGAGGCTAAAAAGGACAAAATCATGGTCTCCTAAAACGTGACTCAGAAGTCGAAAACAAGGGCTATTCATTAAAAGCCCTGATGGAGATAGCGGTCTGCTCATACTCCCTTGAATGTTCCAGGAACCTGAGCAGACTACGAGGTCAACTACAGACAGAAGACCTTACCTAAAAATCAGGTTGATGACATACAATGGACTAATTGGGAAAACAGGAAATTAATTAACGCATCTTGAGCACCTAGGTTTCGTTTTCACTCACGTGTTACTAAACAAGCCGAAAGTCCAAGGTTGGATGGGGTTGCCAACCAATCATAAAGCCAATCACAAACTTTTACATACAATGTTGCATTTACCAATCTGCTGCCATATTCTCTGCTATAATCAATTTATTTCATATGTAGAAGTAGCTCACAGCATGTCCTAAAGACAAGAGACAGCCAATGAGATATTATCCCATATATCATTCTAGAAGTAGACATGTTCCCCTAATCCAATGCCTCCCATTAATAGGTTTTGTAAATGTAAATCGAACTGGTTGATTATGGGAGAGTTGATGCTGAGGGACTTGAGCTGAACAGCAAATGTAAGTAGACCATCGAATGTGGTAAAAGATAAAGGGGGCGGGATTGTATTGTGGTGTGTTGTATATATTTAGAAAGAGTAACTGGATTTTTGGGGATTATAAAGAAGAGTAAAGATACCTCGATTTCACAGAACTCCGAGAGACAGAAAGAATACACTCCGTAACTCCCTATAGGAGTTTTAAGGAATCCTGAGGCATAGAGCCAATAAGAAAGACGTGTATTGAACTCTGAGATGGAGTAAATAAGAGATGAGATACATTTACTAAGAATAGTAAAGGAAGACGTATGTAGGGGAACAAATTGAAAGTGTACATCTCGTTTTCTGCATGTTTAAACTGATAGATATAAAACGACAGTAAATATTAATAAATAAAAACAATTATTTTGTACTTTTTTTAAGCAAATGATTGATGTCAATCAGAAGGTTACCATTAGATGAAATGAGTATACAAATAAATAGATAACCTTAAGATACAAAAAAACAAATAACAATGTAAAAAATAATTGATAGAAGTGTAAATAAAGGAGTAAGAATATTGTTACAAAAAATAAAACAAAAAATACCTTACAAATATGCTAAATATTTTTATTTACAGATTACGAGCAACGATTGATGGTGCTTGCTCAAAGAGATTAAAACAATATATTTAATAAAGATCGAAAGAAGAATAACAGACAGGGTAAGTATTGGCTGTCTAAATTGACTTGTCACTATGGACGACACACTTCTTTTACACCTATGCAGAACATTGCTGAGGTATATAGCCAAAATTAGGAAATATAATTCTGAGTGAGTCAAGGGCATGACCAATAAGACACATGACGACATACTTACACGCCACTCATAAAGGAAAGAAGTTAGAGAAAAGTTTGGCAGTTTTAGAACTCTGGATAATGTACCAGAGTGAGAAAGAAGATCCAGTTGAGAGGGAGTGGATGCTTAATCTACATAAAGGAGAAGATGTAACACCTTTGGCTCCTCCCCCCCTGAAAAGCAAGATGTAAATACTGAAGAGAAGGGATTTTATCCTTTAAAGAAATTAAAGACAGCAGCAGGATATGTTAATCCAATGTATGAGCCCCCAGGCTATAGCAGTGAAAACACCATGAAAGAGAGCGGGAATCAAAAACGCAAATACATATTAACACGCAATTAAGATAAACAGCATGATGAGGGAAATGATAGACAGGACAGACAGAAAGAGATAGAAGAAAAGGAAGAGAGATATAAGGGAACAAAGGACACAGATAAGGGCATGACAATAGTACAGAATGAATAAGCGGGAGGACAAATATTGTTCAAGCTAGACGACAAAGGCATTGATGGATTTCAAGAAAGAGAGGTAAGGGAAGAGTGAGAGAAGAGAGTTAAAGCGAAAAAAGATGAGAGATTATATAAAGAAGAAAGGAACAAAGAATGTAAGCGAAGGAAGGAAAGGAAAAGGTGTGAGATAAAAAAAGAGAAGAGATTTTAAGAAGAGAAACAAAAAGAGGCAAAAGCCCAAAGTTTGAAAGAACATAGGTTGCAAAGAAGGTTAGAGGAAGAAAAAGGAAAATAGGGAGAAGAGTGGACAAAAAGGAACTGGAGTAGGGGATTAAAAGATGATGAGATTGAATATGTATGCCGTAGGAGCATAGTGCCCATAGAAGTACAGGAACGATTAGAAGAAGAAAGAGGATCACAACAGCCCCGATGGGAACTGCAAGGAATGTCACGATTGGCATGGGCTGGTGGGCAGGACACAGAAGATATAGAGCAGAGCTTGGAAAACTGGTATTGCCCAATTTGTTCAAATTCAACTGATTGCATGATAAATCTGGCCGTATTCGGCCAATACCATTTAATCGATTTAATTTGAACAAATTTGGCAATCAATACCGAACATGGGAAGCGGGAGTTGTGGGGTGTAGGGGTGTCCTCTGCTCCTCATGTTCGGTAGTGATTGCCTTGGGGGTAGGGCTTCCTGAACACTGGAGCGGGGGAGGGGATAAAAAGAAAATCAGACCCTGTGGTGTCGGATCCAACCCACGTAAGAGGTACGGAACTGATGCTGCAGGGTCAGAAGCAAGAAGAGAAAAAAGCTAAATGGTGGAGGCATGGGGGGCAAAGCTTTGCCAGATTTAGCCACTGCAAAATTGTATTTGTGGTCAAATTTACCACAGTCAATTGTTCCATGAACAATTCTGCCTTGGTCAAATTCCGTACATCCTGGAAAACTATATGGGCAAATGGGGGATAGAGGAAGGTATGGAACTAAAGAGAATACTGAATGCTCCTGATTAAAGGGAACTGAAGGTAGATCAGGGGACGTCATAACAGACGATCATAAAACAATGTCTTTAACCAGGTTAGATCTTGATGATATAGCAGAAGATAACATACAAGTTGGGGCATAGTAATGTCCGATGAAGAAAGCAAACAAAATGAGAAAGCACAAAGGTAATGCATAGATGAATTTTCAAGAGAATTGAGTGTAGATAAAGGAGTAAAATGGTCATATTTAGAAGACCCCATAGAAAAAAACACCAGAACCCGAAACGATATACTTAACGATCATACGCACAATCACACAGTACAGGAAATATATCACTGCCTTATGTAAGCAGATTAAGGGCATTGCCAGGATGGAAACAAACAGGTGAGGACAACGCTGTGTGGAAGACAAAGAGTGTGGGAGGGTATGATTATGAATCAGAAATATCACAATTCCCACTATTAGAGAAAGGCAGGAGTCGACCACAATATATTCCATGGCCCCAAATGGATAAGGAGAATTTAAAGTGCACACTACCAAGTTTAACTTCAGGTGTGGGAAAGTGGATTTCTGAAATAGAGAAAAGAACTTCAGGAGCGACTCTAGCCAGAGGCCACCTTAAAGGCCTATTATCAGCTATTCTAGGGAAGAGAGCTGATGACATTTGGAAAAGAGCAGGATATCTGAAAGTCACTGCACAAAACACGGTGCACGATGGAGCACCATTTAATAATTGTAGAGCAGATGTATAGCGACCACTCAGAGTACAATATCCTGATACATCAGATATTGGGGCAATAATGACTAAAAAATGCAAGAGACTGAAGACCCCATTGCCTTTATTCAAGAGATTCAGGAAAGATGGAATTTGGAGATACATGAATCTTGGGATTAGACGGTAGCATTGTTTGATCACATTTTATGTCAAGCGCTTCCAGAGCCGGTGCGACATCAGCTAAAGAAACAGGTGGGTTGAAGCAAAACCATGGCCAGAGATAAAATTGGCAAAAGTGCTATACTGTAGAATATTCAGGGAGAAAGATAAAAAGAAAGCCGAGAGTCGGAAACAAAAAGAGGCGGGGTTGGTGCAGAAAAAAATATCAAAGTACGCCATAGAAAGAGCGGTATTGACAAGTAATGAGGCAGTGATGCAAATAGTGCAGTTACCACAGCAGAATAATTCGCCATACGCCATGGATCAGAATGGGTATAATTCTATGCCAAGAGGCAGAAGGAATGGGCCTCGAGGAGGAGGACAAGGTCGATTTCAAAACCCTCAAGGAAGGGGAGGATTTGATGGTGGACAGCCACTGCAATGTTGGAATTGCAGTAAATTAGGACATTTAGCTAGAGTATGCAGACGCTGGGGAGGAATGCAAAAACAGAAATGGCATTCTCCAATAGGGCGGATGGGATATGCTCCAAAGTGTAATACAGATTCACAAGGATATTATGTTCAAGATCACACACAAACTCAGACATATGCACCGTAATCACAGCAAATACAACAAGTCCCAATGCAGATGCAATCACTACAAGGGCAACAACAGCAAGCACATACGCAAATGCAACAGGCACTGCCACAACAAGTACAATATATTCCAATGCAACAGGCAGGTGCCTCACAATGGTTCATTGATACGGGAGCTGCGCAAGTAGTCGCACCCAAATCGTGGAGTGTGACTGTGGTGGGAGGGAATACTTTCACAGGTACTTGGATGGATTTGTATCCACAATAGGACAGCCCACAGAAGGACCTGATGTGTTCAGTGCTATCTGTAACACACAGACCCCCACAAAGACCCCCACGAGGAACCAAGGGTCAAGATGACTGTAGGAGGCAAGACGTTTTTATTTCTTGTGGACATTGGAGCAACTTGTTCCTGTGTATGTGAGGGAAAAAATCCAATGTCAGGCATGGAGTTGCCTGACATTGGATATTTTCCCTCACAGATGCAGGGATTTTCTGGGGCAATGAAATTAGTTCCATTTACAGGCGAATTACCAATTTCTATAGGTGAACCCGACAGGTCTATGCGGTGTGCAGTGAAAAAGTCGAAAACATTATGTCAAAAGTCATAATGTGGAAAAAAAAAGTCGAATTTTTTCTGAATGTTTTCTTTTTTTATTTACATGTTTTTTTGGTTTCCGCAAGTAAAAAAAAGGGGTAAAACAAAACAAAATTACAAAAAAGAGGGTTTGGGGGGGAACCCCCTATTTTGAACAAAAAACAAACAAAAATAGACATTTGAAAAAACAAATTTCGACTTTTTGTTTGACAATATGACTTTCGACATAATGTAATTCGAAATTATCACTGTAAACCGGTCTATGCCATTATTATACTCTAGACAAACGCTGGTAAACATACTTGGCCATGACTTAATGACAAAACATAACATGATCTTTTACTGATGAAGGATTAGTGTGTTTAACTCCAGGGATACATTATGTAAATGTGAGGGAGCTTATATTAGCATTTACAGGAAAGAAAGCTTTACGAGGAGTACCGCTAGACGAGGAAGTGTTTTTGTACAGAGTGACTGTCTTATTATCATGGTTAGCATTTACAGGAAAGAAAGCTTTACATGGAGTACCTCTAGACGAGGAAGTGTTTTTGTACAGAGTGACTGTCTTATTATTATGGTTAGCATTTACAGGAAAGAAAGCTTTACGGGGAGTACCTCTAGACGAGGAAATGTTTTTGTACTGAGTGACTGTCTTATTATCATGGTTGCCTAAATTGGTCAGGAAGTTATTAAGAATACCAGATAAATATTTTTTCATGCCAGAGATTCCTATGGATGATGAGCAAGGTCAAATGATCCCTTTCGAGCTAGAAGCACCAATAGTTAGAGAAGAGAGGGTGATGCTTCATTGGACAGATGATGAGGGAAGGGGGTGGAGAACGGTGATAGCCCTTATTGAAGGATATAGGTTGACAGATTTGACAGACAAGGAGCTATTGAGGGATGACTATTCAAATGATGAGTTAGTATTTTTCATGAATCTCACTTATTGGATCAAAGTAGAGAATGAAGACATACCACAGAGAATGGCATTGGTAAAAAAGAAGCCACCATTTTTTCTAGAAGATTTGGAAAATGTTTCGAGTATCTTATAGACTACAAGTCCATATGACGTGGGCCTATTGAAAGGAGTAGGAGCAGTTCAAATTAAGCTCAAACCAGGAGCAATTCTGCCTCGATCAAAACAGTGTCCAATGTGCAGAGAAGTGGATGAAGGTATTTGAGTGAGACCTGAGTGAATTGCAGTTGCAGTCTTGGCAGTCTGCCATTTCGTTTGGGGAGGCGTAATCCAGCAGCGCGCCCAGAAGTGACAGTGCTCAAAATCTCAGGCTCAATGCCTAGCGAGACCTTAGTGAATTGCAGTGGCAGTCTTGGCGTCTTGGCAGTCCAATAAATATAACGGACAGTGGACCAGTGGATTGCAGATTACACAGTTTTCAAATTCTCTTATTCCTGATGAAATATTTTATTTAATCAATATAAAAATGTATAAAATACTCTATACAATAATTTTACAATACATTTCAGTGCATTCTTTCAAACAATTATGGCTCACAGTCATTTCTCCCGTCACACATTCATACTCACACTCTCAAACAAAACATATCTCAATATATTTGTAACATTAATAGACAGACATCAACACCTGTATTGAAGAAAGGGCAGGAAGATTGTGCTAATTGATTGTCATGAAGATGGTGCTATATGAGGTTGCACCTGTAAAAAAGGTTGAGATATGTTTTGTTTGAGACTGTGAGTCCACTCATCTGCAATCCACTGGTCCACTGTCCGTTATATTTCTTGAACTTTTACCTGAAGGACCAGGGATTTTTTGCAGGTAACCCCTGTATGTTTTTTGAATCTGTCTTTGCGGTCCAGGCAGGACGGTGCAGGACGTTGGAATTAATTCAGAAGTGCGTGTGGCCATAACTGAGAAGGAAAAGGAAAAGGAAGTGAACACTCCGAACTCTGTGGGAATGATGGCTGAGAAGAAGTTGCCAACAGAAGGCGGCAACAACACAGGTGCTGAAACTCTATCCGGGATGGTAAGCCCTAGTCAGTGGAGTGATAGACTCCCACAACCATTTAATACTGAGGGTTGTATAGCGGCGAGCACAGCCCTCTACATAGACAGCTTGCAGGCGAATGCTCAGGTTTCAGCGCCTACTGAAACTCCCTCGCTAACCCTCTTGCGGACTCCAAGAGGTGAGGAGGGGGGAAAGACTGTTGATGTGTATCGGGAGCCAGACCAGATCTGTCGGTTGGCCAATTTGACTAATTTGACTAATGCAGTTAATTCAGCTAATGTGACGGAAAATGTTGAAACTGAAAATGGAGATTTGTACATGAAGGAAATCCAGACAAAATATACTGGAGCTCCGTCAACAGAATATGACATCATTAGCACAGAAAGAAGTCACATGACCATCCCGATTTCCAGTGGAAGGGAAATTAACCCCCCTATGCAACAATGGTCCAGGACAATGGCCAAATCGATCACTCCACCACTTGGTATTACAGATAGCAGACAGATACAGTTGCTAAATGTTCCAGGTAGAGGTGATAACCAGAAGAACCTGTTTACCAAATGCCCTCAGGAGAAAGGAGGCCTTAAAATTCAAACTAGAAGGCTGCAAACAGATAGAAACATCTGGAAACCCGCAAGACTAAAACTGGAAGACCATCCGAATGGAATGTGATTATTTTACCAGGCACAGAAACTACCATATGGGGGAGATTGATCGTTTCAGACCAATTACTCCTGGAAACCTCTCTAGTGGTGGAAACGGCTGGTGAGCCCCCAGGGAGGCGGCTATCAGTTGTACCTAATGGAAACTCACAGTCACCAGAGGGAACAGTGCTCCCGGCTAGCTTTAACGAACCTGCTAATCACAATTGTTAGCAAGAGTCACGTGGATCTGGAGTTCGATGGAATATAGCAGCAAAGCCCGACCAGACCCTCAGAACGATGACCAACTCAAGAAATCAACAACGAACTCACAAAAGAGTGAGACCAGACTCAGCAGAAATTGCAGAAGTGTCTGGAGAGACGACATCAGAGATTGTCTCACAAACCATCCAAACTAACGAAACAAACCTGGAAAAAGATCAAATGGGCACTCTCCAAGGGGCATCAAGAGAGTTTGACTTCTTAGCAGTTTCAACTTTAACAGCAATATTGGCCACATTTATGAAAATGTATGAGCAAATGAGAGACCGATTAAAAGATCAAACGAAGTTGCTCGCAATGCTTCATTCAAAAATGCTGTATGAAGAGGGATTTGTCACAGGAATTCAGAACGACATGGATAATAGTACAGCGAGAGTGTCGACCCTACTACATACCATATTAGATCCAATCATTAGAGAGAAGCAAACAAGGAGACTGTTCGAGCATTTGTTATAGCAGAGACACAGATGGAAATTCAGTGGATCTGGTGAACCAGGAGGGACCATTTCAAGTTTCCCAAGTAACAACTAAACCTAAACCATACAAACAAGCCATCACACCACAGAGGTTATGTCTAGACGACAATGGAACTATCCCTGTCTCCATCGAAATAACGGTGGCCTTGGAAACTAGAGGAGTAGTAGAGTCCTAGGAATCAACAACTAGTGACCTGAATATAAACAACAAAGTAAAAGACACAACAGAGATTAGCCTTAAACAACCGCAGAAAATATGTGAAATTTTCACAAAACCAAAAACGACGCCAAAGGAAAAAACATTATTACCCCCATGTGGGGACAGAGAGATACAGGAGGAAATAAAAACCCGAAAAGAGGAATCCTAGAGAAGATAAACCGTGTGAAGAAAACCAAGAATCAAGCCCCACAATTGAAACAGAAACAAAACAGAAGTAGGGTTTTCATTAAAAACATCACTTTGCTGAAATTGAAGAACCTGCATATGATCCAGCAACGTTGGACAATGTTTCTGGCAGGACAGTGGGCAGAAAGCCAAGATGAACTAAGATACCATTCGTTCCAAAAGCTTTGCAACAAACCGTAGTGTTCACATAAACTCTTCTGTGAGGTGGCAAAAGCTAGAATACTAGAAACCTCTAAGGAAATAAGTACCCCACCAAGTTTTAGGGGTTTACGGCATTCCAAAAATGATGACTCGAAAGTGATGATTAAAAAACAAACCCCCAAAAAAACTTCGCTGTACAGGGTAATTAAAACGCAAGCAAGCTTAGCTGATTGTTGAATAAAGAGGAGATTCAGAGCAGATCTCCTAACAAACCAACATATGGAAAGCAAAATAAGGAGATACCTATAAATGTCCGGTATGAATGGGAAGAGAGAAACACTTTACACAAAGGTGTACAATACGTGATATCTCCTTTACAAATCTCTAGACCAAGACCGGAAAAAAGAGAACGAAGAGATCGAAAAGCAACCTCATCAAATATGACCCATGAAGGAACTGATAGATCTAAGAGAAGAGGACAACCAAAGATTACGCCATGTTTGGTACTAGAGAGAATGATTCCAGCGAAGGACGGTTTAATTTTAAAAAGGGCCAGATCTTTAACAACGGACGACGTGGTGAAAATCAAGTTCCCAGATGAAGAGAGGATGGACATGGTGATTCTTTATCCATCAACACCGCTTATAAAACAATTGTTAATTGAGGAGGCACAGCATTTGAGGCCCATGTGATTTGATTTAATGGAACAAAAAGTAGAGAATCCACAGGCCTCACACACTAAAATTCGAAAACCAGAATCATCACGAGCCGTAAGGTTCAAATCAGTAACATGGAAAATGCAACATACGAGAGACCTGGATAGTAGAACAAAAACTTCCTGGGAATCACAAAGGTCAAAATATCAAGGAAAACGAGAAGACATTGAAAGACAAGGAAAGATTGGAAGAAAATTGGAAATGGTTAGCAGGGCTATTAGCCAAGAAAATCTCGGGCCCAAACAATTCACACTGGCAAGCTGGAACACCAGGGGGTTCTCGCACCTCTTTGTTAATGGAGATCTTGTAAGAGGTAAATATGATGCCATTTGCTTACAAGAAACATGGTTAAGAGAACCCCCAATTTTGCAAGGATATAGGGTGTACCTCAACCCAGCGTTAAAAGGAGCAAAAGGTAGACCGATGTCTGGCCTTTTAATAGCCATTAAGAACTGTCTACATTTCCATCTCTTAGAAGAATCTAACCCCAACCCATACATCCAACTGTTGGTGGGTAAGGGCTCTGCAGGTCCAGATGAACCTGAGAAGATATTGTCTTTCATAAATCTTTACTGGAATCCTGCAGTTAAGGAATTAGACAACTTTCCAGACCAGGTAGTCGACCTGATCGACACCAGAAAGACAAATTACTTTTTTTATGTGGAGATTTAAACTCCCAATGCTGTGATACAAACGGTCAAGAAGTTGAAGAAGATTTAGCAATAACAACTGAATCTAGAAAAAGGCAACAAATGTGGAGAAACATAATCAATTCAAGAGATATACAGATTTTAAACGGCGCTACTCACAGTGGTATTCCCGGAAAGATTACTTGGAAAGGAAAGCGAAGTGGTCAGATCATTGATTAAATCTGTGTTTCTCGAAACACGATCATGGCAGTTCAGACCTTGAGAGTCAAAGAGATGTCTTTGAGCGATCACAATCTCCTAAATTTGGTTTGGGCTTTCCTATACCACAACAAGAGACAAAAATAAATGGCAGATCCAGAAGTGACACGAGGAGGAAACAGACTGAGGATTGGAGTTAAAAAAATTCCAAGCTTAATGGAAAAGCTTAAATCAGCCATATGCAAGATGACTAGGCAAACGGAAAATCATGTAATCGATTATACTAGTCTGTTTAAAGCTTTTGAGATTAAGATAGGGCATAAGAAGAAGCCTATCATTCACCATCGTCATGTTTTTGACGTACCTGTTTATGAGAAAAAAAATCATAAACCAACAGATTTGTATACTAAAGAAACAGTCAACTGCCCAGTCAAAGGTTATGATTAACAAGCTGAGACAGCAATACCGTAACTGGCAGGAACAACACAAGAAATGGTTCTTGCAGCAGGATGCGGAAGCAATGCTCCAAAATATAAAAACAAAGAATACATCAGAAATGTCTACCTTGATTAATAACCTTGACACCCCACAAGACGCACTGGTTTCAAATTCGATTCCAGCGACAACATGGGTAACCTATTTTTCGAATGTTTTTGATCATGAAATATGAGAACCAACAACATTGACAAGAAAGAAGAATGTATGTGACCACCTGTGTATCAACATTATGTCAATACAGGAGTCTATAGATAGATTGAACAATTTACGAGCCCCGGGACACGACGGGATGACCAACGCCTTATTGAAGCAAGATCCATCACAATGGGCTGTATTCCAAATGACGTTATTTGCTGGCATCATGAAAACGCAAGCATTACCAGTCACATGGAAAACAGCAGTGATTATCCAATCTATAAAAAGGGCCTGAGATCAAATCTGAGTAACTATCATCCAATTGCGCTGCTGGGTGTGGCTGGTAAGGTCTTTGCCTCTCTCATTCTGAAAACCTTGGTGCAGTGGAGTATGGAGTCTAACCACAGGTACGAATGGCAAGCCGGGTTTGTCAAAGGCTTGGGAACATTTCTAAACATCTTCATCATCAACATCCTGAAGGCCCAAGTAGAGAGAAACAAAGGGAAAAAGATCTTCATGGCCTTCATAGATCTTACACAGGCCTTTGAGACTTTGTGTCGGCCTAGGTTATGGAACAAACTATATCATTGGGGATGCCCGACCGACACATTAGAAGTAATTCAAGACCTTTTCTCAGACACCTTAATGAAGGTAAGAATGGATATATCAGGCCTCTTGTCAAAGGCAATACCCACTAACAAAGGGCTAAAGCAGGGCTGTCCTCTCGCACCACAGTTGTTAAGCTTATTCATATCGGAAATTGAAGATGCATTTGTAAATACTAGTAGGACGACTATTGTATGTGGATGATGTCTTGCTGGATCAGATGCCAGTGGGTTTGCAGCATCAACTAGAGGCGTTACAGAAATGCGTGGAGGCATATGGCCTAAAAATTAACCCATCCAAATCAAGGATTATGACTTTTGAAACATCTAGTGGGAGAAGTTGCAAAAAACCCATCACATGGCATCTATGGGAAGAAAAATCCCACAAGTAAAGTCATTCATATACTTGGGAGTATGTCTAATAAATAATAAAACAATAATAAATAAAAGTATATTCAAAACTATCTGTTTTAATGAAGGAAGGCATTCTGGTACCATCAGATTCTCTGTGTAACACGGCTGTGTACCCTGTCAAAAAGTCAACTTGTGGGTCATGGAGATTTATCCAGGACTTGAGGACCATAAACAATATCGTCAAAGCCCTGCAGCGAAAAGGGCGCTGCGTTTCTGTTGGACTGTGTTTACTTATTATTTTTTTTTTCTTGGGATTTCTACGTGAGTGCGACCTCCATCAATCAGCAGAACTCGCTGTCTCCCTGTGCCTTTAAGGAGCCGTTTGATCTGTCTGCCTGCAGCTGTGTGGAGAGAAGGCTATTTAAAGACTGCCCAGTCGCCCTTGCGGCAATAAGCCCTGCAGCGAAAAGGGCACTGCGTTTCTGTTGGGCTGTTGGGGGGACGGGAGGCGAATTGAAGAAGAAATCTGCACACGGTAACCTTGCAACATAAACAACCGAGAGGCGAGGCTATCACTTTATTACCATCTGTGTTCCAGCATCAGTTGAGGGCTGCGAGGACTGCTCTTCCTCTTCTAAGTGCTTGGGGAATGCTTTGACTATTAAAAGGCTACACAGGTGTTGATTTAGCCCTCAACTCTTATTTACTTCATCTAGCTCGACTGTGACTGCGGGGTTTGACCCTTTGAGCAGTCAAGCTCACCTATACAGTGATTTAACTAAATACCTAAGTGTGCGAGGAGTTAGCTGTTGATTTTTTGTTAACTTTACTCAGCTCGACTGTAACTGCGGGGCTAGACCCTTTGAGCAGTCAAGCTTATTTACACAGGAAAGGGTCCCAGAAGACTCGGAAACCTCAGTCCAGCTGTTTTGTTATATATTTGTTATATATTTGCGGTTGATCATTTCACAGATTATTGTCTGGACCTATTTAATAGATATAATATTTAATATATCTGGCGCACCCAGCAAGTCCCAGAAGTTGCGCTTTGCCGCGGGAAACTGCTTTTTTTTTTTTTCCTGTTTACCATTCCGGATTGTTCGCTTTAGAAGACTTTACTTCCGCACAGAGGAGGAGGGACTACATAAGGGAGGCTGCACGCGCCAAGCAGTGAAGGTCCGTTCTGTCACTACTATTATTAGTGCCAGTCCTCCTTTATAGCCCCTAACTTGCACTTCATACTTTGTGCAAAATGAAACGAGGTGTAAATTCCTTAAAAACTGGAATGCCGGCTGTAACTTCATTATACAGCACCAATGGCGTGAGCCTTTCTAATACCTCTTCTCCTGAAGGTATAAAACAAAAAAAAACCTGTTTAAGCTCCACTCCTCGTGTATGTTCTACGAAATCTACAAAGAGTAGAGCTGAGCTACTGTTAGGTAGGGACATTCGTTCCTTTTGCAGGGATTCTAGCTGTGGTGAGAATATCCCACGTATCACGGTCACCCCGTCTACGGGCACAAAGGACTCCTCGCATGGACTTTCCATGGACAAAACCATCATTGAAGAAGGGGCAAATGGACAAATAATGTCCGAGGACAGTGTGGTAAAGGACCTTGATGGTGAGAATGTAAAATCTGCACCAGCTTTAGGCCCAACAGTCACATTTGCAAAAGAGAATGTCTCCCTTACTGATAGCATTTTGTTAACAAACGTTCTAACTGGTGTTGTCGCCCCTTCCAGTGAAGCATGCAATATGTCTGTCTTAACTGTTGGCAATTTATCCAGTGCTAAAATAGTCTCTAGTCCTGCTTCTAAGGACATACCAATAATTGATCTGGACACAAATGTCTCGGCTTTTTCACCACATACTGGCTCTGAGAACTTATCTAAGTCACCTACGATTTTTACAAATATTAGCGTTTCCAATTCAGTGGATAATTTGTCATTTAGTGCTCCAACTCCGGGAAAATTGGCCGAAAAAGGCTCCTTTGTTGCTGGCTATGGTGAGACTCAGAATGTAAGCACTAGCATTGCGCTTACGTCCATGAATAATGCTATTTTGGCTCTGGCAAAGTTGTTTGAAGTGCTTGTTACAAAGGCTGAAGTCCACTCAAATCAGCTTACCAGTTACTTGCTGAGCAACTCACAATTTCAAACAGTTTAGAGAGACTGAGTCACTCAGAAAAAGTAACAATCATCAAAAAGTCTGTAATGTCACAGACCTCTCCTGATGTGTTTCCTTCTGTGCAAATATTTCAGCCCATTCCTTGTATTCTTGACCCTATAATTGACTTAACAGAAAACATGCAAGCGACAACATCTCATCAGAAAAAAAAAACATCCTATTCACTCTTTGGGGCACAATCCACTGCCTCTCATACAGTGAAACCTTTCCCCAAAAAGAATCCCATAACAAAAGAAAAAAAGAAAACTAAGAACATTAAATCTGTCCCCAATCGCACTTCTCAAACCAAAGCTTTCATTAATAAACTTTCAACCCCTGTCTCATCTACGGTTTCGCCTCCAAAGCCATAACAAAAAAATATTCCCAACAAATGCAGGCTAAAAAGGCAAAATTAATGCCTGCTCCAACTGATCCTGTTATGGCATATAGTCCCTTAAACAAACTGATAAGTATGGCTGACCAGATGACTCAAAAGATTGCCAATATTCCCATATCAAGCAACCCTCCCCTTAATGTTCCCAACACCTGTAATTTACCAGCAAGTGGCTTTATTTTTAATGCCCCGACCGCCCTGAATACTTTGAACAGAGAAAACTGTCGCAAAGAGTTAAGAAAGGCAGTTGACGACTATTTGGCGTCAAAATCTATTTCCAAAAACCTAACATTTGCGCATAGTGTATCTGCTCCTTCCCAGGTTCTGTCCCCAGCAGTGGGCTCGAACTTGACAAAAACAGGTGTGCCTACTTCGTTTGATGCAAGGAAAATTGGGTCCCTGGTGCCTCCTCATAAAGGCGAAAGTGCCAACGTCTCTAATTTTGTAACTGTTAGTGACATGGAAAGACTGGTCCAGACTACTCTGACCAAGTTCTTTGAGACTTCTACCGCCCCTCAACCTGCCACTCATTCTAATGTATGTAATGCCCCTCAGTCTACCCCCATTGATCTGCTTATGCCAGTTAAACAGAAACCGGATTCTGTGCGCTTTAAACAACCTGCAGTGCACTCACTGACTCTTAGCTGTCAACCGCTGCCTGTCAAACAATATAATCTTAATCGGGCCTCAGTGCTGTCCATTTTCCGAGAGATTCCAGAGCTTGATGACATCAGCTCCATAGACATAGAACTTATTGAATTCATAGACCCAGTAAAACGGTCCTCTGTAAATCTCTGGGTTAACTCGAGGGTTGTGGTGAATGCCATCTGGGCGGTGAAGTCCCAATTTGTAGACCTTGGTTTTTCCCTTCTGCCAACGCCTGACACCTCAGTTAATTTACCCATACATCGTCAAGATATGCATCTGAAGCAAAACACAAATAAGTCTCAAATTCAATCTTTAAACCCCTGCAACTGTCAGTGCCAGAGTATTCAATGTTAGCAACATAATTCCTTCTTTGGTTATTTCACTTGTCAGCTGGAATTCCAGAGGGAATCGAAACCTTGTGAATAATGACACTTCGCAGCTGTTGGGACATGATATAATTTTGCTTCAGGAATCTTGGTTAACTAGCCCACCGTCATGGAATAATTACGATGTTTGCTTGGTACCAGCTGTGAAGCGCCCCTTGGGGCATCCAACCTCTGGCTTGCTAACCGCTGTTAAGCAGTCATCATGTTTAAAAATTGAAGCGTGGTATTGCTCGAATGATTTTGTACAGATGACGAAAATTGTGGGGGAAAGCTTTACATGTGCTGCAATTAATATCTATTGGAACCCAATGGGCATTTCTGATGACTGCTTTATGGATGCAGTGAGCAAGGCTATTGATATTGTCAGTTTGGATGTGTATACAGATCTAATTTATTTAACAGGTGATCTAAATTTACATTGCTTGGGTCCTCGATGTCAATTAGAACAAAAACACCTTGAAATGTCGTCATCTTTCACTGATTTCCGCAATCTCTACATGTTAAATGGCACTTTTCCACGAGATATTCCACCTAGACCAACTTGGCACCATGCACGTAGCAAGGGGATTATTGATTTTACCTATGTCAACGCTTATATGCTAAATCAGATCACCTTGTTTCAAATAATTGAATCAGAGGCGAGTGACCACAATATTTTGCACGCTACATGGTGCTTGAATCTGATCAAATCCAACATGAAACCTACATACTTGAAGGGATCTTGCAAGGTAAACCCAGCAAGGAATCGCCTAATATGGTCTGAAACCTCCTTGAAAGCCTTTAGGACATGCTATCATGCGGAACTTAAGATCAATGATGTGAGCAATAATCAGTCAGATGTTGTGTATTCTAATCTAATGCAGCTTTTCCAGCCGAATTCAATAGCGCATAAACAAAAACAAACACTGCATCTACATTGCACTGATCACGAAATCAGACTCAGGAAGGCTTTGGTTCGGGCCGAAAAGAGGAAAACCTTAAAACTTCCCTTACACTTACGTTCGGCTGTCCTCTCCAACATAAAAACAAAATATAGAAATTGGGTAAGAGGTATGAAGGCCAAACTCTACCAAACTGATGGTAGTAACATGCTGGTAGCCCTGGCATCTAAAAACACTGCCCAGTCTTGGAATATTATAAACCAAGCAACGGCAGGCCACCAGGTTGCTGTACAAGTAAATTATGTGTCAGAAGATATGTGGATACGCCATTATTCTGAGTTATTTGCTCTTCCTCTGACACCCCTCTCTTTACCTGTAGTAGATACTGAGCTTCGTTTCCAGCTCTGCTTTGACAAGGATGACATTATATTTCATAAAAAAAGCAAGCAATTCCTGGGCTCCCGGCCCGGATGGTCTATCGAATGTACAATTGAAGCAATTCCCCGAAATTTGGGCAGACATACTATATCTTATGTTCAACTCTATCAACATCTCCCAAAAAATTCCGACCTCTTGGAAGCAATCAATTGTCATTCCAATTTACAAGAAGGGTGATCGAGCCAACCCGGCCAGCTACAGACCGATCTCTCTGCTCGATGTTTCGGGCAAGATTTTTTGCCGTATTATTCTCAGAGAACTTAATAATTGGACGAACAATCACTTTAAAAGGTATCCTCTTCAATCTGGTTTTGTCACTGGTCTTGGCACGATCCCTAATATAATCACCATCAATATGCTCAAGTCACAATATGCTTCCAGGAAGCAAACCCTATATTTTGCATTTATCGACTTCCAATCAGCCTTCGATTCTATAAATCGTGACCTATTATTCTCTAAGCTAAAAACACTGGGTTGTCCATCTTCTCTTTTGGCCCTAATTATTCAATTACATACAGATACCACTATGAGAGTTAGGCTCACGCTCGAAGGCCTTCTGTCCGTCTTCTTTTCCACCTTTGTGGGCTTAAAACAGGGATGCATTTTGGCGTCGATTTTGTTTAACCTTTTCATTCTTGACATGGGTGTCTCCTTCCTTGGAATCACAGCTGATGCTCCGGAGTTGGGTGGCCAGCGTATCCCGTGGTTGCTATACGCTGATGATCTTGTTTTAATATCACAGACTCCTAGAGGCCTTCAGAATTTGCTGACTGCTTTGTCAGATTACGCGGAGACAAATCATCTAGCTGTAAATCTGTCCAAATCTCAGATTATGGTCTGTAGACCCTTTGCTAAACACAAAACTTATAAGAGGGATTGGTGCTTACATCAGGAATTAAAGGGATGGTCTAGTAAAAATGTTTATTTAAAAAATAGATAGGCCACATAAAAAAAAATATACTAGCATCCTCCGTTTTAAAACTTCCTATGTAAAATTTTGAGCTATTCAAGCTCAAAATTCGAAAAAGCAAGCAAAGGGGCGCAGCCATTTTGTGAAATGGAGGCCCTCCTGTGCTGGCTTTTGCTTTTGCGACACTAATGAAGGAAAAGCCAGCCAGCTGTAGTAAACAAAGTCTACCGCTGGGTGGCTTTCCCTTCATTAGTGCCGGGACTCGGAGGACGCGGACCGGAGACCAGAGCAGGAAAGCTGCAGCTGAATCTCGGTAAGTGCTATTTATTTTTTTTACAAAAAATAAGCACTAGCTGCGTTTTTTTTCTAAGTTTTCCGGGCTGGAGGAGCCCGGAAAACTGAGAAATAAAACCGCAGCATTAAAAACGTTGTATTTATGTTTGCGGTCGCTTTTGAAGCCCCAAATGGTAAAGCAGATTCAGGCAGACACAACGCGGTTGTATTGGAAAACGCTGCGGTTTTAAAACCGCAGCGTTTTCCAACACAATAACGTTGTATTTATGTTTGCGGTCGCTTCAAAAGCGACCGCAAACATAGATACGTTTTTAAAGCTGCGGTTTTATTTCTAAGTTGTAAAAAAAATAAATAGCACTTACCGAGATTCAGCTGCAGCTTTCCTGCTCTGGTCTCCTGTCCGCGTCCTCCGAGTCCCGGCACTAATGAAGGGAAAGCCACCCAGCGGTAGACTTTGTTTACTACAGCTGGCTGGCTTTTCCTTCATTATTGCCGCAAAAGCAAAAGCCAGCACAGGAGGGACTCCATTTCACAAAATGGTTGCGCCCCTGTGCTTGCTTTTTCAAATTTTGAGCTTGAATAGCTCAAAATTTTACATAGGAAGTTTTAAAACGGAGGATGCTAGTATTTTTTTTTATGTGGCCTATCTATTTTTTAAATAAACATTTTTACTAGACCATCCCTTTAATTAAAATAGTGCCCGAATATAAATATCTGGGCATCTACATTCAAAACACTGTTACTGATGGTAAATATCTGCATACTTTACAGTCAAAATTACTTTCTCTGATATCGCAGGGCAAAATTCTAGCATATAAAGTTGGGAAATTTACATTAAAACATCTTCTCATGTTTTATGAGCAAAAGGTGGTTCCTATCTTACTTTATGGTACAGAATCAAAGTTATATTCAAATGATGGCTTATGGAATAACCTGGAGGCCACCTTTTGGAAAAAGATTTTGCTACTCCCAAATTGTTCACCTCTACCCATTTTGCGGTTCGAACTGGGGCTGACCTCCTTATGCAGCAGAGTTAAATGGAAAATGTGTTCCTTTTTTCGCAAAAGCCTACTTGGAACGGCCGATAACAATATTTTGAGTACGGTTGCTCGCCAATTGTCTACCTCCACTTCTGTTTTTCCCTTAAAATGGCGAAATTATGTTATGGACATTCTGGTTGAAGCTAACATCTCGCTTCAATTTCTTATTGAAAATCCGATCCATGCTAAAAAAAAGTATTTTCAATGGGATTGGATTAAAAACTACGAGTCATGTATAAAATACAGAGACTTTGATGTCAACTGCTTTGGGACAAAATGCGTGGGTCAAGCGGCTGGTTATCTTTTGAAATGTCCATCTGCAAACATCCGCAATAAGTTATTGCGGTTGAGACTAAACTTGTGGTCAACGGGAGAAGTGCTGGCGAGGCGAAAAATTATTCCCCCCGATTTAAACTTCTGTCGCTTTTGCGAGAACCAATGTGCAAGAGAAACCTTGCCGCATATAATTGTTTCCTGCCCTTCCCTGCAGGACATGCAAGAGAAATATTTTAATAATCTGTTGAATCTGTACATGGCAAGAGATGAAAGTGAGATATGGAGCATTTTATTTAAGAGTGTTAGATTCTCGATTATGAAGGCTTTGGTGCATTTTTTGGAAGCTGTGCTACCTGCTGAAATATGTCTCTAATATAGATGCAATTTCCAACATACTTTGTCAATTGTAAAAGCACCTTTAGCACTTTAGCCGTAGATTTTGTTTGAAATTTATTTTCGTTTTCTCATTAATTGCTCCTTCATACCTCTCTTTGTCTGTTTTAATTTGTAATCTCTTGTTTTATCATGTGTTTGTTACTGTGCCAAAGAAAATTTTTATTTTATATGCTATTGGTTTTGAAAAGTTGAATAATTCAGCTATATCAAAATAAAAAAAATAAATAACAAAAAAATTTAAAAAATATATCGTCAAAGCAGAGTTTCCTTTAGTTCCAAATCCTGTGACAATATTGTGCAGTATCCCATCAAAAGCAAAGTATTTCACTGTTGTAGATTTAAAACATGCATTTTTCTCAATTCCCCTTCATGAAAACTCACACGATTTGACATCCATTTCGTACAGAACAATCCGCCTGAAACATACTTGTTTCCCCCAGGGATACTCTGAGACCCCATACATTTTGTATAGAGTCCTTCAGATGGACTTGGGAAATGTCCAACTTGAAAGTACCATAATTCAATATGTTGATGACATTTTAGTATGCAGTGAGACAGAAGACAGATACAGAGAAGACTCTGTCAAACTTATTACTATATTGACAGAGAAATGGTACAAAGTAGATAAGGAGAATTTACAATATTTTCAAGAAAAAGTATTGTATATAGGACAGTTGATCTCACATGAGGGAAGAATAATGACACCTGAAAGGGCAGATGCTATTATGAGAACTGAACAGCCAAAACAATGAGACAAATGCAAAAATGTGTAGGCCTATTCAATTGTTGCAGGGGCTGGGTCTTCGATTACCGTACATATATTCAACCACTTTTATAAGGACTCAAAGAGCTATAGATGGATAAAAAAACTAAAATGGACAGAAGAGATGACAGAAGGGTTTCAATAATGTAAAAAGGCAATCACCACAGCTCCTGTTTTAGGGATTCAAAACTACAGTGAAAAATGTTACTTATTCCCTCATTCAAATAGAGAAGTCATGATAGCAATGCTTACGCAGAAAATAACACTAGGACATGGTCATAAACCATTGGCTTACTATAGTCGGATCTTAGATCCAGTCATTAATGGACATTTTCCTTGTCAGCAATCTTTAGCAGCAGTTGCATTTGCGATTGAAAAAGCCTCAAGTATAACCATGGGGTGTTCAGTAACACTGTTCGTAGAGCATGCATTATTTGCAATTTTGGAGAAAACTAAAAGTACATTGACCACGCAAAGAGCGTCAGGGGATGAGGTAATTATCTCAAACACTGCAATCAAAATTGTTAGGTGTAGCACAGTGAATCCTGCAATGTTTATAGCTGAACCAGTGTGAGAAGATGATGATGTTTATGACTACATAATGTATACTGAAAGTTATGATGATATTCCCTGAGTTAGAGAAAATGCACTAGGAAGGGGGAAAGTGGCTTTCATTGATGGGTCATCAAGAATTGATCAAAAAACATGGGTGAGACATACGGGATCGGCAGTGGTAAAACTGAACCAAGAGGGTACATTTGAAGTAATGATTAGCAGAAGATTGTCCCCGAACTACTCAGCACAGGTTGCAGAATTAGCCGTGCATATTTACACGCTGTGAGGCTTTGAGGATGAGGAAGTGACAGTGTACTCTGACTTCCATGTAACACCAACTGTAAATGCAGGCTTGTTATATTGGAAAAGGAGAGGTTTCCTCAATGCCGATGGCATTGAGGAAACCATAGAGACCATTTCCCAGAGACCATAGCAATCGTAAAATGCACAGCTGTGAGAAATCTGAAGGTGTCTCACTTGTTAGTACCTGGGGATCTTTCATCCAGGTGGCCAGAACACAGCCATCGCTATTGGATCCAGTTCCTGGAGGTGGACCAGTACGGGAGGATCACCTGGATGGGAGGTCTTTGAGGAGTGGAAGTGGGACACCGAAGGGTGAGATGCGGTACCCCCTTCCTTATAACATCTTTTCCCCATCCTACCCCGTAGGATATTTAGAAACTCTACCCCTCCCCATTTTCCTATACAAACACTTTCTCACACCGGGAAAGACAATGGACTAACACCAGAGCCGTTTACCTGACATGTCCCAACACCAGTGTCAGACAAAGTCAGGCGATTGCCAATAACTACACACACCTGATGGCCCTTTCCCTTCCCCACAGAGATAAAAGGCAGAGCACAAAAGCACACTTTGAACAAGGCCGAACGCATGAGGAAGCAGCTATAGAGGGATGGCAGTTCAAACAGAGGAGAAAGGCGGTGGAAACTGAAAGGACAACAAGGAGGGAGTTGCCTGTGCCCTTTTCAACCCAGACTCACAAACACTTTGATAAAAGAACCGTAAGATCAGGAATCACAGTTGGTGATTGGTGTGACAGATGTCAACAGTACACGCGGCCCTCCAGCACTGATAGTCAGGGCAGGGAAAAGAGCTTGCCGCCGTGGTACCGTCCTTGACTCCAGCGAAGAAAGCCAAACAGCTCAGCACAGCCGGTGAGCCGAAAGAAACTGATAGTGGACCAGACTGTGTTAAGCTCGAGGTTGCAGTGGCAACATTTTGTGCAAAGAAAAGGAGAATAGCCAAAGGTCTTTTTGTGAACAAACCATGTGCCAGGGTTAGAGTGGCTCAGAGCCACATCGGTGCTCATTCAAAAGACTTTAACGAATGTGGGCTCCTGAACAAGGTGAATATGCTGAACTGAGAAAACTACAAGAACCAAGAGGCCCTAGTGGAGGCCGGCGTGAGAGGTGAAAGTAGTCATACAAGGGTCAAATCAAAACCCTTTGTACAGTCAAAAGTCTTTGACACGTTGTGGAATGAACTGTCTTACTGAGGGGAACGCTGTGTAAATTGTGATAAGGTGAAACCTGCACTTGCCATAGAATCAACACCAGACCCGCGAGACGTGACAGCCCCTTGGAGGTCTCTATGTGAATTGCCAAGTGTTTTGTGAAGGAGGTGAAGGCAGGACTGAGCCCAGACAAGGGGGACCTAAATAAAGGGAAGATGGTAGCCCGTGAGGATTGTTTAAAAAGACATTGAGACTCCTGAATATTACACGATGATGATGAATGGAAAAGCTAAGTGAACTGCATAGTGGTGACAAACGTGAACCCAACTGAGCAATGTCCACAGTGCGTTATTGGTCTGAGCCCGATTGGGGGAGGCTGACGTTGTGAAAGGGGACAGAGCCTAGCTGAGGAGGATCCACTGGTGAAGAGTAATCGCCCAATGTGAAGATTGATAGAAGGAACGTTTATTTTGTTTATGATACACCAGGCCTTCTGAAGTAAGAGGCTTTACATAAAAGAGACTTGGGCACAGAAGGCCCTGATATCAAGGAAAAGGAACTGTGAGCTTGGGCCGGAGAGGCCCAGAAGTGTGCAGTGCTCGTGAGTCCAACCATGTCCCGTGCTTCAAACGTGGGGAAGGGAGACCCCGGCCATAACATCCTATCATTTTGTGAGCACTTCTTTCTTTTTGTGTGAACATTATCCCACAGTCTTTTGTAGAATAGCAGCAAGGATTGGCAATCGCTTTCTTTTAGTATAGGCCCTTTTATTTGACTAGACTCCACTAGGACTGTATAATTATTATTTGATGGTTGTAGCTTACTATCATCTTAGAATATGCATTTATCTCACCCATTTTTACAGTTTAATAAACACCCTGGAACTGCAATCACTTGTGTCTGTCTTGCTTTGATACTCTGCCTTCCTTACACAGCCCTTTCAAAGAGAACAGATTTAATCTCTTGTGGAAACAAAGCCACAGATTTAGAGGCCAAAAAAGGAGCCTATTACCCGACCACATTTGAAAGTGAAGTAAAAACTGTAGAGCAGGCAACAGGGGCGATGCATGCTGGTTAAGGAAGGATTTATTATGATGTCCATTGTACAGTTAATTGAAATACAAGGACGAGCATCGCAGGAAGAAAAAGAGTTATGGAAACAACAGGGATGTTCTCTATCCCGTGCTGAGGCAATTTGGAGAAAGGATAGCACTGGAAAGCCAGTTATGCCTCTAGCATTCTTGAGGGAAGCATTGGAGCAACTTCACTACCTAGCGCATGTGACTTGAGAGAGTCTAGCTGCTACTATTGCAGAAGAATGGTTTGCACCAAACATATTTGAACATGTGGCACAGTTCATTATAGACTGTATTGTGTGCCAGAAGTGTACTGCAGGACACACTTTGCAAACAGTTAGAGGAGTAATCCCCAGACCGAATGGACCATTTCAGCACCAAGATTAACTTGTTAGGTTCTCTCTGCTCTACTCAGGTTCCCGACATTGTTAGCGGTATGATTCCTGATTTGTTTTGTTTTCTGTTATGTACTCTGAGTACTATGGGTGATTTAGCTCTTTACAAGAATTAAATAATAATAATAATAATAATCTATATATAGATTGTGTAGATATGCTGCAGACTTGCAATGGCTATAGATACTTGCTAGTTGTAGTATGTCCCTTTTCTAGATGGATTGGCTTTTCATGAGTTGGTGATGGGATGCCATATAAGAAATCCTCTCACTGCCCCAACAAGGGCAAATACAGATGCCCATAGTGTAGCGAGGGCTTCAGGCAATGAAATGCATGAATATTTGAAAAAAATGACTGCAGGTGTTTCTTTTATGTCTCACCAGCCCCAAAACCGATTGGAGGGGACAAGGGGAAGCAAAAAAGACAACCAGCCCATTGATTTGGAATAAACACTCAAGCCACTTAGCCTGTTTCTAGGGGACCAGGTGCTTGTGTGCAAATTTGCACGCACCTGGAGTACCCCACTTTTCGATGGACCCCATGAAGTGGAGGAAGTAAGCCCTACTGCTGTGAAACTAAAAGGAAGGCGAGTGTGGATACATTTACATGACGTCAAACCCTATAAAGGAGAAACCTTGACCTCTCCGGCAACTACCCTTACGGAAGCAAGTGAACAATGTCAGTGTTTGCAGAGAAGATCCATAACTAAAAGCCAAGAGAAGGCAAGTAAAGAAGAACTACAACTTTTAGATTAGGGTTTCTTAAAGGACTGATGTACTTGCAGTGATCCTTGAACACCTTCCTTAGACTAAGAAAAAAGAGACAATGGGACAGAAGTAATAAAAGCCAGAAGAAAAGAAGAATACTTCAATTTTATGCTACATATTGCACACATGTTCTCACTTGCTACTTTCTCCTCTATACTGCAGGCTAATCTAGCTTTTATAAGAAAACACACATACATTGTGATATTTCTCAGGGACCCGAAAAACAACACTATTGTTTTAAGAATTATATTGGCGATTACTTTGCAGTTTTGTTATACATTTATGAGTTATCAATAACTGATAAACTTGGTATATTTTTTTTATGAAGCTCCTATTCGATTGCCTGGATAACTTGGGTGTCATCTACACCAACTATGCAGATGACACCCATGTCCTCATCCCCCTCACAGGTTGCTATGATCAAGACTCTAAACTACTGAATGATATATTCCTAGAAATCCAGCCCTGGATGGCCATAAACAGCTAATGCCTTAACGACGATAAGACCGTGCTCCTGATTGTCGGCACCCAAGCACGCCTGAACAAACTCGTCCACAAATACCCATCCTTCAACATTGACGGTAACGTGATCAAGGTCTCCAAGGAAATAAAAACACTGGGGGTCTATCTCGACTCTACACTGTCCCTCAAGAGACAAGTCAGCTCCATAGCGGCCTCCACAGCCTATACCAATAATTAATATATTGTTGCAAATCCTACCTATCTACCAGTAGTTGTCTAACGCTAGCCAGAGCCTTAGCATTGTCAAAAATTGACTATTGTAACACACTCTTTCTCGGCTCTTCTGAACACAACCTAAAAAGGCTTCATATCCTTCACAACAATCCTTTGAGAGCAGTACATAACCTACCAAGATCCAGCCATATCTCGACTCTCAGACGAAATGTCAATTGACTTCCAGTCCATGACAGAATCACGCTCCGCACCCTGGTAATCACCCACAAGTGCCTCGCAAACTCAGCTCCTAAATACTTGTCCGACAAAATCTGTAAGCACCAATCCTCTTGAACTACGAGATCTGCCCTATCTCATTGCCTAGCAGTACCAAGGTTCAACCTAAAAACTGCAGTAGGAGCCAGCTTCCCAGTCCAAGCCGCCCAACGCTGGAATTCCATTCCCCTTACCTACAGATTAGAACCCTCCCTCCCATTGTTTAAATCAGGACTCAAAAACTGGCTGAACAATAAGCTTAGCCAATGCGGCACCCCTAAACTGTTCCTGACCTCCACCCCGAATTTCCTCTCCATGATTGACTGACTGCACTTGTGTTTATGCCTTGTCGCAGATCCTTTTCTTGGGCCTGATTTGTGCTTATGCTTTGTCGTAAAGCCTTCTTGTGAGCTTGACCTACCTGTAACCATTGGTCACCCTTATTGTTATTGTATCATATTTTTATCCATGTATGTAACCACCAAGATTTTTCCAGCGCCCAGTTGCCTCAGGGTTCGGTGCGCGTTATAAATAATAAACAAACACAAATATTAAAAATAATTGGGGAATTTGAAATGTTTCAAGAAATGCAGCACCACGAAACGTACTGTACGAAGTATTAATATTGGAGCTTTTTGTGGTATTTTGATTTTAACTACTATCCTTATTACATTGGCATTCACACATATTATAGCCAGTGAAGAACAAGAAAATAAGACATCTACCATTGTCCCCATTACAGTCCAAAAACCCCACTGGTCTCTGATATTGAAAGACATTTTTCTCGAATAAAGAGAGGTGGTGAAGAAGACAATGACAGTATAAATACATATTTAGACAAATCCGCTCATCTAGCTAATAACCTATGGTACCAGCACATGAAAGAGGTGGGGAAAAGAACATCAGAAGACATTTGATATGTCTGTTCCTTAATAACGTATGCCATGAAACCGGCAAGAACATTTATTGCAAGGGAAACGCCTTCACATGATTCAAAATGTCTCAGTCACCTGGCAGCATGCACCACCAGAAGACAATTCGAAGGAAAATGGGCGACTCTAAGATGGCGATCAAGACAGACTTTCCCATACGAAGATACATGTGTGAAAACAAAGAGAATGGAGACTGGAATGGGGTGGGCAAGCAAAAAACGTATGTATACATCACAATATAGAGAACACATACAAATTGTTGAAATGAAAAGAATTAACTGCTCAGATATTACTGAAAAATCAGGAGAGCCAGGATGCTGGGAAACAACACAGCTGTTGGTGTATGGGCATATAGCATCCAGTACCGGATGGGAGAATGGACTAATATCATGCCCTGAACATTTATTGAAAAAGGAAGCAATCTGCAAGGTGCAAAAGGTGAATGATGAATGCCTGTAACCTGGGCTAAGCATGCAAAACTACTAACCTGGGTTGAGAACGAAGAAGGACCAGTTCATATATTGCAATTGAAGAATGTGACAACCTGTTTCAAGAATGATGGCAAGGTCTGTGTTGGAATGAATAAAAGTGTGGAGAAATAATCGAAGTTCCAGGAATGAATGGAAGAACTGCAGTGCTAATGGATCAATATTGGGCTTGCCGATCCAGAGCCTACATGCAGTTGCCGAAAGACTGGGAAGGAGTGTGCTCCATTGTAATGATACTGCTGCATTGTAATGATACATGTTCCAGTGTTAGTGATTCACCAAAGTAATCTCCATGTGGAGGAGAATACCAAATAAGGAAGAGATCATTTCATCTTCATTGACTAAAAAGAAAGAACTATTTCTCATCTAAATCAATAAAGGCTTATGAAGACATTCCTGATTAATACAAATTATTCAGCAAGACTGCTATGATAGTGACATCTATATTTATACCAGGACTCCAAACAGCAGTAAATGCCAAGTGGTTACAGATCACTAGGGGGGAATTGCTGCAGATGATCAATGCAACAATAAAATGATTTAATGTGATCAAAGAACATTTGAGAGCCATCAGGCTGATGACCTTCCAGAACAGGATTGTTCTGGATTTAATAACAGCAATGGAAGGAGGCATTTGTGCCAAGGTAGGGCCATCTTGCTGTACATTTATGACATCTCATGATGGGGAAAATGGAACCCTGACAGAAGCAATAATGATGTTAACCCTGCATACAAAGATGGAAGAGGAAGCTGATGAGACGGCAGGAGACGATTGATTCTCATCTCTGTTTTCATGGATTCTATCTTGGTTGGTGAATGCTTCCAAATTACTTGGAGCTATATTAGTGTTAGTGATGCTAGGATTCTGTCTCATAAGGATCATCTTGGGACAATGCCAGAAGACAGCCAAGAAAGCTATTGGAATGAAGATAATGATTGACATTAACAGTAGCAGTGGAGGAAAAATGCAGACGGAAGAAAGTACTCGAGAAAACATCAAGAAGAGTTCTCTTGCACCTCCAGGAACAAAGTTAGACTATCACCAAGATTGGAAGAAGTTTGTAGGATGATGGATATTCTGGACACCAGAGTATGGGTGAGGAAGGTATGGGTCCCGAAGAAAAGAAAATATGATGAGATGATATAAGAAGATGAAGCAGGAATTGTGGAAGTAGAGGAGCAGGTGGATTCCTCTCCTCTGGTCCCCGCCCTCTCACCACTGTCCTATTGGAGTAGCAGATGAAGAGCTACAATTGGGAACCCATGCATCAATCCATGCAACATTCCTATACTGTGTTGAGTGTTTGATAGATGATATGCACTTAGGCAGACATTCAGAATATACCCGCACGTAGAGGCAGAAGAAGGATGCTACCAGGAAGGATGTCCACTGCCAAGATGCCAGAATGCGGCTATGGGTAATATGGATGAACTCTAAGTAAAGTCTGATGGCAACAGAATGATGTCATAAAGAAGATGCATGAACATATGCCGAAACAATATGAAAATACTTAAGATTGACAATATAACTGTAGTATTAATAGAAACATATACCTAAAGATGAAGTAATCATGAATATAAGATGATGAAGTAACGTGGGTTCCATGCGTTAAAATCCCCGCAAAAATATCCCCATACAAGAATGGCGCCATATTGTTGCGGCATATTAACGCATTAAACCTGGGGGGGACACACCTGCAACCCCTATATTATTTTAAAGGGAGCAAGGGACACCCCTGCAGCCCCCACTCCCATTTACCCCAAAAATTATCCTCACCAATATCATCACCTATGGCCGTTCCAGACAACCATATATATGGCGAAATTATTGGTGGGGATAATATTAACTGATACCGTAACGTGCTGGCAATAACTGTAAATACGCTGTAATGCAGGGTATAAAGGGTACAAAAAAGCTTGTTAAAAAGAGCTATATAGACACCGTTTAGGACCGCCATTGGAAGAAAATGGACAATGGCCTGTGTTTAAGAATCAACGTTGCTACCTCAAAAGACGAGTCTAGGATTGCAAATTGAAGAACTGATGAAGAAGCTGTTTTCGTGTGCAGAATAACAGAGTACCTTGGCCTGGGATCAAGGAGGCTATTTCAAGAGATGGATGCAAGGCAGAAAGGGAGCCAAATGAAAAGACCATGTGCGTAAGACATGTTTCTGCTAAGATTAGGAGAGACAAGGAGATTTGCAGCTTCCAAGTGTTGAACAAATACGAGGGCAAATGCCTATGTGAGGTGGAGTGAGAAAGACTCTAAACGCCAGCAAAAGGTGATCGCAATCTGTTTGATAAAATCAAATAGTAGTAAATGAGAAGCTGAAATAGACAACATCCTGGTCTAACACGTGACTCAGAAGTCGAAAACAAGGGCTATCCATTAAAATTCCAGATGCAGATAGCGGTCTGCTCATACTCCCTTGAATGTTCCGGGACAGTGAGCAAACTGCGAGGTCAACTATAGTTAGAAGTCCTTGGTTAAGGATCAGGTCAATGACATACGATGGACTAATTGGGAAAACAGAAATTAATTAAGGCACTTTGAGCACCTAGGTTTCGTTTTCACTCACGTGCTGCTAAACAAGCCGAATGTCCATGGTTTGATGGGGTTGCCAACCAATCATAAAGCCTGCTATGCACTTTTACATACAATGTTGCATTTACCAATTTGCCGCCATATTCTCTCATATAATCAGTATATTACGTATTTAGAAGTAGCTCAGGGTGTGTCCTAGAGACAAGAGTCAGCCGATGAGATATCAAACCATATATGTCTATAAGTAGACATGTACCCCTAATCCAATCCTTCCCGTTAATAGGTTTTGTATATGTCACGTAGGATGATGTCATAAATTACGTATTTAAACGTATATCAACTCTGCACAAACAAGATGAATTGTGAAAATGCATGCATCTATTTTGATAGCTTTAATATCTCCCTGCTTTCTTTAATTGAAATTAAAGCAGTATTTTACCATCTTCCTTGAGTCTGTCTGGTTATTTGGTCTAAGATATTTACTGGTAATTCCATCTAGCACAAAAGTGCTAGAGAACACAATCAACTGGCACAACTTCCTTCTACGCATCTTCCATCTGGTTATTTGTTCTTCTGCATATCGAGTCCAAGGACCTTTCATCAGTCTATTATTTCTTTGGCTGCTTTGCACCAAGTTCCAGGGTCACTTAGTTCACATTCGGGCCGTGCTTTGAAACACTCTATCTTCATGAATTGGATAGTCAATCAAGGGGACACAAGGATGAGGGAGTCCATAAAGAGGATTGTTTTTGTTTTTTTCTTTCAGTTTGATGGCAACTGGACATCCGGGTGGGTCCCCTAAGCACTTTGTATGACAGTTAGGGGCTTCATCACTGCTCGTAGGCTCGGGACAATAGGTCACTTGAAGTGCAGGTATTCTCTGTCTATCTGTAATATAAATTAAACGGTGTGACTTTCTTGAAAAATAAGTGCATTTTATTATCATCACTCCCCCCTAAACCCTAAACATTACTACTTCAATGCTTTTGTTTCTTTGAAATATTACTACCTTCTAAACACATGTTACTAAATGTATTTTCTTTTTTTATGTAATCGAATGGCTGCTTCTCCTCCCTCTTGTGCCTATTTTAGGATCAACTCTGTTCATCTATGCTTGTACCTGAGTGTGCCTGTGATGTGTGAGAGACCAGAAGGCAAACACAGCTTTTGTTTTGCCCTCTTTTGTCTCAACCTTTTCACAGGTTCGCACCCCACTTTGTTCTTCTCAGTGCTGTGCTGAGCTTAAATATTATCTCCAAGTGCTTCTCTTAATTGGAAAAGGACCAATTTCTCTTCCATCTTTTGATGAATCTCATTGCAAACTGTTGCATCATTAATCCTAGCGGGGTTAAACTATCCCCTTTCTTTTGTAATTACAAAATAAAAACAAAACATACAAGACACAAACAACAACAATAAAAGAGGAACAATCTTCTTTTTTTCCGGTGCTCTTTTTCTTTCTTCTTGGCGCATCCATAGATAAATGTTATTCACTTCTGTAGAGACCAAATGGAGGCAAAAGTCATGATACACTAACAAACAGCACTGTACTTCCCATTTAGTAAGTCTTCTCCTGTATTTGCATGTAGGGCATTCACCTTGTCGCTGTGTGTTTCCTTGACATTATGGTGCTGGAATCATCTCTGTTTGTCCATGGCCAGGTAGAGCGTGTCCTTATCTTCTTAGAGTGGCGGCTTGAGTGCGCTCTTCTTTATCTTTTTTGTATACGCGTGATGGCAAGCTTGCTTTTAGCTTTCTTTATTTTGGTGCAAATCTTCTCTGTGTCTTTGCTTTTCGTAGTCCTTCTTCCGATGGCGTAGGACATCGGTCTCTTCTTTCTTTACTGTATTTATCCTGGCAAGATATAATTAACAGTTTGTGTTTCCCTTCCTACTCTAATATACCTACTCTTGATGCTGAAAACAAGCATGTGTTCTATATAAGTGCAGGCAAGTGTTACTATATCACTACACTATACTCCACTAGGGCTAAATAAAAATTCCTCTTGCGCTCCAAAAAATAACAATGTTTTCATCTACAACACAAATCAATACGTTTACTTATATATATATATATATATATATATATATATATATATATATATATATATATATATATATATATATATACATATATATGTAAAACAATGTTCTTGTTACTTACTCTCATACGTCTTTACATATATATGTAAAACAATGTTCTTGTTACTTACTCTCATACGTCTTTCCATATGCTGGCAGGAATTCTCTCATTATGTTTTTCCTCATGCCCCTCATTCCTGGCCCTGACAGTTGCATGTTACTGTGTGTCATTGTATTTCTTGTAATCATTCCTCTATCATTTTCAAAATGCTTCAAATATACTACATATGTGACATGTATGCTATGTTCTCTTATGTTGTGTTAGCAGGACATTGGGTTGCTGTTGCTTAGTTGGTGATATGCTTGCATTGTGTGATTATTGTCTACTATTGTGGAGGGTACATATATGTTTAGTGCTCCCCCCTCTTTGTGGCCATAACGTGATAAAACCATAACATGATATCCCTATGTTTTTACAAATAGATTGCAGTTTCTCCCAGTCACTCTACAGGTTGGCTGTGCTGTTGGACCCTGCTTGCTACAGAGAACACTGCTCTGCTGCTATTCCTTTAAGAAAACCAGCAAACCTACCTATTTTGCCACCAGGGGGCACATAGCGCCAGCACGTGAGTTCGGCTATAGTCCAGTCTCTCCCAGGCACTCTCGAGTTACCACTAGGTCCGGACGGGTGTGGAGATGGCTGTCCCACTCTCTCCACTGAGTGGTATGTATGCCGGTCCAAACACCAGACAGAAGCAACGGCTGCTCGGAGTTCTTGAAGTCAAATCTACTGAAGAATTCATTGGTGAGTCAACAAAGCTTACAACACAGAATGAGGTAAGTGACGCCAGTGTGATATCAAACAACTTGAATAAACCTAATGTTGTACTCAGATATCAGCCACGAACGCACACACATAATTCAATGTTAGACCTAACAGATGCAGAACTGCTCGAAGCGGAGTTGCCCTTAGAGACTCCCGCCGATAGTAAGAATGCATCTAAGTCTGAGATAGCAGACCATTGTGCTGGGAATACAGGTAATAATTTACATATAAACTACATGGACAATAACTGCAGTGTCAATGATACCTCGGCTACAACCTCATTATTGACTGAGACTGCTGCACTGCAAGGTCAGGACTACAAGACAAGAATGCAAGACAAGAATGCAGTACTAACAGACACAACGCTGCAGCAAATAGAGCCTGCTGAGCAAAGCAGCACCAGGGTAATTGAGAAAGTGAGGCTGCAAGATGAATACAGGGCTGCTAACCCTGAAAGGTTGCCGATAAACTGCAAACCTAATGGAAGCACAGGCCTCGCAAAACAGGCAGAGAGGACGGCCCAAATGGGAAGCAGCAGGGGTTGCTGTATGGATCAAGGGAAACTAATGGCAGGTGACGCCTTTACACCGTTAACGGCAAGAAAAATGTGAACACCAGCAAATGAGAAAGTTAAAAGAATGAGACTGCCATTTACTCCGAATGAAATGTCATTGGCAGATGAGTTGAAAGAGCACAAAACTGTATTAATTCACTGCATTAATTCTACAAAGTCTATCAATGAGGGAGGGAGCCTGACGACGACAATCCAAGCTGGCGACTCCCACATACTCTCCATGGCAAAAATTCAAAACAAGTTCAGGGAAAGTGAAATGATATTATGTCAACAAAAGTAGTGGCGAGAAAGGGAACGTGACATGAAACGTGACATGAACGTGACATGAAAGGCTGGGATCGAGGATCACTATCCGACAACACTGGTTTGTCAGGAAACTAATGTGCTGTTACAGGATGAAACCTATGTAACTCCAACAACTCAAGCACCAGACCATCTTATTGGTCTGACTTTGCAGGCTGTGGATGTAAATACACAAAGCCCTGCATACAGCCTGACTCACTCGAATGACCAGAATGACATGAGTGACAGATCGGGTTCGTCAAGACAATCTGAAAGACCAAGGAAATATTGAGGCTTAGTACCACAAAATGAAATACGCCAATCATGGGTCAAAAAGATACAAGTATCTTTTATTACTGTACAGTATCAAAGCAAACAGATAGCTATCTGGCTCCCAACACCTCGCAGTGTTTACCAGCAGACACAGTGAGGGGTGAGAGTGCTGGACATCTTAACACAGACCTTTTTATACACTTTTTAAAACATTGCCCAGCCCCTCTCTAAACTAATAAGTTACATGCTAGGGTTTGTGCCCAGTTCACATGTCAATATTACAATATTGTACAACGTATTTAACAAGTTTGCATGTCCATGAAGTTACAATGGTGGCGTTGGTTCTCTGATCCATAGTAGGCCTTGTTTCAAGAATCGCTACAATGCAGTTCAGCAAAAACACACGATCTGAGTTTGTTCTACATTGTCTCGTTGTTTATATGAGGATGAGGCTTGTGAGCACAGGCAACACTTGGATTGAAGTTCATACGAGTCACAAGTTTTCTTTGCATAGAACAAACAGTCTGCTCTCGGTCAGCCTAAACATTAACAAAACTCAAAGGTCGTTCGGCTCGGCTGCAAGTTGAAAACACAGTCCACCATTTTAGAACACGAAACAGGATTTGAAATCAAAATGACGGATGATTCTTAAAATGGAGGTGAAGTTTATCATAAATAAAAACATTTCAGACGCGGTTTTCCATGCAACGTGATTGGGTTTAGGCCAATATTCATAACAAGGCGGTATTATGCAAATACAGTTTAACAAACCCTCCTTGTGGCCTAAGCCAAGAGCATTACTCAAACATTTGCTTTACTCAAACCCCATGCCTCAATATCGTACATCCTGAATCGCATTCTTCAGAAGTTCCCTGATAATGATATCTTTCATTACAAAAGCATTATCAGTTTTCTTGGGTGCATGTACCTTTGGTCCTAATGTACCTATAGTTTGTGCACAACATCCTCCTAATATCGAACATATGGCAGGCAGACATTGTATACAGCAACAACAAAACAAGAGAGCACCAAGAACTATCATTAGGACTGTAAAGAGTTTCCAACACCACGTTCGTAACAAGTCCCAGAACCAAGCACTAAGATTCCAGTTTCCCGCGGCGACGTGTACTTCCGTACTCAAGGTATGCAGATTTTGTATTGCCTTGAATATGGTAGGGGAGGAGTCAGGGACGAAAACACAGTAAGCAGATCCCACCTATTTTGGAGGGCCACTAATCTAATGGCCTTTTTTTCTAGCGTCATGTTGTACAGTATATCGGTGGTTCTATTGATGGTTTTCTCCAATACCCTTGCTAGTCTCCTGATATCTTCAGAGTTCATTATTTGTCCCCAAAATGGCACAAAGGATTTTGCTACCTCACCCATGACTTGTTAAGGAGTATCACTATTCTCATCCCACCTTGGACGAGCTGTAGAGAACTCAGAGGTGGTAGTCACATATACCCCTGGTAACAAGATACCCAAGTAACAAGTACCCTGCCAATCTCTAGTTAACCAAGGATAAGCTTAATTTCCACAAACAAAGTAAACAGGTTCTCCTACATACAAAGGTCTGTCCTCGCTGGTTAGATTTGCAATGTTAGTACAACCCTCTAATTTACCCATTGGCTGAGAGCCATCCATTTGTATACAGAAGGAAACAGATTTGGGGCTATGATTGATAGTACAGGAAGGAGGTATGGCATCCCGGTTCCCTATGGGAGCCATCTTGAAAGAAATTAGTAATTGAAAAGGTCTTGTAGAAGCTACATTGAGTTTGCTTCTATTTGCAAAGAGGGAACATCTCAAAGGTGTTAGGACTTGTTTCTCGAATTCATTCAGATTAGTCCCATCGAAGTTCCCAGAAATACTATTGTTCCAATGACCAAAGAATAGTGCCCTTAGTGAGGCGTAGCATGCAGTAGTTAAAGGAAGAGGATGAATATACCAGCCCAATCCCTTTTCCCTGTGTTGTGGCAAATGTGAATACACCCAGCAATTCATTCTGTTTAGAATCGCATGGGTCGCATTCATTATCAGTAGGAGAGTGTTATTGGGCCTCATTACGACTCAGGCGGTAAGGGTTTTACGGCGGCGTAAACAGCGCCGACCCTTACCGCCTGAGTACGAGGTCCCTTAGCGCCATGGCGGATTTAACACCTGCTTTTAGCAGGTGTTAAAATCCATGGCGCTAAGGGACCATGGAGTTAATTACGCCACCCTAATTTACGGTGGCGTAATTAACGCCTTCCCCACTCCCATTATGCCCTATGGGGCAAAAATGGGAATGGGGAAGGGTAAATGGGGTTTGGGGACTTACCGCCCCGCCAACCTCGGAATGGGGCGGTAAGTCCGCCAACCACCATGGCGTAAACGTAGTTTACGCCATGGTGGTAAAGTCACGGCCCAGGCGGTAACTTACCGCCTGGGTCGTAATGAGGCCCATTGTGATAACCCTGTCTATGTTGGGAGTCTTGAGGAGGAAGAGTGTGCAGATGCACGAAAGGTGGAGACATAGTGGAAATTGTTTCAGTGGGTAACAAAGTCTCAAGTGGAAGCACCCCTTCCAAGTACCAGAACCCAAGCAAAAATACAGTTGTTAGGCAGACCAGTACTGTCACCAGAAAACAATGGGTCCTCAGGGACCATAATCTTTGATGAACAAATTCTTTGTCAGCCACAAGATCAATAGCTTGTTCCGTACGAGTAGAGTTAGGAAAGGACATTGTTTCTCAGAGTCCGTTTAGAAGCCTCTCCGTTAGGCTCATTTAGTTCATCCGTCGGTGGCTCCTGACCACATGGCCTATCTTGCTTGAAGGTAACTTTGCCGGGCCCTGCCTCTTATTTATGTTTCAGCGAAAGAGTGACAAGGGACTAGCTCAACGATGATTCCTTATGGGCACAGCCGATGCTGTGCTGTAAGTCTGATTCCTTGGACGCAGACCGTACCTCAAAACTCCAGGTATGGTGTGATCGGCAAACAGAGTGTCATCGCTTCCTGAAGGAAGTGATGAAGCAGACGCAAGATTGCTCAATGATGAAGAAATATCCGAAGAAGAACTTGAAGGCAAAGCGGCAGTCTCCCCAGGCCCCACAGGCTCAGGAAGGATTTCCGGGACACCCTCGGTGTCGGTTATAGCAGACTTGCGATGCGTATCAGAGTGAACAATCTCCTTCTCTTCCCCTTCATCGTGAGGCAGAGGAAAAGGTATCTTCTTGATGTGCGTTGCGTGGATCCAGTGTCGTTTTCCGTCTACTCGTACAGCAGTCTGTGTGGCCAATAGGACTTAAAGCAATCCTCTCCAGCGAGGTGCGAGACAGGCTGCTCTTTCAAATGCCTTGATAAGCACCCAGTCACCGGGTCGGAGTCGATGACCTGGCCCCTCGTATTTTACTGGGAGGGCTTCTCGCCCCTGTTGATAAATCAAATACAAGTTTTGAGTTAACTGGTCACAGTACTCAGAAAGGAACAAATGCTCTACATCTTTCAGCTGCTTAGGTTTAGGTACATTCCAAATATTGTCTGGTCTCCCCATGATTATCTCATAGGGAGAGAGCCCAGTTTTTGTTTGTGGGGTCGTCCGCATGGACAATAGAGCTATTGATAAGGCATCTGGCCATTTCAAATTGCTACTGGCGCAAATTTTCGCCATTTTGTTCTTCAGTATACCATTGCGACATTCTACAAGTCCGGCACTCTGAACGTGTCTGGCCGAATGGAACTGTTTATCTATCTGCAATCCCGCGCATAATTGCAGGATAACAGCAGCGATAAAATGTGGACCATTGTCTGACCAAATGACCCTCAGCAAACCAAACCTAGGAAAATATTCCTTCAGCATGGTCTTCGCCGTCGTCATTGCTGTGGCATCTTTTAAAGGGAAAGCTTCGACCCATTTGCTAAAAGCACAAATGACTACCAGAACATATTTGTAATTCTGACAACGCTCCATTTCAATGAAATCAAAATGTATAACCTCAAAAGGCACAGAGGGGGGACCAAAACTACCCTCTCGGTGTCGATGTACCCTTCCCCACATTATGCTGTAAGCATAACATGCAATTTTGGACTAGATGCTCAGCAGTTTTCAGGATATTTACATTTACCCAGATCGGTTCTAACACTCTACAAATCTTTTTTGCACATATATGAGTTGGACCATGTGCCATCATAACCATAGCGGTGACAAAAGCATTGGGTAGCATCCATCTTTGTTTTGTAGTATCTACCGAACAACCTTCATCGTCCAAACTTGCTAAGCCCTCAGCCCATTGCTTAAGCTCTTCTGAAGTTGCATCAGCCTAAATGTCTTTTATACAATCAATTCCTTCATCTATTATACAAGTGTTGGTGACTTCTTTTGTTATATAGATTTCAGAATACAAATCGGTGGCAGTTTGTTTGGCTATCCGGTAAGCAAAAGTGTTTCCTCTCCCCACATCACATGTTACTTTCTGGTGTGCTGCGCACTTCATTATTGCTAGTAGAGTAGGAAGCGCAAGTGCTGAGAGTAGCCTGACTAGCAAAGTGTCATGTTGTATCTTAGTTCCATGTGAGGTCAAGAAACCTCTCTCTGCCCATGATCTACCGAAGTTGTGAACCACCCCAAAGGCATACTGACTGTCTGTAAATATATTCACACTCAGCCCTTCGGAAAGTTCACAAGCTTGAGTCAATGCAATAATCTCTGCGGCCTGCGCAGAGTTATGCAGAATTCTTTTGGTTTCAACAATAGTGCTTAATGTAGTGATGGCATAAGCAGCAGTGGATGTGCCATCCGGAAGTTTGAAGCAGGAGCCATCGTAAAACAGCTCCCCTTGTGGATCTTTTAACGGTGTGTCATTTAAGTCAATTCTGCCTTTAGTCTCTTGTTCTGTGGTATAGAGGCAGTCATGTGACATCTTTTCACTGCAAGCAATTTCTTGCAGAAGAGGCAATAGTTTGGCCGGATTTAATGCGCAACATCTCTTAATTTGGATATGCGGTGCAAATAGAATCAGCTCATATCTTGTTAATCGTGCTGATGTGAGATGTTGCGCTTGCGTTCTATTTAATAGAACGTCTACAGAGTCAGGTACCATCACTTTTAAGGAGTGACCCAGAACCATACCCTCCCTTTGTTTTACAGACGCAGCGGCAGCAGCAACAGCTCTCAAACAAACAAAAGTGCATGCAACAGAGTCAAGCATGGAGGAAAAATAACCGCACGGCCTATTCTTCCCTACATGTTCCTGCGTCAACACAGCCAAAGCGCATCCATCACTTTCATGCACATACAAAATTAAGGCCTTGTCATAATTTGGTGTGCCCAAAACAGGTGCTGAACACAATGCAGCCTTGAGCAGATCAAAAGCTTTCTGGCAATCCAACTTCCACGGTAAAGGCAAAGAAATGCCCTTCTTTGTCAATGCCAACATTGGTTTTATCATTAATGAAAAGTTAGGGATCCACTGTCTACAGTACGAAGCCAGGCCATCAAGGCTCTGACCTCTTTATGAATATTTGGGACAGACATGCTAGAGATGCTTTTTATCCATTCAGGTGTCAGTCTTCTCCACTCCTTTGACAGGAGATAGCCTAAATAGGTGACCTCCTGTTGACAATGTTGAAACTTTTTCAATGAAGCCTTATGCCCATGCTCTGCTAGATGAATAAGCAGCAACACAGTGCCCTCCTTGCAAGCAACTTCTAAATTTGCAGCTAAAAGAAGATCATCAACATACTGCAACAACGTACAAGTGGAAGGCAACTCCAGTGTATCAAGCTGTTCCTTCAAAGCTCTACTGTAGATGCTTGGACTCTCAGTGTACCCTTGCGGCACACGAGTGAATGTAAATGAGTGCCCCCCTAGGGTGAACACGAACAAATATCTACTGTCAACATTTACAGGGATATCAAAGAAAGCATTATTTAGATCTACAACACTAAAATGAGTAGCTGAAGCTGGAATCATTGTTAATATAGTGGTTACATCAGGCACAATTGGAAATTGTGGAGCGACAATCTTATTGATAGCACGTAAATCAATAATAAGACGGAAAGGAATTGCATTATCCCCTTTCTTATACAACGGTAGAATCGAACTATTGCACTGCACAAACTTCCTGCAATTTCCTCAATCACTCCTCTATGTACAAAATCAAAAACTATACTCTTTAAAGCTTGCTCACAGTCAACTGAAATCTTATACTGTAGAATACGTGGTAGTTTAACACCTAGTTTCAACACAATTTTAACAGGCTAAATTTGTAAAATACCAACGTCATTATCATCAACCGCCCATAAACATGCCAGAACTTTATCCAATTCAGTTGGCAAAGGCCTAGTCAAGAATTGCAAAACAGAAGTTCGTTGGGGTGAAATGGTCAAATACACTCCATAGGGAGAACAATAAATTACTGCATTCAATTCTTTCAACAGATTCAACCCCAACAAATTTTCGCCACAATTCGTTGTCAAAAGAATTGGACATGAATCAGTGAATGGCCCCAGTGAAATCGGTAATGGCTGAGAGACCGGACTAACCACTGGCGTACCAGAGAACCCTACAGAAATGTTGTTCTGCCCTGACAATGGAATATCTGGAACCCGTGAATGATCAACAGAACACTTCTGTGCTCCTGTATCAACCAAAAATAGATGCTTCCTATTCCCCACCTTCATTTCAACGTAGGGCCTTTCTGATCGACGGGAATATGTACTGGTTCCAGACTCTGCTTTGGGCTGTCCTAATGGAACAGTACATCATCAAATGTAAGATCCTCATAAAAATAGACAGTAGAAGGATTAATAAAAAATGTTCCCATTATTCATACTATGCTGTTGATTATCCTGTACAAATGACTGTTGATTATGGGCGAAGTGATTTCTACCAAGACCCCCTATCCCAGGACGGCCTCTGGATCGTCTACCCATGGTGCCATATGTGTTATTCGATCACTGCTCAAGGATCGGGCATTGTGCTCGCCAATGACGTTCTTGTCTGGAATAAGCACATTGGTTCATGTGTACAGGACCCATTTGCGCATTACTCTGTGGGGCAAACTGACCTCTAAACTGTGTATTCCCACCTCTGGTTCCTCTTACAATTTGCTGCAACAATACTTTTGTCTTCAAGTCTCCCTTCTTCTTTTCTATCCTCTCTTTTTCATTATAGACTCTATTTTCACAATACTGAGCCATATGCAATACTTCAGACTGTGATTTAGCTTACCAGGCGCTTTCAGAAGTCATAATTTGTGATTGGATATCAGGCAACAATCCATGCACAAATTTGTCTACAAACAGCCTTTTTCCTGATTCAGTACTTAGGTCCTGACCGCTAAAATCCAAAACATGTGTTTGACGATTAAAAAATTCAGTAGCACCCTCAGATTTCCCCTGGATGCAAGTTGTAAGCTTGTCCCAAACTGTTCTTCTCTCCGGAACAAAAGTCTTCAACTTCGTTACTATTCTGTCTGGCAATGTCAATATCACCTGTGGCGGTTTTCCCCCAGCTTTCCTTTTTCCATCTATCCGTACCAAGTTAACCCATGTGCCACCCAGCCCTGCCAGATCATCTATGGTTATAATCTGTTTCCATAAATCAGCAGGTAGGATCACAGGGAACAACATGTCTATATCACCCAATGTGCAAACCGACGAATGCAAGACAGATTCAATTTCTTTATAAAACCCTGTTGGATTTTTCCTAATATCTGGAATCATCTGTCTAATGGTATTCACTTCCTGTCTAGAAAATGGAACATGGACAAACTGTGAAACATAATGAGCTTCAATAGTAGCGGCAGCTGCGCCTGTTGCAGCATAAGCTGGAATCTCTATTTTAGGAACAAATGTCGGAGGAACCTCCCCCATTGGCAATTGAGAAGTAGGCAATTCTGAACGTTCATTGAGCAACAGGGCTAAATCTAGTGACAAAGCAGTTAAAGCAGTATCGGGCGAAAACACTCTCTTATAAATGACCATCAAATCTGCGGGACAACAACCCTTTTTCTTCATAAACTCATCCTGCTGGTACTCTACCATTACCTGTAACACTTTCCTTTGCATAGCCGGAGCATACTAACTAAATGTGTCATATACTTCCATGGGAGAAATGGAAATATCCGAAATCCATCTAAGCGCGTCTCTTGTGCAAACACTCACCTCTTCACTCATTGGTTTACAAGAAGGAAGAAAACGTTTCTGCACATACGAAGCATCCAATCTATCACCATCCATATTATCATTCTGTAACCGATCTAACTCCCTCTTAAACTCAAAAACCCTCTCAACTTGCTCATGTACTTTCTCTGAAGTGTCCCTTGAGTGAGCTAAGTCATTCAAATCCCTCAACCCTTGTGGGACATCTATGTCCGTCAAATCACTCCAAATATCAGCCAAGTGCATTCCCATCCCCTCTCTCAAAACATTCTGTTTGGGAATACTTTCTTGGTCAGAAATTGTAGTAAAGACAGCTGATTAGTCACCTTTTTTTATACATTTCTTAACCCATGCATACAATTCTCTTTTTCTAGCTTTAGGAACTGTACTACGAGTCACTACGTTTGAATCCGTACTCGTCCCTTCAATTGCTACAAGTGGAGCAGAACCACTTGGAAAAGAAAGTTCAGACAAATCTTGTACAACAGGTAGTTGAGACACTACCGCTGGTGGTAAAGACGGAGTTAGGGGAACAGCGACTGGCAGTAAGGGTGGAGATGCAGAAGGGGGAGCAACAACAGGAAGAGGAAGAACAACTGGAGGAGGAGGAACAACGGGAGGAACAGGAACAACAATGGGAGGAGGTGCAACAGCGGGAAGAGGTAAAACAACAAGAAGAGTCACATAAGGATGTGGTGCAGTGGCAAAGGTCCTACGCTCATTTAAAAGCTTATCGATTAGCTTGTCTGAGGCATGAAAGTCCTGAGATGGATATATTTTCTGTACCCCAAGTTGAAAAGCCCTATCCATGCTTCTAAAAGATTCCGACTGTTTCTGTTGATCATACAATAATGCCTTTTCAGAGTTAGACATATGTCGACGTGTGTGTTTCTCTTTACTCTTAAGTTGCTGCATAGCTTCTTTTCTCCAATTCCTACTTACATCAAATGCTGCTGCCTAGCCTTTTTCTTTAACAATATAGACTCCAAATACTCTATACGGGCAATTTCAAAACTACCATGAACTGGCCAATGAAATTCAGAAGCATGTCTAGTTTGTCTGTGCCAAATATCGTTGAACACTATACTACCAAGGCCGTACTTATAGTACATAGTACACGCCGGCGAACCCTCAGGTGGCACTGGTCGGCTATATTCCAAAGATTGTCTGTCTCTGTGGAATAAACCCCTGAAACAGGCAGACAATTTCCCAGGCATGTCAGATCACTGGTGTTACCTGGCGTTGTTTGAACTCGCGAGCGCAAATCTGCAACCACATATCAGAATACTTAGGAATCGGGGCATGACTCACCTGATTACAAAATGCAAACGAGGTCCGATCGGATTACAAAAGATCCTCGTGGTTGGCAATTTCGGCAAAGAGCCTGCCTCGATATGGGGACCCTCATCAAGATGCCCTCTCGAACAGCATGCTCACCGTTCAGGGATCGGATTGTGCAGTTCTGTCAGGGTGTCGCATCTCATACAAAGGGGCCCCCTTTTTCTCACTCTCCGATCCCAGTCCGATAGCCGCGTCTTCTTTTCAGTGAGATGACATACGAGTCACAAGGTTTCTTTGCATAGAACAAACAGTCTGCTCTCGGTCAGCCTAAACATGAACAAAACTCAAAGGTTGTTCAGCTCGGCTGCAAGTTGAAAACACCATTTTAGAACACAAAACAGGAGTTAAAATCAAAATGGCAGATGATTCTTAAAATGGCGACGAAGTTGATCAGAAATAAAAACATTTCAGACACAGTTTTCCGTGCCACGCGATTAGGCTTAGGCCAATAGTCATAACAAGCTGATATTATGAGAATACAGTTTAACAAATCCAGAAGACACAAGCAAATGGGCTACCAAACCGACAGAAATCAACTATCAATAACAGCTGGAATTCAAATAAATAACAACGTTATGGCTGTGTTTACGATATCAACAGCGCCTTTCACTAAGCTCTATGAGGCCATGAATGAGAACATCAAGGACAACGCCAGACTTTTGGCAATGATGCACTAAAAGCTACTTTATTTGTAAGCCTTTACCACAAAAGCACAAGAAAGGCTCAACCATGAGGCTGAGACTCCTGCAGCATGGCAAAGACAGTTATGCGATTTGGCCAGTGGACACCAAGTGGAAAAATCGACGATGATGTCTGCACTTCTTGAAGCAATCAAGTGGATGAGAAAGTGGGCAAATGAGAGAGAAAAGAAACTGCAGAACGGTGGGAAAGGAAACATATCCCCCGGAAGTTCTCAGCCAGATCGATCTGACTCCAACCAGGACTATCAGCAATTTGAATTGCTGAACAAAGACTCTCAACAACCAAAATCAAGGACCACTACCCAAAGAAACCAAGAAACAGTGCTGAATAGAGCACCAGTTAAATATAGAAAACCATTGTGCCTACAGTCTGAACGGGGGAAAGCCCAAAATAATCTTCAAATCGACAGACAAATAATAAATGAGTCAACACGGAGGGAGACTGGGCAAACAAGATCTGAAATACCAACTAGTAAGACAACCTTTACACTAGATGAACGGCAAGAAAGTGCCTCACAAGTTTTACTTATTTCCAGTTTTCAAAAGAAATACTCAGATGCCGGTAGAAGGCAGTACATCGGGAATGAAACATAAAGAAGTGCCCAAAAAAAATCATTGAGACGAAGCACACTGGAAAGAAAACAAAGAACATCAAAAATGGAGCAAAACACAAAGCAAATGGGCCACTCGCCTTTTTAAGGAACTTGACTACACCACTGCATCGATTAGCAGTAAACACAGTGAGGAGAGGCTGTGTAGACCAAGAGACAAACCATAGTCCTACCTCAGATTGTCAAGACACCGGGGAAATTGGAGCTTGAGGAAGAATGATGATGCAACATGAAATATCAAGCTCTTCTAGTAAGACAGATGGCGGGGAGGAGGCACATTTTGACGAGTCATCTCGTTTTATATCAAGAAAATAAAAACATTTTGGAAAATGCTTTGCTGCACGACAACCAAGCTGCACATCAAAGACAGCATGAAAAACAAGTTGAGATAATTGTCTGTACCTCTCGATTGGAACGTGACAAAGAAGAGAAGACCCCAACACGAGTGTTCTCGCCACTCTTCTTAACGGTTTCACAAAAACGAAGTAACCCTAAATGCAACGAGAATCGAAAGCCCCTAGAGTTAAGTACATCCATTGTGGTGAAGTCCTGTGAGCTGAACCCAAAGGAACCCTGAGCCCAATCACATTCTATACTGAATTGCACAGGTACATCAGTGGCGTATCCTAAAGTGAGAATAGAGAAGATTGAGCTGGAAAATCTACTATCTGACAGAAATGAGGTAAACTTGAATCGAATGAACGTGACGCATTTACTAAACAGTGTCCCCTCACTACAGACAATGAGTTCAGATGACACCTCAATAGAAGAATATGTAGACGTGTATAGAGCAGATTGGGTGATCCTCCACATAAAAACACAATAAAGAAAAAACTACTGGAGGCAAGTCCAGCGATTGTGCCATTTGGCTTCAAACTGCAGGAGCATGGGATGTACAAGCCTGCCAGCGAAAATCATCGGAAAGAGCCCTTGGTGGGTCAAGAGGGCACAAAGGGGTTGCTCAGCAATAGGAAGTCATCAAACAATGCACATGACGACCTGAAAGCCCAACTTAAAGTAACATTTGCTAACACTAAGAAGGTGCCCACTGGAGGAAGACTGGCTGGAAATCAAGCAGAAACACCAAAGGACGTCAGCGACTGGTCATGGCCAGCCTATGCTGTAACGAAAACAAGATCCAAATAGCAAGACACTACTTCAGTAACCTCAAGATGTAATCTTTTTTCATGGAATACCTGAAGATTTAAACACTCGTTCAATCAGTCCACCGTGCAATTTGAAGGAGCATTGATAATCTGTTTACAAGAAACATGGATGCGCAGTATTCCAGTCTGTGAAGGATATGAAATACTTTCAAATCTGGCCAAAAAAGGGACACAAGGCAGACCATATGCAGGGCTTTTAACATTGGTAAAGCACAATACTAATTTTATGATGGTCTTAAGAATAATGTCATACTGAACCTATACTGGAATTCAGTGAAAATACTGACGGACACCTTTCTACGAGCAGTGGCCACCATTGTTGATGACGCGTAAAGAGATCTACACAGACCACATGTTCTTATCTGTGGCATCCTAAACATCAATTGCCTGGATACGGACAGTCATCCTTTTGGCGACCCATGTGGAGATCTAGGCTTGATGCTGACCAATACTGGCACATGGATACAACTGATGAAATCTTGAAATTTCTACATGCTAAATGGTCAAATCGTGGGAGATTTGACAGGAAAGAAGACCTGGAGGAACGGGAGACAGTCTTCAACAATCGATTACATTTGGACATCAAGAAACTATTTAAATCACATAACGAGTTTAGACAGCATTTCCCAACAAAGTAGTGACCATGATATGTTGAGGCTGACGTGGAACATGAGAAGTCGGCAAAGCCAAGTGCACAAGCTTCAGTCAATGGCAATAAACCAAGGGGGAAACTGATTCAAAATCATAAAAGAAAGATATTGGGGCTCATTACGAGTCCGGCGGTAGCCGTGTCGGTAAAACCAGCAGGCTGCCGCTGGACCCGTAGCGATTTACTGGCGCCAGACTTGCCGGATTTACTGTGGCATTACAGCCCCGGTGGTCCGATAAATCCGGTGCAGCAATTCTGTTAATCCCCAACCCCGTGGAGATTGGGGAGCACGCAAGCACCAGCAATTGTGTTAAACCATTGGGCAGAGCACCTTACCTTTTTTCAATTACTATCCAACAATATACCTAAACCTTCAAAATAATAATAATTGTATTGTGATTTAGTCCATAATTAGGACTTTACACATAATAAAACATATAAAACACATACAACATATTCAGAACATAAAACATGAATCATGAATCTTATGTAAAGCGAAGTAATGCAATACAAGGTCAATACAATACAATTCTATTCAATATTTTTTGTCATAATTTCAAATTTCATGTTGCCCTGTGTGATTTACTATAACCGCAAAAGGGGGAAACAAAGCCATCCAGCTAGAACTCTAATTTCCTAATTAACGGCCTGTTTAGGCTTGGTTATATCAAGGATAATGGGTCTTATAACACATAATGCAAAATAGCAAAATAATCAGCAACCTTCAGGTCAATTCCAAAGTTGTTGGGCAGATCAACAGATTAGATAGTCAATACAGCACAGGACAATAGCCCAAACCTCCTGTTAGCTGCCGGATACAAAAAGGCCTGTTATATGAAACACTAGAGACCTTAAGATCTCTGGACGGAAGAGTTCTGGGCAGAAAAGTTCCATACTGCTAGTCAGGTAGCAAGGATTTAACATGCTGCCAAACACTGAATAGTGCTAATTTCATAGTGATGGAGTTGGAATTCAGGCAATAGTCCCAAAAGGAATCTGCAATAATTGCTTCATAATTATGGGTAAATGTACCCAACATTCACATCTATAAAGGGCTTAGTCTAGCACATTGAGTTAAAATTTGTCTCGCCGATTTCAGTTGAGCCACTATACCACATACCCAACAGTCTCTACCTTCCCTGGTTACTACTAAACGGGGGCCCTAGACTACCATAACTGGTAATTGGTTAACGCACAGTTTTAGCACGAACTGTCTTACATCAGCACAATAAAAGATAGGGCTGAGTTTTCCGGTATTGCTGGTCAACGTGTGATACTGCCTTGAACCCTTTTAACTTATATGTGTATAATTTCCACACCAATCCCAACTGTTTAATTCATGCATGAAAGGTTTTTTCAGATGCACATACGGTCTGTCCCTCTTATTTACCAAGGACCAATCAATCTCTGTAAAGAGGGTTTCGTTCAGTGTTTTAAAATTAGCACCCGAGGCACCTTCTCAGAGTTATAGCCCTGTTCCACCAATGCAAGCAGTTTACAGGCTGGGTCAACACAAGATTTTAAATAGAAACACCCTCTGGCCCGCAAGGCCATGCCCCTTAGTGATGTTAAGCCTAATTCTAGTCAGAGAAATTCCACTGGGCACAAGGTACCCAGACCCAATACTGTTCGCCAATAGTGACCCTCAAGTTTATTTAACCAGGATAGGTCTTGAATGGCCAATGACTCTTAACCATATGGGCCAAGTGGGACAAAGCACTGCTGGTAGAGCTTAATATCACAGCAATGCTGAATCCTGCATGTTCCCTGGGGAACTTACTTGCCTGCAAGGTGAGAATTTGGCTCGCCTCTTTTTATGGTTGATTATTGACTCATAATTAATACAAGTATCAAACTCAATTCCTAAATAAGGAAAGGAGAGGCAGTAGTCTGTGGTGCCATGAGAGGTATCAATCCTGGTCCTGCTAATCTTTTTTTATTAGCAATCAGAATTATATTGTTTTTTCCAGGTTAATTGTAAGGCCCAACTGGGAGGCATAGATGGCCAGCTCATTGATCATGTTCTTAATCCCCGAAACAGTCCGGTCAAATAATATCAAATCGTCCACGACATTCCGACGATAGGAGACTCTCCTATCTTTGGGGGACAGTTAGATCTGATGGCCATATGGGGAAGAAGGTTAGCAATGTACAAATTGTACAATATTGGGGCCGCTACACAGCCTTACTTAACGCCCAGGTTTCTGTGTATAGGATCAGTTGTTTCCCCCTCATTGTTCAATCTAACGCTGCCTGTGTTATTACTATGCAATAGTATTAGTATTTGTAATATCCAGTTTGGGCAATTTAAAGCTCTAAGTTTTGCCCACAAAATCTCCCGGTTGACCTGGTCAAACGCACTACAAAGTCAATAAAAGCAATATAGAGTGTAGCCTACTTTCTGCTATGTGTGGTGTTAATCAGTTGGTTTAAGACTCTTCCATCGTGGCTGCTCGGTAAGTAGAATCCTGTGAGAACCCCCTTTCCGCACTCCTCGCTGCCTCCCAGCACCTGCTTCCTGGTTCCCCGCCCTCCCGCCTCCCGGACCACCCCCCCCTGCTCTGATTGGTCTGTAGGCCCTGTTTGCGAGGTCTAATGACCTGCGTGGTCTCGTGCAGAAGGGATGTGGCCTAGCAGTTCGGGCTGGACTGCCCCTTTTGGGGTGGGGCCAAGCCTGATTTGCATATGGTCTTTCCCTTCTGTAATGGCTTGGCAGGCGAAGAACGGTGGTCTGGAGGGTTGCCCAGAGCATTGCCAGTGGTTAAGATTAATTCTAAACCTTCCAGCCATCACCTCTTTCTTTTTGCTACCTCAAGGGCCTCTCCATCCCTCCAAAGACCCACTTGGAGTCAGACTTGGCGCTTGTGGCCCCAGACTCGCTCACTCCCATAGGATAACATTGGGGATTGGACTTGTAGTGCATTGATGGGGACAAGATGGATGCCCCCACATATTTCGGTTCCAAGAACTGCATGTGCAGTCTAGTCTTTTGGGTGTGGTTCAGCCCAGAGACACCTGTGATACCCAGAGACTATAAGGAACAGCCTTACCTTGCGGCACTTCTGCCCATCATTCATCACTTCTTCTGTTCTGCGGGCATCTTCGGCGGTGTCATTCCCATCCCGGCACGCCGCTTCCTAAGGAAAAGGGAAAAGAACAGAAATAAAGGCATTAGTAAGCATTCAGCAAATCTTCGCTTATTTTTAAAGACTGTATGAGCTTCAAACGCTTTCCTGAATCCCAGCCGCCTGGGGGAACTCTGTCTCCGGAACTTCTCATCCATCTGCAAGAGGGAAAAGACACTCCAGGTTAGCGTGGAAACATCTAGAGGCGCCGCATACCGCACATACTCACCGCATTTTTTCTTCATAACCGGCATCCGTGCTGAAAACGTCGCGGCACCTAAAAGACGCAGAAAAAGAACTCAGTTCAATACAAATACGAAAGGGTCGCATCGCACATCGCGCTTTCACTCACCTTCATCTCTACTCATCTCAGCAGCACGTCGCCATCCCCGGACGCCGGCCATCATCTAAGGAAGGAAAGGAACGAAGTTAGAGAACTGTTCAAAAGACTCATTATACTTACCTGTCGGACTCTTGCCAGTGAAGGCAGCAACGTGCCTGCATCAATCAACGCACCCCTGCGCTGAAAGCAGGACGGAGAGCACACTTTCCAAGAAAACAAGGTGAGCTGTGGATCAAGGGGAAGGGTTGGACCCCGGGGAAGAAGGGGTTCGAGCAAACAGAGACAATAGGGAGTTAAACTCTACCAATCCTGTGTTTCAGGCCCAGTTTCCAGTCAAGTTGACTCCAGGGAAGGGTTTGAGGTTGTAAGAGGTCAGAACAGGCTGAGTGACGTCCCCGTGGATACCAGGTGAGCGTTACAGAACACAAAGACTCACATCAAAATCCACTTGGGCGTCATGGAAACGTCAGAAACCGACCAGTTAGCCCACATGTTGGGGCAGCTACGTTCTGAAGTACATGCAGCCAGGCAGGAGACCAACACCCTGAGGAGAGGGCTGATAATAGCCAAATAACGCACTGATGATTTAAGCCGGCAACTTCTCCAGTCACAAGCAGGGCATGCACCATTGCCGGGAAGCGTGCCCTCGATGCCAGCATCATCAGCCAATCCCTTTCAGATAACCCTTCCTGGTGCAGTTCCCTTGGCCTCGCCCGAACGATTTACGGGGGATCCCAAGAGGTTTGCAACGTTCATGAACCAGTGGCGCCTGCACTTCCTTTGTAGACCAGGGGCCTTTCCGAATGACCAATCACGAGTTGCTTTTGTGCTATCCTACCTGAGTGGTAGTGCTGCAGACTGGTCTGTACCCTTTGTGGCCCAAGACGATCCTTTGCTGCATGACTTCAGGGTCTTTCAGCAGGAGATGGAAAAGCTGTTCGCCCGTCGTACTCATGGGCAGGCATTAGACAACGAACTTCTGTCCCTACGCCAAGGGAATCAAGACCTATTAACATACATAGCCACTTTCAATAGACTTGTAGTTGAAGCAGAATGGCCAGTGGAGAAGAGAACCACGTTATTTCATCAGGGTTTGCGGGGGCAGCTCAAGGATGTTCTCTCACAAGTAGTGAACCCCCCAAAAGACTGCTCAGAATTCATTGACCTTGTTGTTCAACTGGATTATAGGTTGCAGGACCGAAGAGCAGATCGAACCAGACCGGACCCTCGCCCTGTGTATGTGTGTTCAAAGGACAATATTGCTCGCACAACGGAAGGTGCAGGAGAGCCAATGCAAATGGGGGGGGTCAGATCCCCCTTGACTAAAGCGGAAAGGGATAAAAGGAGACAGCAGCAGTTATGTCTGTACTGTGGAAGGTCAGGTCATTTCCTTAAAGAGTGCCCTGTGAAGCCACCGAGGAGGACGGTCAGGGCCGCGGACAAGGAAGATACCATCAAGGAATCGGAAAACTCCCCAGCCCGGCAAGTGTAGGGGTCCACTTGTCGAGCGAAGAAAGTTAACTACAGACCTCCCATTTTGCACTGTCTGCGGTCTTGATCAATCACCAACAACCATCTCGAATGCACGCAGTAAGAGCGTACATTGACAGTGGAGCCGTTGGGAATTACATCGACCAGGATCTTGCGGCAAAGATGGGGCTTTCGTTACGCCCTAAATCAACCACCGACACTGTTACCACTGTCGACGGCACGGAAATAGCTTCAGGTCCAGTATCCCAATTCACTGCAGCTTTAACCCTTCTGTGCCAGGATGGACACCAAGAATCTATCGTTTTCAACCTCATTAAGGCACCACAGTTCTGGTTGATTTTGGGAATGCCATGGTTGGTAGCTCACAATCCTTGAATCGATTATCGAGCAAAAGAATTGGCCTTTCCCGAGACTTTCGCCCACACATGTTATTGCCAAGAGAAACAACCAATAGACACCAGAACCTCCACGGTTGCGACTGTGACAATCGGCACCCTACCAAGTGAATACCAGGACTTTCAAGATGTCTTTCAGAAAGAACAAGCTAATACCCTGCCACCGCATAGACCATACAGTTGCCAAATCGACCTGATACCCGGCGCACAAATCCCTTGTGGGCGAATTTACGCACTCACGGAACCAGAATACCAGCACCTGAAGGCCTACCTTGACCAATACCTGGCCAACGGGTTCATTCGTCCCTCGAAGTCTCCAGCAGCCAGTCCTCTATTCTTCGCACCGAAAAAGGAGGGGGACTTGAGAACGTGCATCGACTAGCGTGCACTGAAGTAGAGAACCGTAAGAAAACGCTACCCCTGGCCACTCATCCCTGAATTGCTTGATCAAGTCAAAGATGCCCAAATCTACACAAAACTAGACCTGAGGGGGGCATATCACCTTGTTCGCGTAAAACAGGGGGACGAATGGAAAACCGCTTTTGGCACCAAATACGGCTTGTACGAATATCAAGTAATGCCCTTTGGCCTTTGCAACGCGCCTGCAGCATTTCAATACTTCATGAACGATGTCCTACGGGAATTGATTGATGTCTGTGCTCTAGTGGACATCGACGATATTCTAGTATATTCTGCATCAAAGCTAAAGTTAAACACGTCCGATCCGTATTGGAGAAACTTTGTCAACACCAGCTCTACGCCAAGCTCGAAAGGTGCTCATTCCACGTCTCTAAGGTGGAATTCCTGGGCTTTATTCTCAGCCCGAATGGAATCCGAATGGATGTACACAAGGTAGATGCTATCCTGAACTGGCCATCCCCAAATTCATTCAAGGGGGTTCAAAGTATGCTGGGTTTTGCAAACTTCTACCGCCGGTTCCTCCCAGGATTTTCACAAATCGTGCCTCCCATCACATCATTGCTAAGGAAAAGCAACAAAAAGTTCCAGTGGACAACAGAAGCCGAGGAAGTTTTCCAGGAACTCAAAGCAAGATTCACATCTGCCCCAATCTTACACCACCCTCGCCCTGATCTCCCATACCTGGTGGAAAACGGACGCCTCAAGCATGGCTATGGGAGCCGTTCTCTCACAAAAGGACCCCGAAATGGGTCAGTTACACCCTGTTGCCTTCTGGTCGCGTAAATTCACACCCCCTGAACGCTATCACAGACAAAGAACTCCTGGCCATTAAGTCAGCCTTTAAGGCATGGCGGCACTAGCTCTTGGGCGCCAGACACACAATCACCGTAATAACTGACCACCGGAACCTCCAGTACCTAAAAACGGCAAAGGCCCAATCCTCACGACAACTACGTTGGGCTCTTTTTTTTGCTGAATACGACTACGTGATTAGATTTCGACCAGGGGTGAAAAACCGGAAGGCTGATGCCCTTTCACATATGGGGGTGGAAGAGCAAGGGTATCAGACCCCTGACCCAATAGCAATCATCCCCAGTGACAAGCTCCTAGGAATCACAGCAACCATAACTCAGAAAAAATTACATGAGGAAATCCAAAACCTGATGAGTCCGGAGCAATTACAAGCGTGGAGTGCACAAGGAGAACATTACATGATAAAGATAAGTTGCCCTACTTCTGGAATCGTTTATTCTTACCAAACCAAGAACTACGAGAACAAGTCATGTCCGGTTATCATGATTCCTTGATCGAGGGCCACCCCGGAATCGATAAAACCCTAACCAAGGTAAAAACTAAATTATTGGTGGCACATGTGGCGTAAAGACATTATCCAATTCATCCTATCTTGTGGAGTGTGTGCTCAAAACAATTCATCCAAGCAGAAACCAGCTGTGCTATTACAACCATTGGAAATCCCACCAGCACCCTGGCACACATTGTACCTCAATTTTATTACTGACTTACCACCCAGTCAAGGGTTAAACACTATTCTTGTGGTCGTGGACCTATTTTCAAAAATGGCACATTTCATTCCTCTTAAGGGGCTCCCAAATGCTTCCATTCTGGCAAAGGTATTTCTTGAAGGAATCGTACGGCTCCATGGGTTTCTTTCAGTTTTAGTCTCAGACCGAGGTACTCAGTTCATATATAACTTCTGGAGAAAATGCTGCTCTATGGCCCAGACAGGCATCCGGCTATCCACCAGTCACCATCCCCAAATGGATGGTCAAACTGAGAGGACAAATCAGACGCTCAAGCAGTATCTGCGTTGCATGTTACACCAAGCTGAAGTAAGCTGGTTCGACCTATTATGGATAGCTGAATATGCTTATAATAATTCCCTACACACCAGCACTGTGCAGACACCCTTTTATACCATGTATGGCAGGCACCCACGTACTTCTGAGTTGGACGTTCCTACAACCCTGGAAATGCCAGCAGTCAAAACCTTGCACACAACCATTTCTCAAACCTTTAAAAGGGCAGTTAAACACCTACTTCAAGCTAAGAATCGCCAAAAGAAGTTTGCTGATCAACACCGAGCAAAGGCCCCCAACTACTAAGTGGTAGACAAAGTCTGGCTGGCGTCTAAACACATGTTCATTAAAGGAACCCAAACTTTCCGTCCAAGATACCTGAGTCAATTTACCGTCACCTCTGTGATAAATCCTGTGGCGGTCAGACTAGCTTGGCCGTCAAACATGCAGATTCATCCTGTGTTCCACGTGTCTCTCCATAACCTGTTCAACCTCGGACCCGGGTAGCAACGCCACCGCAGCCAGTAGTAGTCGCCGGGGAGCCAGAATTCGAAGTCAAGGACATCCTGGATTCAAAGTACGTCAGATCCATATTATACTACTTAGTAGACTGGAAGGGGTATGGTCCACAAGACAGGACATGGAAGCCTTGTGAGTACATCCATGCACCTCGCTTGCTTAGACGATTTCATCAAAACCATCCAAACAAACCAGGACCAGACAGAAGAGCCACTTTGAGAGGGGCCTTGGGGGGGAGTGCTGTCATGATTCCTGCCCCTCATGTCCCCAGCCCTCCAAAATGTCAGGCTGGAGCCAGGCCAGGATCACCTACATGGCCCTCCAGGGCCTCTCCATCCCTCCAAAGACCCACTTGGAGTCAGACTTGGCGCTTGTGGCACCAGACTCACTCACTCCCATAGGATAACATTGGGGATTGGACTTGTAGTGCATTGATGGGGACAAGATGGATGCCCCCACATATTTCGGTTCCCAGAACTGCATGTGCAGTCTAGTCTTTTGGGTGTGGTTCAGCCCAGAGTCACCTGGGATACCCAGAGACTATTTAAGCCATGCCCAGGCTGAGAAACATGCTTTGTGTTTTCTGCACCTGCAGCGTGACACTCACCGTATTCGGATCGGTCTCCAGTAGGCCTGCATCTTTCTTCAGCACTCAGCTCCTGCAAGAACAAGAACACTGTTAGGAACAGCCTTACCTTGCGGCGCTTCTGCCCATCATTCATCGCTTCTTCTGTTCTGCGGGCATCTTCGGCAGTGTCATTCCCATCCCGGCATGCAACTTCCTAAGGAAAAGGGAAAAGAACAGAAAAAAAGGTATTAGTAAGCATTCAGCAAATCTTTGCTTATTTTTAAAGGCTGTACGAGCTTCAAACGCTTACGTGAATCCCAGCCGCTCTGGGGAGCCCTGTCTCCGGAACTTCTCATCCATCTGCAAGAGGGAAAAGACACTCCAGGTTAGCGTGGAAACATCTAGAGGCGCCGCATACCGCACTTACTCACCGCATTTCTTCTTCTTAACCGGCATCCACACTGAAAATGTCGCGGCACCTAAAAGACACAGAAAAAGAACTCAGTTCAATACAAATCCGAAAGGGTGACATCGCGCATCGCGCTCTCACTCACCTTCAGCTCTACTCATCTCAGCAGCACGTCGCGATCCCCGGACGCCGGCCATCATCTAAGGAAGGAAAGGAACGAAGTTAGAGAACTGTTCAAAAGGCTCATTATACTTACCTGTCGGACTCTTGCCAGTGAAGTAACTAGGCAGCAACAAGCCCGCACCAATCAACACGCCCCTATGCTGAAAGCAGGACAGAGAGCACACTTTCCAAGAAAACAAGGTGATATGTAGATCAAAGGGAAGGGTTGGACCCCGGGGAAGAAGGGGTTTCAGCACACAGAGACAATAGGGAGTTAAACTCTACCAAACCTGTGTTTCAGACCCAGTCTCCAGTCAAGTAGACTCGAGGGAAGGGTTTGAGGTCGTAAGAGGTCAGAACAGGCTGAGTGACATCCCCGTGGATACCAGGTGAGCGTTACACCGCCCTCCTGCCTCCTGGACTGCCCCCTGCTCTGATTGGTCTGTAGGCCCTGTTCGCGAGGTCTAATGACCTGCGTGTGCCCCCTAGCCCCACTTCCATCGTGGCTGCTCAGTGAGTAGAATCCTGTGAGTTGCCTTCATTTTGCACAAAAACTTTAAATTTGTCAGCCTCCAGGCACCTACCCCCCCTTCCACGCTCCTCGCACCTGCTTCCTGGTTCCCCGCCCTCCCACCTCCCGGACCGCCCCCCCCCTGATTGGTCCTGACAAGAAGATCCCCATTCATTGCCAGTCCTCCCAGGGCAGCCCTCTGCCCGACAGCCCATCGGCTAAGGACCCAAGGCAAAGGACGGCTCCATTTTGAGGCTCCTGATCGTATCTGCAGGTATCCGCAGGAGAAGCAAGAAGCCAACAACAAGTGAGTGGGGCAAGGGCAGGGACTGAAGCAATTACTTCACGCCTTGCTACCCTACCACCCAACTGGTGTATCTGCATTTATAAAGCCCGCCTGATAGCATATTGTGGTGTAATTGCATTTAGAAAGACTGCCTAATAGCATATCTTGGTGTATCTGCATTGATAAAGCCTGCCTGATAGCATATATTGGTGTCATTGCATTTAGAAAGTCTGCCTGATAGCATATCTTGGTGTATCCACATTTAGAAAGTCCGCCTGATAGCGTATCTTGGTGTAATTGCATTTAGAAAGTCCGCCTGACAGCATATATTGGTGTCATTGCATTTTGAAAGTCCGCCTGATAGCCTACCTTGGTGTATCTGCATTGATAAAGCCCATCTGATAGCATATCTTGGTGCAATTACATTTAGAAAGTCCGTCGGATAGCATATATTGCCCTAATTGCATTGAGAAAGTCCGCCTGATAGCATATATTGCCCTAATTGCATTTTGAACGTCCACCTGAAAGCATATCGTGGTGTAATTGCATTTGGAAAATCCGCCTGATAGCATATCTTGATGTAATTGCATTTAGAAAGACTGCCCAATAGCATATCTTGGTGTAATTGCATCTAGAAAATCCACATGATAACATATCTTGGTGTAATTGCATTTAGAAAGACTGCCTAATAGCATATCTTGGTGTAATTGCATTTAGAAAATCCGCCTGATAGCATATTGTGGTGTAACTGCATTTAGAAAGTCCGCCTGATAGCATATATTGGCCTAATTGCATTTAGAAAGTCCGCCTGATAGCATATATTGCCCTAATTGCATTTAGAAAGTCCGCCTGATAGTATATCTTGGTGTAATTACATTTAGACAGTCCACCTGACAGCATATATTGCCCTAATTGCATTAGAAAGTCTGCCTGATAGCATATCTTAGTGTAATTGCATTTATAAAGTCTGCCTGATTTTATATATTGACCTAATTGCATTTTGAAAATCCGCCTGATAGCATATATTGAAGTAATTGCATTTAGAAAGACTGCCTAATAGCATATCTTGGCGTAATTGCATCTAGAAAATCTGCATGATAGCATTTATTAGTGTAATTGCATTTAGAAAGACTGCCTAATAGCATATCTGGGTGTAAGAAAATCCGCCTGATAGCATATACTGGTGTCATTGCATTTAGAAAGTCCACCTAATAGCATATCTGGGTGTAAGAAAATCCACCTGATAATATATATTGGTGTCATTGCATTTAGAAAGTCCACCTGATAGCATATCTTGGTGTATCTGCATTGATAAAGCCGGCCTGATACCATATCTTGGTGTATCCGCATTTAGAAAGTCCGCCTGATAGAATATCTTGGTGTAATTACATTTAGAAAGTCCGCCTGATAGCATTTATTGCCCTAATTGCATTTTGAAAGTCTGCCTGAAAGCATATCATGGTGTAATTGCATTTAGAAAATCCGCCTGATAGCATACCGTGGTGTAATTGCATTTAGAAAATCCACCTAATAGCATATCTTGATGTAATTGCATTTAGAAAAACTGCCTAATAGCATATCTTGGTGTAATTGCATCTAGAAAATCCGCATGATAGCACATATTAGTGTAATTGCATTTAGAAAGACTGCCTAATAGCAAATCTGGGTGTAAGAAAATCTGCCTGCCTGATAACATATCTTGGTGTAATTGCATTTAGAAAGACTGCCTAATAGCATATATTGCCCTAATTGCATTTTGAAAGTCCGCCTGAAAGCATATTGTGGTGTAATTGCATTTAGAAAATCCGCCTGATAGCATATCGTCGTGTAATTGCATTTAGAAAATCCACCGAATAGCACATATTAGTGTAATTGCATTTAGAAAGACTGCCTAATAGCATATCTGGGTGTAAGAAAATCTGCCTGATAACATATCTTGGTGTAATTGCATATAGAAAGACTGCCTAACTGCATATCTTGGTGTAATTGCATTTAGAAAATCCGCCTGATAGCATATTGTTGTGTAACTGCATTTAGAAAGTCCGCTTGATAGCATATCTTGGTGTAATTGCATTTAGAAAATCCACCTGATAGCATATCTTGGTGTATCTGCATTGATAAAGTCCACCTTATAGCATATATTGGTGTCGTTGCATTTAGAAAGTCTGCCTGATAGCATATCGTGGTGTAATTGAATTTAGAAAATCCACCTGATAGCATATTGTGGTGTAATTGCATTTCGAAAATAGACCTGGTAGCATATCTTGATGTAATTGCATTTAGAAAAACTGCCTAATAGCATATCTTGGTGTAATTGCATCTAGAAAATCTGCAAGATAGCACATATTAGTGTAATTGCATTTGGAAACACTGCCCAATAGCATATCTGGGTGTAAGAAAATCTGCCTGATAATATATCTTGGTGTAATTGCATTTAGAAAGACTGCCTAATAGCATATATTGCCCTAATTGCATTTTGAAAGTCCGCCTGAAAGCATATTGTGGTGTAATTGCATTTAGAAAATCCGCCTGATAGCATATTGTGGTGTAATTGCATTTAGAAAATCCACTGAATAGCACATATTAGTGTAAGTGCATTAAAAATACTGCCTAATAGCATATCTGGGTGTAAGAAAATCGGCCTGATAACATATCTTGGTGTAATTGCATATAGAAAGACTGCCTAATATCATTTCTTGGTGTAATTGCATTTAGAAAATCCGCCTGATAGAATATCTTGGTGTATCTGCATTTAGAAAATCCACTGAATAGCACATATTAGTGTAAGTGCATTAAAAATACTGCCTAATAGCATATCTGGGTGTAAGAAAATCGGCCTGATAACATATCTTGGTGTAATTGCATATAGAAAGACTGCCTAATATCATATCTTGGTGTAATTGCATTTAGAAAATCCGCCTGATAGAATATCTTGGTGTATCTGCATTTAGAAGGTCCGCCTGATAAAATATCTTGGTGTAATTGCATTTAGAAAGTCTGCCTTGCCTGATTGCATATCTTGCATTGATAAAGCCGACCTATTGCATATATTGGAGTTGTTGCATTTAGAAAGTCCGGCTGATAGCATATCTTGGTGTATCCTCATTTAGAAGGTCCGCCTGATAGCATATCTTGGTGTAATTACATTTAGAAAGTCGGCCTGAAAGCATATTGTCAAGTGTATCGACCCACGTTCAAGTAATTATGCTGCAACATTTGGTGCTGTGGGCTTAGAAAATCCAAGATGGCCGAAAAGCCCACAATTGCTCCAGAATCCCGGAAAACCTTGCAGTTTTTGCGCACACCAAAATGGTCGCCACCCACAAGTGCGAGGGTGATGGGCCAGAAGCGCCATGAGTGAAACGTGGTGCCAAAGGAAAAACAGCAGTGCCTGTTAACTCAAAATGTGCTTTGAAATCACCTTAGTTTTTCTGAATGCAAGCTCAAAATGCCTATTTCAAACATTGCAAGATATTCAAAAATCTTACTGAACACCAGCAGACGTCTGGTAGAATGAAGTCTTGTGTGCATACAAAATTTGGAAAGATGAAGAGCCTAAAATAATGTTCATAAAAAAACTGGCTGAGCTGTGGATATCAGCAGCTTAAGTGAAATGGGATTTAAAGCCACTAAAATCGTAATGTTTAAAATAAATGATTGACCTACTTTTAAGTGTCACATAGGTTGCAACTGTTTAAATGTCATAGTTTTGAACTTAGAATCAGCGTTCTAGCTGCATGTGTCAAAATTGTAAGTTTGATTTGAATGAAGAAAAATGGGAACACAAGTGACCTTTGCCTGAAGCCTGGCTTAAGGAGATTGAAATCTGCCGGCAACTACCCCCGACAGGAGTTGAAACTTGCCCAGCAACTGCATTCACAGGCCTGGCCCGCCTTCTGCTGCACCACCAAAAGGAGATTACACCTCTCTGATTGAATCAGGGGAGGGGTACCTGGGACTGCAGGAAAACAGAACAATGAACTTCCCTTTGCTCCAAGCAATTACTAAATCAGGGGGTCGTAAATGGCTTCCTCTTGGAAGGAAATGGGAGGGGCACTGCCTCTGTGAGCCAGCTGAGCTTGGAGGAAGTGGACAAACCAGAAATTCCCCCATGTGCTTTGGGAAACCACACCCCTCTGGGACAAAGCATAATTTTAGAAAGATGGATAATTCATAGTACATAATTGTCAACATTATATCAATAATATCATTATTCCTGTGATTTTTCTGTGCACATTTTAAGAGGTGTTCGGACTCTGTGGTATGTTCTGGGGGGTAGTAGCGGAAAATAGGGTATTACTCCAAATGTCTGTATGTTAAAAATCTGACACTTCATCATCTGATGCCCATATTCCTTGCGCACATTTATGTAAATTCTGGAAAAGTTTAGAGATTGTGTTCTGGATGAAAAGGGCAGAATTCTGTCAGAAGTGAACACAACATCTTACAAAGACAGGGATCGTATGGTTTGGCGCTACAGAAAATATGTCAACTGGACATATAATATTAGAAAAATTGTACATAGATAAATATGCATTTAAGTCAAGAATAGATTTGTGTGCAAAGTGACAAGGGGAGTGTTCTTTCTGTATGCCATAAAAATTATGTCTCATGACACGGGATGACTCACAACTCAGTTCCCCAGTCAGGCGACAGAGAATCCTCTAGCCTATCAGGATCCTCAGAGGGTTGGGCATAGAAAGTCAGCCTTTCCACCCATTTTCAAAAGACATAAAAAGAACCACTGAAAGCCAGATAGGTACTGCTCTTTCCACTTTCTTGCGAAGCACTTTGCCGGACCAGACAATATCCAGAAGGACCATATCCAGAACTTAGACTCCAGATAGATTCCAGAACATTGAAGCAGAAGGCCTACTGCAAGCTAAAAGTATTCTCAGCTGGCATTACAATGTTGCAAACTGATTTACCCCAGACTTCCAAGGGGCACATCAGAATAAAACAGCCAGGCTGTGCTGTTTGATTCTAGCCAAGAACCCTGTGCCAGAACCAGACTGCTGTGCAGTGTCAAGAACTTTTGCCAGAACCCTGTGCCAGACCCAGAAAGCAGAGCTGTATCCCAACCGCAGACCAGACCCAAACCAGACCGCTGTGCAGTGCCAAGAACTTTTGCCAGAACCAGAGATCCAGACCAGCAGACAGAGAGAACCGCAGCTAAACCTGCTGACCAGATCTGTGACGAGGCCCATTCCTTTCAAAATTAGGAGTGAGTATCCAGCCAGAGCTGTGCAGAACCAATCTCTTAGTTTAAAATAATCTAATTCAAACCATTTTCACCTACATGTGTCCAACTTTCTACTCCTTATAGTTTTTCCGTAATCGCGCTCAACGCACTCGGAAAAAGTGCCACGAATTGCAATTTGACTCAACTTCTTCACCTGTCAAAAATAGCTGTCTTTTGCTTCCATTGCTGAAATTCGTTTTCAACCTGATAATCCCTCATGAATTATTGCTAGTGTTGACCTGAACTAATTCAAAGTAGCTGTCACTTACCCTGAATCTCCTAGAGGGAATTAAAATCATTTTTAGCATATTTTCACTTCATTGCAAATCATATTAAAAGTATTTCTGCATGTTTTAAAAGCATACCGGTTGCTCTAAGCTTGCTAGGGGGGGAACTAGAATTCGTATTGCATTTGATTGTATTCCTGAAAACTGTGTGCTCTCTTTTCCATCTCTTTATATTGCATAGGGGGGGAGTGAATTGTCAAAAGAAAAAGTGATCATATTATCTCTTGTTGAAACCATATCAGTTTATTTCTGTGCTGCATTCTTTCCATCATTGCTTTTCCTTGAAACCATAAAAGTATTCTCTGCTACCTTATCCTTTTTATATTAACTCCTCACTGATTGAAAAGAGTGTGCAATTGTAGCATTACCCATTGTTGATCAACATTATATTCATAAGTGTGCTATCAAATATTAATTTATTCATAAAAGTGTGATATATATATATTGTTTAATTTTTTTAATAAATCTTTTAATTTGCAAAACAAACCTACTTCTTGGATCAGTGAGGTCAGGGGGATTCAAAGACAGGGGCGTTATACAAGGGTTTATCATCCAGATCTATGAACTTGTCATAAAGATATATAAATAAGGGCGTCCCTTGGCATCCCAGACTAGGTATTGGAGTGCTGAATTGAAGTCACTTAACAGAGTGGGGGCTCGAGCCGGGACATCTCGATTAGATCCACCACTTGTGCAGCTTAATACAGTGTGCTAACTGACAGGATTCATAAATCCTGTCGGATCACCACGCTGTGTTACATTGTAAAAGCACCCCTCAAAAGAAGGAAACTCTAAGGAGACGGTCTGTTTTGCAAAATAAAATACAAACTTCTGTAAGTCAGGAAGGAATCAATTTCCAGAATGACGACCTTGGTAGATATCAAAATAGACAGAGAACACCTCTTACATAAGCTATTTGTGAGAGGCGAATGGACGGAACAGGACAGACGATGTGGTTGCAGGCAATCACACCCCAGATCACTGCAACAGGGTCAGACAAATGGAGAGATCAGGGTCCATTACATGTGGCCCTGAGTGAACTATATATGGCCCCTAAAGCCAAAGATGAGCACGACAAGATTGTCAGGATAGCGGCATATGTATATTTATATATGGGAGCCATACAGGACAAATGTGCTGAAGGCCAAGATCTGTCAAATAGGCAACAGATGGCATTAGAGAAGGCCCAATCTGACCTGGTCTCTTCCGAGCAGAGGCTGCAGAGGAGCCAGGAGTCAGAAAATGATATTAGGCAGTATATCATTAAAATAAAAGAGGATATGGGTATCCTGCAACTGGAAAAGTCTGACCAGGATACCAGATTTCCGGCCTTGCAGAAGGAGTACCAAGAAGGTCTGGACTCCCTACTGCAGAGCCAGAAAAAGCTGGAGCAACAACTAGACTTCAACAGGGCATGCAAAGAGCAGGTAGCCACCCTGCAAAGTCATCTAGATAGAGAAAAGGCAGGGAGCAACAAGCTGATTCTGAAAGACCTGGATAACCAGACAGAATTTGACGAAGAACTCCAGAAAGCTGGTGCCTTTCAAAGGCTCTTAGTCAGGAAAGGGACACCTTAGGCCAGGAAGTCTGCCACTTAAAAAGAAAAATGGAAGAAAATCACCTGGCCCTCCAGGGACTGGGTGGCCTCCAAAAAGAGCATCAAAACTTGTTGGAGCACACCAGGAGGGTGGAAGATGCTCTGGCAAGAAAGGAGCAGGCCAGTAGGGATGAGACTCAGGAGGTAATCCTCGTGCAGCAAAGACTGGCCCAGTACTCCAAGACTATCCAGGAAGCACAGAGAGAGAATGAGGCTCTCTGTCAGCACATTGATAGGCTCCAGCAACAGGTAGCCATGCCGGAGAGACTGATAGAGTCTAGTAAGGCCTTGACTGAGGAACTGAAAGCACAGGCTCTTGCATGGCAACAGGGAGCAGGGGCTGATAGAGATGAGGTTCGCTGGGAAAGGGAAACACCTGATCATAACCTCAGGAGCCCTAGTACCAGAGGCCTTCATCTCTCTCGGTCCCTGGACTCTGCCACCCCCATGTCCCCTGGCGCACATGAGCACAGGGCCACAGTGATGGCAGATTACTATCCAGCCAAAAGTATGGGGCTCATAGGCCAGTACCACCTAGGAATGGATGGGTGGGCATCCGGGCATGGGCACCTAAGTACAGTGCAATTTAGTGGGGGACCCCAGGAGAGTAGGCCCAATAAGGGCATCCTAAAAACCTCTGCCCATTTAGGTCAGTGGGGGGGGTACTCATCAAATCCTGGCAGCAAGGAGGGATCTGAAGACTACTCTGAGCGTCACAGGACACAGGAGACCAGGTCCCCACATTCTGCCATCCATTCCTAGGCTCGCAGAATCCGGGAAAACCTGGAAGGTCAGACGGGCACCTCTGGGATCAGTGCTTCTGAGTCAGAGGATGAATGGACCAGGGTTACCCGAACCAAAAAGGCCAATAAGGCAAAAAGGGCCTTGCTTAAGGACCCCTTAAAACAGATTAAGGCAATAAGGAGTGTCATCAACCCTTATCACAAGAACGCCAAGTATTCTGTTTGGGAACACTTGGAGCTTTACGAGCAAATGATGGAGACTTTCCATTTGAAATACAGCAGTAGCTGCATGCAGTATGTAAAATGGACATTCTCCCCAGAATAGTCCAGTTTCTTTGCGGGGCTGGAGGGCCAAAACCATTCAAGATGGTCCACATATAGGGCGGCCATCTTGAAACATTTTTCTGTTCACCGGAATCCCCAAGAGGCGCGCAAGGCAGCCTACAATTTGCAATGCGGGGAGGATCAGGCCCCACAAGAATTTGTGCAGGAATTGAAGCGTGCCTTTGCACAGACTACCCAAAGGGTGCGCACGGACAGTAAAGAGTTTGTAAATATGTTTTTCCATGCCTTACCCGAATACATAATGACCCAGCTAGTGAGAGATTTTCAAGAGAAAAGGTCACTAGACTGGGTCATTGAACAGGCTACCCGGATCTATGAGGTGCAGAAGCCCATAGAAAATAAAAATAGAAAAGCCCCAAATCAACCAGCACCCCTGCTGCTGCTAAGGTGGCAGAGGTAAAGGTTGTCCCCATTTTAGATTTGGAGATGGGGGGCCTAAAAACATGCCTGCACAGAATAACTCTAAGCCCAGAAAGCCCTCGGGCCAGTCACAAACAGGGGGTCAAGGAGGTAGTCCCACAAATGGGATCCCTCATTCCCCTGATTATGTAAGTCCCCGTTACAAGGGAAACCGACCGGTCCTGGGTTATGTGTGGACTCCTCCGGCCCAAGGGGGGGATCCAGCCAAGCACCTAACCCAGGGAACTCCCCTCCTAACTTCCCACAGGAGAGCAGAAATTCACCAAACCTTGGGCAGAACATTTTCCCCAGGTATGCACCCAATTTCCTGCCTCAATATCATCCTTCCTTCTTTCCCCAAATCCCTGAGCCTCAGACAACCTAATCCGGGAGAGGGGAGGCCAAGGGTGGAGGGGGACCCAAATCTTCCCAACCCGGGGTACTACCAGAGAAGGGATAGCTACCCTTCCTGGGATCAGCCCAGGGGAGAAAACAAAACCCTGTATCAGCCTGAGCGGGATTCACAGTTAGAGCGCCAGGTCCAAAATCTGGCCCAGGAGCTGGGTCGCGTGCTGAGGGCTCAGCAGAACCCTCAGATGGGCATGCCGGCACAGAAAGCCCCAAACTCTGGGCCTGGTGCTCCAGAACAATGATGGGGGCAGCACCCCAATAACCCACCTGCTCCCAGGGAGGAGGCACAAGGGGAAGGGGGGTGCAAAGCCTGGGAGGAAGCTTCCTTCCCCACTTGTAAACAGCTCCTGGAAACCCAGGAACTGGAAACAAAATCTCCTTCCCCTGAAAGTCTGCCACGCAAGGAGCATAGAGGAGGTAGGAGAAACAAACGACCCAAACAGACCCATTTTGTGGAGGAGGTACAGATCTTCCAATTGGATGGAGAGGGATCCTCAGAGGATCCTGGGAAAAGGATCTTCTCCTTCAGAGATGGGGGAACTCCTCCCAAAGAAAAATGGGTCCCAAGGGATCCAAATACAGACTGGGTAGATGTGGGGACTGAGCTAGCGCCGCCCATCATCTCATCCCAGAACCAACAGCATCAAAATCCCCTGGTTCAAACCCATTCTGGTGACTGCCTCCAAAACGGGGGGGGGGGGCGGCCCAGAACCGGAACCAGGGGAACACACAACGGCTCTGATTTCCAGTTGTCAACTTTTTCTTGCAGATTCCCATGACTCTCCACAGGATTCTGCAAATATCTCTGCTCTCGCAATGTCCAAAACTAAAAAAATTGGCCCACCAGTTGTCCAAAAATGTGCATTATCTGTGCCCCTTGAGGAGAAGGAGGGAAGATACTATGCCCCAGTTCAAGTGCAGGGGCAGGGTACAATTTTAGCACTGGTGGACACTGGATCCCAAGCTACCCTTTTATCCAAAAGGGCCTTTGATGAACTAAATGCAGGAAGGGGGTGAATTACTGTATTCCTCTCACCTCTCTTCCTAGACAACTTCAGAACTTTGACAGGAAGGAAATTCCTGTCGAGGGGACTGCAGATTTGGACATTGAAATTGGGCTTCACAAGGTAAAAAACCCGGTCATAGTAGTGACGCCAGAGGGCACCCCTTGTTTACTAGGGAATGACCTCCTGAGAAGGTTGTCACCCCTAATAGATTGCATAAACAAGGTCCTCTGGATCCAGACTAGCCGGCCAATAACATTAAAACAGAGTGTCAACCATGTTAGTTTAAACGGCACATGCCACATGGTTGAACAAAAATCTGATCAAGTAGAATTTCACTTCCAGAACAACCAAATTCCAGACTTGACAGTAATAGCAGTAGGACAACAGATTGGTGACGGGGGGTCCTCTCTATTTCTGAAAATCAACCTTTCAGTTTAAGGTGGTATTCCACACTGGAAGGAAACACTCTGAAATTCTTTACTAATCCACAATCAGACATTCCCACTCCAATAGTCCAGAAAGATGTGAAATCAGCTCAGAGCCTTGGTGATATTCAGCATATTGGAGAGCAGTTGTTAATCCCTGTTCAGTTAAATGATGGGAAGGACACTGTTCTCGCCCGAGTGTGTGTGAACAACGATAAGAGCTTCATCAGTGAAGCCATGTTCTGCTAACTCCCAAAAGATCCAGCCATTCCCACATTCAAACTGATAGACAAATGGGAAATGGACCTGGAAGCACCCAATTCCAAACATCTCCTGCCAAGCAGGTGTATGCTCAAAATCTCCATTGGCAACAAGAGCATAGTCCATAATTGTTGGGTCGTGCGAGACGTCACAGCCGCCTTTTACTTAGGCAGTGACATTCTCAATCGCTTTGCCATTAGTTTGGACCTAATAAACTTCAAAGCGTGGTCCCAATTAGCAGATAATCCCATGGGCTTTGATGATCCAGAAAAAGCATTTAGGTCAGCTCAATTGCTACCTTATGCAGTTGAAAGAGGAAGTCACCATCCCAGAAAGGACCCGACAATTCTCCCTGGAAGTGAAAGTTAAAAGAGGACAAAAATTGAAAAACCCTGATGCTTACATACATCTAAATGCTTCTCTCCAACAGCAAGGGTTGGGGGTAAACCCAACACCATTAGTCAACAAAGAACCTGACACCATTCTAATAGACATGGATAACAGCGACTTAAAGAGTATTACTCTAGCCGCAGGCACCATTATTGGAATGGCGATTGATGACCGACATTATTCCATTGATTTAGGAAATGAACTGTTAGGACCAATCCCCAAGGACTGTTTTGACAGTGACGACAATACAACACCAGACAGGATCTTTAACCGGCATGGGGGAACTTCCTGGTGTACACTTCCTGCCCTTATAGTAAGGAAGATGTGACTTGTGACTTCAGAAGGGATGAGGTGATTTTCCAGGTCCATGAGGGCTGCCTTTCCCACCTGAAGCCTCCAGTCCAAATCAGCACCCTGACCAGGGACTTCTCCACCCAGCTGCAGGAGGCCGCTGAGATAGCAAAACCAGAAGTCTTTCCAGGCTTCAGGCAGATGGTTGAAGAGAGAGTCAACCTAGCTGATGCCTGTGTGACTCTGGAGCAGAAGCAAAAGTTTTCTTGGATTTCCAAGATCTCTTTGCGGTGGACTCATATGACTGTGGTCGCACCGACATGCACACAACAACAATTCCCACGGACCCTGGCATGACTCCCGTGTTTGTGAAGCAATATTGCTTGCCTCTCGCATCAATGGAGTCCCTTACTGAAATAATTAAGAACCTTGAGTCCCGGGGGATAATCCGTCCAGTTCGCAGCACCTTAAATAATCCGGTGCTGGGAATATTGAAGCCAAAAGGCCAGTGGAGACTCTGCACTGACCTTAAGGAGCTCAACAAACAGGTCCATACTTCCCTATGGCCTCTTCCCTACATTGACCAAGGGCTGGCCCCGATCCAGGGGTCACAGGTATTCACTGCAATAGACCTGACCAATGGATAATGGACCGTGCCTGTCAGTAGGGAGGACCAATACAAACTGGCTTTTACCTTTGGGGGCCAGCAGTACACATGGACCCGGACTCCCTTCGGATACCTCAACTCCGGCAATTAATTCAACATTTTCCTACATAAGGCCATGCCCAACCTGGGTGTGAGGGGTAACCTGGCTTATGTAGATGATGTCCTCATCAAAGGTTCATCTGTGGAAGAACACATAGCAGAGATCCGTTATGTTCTGACACAGTTGAGGGCCGCCGGAGCAAAACTTTCCTTTCAGAAAGCATAGTGGTGTAGAACCCGTGTTAATTTCTTGGGGCATGAGATTACTCCTCAGGGTCTCTGTCCCCAGGAAAAGAAAGTGCAAGCACTTCAGAAACTAAAAGACCCCACAACTCTGCGGGAACTAAGGAGCCTCCTTGGACTGACTAATTACAGCAGAAAGTTCATTGAGGGCTAAGCAGAGATCACCAGACCCCTGATTCATCTCTTGAAGGGGGGGGTCAAGTGGGAATGGGGTCCAGAACAATCAGAGGCAGTAAGACAGCTCAAAAGAAGCCTCTCACAAGAGCCTTGCCTAGCTTACCCTGTCTGAAACAAGGAGTTTTTCTTGGAGACAGGGCTCTCTAATACATGCTTGACTGCAGTATTATATCAAAAGCATGACAAGGTCAATAAAGTAATCTCCTATGCGAGCAAAACTTTATCCACTGTGGAGGAAAAATTCAACGATTCTGAGAAGGCACTCCTGGCAACGGTGTGGGCATTGAAGAATTACCGCCCGTTTATTCAGGGGAAACACATCATAGTGGAGACTCCACACCAGCCTCTGCAATACCTACAAAGTGACACAATCCAAGCCGGAAATGTGAGTAATTCCCGAATTACTTCCTGGATTCTATCAATGCAAGGCTTTCCTGTGGAGGTCAGATATGGCCAAAACAAGAAGAGTGCCCTCGCGCAAGGTCTGGCTGACTTGCATGATTGTGCCAGAGAAAACTGTCTCGAGGACGAAAGTCTAAAAATCAAGGACAACATGGAGGCATACCTTAATTCCCCACACAAAGTCTTTGAAGAAGACAAGTGTGAGGGAATGCCCACTGTCTATGTGGACGGATGTTCTTACCATGTTGACAAAAACGGGGGGAAAGAACTGGTGACCGGCGTAGGGAATGCATGGGTGAATGAGTCCCCAGAACCCTCCGCTGGATACAAGACTGGTCCCCGAAGTAGTCAGGTAGCAGAGTTGATGTCTGTGTATCAAGCCATCCTCACTGCTGTCCAACATCAACTCCACGAACTGGTCATAATCACAGATTCAGATTATGTACGGAACGGGTTCGTGGAGCACCTGGTTAATTGGAAAACCAGAGGCATGTTATGTGCTAATAACAAACCCTTGAAACATGGGAAGTTGATCCAAAATATTGATGATCTGGTCACATCGAATGGGATGACCGTCTACTGGAAAAAGATCAAGGGTCATTCCAAAGTATTGGGACCAGACAAAACTGGAAATGGCTTAGCTGATCAGCTGGCCAAAACCGGGGCCATCCAAGGCGATCTAATAGAGATTGAGTCCCTGTTGGGGGAAATCCAGGTCACTGCTATCACTAGGTCCCAGACAAATGCTCACAATGATCTTTCAACTGCACAATTGAGTAAAGAGACCCCAGATGCTGATTTGATTACGGCTCAGAAGGGGGATCCAATAATTGGTGAGTTTTACCAACACATTGAGGACCCTGAGAACTTTCCCCTGACGGATACCGATTACATTGGGAAAGAGGACCTTCGAGTGTTGATGAAATGTCCAAAAATGTTCCGAATCCAAGACGGTTTGTTGGTAAGGAAATCCCAAGCTGGCTATGATCAGTGGGTGGTCCCTACCTCATTCCGAAGTCTGATGTTAAGTCACGCCCATGATGCGGCCACCGCCAGTCATAGGGGGTTTCATACAACACTTGAGATCTTAAGAGAGGTTGCATACTGGCCACACATGACCAATACTTGAAGGGGTGTCTTGTGTGTGCACAATTTCAGCCAATATCCCTCACACATCGTGCGCCTCTCCAAAAGAGGGGGATGACACTGCCATGGTCAGATTTGCAAGTCGACTACATAGGGCCCGTGATTCGCTCCTCTAGGGGGAATAAGTACATGTTGACGGTGAAATGCTTATTTACTAAATGGGTGGAATGTCTCCCGGCCCCAAACTGCAAGGCAGAAACAGCAGCTGCCCTGATGATCAACCACATCTTTTCGCGTTTTGGTCTACCCCAAAGGATTGAGTCAGACAGAGGTAGCCATTTTACCAGCGAATTAATGACTAAGATGTGGGAGATACTGGGGGTTAAAAGGAAGCTACACATTGCTTACCGGCCAGCCTCTTCTGGTGCAGTAGAACGTTACAACCGAACCATTGTGAGCATCTTAAAAAAGTTTTTTGGCAGATTCTGGGCCAAGTTGGGATATCCGATTATCTCTGGTCCTAATGGCCATCAGATCTACCCCTTCATCTGCAACTAAAATGTCACCGTTTGAGCTGATGACTGGTCGCAGGATGGTGCTTCCCCAGCATTTGCTCTACAGGACCCAGGAGCAGACATTGATTAATGCCTCCACAACTCATGAGTATGTTGAAAATTTAAGTAAACACCTCCAACATGCTTTTGCCTATGCTCAGCGAAACCTAGAAAGATCAGCCGATAGCATGAAGACTCATTATGATTTAAAGACTACTAGGAAAGAATACAATGTGGGAGACCAGTTCTATCTATACAATTTCCAAAGGAACCAGGCCAAACAGCAGAAATTTCTGCCTATATGGAAGGGACCTTTTGAAATTGTAGACAAGGTCTCCCCAGTCGCCTACAAGATCTGCATCCCCAAGTGTAGTTTGGCGGAAGGGGAAGACAAGTGGGTCCATATAAATCAACTAAAGTGTTGCCATCCCAGGCACACTCTGCAGCAACTGGAGCAGTCCTCTGCAATCCCAGAGGGGACCGCTCCAGATTAATACAAGTCCAATCCTAAAATATCCCACATATAGCCTATGAAATTGAATGCAAATGTCTCCTGATGTATAAAATGTAAATGTTCGCCCCACCATTAATAGTGGTGGGGAAATGTCTATGAATATGTTTCGGCCGCTTTTGCTTTGTCATCCAAGGAGAGATAAAACCATGGAGACTGACCAAGGAGGACGACCCGGGGACCGGGAGCAAAGATCCGAGGGGCCCAGGGTACAGCCCAATACTCCCATCAGGACCGGCGAGGAGAACCGATCGATCCACCCTGATGGAGGAAAAGATGCTGAACTTTGCCATCTGCGGAATTGGAAGAAGATGATGCAGACATCTCTTTCCACTTTCTTGCGAAGCACTTTGCCGGACCAGACAATATCCAGAAGGACCATATCCAGAACTTAGACTCCAGATAGATTCCAGAACTTTGAAGCAGAAGGCCTACTGCAAGCTAAAAGTATTCTCAGCTGGCATTACAATTTTGTAAACTAACTTACCCCAGACTTCCAAGGGGCACATCAGAATAAAAAAGCCAGGCTGTGCTGTTTGATTCTAGCCAAGAACTGTGTGCCAGAACCAGACCTCTGTGCAGTGTCAAGAACTTTTGCCAGAACCTGTGCCAGACCCAGAAAGCAGAGCTGTATCCCAACCGCAGACAAGACCCAAACCAGACCGCTGTGCAGTGCCAAGAATTTTTGCCAGAACCAGAGATCCAGACCAGCAGAGCAGAGAGAACCGCAGCTAAACCTGTTGACCAGATCTGTGACAAGGCCCATTCCTTCCAAAATTAGGAGTGAGTATCCAGCCAGAGCTGTGCAGAACCAATCTCTTACTTTAAAATAATCTAATTCAAACCATTTTCACCTATTTAGAACTGCATAGAAATCGTGTGCCCATTCTGTGATTTCAAACCTGTGAAAGTGTCATTTGTCATTTGAATCTTACTATATTTCTGAGAATCTTCCTCCACTAAATTGTCTGTATCTTTTGAACCGCACGTCCTAGGAGCGAGATTTAACTTTCCACTCCTTATAGTTTTTCCGTAATCGCGCTCGACACACTCGGAAAAAGTGCTGCGAATTGCAATTTGACTCAACTTCTTCACCTGTCAAAAATAGCTGTCATTTGCTTCCATTGCTGAAATTCGTTTTCAACCTGATAATCCCTCATGAATCATTGCTAGTGTTGACCTGAACTAATTCAAAGTAGCTGTCACTTACCCTGAATCTCCTAGAGGGAATTAAAATCATTTTTAGCATATTTTCACTTCATTGCAAATCATAGTAAAAGTATTTCTGCATGTTTTAAAAGCATTCCGGTTGCTCTAAGCTTGCTAGGGGGAAACTATTCGTATTGCATTTGATTGTATTCCTGAAAATTGTGTGCTCTCTTTTCCATCTCTTTATATTGCACAGGGGGGGAGTGAATTGTCAAAAGAAAAAGTGATCATATTATCTCTTGTTGAAACCATATCAGTTTGTTTCTGTGCTGCATTCTTTCCATCATTGCTTTTCCTTGAAACCATAAAAGTATTCTCTGCTACCTTATCCTTTTTATATTAACTCCTCACTGATTGAAAAGAGTGTGCAATTGTAGCATTACCCATTGTTGATCAACATTATATTCATAAGTGTGCTATCAAACATTAATTTATTCATAAAAGTGATATATATATATATATATATATATATATATATATATATATATATATATATATATATATATATATATATTGTTTAATCTTTCAAATAAATCTTTTAATTTGCAAAACAAACCTACTTCTTGGCTTAGCATATCGTGGTGTAACTGCATTTAGAAAGTCCGCTTGATAGCATATCTTGGTGTAATTGCATTTAGAAAATCCGCCTGATAGAATATCTTAGTGTATCTGCATTTAGAAGGTCCGCCTGATAAAATATCTTGGTGTAATTGCATTTAAGAAAGTCTGCCTTATAGCATATCTTGGTGTAATTACATTTAGAAAGTCCACCTGACAGCATATATTGCCCTAATTGCATTAAAAAGTCTGCCTGATAGCATATCTTGGTGTAATTGCATTTATAAAGTCCACCTGATTGCATATATTGCCCTAATTGCATTTTGAAAATCCGGCTCTTAGCATATCATGATGTAATTGCATTTAGAAAGACTGCCTAATAGCATATCTGGGTGTAAGAAAATCCGCCTTATAACATATCTTGGTGTAATTGCATATAGAAAGACTGCCTAATAGCATATCGTGGTGTAACTGCATTTAGAAAATCCGCCTGATAGAATATCTTGGTTTATCTGCATTTAGAAGGTCCGCCTGATAACATATCTTGGTGTATCCGCATTTAGAAAGTTCGCCTGATAGCATATCTTGGTGTAATTACATTTAGAATGTCTGCCTGATAGCATATATTGCCCTAATTGCATTTTGAAAATCCGCCTAATAGCATATCTTGATGTAATTGCATTTAGAAAGACTGCCTAATAGCATATCTTGGTGTAATTGCATTTGGAAAATTCGCCTGATAGTATATATTGGTGTAATTGCATTTAGAAAGACTGCCTAATGGCATATCTTGGTGTAATTGCATTTAGAAAATCCGCCTGATAGCATATCGTGGTGTAACTGCATTTAGAAAGTCCTCTTGATAGCATATCTTGGTGTAATTGCATTTAGAAAATCCGCCTGATAGAATATCTTGGTGTATCTGCATTTAGAAGGTCCGCCTGATAAAATAACTTTGTGTAATTGCATTTAGAAAGTCTGCCTGTTAGCATATCTTGGTGTATTTGCATTGATAAAGCCCACCTTATAGCATATATTGGTGTTGTTGCATTTAGAAAGTCTGCCTGATAGTATATCTTGGTGTATCAACATTTAGGAAGTCAGCCTGATAGCATATCTTTGTGTAATTACATTTAGAAAGTCGGCCTGATAGCATATAGTGCCCTAATTGCATTTAGAAAGTCCGCCTCATAGCATATCTTGGTGTAATTACATTTAGAATGTCCGCCTGACAGCATATATTGCCCTAATTGCATTTAGAAAGTCTGCCTGATAGCATATATTGCACTAATTGCATTTTGAAAATCCACCTAATAGCATATCTTGATGTAATTGCATTTAGAAAGACTGCCTAATAGCATATCTTGGTGTAATTGCATTTAGAAAATCCGCCTGATAGTATATATTGGTGTAATTGCATTTAGAAAGACTGCCTAATAGCATATCTTGGTGTAAGAAAATCCGCCTGGTGTAGCCTACAATTAGAAAGTCCCTAATAGCACTCTGTGGTATAATTGCATCTAGAAAGTCTGCCTAGTAACATATCTGTGGTGTCGTCTGCATTTAAACTGCCTAATACCTGCCTAATACCACATTGGTGTAACTGCATTTAGAAAATCCACCTAATAGCATATCTGTCTTCTAGTTTACATTTAGAAAGACTGCCTAATAGCATATCTTGGCATAATTGCATTTAGAAAGTCCACCGAATAGCATATCTGTGGTGTAGTTGCTCCTAGAAGTGGTTGCATTTAGAACTAATAACATATCTGTGGTGTAGTCTACCTCTAGAAAGTCTGCCTAATAGCATATCTGTGGAGTAGCCTACACTTAGACAGTGTCCCTAAATAGCAATCTGTGGTGTAATTGTATTTAGTAAGTCGGCCTATTAGCATATCTGTGGTCTGACCGCACTCAGATAATCGAAATAGAAACTGTGATATAGTTGTACGTAGAAGCAGTGAATAATCCCACCCTGTGGTATAATTGTATCTAGAAACCTAGAAACTGTGAATAATATAACCTGTGATATAGTTGAACTTAGAGTATGTGAATATTATCACCTATGGTTTAGCCAAACTCAGAAACTGTGAATAATCTCACCCGGTGGTTTAGCTGAACTTAGAAAGTGCGAATATCGCTGTAGTACAGCGGTATTACAGCTAATCATAGTAAGTGTGAGCAGCTAAACATCTGGTGGTATAGTTGTAGTGGGAAGGTGTGAACAAAACCATCCAACGCCAACTATAACACAGCCCAAACTAACAAAAGGATGAGTCCCCCAAACCCACCAAAGACCTCTGAAAATGACCTCCCTGTGCCCACCTCCCCTCCCGCCCGCCCTACCACCCATACCCCCACCAACCCATCCTGCCCTCAACCACATCCCCTACCCATCCCCTACCCAAACACCAAGCCAGAGGAGCACTATGGCGAGCCAACCATCCTAAAACCACTCCTCCTCCCATCCCCTCCTCCCACCCACCTAATATCATCATACCTGCCTCCCCCTCCCACCCGACCAACGGCCAGCCTCACCTCCAAAGCACTCCCATCCCCGCTACCATCCACCCCCCACTCCCCTCATCAACCCCCACCATCAACCGCCCACTCCTTCCCCTCCCTAAAAATTGCACGCCTCGCCCTAGCAAGAACAGTAGCTGCTTCCCTCTCCTCCTCCGACCCCCCTACCCTCTCTCACACTCCAACCACAGCAAAAAAACACTGAAGAGAAAACGTACTTGGTCCCCCGGAATTGCTCAGTACTCATCGCCACTCCTGGCTGGACCCACATCCTCATCCTCCCAATCTCGATCATCACTACCCTCCCCCCGCCTCACCCTACCTAAAACCCCTCTCCCTCGATTTCTCGCCGACCACAACCGAAACTCCAAATCCAGTCAACCCATCAAACCAGTACAACCCCTGGCCCCAAACCCACAAACTCAACCGCCCGCCTACTCTTGCCATCGACCACCATGCACCCCCCACTAGTTTCCCATCTCCCACCCCCTCCACCCCACCCCCTCCTCTGCAACTCCCTCACCAGCCTCCTGTACCGAAGTTAATTGCATCCTTTTTAATGCCCGATCTGTAGCAAAAAACAGACACAGCATCTTTGACCTCCTCGCCTCCGACAAATCGGACCTGGTCTTTATCACAGAAACCTGGTTCTCTGATGAATTTGCCCCGATCGCCAACAAAGCCTTCCCCCCCGACTACTCAGGAGGAATAGCAATCGCCTTCAAATCTCACTTCTACGCCTCAATCATCTACAACCAGCCATCTATTCCTTCCTGCAAATCACTCCTCATAAAACTCTCCCTCCCCACCTCGTTCTCCCACAGCTTCCTAATAATCTACAGACCCCCTGGCTACGATAGACAATTCTCAAACAACATCTGTGACTCTATTGCTACCCTCCAACTAAACCATCCCAATCTCACCCTCCTAGGAGATTTCAACATATGGCTTGACATTCCCACCAACCTTTTGACACACTCTCTGTTTGACGGCCTAGAAGCACTTAACCTCCAACCCCACATAAACGGCCAGACTCACTATAAAGGACACACACTTGATGCCATCTTCAGCTCACACAACCTGATACATCTAAATCCCCCCACCCCTATCATCTGGTCCGATCACATCATTGTTTCTTTTGCCATTCGCTCACCCAACCCGCTCGCCTTACCCGAACCTGAACCTCTGAATCTACGCAAATGCTGGAAGAAACTAATAATCCTTCCTGACCTAGCCGACGCACTCCTTCAGTCTCCTCCCCCTACCTCCCTACTCAATGAACAACTAACCTCTGACGCCTTTGACTCATGGCTCATCACCTCACTAATGCGGCTCACACCCTCTTGCAAACCATCAGCTCGCCGTGGCCTTTTCCCTAGATGGTTCACACCTGAACTGAAGACCACTAAACAACTTCATAAAGCCCTAGAACGCAAATGGTGGAAAGACAAACCCCCCCTCAGCAGATCGACCTTGGCCCGGCACCTTCGTCTATACAAGGCTGAAATCCGGAAAGCAAAAAAAGCCCATTATAACTCCCAAATCCTAAACTGTAAAAACCCCAGCAAAGAATATCATAAAATCATTACCGAATTCACTAAGCCATCATGCATCACCACTCTCCCATCCCCCTCACAATCACTGTGCGACTCTCTCTCTCCACTTTTACACAACAGCTCTCGAAAGAACAAATACTCTAACCAACAAACTAGCTCTCTTACACCCACCAGGCAATCCACCCTCCATACCAGCCAACCCACCACCTGCGACCACTTCACAGCCAACGTTCGACTCCTTCAGTCCAATATCAACTGACCAATTTCTCAAACTTCTCTCTGCCCGTACACCACCCGGCTCTCCGCTGGACCCTTGCCCAGCCACAACCCTCAAAGAAACTTTTGCATCCACCTACGCAGGAGAACACGTACGAACCATCATAAACGACTCCCTTTCCTCAGGAATTTTTCCTGACGCATTCAAAACGGTTCATGTCAAACCTCTTATAAAAAAAGCTTCCCTCGACCCTCTTGAGCACAAAAACTACCGCCCCATCTCAAACACCAGATTCCTAGCCAAACTCATTGACAGAACTGCCTACTCCCAACTAAATACCTTTATCGAAGCCAATAATCTCCTAGATCTCGTTTAATCAGGTTTCAGAGCCTGACACGGAACCGAAACCACCCTAACCTCAATCTGGGATGACCTTAAAAACACGGCAGATTCTGCGGGATGCGCCGCATTAATCCTTCTTGACCTATCCGCCGCCTTCGACACAATCCACCACTCAATCCTGCTTGACCGCCTACACTCCCTAGGACTTCATGGAACCGCTCTCAAATGGATAGAATCCTTCCTCAGCAATAGGAACCAAATAACCACACTCTCCACCTATTCCTCCCAAGCCCGACCAGTCGACACCAGAGTTCCACAAGGAGCATGCCTATCAGCCCTCTTGTTTAACCTCTACATGGCCACTCTCCCAAGAATAATTTGCTTGCAGAACATCCTGTGCCAATGACATTCAACTAATTCTAAAACTCCTAAACTCAAAACCCAACTGCCAACCAGACCTCGCTTCCTGCCTCCTCGACATAGATCTCTGGATGACCACAAGCCACCTCTTGCTAAATCCCTCCAAAACCGAAATCATGGTATATGGCAACACCGAACTTCTTCCACACCCACTACCCTGGCCATCTGCCATGGGCAACTCACCGACACCCTCTAATTCAGTGAAAAACCTTGGATGCACGCTAGACTCTGATCTAACCCTCTCACACCAAGTCAACAATGTCTCAAAGTCCTGCCACTACCACCTTAAAACTCTAAGGTGCATTTGTCCATACCTCTCCTTTCCCAACAGACTCTCCGCTGTCCAATCAATTGTTATATCAAGACTGGACCATGCTAACCCCCTCAACCTTAGAGTGAACGCATACCAACTGAATAAACTACAAAGACCAAAAAACGCAGCAGCCAAACTGCTACTAGAGCTTGGCCCAAGAGACCACCTCTCCCCAGCACTCAAAACTGTGCACTGGCTTCCGGTTGCCCGAAGTGTGACCTTCAAAACCTTATGCATTTCTCACCGAGCACTGCATAAAAATGGGCCTCAATATCTTCAAGACAAACTAAAACCCTATCACCCAGCTCGTACCCTAAGATCAAGCTCAGCCGGCCTCCTAGTCATACCAGAAACACACTCAGTCAGGTTAGGTGGATCATCTTTCTCAGCCTTAGCCCCCACCCTGTGGAATGCACTCCCACCCCACATCCGACTCACCGAGGACCTTATGTCTTTCCGCAAAATACTGAAAACATGGCTCTTCCCCTAAAACCGACCTCTGACTCAAACTGGATAACAGCAACTCAATGACATTAGCTAGATCTTAAATAACAATCCAGCATCATGATCCGAGAAGGAAATCGAAAGATAATGACCGCAAAGGTAAACAAGAAAGGACAAACAAAATAGAATGAGTAAAAAGGATCATAGCAGTGAAGTGGATAAAAGAATTAGTTGAACGAGAGCAGTAAAGTGGTTGAAATTAATGAAATGGTTGAAAGAAATGTATAGGACAAGAAGATCAAAGTGGACGAGAGGAGTAAAGTGGATAACAGCAATTCAACTAGCCCAAACTTCTAGATCATAAATAACAATAACATAAATAACATTCCAACATCAAGATTCCAAGCGAAAATCAAAAACTAATAACCTCTAAGGTAAACTAAAAAGGGCAAACAGAATAGAATGAGTAAAGTGGAACAAATCAATAAAAAGGATAAAAGGTATCAATTGTAGGAAAGGAGTAAAGAGGCTGAAATTAATTAAATTGACAAAATGAATGTAATGGACGAGAGGAAGAAAATGGACAAGAAGAATAAAGTGGAGAGGATGGAAAGATGAATACACGATACGAATGAGTGAACAGAGTACACTGAAATGGTAGCGTGCATGAAACAGATATATGGCATGGAAGGGAAGAGTGCATGGTACAAATGGAACAAATAGAATAGACAATTCAAGTGTACATAACTGATGTAGTGCACAGGACAGATGGAGAACATGGGACGGATCAAGTGCGTGCGACAAGAACCGATAATGCATGATGAATGTATGAAGTGAGTTGAGCAGATGGAAGTCAGTAGTGCAGATGAATGTCGGTGGAGAGGATGAAGGGCGTCTAGCGGATGAGAACGTATAACGAATGAGAGTGTAAAGTGGACGAGAGCACAGAATGCATGAGAGGGTGGAGCAGATGAGAGCGTGGAACAGATGAGTGCGTAGAGCAGATGTAGGCTGTGGAATAGATGATAGCATGGAGCGGGCATAGGGTGTTGAACAGATGTAGGGTGTTGAATGGATGTAGGATGTGGGGGGTTTTGAGCAGATGTAAGGTGTTGAATGAATGCAGGGTGTAGAGTGGAAGTAAGGTATGGAGCAAATGTAGTGTCTGGAGCGGTTGTAGAGTGTGGAGCAGGTGCAGAGCAAGTGCAGAGTGTGTAATGGGTCTAGAGTGTGTAGTGGAACTAGAGTGTGGAGCGGGCGTAGAGTGTGGAGCGACCGGGTGATGTATGTGTCGGAACGGGTGATGTATGTGTCGGAACGGGTGATGTATGTGTTGGAATGGGTGTTGTATGTGACGGAACATGTGATATATGTGACGGAACGGGTGATATATGTGACGGAATGGGTGATGTAGGTGGAAGGAACGGGTGAAGTGGATAGAGCAAGTGAAGTGTGTGGTTGAAATGAAGTATAGGGTTGGAACAGATGAAGTATGTGAGTGGAATGAATGAACTAGGTGGAACAGATGAACTGGGAGGAGCGGATGAACTGGGTGGAGCGGATGAACTGGGTGGAGAGGATGAACTGGGTGGAGCGGACAAACTGTGGAGCGGAAAAACTGTGTGGAGCGGACAAACTGTGTGCTGCAGAGGAACTGTGTAGAGCGGACAAACTGTGTAGAGTGGACGGACTGTGTGAGTGGACGAACTGTGTGGAGCGGACGAACTGTGTGTAGAGGATGAAGTACGTGGAACTGGTGAAGTACGTGGAATGAGTGAAGTACGTGGAACGAGTGGATGGATCGAGCAAAATAGGTGGATAGAATCGGGGGAAGTGGATGAATGGAATAGTGAAGTATGCGGAAGGAACTAGGGAAGTAGTTGGAACAGAGAAAGTGGGTGTACGGAACGGGTGAAGTGTATGAAGGGACGGGCAAAATATGTGCATGGAACGGGTGCTGAAGTATGTATATGGATGGAACGGATGAAGTATATGGAAGGAACGGGTGAAATGTGTGGAAGGAACAAATAAAATGGGTGAATTAGAACAGGTGGAGTATGCAGAAGGAAGAGTTGAAATAGGTAGATGGAACAGAGGAAGTGGGTGTACGGAACGGGTGAAGTGTATGGATGGAACGGAGGAAGTACGTGGATGGAATGGGTGAAGTATGTAAATGGATGAAAAGGATGAAATATGTGGAAGGAACGGGTGAAATATGTGAAGGAGCGGAAAAAATGGGATGATGGAAAGGGTGAAGTATACTGATGGAACGGGTCAAGTATGTGGATGAAACGTGTCAAGTATGTGGATGGAACACGTCAAGTATGTGGATGGAACGGGTCAAGTATGTGGATGGAACGGATCAAGTATGTGGATGGGATGGGTGATGAAGATGGATGGAACTCATGAAATTGATGAATGGAACGGGTGAAGTATGAGGAAGGACGGGTGAAATATGTGAATGAATCAAGCGAAATGGATGGATGAAACGGGTGAAGTATGTGGATGGAACAGATGAAGTATGTGGATGGTTCGGGTGAAGTATGTGGATGGAACGGTTGAAGTATGTAGATGGAACGGGTGAAGTATTTGAATGGAACAGGTGAAGTATGTGGAAGACGGGTGAAAAATGTAGATGAATCGAGAAATAGATGGACGAAACGGGTGAAGTATGTGGATGGAACGGATGAAGTATGTGGATGGAACAGGTGAAGTATGTGGATGCAAAAGGTGAAGTATATGGATGCAAAAGGTGAAATATGTGGATGGAACGGGTGAAGTATGTGGATGGAACGGGTGAGGTATGTGGATGGACGGGTGAAGTATGTGAATGAAACAGGTGAAGTATGTGGAAGACGGGTGAAAATGTAGATGAATCGAGGAAATGGATGAACGAAATGGTTGAAGTATGTGGATGGAACAGATGAAGTATGTGGATGGAACAGGTGAAGTATGTGGATGTAAAAGGTGAAGTATGTGGATGCAAAAGGTGAAATATGTGGATGGAACGGGTGACGTATGTGGATGGAACGGGTGAAGTATGTAGATTTAACGGGTGAAGTATGTGGATGGAACTGGTGAAGTATGTGGATAGAGCGGGTGAAGTATGTGGTTGGAACGGGTGTAGTATCTGAATGGGAAGGACGGGTAAAATATGTGGATGAATCAAGGGAAATGGATGGACGAAACGGGTGAAGTATGTGGATGGAACAGGTGAAGTATGTGGATGGAACAGGTGACGCGCATGGATGGAACGGGTGAAGTATGTGGATGGAACGGATGAAGTATGTGGATGGAACAGATGAAGTATGTGGATGGTTCGGGTGAAGTATGTGGATGGAACGGTTGAAGTATGTAGATGGAACGGGTGAAGTATTTGAATGGAACAGGTGAAGTATGTGGAAGACGGGTGAAAAATGTAGATGAATCGAGAAATAGATGGACGAAACGGGTGAAGTATGTGGATGGAACGGATGAAGTATGTGGATGGAACAGGTGAAGTATGTGGATGCAAAAGGTGAAGTATATGGATGCAAAAGGTGAAATATGTGGATGGAACGGGTGAAGTATGTGGATGGAACGGGTGAGGTATGTGGATGGACGGGTGAAGTATGTGAATGAAACAGGTGAAGTATGTGGAAGACGGGTGAAAATGTAGATGAATCGAGGAAATGGATGAACGAAATGGTTGAAGTATGTGGATGGAACAGATGAAGTATGTGGATGGAACAGGTGAAGTATGTGGATGTAAAAGGTGAAGTATGTGGATGCAAAAGGTGAAATATGTGGATGGAACGGGTGACGTATGTGGATGGAACGGGTGAAGTATGTAGATTTAACGGGTGAAGTATGTGGATGGAACTGGTGAAGTATGTGGATAGAGCGGGTGAAGTATGTGGTTGGAACGGGTGTAGTATCTGAATGGGAAGGACGGGTAAAATATGTGGATGAATCAAGGGAAATGGATGGACGAAACGGGTGAAGTATGTGGATGGAACAGGTGAAGTATGTGGATGGAACAGGTGACGCGCATGGATGGAACGGGTGAAGTATGTGGATGGAACGGATGAAGTATGTGGATGGAACACGTGAAGTATGTAGCTGGAACGGGTGAAATATGTGGATAGAACGGATGAAGTATGCGGATAGAATGGATGAAGTATGTGGATGGAGTGGGTGAAGTACATGGAAGGAACTGGGGAAGTATGTGGACGGAACAAGGAAGTGTGTGGGTGGAACGGGTGGAGGTGGTGGAACGGGTGAAGTGGATGGAATGAAAGAAGCGTGTGGATGAAACGGGTGAAGTGAGTAGAACGGATGAAATAGGTGGATGAACGGATGAAGTATGTGGATGGAAAGAGTGAAATGGGTAGAACCGGGGATGTGGGTGGAACCGGTAAAGTGGACAGAACATGTGAACCGGGTGGAACGGAAGAAGTGTGTGGATGAAACGGGTGAAGACGGTGGAACGGGTGAACTTTTTGTTTGCTTAGAACTGAGCGAGTACATATAACGGATGCAATGCACGGAACGGACATAGGGCACGAAGTGGACACCTACAAAAATGATTCGAGAGCATGGAACTTAAGTACATAGAATGGCTGGAGTGCATAAAATGGTTGGAGTGCATAGAATGGTTGGAGTGCAGAGAATGATTGGAGTGCAGAGAATGATTGGAATGCATGGATCGGTCGGAGTGCATTGAATGGCTGAAGTGCATGGAACTAATGGAGTGTGCTCGATCTCGAGATAAACCACCTTATCACATCTCCACGCTTACTCTCCTCTTTACACCACCACTCAACTAGAACACAGCGATACTATGACACCATTTGGTATAGCTGTTCTCATACCATCACTTGCCTCATACTCCCCATCATCCTATCTAAACACAGCTGGTTACACACCCTCCAGCCTAGGCGTTCTCCTCAGGCCTAATGCAGCCAGAATCGGTCTGGATAACCTGCCAGAACGAACACATACTCCTGATCTTACAACCACCACACCTACCGCTAAGAAGCAGCTATCACATGAATGCTACACCGCTGCACACATACCCGGTGCTCAAATGCACCTTATAACTCTCTCTCTCTACTGACTCAAACTTCGGTTCCCGAGGGCGTTCAACCTACCAGCGCCTTGAGATCATACCAATGTTACATAAGGCGCTACATAAATGCAAAATAACATAACATAAAATAACATAATATTGTGTGTCATGCCTGAACCAGGTCTGAAACCAGTCTGTGCGATACTCAGGATAATATACTGGTGCATTCAAGAGCTCTTCCAATTGTTGCAGTCATTTCTTTGCCATTTAACACAAGGGCATGAGACACCTCACTGTGCTCATTCATTGTGTTAAACCATTGGGTAGGGCACCTTCCCATTTTTCAAATTCCTATCCAACAAAATACTTAAACTTTAAAAATCCTTTCCTTCCATTTATCAACATGCCTTTCTTCCTTATCTGTGTGACTGCCCTGTGTCTTTAAAAATGCCCCATCTATTGCTAATAAAAATACCTACAACGTTTAAATTGGATAACAAATCGGAGCAGGGGGCTCTAATCTGTGTTAATCTAATGTCTGTGATCAGGGCCTGAAAAATGTCTGGCATAGCCCTAAAATCCAAAATAGCTAATAAAACCTTAAAAAGGGAAGTGACCTGTATAATTTAAGAAAAGAGGATCTAATGGGGCCAATCTAAATGACAGGGGCACATTCTAGTGTGAACAAATTTACTCAAAATATGATTAATCATACACAGATTTTAACCAAAACAAAGATATTCAGAAAATATAGACCCCCACCAGATAAAAAGTCCATACCCCCCACAATCCCATGCACCACCTCAACATAACATATAACAAAAATAAATCAAATCCCTTTATCCTTTAAAAAACACACATCTAATCTCAAATTTCTTCAACTGGTGTTATTACCCCCAACCTGGTGTTATTACCCCAAACTAAAGATTACATCCCCTAATCAAAAACACCATTATTGCTTACATATCTAATAGAAAACCTTAAAAAGGAAAGTCAGTTCAATGAGTCCTGGCCCTGGGACACTATTTGAATGATATTGGTACTGAGCCTCTGCTCACTTAAAGCCTTTAATACTCTCTCCACTGACAATGTAGTCCAAAACCACTTTGCTATTATATACAACAGTCTGCGTCATCTTAATAAAAATAAAATATTATAAACCTTAAAACCTATCTTTGTTCACCAATCTACACTAATTATATACATGCATGCATATATATATATTTATATATATATAATCTCTGCCCTACTTATTCTATTATATTCGTGTCCAAATTCGAAGTTTTCTTAATCTATTTTTCATATGCACACTTCTATGCACCTCAGATCATACCATTTAAACGGATTCGTCCTTTTTAATTTACCTACTTCATAGCTCTTTTTCCTCCTTAAAGGTCTAATAATACCGGATTTTTCCACGCTCCCCTCTGTGTCACTGACATTATATATTTTTTTCTAAAATCACCTTTTCAAATTTGTCATCTTATTTTCACATTTAAATTAACAACCTGTAACTGACAGCTACAGCAAAATCCATTTCCTTCATATTACATTTCAACATTACTCAATCCCAAACCAGCCTCCCATAATCCTCCATAAACCTTTAACTGTAACTATACCAGCCCTAGTGGTAACTCTAACACAATAACAGGAGTAGCCCAATTTAAACTCAAAAACTAAACTTAAACTAAACTGTACATGCAATACCTAACTGCTCCTCCTTCCTTGGAGCTCTCTAACATAATACGTTTCTACAAATCCATGCGTCCTGTCTCTTCAATGTGGGGAACTGAACACTCATTACTGTACTGACTGAGCTATTCCACGTTCAGCCCCTGTTCATCTCCTCCATTTTATGATTGCAGTCTGTTATCTTTCGGCCACACGCACAAAAAACACCCACATCCCTCCTTATTTAAAGTCTGCGAGCAGGACAGAGGAACAGGAATCCCATTTCTCCTTTTTTATTTTCAAAGTCTTTCCCCACAGCTATATGAAAGCCCCACAGTGGACCTGGCTGTAGATTTCACAGTAACATTGCCACACAGAAAAACACTGTCTCTCTTTTTAAATTCTTTCAATTTTAACTTATAAAATACACATGCAAACAAACCAGGCTATGCCTGCACTCTTAGTTTTGAAGTTGCCTTCAATGGTAAAAAAAAAATGTGCTCTGTTATTTGCTAACCACAAACAAACATCAGTTTCTTAAAAAATAAATGAAATCCCTGGCACACCAAAAAAATATTTCCTTTGAGCTCATCAAAACAATTACGCACCACAGAACACATAACAATTAACATGAATTAGTCTTCATTGACACAGCATAACAAATATAAACACACAGCATAACAGATATAAACATACAACATAACAAATACTCAAGAAATATTTCCATAAATCAAATTAACCCTATCATCCTCTGTTCATTTCTATGTTGAAAAAAACACCAATTTAGGTAAGCACCCAAAAATACTGGCCATTCTCTAAATTACACCACTTTTAATTCCAACTAAAGTTTCCCTTTCTCCACAATATGCAGTAAAAAATAAAAATCCACTTTTACTCACCATCAGAACTATATTATTTTATGCAGCTAACGCTAATACAAAAGATCTATATGTCACAAATAAACCCCCAAAACGAATGTGCATAATACTTTCTACGATGGTCTTCTCTTACTCTCTCTAGTATCCTATCTCAGTTTTAACCCATCTTGGAGTGTGACACATATTCTTCATATTGGCCTTGCCTCGGCCTTGCCTCTGGAATCCCATCGAAAGAATAACCCCTCTGGGAGTGTAATGCATGCTCTTCTGTCCCCTTGGAACTAGGTATCGAGGTATCTATCCCTATCTCTTAAAACAAATCCCGTTACTCTCTCACAATACAATCCTCAGTTCGATTTCTTGCACAATGCATACTTTACCATCATTTTATTGTGCTGGCTCTTCCTTGAAATCTGCTGGGTGTGCTGCACTGCCAGGACCTGGAGAGTATACATCATCAATTGACTGCTTTGATAAAGGGGGTCAGACTGCACACCTCGCCTTTCATCTGTGAGATCTTCATGTCCTTCCAGTGCAGCACATCAGAGGATCATGGGTTGAAGGCCTTGTGGTTGGGTGCCATATCTACAGAAGTCCCTTCTCAAACATAACCCATTTCAGCCATCCAACTTTGGATAGAAACACACAATGTGCAGAAAGAGAAACATTATTTATCTTCCACGTGGCTAGCCTGGAGCGTTTGTTTAATCAACTATGGTACAGCTGACAGAAGAAAATATATGACACGTGTTTTGTTCTAATATGTAACTTACAATATAATTGCAAAACAAAGGGGGTTCTAGGAGTCCCTCAACCGGCGCAAACACGGCCCATTGGTCTTTAGCTCACTGTACCTTTCATAGTTACTTAATATGCAAAACAGGGGGGGTTCTGAGAGTCCCTCTACAAGCACGGACACGGCCCTTTGGCTTGTTCTTGGGTGGATGGCCCCCAGGAGAGTCTGAACCAAGTCTTTAGCTCACTGTCCCTTTCATAGTTACTTAATATTAAAAAAGGGGGGTCCTGGGAGTCCCTCTACCGGTACAAACACGGCCCATTGGCTTGTTCTTGGGTGGATGGCCCCCAGGAGAGTCTGAACCAAGTCTTTAGCTCACTGTCCCTTTCATAGTTACTTAATATTAAAAAAAGGGGGGTCCTGGGAGTCCCTCTACCGGTACAAACACAGCCCATTGGCCTGTTCTTGAGTGGCTGACCGCCGGGAGAGTCTGAACCATGTCTTTAGCTCACTGTCCCTTTCAAATATATGTATTATTTTATACATAATATAATTGGTCAAGTTTCTATGAATACATTGCATTGCCGTTTGTCATTCGACATACATGCTTCCTGAAATACATCATTATTTCTTATTCCAATGACTCATACTCTGCTGATCAGCATAAAACTTGGTATTCCTAATTTCAATGAATCACGGAACATATTATTGCAATTTAAGAACTGGATTAAAGCAGTTTTCGATGGCGCAGGTCGTAGCTCAACTCTGCGAAGGACGTAAGATCTGCTGTTATGTTTCCACTGGCTACTGCTCCTTATCTATTTCTAACTTACTGTCAAATGTTAGTCTAAATCTCCCTTTCTGCTATGGCACTGCTAGAATCATATTTGCCTACTATGTAATACTACTAAATTCATGCACCTGGCTTGAGTTGCTAATTATTTGTTGAAGCTCTACAAAGCTCTATATTTCTGTGTTTTCAGCTATTTTAATTTCCATGAGGCTTTGAGGCCTGTATTCATTTTAATTCATGCTGTGGTATCCATTTCATTTTGGAAGGAATTGATACCTTTTGCTGTAGCATTTCTATGTCATCGACTATATTCTGCATATATTTCAGCATTACATTTTGCTGATACATTATTTATGAAATGGTTTTCTAGTGTTTATTCAGTGTGGCTAACATTCTTCATGTCTAAGTGCAATTTGACCTAATGTCGTGTGTAACTTTGCTCCAAGTACATATTTGCCTCATGTCTTATGCTGCTATGTGTGTCATTAGTTCGATGGCATCACTTGCTTTTGTCATCCTTGGCTCACACGATGTTTATCCTCACTGTCACTCCTTATGGTATAGATGATACAGTTGTTTAAGTGAATAACACTTCTCATGTTTGCAATATTGGACCGGTAGATGGGCAAGAGCCCTGAGTGACATGTTTATCTGTCCATCCGCAAAGGAGGAGAGATAGTCATTTTTGGTCTACACTTCTTCAAGTGTAGCTTCTTCAAGTGCAGCTCAGCAACAGAGAAGGCATGGCAATGGTGAAAGCTGTAGCTGACCGTTAGCAGAGGCAGAAGACATGAGACCGTGACCCCTGTGCAAGTGGAGTCAGGTCTTGTGATTGGTCTAAGAGCACAGACTCATTACTGCAGAGGACAAGCAGTTGGTCCGTTTCCAATCAAGTGAAGACTTTCGTAATAGCGTGTTAGCTCAGGGTGTTGCTCGAACAGTTGATCGAACACCAGAGTGGTATTGGGCCAGAGCGACCCCTTTTCTGACCAGTTGGAGTTGCGAGAAGCTGGACAAGTACTTAACATGTTAGTATGGAAGATAACATTGGGAACGGATGTGAGCAGAAGAACTGATGGGTTTCTGTATACTGGGAAACCCCAGGCCGCTCCATATGCAATCAAAAGTTCAGAATAATTTTGTATCAAGAGATGTTTTGCGTGAGAGAAGTTCTGTTCCATTGCTGAGTGTATCCATCAGTGACGCATGCAAATACAATAGAGTCAAAAAGTATGTATCCACTGTTGTACCCATTAACATGCTGTGTAAGTGAAAGACAGATTATGGCCATGAATTGTCCTACAGAAGACTATGACTCTGTGTTTCGGAGGGTGGGTGAAAGAAAACAGTCTAGAAAGGTGCCTGAGAGGCTAAACCACCATTGCCATAGTCCACAGATGATAATTAAAAAGTCCTATAAACGAAATGAGTGTACCAAAGTAAAAGAAAGGAGGTAAATAATAGTTCTGGAAGTTATTGTACTCACAAACAGTCTGTCCTAAGAGAAAATGGTTTGAACTGTATGCTGATTGAAAATGCCCAGGTAAAGAAATACTGGTGGAATACTGATATGACTGAATGATATGAAAGTGAAACTGGTAGAAATAAATGAAAGAAAGTCATGATCAAGAAAGATAAATGAAAAGTCAAGTAAGCCAGTATATTTGAACACCAAACAAACTGCGCATTCTACAGAAGGGCAACTGAGATGACTGTGAATAATGAACAAGCTACTAAGTATCAGTACTTTTGAAGGGTGCAACACTCACTATTGAATACTGAACTAACTAAAGTTGAACTGAAACTGTTTTGATCTAGTGAATTTGAACAGCCTTTGGGGGTTTTTTTCCAGCAGAAAGTGTCAGTGCCTTGGGGAACGGAAAACCTGAGGCCCTTTGAGAAACTGTTGAATTGTGTTGAACCATAGGAAAGGGATAATCTGTGGCCTTTTCGGGAACTATTGAACCCGAGGAATTTTGAGGAACTGTTGAACTGTGTTGAACACTTCGGGGCAGGAACCCCAAGGCCTTTTGAAGAATTGTTGAACTGTGTTGAACGTTTGGGGAAGGGAACCCCAAGGTCCTTGTGGAACTATTTTGAACTTGAGACAAGGGGAAGCTGAGAGAAAGCCAAAGAGCTGGAGGAAGCTTAGAACTTTACATTTGAGCACTATTTATATTGCTGCTGACATCCCTACACATTGCTTAGATTTAGTTGTGAGGGCAAGTATAGGTTTTGGACACAGACAGACTTTTCATTTGAACTTATGGGCACTGACTAGCCTTAGTTTTTTCGTTAGGTAAGGAAATCCTACCTTAGCATAGGGAAAGTTAGGCCTTACTCCATCCTGACATTTAAAATAAATAAAGCTTTCCTTAGAAAGTTGAATCTGTTGTCTGTGTCTTACTTCATGATGCCGTCACATGGAGCATTTCCTCACTTGCGTCCAAAAATGTTTTGAGAATCTGGCCCATTGGGAACTGCCTTGATTGTTTCAGAGATGCCTTTGAACAATCTTTGTGAATTGCATTTGCACATGAACTTCTGAATGATGCTACAGGCAGCTAAAGGTTTGCTTCAGTTTTGGGCTTTGTGAATAAGGTATAACTCATCCCCTGATTTGCTTCAGTCCAATTCTTTGTGAATCAGGCGCATTGAGTTTTGTTCACAAATGCTTCTTTGCATAAAATGTTTACATGATATCATGAGTTTTAATGTACACATTCCATTTAGCATGTATGGCTGTGTTCCTTACCACATACCCCTCTTGGACTTACACTTCCTCTATCACTGAATCTACTCCTATACCTGTGCTACCTTTGTGTGCTTCTATTTTTTAATTCTCCCTTACCCATTTCGATTTTGAAAATGAATTTTCATTTGTATTTGTTTGTCTATTTATTTTTTCTTCTCCTCCACCCATTAATTTGTTTTAGACATAATGTAAATGTTGCTGCTCTAGCTACCTATGCCATGTTATATAACATTATATTGTGTAATGTTTGGTAATGGATTTTCACATTAATGTCATATTGCTTTGTACAAGCTGGGAAGGGCAAGCGTGCTGAGCAAGAAGCACATACAATAAAGTCATCAGAATAATATGTTAAACTCACTAAAAAAACATAATTGAACAGTCAAAATTAGAAAAAAGATTAGAAAAAAGTCCAAAATAAAATAAAGCAAATTATGGCTAAGGTAAAGCAAAGGGATGGGTTGTAAGGCTTTATGAAAAGATAAAAAGGAGAGAACGAATGAAACGTTCAGAGGGAGCACATTCGAGGCACGAGGTCCAGCAGCAGGAAAGGCTTTAAGAGAATACTGTAAAACATGAGCAATGGATAACCTCAAAGCATCCTGACTACACACAGCTCTTGACCCGCTGAAATGGACAACATATCTTCAAAAAAGGCAGGCTGACTTAACACCACCACCATATAAGTAATGCAGCAGATCTTGAACAGTGCGCGGAAGTGAATGGGTGACCAGTGAACCGTAAATACACCAGACGTGAAGTGTTCAACTTGTTGAGTGCTAGAAGTACAACAAGCAGCAGAATGGAGAGCGGCTTGCAAAGCCGCCACAGAAGATGCTGGCAAACCCAAAAAGATGGCATTATGTCTGTCCGGTTGAGTTAAAAAGGGACCTGGACAGCAGCACATAAATCTATTGGAGGTAAACAAATTGTGGGTAGTGCTATATGAGCAAAAGGGGAGACCACTTTTTTGTTAGGGGCTTGTGGGATGTGGTCTGTAATACATAAGCAGCACAGCAGTGTCCCAAAACAAGCTACCTATTGATGTCACAAGTGTAGGCAGGACATTTAGATTAACATGAGGCACCTATAGGTCGAAATCGTGTGTAGCAACAAATATCACAAGATATGCACAGAGGCAGATTTTTGCAAAAATATATTTCTCGTTTTATTATTTTGATGTATGCTAAAAAGCAAGGACCACCAAAGAGTCCAGTTATTTAAAAAGACAATATATCACCACATACAATGACAATCAGTTAAACACTGTATACAAAAACATTCAAATATTAGCAATTGTCAAAGTTCATTTAGGTGGTGTTAGTAAAAAAAAGTGACTCCCAATAGCAGGCATTTGTTTATAATTTCGCACAAAGCCCCCATGGGGAAAGCTAACACCACCTAAATGAACTTTGACAATTGCTAATATTTGAATGTTTTTGTATACAGTGTTTACCTGATTGTCATTGTATGTTGTGATATATTGTCTTTTTAAATAACTGGACTCTTTGGTGGTCCTTGCTTTTTAGCATACATCAAAATAATAAAACGAAAAATATATTTTTGCAAAAATCTGCCTCTGTGCATATCTTGTGATATGTGTTGCTACACAAGATTTTGACCTATAGGTGCCTCATGTTAATCTAAATGTCCTGCCTACACTTGTGACATCAATAGGTAGCTTGTTTTGGTAAACAAATTGTGTAATCTTTCTAAGAACAGTCAACTGCCAATACAGGTATGTCATGAAAGAGAAATATCTAAATTAAAGTTTAAGCTAGAGTCTAGAAAAATAACAAGAGATTTCACTGAGGAAACCAGGAAAAGAGTGAACACAAAAACAGAAATTGGGATACGTCTCTCTTGAGGATGTGATATAGACTGAGAGGAAGAAGAAACTAAAAGAATTCTGTATTTTGTGGATTAAGTCCTGTATTGCAACAAGGCAGTCCCGCAGGTGGAAGACATCAGACGAAAAAGACATCCTAAAATAGAAATGGATGTCATGGACATACTGGTGCACCTCAAGGCTAAGCCAGTTAATGAGATCTCTTAGGGTCCCATGTCAATGTTGAACAATGTAAGTGACATAATAATCCCTGAGGCCCGCCGCAAAGGATGGGCAGGCTGCATGACCTGGCCGAGCCACACCACAGCAGCCCAAGCCAAACCCATACGAAGGGATACTATGTTTAATAAGACCCCATGGTCAACCATGTCAAATGCCTACGAGAGGTTGTGAAGGATGAGAAAACAAGCGTCCAGTATCTGAAGGGCCTCACCACCCACCCATAGGGTAATGATCTTGGTACTACACCAGGGCACAAAATCAGATAAATAGTCCTAAAATAAACCATGAATTAAGAGGTGATAAGGGCAGATGATATGATGCACTCTTTTCCAAGATCCTACCAAGGAAAGGTAAAGCCGTAATGGCACCGTAGTTGGCCTTCTCAAGGGGGTAGAGGCCTATCTATTTTTAACAGAGGAAGCCTTTGACCATTTAAAAAAAATGTTTGGAAATAAATCTCCATTAAACGAGGAGTTAATCAAAGGAAGCAAAAAACAAGAAATTATATCAGGAATCAGCATCATATGATAGGAAGCAATAGAAAAATCCCAAAATGAAGTAGACAAAAAAAGGCAAAAGGAGAAGTAGAAATGTGGGAGCAGCTTGGAGAGTAAAGCAAGCATATATGGATGGAAGGTGTTACTGTTTGTTCAATATGTTTATTAGGATGAACACCTGACTGCTCCGCGCACTGGTCACCTGGGCACCCTCTGTACTCGGGCCCAGGCTCCTGCATGTCCAGTTGCCCTTGCACTGCCACCGGGCTCCCCAGCACTTAAGGGTCTTTATCTACAACCCTACAGTCCCTTCTTTCTGCACTTATGAGCCACACGCTGGCTGCCCTTGTGAGTTAAACGCACTTCCCCCTTCCCCTCTGCACTGGCACTTTGCCCCTTCCCTCTCCCCCGCACTTGCGTGATCTGAATAACACAAGGCCTAGTAAGATCGTTATTTTGTCCTGCGTTTGTTTCCCCCACCTTGTCTTGTCGCACCTAGAAACACTTGTATACAGGCGCGTTATAAATGCCACATCATAAATCAGTTCCAATACAGAAATACATGGTGCATATTCAACAACAAAAAAAATCAGTTCACAGAACAGCTACAACACCCTTTCTAAAATGCATAGCTCTTTTTTATATAGGACAGCAAAACCAAGGCAACACATGGGGCATCAGGAGATAAAAGAAAAAATAAAGCTGAATGATGTTGTCTGAGATTACAGGGTCTATATGCGGGAAGGATAGTGGCCATTCTAATATCCTTGTAGGCTGGACAACACAATAAGAGATGCTTTAAGATGTTACCTGGTTGGATTTGATCTACTTTGTGAACTAGTAATATTTCAAAGAATCAATCGACGAGAATTAGAAATAGGTGAATAGCATAAAAGACAAAAGACCGGGCACCCCCCTCCCCCAGCAGTAGAACAATCCTTAGCCAGGTGCCTGTCTCCTTTTCCCTGATGGACGCCTGCTGGATCAATAATGAAGCAAACACGCGTGTGTTATTATGTGCAGAGTGTCTGCAGCCAGAGCTCAAAGGGCGAGAACTGCAGCTTCTGGAATTCCAGTCACAGTATCATTGACCCAGTTGACTTCATTTATAAACAGCTTTGAATAGCGTGTTTTTAACTGATCGAACCGTTATACACAATAAGGAAAAAACCGTGTACATTGACACCCAAAGACCATTTGGTAGTTTCACAGATGACCCAAGAAACACTCTGATATTAGGCTTTGAGAATCTGTAAAGTGATCTTCTGATTCAATCAGAAAGGGCACGTAAGTAACTGCAGGCGGAGGGCGAGGAGAAGCAGTCTCCTGTGCAGTCATGCTGCCGGCGGACATGACGTGGTACGATAATAAAAGAGAACCGCCCTCCCGGAGTGGCACCAGTTACACCAGCAGCACGTTGTGCATGCCTCGTTTCCTGCTGCTGGTGCTCTCGGTTGGGGGCAGGGAGGCCATAACTGTTGGCGACGACTCACAGGGGCTAGAACCCCATTCGTTGTTAATATTGAAAATGTTGCCAGGTAGGGCCTTGGTTTTGGATTAAAACCAGGGATATTTAACAAAAGCCTTGGTATACTTGACAAAATAAACATCATTCAAGTCTCCAAGGGGAAGTGAGAGACGGTGAAAGAGTATTGGTGGTATTGAGGTCCATGAACCCCTTCACTTGGCCTCTATCTGTATGCGCTGCGTAAATGGGAGCTGTGCAATGGTATCAGACGGGAAAGTAGGAATCTCCAGGCCCAAGAAGTTACTGTATGGGCAAAAGTACTTAAGCCTACCGAAATGGTCAGAGCCCCAGCATCAGGAAAAATAGCACATGTTTTATAGACGACACCTGAACATGCGGAAAACAGAGTAGGTGCATCAAAAATGTTTTTGATTTTATTATTATGTTATGTTATCTTATATTTGTATAGTGCCACATCTCATATGTAATGGCTGCGAAGCGCTGTAGGATGCATGACCCTTCAGCAGACCATAACCTGAAAACATAAGCAGCGCAATGCATGCACAACTAGTGTGGAGATGTTGGAAGTTGAAAAGGGGATGGAGAAGAGGCAAGGAATGCAGTGAAGATGATAGAAACTATGTGACAGCTGGAACACATTGTTAGTGTACTCAAGTGCATGCTATGGGCTGCAGCACTATACGAGGAATGAACAGTGTATGAAGCTCCTGAGCAACAGTCTACAGTTGAGGGATTTGCTAAACTTTACATGCAGTTTACATTCATGTGGTAGGGACGGTGTGACAGCTGGTCCGAAAATTTAATGTGACTCTGCTATATGCTAAGGGGTGCAGAGCTACATGCATTGTACGCAGACAGCAAATGATATGAGGTTGCATGCTAAAAGGAATTTGACCATATGCACGGTGAGTGTGTGCTCGCCTGGGCTTTTTGGAAATTTTAAATGAAATTGAATGATGGTAGATCAACCTCTGGAAAATGTGTGGGGCTAATCCACACAAATGTTCCTATGTTCACTACACAATATATGCATAAACCTGTGTACTCTGTGTGGACACAACCTAAAGGCGCAGTCCAACCCGTCATATTTAATTGGGATATGACAGGCTGTGTAGACAATGCATCTCCAGAAGGGAGAGCGCCAAACCATTCCCCTACGATGGCCAGCCTGATTAACAATCAAAGGCTCCATGGATTCACCCTGTCCTTTTGTTGGGTCATGCAGCTGTTGTCAGCAATTTGCATACTATTCACAGGGTAATTCGAACAGGCCCACATTTAGCCTGGCTGCAGAGGCTACAAAGGAGACAGGAAACCCCAACAACCTTTCATAATCACTGTGTCAACCTGAAGCCAGCTCCCACCCTCAGCATCGATTGATAGTGAACTGTCATGCCTGGGACTGCATGTTTACAGAAGTTCTCACTGCAGGGGACCCAATTCATAAGGTACGAGAATGTGGTTTGCCGGAGCCAGAATGCCTGGCCTCACTGCAGCTTCAAGGGAGACCTGTGTTTTAATCAGGAACTACAGAGAGCTCCATTAACCAGAGAGACATTTTGATCCACAACAGATAGGAAGATGGGTGGCACTTAGTATTACATCTTTTCACACCTTTACCTATTCTTTTGCAAAGCACTATGGTTATGACTTCACTCATACAGGAGATTGTTGGTGGGGACCCAGGATTGGTTCAATGAGCTAGGCTTAGTCGACACCTATACCTGTGGTCCATTTGGCTTTAAAAGAAGACTGAGCACCTCTTTTAGCAGATCATCTGAAGGCTTCACCTGAAGCAGAAAGAAGAACTCATCATTGGACTCTGACTGAAGGTACAGTCTGTCTTACCGCTTCTGCCAGTGAAGGAAGGCCAGGACTTCCAAGAGGGAAGCAAGATCCCTCCCCTAAACATCTCCAAGGGAACAGAGGGAGATACCAAATACAGAGGACCCTCCAGCAGTTCCAGAACCAGTACCCAGCCAGCACAGTGTGCTCTGCTAGGCTCTGCAGCAAACCTCCTAGGTGGTACCAGAGAGTCTCAGAACCCGGAACCAAGGACAAGGCAGCTGCCTGCAACACACTCCTCTGCTTTGGGCCATACGCCTTAACGGACAACATTAGCCCAGTGAAGAAGCTGTGAAAAGTGCCTCGACAAGCATCTGCCAGCATCCGTTTTAAAGGACATTTTAGAGCCAGTCGAGTCCCTTGAGTTGCAATCGACTGCAGCGCTGATGGTTGTTAGACCGTAGATGCTCAAAGTCATCTGAGACATCTTGACCAGTGGTTCAGAACTGCCGACCAGCACTGAGGTAATGATTCCTGACCCCGGGTCGCCATGTAGGCCAGCCTGCAGCTGTCCGTCCAGCTTCACCTGTCGAACTATTTTCCACCTACTACCCACAACTGTCTCCAGTCTTGAACTCTGCCACAGAAGCTGCAAAGCACCCTGAAACCGACTCGACCCTGTCAAGCACCAAGAACCCCCACAAGCACAAGGTACATTGTGGTTCTGTCCACCTGGTCCTTCTCCAAAGGGCCCTAGAGACATTTTAAGACCCATTGCTCCCTTTGTGCTGAAGCCTAGTATGCCTGAACTGTTGCGACTATTTACTGTACCCACCATCCTCCATGTCAGAGTGCATCCCTTTTTCTTCTTGGAAAACTGTCTGTCCTCTGCATTCCTTTACAGGGTGGGTTGTATTTCGTAATGTGCTAGAACTGTCTGTTGTGATAATAATAAAGTAGATATTTGTATAAAGTAGATATTTGTATACATCCTTGACTGGACAGTCCCCTTTATCATTGGGTAATAATTGTATGTCGCTGTATTGCACCAAACCAATTCTCTGCAACCATTTCCAATCTGTTCGGATCCCTTCTGGTGTACTTAAGGTGTGGGGCTGATTGATGGTTTAGAAAATGACATTCTTTCCTTGCCTAGACGGTTGGATCTAGTTGGAGCCTTGGTACAGCTTAGTCACCCAATGATAAAAGTACTGTTGCAGGCAACGTTTAGACACTGCTAGGTATTGTCAAGTCAATGGTCAAGTGGCACAGCGAGTAGAGCGCTTGCTTTGACATCCGTGCAGAGCTTGCTAACGCAGGTTCGAATCCCGGCGAGGCCAAACTCAGCTTTTCATCCTTCAAAGGTCGATAAATGAGCACCACACACCGTGGGTAATAATAAGCAGCGCTCAGATACCTGAGGGTTCGTAGTGCTATATAAATGCCAAATTATTATTATTTGTAATAATCATGGATCTGGACATAGAGACTGTAAAAGGCATGAGCAAGGATGTCCTGAGCATCCTATGTGAAGAGAGGGGACTTCCCCACAGCACTAAGGTTAATAAACCTGAGTTGCTGACCAGCCTCCAAGCTTCGGTAGAAGAGCTGGTAGCTGGGCAGAAGACCCCAGGGGATGGGGTAGGCCCTCTGTACCTAAATAAAGAAGCCCTTCCGGGAGGGGTAGTGGAAGATGACGAAGAAGACAGCATGAGCAGTGTTTCTCGCCAGCCATCCATCCGGGGTGCAAGCATGGTTTCTCAACATTCTAGAGCGTCTGTGAGGTCAGGGGCTTAAGCAGTATCCCAGAGGTCCCATGCCTCGGCACAGTCTCTAAGTGGTCCTGTATTTGTTCCGCTGTTACTGAGGTAGCAGCTAGGAAGCTCCTGCTGGAGGAGAGGAGACTAGCACTAGAGGAACAGAAACAGTGGAACAAGGTCACGATAGAGCTGCGCAAGCTGGCGCTCAAAGAGAAGAAGGAGGCCAACAGAACCACCTCTAGCAAAAGCAGAAGTAGTGGCTCTGACCAGAGTGCCAGGGAGAAGCCCTGGTGGCAGATCCCCAAAGACTTAGGGCCTCATCACGAGTTGGGCAGTATCCTAGTGGTAAATGCACCGGGATAACGTCCAACGCTTTTAGCGCTACCGCAGCTCAGTCCAGCACAATTTGTGCAGTATCCCGAGTTGTGGTGGAGCTGTTATTCCCATTTTGTTCTGAGTCTATAGGACTCTGTGGGGCTTTTCAGCACTATTACCACCGGCGTTAATAGCGCTGGTGGTAATGGCAGCAAAAATGGGCAGGAAGGGGAGGTTTTTACCTACAGCAAAAAGCTGGAGCAAACCTCCCACTTTCGACCCAAACTCGAGATTGGGCATAGCGGCGGTAATAGGGTTACCGCTGTATGTTTACTGCTCTGCCCAAACCCTAATGAGGCCCTTAGTGAAGGCTTACGAAGTGGGGAAGGATATTTTTGACTGGTTTGATGCTTTCGAGCTTGCTTTTCAGCTACAGGAGGTGGATGAGATACTGTGGGCTGCAGGCCTGATGAGTCATTTTGCTACACCAGGGACTGATGCAATTCTTCAGTTTACTCCTGAGGCAAGGCCTGTTTATGAGAGCATGAAGGCAGCCCTATTCAGAAAGTATTGTAAAACCTCTGAACAGTATCTCAAGTGCGTCAGAGAGCTCGGAAAGACAAGTCGGCAGACATTTGCAGCATGCAGACACTTGTTGAAATAACTGAGCGGGTGGGTGTCTGCTAACAAAGTTGACACATTTAAAGGGATGTCCAATTTGCTTGTGTGTGAGCATGTATTGAAGAATTGTGAGGTTGAACTACACCAGCATCTTGTTGACCAGACTATTACAGACCATAGAGAGCTTGTAAAGGCTGCCGACCATTTTGAAAGTACTCAAGTCCAGAAAAAGGTCCATGGTGTGCACACCTAAACCAGAAGAGAAATCTTTGAACAAAAATGTTAGCAAGGATGGGACGGACAAAGGTCCAACCCGCTCCTCTTCGAAGTCAGCTCCCCAAAAGAATTACACTGAAAAGAAGAGCACATGCACCCCTAACACTGGGACACCTACATTCTCACCAACCAAAGGTTGTTTCATGTGTAAGGAGCTGGGCCATAGGAAAGGGGATCCCGCTTGCAAGGGCTTCCCATGCAAGCCATGGTGAATCTTGGACTCAGAGCAGGCCATCATTAGTGTGGGCCTCTTAGAGGAGGACTTCTCACTAGGCCAAGGGGTGGGTGAATGTGGATTGGTTACACTGAATGGGAATGGTACCGGATTTCCAGAAGAGATCACAGTTTCCAATAATACTCAACTCTATTTATAACATGTGTATATCAATTGACACAAAACTCCTGGGTTCCGAGACGCCGCGGCTAGCCTAACTGCTGTCACCCGGCAGTGGGTACAGCCAGGCCAGTAGATTAATGGTCCTGATTGTAGCGTCAGAAGGTTGACAGAAAGAGTAAGTGCCTCTTGGCGATAGTACAGTTCAGCTGGTGAGGTGAAATGCCCCAGCGCTGTATAGCGGTGAAAGACTCCATTCCTGTCCCACGTCTGATGGTTAATGATCTTCCTGACCCCGAGATAGTTGCTGTGGCTACTTGATCGAGTGCCAGAGAAGTCACCAGATTGAACACTCTCAGAACCTTAGGCCCTGGAAAGCTTCCAGGGGCTTGTTGGAGGAACTGGCATGGCCGGCAGACCCTGGTCCAGTTCAGGGGTGGACTGGGAACTAAAAGAGGTCCTGGAAATAATTACTGGGGACCAAAAGAGGCCCTGGAAATAAAGTTCAAAGTGGCCCCATATGACACATTTTCAGCAAGCCCAATGCTTTTCCTATGAGAAAATTTGGAAATACCACACAAAAGAGGCCCAGGGTGCAGAGGCCCACTGGGAAATCTCCAGAGTTCCCTATAGGCCAGTCCACCCCTAGTCCAGTTCTGCAGACTGCTGAGTCACCTACTCCTGCGGGAGAGGGGCCATTAGCCACGGAGGACCTACTTTGGTAGCAGGGGACTCAGTGACTTCAGAGTTGACTGGTGCAGCTCAAGTACCTGAGGTGGAAGGTGAGGCCCTGATCAGACTGACTTTTTTAAAGCCCAGAAAGAGTCTCCCACTCTGGCAGGCCTGCAGAAGCAGGCAGAGAAGCAGGCTAAGGGTGAAGCCCCTCAACTGTTCAAAGTGTACTGGGTGGAGCATCTCCTGTACAGTGAGCCTAAATACTCTGAGGGTGAGGCTAGCAGAAGCTTGGTTATTCCCCAATGGCCCAGAAAGTTCCTTTTGGATGTGGCTCACCAAATTCCTTTAGCTTGTCACTTGGGAGTGACTATGACATTGGACCGGTTGTCTGCACACATTTACTGGCCGCAGTTTGGCATAAAAGTTAAGGAATTTGTCCGGTCCTGCCTGACTTGTCAAGCTTCTGGCAAGTCAGGTTTTGCCGCAAAGGTCCCCTTCATTCCACTACCCGTGGTTTGGTGGACTTTCAAGAGAATATGCATTGTTATTGTGGCTCCTTTGGATCCCCAAACCAGCTCAGGGAACAGATGCCTCTTGGTGGTGGTAGACCATGCCACAAGGTACCCTGAGGCTGTTCCTCTGAGGACTTGTTGAGTGGTTCAGCAAGACCCTGAAAGCCATTATAGATGGCTTGGAAGAGTACCTGCAGAGAAAATGGGATATTCTCCTGCCATGCCTTCTGCTCGCCTACAGCTAGGTGTCACAGAACTGAGTAGGGGTTAGCCCCTTTGAGCTTCTGTTTGTACACCCTGTACGAGGTCCACTCAGTCTAGTGAAAGAGGGATGGGAGGGCTACCCCTCACCTCCTATGCGAGAAGTGGTGGACTATGTATGTGGGCTTTAGTCTAGAATGGCAAAGTATATGGAACAGTCGACGAAAAACCTAAAGGCCTGTCAGGAGCTGAAGAAGCACTGGCACGACCAGAAGGCCACAGTGACCGTTTATTCTCCAGGCCAGTGGATGTGGATTATGGAGCCTTTCAAACACAGTGCCCATCAGGAAAAGTGAAATGGGCCGTACTGTGTGCTGGAAAAAGTCAGTGAGCTAAACTATCTCCTTTCACGTGAAAGGACATAAACAGATGTGCAGGTTCTTTCACATCAACTGGCTAAAACCCCATAACAGATGGGATGACTTTGTCATGGCATTAGTGTCTGATGGAGAGACTGAAAAGGAGACCGATCCCCTTCCAGACCTACTTCACGCTGAAGCCACAGATGGGTCATTTGAGGTGTTATCCTTGCAACTGACCTGTCAGAACAGCAACTGACAGACTGTCTCCGATAACGGGGACAGTTGACCAGTCTGTTCTCGCTGACTCCAGGTCCAGGCAGATTTGTGCCCACATGATGTGGACACTGGAGACAATAAACTGGTGAAGAGCAGGATTTAACAGATGTACGATAAGGTCAGGGAAACCATCAAGGAGGAAGTTTTCAAGATGTTGTCCCAAGGAGTGATAGAGCCATCCCACAGTCCCTGGGATAGCCCGGTGCTACTGGTTTCTAAACAAAGCAGCTGTGGGAACCAGAGGTCTACTTTTGTGTGGACTACATGGGCTAAATTCTGTCATGAAGACAGATGCTCACCCCATTCCTCAGGTAGACAAGCTCATTGACAAGCTTGGCGCTGCCAAGCACTTGAGTACCTTTGACTTCAGGGCAGGATACTGGCAGGTCGGCTTGACAGATGGAGCGAGGAAGAGGTCAGCATCCTCAACCCCAAAAGGTAATTATCAGTTTACTGTGATGCCCTCAGCTTGTAGAATGCCCCTGCCACTTTACAGAGGATGGTTAACCAGGTTTTGTCTGGTCTGGAAAACGACAGCGTCGCCTATTTAGACAACATTGAAGTGTTCAGCCACACCTGGGAAGATCACTTATACAACCTGAAACAAGTGCTTCAGGCGCTGCAGAGCGCAAGTCTGACTATCAAGGCCATGAAGTGCCAGATAACACAGGACACAGTGACTTACCTAGGCCACCGGGTAGGTGTAGGTAAAAAAAACTCTCAATGCAAAGGTACAGGCTGTAAAGGATTTGGATATACCTCCCACACAGACACAGGTCAGAGCCTTTCTAGGTGTCACGGGGTACTACCGGTCATTCATCAAGGGGTATGGGTCCATTGTCATGCCCCTGAATGATGTAACTTCCAAGAAAATGCCAAAGAAGGTAGCTTGGAACCCCGCCATTCAAACCTCCTTTCAGGATTTAAAAGACGGATTGTGCAAGGTCCCATTTCTGAAAGTGCCATAGTATGGTCAGGAGTTCATTATCTAGAGAGACGCCTGTGATTTTGGGATTGGAGCAGTGTTAGAGCAGCTGAATTCTCAGTGGTAGAGCAACCTGTTGCCTACATTGCAGGTGATTGACAAAAAAGGGAAAGGAACTGGGCCGTTGATGAAAAAGAGGCTTACGCAGTCACGTGGGCAGTAAAGAAGCTGAAACCCTACATCTTGGGTCACAATTTGCTATCCAAACAGACCACCGTCATCTTCGATGGTTAATGGCCATCCAAGGGGAGAACCCTAAGCTTTTACATCAGGCCATAGCCCTACATGGGTGAGATATGGACATCTAGCATAAGCCAGGTTCCTAGCATGGAAATGCAGATGGCCTCAGCTGGTACTTTTGCCTTGATGACAGACCAAACCCTCAGTAGGGTGCTGGTTCATATGTTGAGGCTGGGGGGCATGTGTAGAATTCGACAGTCCGCATGGTGGGTACGAACTCGCCTGGGCTTTTTTGAAATTTTAAATGAAATTGAATGATGGTAGATCAACCTCTGGAAAATGTGTGGGGCACACATTGTCCTATGCTCACTGCACGACATACGCATAGACCTGTGTACTCTGGGTGGACACAGCCTTCAGGCGCAGTGCCCCCTTTCATATTTAGTTGGGATATTACAGGAACAGTACATGATGCATCTCCAGGAGAGGGAGGACTAAACCTTCCCCCTGCCTTAGCCAGCCTCATTAACTATCAAAGGCTCAATGGATACACTCTGTACTTTTGTTAGGCCCTGTAGCTGGGGGCAGTGATTTACATTCTATTCACAGGGTAATTTAAACAGGCCCACATCGGGCCTGGGGTAACCCCAACAACCTTTCATACGCACTGTGTCAACCTAAAGCAAGCTCCAGCCCTCTGTATCGATGGACAGTGAACTGTCATGTCTGGGACTGCATGTTTACAGTAGTTCTCCCAGCAGGGGGACCCCATTCATAAGGTATGAGAATGTGGTTTGCCGAAGCCCTAAATTCTGCTCTTGCTGCAGGTTCAAGGGAGACCTGCCTCTTTAATCAGGAACCACAGAGAGCTCCATTTATCAGAGAGACCCTTTGATCCACAACAGACAGGAAGATCAGTGGGACTAAGTATTGCATGTTTTCACCCCTTTACCTTTTCTGTTGCAACGCACTATGGTTATGACCTCACGCATACAGGAGATTATTGGTGGGGACCCAGGATTGGTTCATTAAGGTAGGCTTAGCCTACACCAATCCCTGTGGTCCATTTGGCTTTAAAAGAGGGCCAAGACCCTCTTTTGGCAGATCATCTGAAGGCTTAAGGAGAAGCAAAAGGAAGAACATTGGACCCTGGCTGAAGGCATAGTCGGCCTTACATCTTCCGCCAGTTAAAGAAGTCGAGGACGAGGGGCCACCAGGGGGCGCAGAGACATCCATGCTCTCCATGTGAACTCTGCTGCTACTGCCCCATAAAGCGGAGTGAGCCCCTACTTTTTGGACGCCCCCCCCCCCGCAGGAGAAAAGTGAGTGGCCGCAGTGGGAATATTTCCCCCTTCATTGGGAGAAAATCGGAGCTGGGATCCCTCCGAAATCAACACTTGAAATTACGGCCCACTGGACCCAGGGAAGTGAAAACAAAACCAACCAGGCACACGTGTGCTGAAGGGCTTTGCTGCAGATGGGGCTCAAAAGATTAATACACAGCTACAGTCCCGAACGGTAAAGAACTTGCAAGAGTGACACCGGTGAATAGGTGGATTGAGAAGGTGGGTGTCCTCAATCAGGAAGCGTCCAGCCCGCCGTTGCCAGCGGCCTGCCCCTTCTCATACCTGTGCTGGGGAAGTGCTGTGGGGTGAAACTCGCCTGCAATCCGCTCTCCCCACTGACCTTGGAGGTGCGGTGCGAGGCGCCGGTCTGAACCGGGTAGTGGAGGCTCCCGGAGAACCCCCGTCCAAGCTGGAACAGGGGCGGGCCTGTGTGCCGCTCCTGTTGCCCTCGGACGCTTCACGGCTTCCTCCGCAGCTCAGGCAACCCAGAGCGCCTTCCCTCAAAGGTTGCCAGAACCCTTGCAGACACGGGAGCAACAGGCGGGGGGCGGACACAGGGGCAACTGAGATCACAGGCGGCGGGCGGACGCACGGAGACCCCCACACCCTCGTATCCCTGCAGCGCCACAGAGCACCATACGGTCTGCTACCGAGGGACCCAAACACTACTACACTGCCTAGTGGAGCGCTGCTAAGTAAACTGAAGTCCCATTTGCTGCCTCACAAGAGGGTAGGACCCCAGACTAACTGTATAATCCCACCCAGGCGAGCAGGGAGTGGGACAGGGGCTGATAAGGAGCCTAGAGCTCAATATTTTGGAATAAGGACTGTGCCCCAGAAGCAATCTACAGAAGCAAAGAACGTTGCACCACAAAACAGCTACCCTCACTCCAACAGCACAGAGGGAGGGAAAACCTGTGGGCCCTGACGGCACCTCCCCCTGGGACTTTATAAGAACCTGGCCAAACCAAGCCACCGCGGACCAACAAGCTAAATACCCCCTTACAGTAGGAGAAAAGTGCACAGCGACCCCCATCTGGCGCACTCCCATGGGCACAGCAGGAAGAGGGGCACACATCGGAGACTAAAAGCACCACCACCCCTCTTCCCCCCTAAGTGGATAACAAACTGAAGTCAAGTGCATACCCTGGAGCGGATAAAACACGGGTGGATCTGGTAACGGCCCCAACATCACACCCTTTTACACGCTCAAAGCAACGCAACCCCACCGTCCAACAACCAATTCACCACCCCATACATATGGTTAAAGGAGAAAGGGCTCTGTGGAAAAACTGGACACTAAAACCACACACTGAGGAGACATTACTGAACCTCCCCGATCGCAGTGCACCTATATACGCAACAAAACCTCCCACTAACAGCAACACTGGTAAACCTCTGAAAGGAACTAAATGAGGTGCTCCACCTCTCAGTGATTAGGGAGGCCCAAGATCTCCACCAAATGTTTGGTCCAACCCGCCCTCTTTGCGATCACTACACATTGCCAACGCATCCCCCAAGGTTACATGAGCGTGAGACAAAAATTAGCCTCTTTTGCCTACATCGTCACATCTATTTGGCCCGGCAACTCCAATATGGCAGTGATGAATACCACACAAAATGACTCGGCAGCCATGAAAGGGGACATTGCAGCCTTGTTCAGTGAAATCAAGACCATGGGGGCCAACATAGGAGGTAAAATAGACAAGAACACACAAAGACTAGGCAACATGGAAGAAAGGCTTGACGGAGTGGAGAACAATCAAGCGTCCATAGACACCCTTGAAGCACAGCTCAAGCAAAGGATAACTGATTTGGAGCAACGAGAAGAGGACTTCAAGCTCAAGATGGATGACTTGGAAAACAGGGAAAGAGTTTTCATTTTTTCAATTTCTTCATTTTTGGGATTCCAGAACAAGAAGGAGAAACCGAAAGCGATCTTAAGAAAACGCTTCACGACATCATCAATCTCTTAGTGGCAGATGACAAAATACACGAACCCAAAACAGAACGGATCCACGGAGCCGGGGGTCCCCCGGGTGCGCCAACATCGGTCCTCGCCCGATTTCATTGCTTCCAAGACAAGGCCAGAGATCTTGAAAAGTCTAGAGGCAGCGAGGCAATCACTCTAGTAGGTGCCCAAATATAAATATACCAAAACCTATCCTCACTGACATTGGCCCTCAGGAGTACGTGTGGACCACTTACAAAATGGCTGAAGGAAAAGAGCGCTCGATACAGATGGGGCTACCCCTTCTATCTTTTTCTTTTGAATATGAAGAAAACAAGATACAGGTGAGATCAGAAAAAGAAATTAAGGCATGCATCTCTGAGCTAATTGGACCAAGGGAAGAAGAAGGAAATCAAGAAGAGCCGAGACGGGAGGACCGAGGGTGGCACATCCAGGGCCCCAGGAGGAAGCGAGTGAAAGGCTCTAGAAAGTACCAGAGAGGCAATGTCTCCCCGGAGGCAGAAAACTAAACATTCTTGAATGTGGTAAGACTGAATCTATTCTACTATGCAGATTGTGACTTGAATAAGAGGCCACATCCTGGACTACAGTACAGTCAGGACATTGAAACTTGAGAGGGGGGTGGGCACAATGGGGGCTCAATTGAGATTGAGGTATTAAACTAGGTCAAGGCGCGTGAAGTAACGGCCCCTGCAGGTGGTTCGATGCAAGACCGGTGCTATCAACCGAGCTCGATCGGACGCCACAGACTGGGTGAGGAAAGGGAAGGGGGAGCAAGGGAGAGCAAACAATGGAATAGGGTTGAAGCACCACCTTTACTGGTCCAAAACGCTTGACATAGTGGGAAACTTAATGAGCAAACAAAATACTGGTCACGAAGGATAAGCTACCTTCCCACAAGAATATCCAATGGCACTGACTACTGATGTAAGGGGAAAAGATACCCTAAGAGTAGGGACACTCAATGTAAAATGGCTCAACTCACCAACTAAGAGATCACTGGTATCCAGAGAATTCCATAGGGCGAAGATTGATATTCTCCTGTTACAGGAGACAAAATACGCTAAGGGGGAAGAACGGCAAATACTAGGAAAACATATGGGGATGGAGTTCTGGGGATCTGGACCACTGAGGAAAGGAGGAGTGGGGCTTCTTATCAGAAAAGGTATAGAATTTGAAGTAACCAAGACCTGGTCTGATGTAGAAGGGAGGGCCCTATTGGTGATGGGAAGCATTGCTAAGGTGAAGGTCACAATTGCCACTCTCTACTCCCCCAACACTGGACAGGTTAGATTTCTGGCAAAACGATCCCTAAAATTATGCTAGAGGCCTCCAGCCATATCATTTTAGGAGGGGACTTCAATCAATGGGCAGACCCAAATAAAGATTGGAAACCTGGTAATCCCGATGCGAGAGGCCAAACCCGGGGTGACCGCACAGAATTCATGGGAATGATGGACACATATGGAATGAGAGATACGTGGGGAGACATGCACCCAAATGAACAAGGCTACACTTTTTACTCTAACCCACACAACACGTTCACCCGAATCGACTATATATATCTGTCCAAAGATCTCTCCGACATCCCCGCACACTCAGATATCATCCCAGTTACGTGGTCAGACCACGATATGGTGATAGCAGACATTCGGTGGGAGAATCTACCAGTGGTGGGAGGGAAATGGCGATGTAACAAAAGTCTCTGGAAGGATCCTGTCTTCAAAACGACATTGGAGACTGAGATAAATGAATATTTCAAACTAAAGAACATCGGAGAGGTATCCAAGCAAGTGGTCTGGGAGGCAGGGAAAGACACTTGGAGGAGTATTTTAATAAAGGAAGGGTCTTGCAAGAAGCAAGAAAGAAAGATTATTGAACACAGGCTCAGAACTGAAATCTGTCAGTTGGAAGGGGGAAGCATGAGGGACGAGGTGAACAAACGCATTGAAAGTAATGAAGCAAAAAGAAAAAGAGAGGAACTGAGATTAGAACACGAGCAGATAGCGTGCAAGCTTCAACTCCTGAAACAGAAATTTTATGAGAAAGGGGACAAGGCTGACGCACTACTAGCGTCAAGACTAAGGGAACAAAGAGCAGTGCGGAAAGTATTAGAAATTATCGAGGACAACCCTGCCCAGCCTGATACAATCCCTACCATCCCTGAATGCTTTGCCTCCTTTAACAAGGCCCTATACACCTTAGAGACTAACCCTGATAAACCTGGAACCAAAACTTACCTGTCTTCAGTTGAGATGCCCAGGACTCAGGCCTGTTAGAATCCCTCATATCTGAGCAAGAAGTTGAAGAATCAATAAAGAGGTTAACACTAGATAAATCTCAGGGAGAAGATGGTTGCACGGCGGGATTCTATAAATCCTTCAGTAAGCATCAAACACCATTCTTGACATAACTCTTTAACGAAATTGGAAACAGGGAAAGCCCCAGACTCCTTCACCCGTGCCCCGATTACGGTAATTCCCAAAGATGGAAGAGACCCCAAAAAATGTAGATCGTACAGCCCTATCTCCCTGCTCAACCTAGACGCAAAAATGTACACAAGGGTTCTGGCTGCTAGACTGGAGACACTAATGCCACAGCTCATGCACCCAGACCAGGTTGGATTCATACTGGGAAGACAGGGGGCAGACACAATGCGTAAAACCCTCCATCTCATTCATACATCCCAGAACATGACCAATAAACCTGTCCTCCTTTCAATCGATGCAGAGAAAGCCTTCAATAGGGTGGAGTGGGGATTCCTGAGAGCAGTCCTGGGTAAGGTAGGGATTAGCCCTAGGTTCAGAAAGGGAATACAGGCGGTGTACACAACCCCCAAAGCATCCATATTTGTGAATGGAGAATATTCCAGATTGTTCGAACTAGGACATGGCACACGGCAGGGATGTCCCCTCTCCACAATTCTTTTTGCACTCTCCCTTGAACCCTTGGCACAAACATTGAGGGCTGATCCCCAGGTGGCGGCAATCCGACTGGGAGAGGTTGAATATAAGGTGGCCGATGATATACTTTTGCATATGACTAATCCCATGACATCCATTCCTCTGGCTCTCTATTTATTGGAAGAATATGGCCGACTCTCTGGGTTCAAAGTGAACAAAACTAAATCCATTCTGTTTCCCCTACGGGGATCGGCAGAGGCAAATGAAAACAGGTACTCCCCACTTGGGCCCTAAACTGAACACTCCAAGTTGAAATACTTGGGAATACAGATTACTAAAGATCTGGAGGATTTATATGAAGCCAACTTCCCCCTTCTCCACCAACAATTCCACGCTGACCTTAATAAATGGAGTAAGTTGACGATCTCCTGGCTAGGGCGACTTAGCACCATCAAAATGGTTTGCCTGCCCCGGTTCTTATATCCCTTTCAAATGCTACCTACAGAGATACCCCAAAACCTCTACTCTGAGGCCAAGAACACCATAGTGAAATTTCTTTGGCAGGGGAAGAAGGCTAGAATCACAAACGACACCCTAAAACTCCCCAAAGATAAAGGCGGAGTAGGGCTCCCCGTTCTTAGAAAATATTATGAAGCGTCCCAACTGTGCGTTCTAATTCCCCATTTACGCAACCACAAAGAACCCCAATGCATACATATGGACAATCACTATCTATCACCAGCCACGGTGTCGGAGTGGCTTTGCGCCCCTAAAAAGAAACTCCATAATAGAATCAAAGACCATCCAATCCTGAATAGCATATGGGAAATTTGGAGAAATGGTACAAGGATGCAAAAGATCTCCACATGGCCATCCGCACTGAGTCAATTATGTTCTCCGGGAATCAATGAACACATCCCCAACGTAGAGAGATTTCAAACATGGTATGAAGCTGGACTGGAGAGGGTGGGGCAATTACAGAAAAAATACTCTTTTATCGCATACTACCGTAACTAACTGAAGCCCTGGGGATAGGCACACTGTTCACTTTCCAATATATACAGATTAAAGGCATTCTAACGAAACCAGCTTGGAAAGACAAGTTGATGCGAGACCTTACCCCCTTTGAAAAGTTACTAGATTCCAGGACAGAGATGAAGGGCCTGATATCAGCTATGAACAAAGAATTGGTTGAGGCAGTGGATGGGACTACATACCCACTGAGAAGAAGATGGGAGCGAGACCTAGAAGAACAATTAAGTCCAGAAATGGTGAATGGGGAATTACCGGTCCCGCCGACCTCGGAATGGACCGGTAATTGCTCCATTCACCAGGCTGGAGTCAGACCGATTTTGGAGGCAGCCATGCCGCAAATAGCGGCGTGGTTACCTCCAAACTCGGAATAAGGGCCAATCTGTTTTGTTCAGGTTTATCTCATGGTCCGGTATCACTGTGCTCTACTTTCAAATAAAAGACCCCACCTGAAAGTAAGCAATGTATCTATGGCATTAGAACAAACACAGATACATCTGTGGAAAGTCTTCACTGCAGCCAGAGCAGGAGGAATAGAACTATACATAAAAACAGGGCTATTGCTGAGGACTGAACCCACATCACATTGAAATGGGGATTTTACCAGTTTTAATTAACCTACACTGCAGTGCGTAAAGAGGTTTCCCTGCACTTCTTACTATGCCCTCTTCAGAACAGTGTCCTCTTCAGAACAACAATGCCAGTTTAAAAAAAACAAGGTATTTGAAAATAGTATCCCCATTGCCTAGTCGGAAGGAAATCCAAAAGTGCGGGCGACCAGGTTCCGTGAGCCAAATGTTGCCAGTCACCTTCTTCAGAACCGAAAATGGATTGTAGAAACTGCTTGGGGGCCAAAAGAAATATTCCATGAACCCCATTCATTAATCCATTCATTGGCGGATCATAACCAACCTGCCAAACATATAGGATTTCTTAAATAAGAAGAGCGTCAAATCCACTTCAGCTCTGATATTACTCCAGCTACAGCATTACATGATATCAGTGCGGTACAGACGGGTGCCTAACCCATGGGACCAACTCGGACCTCAAAGGGACAACCATACTTCACACCAGAGGCACTACTGGAGTGCGAAGCTGCCGTAAGTACTCCTTCGAGCCGAATCTGAAAAAGGGGCCAACCAACCACAGTTACCCTAATTAATGAGAACCTAAGCAGTCGGTCTCAGCAGAGGTTCAAACCTCTACCACTACCCGCGGCACAACACACATATACGCGTACCTTTTTTATTTCTCGTTAAAGCCTGGGCATTTGTCCCAACACTGTTCATACACGAAACAACTCGGCATTAGTCCATCCTGTGCGCGGCCGCATATCATATGTACATCATGTGAGGTGATGCCTACGTGTGCCAGGCATCTGAGACATCCCGGTCTGCTGGTCGCCATCATGGCATGCTGAGGTTAGCTTGATATCTATCAACCGCTAGCCAGAGCTACTTTTGTCTTTCCCAAGCCAGCAGGTGACTTGCAAATATTCCTGTCTGACACAGGGAATTTGTATAAAAGCTGCAACAGATAACCCCCAGACGGCATGTGGTATGCACTGGACACAAAGTAATAGTTGCATCTCAGTTGGGGCATTGGAATTGTTGCATACTATGGAGAAGCATCTCATTTTACAGCAGGGAGAAAGAAGGAGCAAGATCGCATCACAGAAAAAGGTGGCAGTAGAGAAGAATGTTGTGGCAGTAAAGACAGAAACAGATGCAGCGATTGAGTTAGGAAGCAGCCGCAAAAGCAGGGAAAGACCAAATGAGAGGTAGCAGCAAGACACAAGAATTGACAGAAAAGAAATGTAAAATAAATTGGAGAGAAAGTAATTTAAAGAGAACATAAAAAGTGAAGAGAGGTAAAGCAACAAGGCAAGAGACCGGATTCAACAGAAGCAGTCAGCATACCAATTTCGACCCCTGTAGCCCTACTCGCCTGTTGTCTCAGAGTCATTGCTGGGTCTCATTTTCCCTTTGATTCATATAGGATGAGCTTTCATTGCATAGATTCATCTCCATGGCACTGAAGGGCTTTATGCGTGGTGCAGAGTGCTTTGACATGGATCCTTTTTTTGACTCGTAGCCATTGGAGAGATCTTAGAGACGGTGCTATGTGTTCCCTCCTGTGAAGTCTAAGAACTTCTCTTGCCAATGTGCTCTGAATACGGTTTTTTGGATGACAAGTCATATGATGTTTGCATAGTCGATTATTGATAATACCATCAATATGACGGCATGCAATTGTACACGAAGGTGAGGAAGGGCATTAACCACCTAATCGAGTGAAGGTTATAGAAACATTTCTTTACCAATCGATTGCTTTGTGTTTCAAGGTCCTTGATCACCTTTGAGGTTTCCGGGCAGATGCCCATTGCATTAGGCCAGGGCAGTGCTGGCTGTGGTGTGGCCAGGTGATGAGCAATGGAGATTGCCATCTTGTCTGGGCTTGGTTTCACATATTATTGTTCATCCATGCGTTCACTAAAGAGAGGCAATTTGTGAGAGTGGTGTCTGTGTCCTTGTTGGTGGTCATTTTGGAAATGATTTGTGTGTCACCTGTGTAGCTCTAGCAGGTGTGAATGTGCCTTGTAATGAGTTTCATGAGTAGGGCCATGTATGTATTGAAGAGTTGGAGTGAAAGGTTTACTGCTTGTGATGCGTGACAGATCATATTGTTGGAGTTTGAACATAAAGAGGGGAGCCAGGTGGTTTCTGTTCCATCAGTGTAGAAGGAACCTGTGCATTGCAGAATGGCGTCTTGGAGTCCAGCATCTCCTAGACTCTTTCTTAGGGAAATGTGGTTAACGGGTACGAAATCTGATGAGATATCAGGGAGTTTGAGGGCCAATGTAATATTGCCACCTGAATTGATTTTAAGATTAGCCCCAACGAATATGCATGCACAATTCATTCCTCTCATTGGTTTTAACCTATTTGTGTGCATGCTCCATTGTGTTGTTCAATTCGACTACACATGTAGCTTTTCAGGGTTAGTGATGAGTTTGCAATATTGGAAATTGGGCAGTAGTTTGTGGATTCATCAGGATGCCCAGTTCTGTTTTTGAAGTGAGGTTTAACATTGAAAAGTCTTGAACTATTCCGCTTTTATTGAAGAATTTTTGAGTTAACAGTAGAAAAGGTCTGGTCTTTTCTTTCTAATAATGGTCTGGTCTTTTCTTTCTAATAATGTGTCAGGAATTGGCATCCGTCAAGGGTTTGAAAGCCCTAGCTTTTATTAAAATGTTTATTAATTAATAAAGTGATGCAGGTAATTCCATCTCTAAAAGGGTAATCTGCTGATCAGAATCCCAATTTCATAACTCCCTGCCAAAAATCGTAATGCTTGATTCACAGAAGTGTTTTAAAATGGTGCAATCTCATTGGAAAACACTGGGTGAATCAGGCCCATAGTGTGTCTGTGTGGCCTGCTGCATCAGTATCCTGTTTTCCAGCGCCTGCTCTGCCAGTGGCACACAGCAGGATACCAGGTCACAGTTGCCCACTTGACAGCTGCAGCGACAGACAAGTTTCTGCAGAGCAGGGGTTGCATTTAAGATATGGCCCTGTGTGCAAAACCTATGATGATCATAAGAACCCATGACGGTGGTAAGCTAAACTCTATAAATAAAGCTATGCCTGCATTAAGGTATTGTGCATGTGATGATCATTGCAACTACATCCAATTTGATATCACACATGTGTCAGCTCCTGCGAGCCAAGAACAGCTGTGAAAGGGGGTGTGTATTTGGGTCAGATGGGTTGAGCCTGCTAAAAAGACAGGACAGGAACCTAAAAGGGCATGTCTCTTTCATCTCTTTGTGAGGGCAGGTAACACCCTTCCGCCAGCGACAGCCGCATAGCAGGCATAGCAGCTGCCCTGGACCAGGGAATCAATGGAGCACGCCCATTCATGGGGAGTAGACTCACACCAGGATGCTGCATTTCTAAAGGCATTTGATTCTAGTGGGAAAGGGATGGGGTGAGAGTAGCCAGAACACTTTGTTTGGTGGAAGGAAACTTCCACCATTTTGTTTCGCTCTGCCTCTCTCTCTCTCCTTCCTGTCCCCTCCACTTCCTCTAGAGCAAAGCACTTTGAGTGTGATATCAGAAGGGCAACATCCACTTCTTTCAAGAAAAGGGATTGGAACACTAAGGCAGGCTAGCTTCAGTCCAATCACCTGCACGTTTATACCTATAAAAGAAGGGGTCCCCACCACTTCTTTGATTCACTTTTGAACAACACCTCAGAATGATTTACTTGACCTGACCTCTTTTGGGAGAGTTGTACTTTTCAAGCCCCTCAAATACTCAGGGGAAGAAGGAGCAGTCCAAGCCAGAAGAGAGCTCTGGCCCCAACCCACTATCAGGGCACAATGGGGTTTACTTTTGCTGTGGACCAGGACTTACTTCTGCACCAGAATCTCCTAAAGGTAGGAGAGCAGACCCTGAACAGAACGGTCCTGTCCTCGGGTCCGCTGAGCGGGCCTCACAGCAGCCGGAGGACCAGACCAGCTAAAGCTCCCTATTCTGCCGCACCAAACCAGTTGCTCCATGTTCCCTGCCCATAGAACCAGAGGGAATCTGCCAGTGCTGTCTATTACGCTCCTCCACCCATTTTAATTGTATCATCAGCATCTCGAACCATTGTGCGAATCCCGCTGCATTGTGCCCTTGCTGAGCCGATCACCTTGTAGGCGCAAATATACTGCTCGACGCCGGGACCCATCTCACGCTCAAATGGCTGCTTTACCAACCGCACATTGGAACAACCTGATCACCAATTCGACAGCCCTCATCCACCAACTCGCACTGCTGGAGCATCACTCATCAACCCTTCCCAGTGTGTACAACCCAACTCAGCCTGACCCCACCTCGAAGAGATCCTGGTGATTGCCCCGACCTGCATCGTTGAAAGTCCCCATTTGAACCACACAGAGCAACCAGATTTATCCCTGCTCAATGCCCATTTGGTGCTTGGGTACACATGATCCACCATACCCAAACTGAACCTGATCCACTCACATCAACATTCGAAACTGGGGTTGACAACATCAACCTACCAAAGAACCGGGAAAAGGTACTGTTGACCATGAACTGCTCCTCTGGTCCACTTGGGCCCTAGAGACTGGTTAAGGCACTACTGCACCTTCTTGCACCCAAATAAATATCCCTTTTGTGGTTGGTAATTTGCCTATCATCCCCGTATTCTCATGCAGAGCAGAATACAATTTGTCACACTCGTGGCAGAGGTTGGAATTTAAGATAGACGGTGCCTACATCTTAGCATACCAAAAAAATAGTGTGCAGTTAACGTTAGTCACTGCCAAGGTATTTTACAACCATGGAACTTGACATGAGCATTGTGCAGACCCTGAATCCAGATTTCTTGCATGTACTCTGTCAAGAGAGGGGACTCCCTCATAGCAGTAAAGGTTGGAAAGCCGAACTGTTAAAAAGCCTTAAAAATGTTTAGGAAATAAGTGGGGAGGAAAGTTCCCAGGGGGCCAGCAGTGAGCTGGAGCCCCCAGCCCTATTTTCCGTGTACCTGGGGGGGGCATGGAAATTCCTGTGGAGAGTGACAGTAATAGAGCTTCCCGGCATTCCTCCCACAGGGTAGGCACTGTGGTGTCCAAAGGGTCACAATCCACCAGCAAGTCATACTCATTCATTGGATCCTGTGCTTCAGCCATGTCCTGGGGGAACCTGGCTGGGGTTGATTCAGATAGGCTCTACCTCCTGGAAGAAAGGAGGGTAGCCTTAGCAGAGCAGAAGCAGCAGGCTGAGGCACTGATGTAAAAGAAGAAAAGGGACTATTTTTTTTTTATTTAAAATGATTTAGTTTGTTGCAAACTTTTCATTTTGAAGACATTACAATTGAAGCGGGTAAAAATTCATAGGGAAAAAGTAGAAACAAAAGAGAAAAAGAAAAAGTATAACAACATGTAAATAAAAAGGATTTCTTTTTGTCATTGTGAGGCAACTAAAGTGATATTCGTCATTGTCTTTGCTTCGGTTTTGGTTGGTTTCCAGCATCTAGTCCTAAAATATGTTGTAAGAACTGCACTATCGTGAAAATTAATTTGTTTTCATGTCCATTCAATAGTAGTGCCCATCGCAGTTTTTTGTCCATCTGTTGAGTTGATATGTTAAAGAATTTTCCAAAAATCATTCTCTCATGCATCAATTCAGGACAGATCATTACTAGATGATATATTGTCTCTGGTTCTTCTCTATCTTTACAAAAGCGGCAATGTCTGTCGGTTTTCAGAATTTGTCCGACCATTGCAAGCTTATCTCTTGTCGGCAGATTGTTCAGACGGATCGCCATAAACACTGTGCGGATCTTGTCGTCAGGAAATAGTTCCATGTATTTTGGAGTTTCATTTAACGCTCGAACATCTAGATGGCTTTGGAGATTTCTTGAATATAGGGTTTTCATTTGGCAGGTTCTAATCCAATCGTTGCTTGCCAGTTTACGCTTTGCATATTGAGGTCTGTTCATGAGAGTTTCAAGTGATATGTCTTCATCTTTTAATTGTTGAAATAATTCTTTCCATTTCCGTAACCATATATTATACGAAGCAATTGGGTTATTTTTCAGAATTTCTATGGCTGGTATTTTGTCCTTTATCAGCAGTTTCCTTAGGAAATCTAGTTGCGTCCATATCACTATGGAGGATAGTGATTGTGTCCCGACTTCATAACGAATTCTCGGCATTAGGTATGAATCTGGTAATCTTAAAATCTTCCTCCAGAATATTGCTTCAAATTTCGTTCAATTTTTAGGTAGTGTGTGGTTCATTGCATCACTGCAATATGTAATAACAGGGATTACTTTCTGTCTATAGAATGTTATAATCGGTTTAAATGAAAGTTTACCATATTTTAGGTGTAGAAGGCATCCCTGTCTGGCTAGTGATTGAGTTTTCGTTTCCACACTATAAAACCATTGCTTTTCTGTTTTGGACTGGTTTAACGTGATCCCAAGGTATTTGAAGGTTGGGACTTCTTCTAGAGAGATGTTATCAATAGACAGTTTTAGTACTGGTTGTTTCTTAAATGGGAGTTTTACTAAGGCCATGACTTTGGTCTTTGTGGTGTTGATCTTTAGTTCGTTTATCTTCATGTAGGTTCCCATAAGGTGTAAACTCTGTTGTAATCCTGAAATGGTTTTATCTAGCAGGATGATGTTGTCTGCATAGAATAGTGCTGGAATTGGAACAGAATTCAGTTTTGGCGGATTCAAAGTGGTATCTTTTAAATGATCTTCGCAGTCTGCTGTGTATAGGTTATATAAAGTGGCTGCAAGAGGGCAGCCCTGCTTTAATCCTTTCGTTGTCGCTATCAAAGGAGTAGTTGTACCATTCTTTGTGAGTCTTACAGAAATTGCGGTGTTGGAATATAATAATTTTATTGGCTCTAAGATCTCTTTTGGACAATTCCAAGCTGATAGTTTTTCCCATAATCGTGTTCTTGAGACAGAGTCGAATGCCGTATGTAGGTCTAGGAAAGCAGCGTATATCTGTGTTTTCTTTTCTATTGCTTCATTCTTGATCAAATTCATTATTAGCAGATTTACGTTTGTTCCTACATTTGAAGTAAATCCCGTCTGTTTCACTGCAAATCGGTTTGTGTTCATGGCCCAATCTTTGAGTTTTTTGAGGAGTAGTGCGGCGAAAATCTTGCCTAGTGGATCTAATAATGCAATCGGCCGAAAATTCTGGGGATTATCTCTTGGTCCTTGTTTGTATATAGGGACAATTATCGCTGTTCTCCACGACGGTGGGATTGTCTTTTGTTTGTTGATTGTTTCTATAAATTGTATCATGAAGAGAATCCACAGGTCCGTATTTTGTTTTAAGATTGCATTTGATATGCCGTTGGGGCCCGGGGCACGTGAGGTGTTCAGTTTGCCAAAGATCTGGATCAAGTCTTCCTTGTCGTAATCGATTTTCCAAGAGTTGTTCGCGGTCTGTGAAATTGGAGGCAGAGTGGTAACAGAATCATTGTAGATGTTTGTAAAATGATCTGTCCACTTTTGCATAGTCACGTTTGTTACCAGAAGCTGTTGATTACGGTCATTGTTGTTCAGAAGATTCCACAGATGTCTTGGATTGTGGTTCTTATAAGTCTTCAACATAGTTTCTGCGTCATTTTGTAGTAATATTGCGTGATATGACTTCCTCCAATTTGTATACCTTTGTTTTATTTTTCTCTTGAGTGAGAAGATTGAAGTTCCATTTACTGGTTTCAAGTTGCGAATATCTTTGCGCATCTCTTTTTTTCTAAACGATTTGCATGTTATAGTGGTGATTATGTGATTTCATTTGATTCTTCCTTGGCTTTAAGAAAGGAATCAAGAAGGCATCATAATTGAGTTTGTCAATATCTGGCGTTGATGTTAGTTGGATTTGCTTTGTGAGGTCTCTTAATTGTTCCTCAGCTAATCGCAAATTACGATTATTGCCAGTGACTTCTGTCTGAGTACAGAAATCAATCTTTTTTAGTTGTACAAGTCCAAAGCCGTTAATAATAATTTGGTTATGATCATTTCTTGTTGATGTATTGATTACTGTCTCTGTGATGGAATCAAATAGGTGTGTTGACAAATATACATAGTCTATTGTTGCTGTTGCCTTGCCGCTGTCCCATGTAGGTAGGGTTTTGCCCATCCCATCATTTGGATGATCGACTTCTTTAAGGTTACGAGTGGAAGTTTCTTTGTGCCATTTTTTTGCACGTGTAGACAGTTCCGCATACTCCATCCGTTGGCCGAGTTTATTATATAGATGTATATTTAAATCACCGCAAATGATGAATTCCACATGATGATGCTCTAGAAGTGTTTGATCGATAGTTAAGAAAACATCGTCCAGAAATGTACTGTCGTTTAGTGTTGCGGGATTCCAGTATAGATTCATAATGGATATTAATCACTCATGGCTGTTGGGAGTGGATTCTTGTATTTGAATAAGAGTATTTTGTATCCATGTATTGATGCTATTACTAGATACAATTGTCCATTGTGGTAGGATTTGGATTAATGTTAAAAGTCCTGATGCTGGTCTTCCCAGAGTGCCTTTTATTGCTGGATTGAGGAAAGTAATGAAGCCGTCGCAGCTAGGTAATTTGGTTAGCCATGTTTCTTGCAGGCATACTATAGTTGTTAGTTTGAATTCCGTTGCTGTCTGATTAAATAGGTGAGTGTTACCCCTTGTGTTCCAGCTACATAATGACCAGTGAGATTCCTTCGTGGTTGGTGGTATACGATACAGAGGATAGATCTTGGGTAATATCACCGTCTTCAGTGTAGTCGCGATAGAACGGGTGGTTCTCGTTTCCTTGATAGAAGGAATCTTTTGATGTCAATGGTTGCGGTTCTTGATGGCCAGGGACCCTATAGTTGGGGTCGTATCTTGTATGTAACGGTCGTTCACTCTCTAGGTTCTTACATGGAAAAAGGTTTGTATAGTTATTCCACTTTCTTGGTGCATCGGGTGTTGTTTCTATCGATGCTGGATTGCAGCTGAAGCCCAAGGTTGCTAGGGCTTCAATTTGTGCGAGTATTGTTTCGAATGTTGCACGATCCCATAGCTCGAGTAGGACTCTATCCAGTTGGGTGTGATCTTGGAAGGTTATTAATTTAATATCTCGCGTTGAGATAATTTTGAGTTCAGGTATATCGTTTAAAAGTAGAAGCATATTAGTCCAATTCAATATCAGTCGTTTGTTTTCAGTTGTCTGATTTCCTATCTGTAATATGTATTGAGTTCGATCTAAGATTGGGTTAATGAAATCTGGATATCTAATCTGGTTCTGATTTCGTAGGTCATCTTGTATTGTTAACTATTGGTTGGATCAGGCTGTCCGGTCATGACCAGGCATGTACGTCATTTCATGTGGACTCCCCAAATAGGAGTTACAATGTTCTCTAGTTTGTCTAGATGGTAATAAGGCATCTACGTGCTCTTCGTCAGTTATAGATTCTGTGGCTATGGAGATTTCATCTAGCATTGAGACATCTGATATGTCCTCGCATGTCAGGTCCAAGCTTTGAGATGTAATTGCTGTATGCTCATCCACGATAATAAGTTTAGATTCGTTAAGTGTAATGTGTTCATTGACATCTTCTTCATGATGTTCTGTGTGTATAGTAAGATCTAGTAAGTCATCTGTGAAGATTGAAACGTTCTGATCAGTTCCATTTGGCGGTTCAGGTAGTTGTTTTGAAACGTTGCTTTCCACTGGTAAGGCATTAGGTTTCTTTAGTCGACTCGCAGAGGGTACCGAGTGAGTGATTGAATGTTTCGTTGGTTGGTTTATTGCACGTAGGAAGGCCCTTGAACCATTCTGTTTGATGCTTCCAGGTTTTTTATTTTTTGTTGTTATTGCTGGCTTTCTTATCTGCCCATTTGTAGCCTTTGATCCTGGCGTGAAAATGTGGAACATTTCCACTCTTGGGAGACTTTCTTTATTTATGTTTAAAGGAACTATGATAGGTTCCAGAATTGAAAAATTGTCGATACCTCCGACTGGAATTTGTACTTCTCTAGATGGTGCAGGTCTGTTAGGTAAGTTTTTTTGTATGTCCGGTATCGTTCTAGTGGCAATCAAATCTAATGGTTGTAGCTGTGGAGGCGGTTGCATCCAAGCCATAAGGTTAGACATGACTATTTTTTTCTTCTCTATCACCTCTTGCAATTTCGCTTAGTCTCTGTTGCCATCTCAACAATTGCTCTGCTTCCGAATCCAATCTTTTTTCAAGTTTTGCTAGAAATTTCTCAATATATACCTGTTTTGTGTGAATTAGGGCTAACAGTGTGGCTTGATCTCGAATGGCATCCTTGGAATCTTCTTGTAATTTAAGAAAAGGTATCATTGATTGCGATACAACTGCTATCAGCATATTTTGTAAATCGATCATAGTTGTTGGAATTCTTGGCTGGTTTCTTTGATCGGAGGTCAGATTCTCCATATGCGGATCCAGATTATGGGTTTTCTTGGTATGAATTGATGCACTTGATTTCTGGATTTCTTGGTCAGCTAATGGTGTGTAAAAGGATTCTTGAAAGTCATATGAGAAATGTTTTGGAGGACTTCTTTCCTCAGTTTTTGGTCTTTGCTTTGGATAATTTATTGTTGGGATAATTTGTGGTAGAATCAACGTTGTTTCTCATAGTTTCTTTTTGTTCGCCGTGATAGAGGGGCAGTGTTTATTAACTGAGGTGGAGGTAGCTTCCGGACATCGAAGTGAGATGTTGCCAAATATTGCTTTCCGTTTCTCCACGCTGTTCATTATGGACTCAATTTCTGTGATATCAAGTGAGAGTCTAGCAGCTTTGGTGTTATCTTTAGATGATTGGTCATTGTCTTTGTTTTTGGTTTGTGGTATATTAAGATGAGCGCTCAGCCATTTTTTTAGTCTAGCTTGCTCCTTTTTGGCTGTTGTTCGGTGTGGATTTTGGAATAGTGAACATTCGGGGGTGGATGTAGGTGGAAATTGATTGGGGCATTCCTCTGAATGGTGGATGATATCTATAGGCGAGGGATCCTTTTCGTTGACATCTGTAGTCTTTTTGGCTGTAGTAATATTGTTCTTCTGAGTAGTCTCAATTGGCGGCTCTTCCGTGTTTGTCTCTGGCGCCAAATTTCGATGCAGGGAAGAATTGCATAGGGACAAGTTACTATGTGGATTTCCAGTATCGTTAGGGGTTGATTGCTGTGTGAACACTGTCTGTTGGTTCATTTTTCCATTGCTAGTTTTTGAAACATCTTCCTTCTTACTTGCTGAAAAAGTTGCGGGCACCTCAGGCTCTTTGTTACTAGTTGTTATGGAAACATCTTTGTTAGTAGATGTAATAATCGACGTTAGTTCAGTCTCGAGGGTGCAGTCCTTTGTTAAGGGTATTGGGCGCCGGAGTGGATCCACATTTGTGTCTTGGGCGCATGAAGGCACTTGATCCATTTGAGCTGTGTTAAATTCTGAATGTTGATGTGGGTCTCTATTATGCTCCTTTGTCTTATGGTTTGGAAGTTGAGAGTCTATTTGAAGGAGCTCTTGGTCAATTAATTCCTCCGGAATGGGGTAATTCGATGGCACACACTTATGTTTCTTTGATATAGTTTGTTCCAAGGTCAGCTGTTTTAGTTCGTTCTGGCTAGAGGCAGGGGAAGAGCCTAGTTTACAGCGTAATCTAGTCTTGGGGCCAGACATGATTTTAGGAGACTTCGAGGACATGATCTTGGTTGCCAGCTTTCCAGTGGACGCTAATGTCTATCAATAGGTGCAGGCTGGTAGCGAGATCAAAGGGCACTAGCCCCGCAGTTTCTCGCACACAATAAAAGGTTGTCTTCAAGTTTAGTTCTTGTATACGGGGGCACAGATATATAATGTGAAGAATCTGCTGTAGTTGAATAAATCAGGCAGAAGTGTGCGAGAGCGAAGGTCAGATGCCCCGCAGGCTCTCGCACGACAGGGTCTTTCAAGCTGGAGCAATGGCCGAATGTTCGGGTGCCGATAGCAGATGACTTTTGCCTCGCAGATACCTGCACACTATGCAAGTATCACGTCAAAACTTGACTATTCAGTGATAGTAATCGCCTGGTTTACGCAGTCTGTGGTGGATGAAAAGTTACTTTAGAAAGTGTGTGAGATCAAAGAGCGGATGCTCCGCAGTCTCTCACACGCTGGAGCAGTGGCTGGAGAGTTACTTGAAGGGCGTGTGAGATCAAAGAGCAGATGCTCCACAGTCTCTCACACGCTAACCAAATGGAACAAGCGTGCGAGATCAAAGGGCAAAAGCCCTGCAGGCTCTCGCACGGCAAGCTATTACAGGTTGAGTAAAGACGAAATGTTCAAGTATCAGAGGCGAGAGCGCCACGTCTCACACACTATGCAAATATCGCTTCGGATTTGGCTGTTTGCCAAGCAATGTTTAAGTAGTTTGCACAATATGGATAGCGTGTAAGATCGGAGTGCTGTTCTGTGTACAGTGACTGAATGTCTCTTGATATATTAGGGCAGGTGTTCACAAACGTGGGAAGGTCCAGCAATGGTGTGTTTTAAGTGGGCGCCGTGCACATATATGTTGTAATACCAGATGGAAAGTTTGTATTGTTGCTCACCTCTGATTGCAGAAATCCTATGAGCTCACGCATAAACTCGCGGTAGGGTAGGGATGAGTGCGGCAGGCTGCAGGAGTCCCGCAGAGCCCGAAGACCCAAAGACTCTGCGACCGACTCTGCGGCCGCTCCGCGGCCGGAAGTAGCTTTTAAAGTGGTGGATGCTGGGTTTCCAGGTCAGTAGAGGTAGAAAAAGGACTAGAGGTTTGTTGTCAGTTCAGGATACAGATCACCTCAGTAGAAAATCCAGTAGCAAGTTTGAAGCAGACACAGACCCAAAGACTCTGCGACCGACTCCGCGGCTGCTCCGCGGCAGGAAGTAGCTTTTAAAGTGGTGGATGCTGGGTTTCCAGGTCAGTAGAGGTAGAAAAGGGACTAGAGGTTTGTTGTCAGTTCAGGATACAGATCACCTCAGTAGAAAATCCAGTAGCAAGTTTGAAGCAGACACAGACCCAAAGACTCTGCGACCGACTCCGCAAAGGGACTATGTGATGTGCAAGCTGGAGCTTGAGGCTCAGAGGGAATCCAGGAAAGCTTTTAGTGAATAGGGAAGTGTCTCCGGTGGTGGCTCCCAAGGAAAGTCTAGGTACCACCTCCCCAAGGACTTAGGATGAGGGGAGACATTTATGTTGACTGGTTCAGGAAGCTGGAGTTAGCTCTCTGCCTCTAGGAGTTGTGGGATGCAGCTCTGATGAGCAGCCTCCCAACGGTTGGGACTGATGTCATTATTCAGTTGACTGTTGTGGAGAGGCCTATTTATTCCAAAATGAAGGCCAAAGTCCCCAGGAAGTTCTGTCAAACCCCAGAACAGTACCCCAAGAGCTTTAGAGAGCTCACCAAAAAGCAGAGTCAAACCTTTGAGGTGCTTGCTCATCAGTCCTTGAAATATCTGAGTGGATCACAGGTAACAACATTGACACATTTGAGGGCATGTTTGATTTAATTGCATGCAGGAGTATCCATAAACAATGTGATATGGAGTTGCACCCGCATTTAGTAGACAAGACATCAAAGACCCTATGGAGCTTGCAAAGGCAGACAACAGGTTTGTGGCTACTCGTGTCCAGAAAAAGGCAGTGGCTAGTACTAGTACATCCAAACCAAATGAAGAGTAGATTGAGAAAAGTAAATCCAAGGAGGGTAAGGACAAAGGTTTGTAGCCTCCTGCTAAGAAAGGGCCCCAAAAACCTGAGGTGAAATTCCAGTCACCTGCATCTTTTGCTCTTACAGAAGGAAGAGTGAGAGCACCTCAACACTAGGTTACCCGCAAACCCAGCCCCACAGGGCCACCTTCCCTCTGGAGACTGGAGACATAGGAAGGGAGAACCTGTGTGCAAGGGTAGGCCCAAACAGACGGTAGTTAGCACCACTGTCATGGAAGAGGAGGTAGAACAGTATGTAAATGTGGGCATCTTAGATGATGAATTCCCTCTAGACCAGGGGCTGGTGGAATGTACCCTAGTTAACTGGAAGGTACACACCTGACACTCAGAATGTATAACTGACTTTAATATGCATGTGGTGCTCTATTCTGAAATAGAGCGATCTATTTAAGAGTAATTCAAGGTGCAGGGGAGAAAAGATATCAACCCTGGCATATGGGTTGTACAATTACACAAAGACCAAAAAAGAACCCTATTAGGGAACTCCCGTCCCCTGCACTCTATTTATCGCTTAAGCAAGCTGAGTAAAGGTTTATTCCCAAGAGGGGAATCAAAGTAAATGGAGTAAATCAATTTAAAGTTAAATGAAACAACATAGTAATTCAAGATATCGGTTTAGTATCGAAACATATTCATCAGTTCAAAGAAGAGTTGGTTATCCATTCAGGATTTATTTTTCAAAGAGCAAATGCCCAACGCGTTTCGAGATAATGTTCTCTTCATCAGGGGCTGTAGTTATTCGTTGTGTCAATCACAGTGACTCTAGAGAAGTATATACAAAATAATGATAATGTCAGTTTACATGATAATAATAACATAGACCGAATGTTTAGAGACAGCGAATTATCCACTCAACCATATGGGTTCTTAAAGCAAAAGTCAGTTCACTAATTAGCAGAGTCTACAATCATGTTTTATAAAGAAACAAGGAACTAGAGTTAATATCATTTTAGCAGAGTCTTCATTCTATCAAACAATTGTAAATCAAGTGTGAGTAAAAATGGACTATTGCAAATACTACTAGGTGTATAAAGGGTAAAAAACATACCGTATGTTACATTAAAGGATGGACTAGGTCATGTTGTTACACAAGTGTGTCATCCCAACCAGGTGTAGCTGTCTGGGTCCCCTATAGTATAACCAAAGAGGCAAAAAATGCTGAATGAGCACTATACTTTGGAATCAAGTGAAAATGGATAGATGTAGAAGAAAGTCTGTTAACTTACTAGCCAAACAAGAATCGCTTGTATCTGAATCCCTTAGAGGCTGGGGGGTCGTGTTGGTGTCAAAGGAAAACAGTATTTTCAGTCTGTGCGCGGTACCTAAAAGATGGAGGCGCCACTCGTTACAAATAGAACGACCAAAATGGTCTAAAGTGTCAAGAGTATCCATCTAATTTCAAAATTGAAAAATAGAGTTATAGTAGTATGGCTCTGTCCCAGAATAAGTAACTTACTGTAGTCATTGTAAGGCAGGAAAAACAGGTAAGAGCGGGGAGATACAGCAGTCGCTAGAGACCTCCAAAAAACATGGCGGTTAATATATACGTCATTGTTGTGACGTCATTACGCTGAAGCGCACATGACGTCGCCAATGTAAACACCATGCACACGTCTGTTTAAAGAGACGGCTCTGGTAGCAAAAAGTGGCCAAGAGGTAAATACGGCTTAAAGTAAAAAGCTGAATGTGATTAGCTTTCCTGAGTCACTTAATGTGGCACGAAGGTCTATGTATGCAGGAAAATGCGTATGAAGGGAGTCTAACAAGGAGTGTCATTTAAAGAAATTAGTCTAATTCGTTTAATATTCTCAAAAAGTCTGTACATACGGGAAAATACGTATGAAGGGAGTCTACCAAGAGTCTAACAAGAGATGTAGTTAAAAAAACTAATGTCATTGGAAAAATGATTAACCCGAATATTGTTAGAGCTAATACAAAGGAGGTGCAAATGCAAAACAGCATAGATATATTAGTCATTTGTAGCCAGATATGACATGTTAAACATAGAAAACATATGCATTGGTAAATGTGAGCATAGGAGAAAACTCATCCATAAAAGTCAAGTGAATACATAGTATCAATCTGGTAAACAAGGTACGCTGTACTCTGCCTCATGTCAAATGAGTGCACAATCTGTTGAGGTTAAATGTGACTTGCCCAGATGTGAACCCAAAACTGATTTCTAGCACCTCTGGGGGGGAAAGTTGGTGCCTGTGTTTAGACTTAGAGGCTATCGGTGTGGTAGAGCAGATCTCAGTAATGAAGGGAAAAGGATGTAGCATTAAAAGAGAGGCGTTTCAAAGGAAAGGCCCTAGGTAGAAATCTTCGTTAAGTCCTTTGGGGTTAACTGAGTCCAATTTGTGGATCCAGTACAGTTCTCTTTGTGCTAACTTCTTAGCAAAATCACCTCCTCTTGGTAGAGAATGTACTGTTTCTAAAATAACCCATCTGAGTTGTGAGATGTTATGACCGTTCTCCTTAAAGTGTCTAAAGACTGGTGATTTGTCGTTCTGTGTTCTAATATTCGACTTATGTTCAGTCCAGCGTTCTTTCGCTTTCCTAATTGTTTTGCCTACATAGTATTTCCCGCAGGGACATCTTAAGGCATAGATGACATTTTTGCTGTCACAAGTAGCATGATCTGATAGGAATATTTTTTTGCCATTGTTGGGGTGTCGGATGTATTCACCTTTAATTATATTAGGGCAATGCTGACAGTGTAGACGTGGGTAAGTTCCAGGTTTTTGTTTTTTCAAAGTCATTTGTACTGATAATGTTCTCTTTTCAGCTTTAACCAAACTGTCCCTCAAGTTCTTTCCTCTCTTATACGCCAGCATTGGCGGTTCTGGGAATAGTTTGTTAAGATTAGGGTCTGCATTAATGAGGTCCCAATTCTTGGTGATTATTGAAAGAGTCGCGGTACGTCTGATAGCTTTATCAACAGTGGCATCAGGGAAGCCTCTACTGATGAACCTTTGTTTCATCTCCTCATATTCTCCTTGTAGTTTAGTAGTGTCAGATGTAATCCTTTTTAGACGTAACACATTTACCAATGCATATGTTTTCTATGTTTAACATGTCATATCTGGCTACAAATGACTAATATATCTATGCTGTTTTGCATTTGCACCTCCTTTGTATTAGCTCTAACAATATTCGGGTTAATCATTTTTCCAATGACATTAGTTTTTTTAACTACATCTCTTGTTAGACTCTTGGTAGACTCCCTTCATACGTATTTTCCCGTATGTACAGACTTTTTGAGAATATTAAACGAATTAGACTAATTTCTTTAAATGACACTCCTTGTTAGACTCCCTTCATACGCATTTTCCTGCATACATAGACCTTCGTGCCACATTAAGTGACTCAGGAAAGCTAATCACATTCAGCTTTTTACTTTAAGCCGTATTTACCTCTTGGCCACTTTTTGCTACCAGAGCCGTCTCTTTAAACAGACGTGTGCATGGTGTTTACATTGGCGACGTCATGTGCGCTTCAGCGTAATGACGTCACAACAATGACGTATATATTAACCGCCATGTTTTTTGGAGGTCTCTAGCGACTGCTGTATCTCCCCGCTCTTACCTGTTTTTCCTGCCTTACAATGACTACAGTAAGTTACTTATTCTGGGACAGAGCCATACTACTATAACTCTATTTTTCAATTTTGAAATTAGATGGATACTCTTGACACTTTAGACCATTTTGGTCGTTCTATTTGTAACGAGTGGCGCCTCCATCTTTTAGGTACCGCGCACAGACTGAAAATACTGTTTTCCTTTGACACCAACACGACCCCCCAGCCTCTAAGGGATTCAGATACAAGCGATTCTTGTTTGGCTAGTAAGTTAACAGACTTTCTTCTACATCTATCCATTTTCACTTGATTCCAAAGTATAGTGCTCATTCAGCATTTTTTGCCTCTTTGGTTATACTATAGGGGACCCAGACAACTACACCTGGTTGGGATGACACATTTGTGTAACAACATGACCTAGTCCATCCTTTAATGTAACATACGGTATGTTTTTTACCCTTTATACACCTAGTAGTATTTGCAATAGTCCATTTTTACTCACACTTGATTTACAACTGTTTGATAGAATGAAGACTCTGCTAAAATGATATTAACTCTAGTTCCTTGTTTCTTTATAAAACATGATTGTAGACTCTGCTAATTAGTGAACTGACTTTTGCTTTAAGAACCCATATGGTTGAGTGGATAATTCGCTGTCTCTAAACATTCGGTCTATGTTATTATTATCATGTAAACTGACATTATCATTATTTTGTATATACTTCTCTAGAGTCACTGTGATTGACACAACGAATAACTACAGCCCCTGATGAAGAGAACATTATCTCGAAACGCGTTGGGCATTTGCTCTTTGAAAAATAAATCCTGATTGGATAACCAACTCTTCTTTGAACTGATGAATATGTTTCGATACTAAACCGATATCTTGAATTACTATGTTGTTTCATTTAACTTTAAATTGATTTACTCCATTTACTTTGATTCCCCTCTTGGGAATAAACCTTTACTCAGCTTGCTTAAGCGATAAATAGAGTGCAGGGGACGGGAGTTCCCTAAAAGGGTTCTTTTTTGGTCTTTGTGGAATGTACCCTAGTATCACTAAATGCAAAATTTGCTGGGTCTCCCACTTCGTGATACTGCTGTGGGTATCACCGCTGTCCGACGACAGTGGGTGCGCGAGGACCAGATCATCCCTGGTCCTCCCAAGCTAGTTAGGGTATTCGATAGTCTTAACTGATGCCCACTGGCTATTGTGGAGTTCAGTTGGAAGGGGGAAACTTCACAGCTCTGCAACGCTGTAAAAGATATTCCAGTAGACTGGCTATTAGGTAATGATAGACCTGACGCTAAAATCATTGCCACGATCACAGGATCTAGTGCTGAAGAAGAAGCTTGGGATGCAACCCTGACAGGCATGGGTCCAGGGGCTACTCCAGCTGGTGATGGTGATAGACCGGCCCGCTGGTACTACCCAGTCCTGATTCAGAGTCCACACAGGCACCTGCTCCTGCCAGAGAGGTCCTAGATGCCACTGAGGTGACCACTGTTGAGGTATCAGACTCAGTGAACTCAGGATTGCCTACAGGCGTAGAACCAGAACCTGAGGTGGAGGAGATGGTAACTCCAGACCTCAGTGAGCTGTCCTTAGCTGGGGGCCCAAGCCAGGCTGACTTTTGACAAGCACAGCTGACACTTGCTGTTTAATTGGATTCTGAAACACTGCCTCGTCAGATCATGTATAAGTTCACTTGTGTAGGATTGTAAAGAACTGTGATGAACCATTTTGCAACCTTGTGCATGCAGAGATGAAGCACTCTCACTCTGTCTTTATTGGAGCTTCGCTCTGTATAGAAACTACATTTCTCAGGGTTCCTATGGTCATATTTGTAGAAACATCAGGCGCTTAGGCGCCGGCGCTTCTGCGATCAGCCCGTCTTTGCCAGATGTATAACATCAGTCGAGAACAGGGCAGTCAGGTATTGTCCCTCACTTTGCTTGTGTACTCTATATAGTTTTTAGTCTGTCTTTTGACACGTACTGTTTAATTGGATTCTGAAACGCTGCCTCGTCAGATTCTTTATAAGTTCACTTGTGTAGGATTGTAAAGAACTGTGATTGAACCATCTTGAAACCTTGTGCACACAGAGAGACAAAGCATGCTCACTCTGTCTTTATCGGAGCTTTGCTCCGTATACAAACTAAATTTCCCAGGGTTCCTAGGGTCGCATTTGTAGAAACATCAGGCGATTCAGCGCTAGCGCTTCTGCGACCAGCCGGTCTTCGCCGGTCATCACCGTGCACAGCTTTTCGGCGTTCCACTCTGATCCACCAAGGTTACAGTAAGCACCATATTTGTCTTTTTCACTAAACTTGGTGCTGCATTTTTGAATTATGGGTTTCCCTACAAGAGAGCCACTATCCTCTTTTGCACGCAAACTGGATCACCTTAATCAACAAACTTAAACTAACTAAACAAGATGCCCTAAATAAGCGTCCGCAACCGGCTGCAACTACCAGCTGTTACAAATTAAGTGATGCAGATTTTTCTTCTGGGGCTTCTGCGGAGTATGACAGAATGATACCACAATGCCTGGCCCAGACACGGCTATGGTATCTGCCACACCATTTAACAACATACATAAAGAGATTGACATTTCACTAGCAGATAGCAAAACTCTTTCACTATTAACTAGCCAGGTCCAGATTGCTGAGCATAGCCAGGTCAAGGTTAGCACTACCTCGCACGAGCCTAGACACGTGACCATCCTCTCAGAGGTTTCACAGGTCTCACAACAAGTAAATGCGAACAAAACCAATCTACAAGTCACATGTGCGTAAGGGACAAAAATAAAAGCGTCCCTTTTGTTTGTTTGTTTGTTTGTTTGTTTCTTTATTTGTAATGCGCTCCACACCCAAAGGCAGCAGGGCGCAGCAGCAAAGAAAATGCGAAGTTTACAATGTTACAGAATTATACACTTATGCATAAAAATGCATGTACAAAAATTACAGAAATATACACTATGCAGTATCCTGTACAGTATAGCAGTTGATACGGGAGCAAAGTACAGTGAGATATATGTACAGCAAGGATCTATGTGTTTCAATAAGAGCAGAAATGTGGATTAATATTTGAACATCAGATCGCTGAACAACCATGCCCAAAATATAAACGACCTGATTGTGGATAGCCAACTTGACTTTTACCGAAACATGGATTGGAGACACCAGTGGCCCATCAATTAACCTTGCAGTTCACTCAGGATTCTCCATCTTATGTAAAAGCAGGGAGCAAGGCTGTGGAGGAGGGGTGACATTTTATTGCAAAATCTGAACTTGGTCTTTTGGCTTCTCCAATCTCATGTCAGGGTTGTGAGATTATACATGTGACAATGACCCAAAATCATAATTATTGTGTAAACTATATTCGCGCCCACACACTTGTGATTCTGAGGTCGTGCAAATAACTTTAATCACCATTCATTCTTTTGCCTGAGCTGCCTTCAAAAGTATGCCCTCAACCTATCGGGAGCTGTGCTCAAAATGCTTTTAATATAAATATTGCTGCAGCACTGCTCGACTGCACGTGCTGGGCTGCTTCAGCCAATGAAAGGCTTCCACCTCCAGTCCTCGTGGGTAAAGTGTGGTATTGGAGCTCTCCGCGTTGGTGAGAATACATGGCTCCATGATTACGCAATAGGTTCCTCTGCCTGCTGGTGACCAGGATCAGACTGGCCTGTAGGGCAATAGGCCTGTGGCCGAACCAAAAACACAAAATGCTGGTGTGGGCCAGTATTTTTGTTCAAAGAGGGACACTTTTTTTGGCGAATGTGGGCCCACTACGCGGCTAGTAGTTCTGACCAGTGTTGCCGAATAAATATTCTTTAAAATGCAGAATTTGCATCACATTTTATCAAAAAACTCCCCCTTTGGTACTATTCAAACAGTGTCACAAAAGGAATGAGTTGCCATTTGAAACTGTGGGCCCCTTTTTCATTGGTGCCCGAGACAATTGTATGGCCCAGTCCGACCCTGCTGGCGACCCAGCCAGTCGTTTCCATGCCCTGCAGCTGTATTCCTCTTCACACCTCACTATCCAAAGGTGTGGGTGCAGGCTACAGAGCGTATTCTAAGGAGCCTTTCTGGGCCTGCATTAATTTTCCTACCTAAAGCTTTAAAACAAATACCACGTGAGGTTTTTCAGTTTAATATTACTGAAAACAAAGCGGGCGTTTCTTTGAAAGCACAACTGTGTGTGTTTATTCTTTATCAACGTGGTGGCATGTGCGCAAATCACATCAACACGATGCCTGATGTCACGACAAGCCTTTGTGCGGGGGATTATAAAGAGTTGCCGAGGGGTGGGACTGAGGCTGGCTGAGGGTGCTGCTAGACAGGGTGTTGCTAAACGGACTTCCCTGAAAGTATACACAAAGTGCTTTATACGCTGAAGTCAGCGACTGCTGGTTGTGCAAACCCTAACAAGTACACATATGAACACGCACGGCCTGATTTCCAACGTTTTTTCAATGGGAAGCATACACTGAAAAACGCTTTGTAAATCAGGCCCATAGACCCATCATCACGAGACGAGGAGGGTCAGATAATTAGCCCAACATTTATATTCGTTCCTCTCAGGTTATGTGTGTAGAAATAGGACAATACTTATCTTAAAAATGCATTCATTTTTCATGTTTTATTCAAACATATAGACTCTTTGACAGCATTGTCCCAAGCAGCTTCCTGCACGTCACGCTAATCGGGTCCTGGTTTTATGTACAAAGGGCCTTTTGTGTTACTTGCAGGATAGTGTGCAAATAGTACACATCCTTGTTGCTATTATATCCCAAAAATGTGTACACTAAACTAAACCTGCCATGCTGAGGACTGTGTTGCTGATACACCGCGGTTAGAATTTCTCAAGTGGCCTAAATAGTACAAAAAGAACAGTTTAAACAGTATCTAGACCAGAGGTATTCAAACTGTGGGGCATGCCCCCCAGTGGGGGCACAGCCTCATTCCCAGGGGGTGAGGCGGGGAGTGGGAGGCTGGACCCTAGCCTGAAAAGAAAGGGAAAAAAGTAACAACTGTTATTTATTTATTTATGTCATTATTTTTAAGAAGGAGGAAAGGTAAAGCTGGCGTGGGATGGGGCATGCACGTCTGTACATATCCCATCCTACCATTGCACCCGCCACTCAGTGTAACAGGGGCCAGGCTTAGAGTCAGTGGGAGATGCTGACCCAGAAAATAGACACCTTGGAAGCACACTTGCTATCCCCATCCAGAGAGCGTGCTTCACTGGTGTTTGAATCCAGTCACAGGAACGAAACGGGATCGGGATTAAATGATGTAATGAGGGGGCCGTGGGGTTGTTTGTGGAAAGGGTGAGGGTGTCTTTTGTGTTGTTTTCTGAGCGGGTGGTGGAGCCCGGGGGTTGTTTTTGGAGCGGGTGCGGGGCCCTGGCATTATTTTTGGAGCCGGTGTCGGAGCCTTGGAGTTTGTTTTGTGGAAAGGGTGCAGGGGTCTTTTGGGTTGTTTTTGGAGCTGGTGTGCTAGCCAAGGGGTTGTTTTTGGAGTGGGTTGGGGGAACCTGAGGTTATTTTTGTAGAGGGTGGAGACACCCTTGGGTTTTTTTTGGAGCGGGTGGGGCGCTCTGGGATTGCTTTTGGAGTGGGTGGGGGAGCCCTTGGGTTGTTTTTGGAGCGGGTGTGGGAGTCCTGGGGTTGTTTTTGGAGGGGTGCCCTGGGACTATGCAGGGTGCGGGTTAGGGGGAGCCTAGGGACTATGCAGGGAGTGAGGTAGGGAGGAGCAGGGCAGGGTGGAGACCTGGGCAGGATGGCTAATCTATAATGGGCAAGTAGGCATAGACCCAGCAGCCCCTCACCCATTATAGAGGAGCCAAGGAGCCAGCCCAGTGAAAGATAGAGCGGTCCCTCAGCTGCTTTTTCCATCTGAGGGAGCGCTCCTGGGCTGGCTGAACTGTCAAAGGGAAGCACTGTTTCCCTTTGACAGTTCATTTCCCCAGCCGCACATGCTCAATGAGCCATGCAAGGCTGGGGGCGTTTTGCTTCCCCAGCTTTGCATAGCTCATTGAAAATGCTGGCTGGGGAACTGCATGTCTGTATGTGCAAGGGGAGATCCTGTCGAGGTGCAATGGCTTTTTTAATGTATCCCAGTGTTTTAAAAAATAGGGCAAACTTTGCCCTAATGCTAATACTGTGCAAACTTTGCACTTGCACCGGAGCAAACTTTCTGTAATCTGGCCCCTGGTACCGGAATGTTTGGTAACAGACACTCTACTAAGCTCGCAATGAGCTCTGTGCCAAACTGAAAAATACTCTTTTCTTTTTCCGTTTACACGGACTTTGGCTTAAAACAGTGGGGGACCAATGCTTAAATCACAAGTATCAAGTATGAGCGAATTGGTGGCACTATTAAACAACAACAGGACGAGTGTTTATTAGAAATAAGAACTATTGAAATGTATATATAAGGTTACATACTGAAGGTACAATACTCAAAATAATTATGTTAAAAATTGTGAAACCTTATTTTTTTGTTTGACAATTTGTTTTCTTTAGACTCTCTCCTGGTGATCCACTATCAAACAATGGGGAGCACGTGTTGAGAGAAAAGAATATAGTGTTTATAAAAAAGGATTACAGTGATGTTATTTATTCTGTGAGAGAAAAAGAATGCAACGATTGAGAGAAAGGAAGGCAGTAATGCTTAATGAAATTAAAGAAATCCTTTAAAAAAAATGGAATTTGTGGTACTGTGGTGCAATGTAGACAATCTTCAAGATAAGCTATGATCAAAGCATAAGAAAGCTACAAGTAGGAATGGAATGAATTGGTTCACTCTGTTGTGAAAACAATGTCTGCACCATAGGCAAATAGAATGCTGTCATGTTATTTGCAATGGGGGAGTGTCCAGGGCTGCAAAGCAATAGAATTGTACTGGGTGCTGTTGAAATCACCAAAGTGAAAGGACAGGGGAGGAGCTGTCTTTTGTCTTTAGTATTACGGTGTTACCGGATTACTGTCAAAAGTCTGGCATTGATGAAGGGCCTTCACTATTTCCCCACACCTTGATACAATAGTGACCATGTCATTGTGGAATGTAAGGTTTTATGATCATGAGCACAGACCCCCACCCCTCTCCTCTCAGCTAAATGTGGGTGCTTGCACCGCCCCTTTGCACAGATTTCACGGAGATAAGATTGTGCTACTTTTCAACCCTTTCTCTGTATTTGAATTCTGCTGTCTTTACCGCATCCACTTCCCCCGTGATTTCTTTCGCAACATGTGTGTCTGTACAGAGCTTTTAAACAGCGCAACCCGGGCTAGACTTTGTTTCTACATCATGTGCAAGGTTAAGGAACATCTAGTGTTCCATCAATGGATTCGGAGAATCTGGGGGACTTGTCTCCTTCCTGTTTGTAAATGGCATAGTTTACATAAACATTACAATATAAAATATTTCACTGGCTGTAATCCATTGAAGAATGCCTACATTACTGTCTTTGCAAGCTGGTGGTTGCATAATACAAAGCTGCCACACACCATTCTTGGAGATTTTCCAAGACTGTTGGTTCAGCTTTGCAGGAGGTACAACATGACATGATGAATAGTTTTATACTTTTTAAACTACATCCCTCTTCAGTCATCACAGTCAATCATGTTTGCCTCATTGCACCGAAGGCCAGCATAGCTTTTCTATGGCAAATGTTTAAACAAGCATTGGAAATGCCAATAGTTTTGGGGTTTACTGGTGTTCTTTGCATTATGCATGTATAGGCACCAGGCAGCAAAGAGGAGATTGCAAAGTTTGAAAGGAGGATGTGATAAGGGGTGCAGGTGTGCAATAGAATGAGATGTGGAAAAGAGCAACGGAGGAAGCCATTGATAGTTGAAATGGCAATTCATTCCTTTTCCGACAGACCACTTGAGTAGTACCTAAGAATGAGTTTTATTGGCAGAATAAGTTGCAAATTGTGCTTTTAGAAGGAAACCACAGCGTAAAAGTAGGGGAAAGAGAGAGGAAGTAAGGACTGGAGAGAGCTTTACCAGGAGAGAGCGAGTAACATAAGGACACTATGTTCAACAAAGGGTCAGAGAGGTAATGAGGTAGGTGAGAATAGGAGAGAGACGAAAAGGATGAACTTATCACGAAATCCTCTGAATGGTATGTTGTCCTCAGTAAAAGGTTTAGAGGAACTCGTTAGGATGAGCTGGGTTGAAGCTAAGTTATACACCTCTCTTGATTGATGCAGTCACCCTGTGTCCTGTAGGCAGTTTGACTGCTGATTGTGTAATGTTTTTGGTGGCATCTCTTTTTCAAGACCTTCGTTCATCCATAGATGAATCTTTTATTATATAGCATCTTCTATTTTTATTTATGGGTTTGACCTTCCTTTTTCTCAGGGCCTGCCAACTTTTGTACATTATAATACTACTGGAGCCTTAACAGGGCAAAACCCGTCTGTGATTGATGGATGCTTTGGAGAGATGGATGCTCATTCATGCCAGAGGTCACCCTGGACATTCAGTGCATGGCTACTTCAGTAAACTTTCTGTTAGTGACTTGCATGTATTGTATTCTTTCATGGTTAACCCTACAGAGCGATTGCAAAGTGTGTGGCTTTTTCCCTATTTTTCAAAACGTGACAACCTCCTTAATTGAAGCAAACTTCAAGTACCTATCGTGGCGCAAACTAAGCCGTATCAGCAGAAAACTCCCATCAAACCAGGGCTCCCCTCCTCCAGTAAAGGTCCACCTTACAAGCCCCACAAACCCATGCGTGGTAGAGTAGCTGCTGGTGAAAATTCCGGTTGCATTCGACCCCGTTGCTACACGTGCCGCCCTATGCTCCTACTGCTGACTAGCACCTGCTCGGCTCGAGCTTGTCCAAAAACCTAACTCTGCAACTCCATCAGACGCACAACACAAATACACCAACTGCCCTGACAAACTATATAACGCACGGTACTGTGTGCATGCTATCAATTACTGAAACGGAGATATTTCCCTCACTGAATGCAATTGGGAACGCTGCATTTCAGCCGGTCTTTTTTGTTGAAGCTATTGTCCGTCTTCAGCAAAACTATCTCTGTATTGTGTACAATGCTTTACGGCTGCTCTATATCTCCTGCTGAACATTTCACCCTTTATTATTCACCACATTAACATCAAATGTATGCAAAATATCAAGCAAGCGGCCTAGATCCCTGTGCCCGCAAGACTCATTCGAACATATTAGGATAGGGGCAACTATTTGAAAGAGGAGGCGCAGGAGCGGCCAGATCTTACCCCAGTTATTGCTTAACGCTAACAAATACGTGCAGCATGCATCGTGCGGCGCGTCGAAGGCGCCATCGAGTTTTTGGGACAAATAGATACATGAAGCGTGATGATGTCGATGTGCTTGGGGAGACACGTAGATCTGTGCACAGGTAGATCGAAAGCACATGCAGTGAAAAGTACACAGTGTTACACAATGTTCAAAAGGAATCACCAAATGGCTTACCCGCAGACAAGATAAAATGTCAGATGTGGAAAATATAAAACTATGTTTTGATAAAATGAATCTGCAGAATAGTAACTAAGGCTTTGTGTAAGAGGCTATGTTAGAGAGGACCAAGGGTTATGTGCTAACTCCGATGGAGTCATCACTGTTTTTCCAGGGGTAACCTCCTCCCATGTGACCAGGGGACATCAGCCGCTACCTAATCCTGACCCTGGCGGTGGCTATAAGAGGGAGGATCATATGGGAGGAAACAACTTCTGGGAGAAGTGGTGGTGCCCACGGATGAGACATGGTATCTCCTCTTCCCCTTACAGAATGAATCTCCCATACACAACACCCTAATGGCATATTATGGTTCTTTCTCTGCTCCATCAGAGGAGAATGCTGAATTTCCCTCAAACAGTTCTTCAGAGCAACTCTCAAACATTAATTCAGCCTTAGGACATGGTAAAACCATTCCTACAATGTGTTCGTGCAAGTTAGTAAAAAGAAACCACTATTCCCAGAAACACCTTAACACGGCAACGAGGAAGAGGGATGGAGGAATGCAGGGCTGAGGAATCACCAAGCATAGGCAACTCTCTAGGTGTTGTGAGCATACGCCTGTGCCCGGGTCGTTTAAAAGAAGATCACCAGAAGAAATGGCAAACTGCTGGCTGGAGCGGATTGCGGCTCTCCATATTGCTGAAGAACCAAAAAGAGAATGTTGGAACCAACCGGCTCATACAGTAAGCAGTAGCGGAATACGTGAAAAAAGATTCCACATGGGAAATAAGCAACAGCAGTGCTCATGCGGATTCGCCGGTGGAAAAGTAGAAGAAGCTTGCTGGGGAGCCGTGAAGAGAGAAGAAGCCGAGCCAGAGCGCGGGAGACATAAAAACCTAATAACCGAACAGTGCGAAGGAGAGAGAATCCAGCGCCTGTCATCAGCGAGCTGCAAACAGAACAGGAGATGCCACGAAGAGCCAATAAGTCCACACTCGGACGAAGGGAGCACCATGGCCTATTGGTGAACACACTGTATGTTAAACATTGAACAATCCAAGTTGGATAAAGAGAGAAAAGTGTTTCTTAATGATGAAAGCAAGAAGTTAAAAGCATATTTGCCTCAGAAAGGTCTTTTTAACAGACAATGTAGATAAACCCGCAATGCTAAGGTGGAGAATGATTGGAAGTGTGAGAAAAACACTAATGAGCCAAGGTACTATGGACTAAATGAATTAGCAAAAAGGGCTAATGTGGTAAACTATCAAAGGTGGATTTGCAGAGACAGGCAAATGCAAGAAACCAGGTCATTGCAAGTGTGTGAGAACAAGAAGCCTTGGCAGGAGAGTATTCCAGGCAACCGCAAATGTGAGAAAACAAGAAGCCCTGGCAAGAGAGAATGCCAGGCAATTGCAATTGTGTGTGAAAACCAGAAGCCCTGGCAGGAGAGAGTATCAGGCAATCACAAGTGTGTGAATACAAGAATTCCTGGCAGAAGAATATACCAGGGAATTGCAAGTGCGTGAAAAAACAGAAGCCCTGGCAGGAAAGAATGCCAGGCAATTCCAATTGTGTGAAAACCTGAAGCCCTGGCAGGAGAGTATACCACGCAATTGCAAGTGTGTAAAATCAAGCAGTCCTGGCTGAAGAATATACCAGGCAATTACAAGTGTGTGAAGGCAAGAAGTCCTGGCATTAAAGTACACCAGGCAATTACAGCCGTTTGAATATAGAGGAACAACAAGTGTGCAAATACAAAAAGCCCTGGCAAGAAAGTATACCAGGCAATCACAAGTATGTGAATAAAGGGAAACAAAGAAACCCTGACAGGAAAGTATACCAGGTATCCTGACAACTCCAAAGGCCAAACATATGTACGACGTTGGTATTGAACAAGAGGAAAGACACGAACTATTATTGTCAAGAAATTGTGAAAAGAATCCAGGTGAAGGGAGATACCCTCTAGATTAAGGTGCAATATCCTTGAGAGGCTTTTTGATGGAGTTTTTTTATTCCCACCTTTAAACATCTTTGAAACACTGAATGCCAAGGACATTATGCTCTACACCTTAAGATGTATTTCCTTAGAATGTGAGCGTCAGAATAGTACTCTGGACACAGGGCGGTTTTGTTTTGGACATTCTGACACTGACAAATCTTTAGTTTGGAGTTTAGGTAGGGACACACATCTAGTGCAGTGACAGCAAGGACTTTGCTCAACCACTTTTAATTTATCAATAAAAGTCTTTAGCCAAAACCATGTTTTATGTGTCCACGTTTCATTCCTGACCCTTCACAGTTATTTTAAATAGAATAAAGCAGTAAGTGTTTTGAAGTGAAGCAAGAGGCAAGCAGATAGTGTTAATGATAAAAGGTGAAACTAGTATGCGTTATTACACATAATCCACATGTAACACAGATCAAACAAGTGATAAAATGACATTGGTCATTAATAAAGTTACATCTTGAGGGAGTGGAGATACTGAGTTTTGCACTAAGAGCCAATTTGAATGTAAAAGATCATCTGGTGCATTCCCTTTTTCCGTTGCCGTTAGCACTTAATCAGCAACCGTCGGCATGGGCACTTGGCTCATTACGCGGACATTAACCCTGTGGTTCATGCAAGGCATGCAAGTACACAAAGAAGTCTGGAAACTCTGAAATAGGTACATACACATGGAATTTGAAGTGTTTCACAAATTGCTAAAATTCCAGAGTGATATATTGCATAGAATGTCCATGTGCTTTACATTGTGTGTTGGCCATACGGTAAGAATGGCTAACATACCAATAAAGGAGCACAGGTCACGCATTCTCTGCAAAACTCTAAATGCAACTTTAGTTTAAAACAATTGGGATGCAGGACACTTCGCTGATGACCTCTGGTGGCTGATTGTGGATTGTATTCCTCGCACTTCGAACACAACGAAAAGTCTACTGTACAAAGAGCATGAATGGATTCACGGGCTAGACAGCTTCAAGCAAGGCCTTAATGAGGATTTTGACTGGGCAGTATTTATACAACAGTACATGTGAAACAAATTGCAGTCTTGGAAACTCCTGCATGTCATCTAAAATATCAATTTGCTGTTTATTACTCTACATTCACATAATAGCGGATACAAACCATACTCTGTTTTTTCGTTACCTTAGCACATTACTTGAAAGGATTTTCTGTCCTTCGCCTTATCTATATCGATTATTGTGAATTTTCCATTGTAATACATGGCTCTGTTTTCATTATACTGTGACATACGTTCAATGTCAGGGGACGATTGCGCAAACATTCAGAAGTGTCTGTTTATTTATTGCCCCAATGTCATTTTATTTTTGGAACTATTTTGTTTCCAGACCCTCACTTTTAGATTCACGTTTTTTTCTCAAATATGGATCTCTAAAACAAAGGGTAAAAGGTGACATTAAATGGTGATTTCACTGTACTGGAATACACAGTTGAGACAATGCTAGGACTGAACACATTTTAATTTGTCACTTTTGGAGAAATCCACGCATATAATAGCCTGCTCCATATATGCACCCCTTTTAGTTATCTGTCATAAACAGACTGACTTATATGATGTAGTATGTGAGAAATATTATGCCAGCATCGTGCACAACGTAATTCTGAGATTGCAACGGTCCCAATGCACCCATGCGTTCTAGTGTTTTGAAGGGAACGCGTCACTGTGTTGATCTCGTGTCATGCTAATGAGAATGCCACGACTGAACATATTCAACTTGCCTAGATGGGTATGTTTTGCACGTATGCTGCAGGCAGCGCAGACAAGGTTTCTTTAGTGGCAAAACAAAGTAAGTACGGACAGTTTGACATGTACGCGGATAAAAGTGAGATATGCTGGTCTTATTCTTTAGTGTTAAGCATTTTGGCTATATTGAGATTGTAAATGACTAGAGGCACTATTGTACTGTCAACCTGTTATACTCATTTTTATTTATATTTCTGAGCCTTACACTAATTGTTTATATACAAATTCAAGACTCTGTATATTTTAATTGATCTGTTCAGATATTAAACATTTTTCTCTAAGAATATATTTTTATAAGAATGTCCCTCTTGCCTTCTTCTTTTATTTTGAATAAGATTCATGTTGGCGTTTCATTATCAGACACAAATAAAGAAGTATCTCTTTGACTTTTTTTCTTCTTTCTTCTTTCATATGTCTGCATTTAGGAAAGTGTTTTCATAAATTAATTCTATGTGGTTATTAAAATAAAGAAATTAGATGTTTGGATTGAATGATACAATCAGAACTATTTCTGTGTATGACATTAAAAAAGGGAGGACAAATACTGTGCTTATTTGGAAAATCAGATAGTTGGAATGACAAATTGATCATTTTACTCAACTCTATTTGTTTTTATGCTAAAAACCCAGCAAGCTTCTTTTAAAAGGAGAGTGTTCTCCACATTGTCAATCCCAGTCACTGTGTCCACAATCCACCAAATCAGTTTATCAATGTAATGTTGGATCATCAGTGCTGAGAGTTTTGTATCTGATTCTGGAGCGGTGTGCGAAGATGAGCAGCCCTGATCTTTTGACCAATGTAACAGAGATCACATGGGCATTTGATGCAATAAACTGCTTTGGTTGTTTTAGAATTAGCCATTGTGTATATAGTCCAGTCTGTGTTGCGCACTTTGAAAACATTAAGATTTCGTGAACTTGCACAATGAACAGCCTCCAAATGGGAAATGAACCCCAGGGGTCAGATTACAGAAATGTTGCACTGGTGCAGTGCAAGGTTTGCACCGTATTAGCACTAGGGCAAATTTTGGCTATTAAAAGCACCAGGGCAAAAATTGCCCTAGTGCAAAAAAGATGCATTTCACTCCATATTTGCACCAGGGCAAAGTTTGGTGCAGTGCAAAGCTTGCACGGTATTAGCACTAGGGCAAAATGTGGCTATTAAAAGCACCAGGGCAAAAATTGCCCTAGTGCAAAAAAGATGCATTTCACTACATATTTGCACCAGGGCAAAGTTTGCCCTAGTGCTAATACGGAATGTTATTAGCACTAGGGCAAACTTTGCCCTGATGCAAAAATGCATCAAACATGTATCTTTTTAGCACTAGGGCAATTTTAGCCATGGTGCTTTTAATAGCCAAACTACACTTGTCGAGGTGCAATGGGGTTTTAATGTGTGCCCGTGTTTTTGAAAATAGGGCAAACTATGCCCTAGTGCTAATACTGTGCAAACTTTGCACGTGCACCGGTGCAAAGTTTCTGTAATCTGGCCCCTGGTGGTCTTTGGTGCCATGGATGCTCAACTTTCTCAGTCATCGTACATCCTGAGTGAACTAAGTGATCCTTAATGTTTTTAGATCTTCTTGAAGCAAACAAAGAGATTTTCTCTTCCGCCAGTCTCAGTTGAAACAAGGGCAGTATTTTTTTATAATACGTTTAACATCAGGAGTATTAGCACAAAACATTGAAACACAAGTCATAGGGTTCTTTTGATTGATGTCCATGTCTTGATTTTGTACAAGGGTCTCCATAAAGGGGTAATTGTGCACTTTATTTGGAATGGCGTATTCGTTTTTTGTGGAAGCCTCTGCTTTTAAGTCGTTTCCCTAATAGAGGTGCTTGTTGGTAGAAATCATTCAGGGAAGGAGAGTTTCTGTGTATTCTTAGAAATTAGCCCTGGGAAAGTAGTTCCTTAGGTTGAGTGGATTATAACTACAATAATGCAGAACAGTGTTCCTATCCGTTGGTTTTCGTTATATTGTGCATTTCAATGTCCCATCTGCCATTGTTATTAGATGATCTATATTATTCTGGGAGGTAATCTTTAGTGAATTGGGGATTCATATTCTGAAGATTGATCCATTCCTCAAAGTTGGAGAGATCTCTTTCACTTCCATGACAGATCATTATCACATCATCTATGTACCTTTTCCAAATTGTTATCCTATCGCTAAAAGGATTGTTGAGAAAAAAGATGCACCTTAGTACTGCTAAGCTGGGAGAAAAAGCAGCTCTAAGGCAGTGCCACTAACTTGTAGATAGTATTAATCTTAGAACCGATAGTACTTCTTTTCAAGTGCTATCAGCATAAGGTCATTAATGTATTCATTGGGTGTTATATCAGAGAGGCGTGTATTAAGAAGGGATTGTCTAAGGCTCTCAATCGCCTCATCCTGGTGTATGCTAGCATACAGTGATTGTATATCAATAGTCATCAAGATGTCCAGGTCCTTATCAAATGGCATATCCTCAAGTATATTAATTACTGACGTAGTGTCTCTTAAGTAAGTTCTATTCTTTTGACTTCATGGTTTTATAAGATAATCCACACATTTGCAGAGGGGTTCCCGAGTCAAGCTACAACCCGACACTCTCGGTCTGCTTGGTGGATGTTTAAGGCTTTTATGGATTTGGGGTAGCGCATATAAATTAGGTATTTAGGGATTATTGATATTACGACATTCAAATTCGTTTCGTGATATTCAATTTTTAGTCAGGGCAAATAATGTAGTATCGTTTGCACTTCTTTAGTAGGGTCATTTTCCAACATTTTGTAGTTCTGGTCCAATTTCTTCTGCCATGACATTGTAAACATGTCCCCTCTGACCATTTTGTTATTGGGCCCATTGACTCCTCTCTTATTCTCAGCGGATGTCCATGATCTCCCCTGCACTCATGCTATGCAACTGCTATGACGGCTCCAATATTTTGATGTAGTGATTTTGTTGGTCCCCTTGTCTAGGGCACCAGTTAGGAGTAGTTGGGATAGAATTAATTACTGGAATGATACTGCTAACAAACACTCTTCACTGCTTTGGAACCACTCTGATTTAACCAGTCTGAACAATAATAGTATAAATGTATGTGGGCCTCAGGCTTGTTCCATTTCTAATTTAGTAGCTGAGCATTTGTGCCTTTGAATGAATCCCTTTTTTTTATCATGGAGCACTCGTGAACATAATAAATATTTGTGTGAATAAATATAACTTCACATCATTCTGTCAAGATTTTTAAGATTGGAAAAGTGTTGTTTTTCCCTCCAGGTCCACTTGGATTGATGACTTGCACAAAATGTTTCTGATGGAGAGCGTGATTTTATGTAGACAGAATTAATTTGTATGAGGGGATATGGGGGAGGTTTTTGGACTTCTGGACATGTGCTATGTTCTCCTGGACTGCTTGTAAAGTTTTCTTGTATAATTGTAACTAAGTTAATAAACATGTGAATTCAACCAAAAAACACGATTTTTTGTGATGTCACTTCTTCTGGTCCCATGTGTGGTCAGAGGGCATGTGATGTCACTTTGGCTATGGTGTTGGTGTTACGCCGCAAATGCCCATTAACTCATGGATCCTTCACAGACCCCTTTTTAAGACCATGCCTAAGACAGATCTTGTAGTACATTCTCGGGCTTTGACTTTTATTGTGCCAAGGAAGGACGCCTGACAGCATGCAGTCATTGTTGTGATTTTGAGCTGTGCAATTTTCACACAGCTCCGTCTTGATAATTATTTATGCATGCCTTTTTGGAGTTCGTGTTGCTTACTGGTGTATACTTTGTTTAAAATGTGTTTGCACAGATTTGTGTCTTTTGTCTGTGCTGCCATGCGGCATGATTGTGTGATCGCCAGTATGATCAATGGGGAGCAGCTTGTTATGCACCCCTGCTGCCACCGTTCACGCCCATGGAAGTCTGCCCCACTTTTAGCAGATGCCTGTGCACAGGAGCTCAAAGGCGCACTTGGGCATGTTGGGGGAGTAGGTTTATGGAGTAATGCAGTATTTGATCGGGTAGCACTGTGCCTATTCGATGCCAGCAGCACCTAAAGGCTTTCATCAGCTTGACCATGACTCGGGGGTAGGGGTTTGTATGCTGCGTAGGCAAAAGGAATCTCGGCTCAGATACATGTAAGAACTATCTGTTTAACAAGTCTGACTCTTGCGGGAGAATCAAGGTTTTGCTGGATAAACTCTCAAGACCACACTAGACCAGAGTGCCTGTAGAACCGAAAGAGGACTTCATGCTGTGGCGCAAATGTACACCCCGCCCCCCTCGGCCCATGTGTATTAAACAAAACAAAAATAATTCGGGGGACCCTTCAAACATAAACAAACATGGAACTTAAAAACGGCGGCGAGAGTCCAACTCTCATCTAGGAATGTTGAGCCGCAGTGGTGAAGTGTAAGAAAAGAAGTAGTGGAACTATGTTCCCTGCTAGCCTGCCCAGCTCCTCACAAACCCCATTAGCCTACCCCCTCGCACACGCTATCCAAACACCCAAACACATTTGCTTGCTGTTTAAGGGAATGTTCAGTGCAGTGCACTGAAAGTGCAAGTTTCAACTTCTTACTACACTGTTATTTTAAAACGAAACCGTTCCGGAACGGTTTCTTTTTAAAATAAAAGTATAGGAGCTGTACAACTTAATTTAAAAAAGTAGAGGAGCACCGCTCCCAACCGCTCCCGCTCACTTTGATAACTGTATGAGCCGTTGCTTCACTCAGTGCTGCTAAAAACAAACTATATCCGGTTGATTCGGCCAGGATCTTCAGCAAGCAGCAGCCCAGTCCATTGCCCAGAGGGGCGGTGCACGTTCATTCACTGCCTTAGCCCCTTGATTCCCATCACGCAGCACCCCATTGCCAGGAGGGGTGCTGCACCTTCCTTCACTGCCGCAGCCCGGCCCACTGACTGGCGCTCCCTGTGGGAACACGGAGCATCCACCGCCATCTCCGGGCTACCTAAGACACAGTGGCCCTCATTACGACCCTGGCGGATTTTTTCCGCCATCGGCGGACTTTTCCGCCATGGCGCAAAGTCCCTTTACGCCATGGCGGATGGCGGACTTACCGCCCCATTCCGAGGTCGGCGGGGCGGTAAGTCCCCATTGACCCATTTACCCTTCCCCATTCCCATTTCGGCCCCATAGGGTATAATGGGAGTGGGGAAGGAGTTAATTACGCCACCGTAAATTACGGTGGCGTAATTAACACCAAGGTCCCAGAGCGCCATGGATTTTTCCGCCCGCAAAAAGCGGGCGGAAAAATGACCATGGCGCTCCGGGAACTCGTAGTTGGCGGTAAGGGGTCGGCGCAGCTAACGCTGGCGCAGACCCCTTAGCGCCAGGGTCGTAATGAGGGCCAGTGTCAGTGCCGGACTTAGTGGCAGCAGAACCCCCTGAAGTGAAAGAAAAATGTGGCGCTCCACCCGCGCGCCCCTGGTCAATGCTGGTGGGGGTCACTAGAGCCAGAGCAGGGAGTTAATCAATGGAGTAAAGTATCAGCACTGTATTGTAATGAAAACTGCCCAGTCCCGCCCCTGGAGCAGAGAGGTAATCACCTCAATAGGGTGACGATGCAAAAGCATCAGCACCCTATTGTTATTAAATGCGCCCTGCTCCCACCCTGGAAAGTCTGGTGCCAGCACAAGAGTGGGTGTATTTAATTTCAATAGGGCGCCTGCCGTGCCTTCTACCACCAAGCCAGCTAAGGGGAGCCCTTGAAAGACTCCTCTGAGCTGATGTGGTGGGGGCCTAATGGCACCCTGGATGGTCACCCGGGCATCCCTCTCCTAAGGCCGGTTCTGCACAGTGCTACCCATGATAGGGAGGAGAGCGCCCTGCGGTAGTTGCCAGGCCCGTCCCATGCCAAGGCGGCCAGCTCTAAATCCCCAGATATGGCCCACATACAAAGAGTTACCTGTGCCCCCCTGCTGCCGAAATGAATGCTGGGACATTTATGGCATATCCGGCCTGGCCAGGACTCCCTTAAAGGGACCTCCACACTGTGTCTTTCATGCCAGGCTGGCCCTGACATACGCAGCCTGGCTTAAAAGAACTATGCGGCTCCTCCACAATGCTTCTGATCTGCCTGCACCATCCAAGGACCTAGAAGCGCCGTACAAGAGGGCTGCAGCCAATTGCACCGTCGGACAGCCGTGGCCTTGCTATCTCCCAAGTAAGGATTTTGAACATATTTTTGGTAATATAAAGTGGACTTTATAAGGACTTTTTAAATATGTTGAAAGGATTTTTTGTATAGTTTTTTAATGCTGCTGCTTAGGAATAGTTTTAGTGTGTTGTAATGTGAAATTTGTTACCCCCTTGTTATATAAAAAATAGAAGGCTGCTGGTGTACTGGGGTGGAAGTCAAGGTCTATATATTTTCCAACCAATAACCAAAAAAATGTACACCAGCTTTCCTTTGTCTGCCTTTCCTTGTATTGTATATTTATTCTTACATAGTTTTTCTTCCTGGAGATTTGGGGAATTCTTGTACCTTTTGCCTTTCCTGACCAAGTCCTTTTGCTAGAGTGGCACAACCAGTGTGATCCAGAAACTCAGGTAAACGGGGGACGCCGGAGACAGCTAAGGAGTAATTATAAGTAAGAAAAAGTGTGTTACTGCACTCGCCTACACCTGTCTCCTACCAAGTGCGAATAGATCCATCCCACCAATACACAAACTCCTCACAGACTTTACATAGTCTTTGGGGCTCATTTCACAGCCATGGGACAAACTCGCCAGGTGCTGCAGAGTCTATGGGATTTGCTGACATTTTGAGACGCATGTGTAGTTTGACACATAACATCCCTTTTTTGGAGTCGTTCCCTAGTGTGGTGGCTTTGCTTTTATGGGCGTGAAGGTCTTTGTGATAAACTCTTTTGGTCGGGTGTAATCAGTGGCCGAAGTGTATGAAAGGAAGAAGTGGAACTATGTTCCCTGCTGGCCTGCCCCACTCCCCATAAACCCCATCACCACACCCCTGTACAGGAGGGGGAGTGACCTCTGACTGGCCCATAGAATCAGAGCTCACCCTCCAGTACTGTAAGATGAGATAGCTGCACCTTGAGGTGGATGGGGTGCAGGATTCTCTTACTCCAACACCAACCAATAAGGACAACTCAATGGTTTGGCAAAGGGGAGTCCGTTTAATGACAAGTACAAAAAACGGGGAAAGATGGAGATCAACAATGATGCGATGGCCCGTCTCGCTTCAACTCCCAACAATCTTGATTCAAACAGCAATAGTTATAGTCAAAATTCGTCATCATTGACGTGTAACACTCAAAAGTTTGTCATGCAATTCTATTGGGTGGAAAAGGTAACTTAAGTATAGGTGCTATATCAGTATATGGAAACGGAGTGTGAGGATTGGATAATTCTTATTGGGTGGGCGTCTACGCCCTTCCCTCTACATTACTCATGCAAACGTCACTAAAGGTACAACGTCTCATTGGTTCTACTATCTATAGGACCTTAGATTATTTGGCCCACTGTGATTGGGCCGGCTACAACCCTACACATAAATCTCCACTTTAATTAGCAGCATGCAGAATGGTCATCCAGGTACAGAATGCCTCACGATTCATCCTGCCTCCCTTCCATCAACCAGTACTTTAGGGCTATGTGTCAATTAGTTGGCTGAGGTTGGCCTCGAAACTGTAGCTTCTTGTCAGTAAAAGTTATGGTATCTCCTGCTTTTTGGGTGACATCAGACATTGCTACCTCTTCGCGACTGGCTGGTCAAATCTGTTAGCACACCGTGAATCGGCTTAGTTTTCCTTCTATTTGTGCATTTAATTCTCCTTTTCGGCCGCCACTTGCCTGGGCCCCCTTATCTCGACCTTCAAGGGGCAGGCTGCTCTGCTCTTAAGTTTCGATTCTCTGAAGTTACTGTCCGCCTGACCTCGATTTCCAAGGCACGGCCTGCTCCTTGCTGAGTTTCGATTCCGCCGTCTCTCTTCTTGTTTTAGCTGTAATAAGAATCCTGGGTTAATTCTGCTTTTGTATAAAGTGGACTGCACTTATATAATGTGCTTCGTTGAGGTAGATATATGGTTGACGCTTGCCGCTCTGTTCTTCTACTAAGCATAGCAAGCCGCACTGTTTTCTTAGCTTCTTGCATTACAAGCCTATGTACAGGCGTTAGCTGGTTGAATACTTTCATTCTGCTTTACAGTTACGTTTCTTTACATTTCATCATGGCGTTTCGTCTTTGTGTGTCATCTTTTGGTTGTCGTTCTTCATCTGTATGTCTGTCCATGCACATGATATCCACTGTATGTGGCGTCATCATTCATCTTCCATTAAGACCTTTTGAGTTTCTTCTGGGACAGTGTTTAAACAATCTTCATTTCTTGTCATTTGCTGGTATGGTTGTCTCAATGGATATCTCACTGCCCATGGTTGTCTGGTTATTGGCGCTTCAATAGGTATTGCTCTTCTTATTGGCACTGGACAGAGCCCTAGTGCAGCTCTCTGCTGGTTTATTTGCTCATCGTATGTCACATATCTCGGTGTGAATGTTCCTGGTACTTCAAAATGGGCGACTGGAATGCAGGCCATATTTGGGGCCTCCTCGACACTCCCCCCTCTGGTCAGTTTATCGACCACTTCTGCTTCCTCCTTGGGGTTCGTCTTACTTTGTTCTTCTGTATTCATTTCTTCCTCGTCTTCTGGGTTTGTACATGATGGTTTGAAGGAATGCCTTTTCGGTGTCCATATTTTTATCACTCCTTTCAGGTTTGCTACTGTTTTTACATGTTCATCTTAATTCCATGTCATTAGCTGACATTGTCCACTTGGGCTGCAATAGATCCATTTTCCTTCATTATTTCTGTGTTTCCTGGGATACAGAAACTTTGTTCCTACTGGTGCATACTTGCTGGTCTTCACAAAGTATTTTATTTCTTCATCAGTTAGGTCACTGGGCTTCCATCTTGGCTCAACATCAATCATGATCTTCATCCCTATGGCTTTCTTCGCAGTTTTCTGGCATTGCGAGATTATTATCTTGATAACACAAAATCCTAATAGTATCATCAATAGCAGGGCTCCCAGGAACTTGAATATGGCTGCCATCCATTGTGGGACCCAAAAGAATAGTGATCCAAACCAGCTGTCATCATCAACTTCATCAGTTTCATCGATCATCTGATTCTGTAGGTTTGTCAGCATACCTATGGCTTCTGTTAAAGTTCCATTTTCCTCATCGTGAGAAGGTATGAATGTGCAACAGGATTCTCTGATTTTTGCACAAACACCTCCATCCATCGCTGTGATCACGTCAAGTACATATCTGTTCTGGAGAGTCATCAGTCGTATTGCTCTTAACTCTTCCTTGATTGCATTGAATCATTTTATTGTCGAGTTGATGGTTTGCAGCAGCTCCCATCTGGTGATTTGTAACCATTTAGTATTTGCTCCAACTTGGAACCTTGGCATGAGGATGGTCTCAAATACTGATGAGGTGAGGCTGAACAGCCTGTGTTCATATGGGATTGCATGAAATGCTTCTTCTGATTTGGCAGAGAAGTAATTCTCTCTCTTCATTCGGGATACCAGCTCCGCAGATCTCCTTTTCCCCAGGTGAGCATCTGCCTTCGGGAAGCTGTCAATATTCAGGTCATTTTTCGGGATCACTAATTCTGGAACGTGGACATTCACTATTGTACATATGCCTCCCCAGTTCTTTGGCAGTCTGATGTATGCTTTGGATCCACATGCCAAATAATGATCCATGATTACTGCAGTTCCGTGGGTCATTCCTGGAGCTTCAAAAATTCGGCCACAGTTCTGATTCTCTCCCATTTTTCTTGTGCCATTGTTCCTGAAGAACAATTTCGGGCTTTCCAGTGGCACTATTTGCAGGAGGTCCTCCTCTGTCTTCGACCCATGTCAGTAATCTTGTGAGTCTCGGCCATAGAGGTTTGCACAACCTCTGTGAGTTTTTTATTGCTTCCTTGCAGGCTCCAAGGACCATCCATGCTTGACAGATCACCATTCCTTCTTCCCATCCGTTGGGGGAAAGCACTGTTCCCCAAATCTGCATTTGGCCTCTGTTCTTCCAAATTTGAGCCTCTTCCGGTGTTTTCCCTTGGACGTTCAGTCTCGGGTTTATTTCCCATTTTGTTCCTGCTCCTTTAAATTCAGGTTTTTCATACCTGATCACGTGATTCCTAGTATGAGCTCTATTTCTCGTCTTAATGTCCTGAACATAATCATCTTCATCGGGGTAGTCTGTTTCAGTTGACCATATCAATGAGGCATCCCTCCCCATGAACTGTCCTCTGGTGTTGCACATTGCTACATGTGACAGACAATGTGCTGTCGGGACATCTATTTCGACAGCCACGAAGATCTTGGATTTCCCCATGCTGTACGGTAGAAGTGCACAAACGAAGCATTCGCCTTCTGAAGTTCGCCTTTCAACTTCTTCCATGTGCTGGTACCAAATGTTGTTCCATAGATGTGCTGTGCAGTCTAGGTAGTCGTTTAGTTCATTGTTATCTTCATGTAGGCTTCTCTTGATTCTCAGTGTCTTCCTGTAGTTTGCTATAACTACATCCTAAAGGCATTTGTGTGGCTTTTCCTTGCTGGAGGACTCTCAGGTACCTGGACAACGGTGCAGGCTTCTTCATCTGCGCCATTTGAGTGGACAAGAGTCTGGCTGCTCTTTCCTGGTCCTCGTGCATCTTTTCTCTGCTGCGTGCAAGTGCCCATGCTAACCAGCCTAACACTGGTCCGGTATATGGCTGTATGGTAGGCCTGGTGCTTGTCCCTTGTGTTGGAATATGCGTGCTGGATAGTACAGCCTCTGTTGTTCTGTTCTTCACTTCCTCTTGTAGTTTTCTTACTCTGGCTATGTTTGGTAGTAGAAGATCTACTAACATTTGTGTCCTTGCGGAGAGTCCTTCTGCGGCCGCTTCTGTTTTCCGCAGGGCGTCTGACAGCAATGCTTCTGTTGACTCTCCTCTTACTTCATCTTGTCTTTTCTCACTATCTCCTGTGAAAGCCTTTTCGGTAGGCAGTCTAGTCTTCTCTTTTGCTTTCGTTTGAGTTTCTGTGGTCATCGACACTAGGCCTGGTTCATGTGCATTCAGTGTGTGTGTGTGCGTGTGGGTGTCAGTGCTTTGTCTTCATGCCTTTCGTGCCGACCCTGTCTCCGGCTTTCCTGCTCATTCATTACCTCAAGTGTGTATGTATCGCTGCTAATTACATTCATTTTCATTTCATTTATTTTACCATCAGATTTTCTCTGGACTGGAATGACTATATAAGGTCGGGGTGCTTTCGTGGGTTTCATGCGTACATCATCAGGTGGGTGCACTGAAATTGGAATGCTTCATGCACCAATAAAAATGCAGTTCTGATTGTTAATGACAGTAAAATAATGATAAACACAATGCATAAGTACATTATAGTTTGGTAAGTAAGGCGGCAACATTTTCTTCCAGATTATCGGGGTGCCCCTTTGCTTGTGGGAGGACCAGGTTACTGTTCTGGGCCCCCGTCTCGATCATTCGCCAAGTGTCAATGTTATCGTTTTCCCCCACTCAATATGGTTCATTGAACAGTTTTTTTTTTTTAAATATTTTTTTTATTTTATTTTAGAACCAAACAAAACAAAACACCACACAATACAACTGTTTCAGCATATAGAAGCATCGTTAAACCATCACATTGCACAAAATAATTCCCCAGCCCCCCCCCTCAAACTAGCGCCGGTTCATCCGTGTCATCTGCAGGGGCATTATCGGGTCGCGCAATGCTTATGCGCTCATCATCCTAGTCCTCCGATTCATTATCACCCTGGTGAGGGTTAGCCATTGAGGCCACCAATTGCCGCCAGGCCAGCAGGGGCCCTACTTCCTCCTCACCCCCTTTAGTGACCGCTTCAAACCAGACTACTGATTCCGCCTCTGCCCACCTCAAGAGGTCCGCCCACCATAGCTCCACCTTGGGCCTGTGGGCTGTCTTCCAGCCCATAGCAATCCTGCGCTTGGCCAGGACATAAGGCACATAAGCAAGATGAAGGATTTGGCTTAAGTCCCGGGGTCTGGGAAAAATCCCAAACATGCATGACCAAGCTGATCCCACGTCCAACACCACTCCCCCACCAGCCAGTTTCATTTTAACCTCATCCTAAAATCTGCGCACCTCCGGGCCAGCCTAGAACATGTGTAGTAGCCCCGCTTCCACCTCCCCGCACCTGGGGCATTTCTGCGTATCCGAGCCTCCAAACCTTGCAATTTTCTGGGGAGTCAGATAAGCCCTATGAGTAACATACAGTTGGAGTTGTTGGAGTCTCGCGTTTTGGGACACCTTTTTATGGTACCTCTGGGCTGTCTCCCACTGCCCGTTCGTCATAGATCCACCCACCTCCTCTTCCCAATCCTGTCTCAATTGGAGCAACTCCTTCCCAGCCTTCGCTCTCAGGAGCTCGTATATCCTCGATATTTCGTGCCCGCCCTCTGAAATATCATACATGGTTTCCAGGGAGGCATCAGGGTCATCAGCTAGCGCCGTCTCAGGCCATCTCTCTCTAACACGTTTCACAAGCCTAGCGTAGGTTATATATTGGCCTCTATGCACCCCTGTCTCTTCTTGCAACCTCTGAAAGTCCAATGCCTCACCTTCTTGCCATATGTCCCCAAGGTTGGCCAGGCCTACCGATTCCCAGTATCTACAGACCACTTAAATAGTTGAGAGTCATTACCACACAACGCCACCAATGGGGCCTGCTGGGAGAGCGGCTCAGAATCACCCATCTTTCTCCATGTTCTGTGCCAGACCTCCCATCCCAGCCTCAATAGCCGCCCCTTTCCCATCAGTTTATCCTTTTGTAACCACACCACTTCCCTCAAAAAGTATGGGGCCGAGTCTTCCCGCAAAAGCCTAGCTTCCGCCGAATCCTCAGCCGACAGCCACCTGGCCACATACAGCAGCTGCCCCGCCAAATAATAGAGTTCAAAGTTTGGCAAGCCTATGCCCCCCTTATTGCACGGGTTCTGGAGTTTCCACAGGGCCACCGTGTTTCTGGAGTTACCCCACACAAAACCCCTGCACACACTATGGAGTCTCACAAATAGGCTCCTGGAAATCAAAAACGGGACATTCACAAAAAAATGCAAGAGTCTAGGCAGGACCACCATCTTGAGCAAGGCCGCCCTCCCCATCATGGTCAGGGGCAATCTAGACCAAAATACCATGCTGTTCTTGACCCCCTCTATGGCTCACTCCGTATTATGTTTGTGCTCCGCCTCGATCTTGTGGTAAATATTTACTCCCAAATACCTGTAACGCTCACCTGGCTCCCACGGAGGCGCTGGTCTGGTCTGGGTTGCTGTGGCCTCTTCAAGCGTGATGCGCAGAATTAGGACTACCGATTGAACAGGACCCCCAAATCTTGCTTGTCTGGCCCGTAGGAATATCCTTCTGCAGATGAGAAAGGGGATTAACTGTCTGCTGAATAATGTGCTTGCTCCCCCTTTTCCCCCTTCGTTCTCCTCTGACTTCCTCCAAAACCCCCGGTTTAAGCTCACCTTATGGTTTGGAAGGATGAACTCTCCATCCTGCTTCTGATGCAGGGGCGCGCGTTCGTCCAGTTACTTCACTGGTTTTCAGAATGGCGCTGGCAAATCCACTTGACTTTACTGAGCGATACGCCGTAAGTATGAAGATGCAAAAGTTCAAGTGTGAGCCTCCTTTTATGTTGTCTTTTTCTGTCCTTTATTTCAGGTGCAGAACAAAGGCGATGCGTTGAAGGGTTAAATTGCCGGGGTAAAATCAGGTGAGTCAGTGATGAGGGCGACCCCTCTAAATGTCTTTATAATTCCCCAGTAATGTCTTTTGTCCTTTCCCCATAGGGGCCGGGGTGCGGTACCTGCCAGAGATGTGGCGCCGACCCGAGATGTGGAATGGCTCACCAAGAATAGCCGGTAAGTAATATGGCTGAAAATCCGGCTTTCCTCTTGTGTTCCCTGGCTCACCTTTTGTCTCTTCTTCTCTCCCTTAGGTGCGGTGCAGAGATGTGGCGACCGGCACTGAGAGCCGCGATGGAGCCGGGCGGCGTCTCGGGAACAGGTGAGTGAAGCGCGGCGCTGCAGCGAGCAACGCAGTGCTTTTAAATGGAAGTCTTCCTTCAGGAATGCTGGCGTGACGATTCCGGATGCAGGTAAGAAGGTTGAAATAGTTCTTGGTTTTCACCTTTCTCTTCTCTTATTCCCTTACAGGTGTTCCAGGTTCGAGGCGGGCGTGGCTGGAGTCCAGGTGCAGGAGCAGACACGGTGAGCGTTCAGCTGCTGGGATGCAGAACAACGCGAAGCACGTGGGGCTGTCCAGGTGTGGCTTAAATAGCCTTGGAAGAAGTTCCAGGTGAGTATTCTTCCACAGCCCCACCCAAGTAACAAAATAGTTCCTTCAGAAAAATAGTCCCTCCTAAGCCTCATTTGGCTTGGTTCTTCATGCAGCATGGTCTGCATCAGGTGAGTGTGCAGCATGGTCTGCTTCAGGTAAGTGCACCAAACACTTCCCTTTATGAGCCTGGCGCCCTTTATGAGCCTGGACATCAGTCCTGGCGCCTTTGGTGCCAGGACTGATGTCCAACATGAGCCTGGCGCCAACGGCGCCAGGACAGAGTCCAAAGAGCTCCTATAAAGGGCCGCTGGGCTTTTACCCGGGGGCATGATGCCTGCTCCCGGGGGTGCTGGGCCTGGCCTGGTGCTCTGGGGGTAGGCATCATGACAGCACTCCCCCCCAAGGCCCCTCCCAAGGCCTTTTCCCCAGGAGGTTTCGGTTTGTTCGGAAATTCCGATGGAACCTTTTTACTAGCCGAGGTGCATGTACGTGGTCGCTGGGTTCCCAAGATCTTTCCTGAGACCCGTACCCCTTCCAATCAATTAGATAGAAAAGTTTTGATTTTGAGATCTTCGAGTCCAAAATGTTCTTCACCTCGAATTCAGGCTCCCCATCTATCTGGATTGGTTCTGGTGGCTTTAATAATCTGGTTCCTGGTTGCACTGGTTTCAAAAGCGACACATGAAAGACGGGATGAATCCGCATGTTAGCTGGTAGATCTAGTTTGACTGCCACTGGGTTAATTATAGCTTTGATCGAGTAAGGGCCTAAATACCTTGGATTAAAAGTCCGAGGTCCCTTGAGTGATAAGTGTTTGGTAGCCAACCATACTTGATCCCCTATTTGGTATGGAGGCGCCTCCTTGCGATGAAGATCCGCATTCTTTTTGTATTTCTCTTTCGCATGTTGTAAGTGTGCAGTAGCATCCTTGAAGGCTTGAGTAATCGTAGAATGCAAATGGTCGACTGCGGGCATTTCGAGGCTCAAAGGTGAGTCCAGGTCTGAAGTACGAGGGTGATGTCCATATAGGGTAAAAAAGGGGCTCTGACCAGTTCCAGAGTGTATCGAGTTATTGTATGCATATTCAGCCACCCATAAAATGTCCTTCCAATTACCCTCCGATTGGTGCAACATACATCGTAGATATTGTTCAAGGGTCTGGTTCGTTCTCTCTGTCTGGCTATCGGTCTGTGGGTGGTGACTGGTTGAGAGTCTTACGTCGATTTGTGCCAGTTGACAACACTTTTTCCAAAAAACGAGAAATGAACTGGCTTCCCCGATCGGAGATTAGTATGGATGACATTTTCGAGGAATTCCTTGGCAAGAACAAAAGCTGAAGGTAATCCTTTCAACGGAATAAAATGGGCCATCTTGGAAAATAAATCCACCAGAATAGTATTGTATCCATTACAAGAGGGCAGGTCCGTGATAAAATCTAGTGACAAGGTGTGCCAAGGTGCTGGTGGGATGGCTAAGGGTTGAAGAAGACCTGCGGATTTTGTTTTTTGACCTTTGTTTTGGGCGCAAACTCCACAGGACATCACAAAAGATTTAATATCCTTTCGCCAGGACAGCCACCAGAATTGTCGTTTAATTTTTTCCTCTGTTTTGGCAATGCCAGGATGTCCTTCCATCAGAGTATCGTGATGACGGGAAATAACCAGTTCTTGCAATTCCTTTTCTGGCAAAAATAAACGTCCTTGGAAGTAAGGTAAGCCATCGTTGATTGAAAAGGCAGACCCCCTTTTGATCCAATCCTGCAAGGCTGAAGAGTCCAGGAATAGTTTTACCCATGCTTGAATGTCTTCAAGGGTTTGTAAAGTGGTTATCCCCAAGATTCTTTGTTCGGGAATTATCGGCACAGGTTCTGAGTTTGTGTCCATTTCTCCCATTCCAATTCGAGATAGCGCGTCCGCTTTGCCATTCTTACAGCCAGGAGGGTAGGTGATTACAAAATCGAACTCAGCAAAGAATAAAGCCCATCGGAGCTGTTGTGAAGACAGAGCCTTGGCAGTTTTTAAATATTGTAAATTTCGGTGATCAGTGATCACGGTGATGGTATGCCTGGCGCCAAGACGATAATGCCGCCAAGCCTTAAAGGCAGTCTTAATGGCTAATAATTCCTTATTGGTGATTGCATAATTTATCTCCGGCGGCGAGAACACTCTGGACCAAAATGCTACGGGGTGCAGTTGGTTGGTTTCAGGGTCTCTCTGAGACAGGACAGCTCCCATGGCTAAGCTGGATGCATTTGTTTCGACTATATATGGGAGATCAGGACACGGATGTTTCAAAATAGGTGCGGACGTAAATTTAGCTTTTAATTCTTGAAAGCCCTGTTCAGCTTCCTCTGTCCATTCAAAACGTTTATTCTTCCGCAAGAGTGCAGTGATGGGTTGCACCACCCGTGAAAATTCTGGGATAAACCTGCGATAAAAATTGGCAAAACCAAGCATGCTTTGGACACCTTTCACCGAACTAGGTGATGGCCATTTGAGGATGGCATCCACTTTCCGTGAGTCCATTCGGACCCCTTTAGGTGTCAGGATGAATCCAAGAAATTCAACCTCGGTGGTATGGAAAACGCATTTTTCCAGCTTTGCAAACAGTTTGTGCTGGCGCAATTTCTCAAGGACGGCCCTGACATGTTTTCTGTGATCAGATTCCGAAGAGGAGTACACCAGAATGTCATCGATATACACGACAACACCGACGTCGATGAGTTCCCGAAGGACATCGTTCATGAAGAATTGGAAGGCAGCAGGCGCGTTGCACAACCCGAAAGGCATCACCTGGTATTCGAATAGTCCATATTTTGTACGGAAGGCCGTTTTCCATTCGTCGCCTTCTTTAACTCGTACCAGATGATAAGCCCCCTGGAGATCTAACTTGGTGTATATGCAAGCGTCCTTCACCTGGTCAAGGAGTTCAGGGATCAAAGGCAGAGGGTAACGATTTTTAACAGTTATCTGGTTCAATGCGTGGTAATCGATACAAGTTCTAAGGTCGCCTTCTTTTTTTGGCACGAAGAACAAAGCCGAGGATGCCGGAGACTTTGACGGGCGAATGAAACCATTGGCTAGGTATTGATCTAAATATTGTCTCAAATGCAGATTCTCCGGCTCAGTAAGGGCATAAATCCTGCTACAAGGGGGTTGTGCACCGGGCACCAGATCGATTTGGCAATCGTACCATCTGTGAGGAGGTAACATGTTGGCCTGTTCCTTTTGGAAGACGTCCTGGAAGTCTTGGTATTCCGGAGGTAGTTGCATGGAGACAGAGGTTACTGATGCTAGACTGACCTTCAGATTTTCTGGGTAGCAGGTTCGTGCACACTCTGGAAAGGTTATTCTCTTCGCTCGCCAATCAATTCGAGGATTATGTGTCTCTAACCAAGGGATTCCGAGTATAACCTGAAACTGTGGAGCCTTGATTACATCAAGCACAACTGCCTCCCGATGGCCGTCCGGACCTACAAGTGTTACCTCAGCTGTGGAATGTGTTACGGTCCAGAGGCAATTTCGGTTCCATCGACTGTGGTGATGACACTTTTGCTGGTTTTAGGACCCAGGGGGAGGTTAATCCTGGAGACCAATTCACGATCCACACAGTTTCCTATAGCCCCACTATCGATGTATGCCTTTATTGCATGCAACCGCTTAGGCTGTTCCGGATCTACGAGGACCATTGGCACAGTGAAATGCGAGGTCTGAGAGTTTGTTTTCAAGCTCAGCACGCGGACCCCTATGCTTGTCGGGCGGGGTCGTTTCCCGATACAGAGGTTTCATGGATTTTTTCAGCGGCTCCTACCACCTTCCTGGGCGGCCTTGCCGGGCAATCTCGTAGAAAGTGTCCAGAGGATCCACAATAAAGACATAAGTGCATCTACCGTCTTCTTTCACGTTCCTTTTGCGTTAAAGGTCCTTTAACTCCTCCGATTTGCATTGGCTCTGAGGCTTCAGCCCCCTTGAGGTTAGCGTGGGTCTTGACTAACACCCGGGTCTCAAACTTGGACCGATCTGCTTTTCTGTTTTGCAGTCTGTGATCCAATTGGACCACTAAGTCTATATATTCAGAGCACACTTGGGGCGGATTTACAACTTGTGCCAGGACATCTTTAAATTCTCCGCGTAGACCTCGATAAAATAACGTGATTCTTTTATCCTCTGGCCAACCAGTTTCCACAATTAGTCTATTAAAGGTTGCAATGTAGGAAAGGAGGTCTTGATTGCCCTGTCGCAGAGATAGAAGTTCGTCATCTAGAGCCTGCCCCTGGGAGTGAGGAGCAAATAACCTTTCCATGCTTGCTTGAAATCTTTGAAAATCACGAAGAATTGGGTCATCTTGAGTTACCAGTGGAACTGACCAATCGGCAGCACTGCCGCTGAGATATGACAATACAAAGGCTACCTTGGTCTGGCCATTAGGGAAGGCCCCAGGTCTACACAGGAAATGCAAACGACACTGATTCATGAATATGGCGAATCGTTTGGGGTCCTCAGCAAAGTGTTCGGGTGGGGCCAGCGGCATGTTTCCAGGTAGATTAATCTGCACCGGGTTACTGGAAAGCACAGGAGCGGGGTTCCCTCCGGAACCGGGTAAAGGAGTTTGTCCAGCTTGACCTTGCAAAAGCTGTCTAGCCAGGTCATCAGCTCTTTCCTTTGTTACAATCACTTCCCTCCTGAGAGCATTAGTCTCTTGACGAGCGGCGTGTACTTCGGCCCGTAATTCCCCCAGTAGTTGGGCCAACTGGTCAGTCTCGGAAGTTTCCATAGCGCCTGGGTGGGAATTTGTAGGAAGGCTTCGCGTTCTGTAACGCTCACCTGGCTCCCACGGAGGCGCTGGTCTGGTCTGGGTTGCTGTGGCCTCTTCAAGCGTGATGCGCAGAATTAGGACCACCGATTGAACAGGACCCCCAAATCTTGCTTGTCTGGCCCGTAGGAATATCCTTATGCAGATGAGAAAGGGGATTAACTGTCTGCTGAATAATGTGCTTGCTCCCCCCTTTCCCCCTTCGTTCTCCTCTTACTTCCTCCAAAACCCCCGGTTTAAGCTCACCTTATGGTTTGGAAGGATGAACTCTCCATCCTGCTTCTGATGCAGGGGCGCGCGTTCGTCCAGTTACTTAACTGGTTTTCAGAATGACACCGGCAAATCCACTTGACTTTACTGAGCGATACGCCGTAAGTATGAAGATGCAAAAGTTCAAGTGTGAGCCTCCTTTTATGTTGTCTTTTTCTGTCCCTTATTTCAGGTGCAGAACAAAGGCGATGCGTTGAGGGGTTAAATTGCCGGGGTAAAATCAGGTGAGTCAGTGATGACGGCGACCCCTCTAAATGTCTTTATAATTCCCCAGTAATGTCTTTTGTCCTTTCCCATAGGGGCCGGGGTGCGGTACCTGCCAGAGATGTGATGCCGACCCGAGATGTGGAATGGCTCACCAAGAATAGCCGGTAAGTAATATGGCTGAAAATCCGTCTTTCTTCTTGTGTTCCCTGGCTCACCTTTTGTCTCTTCTTCTCTCCCTTAGGTGCGGTGCAGAGATGTGGCGACCGGCACTGAGAGCCACGATGGACCCGGGCGGCATCTCAGGAACAGGTGAGTGAAGCGCGGCACTGCAGCGAGCAACGCGGTGCTTTTAAATGGAAGTCTTCCTTCAGGAATGCTGGCGTGAAGATTCCGGATGCAGGTAAGAAGGTTGAAATAGTTCTTGGTTTTCACCTTTCTCTTCTCTTATTCCCTTACAGGTGTTCCAGGTTCGAGGTGGGCGTGGCTGTAGTCCAGGTGCAGGAGCAGACACGGTGAGCGTCCAGCTGCTGGGATGCAGAACAACGCGAAGCACGTGTGGCTGTCCGGGTGTGGCTTAAATAGCCTTGGAAGAAGTTCCAGGTGAGTATTCATCCACAGCGCCACCCAAATAACAAAATAGTTCCTTCAGAAAAATAGTCCCTCCTAAGGCTCATTTGGCTTGGTTCTTCATGCAGCATGGTCTGCATCAGGTGAGTGTGCAACATGGTCTGCTTCAGGTAAGTGCACCAAACACTTCCCTTTATGAGCCTGGCGCCTTTGGCGCCAGGACTGATGTCCAACATGAGCCTGGTGCCAACAGCGCCAGGACAGAGTCCAAAGAGACCCTATAAAGGGCCGCTGGGCTTTTACCCGGGGGCGTGATGCCTGCTCCCGGGGGTGCTGGGCCTGGCCTGGTGCTCCGGGGGTAGGCATCATGACAATACCTAAATGTCTCAATCTGCCATGGTATTGGCAGGATAGGCAGCCTCTTTAACGGGGCATTCTTATATCTACCCAGGGGAAACAGACTAGACTTTCTAGGGTTCACTGATATGCCCGAGAGAGTGGTGTAGCGCTCCATCACCTCCAGTACATACTGCAGGTTCTCTTCTGGATAACTCAGATAAAGGAGCATATCATCTGCATACAGTGATACCAGGTGTCTACCACTTACTGTGCTAATTCCCACCTCCCCATATTGTTGCCGCAGGCATATTGCCAACGGCTCTAGTGCAAGTATGTATAACATATCCCTGTCTGGTCCCCCTGCTGAGTTGCCAAATGTCTGAGACTATGGACCCTGTTTTGACTCTCGCCATCGGGGTGCTGTACAACAACTGGACCCACCTGATGTATCCAGGTCCCATTCCGTATCCCCTCAGGGCCGCTTTCAGCCAAGGCCACCGTACCGAATCAAAGGCTGTGACCGCGTCTAGCGACACGATAGCCAGCTCGTCCGTATCTTCCTCAGTTTGGTCAATAATGTGGTGTAGCCTCCTGTGGTTATCAGTGATGTTCCTGCCTAGGACATAGCCCGTCTGATCTGGGTGTATCAGTTTACCGATCACCCTCTTCAGCCTATTAGCCAGCACTGCCGTAAGTATTTTGCTGTCGTGGTTGAGCATGGACAAAGGTCTATAGGACCCGCATTCAACGGCCGGTTTACCTGGTTTCAGGAGTGGGATGATCACAGCCTCGCAAAGGGACAATGGAAGTTCCCCCTTGTTTTAGGCCTCGTTGAACATGGCAAGCAGTGGCTGAAGCAGCTCCTGCTTGTATGTCTTGTAAAACTCACTGGGCAACCCATCCGACCCAGGCGCCTTGCACGTGGGCAGATTCTTAATCACCAACTCCAGCTCATCCGAGGTGACCGGAGCGTCCAACTCCTCACGTTCTAGGTCATCCAGGGTGGACAGCTCCATGTCCTCTAATGTGTCCAGTATGTCTTGGCTCATATACTCCTCAGTGTCCTCATACAAGTGTCTATAGTACTTGAGGAACTCCTCGTTTACCCCCTCTTGGGTGTTGCAGATGCGACCTCCCTCATCCCTAATCTCACTGATCACTGAGCGGGGGGTCTCACTCTTGTACAGCCAGGCTAGCAATCTGCCTGGCTTGTCGCCCCGAGCGTGTAACCGCGCCGTATATTTCTTGTAATTTAATCTACACAGCCGATCCCAGAGTGCACTGCAGGTTAACTGAAGGTCCTTTACCTTTGTTCTATTATCACGGGCGGTGTCCTCGTGTCGGGTGAGGCCCTCCAGCTCCCTTTCTGTATCCTGATGTTCCCTTTCGATACTCCCCTGGAGCCCTTTAGATTTGGAAATAGCTACTCCCCGCACCACCACCTTAAAGGCCTCCCACAGCGTCCCTACAGAGCGTACGCTGCCCGTGTTTATCTCAAAATATTCCTCGATGGCATCCCTCAGATCCTCCCAGAACCCCTCATCTTGCAGTGCCTCTGTCCTAAGTCTCCATGTTGGGATCCGAGGTCTGGGGGGTTGGTGTCGCCATTCCACCACCAGAGGCGAGTGGTCAGATAATACCCGGGCTTTGTATTCCGCTCCCACCATTTCTCCCGCTATCTCAGCAGCTACAAACACAAAATCTAGCCTTGTGTACAAGTCATGTGGCACTGCGTAGTGCGAGTATTGCTTATCCATAGGATGCAGTCTTCTCCACACGTCCTCCAGGCCAAGGTCTCCCAACAATGTCCCAAGCGCTTTGGCCGCCGGTGACATTTTCCCAGCCTTATCCACGGTCCTATCCATTCTGGGACTCAGGGTGCAATTGAAGTCCCCACCCCACACCACCGCGCCCCCAGCCAGGGGGCCAAGTTTGCCATAAAGGGACCTAAAATAAGCCGCAGTATCGTGGTTGGGGGCGTACAGATTTATGCTATGCACTTCCCTATTTTCCAGGAGCCCTGTTACCGCCACCATTCTGCCTTCCGGGTCTACCGTTGAGCTAAGCACCAGAAACGGTGCATGCAGCGCCACCCATGTGATAACCCCTCTAGTGTATGCTGAGTACGTGGCACCCACCACATTACCCCTCCATTTTCTCCTGACCACCTCTAACTTCTCCCTGGTGAGATGTGTCTCCTGCAGCAGGGCTATGTCAATGCGCATCCTCTTTAAGTACAGCATCACTTTATTCCCTTTCTAATAACTATTGAGACCCCGTACATTCCAGGTCACCATGCGGAGATTACCCGATGCCATCTATTTGTTCTGTTCCCAACCCACCTATCCCTTTAATGCTCCCTTTAACGGTCCTCTTTCTGGCTCTCCCCCTTCCCTCACCCAACAATTCCCCCCTCCCTGTTCCCCAACTACACACCACAGCACACAACCAAACCCCTCCCCCCACCCTGCCCTACCGCAACAAATGCCCAGCTCCATCCATGGATCTCAGGCCCACCCGCGTCTGGTCCTGTCTCGTATCCGAGGACTAGGACTCCGCGGGGCGTCACCGATCTAACCGTGACCTAACTAAATATACAGCTATTGGGATCAAGGGGTGCCTCCCAGGAGCTCCCTAGTAATTATTATAGGGGAGTGCATCCAACAGGTCCAGCGGCTAACACCATGACTCACTCCCCACAAGCATAATACAGCTCTATAATGAAGTCCCAATGTCTTAGCTATGTCACCCCGGGCGCCGCAGCAACATGCTACTTAGCTTCCGCAGCTTCCATCTGGGCATCCGATTCCTGAGGTCGGCCCTGCATGTCCAGCCAATCCATCGCCTCAGACGGCGTTTCAAAGAAAAGGGATATGTTCTTATAAAACACTTTCAGCCTGGCCGGGTAGAGCAACATGTAACGATGGCCGGCTTCTTTCAGCCTTCTTTTTACCAAACCAAAGTTCATCCTGTTATGCTGTACAAGCAGCGTATAGTCCGGGTACGCCGTGATCCTTGCTGACCCCCTCTCAATCGTTCCTCCTCTGCGAAAAAATTCAAGAATCTTCTCCCCATCCCGATAATTCAGGATCTTTGCAATCATTGGTTGCGGGGGGGCTCCTGGGGCCGGTCTCCTTGTCAGGGCCCTGTGCGCTCTTTCAACCGCAAACCCCTGGGTCAGCACCCCACCCATTATTTCCTGCAAGAGCAATGTTTCCACGTATTCTGCGGGGTTTGGCCCTTCCATTCCTTCCGGTAGACCCACTATGCGGATGTTATTGCGCCTAGCACGCCCCTCTGCTTGTTCAGCTCTGTCTTCCAGATTTCCCACACGTTGCACTAGGGCATGTAGCTCATTTGCATGTGCGGCGCACGCCTCCGTAGTCGGGGCCATCTCCTTCTCCAAGGCCCCAGTGCATTCCGCAATCGTCTGCACATCCTGTCTCAGCAGGTTCACTCTTGGACCGCTCCGATCTTGAGGTCCAAACCCTCCTGCAGTTCTTTCATAGCCAGGCCCAACTTCGTCTCCCAGGCCACTTTTAAATCAGCAATCACTGCCAACACCTCCTGGATCGTGCCCGGTGTTTCTGCCGCCGCCGCAGGGGTCTCCTTACTTTTGCCCCCTTCCGCTCCTGGGGGCGACTTGGCATAGGCCTCCATCGTGGGCTGCTTGATCCTTGGTCTGACCACTTTGGAGGACATCCTGCTATGTCAACTGGGCGGAAGCCTGACGTGCCTCTCACAACCCAAATGACTGCGTGGTCACGAGCCCCCCCCCAGCAATCCAGACGTGCGCTTGTCACTCCGCTCGCACCCAGAGTGGGCTGTGTCCTCCCACGTACATGTACACCCGTTTGAATTGGGTGTGTATGGAATCGGTGTGGGCCTTGGCACCTAGTAGGTGTCCCTGGTCCCAATGCGTCCCCCCTCCGATCTGGGTCTGGGTTTCCGGTTTTCTCACCCTGATTTGTGTCACCTCTCTAAGTTTCAGGGCCAAGCGGTCAATCCAGTGCCCCCGGCAAGTGCCGCTCGGGAGGTCTCCTGGTTGCTGTCGGGTCCCCGAGTGTCCAGGGATTACTCTGGTACCAGCCTCCTTATTCCGCACCTGGGTCTCAGCCCAGCCAGCCCAGTTGTCCACTGGGACCCGCTCTCACGGATACCCTCGCGGCTGTGTGGCACCTTCTGGTTCCGGCCTCAATCACCGGCGTTAGGGGTTTCTGTCGGCCAGCTCCCCCTCCTCGGACCCCAAATATTGCCGTGCCTCCGCACCACCAACTGGCCTCGAAGTCTGCCAAAAAGTTCAAGGCGCGCTGTGCCCGCTGTCCCGCCGTCTCAACTTCAGTGGCGGCGGTGCCACTGGGAGCACCTCGTTCCAGGGACTCCTCGCTCTGATCCCGCCAGGAGCGCCCCATTCCGGGGACTCCCCGCTCCGATCTAGGGTCGCAGCTCAGTCCGCCCAGGCATCCACCGGGTCCCACACCAGTGGGCCCCCTCACGGTCATGCGGCACCTTCAGATGTCGGCAGCTGTCTTCCAGCACCTCTCCAGACTCTGACACTGCGGGGCCTCCGCTCCGCTAAGTGGCCCAGGATACTGCCAGTGAGCCCAGGGCCCGCAGCACCCGCTGCCCTGCCGTCTTTATTGCCGCAGCGGCAGTGCCGCCGGGGGCACACCGCTTCGGCACCTCACAGTGTTCGGTGAGAGATGCTAGTGTAGTCTCTCACCGTGTATTCCGTATGTCCCGGGCTTCCGTGCACGTCTCTCTGTCGTGCAGGGCCCCTCCAGTCGGGACCCAAATCCTGCTCATGGGCCGGGCTTCCACAACGGTCCGGTGTCAGAGCGGGCTCGCTACCCACTGCCCTCGCTTCTATCGCGGCTGTTACACGTCTCCCAGGACCCCTCCGGCTGGGTGCTTAGGGCAGTGGACCGGCCAGGCCGCTCCAGAGATCCAACGTCGCTGCGGCTGCAGTCTCAGCTTCGCCAGTTGGCGCTGCGGCAGCGACCTCGCGGCTAGTTTATGGCCCTTTGTTCTGCGTCGGCCATCTTACTCGCCTCCAGGTCTCGGGCTCCCTGCTTGTCTTCTGGTCGCTGTAGATTCTCCGTATAACTGCGTTTCGTTCCCTCTTAGCGCTCGGTGTAAGCACCATCCATTCATGTATCCGTAGATGTGTGGCCGGCAAGCTTTATTTTCGTGAAAGCATCTCTTTTTCCCCAGGATCGATGTCGGATCAGGGGAGCTCCTCCAGAGCACGTCCCTCTACGCGGCCATCAAGCCACGCCCCCCCTGGTTCATTGAACAGTTTGTGTCATAAAGTGTCAAGTGCTTCACAAGTGTCCCCCCTCTTGTGTAAGGTAATTGTCTCTTGATGGGGGATGCAGTTCCTTTGCTAAACTATGGGAAAAATACATTAAAATAATACTTTGATGAGTCACTTTTACTGTGCATGTTCAAAGTACGTGAGTTCCCAGTCCACGCCTCTAATCTGAGGACATGTTGGACGCTGGTCAGTATGAGGAAATATGAGAAAAATGACAACAAATACAACAAATAAGGTTCTTGACTCTTCTCCCTCGATCTGTCCCTCGGCAGAAGGTTTCTTCAGAATCTCCCCAGATAGTCTCTTTGATGATTGGACAGTTCCACTTGGAGGGTTATTCCATGCAGAAGCATTTCCAATTGTGCGATATTTGCTGGATCTTGGATGAATGTGGGGGCGTCAATTTCGATAGGCCTCCCCACTAGTTGAGGAAAGTCAGCCACTATGCGGAAAAGACTCTGTGCACCAGTCTGCTGTCTTCTAGTGAAAGGGACATTCGTCCTGTCTTGCTGGGTTCAGGATTATAAGTTGTTTCCTTGACGTGAACAATGTTTGCACTGTCCGGTCGTGTGGAGTGTGACTAATATGCTGATTTTGTTTAACAAGTTGCTCAAATGTTCAGTGTTTGCTGGATCTCCAAGAAAGGTCAGCGTGTCAGTGGTTCTTCCAACAATAGATGTGCACTCTTCGATTATGCGAAAGAAAAGTGTATTAATGAGTTCATCTAGTATCACCTGTGGTGGAAGCATTTGTGTCCTTATAACTGTACTCCGGGAGTATGATGAAGGCTTCCGCAATGACAGTAAGCAGGTGTCTGATTACTTTTACGTGAATGACCTCAGATCTTGTGAGTCATGGTGCAACGGGATTGAGAAAAAAATTTTTTTCAAGTTAATCACCGTGAAATATTTTGCCTCAACGGGTATATTGCATAGAATTGTAGATGGATTAGGGACTAAAGGGAACTTGGCTTCAACAATATCATTTAATGCTCGTAAATCCTGAATTAAACGCCAAGTCACCCCCTTTGATTTTTTGACAGGATAAACCATTGTGTTACATGGTGACTCTGACATCACTAAGATGCCCTGGTCCATCATGGCAGAGATCGTCTTAAAAATCCCTTCGTCTGCCTCTCTGGACATGGGATATTGTCGGACTCTCTGCAAATTTTCTCCTGACTTTAGTTTAATGTTCACTTCTCCCAACCCCTTCAAAAGGCCTATGTCATAGGGTCCTGTAGTCCACACTGAGACCGGTACTTTAGCTATATCCTCATCGAAATATTCTGGCCGCTTCAGCGCCAACATCATTCTCTGAGGCACTTCTCTTCTGATCATTTTTACCCAAAAGACGAGACTTACTTCCACCCTTGTCTCTTCTGAGTCTGGTTGTTCTTCAAACAGATCGTCATTGGTGACGTCAGTCACTCGATACCCTTCTTCAATGGCAATGATCGGGCACCATTGCCTGCCTTCATCATCGTATCCGTCGACCAGTGATACTTTCCCTCGCACTGCTGCATCATGTATCATCAAGGGAAATACTTGTCCCTTCTCTTCGTGCATAGGTATTCTTGGTCTGAATAAAAACTCATCAGGGGTTGTCATAGTTCTCTCTGCGAGGCCTGGCAAACCCGCCATTAGCACACGCATGCCATATGCGAAAACATCTGGTTCCAGCGGGATAGCTCTCATGGCTAAGTGTCCTGAGTATGCTCTCATCACTTTGCATACATTTGAGTAATGCATTCCCGGAGTGGAGCATATTATGCCCTCCTCTGTGAACTAAATCGTCATGTTCAATTTTGTCATTAAGTCTCGACCAAACTGGGGTTTACTGTTACTGGGGTCTGACGTGAATACAACAAAGGTACATTCATTTCGCACTCTCCTACAGAGACTGGGAGTGCGTCTGTAAAGGGAACTCGACTGTGAGCTCCTGTAAAACTCTGAGTATCTATGGCCTCGCCGGACAAGAAAAACTTGCCTTCTCGTATGCACAAGCGTGTCGCAGCCGTGTCAACTAAGAAAAAATATTCTTAACCCCCCCCATAACGACATTCACACTAAATTCCCTATGAGGGTCTGGTGTCACTGATAGGATAGAGCACATCAGGGGTCCCAGTGAGCTGTCCTAGTTTATATATAAGTTAGGCCCACTGTGCACTTACGGATTTACCCCATTCCCAGTGTTGCTTCCCCTTACAGGGTTCTGGGTTTGTGGCAGTTGTGGTGTTGCTTGTTGGGTTTGTCCTTGTGGAAAATTCCCTATATTCTGTGGTTGCACCCCTTGCTGCGCTCCTTGCATTTGCTGCTGCACCGTGTGACTCTGTGCAACGCATTGTTGTGGGAAAGCAGGTGTATTTGCCGCGCCTGCTCCCATTCCTTGGCTATTCTGCCACATGCCTTGACTTCTGTATGTGCGTGCCAAATGCCCTGTCATTCCACACAGCCAACATACTGGCGGTGGTCGGATTATTTGTCCATTTGACATATGCGAATTACCATTTTTCACGTTTTGAAAGTCTCCTTGATTACCTTGGAAAACTCCCTGATTGCTCTGCCATCCTCTTCCTCTAAACCATGTTCCCCTCGGGTAAAATCCTACGCTACCCTGGTTGTTCCGTTGTGGATTAGCCGCCTGTTGCATGTTCTGTTCAGCTGGGTGAGTTATCATGGCTCCTTCGAGACCATACTTTGCTAATTTCTTTTGAACCCGCTTCGCTTTCTCCCCCTTTCGAACCGCCTCCTTTTTTCGATTCTTTTCTTGTAACAATCTACAGTAATGTGCGATAGTTAACTGTATTTCAGCCCAAGGTTTAGCCTCAACTCCTACCAATTTCTTGAGCTGTTTCTGCACTTGTTCTGGCAACTCTTGGCACAATATGTGGTAAAACACAGGTATTGATTTTGTCCAAGATTCATTTGTTTCGAGCACCCACGCGCCTTGAAAATTCTGGATATAAAGTAACAGATCTTCCGACTCCTTCATTTTTCGAGTCATTATAGCTCCCATATCAGAAATGTATGGGTAAAACACCCATAGTGCTTTCCATACTGCTGCTCTGCAATTGTTAAATGGCACTCCGTTGTGCGCAGTGTTAATTGTGGTTACACCAGGGTAGCCTGCCCGTGTACACACATCATCTGCTCTCCCACCAAGTATGGCGATCGGGAGACCTTTAATGTCCCCTATAGCTAGTGTGTTTCCTCCTGTCATTTTTTCTAACTCATGTATCCATTTTCCGGCTCCCAAAGTCAGCATTGGCAGCTTATTCTTCAGGTTCTCTCAGTCCATCTGTGGCCATGGAATATATTGTGGTCTTGCTCCCCCCTTTTCTAGTAGCAGAAATGCGCAGCCTTCTTTCTCTTCTCTCATAGCTCTCCTGTCTATCGCAGGGGTAGTATTCCTGGATCGCCATCTACCTGGCAATGTCCTCAATCTGTCTATATAGGGCGGTGACGACACCCCCCTCTGACCATGGGGTGTTCCTTCATGCCGGTCAGACTGTGCGGCTGACTCTGATGCCCTTGGTGTGGACTCGCTAGCATCTGACCATCGTACCCCTTTGCCCCTCGGGTGTCGTCTTTCGCGCCGTCTCCCTTCTTCATTTGCCTCGCGCTCCTCTTCTTCAGAGTCGGACATTGGTTGTTCCCAATTCACGCAACTGCTTGTATCATCGTTGTTTCTACTGATTTCTAATCTATACAGGGACAGTTTCCTACTCCCACTACTTCGGGTGACATCCTCTGTGTCATATAGCTGAGTGCTCTCCAGGCGTTCGTCCTCCCGCTCCCTTGGGGTAATTGTTCTAGCACCATTTCATCATATATTTTATCGATCGTTTCCCTGATGCTTCTGGTGTCGAAGTCATCTTCAATATTTGCCCTAGACGTACCTGGTACTGAGTCGTATGCGGGAAATAATTCTTCAATGTCTTCCCAGTCTATCACTGGATCGGGTTTTTTAACCTCCCTCTCCAAATATTCAAATTTCGTGCCCTCTGTCTACGCTCAATATCATCATCAAATTCTTTGCGTTTCCTCGCCTCTTCTCTGACTCTATCTTCTTCCCTTCTCTTTTCATTTCTATGTTCATCTGCCTTTTGTATCTCCTCATCTCTTCGTCTCCTTATCCTTTTTTCACATACCCTTTGCTCTTCTTCCAACCTTTGCTGTTTCTGTCTGTCCTGATCATAGGCTGCTCTCTGTTTGCGATCAAGCTGTTTTACTTGCTCTTCGCGATATAGCTGTTCTCGCCTCAGCCTAACTTTCCTCCTTATCCTTTCGTCCCTTAACTCCTTCTCTTTCTCCTTTCTCTGTGCCTCATCTAACCTCTCCTTAGGTCTCACATCATCACTTCCTTTCCCATCGAATTTCAATAAGAGTTGTCCTCCCATTCATTCATCTTTTGCGAATGCTATCTCATCAGTTCTGTCTTCACTTCCTTTCCACTTCTTTCCCTCTCTCTCCTTGTCGAGAGATGCACTTGGCTGTGCCTGATCCTGTCTTTCATCATCGCGTCTCCCCTTGTCCCTCGGGACTGCAAAGGTAAGATTCAAGTCCTTATCCTTCCCTTGATTATCGTCACTACTGTAAGTAGGTGACTCATAGGCGGGCTGCTGTACCCTGTGGCTGCTTTAAGCTCCCTTAATGGCTAGAGTCCATCAGGCTTACTTTCTTCGGGTTCTGTTTCAGGCAGGGAAGGTGGCGCGGTAGGCGTCTCACCCCCCTCTGTGCATACATTTAGTATCCAGTCTACAGGTGGCTCTTCCTCCTTTGGCTGTTCGAACATTTTCCAGAGTTCTAGAACAGCAAGGCGTTTCTCTAGCTTTTTGCCTGTATATGTGGCATGCAAGTAAGTCGTCATATGTTGCAAAGCCCATTTTGTGGCCATGGCATAAACATCTTGTGGGCAGTACCCTTGACCCACTCGGTGCTATATTTCTTAAACTTGGGTGCGTGGTCCAGCAGTTGCTTAATGGAGTAATGTCTTCCATGCTTAAATCTGTTCTCTTTCCTCTTATACAACACTTTTCAATGCTTTCATGCAACCACAACACTTCCAATAATATGAGCGAGCACCAAACACTGCAAGCTCCAATCCAATTTTTTCCGCCAACATTTTTTATATCACCAAGTTACTCAAAAAACATCAATTTGTGTGTGATTCCATCTCAACTATTGAATTGCGCAAATCTTAATCAGGTCTCACACAAAACACACAAAAGAATTCCTTCACATGTGATGGCACAACAGAACATGTAAGGCAGACACTTAACGGACTAGACAGACACCATCTGGACACAAATATCTCTGCCTCTAATTATTACCCCTAAATGGAGTTTAAACGAACCCCGTTCACGACGTCTTTAATCGTGGTGGTAGCCTAGTCATCCCCTATTATGTGGGGCTCTGAGTTCACATTTCTTCTGACCGCTATATTAAAGCGCAGGAATAAGGCATATCGGGCCTCATTACACGGAAGGCGGTAATGGTTAACGGCCACCGTTAATGGTAACGGTGACCGTTAACCATTACTGCCTTACTACGAGGTCCCTTAGCGGGTTGGTGCTTTAACGCCTGCTTTCCCCCGCTAAGGGACCTTGGAGCTAATTACGGCACCGCAAAATTGCGGTGCCGTAATTAGCGCCTTCCCCATTCCCATAGAGCCCTATGGGGAAGAAATGGGAATGGGGAAGGGCAATGGCGGATGGGGGATTTACCTACCCTCCAACCTTGGAATGGGGCGGTAAATCCCCTTTCCGCCAAGGCGGTGCCGGTATTTTACCGGCATGAGCCATGGCGCTAATAGCGCCATGGCTCACCGCCTTCCGTCTAATGAGGCCCATCCTCTCACTTCTGAGGTGTCCGCCCTGGTATTCTATCTCTTCTCGGGTGTCCACCATAGTATTCTCTATTTGTTCAATTATTCTCGAGTCATTATCCCCTTATATATATACAGTCTTCTCTACTCCTTACTATTTTGTTTTTCCACCTCCCTCCGTTACCTTTTCCCTTACTTGTTCTAACGCCTATGAAATTTGCCAAAGCACTCAATTTTTTATTTCACTCACCATTCGCATTGTTCTTCTCTGGATCCTCGGGATCACCGCCTCCTTCAGATTTTTGCCTGATCCGCTGCCTGTAGGAATGGGAAGGGTTATGGTTTTTTAAAACGGGTGCCTTCAGGCCCCACTGCAGTTTTGGATCAATTACACTATCATTGTCCACGGGAAGCTTCACAGTCTACTCAGCCAAATGGCGAAGGACTTGTGATATTGCCAAAGACCTGGAGTTACTTTGTGTCGACGGTCAATAGGTGTCTTATCAATAATCAATAATCAATAATCGATGGTTTCCAACCATCCTCTGCTACCAAGTGTACAGGAGAGGGAGTGACCTCTGACTGGCCCATAGAATCAGAGCTCACCCTCGAGTACTTTAAGACGAGATAGCTGCACCTTGTGGTGGATGGGGTGCGGGATTCTCTTACTCCAACACCAATCAATAAGGACAACTCAATGGTTTGGCAAAGGGGAGTCTGTTTAATGACAAGTACAAAAAACAGGGAAACATGGAGATCAACAATGATGTGATGGCCCGTCTCGCTTCAACTCAATCGTCATTCAAACAGCAATAGTCAATATTCGTCATCATTGATGTGTAACACTCAAAAGTTTGTCATGCAATTCTATTGGTTGGAAAAGGTAACTTAAGTATCAGTGCTATATCAGTATATGGTAACGGAGTGTGAGAATTGGATAATTCTTATTGGGTGGGCGTCTACGCCCTTCCCTCTACATTACTCATGCAAACATCACTAAAGGTACGACGTCTCATTGGTTCTACTATCTATAGGACCTTAGATTATTTGGCCCACTATAACCCTAAGCATAAATCTCCACTTTAATTAGCAGCATGCAGAATGGTCACCCAGATACAGGATGCCCCACAATTCACCCTGCCTCCCTTCCATCAATCAGTACTTTAGGGCTATGTGTCAATTAGTTGGCTGAGGTTGGCCTTGAAACTGTAGCTTCTTGTCAGGAAAAGTTATGGTATCTCCTGCTTTTTGGGTGACATCAGACGTTGGTACCTCTTCGCACCTGGCTGGTCACGTGATAGCACACCGTGAATCGGCTTTGTTTTCCTTCTATTTGTGCAGTTAATTCTCCTTTTCCGTCGCCACCTGCCTGGGCCCCTTTATCTCGACCTTCACGGGGCAGGCTGCCCTGCTCTTAAGTTTTGATTCTCCGAAGTTACTGTCTGCCTCCCTCTCTTGGTTTGACCTCGATTTCCCAGGCACGGCCTGCTCCTTGCTGAGTTTCGATTCTGCCATCTCTCTTCTTGTTTTAGCTGGAATAAGAATCCTGGGTTAATTCCGCTTTTGTATAATGTGGACTGCAATTATATAATGTGCTTCGTTGAGGTAGATATATGGTTGGGGCTTGCCGCTCTATTCTTCTACTAAGAATAGCAAGCCGCACTGTTTTCTTAGCTTCTTGCGTTACAAGCCTATGTACAGTTATTAGCTGGTTGAATACTTTCATCCTGCTTTACAGTTACGTTTCTTTATATTTCAACATCGTCTCTTCTTTTATGTCTGTGATATCCTTATCCATGGTGTTTCGTCTTTGTGTTTCATCTTTTGGTTGTCGTTCTTCATCTGTACGTCTGTCCGGGCACTTGTGACATCATCATTTGTCTTCCATTAAGGCCTTTTGACTTTCTTCTGGGACAGTGTTTAAACAATCTTCATTTCTTGTCATTTGCTGGTATGGTTGTCTCAATGGATATCTTACTGCCCATGGTTGTCTGGTTATTGGCGCTTCAATAGGTATTGCTCTTCTGATTGGCACTGGACAGAGCCCTAGTGCGGCTCTCTGCTGGTTTATTTGCTCATCATACGTCACATATCTCAGTGTGAATGTTCCTGGTAATTCAAAATGGGCGACTGGAGTGCAGGCAAAATATATGGGACCTCCTCTACACCCCCTCCCACATGCAATCCAAACCCTGCACTGAATTTCAAGTTTCAACTTCTTCCTACACTCTTATTTTAAAACTAAACCATTCCGTACTTCAAGGAGCAGAGCCACGGGGAGTGCGAGCACGCCGAGAAGTTCATGAAATACTGGAACAGGCACGGGGGTCGCGTGGTGCTGCAGGATATTAAGAAACCAGAGCGTGACGAGTGGAACAACACCCTCAATGCCATTCAGGCTGCCCTGCAGCTGGAGAAGACCTTGAACCAGGCTCTGCTGGACCTGCACAAGCTGGCCTCTGACAAAGTCGATCCCCATCTCTGTGACTTCCTGGAGTCTGAGTACCTGGAGGAACAGGCAAAATCCATCAAAGAGCTGGGAGATTACATCACCAACCTGAAGCGCCTGTGGGTGCCCCAGAATGGCATGGGTGAGTACCTGTTTGACAAGCACACCATGGGGAAGAGCAGCTAAGCTCCCCTTGGAAAGAAGCCCCTTCCTGCAGAGCAGATCTACCAGCTTTCGATAGCTGCAGGCATATTCTACCTCTCTGTAGTGACGTGACCCATTACCACCCTTCCCTCAAGGTGTATGTTAACTTGTCTATGTTCTCAAGGGCCGATAGGTCGGTCATCAGCTGCTGTGCTTGTCAACATGTTTTCAAGAAAAATAAAGGTTTTCAGTGCTGAAAAAACAAACAAAAACTAAACCATTCCGGAATGGTTCCTCTTAAAATAAAAGTATAGGAACGGTATAACTTAATTTAAAAAAGGTAGAATGCCACCGCTCCCAACCACTCCCGCTCGCTTTGACCACTGGGTGTAATGTCAGTAGTAAGGGTAAGTAATAAGCAGACGTTAGAGTAGAGGATGATTCTCTGCCTACTAGGTAAGCTGCTTCTGTGCTGTCTGTATTAGGGCATAGTTTGCAGGCAATGTCCTGTCGTGTCTTTAAAAAATAATGCAGCTTATGCTCTATCTTGATCAACGATGTTGATCTCTTGCCAGATGTGGACTACAGAGATGAGAAGAAGTCAGTGTCCCCTTGGATTTATGAAGGCTTGGACCTCGCTAGTTTAAGGACATGTGTAAGGCAGAAGATTAAAACAGTGCATGAGTTAACTTTCTAGTCCTACTCGTGTTTTTAGATTTGTATATTAGGTACACGCTGAAACTATTGCATTAGAGTACAGGTAGGAGGGAGAGCGGATATGAGGATGGACACAGCTTGTGGGTGTTTGTTTATTTACATGCCCATTGACTGCCATGACCTTGCTAATTGCTTGGCCCTACCCAACCAATAACTGCCACACCCAAAAGACATCCTCCCTCGGACTCCTTGAGCTAGCTCTATCAAGCCGTAACATCAAATGTTGTGCTGCATAGGGCCTGCCAATGTTAATTCTAAGCAGTCTTCTGAGAGTTGATGACTTAATTGCATCTTTAAATGTACTACTGGTGCAATAAAGATGTCTTAATCAATTGGTTCTTCAGGCACTTGGTTTACAAGCAGTATGTATCCCCTCTCATATGTTCATTGCACTGAAGTCCTGTTCAAAACAACAATGAGCAAAAGCCAGTAGTGTTTTCTTGTGCATGGGTATTAAAGAAGCAGTTGGCAGACTCTGCTATCGTATGCCCAGTTACTCACACAATGTTCCAGCTGTTGACATCCTATGACCAAGTAGTACCGTTATGTCAGTGTTCCCCTTTTTTGTCTCAGTTTTCATAAACTTTTATTGTGAATACCATGGGAGATCTATGGGAGCTATAAGGTAAATGACCTTCACCTACTCATTATTTTTGATAAATATAATTCAGAATTGATTACTGATGGGATTCCACCTCTTTTGTTAACTTGCAAATGTAATTTGTATTTTGCTCCTGAAGAAGGGGCGGTTCAGTCCCGAAATGCGTTGAGCTGGGTCCTACTGTTTTTTTTAAGAATAAAACTTCAGGATGAAGACATTAGAGACTAGACATTACAATCTGTCACTTAAAGTTAAAGTTTATTTGTTAATATCACAAAAACGATAGTGAACTACATTTACCTTTGACAGAGTGCAGGTGACGGGATTGCCGCAAATTAGCGACACTATTGTTGCTGTATATCGACACAATCTATGTGCCAGGATTCTATGTCAAGAACAAAGGTGTGCATTATGCTTCAACTTCTTTAATCACTACTCTTCAGCAGTTTCAACTTTTAAACACAAAATAAAGAATTTCTCTCTTTTTTTTCTTTTTTTTAAAACTACATTTCCCTTTCTTCTGGGATATTTCTGTGGCATTTAAACTTCCTGTCTCTACCTCTCTAGCTGCTTCCTGTCTCCGACTCCTCCCCTTCTTTTCCTGCTCTTCAGCAAGTTACGTGTGTTTTTCTTACTGCTGAGCGAATGTTGGTACAGTTTTGATGTGTTTTAAGAATGAAAGGCAAGAGAGATTAGCTGGCATCAGCATTAGTACGGCAAAGAAAACATTGCTGCAGTTGACGCGCGTTCCAACTTGCTACTCGAGCATCTTTATAGTGTTAGATATGTTTGACGGAGTACGCAGTAGCACGAATGGCAAGCGGGCGAGAACCCGCTCGCAGAATCTTTCAGTTGACAGGTGTTATCAGTGCCAGCGGCTCCGAGCTGGACTCGCGCTTCTATCCAGGTGCCACCGGGCTCCCGCTCTGTAGTCCAGGCACAAGTGGCAGTGGAGCAGCCGGCCCCCTGCTTCGGGGAGGCGGAGCAGCCGTGTCGCTTACGTGACATGGCGCTGGCTCGTGCTGCAGTATTCACACGAGCAGGCTCCCAACAAGATCGTTCTCACCACCGGCGTATGGCGGCGCGGTGGAAAAGCAGATAAAGCAAAGAATACAGCACAGAGCTCGTGAACAGGAGCTCAGAGTGTCGGGGATATGATAGCAAGGCCCCTGACTAATTGTACACTGCCCAACACGTGGAGGCAGGCGAGAAATTATTGTGATTTTCTGGTGGCACAGCAAGGTATTACTTTAAATGTCAGGCAAGATGTAACTTCAGTGAGAGAGATCCCTGCCTGATTGTGCACTGCCCAAAACGTAGAGGCAAGCATCACTGCAATTTCTCCTGTGGGTGCCTGGAATCCAGCAATAGATAAACCGAGCGGATGTGCACTACAGCCTGCTCAGTTCAGGCGCTAGGCAATAAAAAAAAAACTTTATTCAAGGGACGTTATGGTTCCGAAAACCCCCTGAAATTCGCCAGTTATGCTAAACTAAGCAACCATAACTCGCACCACCACCGTGCACTGCTAAGACTAAAACCCAGGACATCAAATATGACATCACAAATGTCATTGATGACATCACTGATGACATCACATGTGCATTTAGTTTTCATGCACAGCCTCCACACAGGATTGTCATTGTAATGTTGGAAAAAAAATGTAGAGATCTTTGGAAGAACTATCACTCAGAAAATACTTTATTAAGCGCTGCATTGCTATAAACACTATTGCATTATTGAGCTCTTTCTAGTACATGAATGCACGTAAGCATTCTCTGCAGCATGCACCATAGAGGTGCAATATTCAAAACCTTCAATGTTGGATACTAAAATGATGAATGCTTTCATTTCATAGTTTTGGATAGTGTGAAACATGTAATAACTACCTAACAATGCCTCCCTTACTGCATAATTGTTCTACTACACACAAACCATAACGAGACTACAATACATACAAATACGGGTATATGCAGGGAAAGTAAAATAAGCAAAAAACCAGCACTATTACCAGACAGTGTTCATAACCTCACTAATTAACTTCATGCACGGAAATGATTGCTGTGTTTCAGGGTTCGTTCTTCTCCTTTGTATATATATATCATATGATGTGCCTGCAACCTAAGGAATGCAGTGTAATTGAGAAAGGTAAGATCTACAAACATAGTACCTTTTGTTCGTTCTTCTCCTTTGTATATATATATCATATGATGTGCCTGCAACCTAAGGAATGCAGTGTAATTGAGAAAGGTAAGATCTACAAACATAGTACCTTTTGTTCGTTCTTCTCCTTTGTATATATATATCATATGATGTGCCTGCAACCTAAGGAATGCAGTGTAATTGAGAAAGGTAAGATCTACAAACATAGTACCTTTTGCATGTTTAGTTGCTGGCTGTTAGTGAAGAAAACCACCTGCCCTGCATATGTCAGTGCACACAAAAAGAGGAAACCAGAACTGTGATGTCATCAGTGATGTCATCAATGACATTTGTGATGTCATCTTTGATGTCCTGGGTGTTAGTCTTAGCAGTGCACGGTGGTGGCGCGAGTTATGGTTGCTTAGCTTCCCATAACTGGTGAATTTCAGGAGGTTTTCGGTTTTACTTGGAACCATAATGTCCCTTGAACAAAGTTTTTGTTTTTAACTGATTTTCATAGGTTGTTAGTAGCGCAACTTAACCATAACGTCCCTTTCACAAAGTCTTTTTCACTGATTTTATATATTTATAAACTTTCTGTATTGGGTACGGTAAAAATAATATATATATTTCTTTCTACACAGAAACGTCTACTACTTTAGAATGGCTGGAAGAACATTTTCCTCGTGATGAAATAACTGAAAACATTGATACTAACTTTGCATCAGGCCATGCAGGCGGCTGCCTGATGTGCCAGCCTCTAGGGGGCGCCACCACCCGCAGGTTTGAATGGGAGTGTGAACGAGGTGCAAATGGGAAGCAAAATTAACACGCAGGATTAAAAGAAGTGCTTTTAATCCTGCAAGTTAATCTTGACATTTAAAAAATACATGGCCTGATGCAAAGACCGGCATTGCCCACACACACACACTCTCAGACAAACGTGCACTTGACGCACTTCAATACTCTGGCGCCTATGCTGAACCTTCAGACACCCAGGGACGCCTGTGGCAAAGGTGTTAAACGCTGTGGGGAGACTCGGGATGTAGCACCAGACCACACGTGTGTCTGGGAGCAGGACTGGGTCCCCGTCAAGTTGAACCTGCCTAGTCACTCGTCTTGTAGCACTTAATTAGATCTCTTTGCCTTCTAGAATAGGTACTATCATGCATGTATAACCGGAATTAAAAACCCTAAGAACCTCAATTTAAACTGATAGGACTTAAGACAATAACCATTCCTGAACGTCTCACTACTGTGGCCACCATGAGGTGTACTCAGAAATAAGGGACAGTCTTCTTAAAAATAAAGGGCGCACACATGCTTTAGTTTACCTAAAAACCCACACGTGGTAACATTTAAGCATTTAAAAGCACACTACTGGGCATGGCAGAGTGCGAAGAGCAGTCGCAAAACCTGCCGGGAGCATGGGTTTTTGATGAACACTTGCATAGCTATCAAGTGCTCCCATATTATGCCCGATAACACAAGCCTGTTCTTGCTTTTGACTTTACATGCTGGAATTTGTGTGCCCATACTTAGCACGTGAAACATGAAAGTACAAATCCAATCATGCAACGAGAAAAGCCAAGAATGGCTCTTAATGGCTCACATGGCAGCTATTCACTTGGACATCAAGTAGTGGCAGGGAGTTTGGAAATGCAAGCAAGGCTGAAAAGTACACTGACTGCACAGCAGGATAGGAAGACGACCATTAAATGTAGCGTGAAAGAATATCAGACTGAATCCAATGTTTGGCAGACTAGTTACTGATACAGTGATTGGAAGCATGTGTGTATTTATGCATTGAAACAACTTCCTTTATAGCACAGAAATCCTCCTTCGTCGTGTTTCAAATGCCAACATAGTCAGTTGTATACAACCTCTTAGCATAAGTCTGCTAAGTAGGCTCACAGTGTGCACCCCCTCAACCGACAGCTCAATGGCATTCCTTTTGTAAATACCTGCACATTGTAAGGCCGGCCCTCCTAAAGGAAAACACCACACTTCTCTATATAAACAAATTATTAACCATTACTTTCTGTACTTTCCCCAAAGAATGTTTTTAAACACACCATACAGACATTCAAAATAATACAGAAACAGACTCAGGTGCAGTGAATGCAACAAAAAATGGATCTATTAAAATAATAGTGCACTCAGAAATATTATTTTCCCAAGTGTTCAGGCATGTACTTCTAAGCATACATTGATCGATCGTACAAACATTTCCTATGCACCTTACCGTACTTTTACTCTTTTTTACAAATGCGAAATCACGCAGCAGGGCCCGGCCATCTTGCGATAATCTTATCCATTCCCACATCGCTCAAGGTGGACTGCCCTGGTGGCACTAATGCATATGCCCCGCTCCTGAGTCTAACATCACCAAACATAGTGATATGCTCCACCTATCTCCAGAACATTACTATACAACATAGTAAAACGTACCCAATCATCACCTACGTGATAACGTTACTTGACGCAGAACCCAGAATATCAACACACATCATCTCACAACACAACGCATCCCAATTGTGAATATGAAACCATACTTTTAAAGGAAATACCAAATTGTACAATTTGTAAAGTACTTTCATTTCACAATAAATGCTCCGAGAACATCCGGAGACTTACATATGCAAGCAAATAGGTAATTGTTTTCTTCGTTCTCGATCCACAAATGTTTATCATGAGTCATGCGATATTCCTGTGAAGACTTTGGCACGAACGTCCGCTAAGCCACCACAAAAGATATGAAATTGCTCCTTATCGCTGGTATGGCATACGGGCGTATGGGCCCGTGTCGATCATCCCAAAAAGTGTCACTGGAATCCAACCACTGACATATATCTGTAAGTGAGGGTTAAAAAAACCATCATTTGGTATCTGGAATCCATGACAATTGCAGAAAGTCAAGATATAACTATTCTTAAAAAAAGATAACAGAAACGTGCCTCGGTAACCAATCTTATTACAGTTTATCATTATAACCATCAATTTGGGCCCCTGTTACAACTATTAATAAACACGGACGTCAAACAATGATAACTGAAACAAAAGAACGTGCAAATGACTCTTCAGTTTGCTGTACACGTTACTGCTACGGAGTATGCTGAGCTCGAAACGAGATGTGATGCTGCAATCAGACAGCTAAATAAAACCAAAAAGAACAGATACACAGAATTTTAATTAAATATTAGCGTTCAATTACGCCTTTGTAAACCTGGGGGAACCCACAACTGCCCTACACCCATCTCGATGCTGCACTGCCCATATCCCCACGACAAAAAAAATCTATACATGCAAGTTCTAATTGCGACTCATTGCAATATACCACACACAACACAGAATACAATTTAGCCCACCAATATTGTCACCGAATTATAATTTTACTAGTTTGTGTACAAAATCGTCCAAAGTAAAACTTACACAATATTTAGCATTTCCATTGTATCGGCGTAAAAGAAGCACTCCGTCCACTTCAATGAATTTTCACAAAATGAAATTACATGTTCTTTTATCCAATTTTTGAATGGTGAACATTATCATATTTGAAAGTCTTACATCCCTCCCTTCATGCATTCCGTTCGCAATCCTCCCTTTGTTTCAAGGTCAAAAAACAATTGAACCTTATACTGTGTACCATCTGTGGGTGTGCTCAGCTAGGAAACAAAAATTCAACGGCACTGACCTTCACTAAGAATGGGAGCGGATAGCGCTACACATGGCGAACACATAAGGGGCACCTGCCACCTATGCAAATACAGTATTTGACCCATCTCTTACTCCCCAACCATCCCGAAGCACTTCTGCACACCAACACACTCCCCAAAATTGCATTTTGCCTTTGTTCGCCGCCGCGATGTCAGTACACCTTCAACAAAAACAGCAAAATTACCACCCTCTAAAGAAGTGAAAGGCATTTGTAGCAAAGTAGTTTGTTTATGATTAGATCTCAAAGAAAATGTACACAATCATACACCACAATCCAAAATATTTACTTCCAAAGGTATCTTATAACGCAGTCCTATTACAAACTCTCCAATCTTGACAGCATAGCCTAACCAAAACTTCACATACAAACTCTACAAATGAAACAGTACACAAACTTTTGTGTTCTGGATATTTGATGGGTGTTTGATTCTATGGGTCTTTTATGCTGCAGTGGTTGTGTCCAGGGCGTAGAGTCTTGGGTGCATGGCCTAAGGCCTACGGCCTTCGCCCATGCACCCAAGACTCTACACCCTGGCCACAACCACTGCAGCATAACACACCTATAATACCAAACATTTTGACTGTGGTATGTGGGCTGCTTATAGGGGATATTGACTGTGCACATGGCGAACACATCAGGTGCACCTGCCACCTAAACAGATACAGTATTTCACCCATCTCTTACTCCCCTACCCTCCCCAAGCACTTCTGCATGCCAACACACTCTCCAAAATTGCATTTTGCCTCTGTTGGCCGCCACGCTGTCGGCGGATCCTGTCCAGGGTGTACAGTCTTGGGTGCATGGCCTACGACCTACGACCTTCGCCCATGCACCCAAGACTCTACGCCCTGGCCACAACCACCGCAGCATAACACACCTATAATACCAAACATTTTGACTGTGGTATGTGGGCTGCTTATAGGGGATATTGACCGCGGCCATGGCGAACAGATCAGGGGCACCTGCCACCTAAACAGATCAGTATTTCACCCATCTCTTACTCCCCAACCCTCTCCAAGCACTTCTGCACACCAACACACTCCCCAAAATTGCATTTTGCCGCTGTTCGCCACCACGCTGTCGGAGGATCCAAGATGGTGGGTGCATGGAAACAATGTGACGCACCTCACCCCAGCCAATCAGAGAACACGTTGCCTGTCCGTGGACATGACGCAAGCAAAGTAGCCAATCGGTATCTTGTCCGCGGAGCGAACAGGGAAGTGTTATGTCTATGGGAAAAAAAGAACATTTTGGGACCCCGTCTATAACTTTGCCCCCCTTTAACCAAACCTCACTAAAATTAGAAGAAAAATTCAGAGTGGGTCATATACTTTTTTTCCAACGTTTGGTGAGGATTTGTACGGGGGAGCGACGTTATAAGCCACCCAAAAAGTGCTCCTATGGGATTAGCAACTTAACCATAACTACATAGCCACTACCGTGGCTGTGTAATGTATGTATGTGTATATATATATATATATCATACCCTCCCCCATCAACAATGTCCTAATATGAGTGGAGCGAAGGGAGCAGGAGGAGAGTGACCTACCACTCAGCTTCAAGCAAGTGCTGGCTGGGGAACTCCTTAGTGGTCTGAGTATGAGTGGAGCGAAGGGAGCAGGAGGAGAGTGACCTACCACTCAGCTTCAAGCAAGTGCTGGGGAACTCCTTAGTGGTGATTGTGGCTGAGGGGATAAAACCTCTTCATGAAAGACTGGATGCCATAGGAACAATACTACGGAAGAGAGTAAAGAGCACCCAGATTAGCACTTCAAGCACATCTGCGAAGGCTACCAGACAGGAGAAGAGCCTTCAGGGGAGTAGCGTGACCCGGAAGAGAAAGATCTGTTCTACTCGCCTCGGTCATCATTATGGGGTGGAACATCATGCCACAGAGGCAGCTGACGCTTTTGGTGAGCTGAAAGGATTTCCTCCAAAGATCAGCAGTGCCAAGCCTCCTGACCCCACCACAGGGGAAGAGAATACAGACAATACAGAGGATGATACTGACAGGGAATCCCCCGTAACTACGGCCACCTCTCAAGAGGACGCTAAGTATATGGCACACAGAATTAAGGAAACCTTTAGACAAGGATACCAGGCTGCGCATGAGAGCAGAATGCCGGACCTGGCGGGCAAAGTGGCAGACACCCCAGACCTGGCCCCTAAAATTATCACTTTTGTGACAAAAACCACCAAATATCTGAGGACAGGTATGGATAAGTCCTGGAAGAGCTGCCAGGAGAAGCTATTGGATCTCACTGGGCCCATAGCAAAGTCATTGACCTTGCAAAACGGGCCCAGGACACAGAGAAATAAGTCTCCTTCTGAAGATCTACTCGAAACTAGGTGACCTTGCTTCCTATGAAGCAGCAGAGGCAGCACAGGGTCTGCACTTTGGCGAGGCATTTGGCAAGGAAATGGGGAGGTTTGTTGGCACATATACCTCCTTGGAGAAAGCGCAGGCCTCTATCCAGAAGATTTTCCCGAGCAGGGTTTTTGCTGATATCGGCCGCTATCAAGGTTGTTCGGCCAGTCGCTATGCAGTATCTTGAAGAACCCAGGGTGGCAGGGCCCAATACTGGGAGTCAAGACATCAGGATTCTTTCCTTCCATCCAGAGGGAGACACTTCAGGGGTCGCAAAGGAGCCAGCAGATCACAGAGGGCTAACTCAGGTGAGGAAATCACTCATTGTATACCTGCCACTATGTGGGAGAATGAGGGAATTTTGACTAAATTGGTGCACGCTGTCCAGCAATGCATGGGTGCTGCAGACAGCCAGGGGTTTTCAACTAGAGTACATTCAGCCCCCAATCCAGACTACCTGGCCATGCAGCATCTGTATGGCCCAGGAGGAGTAACTACTGTTACACAAGGAACTGTAGCAGCTCAGGACCACTGAGGCCATAGAGCCCTGCGGTCAACGAGGCCCGAGATTCATGAGCAACATGTTTTTACTACACAGAAAAGAGGAAGTGAGACCAGTTATAAACCTGAAAGAGCTGAACGGCTGGGTGATTTACAGGCATTTCAAGATGGAGTGTGTCCACCTTCTGAGGGACCCTCTCAGGCAAGATGACTGGATGGCCAGGATAGACCTCAAAGATGCCTACCTGACGGTTCCAGTGCTAAACAAGGTCAGGCCTTTCCTAGCATGCAGGTGGGAAGAGCGATTCTGGCAGTTCAGAACGCTACCCTTTGGGCTGGCCTCAGCTCCATGGGTTTTTACAAAGCTGATGAGACTGGTAGCAGTGGCCATCAGAGAAAGAGTATTCGGATGATAATATACCTCGACGACATTCTGCTTCTGGTGGACAACAGAGAGATCTTCGTATACCAAGTACAGTGGGTGAAAGATCTTCTGTCATCCTTGGGATTCATAATAAATCTGGAGAAGTCAGACATGGCCTGACCCAGCAGCTTTATTTCTTGAGGATCACAGTGGATACCAAGTTGGCGACTCTAGAACTACCAGCAAAGAAAATACGAGCTATCAAGAGTTAGTTACAGGAGTGCCCGACAAGGAAGTCGTCTCCCTCCGGACTCTAGCAAGAGTACTAGGACTCTTAGCGTCTTCCATTCAGGCCATATTTCTGGGACCCTCTGAATTAGAGATCTCTAAAGAGACTGAAGATCAGGCATCTTCAGCAGGGTCTGAGATATCACCAAGCAATTCTGCTGGACAAAGAATCGGACATGGAATTGCAGTGGTGGCTACAGAGCACGGAAGCATGGAACGGTCGCGCCATCTTTGGAGACAGACCAGACATGGTAGTAGAGTCGGACGCAAGCACAGCAAGCTCGGGAACCAGGTGCAGCACGCTAGAAACAAGGGGCAACTGGGCCCCAGAGGAACTATATCTACATATAAATTGTCTCAAACTATTAGCCGGGTCTTTCGCAATCAAGGGTTTCACGAAAGACTGGGCCAACTGCTGCATTCTCCTGAAGATGGACAGTATTTCAGCAGTTCAGTACTTCAATCATCTAGGCAGAGCTAGTGAAAGCCTTCTGGCACTATTGCCTCCAAGCTGGGATATCAGTGTCGGTGGAGTACCTTCCTGGGAAGCTCTACTTTGTGGTGGACTGGATCTCCCGCTATTTTATGGACTCCAGCAACTGGAAACTAGACAGAGAGGTCTTCCAGAGTGTAGACCGGCTGTGGGGTCTGAGCCATACAGATTTATTTGCATCCAGACTGAACATGCCAGTTTCTTCATGTGGCGGCTATATCCGTGCGCCCTGGGGACCGATGCAATCTTGCAGAATTGGAGCGGGGGAGTGCACTATTCGTTACCGCTGTTTGTTATGCTGGGTAGAGTTCTGGCAAAGGTCCACAAGGAGAAGGTGACAATCGTGGTAGTGGAACCCTTGTGGAAGTCACAAGTATGGTTTCCAACTCTGACTGAATTTTCTTTGGATTTCCTGAGGACCTTCCCTTCAGAGACACACCTGCTCACGGACCCAACTGGGTCATTTCATCCTCTGAGAGGGAAGGGCACTCTCCTGCTGATGGCTTGCAGAGTGTTGGGAGAAGATGGTCCTTGCCAGACATTTTGGGCCACGCTGCCCATCTCGTATCAGAATCGTGGGCACCTTCCACACCTAGGAGCTATAACGCAGCATGGAACAAGTGGGCGAGCTGGTGCAAAAGGAGAAGTATTATGTTTATGATTGTTTTTGTTTATGTTTTACATTTATATAGCGCACCAGGTACCCTAGGGCTTAAGGGCGCTGTGAAACGTAAAACACTCAGACGAGACAAAAAAACTAATACAGATAGCAGAGTCCTGAGACTGGCTGGAGAGCGACAGTCCCACGAGAAGCAGAGTCAAAAGTAGAATGAAGTCACTTTATGAAAAAAGGGCAGTTTTCAGCCCTTTCTTGAAGATTTCGGTGGATGAAGTGGTCCTCAATATGGATGAGAGGAAGTCCCACTTCTGAGGGGCTGCAGATATGAAAGCAGCATCCCTTGATTTTTTTTGTTTTCAGGCGTGGCACCATAAGGGTGTTGGTTTCATCCGATCTAAGAGATATGGTATTTTTTTTGCCATGACTAATTCTTTCAAATACGTGGGCATGGTTCCATGTACACATTTATGTGTAATAAGAAAAAGCCTGAACACTACCCTAGCCTGAACAGGTAACCAGTGTAGACTTCGACGAGCTTCTGACACATGGTCCCTTCTTGTCAGGCGTTTCACCACTCTGACTGCTCCGTTCTGTAGGAACTGTAGCCGATGAAAAACAGATAGAGGCAGCCCAACAAGGAGGCTGCAACAATAATCGATCTTAGATCCAATAATAGCCCTTGAAAGTGTTTCAGAATTAGTTTCCGCGATAAAAGGTCTGAGACAACGAAACAGATTATGAAAATATGAAGCTGATGAAACAAGGCTGTTCACTTGAGCCTTCATGTTCAAGTTTTTATCAAGATAAATGCCCAGCATTTTGACTTTGCTCATGACATCTATTTGACAACTATCTATAATGAATGAATTGTAACTGGGACCTAACTTCTCTAGTTTGTTCTCGGAGCCAATAAGTAAAAGCTTGGTTTTAGAGCTATTAATGGCTAGGCCATTGACCACCATCCAATCTTGGATTTTTTTGTAAACTTCATTAATCCTGCGTTCATCCTCCACATGAGATCCTGAGATGGGGATGACGCACTGTGTGTCGTCCGCATAATTAGCAAATATGATCCCCTCTTTCTCCAGCATCTGGAAAAAGGGAATCATGAATATATTATAAAAGCAGGGCGACACACAAGCTCCTTGAGGGACACCATACCTGAGCGTTATCGGTTTGGCTTAGGCACTATCGCTGACCACTCTGACTTGTCTATCCTCTAGAAAGGAATTAACCCAATTTATCGCCTCTTGGGAGAAGTTGGCATTCATCTTTAGCCTGGTGGACAGTATAGCATGGTCCACCAGGTCAAAGGCTGCCGACAGATCCAAAATCATGAGGAGCGAAGTATGTCCCCCATCCATCCTATGAAGGAGATGGGATTTGAGGGCCAACAGGGCCGTCTCAGTGCCATGATTCATACAGAACCCCGACTGATATTCATGATAGACCTGACTATGCTCCAAAAAGATGGAAATCTGGTTATAGGCCACTCTATCCAGGATCCTCAACAGGAAGGGTGTGTTGGTAATAGGCCTATAATTAGAAGCTGTAAGGGGCAAAGATTAGGCTTTTTCAACAATGGGGTAATCCAAGCGTTTTTGATATTACCAGGGATTTTATTAGCTGCCAGGGATGCATTAACAAACTTAGTCAAAGCTGGGATAAGGACTGAGAAACACTCTTTAATTATTATGGAGGAGCAAGGATCTCCTAGGCAGCTGGTACTTTTTAGTTTGGAGATCACCTTGGCCAGTTCTTGATCCGAAATGGGCTGAAAGCTGAACATTGCTTGTTCCTCTGATTTCTTGATAGAGGGCTGTAGATTGTTCTCTAAAACCTGTTTAGGCAAATCAAGTTTCTTTATCTCGATCACCTCTCTTATTTTCTCAAGTTTATTGGATAAGGCAGATTGTATTTCCATACACCATGCCTCGTCTTTAATAATGCTTACTTGAGTGGGGCCAGGAGCATGCGCCTGCTCCTTTAAGATTTTGAACAATTCCCAACTATCCGATTTAGCCTTTATTATTCTAGTGTTAAAGGATTCTTTCTTAGCTAAATATATGGCTGATTTATAGTCTCTAGACAATTTCTTATAAGCATCAAGATCCGCAGGATCTTTGTTTTTACGCCAGATGTGAAGAAGTTTGGTTTTCTTGGATTTGAGTGCTTGAAGCTCTTCGTTAAACCATAACTTGTGTACCACTAAAGGTACTGTTTTGGTTCTAATTGGCACCAACTTCTCTGTGATTGAGCCAAGAGAGTCCAGAAGAGTGGTAGACATTTCTTCAAGATTATCCATAGTGGTAATCTGGTTATTAAAGGTGGATGCCCAGTCAGCAAGGTGGGTGAGGTTTAACTTACTACGATTTCGTATCTTGAGAGATGTTTTCGGTGGAATAATTATTTTTTCATAATAGTCTATCTGTATTTGGAGATAAATACAGGAATGATCTGACCAAGGGCAGGCAAGCACCTCTTTATTGGAAAGGCTGAGGTTCAAGGTAGAAACCCAGTCAAGGGTATGTACCTTGATGTGAGTAGGAACTCAAATATGTTGAGGCATCTCAAGGGAGTCGAGTATATTATATATATTCCTCCCGTTTCTGCCCACGTAGTCCCCATACTCAATTTCTTGGCTTCCCTCATAGAAGAAGGCAAGGATTTCAGGACAGTGGGGGTGTATAGATTGGCGATATCAGAGGGCACGTTGCAGTAGATGGGCTCATGAAAGGGGAAAAGTTTCGGGTCCCGCGACCCCCAAATATTCACGGCTATGGGATGTGACTCCAGTGCTCTGGTTTTCTAGCAGAGTGGCCAGCTAATAAATATCTATTGATGGTGCAGCTATCAGGAAAGTTAGCAATGTTGTTGTGCCTAGTATCGTGTAGGAGAGTCTCTTTGGAAGTCGATAGGAAAATATTCAGCCTGGAGGGAGTTACCTTCATCCTAGCGAAAAGGACCAAGACTAACTCATCCTCCATTTCTTATCCCTACCTTCCTAGACCACTGGGCTGTGCCTGGTGGCATTTAACCGGGAGTACGAAGTCAGGACAGCGGAAATCTGGCATGCCGAATTGATGCAACTTCTGATTGTGCACAGGGCACCTTACAAGGCGCTTGTGTCGGCCACTAAAGTGAGATCAATGCGTGAGGTAACACAGCAAGCAGGGATCGATCTCTCTCAGTTCGGGGCTCATTTAGTAAGGGGCGCGATTGCATCCAAGGCCTGTACAGCAGGGGCGTCACTAGCAGATATCCTGCAAGTGACAGACTGGTCGAGTGGCAGTGCGTTTAAGACCTTCTATTTCAAACCAGTATTGTCTGTCCAAAGGGTAGGCCCCTGGATGTTGAAGTGTTAGACCTGAATTTGTATTCCTCCATTACAGGTTATGCTCCAGTACAGCTGTGTTACCTTCTCGTTAGTTGTTTTAGGATGGATCGTATAGCCCCCTGGGTCAATGAGCATTCATTGTGTTTAGAGCAGCTTGTTATTGCTCAGGAATTGGAGCCTGCAGTTATGTCAACAACAGGCTTTGTTAGAAATTGGCAAACAATTTCAGTTCCCTCAGCCTGATGTGGTAGTTCTCTGCATAGCTGGCCGCAATATGGCAGAAGGATGTGTGCAGGTCAGATTCAAAAATTCCTTTCAGTTGAGCGTTCATCTCGGGCCTGTCACTCTTCCCCATCCCAAAACACATTTATGAAGCTGGTTCGTCTTCCTGCCAGTATCTCTTTCAACAATTTTCTTTTAACCGCTCCGCCCTCTCCCTTCCATCCTTCTCCCTTCCCGTTCTGGCTATATGCAAAAGGCACTTACGTCAGCACTTGATGTTTTATTTTCTGTTCTTTCAGACATTGGGGGTCATTCAGAGTAGGGCGGTAAGGGTTAACGGGCACCAGTAAGGATGCCGGTGCCGGTAACCCCCGCCCCGTCCAATTCCTAGGTCCCTTGGCGGGAACCGCAAAGGACGTGTGGTCAGACCACACGTCCTTAACGGGTCCTGCTAAGGGACCAGGGCGCTAATTACGGGCCTGCTATTTGCGGGCCTGTAATTAGCGACTTCCCCATTCCCATTGAGCCATATGGGGGCTCAAATGGGAATGGGGAATGGTTTACTGAATGGGGACTACCGGGTCCTCCAGGGTCGGAATGACCTGGTAAGTCCCCATTCAGCCAGACCGGACCCAGTTTTGGAGGCAGCCATGGTGCTAGAAACAGCATGGCTGCCTCCAAACTCGGAATGACCCCCATTGTCTCTGTGGGGAAGACTGCCAAGCTCAATTTCCCCAAAACATCAGAAAGATCGCCATAATATCTCCCCCAGTCCCTGCAGCACTTGCGCCACTTTGTAGATACCACACACCAGGCCCCGGGTGAGTCAGTATTCCCCCATAGAAGGAGCTGATCCCAAAGCTGCAGGATCGTGAGGCACTCGTTGGGTCTCCAAAACCGTCCTGCTGGGTGTTGCTGGGAAGACTTGGGGGCAACAATGAAGAGATGTGGATGGTTTCAGGAGCAATTAAGGTGGTGTTGGTAAATGTAAATGTGAGTATTACATAACTCTCTGTGGGCCCTACTGTGCCTAATGTTATTGTTTCTAGGCATCAGTGATCAGTCTGGGAGAATTGTCCACACCCGGTTTACTTGCTGGCTGTAAAAAGTTACAAAGACAAAAATGGCATAGAGATTAACACACTTCTTCCTCCCCTCTCCTCTTTCCAGGTGAAGTTAGTGGGGGTAGAACACTAGCCTAAAAGGGCACCCAAAAATACATCCAAGGGAAAGAGGCTTAAGCGTCACTGCACTTCTTCCTTTATCCCTTATCAATTCCTCCACCTCTTCTCACGGGTTCACACGGCCACTTCCTTATATAAAGGGGCATCAATTCTCCTTCCTGCTCACCTTCTCATGACTTTACATGTGGTACACCACACTAACTCTGATTTGATTTCTGCAAGAGGCTACACACCATTCTGAAATCTTGTTTGAGCTGGTAGACAGGATGCACTATCTACTGCATCCCTCTTATGGGTAAGACAGTAACAGCAAAAAGGCAGCTTAAGACCTGACCACCGATGGAGAGAATATCAAAACAGTGGTGCAGCTTCTCCCCTTCCAAGTTTCCAAGTTGGGAGGGGCGCACATAAGCCACAAGCTGGACAAATCCAGACCGAGAGACACGCTGCAGGCACCAGATCCTCTCAAACTTTCAAACAACAATTCCACTTAGCAAGATCATCATGAAAAGACCACCTTCAGGTCAGGGCTAAATCACCATCCATACCACCTTGATCTTTACTGGATCATTGCCCTTCAAGGGAAATGATAGGAGGAAACCTTTGCTCCTTTAGTATCCAGGGGATTGGCACTGTAATAGTTGGTGGCTGTGGATCATCAGTAAAGCCTTTGAGTGCTAAGCAACCTCACCTCATCCCAGGAACATTATGGACACCTTGGCCACATGCTGTGGAGAAGAAGGCAGCTCATCCAAAGGAATTCCAAGGCTTCCTACACAGCAACCCATTGACAGGGTTCCTACAGGCCAAAGGGAAGATGTTAACGCATAGTATTCCCGGCTCTGATGTCAGTTGGGTCCTGTGCATGGATCTGCTTCTAGAGGTATACCATTCATCTCGAATTTCAAATTAGGGATGACGTCCCTCCTGCAGTCTTTTCATGTATGCCTGGAGGTAGTATGGCTGGCATCCATGGAATTGTAGGATACATACGGGTTCCCTTTTGACCCTACAGTATACAAGTGGAACTACTTTGCCCTCCCAGGAATGCACACATTGTGTTTTATTTTAGGAAGTTCCTACTAGCACAGCATGATCAGAATGAAACCTCATCTCCTTCCAAATCAGTTCTTAGGCGCTATCTGCTTGTCTCATCCTCGGCGAATACGTTTTCTGGATGTCAGGCATGAATACTCGCTGTAAGAGGTCTCCAAGTTGCATAAGTATCTGGTGAACCCGGCAAGGTGATGGCTTACAGTACAGGGACATTTGGAGGCAAATATTTTGTTATCTAGTTGTGCATGGCTTTACCTTAATCCACTCCGGTCTCACTTATACTGGCTTTAGGTGGCATCAGCCCTGGATTTAGGATGTCCGGGTTCCCTAATCCTAGCTCTCTGTGGCATCACCAATGGTGGTAGTATCTTTCTTTCTCCTGGAGAGGTACAAGCCAGTCTCACTCCTGGAGATGGATGTCTTCCATCAAGGATCTTTTTGGGCTTGTTTAACAGCACAGCAGTTATGGTTAAGACAGGAACGTGCCTTTGGCAGACCGCCACTTGCTGTTTCTTGTTTCATGCCAGGTTACTCCCTAAACACTTCTTTATCTAACCCTCTCCTTTATCTAAACTCCCAATTATGTCCATATGCAGTCACATACCTAACCCTATATATATCCACATAAAAACACATTTACAAACATTATAAGTAAGAATAAATAAATATGTACATTACTTTATATGAATGAGACTGCTACAGTCAGCAACACCCTTAAGAGTACCTCAGAGGTGGTGTGCCCGCTAAAGTGGAATGCGTCTGCCCCTGCTCCAGGCACTGTTTTTTCATGGGTGGTGTCCCTGTTACCAAATTAGGCACTGCATCATGCAGGACCTGTGCCAAAACACTGTCTCACTGGTGGCCCCATACCCTGAGGGGCCACTACTGTCACTAGCGCAGCCTGGTGTGGCCTTGCTCTTTCAGGTAGCCCATCCACCACGTGGGGCCTTCAACTGACCATTTTACCCCCGCAGCACACACATCTTCCTGGGTAGCCCCTATGCCCTGAGGGGCCGCCAGCATCACCACCACACCCGTTGTGCACTTTTCATTCTTCACAGCTGTCCCATGCCCTTGCAGACTGCTGCACTCACTGCCATGTCTACAGGGCATTCTTTCTTCTGTTGGCATCCCCGCTGCCATGGGAACACTGCCTTCATTCACCATCACACTTGCTTTTGCCTGCCCCATGTTTTCGCTGCACCTATGTGGTGCAATTGGTGGGCCTACAAGGGCCTGTGAAATAGCTTAGTACCTGGAGTAACACCAGGACCAGCAGGTAAGTTATCTGTAGGTTTTATTGGTAAGTGTATGCCATGAAGACACCGGCATGTCCCTTCATGCCAGCTTAGATCTCCAACTTTCTCTTAGAACAGCAATTCAGAACATAACATCTCAGCACTCCACACTCACTGAAATCACCACATTCCACCATCAGTGATGTCACCCACACTCAGAGACGCATTACAACACTTCTCTCTCCATACATTTCTTGAACAAGAAGGAACTTCCAACCAAAACTTTCACCCAACTAAATCCCCACAAGTACGTGTGGCCAGCACGTAAATGCACCAACGAACCAGACTCCACAAAAGCTAACCACATGGAGCTCACTCACAACCCCAACACCATAAATAAATGACAAGATGCCAACCAAACTGAAACCAACACTAACGGAAACTGCCCTCAAATAGCACTAAAACCAAGGCACAACCATAACCTCAGTGGCACCCCAAGAATATGCACCCTAACTGTGCCTCACAAAGCAAAGTGGACAACAAAGAACCATAACCGTGCCAACAAATTCATACATTTGGCTAACTACACCAAAGAATACATCCAACTCCACTCCTTCCCCACAAAACACAAACTATGAGGAACCCACCAAAGTAGAATAAGGGCTAACTCCTCTCATATGACCTGAACTGGAAATACACTCGAGAACCAAAAATAATAAACTGCACACTCCACCTGTTTCAATCTGCCCCTTGAAACCTAGAGCCTGCCACACTCCAGCGTTCCCCAAAAATGCATTACCTAACATCCCACATCATCCGTGCACCAAACAACCTACCACCCTAGTGTGAACCCTTGGACACCAGGGCTGCCACCCCCGGGCACAATCCCAGCTCACCAAGAGTAACAACAAGCACACCATCCTGACATCAGTCCACAACAGCACCCACGCAGAGCACACCTTACACACAAGAACACCATAAGAAAACATAGTCCAACTAAACTGCGCCAAAACACACTCCTTAAGCCACCACACTACGAGACCCCAAGTCCCAGCCGACTGCTCGTGACAGTACACCAAACACACACCTAGGACCCCTAGTCCAAGCCAACTACACCACCGCAGCACACCATTACTACAATCCAGGACCCCTAGTCCTTGCCAAACTGCACCACCACAGCACACCGTCTATACAACCCAGGACCCCTAGTTCAAGCCAACTGCACCAAACACACACCTAAGATCCCTAGTCCTAGCAAACCCACAACACAGTAACACTGCAGCGCTCTACCAGGACACTCAGGGCCCCTAACCCCAGTCAAACAGCCTATGCAGTAGCATCTTCACTCACAACATAGGACCCCTAGGACCCTAGCCCAATGCCAACCGCATAAACACAGCACATCGTCACATTGTCACACGCACAAACACAGGAACCCAAGTTCTACCAGGCTGCAAAACAGGAATGCTGTCACACCCCTGTCGGACACCTAGACTAAACTAGGCTACCACAAATACTCCACAAAAGGCCAAAGGTGCGGAAAATCCCCTATTCAATAGGACTCCCAGTACGCTGCACCCAAGACCGGATGCACCCTTTGCGCAACACATACACTCCAAATGTAGACCCGGCTACCATATTACGTAGTGGAACCCTTGGTCAACTTAAGGGCAACACCGCACCAGAACCTCAATTTCTCTCATATTAACACCCTCTCATCACACCAAACACAACTCGTGCAACGCACAAAAGGGATGACAAATTTGCATAGCACACAAAAACTCTGTTATAACATGTAGATAATACACATTTTGAGAAATAGCAAAAACTGCGATCTCACTGGACAAATGTCAATTTAGTACACTGCTCCAGTCCATTAACCACAGGACTTGACCCGCGGGTTCCCCCACCCACAAGTCCATACAAATCCCAACAGTTCAACCCCACCTGAAAGAAAAATAGGGTTACCCAAGAAAATACAATTTCACAATGTCAATTTAGTACACTGTAAATTAAAACACGAAACACAATCTCAACTAAATCTCACTTTAGCACAAATTCATTTTAAATACACAAACCTCCTATCAATAATGCACACATTCAATAACGCACATATCCACACGGGCCCATGCTACTCCATTTACCACACACACACCACCAACCAACCAACACACAGAAGCATACTTGCCAACCCTATTGATTTAGGCAGTAGGCTACTGCTTTTTAAGCAGTCCTACCGCCTATAGATTTGGGTGACAGATCCTACTGCTTTTTACAGTGGTAGGTAATGTATGTGACTCTAAGGCAATTAATCCGTCTGTGCGATGGTCGGGTAAGTGATACATTTGAGTGATGGGCTCAGATCAATCCACTGACCTGACAGCTACATGACTCCGCCCTGCACTCTTGCAGGGACAGAATTTATGTGAACCACCATTGAAGGCAAGTGGCAGAGCATACCACCATCACACCGCATCTGCCTATCAGACTGAGGAGGGTATCCGTCTCCATGTTGTTCAGTGTTCCATTGCCAATGCAGTTATAAATATGTACTACCCGGGCTGCTGCTACAGAGCAGTGGCAAACGTTGCCTACCAGCTCTGTGTGATTACCTTCTGTGAAGTTAGGTAATTGAATTTGGTGTTAACTTACCATTCAAAATTATACATTGTAAACATTTGAAAATCTCTTCATTTTGTGCAGTTTGATGGGTTGTGCATTTTAGAATGCTCCAGTGGTGCCAACAATGTATGGTTTGTAATTTCCTGTAATATCATTGTTATGCTAAGTATTATTTTTGAAACTTGAAAAATCCTACATCTTTTTGGTCACAGAATGTTGGCAAGTATGCAGAAGGCCACCACATATAGACAAGACACCATACACACCGGCCTTACACACACATATTGGTTCACTAGAGTTCTGCTAAAATGCCAACATTACTCCTTCTGCCATGGCGTAGCTGCCAAAAGCGAAACTCGGCGCCTCCAAAGTTCCATGCTCGATACCACAGCGCCCACGTATAACAGATGTCAAAACCAGTTTGACGATCGAACAGAAACATCCAGTCCTCAGTTTTCTCCTTGACAATGTCCCAAATAAATCCACAACTATGCTGGATGTATTTCCCGAGTTGGTCAATCGTAATTACTGAGATCCATATCCCGCTCATCCACCACCGACTGCAACCACAGCTCACTACGCTGTACCATCCGGTGTCACTCTCACTCTCTTCCGACCTCCAGGTTTCCCCGCGGACCACACTGCAACTGGATACTTCATAGACATGCTTCTTATGGCATGGCGTACACCCAGCACATTTCTGATTCAGTTTCACAACTCTGCTCCCCCTTCGTCACAGCAACCCCTTCCGAGTCCATGGCGCTGAGGTATCTCCACCCTGACGCGCTCCGCTGCATCAGTCTCTCAACAGCAGAAACCACATGGCGGCCCCTCGGCAGAACCGGCTCCACAATGCGCACCAGAACTTCTCAGTGCACAGCCTCATTAGCTGGGCCCCCACATGCCATGCCAGCACGCCACTGCTCCTGCGTGCATCCTGTTCGCTGGACACCTTCCAGCCACGGGCCTCCCTCAGCCAACGCTCTCTCCACTCCTGCGCTGCCTGTCAGGTTCGTTATTTGACACTCCGGCCCCGGCTCAGCACAGACAGCTGTTCTCTCCATCTGGCTCCTGCACTCCGGAGACCCAAACAAAGCTCCGGAATTAGTGCAAAAATAGGAACCGCCTCTTCCAGCACCACCCGGCCTGCTAGAGGGTAGCACCCAGATCCCTGTTGCTGGGGCTAAGACTGCTGGCTGCAACACTAGAATGTGAAACACATGAAGGGCGGGGTTCCTGGCTCATCTGCTGTCCCTTCTCGACAGGATCCCATCCTCGTCGCCAGTGAAATTATTTAGTACCTGGAGTAACACCTGGACCAGTAGGTAAGTTATCTGTAGGTTTTATTGGTAAGTGTATGCCAGGAAGACACCGGCACGTCCCTTCATGCCAGCTTAGATCTCCAACTGTCTCTTAGAATAGTAATTCAGAACATAACATCTCAGCACTCCACACTCACTGACATCACCACATTCCACCATCAGTGATGTCACCCACACTCAGAGACACATTGCAACAGCCTGCAAAGGCACGGCTGCCCAGGACTTTTCTTTACTCCTATCCAAGTGGGGATTTTACCAGTTTTAATTAACCTACACTGCAGTGTATACAGATGTAATGTAATGTGGGTTCAGTCCTCAACAATAGCCCTGTTTTTATGTTCATTTTTATGCATAGTTCTATTGCTCCTGCTCATGGAAGCCTTATCTTCTGGGCCCACCCCGTCTGGTCCCGGGGCAGGCTGTCACAGGGTAAAGGCCGTATCACCTGGTTTGGGCCACCCTGCACAATGGCCCGGGCTGAATGCTGCCTTCTTCTCCCTGGAGCGCCTGGCACAGGCGGACCAGGATTTTGCAGGTTGGGTCGATCAAGTCTAACCTCCTGGTGGGCTGACCACTCACAGGGCCCTGTGAATGCCCAAGCTGCTCCAGGCAGTTGGGACCAACAATGGATGCTGGGCCACCCCCGGTATACGTGATCTAGTCTGAAGAGTTGTTAGGCACTGGTGGTGCCGCTCAAAGCTGCAGCCCCCAGGAAGCAGATGGCTTGATCCTCCTCCTGCTTCCTCTCCCTTCAATTATTTCTTTCAACAGTTGTTCTGAAGAATGTTCACTCTACCCTGCCCAGCCCATTCCTGGACAGGGTTTTTTTGGTCCATTGTTCGTTTTTCCTTTTTTCTTATTTTCCTCTACATTACATCCAGCACACTTTGGGCTGAATGGTACAGTCATGAAAGACAATTAAGTCTATGGGCCTCATAAATTTGGCAGTGCGGGAAAAGTGGCAAGAAAAGTGGCATTAATTCTGTTACCACCACTCACTTTTCCCACACTGCTAAACTGCAAGATTGCCAGTGGGGGTTGACTGATTTACCTGCATCCAAGTGCTGGAGGTAAATCAGACCCCCACTGGCAACAAACAGCCGGTATCACTGGTACTACCGGTGCTAGTAATAACAGCAATTCCCCCATGGAGTACCGTGGGACTCCATGGAATGGGGAATGACCTCTATTGCCGGCACCTGGAATATCCTGGTAATACCGGGATATTAGCTGCCAGTAATGGCAGGTCAATTTGCCAGTATCCCCCTGGAATTACTTTCCTCGCCAGATGAAGGGTCACTCTGTGCTCCCCAGGATGATCATTATAACAACACTAGCCTTTTTCTACCAGGTGGGCAGTAACGATTCTGCATCCCGGGAAAAGAGTAGCTTTGGCCTTGGTTTGTTTGGCTGAAAGGACTATTTTATCCGCTCCGGTGATGCACTTCAGGGGGTTAGAGATCCCTGAGCGTGACTTTCCCAGCTCCTCAAGTCATACTCTGGGCCCAGAGATCATGTGTTGATGTCATGGACCAAGAAAGGCTTACCCTTTTCCTCTTCATTTCTCAAAAATTCTAATAGCTCACCTTGCTTCTTCCCCAAGTTCCCAGGTCCAGGGGTTTAGGGGGCAGATGCATTGAATATTCCATGGCCCACATGTTCCAGTTTGCATACTATGAAATCCGTTGAACCACAGGGTACCTCACAGTTTTGGGAACAACCATATCAGGTTGTCCTATTCATTCCCTACTGGTCTAGGACAACGGTCTGTAACTAGCTTTGGACTGCGACTTCCATGATCTATTATGATTAACTATGCTGACCTCGGCTGACAGGAGTTGTAGCCCTGCGGCTCTCTAGATGTTTAGGGCTACAACTCCCATGATCGCACAAGAATGACCAAACTGATCAGGACTGATAGGAGTTGTAGTCCAAAACATCAAGCAAGACAAAGGTTGAAGACCTCTGATCTAAGAAGTTCTAGTTTTCCACTTTCACTTTGCTTGGTCCTCTCAACTGGTAAAGATCCCACCCCTACCGGGCAAATTGTTAAACTGGGCCTATCCAGCACTGTCTTGGAGAGTGTGGGGTTTCTCCAGCAGAATCTCACAGGACATCCGCGAGGCAAAAGATGTGTGTTATATATATATAGTGAAAATATGGACATTTCACAACAAATGGCTGGCATTATGAAAAGAAAACTTAACAATGAATGGGGCCGCAAACTGAACAACTATTGGCATGATACCTAGGATTTAATAACTTTTTAAACTATAATGTACGTTTTTTTGATACGTTTTTAGCAAGTGAGGTGTAGGTACATGCAATAGTCCCTTGCACAGTATATATGTTTTTATCACTTGCGTGTGCCCAGTACCAAACTTTTATAAACACTCCTTTCAACATGAAACGATATGGTACAATTGAAACTTATCTAATCGTGTTCCCTGGTTCGCAGCAGCGTGATGATTTCTTGCGTTACCGATTGAATCTTTGGCCAACTAACAAATTATTGTACAAACGCAAACTAATATCGGAGCATTAACGATCTTGTCGATTTTGTATGGCCTCCCCGGAAACCCTGAAACACTTGTGTTCTGAGTGTCCTGCATTACTCATGCGAAGAATTAAGTATATTAAACCACTATTAGTAGATTACATTATATCGACTACTGATAGATTGTGGGATCTGTTGTTCCACACCAACAGGCAGACATTGAGATATGCCATTCTGAACTTCTTGTATAGCTTGAAATTGTCAGATAGGAGATCAATTCAGAGCAAATGATGATCATATGCACATCTCCTTTGTATCTAATTTTTTGTTGGTCCTTTTAAAAAAAAAAAAGCGATTCTTCTGATCTAAATTGGATTGTTGAACATAATGAAATTCTGTACTGATTTTGGAAATGTTTTAAACTTTCATGATGAATTTCTTAGTAAAATATTTGTAATTGTATTTGTTGAAAAATCACGTTTACTTGATTAAAACATCCTTCAATAAAAAATTAAAAAATATGTTTTTATCACAATAATTTCTGGACCCAATGGATCCCATAAAAACACTAGACCTCCTCTGGTATTGGGAAGACAAGTATAACTTAGGCAAGATAACAAATTGTGGTATAAAATCTGTGCACTGATGGTTTTATGTACATGGGAAAATAATATGACATATAATATGTATTATGATATCTTAAGAGGACTATAGCAACTTTGTGCTTTATTATACTTGATGCACTGAGCACTTTATAATATGTTCTTGAACATTTTTTAGAAAGTCATGGCAATTGTACCTTTGAAATCATCTAAGGCACGAAGCACTTTACCAAATATAGCATGCACAGTAATGAACATGTATAATATTCCTTGAAAGTAAACAGATTAACATCAATTCCCATTACCAAGAATAGTGAGGTTAATCGATTGCACCCTTGGTGAGCCTCGATACAAAGTTACATGGATTGCAACAAATAACGTCAAGCGGCATAGTAAATTTCCCGGCAAATACAAATATACATATGTGTATGCCGATTACTGCATTACTACAGATTACAGTTTGTGCGCAGATTATAAACATTCTAACTCAGCAAGCACGTAGCACTTTATTGAGTACCAGCACTTTACTAGGGTAATGGCACTGAGTAATTACTTTAGTATGGCTACTATAGCAAAATGAATGCAGCAATGCATCGAGTACTAGCACCTTGCACTTTATTAAGGTAAAGCACTGCGCAATTAAATCAGTATAGCTACTATAGTAAAATGAATAACTTTCGAACAGCAATCTTTGCAGAATGACAGTTCACTTAAAATGAATGAGTTCGACTATACATCATATGCACAATGTATATCAGCAAACAAAGGGATCAGAACATGATAACATGTTGACATTAGAGCCTAAGGGACTTTCAACATGTCCACCCTTAGAGGCTAATGAGAGTGCAATGAAGTAGCAGTCTAGTGTAGTCTAGTGTTTTTAAACCAAGGAGAGCATTGATGAGTCATAGGTTAAATGCAAAGGAATTCCATTGTTCCATTCACAATCTGACGAAGCCCGGTTTGGGTGAAACACGTAATTGTGTGTTTCTTTTCTTCATGTGTCCATCTACTGAACAATAAAGGACTTTTAACATGAAGATGATGGCCAAACGTGATTCTTTGGATTCAAATTGAGGAGTGCCGCTGTGAACCGCGCAATTCCAGTTCTTGTTTTCCCTTTATATCTATATATATATATATTTTTTTTTTATTGTAACAATTAGTTATTTACACAACTTTAATTACAAAAGAAATTAATTCACCATCATCACCATTACTGGTTTATAGTAGTTCTTAGTTTAACTTTGATTATGTTTGTGATTAGTCATTATCATTAGGACACTTCGGCTTCTAAGATGTTTTCAAGAAAGTCTATCAAGGCACAGGTCAGTGTGACGTTATTTCCAGCTATTAAGGTATACCACCAATCTTCGGTTTGTTGATGTGTCAATATGAGATGTTGAAGAAAGAATGATTGCTGGGTAGAGACATGACTGCATTCAGTGATTAGATGTTTGAGAGATTCTAGATCATTCTTACAGAACCAACATATGTTGTTTGTCATGTCTTTATTGTGTCGCAGCCACATCATCTCTTTCGTTTTGGAAATATTGAGCCGCAGCCTTCGAAATTTGTTGCGATGGAACATGGATGGAAATCTTGCTACATATTTTGGTAATTCATCTAGAATGTTGCAAGTAAAACCCAAGTTAAGCGAAGATGACATTGAATCTCGCATTTCGGTGTTTTTTATCCAGTTCCACCGTCTAAGCTTCTTTTTGGCAATCTGAGGCGTGTCTATTACTGTGGCCCAAGAAATGTTGGTGATTGATAATATCTTTCTGACTTTCATAGCCCATATACCTAGGATTCCAGTATAGGGATTTCCAACAGATTCTTTAAGTATTTCATAGGCAGGTGCAAAGTTGTTAAGGTTCATTTTTCGTAAAAGTGCAATTGATTTCCATTGAATCACACCATTCAGAGGGTCCAAGCCTAATTTGTGCCTTATCGCTGCGATCGACACATAGGACGGTAGGGCCACACCCCTCTCCAGAATTTACCTTCTAAAGTTGCCCAGATACAATTATCGATATTCAATCCAGCTCCTGTCCCATGTGTTAGAGCAGGGATGACTTTCTGGCGATAAAAGGTCATAATTGGGATCAGGGTAAATTTGCCATATTCATTATGCAAACATTTGCCTTGCAAGGTGAAGGCTGACATACGTTGTTTCAAGTCGACCATCCAATCCTGTTCTCTGATGGATTTATTTATTTGGATGCCTAGGTATCGTATAGATGAGACAGAGTCAATATTTTCGCCAGTTGCTGACCATCTGAATCTCTTTGTCAATGTCTTTTGTGTTGTGCCAAACGGTACAATCTTTGATTTCGCTGCATTGATTTGAAGGTCATTTCACGGTTTGGTCAAAAAACACAATGTCATCTGCATATATTGCCCAGCTTATCGTCTGATTGTTTAATTTCGGTGGAAAGCAGCAGATCTTTTGTAGCGCATCAGGTAGGTCGGCAATATACAGCATGAACATCAGCGCTGCCAAGGGGCATCCTTGATTTACTCCTTGAGTTGTTGGTACCTCTTTTGTCAGATGACCGCTGTTGTCAATGCAGACTTTGATTGATGTTTCATTATGTAGCGCCATAAGAGGTTGGAGTAAAGCTGGTGGACAGGACCATGTTGATAATTTGTTCCAAAGTTATGTACGATTAATTCTGTCAAAAGCTTGACGCATATCTAAGACTTCTGTGCCGACATCCTTGGTAAAGCCAGTTTGGAGTGTCCAGTAAATTGTTGGATGATGTCCATGCCGCAATTTTCTGTTGTAAGCAAGTGGCAAATATGTTGCCTATTATGTCCAAAAGGGCAATAGGGCGATAGTTGGGAGGATTGTCCATATTGCCCTTCTTAAAAATATGAATGACTACTGCAGATTTCCACGAGCTCGGATTGACTTGGATACTGAAATCAATTCAAATAAATCCACAATAAAGCCAGCCCATAGCTCCTTTTTATCTTTTATCATTATGTTCGTTAACCCGTCGGGTCCTGCAGTATGAGATTTTTTTAGCTGTTTTATCAGTATAATTATTTTGTCTATGGATTCACATACGTCCCAGGGGTCCCTGGACAGCAAGGGCTCTATATTGTCATTTGCCGTTGCATCATAAAAGAGTTTTTTTAAATGGTTTTCCCAAGTTAACATAGAGATACCGTTGGCCAAACTTGATTCTTGGCTGTTATTCGAGTTTAAAATGTTCCAGATATCTCTGGAATTACGTTGTATAATCAACCCAAGAATTAGTTCAGCACATTCTTGATCTCTAATTATTTTGAAGGATTTTAGCCAGTTTCGATATTGCATTTTGCAGATTTTGATTGCTCCTACTTTGTCAATGATTGTGCTATTTTTCCTTTTTAGTTGTCTGATATTCTTGTGCATTTGTTTTTTCTTCTGATTGACCTGTTCACTAAAGGCATATCTTTTCTGTTGATGCTGAGAGTTGCACATCACCTTTTTGGTGCAAAATTGCATAAGTAACGGCGCATAGTTTAACTTTTCGGTGATATTTGTTACTTCATCCTTCAGTCGATTGCTCAACATACAGATGTGCTGATCTTCGATTTGTAGTTGATTCTTGCCCTCATTTGCCTCCACTGGATAGCTGTAGGGGTACCCAGTTGATATTCGCTCGACTACACAGGTTAGGTCCAATAGACTATGATCACTGTTGTGGGTCTTAAGTATTAACAGACTATCTACTTTTGGCCAGAATGTAGAAGAGATCCAGATATAGTCTAGTATTTTCTGACTATTAGCTTGTTGCCAAGTGGGTCTTGGGGGGATGTCTCTTTGAATGTTGCCATTAACCATCCCGCAATTCCTCGCTTGCATGGCATCCCTCCATTTGTCGCCCCTTGTGTATGTAGTTCCAGTTTGCGATGGGGTCAGATGTGCTGCCTCAAACCATGAGAAATTAAAGTCTCCACAAATTAATATTGTTAGGTCTCTGCAAGATGTTATACAAGGGTCAATTATTACCATCACAGATTTAACAAAGCATACCGTTGAGATCATCGCAGGGTTCCAATATAGGTTTATAAGTAATAACTGAGGGGAATGCACAGTTGAAAACAATGTTAGATGGAGTAAAGATCCTTGTACAAAGATATTTGGAGTAAAAGTTTGTAATATCTCCCATCCATTTGAGTTATTCACCATTGTGATCAGTCAGGAAAAAGGTCTTCCACGTTGATTTTTCTCAGCTTTGTTTAGCAGAATGGTGTATCCATCTTTTACCGGTGTCTCCCGCAGCCATGTTTCTTGGAAACAGATAATACATTTATTTGCCAGCGGGATAGGAAAGTCTTGGAACAAATGGATAAAACCTCTAGTGTTCCAGGATAATATCCTTCATGTTTCAGCCCCCAGTTTTACTGAGAGTTATGCTTGGTTGTCTTTGTAAGATTCAACTCGTCTTTCAATTGCATCTGAGTCTTTCTGAGTCTTTCTGAGTAGTTATCATTGGAAACCGAGAAGCTCTTAAAGCAAAATAGCTCCTCAAGTCATTACGCCGGCAGTCGTTTGATGTATTTAGCTCTTTGTCTTTTATAGATTGGTTACGACTTCTCTCAGATTGTTCTTCAAAGCCATAAGATAGAAGCTCGTCCCTTGCCGCTAGTAGGGTTTTTTCTACAGCAATTGATCTAATATGTAACAACACCTTGTCGGCCGAGTTTTCTAAGATGTATTCCACAATCAATATATCTTCTGTGGTGATTGTATGTAGAGAAGGAATGTTATGCAGTAATTTCATCACATTTCTTCTATTTAAGTTCACATCACAGTACTCTGGGAACAGATTTTCCACCCTAATTTTCCATACTTGATGTCTCATCTCTGTCTGATGCTTTTCATGGTCTTTTGTTGTCTGTGATTGATGTTTATTCCATTGAGCAGCGGTCATTCTAGGATTTAGATTTTGGGACGATGTCCAACCTCTCTTTCGTGGTGAAGCCTGGTCTAACCATGTGTTGTTTAGTTGTAAAAATCTTTTTAGATGGAACTAAAGGTACTATAGGATCTTTTCTTCCATCCACCGGCTTCTTGCTTGGTCGTTGGTCCAAACCTGATTTTAGCTCCAGGCTGCGTTTTGGCTTTCCTTCCGAATGTATTTAATCTCTAGAGTTAATAGAGTAAACGGAATCAATAGAATAGTCGATAGATCGCATAGATCGCATAGATCCACAGAGCCCTCTTCGGCATCTATTTGATGTGTGTCAGAGTCTAATCTCGGCCGCTTATTTGGATTTTGTTTATGATTTACCGAAGGTTTTGCACCATTAGGCTGAGTCTCCGGCTCATTCAATTGTGACCTGATTGACCTATCTGATAATTGGCCTTGTGATTTGCGCTCAAATAGACCAAGCTTTTGTGGTGTCGACAGATTCCAAACAAATTGTTTCACATTTGTGGAGAGCTTTTTTCTTGGATTTGTCGCTGCTTTACTTATACCCGGTCCTTGTTTTTTTGAAATCGTTTTAGCTGTCGTAGCAATGAGTGAAGGGAAATTCTTCACTGGTCCAGAGAATATATCAAAAGTCAACTTCTTTCCAGTAAGATAATGATCAAAAGCACCTGTTGCCATACTAGGCATCTCTGGGACTTTTATTAGTTCATTTGCAGCTTTATTTTCCCTCATTTTATCACTGCTATTTCTTTCATCAGATGACAACGATGGAATTGAAAGATCGATAACTGACTCTGCCATAATGGCCGGGATTCTGTGAATTACCTCACTTGCATCTGTTGCTGTAGGATTTTCAAGTTGGGCGACCTTTGATGATGATTGAGCTGGTTCGAGTAATGGCGGTGAGCTTGAGGATGGTACACTGTTTTTAGTGCTAACAACCTCTCTGCTTCGTTGTCCATGATTCTGTTCATGACTCAGGTGAACATTATGTCTCAGCCATTTCATACATTCTAAGGTTGCAGACATAAGAGTAGAGTTGTCAGCCTGTGCACTTGTCACCAGATCTCCAAGCCGATAATGCCATTGTGATGAAATATCGGATTCTCTTTCGAATCTTTGTTGAAGGACGCCATTTAATTGCTCCATTGATTCTACTTTTGTGATCAAATTAGTAATTTGGGCTCCTTGATCTTTTATGGACTCATTTAAGCTTTCATATAGTTTCACAAAAGGAATAAGAGGATGTGGCTGCTAGAACATTGTTATGGATTTGGATGCCCGCAGCCACTGAGAGATTTGTTTTGTTTTGTCTTGTTGTTCCTGAGCCAACTTCACAGATACAGAATGCAGTGGTACTTCATGGTCATTATGACGCAGGCGTTAACCATGGCGCTATTAGCGACATGGTTGATGTCAGTATTTTACTGATTGCGCCATGCTGGATGGCGGAATTACCGCCCCATTCCAAGGTTGGCGGGGCGGTAATTCCCCATTCACCATTGGCCCTTCCCCATTCCCATTTTTGCCCCCATAGGGCTCAATGGGAATGGGGAAGGCGGTAATTATGGTACCGCAAATTACAGTACCGTAATTACCTCCAAGGTCCCTTTGCGGGTCCAATCCTGAACAGCTGGTAAAAACCAGCCGTTAAGGTAGCGACCCTCAAAGGGACCTCGTAATTAGGCGGTAAGGGGTTAACGGCACTGCAACCTTTTACGGCACCGTTAACCCCTTACCGCCTGGGTCGTAATGAGGCCCATGTGTTTGATCTTCCGATGGCATCTGTCTCACATTGCATTGCAAGATGGTCTCCACCTCAGTTGCAACCTTATTTGTTTGGTTTGTACTAAGTACGCCGACGGCAAGTGGCGAGTTATCACTAGAAGAGGAGTGACTCTTCTTCGTCGCACTGCGCTGCTCTAAACTCTGCGGATGAGTCAAAGATGACGCCACCGAGTCAAATTTAGGCCGATTTGAAAATTCAGATGTATTACGCCCACAAGTACCTGTGCATGAGGGTTTATCGATAGGCGTCTTGACAAAGCTTTGTATTAGCTTTTCTTTGATTGCTTGATAATCCGCGGTTAGCCTCTCGGTAAGACGTGCCTCACGTCCCACGAGGTCACAGACTCTTGGTGTGTTGACTAATGGCTTTTGCATCTTCTTTTCCATTTGTAACTGATGTCGCTGCAGTGCAACTACGGTTGTTTGGTTATGAGGTGTGCCCACATAATTTGAAAAGTTGCTGCTTGCAAAGATTATGCTTGAATCAAAGCATTGCTGGTTTGGCCTTTCAGGTCTCCCTTTTAGGACTTCACTGCTGTCGCTTGATGTCGCTGAAATAGCCTGTTGCAGTGCCGTTTTTCTTTTCCGTGCGTCTAATCGTACGTTTGAATTTGGTTCCACGCCAGACTCGGAACCTTCATTTGTTGGTAATATGTGCTCTGGGCCACGTAACTCAGCCGAGTTATTTAAGTCCAGCAAGGGCACAAGTGGTCTAATTGGAGGCACAAATACAAATTTGGCCGCATTAGGATTTTCTAAAGACACTTCAATTTGCAGTAGCTCTGTGGCCGTCACATCAAAGGAGGAGTGGAACGATGCTGTGTTCACCACAATCGCCTCCAGCGTCGCTTTAGTGGGAATAGTTAATGAGTGGAGAAACTAAGCTTGTTTGTTGACGCCATTTATACCGTTTAGAGGAATCACCCAGGTATCTGGGGCACCAGCACGGGAACCTTCATACACGACTGTGTTTGTGCTGTGGGCCGAGGAGTTCGTTGTGGCTTCTATTAATGCAGCCGAACGTGGCACATGTGGCAGTATAACAGCAGGCCGCATACACGCGCCTTCTATGGGCTTGATTCCAAAGCGTGCCAAAAGCTTTTTGTCCTCTATGGTATTCAATGTCAATGTGGCTAGCGCTGGCACCTTGTGTATCACTGGGTGCACTTGCTCAGTTAACATGTCCTGAGAGTGAGGTAAAATGATTAATAGCCCAGAGTTTACCTCTGCAGGTTCACGACGCGCCACAGCTGCAACGGGGTCAGCACTAGCAGATGCCATCTGAGAAGGGGAGCCTTGACGTTCAGAATCAAGTTGGATTAGCTGCTTTAGCTGCGTCTGTGGGCCCATCGTGCAGCTGCTGCTGCTCCCGTTCATGTTTTTAAGGGCAAGCAATCAAAGAGTTTTGCCGTGGGACCGTGGTTCTGAAGTGGACTGGAGTAGACTGGGACTCTACTCGGGACTCCGCACGGTGCTCCGCGCACGCGTACACTGTAGTGAAGCAACGGAGGCGGTAGGAAAGTAACTTTAGTTTAATATATACGAGTACGCCGGAACAACCACTCCTTCATCTGCCATATTCTAACGGTCGCTGCCGTCACGCGAACCCCTCTGCCTGGAATCATAACAAGGAGGCAGAGGCTCGCATGATGGCACGCGCTCCCAGACATTGCTATTCTCTACATATCTTCCCCCTTATGAAAACAAATTAACCCCAAACATAAAATATAATAACAATGCATGAATATCAGATACTTAGAACAAACGTATAACACAAAAGTAAAACCAATAAAGATATCAGAACCAGTATAGAAATATCACATTTATCATAACACAAAGATTTTGTGGTTCATGACATATAGTCCTTCATCCATGCTGGTTTAAATCTCAGCCTACAAGTAACACCCAATTTTGTCCCACCACTCTTTTCTTCATTCACATTTGCTTTCCTGTTTGGCTGCCCTGCATTCTCCACTCTTTCATTCATCCCATACACTTTCGCAATTCTTCCTTTTGACCACACTTGTCCTCACTCCAAAATCACCACTGACTTTTTTACCGCCTATATCTTCTTAGGCCCCAAATATTTACTTTCAAAACCTTTGTTTACCAATCTGGAATTCTTTACGTACACCCTCTCTCCCACATTCCACTCACGTTCCTTTACTCTTTCGCGAGCATTGAAATCAGCTGTACTCTTTTCTTGACTGGCATTTATGAGTCTCATTATTTGTTCTCTATCCACATGGACCACTTTGGCAATCCCCAACCACCCCGGACACAATTTAGTCCATGGTTCCCTACTCTTCAGAGATACAAAAGGTGATACTCCTGTCACTGAATGTGGAGTGGTTATATAACTCCACGTCAACAAATTCAACACCTCTCTCCACGGTTGCCCCCCTCTCATAGCTAACTGCAACCCTTCCTTCAGCCATCGGTTGACCCTCTCCACAAGACCATTCGCTCTTGGGTGATACAACACCGTTTTGATGTGTCTTATGCCATAACTACTGAGGAACTTTTTCATAGCTTCTGACACAAACTGAACCCCGTTGTCTGAAACAATTTCCATTGGTACCCCTTCTTTAAAAAACACTTTCTCTAAAAATGTTATCAATTCTTTAGCTGTGACTTCCTTGACCGCCTCCCACTCAACCCATTTTGAATGAAAATCAATTAGCACAAACAAAACCTTAGACCTCCTCCTAAACCCTTTATAGGACCCATGATATCCACTGCAACTTTGGACCAAGGTTGAATACGACAGGATTAGAAATCATTGGAGTCTCACGCACAACTTTGGTTTTGCCACTCGTCTGGCAGATCATACAATCTTTCACCCACTTCTCAGTCATCTTGTCAATCCGTGGCCACCAGTAGTTATGGCGCAGTTTTCTTTTCATAGCTTCTTCCCCCGGGTGACCCTCATGAGCAAGTTCTAACAACTTTGACCTGACAGATTCAGGAGGAACAATACACCTCCCTCTCCTTGATGTATCCTCACAAATGTTTAATTCTTCCTTGAGCTCCCACCATACATCAAATTTCCTTTCCAAAGTTCTCTTTTGGGGCCATCCTTTCACTGTACAATCCTTGACTAACTTTAGTTCTTGATCAGATTCTTCTCCCTGCGACCATGTTTCCTGACTGACCGCTTCCATTACCTCTGCTACTACAAATTCTTCCATTCTACCATCATCAACCTCAACTTCAGTACCCTCCATCGGCAACCTGGATAGGCAGTCCGCCACTATATTTTTCTTTCCTGGGAGAAAACTCACCTCAAAATTATATGCATGCAGTCCTAGACCCCATTGACTTATCCTGGGTGAACCTAAAGCCCACCTACCACTTTAAATAATTGCACTAGCGGCTTATGGTCACATCTAACGACGAACTGCCTGCCCCACAAAAATACTTAAAGTGCATAATGGCCCAGAACATAACCAATGTCTCTCGTTCAATAACTGAGTATTTCGACTCCACTCCCTCCAATGCCCTAGATGCAAATGCAATTACTCTTTCTCTCTTATCCTTGTCATATTGTACTAATGTGGCTCCCAGACCCAGTATACTTGTGTCTACTACTAATACTGTCTTATCATATGGATCGAATCTTCCAATTGAGGGAGCTTCACTAATCGCCTCCTTAATGTTTTCAAATGCTGCATCACACTCTGGAGACCAATCAAACTTGGGCCCCTTTTTGGGAATCATCCTTATGGGAGTTAAAACCATAGCAAAATCTTTAACAAACCTATGATAGTATTCATCAAGACCTAAAAAGGACCTCACTTGATCCTTGTTAGACGGTTTTGGCGCACTCTTTACTGCATCCACCAAACTTCTCTTTGGTTTCACTCCAGACTCATCAATTTCATGCCCAAGGTATTCCACTCTCTAAATAGCAATTTTGCACTTATCTCTCCTCACTGTCAAACCAGCTTCAGACAGTTTACTCAAAACATTAGTTAAAATCACATCATGCTCAGATACACTACTTGCATATAATAGCACATCATCCTGAAACACTATAATCTTCTTTATCCCTTCCAAGACAGTGTCCATCACTCTCTGAAATACTGAAGCCGCTGAGGCTAGCCCAAACGGCATTCTGCAATATTTGAATGTACCGAATGGCGTTACGAACGCAGTCAGATGTTGGCATTCTTCCCTCAAGAGAATTTGGTGATATGCTTGGGAAAGGTTGATCACCGAAAACACTTTGCCACCTTTAAGAATTGATAATGTCTCCCCAATTATCGGCAATGGATGTCTGTCAACAAGTATGTTCCTGTTTACATCTCTCATGTCTACACAGAGTCTTATCTGTCCATTTGGTTTCGCGGCCACCACAATAGGAGATAACCATTCCGAGCTCTCACAATGCTCTATGATTCCTTTCTGCAGCAAAGTCTCAATTTCTGATTTCAGTTTCTCTCTCAAATCAAGGGGTACCGGTCTCACTTTATGAACTCTCGGTATTGCTCCATCTTTCAACCGTATTTCAGACTCAAACCCTTTGAGCATTCCTAACTCTTCTCGGAACACCATCGCAAATTCTTTTTCCCACTTGTCCTTTACTTCTGCAACTGTAACTGGCTCCTCCGCATTCGCTTGGATTCGAATGCCTAATTTGTATTGCTCACCCCATCCTAAAAGAGAAGAACCTTCTTGTGTTACATATATTTCTGACTCGCAACTCCTTCCTTTGTACTTGATGGTTGCCTGGAACTTCTCCAGTACCTCAATTTTTACATTGCCATACGCATACGGTTCTATGCTGTGTTGTTTCAGTTCGGTGAGTGAGCCCTGCAGACAGCTCTCATATGTTCTTTTAGATACCAGAGTCCAAGGTGAGCAACTATCCACCTTCAGTGTAACAACTCTTCCATTTATCATAAATACATCAGTGGGAGCACCTCCTCTATTCGATACTTCTGCTATCTCCAACACATGCTTGCCCTGATTTCCTTGGACTGTGCTCACACTCTCTTCGTGTTCAGGAACTCTTGCTCCAGTTTCAATGTACTGCACTTGACTCGAATCTCAGCAAACTCTTGAAAAATGTCCCCTTTTCTTGCATTTTAAGCATGAAATGTTCCTTGCTGGACAGAATGCACTTGTGGAAATATGCCGATTGCTGCCGCACTTATAACACTTGGTCTCTTTGTTTATCGTCATTTTCCTGAAACCTTTTACTGCCGCCACCTCCCCTTCTTGCTTTTCTCCTTTCATAGTCGACACATATTTATGAGTCTGCTCCATGCTCCTGGCAGTCTCCACTGCTACCGCCAGGGACACATCTTTTGTCAGTAGTCTCTCTTGAATTTTCATGCTATTTGTACAACGTACTACCTGGTCTCTTATCAGTGAGTCCGTTAACTGACCAAATTCACATGTGTGGCTCAAGGATCTTAATGATGCAATAAGATTCTCCACAGGCTCACTAGCATCTTGTGTTCTCTGAAAGAACTTATGCCTTTCAAATATTATGTTCTTCTTTGCCTCAATATGAATTTGCAGTTTCTTCTCAGCCAGAGTATACTGATCCACATCCCCTTGACCTTCTTGTGGAGGTTGTGGCAACCCATCATAGACACTACGACCCTCCGTGCCTAGATTGTGCAAGAGTATTGCTTCCTTTCTCGTAGCAGCAAATTTATCTCCTCCAATTGCTACCAGGTAAGTGTCAAAGCGTTTTTTCCACCTGTCCCACCTTATAGGTGGGACACCTGGTTCCATTAAGAAAGGTGGAGGTGGGGCCATACTAGCTGCAGCCATTCTTACACGTTTTTAAGATTCAAGTCTCTTTCCAAACTTTTGCAGTGTTTATATTGCTCAGTACATCACTTTTACCTATTTTGCAGCAGTATATTGTTAATATATATCCTTTCACTGTATGTTCTTGCACAGCTCACATTACATGCTTCTGTGTACTCTTTAATGTGGACTTTCACATTCCGGCACTGTTCTGATGTAGTGCAAATGTTTATTTACTTCCTTGTTTCTGTGAGGCAATTGGGCTTATTTTTCCAAAATAAAATGGCCGTGCCGAGGGGCATGGCTTGCATGGGAGCTTCACTGCATGCAAAGTTGCTGTTGCGGTCGGAAGGATCGCCCCTTTCGTTTTCACCCCAAACTCCTCCCCGCTCTCCCAGTGCCCCTCCTCACCTGAACAACTCCAAAGGACGGGAGCGGGGACAGAGTTCCTGGGAACACTTTTCGATGCCTCTTACAGTGCAAAACGAGCTGGCAGCAGGCCCCGCCGGCGCCTCACACTGCACTCTCTCCCTGGATCCAGGAGGTGCAGGAGGCGCCGGAACCCACTTGTGTCCGATGACCTGGGCGGGCGCCTGTGAGTCTTGCTGCGTGTCCTCCGTCACGGGCTCGCCACAAGGCCTTGATCCTCGTCGCCAAATGTAGTGAAGCAACGGAGGCAGTAGGAAGGTAATAACTTTAGTTTAATATATACGAGCCCACCGGAACAACCACTCATCAATCTGCCGTATTCTAACGGTCACTGCCATCACATGAACCCCTCTGCCTGGAATCATAACAAGGAGGCAGAGGCTCGCGTGACGGCACGCGCTCCCAGACATTGCTATTAGGCAGAGCCCAGTTGAAGAAACAGTAATTGGTAATAAGCGAATCCACAAACACACAACGTTGCTGTAGCTCCTCACTCGTACAGAGACTGGAGTAGACTGGGACTCTCCTCGGGACTCGGTTATATTTTTCTTCAGCCTTGGAAGGCATTTTCGTGTCCCATGAAGATGGTTTCCTACTTTAATTCTGCCTTCTTCCCTAAAAGGCCCAGTTGGTGACTAGCAGTACAGTTTGGCATTCCTGGATTGGTGCGGTTCATGCTGAGGCCCTGTTTGTCCTAATATTAGGAACTTTGTAGTTCTCATACCAGTGAGCAGATTGCCTCCACTCTCCTGGGACCTTCCTGCAGTTCTGTGCTCTCGGCATTCTTGAGTATAGCTGACCTTCATTTTCTCTACACAAAGGCTGTATTCTTTGTGTCTGTTATCAATAAAAACGTTGGCCTATCCAGTTCTGTGCAAAATCTGAAGAGAAGCCTTTAACAAGGAGTTCTTCTTGGAGACAGGGTTCTCAAATACTTGCTTAACAGCAGTATTACACCAAAAGCACGACAAGGTCAACAAAGTCATCTTGTATCCAAGCAAGACTTTGTCCTCTGTGGATGAAAAATTAAACAATTGTGAAAAGGCACTCCTGGCAACAGTGTGGCCATTGAAAAATGATTGCCCGTTCATCCAGTGGGAGCACATCATTTTCGAGACTCCTCACCAGCCCTTGTAATATCTCCAAAGTGACTGAATCCGAATAGGGAACGGCAGTAATTCTAGAATTTCTTCCTGGATTCTGTCCATGCAAGGCTTTCCTGTGGAGGTCAGATATGGCCAAAACAAGAAGAGTCCCCTCGCGCAAGTTTTGGCTGACTTTCATGACTGTGCTCAAGAAAGCTGTCTCGAGGACAAAAGTCTAAAAACCAAAGGCAACATGGAGGCGTATCTAATTTCCCTGCACAAAGTCTATGAGGAAGACACGTGCCAGGGGATACCCACAGTTTATGTGGATGGGTGCTCCTACCATGTTGATAATCACAGGGAAAAGGAACTAGTGTCGGGCGTTGGGAATTCCAGGGTGAATGATGCCCCAGAGACCTCTGCTGGGTACAAGATCAGTTCCCAAAGTAGTCAGGTGGCAGAGTTGATGGCGGTACAACAAGCCATCCTCACTGCCGCGCAACACCAACTCCAAGAACTGGTCATAATCACTGATTAAGATTATGTCAGAAATGGGTTCGTGGAGCACCTGATTAATTGGAAAAATTGAGGCATGCTGTGTGCAAATAACAAACTGCTCAAGCATGGGAAATTAATACAAGCCATTGATCATCTGGTCACCTCTAATGAGATGACCATCTACTGACAAAAAAAGATCAAAGGTCACTCCAGAATAGAGGTACCATACAAAACTGGAAATGACTTGGCTGACCAGTTGGCCAAAACCGAAGCCATTCACAGGGATCTTATAGAAACTGAATCCATGCTGGGGGAAATCCAGGTCGCTGCTGTCACCAGGTCCCAAACACTTGCCCAAAATGAACTCTCAACTGCCCAGTGGAGTAAGGAAATCCCTGATGCTGATTTGATTATGGCACAAAAAGGGGCTCCGATTATTGGGAAATGTTATCAACACATTGAAGACACTGTGAATTTTCCTCTGACCGAATCCTTTTATATTGGGAAAGAGGCTCTCCGGGTTTTGATGAAGTTTTCTGAAATGTTCCGAATCCATGACGGTTTGTTGGTACGGAGATCCATCTCTGGATGTGACCAGTGGGTGGTACCTAGCTCATTCTGAAGCCTGATGTTAAGTCACATCCATGATGCGGGCACAGCCGGTCATAGGGGGTTTCATACAACTTTGGAAATCTTGCGAGAGGTCGCATATAGGCCACACATGGGTCAGGACCTCGACCAATATTTGAAGGGTTGGCTTGTGTGTGCTCACTTTCAGTCAAGTTCCCTCACACACCGAGCTCCCCTGCAGAAAAGGGGGATGGCACTGCCATGGTCAGATTTGCAACTAGATTTAATCTGGCCCGTGATTCGCTTCTCTAGAGGAAACAAGTATATGTTAACCGTGACATGCTTGTTTACCATATGGGTGGAATGTCTCCTGGCCCCAAATTGCAAGGCAGAAACAACATCTTCTCGCATTTCGGCCTTCCCCAAAGGATTGAGTCAGACTGAGGAAGTAATTTTACCATTGAGGTGATGACAAAGGTGTGGGAGATACTCGAGGTAAAGAGAAAACTCCACATTGCCTACCGCCTAACCTCGAGTGGGGGAGTTGAGTGGTACAATAAAATGATTTTGGGCATCCTAAAGAAGTTTTTGGCGGACTCCGGGCCTAGCTGGGACATCAAACTACCGCTTGTCCTGATGGCCATCAGGTCTACACCATCTTCTGTGACAAAAATGTCACCATTCGAGCTCATGAGAATTTGCAAAAGCACCTGCAGCATGCGTTTGTTTACGCTCAGCAAAATCTAGAAAAGTCGGCAGAGGGGATCAAAGCCCACTATGACTTAAAGACCACTAAGAGTACCAAGTAGGAGACAGGGTCTACTTGTACAATTTTCAAAGGAACCAGACCAAAGAGTAAATGTTCCTCCCCTCCTGACGCGGCACCTTGGGAGATGCCTATAAGATCTGCATCCCTAAAGGAGAACAAACGGAAGAGAAATGGGTTCACATCAATCAGTTGAAGAGCTGTCATCCTAGGCAGATTGCGACTGATTGAAGAACCCAGTGAGGGTAGAGCCCAGGAACCATCTGAAGAGTAAATGTAAAAGAATTGGAACCCGGATGAAGAAATCATACATTTACAGGAAGTAGAACAATTATCCTTATTTTGAAAGATTGGCATGTAAAACAATGTTTGTAATGTTATGTAATGCGATGTGTCAATTGTTCTTTTGTTGTCCATTTTTCATATCCCTACCTCGGAAAATAGTATTGTATGAAATACTTAATCTCTCCTTTCTTTTTGGAAGATTAAATAACTTCTTACCTCTACAGGCCAGAGGAGGATCCGCTGGAACGGGAGAGGCCAAGGACAAAAACCGAACCAAAAAATAAAAATCCGAAAAGAGTGGAGGACCGATCAGAGCACCACTCCATCAGTACCAGGAAAAGAGCAGATGCGCTCTAAACAAAATCCCTGGGACGAACCCAGGCCACCCTGATATGGACACCCCACTCTCTCCTTGCTTTTCTCTGTGAAAGACATCAAAGAGCCCAGAGGGGGGAATATGTGGGGTGAAATAGCTGCTGGATGCGAGAAATAAAGAGGACAGAGCCATGAGGGGACTTGCCCCTAAGTAAAACCAAAATTGGCCTGCCCTGAAATAATGGGGAACATAAGGCAAAAAGGAAATCACAAGGAAAGGAAATGTGCTAATTGCAAAATATGGGAAGATGCCAACTGCTTTTCACAAAGGAAGCAAAAGACACACTGCAAGGATAGTTCGACTAATCCATGAAGAGCTGGACTGTTATTCCACAAAACCACAGTGCACAGAACCGCAGTGCAGAGTATCTCAAAGGAAAATGCCAAGATTATGTTTTAAGCAGCTGCAGTCAAATGAAGTTTCTCTCATGTGTGAAAATATCTTTTCATGTTTCCTCCAAAGTGACAATCTGCAAAACAAAATGTTCACCAAAGCCACTACAAATGTGATTATGATGCCCTCATTTAACCACTGTATGCAGGGAACAACTTGGTAGTGTCACGTATACATGTAAAACTGTGTGCCTGCCAAGAGTTCATTTTAAAGTGAAATGTGAAGTTAAAAGGCAATCTTTGGCTGAGTTTGTAAGGTCCTGTGCTGCTTGCCATTTGTTTTTTTTCTCCTTGCTCAAGATGTGAAACTGCATTCCAGGGTCCCGGTTGTCCTGGAGATCTGGGCCTGCAACTTCAAACCTTAGTGTCTTCCCTTAAAAATACAACTTAAAGATACTTTATAGGTCAAATCCATGGGGTGGACAAGATAAAGACAGGTCTGTTCCCTAGCCTTTATGACCTGCGGGTCACGCAAGCTGCAATGAAAAGTGCATTAGTGCTCATCAGCTCTTGAAGGACTGAGCTAATATAAACACAGAATCCTCTCTTGACGTCACAGGCATGAACAGGGAAATTGAAACTGGGAGAAGGGTGGGGGCCAGAGCCAAGGAGTGGTTTGGCTGCCCATTGTCTAAAAGGGAGAAATGCTTTTTACCATGTAAAATTGACAATATTTAAAGCACAATAGTTGTTGTGGATTTTCTGGAAAGGTGACAGTTAACCCTTTCTGGTTATCCCAAAACAATTTTTGTGAGGTGAACATATCTAAAGTTATTCAGGAAAATGTGATTGGGGCCTTATAGTGTTTACTAGTGATGCGAAAAATTGGTAAAGCATATCAAATATGATCAGTATGGCGCCCATAAAGGGCCATATTTTTCACTGATATGAGTATGGAGTAAATGAAGAAAAACTGCAGGTCTGCACAGGAATGACATACAGACTTCTGAGTAGTGTCATTGGACTTGCAGCAAAATGTTGTTTTCAGAAATGCATTCATGTCTGTTGACACGTGGAAGTTAAGGGTATTTGCAAAGGTAGTGAGATTGTATGTGCAGAAACCTGAGCAGGCCTACCTGTCAAGTGAGATGATGAAGTGCTCTCCTCCCTTGGTGTCCCAAAGCATCCCCACATTTTCTGGGCCTATCAGCACACAGTTGAGAGTGAGGTACTGGAGCATGAACCAATCCCTTCTGCAGGAACTATGACAAGTCAGTTATTTCATTTGCCCTAGAACTAAGTCTGCCCGCGTCAGAGCAGGACGTTTTCCCACTAATACCATGAGGTGATCGGCTGTCGAAATCTGGAGAAACATCCCAGCAGTGAAAGGCCTAAATCTTCCAGAGGAGCCAGGAGATTAGAAGCTTACTTGGGACCCTTAGGAAGACTCAGCAGAGACCTTGACTGGCCCCCGTTTGCTGTCCCGGCAGTGTCCTGACCTCTCCTGTAAGTAGAACTAAACCCCAAAATCCATAGAGTGTGTAGGTCCTTTATTCTTGTTGCATTGCCTGAGATAATTTTCCATTGCAAAATCCACATGCCTGTATATTTCAATCCTTTCCCCATTGAAGAATCTCCTTGCCTGTGTATTTCAGTCCTTTCCCCATTGAAGAATCTCCCATTTGCCTGTATAGATCCTTAGTCTATTTATCAAAGTAAATCAATTAATTCCCACATTGAATCCATGGGATCTGTATTAGTGGAATTTGAAACCAACAATCTTTTCCCAGTGTTTTGTGAGCTGGTATAGTCCTAACGATTTGCCAATAGAATTAACTTCAAAAAGCACTGTTCCCATTCTGTTCCTATTTCCCCATTGTGAGGTACAAACGAAATTGTTCCCATTTTCCCATTCTGTTCCCATTTCCCCATTGTAAGGTAAAAACAAATTCCCATTTGCATTTTCTTTCCCCATTGAAATTGTGTGAAACATCCCAAAATCGTTTCCCCCATTCTGTTCTGATCATAAATGTAAACCTGTGTGTGTTATTGTCAGGTGTGGCAAAACAAATATTTCCCTCTGCATCCCTGAATCCTCTTTAATGTTGTTGTGATTAAGTTTTCCAAAATCCGAGTCTTTACTTGTGTGCTGACTAGTATTCTCTAAAGCCCTGCCTGTCATTCTAAGTATAAGCCAAACAAATTCCCTCCCTTTCTATTCTTTCCCATAGCAGTTGTGATAAGTAATTAAAAAAACAATTGTGCTTTGCCAAACAAATTTTTCCCTGTCCTCTCTGTCTCCCATATTGTTTCCGTGAACAACACAGAAAAAACGATTTTCCCCTTGCATTCCTACTCCCTGCCACTGCCTTCCACTCAAAGGAATCAAACCCAATTGATGTTTGGGGGGTGAGGGTCGCTGGGGGAGCGTTTAACCATTGTCCTATCATTGTGTGTTGAATTGTTCTTATTCTGTCTTGTAATTTCAAAGGAAGTATGTGTGACAGTATATCTCAACCTCAGAGACTTCTTTATAGGAGGGCAAAAGGCTGCCTGATCTGAAGAAGTAAGATTACATTGTTAACCAGTCTTAAATAGCACACATCAGGATATTTTATGGGGTGCTGCTGAGTCCTTAAACCCATTGCCTTTCTGTTTTGAAAGTACATTCTGCCTTGATCAATTCATCATGAATTTCTTTCTGTGTTCACTGTGGTATACATAGTTTGTGTGCTCCTTACGGCACAACTCTGTAGCATTCTTTCCTTCCTGTGGGAATTATGTTGATCATGTGCAATAGGCAACAGTGAAATGCATATTGATAAATTGAGTGTGACAATGGTTCAGAAGTTAGCTCAGTGTGTGAAGCACCCATTACAGAGATATGTGTTCATGTGCAAAATTAGAATATCATATTCCAGCAAGGCTGGCTGAGCTTTTCCTATGTCTGAAGTTTGTAAAACTGCCTGCATGTGTACTTGGTTTTGCAGAACATCTGCTGGTATCAGCAATGTACCTATACCAGATAGGGAATGCTATAAAAACTAACATGTTGTCCGTATGGTGAAGGTCTAGAAATTGGTTTGTTCAGATGAGGTGTTGTAAAACCTAGACAGTCGCCTCCAACGATGGCATAAACTGTTAGTCCGAGAGGTGAATAAGTATCCAAATTCAAGACTATGGAACAAAAGCATTCATGTTTGTATCCTGGCTTTGCCAGCAGACGATACAGTGATCCTGGTCAAATCATCTAATATATCTTACATTACTTTGCTGTCTTCTGTGAGGTTTGCCTTCTTGCATGCTTCTGGCATTGTTTAGCCCATTACTTGATCTTTCTTCTTATGTAGACCATTTGAGTGGAAGGGGTGGTAGACATAAGAGAGCGGACCAGATGTGGCAGGCCTTAGGCAAGCATATTTCAAGGTCTGCTTGTTTGACACAAAAAGCGGTTAGCTTTTTGGTAAAAGGTAAAGGTTTTTATGCACGTTTATAAATTAAAATGTCACAAGCCATTGTTTTGGAAGTATTTAAAGCTAAAAAAGACAAACCCAGATTACATTTGTTAAATCACATTGATTGCTATGCTGGTACTTATATACTTCCCTTGTTGATGGAGAGAATGAAGCTAGAACCTTTCCCATTTTGCATAGAACCCTTCTATAATATTTTGTTAAAAATGGTCATGTTTGGTAATGTGATTTTTGTAAATTCCAAGTCCGATTTTATAAAATTAGATTGTTTTAGTTAATTGTAAGAACTGGGAAAGAAAGTGTTCAAATGCAGATATTGCAGTGTTGGCACACATCCCAGCTTCACCCCTTCAGGCTTTAACCAATGTGTGATCCTGGACATCTCATTTAATCTTATATTGCCAGTCCCTAAACCTTTCAAATTGTCAGCCTTTCAGAGTGATTTCCTTCTCATGGTATGATCTTCATAAAAGAAGTATTCATGGTTTCACTGGCTGTAGGGTTGCTTCCACTTTAATAATGAGCATATTTATATTGCACACCACAGGCATTTGTTCCTTTGATATCTAATCTCAACACTATTTGAAAACCATATCCCACTTCTAATCTCAATCTGTCTGGATAAAGACACCTTTCTGGTAGCTTCTAATCTGCATCCACTATCCATGCTACGACATGTGTAGCGTTCTCCTCCGTTCATGCATGAGCACTTTTGCATTCTGTGAGGCAGCTAATGTGAGTTCTCTGTCTATTATGGGTGACATGTACCTTTTACATACGGTCCTGCATTAATACTACAGGCTGCATACCTTCCTGGATGCTATTGATAACAATTATCCTGTAGGCACTAGAGCAGTAAACTATTCATAGCCTGCTAATGTTGGTCTTCAAATGCTACTTGTTTATCATTCTGATTAGAGCAAGAATGAAGAAGGTAAGGGGACTTAAAGGGAGTAAACGTGCTTATTATGCTGCGAGACAGCATATCAACCTATGGGTTGTGAGCGCAACGGGTGGGGGTGGGGGTTGCGACCATTATTCTTGATCCCTTAATTCCTTTGGTTTGGTGGAGGGGGGCCCCAAAGATGTCTGTGCCCAGGGCCCCAAAAGTGCTTAAGATGGCCCTGCTCAACCTGGTCACTTTACAGAAGTTATTGTGTTTTTGTGTTGCCTCAACATTGGTGGCTGATGTAATCTGTTGGTTCTAATTTGATTTTAATAAATATATGAATAAATATCTTATTAATACATACTGGCCTGGTTCTTAGTCCGTTGTGACGCTGGGTATTTGTTGGGGTTGTGTGCAAGACGGGTTGGAGGCCTTATCAAAAAAGGACCTGAAATATAGAAATCACAGCGTTTTATTGTGCGCCACGTTCATGGTAGGGGAAGGAGATCCCTGACTTGTGTGTGCCGTATAATAAACCGTGACATAGGTCTGTCAATCAGAGTGACGCAAGTTTCTAGAACCTTCATGCTGTGCAAAACACCTTCCGCATCTATGGCTGGGAAGCGTTCCTTAAGAATGCAGCCTTATCTGCACCTTCCAGGGTCGCCCCTTCAGATCTGTTTTCCTCTGTGACTCGGTGTCTGTTCACAGTGAAGCCTCTTGCGAAAGTGGAACTTAAACACCATTATTGCAGTTCACTCTCTGTAAGCAACTTCATGAGGGCTCATGTTTAATATAGCTCATTTTGTTCAGTGTTTAAGCACTACCAAAGCATTGCTAAGCCATCTTATAAGGCTATGACAGTCAGCAATCAGTGCACTCTCCGAATAGGCCATCAGTCCTAGTTCCTAGGGCAGCAGGCTATAGGCCTAACACGCAATATGGTTAGATCAGTTGGTTTATGCACCTATGCATGATTTTGCTCATTACTACTGAAAGCTAAATGCAAGCATTGTGATTAACCCTCACTGAGCAAGCCGTACAGGCCCAGCATTCTGCTAGTTATTGTCATAGATGTTTCCAGAATAGCCTTCTAGGCGCTGTAATGCTTTTATACTGCAGGTCTGCAAGCACTCAATACATGCCTCTATTAGCTGCTATACCCAGTCCTCTGTCCTGCCTTTGCAAGCTATGCACTTGTGCCCAATGTAGTTAGCTCAGCAGGTTTTGCACCTGTGCATCATTAACAATGATAAGACTGAGCTGATAATCATGGGCACACATGCAAACATTAAAAAACTAGGCCAGGAATGTTTCTCATTCAATATCGACGGGAATATCATCAAAGTCTTCAAGGAAGTAAACACCCTTGGTTTCTACCTTGATTCCACCATGTCCTTTGACAACTAGGTAAACACCCTGGCCTCCACCACGGCCTACACTTGCAAGTTGATAAGAGCTGGCAAGCCATTCCTCTCCAACGACAGTTGCATGATCCTGGCCAGAGCCTTAATACTCCCCAGAATTAACTACTGTAATGCCCTATACAGTGGTGCTAACAAAATCACCATCCGAAGGCTACAAACACTACAAAATAACGCCTAGAGAGCAGCACTTGGCATAAACAAAAGAACACATATCTCCTCCATCAGACAACATCATAAATGGCTTTCTACCTATAACAAAATACAGCTAAAAACGATATCACTGACCCACAAAGCCTTAAATAACACTTCCCCCAGCTACCTTACAGATAAACTTCATAGAAGAATCTCTCTCAGACCAACTAGAGCTGGCAATGCCAATTGCCTGGCAGTACCCAGATTCAGGCTTACTACGATTGGTGGTAATAGCTTCCCAGTGAAGGCTGCTAAATTCTGGAACCTACTGCCACAGCACCTGAGAGCAGACCAGCCCTACCTACACTTCAGAAAAAATGCTATCAAATATATCATCTCTACTGACCCCTAGTCTCCCCTCCTCTAGGCTGTTTCCGTATCTGGCTCAGTATACTCCTACGTGCCCAATATTCCCATTTGAACCTTGTGCCACTGCTTGTAAGTCTATGTGTAATTTGTTCTACTTTTGTGACTCAGTTTAATATATTGTTACCTGTATATTTTTGTAACCCTGTAAGCCTTGCATTTTCTTATTGCTGTGCCCTGTTACCCACGGGTCTGGTGCACATAAAAAGTGAATAAACAAACAAAAAACAATATAACACTAAAAAATGACTTACTTTTCACCCACGGCTCTGCCTCTTCATTCACGGCCTAGACCTTTCATGGGTTACTTTAAAGTACATTTATCTGGACTGATGGGGGTCCTCTGTTTAGGCCCGGAAAGTATTGTGACCACTGGTCCATTTAGGAACTCGTTGTTGGAACGGCGTGGCTGGCCAGTTCAAGCGTGGTGAGCCTACTTTGGGGCTTTATCAGCCTACTATGAGTAGTTAGTTACACGGTGTCTTTTTCTTTAGGCATACCATCATTGAAAGACATTGCTGAACACTCTGATTTTCTCTATACCAAAAGAGGTTTTTGAATGCAGTAGTAGAGGAAGTTGGTAAAGGATAATGTCATATGTGTTTTTTGTAGGTAATATTGAACACACATACTTAACTTAATTTACAGCCTTATAGCCCATGAAGAAGTATACATTGTGGCATCCAAAACACGTTGGCAACATTGTAAAGTCACAAAACAACTGATCATGCTGTCAGAATTTTGGAGTCAAAAAGAACTTAGCCAAAACGTTACGTTTTAGGAGAAACTGAGTATTTCGTATGTTTTTGATTTGTGATTTGATTTGAACTTTACTTTAACCGAAGATTAAAACAATTTGGTATTAACACTGAGAGTACCTATATTACTTTTGTAGTGACTGTATGTTGAAGCTTTTGAAGGGGAGATCTCCTATTGGAGTACACCCAGATTACTTGTTGGTTTCCAACAAGTCATGTTTGTGTACGTGGGTTATCATAACCAGGTGCCACCGCCTGCCTCTTCCTTCCCAGATCAGGCTTGCCTGGGGTAAGGGGAGTGTCTTGCTGAGGCTGGCCCTGGCATTAGAGCAGGCTGATCCCATCACTGGAGGGCTCGTCATTCAGAGGGGTGCACACTGACTACTGACCTAGGAGGTTAATGGGTTGTCATGCAGCCCCATACTTGTCATGTTTGACGGTTTCACACCCCTCGGCTGACACCTACATCAATAACGTTACTTTCCAGCCTTGGATGCAATTGAGGCAGGCATATAGATTTTTTTGCCACTGTGGGGCTCCGGGTCGCCTGTGGTTTGGCATCAAGGCACCACAGCAACCCATCAGCTCCTCCCTGACCCTCTTCTCTTGCAAGTGCCTACAAGACCTCAGGTCTCGGCCCACAGACAAAGTCAGGGTGCGGCACTGGTAGCCCCACCCCTGCACACCACACATTCAATTTCCATTGGCTCAAAAACAGCCAATGGATATTGAATGTGTGTATGAATGACAGCAGGCCTGGGCTTCAGAGAGACTGAGGACTGCTGCCAGTCTCACTGAGGGCCACAGTGTTGCGCTGTTTGATCTTAGTTTGCAGCTTTACAGAGGCAGCGGCCCAACATCCCACTCCGGCTTCTAATGCTATGTGCTCAGAACCCTTTGTGCTCTGGAGTGGACTGGCCTATAGGGAACTCTGGAGATTTCCCGGGAAGGCCGCTGCACCCTGGGCCTCTTTCATGTGGTATTTCCTAATGTTCCCATAGGAAAACGCTTTGTCCTGCTGAAAATGTGTAATATGGAGCCACTTTGAAAATTATTTCCAGGGCCTCTTTTGGTTCCCAGTGCACGCCTGTTTGTGCTTCGTGTATAATACATAGAAAAGCCCTCATGGTGTTGAACGCACCTTGCGCATGCTGAGTCAGACTAGCTTCCCAGTACAGCTCATTGCACGCATGCGCATACTGACACGCACTGAAAGACTGCATGCAAAAGCTGCAGTGTCGAGTTAGGTGAAAGGTGTAGTTTTGAATCAAAACTAGCATCTTTCACCTAAAGCGAAAACAATGGGGGTGCTGTCCTTTCGCCCAAGCATAGGAGCCACCACTGCGCTGGGGTTTCTGCGAGGCTGGTCACCAGGGGGGCCGAAGCTTGTGTGTGGCTGTGGGTAGCTCTCCTGGGCATGTAGAGCCACTGTGAATGAATTCATATCAATTCAGACCTTTTTTGTTGATGAAAAAAAACGAATTTTAAAATACCATTTTTCTTTTCTGTTTAACAGCCTGTTCCTCTGTGTTTGTCTTCGATTGTTTCTCATGTGTTCATCATGGTGGTTATATAATTTGTTCTTTCCCCACCTACATTTTATCTATGATTTTAAAGAATTTGATTTATCAATCTCAATCTAAATGGCTTGAACTGCACACGTGTTACTAACGGCACTAATAATATTTCCATGCGTTCAAACTGCATTCTAATTTAAAGAGCCCAAAGGAAGAGCCCTTGGCTTGAAACACGTGATGGCTCATTTGCTGTTCCATGGCTCATTTTGTGATATACTATGAAATGAACTTTTCATGATTCTATTTCATCTCTTATAACTTACAAGTTGACTCAACTATTTGTGTGAAACTATTTTCTCTTAGATTATTTCAAACCCAGTTTAAATACAGTACGAGGGAAGGCGCGTAGGCATCCTAGCAGGGCGGGCCTTGTGGCAGGGTGTTAAGTTGTGGGTTTGAGGTTATAAATAACCACTCAGGAGCCTTGCTAGGCTTAGGTATCTTTAGTAAGTCCACAGGAACACAGGTAAGTACATTAGGTATAATACAGGACAAGTTCATAGGATAGAAGCACCCACCGGTCCCCCTGTGCCAAGCTTAGGTTTCCAACTGGCAATAAAGAAACACAGGCACTCACATCCAAACATTCCAACCAGAACACTCCATACCAAACATTCCAGACTCAGGCACACATACATACAGGGAATAGCCACATAGTCAGGATAGGTAAAACACAACACATTTCCCCCATACATAACCATGCAATCAAAGGAAGAAACAGAAGGAACAGTGTTACTAACATATATGTAAATTTAAAAAAAAATGATCCTTCTAAACATCCATCCAGCAAACTGCTCCTAGCATAAAGCTACCAAGTCCTTAGAGTACCTGCCAATTAGCTAACCCACTTCCAAAACAATCAATAGAACCATAACAGGCCTTTTATGGAACTCGCTACAAGGGAACCAGCCCACAATCTCATACACAACCATTACCACCTACATCACAACAGTAACTGCATCATCATTCACCAACAACAAGTTGTGCTAACACAATCTACAGGGTTCAACCTACTATTTGCCGAAAGCGTACTATTTCAACTCCACTATGGGCGTCCTCAAAACACCCTCTAGAGAAACCAATGCTCACAACTGAGCATATTACCAATAACCTCCACACCACCACTCCAGGCACCAAGCCTGAGCTACCAAATGCTCACCATTGAACATCCCATGATCACCCTAGAACAACCAATGCTCACACTAGTGACATCTACTCCACCACTCCAGGCACCATGCCTGAGCTACTAAATGCTCACCATTGAGCGTCACATGCTCACCATTGAGCAACCGATAACCTCCACTCCACCACTCCAGGCACCATGCCTGAGCTACTAACCTGAGCTACCAAATGCTCACCATTGAACATCCCATGCTCACCCGAGAGCAACCAATGCTCACACTAACAACCTCCACTCCACCACTCCAGGCACCTTATCTGAGCTACTAAATGCTCACCATTGAGCATCCCATGCTCACCATAGAGAAACCAAAACTAACACTAGTAACCACCACTCCACCACTCCAGGCACCATACCTGAGCTACTAAATGCTCACCATTGAGCATACTACCACATTCCGCCAAAACACTTTGCTCCAAAACACCGGCAATTGCATCCCGCAACACTTTGCGCACTCATCGGCAATACCAATTAACATTTAGCATTGCAGTTATACATTGCTTGCTACATAACAGTTGCAACCACTCATACACATTCCCATAAACAACAAATGAACCAATACAGCATTGAATTTACTTGAATTGTAAAACATTTTCAAGTTACACCATGAAAGAGTCTCAAAGTTCATGTTCGATAAAGTCCAAATTGGAACAGACCTGTGGAAAAACAAATTATTGGGTTAATGGTGGCATGGCATGACTGAACATTACTCATAAATGCAGTAGGTCCAAATTCTGGCATTCCCACTCTCACACACACTCTAAGAGGCTATGTCGAAAAGTGCCTGTGGTGAGATGGTCAGGTTAGTGCAAAAAAAAAAAAACATAACTGTACATTTCATTGAATGCAGTAGGTCCACTAAATATTACATTTCTTCTAAATGTGCTAGGTCCAGATAATCTTCGAGAAAAAAAAACTTGCCAAACAACATTGGCACCATGAAATACCAAAACCTATTGCCACCACAAAACACCACTTAACTTGGCACTGTACCACTAAATAACTTCAAACTTGCCACCATTCAAGCCATCACATGCTAAATACAACAGCACTACATAACCTGGGAACCACTTCCCATAACCTCAAATAAAACTGCAATTCTACTAGCAACAAATGTGTTTTCACATAGTAAATTAAAACAAATGGCATCAATTCATGTGTCACATTAACTCTCTTTGTATACTAACAAACAGAATTGTTACCACTGTCCACCATCAACTGGGTCCACAGATGACCTGAGCACAGCCGCTTGTAGGCAGCACCAACCTGTGACAACGAAATAAACATTTACACAATACATTTGAGGTGTATGTCGTGACATTACAACGTCCGTTAGTCTTCACTAATCCAAATGGATAAGCATGACAGTACCTGTAAGGCTTAACACGGCAGCCGCATAACCCATGTTGTTTACAAAAACAATAACAGCATTAACATAGACACAGGGCACACTGTAGTTCAAAAGACCCTGTAAACGAACTGTTAACTAGACATTCTCACTGTTGATCCGAGAAAAACGTCTCTTTTCTTTTTCTTTTAAAGCAGCAGACGTCTTGAGCACGTTGGAAAACACTTTTCCTTTCACTTCCTGGTAATACGCAATTTCAGTGGAACTTTGAGCACGCTGAACATGCATGTTGAACGGTTCTTTACTCGGAACTCCCAGTCCTTTGCCGTGACGTAGCTTCCAATGCTACAGCTTGCAGGAACGTTCAAATAACATTCTATCACAGCCTGCATCGCCAATACCCCGCGGGTGCTTCTGACGTCACCATTGCAGAGGAGAACACAGGGTTGAGCACATCTCCCAGCCCCAACCGTAACCAGTGCAAGCAAGGCAGGGATCCCCCGTCACCAGTGCCAGCAAGGCAGGGATCCCACAAAAACACAGACAGGCTGTCAACACGCACACACTGCATATAGAGGCTGCTCCACAGGTAAAACCATCAGCATCTCTTCTGCCTTGATACGTTGCACCCTCTGCACATTGTCGCAATGTTTTAATGCTGGCCACATTAATCCTCGATATCTCCCCCTGCCCCTTGTACGCTGTCTCCATTGACCGCTGCTCACTCCAAAGGCCAATTTAACAAACGCTGCCAGACGTGCAGCACTGCCCTGCAAAATCACTGAGTTGAGCCTTTCACTCATCCATGCAGGCGCAGCGCGCTTACCTTGGGGGGACGGGGGGGCTGTGGATGCCTCTGTGGTTACTTCTCCTTGCTGGTGGGCAACTTCCTTGCCCCTTTTGTGTCCTGGTAACAGTCCTTGTGTGTACTGCTTGGTTCCTCGTTCCTTTTCTGTTGCTGCTCCCTTCAGTTTCCAACAATCCTCGTCGCCAATGTTAAGTTGTGGGTTTGAGGTTATAAATAACCACTCAGGAGCCTTGTTAGGCTTAGGTATATTTAGTAAGTCCACAGGAACACAGGTAAGTACATTAGGTATAATACAGGACAAGTTCATAGGATAGAAGCACCCACCGGTCCCCCTGTGCCAAGCTTAGGTTTCCAACTGGCAATAAAGGAACACAGGCACTCACATCCAAACATTCCAACCAGAACACTCCATACTAAACCTTCCAGACTCAGGCACACATACATACAGGGAATAGCCACATAGTCAGGGTACGTAAAACACAACACAGGGCCGGCTGAGCGACCGCCCGGGGCACCATTAGCCCTCCGCCATACCAGCTCGGCGGAGTCTTTCAAGGTCTCCCCGGAGCTGGCGGTTTGGGAGAAGGTGTGGTGGGTGCCCTTTTGACATTAAATGTGCCTTGCTCTTGGGAGCGTGGCACGTTTAATAACAATAGGGCGCTGATGCTTTTGCATCGCCACCTATTGAAAAATGTGCCCCTACCACCCATATGTTTGTTTTGCTGCCAGGGGCGTTGCCGCCACTTATGCCGGCCCTGCATTCTAGGTACACTTTGATATATACTTTTAAGCAATTCACTGCCATGTGTGAGGTTTGTAAGAGAAGGAGTTCTGGGAGAGTTATTTGAGGGAAAGGGACGAGAGATTGGGTTAAAAAATCAGTCTCTTGGTTCTGGAAGTTGCTAGAACGGCAGTGGCAGCAAGTGTGCCAACATTCTATTGGTGGGTGTAAAGGCGCTCCCATGGTAATAGCCAAATGAGGATCCAATACTGATGCAGGGCACCCCTCAAAAGGGGGGACTCAGGGGGAACGCGAAGTGTTTCCCTCAGGGGTATTTTTGGGCGCTGCACAGGCCAGCGATCTGGCCGACGTGCAGAGTGCCCGTAGGGCTATATAAGGGGGCATGGAAGGTTTGGGAGCAAACAACAGTTGGGACAAGCGTTTGTCCCAGGTCGCTGCTCACGAGCCTTCCTTGCGTGTGCCTGTCATTAGCAGCGGTTATTATCAGCTTTTAGGTAGGGCTTGGGGGGAAAATAGCCATTAGTTATTGGTGGGCAGGTAGGCATATAGTTAATTATCACGAGAATAGCCGGGAGTACTGTAAATTAAGTACTCCCTCCCATACCTTCAGGGGGCGGCATCTTGGTTCCATTAATGCTGCGCAACAGCATAGAAGTTTGCCCAGCATTATCCGTGGCTCTGCGGGCAATGTGGCGCCAGCGGTCCCCGTTGGTTTCCTGGTAGCATTGCCAGTGCGGTCAGGGAGGGGGAGAGAGTTCCTGTCAAAGTGTCAGCCATTCGGGAAGGAAGGTTTTAGAATAAAAGGGCGCAATTGCTAGTAGTCCCGTCAGCCTGCTTTTGTTGGGCTGCCGGCTACAAGTGGGCTCATAGGCGCGGTGCCGCACTGAGGCCACCAGGTGGCAGTGCGGTGCCCTTAAAGGGCCACACACGTTCTATCGAGTTCGGGTGGATTAGAAGCCGAGGTTGGGGTTTCCCATCATTGCAGGATTGCTTTCTCCCCTAAGGTGGCAATTATCAGGGTGGGGAGTTTTTATGTAAGATAAATAAAAAAATATATATATTTTAAATAAGCCTACCACCAGGAGTAGGTTCATCAGCATTACTTGGGTCTATTTCCCTTACATTTCTGAACTGGTGTGAGCAGTTTCCCAGTTTTCCAGGGCCATTGCCGCCTGCCTGTGGGGGCCTTATAGGTGCAAGAGATCAGCAGAATTTTTTCTGGCAAGGAACTTGTCTGCACCCTCTGGTGGATGGGGATCTGGCTGCATTGGTGGCCTGTAGCCCTGCAGCAAGTAGGGGGGGTATGGGATGATGGGGTCGGAAGGAGCAGGAAAGAGGTTCCCAGGAGAGGGGGGTTAGGGGAGGAGGCAAGCAGTGGGTGGGGAGCAAATGAGGTGGTGGATGCCTATGGTGGAAGGGGACCAGAGGTGGATGCAAAACAGGCAAGGGGAGAAGACAGTGGTGTCGAGGACCAGAGGGGGGTGGCTGTTCGGAGAGGTAGGGGAGGAAAATGCCTGCAAAAGAGTGCAGGTGGGAGGAGGAGGGAACAGTCGCCATCAAGTAGTGAGGAAAGGGGGAGTTGCGGAACAGCCTCCCTGCCTGGTAGGATTTCGGGTGGAGGGCATAGTGAGGCCCCTGTGGTTCCGGAGGAGGAGATAGGAGAGGTCTTAAGAACGGCCCCTCTGCAGTACTTACGAGGAAAGACTAGAGGGCGCAGCACGGCCCCTAGCACAGAGGGTCAAAGGGTGGAGGAGAGGACTCCTCACCCGAGATGGGAGGAGCTGGCAAGGGTTTCTACGACCCTGCTGAGAAGACGTCGACGGAGCGGCGGGGCAGACGCCCTGGGCTCACCTGAGGAGGAGATTCCCGCCCGAGCATGCGCTCAAAACAGCCATGGTAATGCATTGGGATGATGGAGGGGAGGAGTAGTATGTGAGACAGTGGGAGGACGAGGGGTACAGTAGGGTAAGGGGAGGGAAAGAGTGAGAGGGGGTTTAAGGTGGGAAGGGGAAGGCCAAGAACGGAGGGGCAGGTGTGCAGGGGGGCGGCAGGGAAATTGGATAGGTGAGAATGCTGATGTGTTTTGTCCCCGGAGCAGGAGCCCGGTGAGGAAGAAGATGAGGAGTGGCGGAGTGGAGGCCAGGCTGTGGCTGGGCGACAGCAGGGCAGAAAGAGGTGAGCAAAAGGGGAGTGGTCAGCTTGGCACAGGGTGGGGGTGCGAGGTGGGGGGCAGGAGGATGGGGTTGGGGCACAGGGGACAGAGGGAGAAAGGGGCTTACGGGCCACGGTGGCCATGGAGATACCGAGGAGGGTATCCTCAGTGGAGGTGTAGACGGACAAGGTGGATGAGGCCGTGGCACCTGAAGTAAGGCAGGCCCCGAAGGAGAAGGCTGCGAAAAGGACCAAGAAGGGTAAAAGGTTGCCCTATATGGGCATTACAAAGCCATTGGGCGCGCATTTGATGGGGGCAACGATGGATAAGATAAGGGCAGGGGAATTTGTGGACGTTTTTCAGCTCATGCATAGGGAAGTAGGAGCGAAGGAGGGATCTAAGGAAGAGGAGAAGCAGTTGGCCTTGCGTCCAAAGGTGCCGGTCACGATTGAGAATTGGACGTCAGCTTTTATTATTTACGCAAGCGTTTACTGCGAGAAGTTCCCAGAGAGGTGCGTAGCACTGTGGAAATACATGGATGTGATAAGGAAGTCATTCACAAGTTTTGGGGCCTTCGCGTGGGTGCGTTATGATGAGGAGGTTAGGGCGAGAATGGCAGAGGACAGCCAGGCAGTCTGCGGGGAGATCGATATGGATCTTTGGTTGCAATGGATGGCGACGACGAGGCCAGCTCCAACTTTACACACAGCAAGCAGCTTACCCATGCCTCACCGGCCCTTTCTTGGTCACCCTGCCCCAGAAGGGGCAGGGGTAGGAGGCAGAGGTCAGCCCTCAGCAGCTCGTTGGGCCTTCAATAAAAAAGGCTGCATGCAAATTTAAGCACGAGTGCAGCAGATGCGCGGGTCGGCATCCGATTACGCAATGCTTTCAAGCAGGGGTTAGAGGGAGAGGGTGAGGAGCAGGGCAAGGTCTTGAGTGAGAAGGCACGTATGCCAATTAAGTTGTGGTTCATGGTGGGTGCATTGGTTTACCAGAAAGGGGGGGCAAAGGGCTGGGGAAAGGTTTTGCATGGATTTTTAAGTAAGTGATCAAGTTCCAGGGGTAATGTGGATGCGGTGCATAGGTCGAAGTTAAGTGGACAAAGCATTGCCTATGGGCGGGGCATCCTTTCCAGGGCATGCTTGCACGTTTGGGCTTTCGGGGGTGCAACAAGGTTTTACTGGTAGTTTGGGCTATGTAGGATGGGGGGGCATTAGCGGGACGATCCCAAGGGAGTGGCCGAGAACTGAAATCAGGAGGATGCCAAGGTTGCAGACATTAAGGTAGGAAGGGCGAGGGCCGCAGTGGGGGGATAGAACGGAAGAGCCACTAGGGAGTGTTGGTCGTTATAAGGAGGAGTTGAAGGGGGTGGCAGGGCCCTCACGCTTGCCGCACAACAAGGTGAGCAGGCTTATGTGGGTGGATTGAGAGAGGGAGACCGGCGCAGAAATAATGCTGAGACTGACAGAAGTTAATTGAGTATCGCAATTTTGAGTGTGCGGGAAAAGCCCAGGTTTACACATGGGAGTAGAAAAGACACGTGTTAGGGCAGATAATTAGTATGCAGATTGCAGGAGGAAGTGGGCAGGTGTGGCCAAGGGAATTACAGGTTTGGCTTGGATTAGTTGAAGTATTTGCTGGGAAGAAAAGGGGCTATATCAGAGATGGTGCTCGAGGCAGGAGCAGATGAAGAGGCGCTCAAATGGATAAGTGTTTGCCGAGAGGATACGGGAAGAGCCAGGTTATTTGGAACGGATTGCATGTACGGGGAGCTTGTGGCTCCTGGTGCAGTGGGAGGGGGAAAAGATGAGATGTGACTGCATGGAAACGGATGCAGGAGGGCCCCTGGTGAAGTGTGGGGAAACATGGTAATGGACGTAAGGTGCTGGAAGGGCAGGGTAGGTGGATTGGACTGCAGGGATGGGGGTGCTTGTGGAACCTGGTACAGTGGGAGGCAATGTTCCCTCTAATTATTTTTCTCTAAGTGTGGAAATGATTTTTCTTTGTGCGCACATTATTTTGCCTGTGCGCAATTGAATAATGATGAAAGCTACTTTTTGGACATGCCTAGTTAGTGAGATACCATCTCTGAAGAGTTTGGAAGGCAATTTTCCCTTTCCAACCACTGCAATTCTTTACACATCAGTGTAAAAGGAGCATCTTACAACTCTTTTTCTGAAAATATAGGCTAAATAAAAGTTATTTTATATGTGATAAGGAGAGTTTATCAACCGGTCCAAGTCTTCAAGATATGCCATAGTACCTAACAAAAGCACTCCTGCGCAGAGAGAAAAACGTGTATGCACAAAGAAAAAACTTTGCATGCTCAGGATAAACAATAGGTTTAGTTGTGGCTATTCAATTGTCAGCACTGCTCAGAGACAATACAGAAAGTGCTTAATGCCATTGGGAAACATCTCATGTTTATGCCACTCTGATGTGGCTGTGAAAAATTCAGACATTCTGCAATTTTTGCAAATGGAATAATTGTAACTGAAAGGAATGTGTGGGAAAATATGCCAATTAGAGTTCATGTGACACTTTAATGGAGTAATTCAAGGGCCAGGAGAAAATGCCACTCATACTTTGTGTAAGGATGATAATTGCATCAGAATAACTGCACCACAAAATATGATGGTCAGAATTCCTGGGCCTCTGCTCACTATCCACGTTATGTTTGTCTGTGAGTTGTGACAACATTTACTCAAAACGGCTACGAGGCGTATACACCATCCATTTTACACCCAACCAAAACGGGAAGCCATGAACATATCGGAATCTACCCCTGCTTCTACCCACAACTTTCCACTGACATCTTTTCAAATCAATGACCAGCAGAGCAGTGGGATTGGTAGAGACTCAAATAATATCACTGCCCGATCTCAAGAGGACTTTTAAAGGGAAAGAAAATATTTTAATAAGCATGAAGTATCCCTACTGAAAAAGCCAACTACTTTCTTACTTACTGAAAAATCTTTTGATTCCAAGTATGGAGTAAAATCGTATACGAACCCTGCTTGTAACCCTGACATAGGAAGTGAAATTACAAGGTACATAATACAGTTTATAGTTTTGCCCACCCTTGCTCACCACAGCCTACACAAAAATCAACAAGAGCCTTACAGGCCGATTCATGGAATAATTAGCACGGCGCAAGTGGCCAAAAACGTGCGAATCGCAGTGGAATAGCGAAAATCGCAGTGGAATAGCGAAAATCGCACGAAAAGCAGCGCACATCGATTCATGGAAGGCCGTGCGCGAGAAAACCATCGGACGTGCGATAAGAAAGTGCGCGGCGCACGTTGGCGCACAGGCCATCTAACGGCATGCGCCAGGTCACAGCGAAAATCGCACAGTCCACAGCGAAAATCGCACATAGCGCGGCGCACGCAACAAAAGTAGGCGGAACACGGGGCGTAACACTCGGAATGGGGAACAACTTGCCAAAATGTGGGCGTCACGTGGGAAGCACAGGGTAAAAGTGCGCAGAACGCCCACACGCTCGCCTACAACACGTATTCATGGACTAGAATAGGTCAAAAAAGCGCACGCTCAAACCAGCGCACAGGCACAAACACGACCGCCACAAGAAAGCAGGCGGTAGCGTCTCAGCGGCTGTAAGAAATGTGCGCCAAAAGGTGCGCCAACAAATAGCACCCATATACTGCCATGATGAATGTCCTATACTGTGGCCCTCCAGGACAAATGAGGTGCAAAGGGGTACCCACAAACACGGACACGCTGACAAAAAATACGTGTGCGCGGGAAGTCTCACACGCGATTTGGCCGGGTACGTGGATTTCAGGGGTGCGCGGGAAGGTCCACACGCGATTCCATCAGGGTAGGTGTATTTCAGGGGTGCGTGGGAAGTTCCACACGCGATTACAGCAGGGTACGTGTATTTCAGGGGTGCGCGGTAAGTTCCACACGCGAATAGCCTGGGCGCGTGTATTTCAGGGGTGCGCGGGAAGTTCCACACGCGATTCCAGCAGGGTACGTGTATTTCAGGGGTGCGCGGGAAGTTCCACACGCGAATAGCCTGGGAGCGTGTATTTCAGGGGTGCGCGGGAAGTTCCACACGCGAATAGCCTGGCCGCGTGTATTTCAGGGGTGCGCGGGAAGTTCCACACGCGATTACAGCAGGGTACGTGTATTTCATGGGTGCGCGGGAATTTCCACACGCGAATAGCCTGGCCGCGTGTATTTCAGGGGTGCGCGGGAAGTTCCACACGCGATTACAGCAGGGTACGTGTATTTCAGGGGTGCGCGGGAATTTCCACACGCGAATAGCCTGGCCGCGTGTATTTCAGGGGTGCGCGGGAAGTCCCACACGCGATTACAGCAGGGTACGTGTATTTCAGGGGTGCGCGGGAAGTTCCACACGCGAATAGCCTGGCCGCGTGTATTTCAGGGGTGCGCGGGAAGTTCCACACGCGAATAGCCTGGGCGCGTGTATTTCAGGGGTGCGCGGGAATTTCCACACGCGAATAGGCTGGGCGCGTGTATTACAGGGGTGCGCGGGAAGTCCCACACGCGATTACAGCAGGGTACGTGTATTTCAGGGGTGCGCGGGAATTTCCACACGCGAATAGCCTGGCCGCGTGTATTTCAGGGGTGCGCGGGAAGTTCCACACGCGATTACAGCAGGGTACGTGTATTTCATGGGTGCGCGGGAAGTTCCACACGCGAATAGCCTGGCCGCGTGTATTTCAGGGGTGCGCGGGAAGTTCCACACGCGAATAGCCTGGGCGCGTGTATTTCAGGGGTGCGTGGGAATTTCCACACGCGAATAGGCTGGGCGCGTGTATTACAGGGGTGCGCGGGAAGTGCCACACGCGATTACAGCAGGGTACGTGTATTTCAGGGGTGCGCGGGAATTTCCACACGCGAATAGCCTGGCCGCGTGTATTTCAGGGGTGCGCGGGAATTATCACACGCGATTTGGCTTGGTACGTGTATTACAGGGGTGCGTGCGAAGTTACACACGCGATTAGGCTGGGTGGGTCCTGTCACCCTCGACGGCCCCTGCAGGCAGTCCACAAAACAGGGGACTACCCTGCACACCTGCTCATGTCTCCCACCACCCCCACCCCCCCAGTCACCAGGGGTACCCTCCACCAGGCCCCCACTCATGTCACCCACCACCCCCACCCCCCAGTCACCAGGGGCACCCTCCACCAGGCCCCCACTCATGTCACCCACCACCCCCACCCCCCCAGTCACCAGGGGCACCCTCCACCAGGCCCCCACTCATGTCCCCTATCACCCCCACCCCCCAGTCACCAGGGGCAGCCTCCACCAGGCCCCCACCCATGTCTCCCACCACCCCCACCCTCCCGCCACCAGGGGCACCCTCCACCAGGCCCACACTCATGTCCCCTATCACCCCCACCCCCCCGCCACCAGGGGCACCCTCCACCAGGCCCCCACTCATGTCACCCACCACCCCCACCCCCCAGCAGTGCAGGGGCAGCCTCCACCAGGCCCCCACCCATGTCTCCCACCACCCCCACCCTCCCGCCACCAGGGGCAGCCTCCACCAGGCCCCCACCCATGCCTCCCACCACCCCCACCCCCCGCCACCAGGGGCAGCCTCCACCAGGCCCCCACTCATGTCTCCCACCACCCCCACCCCCCAGCAGTGCAGGGGCAGCCTCCACCAGGCCCCCACTCATGTCTCCCACCACCCCCACCCTCCCGCCACCAGGGGCAGCCTCCACCAGGCCCCCACCCATGCCTCCCACCACCCCCACCCCCCCGCCACCAGGGGCAGCCTCCAGCAGGCCCCCACTCATGTCTCCCACCACCCCCACCCCCCAGCAGTGCAGGGGCAGCCTCCACCAGGCCCCCACCCATGCCTCCCACCACCCCCACCCCCCACCATCCAGGGGCACCCTCCACCAGGCCCCCACTCATGTCTCCCGCCACCCCCACCCCCCAGCAGTGCAGGGGCAGCCTCCACCAGGCCCCCACTCATGTCACCCACCACCCCCACCCCCCCAGTCACCAGGGGCACCCTCCACCAGGCCCCCACTCATGTCACCCACCACCCCCACCCCCCCAGTCACCAGGGGCACCCTCCACCAGGCCCCCACTCATGTCCCCTATCACCCCCACCCCCCCAGTCACCAGGGGCACCCTCCACCAGGCCCCCACTCATGTCCCCTATCACCCCCACCCCCCCCGCCACCAGGGGCACCCTCCACCAGGCCCCCACTCATGTCACCCACCACCCTCACCCCCCAGCAGTGCAGGGGCAGCCTCCACCAGGCCCCCACCCATGTCTCCCACCACCCCCACCCTCCCGCCACCATGGGCAGCCTCCACCAGGCCCCCACCCATGCCTCCCACCACCCCCACCCCCCCGCCACCAGGGGCAGCCTCCACCAGGCCCCCACTCATGTCTCCCACCACCCCCACCCCCCAGCAGTGCAGGGGCAGCCTCCACCAGGCCCCCACCCATGCCTCCCACCACCCCCACCCCCCACCATCCAGGGGCACCCTCCACCAGGCCCCCACTCATGTCTCCCACCACCCCCACCCCCCAGCAGTGCAGGGGCAGCCTCCACCAGGCCCCCACTCATGTCACCCACCACCCCCACCCCCCCAGTCACCAGGGGCACCCTCCACCAGGCCCCCACTCATGTCACCCACCACCCCCACCTCCCCAGTCACCAGGGGCACCCTCCACCAGGCCCCCACTCATGTCCCCTATCACCCCCACCCCCCCAGTCACCAGGGGCACCCTCCACCAGGCCCCCACTCATGTCCCCTATCACCCCCACCCCCCCGCCACCAGGGGCACCCTCCACCAGGCCCCCACTCATGTCACCCACCACCCCCACCCCCCAGCAGTGCAGGGGCAGCCTCCACCAGGCCCCCACCCATGTCTCCCACCACCCCCACCCTCCCGCCACCAGGGGCAGCCTCCACCAGGCCCCCACCCGTGGCTCCCACCACCCCCACCCCCCCGCCACCAGGGGCAGCCTCCACCAGGCCCCCACTCATGTCTCCCACCACCCCCACCCCCCAGCAGTGCAGGGGCAGCCTCCACCAGGCCCCCACTCATGTCCCCTATCACCCCCACCCCCCCCGCCACCAGGGGCACCCTCCACCAGGCCCCCACTCATGTCACCCACCACCCCCACCCCCAGCAGTGCAGGGGCAGCCTCCACCAGGCCCCCACCCATGCCTCCCACCACCCCCACCCCCCCGCCACCAGGGGCAGCCTCCACCAGGCCCCCACTCATGTCTCCCACCACCCCCACCCCCCAGCAGTGCAGGGGCAGCCTCCACCAGGCCCCCACTCATGTCACCCACCACCCCCACCCCCCAGCAGTGCAGGGGCAGCCTCCACCAGGCCCCCACTCATGTCACCCACCACCCCCACCCCCCCAGTCACCAGGGGCACCCTCCACCAGGCCCCCACTCATGTCCCCTATCACCCCCACCCCCCCAGTCACCAGGGGCACCCTCCACCAGGCCCCCACTCATGTCCCCTATCACCCCCACCCCCCCGCCACCAGGGGCAGCCTCCACCAGGCCCCCACTCATGTCACCCACCACCCCCACCCCCCCAGTCACCAGGGGCACCCTCCACCAGGCCCCCACTCATGTCACCCACCACCCCCACCCCCCCAGTCACCAGGGGCACCCTCCACCAGGCCCCCACTCATGTCCCCTATCACCCCCACCCCCCCGCCACCAGGGGCACCCTCCACCAGGCCCCCACCCATGCCTCCCACCACCCCCACCCCCCCGCCACCAGGGGCAGCCTCCACCAGGCCCCCACTCATGTCTCCCACCACCCCCACCCCCCAGCACTGTGGGGAACCTGCCAGCAGGCCCCCACACCTGTCCCCCTGGCCCCAGGTCCTGACGATACACAATCATGGCAGTAATGGCCAGCATACCCAGCACAAACACCCAGGCAAGGATTGCATCCACCCACATAGTGAATGCAATCACATGACACAACCCCAATGCCAAGTATGCAAAAGAACACATGTCCGTCACACACACATACACAATGGGTGCAAGTGAATGTAAAAACCCATATCATGACATGTAACAAACCAATGAGAAAATAACACAAGTGTAAGAAAATATAAAAAATGTATTAAATACCAAAAATAAGTGAACTTTTCAAACATACAACGATGTGGCTAAGTAAATAAATGGTCCATGTCCGAGAACAAAAGTGATAAACAAAAAAACAAAGGAATAAAAAATAAAAATGAATTTGTCCAAAGCGATATCATGTCATAGGAAATTAATGAAAAACCATTACGTCATGGTGAAAACAATAAGAAATTAAAAAAATGTATCTCCCAAAAAAACAAACTATATACAGGAATGTTCCAGGGTCCATGAGCCCAACACCAAAAATGAAACCTACCACTAACTAATGAAAAATATATGTACAAAAAAGTGGCCATTGTCCGAGCGGTCCAAAATAATAAAAATAAATAAAGGAAACCTAGCACTAACTAACTAAATAACTATATACAAAGGCAGCGGGCAAGTCCTGCGGCTCACTTGGTGATGTTGCTGGCCAGGGCATCATCGAACTCCATGTCGATGTCCTGGAGGCGGGACTCTGTCCTGGCCCCGAGGTCTCGCAGGGACAACCCCATGTCCACCTCAAACTCCCTGCGAGCTTCCTCGAGGCACTCAGCCCGCCTCAATGCCCGACGCATGGAGAACTCCGCCCTGACCATGGCGAGCCGCTCCTCTTCCGCCCGCTGCCGCTCCGCACCTATCCGCTGGCCAAACTCCTCCCACACGGAACACACCACCATCCCAGGGTTGCCCTGCCCTCCGGCCGATGCCTGCCCCTCTGATCTTGATGGCCCCGAGCCATGATGCCTCCCACGTCGAGCCCGCTGCTGCCTCCGACGCCACTGCCTCTGCCAGCACGACGGCATCCAGGCTGATGGAAACCACAGACGCCGTCGTGCACGTGCCCTGCCCGATGATGCCGTCACATCTTCCATCTGCTGGGGTCCCCTTGCTGTGTTGTCCACCCCTGCTGGACCTCCGACTCCCAACTGTGGCAGGGATGGGATCCCCACCGAGCTGGCTGCATTGGTCGGGGCAGGTCCACAGGGGGCCCTGTTGGCATCTGGGCAGGAAGACAGCAAGGAGAACGACCGGTGGATAGCCTGCACAGAGGAGGAGAGGGCCGTCAGATTGGCCAACACATGCAGGAAACCCCCGAACATGGCCGATCCCAATTGGGCCACGTCGGCACGGTGCACTTCGTGATGACGTGCGTGCTCCTCCCGGGAAGCACGCACGTCATCACGAATCACAGCCGTGCGCATCGCGACCCCAATCAGGACCTTCTCCACGCGGCCAGGGGTTACCACGTCCGCAGGTGGAGGGGAGTCAGGTGACATGGACATCCCCTCTACCTGCGGACGGGCCTGGGACGGGGCATCCCTGCTGGTGCATGGTGGTGCACTCACAGGGTCAGGGACAGTGACATGCACAGGCCCCTCCACGGTGACCTGTGCTGCCTCCTGCCCCTGGCCCTGGACTGCACCACTTGCACCAGCAGGGATGCTCCCACCAGGCCCCATGTGTGCACCAGTGTCGGCCTCCTCCTCCTCCTCTGTGCAAACCACCAACCTGGATGGCTCCTCACCGTCTCCCGCCGTAGCAGGCCCCTGTGGGGGCTCACCCACCCCTTCCGCTGCAGCCGTGGGGGCATCCCCGCCGCCTTGCTCCACAGCGCCGTCTCCGCCCTCTTCTTCACTAGCCGCTGCGTAGAGGGAGACAAAGGACACAAGCATCAGGCTACTGTACAATGGTCCCCTAGACAGGAAGCAATAGCGGATGAGCACCACTGTCAAAGTACACTTCCATCATGTCCCTCCACAACACATGGGTCAGTCCAGGCAAAACACACACAGTAACAGGCATGGTGCATGCAATGGACATTTCCATGCATGTCCAATGGACTCTTGAAACATTCAATGATATGTAACTCACATGCATCATGGCTCATGCATATCACATGCACACACTTCACCTCAGTCACATCCATCTGGCCCCAAACACACCGAACACAGGCGAAACAAGGGTAAGTTGGGTGCGTCACTGAATCTGTGCATTGTCACACACATGTGTCATGCATCCATGGCATGCACAAGTCACAGACACGCAGGTCAGGCACACAGACATGGCTACCATATATGTACCTGGCATCAGCACCCATCCTTCACCCCCATCCATGTCCAGGTACAGAGACTGGCATGCTCTCATGTCCAAAATCTGCATAGGGCTCCCCATGCCGCATTTCAACACATGCAACAACCATGTGGGTCACACATCACTGGTCGCACATGCTTTACCATGATGTCCCTGCACACATACATGCATACATGGCCCATGGTACACATTCAGGCAAGTATCATAGAACCAGCACACCGCAACATGCCCTGTCTCACACAGTAATGCTTGGACACATACCGCTCAACTCCAGACGGGCCTCCCTCTCAAGGACCTGGGCGTGGAGCGCTGGGCGTACGCGTTCCAGGACCCTCTTCTGGATGGAACTCATGCGGCCCCGGCCCCCCTCCACGAGGCGCCGGGCCTTCACAAGGGTCCTGGACCTCAAGTCCTCCCAGCGCTTCTTGATCTTCTGGACGTTGCGGGTTGCCACCCCCTCCGCGTTGATGGCAACCACACAGTCGGCCCAGATCCTCTCCCGTCCTTCCTTGCTGGCGCGGGACGATCCAAAGAGGGCATCATACTGCCCCAGGACATGCTCCACCAGGACACCAACTTCGGTGGCAGTGAAGCTGGTGCCCCTCTGCCCCTCTGGCCTGGGGTTGCCACTGGTGCCAGATGTGGAAGTGCCCGACATGGCAACCCCAGAGGCAGGTGTGGGTGGGCAACTGGGTCCTGGGGCTGGGCTGTGGAGCGATGTAATCCCAGTTGGGAGTCTTCAGTTCCAGCAGGGGTGGACACAGCAACTGGACTCCTGCAGATGGCTGATGTGCAGGCACCAAATGGCAGGGCACGGTGGCAGCAGGCAGGCAGGCAGGCAGGCAGCAGCAGATAGCACGTGGGAGGCTGCTCGGGGCACTAGGGGGCAGTAACTCGGCCTTCTGGGCAGGAGCGTGGTGTTCCGTGTGTTTTCGGGTGGCCAGCTTGATACGGAGTGATTTGGCACGTGAAAATCCTGCACGTCAGCGTGAAATCCGAGGAAAGGCCCTTAGCGCGTAAGCGCGTCAGCACGCATACGTGATTCTATTGGACCAGAGTCCCTCAGCGCGTAAGCGCGTCTGACGTGACCCGCACGGGCGTTCCCCACTCAGCACGTGATGACGGAACACACGTGGAAATACTGCACGTCAGAGTGTCATCGCGTGATTGGCCTATGTACGTGTATTTCATTGCGTGTAATTGGACAAAAGTGTGCGTACACGCGATTGGCCTATGTACGTGTATTTCATCGCGTGTAATTGGACAAAAGTGCGCGTACACGCGATTGGCCTATGTACGTGTATTTCAGGGGTGCGCGGGCACTTACACACGCAAGTACGTCAGCGCACCTGTATGCCTGCTGCGTGGGAATTTCCACACGCTATTGGAGTGGGAACTAGATTCCAGGGGTGCGCGGGTCACACGCTCGCCTAGAACACGCGCAAAGCATTAATTTGCGCACTTTCCAAATAACAAGCCAGATGCCAGGATGAACATACCGTTCCTAGCAGCAGTGGCAGTGGGCTACCAAAGGAGGAGGAGGAGGAGAGTCAGGGCCAGAATATTCACACCCAGAACCAGCCTTTTCGGGATGCCTGATGACCAGGTGTATGGAAGGTACAGGTTTCCACCACACATAATACTGGACCTGGTGAGTGAGTGGGAGGATGACCTCACATCACCCACCCTGCGCTCTCAAGCACTCATCCCCCTGGAGAAGGTCCTCAATGTACTGCACTTCTTAGCCACTGGATCATTTCAGCGGACAAGTGCCATAGTGGGTGGGGTGTCACAGGCCACCCAGTCACGCTGCCTACACCAGGTCTTGGACATCATCACTGCACGCCCATCAGTCCGCAGGCACATATACCTGCCCAGAACACCTGCTGAAAGGCATGCTGCCGCCCTGGATTTTTACGGAGTGGCACGATTCCCCAAAGTGCTAGGTGCCATCGACTGCACCCATGTGGCTCTACGTCCCCCCAGGGCATCTGAGCACATCTATAGGAACCGCAAGCACTGGCATTCCATCAACGTGCAGGTAGTATGTAATGCCAAGGGAATCATCACCTCAGTATATGCAAACTATCCCGGGTCCACCCACGACAGCTTCATTTACCGAATGTCCACCCTATGCCGGGACATAGATGCTGGGCGGCATGGCGATACATGGCTTCTCGGTGAGTATGTATGCCACTGCACATGCATGCATGTTGGATACTGAGCAAGGTCACAACCCCACCAATGATACCAATCACCACCTCCACAGGGGACAGTGCCTACCCTCTCAGCCCCCACATGATGACGCCAATTCGGAACCCCACCACGCCACCCGAGGTAAGATATAACACAGCCCACATTACAACCCGGGGCATAGTGGAGCGCACATTCGGAGTGCTAAAGTCACGCTTTCGCTCCCTTGACCGTTCTGGCGGGCAGCTGTTATACGCTCCCCCAGTAGTGTGCAGGATCATAGTGGCAGCATGTGTCCTGCACAACGTTGCAACACGCCGGGGCCTGCCCGTGGACATGGTGGTGGCCCCACATCCCCAACCACATGCACAGCCGCTGCGCATGGGAGGGGAAAGGGCACGAGGGGAGGCAGCCCGTACACAGCTAGTGGCTAATTACTTCACATAGTATTCACTCCCCTGTGGAGTGCACACTGGCCTGGCACATTCCATCTGACAATCAATGATGACTCAACCTGACACTGATCCTGAATGTCTGGAGATTCAACCGTGAAAAGCATATCAGCCTGAGATTGTTCACCTGGAAGTGTTACAATGTGTGCATCCCTACCCACACACAACACCAATGCAGTTTTGTGAAGGAACACATTCAAGCAGCCAAAATTAATACCCACTTGCTAAATGCAACAAGAGGACAGTGCCATGTCACCCAACCCATCCCCAGCACCGCCACACAACACACCGTGCCATGTCATGCTATGTGCAGGTAAACAGAGTAATCCCCACAACGTGACAAGTGTTGCGATGTACAGTGTCCCCAATTGAAACTTCCTACACCTGAAATGCTCATTGTAATGCAGGACAAACAACATACTTGAGCACGTACTACCATAAACATGACTTCAGTAATGTAATAAATCAGTTGTCTCACCACCTGGATATGCCTGCACTCCCACCACTTCCAACTGAACAGTGTTGGTGCCATGTAGAGTTGTAGGTGCACTGCTGCCAACAAGGACCCCATCTCCAGACTAGAGGGCCTTGTGTAGACATGAGGAAGGGACCTGCAAATTGGGAGGCAGACACAGATGATGAGTTACACATCAATGCAACATGCAGTGTACAACACAACAGCAATATGCACTAGGAATGTATACACAGTATTGACTAGACTACCCACACACGTAGTGGGAGTCCAATGTCACCATGTACTTCAATGTCACTTGGGCACACCCTTTGCAAGCCCATGGAAACGGGAAGCAGGAGGGGTGTGTGTGACTCAAACCCAGGCATCTGAACCTAATACATGACAAGCCTGCATGTGCCCAGCCACAATGCAGTGTATGCCCACAGGAACCACGGAAGCCAACAATTTGTCCCAAAAAAAATTGGGAAAAATATAAAAATAAAAATAAAAATTTTAAAAAAAAAAATATAAAAAGAAAATCAAAAATGGCCATTAAAGGGCCCGGGGGGGTTGGGGAGGCCACCCAGGAGGTCCGAGGTCAGGGTGCACACCAGAAACCACCTGTGTGGATCCTGGGAAAAAAAACACCTCCATGGGCTCATGGCCCACACGGCTACCCTATTGTGGGAGTATCACTGCTGTCGCTATTATCACCCTGTGCAGCTGCATCCGGAGGTGGTTGCACTATGGGAGGCAGCCCACGCAAGGCCCTACTCTGTTCCTCCATGGCTGCAAGCATGCGGGTGTGGTAGGTCTCGTTCTGGAGGATGAGGGTGCGGAGGTCCCCATGCAACAACTCACGGGATGCCCGGACCTCCGCCCTCGTTGCTTGCATCTCAGCTGAGAGCGTACGGGTGAGACGCTCCAGCTGCTGTTCTGTCCTTTGGTGTGTTGAAGCCTCTAGCTCAACAAGAGTCGTCCTGAGTTGATGTAGCTCCTGCCTCAGGGCTTCCCTGTGGCCCTGGGACTCTATGGAGATGGCCTCCTGCAGAGTCGCCAGTGCCGCCCGCCTGTCCCTGTTGGACGCCAACATGTCCTCCCTGTGTGACTGGCAGATGGAGTCGGTTGCCTGCTCTAGTCGCTCCATCAGCCTTTCAGGGGGGACAATGGAAGTGGCCACCCTATCCATGGCCTGAGCCATCATCTCGGATGATGCTGCCTGTTGGGTAGCCATACCGTAAATGGATTGCTCCCATACGGTATTGCCAGGTGGCGTACGGCCACCACGTCGGCGGGCACCACACCTGTCTGGGGCAAGGCGGACTGCGCCTTGCTGTGCCGGCACTGCCTGAGGCTGCAGGACTGCATTCCCCCTCTGATCTGCTGGCCCAGGAACAGGATCAGATGTCGCGGAGTGTGACCCTGCATCCGTAACCACCAAAGGCCTAGCTGCCAACACTGACATCCCCATTGAGGGTTCTGACCCTGGTGCAGGTGGGTGGGACAGAACAGATTCCCTCCCTGGAACACTCACCTGCGATGGCACGTAGGTCTCATCATCCGAGTCAACAGCTGAGTACAGCTCGGGGGAGGTGCAGCCAGAGACACCCCTTGAGAGCACGACCTGCAGCACTTGTGGGTTTTCACCCACCAGCACACCACGTCCCTCACTGGTGGTTGGTCGGCCCTCGGACCCCTCCTGGCTCTGCACCATCTCCACAACCCCAGCAGTATCAGGTGCGTCTTCCCCTGCAATGACATAATGACAAAGAAATGGAAACCCGCATTAGCACCATGGCACACAATGAGGGCTGTGAAACAAGAGAACCAGTACTTGATTGACACATGTCCCACATGACTAAGACCCTCCCATGCATGCACCCTCACTGCGTATGAAGGGCAGGCAAATGGCACACACTCATTACACAAAGATGGAAGATGAACACATTTCATGCATGCTGCCTGGCAGTGGCATCACACATTGCCCTGTGATTGCCAGGTGACACACACATGCCATCACACAGATGGCATGTGCCATTGCTATTGAGTGTAGATGGAGAGGAGGGCAGCACTTATTCATTCTGTCCAGTTCCCACATGCAATAGCTTTTGTAATTCTGACAGGTCTGCTTTATCACCTGGAGCTGCCAGTCCAATATGGTCCAATTGCACAGGGACATGTGTGAACATATGATATCCAGGTAACAAAGTAACTCCACTTTACCATGGCCATGCCATACATGTGACTAGAGGACTGAGGAATGCCTAGTATAAGTGGTGGAATGCATACATTCTGTCTGATTGAACATAGGAAAATAATCAACAATGTAGTGGCAAGGTGACACTTCAAGGCCAACTTGGGTGCTGTTGGGCTAGATGTCTACTGTTGGCAGAAGGGATACTGCAATGGCGAAATGCAGCTGCGCAGGGTGTGTTGCATGAAGCACATGGCTGACCCATTCGACTCAGGCACACACACTCTCACCTGGCACACAAACAGATGCCCTCACACACACACCATGCACATGGATGACACACACATGCATGTGCACTCACCGGACAATGCCTCGTAATCAGGCAGATCTCCCACGCCTTGGATCTGTTCCTCCGTGACGTAGGTCCCAGCGACTGACTCATGTGGAGTGAGTTCCATGTCTTCTACTGGAGACCCACCTCCAGTCACTAGAGTTGCGGCATGACTTGAGGCCAGCTTCTTCTTTGCCCTGCGCTTTAGGTCATTCCAGCGCTTGTAGCAATCATTGGCTGTGCGCCTCACGATTCCAAGGGCACTTACGATGTCCGCAATGGTCTGCCAATGTGCCTGGCGTTGTGCAGGTGTGGTCTTGGATCCTGCAACAATGACCATCTCGTTATCATGTCTGGACACATACTCGACAAGTGCATTCAGTTCCACATCCGTGAAGCTGGGCTTCCTCGACGGACCGGACTGTGTAGCCGTGTCGGGGGCATCAGCCTGTGCCGGACGAGCACTCTTCCTCTTCCGCTTGGAAGGTGGTGGTGATCCTGAGTGTCCTGCGCCGCTCTGGACACTAGGGGCAGGAGCCCTGGTGGGCTCTGTATCAGGTGTGTGGGATTGCACACTCAGCATGGGAGTTGGTGCAGGCATTGGCTCAAGTGTAATGGTGTCATGGGGAATGTCAGCAGAATGGACTAGGACGGACACTGTCCTGGCTGGGTGTGTGAGAGCTGGGGTGGATGGAGCTGCAGCTGCCCCTGCAGCCTCTCCGCCCTGCCTACTTGGGGCAGCAGATGACCTTGCTGCCCCAGATCCACGTGGCATGATAGCATCAACGTGCACCAGCGCACGTGTCGTAGCCCTGCTGACCTGGAAGTCAGCCATGGAGTCAGCCAGGTCTGGTGCCACAATGGGCTGGTCCAACAAGGGCTGAGCATGGATGGTGTCAGCCACTTCAGCCTCAACGGGAGGGGGGGATGGGGTGGAGGGGGGGATGATGGGTGCCCTTGACTGGTCCTCCACACATGGGGGGACAGGCTCACCCTGCAAGTTACGACCACGTCCCCTACCGGATCCACCACGGCCACCACTTGTGGCTCTTCCACCTTTGCCACCCTTACGGAATCCTCGCCTCCCAGCCATGGCACTGATATTAATGTGCGTATGGGAGTGGCTGTAGACAATTGTCCTGGGCAATTGGGGGTCAAAGGGGTTGGGTACCAGATGGTAATTGTACCCTAGTGCTCTAGCACGGCTGATTGTAACCCCTGGGGAAAGATGACGGGTCACGCAACGCACAGGAGGCCCAAAAAAGGGAGATGACGTGCACTCAACCCCTCCTAGACCACGTGTGCAGAAAGAAAAACCTGCACTACGCTGTGGCACCCAGTAACACAAGAATTAACGTATGCGTGTCACACGCAGCCTAGAATGACCTCTGAAGGGGTAGGCTACACACGGGGCAAGCACAGAAGTTGGATACGTGCGTGACTCACCGTCTGCCAGGTAAAAGAGCGTGAAAAATGAGCGCGTTTGGCTGGCAATACCCCCGCCAAAAGAAGATGTGTACGCTGTCTGAGAAGACAGGACAACAGTAGAAGGGGACACTGTTTGAGGGAACAGGCCCAGGTAAACCAGTACAAGAGGAAAAAAGAGAAAAAGCTGTCAGAGGTAACAGGGAGTACGAACTGGAAACGCTGTGAAGTAAATCGCGTGTGAAACGACAAGAAGTACAGAATTCACCCACTCGCTCTCCACGAAAAGCACGTACAAGGAAATGGTGTTCTACATGTACCTTATATACAGGCCCACACGTACAGCGTCACTTACGCGGCGTGTACGTTCACCAATCACACGCTTTGTCACTCCTGCGTGTAGATCCATTTTCACCAATCACACGCTTTGTCACTCCTGCGTGTAGATCCATTTTCACCAATCACACGCTTTGTCACTTCTGCGTGTAGATCCATTTTCACCAATCACACGCTTTGACACTGGGACGTGTCACGCAACAATTTCCTGCACGTGCAGGTGACTATAGGCGCGCATATGCTGTTGACGGGTTTACGCGCTAAGGGCCTTTCCTCGATTCACACGCTGACGTGTGGGATTTCACTCCCTATCAGGCTGTCCACGCGTTCACACACGAGAGACCACGCTCCTGGCCAGGAGGCCAAATTACTGCCCCCCAGAGCCCTGAGCACGCTCCCACCTGCCATCTGCTGCTGCCTGACTGCCTGCTGGCCACGTGCCCCACAGTGCTGGTGGGTGGGGGTGTTGGGAGACATGGGTGGGGGCCTGGTGAAGGCTGCCCCTGGTGGCGGGGGGGTGGGGGTGGTGGGAGACATGGGTGGGGGCCTGGTGGAGGCTGCCCCTGGTGGCGGGGGGTTGGGGGTGGTGGGAGGCATGGGAGGGGGCCTGGTGGAGGCTGCCCCTGGTGGCGGGGGGGGGTGGGGGGTGGGGGTGGTGGGAGACATGGGTGGGGGCCTGGTGGAGGCTGCCCCTGGTGGCGGGGGGGGTGGGGGTGGTGGGAGACATGGGTGGGGGCCTGGTGGAGGCTGCCCCTGGTGGCGGGAGGGTGGGGGTGGTGGGAGACATGGGTGGGGGCCTGGTGGAGGCTGCCCCTGGTGGCGGGGGGGTGGGGGTGGTGGGAGACATGGGTGGGGGCCTGGTGGAGGCTGCCCCTGGTGGCGGGAGGGTGGGGGTGGTGGGAGACATGGGTGGGGGCCTGGTGGAGGCTGCCCCTGGTGGCGGGGGGGTGGGGGTGGTGGGAGACATGGGTGGGGGCCTGGTGGAGGGTGCCCCTGGTGGCGGGAGGGTGGGGGTGGTGGGAGACATGGGTGGGGGCCTGGTGGAGGGTGCCCCTGGTGGCGGGGGGGTGGGGGTGGTGGGAGGCATGGGTGGGGGCCTGGTGGAGGCTGCCCCTGGTGGCGGGGGGGTGGGGGTGGTGGGAGACATGGGTGGGGGCCTGGTGGAGGCTGCCCCTGGTGGCGGGGGGGGTGGGGGTGGTGGGGGACATGGGTGGGGGCCTGGTGCAGGCTGCCCCTGGTGGCGGGAGGGTGGGCGTGGTGGGAGACATGGGTGGGGGCCTGGTGGAGGCTGCCCCTGGTGGCGGGGGGGTGGGGGTGGTGGGAGACATGGGTGGGGGCCTGGTGGAGGGTGCCCCTGGTGGCGGGAGGGTGGGGGTGGTGGGAGACATGGGTGGGGGCCTGGTGGAGGGTGCCCCTGGTGGCGGGGGGGTGGGGGTGGTGGGAGGCATGGGTGGGGGCCTGGTGGAGGCTGCCCCTGGTGGCGGGGGGGGTGGGGGTGGTGGGAGACATGGGTGGGGGCCTGGTGGAGGCTGCCCCTGGTGGCGGGGGGGGGTGGGGGTGGTGGGGGACATGGGTGGGGGCCTGGTGCAGGCTGCCCCTGGTGGCGGGAGGGTGGGCGTGGTGGGAGACATGGGTGGGGGCCTGGTGGAGGCTGCCCCTGGTGGCGGGGGGGGTGGGGGTGGTGGGAGACATGGGTGGGGGCCTGGTGGAGGGTGCCCCTGGTGGCGGGAGGGTGGGGGTGGTGGGAGACATGGGTGGGGGCCTGGTGGAGGGTGCCCCTGGTGGCGGGGGGGTGGGGGTGGTGGGAGGCATGGGTGGGGGCCTGGTGGAGGCTGCCCCTGGTGGCGGGGGGGTGGGGGTGGTGGGAGACATGGGTGGGGGCCTGGTGGAGGCTGCCCCTGCACTGCTGGGGGGTGGGGGTGCAGGGGGACATGAGCAGGTGTGCAGGGTAGTCCCCTGTTTTGTAAGCTGCCTGCAGGGGCCGTGGAGGGTGTACAGGGAACACCTGTGAGGACCCACCCAGCCTAATCGCGTGTGACTTCCCACGCACCCCTGTAATACACGTACCCAGCCAAATCGCGTGTGATGATTCACACGTACCCAGCCAAATCGAGTGTGATAATTCCTGCGCACCCCTGTAATACATGTACCTGGCCAAATCGCATCCCTGTAATACATGTACACAGCCAAATCGCATGTGATAATTCCCGCGTACCCCTGTGATACACGTGCCCTGGCTAATCGCGTGTAAAACTTCCCGCCTACCCCTGTAATACACGTACCCTGGCCAATCGCGTGTTAAACTTCCCGCGTACCCCTGTAATACACGTACCCTGGCTAATCGCATGTAAAACTTCCCGCATACCCCTGTAATACACGTACCCTGGCCAATCGCGTGTTAAACTTCCCGCGTACCCCTGTAATACACGTACCCTGGCTAATCGCGTGTATAACTTCCCGCCTACCCCTGTAATACACGTACCCTGGCGAATCGCGTGTTACACTTCCCGCGTACCCCTGTAATACACGTACCCTGGCTAATCGCGTGTATAACTTCACGCGTACCCCTGATATGCACGTTACCCGCTTTGCGTTCCTTGTTTGGCAGCCCTGTAAACTGGTCCAGGGTTAGCGCAGCCCTTTGCGATGATTTTGCGATTTTGATGGCTTTTCCTTGCGCCAGGGCGTTCTTGGGGGCGTTACTGGCGCTGCTGCAGGGTCGCTGCGATACTCTGCGCCACGCCTGGTTTGGGAGCCTAAAATCCATGAATACGCTGTGCGCGGAAATCGGTTTTAGCGCACGTGCCTGGCGCAGACAATCGCACGCGGACACTCTGCGCCAGCCGCTTGCGACACTTTTCTGCGAAATTCTATGAATTACCCTGTTAATGCGGTTTCTTCTGGTGCCCTGTTGTAGATCATTACATGTATTTGCCCTTTAAGTCAACAGTAGCAATGCTCACAGGTACAACATATTGAGTGCCTTCTTCTTTAACTAGGGAAATGCACTGTTATCAGTTGAACAAGATGCATGGGGATGCTAGAGACAATAAAAGCAAACCCATGATTATATTGAAAAGCCCTCAGCAGCTGAGCACAGACAGAAAGAAAAGGTGCAGTTTCCTATTAATATTGTTTCCTATTATTTAGCAAACAAACACTTCCTTCACTGTACTGCCAAAATATCTGATTTGGTTGTTAAAAGTTGCTGATTTGTTCTTCACACCAAGTGAGTGTTCTCCTGTTCCCTTCCACCCGTTCCCCTCTCCGGCTCATGTACTAGTCTCCAATATTAGTTGACAGGGCTCTGTAAAAAGTGAGGGATTGTAGCAGTAAAAAACTAACTGGGATATTTGCATACCTGCAATACAATGCAATCAAATCCAATTAAAAGTCTCACATTGATATTATGTGGAGTTTAAAAAAAATGTCATAAGTCTGCATGTGCACAATTACTATGTACATACATTATTGTTTGCAACATAACCCACCTTTCAATTGTTGTGTAGGATTTTACAAGTGCTCAGTGAAAACAGTCGTGTATAGCAGCGAGTTAACATATCATTTGTTAAGGTCTATGCTCCATGGAACTCTGAACATTTTGAAAGGTTGCAGATTGTGTGAAATACAGTCTAGTTATCTGAATATTGTTGCACTAATTTTATTTACGAATAATGGAGGGCAGAGTCCATACCTATTATCCCTTGCAGGCCAAATAAATGAAATTGCAATGTTGCTCTCCACATATAGGGTAATGTCAGCAATGCTAAAGTAGGAGACGCTGAGCATGACATTTGCCTACTCAAAATCCTTAAAGGGCAAATTAATATTTGTGTTTTATAATGCGTTAACTTGCAAGGGGGGCTTTTCAAAGTGCTTGTGTGACATATGTGCAAAGAATAGGAAGCATTGGATGAGGTTACACATCCTAGTAGCTTGCTTACGTACAGTCAGTATCCAATATTTGAGCTGAAACTTGGGTTACATAGTGTGGGTGATGCTTTTGCTAAGGCACCATGAGTAACAGAAATTCTTGTGCTTGAACGTCATTCATATAATAACAAACATAAAACAAGACTAGTATCTAAGTCTGCTAACCTGCTAACCTTTTGCAGAGCTAAGGCTCGGCAGAGTGAAGGTTGTCGGGTAATATCTGAATGTGGTCTTGGGCGGAGTTCGAGTCATGTGGCTGCACTTTTCATATGTCGTGCAGCAAATTAGGATGTCGTCCACGTATTGTAAGACAACACTCTCTAACGCGATATTGCTCAAGTCCATCTGCAGAACTTGGTTGAAAATCGAAGGAGACTCAGTCTGCTCAGATAGGGCGGTTGAGACACCTCCCTCTGACCATATGATACTCCTTCAATCAAGTATGGGAGTCATTGGTGGGGAGGGATGATAATTTGGTTAATGTGTGCATGCATTTCTTAGTTATATGTTCTGTTCATGGACCCACTTGTTCATATTCATTTTTTTTAATCCTCTTGTCACAGTATTCTGTTTTTAGGGTTTTTATGTTTTTAAGGTCAAGCTTGTATATTAGGGCAATGTAAAAAGGTTACACCAGAATATCAAGAATAGTAGTTTAATTTATCTTCATTTTGAGAGAAAGCAAATATTAGCTAGCTGCTGTGGCTTGTCCCTTATTACATCTTTTAGGAATAGGTGGGAATTGTCTGTGTGCGCTGCTGAAATTCTTCTGAGCGGCACCCAGAAAGAATCTGGGCAAGTGCACATGCACACAGTTTAGAGGGAACATTGGTGGGAGGGTAAAAATATGAGATGTGACTGCAGGGACGGGGTTCACGAGGGTCCCTGGTGCAGTGTGGGGAATCCAGGTAATGGATGTAAGGTGTTGGAAGGGCAGGGTTGGTGGATTGGACTGCATGGACGGGGGTGCTCATGGTCCCTGGTGCAGTAGGAGAGGAAGAGCTGAGATGTGACTGCATGGATGGGGGTGCACGAGGGCCCCTGGTGCAGTATGGGGAACACTGCAAAACGGCATAAGGTGCTGAAGAATTGGTCAAGCGAGAACAGAGGGGGGAATAGGAGGGCAGAGGAAGGAGGTTGAAGTTGGGGATGGGCATTATTTATTAGGGGGTGAAGATGCTCAAAGGTAGTCGGACCAGGAAGGAAAGGGCTGTGGGTGTAAGGATGTGTGCCTGTTAAGGGTGGGTTTGCGTGGGGGGAGTGATATGGGGGTAAAGACAGGTGGTCCGGCAGAGTGGGGCAGCACCAGTGTTGGGGGTTAGGAGGAGGGCTCTGTGCCCTTGGAGGGAGTGAGCAGAGGTTGGGAAATTATGCTTCCAGGAGGTTGGCGGGCGGCATCGTCAGGTAGCAGGATGGGATTGGCAGAGAGGGAGGAAAAGGGGGGGCACAGGTTTAAGAAAGTACAGGGGTAATACCAGAGAGTTCTGGGAAGGGTAGCTGATTAGGAACGAGGGTGAAGGCAGGGGGCGGGAGTGGTGGGGGGTTGTGGCAGTGGCAAAGAGAAACTCATTATAATTTTCTTTTCCAGATGGGGGCTTGGAGGAGTGGTGAGTTGCAGCGGATATCGAATGGGGGCCATCAAACTGTTACGAGGAGGGGAATGAGGGGAGAAAGGGGATTGTTGGGGCTCAAATGAGATGCAGTTATAACAGTGCTTTAGTGAGATAAGGGGCTTAGGTGAGACTAATTGCTGCCTATGTCACAGTGGAAGGGAGCGTCACGGGTTTCCGGGGGGAATATAATACACGCGGGGGAATGGTCTAGTACATGAAACGGGGGTAGCATTGTTCAAGGTAAGTATTAGGGGACCTAGTGTTGGTCAGTAGATATGGCTCAGGGTAAGGTGGTCTGGACAAAGTTGCCGTTGAGGAAGGTTTGGAGGGGGGACGGTAATAAAAGTGCAAGGGGAAGGGCTAGGTAGTAGTTTAATAGGTAGATGGGGTAGTTTGGGGTGTGGTGGGGGCACAGGTGCTAGAGCAAAGGAAAATAACTTTTGAGGATTTTCAGTTTCGAGAGAATGGAGTGGCATTATTTAGTACCTGGAAGCACTTATTAATGAGTGGATGGGACGTTGGCGGTGCAGGGCATAATAAAATTCGACATAGAGGGGAGGTTAGGTTAGGTGGGGCAGAAAGAACACCTCAGAGGATGGTTTTTCAAGTGCCAGGGACATAGCCCTTTGGAGGAGGGGTGGGGGAAGCACAATGGGGTACTAGCGCAGTAAAGGAAGGGGGTGGTGCTGTTTGCACAAACGGGCTACCCCAGGGTATAGAAAGAGGGGGAACAGGTATTGAAGGAGTAGGGTTGTGGCCTTGGGGAGAAAGTGGGAATGAAGGTTGAGAGGATTTTAAGGAGACGGAAGGAATCAAGAGATAGGAAGGGAGGAATTTGAAATGCTTTAATTATTTAATTGTGGGGGGATGCAAATTGGTTATTTTTTTTAATTATTTGACAATTGTTAAAAGGTTATTTAGTCTGTAAGGCCAGGGAGCCAAGGTAGCGTTTCTTTGTGAGCTGTGGCCTGTCACGTTAAAGCGACCTTTTCCACTATAAAGCGAGGCCGGGTGTTTTTGTGCAAAAATCCCAAAAGAGTATTTCATGAAATGATGCTGTGTGAAGTAAAATGTGTCCTACTTTACCACCAAAAACTCGAACGTTTTGACTTTTGGTAGAGTGTAGCCAACGCATCAACGTGTGTGCTGTCCTCAATCAAAATGTATCTCCTTTAAACTCTGTTTTATGTAAACATCGCCATGGCCGTTCAGTTAAATAACGTTTCAAGTAATGGGTGAACCCTGCTAAATCGTTCGCCGGAGAATAATTTACGTTTCAGACATATGGACATACATCATTAACAGGCTTTTGGCCCCATGTATTCAGCACCTGAGAGGCATGCGGGAAAGTAAACACTCCTCGGTCAGCGCGAGCCCTTTCTGTTTAACGCGCCGTTAATGTTTGTTCTCTGTGAGGAGGGGGCGTGGGGGGGCAGTAAGAGACACTCTCAGTGGCCCGCTGTGAGGTGTGCGTCATCTCCCCACTCATCCCGGGAACCCAATGTCTGTCACTTAACATTGTAAACATGCGGTGCAGGGGGCAGTCACACATTGCAAACTGTTTGAAATGCCAAGTTGTACACACCATTTCATCCGAATGGACTTTTTCAGAAACACACTTTATTAGTGAAGATGAAAAAGATGCGTTTCTCTTATTTTTTTGGCAGGTGCTGTAACTCAACAGTAATATCCTCTCCGTATTTTGCCAACAGAGCACTTTCCTTTTGTCGCCGAATCTGTGTTTGTTTTCATCACTGTCCTGCTGGCACCGCGTCTATTGAAAACAGCGCGCCATGTCTCCCCGGGTGTCCTGCAGGGGAATCCAGTTGAACAAATCCCGTCAGTGGAGTCGCGCCACCGAGGTGCAGGGTGGGCGTGGCTCCGGGCCCTTATAAACATGCTGTTTTGGGAAGGCACAATCACACGCACACCTGTGGCATCCCTGCGCACCCGGCGGGTCTGAGGTAAGAGGAGGCGAGACGCCATGGAGTTGCACGACCACAGCCAGGCTGCTCCCAGGACCCCTGGCGTGGTGAACGCTGCATTTCAGGTGAGCGCGGACGGCATTTCTTGCTATTACTGCGAGTGCGTTAAGGATGCTTGAATGACTGGCGTGGGATGCGCTGGGTTCACGGAATGCTCAGTGACTTGAGAGAATAACTTTGGGACAGTTACCCAAGGACAGCCTCATTGGAGCCCACCACTGCCCAACAGGTGCAGGAGAGGGAGAACGCAGGGGGTGTGTGTCTATGTGGTCACGACTCCTAAGGCCGCTCCCACACGTTCTACCACACGCCTCTAGGCGCCCTTTGTAGATTTTATGTAGCCCAAATACCTGGCAGTACTGCTGCCGTCCAGGATGATGCGTGTGTCACCATGTCAAGTTTTCAGGGAACCCCGGGGTGACCCCACTCGGCTCATATCCAAGAATGGCCATTATGCCAAGAGCAAGCGGCACTATCCCTTAGTAGTAGGGGTGTACCACAAAACGTTGTTGAGCTGTGACCCAGCGGGGAGCACCCTGCAGCACATTTTCCAGGGTTGCAGCCATGCTGCTTGACAGCCAATTGAGGTGAAACAGATTTCAGTTTAGCTGTAACTTCTATTGGCTGGTAAATTTGATACATGTGCTTTAACTTCACAAAGAGCAGTTCCGGAATGGTGAAAAAGGTTGAAAAAAGTAGCGGAACTATTCACAGTACAAAATAAAAGTAGTGGAACTCCGCTCCCGACCGTTACCACTCCCTTCGACCACTGCTCTCCCTGCTATTGTGGTCGAGCGGGTTACAATGCTGGCCTTGTTAGCTGACTTTCATTATTGTTGCTTTCATGTGATCTGTTTCATTTTGCACGTGGTTTTGTGTTTAGCGCCTTGAAACTGACCCACGCCTTTAGGGTGATCGAATGCACGTTTTACTACTTCCCACTACACCTTCAGGTCGGCTGTGCGCCAGTGATTTCCACCCACATTAGTCACCCTAATCGAGACCCCTTGCCAGTATAAACCCTACTAAGCACCCAGCAAGCATTCCAATTAAAATGTTTCCCCACTCTGCCAATCAAGCTACTTGCCTGGCATCTCACACTGGCAGGGCCAGTTCAGGGAAAGACACTGAGTCATCCAGAGCTGCGGGCACTTTCATTGCTGCTCTGGGCCCACACCCATCGGGGCCGGATTGCGTAATGTACCCACCGCATCAGAGTGCCATCGGTGTTCTGTGATTGGCGGAGAAACACAACTTAACCACCCCAGAGTGGGCGATACTCTGGCCTGGCGGAGGAACACACCTTCACCGCGGGGCCTTTTCAGCGCCATTATCGAGTCTTTGGTTTTCTATTGGTGTTGGGCGTGTGAGGTCTCAGTGGCGCTTGACGCAGTCTGATTATGGCGACATGGAAATAATGTCGGAGCGATATTGGGTGGGCATATTTATGATTCGATAAATTGTGTCATGATATTTGTCTCCCAGGTGTGTGCAAGGATTACGTAACACACCATAGCAACAGCACAGCTTATTTCTATTCCAACCCAGGCTCGGACTGGCCTATAGGGCGATGTCTGAACCCACAGCGGAAAATGCTGGTCTGGGCCACTTTTTTTAGTCAAAGTGGGCCGGTTTGATGAGTTACTTCACTATGCGGCTACTAGTTCTGACCCTTGTTGCTGAATACATATTCTTTACATTTCACAAGTTCCATCACATTTTTACAAACAAAACTCCCCCTTGGGCACTATTCAAACAGTGGAATGAATTTCCTTTTGCAACGGTGGGCCACTTTTTCATTGGTGCCTGAGAGAATTTTATGCCACAGCCCAACTCTGTTTCAACCATGTTTCTTAAGCGATATTAAGAACCTACTAGACACAGTAATTTACCGTTACCAGTCTGGGCGGCAAGCTCTCGAGATAACTGCTGTCCTGTACTTCACGCTTTGGGAGTTGGAATCCCGCCTCAGGACCCATCGGGCCGTCATTTTCTCGAGTTCCATACATTGAGCACCAATACCGCGGGTGATAATAGAACCTGGTGGCTTCACTGTAACGCTTCCAAACGGGTAGAGTCCACCATGACGCGCTTTGTATGGGCACACTTTATTATACCTCTAGTGCTCCCCCATCGATGCCGAGCGTTGGTCCTTCTCTAGTGGAATTGTAGCCGCCACGTACGCGAGTCGCGTAACACCTTTACCCGGAATTGTATCTTTCAGTGTCGGGCAGAGTTGAGGATGTGCACGGTGGGGGCTGAGGGCGATGAGCAAGGGACTGTGCTGGTTAGCGCACTGGGGGGGGGGGGGTCACGGGACTGGTCTCACAGAGTACACACGCCACGCGCACCAGTAGTGTTAAACGACCCACCCCGTTATCAGTCAGGCGAGGGGCTCTGGACTCAGACCCTGCCTCCATCACTCACAGCACTCCCTCTGCGAGTTCTGGGAGCGGCGCCGGAGCATCTTTCAGAGAAACACACGCTCCGGCCTGTGGAGTTCTCTGCCGTCCTCTGGATCTGGAAGTGGCGCAGCCGCTACTGTTCCAAGTGGCGTCGGTGCTTAGTGGTGCAACGGCCCTGCACGACAGACATGCTGCCTGCCTGCTTGGAGTCCGACGGCGGCTATCTGGAGTGCACACATCGAGACCGCCGCCTCGCTGATTAGATTACTCGTTGGAGTGCAAACGACAGAACAACGCGTCGTTTGTTTAGCTAAATAAACACAACATGGTTTATATAGTCAAGTTCCAGCGACTGGGCATTCGCACTTAAGTACAAGATAAAAAAAAAAAAATACATGGGGTTTTGTTATGTTTCTACTGTGTATTGGCTTATTTTGGCACCGTTCATAGCTCATCGGGTTCAACGCTCGCTGCTACGATCTGAGCGTGATCTACAGGCCACAGGTTCGAATTCCGGCAAAGCCAATTCATCTTTCCGAGATCGATAAATGAATACCAATTTGGGTTGGGTGATATTGTATATAAACTTGTGCTTTGTAAAGCGCTTTGGATAAAGGCGCTATATAAATAACATATCATTATTAAACAAAATAATACGCGATTACATAACTACAAAATATTGAACACATCATCATATACAAATGTAAACAAAAGTTCACCGAAACAATCCAAATGCGATTATCACTATACAATCTCCCTTTACATTAAATAAGCTTCCCCAATTCATTTTAAACACAGTCCTTCTGTCAAATGTACATATATATTTCTTGGATATAACCCATCAGATCTAAAACTAGGGTCAGCTGCTTCCCAATCATTAATCTTTCACAAAAAGCTCCCTTTAGCAATAAAGTGCACATTATATACAAATCGTGCAAAGCGTTTCTGCCTTTTACGCTCCCGACTTTTACGCAACACAATGGGATGTTTTAAAATGTCTGTGGTTCAGTTTTCTGCATCTCCCGCAAGTGCATGGAGCGCTCGCTCCATGTTTCCAGTGGGTCCCCAACACCTCTAACGCCGCTAGAGAATGACAATGAAATCTCACGCACCACCGCCTGTATCGAGGGCAGGGCCATTTGTCGTAGTAATTCATCGGGGTGTCCATCGAAGGAGTACATATATAACGTATTCTGTTCATGTTTTATAACTGCGCAGAGCTGTCCAGTTCCCATCGTTATCTCGCTGGCATGTATTGTTAACACGTCCAGGTTGGTGCACAGCTGGGACTTCACCAGTCGTCACTTCCCCCAAGTCCACCCCATCAAATTATAGACCCTAGCAGCCCGTTCCTCTAAATACATGGAGTTCTTTTCTGGCTGCAGTTCGTCCCTTTGCATGAAATATCTTTATTTGGACATTTCATGTTCTCCATTTTATAATTGTACACCGGGCTCCCAGCCCCAGTTCAAATCTAATACCAGTTGTCCAAAAAGAGAGATTTTTTAAAGTAGTTATACAAAGTAAGCCCTCCAATGCTGCAGTTTCTGGGTTCTGAAATCTCTAATCAATACTTGGGGTTTCTTTAGCTTTCTAATTATCAATCGAGCATTGCAAGGAACACCGACCACACTTCACACTTATTTTCAGCCTTTTTGCTCCTGGCTGAGGTCCAATTTGTGATTTTAATGCATTTTTTAGCACCACCAAGTTGTTGTATATTACTAAAAAGGAATCCCAAGTATATCTAGTGAGTTAATTCTTGCAAATAACAACCACTAATTAACCATTTAAACCTTTTATACTTTTTATCATGTCTAACATGACTTTTTTGTCTTAGGAAGGTTTACTTGGAGATTATTATGAATGGCATTTGTGCCAATTTTATCTAGGCCGGGGTTGTCCAACTCCAGGCCTCGAGGGCCGGAAGGAAGCATGTTGGATTTTCAGGATACGCCATGAATATTCATGAGATACATTTGCATACAATGATTCTAAATGTACGCACATTTTTCTTCTGAATATTAATGAGGCATATACTGAAAACCTATCAGGATTCGGGCCCCGAGGCCTGGAGTTGGACAACCCTGATCTAGCTCTTTTGGAGACAGATTGGCATTATAGTCCATGATGATAATATCATCCGCAAATGCCATCCGCCATATATGGAGATGACCTAATGTTGGTGAAAAAGCATCTACTCCTGGCAATTTATATTAAATATCGGCTAATAAGTTCATATTTCCCTGGGAAAAGTTCAGTTTGCGTCAAGTCTCATCTGCAATTCCGCATTTGTGTGAAACATTATCAACATGTTCAATAGTTCTTCTGAGATCCCCCAAGAAGCAAGGGTGGCCCAAAATAGATCCCTGATCACCCGCTGCAAATAGGCATGCCCCGTGGGGTGGAATGCCTACCTCTTTCAAAGCTTGGTCCGGGCAAACATGGTAAAGTAATCCATTCACTGAGGTGCACACGTTTTCCCTGAATCCTGTCTGAAAAATAGATAACCTTCAAGTAGCGTTGGCCCAAGCCATCACATCCTTCGAAACAAAGGAGGTCGGAATCTTACTTCTGACATCTACTAGAAATAGGTGTCTATAGTTGGTTGGGGCTCCCCTGCCACCTTTCTCGAAGAGACGAACAAAGATTGCTGCCAACCAAGACGGGGGAAGGTAGCTATACTGAGAATGTACTCATACATTAACATCATAATCTCCACCCATAACCCTGCATCCTCCTTTAGAGTAATGTTGACTAACCCATTCGGGTTCCCAGGCTCTCAACGCATTCAATGTATGCATCGTCGTCTCAAGCTGTTCATATGAGAACATTCTCGTCTACATTTAAGGCAATTTTTGATTTTCCCAACAATTGACATTCTATACCCTAAAAGCAATTAATTTAGGCAACTTAAAATTGACTATAGTTCTGTGTTAAAGTTAATTTCAAAACTAAACCCAGCTGTGGTGGAAATGATCTGTCACATGAGCAGGTTAGGAAGTATCAGGTGGAGGTCATTATGCAATTCCCACAGTATTCCCCAATATGCTGCCAAGCTCGTTGAGCGCCATGGTCGTTGCAACGCTGCAAAGGGATTCATGTGTTTGCAAAATAATTCACATTTAATTCTTCAAGTAGAAACAACCAGGTTTTAACAAAACGCGGCTCATTTATTAAGCAGCAGTCATCAAAGAAACTTAAATACGGAAAGATAAATGTGGTGTTTACGACCTCAGATAGATTGCCAATACCAGTGCTTCTATGATTTCATTTTGCACCTGTTTTGCTGAAGTAGTTAATGCTTTTCGCCCCTATCAGCTGACCCCAGTTTAGGTCTCCTCTCAATAATGGGCATCAAGCTGGAATAGGCACCGGAAATAGGAATTTTGAGGATTGCTATGAACCAATTGCTGTCTGCAGCACTATCTGGAATGTCATCAGGCCTAGTACGATAGTCGCTTGTTTTGTTCCTCCCCTCCCTTTCTGCACCCCTCTGCCTCAACTTTTTGTTTTTCTCCGCCTCTACAAGAAATGTCGTCAGGCCTAGTACGGTAGTCGCCTGTCTGTTTCCATTTCCTTCCCACTCTCCCCCTCCCTTCCTTATCTATAGCTCTTGCACTATCTTAAATGTCGTCAGGCCGAGTACGATAGTTAATTTCACATCCTTGCTTTTCATGGTCTGTAAGAATGTCATTGTATTTTCCCTTGTTCCCTCCCTTGAAGCTCTTTGAAACACATTGTCTATAGGCGCTATATAAATAAACTATCATATCATTATATCACCTTAAGTTGCATGGGTCATTTTGCTCTTACTGCGCATGTCATAGCATATGGCATAAGCCTCTACCATGTTAGCCATGTGTATATGTGTCAAGCTGCAATTAGGTTATGTAGCTACAACGACAGTGTGATATTAATGTATAGAGACTGCTCAAATTGAGCAGTCCCAGGCTGGTAGTTAAATATTTAAAACAAAAACAAAGAGGTGATGGCTGGAAGGTTTAGACTGAATCTTAACCACTGGCATTGCTCGGGGCAACCCTCCAGACCATCGTTCTTCGCCTGCCAAGCCATTACAGAAGGGGAAAGAACATATGCAAATCAGGCTTGGCCCCACCCCAAAAGGGGCAGTCCAGCCCGAACTGCTAGGTCACATCCCTTCTGCACGAGACCACAAGCATCCCCAAACATGTTTCGCCCTTGTTGGGGCTCATCAGTGAGGAGTAGCTTGGGTCTCTAGGCCCAGCAGGCACGGGACCCACGTCTGGGCATAACCGTCCCACTCGGGGTGACAAAGCAAAAACAAAGAGGTGATGGCTGGAAGGTTTAGACTGAATCTTAACCACTGGCATTGCTCGGGGCAACCCTCCAGACCATCGTTCTTCGCCTGCCAAGCCATTACAGAAGGGGAAAGAACATATGCAAATCAGGCTTGGCCCCACCCCAAAAGGGGCAGTCCAGCCCGGACTGCTAGGTCACATCCCTTCTGCACGAGACCACAAGCATCCCCAAACATGTTTCGCCCTTGTTGGGGCTCATCAGTGAGGAGTAGCTTGGGTCTCTAGGCCCAGCAGGCACGGGACCCACGTCTGGGCATACCCGTCCCACTCGGGGTGACAAAGCAAAAACAAAGAGGTGATGGCTGGAAGGTTTAGACTGAATCTTAACCACTGGCATTGCTCGGGGCAACCCTCCAGACCATCGTTCTTCGCCTGCCAAGCCATTACAGAAGGGGAAAGAACATATGCAAATCAGGCTTGGCCCCACTCCAAAAGGGGCAGTCCAGCCCGAACTGCTAGGTCACATCCCTTCTGCACGAGACCACAAGCATCCCCAAACATGTTTCGCCCTTGTTGGGGCTCATCAGTGAGGAGTAGCTTGGGTCTCTAGGCCCAGCAGGCACGGGACCCACGTCTGGGCATACCCGTCCCACTCGGGGTGACAAAGCAAAAACAAAGAGGTGATGGCTGGAAGGTTTAGACTGAATCTTAACCACTGGCATTGCTCGGGGCAACCCTCCAGACCATCGTTCTTCGCCTGCCAAGCCATTACAGAAGGGGAAAGAACATATGCAAATATTTAAAACAACAGAAAATGTTATATTCCTAAGAGGTTGTTCTCATCGATATTTGGGAGGAGGCATACCTCAATGGAGTGTCGATCGGCCGATGGGTGGAGCCAATGTTCTTGTCTTTGGGGAGCCTCCCCGAATCCAAAGCTCACCTCCACTGATTCTAGCAGACTCCACTTTGTCACCACTTCAATCTGCTTTGTGGAGGAAGTGGATTACTTACGGAGTGAATGCTGGAGGTTCCTCAGCCGCAAGCCCCTCCTCCACCGGGCAGCAAGCCCCTCCTCCACCAGGCAGCAAGCCCCTCCTCCACCGGGCGCTGTCTTACATCTCCCGGAGGCCTCTCCACGCTATCCAGCATAAGGAGTCCAGCAGACTCCACCTGGCCTTCACTTCGGCCAATATTAGAAAAGCCCTGGATCCTCCTTCATTCGGTCTTTGCACCTACGTGTTGCTTCAACTTCGTCCGGTGGAGCAAAATATACGCTTGCTGTGAATAGTTGCAGCTGGCCAGTGAGTATGGATGCACATCAGCCTTCGTGATCTCTCATTTGCCCCCTGCTTTTGAATGTTTTTGGGACTTTGGCTTGTTGAAATGGCTCGTGTGTGTGTGCGTGTTTGCTATCATTCGTAAGGGTGTACATTTCATGACCATCTTCTAGTCCTGGGATTACACTGTTTAGGGCATTTAAGGTTGCTCTTGGCATATGACCGCCGTAACATATTGGGTTTTCCAATGCTTGATTTTTTTTTTTAGTGGTAAACAGAGCCAGAAGTTGTAGATGCTGGCATTTCATGACCCTGTTACCCAAGTACCCGAGGGCCCTTGCATTCGCCCTCAACTCCTTCCACGCCTGGTGATGGCCCAGGTTGAGGGTGCAAGGTCTGAAAGTAATTGGCCTGGCAACCAGTGAAGCTTCTTCGCTATTGGTCCTTCCTGAATTATCTTAGTGGTTCACATCTCAGTCCTTGCGGGCGTGCTCCCAATATTCTTACCACTCCTGAACTTAAGAGAGGGGGCACTGGTGGGCGGCCTGAACCCCACTGCATGGTGAAAGACAACCAGCCAGATTGCCACCAGTCTCCTGGTGACTTTCGAAGGTCGGTCGTTGTGATGCCTGTTGGCAAGCTTCTAGTAAGGCGGTCTGGTAAGACCATCTGCCCAGTACGCCTTGGAACTGTCCCACATAGACAGTCTGTTCCATTCCATACATGTTAGGGTACATCTTCCTTTCGCAATCCAGATTCATAGTGCGTTTAGTGGACCTACACACACCCAAGCTATCACACTTTTCCCATGTCTGCATCACCCCTCTCTACATCTGTGGCATCTGCAGCTTCCTTCCTATCCTCTTATCTTCTCCCCACTTACTTTCCTTCAAAGGCAAAGGTGTGGCTGCCATTGGCCGGGACGGGACATGCCAACATTATGGTGGCGATTTGGTGCAGCTTGAAAGGCTTGTAAGTTAACAGAACTTCGCCTGGTCCTACCAATCTGTTCACTTTTGCAAACATATTTGCATGGCGATGCGGCCTATGGTTTGCATCTCAAGGAAAGACACTGGACCAGTACAGGAGGGTGTAGCTTATTTAACCTTCCTTGCAGGGTCCATTCTTTGATTATCTTGGTTCTGCCTCATCTGGACTGCACTAATCATTTCTTCATGGGACTCAGAAGCTGCCTACTGGAGAGGATGCTACCAATCCAGAATGCAGCAGCAGGCCTCTTATTCCATCCGAAGAAATGGGACTATATTTCAGGGGTGCTCTGGTCGTTCCCCTGGATCACAAGTTCCATTTAAATCATTATGCATGTTCCATCGTGACCTTCAAGGAGAGGGGCAACAGCTCCAATTGCATTACTATTGTCCAGGCTGCAACCTGCGATTCGGATTTTCTCTAGAGGCCCACAGCCCAAAATCAAGGAGTTTTAGATCTGGAGACAGGTCTGTTTTCATCCTGGCGGCCAGAACGTGGACTGATCTCCCCATGAAACTGAGGACAGGGGCAGGCCACTAAAATAAAACAGTCCTGTTCTCCTAAGCAACCAGGGTTGGACGGGGGCATACAGTTGCCTGGGGCACCAATGAAAAAGTGGCTGGTAGTTTCAAATGGCAATTCATTCCCTTTGTGACAGACTGTTTGAGTAGTACCCAAGGAGGAGATTTTTGATAAAAATGGGATGAAAATTGTGCAATTTAAAGAATATTTATTCAGCACTAACGGTCAAAGCTACTAGCCACATGGTGAAGTAACTCATCATCAAACTGGCCCACACAGGCCAAAAAAGTGGACCAATTTGAAGCAAAAAACGGTCTCACACTAGGATTTTACCTTTTTGGTTCGGGCATTGCCCTTTTGCCCTATAGCCCAGTCTGCGCCTGTAAGCAACCCTAGTCGGATGTGCCATTGAGGAACGGTGGCGCTCCTCAGTATCAGAGGCCACTATGCTGATGATAGAAGCCCTTCATAATCAACACAAATGCTACTATTAACTCCGCACCAGGATTGTTCTTCACTTTGCAGGGATCCTTCTGATTTCAAGGATCATGGGGTGTCCTTGTTACTCCTTTAGTCAAACATTTCAACCCCAGTCTTCTAAAATCAGACACTGATTGGCTGGTGGCAGGTCTTGCAGCACCCAGCAAAGTAGTTATAAAGGTCGTGATAGCCACACTATCATCAATCGAACGCACCAGGGCAAAGTTTGCGAATGGTTGACATCCTTCCTTGTTCAAAGACATTAACAACTACAGAAACATAAACCCTTCCTTTGGTTCTCAAGGTGTGCAAATGCTGCAGTGATTTTCAACTATCTCCAGGCCAGTTTGACGCCAGCCTTTCTTCTTGATTCTCGTAACGAAGAATGGTGCCCTAGAGCTCCAGGTGTATGCTAATGGCACACAGGCGCACACATCTGCCTGTGTCCCAAAGGGAAACTACGAGGAGTAATTGGGAAGTCCAGGGGCCATCCAACAAAGAAGACAACATAGATATCACAGCTTAATGAGGCTAAGACAGAGGTGATGATTATGGACCAACTAAAAGCAAAAGAAGATAGAGAGATACATAGGTACCGAGGCCTCCTTTGTTAGACATGATGTGTTACCTGGATTTATAGTGTGCACCACCGCCATCTGCATGGTCTCTCCAGACACTCTGGCCGATCTGAAAAACAGATGTGTGTGTCAGGTTAGTGAAAAGAGAGCAAGAATGCTAGATAGCTTTGCTGTCTTGTTGGTGTGGACAGTACTCGGTTATTGTGTCAAGGTCTGTTTCTATGTGTTTTGTGTCAAGGACATAGAGACATTTGGGTCCAAGTGGGACCCATGTGTGCCATCGGTGATAGGCTGCATTGGCCTGGCCAGTGTTTGGAAAGTTTGTTGTGTAGACTTCTGTTACTTTTTAGGGAAAATCAGAACCTGATATATTTATTAAGCGCCAAAAAGTTTTATTGAATGAGGAAACCGCGCTGCTCCCGCAAATCAACTTCGTAGTTAATGCCTGCTGCTTTCAAATGCACATGTTCGAAAGGGCACTCCAATCTATCCCCTCACTCCACATCCGTATAGCTTTACCCTCCACGTAGTATCTTTCAAACAGTATCTAAATTTGTGAATCCTTTTACCATATCCACCTGTGCAGAGCTCTGTTACTTCCAGCTAGGTTTGCGCGACGTAAACCCCAATACATCCACACATAGAGATCTGCAGCTATCAAGCATGGACAAACTCAAGGGCGGCCTACGGCAGTGCCCGTTACGCTGCATTTCCAAGAAAAGCCCTTCAAATCAAAGGATGCACAGTGCGGAGATGCCTCCTGTGGGGATCCTGCAAAATCTGAACATGGCTTAATCATCAAAATATGGGTCCCCCCCCACTTCATCCTTTGTCTTTGATATCATCACCCTACTCGGATGCAGCCTCCAAAATGCCAAGAGGAAGGTATGGGTATGTGTGTCAGTCATCCACAAAGTCAACTGTTCCTGCTCTTCGGTCAACCATTTGCATATAAACACCATGCAGTGCACCAAAAGCACGAGGGATGCTCTCTATCATCTCATAGAACCCATGCACATAACGCAACTTGTACTGGACCCTACCACCATCTGGGGAAGCCTACTCAGCCTCATCTTCATCACATCTCCCATAGTTAAATGCCTCAATCCGATCCCACTTGACTGGATAGACCATGCTGCCACCCCTATCCTCCTTACGCCTACCCTCCCGACTAATAACTTAGAAGTGGAGCCTACTATGTCTTCTAGCTGCCCCTTTAAGAACATCTCCTTGGATGCACTAATGCACAGTCTTGCAACAAGAGCCAACCCACCCAACCCCGATGTCTCATTGTCAACCTTGGATCAACACATGAAAGAACTGGTAGATATATATGCCCCCCAAAAAAAAAAAAAAAAAAAAGTGCAGCTTGTTTAAACCCTCCACCCCCTAGTATACCAAAGAACTGACTAACAATAAACTCACTATCTGAACACAAGACAAATCACATAGCACCACACATATAACCACAAGGACCTCCTCCCTTTAAAGCAGGCTTGTCCAACCTTTTTAAATGTGGGGCCGAAGCATTAACTTTTTGTCACCCAGTGGGCCGGCGAGCCAAAAGTCAACGCCCTCACCCAAAGCAGTATACTCAAAATCGATGGTGTGTGACCTTTGACACAATAGCATCACATGCAGTGACAGCCATGCAGTCCCAAAGATAGCTTTTGGAGTCAGGGACAGTGATCAAAGGTTAGTTTCTTGTGATTTTTTCCAGTGTGTATGCGTTGATATTTTTCTGAAATAGTGGGGGCGACCGAGCGTAGCAAGGGAGCTATAACGATCTACGGAGGGTTTGGGGGAGTCCCCCCCACCAAGATTTTTTTTTTCAAATATGGGGCTGAAATGGTGCATTTAACAGCAGGAAAAGTGGCCAAAAAGCCATAAGTTTACAATCAGTTCTTAAGGGGAACATGTACATTCCATGTCACCAACAGCAGACAAGAACATTGTAGAACACAACACATTTTAATGATCAAGGTGTCCACAGTGTAAGACAGCACTGTCACTGATGTAACACATTGGCATGCTGGTTGTGCCCAAAATATGCCTCTGTAGCAATGTGTCTATGCTGGTTGTTCCCAATGTAGTCCAGCATTGTCCTGTAAAAAGCATGATTGATGCTGCCTGAGCATGTGCAGTGTGCCCAATACATATGCCAACGTATCTCTGTAATACAAATTCATTACTTCTGTGGTAATGAAAGAAGAATTCCATTCAAAAGATAAAATGTGGAAAATTGATCACCCAAAGGTGAACCCAATTAAAGACTACTCCCATCTTAGTCATAGGGCAAAGTAGGAGTTTGTCCAACCCCAGAAAACTTCAATAAAGGTTTTTCATATTCTACCTATTGTGTACGTGTTATACCTTTGATACCATGCCTCCCCTACACAACATGTCACGCCACTTTGTTAGCAATTATTTTGTCATCTAAATTAATAAGAAAGACGGAGCGATGGGAACAATTTGCCTAGCAATGCAAGCTTTAAATTTTCCATCAAACACCAAACTAAATTAATGGAAAACATTTGAAGAAAACGGAACCAATTCAGATAGCAAGAGGTGAATGCTGGCCCCTATTCTCGTAGGATGGTGTGCAACAAGAAGGAAGGAATAGCAGAACAGGGTCAGAAGAGGAGAATCAAAATCCATCTTTCGGCTGAAAAAAATCTTGTATTGAACAATACACCCTGTGTATCTCAGGATGATTTCAGAGAAAGCACCTTTCCACATACTATGCCTGAAGAGGCATCAGCGTGTGCCAAATATCTTGAAGGAGCACAAACAAACAGGGAACTGTTGACTGCCAATATACCTTTCAGTCTTTTAGGCCAAATTAGTAATGAGTCATTTAGGAATGCTTTCCCATACAAAAGAACCCTAAATTTAGGTGAGCAACAGTACTGAGAAAGCAAGGGTAATTCATGTGGATGCTAAATTGGTGTGACCCCATTGTGCTGGGAGATATGGGATCACTGGGTATAACAATGTAAAATATACTCTCAAATTCCAAGAATCCCTCAGGCCCATTGCAACTAATCAGGGGCATTGTGGAATTCCATAGCATAGAGAAGTTAAATGTAATTCTGAAAGCTAAAAGCACACACATCGCAGCAGTGAGCGCTCAACCCACTGAGCTATCATATTGGCTATAGTAAAATGAGCCATTATTTCGGTAGTGGATACCCTTAAACTGGTAACTGAGATTTGACAGCACACCAGTTAAGTTCATCTGCAGATCTGGTGCAAAGTTGGCCGCATGTCGAGCATGCCTGCATCTACTTTTCAGGCTTCAGAGGTTGGCAAAATAGGGAAAGCAGCACACTCACAGGACATCCACAGCCATACAAATTAATAAATAAACCAGGCCATGGCTTGTAACTACGGTGCTCCACCACGGCCCAGAATTCGGGTCCACGGACCCGATAACATTGAAAAAATAAATAAATAAACTAGGCCATGGCCTGTAACTGCCTCTGGTGCCCCCTTGCAGGGGGCACCAGGGGCAGTAACAGTGCTCCGCCACGGCCCCCGTTATTTATGTATTTGCTCAATGTTTGTCGGCTCCATGGACCCAATTAATGCATTTATTTCCGCAATGCTGGTCGGACCCAGCATTGCAGAAATAAATTAATTAATTGGGTCCACGGACCCGACAAACATCGAGCAAATAAATAAATTAACCAGGCCATGGCCTCGCAGGCCACATGAAATGGCTCGGAGGGCCGCATTGTGGCCCGCGGGCCGTACGTTGGACAACCTTGCTTTAAAGGCATCACTCCATATTCGCCTGGAACTCATTGTTGAAGTTAAAGCTGCGTATTACTTCACGATTATCGCTGTGTCTGCAAACATAATTAGAGCCCTCTTTGTGGAAATGATGCCCAGCTCCATCCTGTTGCTCGGACCAGCAATCCCTGAGTCCACAGGAAAATGTAACCCGATTACCAACTTTATTACCAAAATAGATCAAATCAGACAATATATCGATGAGTCAACATCTCTCCTCCTTAGGCCCCTCTCGGTCACACTTACAATCCCACCTCACACTGCACAACCCTGGAAACCTTCAGCCACGTCACCCACAAAGACCTTGCTGACACTCTTGCATCACTTAAACCTACCTCATACAATGACAACATCCTTACCTCTGCAATCATGAAACATTTCTCAGTTTCAGCCCTTACCTCCTCCAAATAGTTAATGGCTCGTTCGATCAGGGCATCTTTATAAGCACCTTAAAAATAGGAATAACCTGCACACTGATAAAAAAAAATAACTCCCTCGATCAAGGTGACCTTACCGTCAATCCCTAGCCTTCCGTTCATTGGTAAAATAATTGTGAAGGCAGGTGTCGACCAACCCCCACAACCAGACTAACCAACATGTCCTTCTCCGGGACTCCAAACCTGAATTTAGACCCATATCCAGCATGGAAACTGCCACCGTCAAGGACATAGAGGATGATGAAGTTGACTCCCGATTCTTGGTTCTCCTAGACCCAAAGGCATCAAAACTCTCCCCAGTAAACATCAATCTCTATATGGAATCCCTCAGATCACTTCCCAATGACCCGAATAGCTCACTTCATCAATATGCTGATGATAATCAATTATACCTCAGAGTTATAAAGTGACCTCAGGAAGGTCTCATCTCTATCCAAGCATTGTTGACAAGCATCTACCTGAAACTTGATCACACCCAAATGGGATTCATCCTACTAGGTCATCGATCTAAACAGGGGCCCATCCAAAAGTGACTGAATAACATGCGCCTGGATGGATTACGGCCTCAGTTGGTTCCATGTGCCAAATCACTGAGGTTCATTAATGACAGCAATCTCTCCTTCCAGCCAGAGCTTATCAACAAAAATCCCAACCCGTCTTATATCAACTAGAAGTCCTGGGGAAGACAAAACTGCAACCCAGTCTGAGAATTTTAGAACCATGGCCCAGTCCCTGGTAATCTAACACCTCCTTACCAACACCATGCCCACACACCTGGCCCCCTTAGGGCCATTCAAAACGCTGCTGCACATCTTGTAAGTGGAACTAAGAAAAGTGACCACATCTCCACCCTAAGAGTATTACAATTGATAACCATACCAGACTCGATATTCTTCAAAACGGCCTGCATTACATCTAAAAGGCAACACCTGTCCGAACACCAGCCTACCCAGGCACAAAACCCACGGGTTAAGGTTAGAAGTGCTCCCCTAGGCTCCAGACTATTGGAATGTTTGTGATTAAAGTGACACGCAAAGAGAAAACACGAACAGGGCTCTTCTTGCTACGTCCCAGCCTACTGTAAAACTAATCTGGTCGCAATCGACCATGCCAACGCTGCTGCACTCAGGAAGGAGCACACGACCCAACTCTGCAGTAATATTTAGGGGTCACTTAGGACCTGCTACTCTTAGGTATTTTTCAGACCCTTAGTATTGGATATCCAAGCTGCTCTAGCCTGCAATCTCCCCCACCAATCTCTGTTAATCCCACATTTCTTGCACAGCACTCCATTGCTCCCTAGCTAGGTTTGCACTATATAAACATGAGAGGTGGGTAGCCAGAGTCGGCTAGAGCCTGGTTAGAGCCAAGTACCTGGCTCTGGCTTGGCTTGAGTGCCTTTTTGAAAGAAGCTCCCAACTGGAGCCGAGCCAAGACTCACCTCATCCTCCATTTCTTTCAGAGAGTAAATTAAAGTGGCACTGTCGTCCAATGATAGTTAAAGGAACTGCATGCATCTACATGCCCAGAGAAATGTTTATCTGCATGTTGGTGCAAAACTTGAGATGTACAGGGAGCATGTGTAGCTTGAAAACTGCAGACTGCTCAACCAGCAAACCTGCCTTCCACACTTGACCAATCTATGCAACCCTGAGCAAATCACTCTACATAAATCATCGGCCATATTTCCTTTGGCTGCCAGAATTGGGAACACTTATAAGTGATACTGTTGAATGTACACTTCACAAAAAGCCCCACATAGCTTGTAAAACTACAATGTTTGCTCCAAAAATGATAAGAATATTAATCTTGTATATAGTGCCCACCACAAGCTGAAGTATTCCTTAACTGGCTCATTGCTCTGTCACTTATGAGCCATGTTTCTCTCCTAATGGGAAAGTGATATAGATGATGTACTACACTTGTGGACAAAAAAGGATTGCATTGGGCATGTTCCTTTACTTTAAAATGTGCCTGCTGAGGCAATGTGTTTAATCTGAGACTGTGGGCAGTGGTCATGGGTTGTCCATGTACAGTCCAGTGTGTCAATGTGGCAGTGGGAGGTCGCATTGGTCTTGCGCAACAGGGAAGCTTGCCCAGGTCTGGGGCTTTCCACCTGCTACACAACTCTTTAATCTTTGCGCTTAATCTGCCACAATTCTGAGCAGGTGGCTGCTCCCTTTTGCTCCCTTTAGCGCCTGCTGAAACGCTGAGTATAGCTCCCCTAGGGCTTAACACCACTAGAAGCTGTGCACAATAACCAGATCCAAGATTGTGTGAAACAATTGCTTCAAGAAGCTGAACTTTTCACACAGTGTTGTTGTGTGTATACGTCTTGAAAGTACAGTTGCAAAACCATAGGGATCGTTTAGATCGACATTACTTCACATTCTGGTACATGTAGGGTTCCATTCAGGATGGTGAAACTTAAGCAATCATCACTATCTTTGCTTAACCCAAGGTGTTATATACTTGTCAGGTAGGTTTATATTCTGATGTGTGTACTTTAAGTCATCTTTATGAAACATGGCATTGCTTTAGCTCCTTAAAACCGTACATTAATGCCTATTGATATCAGATAGAAATGAGAAGATATACAACCAAGTGTCTAAAATGCACACTGGGATCAAACGCTATGTTACAGAAAGTGTGTGATCCTGTCAAAATCATCTAATTTCATTGAGCTGTGTCTCCCAAAACCTAGATGCCAGGTGCAGGTTTCCTGTTCTTGAGTCAGAGGGGCAGCACACTAGGTATGCGCTTGTGTTGTGTGGGGGGGTGGCGGGGAGTATATGCCATTGGCTTGCGTGGCAGTTGAGGAGGCAGGCTGGCAAGTATGGGTTTTCTGTTTGAGGGTGGTGAGGCAGATGGCAAGGTGTGCAACTTCTGGAGGCCCAACTCACGTCTGGCCCATAGAGCCACGGCATGCCCCATGGCTCGGCTCTGGCTCACCTCTACACAGGAATTCGTTGGCTGCCCCTCCTCCAACAAAGACAAAGACCACTGCATTTCCCTGAAGAATATGCGAACCCTGTTCAGAGGCTATTGCAGTATCTGTCTCCATGCCAGGGATCTTCTGCCTCCATGCGAGGGATCTTCTGTCTCCATGCCAGGGAACTTCTAGGATGCAGTTGGCAAAAGCCTCAGAGAATAACGGGAACTGGTAGCATTGTTGATTTATAATGTTGACATCAGGGTGGGAAAGCCAGTGATGATGCTCGAGCATCTAAGTTGTATGGCCGCTCTGCACCGATTCTGTAGAATGCCTGGAATAGAAAAGTCAAGGATAAGGGTCTCGTACGAGTTGGCCGGTGCGGGTTTAATGTGGCGTTATTACCGTACCACCTCATCACTTCACCGCATAACTATGAGTTGGGCAGAAAGTTGGAGGATTCACCTCCAGCTATGGGCTGGAGGTAAATCTGCCAACTTTCTACCCAATTTCAGCGGAATTACCATGGCATAATTACCTCTGTGGTAATTCCACCGAAATGGCCCCTGGAGTCCGATGGCCTCCAAATAAATGGACACTAACACTGCCACTACCACTTGCATTCCAGCAGTAAAACTGCCGGACCAAGTGGCAGTAACAGTAATTCTCCAGCATGGGGTCTGGCATGGATTTTTCCTGACTGCTCATTACGAGTTTGGTGGTATCTTGGCGGTAAGTCTGGCGAGGTACCACTAAATGGAAGGAACAAGGTACTTACCTGTAACTGTTGTTTTCCAGCATGGGTCTGGCATGGATTCACATGCTCATGAATATTCCCCGTCGTCAGGCGGGGAATCCTCGGTAAAGAAAAAATCAGTATCAGTTTCATTTCTGATCTGTCTTTCTTAGTAGTAACCAATGACTGGTCTCTGGGTCATACTGCCCCCAGCCAATGACTGCCCTCTCTCTAAGCCCCGCCCTCGGCAGCCATCCTCAGATACCGCACGCTCAAGTGTTGGGAGTCCTCGTGCAATAGCTCTCGAACTTTTACTGCGTTTTGCGCTTTTTCAAAGAGATTTATCTAATTTTTCAGTTTAATCGAGCCTCAAGCTCCACCTTTTCTACTTCCGATCAACGGGGACCCGTTTTGGATTTATCTACGCCCCTCAAGGGTGACGTTTTCGTCGAGTTACGCTTCTTGGAGGATTCCAGAAGTTTCTGAGGCCTACCTCGTGGACGAGAAGAACATGGCCCAGGAGAAGGGAAGCTCGACTCCCGGCAAACTGTTCAGGATCTGCCCTGGATGCAACCTACAAAATGTGTTCAAGGAGGACGAGCATTTGAAATGCCTTTATTACCTCCACGAGGAAAAAACGCACATGGAGAAGGATTGTGCGTTTTGCATGAACATGTCGAATCGGACTACGAGGGATCACCGGACCCGCCTCTCCAACTGGCTGGAAGGCAAGAGCCCCGCAGGTGAGAAGAAGTCAGAGTGGTCTTCTAAGTCCTGTGAGGGCACCCTTGCGACGGGGGCCCAACAGAAGGCAAAGCACTGTGAGTCCAGGGGCACCGGGAGCGCCGAATGGTCGGGCTCCTTGGCTGCCAGGCAGGGCACACCTTCACCGACGCCATCAACCGCGAGCCAATGCTCTGGCTCGGGGAAGAGAAAATCCGAGAACCCGGCTAAGCTTCTGGAAAAGCCTCGGTTGATCTCCAAGGAACCGGCCGAGGGGGAGCGAGGTGGTGAACCTCCCCCTAAGGTGAAGGCCTCAAGCATGCCTAAGGCAGCAAAGGCCCTGATCCACTCAGCTAAGGCCTCAATCGAGGGAGTCGCTGCGGCCCTGGCGAAGCCTCTGGAGGCTATCCTAGTGGAGGCGACCTCGGGGCCCAGAGTTTCCCTGCCTCCGCGGAGGGAATCCTCTTTTAGGCCCATCGAGAAGACCCTGGTGTAAAAAGAGGGGGGGTGGTGTCTGTTACGGACAGGGACACAACCTCCAAGGAGGAGCTGGCCGAGAATCTGTAAGAGGCCCAGCCCCATGGGAGGAATCCCGAGGAGGGGGACGACGAGAGCGAGGGTGGCAACGACGACGAGGTTCCCGTGGAGGAACAACCGGCACACCCGTCGCATCCCTCAGGACAACTCAGCGGCCATTTTGACGGCAATCCAAGCCTTATGTACGCAGATAAGGATGAGACTGCCCCTACCCCCGGTGGACGACCCATCTGTGCTGGGTCCGTCGGGAAGCCCTCCGACCAAGAGGAGGAGAATTCAACCAGTGCCCCTTCAGCCCTCACGGCCTTCTCAGCCTTTGTCGCCTTCCCCGATCCCAAGGGACGACACGGGAACGGACACGGCCACGACGGGGACGGACGACGATGGCGGTGATGACGGGACTGGCCTACCATCTCCGATTCCTCGGGCATCCCCGCCCGACGAGATTGGCTCCTTCCACGCCATGATTGCTAGGGGATCCAAGCTTTTTCAGCTCTGCCCTGAGGAGAAGAAGGAAGGCTTCCTCTACCAACAGCGTGAGGCCAAGAGGAAGACGGTCCTCGCGGTGCCGTAGCTGGATGACATCTGGGACGAGGGAATTGCCCTCCTCAAGACCCCGTCCACGACACCTGCCAAGAGGGACCGGTACGACAAGAAGTACCGGGTCCCCGACGCCACCCTGTTGTGCCTTAGGGCGCAGCCGACCTGGGACACGGTCGTCTCAACAACCTCCAAGAAGAAAGCGGGTGGAGGGGGCGCATCGGCTTGTTCCTCAACTTCCCCACCAGACGGTGAGGGAAAGAAGCTGGACGCCGTGGGACGATGAGTCATCTCATCAGCGGCGACGACGAGGATAAAGGCGGCTACCGCCCTAGCGATTGTGGCCCGCTACGACAGGGAATTGTGGTACAAGATCACCCCCCTGTTGGACTTGCTCCCAGACGACAAGAGGGCAGAGGCCCTGGCGATACTACAGGAGGGTGAGGTGGCGTCGGACCACGCCATAACTGTGGCCACGGACATTGCCGACACCGGTTTTCTGCCAGTTGGGCAACGGTGTTTGCCTTCGGCGGCGGCGGTTGCTCAAGGCGACGGATTTCCGCCAGGACGTGCAAGCCAAGGTTTTGGACATGCCCTTCGACAGGAACAATCTGTTTGGAAAGACTGTGGATGAGTTGCTACAGGCCATCAAGACCGACACGGAGACGGCTCGGGCCTTGGGAGTTCTGCAGCAGCGGCAGCCGCCCTTTCGGAACTCCGGAGGCAAGCAAGGTGCCTCCAAAGGATTTGGCGGTGGCTCCTCGACCTACCGTCAGGCGGCACGCTCCTCATCACAAGAGGCCTACAGGGGACGAGGCAAGTCAGGTGGATCTCGCCGTCGTCGCCAGGGAGGCCAAGGCGGCAAGGCTGCTTCCAAGCAAGACTGAACCAGCCGCCGTGTCAGGCCCCCACCGAAGCACTCCGGTGGGAGGCCAGCTGACAAAGTTCGTCAGCGTGTGGGAGTCCATCTCCACTGACCGTTGGGTGCTGGATGCCCTGGCCCACGGGCACACACTGGAATTTCCAAGGAAGTGCCCCCGAATTCCGCCCGTGGCCAGGAAGGAAAACCACATCCCTCAACTGCTGTTAGAGGTAAGGGCGATGCTCAAAAAAGGAGCCATCGAGCTCGTCCCAAAGAGGCTCCGGGGCCCCGGAGTATACTCAAGTTACTTCCTCGTCAGAAAGAAGACAGGAGGTTGGCGTCCCATCCTGGACTTGCGTCGTCTAAACAAATACATCAAGGCACAGAAGTTCCGGATGGTCACCCTCCAGCACGTGCTGGGACAGCTGGAGGAAGGCGACTTCCTAGCGTCGTTGGATATGGAAGATGCATACTTTCACATCCCCATCTTAAAAGGACACCGAAAGTTTCTCAGGTTCGTAGTCCAAGGGCGGCACTACCAGTTCAAGGCCCTCCCATTCGGATTGAAGTCGGCGCCCAGGGTGTTCACCAAGTGCCTAGCACCAGTGGCGGTGCGCCTGCACCTGCAGGGGATCCATGTCTACCCCTACCTGGATGACTGGCTCATCCGAGCAGGGACAAGGGAACTCGCTGTCGAACACACAGCAAAGACCGTCCGGCTGCTCATGGACCTGGGATTCTCCATCAACTTCCCCAAATCCCACCTGGTTCCATCGCAGGTTGCGCTGTTTCTGGGAGCCAAGCTCGATACAGTAGCGCAGTTGGCCTCGCCGTTAGAGGAAAGAACGCAGGTCATCCTGGGCAAGGTACAGCGTCTGCTGGCCACGGACGTGGCCAGAGTGAGGTCCATCAAGTCCCTTCTCGGGATGATGTCCTCTTGCATCTATCTGGTGCGCCTGTGCAGGCTTCGGATGCGTCCTCTGCAGGAGTTCCTCGACGCCCATTGGACACAAGCGACGGACAGCTCCGAGGACAAGATCTCGCTCAACAAAGTATTCCGTCAGGCAATTTGATGGTGGGGCACCCGTGCGCATCTCGCCGCGGGCATGGACTTTCAGACCCCAGCATATCAGGTGACGGTGACAACGAATGCCTCCCTGGAGGGGTGGGGAGCGCACACCAGATCTTCATGCGAGAGGCCTGTGGCTCCCGGAGGAGAGGACGCTCCATATCAACATACTGGAGCTCTGAGCAGTGTTCTGGGCTCTCATTTTATTCCTCCCGTCCCTCAAGGGCAAGGTGGTGAGGATCTTCACCGACAACACCACCACGATGTTCTACATCCGGAAGCAGGGAGGAACCAGATCCCCCAGCCCTATCCAAGGAGGCCCAGGATCTGTGGCACTGGGCCGTTGCCCAGGGGATGTTTCTGGTGCCTTTTCATCAAGCAGGGATAAAAAACACCATTGCCGACTCGCTCAGCAGGGAGCTGCGCTCTTGCCACAAGTGGGAACTACGCCAGGATCAAGTGGATCAACTCTTCCGGCGATGGGGCAAACCCCAAATCGACCTGTTCGCGACGGCGACGATCTCCAAGTGCCAGAGGTTCGCCAGCAGGTTCCCCCAGCCGATGCTTTCCCGATGCTTTCTCGTTCCCCTGGGACGCCTGTTCCTGTATGCGCTCCCGCCGTTGCTGCTCAGGCTCATCAACCAACTCAAGAGGTCCCGGTGCAGGATGATCCTCGTCGCACCGAGGTGGCCGAGACATATATGGTTCCCGGACCTTCTGGACTTGTCAGCGTCCCCACCAGTCAAACTGTCGACGGACGCAGATCTTCTCTCCAGAGAGGGAGGCGCCATTCTTCATCATGACCCGGAGTTGCTGAACTTACCGGCCTGGCTCCTGCAGCACTAGAGTTTGGAGGGTACGATATCCCGGGTGACTGCAGAGAGGTTCTTGCAAAGGCCAGGGCGTCCTCAACTCTCAAGTGCTACGGACACAAGTGGAAGAGGTTCTCTGTCTGGTGCCATGCACAGAAGATTAACCCTCTATGGATTACAGCCCCTCAAGCGCTACCGTACTTACTGTCACTGACCAAAGCTGTACTAGCTCACGCTTCCATCAAGATACATCTGGCAGCGGTTTCCCGATACACCAGAACTGCAGGACGGTCGTCCCTGTGGTCTCATCGCCTGGTGAAGGAGTTTATGAAAGGACTGTTCCGATCGTTCCCGCTGGTGAAGGATCCAGCCCCGCCGTGGGAACTCAACATGGTGCTGACAAGGCTCATGGGCCCGCCATTCGAGTCCTTGCATTCGGCTCCGTTGAAGTTTCTGTCGTGGAAGACAGCGTTCCTTGTGGCCATCACTTCTGCACGACGCGTGGGAGAGATTCAGACCCTTTCCTGCAAGCCTCCATACTTGAATTTCCACGAGACGAGGGTGGTGCTGAGGACGCACCCCGCCTTCATGCCCAAGGTGCCGTCGGTCTTCCATCTCAACGAGCCCTTGGTGTTACCAGTCTTTTTCCCGTCGCCTTTGTCGCCGGCCGAGAGGACTTTGCACTCGCTGGATGTAGCTAGAGCGCTGAAGTTCTACGTGGACCGAATGAAGATTTTTAGGAAGACATCACAGCTGTTTGTGAACTTTGGACCTGTGATCCAAGGGAAGGCTCTCTCAAAGGCTTCCATTTCCAGGTGGCTCTCCTGCTGCATCATGCACTGTCATCGGTTGCCAAACCGACCATTGCCCGGCCGTCCGAGAGCCCATTCGACCAGAACGATCTCTGCTACCACGGCGTTCTTGTCTGGTGTGCCCCTGCTGGACATCTGCAGGGCTGCTACGTGGAGGTCGACGCACACCTTCATGAGATTCTACTGCCTCGACTGGGATTCCAGGGAGGAGTCCAGAGTCGGCCAGGCAGTGCTGCGCAACCTGTTCGCTTAAGGTGAGCCTGGTGAGAAGGTAAAAGATGTTTAATGTTGAGTTTTATGTAATGCTTAATGTTGAGCCTTGCCACCTCCCCTGGTCTGCATGTGTGTACTGCTATGTATTCTTATATTCATGAGCATGTGAATCCATGCCAGACCTCATGCTGGAGAAGGAACAAGTTACTTACCTGTAACTGTTCTCCAGCATGGGTCTGGCATGGATTCACATGCGAACCCTCCCTCCGTCCCCTCTGCGGCTCTTCACTTGGTCATACTGCCACTTTACGAGCTACCAAATCTGAGGATGGCTGCCTAGGGCGGTTCTTAGGGAGAGGGCAGTCATTGGCTGTGGGCAGTATGACCCAGAGACCAGTGATTGGTTACTACTAAGAAAGACAGATCAGAACCGAAACTGATACTGATTTGTTCTTTACCGAGGATTCCCAGCCTGACGACGGGGAATATTCATGAGCATGTGAATCCATGCCAGACCCATGCTGGAGAACAACAGTTACAGGTAAGTAACTTGTTCCTTCCATTTAGTGGTATCTCGCCAGATTTACCGCCAAGATACCACCAAACTCGTAATGAGCAGTCAGGAAAAATCTGGGTAGGTACATCTGCCCTACGAATAGTATTCTCGCACCTGTATTGTATATGGCAAAAGAGATTTTCTTTAGCTCAACTATTTGCTTCACAGATAGATTTCTTTGTAAACAGTTGACCCACGTGAGTTGTAGTCTAGTTGCTAAAAGTGCTCTGCTTCTTGAGGTTCAAATGGGGAGATGACACCCCGGATAATAAGCACTCATAATAAGTACATGCATGCGGGTGCTGAGCTCCGCGCAGAGAGAGGGCAAGGGCAGAAACAGATTATTCAAACATTTACCTCAATTATTTGGGTTCTGGTTTGAGGTGCCGACGGGTGCTGACGAGCCACTGGCAACGAATTAAGTAAGGACAGATGTAGATATCGTCCCACCTCGAGGGTAGCTACGGGAATCAGGGAGTGGTGGTTTCTAGCGGCCATCTTGTTGCCTTCACCTTCTGTCAATTCGTAATCACTGTCCGCCTGTACTATGGACTACAGAAATATACAGTCGATGACGCGGCGATAGATAGGCCAGCCCTTCTGGTATTGCCATTCATCTGTTTCAGGTGTCGTCAATATCCAAGACTCACCTTGGAGTAAAATGTGCTTGTTGCATTCTGTGCTTATAATTGTGCCATCCAGTGTTTTACGAGGGATAGATTGAATGTATCATAATTAACTGCCATCCTGCATAACGAACCAGCATAAAGGTACAAAGTCGGAGACGACAAACATTAGGGAGGCTGGAATATAAAAAGCATGAAAAGCTCTTGTACCATGTTTTTTTAACTGTGTTTATTGGTTGTTGATACATGTGAACGGAGGATAGCACAGGGGCGACGCAGAGCAGCAGAGGTTCAAATCCGCTTAGAAACCGAACTGAGGTGCGGTATTAGGCGTGTTATAAAAACCAATAAAACAAATACTCAACCTTACACACAATAAAAGCAAAACATATTCCATAGAGACTTTTCAAACTTGCCTTGGAGTCAGTTGTGGAGTTTTGCATTTTTCTATTCATCCCCTCCAGCATAGTGGCTCAAAGCAGGGTAAAAAGCAAGCAGTTATGATGTGGTTTCGCCTCTCCCACAGAGGGGCACTTATTCCCACATAACTGACTGGAAGATGTCAGTGCTTACCTGGACCCAATTTGTCTTGCTGTCTGGCGATAGCGGCCACCTGCCGGCGTTGTAAAGAAAGAGCCATACGGGAGATGCTAGTTCACTAAGGTGGGAAATGTAAATCTTTCTTCACCCTTTTTTAGTTTGGGCTGTTACGTGTCGCCTGCGACACCTATAAGCCAAACCTTTGTCATTGAAATAAAACCTTCAGAGTGGAGAGGAGAATGAGGGCTTGTAATGTTTTCTAATGGAGATGACATATGAGTCTGGACACAGTGTGTAGGTGTTGCTTGGTTATATTTCCACACTTTTCTAGGTGAAACCTGTGTGAATGCCCACCCATTCCTGCCCAAAACCAGACCCCTTTTGCTCTCTTTCTTTGCGTTTGCATTGTGCTCATGAGTTTATAGTATTCGTGAATACATGCCAACATTCAGACGCACCTGGGAGGGAGATTTCCACATGGAAATCGGGAGACGTACGTTACCCCATAGGAATGCATTGGGGCTACAGTTATTTTAGGTGGGAGACCGTGAAAAATAGAAATTTATTTCACTGAAAAATCAGGAGTCTCCCACCTAAACCGGGAGGGTTAGCATGTATGTTTGTATATGGCTATGCACTGATTAGCACATTGCTGGCATTTTGATAGTGAACTAAATTGGCAATTTGTTGTATGGGGAATACAGCGCTCGTCCCCCAACGGATCCTGTGGCCCAAACCACTAGGACAAACACTGGCACCCTCTAACGTGGTAAAAAACCTTGGATGCACATTGGACTCAGATTTATCCCTCACCAACACAAAACCAGCGTATCCAAAACCTGCTTCTTCCACCTACGGGTTCTCAGGCAGATTTTCCCCCTAGCTCACCCATCCCCACTGTTTCTCGGCCATCAATTGCATCATCCTGTCCCACCTAGACTACGCACACTGCCTCTACGTAGAAGCCACAGCATCCCTATTAAGGAAACGCCAAAGAATCCAAAACGCAGTAGCACACCTGCTCATTAACCTGCCCGCCAGAGAACACATCAGCTCTACCCTGAGAGTCCTCCACTGGCTCACTATTGCTCGACGCACCACTTTTAAAGCCATATGTATAACCCACCACGCAGTCCACAACACTGGCCTGGAATTCCTCAGAGACAAAATTGTCCCCCATCAACCTTCCAGGAACCTCCGATCTCGCACAGCATTTTCCCTCATGATCCCACCCCACAGCTCCACAAGGCTTGGTGGTTCCTCCTTCTCCGTCCAAGCGCCAATCATCTTGAATTCCCTACCGCTACACTTTCGCAACAGTGAAAACCACCTGAAATTCAGGAAGGCCCTTAAAACCTGGCTCTTCCCAATACTCTCCTAATCCATTGCACCCTGAGAATACACCACTAATAAACACCCCTGCATCAATCACAACACAGGGGCCGGCAGCTCTTGCAGCGGTTTCACCTGACACCACCACCAATTGCTCAACAACACTCCGACCCGACAAGTACTCCAGGTAAGCCAGCAGCTTTCGTTGTGGCACACCTGAAACATTATCAACCCACCCTTAACAACGCTCCCAAAGAAGTGCTCCAGGTAAGCCAGCAGCTTTAGCTGTGGCTCACCTGCAACATCCTCACTGCACCCCACGCCCGCCCGTCCACATGAGAGACCACGACTATGAGATAAGTCGCCCAGGGTAGCACACGCCCATCACTGAAGAATCACTGCAAATGTTAATCTGCATCGCTCACTCAGGGAACTCTCATTACTAGAAATCTCCCACTACAAATTTACTCCCAAAACTAAGTATAACAAATAATCAACTACTGCTATGTAATGGAAACCTACTGTACAATATGCTGAAACTGACGGCCTTGTGAAGCCTAGGCCTCTCTCCCACCATACAGGATTCTCAAATCTAGGTGTAGCCTCCTTCTTTGTTCATTATGTGATGAGGCCTAATGCATTTGAAACCTAGGCCTCTCTCCCACTATACAGGATTAAGAAAATCTAGGTGTAGCCACCATCCATGTTTACTATATGCTGAAACCTACTGCATTGTGATACCTAGGCCTCCCACTATTCCGGATTCTCAAATCTAGGTGTAGCCTCCATCTCTGCTTACTATATGCTGAAACCTAATGCATTCTGAAACCTAGGCCTCTCTCCCACTATACAATTATCCTCAAATCTAGGGTAGCCTCTATCTTTATTTACTATATGCATAAACCTGCTACATTGTGAAACCTAGGCCCATTGGTATAGGACTCTCAATTCTAGACCTGGACAAATATTACCCCAGCCGAAGAATTTTGCAGTTTACGGTACGTATATCTCACACCACTAGTGTGGACACAGGCTGCAGACACCGCCAAGCATCCATGCCCAATAGAATACGGCTATGGCTATGCATGTACCTCAACACCTCTGCCACTAGCATACAGCGACTACCACCCAAAAGGAACCCAGTATAGCTAGCCTTACATAGACTCTCTCAACAATAGCAATCTATCTCAAACCCTCAACAGCACCCACCCATGTGTCCGACCTCTCTTGGTGCTGCTTAGTCGAGCCTTGCCAGCCACCCAAGTCTTAGAGCGGCAACATGCACACATGGATCTCCTAAGCTAAACTCCATAAAATTTCCCACCACATTGATTACGGTCACCAAGGGTGCTCCAACCGAGAAAAAGGGCATTGAGGCCACACAAGTGGGGAAAGAGCACTATATAAATAATCAAAAACACTACAATACAACATGAGATGGAAAGCAGGACAAGGTGCGAACATGCCAAGCATTTAATAGAGTGTTAGGTTTAAATGATGCTACCCTGGGGTTTCTAAATGTTTTAAGATGGACCTGACATTATGACATATGAGAGTGTCCTAATAACGAGCGTGTCCTTTGTTTGTGTTCACACACATGCACGGCACATCCCGAGAGTCCTTTCACATCAGTTTAAACATGCTCATTCGGGGCGTGGCTTGCGACCAAGCGGGATGGATGATTAGCCTGTGAGCTCTCCTGACGGAACTCAACAAATACATGAATTATGTCCGTAATGTGCTAATTTTACCTCGACTTCAGCCTCACACTCATTGGCCTGGGAGGGGCACCTCCCAGTATCATTTTCCCCTATCTCTGTGTGCTTTCAATGTGTCTCCACTTGGTGAGCTTCTTTGCTTTGCTGGATGTTACTTTGTTACTGACCCTCAGCTGCTCCACCGAATCCCCTTTGGGAACTCACAGCCTGACGCATTACAAGAGTTCATGGATGCTTTTACTTGCTGGCCTGCTTGATACTAACACCCAGTGACTCATACTGGTACTACCTATTGGAAATAATTAACTTCATACTCATTTTTACTGCTCTTGCCTGGTTAAAGTGTAATTAGACTTTCCATGACACCAAATATAGCAGACAACAGTTATTCCAATTCCTCAATGAATCTCACTTCTATCAATGAAGGTATGGAGAACATTTTTAATTGAGCTCTCCACTATTCAGTCATCCATATCAGTTCTAGATTCCAGATCCTTATCTCTACAGAATTACTTTAATGGTTTCAAAAATTTAATGAAACAATCAATTCAAGATTAGCTGAAGTTGAGCGGCGTGTGTCTTTTTACTCGCTAGAATGGAGGTCTCAAGTATATGCGCGTATATGAGCGCGTTGCCTACTCGCAGCTCTCTACCTTTGTCACTAATCTCTCTCCTTCCCCCTTCTCAATCTGGCTTTCGTCCCAAACATTCTCCTGAACAGCCCTCACTTACATCCTTAACTTCCTCCTCTCTGCCCGACACTCAAAGCAATCCTCTGTCCTTATTCTTCTTGATCTCTCTGCTGCCTTCAACACTGTTCATCCCCTTCTTCTCAACACTCTCTCCTCCTTTGGTTTCAAGGGATCTGTTCTTAAATGGCTATCCTCTTACCTCTCCTCCCGCTCCTTTACTGTTTCCTGGGGTGGCCGCTCCTCTCCCACCCACCCTCTCGTTTATAGAGTTCCCCAAGGCCCGGTGCTTGGTCCTTTCCTATTCTCGCTCTACACCTCCCTCCTTGCCCCACTTATCTCCTCATTTGGCATCTCTCATCATTTCTATGCCGACGATACACAGCTCTTCCTTCACTCCTGATCTCCACCTTAAACTGTCTTACTGCTATTAAAAACTGGATGTCTTCTCGCTTTCTTTCCCTTAACTCTGACAAAACTGAAGTAGTGTTCTTCCCTTCCAACGCCCTTCCCCCCCCTCCTCCTTTCATTCATGTTCCTCCCTCTAATCTCACTTTCTCGCCTCACACTCGCAACTTAGGCTTTCACTTCGACTCTTCTCTCACCTTTTCCCACCACATATCACTCACCTCTTGTGCCTGTCGCTACCACCTCTATAATATTCGCAAAGTTCGCCTCTCCCTTACTTTCCATGCTACTAAACTTTTAATCTCCTCCCTTATCTTTTCTCGTCACTTCTACTGCTCCTCCTTACTTTTTGGTCTACCTTCTTCTCATCTTTCCCCCCTTAAATCTATCTATCACTCTGCCATCCGTACCCTCTGTCTCCTCTCCCCCGTGACTCCATCACCGCTTCCTTATCCTCCATTGGTTGGCTCACCTTTCCCTCAACTTAAATTTCATTTTCTCTGCCTAGTCTTTAAATCTCTCCACGATCTTGCTCCCCCTTTTCTCTCTTCCCTTCTCTCTTTCTACACCCCCTCTCGCTCCCTCCATTCCACTGACCACTTCCTCCTCACTGTTCCTCCCTCCCCTTGTGCCTCCTCCCGTTTCCGCTCCTTCCAACTCCTGGCCCCCCTCCACTGGAACTCCTTACCTAACTTAATCCGCTCTATTCCTACCTTTTCCTCTTTCCGCACGTCCCTTAAATCCCTCCTTCTCCATTCCCCTCCATATCCCCTCTCCCACTCTCTTCTCTTCCCCTCTCCCCCCCCTAAGCCTCTCCCTTCTTTTCCCACATCCTCGCCCTCACCCCCTTCCTGCCTCCTCTCCCTCCTAGCTCTGCTCCACTTCTCTCCCCTTTCCCTCTGTCATATTGCTCTACATGCTGTTTTGTTGACTAAATCAAAATTCTAATGTGCTTCTTGTTATTGTTATATTAAATTTATCCAGTTGTTGTTAATGTGCAGCGCTTTGGTATAAAGCACTATATAAGCCAAATAAATACAAATAAATACAAAATACAAATAAGCATCATAAACTTCTCCATTTAGATTCAGAAATTTCCAATTTAGAGGATAGACATAGGAGAGTTAATATCAGAATTTATGGAGTGCCAGAAAATTCAGAGCAGAATGAACCCATTAAATTCTTAACAGAGCGGCTTCTTAAAATGTTGAATTCCCATTCTCTCCTCCTCTCAAATTTCAAAGGGCACACAGAATTAAACCACGTCTTAGCAGCAACAGTTATCCCCAAGACCACTCATTGCCTGTGAGCTGCGTCATCAACAAGGACAACAAATAATCCTAGCAGTAAAAACATTATCTCATCTAACCTTCCAAGGAAATACAATATTTATCCCTCCATATTTCTGAAAAACCACCAAGGACAAAAAAAAAGATTTTTGGACATGAGACCAGCTTTGAAGACTCTGGACATAAAATATGGCCTACTGTAACCCCCAAGGATGCTCATCACTGCACCTCATAGCATCATCAAAGAGTACTTGGATCCTGATGAGTTATATGGTCTGATTCCATATCTTCAATCTTCCGATATAGGCACTTCATCCTGTGCAGCCCCTTCATTGACAACAGGCCCTGGCCTGCAACAACCACTTCAAGTTCACAACCTATCCAGTCGTAATAAGCTCAAATATTGTAACAAACATTCTAGGAGTAGGTCTGATCAGAATTTGCCTTCAAATTCTTTCGATGGCCCGGAAAAACATAGAGACAAATCCAGATCTCCTATCAAGCAAATCGATGTAGAGGAGTCAGTTAAAGTTACTTCTGTGTTTTACAGCATTTTTAGCTTGTTCATTCATTGGTGTTGCAACCACTATTTCCTCAGTATGGACAAGTTTGTTGATCCTCTTACTTAGCCAGCTCTTTTTGGCTCACAGGTGTACAGTGGACCATGTTGTTCTTGCCTATAGCAGCTCCTAATGGTTATCTCATTTTCTCTTTGGTCATAATTTTCTCTTATTGTTTATATACTACTCCTTCATTCAATAAGGATTACCACTGTTATTACCTTTGTAGTGGTGTTTCCCTCCCCTTTTTTTTCTTTTTCCTACCCTCTAATATAACTTATCATACTCTAAAACCATCCATTCATGGTCTAGTGTCTTCCCTAACACAAATGGTTTTGCAACTACTTACTTTATTCAACGTAAGGTAGAGATTGGTTTACGGTTTAGGACACTTCATCGTCTATCAGGATTCCAAGAATATATTGCAATGAGTATTAAAGTTATGTCATGTAAAGTCAAATAGTTAAATAATCCGATAAAGAGACAAAGAATTCTGAGCCATATTGGGAAAAGTAAAGCCGACATTGCGTGCATTCAAGAAACGCATTTAGATTTGGTCAAAGAAAATACCAAACTAGTTAGATTGTAGGCTAAAAAAGGCATTTTATGCACCATCAATTGGGAATAAAGGGGGAGTGAGCATACGTATCCACAAAAGAACACTGTTTCAATTAATAAGCAATCAAAATTACCCTTCTGGTAGCTGGTCGATTATTGAAGCTAAAATTAATAATTTGACAGCTACTATTATTAATATTTATTGTCCTAACTAACCCTAAATTTGTTTTTGGAGTAATTTAAAACAAATATGTTTTCAAAAATACTATTATTTGCGGCCACTGCAACCAAATTTGTGATTTCACACTCAACCAAAAATCTGATACTACATTTATTAATTCTAAATCACAAAAAAGTATTAATTTCATAGATGATCTCACCCTAATTGATACCCTTTTGTCACCTTGATATGAAAGAATTCACTTTTTTCTCCCCTCCACATTAATCCTGTCTAGGATTAAATATTCATTAACACATCACTTGCTTCTAAAATTTTGCATTCTGAAAATGGCCCTTTTATTCGATGTGATCATGTACTAGTTCTGACTGTTCTTGAATGGGAACCCCAACTTACTTTTTCTGCTCGATGGAGGTTCAATTATTTTTATTAAATTATCCTTCTTTTATTCAGCAGATTAATGATTTCTATACCGAATTTTCCATCTATAATAATCCAAATGACACCTCTGTCCATAATAATTGGGACACATTTAAAGCTACCATACAAGGTTTCATTATACAATTTGTTGCATTTAAAAAGAAACAAAAGGATAAGCTGTCTCAAGATTTACTTCACTCAATCAAGCAATTTGAATCCTCATATTCTAATCATTCCACTGATGCTACCTTTAAATCCCTCATTTCAAAAAGTATTGAGTTTAACAAATACAATACAAATAAAGCGTGCTCTACTATGGTGAGAACAAAACCTAAGTTTTGTGATGGGTCTAATAAATCTGGGAAGGTATTAGCTTCTTATCTCAAAAAAAGAAAGGAAAAACTATTATTACATCTATTATCAATCAACATTGCACTAGAGTTATGAGTCCGCATAAAATTAATAATTCATTTATTGAATTTTACTCGCAACTCTATTCTTCTAATGAGACTATTCTCAATGAGAGTATTCTCAACCTTCTGCATAATAACAAGAAAATGACTGATAATCCTGTTCTCTCCTTTTTACATGCTCCTATATTTTTACAAGAAATTCAAAAATCTATTCTTGATCTTAAAACTGGTAAAGCTCCTGGGCCTGATGACTTCCCTATTGCTTTCTACCACTCCTTTTCAGCTATTGTTTCTCCTAAACTCCTTGAGTTATTTAACCACTTTTTAAATCTTGATCAAAGCCTAGGCACATTTGAACAAGCTCTATTAATCATATTTCCTAAACCCGACAAAAAGACCCTTCTTTCGTCAAAAATGACTGCCCCATTTCTCGTATACATTCTGAATCTAAGATTCTTGCCAAACCTATTGCTAACAGACTAGAAGCCATAATCCCTAAACTTGTGGATCAATCTGTGGATCAATCTGGCTTTATTAAAGGTAGATATGCTTCTTCTAATGCTAGACTTCTTTTCAATGTTCTTTCTCATGCACAAAAATCATCTGACCCTCTTATCCTTCTCACACTTGATGCTGAGAAAGCTTTTGACCGAGTCTCTTGGCCCTTTATGTTTTAATCTTAATCATGGCATGGATTTAGCCCTATATTCTCTAGATTCATTGGACTTCTTTATTCTTCTCCATTTGCCAGACTTTTGTTTATAAATAATACCTTTCCTCAATTGTTTCCCATATCTCGCAGGACTAGGCAAGGCTGCCCTTTATCCCCATTAGTATTTATCCTAGCTCTAGAACCTTTTCTTCAAAGCATTACGTTTGTTGGCAATATCAAGGGAATTACTATAAAAGACATCTCTATCAAATTCTCTGCCTATGTGAATGACATTCTTCTTTATTTATTTGAACCCTCCATCTCTATCCCAGCGCTTATGGATTGTATTGATCAATTTTCTACAGTCTCTGGATACAAACTAAATGTTGATCAATTGGAAATGTTGCCATTAACCAACTCTTGCATATGGTCTAATGTTCTCTTATATGGAATGAAATGGTGCCTATCATCTATTAAATATCTGGGCATCCCTATAGCTAAAGATATTACTTCTACCCTAACTTTAAACCAAAATAATATTTTACAAAAAATCAATAATTGGTCTCCTCTATTTTTGTCATGGTCGGGTTGTCTAGACTCCCTCAAAATGACACTTGGACCTACTATCCTTTATTATCTTTCTATGATTACTTTATTCCTATAAACTACCTTTTAAAAGAAAATTGATTATCTTTTGTCTAACTTTCTTTGGAATAAACCAACTCCCAAAATTACTTTTAATAAACTCAAACCAAATAAAAATAATGGTGGGTTTAATGCCCTGTTTTTCCCAAATATCAGAGATCCTTTTTATTATTACAATAAACCATTTTATTTCAATACAATCAACCTAATTTGACAGATGGCGCTAGCTCGATCAAATTAAAATCTAAATGTAAAGCCCCTCTCTCTTTGTATCATTTCCTTCAGACATCTTCATGGCCGGGTATTAAACTCCCTCTTTTACATTCGTTCGTGCTTGGAATAGTCTATGATCTTGCTCATTCACTGTTCACGATGCCTTCTTATCATTCAACAAAGGCTTCCCGTTCAGACCCAAACATGATGTGCTGAAAAGATGGTATTCTGCTGGAATTTTCCTGGTTACACCTTTTTCTAAATAATGTACTTTTAATACATTATTTTAATAATCTTTTCACCAAGTATGTGCTTGTTTCAAGCTCAGTCATTCTGACCACAAGACTTATAACACCTTGGTGAACCTAATTATAAAAGCTATTCCATCTTATTGCCAAAATGACCCTTCTAAATATATAGAATTAATATTACGTTTTCCTTTCACTAAAGTTTCAAAATTATATTCTATTCTATTCTCAATCAGCCCAAACAAAGTAACTGGCCCACATCTAAAACTACTACACAATGGGAATTAGATTGAGATCTGCAAATTTCACCAGATATTTGGGTAGAGATATGGGAACAATGTTTTTCCACATCTGTTGCCACTAACCTAACACAATCACACTATTCAACTCTATATAGATCTTACCTAACACCATGCAGGATATCAAAAATGTCCAATACTATCCCAAATTTACACTAGTCTTGTCAATCTCCATCCACTGATTTCATTCATACTATATTCAAGTGCAACTTTGTCATCTCCTTTTGGGAAAAGATTTGGAACTGTTTACAAAATGTTTTCATTTCAAGAAATTAATTATCCAATTAATGACTGGTGTTTTAGTGAACCCTTTTATGACGTCTATCCCCTCACCAGATGTGTTTAATTGTTTTGTATATATTGCCTTTCATCTTATTGCTTCAAAATGGAAAAATTCCCAAAAACTGACATACAATCTTTGGTAGAATTACATTTGTTCTTTCCATAGAATTGAGAAAATGTGTGCTTTGTCTTGGAAAAATCTACCCAAATTTAATGCCAAATGGAATATCTTTACATCATATTTATTGTAAAATACTAATCTTACTTCAAATTGTGCTATCCCCCTATCTCTCTTCTTTCTATTTTTTTTGTATTTAAGTTTGTCATGTTCATCTCCCTTGTCAGTCTTATCCCATTTGCTAATATGTTCAACCTTTTAAGCAGTACGTTGATAATTGGTTTGTTAACCACACTTTATTTTATCACCCCAAAACATTTTTTTCTCTATTGTAGTAACACTCTTCATGAACTCTTCTCTGTTATCAACATATTAATTCTTTAATTAATTGTAATGTTTAGAAAAACTAATAAAAATCATTTAACATAAAGTTGCTCATTCCCACAGTAGCTTTCTGATAAGCTTTCCAATGGAACGCTGACTGCCGCCAGGCAGCATGAAGAATTAATTCATTCAAGCAAGTTTTATGACAGATGATAACTACCGGCTTGAAGTGCTGACACACTGTAGGCGGTGTGTTCACAAGACATTTTCCATTTATTTTAGATGACTATTTCTGAGTCATGCAAATAACAAGGGGGGTCCTGGGAGACTCTCTGCCAGACATGAGTCCTGGTTACAAGAGCCTTACCCAGAGTCTTTAGCTCCCAGGACCCCCCTTATTATTTTGCATATTTAAGTAACTTTGGGTCTCACCCTAAGTTACTAGGGGAATCCAGACTTGGACCCCTTGCTCACTATTGTTAGAGAGGCACAGCTCCATCCTACTGATGAGGTCCAACGAGACCGAAACACGTGTCTGGGGATGCTGTTGGTACTCTTGTTCAGAGGAGAATTGCCTAGCATTTCGGTGCTGGACTGCCCCAGGGCAGGACAAAGACTGATATGTTTGGGTTACTTCTTCTCTGTGAAAGATAGTGAGCTAAAGACTCTGGGTAAGTCTCTCGTAACCAGGACTAATGTTTGGCAGAGGGACTCCCAGGACCCCCTTATTATTTTGCATATCACTGAGTCATTGCATATCGGCAATGTTTGAAGCAGTGCAGCCAACTCAGACACCACCTTTGCGTATGTGCGTCCAATCAGAATATTGTCCCTGTTTATTTCCCTCGCTTTTCCATTGTTTCATTCTTATCGTTTTATTGTATAAAGTCTCACAATAAGAAGATGTAGCACAGCTCCAGCACTTTAACAAATGCACTGTTCAGGTATTGATGTATTGTAGGAAGATGCAGATTTCCTGTATTTCAACCATTTAATTGGGCTACCACGTAGATGTTCATTTAATTTAGTGCAGTGGTCGAAGAGTACAAAAAGAAGTAGCGGAACTATGTTTCTGCTGGCCAGCCCACCCTTCCTACAAACCCCATATCCATGCCCCCTCCCACGTACAGTTCAAACCCCCAAACAAACACACCTGCTGTTCAAGGGAATGTTCAGTGCATTGCACTGAAGTGCAGGTTTCTACTTTTCCTACACATTTATTTTAAAACAAAACCATTCCGGAATGGTTACCTTTTAAAATAACCACTCCCGCCCACTTCGACCACTGATTTAGTGTCTCTATTATGTTGTAGTGTGGGATATTTGAAATGCGGTCCTGTGGAAGACAAGGTAGCAGCCAGCCTATCGTCGAAACGAGGACCCCATCACTTGAGTGTTGCCAATCAACAGCCTATCAGTGACATGGGAGTATGATTCTCTATAGCTATTGCAATAAGTTATATGAAAGTTTAATAGGAATACATTTCCCTCTAAAGTCATCCGCTTTAGTGTCTAGATTGTATTTCGCCTAGTTGGCCTGGTTCTAACATGACTATTCAGACCTGCTATCTAACTGATCGCACCCCATATTAGTCATTCATGCTTTCATTTATATTCTACTTTACCAGCTCCATTGCACTTTCAATATGAGACATGTGTTTGTTTAATTCTATATCATGTGTATTGTGGAATGTATCTGTTTCTAATGTTGTCAGTTGGACTTTACTGCGTCACTATTTGGTTCACAGCTTTGTCATGTAAAATCAACAAGATTTGACTAATAATAAAAACATGAAAATCAAATATGGTTGTCATATAGAAGTGAACATGGGAGGTTCATTCCCCACCATCAATTAATGTATACCCCTTGAAAATGAATTTCGTAAGCCATGAGCTTAAATTACGAATATTCTGTGTGTTTTACTGTTTGTGGGATGGATTTGGCACATATTACAAGGTCAAGATAAAACCTGCCCTCCTGTATGATACTGAGATTCTTAATATCAAGGAATGTTACTGGTATAAACTGTCGGTACATATATGTCGTAGGTTGTTGGGCCTCCATGACTGTGCCTCCATAGCAATCATTAAACAGGACTTGGGGCTACTTTCTATGTCCATTATGTTGGAATGGAGGGTTCTGTCATTCTACCGTAAGATTTTACTCCCACCGAACCAATCTCTTTGTGTATCTGAATTCAACCATGCACACAAAACGAGTACTTGACTTTCATCTTGGGCCTCTGAATGTCAGTGTTTATTGGATAGGATAACCCAGAGTGAAGAACTGTTAACACACAACCCACAAGAAGTTTAAACTGCTATTAGGGGTATGACTGGTGCATAACAGGTGAAAAAATAAATGTTTTTACTATGTATAGATTCCAGGCTATTTGTGAGAAGAAATATAATACACCTGAGAATTATACAAGGACATTTTCATGCCTCTTTTTGCAAAAAAAAGTACTTGAGACTTAGGTTAAATCTCTACCTTGCATTGGAGGTTCTGGGAGCGAAAGCTAATATACCCAGTCTGTGTGGCCAGGTTTGTACAATAGAGACACTTGAACATCTTATTTTAGGATGTAAAAACAATTGCAGTTTAGATTCTTTGAGTCTCTTAATATATCATCAGCACCGTCATACTGGTCCCAGATATTACAAAGTGATTGCTGTTGTTTGATTTCTGAAAGCTATTATGGAATATGTAAATTGAAATGATGTTTTAGAGACATTTATGATGGGAATATGAATTTTAAACACTGTTTTTATGAATGTGATGTGGACAACTTTTGTATGTTTTAGATGTACATATTGTATATTTTTGTATTATTGTGAAAGGTTTTAATAAACCATACAACAATAAAAAAAGAATGAGGCAGCCATTTTTACTTCCAAAATGGTGGCTGCCATACGTTAATGTTTTTCTTTTTGTCAGGGATTTCATACATTGTAGCTTTTTTTAGTCTTTCTTTAAGTTTTCTTTTTATATATGATCATAGTGCACACACTTTATATTCCAGTGATGACACAATTGGGCAGTTCCCTGCAAAAGTTCTCACAACGAGGATTGGCCAGTTACCCTTCTTTCTCCTCCCAAGTCCAGCCTCTCTCTATGGATTGGTTTAGGAGTCTGGAGCAGACATATGGCAATTCCATTTTTGTTTTCATGTCAAATTTGGACAAAAATCTAGTTATGTGTCAAAAATGTGTTTTACTAGTAACTGCCATTTTTTTTATATATATATATATATATATGTATGACAGATTTCTTACTGAGCATACATCAGTCGGTGACCGGCACTCTCCGTGGTCGTAAATAATCTTCAGGATACAGTTCAGTTCCAATTCAGAGCATTCTTCCTTTATTAAATCGCTTCGTGGCGCAATCACAGCAAACAATTGAAAATCAAATAAGTTTGGTACCCCCATAGTGGCAAAGTTGATGGCGTTTACACGTTTCACAGCTCTCGTCACTTGTTCACAACACTAGCCCACATCTAAAAGTGCACATTAAAATACCAGGTGTGTTTTGAGAAACAGATGGACACAAAGGAGGAACTCATTTTTCTATTCAACATCTACAGGATTGTATGTCACCATCTTTGACTATTTCATAGCCTTAAAGCCTGGTGCAATTCATAATGCATTCCGAACCTAAATTCTCTATTTTGATAATGGGTTATCTTCCCCATTGATATCTATGGCTAGTATTTTTAATATTTTACATACTACATAATGGAATATGCAATACAAATAAGCTTGTAATGTTAATTTCCAGTTTCGAGTCATCAGTTTTGGGAATGACTACCTAAACAAGTTCACATTTTGAATCAAATGCAACATGTTTGCATTCATTAATAGCTGTAAACAATACATAATAAAGTGCATAGTGCCTAACGTATTCTTTATTTTCAATTGACAGTCGTCATTTCTTTAAAAAAATGTTCAGTTTCAAAGTGCATAATGCTTCATGCAATCTCTAATAATAGCAGCTGTTATACAAATATAAATATCTCATACCAAAGTGCATAGTGCTTTGTTCTAACAATTGTACAAACCAATGCTTAGCCGCTTACCGTAATATACTCAGCACCCTCAGTCATCTCTCTCCCATAATCTGAATGCCAAATAATAGCGCCCATTTACACGTGGGCAACTGTAAACTACGTAGTGCCTTACACATTAATCCTGTTGACTACTGTTGAATCCATGTATGTATATGACATAAAGTGCATAGTGCTACATTAGACAACATCGGTTCCTACGGATGAATCATCATTCACTTATCTATGGCTTGTTTTTTGAAATTGTACTACAACAATTCTAAGCAATCAAATGTAAAATGCATAGGACTTTACACAGCATTAATATTCTGACATTGTTAAACCATTATGAGGATATAGAGTTGGGTGCAAGGTACTCCATTTGGTTACACCAATTAATGCAGGTGTCAATTATTTATCTAATCCTTTCTATTCTCAGACCACCAGGAATACAAGTATTAACTCGTGTGTTAACAAAGAAAGTGCTTAGTGCAAAAAGTGATAAAAAGAGATGAAGCTGTTACCCAATAGAAGAAAAAGATTTAAAATATGAGTTATAATGATGACACACATTTTCTATTGGATTTAGAACAGTGTGGTGATGCAACCTAACTGCATATTTCTATGATATTCGACTTCACTATATAATTTGTGGGAGATAGGGCTCGACCGGGTGCACATTTCAATGTCCCAAAAAGGTCTAGAGCTTTTTGTCAATGTTGTTGCCATTCGGATGTTTGCGCTCAAAATCTAAGATGCACTGTGTTTCTTTTTGTCGGAGCATGAGTTCTCAATCTCCTCCAAGGGGTCCACTTTTGATCCCATGGATTCCCAAAAATGTGAAACTTTCATATTGCTTTGATGATCATCTGCAAAATGTTTAGCCATAGGATAATTGTCATCTTTGTGTAGAATGGCTCTAACATGTTGCTGGATCCTGATCTTCAGTTTACATTTTGTACTGCTGATATACCATTTTTGACATGCACATGCCAGGATATAAACAACATAGTCTGTTTCACATGTAATCCTATCCACGATAGGGATTGTGTATCCCGTTATTGGATGTTTTAATGACACACAATTGCTAGCATTTCTGCAAATGTTACATTTTGCGCACTTGGAAAAGCCCTTTCCTTGATTCGTCAGCTAATTCCCCATGTTATGTTTTTCCTTTTTTACGATGAAGCTTTGTACCAGAATATCTTTAATTGACTGATTTTACCTGAACCTAATGTCTGGGTTTCTTTTGAGGCTCTTGGCAAGGTCTCTGTCTGCTAGTAAGATTTTCCAATGTTTCTGTAATATATGTCTGATCTTTGTTGATTGGTTATCAAACGTGAGTACAAGGTGAGTAGTGTCATTTTCAATTTTCTTCTCCGCTTGTCCTTTTGATCCCATTAGTAGTCTCTGTCTGTCTTGTTCCCTCGCTCTCATGTACGCTCTTTCAATTACTCTTTTTGGGTATGATTGTTTGAGGAACCCTTGTGCTGTAATCCTGCTATGCGTATCATAGGACTCTAGGGTGCTGTTATTGTGTCGTAATCGAATGAATTCACCATATGGTACACTCCAGATTAAACACTTAGGATGACCACATACATATATATATATATATATGTAATTTGCTTCAGCTAATCATGGGGAATTTAATAAAACAGCTGTGTCTGCACCATGTTACACGGGTGTATGACAATTTTCCGCCATTCATACAGACAAACAGAATAGTTAGGATTAGGAACATGTCATTTACTCCCCACATTCCTAATGTTACCCTCCACCAGCATGCCATTTCTCAAATTTGGGAAATGTTCAGCGCAGGCAGGAACACCTTTTAGCTGGTCATTACAATTCCCTAAATTGCAGGTGGATGAATTTTATTTCAACCAAATCACCTGGAAATGATCTAAAAAATGAAACATACATGTAATCAGTGCAACTTGTAGTATCTGGGAAAATGCACCAATTTTGACAGTCCATTTAAACAGAGAGAATCCTCATATGTGAGCTTCCATTCCTCCAAGTCATTTGCCACTCTGGGCCAGCCTGTGACCAGAGTTTTTTTTTTATTAGTCTCTTTGTTGTTTCAAAAGTAGGCAGCAGCTCATAATACCTGGGATGCACTGGCCACACAGAGATTCCCCTGACTGACCTGGCGGGCGGACCGGCACCCGCAAGCAGACTTCGACAGATGCACCAACACCATTCACGAATGGTGCCTGTGCATCCGGCCTCCCCATTCCCATTGAGTCCAAAGGGACTCAAATGGGAATGGTGAGTAATAATTACTGGCACTCGGCAATGGGGATTTACCGGGTCTGCCGGGGCTGGAATGCCCCGGTAAGTCCCCATTGGCAGGTGCCGGTAAATTCATGACTCCGGCGGCAGCCGTGGCGGTAATTACCGGCAGGGCTACCGCCATTGTCATAATGAGGCCCAGTGTGTGCAATTCCCAGCATATTGAGTGAATAAATATCAAAGAGCATTTAGGGCCCATAAATACAACATTGGGCCTCCTCAACCTCAGAAGAGTTAAACGTTCCATCACCTAGCCCAGGATTCAAGCCAGTGGGGCTCTTATAAGTTTGCTGGTCTAGAATGTAGAATTCCAACAATGTCATGCAAAGCTGTTTGGATATTGTGATCTCTTTGTGATGCAGCATAATGCCACGGCTCTTGGTGTTTCTAGGACTGACGCTGCTAATGCTATCTTACCTGATCTTCTCAAGTCCTCTTGTCTGCCCTCTAGTGAGTGCTTCACGGTAAATCACAATTAATCCTGTGCACAAGAATGTTACCCCAGAAATATCGCCTCTGCCATTGGCAAAATATTATTTGGCCAGATTTTGTGAAATGTAAGTGCAGAGGTAGTAACTGCGAAGGGGAGCATTTGACACACAAAATCCACCTAACTCTAAAGAATCTCCCAAACATTCGATTCGGAGAGCCTGCAGTGACTTTCTCACTCACTCAGTAACATAAGGGAAGTTGGACGTTCGCAGGGCATCCCACACCTAAGTGGCGGTTCTTTCCCACGCTGGCTAGCGAGAATCCAAGATGTCAGACCAGGACTACGACAGCTCTACATGTGGAGGAGAACAGGAGGAGATAGGATCTCCAGAGTGGCCAAGGATGGGCACCAACAGAACGTAACTATTCCCTGTCAGGGCATCCTGATGGCTCACACCTGGAGCTTGTGGGGCAGGGGCTGTCCCAGGGGGTGGAGCCAGATATGTTTATAAACAGGGAATTGTGGGTGTATTGAGTAGGAGAGAGGCGAGGCAAGGAAAGGCAAGAAGAGGCGAGAAAAGGCGAGGAGAGGAGAAATGGAAGAAAGAAGGAACAACAGATATTGGAGGAAAGTAGGGTGTGGGTGAGAGTAGAGGAGAGGTGGGAAAAAGAAACGTCCGAAATTGGATGAGAGAGCAGGAGGAAGAGAGAGGAAATGAATGGAGATGATGGGGGAGTATGAAAGGTCAGACATCGGAGAAGAGGATCAACAGAGGAGGAGGGTAAAAAGAGAAAAATAGGAGCAGTGCAACATCAAAAGTTGGAAGTGGGTGGCATGAGAGAGAAGAGGCAGCAAGAGATTGAAGAGAGAGAGGAGAATAGAAACATTGGAAGATAAATAGAGGAGGAAAATGGGAACAGAGGGGAAGGTTAAGTTTTATGAAAGTGACCACAAAGGGGGGAATGGAGTGGGTGGAGGAACATACATGTGGTGGAACTTTCAGAAAGTAGGTACAAACAACGTCAGTGGTAGGAGGGGAGGAAGAGAAGGGACTAAGAAAAGGCTGCATCAGTACACACATTAGGTGCGGCATCAAGTAGGAGAGAGAGACTAGATTGGTGGGCCCGAGAGCCATGCCCCAAGAGAAGAGAATGATAAGCCCAGAGAAAAGCCAATGGAAGCTCAGGAATGCGATCTGCACTGCCTGCAGCTGCTCCAAATCTGCAGTTTCGCACTAACCCAACGAGGAAGCCCCATCCCAGACTCCAGAGACTGGGAGGAGGCCTCACTAATGTACCGAAGCCACTCACAGACATCAGCAAGACTGCAGGAAGATCAAACGCCCTCCTTCCCCACCATTTCTCCAGGAAGATGATACTCCTGGGATGCCAAGGACGTGGCTCAAAGGAGGTCATGCAGGATGCTACGACACAAACTGCAAAAGTTCCCTTTCCAAGACATAGTGGCCTAGACCCCAATGGCCATATCCTCGCCCCTAAACTACTGTGGTGTCTGAACGTGCCCAGTCAAAGCAATAGAAACTTAAAACAAAGTGGGTTGAATACATGTCCTAAACATTATGTGCATTTGCTAGTTGAAGGAAACCATTTCGTTCAACAAGAGAGATGGCAGGACACCTGCATTTGTCATTTTGCCCACTTTGGCTTTTGACTTGCACAGAACCTCGTGTAGATTGTAAGTTTCCTTTTCCACTTTTCTAAGCACAATTATAAGTAGATTGCCTCCTGGGCTTTTAAATGTCAGTTTCTCGGTCCTTTGGGGAGGTATCTTTCATTGTGTATGGGGCTGTAAATGTGAACACACTAAGTAACGCACAGCCCACATAAGTCCTTGATGCGGGAACAGGAAAATCAGGGACCACATGCAGCGCAGCTCTTTGTCATTTCATGTACACAAGAAAGGGGCTGATATTAATTGGGCCTCCTCCACTTACAGTGCTGTGTCTCAGGGAAATGTAATACAAGCCCAGAGACAGGAAGGGGCCAGGTTTCTTCTTCACTCCCATTGTGCTATTATCAATAATGTGCAGAGCTGCAGCATGGTGACTGATGAAATACAAACAAATAACCATGTTTATGTGCCACATACAAAAGCAAACCGATTATGAGAACGTTGTGTTAATTGTACGGTGCTTACGCCTAATCGCTTTACACAGAACATGTATATCACCCAACCGGAACTGGTATTCATTTATCGGCCTCAGAAGAATGAACGGCTGATTTGGCCTTGCTGGGATTCGAACCGGCGAACTGTAGATCACATACAGATCGCAGCAGAGAGCACTCAACCCACTGAGCTATCTTACCAGCAGATTACACCAAACCCTCTGTGCTACCCATCAGGTAACCTAGAGTTTTCAGAAGGGGTCGCAGTCAGAATGCAGATCGAGTAGGTCTAGTGGTATAGTGAAGGGTTTCTATCATGAGTAACTGGTCATTCAAATACCCTGCTTCCCTCGCCACCCCCTTTTCCCCCAAGCACACATTCTTCATTTCCGTGGTAAGTTGATGCGCTAGACACCAAACTGTCCTTTCTTGTCTGGAGGGGTGTATCTACCAAATGCAGATGTCCTGTTTGTTCCCAAACAACCACATATACAAACGAGGCACTGTTTAAAATGACATAGTGTCCTCTTTCAAATATTATCCTAAACCTAAAGCCACTGGACCCAGATATATTGATGTTTCTGAAGGCCTGACCCCAGCCGTGGAGGAGAGCCTATCCTACAGAAGGGCAACTGTGTCCTTAGCCAGTATGAGAACTTCAGAGCCGTGTTAGCGGCCTCTGGTGCGGTGTTACCAGGAATCCTCACCAACCAGAAACCATCCAAAATGTGTGCGATGCCTGCACAACGAGAGATCTCAATCGGTGGTGGGGGAGGGACCCCTTGCATCAAAAACCCACACCTATGGAATATTACCAAAAAGGATAGATTTCCCCATTTCTACTATGATCCCCCATCTCAGACGGGACCCCTGGGTGCTAGGAAAATACCTATTTTCAGGGCAAGGGACTCGCTTCTCAAAAGCACCCAGACGACATGCAGATCGTGCAGGGTGTGAAACCAGCTACATGCCATGTTATTTAAGGCAACATTTCGATCAATATTCTGAAAGGAACATGCTTACAGATTTTAGCCGAGGGGAACTTCTCCCAGGGAAACACAGGAGCACTAAAGATTGGGGAAATGCAGGCTTCCTAGTGTTCCTATGGTTGGTAGCCTGCATGGGTCTCGTGGCCGCTCTCTTGCCTTCCTGCCTTAGGATCCCCGGCACACTGCGCACAAACATCGTTCGCTGTGACATTTATGACTGACCATCTAGCCATGCGTCTAACAGCGACTGATCACAACCTCCTGCCATTCCACAATCCTCCTGAAATAGCTGGCAATCCATGTGTGTGAGTTTACACGGATCTCAGGAGAGAGGTGGAACTGCAGCCATGTGATGTCTGGTTTGGGGGGAAAATTGAGCATTCCACTGACTTTTCCTGTAATTCATTATCTTGTGGAATACTTGCAATCGGGGCAATCTAGCCGCACAAACATGTCTGAGCAACAGACCCCCTGTGTAATGAATCGGACGTGTCATTTTGCCTTCTAATGGTCTTGCATCAGGTCCGAGTGTGACTCACCTTGAATTTCATACAATGTTTTCTCCACAGGAATGGATGGCACCCACTTTTACTTCATTCTGCCATTGTTCATAAGGGAGGAATTCATTCTAGAAAGGTGTAGACTAGCACCCAAGATACATAAAATATGTCGCTCTTTCATAAACACACACAATACAGAAGGGCAATTTAGGCACTCCTTTCAGACGTTATACTTACTGCCTGTACCCAGGAAACATGGGGGGCATATTCTTCATTTGTCTGTTCAGAGGGTATCTTTTATCAAGTACTTATCAATCAAACTAGTAATTTTGTTATCAGAACATCTTCAGATATATGAATAACAACACAAGTCGCTCATTATGATTTCTCCTGGTGGGCATTGGCCGAAAGGTGTGCATTGTAAAGACTCCTAGTGTTCAAGATACCAAAATGCACAAAATTGCAAGCGGCCATTTTGAAGGCATATTTTGATTTGACCAGACCATTCCCAAATGGCTGTATTCTGACGTTACATTACACTCTGACCAAGGGATGTCCGCAGATGTCAGATGTGCATAAAGCGGTAAACAAAGCTAGCGAACTAGCCTGTGACCAGGACGTAGAAGGACCACGTGGAGATGAGAAATTGTTCCTGAAACTACAATGTGTTTTTAGATTTCCTGAACGCCAGGGGCGAGCACGATCTACTCCCCTTTCCCTGATTTTGAGACTGGGATACGGCAACATAGTATTGGGCAATCTGAGTGCGCAATATGGAACATTAAGGTGGAATCGGACAATTAGAAAAGCGGGTCCCATATTTGTGAAGGCCTTGTGCACAGGACACAATAATGACACCATAAACATCTTGCAATTAGTAATGTTAGGAAAGCACATTACTAGCTGAGCAGAAGGGCGATGCATTCCGTCAGCAGAAGGTGGGCGCTGGCTGTTTGGACCCATTGCACTGTATTTGTTAAGCTTGGAATTCATTCAGCATTTCTCACAAGCGTGTTGCACATGGGACACAGCATACCGGACATAAGATGGCGCCCGATTGCTTGACAAGTGGGACAGTACATTAACACGAGGTAGGCTCAATCCAGTAAATATGAAATTCATCCGTTCTCGGTTCCCCATCTAAGCCGGATACCATCCATGGGTGGCTAGGCGCAATGCACCTTGACTGCTTCACACCTCACCTGGCCCGACTGACAAATAATTCACATTCACTATAGACTTGTACGCAAACCTTTCCAGCTCCATTGTGGAAAACACATGACAATCTCACCAAGCCCCTTGTAGGGTGAGACGCGTTGTTTGCACTGTCATGTGTTGTCCACAATGGTGCCAATAAAGAGGGGTAGTAACGTCTGAGGGGGTCGGGTACTTTTTTGAACTGCTTAAAGAGAGTGCCTCGGATTTTCGGCAGAGGAGGCAATCTTCTGCCGTCCCATCTAGACATCTCTTTAAGACTGCCTGCATTACCTACAAGCCAACCATCATGTGCACACTGCCTACCTAGCTTAAAGCTGTCTAGCACAGGTGGGTCATGCTCTCCAGGAGCCGCCATCGCTCGGCTGAAGACAAAACTCCCATGCAAGGAAAAATAACAGGAAACTGGCTTTCTCTTGATACGCCCCCGCCTACTGGAACTCCATCCCGGTGGCAATGCCAGACAACCTCGACCTTCTAGCAGTTCTGGAAGGAGCTCAAGTCCTCACTCGCCAGATTCGCCAGACTTAGCTTAGCCAGACTACGATAACGCTAATGAGCATCATGAACCCGGGCAGTGAGGCGAGGACCCCTTCACGGTTTGGGGAATCCAGTTTTTTACGAGAAACCATTTTAGGTTCACATGATGATCTGCCCCAAAAAAACGTGTTGGTTATCGTGGGAATGCAGCAGGAGCACCTGTGATTCCACAAAGGCCTGTGTGTCTGCATGTCTGGTGCAAAGGGTGTCTGGCATTCATTTATTGCACAAGCGTTTGCAGGTGTGCAGGTATTACACTGGGGCTGCGCGTTAGAGGGGAATTTGATGCATGGAAAGAGCTGCTTTGGAAAGAATGTCTGGGATACACTGAACGCCATTTTCTATTTTCCTCCTGGGTGACCTTTTGCCTCAGGCCTGCTTGTCTCTGCATCCAGATGTGCCATGTTGTGCAGGAGGCATTGCAGAGATGTCTCTAAGAGGTGCCCCTCTGAGGACTGACTGGGCTATATTGAGTGCAAGGTCCTAACTCAGTTTCTCGGTTGGGACACAAGAGCCAAACAAGTTGCAGTTGCCTGACTTTCTTTCCACTAGTAAGGCACACAGCCGTATGACATAATGCATCATTTGATTTCGTTTTTTTAACTGACATTCCGTATACAGTGAAAAAGTGAAACATCATATGGGAGCTAGAACCCCTAATTGCTCTTCTAATCCCACCCCTCCTTCTTTCATTTCTCCTATTAGCTCTGCCCTTTCCCCCTTTCCCGTATTTTGCGTTGACGCTGTCTCAATGTCTCAAAATAAACTCTACCCCATAAGTGTACATACATATATGTTGTGGTTATGCCCCTTTCTGTGCACCCAGGTAATAGCTTCATGCCACCAGTCTTTCGCCACCAAATATACAACATGGCAACAGTTTTGAGTTCCCGCCAAGCCCTGGAATAACAGTTATGTTATTTTATGTTATGTCGACTTATTTATTTTATTTATTAGATTAGATATACATCTATCCAAAGGGCTTTGTACAACACATGACATACAACATTTACATATAAAACTATACAAAATATACAAAATACATATTGCACTTCTAAAATACATCATTCAAATACAGTTTAAAATCTCCACAATCTTTAGATAAAATAGTACGTAGTAGTAGATAAGATTAATATCATTGCTTCTCATAAAAGTCATCCATAAATCAATCGTTTCTGTCATGTCAATTGCATTATTAAAAGATTTAAAATACTTAGTTCGCAAATCAATTAAAGTTTCACAAATCATAACAAGGTGGTAAAGTGACTTGGAGACATTATTACCACATAGACATTTCCTCGATAAGCGTGGAATTCTAAATCTATCGCCTTTAGTCTCCAGTCCTCCGTCATATTACATTTGATCAATAGAAAGGTTTGGAATGTACAAATACTTGGATATGCTTTTATATACTTGGGGGGCATAGTGCACAATAAAAACTCGTCAAGGTACACTCCACTGTTGGCTTTCGATGCTATGTTAATCATATTTTGTTCATGCCAAAAGTCATACTATTTCTTCTTTAGACCCCTTTTTTGGACCAAGATAGGTGTAGTACCTGGTGCGCACCCAGCTAACCATTTGCGATGTAATCTTTGCAAGGTGCCTATAGTGCCATCAACACATTTCCTTCTAATCTTAGATATGCTTTCACATATGGAATAATGATCGTATCCGTTTGTGATGTAACTACCTTTTTGTAGGCCAAAACACATTGGCTAGTATATGCGTACCATATTCCTTTTACGGCGAACTCCATGTACAAATATGCCACACTAAGATTTTGTGGTAGTCTTAGTAGTTTCCTCAGAAGTTTGGCTTCAAGTACTACTAAACGGTTTACAAAAAAATGACCCCATATCTCAACTGCATAGACTAACATAGACCTTATTTTCGCTAGATAAATATTCAGAACTGCAGAAACTGAGTAGCCGCTGTTTCTTCCAATAAAAGCACTCCATGCATTCACCACTACAGAACACCGATTCTTCACTGCAGGCCACTGAGATGCCCAATTTAACTTCTCATCAATGATGATTCCAAGGTATTTATAAGAAGTCACTTGTTCAACTTTTTCTGAGGCCAAATTCCATAGATATTTCCTTGGTCTTTGCTTTTTCGAGAAAACCATGATTTTTCTTTTATCAATATTAATGGTCAATCCATTATTTATTGAATAAGTAACTAAGGAGTCAAGCATATGCAGCAGACCTACTGGTGTGTAGTCTAGTATCAGCAGGTCATCGGCATATGCAAGCCATCCAATACTCACACCATTGACCTTCACAGGATTTGCTTTAGATATGTTGAAAGCTTTCATCATATCTGACAAATATAGATTGAATAGGATCGCTGCGATCATTCATCCTTGTTTCACCCCACAACAAGTTTCCATATAGTGCGAGAGTTTTCCTGCTGCATTTAACCTGATTCTAACTGAAGTATCTGTGTGTAGCAGCATCAACATTCTTAAAAGGCCTTGCGGAATCCCTGAGGAATTCAATTTATGCCATAATCTATTGCGAAGAACAGTATCGAATGCTGCAGAAAAATCTATATACGCACAATGTACGTCTAAGTTCCGTTTACCCCATTCATGCTCAATTGCAGATGTTAGTATCAATAAATTATGGGTAGTGCTGGATTTATCACAAAAACCTATTTGATTTGATGGTAGAATGTTAGACTCAGCAGTCCATGCATTCAATTCCCAAAGCAAGACCTTAGTAAAGATGTTCGATGAAACATCTAGCATCGCCAACATTCGGAAGTTTTCAGGTTTATCCCATGCCCCTTCTTATGTACCGTTAATGTATGGCTAGTTTTCCATGAAGGAGGAATCGCTCCCAAATTACCAATTTGTTTAAATAATAGCAGTAGTGCGGCACCCCATAAATCTGGTTGTTTTTTTAATCACTAGATTATAGACACCATCGGGGCCTGCGGCACGTGAATTCTTCAGGTTTTCAATAATCATAATGATGTCTAATTCAGAAGCATTACATTCCCATATAACATCCGGAATTGGAAGAATATTTCCGGACAAGTAAATCTTACCCAATGTGTCTTTTATATATTGAGCCCATGTTTCCTCGGAGATAGTTAATAGTCAAATCCCGTTTTTATGTTTGCTAAGGAGATGCCATATAACTTGGTTGTAATTTGATGATGCCATCAGCGCTATTTCTTTCCATATAGCACACTCGCATTCCCTTTTATGCAAGGTAAGCCACTGTTTGTAGTTATTTTTAAGTTTTTTAATGTGGCATGCGACTGCTTGCACTGATAGTGATATAGGGCCTCATTACATGGAAGGCGGTGATCCAGGGTGCTATTAGCACCCTGGACCATGCCGGTAAATTACCGGCACCGCCTTGGCGGAAAGGGGATTTACCGCCCCATTCCAAGGTTGGTGGGGCGGTAAATCCCCCTTCCGCCATTGCCCTTCCCCATTCCCATTTCTGCCCCATAGGGCTCTATGGGAATGGGGAAGGCGCTAATTAAGGCACCGCAATTTTGCGGTGCCGTAATTAGCTCCGAGGTCCCTTAGCGGGTTGGTTTTTAACGCCTGCAAAAAGCAGGCGTTAAAGCACCAACCCGCTTAGGGACCTCGTAGTAAGGCGGTAATGGTTAACGGTCACCGTTACCATTAACGGTGGCCGTTAACCATTACCTCCTTCCGTGTAATGAGGCCCATATTGTTTTTTCTTACCACACTGCAAATTTCATTACTGAGATTCTTTTTTGCTTCTTGAATAATTTTATCAATACCATACCTATGAGGTAGCACAATATTGGACCGTTCACCTACGGATTTGTAGGTTCTCCGTTCACCCACATGTTTTTGAATGTTCTGCATGAGCTGAGAATAATTTGACAGTATTAGGCTCTCAGTATTCTTTCCCGAAACACCCACTTTGATAAACTCTGATAGTAGAACCGTTACCACTTGGATGACATTCTCAATGTTTCGCTTATGCCAAACTATTCGATTTTTCCCTTCATTAATCTGAACCATCCCATTTTCTTCATAATCAGAGCTCCCATCACGAAGGCCAGGAAATGCAAACAATATACAAAGGGGAAGATAGTTGCTTTCCTCTCTCTCGACAATACCCATGTCCCCTATAGAATGTAAACCTACATTGTTGGGGAAGATATAATCAAGAGTAGCTGCTGATCCACCCTCAATCCTAGTGAATCCCATAGAGGAATCATCTGGAGTCAAACCATTTAGTTTCACTAGACAGTGGGCGTTCATTATATTTGCCCATTTAAGCCCCTGCCTATTGTGAGTCATTGGATTAATTCCTGATCGTATCTGGCCACTCAACCACTCTACATTATGGCTAAGATCTCCAGTTTTTGCATTGAAATCACCCAAAAGCCATATCAGATGATGATGGTTATACAACTTTAACACAGTGTCTACAGTCTTCACGTTTTCCAGCGTCTTGACCAAATTAGGAGGATCGTATAAGTTAATGACAATTACCTTTTCCATTAGCCAAGACAATTTTGTAACCAATACGTGCTGTGTGGACAGAGGAAGTTTCACAATCGTCCATGGCGATTGAACAGATATCAACAAGCCCCCCTTCGGTCTATCAAGAGGGCCCTTGGTAGCTACCTGATGTACAGTGCTTCTATCATCCAACTAAATCTCAGATGTTAACCAAGTTTCTTGGAGTGGAACAATTTTAAATAATGGCAGATGTTCAATAAGTCCCTCCTCTTGAAACAAATGCACATGCCCTCTGGTACTCCAAGAATACAACAACTGCAGAGGGTTCTGTCATTGACGAGACTCAGCAAGATGTGACTTAAAACTCATTGGTAACCATTGCCAGTAGCCTTCAGGAATGTCATAAGTACCACCTTTTGCCATATTCGGAGCCCGGGTACATGAGCTCTTGGCAGCAACCTGGCTTTCCAGATTAATTGGAGTGATTGTAGGGGGTTCAGTAGGAATAGGCCTCTGGTGTTCGGGTCCTTTGCGAGATTTCACAGCAGGTGTCCGCACTTTGTGTACTGCATGACCCATACGCACTAGATCAGCTTCATAACACAGTATATAATTCAGCGTTCCCTCAGCTTCAAAACATACATTAGAAATATATTGGTTAGTAAGTTCAAGCTGGTCAACCAAATGAATATCTTTTGATGAAATAACCCTCAGGGGCACAATAGATTTGCAAATGCTCAGGACTGCTGCACGATTTAACGGAAGTGGAGACTTATCCTTGTGTACATGGGTAATTTGCAAGGCAGACAACATGCCAATGTTGGCATCCCCCTTTTTACTGCTGCCAGAACCCCCAATTATTGCGTTCTTCAACACCCATGCTTCCGGTAGTGTCGTTTGCATTGGGGGAGCTGATACGCCAATAATTGGAGCAGGCCCTACAATACTTGGTTGCTTTGTTACATGCAGGGTTGCCTTAACAAGAGGCAATGTGGTCGCTTCCAACACATGGGCGATCACAGGTACTGCATTAATCTTATTTATGGATGACTCTCTATCTAGAGAGTTATCATCATCATGTCCCTGATCATCAAGTACAATAATAGCTGAACCAGACTCATTCTCAATATCGTGTCTATCCTTCGATGGCACTACATCTGCACTGTGTTTGTTTTGTCCTTTTCACAATTCTCTTACTATACATAAATGCTTGGTTAACACATGGAGGTTTCCGTTTGACCAAAATTGGCTTCTTCCTTGCCTTCCCACCCAGACTCTTATTGCCTTTTACCTCACTGACTTCTACAGGGGTTATTGCATAAGTCATATTACACTTGCTGTCACACACTTCACAACGTTGCTCTTTCAATGTGGAATGGATTAACAACAATTGCACATCAATTTTAGTTTCCAAGTGGGTACCTTTCTCGAACAACACAGAGACAAATTTTCTAAGGCATTAAACATTTCGTCTAAATGCATACTAGTATCTACATCGTTTTCACATGACCCTTCCCCATGATCAGTAATAACATTACGAGGCGATCGAACAGGAGCAGTCATTCCAGGCTTTACTATTGAATTAAAAATGAATACAGGTGGTATATTGATGTCATAATACTCTAGGCTCTTAGAGACAGACTCAACATTAATGGCGTATTTAACATCGGGCATAGACAGCAAGGCCATCTTCGTAGGGGGGATAAAATACATGGGGGGGTCACAACCACCTGAGCTATGGACATTTCAGGGTCAATACCCATGTACTCCATATCTAGTTCTTCCAGCTTAGAGTTGGAAATATCAATGGCATTCTTTACAGTACCATTGAATTCCCTATGAATCATGATGTTGGTACTACCACTTGCCTGTGTCCTATTATTGCATGCCATACTACACGCTTCACTGTTTATAGAGGATGCTTTCAAAACACCAGACATACAACCATCAGCCTTGGGATCAAGAAGACTAGAGATAGCATTTACCACAGCATTATTGTCCAGTGAAATGCTATCTATACATTCACTATTTGTGTTCAAAGGACCACATAATACATCACACAGAAGTTTAGAACTTACACATCCCAGATCACTTGTCAACTCCGACACTAAATCAGCAGATGCTATATTAAGAAAATCAATGTCAGCAATCACCAATGGCACAACTGCCTTCTTCCTTGCCTTCCCACCTAGACTCTTATTGCCTTTTACCTCACTGACTTCTTCAGGGGTCATTGCATGAGTCATATTGGGCATTTTCCCAAAGTATTCAATAATTGTATTTCCCTGAACTGCCCCTTTTCGGGACGTGAAATGATCTTCGGGACACAGATTCGCCAATTACGCACATTTATTGCCTCTTACTTGGAGATGGGGGACGGAGATACGGGCATAGCTTTCCTAACGCCTCGTGTCACGTCCTTCAATTGTTCGTATCTTAAGGCTTCACAAGAAGGAAACTCCCAACTCGTCCCCTACTTATTGTCACGCTATGCCTTTGGAAGGACTAAAGGAGCAGCACGCTTGCCCGCTTGCCGACCAGCAGAACAGCAAAACAACCACTTCCGAGCCACTTCTCGGAGCGCACGCGCAGGTGGCAACTTTTAATGACTCTGCAAAAGGGGGCGTGGCTTCACTACCTGAAATCAAGCAAATAGTGCATTTAGGGACTAGAATACAATGAAGACTTAGTAAAATATATTAGAGTCCACAGAAGTCCATTGAACATGCTGGATAGATGATATTGTGCATACCAGCACAAGCTCCTCCAAGTCATTAATCACACGGACGTAGTCTCCAGCAAAACAGCCAATTCTGGGAGCGCGCCTATGTCGACTTATACCGCACTCCGCCACCACCCAGGGGCAGTCTCCAGGCGTTGCTTCCTTCTCCCCAGCATCTGGCATGAGGGCTGCCAGATGCTGGATAGCCAATCATCATCGCCAGCTCCTTATCAACTCATCTCTGTCCCAGCATTCCAAGCTGTTTGCGTGCTTGCACAATGTTCTAAGACTCAACACATGTCTGTGTGTGTGCGTGCACACATCTGTCTGTCTGTGTGGGTGTATGTCTATGCACCCCATGTGGGTCATTGGATGCGCGTGTGTTATTGCATGTGTGCCTCTTTGTTATTTGTGAGACTGGAGGGATATCTGATTCTTCCCTGTATGCATCATTCAAATGATTCATGCATTCACTTATGCACCCACATACGTAGACATCCACTACCACAGCATCAATACCTTTATCCCAGGACATACAGCCATCCACTCTTACCAATACCCATTCTTCTATAAACTGCAATCACACTGGGAAACGCGCCAGACATGTTGGCTTTGCCAATACTTGTTTTGCATTGTGGACTTTCAGTTGCAAAATGTAGGTGCGATCTGAAATGTTGCCAGAAATGGGCGCAGTGTTTGCTAAGATTAAGTCTATCCTTCTAGGGTGGAGATTTGTGGCATTAATTCAGAAATGGGTTTTCCACAGTTAGCAATACCCACAACAGGATCGAAACTAGTTGACTGTCATTAGTCAGACTACAGTACTGCAATGCTGCAACTCTTTGTGATTTTTGGGAAGCCGCCACCCTGCCCTCTGGCGACGGGTTCCTGCACCATTTTTTTATTTTTATTTATTACATTTGTTACTCGCCCAGACCCTAGGGTTTCACGGCGAGGTTGAAGACAGCTTACAAACATTTCTTATGCAGTGTTACATATCGATGAATTACATTGACAGCGATTCAGATCAGAGGCTATTAATACAGACATTGTAGGATGCTGAGACGTACATATAGATAATGAAAGCATCCTATAAGGTTGCAGTTAAGTCTGTCGTGTGGATTCTGGTGCCCAGATGTCAGTATTTATTGAACAACCAGGTTTTATGGGCTTTTTTGAAACCTAATGAAGTGTCCTTGTTTTTGATACTGAGTGGTAGTGCATTCCAAAGAGTTGGAGCTAGGACTCTAAATACTGCTTGTATCTCAGTATTATCAAAAGTGCCAGATTATTGGATCAGAGGGTTCTGCATGAAGTTTTTTCCTTGATACTGTTGTTAAGGTAGTTTGGGGCTTTGTTCATAATGCATTTATATACAGCACATAATGTGTGCTTACTTGCGACTGCACTTGGTTATCAATGATAATGTAGTGATGGTGAGTGTTTCTGATCTTAGCCACACGTCAAATGCCCATAGAACAAGTATTGGCAATGCCAACAGTTTGGGCTTTTGTGTAGGCATGGGAAAGGTACTTGCCAGGCATTGTTGTAGTGGTATTTACTGCCCATTGATGGTTGCAGGTGCAAAATGGTGCGTGTCCCTGGGCATCTAATAGCAGTGCCTGCAAATGCCTAATACATTTACACAAGCCAAAACTGTTGCCTTTGCCAATGCTTGTTTATAACCGGACTTCAGTGAAGGGCATGCATAGTGCTTATAGAGTGGATGAAGGCAGACCTGGCTAACACATTTTTGTTACACCAGTACTGGGTTTACAACTCCAATTAAGTCATTGACTACTTTGAGAAAACACTTGCAGGCACCTCGAGTGCTAAGTTTGATGATAAGACTTGATTATAGCTAGCTGAAGGAGTTCCCATTAGGTGTTTTCGGCGGGGATAGGCAGGAACTTGTTGGGCATGGCCATAGCCATAGGGATTAGCATCTAGAAAATAATAACTACTGTTGTCATTTTACTCTCTTCCTGTTTTACTGCCATCAAAAACAGGATGTCATCCCACTTTCTCTCTCAGCACCTATAAGACTGAAGTGTTATTCTTCCCCTCCAACACTCTTCACCCTCCACCTCCCCCTCCTTTTATTCATTTTCCCCCCTCTAATCTTTCTTTTTCTGCCCATGTTTGTAATCTAGGTATTTAATTTGACTCCTCCCTCTCCTTTACCCACCATATTTCTCTTAACTCTCGCGCATGTCGCTACCACCTTTTCAATATTTGTAAAGTCTGCTCTTCTCTCACCTTCCATGCCACTAAACTTGTAATATCCTCCCTCATCTTCTCTCATATTTTCTACTGTTCTTCTCTCCTCTTTGCAGTCCCTGCTTCCCATCTTGCACCCTTCACATCCTTTCACCAATTCTGCCATTGGTACCATGTCTTCTCTCTCCTCACGACTCCATCGCCTCTTCGCGTTCTAACCTTGGCTGGCTCTCTTTTCACTCCCAACTTAAATTTCACTTCCTCTGTCTTGTCTTTAAATCTCTTCACAATCTTGCTCCCCCATATCTCTCCTCTCTCCTTTCATCCTACACTCCCTCCCGCTCTGCCAATCTCTTCCTACTCTCTGTTCCCCCGCCTCCGTGTGCCTCCTCTCGTTTCTGTTTCTTTCAGCTACTTGCCCCCCTACACTGGAACGCCCTACCTCTCTCTATCTGCTCCATCCCCTCCTATTCCTCCCTCCGTACTTCCTTGAAATCTCTTCTTCTCCACTCCCCACCCTGATGCTCCTATCCCCTCCTTTCACCTTCCTTTCTTCCCTCATGCCCTCCCCTTCTTACCTTTCTCTTCCTGCTCTGTTTCCTCTTATGTTTCCTTCCCTCCTCTCGCGTCTTCATTATATTCCTCTTCCTGTCTCCCTCTTCCTTCCCCTACTTCACCCCCTCCTTTCTCGTTTATCTTCATAGGCAAATTGTTCTACTTACTGTTTTGCTGGTTTGATTCACGTTTTGTATTTTGCTTCTACTGTTTCATCTTCAATGTATTCTTGTTGTTCTAATGTAAAGCGCTTTGGCGTAAAGCGCTATATAAACATAATAAAATACAAAATACAAATTAGGTAACCACCAAGGCCCTCCCACAGAGAAAACTCTCCCAAGTGTTTTATTCAGCTTCAATCAAATAAAAAGAAATATATAATTAACCAAGAGAAAAGCAAAACAAACTCTTATCATTGTTCTCAGCATGTATTGGTTTTATCTTTCAAATCACTTGAACCAAAAGGTTTATTAATAAATCCATACAAAATGTTTTGTCAAAACACCACAAAACGAATTACAAAATGTAGTACATTTTCGGGAAGACAGCCCTGTTATAGCTGCCAACTCTGCGGGAACATTATAAAGGGCAATGAAATCACCCATCCACATACTGGGGGAAGATCAAACTGAAACACTCATGTACTTGCGACTCGGCCAGCGTGCTTTATGTATTAAAGTGTCCATGTGGTTTGCTGTACATGGGCATGCCAAGAAAAGCTATGGTCCGTTGGACCGAGCATTAATCAAATATTCGCATCCAGAGTTGCTTTGATTTTCACTTGGTTAATTATATATTTCATTTTACTTGATTGAAGCTGAATAAAACACGTGGGAGAGATTTCTCAGTGAGGGTGCATGTGTGGTTACCATTGGCGACACTAGGTTATTATTTTCTAGTTTCTATTTTCTGCGTTCTCCATGGCCGGGGAACGGCACCAAGCCGCACCTGAAATTCACACATGGGTTTAGGAATGTATACTAAAATTTTTCTTTTTCTTATATTGTAGTGCACCTCACACCTTGTCTTTGGTATTTACATAACATGGGGATTAGCTTGCCATGGGCAGTCAATAGGTGGACAAATATCCAAACAGCTCCACGTTTGTGTCCCTCCTCATACGCCATTTCCTCTTATTTGTACTTGAATGCAATAGCTTCGGCTTTGCCACCTAATAGCCCAAACTAAAAAGGAGGTTGAAACTGCACGGCATTTGCACTCTGGGCCAGAACCTAACAATGGTTTTTACAATGACTGTGAAAAGGCTTTCTTTGTTCACACTTCCTACACAAATCACCTTCTAATACACAGTTTGCATTAGATCTAGAACTGTTTGGCTTTAAATATTTTATTACACAAGAAATGTTATCTCAATTTACGAATAGAACATTACATCTTCAACATGTTTATTCGGATTAAAAGAAAAAATACATCAAACACTTACAATAATACAATGAATGATGGCTTAAAACCACTGCTCATGGTTATAACTAAAGAAAAGATTTCCGCAAAAAATGGAGATCAATCAAATTCCAATGATAAATAAAATCACATAATAAAGCAATATAACCCGAGTGGTGGGGGCATTACTGACTCAGGTAATCCCCCGGGGCCCATAGTTATAGGCCCGAGCGAAGCTACGCTTGGGCCTATAACTATGGGCCCCAGGGCATTACCTGAGTTGGTAATGCCCCTGCTGCTCGGGTCATATGCTTTAATATCACCAATCAAATATTTAACATACAATTCTTGTAATCCTCTAACAATGGCGTCCCAACTGACCAATTATCATTTAATTGGGGAGTTGTAAAATGAGCACATTTCGATCAAAGAATCTCAGAGCTACTTAAACCTTCCCCCAGTACCATATGTTTGCAATTTTAGCCTTCCACATCAAGTGACAACAGTCAAACTTGATTCAAAGAAAGTGTGAACAAGAAATAAAAACTGCAGGAGCCCACATGCTTTCTCTAAACATGTGCCTTTGCTTTTAATTTAAAGCAACAGCCGCCCTTCCGCAAGCAACATTGGGCCTCATTACACGTTGTGCGGTAAAAACCGCAAATTAGCGGCATGGCACTATTAACGTGTCCGCCCTCGCAAGAGGGCGCTAATAGCGCACGATCACAAGTACGCGGACACGAGCATAGCGCCATGCCGTTAATGACCCTACCTCCATGCCGGTAAAGTCCCCTAAAAGTCCCTTACCGGCTTCCACGAAAGTGCAGATAGCACCTCCGCCCTCGCGCTACATGCAAATAGTGGTCACCGCTATTAGCGGTGACCGTTAAATTGCGGAACCGGAAATAGCGTCATCGCACAGGAACGGGAAAGAGCACGGCGGCCATCTTTAAAAACACAATCCATTGCCATCCTCTGCCCCCAGGACCTGTTTCGAGTTGTGAGCAGTGCAAAATCATCTCGGACACCTGCATCATGCCCAAGGCACTAAAAAAAAACTCCGACAGGCAGCGCAAGGAGAAATATACGCCAGAGGAACTGAACATGCTAACACAGACCCTGGCTGAGAATGCCGAGGTAGTGTTTGCTAATGAAATGCGCCGGCCAACCTTATTGAAAAAAAAATCCATCTGGGAGGAGGTAGCTGTCAAAGTCAGTGCTGTGGGCACCAGCACGCGCACTGTGCGCGAATGCAGGAAGAGGTCAGACTGCGGGTGAGGGGCATCCTGGCTGAAAACCATTGCATTGCCAGTGCCGGTGGAGATGGTTCACCAATCCGAATGAAGGAATGGGAGGAGACATCTTCTAACCTGATTGCCATTGAATCCATTGAAGGAGGGGGCAGCATGGAGTTCGGCGTGGGTACCACTTCAGATGGAGGTGAGTGTACACATGACAGGATGCGATGTGAATGTACTGAACCCCCATATGTGAGCACAGACTCCTCTCATGCATGGACACACATCCACATATGCATCCATCCCTCACCATGTCAGTGTCAGACCCAAACACACACACATGCACTCATCACCAGAGACAAGTTCCAAACACAACCATGCATGGATGAGGCACTGAACTGGCACATCACCTGCATCCACAACTACTAAGTCCCAATGGCCACAACTGCATCATTTATGTAATCTGCATTAAGTATATTGAAACACAACCAATGCCATCCCCCTTCTCGTCCCTGACAGGCTCACACACAGATGGTGAGGATGCCACTGATGCATCCCAGGCACCAGCTACGTGCAAGAGGCCAAGGTCACAGGAGCCGGAGGACACCCCAACAACATCCAGGGGCAAGGGGGGGAAGGCCACACCTGACGAACAGAAAACATTGTCACAGTGCCACTGCCAGGGCAGTAGTAGCTGCACCAGAAACTGCAGCCCCACCACCGGTGGAGATCCCACTTGCAACAATGCCAGCCACCGAGGGCCCACCATCAGCTGCGGCAAGCTCTGCTGGTGAGGCAGCCGCCACTGCCCCCCTATCCGATCCGGAGGACACCCTAGTGGAGCTTATGGTGATGCACACCCCAAGCCCCCCTAAAATCCCAGAGCCAGCCCCAACCCAGGCCCCTGGGTCTGATGTGACTGTTGAGGACAACTACCCAGCAATTATGTCCCCCATGTTACCTTCACCTGCTGCAGTGGGTGCATCAGAGGGCACAGCGTCCAGTGCATGGTCACCCAGCACTGCCCCCCCAACTGACCACCATCCTGGAGCGACAACATGAGCTGACTGTGCTGGTTGGCCAGCATGTCAAGGAGGCTGCCCGACTCAGGGAGAACATTGTGGAGACAGTGAGGCACTCCACTTAGAGAATGGATGCAAACACCGACAGGCTATGCAACGAGATAGCGATGCTCAGGGAGGTCCTTGTTCGCATGGCCAACACCATGGACTGCCACTTTTCACAGCCAGCCCAGTCTGCCCCATCATCATCTTCGGGGTCGAGACAGACAAGCCCCCTCCGGCGTTCTACACGCACCACCAGGCGCACGACTGACCGTCCCCAAGATGCTGCCAGAGACAATGGCAAATAGGGTGTCAATGGAGAATCCTCTGTGTGCATTGGCCAGAGCAAACATGCCAGACACATGAGGGACTGTTGGTGGGGGGTGGGGGGTAGGGTGTTATGGGTCTGTTGTGGGGGCTGGGGGGTAGGGTGTTGTGGGGGGTAGGGTGTTATGGGTCTGTTGTGGGGGGTGGGGGGTAGGGTGGTGGGATGTTTTGTTACTTGCACTTCTACACCTTTCTGTTTCTCAATACACTGGTTTATGATCAAAACACAGGCTTGGACATCTTCATTGTGTATGTGTACTTTATTGGCGACAGGGTCCATTACATGCTCCCAAACATACACCAGTGCATTGATACCCATATCCATGTGACAGTATGTAAACATGTTCCTCAGAATATATGGTTGATCAGATGCTGTCTCACAGCATGTCCCTCCTGCCCATCCCCTCTTGCAAGACCTGCATCCCCTTCACCTCCGTCCTCATCACCATCATCATCCTCATCAGGTGCTTCCATTTCAACCTCAGGGGGCAGTGGCACATTCCGTCTGATACACATATTGTGCAGCATGACACATACCGTGGTGATCTTGCCCACCTTCTCATGTCCATACAGGAGAGCACCGCCAGACCTGCTAATGCACCTAAACCGTGACTTCAAAAGGCCAGAAGTCTGCTTGATCACGATGCGGGTACGAGTATGTGCACGATTGTATTCCTCCTCGTGCCTGTTCTGTGGGTTCCGTACAGGTGTGAGGAGCCAGGTCTTCAGGGGATAGCCCGCATCACCTGTTTGGGGGAAGGGACGGGGTCCTGTTACTGTTCACCTCAAGAGCGGCCTGTTCATATCACACAAGTTGATATTGCATTGTGATTCAAGTACACAATTGACAGCATACATGCAGATGGTCTGGGTGACAGCAACGTGCAAGGGGGAGGTTGACCCTGCAAGTAGACATGCCACATTGATGCCTCAAACAGTAATTGACATGTCCTGGGTGATGCAAGGTCTTCGGTGTCCCTGGGCCCAGGCAGATATGTTTCCACACTGCTGGTGTACTGCCATTCCAACATTGATGTTGCCATGCAGAGAGGCATCTCTTCAGTGGTGGAATAGGTGCGTGGGGAAATGCTATGGCTAGGGGTGATCCCTTTGCATGCATTATAGGGCACATTGCATTATTGATGTTGTGCTGGACTAATTCAGGATGCAATCTTGATGGCATGTGTGGAATTTTTGTATTTTGTGGCGTGGAATGTTGTGCAATTTGTATGTGGATGGATGTGTAATGTTACTAGACCTGGAATGTCATCAGTGTTGTGTAGCCTATACTTGCATGTCGGTTCACCTCAAGTACGTTGCGCCTTCCCAGATGGACATTGCCGTACATCTGTATGTTCATTTTGCCCACATACGACAGGCTACACCCAGTTGGAGTATGTATCTCTCCCCCCTTCACACCCAGTTGGAGTATGTATCTCTCCCCCCCTTCACACCCAGTTGGAGTATGTATCTCCCCCCCCCTTCACACCCAGTTGGCGTACGTATCTCTCCCCCCACCTTCACACCCAGTTGGAGTACGTATCTCTCCCCCCTTCACACCCAGTTGGAGTATGTATTTCTCCCCCCCTTCACACCCAGTTGGAGTACGTATCTCTCCCCCCCTTCACACCCAGATGGAGTACGTATCTCTCCCCCCCCCTTCATACCCAGTTGGAGTACGTATCTCTCCACCCCCCCCCAGTCATATTGCCATGTGCTTGCCCTGCTACTCACCAAGTAGCCACGAACGTTGTCCGGTGTGTTGCTCCATGTAGCGTGGGATAGTTGAGTTCCGCAGGACCATGGAATCATGGGTTGATCCGGGAAATCGTGCTCAGCAATGTGTGATTATCTTGTTGGCGTCACATACCATTTGGACATTGATAGAGTGGAATTGCTTCCTGTTTCGGTAAACTACTTCATTGTGATGTGGGACCACCAATTCCACATGGGTACAGTGGATGGCCCCGATGCAACTTGGGATGCCTGCCAGTGAATAGAAGCCAACTTTTGTGTTTGCAATCTCCTGGGCAGTCTGTGGCATGGATATGTGTTCATGTGCATGCTTCAGGAGGGCATCGAGTACCTGGTTCAGCGTGCGGGAGAATACTGGTTGTGAGATGCCATGCATCTGTCCCACTGTATGCTGGTAGGTGCCTGTGGCAAAGAAGTGCAGCACACTCACCACCTTCAGTAGCAGAGGGATAGCAGTTCTGATGTCTATGAGGCTCACAATGTCGTTGTGGATCATCTCCACGATGCTGGTGATGGTAGCCTTGTCCAGACGGTACAGGGTGTGTATCTGCTCAGGGGTTAGGTTAAATTGACTGGCTCTGATCCTGGGGATTGGTGGGTGCCTCTGTGGTATGATTGGGTGCCGTGGTGGTGCTTGCTGTGCCTGTCATGCCCTCCTTCTCCTCCTCCTGCATCTCCTTTGTGCTGCCTGTTGTTGTTGCAGCTGCACTGCAATAAGGTCCTCCACGCCATGTAATGCTGCCAATATTGGAACCATCTTGGTGTGGGAAGGGGTGTGGTGTGCTCCTTTTGAGCTGCCACAGTCTCCATTGCCTACACCTGTGCTGATTTTGTCCACCTGTGGCAGGTGGGAACACTGCTCAGTTCTCTTAACAGGTGGTTCGCGATGGCGGTATTAGCGCCATGGTGGTAAGGGGTTTTAGGTGCTTTACCATGCCGCTATTAGCATGACCGCTTGACTCGTGATAGGGTGCTATTGGCAGCATGGCGCTATTTACGAGATGGTGGGTCACGCGCACGCGGACTGGCCGCTATTAGTGGCAGCCTTCTTAGCGGTGCCGCTAATAGCGGTGAGCCGGGTCGTGATCCGCATGGGGATTTAACGTTACCGGTATTCCATTACCGGTAACGTTAAATCCCTACCGCCTACCGTGTAATGAGGCCCATTGTCTCTATTCCCCAACGGGGCATAGTTTCTCCCACAGCAGCCGCGTCTCTCTGGCGGGAAGCAATATTTCTGCCACTCTGGCCTGTCCCTGAGTCCTCCTGTCTACTCATTCTCTCCCCCCAACAAAGTTCTTAACATTGCCAAATGCACCCGTTACCATTTACCTCCGTCCGTGGCCACCATAATGCCAGGCGTCTGTCAATGCAAAATCATTCCCATTTCACGTTTATACCCCTCGTCTTCAAGTCAATTCATGGCCTTGACCTCACCTCCAGCACTACCATCCCTCCTGCATCTCTCTCTGCTCTCCATCTCTAGCCCTCTCGTAAACTCTCAGCAACCTATCCATTGCCCAGACTCCCTGTGTCTACTTTGTCTTCTGCTCTCCGCGGGGGCCCATCATTTGAAAGCTCAACCACTCCCAACCCCCCACCCACACTACGCCATCAAAGCAATCCAATCTTTGGAACTAGTCAAAACTAGGATCAAAGGGGTTCTGTGTCTATTCCAAGACACTTTTCTAAGTGTGTGCACTTTGTGCACTTTTGGTCAATATGATTTTGACCAGTTCTTATTCTTTTAAATGAGGGTCCCACACCTCCATACCTTACCCTATCCCTTAAACCCACCTTCCCTAGCCCCACATACACATTCACATATAAACATAAATGTATATACAATTGATCGATTTCGACCAAAAGTGCACCAAGCGCATACGTTTAAACAGGTGTCTACATATAGACATATAAGTTCCACCTGCCAGCCTGCGAATGGGCATCCTCAACCCCCACACCACAAGTTTTGCGTCCCCTCTTTCCACCCTGCCTTTCATGCCCAGATGCAAAACAACTGCACATATGTAAAATTGCACCTGCTTAAAATATAGATTATATTTCTGTAAGTTTCCATTGTTACCAAACGCCCCCTTTTTGTGTACCGTTTAATTACCAACTGGCACACTCTACCTCTGCTATCATTATAACTATGGGCAGCGCTTTCTGTCTGTACTCTTGTCTGATATGTGGCATTTCTACTGGGAGTGCATCCCGAAACTATCAAACAAATACAAGTATCCTAGGCCTCAGAAACAATAAAACAAAAATGCAAAAAGAAAAACAATGGGCCTCATTACGAGTCCGGCGGTAACCAAGGTGGTAAAACCGCCTGGTTACCGCCGGACTCGTATTACCATTCTGCCTCCGTGATTCCCGGAATTACCGGGGCATTACAACCACGGTTTCCCGGGAATCACGGAGGTGGAATGGTGTTAATCCCCATTTCCATTGAGTCCTATGGTCCTATGGGACTCAATGGGAATGGGGATCATGGAAACACCGGCAGCATCTCGTAATGCTGCCGGTGTTTCCTCGTCCGCCTGCAGGCGGGCGGTGTTAAACCCGCCAGGTCAGACCTGGCGGGAACATCACCTCCCACCTGCAGGAGTTGTGATCGCCCGGCATGGAAACAACGGTGGCGGCGGGTTTACCGCCACCGTTGTTTCCATAACGGGTGATTTAGAAAGGGAAATATCCAACCCAACAGACACATTTTTTTTTTTAGCACAATCATTTATTTAAATTGAGAACTTATTGTTTTTAACGATGTGGATCAACAGTACCCTACTATACCAAGATTTCTATGGAAAACTGCAACGTACTCCTAAAAAACATTAATTTTCTTATTACAAAGACTAGCATACCCTTCACTAAGAATCCCTTATGATTATGGAATGTCACCTCAGAGTTTGGTACCACTAGGAAGCCCTCAAGACAAGGCCACATGCTCCAAATGACACACAAGTCCTCTGAAATGTATAATGGGTACTCGCAGTTCAAATGTTTACTGCTAAAAACAGATAAATGCAGATAGAAAAAAGGGATTTTCCACTCTGAATGTATTCTAAATTAGTACCGGTATGGCACAATCAGATTGTTACAAATGATCTGATTGGCTCTCGCCGGGTCCTTACCTGCCCGACAAAGCATCAGTCGCAGCTGCGTTCCTCAGTGTTCGTTCCACGTCTAGCCGACATGGAAAGGGAGAAAGGACTACATGCAGTCTTGAAACAATTGTGTATAGGCGCGTTACAAATGCCATATCATATCCATTCTCCCGTTCCCTGGCGACCATCTTTTTTTTAACTCACATTTCAAAGGCTGCCATGGAAAGGGAGAAGGGACTACATGTAGTCCCTTTTCCGCATTCCCTGGTGGCCATCTTGTTTTAATTTTTAACTCACATTTTAATGGCTGCCATGTAAAGGGAGAAGGGACTATATTTAGTCCCTTCTTGCCGTTCCATGGCAGCCATCTTCCTTGTTTTCTTTTTTCACCCTTTTTGCCTGGCCGCCATGGAATGGGGTGAATGGACTATACGTAGTCCCTTTTCCTTTCAATGGCGCCCATCTCTCCCCCTTTTTTCATTTGCGAAATACCATTTTGCAACTTAAATAAAGACACTATTAGTACCCCACTTTAACGGGATGGGTACTAATAGCAATAAGCCCCTCCCCGAGGGGCATTTCTGTGTCAGGTAATGAAGGCCGTGCAGCCTTCATTAAGGCCCTTGCGTCGCTCGTGCCTGTAACTATGGACCCAGGGCCATACCTGACATGTTCGGGTCGGGGATTATTGCTTAAATAACATAAAAAGGTAGTGGCAGCAGTCGTAGAAGCACTGTCAGATCTGTAACCGTGAAGAAGTAGTCCTGGTCTAAGCTGTCAGCTAATGAGGGAAAGACTTGCTGAAGCAAGTACACTTCCCTTGAAAACCAACCATAATGATGGAGACTAACTTCTGCACCTCTGCATGGGGGAGAAATCGGTACTAACCAGGCCTCTCTTTGGGTATAAGGACCTATCCACACCAGTCAGTGGGCATAGGGGGACTTGGATTTACCCGTTACTGGTCATTTTGTGAACTGGCAATGGCTTTTACTGGGCATATAGGCAATTGGCGCACCTTTAAATGGACAATGAGGAGACAGGAAATTTCTAGATTGTAACACCAAAATCAAACACGCATTCTATTGAGCTGTTGTTAAACTTTCCTTTTCTGTAGCTTTCCATCTGGAGATGGTTTCAGCAAATAAAAAATAAGGACAGAAAAATAAAAGCTATCGTTTTTTTTTCACAGAAAATACATGAGCGTGGACAAAAACAAATAGTGGATGTGCAAAATAAATATGAAATCTATGGGCCTTAGATAAGACATTCTTCGAATCTCCAGTTCGGGGTAAATTATTCTGTATATTTCATATACCCCCTTCCCAGCCTAACACCAAGTCTGCACCTACCATCAGCCGCTGCTTGATCACGAGAAATGGCAGTACGCCAAATGCAGTTTCACGGCACACGATCAGTTTATGGCTCTGTGAGGAATTTGACCATCAGCACGGTGGGTGTGCGCTCATCTGCGCTTTTTTTGAAATTTTGTGAAACGCCCAAACCCTGAGGCAGTAGGGCGTTGATGAGAGACCAGTTACATGATACAATTTTAGCGAACTTAATAGTACATATGACAGCCAGGGGTACACCATTTCATCTCAGACGAGCGAGGGCCAAACATTACCCCTGCCATGGCCAGCGTAATTAACTAACACAAGCTCCATGGAACCATCCTGTCCTTTTGATGAGTCATGTAGCTGGTGGCACCATTTGCATACTAATCAGAGTTTAATTCAAACAGGGCCCCGTGTGGCCTGGCTGCAGAGGCTAACAAAGGAGACAAGAAAAGAAACCCCAACACCCTTTGATACCCACTGTGTCAACCTGATGCCAGCTCCAGCCCTCAGTATTGATTGACAGTGAAATGTCATGTCTGGGACTGCATGTTTACAGTAGTCATCTCTGCAGCGAGACCCTATTTAGAAGGTACGAGTATGTGGATTGATGGCACCAGAATGTCTGGTCTCGTCGCAGCTTCAAGTGAGACCTGCCTCTTTAATCAGGAATCTCAGAGAGCACCATTAACCAAAGGGACCCTTCGATCCACAACAGACAGGAAGATGTGTGGGACATAGTATTACATGTTTTCACCCCTTTATTAAGGTAGGCTTAGCCTACACCAATCCCTGTGGGCCATTTGGCTTTAAAAGATGGCTGAACCCCTCCTTTGGCAGATCATCTAATGGCTACACCAGAAGCAGAAGGAAGAACTCATCATTGGACCCTAGCTGAAGGTACAGTCTGCCTTACTTCTTCTTACAGTGAAGGAAGGCCAGGACCTCGAAGAGGGATGCACGATCCCTTCCCTAAACATCTCTCAGGGAACAGAGGGAGATAATGATTCCACAAGACCCTTCAGCAGCACCACAACCGGTACTTAGCCAGAACACAGTGTGCCCTGCTATACTCTGTAGCAAGCTTCCTAGGTGGGAATTGACAGAGTCTGTGAACCAACCCAAGGACAAGGCTGCTGCCTGCCACAATCTCCTCAGCTTTGGGCTGTCCATCTTAAATGACGGCACAATCCCAGTGAAGAAGCCAGGAGGAGCGCATCAACAAGCAATAAAGGACATTTATGAGCCAGTCAAGCCCCTCGAGCTGCAACGACTGCACTGCTGACTGTTGTTACGCCACCGTTGTTAAAGCCGTCCGAGACGCCTCGACTGCTGCTTCAGAGCCACCAACCAGCACTGAGACAACGATTCCTGACCCTGAACCACTGTGTTGGCCAGCCTGCAGCCATTTTTCCAGCCTGGCTCACCAAACTGCCCGCCGTCTGATAGCTGCATCTGTCTTCCCATCTTGAACTCTGTTGCAGAAGCTGCAAAGCGCCCTGAAACGGACTCAACCCCGTTGAACACCAACAAGCAAAAGGTACATTGTGGTTCTGTCTCCCTGTTCCTTCTCCGAAGACCCATTGTGACATTTTACAACCTATTGCTCCTTTTGAGTTGAAACCATGTATCCTTGAACAATTGTGATTAATTACTTTGCAGACTACCCTCCTGTCAATATCCAGAGTGCATCTCTTTTCCTTCTTTGAAACTGTCTGTCCTCTGCATTCCTTACAAAGTGGGTTGTATTTTGTAGTGTGCTAGAACTGTCTGTTGTGATAGTAATAATGTAGATATTTGCATACATCCTTGCCTGGAAAGTCCCTTTTCATCATTGGCTTATAATTGTGTTTTTGCTGTGTTGCAACTAACCAACGATCGACAACCTTTCGGAGATAAGCCTGCCGTGCTGTCCACATTACCAAAATTGGACAAGGAAGTTTATATTTTGCTTGTGTTTTCAATCTGTACGGATATCATCTGGTGCACTAGAGGTGTGGTGGCTGATTGATGATTTAGACACCAATATTCACCCACAGACCACTGGTGCCCCGGAAGTTGATTCCTCACAGGCTCTAGATTTGTAAAAATAAAAGAAGACATTAAGGATATGTTTATGGCAGAATATTTGTACAAAAAAAAGACACAACGGAAATATGAGGGAGAAAGAGTTGAAAGAAAAGGATGAGCCCCGGAACAAGAACATAGCAAAAAAAGAAAGACAAATTTGACATGGGAGTAAAGAAAACACATAGAAAAGTATGCAAACTACATATAAAGGCAAGCGGCAGTGTTGGTAGCAATGAAAAGAGCGACACAATATAAACACAGAACACAGCAAGAAAAGAGGGACAAAAAAGGCAAACGGAAAATGGTGGAATAGGAGAAAGATTGAATGGCTAAAGGAATCTGAACAGTTAAAATAAAAGAGGGGTGTGAAACAGAAGGGGAAAGTATGTATTAAGTGCAAAACAGGGCACAGTGCTGACAAAGGAAAGGTGCAGAAGATAGAAAAAAGAAATAGATGAGAAATGCAACAGCTTGAAGTGAAAATTGGTCGTGAAAGGAAATGACAGCAGTGACTTGTGCAGCGGGGCCTGGCAGACATGCACTGCAGGAACACTATGATATTTTATTTATATCACGCTCATACACTGGTGTTTCACTATGCCTTCAATTATATGTAAATAGGATAATGCAAGGCACTTTGGAGTATGTGACCTTATTAAGGTCTCATGTTTCTTTATAGACCCAATACTCTTCAAAAACATCTAGTATACGTGTAACAATTTCTCGGGGTACTTTTCTGATGTCCAGTGCCAACTGTAGCATAATACATGTATTATATATATTCACAAAAAAGACTTTGTTAAAGGGACGTTAATGTTAAGTTGCACTAATAAAAACCTATGAAATTAAATTTAAAAGCTTTTTTAAAGGGAAGTTATGGTTTCAAGTAAAACCGAAAGAACCAGAAATTTGCCAGTTACGGTAAGCTAAGCACCTATAACTCACGCCACCACCATGCACTGCTAAGACTAACACCCAGGACATCAAAGATGACATCACAAATGTAACTGAAGACATCACTGATGACATCACATAGCTGGGCTACTTGTTTTTGTTTACTGACATGATTAGGCTAGTTTTGTGTTTTTACTGACAATGAGAATTTCCAAAATGTAAAAGATGCTATATATTTACACATTAACCTTTTTATATGTTCTTAAAGTACTTTCCTTAGAGTTTAATCTGAGCTCACAGTGCACATACATGGGCAATAAGTACGCCTCAAACACACAAATTATTTGTGTATATGATGATTAGCTCTAATGTTATTGTCATTTTTTGGTGCTGTTGTTTCTTTCTTCCTTACTTTAGTTTCCCTCTATATGCATCTAATTTGTATGCATTGTGCATTTTATATGTATTTCTTCTACTAACACAATTGTTACTTATTTATTCCATGTTTAACATTACTTAAAACTCTCATTTATTATTATACCATCAGACATTACCAGATTAAAAATATTGTAGTTCTATGGTGCATGCTGCAACTATTGCCTATATGTATTTATGATCAGGTTCCTCTATTAACACCAACACTCAAATATAATGTTTTGTTTACATGAGTACATTATTTAATACATGAAGTAGTTCATGATAGGTCTCCCAATCACCCCTAACATCTTGTTTCCAACATTATAAACTCAACCCTCTTTATTAAAATAAATGTAATATGTGATGTCATCAGTGATCTCATCAATGCCATTTGTGATGTCATCTTTCATGTCCTGGGTGTTAGTCTTAGTAGTGAATGGTGGTGGCGCGAGTTATGGTTGCTTAGCTTACCCTAACCGGTGAATTTCTGGGGTTTTTCGGTTTTACTTATAACCATAACACCCCTTTAACAAAGTTTTTTCATTGAATTTCATAGGTTTCCATTAGTGCAACTTAACCATAAGATCCCTTTAACAAGGTTTTTTCAGTGAATTTCATCGGTTTTTTACCAGTGCCTGCTAATTTTATACAACTTACTAATTTCATACTTAACCCAATATAGCAACATTGTTGTCCTATTTAGAAAGTTTCACCTTAAAACTCTGCCATTCTCCACCTTCTAGCATCATTTTGAACACTTCTATGGACTTTTTACAACTTTTCCCACTGTTTTTGTGTCTGCCAATGTCCGCAAACGTCTGACGTCATCGCAGACTTTCTGAACAGTGTCACGTGACGACGCGCTCGCGCGGGATGGTGACGTTTTCGCAGACGTGTCCGCACTTTGTGAACAGGTCCGTGCTTCGCAAAACAGTTCGGAACTGCACTTTTCAGCTCATCTAGGAACTTTGAAGCTCAAAATGTACCCTTGCACAGCTTGTACACCTATTCTTACTCATTTTGCATAAACAATCTAGCACACAACACATACCTGGAAGAATATTACCAAAACTGCTATTTATCTTAGAAATGACATCAGCCATTGCCATCCCTCCTCCCCAAGAGCCACCACCACCACCAGTGGGAGGACCTACACAACAAAAAAAGCACAGTACTTGAAAAGACAATGAAGGGGACCAAGATGAGGTAGAGGAAGTGCCTACCTGTAGCACGCAGAGAGAATCATGGGTGTGACAGTTCTTTACCACTGTTGGGAATGTACCAAAGGCTAAAGCTACTAAAGTGAAATGCACTGATTGCAGCGTTGTACTCAGTCACAGACTCCCTGGACAGTACTCCTACGGGACCACCTCCATGCACCACCACACCAAATCCAACTACTGCAATGCTCTCAGAAATGTTCTTCCTTTCTTAGCAAGTAGTGGGCTGTCTTGCTGAACCTCATCTTCCTCAACCAATACTGTAACCACACAGCCTACTTTTGGGTGACACAAAATTCCACCAGCTACCTAGCAAGCTATAAAAGAGGCTGGTGATGCATATCTTTCGAAGACAACAGTACTTTGTATATACTGCAAATACCACTCGGCAGGGGGGAGCAATTTGAAAGTGCTTTTTAAGCTGAAATCAAGGAACATGAGAAACCCTGCCGCCGACCTTAGATGGAAGACACGCGCAACATCTTCCCCTGTCCACCTGCCCCTCCATATTTGTGGTTGGTGCCTCTTCGCTCATTACCCTCCCCATCTTACTTTGTGACTTCTCCTGAAAAAAAAACCCACAAAAAAGGTTCCTTTTAGGAACCACCTTTCACAGTTAAAAAATAGAACAAAAAATAATAGTCTTATAGACTCCATCTACTTTACATTTCTCAGTAAAGTAGTTAGACTCAATAAGATTATCCAACATTTCCATTAGCATTTTGTTATGGTAATGGGAACAATTGACAATTGTAACTAGAGAAAAATATAAAAAGACAGAAACAATTTTCTGTCCCAAGTACTTTTCTCTAGCATACAATAGGCACTATAATCGATGGACCTTTATAACTGTCCGCGGTCTCCACAGTCCCCTTTCCAGGCCATGAACCATTAAAAGACCTTGATGGCACGTGCCCACCATCATACAGGGCAGCCTTCTACCCTTTTTAAATGTATATTTGTAGCACTCCCTCAATGCTACTTTCAAACAGTCACACACCTATCCAGTAATCACTTCCAAAAACTGTGCATATACCTTATGTCCATATTAAGCTTCCACCCACCAACTGCCACTTAACAATCTTCTACAAATCTTTTGCATCTGCATTTCCCTTACTTATACAAATAAATTGTACACAGTGCTCCTATAAATGCACATATGCATTGTGCAGTGAGTGAAGTGCAGAAATAGAAGCGGTAATACGGATGGGCAAGTGCTCATGAGAACCCAGTAGGGAAATGTCAAGGTAGGACGCCAATGTCTAACTACTGGAGCAGAGGAGTCCCAAGGCTGGGATGCATCTGAACCGTAACATCCCTTTAACAAAGTGTTTTCCTGTCAATTTAATAGGTTTTTATAAGTGAAAATGTTGCATGGTCTTACATCACTGTATATAAGTTATTAATCATTCCTCTTTTCTTATATATGGAAGAACTATAAACCTCCTTTAAGAAGCATATTTTTTGCAACACATACTTATTTCTGTCGTTATCAGCAGCACATGCTGGGGATGCAAATCATCGTTCAGTTGCCTATGGCATAAGACTCAACCATGACCCCAGCCCAACCAAACCACCCCTATTATTCACTGCACCTACCCTGCATCCTAACTCAGTGTGCACTATACCCTAATAATGTAACCAATGGCCAGTGCTCATGGCTTGCAGCCATGGCCAGTCTCCAAATCCATGCGGCATAGTCTTCGGCAGTGCCGCATTCACCAATAAGCAAATCAGAGTACACATTTGCATTTGCCGAGGGCCAGGCCTACTACACATACACCAAATATATATCACTAGTTTTTCTACTTGCATTCTTACACTTTGGAATAATAAAACACAAGGCATATTTCCAAAAACAAAACATGCTTTCAGGTCCTTGCTAATACTCGTTGCGCAAGTTTTTTGTAATCTAGCCCACCACTTCAGGCTGTAACCAAGCAGATCATTTTTTCCCATTGAAATCTACCACTTTGGCCATGCCGCATGCCCCAATAAGCAAATTACAGTACACATTTCTCCTTGCTATCGGCCAGGCCCATTGCCCAGACACCAATATTATATCACTGTGTTGTGTACTCACATTTTCAAACTTTTCAAAAAATAAAACACAGGACATATTTCAAAACCATGCTTTGACATTCTTGCTGACCCTCCTCATGCATATTTGCTGCAATCCCACCCAGCACTTCAACCTGTTCCCACGAGGATATTTTTCTTTTCCATTCAAACGTATCCCAATTTGGCCTTTGGCCATGACCTGGACAATCTGGCCACTGCCCATGGCCACAGGCTATACCTCAGTCACCAAAGGTATATCACTATTTTTAGTACCTACATTATGACACTTTTCCACAAAAAAAAACTGACACATTTGCAAAACCATCTAGTTATAAAATCCTTTTGCAAACATTTGTGCAGATTCGTCAGATGGTACCACATTTATAAGTCTTTAAAATACTTTGGGGACCACCCCGCCCCCTCTAATTTTATTCCCTCTTGTCAAAACAGCACCACTCTTTGCATAACCATTCAGAGTCAGGTCTATAATGAAATTCCAATATTTCATGCAGTTTCATTGAGTGGTGCCAAAATTATAAGCCATCAAAAAACTGCTTTTCACCAACCCTGTAAGGCAGAAATAGGGATAGATGTCCCCAAACATCTCAGATGTTCGCGGACATCACAGGACTGACCCAGCCATCCACACTGTTCACAGACATCAGAGTTGAAAAAACACCAGTTTTGGGGCTTTTTAAGGCCATATCTCATCCCATTCTCGTCAACCCTCACCTCCCCCGAGATTGTTTCATTAGTTTGACAAGTGCGATGTTGTGTTTTTTAATATGTTTTTCCTGCGATGTCTGTGGACTACAGGTGCAGTTTGCGAATCCAAAATGGCGACCATTTAAAGAAATTTGACACACCTCATGCTTTTCACCATCCAATCATAGGGCACGTCTGATGTCCGCGGGCATCGCGCCGCCCTGTGAACCAATCGGAGTCCCGTCCACTGAGCAAACAGAGGAGTGAGTCCGTGGACCAAACCGAGATATCCCTGTTTTAAAAACCGACTACTGGACTAATTTACACGAAATTTACAAAAGCACGCTTTCAGGACCAAGCCTCCGCTCCTGCCACACATTTGATGAAAATCCATCCAGCAGTGGGCTGTAGGCATGAGCAAAGTATTTTTTCTAGTGCGTTTATGGGAAAAAACACACATTTTGGGACCCACCCTATACCTTCCCCACCCCTGCACGGAACCTCACCAAACTTCGCAGAATCCTTCTGACGGGGGCCATATACTACTTTTGCAAAGTTTCATGAGGATTTGTCTGGGGGGATGAAGTTATAAGCCACCCAAAAGGTGCTCTTCCTATGGGTTGAGCAACTTAACTATAACTATAGGGCCGCTACCACAGGCCCAGTAATGTACATTAGGGCCAGAGTGACATTATATATTGCATGACATATGAAGATCAAATCCTCCACTGTAATAATTGATTAAAGTCTCTTGAATGATGCGAAAATGTATCCTGCAAGTCTACACTTTCCTAAAATCTCTCTCCAACTGATAGTGGTAGAAGTGTTTCTCTGTCAGCGCTTCCCCTGCTATTTTCAGGTACTGGAGGAGACTATGCTTGGGGGCAGAGGCAGGTTTGAGGGCTTGGAACAAAACTGAAGTCAGAATGAAAAACGCAAAAAAGAGAAAAGAAGCATGATGGAAATGTTGTGGCAGGAGAACTTAGGTTGAAAGGAAAAACACAAAAAGGGAGAAAAGTAATCAATCCGAAAGAAAAATAACTGCAGAAAAAGATTTAAAAGCTGGAATGAGATGAAGGAATGAAGAAAAAGGAAAGGTGGAAAGGGAAAGCCAGAGGGGAGAGAACAGGGGAAGTAGATAGAATGAATGGAGAAAGAAAGCTTCAGAGATAGAATAAAAAAGAAGTCAAAGAAAAGAAAAAAAATTTGTAAAAAGGGAATAGAAAAAAGGGTTTGCACCTTGCTAAACGAAAAGAGATAGAGAAGAGAAAGAGAAAAAAGAAGAAAGCCCCAGAATAAGAAAAATAGATGGGAAGTAAGGGCACCAGTTATTTCGGCTGCAGGTTCCTAAAAACAATCTATTTAAAGGAATAAAATACCCCCAATGATCTAAAATAACAATATTGAAATTTATCTCAGAGTTTGTGACCTTATAATGCCACTCTCTTGTGGCATTGTAGCTCTTCAAGGCCACGTATAGCTCAGTCTATATCTCCCTCTGGATGGGGGAGCTTGTGCTCAGCCATCCACTGTTCTCTACCTGCCTGCTGCACCAGGACTTTGGTACATTATGGATCCAGTGGTGCTTTGAGATGAGGGGTTCATGAGCAGAGTGGGCTTTTGAGGCAGCATGATGACAGCATCATGTCACGTGAGGCTATATCTTGCATGTGAGGCATTAAAAGACTTCACTTGGCAGAAAGTGGCAGTGCCTGGCATTTGAGGCTGTGCTTTGCATAGGATACTTGGGCAAAATATCTCAGTACTAGGCCATTTGGGGTTACAGTTGGTCTATGATGGCAGCTCTGAACCTTGTGAAGCTGTACTTTACACCTGCCACGTGTGGCTTTACCTGGCATAAAATGGCAGAGTGTGGGTTCCTTTGAGGCTGCACTTGGCATATGATAGCAACAACTGGACATGTGAGGCTGTCCCTTACATATGATGACTATATCTTACAGGTAAGGGTATAGCTGGCAGTAGGCGGCACTACCCTTAGGCTGCGTTGGTTCTGCTTGTCATTCCCCTTTCATATAACAGAATAGGGAAAGAAGGAGATTGAAAGTGGAACTGAAACGGGAGAAAATGTCAAAGAATGAAAAGGACAGTGAAAACTGCAGAAAATGAAAATGGCGGGGAAACAAGTAGTCACCAAGATTTATGGGGTGGCGGGCTGAGGTGCAGTGTTAGGCACAGTACAGCCAACCGTCCGTAAAAAAAGGTGTTTGCAAGTCAACTCAGTAATCCGTGGCTTTTAGACACCTTTTGCCTGTGGTCTCATGCATATATCCTCAAGGAACTCCGTGACCTGCCATATCGTTATTTAAGACAAATTTGGGGACTTTCTACTATATAGGTCCGCTTATTAGTCGGAAAAATAGGAAGCACCATGTCACTATTCATTAAGTACAATGATTCCTCTTGGTCTGTTGCTTCCAGCTCATTTGATTCCTACACAAAAACATAATACATTATTTTATGCAATAATAATAACCTGTTTTTTAATAAGCAACCACCCACTATCTAACTACATCTAGCAGCTTGCTTCGTCAGTTCTAGATATTGCCATCACAATAAAACTGTGCTCTAATCCGAGATTTACTCACCAGCAGCCACACTCATGCTTGCCAATAACCATATTTGACAAACACGCATCCCTACTTCGACAACCATATCCTCCCCCACTCATCCCAATTGTTTTTCCTCTCTGTTTCTTGTCATTCTAGTCTTTCTGTTGTCTAGTTTCTCTTTCCTATCGCCTCCTTCCCAAACCTCCCTTTCCTTTCCATATCCTACGGTCTGGTGATACTCTGGTAGTGTCAGATGGCACATATGTCAAAGCAAGCTCTCTACTCGCTGTGCTATCTGTGCAGAGCCTGCTAATGCAGGTTCGAATCTCGGCAGTGCCAAACTCAGCCTTTCATCCTTCTGAGGTCCAAAATGAGCACCGCTCAGATACCTGAGGGCTTGTAGCGCTATATAAATGCACAAACAAACAATATGCCACTTTTCGGATAAAGCCAGGCGCTCCAAGACCACTACAGTGGTGATGGGTGCAATATCAATATTGGATAACATAATATAACAACTCTAAAACCTCAGCTGTTGTTAATTACAGTTTTTACTAATGGTCAACCAAATGAGTGCAAGGGTGGGGTGGGAAGTCCCAGCCATAAGCATACCAGATAGGCCAGAAAATCCTGCACCCAAAAACAGAAGAGTCAAAGTAAATGACTGTTAGGCAGAATTGCATGCAGTACCCTCTGGGACCACCACATACGATTAGGACTACAGGTGTAAGCAAAACCAAGCTTTGGTATAAGTCTGTACTACACAGTTTTGTGGTAGCAAGCTGAGCAGTCATGCTTATCTCAAGAGGGAATGTGAGCAGTACAAGAGGTTACACAGAGGTCTTACAATCACAGTGGTTCAAGTAGACACTTACACTCAAGGTTCCTTGGTAAAACACTTATCAATGTATTACACAATCATTTAGAAAATATTCAATAAAAGGAGGCAACCTAATATTATAAACAAACCCACAAACCAATGAGTTTGTGAGCAGATTAGGCTCCCCTACAATGGGAGCAAAATGGCCTTTCAGTTACTTTCAATGAGAGTAAAAAGGCACAAGTTAGCAGAATAGATCACAAATACTTTCTTAGGCAGTGCAAATCGTTTTAGTTCACTAGAGGACTCGATTCAGTTCAATAGGCCTAGGCCAAAGTCAACAGACTAGTGTCTTGGATAGGAAAGAGCAGTTCTTGAATTAAACTGTTAAGTCTTTGCAAATTTTCTCAGAAGTAGTTTTTACGAAAAAGAATCATATGTTGGGTCACAAGCTGATTAGGCTGGGAAAGGTTCACAAACTTTCACCGCGAGAGAGGCGTTCTCTCAATCGGGTTGGCACAGTACCTTAGTATGAAGCAAAAGATGCAGCTGAAGATGTTGGTTCCTGGCAGTTCCTGCAGATCTCACTGTTCCTGAGCCTCAGTCATGGGGACAAGAGGGAGCATGTCGGGGGACTCCTGCACTGCACGTGATCGTCAAAAAACGCTGATAAAAAGGAGTCACTTCAGTTCGAGTACCTGTAATTCAAGCACACAAGCTGGTGTCCTTCCCCCTGGTTAATCGTAACCAGCTTCGAGAATGGTATCCAGGTGGCTTACGAGTTGATTGGTCCCACCAACTCAAAGGAAGAAGTCATCCTTGAAGGGGCTTCTCTGTCGAGGTGAACTTGGCAATTCGGACGTGCAGCAGGGCTTCACCGGGCAAACTAACGGTCCAGGAGTTGCAGCAGCCATCCTCTGCCATCTCATCTTCGGTTCTTTCATTCTAGTGGTGGACTCTGCTTTCCAGTCCAAAAGGCTTGCTTTTTAAACAGTTTTTTCCCATTCATTCCCGCCTAGCTGCCACTCACCCAGCAGGATGGCTGTCCTTGCCGGACAGCGAGCCAGCCAATCACGCCACAGTGCATTTGAGTCTCCTAGGAGACTAGGCACAGGGAGTTTCGGGCACCTGCCTCACTTCCTGCCCATCCCAGACACTCAGACGCCAGAGGCGGCCTTCAGTCCTGAAGCCCGCCAAAGGCATAGAAACAAAGGGACCACACCTGGTTTGGCACGCACAGACAAATACTAGAAGGACCTTTCCAAAAAGAAATGGCAAAAAAAGAAGACCGGTACCTGTATAAACAAAGGGGCATAAGGCACCATCTTGAAAAAACATGGCTCCCACGATTTTTAGATACTGGTGTTCGCGGTTGGGAAAAATCATGGTAGTTGGTTATAAAACAACTACCACCAGCAATTTCGATAGAAAAGGGTAGCATTTGGCTGCTACATGAGTTTCTAGACACAGGGAACACTAGGTAGACCTTCCAGCACTCTATAGGAAGATAGTGTGTGCTGGGTCTAGTAATCTAAAATGACTAGTAAAGTCAGTTTAACCTTACATTCTCTGGGAAACAGTAGTTTATCCCAGAGAAGGTATTTAAACCTTTTGGAAGTCTAAGAAGACATCCCTGTGTCACTGCACTGAGGGTGCTGTGTAATACAGATGAAAAGTTGCCTTATGGAGTTATCCTAAAACTCCATAATCAAAGAACACAAAAGTAAAACATACATCAAAATACATGAAAGAGTGGTAAAAAAAGGCTCACACTCTTTCCAGGTGAAGAATCAAGTCCTCAAAATGCACCAAAGTTGCTAGGGGTCTCTAAGGTGAAGGGAATTAGCACATTTTTGAGAATTCTATGTAACAATGACAAAGGCCTGTTTTGTTAACACTCAACATAAAACAGGGACAATCCATTAAATTGTCTCAGCACTCTCATCAGTCGTGAGCTTGACAATGGCTTGAAAGTACAAAACACATCATAACTGACATCATATTGCACACTTTGTTACAAAAACCTATGGGAAGGTGGTCTTGAGTAAGAGAAATCATCTATGTATGCAATCCATAAGGGTTAGTCTTCATTAGTCACGCTCCATCTGGTGGCTCCACCTGAGACCATCCCTAGATTGATAGCAGTGAATACATGTCATCTCTACACTACTGGAGTGGCCAGTGCAACGTTTGCAAAATAGCATTTCTGGCAGACAGGAACTGGTTGGCAGTGGTCATCAGCACATGAGCACCCTTCTTGTCCACTAGAGACTAGTTCAAGCTACCTTTCTTTCAATACTAGGCCTTAATTAATGAGCAGCTGGTCTTCAAGGACTGTTTGTTTCTTTACTTAATCTAAGCTAAATGTGCCTTGCGCTTGAGAAATATTATTTTTCGTTCTCTTTGGTGCTAGTCCAAGCCTCCCTTTTGTACGGTAAACTTGATGGGAGTTATGCAGTTACTGTCTGCTCTGCTTAGATCTGTGCTTTTAGCTAATTTCACTGAATCTATTCTTCCTGCAGCTTCGCTGCTTCTTCGATGTTTCCCATTCGCTCGTGGCTGCACCGTCTAGTTTGTCCAAAATGTCTGCTTGTTACCGTTATATTTCTGCATTGAGCAAGCATTATATGTATTCTTATGCATCTTGCGTTTCAGCGTATATGTTGAATATATGTTTTCTAGTGTCTATTGAATGCAGGTATATTCTTCATCTAAACTCAGTTTATCCTAGTGTCCATGTAACATCATAGTGAATGCATTTCTTACTGTGTGTTTAATGTGTCTAAGTGTGTCAGTTGCGCCGATGAGATCACCTTGTGTTCATCCTTTTTGGTTATAGCATGTTTATGTCTGCTAGAGCTTGCAGGCTCATCTGTTCTTCCATCGTTCCGGAGTAAGGCCGGTAGAGTTGTCTTAGTGAGTACCGTCTTCTCTCATATCTGCGGTATGGTGGCAGAGAGTGGACAGGCTCCATGAGTGATACGCTTCTTTCATTTCTACGGTACAGAGGCGGGGGAAGGGCCGACACCATAGATGACGCATTCATCTGTCTCTCGACATTAGGATCCTGCTTTTCTCATCAGAAGGATGAATGGCTAGTCAGCTCTGCTGTAAATGGAGCTTGTTGCTTTCTGGTGCCCTGCAGATTTCTGAAGCAGGTGCATGCCATCGCCGAATTACTTTACATCCCTGGGGAAACATAAAAAGCATGGAGTCAGGCATGGACAGTGCTTAATTCTTTATTTAATTATTGTGTTATGGTTTTCATTACACCTTACAGAGAGATCCGATATAATATAATAATACAATAAAATAGAGATCATCTCAATCCATTAAACAATTCATCAGTAAATACATTAAATTCATCAGATACAGTTTTACAAATTCTAAATACAGTTCATCAAAGGTTGTCAGTAAAAGAAAGTGACAGTTTAAAAGTACAATACATCAACAATTCATAAAGATTCATATAAATCGGAGAAATCAGTGCTTAATTTGTGGGGGTGTTTGCAGGACCCAGCCCCAGCACCTATTTCTGAACACTGGCACTTACTCTCTCAGACTGTCTAATTATGATGTGGTCTTTTTGACAACTTTATGATTTTATCCCTCTTTCAGTAGCTGTTGCACAACAAGCAACAACATTATGCACTGGCCATAGTCTCTTCATTTTGGACTGGCTCGTTATTAATCATGAACATGATGGCCCAGGTGGGCAGGACTGTGCTAGTTGTTGATTTTCATGGCTAGCAATGAGGTGGAAGGTGACAATACTGGTTGTTCCCGCACACTACTCTAGTCATCCTGAAAAACAATAGTACAGCTCCACTACAATAATAACCAGCAACATTACCATTGTAGTGTGAGAACAAGAGGAAATTCACCAGCCTGAAGCACCAACACAAAGGCAAGGCCATGGAAAATGCCATTGCCTAAGGGGAGTGCCTGTCATGAGTGCCGACCTATACACAAAGGATTTGCAGTATTTCACAGGTAAGGTCAACAGTTCAGTAATGTTGTTTTTTTCCTGCATTTGTCAGTCAATTTACAATAGGAGGAAAGCACATTTGCACTTTTTTTCTGTGGATAGCTGGTCAATATTTTCCATTTGCCTAACTGTTAAGAATGAGGATGTGTCTAAAGAAGCACTTAAACATTTGCCTTAAACTAGTATGTTATGTTATTATATATTGATTGGTATCTATAAATTGCACATCTGCAACAGTTAGTGCATCCTTCACCCACAATGGATAGTGGAAGTTGCTGCTTCAACCCTGCATAATCCGACATTGTGGGGAACAGCCAGAGGTGGTGGCTGCAGTGGGCGCCCAGAGTTGTTCCCCTCGACCCCCGCACCCCAACACCCGAGTGCTAGAAATTATTTGGGCCCTGGCACTTATTGTTTTACAAATTAAGCACTGCAGAAAATAAATACACGGCACACTTCGTTGAAATATTGTAGGAGTCAGCATATATTGGTGTAAAATCTCATCATAACAGGAAAAAAGGCACTGAAAATAGTCCCAGATCTTAAATTTGAAGGTCTAAGATTTTACTTGGCAACCTTAATGTTGCCAATATCAAAGTGCCCTTTAAGCCTGCACATATATCCGAGCATAATTGAGCACACCCAGGTGGTTTATCCTAGGTGTTTATAATGTTCATGTCTGGTCTTATGTAAACTTTGGCAATAAAAGATAAGATGTTGCAGTGACTCGATTTCATCCACATTGCCACAAACGCCTCCCTTTTAGGCAATACATTTGAACGAAATCTCAGAAACAATGGCTCTCCACTTATTTATGTATTTTTTTTATTGCATTTATAGAGCACACACAATCCCTCAGGCATCAGTGCGCTATAATCCAGTTAAATGAAGCTTATGGGCTGGTAAAGTCCTTAGATCAAGATTAGACCGTGGTACATAAGGATAGGTAGGTAAGTAAGAGTAGGTGTTTAAACATTTAGGTACAAATATGACAATGCTTGCTCATAAGTTACAGAGACCAGTACAAATAGAGTGCCTAGACTGCTAATATGGGCGGTGATGGCAGGGCGATAGCCAACTAATTCAGGCGAACAGCCAGGTTTTTAGGGCTTTTCGAAAGGCCCAGTAAGAATGTTCTGCCCTTAGGGGCTGAGGGAGGGCGTTCCAATGTTTTGCAGTAAGGACTGGGAAACCTACGCCTCCTGCTCTGGTTCGCTTGCATTTTAGTTGGATCAGCCTATGGGTGTATGGTGTTCTGGTAGGCCTACCAGTTTGATGGGGAACAATTTTTCCAGCTAGGTATGGTGGTGCCACTTTTGATATGCACCTGTGGGTAATGGTCAGTGTCTTGAAGAGGATTCTTTGCCATATCGGAAGCTAGTGTACTGCTTTCCTGGCATCAGATATTTGGTGATGTCTAGGCAGGTTTAATGCCACTCATAGGTCATTATTTGGAACATCTGGTGCTTATGTGTGTTGTGTGAGGATGTGCCGACGAAAAAAGGACATTGCAATAGTCCAATTCTTTGCCTATCACTGCTCGTGCAATAGTTAAGCAGTTATCTTCCGATATAGTCTGGCTGCGATGAGTTTAGGGGCATATGCTGCAGATGAAGATATGGCATTTACATGACGGGAGAGGGTAGCGTCTAAGTAAACCCCAAGGGTCTTCACAGCCCGTGATACTGTCATCATTGTGCCGTCTATGTTGAATGCAGTGTAATCTGCGTCCGGTTTGTTTAGGATTAAGTGTGGACCGACCAGAAGTGTTTTGTCATGTCATCGTTGAGGCAAAGGCCGTGGGTTGCCATCCATGCCTGGATAGTGATGTATGTGGTGTTTAGAAGGGCAGAGTCTTGAGTGTAGTTACCTGATAGTGGGAGGAAGATTTTTAAATCATCCGCGTAATTTGTGTAAATAATACCCTGAGCATCTCGAAGGTCGAAGAGAGGCTTAGTAAAGTTATTATACAACGTGGGAGAGACACAAGAGTCTTGCGACACTCCACAGTTCATGGGAGTGGGTGCTGCGCTAGCTTGGTCCATGAATACCTTCATAACTTCACATTCTAGGAAGGAGGTGATCCAGGCTGCTGCTTCGTGTGAGAAGGTGGCTGCAGAGGTGAGATGGTAACATAGGATACTATGATCTACCAGGTCAAAGGCTGCGGATAGGTCTAAGAGGAGCAGCAGGGCCGGTTTTCCCTTGTCTCTAATGTCGTCCATTTGGTTTTTCAGATCAAATAGTGCTGATTCAGTGCCATTGCCCGGGCGGAATCCAGATTGTCTGACACCCAGGATTTTGTTAGATTCTAGATGGCATTGAATCTGGATATAGGCAGCTCTGTCCAAGATTTTGAGGAGGAACAGGACAGTGGTGATGGGTCTTTAGTTATTTGGGATCGCAGGGTCTAGGGAAGGTTCTTTTAGTAACGGTAGGACCCAGGCTTCTTTCAGCAGGGACGGGACTACTCCTGTCGAATGAAGCATTGATAAATGTTGTGATGAACGAAGCCAGTACTTCTGTGCAGTCTTTGATGGGTGGGGCTGGACACGTGTCTCCTTTGCATCTCAAGGGCTTAAAGCTTTTCAGGATATGTAGTGCGTTTATGGTGGTTAAATTATTAAATGTGAACTGAGTCGCGTCAGATGTCCCATCATTGATGCTTTCATTGTTAGGGGTGTTTTGTGGAGTTATTTTTTTGTATTGGCTTGTTTGACAGCTATTTTCTTCTGTAGCATGTCAATTTTTTGCAACATGGCATTTTGTATACTGGTACACCATGCAAGGTCTTTGTTCTTGGATGAGGCTTGATGGATGGGAGATTCAAATTCTCTGAGGATGGTGAATAGCTCAAGCGTGTCAGAATTGGCTTGGTTATCCTAGAGTTATACACAGAGGCTTTGTCTGCGGTGATGGCCTGTTGGTTCTGTTTGGTCAGGGTGTTGAATTCCTGTTTAATGGTGCCTGTAGGGGAGTTTTTCCAACGTGTTTCTGCTTTTCTTTTCGTGGACCTAAGGTCAGCAAGTTCTTCGGAGTACCATGCGTTAACGTGCGCAGAGGGTTTGGCTCTCTTATGGGTCAGTGGGGCAATGGTGTTAACAGCATCAATTAGTGTGTTGATGTCAAGCTAGCTAAGACTTGAGGATCTGATGTGCAGGATCTTATGGCAGGGAAACTGTCAGGTAAGGAGTTATGCTGTTATAGGGCTTCTTGTCAACAGCTACTATGTATGAGAGATGGTAAAGGCCAATCCTGTCTCTGGTGGTGCACCAATCTGAGTCATAAACAGCTTTTCCGACATTCTCTGGTCTATCAATCAATGTTTTAGATGTATGATTCAATTTTCTCAACCAGTGTTCACAATTTCTGATCGAACCGTTGAGTATTGGAATTCTCCTTATCATTGTATGCAAACCATTGAATAAAGACGTTGCTGGTGGGCACAATATTTTCCTATAGAGAAACATGGGTCTTTAAGGTGATCATACCAATATGTGTATCTGATGATTGGGATTGGTATACATTTCAACCACAAACTCTGCATTGTCCAAACTGTGTCCCTTCACCCGCACTGTCACCACCATTTAGGATCCATAACATTATAAGTTAGTTTTTAAGGTGGCAGGGATTAGAAAGTTATTGCTTCCTCTCTATTGATTCAAGCCTGTCACCTTCTATGTTATGTTAGTTGAAGGCTGTTTTCAGATCTCTGCTGCCCAAGATTTAGAGATGGCAGTGTGCTGTACAGTTGAGTGCACTAGAGGTAATTGTTATGGCTAATTGTCTAGTTTTGGTTAGGTCCGAAAATAATGTTTTAGATGAAGCGATAAGAACATAAGTTGTCTACCAACTTGACACAATTGAGAGAAGGTTGGAACGAGGAATTTTGTTTTCAATGCTGTTATCTGGTTTCTGTCACAAAGTGCCTGCTGTCACTCTATGAGAAGCACCTAGACTGGTCTGTAATATAAATGCAACATACCAACATTTCTACACCCGGTCTTGTCAAATGGTAACATTTACATATGAAATACATGCAAGTGGTACAGGCACATCTTATAAAAATGTTGAATGAAAAGAACTCGCCCCCTTCTAATGGTTACCGCTCTGGTGTTAGCATAAGACAATTAGCAGGAGGCAAAATGGATATAAGGCCAGTTACCTGCTGCAGCCCTTGGGCTGGAAGGCCATTAAAATATGACAAAACTACAAGGGAAGTTTGTAAACTTTGCCTAGGCATAAACACCTCAGTAGAGTAAAGACAGCTAGAGAAGGTTCTTGGAATCTTTGGCTGTGCATTCTCACAGTGAAGTAACGGATAAGGGCGACCCTGAATATTCATGTTTGGGAAGCAAAAACATTCCTCGTAGCTGCCGAATGCAGGCACCATTTATAACAAATGAAGTGGTACATACTGTTGACATCATTGCTGTTTGTGTAATTGTTCAAAATACCCAACACCCTGAGAGTAAGATTGAGCAATGGATCAGGCGTTCCACGACAATATTACATTTGTGGTGTGATTTAGACTATGGCTCTTGCCAGCTTGTGTTGAACGTCATTTAAAATGTTTGTTGGTTGGACTGTACAATACATAAGAATATTTTGAGATGTTTGGGTATAGCTATAGATGTCCTTCTATCTCTTGAAGTACTGTTTCAGGGTAAGAGTCCTACCTTGTATTTAAAATATAATGAATGTAACAATTACTTATAAACCTTACAGTTATGCATTGTGACATGTTTTGCAGTTGGTTCTCCTGGTAGTAGTGTGCATGCAGCAAAGGCTCCTGATAAACGCAGCAGGGTGGCCATTTGCCTGCTTGGCACTGAGCAGCTTCTGTAAAGATGGCTGAATTGATACCTTTACAGCTGTGAAACAGTGGGTACCTTTGGCATACAGTTTTTGTTCTCACCCTTCTCTGGCTTTGGGTATCCTTTCATAGGTTTCTTGATGCACTAGCGCATTCAGATTTACTGCCATTTTAATTTTCTTGCACCTTTTGTGCAGCTGCAGACCTTAGAAATGTGGAGCTGGGGAGGGAAATTAGTGCTAGCTTCTGAAAAACATGTGTGCCACCTATTGTAAAATGATGCATCATTTTTAACTTTTACTTTTCTGAAGGGAAAACCCTAATTTGTACAATGGCTTAATAAATGCATGTCGTCTATTTGAATATAAAAATTATTGCTTAACAGTGTATGTGTGTATTGATTAGAAAGAACTCCAAAGATAATGTAAAATCAATGAGGCTTTGGCTGTTTTGCATATTAAGGAGCATTTTGGGAAAATACGAATGACCAAAGAGCTTTATATCTGTCATACATGTCAGTGAGAGTTGCATAACTGAAACACTAAATACCTAAAGCAGCCTGGGTTTAGTACGCGTTTCCTTTTTCACTCTAACAATAACGCTTTTGTAAATATCAAGCATTTATATAAGTGAGGCCATCATTGACTTCAGCTCCCTTAGTGGAATGCCTGCTAACAGCTTAAAATTGCTGAAGTGTTGTTGATCAGCCAGACTCTGAGAAAAAAATAGACTTTATATTTAAAAAATGATAACCAGTAAATAAAAAATGTACAGCAAAAAAATGCTGCTCCTATGTCAATCTGCCACCCTAGATCTGGGTCTGGGTCTAGTTGGCCTTGTTGTAAATACGTCTACATATGACTCTTTTCAAGAGGCTGGAATTGTCCTGCGTTTCAAGCTATAATGAAACAACAAAGACAGAAGTGAGGACAATTATGTGGGATTACCCTGTAGGGTTAGATTAGAAGGCAATCAGGGTCAGCTGCTTTGGAATGCTTAAGCGTCTAAATTCACATGACTATATTATCCCATGATAGATCTAAAGTGCAGGGCGTACTCTGATCATAGGAAATCACTTCACAGTCTCCACCGGGTGCAGAATAAAGCTCAGTGTAGCGTGCCTTCCAGGTGGTAACTGTGAAAGAAATTATCATTGAGGCATCACTGCTTTTAGTGTATTAAGGAGTCTCCAAAAGCAGCAGCCCTGTTTATTTAAAATAATACCCAACATTAGGTTACAATCATTTGCCCAAATAGTGTATTTATAGTACTTGAGCCAATTTGTATACTATCCTTTCATTAATTTCACTAGAATCAAGTCGTGATATCTTGTGTATTCTTCCTCAATGCTTTTTTGGCCTCCTGCAGAGTCTTATCAAAAGTATGGCACTCATTATGAGTGGGCCGGTACCTGGTAAAAGTGCTGGTAGTAACGTTAACAGGCACCTTTTCCAGACCGGCCAACTACAAGTTAGCCGGTAGGGGTGGAGGATGTGACCAGCAAAGAATAGCTTGTATTACCGGCACAGTAATAGCGTGCCAGTAATTGTGGCAAAATTCCCCCATGGATTCCTATGGGACTCCATGGAATGGGGATTTACTGTGAATACCGGCACTTGTAATCTGCCGGCATACAAGTGCCTGTAACGGTAATTGTGTTTGCCAGTATTCTGGCAGAATTAACACCAGAATACTGGCAAACCCATAATGATCCCGTATGTTTTACAGAAGGAAATTTAGATTTGTGGTCTGTATTTACCATGATAGGTCTCTAAATATTCTTGAGAAAGTATCAACCCCGATTAAGGTTTTTGGTCACCCTCAGACAATGGGCCTCATTATGAGTCCGATGGTAACTGGCGCATGACGTCCCCGTGCCACCAGGGGATTACAAGTCTGGCGGCACGGGAAGTCAGGCGCCGGTAAACTGTAAGTCCCCATTCCAATAGAGTCCAATAGCTTCTGTGAAGGGTCTGCCTACTGTGGACGCTGCACCTGGCAGGGTCAGACCTGTCGAGCACAGCTGTCAAAGCAGGCAAACACGTAGTTTGCCGGTCCAGAAACAAGGGCGCCGGTGAGCTTACCAGCACTTTGTTTTCGGACCGGCAAATATGTAATGTGGCCCAATGTGTTAAAAAAAAGTGTGTTTTTTGTTGAGGTTACCAGGATTATCGATACCACTAAAGCCCAGGTCTTTTTTACAGCTGTTATAAGCCCCCCAAAGGGTCGCCCATGAGACCCTTTGAGTGCTGGCTGTATATAAAGAGAATGGCCATATGAATTGGGTGCATGACAAACTATAATGTGGTAATCAGGTAAACGAACAGCATCATCTAGATTATGAAATAAGTGATTAAAACCTCAAGTATTCCGAACCAAAACTCTAAGGTTGGTTTTCTATACCTCTGTCGTATCAGCAGTCTCGATTTAAAAAAGCCCCCAGAAGCCAAGACCAGTCTGGTCCTTTACCAAAGGCTACCTTTTTTGTGTCATTAGTAGTGATCACTCTTGAACCAGGAGCATTTTCATTCAACCAGATCTTTATGTTCTGGGGCGTAGAGGCAATGCCATTATATTGTTTATTTGGTTCTTAAAGAATGGTTAACAGAAGCGTCAATTGACGTCTTATATAAATCAACTTGACGTTTGTTATATGGATGTGAAGTATTTGAAGTATGACAGGTGGGTGACCCAACAGGCACCTCGAATAAATCCTAACCCATGATCAGTAATGCATCCCTCTCTGCTAGCATCATATCATATAGTTTTGGAAGAGAGGTGTAAAATCACTATGCCAGTTCTTTGTGAATCATAGCATTCTATTTGTTCAAAGTCTTTGGACAGCAACAGTCTGAGGTTTGGTACATCCAAGAGTAGCTTAGAGGCATTTGCTCTATTCAGAACCACTGAGGACGTTTTATTTAAAATGAACTCGAGACCTAATGTGTGTGGACAGATCTGTGTCTGTGAAATGGTTTCCTGCTCTTTTGCCACCTTAGAGCTACTCATTAGATGATATGAAATAGGCTTAATAGTAATGGCCATTAAATTATATGCCTGCAAAGGGGCCGACAAATTTACTGTGATCGAATCGGCAACACTTTGATGCGTTGTACATGGTTCATTTACTGCCTTCGATCGCATCACAAGGTGATGAAAAAGAGGTTTAAATGTGGTATCCTTCAGGTCTGTGGCTTGCAGATTGGCCCTCGTGTTTGCTGTAATCAGATCGGCGGAACAGTGATGCATTGTTCGAGGTTATTCAGATGCTGATATTGGATTTGTTTCCACAGGTTATTCATCGACTTATTGGAATGAGATGTCCTCATAAACTGAGAGTTCCAACATGGAAGCGCCCTTGGTATAATCAATTGCAGTACCCACACTATTCTCTCAAAAAGGGATAATAGTACCCATGTAGTTAGCACCATTTGAAGCTTCGTCAGTTATCTGAGTACGAAAAAGCCTTTATTTTCGCATTTCCGTTTTACCTTCTTTCTGACACCAGCATCGACCATCGCATCATCTTGGGAAGTTACAAACACTGGTACTGTTTCTGCTATCTCTTGGGTTCCATCGTGTCAGGTCGTCTTGATGGCTCTGAGGAATTTTTGGGAACTTCTGTTTTTTGTTGTTGTGAGATTCTTGGTGTTCTTTGGTTTTTAATTTTTCAAAGGATTTCATTCCCCCCGCCCCTTTTCTTCTGTTGTTAATTCAGAGAGTAGGGTCCTCCCCAAGATTTCCTTGATTATTTATGGGCAGGGGTACATCATCAGTCTCTTTTACTGAGACCTCAATGTCATTCCCTTGCGTGTTGGTAATACTATTCAAAGGGGGCTTCTGTAGGTTCTGATAACGCTGAGCTGCTAACCAGGATTCCATACTATCAGCCATCTCCTCTTCCCAGTACCTTTTAATAGTTTTCTGTGTAGGACTGGAGGTTTTTGCAAGTATGAACGCTTCCAGGAAGCTCATTTTGGTGTTAATGGCTGCCAAAGAGTCTATTTGCTTGCATATTGTGACTGATACTGCCATACAAGCGAACCAAAGATCATAAAACAAAATGTAATGCAGATAAGGTATTTGCACCTATTTGGAGCTCAGTTACATGCAATCGAGGGCTTTGAGGGCCATGGTGGTGACTAACATCGCCTGTTATAGAGTCCGGGGATGAAAGGGAGCTCATGCAATGATGATCCCTTAATAAGAATGGTACCATGTTGGTTGGCTGAAAGGAAGGATCACAAGGCAAACCAATCGCATCATCTGATTATAAAGCTCCAGTATTCCCCAGGGGATTAGGGAGCTGTACTAAACTCCTATCCGTCTCTATGGTGCTGGTAGGTCTTCGTGTAGAAGCTGCCAGAATTGTTTGAGAAAGGTAAAAGTGTATTTGGCAACTGCACATTTGAAGTTATAGATTCAGAAAACCTAAAGGCTTCTGTTAACGTCTGGTCAGTTACGGGGTCAGGAGGAGTGTGAAAGAAGGCTGTAATAGCCGGCATACCCCTGTAACCATCATGTTTTGGTGTTAGTGTTCGAGATGTGGTGTCAATATTCCTGGTCAGCTTCTCTGACCTAGGGTCCACCTCATTCCTGGGAGAAAGGGGCAGAGAGGTTGGCCTCTCTCTGTAAAGTGTAAATTTCCAGCAACTCTGACTCCTGCCTGCCACAGTCTGGTAAGAAAGCCTTGAGGAATCCAAAAGCCAGGCTCACAAGGCCACAGGAGGCTCAAAGGCACTAGCCCGCAGTCACCTGCTAGTTTAATGCCACCTAACGTGGGTTACTGTTTCCAGTCTCAATACTGTGTGACGGTGTTGAGCAAGTACTCTGCCGCCAACCCAGTTGGTGCAATGTTGTTATTACTTGTGTTACTTATCTGATTATGAAATTCAAATCCTAATAACGCCGCCCCTTCTATTTCCCTGTGCACTGTAAGGTCTCCAGGAGGACTCTAGTAGACAACGACAGCAGCAGAAGTAGCTAGAGCTTACCCTTAAATATCTTCCGCAAGCTCTGCTCCCATCTCTTGGCAACCGTTCAAAACAGAGATTCCAACATTGGTCATTAAGGAAACCCAATGAAGCGCCATGTCCCAGATATCTGTGCCTGAGACCTGTGTGTTGTTAAATGCAGCACTTCCCCTTCCTAGACCAGAAATAGGCACCTGGAGATAAGGTTTGGTCACAGGATAGTGGCTGCATTTGCTCTCGGTCACGGCTCTGCTAGCCATAAAAACGCTAAAGTGCACGGTTCCCCCGAGTAATTGCCAGTGGTTATGAATAATGCAACGCTTTTGAGAATTTTACAGCGCGTGTTGTCGTCTGGTCTGAGCTTTGAAGAGGCAGAAAGAAAGGGCATAATCCCTATCTCACTTATGTAGAACAGTTTTATTAAGCCCGCAGACAATCTGTGAAGTGGGTAACTAGGCACAGCTCTCCGTGGCACACAAAGCGAAGACACCAGTTCTGTACTTTCAAACTGCAAAGCGTAGGCCCAAATTACTCTCACCCGGGGCCGGTGCAATTATATGTGCCATCTCAGCTGGAGTGCCATTGGGTGGTGCCCTTCATGCCTTGCAATGGGGTTAGCATTTGCTGTTTGTAGGATGAAAGCAGCTTGAGTGTTAGGTGCAGCCTAGATGACTGTGGAAGCGGCCCCTCACTGTCATTGACCACACGGATCTACCAGGTCCTAAACTGCCACTTCCTTAAGCCCGGGAAACATCTCAAGAAGTATTGCAGAGCTGTACAAATAATCATGATATTTATTTTGAGCCGTGGGAGAGGCACCATCCAATCAGGTTAACGGTAAGGTTAGCGGAATCCCGCAAAAACTGCTTTGGTTCCAGCATGGCCCCCATGCATCTTCCACAGGTCCTCCACGCGTTTTCATCCTATGCCTCCACGGGGACTGTGGAGCCCCGTTTCCCTGTGCACCCCGAACACCAGCAGACGCCCCACCCAACTTCCTCACTACATGTCATCCCCAGGACCACTCCTGCCTTTCCCGATGCCAGCATCTTCTCCTCCTGGTAGCTGCCACGGAAATTGTAAAGGGACTCACAACCGAGTTCCCTTTACTGTTTCATGCGGCAGTCATCTTTGACTGTAGTTTTTCAAGGGAAATTGGGCATGCGCAGTACATGTGGACTCGATTTCCCTTTCAAAAACGCAGCCATTAGCACCCCATGCATTTTTCTAGAGTGCTAATAGAGTAAAGTCCCATAGCAGGGGTGGTATACAGCTGCTAACGGCCTTGAGTCCTCGCAGAGGCCTTCAATCCTGCCAGGGTCGGGCTAGTTGGCCATTCCCAGCCATGCATGCGCCACAGTGGTCGATGTGTATAAAAAGAAATAGTGGCACTATGTTCAGTGCTGGCCTGCCCCCTCTCTCGACAACCCCAATTACCATGCCCCCTCTCACTCGCAATCCAAACCCCCAACCACACACCTGTTGTTTAAGGGAATATTAGTTCAGTGCACTGAAATGCAAGTTTCAACTTCTTCCTATTTTAAAACTAAACTTCTTTTATTTTAAAACTAAAACATTCCGGGGCAGTTTCTTTTTAAAATATAAGTATAGGAACAGTAAAACCGCTCCCAGCCGCTCCAGCCCACTTCGACCACTGACCGCGTTGCGTCGCAGTACTTAACACTAAATTCATTCATTCTAGATGTTCCCACACATTTGGGTCCAACTCGATGGGATCTGTAGAAGTCTATGGATGGGTCAACTTTATCCAGAAGTTATCTAGGAATATTGTTACACGTGTCTTCGTTCCAGATAGCAGGAATGTTCTATGTGTTCACTTCATGGTAGCACTGGAATGCCATGTTCCTTGTGCTCTCCTTGTGATTCTGTAACAATAGGAGCTGAGGGAGGGGCAAGGTGACACCTTGGGTGTCCACCTGCCTTCATCCTAGCTGGCAAGTCGGTCTTATGTCAACGTTCACACATAGAGCCTATCGTGGTTTTTCAGCCGGCATCTCTGAATTTTGAGACTTATAGTCAGTCAGTTGTGGAAATGGAAAGAAATTGGTGAGGGATCCCACAAGGGCCGGGGTGAGTGCCTGAGGAGGCTGGGTCTAGGGGTCGGAGCTGACAGTTGACATCCGATCAAAGGAAATGTCCAAAATAAGAGTTTAAAACGGAGCAATTTCTTTGATGCTGCTTCTTTTCCAAACTATATATCAATTCCACTTTAAACCACTTCCATGGCACTGGTGATGAGTTACTTCGCTATGCGGATTATTTTTTTTTTTTTTTTTTAATTGCAATTTTTTAATCAAATAATTGATTTTTTTGCAACGTTTGTACTTTGAGTTTGTACAATCCTTTCTCTTTTGTTCGTTTTTATCTTCCGGAGAGCATGTACACAGATGTTTTGAGGTATTTAGGTCTGGGTACAGAAAGTCTTAGTTGTATTCCTTTCGTTTGAGCTCTAGTTTTTCAGTTAACTGTTGTAAGATCTTGAAGGTCGCCAATTGCCATGATGTTCGATGTCCGCCAATCATCCAAGCCCACCATATGTCTTCATCAGTCGTTAATGAATGTAGCAGAAGAGTCCTAAGGTATGGCAAGCGTATCTCCTTTGTGTCTGGGCATGAGAGCATTAAATGGGAAAGTGTTTCCTGCAGCTGTTTGATAATGACAAGCCTCTAATGTATCGTATTTCATTAGAGTCAAGGAGGTTCAGTCTTGCTCGCATTATCAAGTTACATGCTGATCGGCTCGGGAATTTTTTGATGTAGTTTTGTAGGGTATTCAATTTCATTGCCATAGGAGGAAGATGCGAAGTAAGTTTATAGTTAGTTGCTGTATTTAGCGTGTTGATCCAATCCATATCTTTTAATTTCTTAAGTATCCTTGTTGGATTATTAATCAGTTCATCTTCAGCACACTCTATTGTATTTAGCAGATCTACATTTTCTTTTTTCCACTGGATGAGCATTTTGCAGCTTGATATTTGAAGTTCTTTGAAGATCAGGCCATGAATGAAAGTACCGTCTGGAAGTATGCATTTCCTTTAAAGCATGATTGAGTTGCAGTCAACCGTACTCTGGAGGGATAGCAAACTCAATTCTCGACGAATCAATGGTATAGGAGTTGAGTTTGGTAGGAAGAAAACTTACCTCCAAAAGTAGGCTTCCAGCTTAGGCCAGAGAGTTTTGGGGAGGTATGGCATGGCTTCCGCAGCATATGTCACAGTAGGCACCACCTTTCCTTCATAGAAATTTAAGAGAGGGATTGTCGAAAATTTCCCAAATTTTCTATCGATGGCTTTTCCCTTTGTGGCTAAGGTGCAAATTTTGTCCCAGAGGTGGTCTTGCATTGCCGACTCTTTTGTTGTGGAGTCTAGGACCGCACCCAAGTATTTAAAGTTCTTGACTTTTTCAATCGTTGTTTTATCGGTCCAATTGAATTTTTCCTGCTTTTGTGACGAGCCTTCCAACACCATTATCTTTGTCTTTTAGATGTTAATTTCCAGATTGTTTTCGGAACAGTACTCATGTAAGTTTGAAAGTTGTCGTTGAAGGCCTATCGGGGTCATGTCTAGTAAAATGAGGTCGTCCGCGTAGAATAGTCTGCTGATGTTCGTTTTTGCAAGTTTTGGTGGAAAAGATCTGATCAAGGGTTCTGTGTATTGATAGTCTCCCATATAGGCAAGGAAAAGTGCCGGGGCCAGAGGACAGCCCTGTTTAACACCTATACTGGTGGCAATTTCAGAAGAAAGGCTTCCTAGTTGGTTCAGCTGTATCTTAATGTTGGTATCTGTGTGCAGGGCTTTAATAGGGTTTAGAATAGCACTTGGGCATTTCCACAGTGACAGTTTCTCCCAGAGTCCAGAACGGTCGACACGGTCAAAAGCCTTAGAGAAGTCGATGAAAGCCATGTATGTTCTCGGGTTTCCCTCCTTTACCTTGGCTTTCAAAGTGGATATCATAAAGATGTTAATGGCTGTCCCCAACGACTTCTTGAAACCTGCTTGGAAGTTGTCGTTGCATGGCGCGCTGGCAGCCCAGGCTTGGAATTTTTTCAGGAGTAGTGTTCCAAATAGCTTCCCTATGGGGTCCAATAAGGCGATGGGGCGATAGTTTGTAGGATCTTGTTTGTCTCCTTTTTTGTATATAGGAACCACAATGGCGGAAAGCCATGAAGGGGGTACCGATTGAGAAGCCACAAATCTTGTGAAAACTGATCTTATGAATTTGGCCCACTCTTCCGGGTGGGTTTTTAGATCGAAGTTTGTGATCCCATCGTGTCCAGGTGCCCTTGACTTTTTCAATTTTCTCAGAATATCTCGTATGTCGTCCAGATCATCGAGTTTCGTCCAGGAGTCCGTGGTTTTTGTGTTTTTAGGAACAGATTGTGTCACCTGAGAGCTCGTGCCAGCTGTTGCATTTGATGAAGGTTTATCGAAGAGGCAACTAAAGTGGGCAGCCCAGGTAAATTCGCTGATGCTGTTTGCGATATTCAAACCGTTGGGTAGAGATGATTTGTCCATCAGAGACCAAAATTCTTTCGGATTGTTATAACAGATCGCTTTTAATATGGCTTCTGCATCTTGTTGGTGAAGTTGCCATCTGTATGATCGCACCCAGTTGTTATAGTTCCTAGTAAGTTCTTTGATTGCTTGAGTTCTTTCGGCGCTCGTGAGTTCTAATGCATTTCTTTTAGCTTTTCTGAAGACCCTTCACTTCTGGACAAGCACTTTGTCGTACGAATGAAGGGGAGCTTGCATCTTTTTGTTTAATTTGCCTCTCGGAATTCTATAGGTAGTTAAAAGAGGGCCATAGTCGACCAAGTCAGAGGTACGTGATCGGCACAAGTTTGCGTACAAATTTGTGAGTTCTCTGATGCCATGAGCTGTTAAGCGTAGTCTTGTGCCTTGAGGAGTTTGTTCCACCGCAGTTTCATACCTATCGGGATTGAAATAGGATGTTTTCAAGGTAGTTTGGAGAATGTTATGATCGCTCGATGTTGTGTGAAGAACGTCAAAAGAGGTCGTTAGGTGCAAAATGGGTTCTGAGACAAAAGTGTAGTCGATGGTTGACTTTAATAGTCCATTTGACCAAGTTGGTAATCGATTATTATTTTTGTATACTGCATCAAGGTTATGCAGTTTTCTTGAATTCATCAATTTCATCCATTCGTTTCCCTGCTCCTTGCTCAGGGATTTTTTTTGGTAGTTTTCTGATTGCAACAAGAGTTCAAGTCACCGCATATTATAATATGGAAGGTGTTATAAATCGTCCGTACCTCGTCGATTATGTTTTCAATCAGTTTTAAGAAATTCTTTTGGTCAATCGCCGCCGGGTTCCAGTATGCGTTAAGAATTGCTACGGAGATTGGGTGTTGATAAACTCCGTCTGATGACCGCGATGACCAAGTTAGCAAAAGTGCTAATACAGAATAATTTGAAGCAATGATGTTAATTGCTGTAAAACCTCTATCTATCCATTCGGAGGCCGATAAGCAAGCCTGAGGAAGGGCGGCCCATTGGGCCTTTTGCTGCTGGGGCCAGGAAAAGGTTGCATCCATCAAGTGTTGGTAGTTTAGTCAGCCAAGTTTCTTGAAGACACAATATGTCAAAAGAGCCCAAGTTTGTATCGCTGATCGAGGTATGGTGTTTAAATCCCCTGGTGTTCCAGGAGGCTAGCTTGAGTTCAAGTACAGTACTGATTCGGTAGATCGTCGAAGGTGGAGCGGCGTTCAACAAGTTCTTGGGCTGCTATTTTGAGCGATGTGATGCTAAGGCTTTTGGGAGCCATGCCCAGAAGCTGGATGAAGTTGAATTTCTGTCAGGAGATGTTTTTGGAGCTTTTTTTTCCCGTTGGATGGTTCTATTAAGCTTCCTATTGCTTTCTTGTCGTTCTTTGCGGAAGCTAATTTTTTCTTCGGGATTTTCTGGATTTGAGTCATTTCTTTTTGTGTTCGGTGTTAATGAGGTATAATATGAACCGTGTTTGGTTTTATTTGAAAAGGTCACTTTTGAACTGTAGTGGTGACTTGGTGGGTCTAATCGATCTACTAAGTTTTGTCGCTCCGGGGAGATCTCTGAATTACGGTGTGCTCTTACAACATTGTTATTTTTTCTCGAGTTCCTATTAAGGGTTCCAGTAGTTTCCTTTGTCTCGTTGGTATTTTCTTCTGTTGACGTAATTTTTAGTGAGAAGTGATAGCCCAAACTTAAGAAGTCTTTTTTCCGGTCGATCAGTTTGTCTTTGACTATGCGGATAATAGTTTTCACCAGTGTTGCTGAGTAAATATTCTTTAAAATGGACAATTTGTATGTCATTTTATTTAAAAAAAACCTCCCCCTTGGGTACTATTCAAACAGGGCCAGAAAAGGAATGAATTGCCATTTACAACTATGGCCCACTTTTTCATTGGTGCCCGAGACAATTGTATGGCCCAGTCCGACCCGCACATATACTCAGCAGCAAACCGTAACAGCCATCTGTGCACCTAAACTACCAACAGCAGTGTTAGTCTACACTGTGATCTGAGCTCATGCAGAGGAGTATTTTAAGCAGACGGTGAAAGAATCATTAAGAAGAGCAATTACTCTAGCTAATGGTGAAAGAGCAGATAATACGTGGGGAAATCCTGCTTTAAACCGAGGGATTGTCCTGCAACCTCATTCTTAAAACCTGCTGATTAGTCTTCGCTATAAGCAACGTTTTCTTTTCCTTGAACCACTTCATGCAGCTCTCCTCTGAAAGTAGTCGGGTGGGTGGCTGCATCGTGTGGGATAGTTGCAATGTTAATAGGGGTATTTATGCATTCATGCAATGTTTGTCAGATACCTGTTTATTTATTTATGCAATGTTTGTCGGATAGAGGAATCCGACAAACATTGCATGAAGGCATAAATACCCCTATTAACATTGCAACTATCCCACACGATGCTGCCACCCACCCATTTTTAATTTCTCTCTCTGCTCCATCCTCCTCCACCTCAGCCTTTTCCTCTGTAACCCATGGTCTTGATACACCAGGCGAGGGCACACGTGGTGTGAGCCAGGTACATTGTCCTTAATAATGTGGACCCTCTTTGGGCCATTGCAAACACAACTATAATCTAAAATGGATTCTGGATGCTACCTTATGTGAGGGCATCCTGCGGAGCGTGGATATGGTGACTTCATCCCACCTGACGTGATTGTGTTTTCCCATGGTGAAAGTAACCAGCAAATTAAAACAGCAAATTATAAGAACAATGAAAGATGTTTAGACAGCTACAATATACAAGGTTGATGGTGAATAGGCCAGTGGGATAACACAGCGTTCTGTGTTGGGACATCCATTGTGAAAATTCTTGTAGCTGCTAATCACTGAAATAGCCTGATAAACTCCTCAAAAGAGTTTGGAGGATGGCATTTGGAGGTCCATCTTGCTTTGAAGCTGATGCTTGAAGATAGCCATTCTCAAATCTATACCTCTCTTTAGACTGTCCTTTTATTTATTCCTTCCCTGACACCTTGGGGAATACGGCACAAGTTCCCAAAGAATAGATGAGCAGAGGACAGATTGAAGATCTTGGTTTGCCTATTTCTGGAACATCACCCAGCCACTGCTCTACAGCCTGGAGAGAAACCCCTCAGTTGGTGGCAGATGGCGATCTTCTAATAGACACATATTGGTCAAAGAAATCCGGTCAGATTGAAAAGGTCAAATGTTTGTCGATCAAGTATGCTAATACCCACATATCACATACCCCATTTGAATGTTTAGGAAGGCTAAGAGCTCAGAATGGCAGCAATACAGACAACTGAGGAATTTGCTTTTACTGCCATGAAGGTTGACAAGATGAAGAAGCAGTGTTGTGAATGGAAGTTAAAGTATGTGAGCAACCAAAACAAAGGCATGCTGCTAGAAAGCTTCAGGTCAGTGGAAGCATGCCAACCAAAGCTTTCCTGAATTCAGATCCAGAAGAGCACAGAGAAAGTGAGCAAAGGAGCAAGAAACCTCAACCGATCCAATGGCCTCTACCAGCCCTTTCACATCAGTAAGACTGAAGAAAGACCTGCAACCAACAAATCCGCACTGCCAGCAACAGAGAAAGGAACCTATTGTCCAAGGAAATGAAGCTCAAGCTATGAAGAGTCCATCTATCAGAGCAAAAAGCGAAGAGGCCTGTGGTAAGACAAACACTCTCTAGAACAGAAGAGGTTGGCCACAGAGGTGGTGGAGGTGGTGGAGAAGTAAAAAGATGGCCTGAAAAGGAGAAGGGTCAAACACTGCAGAAATCTAAAAAAAGAGCTGGAACTGGAAACCATCAAAGGAAGACCAGGCAGCACATCCTGCACAGCCAATGGAGCAGATGCTTGTTCCTGCCCTCATTTTATGAAGGAGTTGGTGATTGTGTTTGGGGTTGGTTGGATGTCTTGGCTGTCTAGTTTCAAGATGTGTTGCTTAAGCCTAGGGTGAGTGAGGAGGAAAAGGCGATCTGCTTACTAAGCCACTTACCTCTAGTAGCAGTAGAACAACCATGAACCTAAAAGAGAACGATCAGAGATCATATCAGAGATGAAGAAGAAGAAGATGTGGATGGTTTTGGAAGGACACGAACTCGGCATGCATTGTTTTCTTCACTCACAAACTAAAGGATAGGGAGTTGGGTACCTTTGTGTATCTGAAGCTATAAGAAACCTAAAAGCTTGGTGTGATGGGAATAAGGAGGAGGTTGTTCAAACCTGTCATTTGTGATCACATTCTGCATGCCCGTCCTGCGAATTTATATTGGCATCTTGCTGGCTTTGGGGTTACTTACTGTCACCTGCTGGCCATGGACTCAGACCAGTTGACTGCAAGTCAGGTGAGCCCAAAGCGTATGGGACCTCAACAGAAGGAGGAGGACCTAAATGAAAAGCATCTCCAAAAGGTGAACTCAGATAAGGTCCCATAACCTGCGAAAGTCACCTGTGGGTGACCCAAACACAAACTCAAGAATAAACGTTCAAAAGAAAATATGGTCAATAACATGCAATGCTCTCAAGGGTGTTTGGAATACAGAGACCTGAACCACAGAAGTTGGGGCTGTAAGTATCCAGTACAACCCCTTGTCCACTGGATTGTCAATCTGGACTTCATTTTATAAAATGGGCCCACCTGGACCACCTGAGATGGTGCTAGAGGCTCAAAGGTCATCAAGGATTTACCACAGTATTTTAAATAAGGACTCCCGTAACATACACCAGTTTCATAATTAGTGTATATTAGTGGAAAGAGATCCATTGCTCTAATACATACTGGGGCCTATATCCCAATGGTCAATGGGTCCTATTGGAGTATTGTAATGGTGGGGGTGAACACCCGGCCGTTACCAGAACAGACAGACCGGGAAATCCAGTGCCCAAGAACGGAACAGTCAAGGTAAATGACAAAGGGCTGTTTTATTAACAATCCATATAATACCGGGACAGCAATGAACAAGAAAAATCTCCACACTCTCACCAGTCTTGAGCTTGACAACGTTTAAAAAATACAAAGGTCTTCACAACTGACGTCACATTACACTCTTGATTATAAAAACCTATGGGAAGGAGGAAATGGTTTTGGGAATCATCTATATATGTAATGCATATTTGTTGGACTTCTCATTGGTTGCGCTTTATCTGATGGCTCCAGCTGAAACCACCTCTAAACTGATAATGGTAAACACATGTCATCTCTACGCTACTTGTTTGGTTAATGCAACAGTTACAGAACGGCTTTATTTGTGAACTATGATTGGTTGGCATTGGCTTCACCAACTTTGACTACTAGGCAGGACATCACCACATGAACAACAATAGTGGTAGGGGGAGCGGCACCAAGGTGTTGTTTTTCCCAATTATAAGACACCATGTCTGATTTCCTAGGCCACAAAACATGACTTTTAGCTTTGTAATTGTCTTTGTCTTTGTCTTGTATCTTTGAATCCTTGTTCTGAGAATTTGTGGGGAGTGAAGGCCTCACTCTATCTGAGCCTGGAGCTAATGAATAGCGACTGTTCTCCACTGATAAGTCATGTGTGAGGAGACCACGTTTTGAATTATTCTGCTTGACTTTTACTAGGATTTTAGCCCCTATTAATGTGGGTGTATTTACCCTTCCTGTCCATTAGTGACTTGTTTGAGCTGCGTTTCTTCCAATATTAAGCCTTAATTAATGAGCACCTGGTTTTGAAGGGCTGTTTGTTTCTTTACTTAATCTAAGAGAAATGTACCTTCCTCTTGATAATTATTATCTTCTGTTCTCTTCGGTGCCAGTCCAAACCTCCCATTTCTACCGTAACCCTGGCAGGAGTTGTGCAGCTACTGTCTGGTCTGCTCGGATCTGGGTCTTTAGCTGACTCACCAAGTCCATTTTTCCTGCAGCTTCGAGGCTTCTCTGATGCTTCCCATTCACTCAAACATGGCTGTGTCGTCCATTTTATCCAAAATGGCCACTCGTTACTGTTGCATCTCTGCGTTAAGCAAGCTTTATATGTATTGTTATGCACTTTGCGTTTCAGCGCATAATTTGATCATATGTCTTCGAGTGTCTATTGAATGTAGGTAACATTATTCATGTCTAAATGCAGTTTGACCTAGTGTCCGTGTAACTTAATGGTTAATGTTAATTTCGCCGTGACATCACTTGCTTTCGTCATCTTTTCGTAACAGCATGTTCATTTCCTCTTGAGCTTGCTGATTCAACTCTTCTTCGATTGATCCTGTATAAGATTGGTAGGGTTGTTTTAGTGAGTAACGCCTCTCATATTTACAATATGGCGGTGAAGTAGGGACAGACGACATAAATGATGCACTCCTTTCATTCCTATGGTGTAGAGGCGGGGGAGGGGCAGACGCCTTGAATGATGCATTCATCTGCCGCTCAACATTATATTCTCCTAATCAGCCCCTTTCAGAGCAAAAAGCCCCCACCTAAATTGTAGGACCATGCCCGTAGCCAAGCTTTAAGCTCCATTTATCTGGTGGCACACGCTCCTCGTGCAGTAAATGTGTCAACCTGCTTGAATCACAACTCGTCCGCAAAGAGGACCCGCAAACAATCCTTCTCTTGTCATGCACCCACCACCTGGAACTCGATCCCGATGACAGCCTGAAATGCCCCCACAATTCTCCAATTTCCCAAATCTCTCAAAACATGGCTATTTCAACAACGAGCCAAGGACTAATTTCAATGGACCCACATACCGACGCACAGACCTCACAGAACTGCGCTATTGTTAAAAGATGCCAGTCCAAATGCCGGCTCACCACAGTCTGTACAGCCTCTGCTGTTCTCGAGCTAGCTTCGCGCTGTAAACAATAAAATAAAAATTCAAATAAAATAAGGTTGAAGCTGTTGTTCAGTGAATCAATGTGAGCATGCAATGCATTCTCCCAGTCACATGCCTGTTGGGTCTGGTGACCACTGGGACCCTGTCACAGTCCCAAGCTGAAATTCCTGCTTAGATGCATGGTCGTCCAGTGGAACGGCTAAGAATGGAACATATCAAAATGCATGGTGTATTCAGCACTGACCAGCCATTCACAGAGCTCATAGGTCTGCCTGCTATTGTGAACTGAGGATCCTGTGTTGGCTGATGTGCCTGACACTATGGAACCTACATGAGAGGCAAACATTTCTTTCAAACCACGACCTTAATATGGGGCTAAGACACAGAAGGGGTGCTTTAAAGTTGAGGTCACTGATAGGAAGCCATGGCCCAGTCAGAAGAAAAAACCCTGGGCGATTTAAATAATTTTAGGAACATGGGATCCTGCACTGTAATCCTGAAAACCCTGCCCTGGAGCCAATCAGAAGCTGCATGTGTGCTACAGTCATAAGGTCCTTCTATTGTGGATTGCTCATGGGGTTCGCTTGGTAGGTAACATTGGAGTAGAACAGACGAAAGGGAGGCTGCTGTTGTTCCACTTTTATTGGCCGGTGATGAGTGTAGGGCCTCATTACATGTTTGATGCTATCCTTTAACTTGCAGGTTGGAAAAACAACCTCAGGATCCCCAGAAACAATATGGTGGGCTATGTGTAAGGCCTCTGAAAAAAAAGGAAAGAGTGGCACGAACAGAAGGTGACCTGAGAAGTTATCAACAGGGCCAACAGGCCGTGATAAGGAAGCAACCCAAGACCAGAGATGTTGAGAATAACAGGGATGGACGTCATCATTCATGAGACAATTGAAGTCACTTGCTTAGTTAACATTGAATCCCCTAGGGAACACCAACAAGGCGCTTTCATGACAGCCTCAAAGATTACATGGCTACACTCCTTGGTCCACAGACGAGGAAGAGGAGAACAGTGAGCCCCTCCCGTCTGTATTAAGGAGCACCCACAGATGGGGGGTGTGGCCCAGAGGGCCATGTGAAGAGACGTGTGCTGAGGGAGCTCCTATGATCCTGCATTGATCCTGTGGCAGAAGTGCATGAATAAATGCGTGTGTATGCTTACAACTCCAGGGGTGGATTTATGAATAGTGTGGCTGTGCCCGCTGAAGTTTGCAGGCATAGCAGAGGAGCCACGACGGTGAAAATCACGAAAGAAAGATTTGTGAGCCGGACGGAAGAAGGAAGCAAGATGGCCGCCCGAAACCACGGACAAAGGAATCGGCTGGCCGCGGTGTGATGAGACGACCGCAGCGGACCGGAGGGTCATGGCGGTGCCCCCGATGAGAGCTTATGCGCCTGACATGATCCGAACATCCGCAGCGTGATGGGATGCTCCTGCCTACTCTATAATACTCCTGATGCATGCGACGATCGGGGATGACCGAAAATGCACGTATAATGACTGGTGGCAGTCGGAGCGTGAGAGGCTTGCAATAAACTCCCTGCGGTCTGAAACAGCCAAGTGGAACAATAGTTGTGAGGCTTTGGATACAGGATCGGTCCTGCGACAGTGGAAAAGAAATGGCGGACGCCCGCAGATAGAGGTGGACACTGGGATAAGGAGCTGAGCGTGGGCAGTGACCGCGGAGCAGTGCACAGCAAGACGGGCGAACCAACTAGAGAACCGCAATGTATCCACAACAAGGAACACTCATACTCCAGCTAACTCTGGAGACATGTGTGCTGTGGTGATCTATTATCACGCAACATCATTGCGTGCGGCAGACAGAACTCCTGCAGAGCCGGAAGAGCAGTCATTGCAGCGTGCCGGTGGATACTGTGCCAGATAGCTCTGACACGCGATCTGACTCTATACCATCGTGGAGACGGTGCACACAGACACGGACAAGGAAGTGAAAAGGCTAACGCTGGCTGGTGAGGGAGACAGACACGCACAACGGACGGTCCCTGGAACAAGGGGAGGCCACGGATCACCTGTACACAGTTAGTGTATATTTGGGAGCTGCGCCGTAATAACACCTGGGGTAGCGACCCATGATAAGGTTTAGAGCCGCGCAAGGTTGCTGGCATGGAATACGGCAGCAGGAAACTGCGTGAATAAAATGTTGCATAAAAATTAGAAGGCACGCAAAATAGTGCCAGGACAATCCTAAACACGAATAGGGGAACTTCCGGGGGCACAATTTCCTCGATGACACGTGGGACTTGTCGGTGATCCGGACAGGTGGCATGCGGTACCCCCGCGGAGGACTTATTTACCTACGTGGGAGAGCACAATCCATTGCGGCACACGGGGAATAGGCTTGGGACGCTGGTGTGTGGGTCGCCTCAAACACGATAGACAGCAACGGGCCGCCCCTCTGGAACTATGCAAACAATTGTGCGGACGCACTGCATGGGAGGAGGCACCACTGCATTCAGGGCAAGGGCTATGGTGGATGCTCTGCATCGTAAACTGTAAGTGAAAGTGGGCGAGTCCGCGACTCCAACGGAAGGAAACTAAAGATACATTGCATGTTGGGGTGTATTAAGGCCGAGAGAGCGTGGCACGGAGGAGGCGTGCAGAGTTTTTCAGGTTCGGTGGCCCCCCATGCTTGGGTAGGCATTGGACACTGGAACGGGGTGTGTGCCCTTCTCCCCCTGATTGTGTAGCAGAAGAGGTGGGTGGACCCACAACACACGGCTGCTGCGTCATGTCTAATAAGTCTCTACGACAAAAAGTGAAGTAACCTATGCTAGACGAATTTGCTAGAACGCCGACGGGCCCGGAAAGTGCTAGAAGTAAAGACAAGCCTCCCGCAGGTGACATGGCCGCCGCGGGTCCAAATCAAGAGGTTCTGGCTGCAATTGCGGACTTGAAAGCAGATTTGAAAGCGGCCTGGGAGGCCAAGCTTGAAATAGTTTTGGCTGAATTGAAAACCGTGTTGGACCTTAAGGTCGGTGAAGTGCAGGAGGAGGTGAACCTACTCTGACAGGATGTGAGGTCCCTGTCGGAGCGTACAGAGAACCTGGAGAAAGAAGGGAGCTCGAACACAGCGGACTGCGCCTCACACAAATCAGAACTGCATGCCTTGGTGCAAAGAGTGGGCAACCTGGAGAGCAGAGCGGACGCGCCCGAAGGAACAACATCCGCATTGTGGGTATACCGGAGGGAATAGAGGGCCACAACCCCACAGAGTTTATCGAAAACATGTTGTTACAAGAGATCACCGTAGAAGTTCTGTCTCAAGGATTTGCTGTGGAACGAGCGCACAGGGCTCTGACGAGGAGGCCGCCGCCAGGCAATCCACCCAGGCCAGTGATCTCCAAGATCCTTAACTATGGGGACCGTGAAAGGATTCTGGAACACTTTCGCAAAGGTGGTACAATCAAGCAAGGGGAGGCAAACATAACAGCCTACCCGGACTATGCCTTGATGGTACAGCAGAGCCGAATGAACTTCGGGGCTGTTAAGAGGAGACTGAGGGAGGCGGGCCAGAAATATATGTTACTTTATCTGGCGAAATTGAAGGTTTTTCATAAAAACAGAACTTTATTTTTCGACACCCCGGATGATGCCATGGGATGGCTTGATGCGCAGGGTTGCCCCCAGGAGCCAGACGTCCAGGCGGAAGAAGGAGGCGGAAGAGATGAGTAAAGAGTGCGGGGAGCACAGTGAGATTGTGCTGCTTAAGACTACGGGACTGGATTATAGTCATTGAAGTGGCCTGTTTGTTGATGGGCCTGGAGTAGTATAGATAATGCATCGTTTGCACTGTGGCTGTTGCTTTAGTAGGGAGCCCTCTAGGGCTGGTCCTCACACCCCCATTTAGTATTAATAGTTAAGTGGCCATTAGGGCGACTTCACCCTACTGAGCTCTGAGTGTATCAGACAGGGCTAGATGTGGGGGTGCCTGAGATCCAGGGATGGTGCTGGGCAACAGTTGGGGAGGGAGTTGTTGGGGAAGGGCTGGGTGGGGGGAGGGGAGGGAGGTGGGAAGTTTGGTGTGTATATAGTTTTGGGGAGTTTGAGTTTATACGCGAGCCTCCAGGGAATAGCCCTAGTATTGTATCTGTACTGCGCAGGCGGATGGGGTGGGCTGAGAGGGAGGGAGATGGGTATTGATGAGCCATGGGGGATCTTAAAATAGTTACGTGGAATGTCAGGGGACTCATTAGCTACTTAAAAAGGAACAAGGTCATGCTGTATTTGAAAAGACAAAAGATTGATATTGCATTGTTACAAGAGACACACTTGACACGGGATAAACTGGAGTTGGTGAGGAGAAAGTGGAAAGGTACCGTAGTGGGGTCTTCGTACTCTGCCTATGCTAGTGGTGTGCTGGTCTGGGTGGCGCTGCACGTCCCGTTCCAACTGATACAGGAAACGGTGGAAACTGAGGGGCATTTGGCCATAGTGAGAGGGGTGGTGGAGAATAAAGAGGTGTGCATTGTAAACACGTACGCCCCTAATCAGAACACGGCGGAGTACGTCTGGACCATGTGCACCAACTTGAGCTTGTGCGTGGGCAGCAGTGATCTGGGGAGGGGATTTCAATTGTGTGCTGAACCCTGCAGTAGACAGGTCGGATTACAAGATGGTCTGGCCTGCCCCAGCAGCTAGGGCATTGCAATCGTTGTTAGACGACTTTGGACTGGTAGATGTGTGGAGAACTAAACATCCCAATGAGAGGCAGTATTCACATTACTCGGCCCCACAACAGCTGCATACTAGACTTGATTATGTATTTGCCACGTCAGATGTAATGATAGAGATCGCTCACATAGAATATAAAGCAAGGGTCCTGTCGGATCACTCGCCCCTGGTCGTGGGGTGGCAATACTGCCGCCCTGGGGCACGGATTCTGACATGGCGCCTCCGCGCGGAGGCGCTTAAAGATCCGGCTTTTCGGGAGGATATAAGAGACGAGATCATTAATTATTTTGAGGTGAATACAGGCAGCGTTGACTCGGCGGGGACACTGTGGGAGGCCTTCAAAGTGGTGGTGCGGGGTGTGGCCATTGCTAAATCCAAAGGCCTGCAGGATGGGGTTCTGGCTGATTTACAAATAGTGGAAGGTGAATTTGAAAGGGAACTAAAAAGTGAATGCATAGACACCGAGCTGGTGCTTACACTACAGCAACGGTGCACGGAATACTGGGAAAGGCTCTGTAACCTTAATTACAAAAAATACGTTGAGAGACAACATGCGGGTGGAGATAAAACAGGCCGTCTCTTGGCGTGGCTATATAAAAGTGAAACCCTGAGGCCCCCGATTAGGACAATAACTAGAGAAGATGGGGAGGTGATAGACACCCAAGAGGGAGTCAACAGGGAATTTGCGGATTACTATAGAGACTTATATGGGGACAGAGGGGGAGGCAGCCGGGATGAAATGCTGGAAACTCTGCAAGACGTTGGATTGCCCAAGATAAGCACAGAGGAAAGAGAAGAACTGGATGCTCCAATTACGTTGGAGGAGGTTGTTAGGCAGCTACCTACTAGTAAGACCCCGGGAGCAGATGGACTACCTAGTGAATTTTATAAAACATATGGGGCAGAAGTGCTCCCCCCGATGTTGGAAATGCTCAACGAGGCATTTGAAGTGGGACGGTTGCCGAAATCGCTCAGAGAGGCGGTTATAATACCGCTCCCTAAACCTAATAAACATGGGCATAGCTGTGGATCGTACAGGCCGTTGTCGATGCTGAACCAGGACAGCAATATATTAACGGCTGTCCTGGCGAATAGACTGCGGAAGGTAATTGGCAAACTGATACACCCAGATCAAACAGGCTATGTCCCGGACAGGAATATTACTCACAACCACAGGCGACTCCATCGGGTGATCGAATGGGGCTGTGACAATGAAGGAGAGATGGCAATCGTGTCTTTAGACGCGGTAAAAGCTTTCGACTCGGTCAGATGGGCGTGGCTGCTGGCGGCTCTGGGAGAGTATGGAATGGGGCCGGGGTAAATTAGGTGGGCGGAGATACTGTATAGTGCGCCACTAGCCAGAGTGCGAACAGGAACAGTGATATCTGAGAGATGGCAATTTAGCAGGGGCACTAGACAGGGGTGCCCCTGGTCCCCGATGTTATACATTCTGGCTCTGGAGCCTCTGGCACTATACCTGAGGCAGCAATACGATGTGATAGGTATCGAGGTTGGGGGGGAACGGCACCTGATATCCCTGTATGCGGATGATTTATTATTATATTTGAGATACCCGGAAGAAAACCTTCAGTATATTCTGGAGGTGATGGAAAGGTATGCGATGTTGTCCGGTATAGCGGTGAATCCCCAGAAATCTAGCATTTTCCCGCTGGGTAGTTACAAAGGAATCCCTGTGGAAAGGTTGCCGGAGTTGCAGGTGCCGTGGACTGTGGGCTCATTCCGCTACCTTGGAATAGATGTGTGCCATATGGTGGAGGAGGAACACAGGCGTAATACCAAGATGGCCGTTGAGAAAATCCGCAAATGTATGAGATTTTGGGAGAAGTTGCCCTTAGCGATGATGGGGCGGGGTGCAATGCTTAAGATGGTGGTTCTGCCTAGGCTCTTGCACTATTTCAGCAATATCCCACATATGATTCCTAAGAGGTTTTTTGTCCAATTAAATGGTGTGTGTAGAGACTTTCTGTGGCATGGTACCCGGAATAGAGTAGCGCTCTGGAAGTTGCAGAACTTTCACAAAAAAGGGGGTGTCAAGCTACCTAATTTTGAGGCCTATTATATAGAGAGTCAATTACAGTTTGTAGCCAAATGGCTCGCTGATGAACCGACCCCGGAATTTAGATTGTTCGGGCATGACTGTGCCCCGTTTTACCTGAAAGAAATTATCTGGTTGCCTGATTTAGAAATAAAGGAGTACCAGGGGATGATGAGGCTTGGGTGGAAAATGTGGCGACGAGGATGTATAGTCATGGGGGACCCGCTCCCATGTTCCCCGCAGGTACCTCTGGTTGCGCTGGCGGGAGGAGATGAGCAATTGAGGGTGATTATTAGAACCTATTGGGAGTCAGTGGGACTGGCAACGTTGGGTGATATATGGCAGGAGGGGGCCATCAGGGAGTTTGAGGGACTTGCAGAGGAGGCGGGACTACATGGGGACCAATACGTTACGTATCACAGGCTGGTGCGGAAGATTCGGATAACGTGGCCTGAGATAGTGCTGGCGGAGGAACCAGACGCCATTATGGGGATGATATCTGACACAACTGAGGGGGGACACGAGATCTCTAGATTATATGAGATGGTAATGACTAAGGTTGGAAAAGAATTGACACATTTGAGATTGGATTGGGAAACAGAGGTGGAAGCCCAAATGGAGGATGGGATGTGGGAGCGGGCCCTGGGATACCGTAAGAAAGTATCTAGGAATGCCAGATTGCAGCAAATACAGCTGTATGTAACGCATAGAGCGTATATGACCCCGCTGAGGATATCTAAATTCCGGAATGCCGGGAGACAGGCGTGCCCTAAGTGCGATGAGGAGAATGCTGATATGACACATATGTTTTGGGCATGCCCAGTGATCGAGGGTTTCTGGAGAGATGTGGCACAAAAGCTAGCAGAGCAAGGGGTCACGCTCGCCATTGACACGGCTTGGACCTGCCTGTTGGGAGGGTTTCCTAGGCCACGGAAGCTGAAGCATGTTGGGAAACTGAAAGACTTGGCGTACGTGCTTGCAAAGCGCAGGATAGCTATGGGATGGAAAAAGTGTTATAAGCCACGGGTGGAGGTGTGGTGGAAAGAATTACAGAAATGGGCGGAGGCTGAAACGGTGGTGTGGCAGGAGGCAGGTTGCATGACTTGGGAGGAAGAAGTGGGTACCCTGATGGCATGGAAAACATTGATATCTGGCTTATTTGGAACAATGTTAGATCCAGAGGACTCTGATGAAAATGACGCCCAGCCATGTGCGGCAGATACTGGATGTGAAGTACAAGCAGGCTCGCGGAGGGGGGTGGGAACAGGGGGGGCAGTGAACAAAGACCAAGTGATGTTAACTTAATGATTGTGGATTGCATTGCGTGTTTTGTTTGTATTGTTGGTTGTATTGAAAACGAATAAAATTCTTTAAAAAAAAAAAAATTTAAAAAAAGGAGCACCCACAGATGTCTCAGAGAAGGAAGTTAACATCTCCTCCACACTGACATCCAGCCAGCAGGAGAACTGTTGTGCTCTAGCTTTCCAAGCTGCACTCACAGACTCGAGGCACATCGCAATAAATGTTGCATTGGCACAGTGCACAATTTTTCCAGTGCAAATATGTATTGCTTTAATGTTTTTTTTTTCCCACAGGTGCCAAAATGACACTGTGCCAAGTCTCAAAAGTACGGGGCCAGGAATGTTGTCATTGTGTAAGCATGGCATTGACACTAGGGCTGTTTACCTGTTAAAAGCAAGGCAAACAGGATGTCATATAAGGTCAGCGACTGTGTAAAGGCTGAAGTCACGAAATTCTTGACATAGGAGGTTTTATAAAAGGCTCAATGCCACCTCCAAGACAGATAAACAATATGAATATCACATTTTTTTCTGTAGCTCTCGAAGTCAGATTCCTACTACTTCTAAGCGCTGTAAATCAATAGATTGTTAATGGTGCGTAGTTTATCAATGTCAGAAGGATGAAAGGAGGAGTCGGCCTGGCCAGTATTCAAACTTTCGAAGTGAAAACTGGTCCCATGTGCGAGGGGAGCACTTAACTTCGCAGCTATCCACCCAGACAAGGTGTGCACCCTATCTCATGAGCTGTTGATCTGGTGCATAAATTATGGACATTTCAGCGAGTCCTGGACATCTTTTATTTGCCCTGCGCGTATTGCCACATCACCTTGGCCTCTTGTGCCAAGCAGAAAACAGGATTCTCCACTTCAGATTCCCTGTACTAGTTTGCGAGCATGCCCTTTCCATCTTTTAATTTCCTTGCCACATTCCAGAGGCTGGTGTCATATGCGTGCTCGATTGCAAGGTCTTTGAGTCACCTAAAGCGAAAACCTTTTTTATCATTTTATTTACACAATATTTATATAGAGCTTTTATGCAAAGTGCTGTCCAGAAAGCTGAAACGGTGCAATAATACTGGTAAATGACAGAGCATGGACTAAAAAAAATAGTTTTAAGTCAACAATGACATCATTATGAAAACAAATCTGCAGAAAGTGAATGTTGAGCCATTCCTTGAATTGAGCTAAATTGAAACGAGAAGGAAGATTTAAAATCAAGGAATTCCATGATATAGGAGCTAGAGGCTGAACGACCAGACGTGTGAGGGTGCACAACGTGGGCATGAAACAAGAAGAAACAGGAAGAGGAAATCGAGAAGCAGAGTGGAGTGGGGTAGAATGGTGACAAAGAGGTCGCAAAGATAGAAGAAAAAACGAAGACCAAATAATATCCTAACTGCAAAGCGCCAAACCGACCCGTGGGAAGAGCTTTGTTGGATGGAAGCTGGTCTGGAATGCATGAGATCCGGAAGAATCGGGGAATGTGAGACTGTGTATGGATGAGTCGAAGAATGTGATATGATAGTTTGATATGATTGTGTATAGGCGCTATATAAATAAACTATGTGTTTCAAAGCGCTTCAAGGCAAGGGAGGGAACAAGGGAAAATACAACGACATTCTTACAGGCCATGAAAGGTAAGAATGTGAAATTAACTATCGTACTCGGCCTGACGACATTTCAAATAGTGCAAGAGCTAAGACATAGATAAGGAAGGAAGGGAGGGGGAGAGTGGGAAAGAAATGGAAACAGACAGGCGACTACCGTACTAGGCCTGACAACATTTCTGGTAGAGCCGGAGAAAAGCAAAAGGTGAGGGAGAGAGGTGCAGAAAGGGAGGAGAGGAACAAAACAAGCGACTATCGTACTAGGCCTGACAACGTTTCAGATAGTGCTGAAGGGAGGGAGGGGGGACAGTAAGAGGATGGGGGAGCGACCGATGAGGTTGCTATCATACTAGGTCCAGGGACAATTCTGATAGAGTAAGTTTATAGAAGAAAGTAAGGGCAGGAGGGGAGGAGATAGGAAAAGCGAGAGGGTAGGGGAGGAGAGAACAGAGAGTAAGCAGTCAAAAAGAGTGGAGAAGCAAGAGGGGAGAGTGATTACAATTGCAGAAGTCAATAGTAACACACTTACACCTGCTCCCCAGCTGCGAATGAAAAGAGGCTGGAGGACTCCTTAAGTAGGGAAAAGAGCAGCAAGCAGGAAGGCCCCAGGTGGGCGGGGCTTACTAAGTGGTGATAAAGAGCGGCAACCAGGAAGGCACCAGGTGGGCGGGGCTTAGGCCAGGTGACCTAGATCCACTTACACCTGCTCCCCAGCTGCGAATGAAAAGAGGCTGGGGAGCTCCTTAAGTAGGGAAAAGAGAGGCAAGCAGGAAGGCACCAGGTGGGCGGGGCTTGCTGAGTGGTGATGTCCCTGGTGTTTCACTAAAGGGTAGTTGGAGGGATGTAGCCTGGGTGGCGGGAGCCAGTGGGTTCCCCCCTTGACTTACAATGTAGCTGAATATGCAATGACTAGGGTTCGTCTTTACGACGCTCACATAGAGGGTACAGTGCACAATTGGGAAGACCCACATATAAAGCTCAGCAGTAATTACGACAGGATAAGGCGAAACCTCTCTGTATCCAAAGATTACCAAATTACGTTTTTCCTGTGCATTAAAGAGATCGAAACGACAAGAGTGGGCTAAAGCAGCATTTTGGGCTTGCATTAAAAATGAAGAGTCAAAAAAAACTAAACCGAAATTAGGGCAATTGATGCCCAATAGACACCAAAAGGGGAGAAAAATAAATGAAAGATGGAAAATACATTGATAAGACTATATAAGACACAGGTAAAAACAGAATTTCAGGTTTCTTTTGGGATTCAGACAAAAAAAAGAAATCCCATATGTTAAGAGCACCTCCCTCACACATGTAGACCCTCCAGGGGCATCTGAGAGCAAGATGGGGCAAGGCTCAATGGCGTCTCTTGACCGCAAAGGCAGCGACGGTAAAATTAATCTCGTCCAAGCCAAGAATCGGGCAATCATTGCCTGGGAGCCTCCCAGAGCCCGCATGCACGTGAGGGCCTTTGCGTGCCCTATAGAGGAAGTGTGCGGGGCACTCTGGCACTATGGCAGCGTTGTGGGTTTGCTGAGCAACTTGGCACTGCTCGGCCAGTGTAAGGTGACTGTGTGGATGTGGGAGTGTCATCAGGCCTTCAAGAGCCTTTACAGATGCCCATTGTGAAGCACCCCTTCTCCAAGCACCAGACATCAGCAAACCATTGATTTTCACGACAGACAAATCCTAAAAAGAGGCGAGCTCGATTCTGGCCTACCCGAATGCAAAGGATCGAAAGCACACAGTAGTGTTCATATACCGCCAGTTGGAGCCTGGAGAGCAGAAATTGGCAGCTGCAGAAAAAAATGCAAAGGGTTTGGTCCTATTGGCACCATGGACCATACCAGGTTTACTCTACCTTCAATGTCCAGGATGAATATGCCCCCCTTAAGAGGTTCATGGAAACCAAAGGAGTGAACGCCAAACTGCTCTGCTGGTCCAACTCTCTCCCAGGACTAGACTTTGCTAAGACGCATTAGCAAGGAACCAGTCATGTGGCTGCAGATACATATTTGTGGGAGTTCGCCTGACTCGGGGGGGGTAGAGCCGAACCTTCTGGAGATTCGCCTTAACCCATTTTCATCTAGGAAGGGCATACTGGGAGGCTGGAAGTTCTAAGTTGTAGCTCTGCACAGCCATCTGTGCAACTGCATTTATATTTCCCCACTTAGTTAACCTGTGATTTGACTTTAGCCTGTTCCTTTTGAAGCGCAAATCAATGGAGCGCAACCAGGGAACAGTTCTAGATGTGCTCCCCTGTGCATGTGCCCCATTACCTGAAGAGTGTTATTTCGCTGACAGTGAGGAACTCCCTGGTTGGTGGAAGTTGTTATTGCTGTGACGAGTACAGCACACCGCCTTTTCCTTGTCTCGGTGGAACCAGCTGGGATGAAACATCCATTTTCACGCCTTCACATGTCTCCTTTTCCCACTCAAGATGTGACCCGATTCCTGGGAGAGTGGACCAGTGACAGAACCAGAGACCTGCAGCTGAGAGGCCAAACCAATGCGTGGTGTCCTCTCCGTGCAAACCAAGACCCTTGCTTCAATCTCACGGCTCCGGCTGTCCTCGGGGGTGGCCCTGGATCTGCTTCTTCATGCTCAGAGCCATTGAAGCCACTGTCTATGCAGTGGGTCCGCTGAACCTTGTCGCGCCAGCATAGCTGAGAAACACTGAGTAACACCTCTGAGAGCCCTCGGCTGCTCCAACACCTGCCAGGACCTCCAACAAACAGTCTTTTCCGCAATGAATCCCAACACCTCCAGTGCCTCCAGGACCTGCACAGCGAGACTACAAAAGTCCTTGGCCTTATAGAGAGGAGCATTTGCCAAACACTGCCGAAGGGACATGACCATGGCCACTAACTCAAGTGTGTGGCAGCTGGGACCTGACAACGCGAAAGGGTCCTCTGTTTGAGTTACTCTGTGTGATGTTTTGCTGGTTTGACCCTAACTTCTGTCATCAGGGCCCAGTTCTTGATGTGGGGATTGATAAGCATGCAAATGTGCTAGAGCAGACATACTGATATCCCGGAAGCACACAGTAGGTGAACAGCACAACCAAATACTCTGCCATTGACTGGCCTTTTAAGATAAAACAGTGCCTGGGAATTCATTGGCTGAGAAAGATAATGCGGGTGGCCTGAACCCTGAAACCCAGGGTTAGTCCAACAATGTGGTTGCACTAAATGCAGTATATTGGACCTTGGGGGTAAGCCTGTAATCACACATAGTCCGTTTGATTTCTGGTGATCCCCTAGACTCGTGGTGTTGGTGACCCCCAAAGTTGTCCTTAACCTTAGTGATAAGCAATTCATGAATGCTTCCACCCAGTCACCGAAATAGTGAAGCCTTTTTCTGGTGCATAACTATTTGAATGATAGAGAAAGAATGTAAAGTATTTACATTTATTTATTTATTTAACTGTTTTTTTTTGTTTATAACGTGCCTCATACCATAGCTAAGTTTCGGTTTCTAAGTGTGGATCGGGGATTTGAATCTCTGTTGCTCTGTGTGGTCTTGCTTCCAAGACCAGCACGTTGCCCCTGTGCTATGATCCGTTCAAAGTGAACATCTTCTCAATAAGTTTGTTATTCATAAACATAATGTGCTACTCTACATCTGATATCACGCCTGAAAGCTTTGACTAAGCTGCTTGACCATATCTGTCAATAGAGGAGGAAAGGACTATATCGGGAACACTGACAACTCTTGAAACCTTATTCCAAAGTTGCAGAATCCAGCAACAGATCTGAGGTTCTATTTCCTGGGCCTCATTCCCCAAGACCATTCCTTCAAGGGAAATCCCAAATCCCGTATAACTTCTAACATCCCGACTGTATTTCCTGGTGTCCTTGGATGCATTCAGAGAGTCCAAGAGAACAGGCAGGATTTTTTCTCCAATAGCTTATACTTAACCAGCCCAAGTGCTTGCAGGTTCAAGTTAAAGCACCAGGATGGAAGCTATAAGAATACAAAAAAATGTGTTTACCAGTAAGCATGCTGCTGTTTCTCTGTGTTTGCTTTCAGCTCCCAATTTGCAATTTTCAGAGAGTGAGAGCAGGATTTGGGGCCAGAGATTGAGTAAGAGAGATGTAGGATGAGAGAAAGTGTATGGGTATGTGTGTCGCAAAATACCGCTTATAGTGTGCAGGAGCAAATTCTGGGTAACAAGGAGCAGCATTGGTGGCATTCATATTATGCAGTAAATCTGACTTCAGCCGGTGAATCCAGAAAGGTCCGTTTTCTATCAAATATAATGATGCTATTGACTCCTTGGGGCTCAATTTTCAAGTCCCGTAATTATTTTCCCTCATTTGCACGGCAGAGGGCAAGAGGGGAGTGTAAAAAGGCAGCATACACGGTTGTCCCCTGCCCTTTTGCCCTCTGGCATGCAAATGAAGTAAACGCTATGTGCCACGTACGGATGGCAAGCGGCATTTATCATGGATTTCTATGGAGTCTACCTGCATTTTGCTGGTGTAAAAAGTAGACGGACTCTATAGGAATCCACAGCATTTGCTCCGGCATGAAAATCCATGGCGGCGCAAATGCTCTGTAGCATGTGTATGGCAGAGAGAAACTAGCCGCGGGAATCATAAGTTACGACCCGCCCCTCCTCTCCGCCATACATGACGGGAATCTAGTGCATAAAAGCCTGACGCAAGGCTTTTACGCATCAGATTCCCGCCATGTTTTCATTTAAAATGAGCTACATTATGTTTTTAAGTGCTTTGTAGGGAACACAGCAACTGAAAATTAAAAAAATGGAAAGCTGTCTAAAATAATTCTTAAAACTAGACGCAGTTAGAACGAAAGGGATGTGTTGGAGCAATGACTTTGGCCGGACCAGTCGTGAACCACTGCCGATGTCGCTGGCATCATGGAACCACATACCTTAGGAAATAGCCTCACAGAAAACATTTTCAGCACTGGGTGGTAATTACCCCCCAAGAGACGACCAGCCTACAGATGCTCTTTAAACATTGCACCACACCAAAGCTCAAAGCCTACTCCTCAGGAAACCATGGTGACCCTTACTTTAAATGTCCTGCCTGCAAAACAAGACACTCTGTCCCTCCGAGGCCTTTTTATTTTAACTGTCTCCTCAACCTGAACAGCAGCATCTAGTTTCACAGCCAAAGTGAAAGCTAACACATGTAAACAAAAGCTTCCACTTTCCTATGTTATTATTATGGTATTTATTGAGAGTGGTCCTAGCTTCGAGAAGCAACGGAGCGCTTTACAGAGGTGTACAACAGTGCAGATGCATAAAGGGGCGCTTTACAGAGGTGTACAAGAGTGCAGATGCATAAAGGAGCGCTTTACAGAGGTGTACAAGAGTGCAGATGCATAAAGGAGCGCTTTACAGAGGTGTACAAGAGTGCAGATGCATAAAGGGGCGCTTTACAGAGGTGTACAAGAGTGCAGATGCATAAAGGGGCGCTTTACAGAGGTGTACAAGAGTGCAGATGCATAAAGGGGCGCTTTACAGAGGTGTACAACAGTGCAGATGCATAAAAGGGCGCTTTACAGAGGTGTACAACAGTGCAGATGCATAAAGGAGCGCTTTACAGAGGTGTACAAGAGTGCAGATGCATAAAGGAGCGCTTTACAGAGGTGTACAACAGTGCAGATGCATAAAGGAGCGCTTTACAGAGGTGTACAAGAGTGCAGATGCATAAAGGAGCGCTTTACAGAGGTGTACAAGAGTGCAGATGCATAAAGGAGCGCTTTACAGAGGTGTACAAGAGTGCAGATGCATAAAGGGGCGCTTTACAGAGGTGTACAACAGTGCAGATGCATAAAGGAGCGCTTTACAGAGGTGTACAAGAGTGCAGATGCATAAAGGAGCGCTTTACAGAGGTGTACAAGAGTGCAGATGCATAAAGGGGCGCTTTACAGAGGTGTACAAGAGTGCAGATGCATAAAGGGGCGCTTTACAGAGGTGTACAACAGTGCAGATGCATAAAGGGGCGCTTTACAGAGGTGTACAACAGTGCAGATGCATAAAGGGGCGCTTTACAGAGGTGTACAACAGTGCAGATGCATAAAAGGGCGCTTTACAGAGGTGTACAACAGTGCAGATGCATAAAGGAGCACTTTTCACAGGTAACAGGAAAGATACAGAGGGGTGCAGAGGAGGGGTACAGCTGTTTTGGATGGTGGGGAAGTGGAGGGGCGGGCGTCGTCTAGCGAGTAAGGTGGTGCGAGGGGTGAAGTAATGGCCTTGAGGAGGAGAGACTCCTTGTGGTTCTTGAGTTCTTTTCTGAATTGTAGGAGCGTGGAAGCGAGTCTGATACCGACGGGGAGGAGTTTCCATAGTCTTGGGGCGTATAGATAAATCTTTCACCTTTACATTACACCTAATGTACATTCTTTTTAAAAAATAGTACCTGTTCAACAAACTTTACTAATACAATGCTTGCCAAATGATCACAGCCTTGTTATTAAAATTCCACCCATGCTGTAGGACGTTGGGACCCCTGCCCTGCCTGAGCCATGTAACATAGTACCGCAATCTCATGTAACTGTGCATATGCCATTGAAGTGTGCTGTGGAAGTGATCTCAGGGTAAGGCAGGCCGTAGGATGGAGTGTGGTGACATTTAAGTGACGTGAATTATCATCTGTGTGGGAGTCAAGTAACTGATGTCATAACGGTTCAATAATTAACACATTGCAAGTAACAATGAGATGAGTTTCCTTTGGTGTGCCTTGGCAAACATCACACGCGCAGGCAAAAATGTAATGTACAAGGTGTTTCGATGCCTGCTTCTGAAGAAAGAATGCTTGGAATGCAGTCAATACCGGTAGATATTGACTGGGTCTGACCATTCTGATTGTTTGAGGGGTGGTCAATAATGTCCACCATGTGCGGATTCCAATTATAATCAATTAAAAGATTATATATTAGAGGAACCCTCACCTAAGATAGTTTAATAAAAAAATAAAATAGAATATGAGTAATTCCTAAACTCGCCTTCTCTACAACACATACTGACACGAGTGTGCAGTGTGTAAGGTGTTTTACCTTGCTTACACAGAGTTTCTGGATATGGCACTGCTGCGAGAAGTGAACTGTAGTATCTCTTCACTATTTACTTTGGTGGAAGATCAACACCATCAAGACTTTGCACTGGCGCGGAGTGCGCAGTGTGTGCGCAGTGTGTTAGGTGTTTTACATTGCTTAAATGGAGTTCCTGGATTTGGCACTGCTGCGAGAGGTGAACTCTGGTATCTCTTCACGGTTTACTTTGGAGGCGGATCAACACCATGAAAACTTCACACCGGCACCGAGAGCGCGTGGTGTGTGTGCAGTGTGTTAGGTGGTGTGAGTAGGGCAGGTGGTCTGTCACAGGTGGACATCCTTCCTTGCACTCTAGCCTGGTACTACTGGGTCTGACATGAAGGCACAGCTGATGGTGAATCTGTGCCCTCAGTTATTTCTAAAGCAATCCAGCCAGGACGTATGATCTTAGGAGGGGGGACCAACAACCTACCCTCCCACTACCCCGATCACTGACACTGACATGCTGGCAGCCCTGACTCCTCCCCATTCCACCATCGCCTGCTGAGAACGTGGCATTGCAGGCGGCTCCTATGACTTTGTGGGCTAGAGTGAAAAACTATTTGAAGAGTAAAAAAACAATGCCCAAACCTGATTACTTCTTTCTCCTTGCCATTGGGTGAGCCTGCATTGCCTACGCTCTCCACAAATGAAATCAGGGAGTCGTTCTCAGATATTTGTCTACACCCCTGCCCCGAGAGGCCTATAGCCAGTCGCATAAGGCGGCCATGGCAGCACCCCCTCAGCCACTGAAACCCACTGAAGTGGATGCCGCCTCGCCGAATAGCTCACGATCAAACGGCTCCATGGTGGATGCGCCGCCAGACATGCATGACTGCTTGGAGTTTCAACAACACAACAGCCACACCTCAGGCACCGACATTTTTCATCATTCCCAGCTCCTTCACCCACTCCGCTGCGTCTGCAGCAACTCTCTGCGGTAATGAAAAAAATGGAGGGAGGCAAAGGGGACGACAAGTATGGCCTATTTACTGAAATCAATCAGGTGCTGTGTATATTAGTCTCTCTATGTGAGGGCCTTCAGAGACACTAAAATGAACACAGCCCTTTTGGAATCTTCGCTGTTTAAATTTGATAACATCAACATCCATGTTGGTGTCTGTGAGTTTCTTTTCTCACATAATCACGGTCCAACTGATCCTACTACATCGACCACACAGCCAGCACAGGCTTCAATTGATCTGCCAGCCTTGAATGAGCAAGGGGCGAGTGGGACACATGGCCTCTGGAACCTAAGCAAGGCGATGCCTTCTTCTGCCTCATCAAACAATTTGCAGCCTCCAGTAACGCACCCTGAGACTGTGGAACGCCTCATCCAGGAAGTCTCTTCAGAGGATTCCATAGAGGAGATCCTTGCCATGGTCCCAGTGATGAAATTGGGGCTGTCAGGGAAATTCTACCCAAAAAAAATAATTCCAGGTTCATGCTGCAGAAGAAAAGTTAAAACATGCCTGCAAAAAAATCTAGGAGCACAAAGTTTCATGAACACGCTCTTTGCACAAACCCTGGTAAAGCGTGCCTTGAAACAGCTGAATTTGGCCTGTGACTCCTCGAGGGTACCCTGTCTAGTTGCTGGACTCTCGGATGAGGCTCCAGGGGCACCACCTAAGGATAACCATCATGTGGGGGCAACAGCTGCAACCCCCGTCCAGAGTGGATATTCCGTAATTATGGAGCTGACAGTAGCTGCCTCTGGGGTTCTTCCTCTGTCCCTCAGTAATTGCACATGGCAAGGCACCCTCTCTCCTGGGCACTGGCATCTGTGGGCAAAGAAGACACTCTGGAGAAAAGCAGGAAACTCAGACTGGTTTCAAAAAGTCATCAGGTTTATTTCTTCCAGCAGGCACATCATACAGTTTACAGGACATCTCTGGGACTCTGCTTAAATCTCTAGGCTCACCCTCCTTTTTATACACTTTAGGAAGATGAGGTAATGGCCTGATCAGAAGCACAACCCCTTTCCTGCCTGTGATCCGTTGACTTATATGGCATGATTAATGTACAGCCCCTCTTTCTGCTTGTGATTTGTCAGCCTATCTGCCACTCAAACCCAGTCTAGACCGGTTATACTCACTCATTCTCCCCATTATTGTCCCCTGTATGAACTTTTATTAAAAAAAAATGTCCAGTGAGCTCATCATGAGTTTGCAAAAAATCAACCATTTTGTATGCTAAGGTAATCATTCATATCAGAGTGCCTGACACTGTCTCAAACCCAAAATTGCTGCCCACATTACAAAATGCCTGACCAACCTATGTTTACTTAAAACTTGGTACATGCTCCGATTTGAATCTAGTTTCTTTGATAATGTATCATAACATGTACTACCTGACACATTTCCTACTGCACATGATGTTTTGACTCCAAAAAATAGATCGTCTTCCAAAGCGCTTTCCTAGAAGGCACTACATTTCTGATTTCTATAACATTTAAAGTCATTGATCACCCCAGCAAGTTATCTAAGTTTGGTTTGAGGTGGAGTGGGTCTATCTTCATTAATCCCCCCCCCTCTGTATAGTATTTAGTCATATACTCAATACAATACAGCTCTATGTTATCTTCCAGGCAGCTTCAAGCTCATCCTCAAGGGGAAGTATCTGAGGTCGCCCTCACCTAACAGTCTACACGAAGGGGTTCTGACACTTTTATTGGAAATTCATATGATCGCCACGCTCATGGCCCAATTGGACTCTGCAATGTGCATCCGGAAAACAGCAAACATTGCAGAAAGACCTGTTAACTGTAGTTATTGAAAACGTGATTCCAGGAACTCGCTCTTCAGTCCTGAATCGATCAAACCTTATTTTTGCTGCTGCAAGAGATTCCCTCATTGGGTGGAATCAAGTCTAATGATGTGGCTAGAGTCCTTTTCCTTGATCGATCCAGACTCGATCACATGGTGATCAACTTTAAATCAAAATTGGTTATGGACATGGCTTTGAAGGAGCAGGACAATCTAAGATGCCTGGGCTATGTTCTGGTACCATTTGTCATTAACCCCTGAAAGGGGGTATGTCCACTTGAGGCGCCTCAACACATAGGCATGAGCAAACCACAGCACCACTCAGCATCTCGGGTCACAGTAGAGGATCAGGTACTTTCTCTCAAAAGGAAAATCGTGGCTTCCGAAGAAGGCAGGAACTGGTCCTGGCTTCTTGCCTCCACCTCGCAATAGATTAATGACCTAATTACCTATGACCAAGGTGGTAAGGAGGCCGGAATAATGAGATGGACAGACTGCTTCTCAGTGGCGTCATTCAATACAAGAGGGCCTGCACGCCTTTTCAACAGTCTCTTACTGTACAGTCTACTCAGGAAATGTCCGGTTATTAATTTACAGGAAACATGGCTTAAGGCATTCCCTTCCTTTGATGGTTAAAAGGCCAATCATCAAGCAGCATGACAGGGCGACAATGGTTGTCCTTTTGGGGGCCTTCTGACTTTGGTCAAACTCTCCGCTTTGTTCAAGGTAATGACATCCTGCAAGCTTTTGTTTGGAATTCTAATGACTCATATTAAATTAGTCATGCAACCAGTAGCAAACATTTTGGTGATTAAAATATACTGGCACTGCGGAATGGGGGCCTTGGAGCAGGTAGTTGAAATTCTCTGTAGCTGTGGGGCAGACTGATTTTACACCATGCCACTTGGTCATGTTTTGATGTCGGGAGATTTAAATTCAGATTGTCTTACTACAACTGTTTTGTATGATGTACGTTTAACCAATAAATATCTAAGAATCAAGAATGGGTGAGTATGGATGTATTGTTTCACAGGTTTGGAGCTGTTACCTCTCAATGGGTCCATTCTTGGGGATATCCCCCCTGCGGCCACTTGGTCCAATGGGCGGAGCTCCTCCAGTATTGACTACATCTTTGTGTGCTCTTGGCTGATGGGGAACTGTTCCTGTTTCAAGGTTGTGATGTCTGAATTTAGTGATCATTCTCTATTAGCAGCTTCTTTCAATCTTTTGTTGATAACACTGGTATCTATGGCCTCTGACTCTGGGTGGAAGGCATTGTCACCCAACATCCATGGTACTCATCTGCACTGGACCCCGCATATGCTAGCCAAAGTTAGCTGGAAAGCTTTTGAGAAGACTGTATCTATGTCTATGCTTGATAAGTGGTCTGATTTCTCAGTGGAGAACTTCGAAAGTTGTGTAGCAAGTGTAATGGCCCCCAATGCCTCTAGAACTGGCGCCAAGAAGCCTTGTATTTCGGCCCATCTAAATGCATACGATAGTAATGTAGTTAATGAAAGAAGAGAAATGAGATGTCTACTAAGACCTACTAGAACAGACTCCTCACTCACTGACCAGACCAGAAATCTAAAGATGAAACAAATACAGCAGGCATACAAAAGCTGCCTCCATACATGTGGAGCCTTCCATTTCCAACGGGATGCAGAAACTATGTTGGCTGATTTGGTCCAGAGGGACTTTAAGTCCTTTTGGTCCTTAATTCCACAGGTAACACTCCAGTCGGCAGGCTGGTCAATGCGGTAGCAGAAGATGCCTGTGTTCAGCGCTTTGAAACTCTTCATGCACTACCTCTTAATTGGACGTTTTTGACTGGGAGAATTATACCTCTCAGGGGACACAGTCTTATATTACTTTTTCCTCAGGCAAAACTTATTGAAATAATTGGTCACTGTAGTAACCCTAATGCACCCGTCCCCATTCGCCGTTCCAACTGTCTTTTTAAATTTAATACACCTCTATGGGCAGAAATTCTATTCTTTTTATTATCTGATATTACTAAATCTGTGCAATTCCTGCCCACATGGGACAGAGCTCACATCATATCCGTTCATAAAAGGGGGGAGAGAGAGACCCCAGGCAACTATCGCCCGATCGTGATCCTTGACGCTGACTCAAAAACCTTCTCCTGTCTCCTCCTTGAACATCTGGAAGCTTGGGCCTTTAGCCATAATTTACTATCTAAATGGCAAACGGGTTTCAGGATAGTGATGGGTACTCACTTGAATGGCATGTTACTTAAATGCATACAGTGCCAGGCCTGGTCAAAGGGGAGCAACCCGGTCTTTCTGGCATCGATTGACCTGGATGCAGCATTTGACGCAGTGGACGAGGCTTTGCTGTGACATAAGCTTCTGAAATGGGGCATTCCAATTGGTCTTTTGAGATTGCTGGCTGCATTACACAAAAAGTCCTAAATCAACAAGGCACATTGTCACGCCCGATAAAAACGTATAGAGGTGTGAGACAGGGGTGTGTCTTGGCCCCCTGCCTCTACAACCTGTATATGGCGGACATAGACCAACGTTTACAGCCAGCTGCTCTGACAACTCCAAAAGTCTCCACTCTAAGGTCTTTATGGACTCGATATGCGGATGACTATCTGGTCTTTGGCAACACACTGATCAGCCTCCAAAGCATCCTGGACACTTTTTCTTCCTTTGTGAGTGATAACTCATTACATGTTAACCCCACAAAGACAAAGGTAATGCAACTTTCATCCAATTGTACAGGGGTGACCTTTAAGTGGCATGTACAAACGGACCCGGTGGAGACGATTGACTCTTTTGTATATCTGGGCTTTCTGATTTAATTCCAACCCATCCCGTTTCTATGCGTTCCTTGCTGCACACCAAAGCAGTTAATCTGGCAAATCAACTTCAATGGGTGGATTCCAAATTCTGCACATTTTCTCTTTTGCTCTGTTTACGCGACTACGAGGGCAAGACTGTTCAAAAGCTGCTCTACAGGATTGAGATATATAACCAGGCCCTTATAGATTACCAATCATGTTTGGAAGCCCGGATTTGGAGAAGAGTCCTCCATCTTCTATGCTCCATGCCGCATGCAGTTATCTAATACGAATTGGGCATTACCTCTTTGAAGGCCAGAGCACTCTGGGAATATTTATCCTTCTATAGGAAAATGCTCCTACCATCAGCTAACTCCTTGATGGAGGATTTTGCAGAAGTATGTGAGCGGCGGGGATCTCAAGCCCTACAAGATCTTAGGGGGAATAGCCCCTCTATCATTGGCAGAAACAGGCTGCACAGAGAGTGATTGCAAAGGTAAACCCGATAAAGTCAAGAAGGCCCTCTTCCCAGCGGATTGAGCCAACACGGTGACGGAGCTCCACGCATGTTCCAAGTTAGGTCATTTTAAGGCTGATCATAAAAAGAAAGGGTGTCTGGCCCTATATTTATCAATCTATTCTAGTAAGGTCGTGCGATCAACCTTCCTGAGATTTCGCCTAAATTTGACAAGGTCAAAAGACACATTGTTAAAGATACAGAGGCTAATTAATGGATTATTTGCTCCGAAAAAAACAGGATTTGTGCGCCATACTGCCCGCAAATCCCTGTTTAACAAATGGGGATTTGCAGGCAGAATGGCGCACAAAGCCCGTTTTTTTTCGGCGCAAATAATCCATGAATCAGTCAGATGGTCGGTTCACGGAGGCCGCAGCTTTCTGCAGATTAAAAACGAGCCTGTGAGAGAAACATTGAAGCATGCATTGCTAGTCTGCGATGCCCTGACACAGCTACATGACAAGGTGTTTTACAAATTTAGAATTAAGTTTACCTCAGAAATTGAAGCTATGTGGAAGCACCATTTTTTCAGGATCTACAACATCCACTGTAAATGTAATTGCGTTTTTTATTGACTCAGCAAGGATTGAACTTGAATCTTGATCTCTTTAGTGGACATTTGAAATTCACCTTGAGAGGCTTCTTTTTTTGTAAATCTAAAAAGGAAAAGTTTTCTTTACACTAGTTTTTTAAAAAAATATTCCTTCCTATGTAAAAGTGTTTAACTATGTAATTTATATGCATATTTGCAAGTTGTTAAAGGTTGAATACATTTTTAACAAATAAAACAAAAACAAAAAAGATTATGTTTTTCTTTTCTTTTTGATTAAAATGTCTCATCTAGTTTGATATTCTCAACGAATAATCTTTTGTTTAAATGATGGCAATGTCTGAACTGCAACTAAACTCAAAACATTGGCTCTTTCTTTTTATCTGATGTTTGTACTCCTAATATTTTTCAGGATGAGGATGGCAATATTAGTAATGGTGAAGTCAACAAACGCAATTCATTTCGAAATAGAACCCTTGATAATGGGACTGTCATCATGATTGATCAGGTAAGATTGACTTTTCTAGATTTGGCAGAATTGTATTTTTATTGGTAATCTGATAGCAAAAAAGTCTATGGTGAATTTATAAATTATTTTACAAAGTCTATCACATACCTGCTACTCACAGCACTGTGCTAATTGTAAGTGTTTTTCCTAGCACCTACGATTGTGCTTGCTCGTATGATTGCTTAAAATGGTGGAGGAAATTAAGTCTAAAAAATATTACAACTCATACATTACAAAATAATCATATTCATCCTGGATGTCTGTGCCAGTCTGAATGTCCCTCTATCATGGAGCACACAAGTTATACAGGTTTTTATTTTAAAGCTAGAAAGTACAGCAAACTCGCAAAGTTGCTCAACGAGACATGAAGGATTATTATTCATAAATTATGCCAGCAGTAATATACTTCTGGTGTTTCCTGGTGTTGAACTCTCCATATCGTTCATATCAAGATTCTGTGGCTATGCAAAGCAACAGTGTGGAGAGGGGGCTGTCAGTTGTACAACTATGTTCAAACCTCACAAGGAAAGAAATCAGCAGTCCATGCTCAGTACTAGACACAACTCAGGAACTCCACACCATTCAACTACAAAATAATACCATTCAGAAGAAAGAGCCAACCATGACAAACGCCCTTCTGGCATACAATGGCAGGGCCCATCATGCAACAGGGCAGTGTTGAGTCATTCATTTAATAGAGTAGGCCCCACATGACATGACACCTGTTCAACCTACATGAGTCTTTATTTTATTTTTAAGTACACAATCTTTGTTTAACATAGATATTTCCATACACATGATAGGATCATCTGTGTCCTTATTTTTCTTTAAGAATAATGTGTGAATTGCCGCCTGACTTGCACTTGTCACAACCTAGATTTAAAATATATATATATCATCTATATGAATTTTCATTTTCTGACTGTCAGTGAACAAAAACAAGTGGCCTAGATATGTGATGTCATCAGTGATATCATCAATGACATTTGTGATGCCATCTTTGATGTCCTGGGTGTTATTCTTAGCAGGGCAAGTTGGTGGCGCAAGTTGTGGTTGCTTAGCGAACCATAACTTGCAGATTTCTGGGGGGTTTTGGTTTTACTTGTAACCAGAACATCCCTTTTTAACAACGTTTTTTCACTGAATTTCATAGGTTTATATTATTTATTTATTTTATTCAGATTTGTAGAGCGCACGTCAGCCCGTGGGCATCGTGGCGCTTGTTACAGACAATGTCTTAGTTACGTAGGATGCAATATTTACTTACAATATTTACAATAGACATGTACACATTAGCAGAGCAGGATATTTACAAGGATTCCTGAAAGTTTCCTATTATTTTGCAAGGAATGAGGTTTTCAGATTCCTGCGAAAAACAGAGTGAGTTTTCCGCTCTAATGTCTGCAGGAAGAGCGTTCCAGGTCTTGGCTGCGATGTAGGGGAGGCTTAGACCTCCGGCTTTGGCTTTTTTGATGCGTGGGATGCAGAGTAGGTTGGAGTATTGCGTCCTGGTGGGACGGGAGGAGGATGGTTTGAAGATGGTTTCTAATAAATAGGACGGGGTGGAGAGAGAGAGGCAATTGTGTGTAAGTGTGAGGATTTTGAGAGTGATCCGCTCTTTGACCGGGAGCCATTGGGCTGAGTGCCTGGCATGGGTGATATGCTCTCTTCTTGGGATACTGAGAGCGGCACGGAGAGCATTGTTTTGCGTGACTTGTAGTCTGTTTAGGTTTTTGGGTGATGTGCCTGCTAGGAGTGCATTACAGTAGTCCAGTTTGGCTCCAATGGTTGCTCTCGCCATAGAGAGGCAGTTGGGTTTGGCGAGGTAGGGCTTGATGGCATTTATGAGTTTGTTGGTGTGCGCAGATGAGGAAGTGATTGCGCTGACTTGTCTAGTCCTAGATAGTGAGGAGTCAAGGTATACTCCCAGAGTCTTTACGGTAGCGGATACAGGGATGATGGAGTTGTCAATGGAGATGTTAGCATACAGTTTGTCAAGTTTGTCTAGGGTGTTCTGTTGACCTAATATCATGATTTCAGTCTTGTCTCCATTAAGGCAGAGGCCATTAACTGCCATCCATGCCTTGATAGTGGAGTAGATTGTGTGGAGAGCCGTAGCGTCTTCGTTGTATGATCCTGATAGAGGTAGAAGTACTTGTGTGTCATCTGCGTAGTTCGTGTATGTGATGCCGTAAGAGTCGAGTTTGTCAAAGAGGGTCTTGGTGAATAAGTTGTAGAGTGTGGGTGCAGTGCATGATCCTTGAGGGACCCCGCAGTGGATTGTCGTAGGGGTGGCGTTGGCGATATCCGAGAAGACTTTCATAGCTCTTCCCTCTAGGAAGGAGGTGATCCAGAGAGCTGACTCTTTAGAGAAGTTGGCTGAATGTGTGAGGTGTGAAGTGAGAGTCTTGTGATCAACCAGATCGAAAGCGGCTGAGAGATCTAGAAGGAGCAGAATAGCAGGCTTGCCTGTGTCCATAATTTGGGTGATCTGGCTCTTCAGATCCACCAGGGCTGTTTCTGTGCCATGTCCTTTTCGGAAGCCTGATTGCCTAGTCCCGAGGATGGAGTGGGTTTCCAGGAATGTTGGATTTGGCAATGTGCGGCTTTGTCCTGTAATTTCAGGAGGAATGGCACTGTGGTTATTGGTCTGTAGTTGTTTGGTTGTAAGGGGTCGAGAGTAGTTTTTTTTTTGGGAGAGGCCGGACCCAGGCCTCTTTGAGGTTAGCTGGGATGATGCCGGTTTTAAAGGACGCATTGATGAATGCCGTGAAGAGCGGCGCAAAGCAGTATGCGCAGTCTTTGACGAGTTTAGGTGGGCAAATATCGCCTTTACATGGGGAAGGTTTAAGATTTTTCAGTAGGTTGATGATTTCTGATACAGTGACGTCTCTGAAGGAGAAGTCAGGTATGGTGGGCTTGGACAAGGTGGGTGGGGTGTTGGTGGGTTTGGTTTCTGTCTGTTGAGGAAGTGCTTTGCAGTGGTCTTTGATTTATTTTTGGAGGAGGTCAATTTTATGTAGCATGGCAGCTTGAATGCTGGTACACCAGGATTCATCTTTGATTATTTTGTCTGGTTTATTGGGGGGGGGGGAGATAAGCTCATTAAAAATGGCGAAAATCTCTTTAGAGTGTGATTTGGCATTAGAGATTCGGGTGTTGAAAGCGTTGGCTTTGGCCTTGGTGATAGCTATCTTGTATTGGTGGGAGATTAGATTGAAATAGTTTTTGGTCCTAGTGCAGGGGTCAGATTGCCAGTTTTTTTGTGCTGCTCTTTTGTCGGATCGCATAGATTGCAGATCTTCAGTAAACCAAGAGTTGGCGTGTAGAGATTTCTTTTCTTTTTTCCATTCGAGTGGTGCTATTTCATTGATAGCTTTGGTGATGACATCTTTGTAGATGTCTGCTAGAACATTGGGATCATTAGCGAATGGGGGAGCTAGCTCAGGGGTATTGAGGTAAGGACGCAGGTTATCCTCTGTGAGTTTTTTTTGAGCTTCTGACTTGTGCAGCGCTAGCTGGGGTCAGAGTTTTGTGGTTTTTGGTGATGGGAATGGAGAACTCGATGCAGTTGTGGTCAGTCCAGGGCAATGAGAAGTTAGAGATGATAGTGGAGAGGCAGTTATGGTCTGCAATCCAATCAAGGATGCAGCCTTTGGCGTGAGTAGGACTTTCTACTTTTTGGGTGAAGCCCAGGTCGATAAGTTCCTTGGTAAGAGTGGCTGCAGATTTGTCTTTAGTATCGTTGAATCCGAGATTGAGGTCCCCTAGTAGAAGGGTTTTGGTGGAGCTTTTGATGTTATTGCTGAGGATGTGAATTATGTTATCCCGGGAGTCTGGGGTGTTGCCTGGGGGGAGGTATAGTAGGTGGATGTTAATGGTGCTGTTGGGTGACAGTGTGAGTTTGGTCGATAAGAGGTCAGAGTTGTTGGTTGAGGGGTGACTGACAGGTCGGAGCTGGAGGCTTTCCTTGTAGATGAAGGCTACTCCGCCTCATATTCGATCTGGCCTGTCTTGTCTGAGTATGGTGAAGCCAGGTGGTAGTGCAAGAGCAACGGCAGGGCCTGATGCTTCATGTAACCATGTTTCAGTGATGGCTAATAGGTCTATGTTATTGTTGATTATGAGGTCATGAATATCAGATGCATGAGCTGGGAGTGATCGGACATTGAGGAGGGCACATTTGATGTGAGGTATGTGTGGTTTGTTTGTGGGAGTGTGAGTGGTGGTTGTAGCTGATATGTTGAGTGTGGTGGTATTGTGAGGTGTGGTGAGGTTAGTGGGAGGTGGACTGTGGGAGAGTGGGTGTCCCATGCGGGAGTAGCGTTTGGAGGTGGTGCGGGAGCTCAGTCTATAGTTTCTGTGTTCTGTGGGAAGGGGTTGTGTGCTAAGTTCTGTGGTTTGTGTGCGAGCTCTAAGCCTTTCTCGTCTATACATAATTGCGACACAGGGTGTGTGAGGTGGCATGATTAGTGTGGTATCTGGGGTAGCGGGATGCATGGGGTAGGGAGTGGTCTTAGTGTTGTGGGAATGTGGGGATGTTTAGGAGTATGGAGTTGTAGAGCAGTGAGTGTTGCGAGGAGAGTGAGCAGCGTGGTGGTGGCAGCGGTGGGCTTGCAGGAAACTGTGGCCATGATTGTATGCTGGGCGGGGCTGTGTGAGGAGGAGGACAGTCAGGTAGGGTGGACCTAGCCAGAGGTGGCAGGAGTGAGCGACTATAAGGTACAATACAATTCAAATGTGGTCTAAAAGCGACCATAAGGCACAACAAAATTCAGATGTGGTCTGAAAAGCGACCATAAGGCACAACACAATTCAAATGTGGTCTGAAAAGCGACCATAAGGCACAACACAATTCAAATGTGCTCTGAAAGGCGACCATAAGGCACAACACAGTTCAAATGTTGTCTGAAAAGCAACCATAAGGCACAACACAATTCAAATGTGGTCTGAAAAGCGACCATAAGACACAACACAATTCAAATGTGGTCTGAAAAGCGACCATAAGGCACAACACAATTCAAATGGGGTCTGAAAGACGACCGTAAGGCACAACACAGTTCAAGTGTGGTCTGAAAAGCGACCATAAGGCACAACACAATTCAAATGTGGTCTGAAAGGCGACCATAAGGCACAACACAATTCAAATGTGGTCTGAAAAGCGACCATAAGGCACAACACAATTCAAATGTTGTCTAAAAGCGACCATATGGCACAACACAGTTCAAATGTGGTCTAAAAGCGACCATATGGCACAACACAGTTCAAATGTGGTCTAAAAGCGACCATAAGGCACAACACAATTCAAATGTGGTCTGAAAGGCGACCATAAGGCACAACACAGTTCAAATGTGGTCTGAAAAGCGACCATAAGGCACAACACAGTTCAAATGTGGTCTAAAAGCGACCATATGGCACAACACAGTTCAAATGTGGTCTAAAAGCGACCATATGGCACAACACCGTTCAAGTGTGGTCTGAAAGTGACCAAGAGGCATTACACAGATCAAATGTGCAGCGATCAATGCTACATTCAGAAAGGCACAGTAGGGCTGAGATGCAAGGTGGGTGAAACGTGATGGATACAATGAGTGGGCGCCTTGATATGGGATAACATATTTGGGGTGGATAGTAACGTGATACCTATGGAAGCAGTCAGGTACAAAAGTAAGGGGCGCAAGTAGTATAGTCATTAGGCAGCGTTGTTAAGGCAGCTCGATGCTGGTCCATTAATATATTAGGGAGTGAGCAACAGAGTGGTTCCAGCAGTACGTACCCTCCACACAATTGGTTGAGAAGAAAGCAATGCTCCTGGTCTCCAGTGGGTTCTAATTGGTGAAGTAGGTGAGCGGGTCTGGGGCTCGGACTCTCCAGTGAGGGAAGAGTTATCAACCCGGGTCTGCACGTAGTCGACGATAAGATTCACATCCAGAACCATCAGAAGAACTAGAAGGGTCACCACGAGCACGAGCGTGTTGATCCAGTAGATGCCCCTGTTGACTTTTAAACGCATTTGCCGAAAAGCGGCGATTCTCGCGCCGTCCCTCTCCCTCCTGCTCTGATTAGTGCAGCTTAACCATAAAGTTCCCTTAACAATGGTTTTTTATGAGAATTTCATAGGTTTTTGTGTGTGAAAATGTTTTATGATGTTATATCACTCTATCCTTTATGAATAATTCCTCTTTTAACATATATGAAAGAACTGTAGACCTCCTTTAACAAACATATTTTTTGCAACGAATACTGGTGTGCTTGGTTATCAACAGCACATGCTGGCAATGAAAGTCATGGTTGAATTGCCTAGGGAATGAGGCTCCACCATGACCCCAGCCCCACCAAACCACCCCCGTCATCCACTGTACCTACTAGTACTGGTTCAGTGTCCTCTCTAACCTCATAATGTGACCAATGGCCAGTGCTCATGGCCAGTCTCCACAATCCATGGGGCATGGGGTTCGGCCATGCCTTAACCCAACAGGCAAATCAGAGTAGACATTTCTCCTTGCTGAGACCCAGGCCCACTGCCCAGGCAGCAAAGTTATATCACTATTTCTTGTACTTACTTTTTGACACATTAGGACAGATTTGCAAAAGCTTGTTTTCAGGTCCTTGCTGATGCTCCTTGCGCAGGTTTGCTGCAATCCCGTCCAGCACTTTGGGTGGCAGCCGCAAGCAAAATTAATTTTCCCATTTAAACCTAGGGCTTTGTCCATGCCGCATACCCCAATAAGTACATCAGAGTAGGCATTCATCCTTGCCGAGGGTGAAGGCCACTGCCCATGCACCAAAGTCATATAACCTTTTTTTAACTTACATTTTGACACTGTAGAAAAAATAAAACACAGGACAGATTTGCAAAACCATGATTTGAGATCCTTGCTGATGCTCCTCGAGAATGTTTGCTGCAATCCTGTACAGCATTTCGGGCTGCAGCCATGAGCAGAATTTATTTTCCCATTCAAATCTATCCCGATTTTGAAAAACATTACCACATAGCCGGTCCCTGGTGGCCATTCCACTTTAAACCCATTGCCGGCCCATCGTGCTCATGGCCAGTAACCAGACCAAGGTCATGACCTGGATAATCTGGCCACTGCCCATGGCCACAGGCTATACCTCAGTCATCAAAGGCATGTCACTATTTTCTGTACCTACATTATGACCCTTTTCAAAAAACAAAACACGGACACATTTGCAAAACCATGCTTTCGGGTCCTTGCCAATGCTCCTTGCATGGAGTTTGCGGCAAATCTGTCCATGTTTTATTTTTTAAAAGTGTCAAAATGGGAGTGCAAAAAATGGTCATAACAAAATTCATTCACAACCATTCAAAGCTGGGTCTATAATCGTTCTGAAAACTTCTGTGCTGATTCGTCAAACGGCAGCAAGGTTATAAGACATCTAAAAATGTTGAGGCCTCCCCTCTAATTTTGCCCCCTCGTGACAAAATCCCACTTAACTTAAAAAAAATATTCAGATCTGGGTCTGAAATGTTTTTGCACACTTTTGTGAAGATTTGTCAAACGGCACCAAATTTATAAGCCTTTCAAATATTTTGGGCCCACCCCCCTCTAATTTTGCTCCCTTTCAGCAGCAGAACCATACAGGGTCAGGTCTAAAATGATATTTCATGCTGTTTCATTGAGTGGCGCCAAAGTTATAGGCCTTCCAAAAACTGATTTTCACCAACCCTGTAATGCAGAAATATGCACGGATCAGAGAAGAAAAATGTTGGTTTTTGGCTTTTATGGCTGTCTGCCATCCCATCCTCATCACCCATCAACTCCCCAGATATTGTTTCATTAGTTTAACAAGTGCAATATTGTGTTTTTTATATGTTTTTATTGCGATGTCTGTGGACAACAGTGTCTGTCTGCAGATTCAATATGGCAACAATTTAAACAAATATGACGCACCTGACATTTTTGAACATCCAATCAGTGGGCATGTGTGATGTCTGCAAAAGTCACACCGCTGTCTGATTGGTCCAGGGGGTGTCCCAATCAAGAAATGAGTCCGCAGACAAGACCCAGATAACACACATTTTTTTCTCACCTTTTTGGCCATTTTAAAAAGAAATACTGGACAGATTTACACCAAATTAGCAAAAGCACGCTTTCGGGATCAAGTCGTCGCTCCTGGTGCAAATTTGGTGAAAATCCATCCATCGATTTGGGCTGTAGGCGCGAGCAAATTAATTTTTACATTGCGTCTATTAGGGTTTAAAAAATGATGGGAACCCTTATAACTTTGCCCCTCCCTGGACGAAACCGCACTAAACTTCACAAAATCATTCCGAGGGGGCCATATACATTTTTTGCAAAGTTTGGTGAGGATTCGTCCGGGGGGGGCAAAGTTATAAGCTGCCCAAAAAGTGCTCTTTCTATGAGTTGAGCAACTTAACCATAACTATAGGGATGCTATTGCAGGCCCACAGGCATTTTACATATACATTTACCTTTTTTGACCCTCATAAACAGTACATTCTATGTACTATGTTTGGTACAACATTAGTGTGTGCTACACTGTTGTTATATTTTACAATTATGTCAGTGTAAGTGTGATAATATGTTTTTTGAAGTTTTTTGTTTTTAAGGGAATGTTTAAAGTAGTTGGATAACTGTTAGTGTATTCTAACTACATTAGACTTTAGAAGACGTTTTGTAGTAACTCGAATTGTGATGGCCTATTAAAAGTGTATTGCAATGAAGGGTATTTTTTAAGTAGTTATATACCTGTTGGCGTATTCTAACTATCTTGACTTTTAAAAGTTCTATTGAAGTATTATGGATGTATTTAGATACCTGTTGGCATATTCTAAGTGCTTATTATGCTACAGTTTAGTGAGTACATTTTGGTTGAAGGAATATTAAGTAGGTATTAATTAGATTTGCTGTTAACCTATGTTTTGGAGTGATAGAGGTGTGGTTAGATTCAAACCAACCACGTACTTTTTTGACTTATCCATTATAGTGCCCTGAAGTGGTTGCAGCACCAGTGTGGTGTATTACAGCAACTGTTCTGAAGGTTTTCTTCCCAAGAGATACTTGGCCGTGTAATGTTTTTTGCATCTGCTTTTTTTTGTTTTAGAAAAAAGTTACACACAGTGCTGCTATAAATATACATACACATTCTTTTTGTAACTTTCATGAAAGTGCTCGTTAAAATAAATATTTCTAAATGCACAGCATTTTTCTAAATGCACAGTGTGCTACTTGATGTTAGGGGGTGCAAAATGCTGCAATGCATGGCAATTGCTAGGGTGCTTACAAAGAGAATATTCTTATTGAGAAGCTTATTACAGGGTAAGTAGGAGGAACTTGCAAAAGAGTTGAAGAAAATACTTTAAAAAATACAAGCATACCTGTACTATGTCTTGTTAGATGCAAATGTTGTTGAATCTGCAAATGGACATTTTGGAGAGTTTTAGAGGAGTTTTTAATGCAGATGGCTGTGATTGACAGGAGATATGTACTCTCAGAGTTGAAATGTGCATCTGAAGTCTTGAACTGAGATGACAGGGTTACATATAGAGTTTTTGGATGTGATTCATGGATGGATGTGTGATTGTTTGAAAGCAAGTAATGAGGGAGTCTTACAAACATAAAAGAAAAAGGGTAAAAGTGCTGCCCTGTGCTAATTGAGTCTAAACCTCCCCAACCCCTTCAATTGGACGTTCTGTCCGCGGACACAAGGGTAGTCCGCGGATGGCACGTGCCACATATGGGACTTTTGAGGATGCCTGGCATGGAAAGGGGAGTGCAGAGACTGGGCAGTCGTAGATGTCCGTGGACATCGGGGGATCAGCCAATCAGGTTTCATGGGTGTGGTGTACAGGAAGAGAGGGTAGCAGATGGTATGTTTGGTGAGAGCACTGAAGACGGATATGGCTATGTCTTTGAGGAGGCAGAGTCTATGGATTTTGGGAGCTTCTTCGATACAGTCATTGAAGGTGTATGCTGAAAATCATGGCATCTGAGGAAGTATTGGATTGCAAGAAGTGGACATTTAGTGGCATGCAGTTTGTTGGTTCAACTGGGCAAGCTTGCTGTCATTCTGTCAGAGTATGGCACACTTTAAATGTCCAGGCATTGTAGTTGTGCATTGTGGAGAGAACCGTTTAGGGTGTGTGACTTCAATGTATTTGCAGTTTGCCCTGAAGGATTTCTTCAAAAGTCTAATGGAACTGTTTCCTGCTGCAAAGATTATTTTTTCTCAAAAAAATCAGAGGCAAAAATGGACATGTGTAACATTTTTCAGTGTACAAATGGAAGAATTATGGCAGCTTGTGAATAAAGCTGTATCTGCTGTTTTATATGCTCCAGGAATGTCATTTTTTGAGAATAACAATGTAAAGTCTGATGGTGTGAATCTTTTTCGTGAAGATGGAGTTCATTTCACAGATATCGGAAATTGTGATTTTTCATCACAATGTTATGTTATGTCATGGTGCATTTGTATAGCCCATTGTGTACCATTGGTATGATCTCAAAGCACTGTTGGTTGAACATCATCGGGGACCGTGGTCCGTAGCAGTGGAGAGAGTAGTGTAGCATCTAGCGCTTGGGTGCACATGGTATGTGTGCAGCTGGAATGGTTTGCATGGGTTGGCTGCATTCTAATGCAATGTGTGGTGCGGCGAATGTTTTTAATGATTTATGGAAGGCCATGTAGTTCTGGTTGTGTCGAATATGGGGAGTGTGAAAAATCTGAAGGTGTCTCCCTGACTAGTCCCCAGGGATCTCTCATCCAGGTGGCCACGACACGGCCATTGCTATTGGATCCAGTTCGGGGGGATGGACCAGTGAGGGAGAATCACCTGGGTTGGGGGTCTTCAGGGAGTGGAAGTGTGACACTGACAGGTGATATGCAGTATCCCCCTTCTTATAATGCCTTTTCCCATCCTGCTACATGGGAAGCTCAGAACCCCTACCCACCTCCCTTTTCCAACACAATCACTTTCGTACACCAAGAAAGGCGACAGACAAACACCAAAAGCCATTTACCTGACATGTCCCAACACAAGGGTCAGGCAAAGTCAGGCAATTGACCAGGATCACACACACCTGACGTCCCTTTCCCTTCCCCGCAAGGGGGGGGAGCACAAGAGCACAGTACGAGCAAGGCAGACTGCACGACGAGATAGCTATCCAAACACAGCAGTTCAAGAGGAGGAGAAAGGCGGTGAGAACCAAAAGTCTGACAGGGAGAGAAGCAGTCTTGCCCTTTCTGACCCAGAACTGTGAAACCTCAGTGGAAGGAAGCGTAAAACTGCAAACAATGGCTCAAGTGTGTTGCAGCAGATGTCAACGGTACACAGAGCATTCCTACGCTGATAAGGAGGTCCGAAGGAGATGCCTGCTACCATTTTACCGGCTTTGACTGCAGATACAAGGAAAGTCAAGTGGTTCATCACAGCCGGTGAGTCGGGGGAAGACCCGATAAGAAACTGAATTGTGTTGAATGAAAGTCGCAAAGTGGCACATTGAGGAAAGTTCAAAGAACTGTTAATTGTTAAGGGAAGACCAGCTGCAGAGGGGATCGGCACCACGTGGGTGCTCACAAGAGAGACTCTGGTTGATCCCGTGTTAATTGAAACTACTGATACCAGACGGCTGTAGGAGAGCCACCCAGAAAGGTCAAAGTGGTCATACAGGGGTCTGACAAAATGCCCGTACATCGAAAGTGTTTGACGGACAAACCATTGAGAATGCAAGAGAAGTAAATCCTGCAACCGAATGAGAGCAAACGGAATTGTGAGAAGGCAAGAATGAACGTGACGAAGGGATGTCAATAAAGGGGGGTGAAGTCTAAAGTCCCAAAAAACAGTGTGTTGACAAAAGTTAACCCGACAGAGGGATGTCCACGGTGAACTGTTTAAAAAGACATTTAGATTTGTGAATGCCAAGGAGAAAATATTTTTGTGAAAAGCCTTAGTGAACCCGACAGAGGGAGGTAAACAATCGAGAAGGGTGTGGCCCCGGAAAAGGGAGCCCAGGGGTGAAAGGCATCACCCATCATACATTTGAAAAAAACTTTGGCTCTCATTCCGAGTTTGGAGGTAGCCATGGCGCTATTAGCACCATGGCTGCCTCCAAAATCGGTCCAACTCCGGTCTGGTGAAGGGAGTAATTACCGGTCCAGTCCGAGGTCGGCGGGACCGGTAATTTCCCATTCACCAGAGCCATTCCCCATTCCCATTTGAGCCTCCATAGGGCTCAATGGGAAGGAGGAAGGTGGCAATAACGGTACCGCAAATTGCGGTACCGTTATTGACCCCGGTATCCCTTTGCGGGTCCCGTCCATAACGCCTGGTAAAACCAGGCATTAAGGGAGGACCCACAAAGGGACCTCGGAATAGGGCGCAAAGGGATTACCGGCACCAGTGTCATTACCAGTGTCCGGTATCCCTTTGCGCCCAGGTCGTAATGACCCCCTTTGTGTTTGTTATTTTTGGAGGTTATCAGCACCTCAGAGGCAAGAGACTTTTTGTAGAAAAGACACTTAACCACCCAAGGTCCTGGTAGCTGAAGCTGGGACTGTTGTCTCATGCTGAAAAAGCTTGAGCTGTGCTCAGGAGTCACACCTTGTCCCGTGCATGGGGAAGGGAGACCCTCGGCTACCACATCCTGACTTATCATTTGTGAACACTTCTTTCTTTCTTGTGAACCTTATCCTACACTCTTTTTGTATTTAGTTGCAAGGACTGGCAATACGCTTTTTAGTATAGGCCCTTTTATTTGACAAGACGCCACTAGGACTGCCTTATTTTTCATTTGATCGTCGTAGCATGCTCCCATCGTAGCTTTAGGTTTAAATTAGGCTTTTTTCCAACCTGAATATTCAGTTTAATAAACACGCTTGAACTCTGATCACTTCTATCTGTCTATTCTTGATACCATGCCTTTCTTACAGGAAGTAGTGAATTCCAAAGAGTTTGTGCTAAGGCAGAGTAGACTGACCCTCCAAGTCTGGTTGAATTGGAGGCTAGGATCATTAGTAGGAGGGCCGTGCTTGACCTTAGGGTGCATGCTGGGTGGTAGGGCATAGTCTTCTCTTGGAGGTATGTCAGGACGGCCTTGTGAACTGCTCAGTGGGTGATGCACAGGATTTTGAACGTGCCCCTTTGTCCAATAGGTAGCCAGTGGAGGGTGCAGAAAGCAGGCAAGATGTGGTCCATTCGTCCCTGGGCAAGGAGGAGTTTAGCAGCCGCGTTTTGGACTCTTTGGAGTTTGTTAAGTTAGTACGCAGGAGCACCCAAGTACATGGAGTTTGCGTAGTCCCGTCTGGACATCACAATTGACATAATAGAAGCCAGTCTGTTGGGAAACAAGAGCTACGAGAAGATGTGTCTCAGCAGCCTGAAGTAGGAGAGACATGATTTGTATACATTATTGATCTAGTGGGACACGGTTAGGCCAGAGTCCAATGTGCAGCCAAGATTTTTGACTGTGTTGGAGGTTAGGGGGGAGGGTGTAGAGGGAGGGAGGCCATGGGAGTGGTTGTGGGAGTAGAGCTGTGTTGCCAAACACCATGATCTCTGTTTTCCCTGGGTCAAGAAGGAGGTGGTTTCTAGTCATCCATTGGTCTATATCACTAAGGCAAGGTTCTAGGTCGGGCTGTTGATTAGCGCTCATTTTGGGGATTCTCAGGATCATTTGGGTGTCATCAGCATAATTGTAGCAGGTGAGGTTGTGCGAGTGGATGATCCCTGGCAGCAGGGTCATGTTGAGGTTAAAAATGAGCAAAGAGGCAAGTGCCATGGGGTACTTCAGTGTTAACTGGGCAAGCTGAAGAGGTAAAAGGCGAGGGCGGGGGCGGCGATTTGTTTCTTGTTGTCATTGAACGATGAAATCCAATTGAGTGCCACGTCTCGGATTCCAAGGGAGTGGAGCCGGTTGAGGAGGATTGAGTGGTTAATGGTGTCAAAGGCAGCTGATAGATCAAGGAGAACTAGAGTGGGGGCATCCTTCAGAGTCTGCCGTGACTTTGAGGTTGTCCCAGATCGAGATCAGTGTGGTTTCAGTTCCATTGCGAGGCCAGAAGCCAGACTGAGCGGGGTCTAGTAGGTTGTTGGATTGAAGCAAAAAGGAAGAGTTGAGAGTAGGCAGAGTGGCAATGAGTTTTGCCAGGAATTTGGTGTTGGAGATGGGCCTGTAATTGGATGGCTGGAGGGGGTTGAGGCCTGGTTTTTTTAGAAGGGATTTGACGTGCTCTACTTTGAAGGGGTCTGGGAAGGAGCCAGAGTTGAAGGAGTCATTGAGTATGGACCTAGCCTGTTCTCCTGCACATGTGGAAGAGAACATTTCTTTGAGGAAAGAGGTGGGCAAAGGTCAAGGGGGACCCCACGGGTCTGCTGCTGGACAGCCGTTTGAGCAATTCCTTGCTCAACATCGGCTTGAAGAAGTTGAAGGTCGGCGCTGCAGGGGGAGGTGGGATCTTGAGCAGCCGGTGTTGGATGGGTGGTGAGGTTGGAGAGTTTGGCATTAAGTGTGGTCGTCCTGTCAAGTGCTGTACTGTGGTAGTAATGGGAGAGGGAGTTTCAGAGCCACAGAGGTCTGTCTGTGGTGTGGAGTGAGCATAGCAAGACTTGAGCCAGGTCAGGCAGCACCTTGACCATGTTCCGGCATTTATGGTCGTGTGGTGAGTCTGGGCGGATCATGGCTGGTGGGGTCGGTGTGCGGATAGACAAAGGTAGGGCTGGGTGGTCTCAGTGGTCTGTGGTCAATGATATTTGTGATGTAATTTTGATGTCCTGGGTGTTAGTCTTAGAAGTGCACAGTGGTGGCCCGAGTTATGGTTGCTTAGTTTAGCCAAAACTGTTGAATTTCTGAAGGATTTCGGTTTTACTTGTAACCATAACATCCCTTTAACAACGTTTGTTCACTGAATTTCATGGGTTTTTATTAGTGCAACTTAACCATAATGTCCATTTTTAACAAGCTTTTTTCTGTGATTATATATAATTTGATGTATATACATAACGCAATAGGGTATTTACTCTAATATTTAGGATATTTTTGATGCTTGGTTCGCAGTCTCTAGGCTGAGGAACACTCACCCCATTGGGGGGGCGGATGTCTGGGAGTGGCCATTTTTGAGCCACTGTTAGTCATCTGAATGATACATAGCACACTTGTGCGTAGATTTTACACATCTGATTACATTGACAATGTTTTGACCAGTAGCGGTTCCGGGCACCTCCTCTATGCGACTTGCACTGCAGTAGCCTATCATTGGTCCTAGTATGTCTATTTAGATATGCTATGGTAATTATGCCTTTATACATTGACCGTATAGACGCTTGACCATTCCAACATGGAGGTCATTGTGTCAAAGAGACTACCCCTTCTATTCGATTAGTAGTCATATGACTCAAATGGCACGTGATGCTTGACGCACGGAGTTGCTCTGGAATGGCCTAGTGGTTTTTTATTTTAAGATGTGTTAGCCGAATTTGGATTTTAGAAGGTCTGAGGAAGCCTGAGCATTCAGGCGGAACGCGTGACTTTACATCCACCCATGGGGTGAGTGCTTTGCAGCACCTTGTGTCTGTCACAGGGATGTACTACTTACTCCCTGTTTTTGTATTTGTGCTGTTTTATGCCTAAATAAATTGTCATTTTAGAATAGCTAAAGTCTTGTGTGCTGGAATATTATTTTTTACATATGCCTACCAGAGCGGTTTTTTGAAGTGCTACAACCGTTCAGGGGCCTGTGTGTTTTCCTTATATATATATATATATATATATATATATATATATATATATATATATATACTGTAACACATGCCTCCAAAGCATAGACAGAAAATATACAACACAATCCATTCAACTTTGCTGACAGTTCGTCAGGTCCTACGTATTTGGTGAGGCCATGTTTTACGGTTGCCTTGGTTTTCTTGGCACTAAACAAACTAGTTTTCTCCTCTGTAAATCTATATTAATCCTGTTAAAAATCGATCTCCTGAAATCTCGGACAATTAAACACTTCAAGAAAACGTATAAAATTCCTTCTGGGTAGGAAATCACCTTAACCCACAGCTTCAAGACGCTCCTTAAATAAGTCTCCTTTAATCCGGCTTCCTTGAAACGGAATCGTCTTTGCACATGTAATGTAACTTAAGGATATTTGCCTCTGGCTCTCTGTAGCGGAATTTCCGTCCGTTTTTCATGCGAACCAATGACTATATACAACAAAGTACATTTAAATGTTGATATCCCAAGAACCTGATGTGATTGTAGCCTTTGAGAGACAGAACTTGGTCTCTCAAAGCCACCCTCATGTAACTCCTGACAGAATTCCCGTTCATTGAAAGAAACGGAACCAAATTGAAACAGAACCCGGATTGGAGGCAAATGCATATACTGTGGTGAGCCCTTTAAGTCTCACCACTGTATATACAGTTTGGATTGGGACATAGGTGGAGGTCCGATCCCAGTCCCCTTCAGCCACCCACAAGACACTTTGAGAAGCAGTGTCTTGCAAATGCCGTTTGTGCACAAGCAATGTAACATACAGATATGCCTTGTATCGTGTGGGTTCCATGTGATATTTTCGCTTTTTGAAGGCCACAAATCAAAAAAACGGATTTATTTCCGCCGATGTTGTGCAGCTTTCAAAAGGGGAAGTATCACAGTTTTGGGGTAGTTTTACCCCCCTCCTCCACAACCCCAAAAAAGCTGTACCCCTGACAGCTCCAACCTCTACCCACTCCTACGCTGGTGGGTTTTCTTAAAAATTGGGGGGTTCCACCCCACAAACCCCACTTTGCCCCGGTTGCCTTCCTTCCCCGTCCAAAGCATGACCCATGAACCCACACCACAAATGCACCGATTCATACACAGAAACATGCAACAACATGCACGTTTACATGTTTACCCTTTCCCCCCGCCCTGCCCTACCCCTCCAGACATTCACTCCCCTCTTCAAACCGAGCTGTGCCTGCCAGCCCCTACTGGCACTCGTTTGCGTTCAGGGGCGTGAAAGTTCGATTTCAAAAGAGCTCCTGGCGCTCCGCTCTGTCTCGGCGGTCTTTCTAAATTGAGTATTCATTTTTTTTTTAAACAAAATATCCACTTAGCACCATTGTGTGCATAGAACGTCTTAGAACCAGCCTCGGAGTGTCACTTGCAACTGCAGTCACAGTTTGCCTCAAAAAGAAAGCAAAAATAACGTTTTGGTTTTCTGCATGCTAAAGAATAAACCCTGACAGGGCTGCCATGCACTCATGCATGTATCTAATTGGTCTATGTCCTGCAATATTACCAAAACTCATTGCTATTCATGTTACTAACTTCAGATTGGGAATGTCTCACGTGTTGCTTAGCATGTGACTCTGTTTGAGTCCTTTAAAACTTTGAGAACTTCGTCTTCACTTAGTAATATTGTATTACCATGTTACCAAAACGAAAGGATTAAAGGCAGGCATTCCTGGTGTGAAATTGATGCTGGACAGACCCACTGCTGTATACACCTAGCATGACATGTCACAACTACCAAGTTCAGCTGTATTTACATTACCAAATTCATAGGGATGGAAGGCTAAATCCTTTCTACCCAGATTTGAACTAACCGTATGACCTGCCACCCGCAGATCTCATCAGCAGATGCATTTACCTCCTGAGATATCTTGCAGTGTTGAATGTGCTTTCTTAGCTGGATATCATTCACAGTTGCACAGCACTCTGTTTCCTCTCACTACTCAGAGTAGATCCTCGCCCCCGTCGTTTCTCTGCTGCGTCTCCCTCTTCCTGCATCCTTTGCCTTTCCTTGAAGTTATCCTTCTGAAGATTTTAATGTGATCTTCCCCTACATCACCTGGAGATTAACGGATCTGGAAGAAGATTCATTCGGATATGGGCTGTGAGAAAAATTCTATGATTAGAAAAACGGAGTGGGAACCACCCCGTAATACCCAGTGCTCACTGTTTGCCTCCTAACAGGAAGCTACATTCATTACTTCAGCTTTAAAAATCCTGTTATTCTTGATGATTGATATGATAAATTCAATATTGTAAATGTTTATAGTCCTTGGTGATAACCAATTCGAAAAATTCAAAAAATTCGATTTTAGCCACTTCTTTTTCAAATCTTTCCTTTTGTAATTGTGTTCAATTCACACAATTTATTAGGCATATTCACAAATCCTCTACATATAGTCACAGCTATTGCCAATGCATTTCGGTGCCTAGCACCATCTTCAGGGCTGAATATTAACGTAATGCATATCATAAACATTTGAGAGTAAATTGTAAATGTACATACCAAAATATAGATCAATCCCATCACGTGCAAATATATAAAAGAAAAATTATATTACAAATATAAGTGACCTTGGCTGTGTGAAAATCCTTGCTTTCAATGACTAGATTGTGCTCCCCAAGCTGTATATGCAATTAATTACCTTAGCCTTCTTGTACTGATGTGAACGGCTCATATATATACATACACTCGTCAGCTCAGTGTCTCTGTTAAAAGAGAGGGAGAATGAGTTTTCAGCAACTCACTAGTAGCGTGAACCTAATGGACTGCCGTCATGCGGCAACGCTTCTTACCTTCGCACTGTTCTGCAGGAAACTGCTCGTAAACCGGGCTGCAGCTGCGTGTGCCCGTGTGAGGCTCAGTTCCTAAGTAACCATGGTGATCACGGTGCCGCCTGTTGTCCTGGATTGGACGAAACAGGCGGGCCTCCGGTCCCACCCTCCTGTGTCAGCAGGGAGGCCGGACTGAAGATCACCATGGTTTAATCAAATGTTCACTTGTCACGCCCGACTGGAACAATCGGTATGCGCATTACTTACATTAAGTGTCCCGAGACACACGTGCCCGTGTCCGAACAATGATCGCGGTAACTTGCCAGACCCCCGTGCAACTCGACATGTGTGTCACGAGACACCCTCGCAACCGTGAGCCGGTGGGAGGGTCGTAAGCTCTCCCTAGTGCCCCACTGAACAACTATTTCTGAATCACTGTGCAATGGTAACCTGTGGATTATTATTCACATGATGATCGTACCTAACCTAAGTGTAGTGCTTAAATGGGCCTCTAGTGCATGTAATGAACCCTAAAAAAAGGGGGAATTTCACCCAATCACTACAATTTCGAGGTAATATAGTGCCTATACTACAATGCTTTGTAGTGCATGTCCCAAGTTGGGCAAATGCACATCGAGGGTTAAAGCTACGGCTGGAACGTATCCTACATTAAAGGGTAGTAGCAATGCCTTCCCACCAGCTCATACACAGAAGGGAATCACCTATCAGTTGTATATAAACATTAGTATCAGGTCAGATTCAAACCTGGCGGTAACTCTATGTATATGAGCTAAATCTCCTTCACCAAATTACTTAATTATACTTCAACCGCTGTGCATAAAACCTCCATCAACCCTGGAAGACAAACATGTACTATAAAATCCCTTTTGCGTGCAAGACATATATACCATGCTAAATAAGAACAATTACAGTTGGAAATTACACATTCACTATGTACTTTGCTTCAAAGAAAACAAGCAAAGTTAATCTATTCATTCAGTCCCTTTGGTGTGAGGGTTCCAAGCCTATCTATCCAGAAGGTTTCCCTTTCATCCAACCTTTATTGTAGATTCATATGTGGCTCTCCTCTATGAACTACTTCTAAAATTTGAAACCTAATCTGAGATTGTGCTTTTTCTCGTCGCAATGGCGCGCCACTGCTGAAGTTTTGTTGTGAGTTCGAATGCATGAGCGATGCTCATTCCATCTCGTTTTGGCAGCTCTCGTTGACTGTCACACATAATATAACCCACATGGGTACTTGATGGAGTAGATTATGTTCGTAGAGTTGCATGTCCCAAAATGTCTGTTTTATTTTTTCACCTGTATGCGGATGACTCACCATGTTCCCTTTCAAAACATATCCACAATTGGAGCAGCTCAGGCATGGGAAAGTCCCAGTTTTCGTTGTACCCTTTTTTTTTTTCGTGTTCCTGGTGTTAACTAGCTTGTATTTTAAATTCTGACTCCTTTTATAAGCAAACGTTGGAAGTTCTTTAAACAGAGGTTCTACTCTTTCATCCAAAGTCAATATGTTCCAGTTTTTTTAAATTATATTTTTAATTTGTTTGCTCTGTTTTGAGTATTTAGACACGAATACTGTTGGTGGTGCTGTGTCTTCCTTCTGTTTGGGTTCTAGTAGTTCCTCCCTTCTTTTGTCCTTAAGTCTTCCTTCTGCTTCCATGATCTCTGATCTGTCATACCCACGGTTCCGAAACTTCGTTCCCATTTTATTGATGGCTTCTTCGTAATCTTCTGGGTCACTCACTCTCCGTTTGACTCTCAACATTTGACTGTAGGGCAGATTTTTTATTAAACTGGGCTGATGGAAACTCAATTTATGCAAGATGTTGTTCCTGTCTGTAGGTTTTTGATATATTTTGGTTCTATAGCCTGTGCTTTCCTTGGTCACCTCAACATCCAGAAAATGCATTTTTTCTGTGGAGAATTCTGATGTGAACTGTATGCGTTGGTCTATGCTGTTCAGATACTCCAGAAATGTCTTCAATTCCTCATTGGTGTTATGCCAAATCCCAAAAATGTTACTATATATCGGATCCATAGACCTATCTTTCCCTTCCATCCTTCATTTCTAAGCACATGATCTACCTCGAACTTGTGCATAAAAGCATTAGCATAGGGTGGTGCCATAGTGGCACCCATGGGCGTCCCTGCTATCTGTAGGAAAAAATGTTCTTTGTATTGAAAATATGAGTTTTCACTGGATTCCAGTAACGCCATCACAAACTCCTTCTGAGCCGGGATATCTCCTTCTTGCAGTAACAACCATTCTACTGCCACTCTACCTAGATTGTGTGGGATAGAAGTGTACAGGCTTTTAACATCTATTGTGAACAGTATATCAGATTCTGTATATGTTGCTTCTTTCAGATATTTCAAGAAATGTGTAGTATCTTTGACATACGTGCTGGTTTTTTGTATTAATGGTTGCAAGAAGTGATCGATGTAGACTCCTAAGGGTTGTAGAATGCTGTTGGTCCCTGCGACAGGTGGATTTCTGAGGCCTTTATGAACCTTTGGTAATATATAGAAATGTGGAATTTTGGGATAATTGTTTGTCAAAAACCTTTTGGTGTGGTGGTTTATCCAACCTAGCTCTTCTGCCTTTGTTAGAAGCTCTTCTAGGTTTTGCTTAATTTCAATCGTAGGATCTTTTTCGAGTCTTGCGTATGTGTTATGATCGTTCAGCTGTCTCATACATTCAGCATCATAAACTTTCGTATCCAGAAGTACCAAAGCTCCTCCTTTGTCTGCACTTCTTATGGTAAGTTCATCACCGCTATACAGTTTTTTGATCAATTCCCATTCATGGGGTTTCATGTTCATTCCTCCTGTGGGCTTGAAGTTAATCTTTTCAAGATCTCGAATCGTCTGTTTTTGGAAGATACTGATGGAGGGTACGTTGATTGGTGGGATAAAGCCACTCTTCCCTCTGAATCTTTTCAACTCTTCCTTCTCCCTTTCTTTTCCTTCTGTATCTCCAACTCATTAAAGAACACTTTCAATTTCGTCTTTCTCACGAGTTTGAACAGTTCCACTCTTGTATCAAACAGTGAGCTTTTATAATTGGGCACAAAGCTGAGTCCCTTGTGCAGTGTTCTGATTTCCTGTTCAGTTAGTTTTCTAGACGATAGGTTGAGTACTAGACTTTTCTCTGCTTCTGTCTGGTTTCTGGCCCTTCTCTTGGTTTTCCTCTTGCCCCTCCTTGTTCTCTTTGTTCCTTCTGGCCTTTCTCTAAAAAGAGGACGATTAACCCGTGGATGTGCTTGGTCTCTGCGTGGGACTAGTAATTCCTGTTGCTTGTTCTTCTTCTTCCTCTGGTTGTGCTGGGTTGCTTTCAGATCCGGAGCTGGATGTCTCACTGGTGTTATCAGATCTAGGTTTAGGTTTGGGTTTACCTACTGGTGGTCCATATCTTTCCATCCAAGTATATACCTCCCCATTTAGGTAATCGTATGTGTCTCTGTGGAATGTTCTCACTTTCTTTGCTTCCAATTCTGATTTGTATTGTGATAGTTTTTTGTTTATATCATCCAAGATAGTTTGAACCTCTTCTTGATTCAAGGTTTTTACAAGCTCTTTCTCGATCTCTTCAATTTCTACATGTAGTGTTGTCAAGTTGTTAGCTAGTTCTTGTATAGTCAGTAATATCAAATCAAGTGAGCATTTATTTAGAATCTCTTCCCATCTTCTTACGAACTCTTTGCTCTCTTTGCATAGTGTGGGTCTAAGTTGTATTCGCAATCCTCGTGGTATCCTTTGGTTCTTGTGATATCTGCCCAGGGTTATGGGGTGCAATTTGCGGTTGATTTATTTTATGATTAAGTATTCCAATTGTTTAATCTTTCAAGACGGATCTTGTCCGGCGTTTGAGCTTGTGCTAACGGAGGAATCAGTGATCAGGCCTAAAATCTTATTCGCCTCTTTGGCTGAAAATCCCAAGGTTTCTGCTTTGTTAGTTGTTAATGCTTTGATGTCCGCAGAAGACATTGCGGTCGTATCCTTATTGTTTTTGTTAAGTTAGTATTGTGCTGATTTATTAAATCTTTTTGTGTATATGTGCCTCCACCTTTTTTGTGTCTAGACGAAAATACAGAAAATGGAAAATAGGTGGGCACCGCTGTCAGTTTTATCTTGATTGAAATGCTAGGCACCAAAATGCATTGGCAATAGTTGTGACTATATGTAGAGGATTTGTGAATATGCCTAATAAGTTGTGTGAATTGAACACAATTACAAAAGTAAAGATTTGAAAAAGTGGCTAAAATCGAATTTTTGGAATTTTTCGAATTGGTTATCACCAAGGACTATAAACATTTACAATATTGAATTTGTCATATCAATGATCAAGAATACCAGAATTTTTAAAGCTGAAGTAACAAATTTAGCTTCCTGTTAGGAGGCAAACAGTGAGCACTGGGTATTACAGGGTGGTTCCCACTCTGTTTTTCTAATGATAGTGTTTATATCAAGGCCCGAATGTCATTGGACCTTTGTGTTTTACCCGGTAAACTCCACAGAAAAACATACACGGACTCGAAGAGTATAAAAACATTGGCATTTCAATGAAGATAAAACTGACAGTGGTGCCCACCTATTTTCTATTTTTCTGTGAGAAAAAATCCCCAACCTGAATCTGAATATTCACTGGTGCATGCAAACCACTTTTTAAAATCTTTCCCTATTTCAACAGTAATCTCATTGCTGATACAACTTTGGAGCATGTGTTACACACTTAAAAATACCTCTTTTCCATTATAACCCAGAGGCACATTCGCATCAATATAAGCAAATTCAATATTCAATTTGTTGCTTGAAAGAATAATATTTCACTCATGTTGGAGGCAAATATGGCAACGACCCCTCCTTTGAGTGAAGCTATAACTCACTTTTTATAAGCCCATTACCTTAATGGTCCCAGTGGGGCTGGCCCAGAATAGAGCTTTTGACGTGTTCCCTGTGGGGGAAGATACATTAGAAAAGTGATGGATGGGAAAATACAGAACATGTTAGAAAGGAGGTAAAACTAATATGGGGAGAATTGATAGTTCGTTTAAAGATGTCTTATGGTGCTCATTTGTACCACCACGATCTGACCTCAATCGTATTGCCATTATTTGTAAGTAAAAGGTACTCATGCAGGGCGCTGTGGTGCGCTGACAAAGATGGCCGCCTGATGTAGTAGCTCCATGACTGAAGACATCCTGAAGTTTATATCCTGCGGTCTGGGGAGGGTGCCGGTGCACAGAAAGCAAGATTTGCACAGCGTACTCATCTGGGCACCATCGAACGAAATTTGGGGCAATTCCGCTTATCAGAAAGCCCATACTGAGCGGTCACGTGAAGGCAGACTTGCGGCAGTCCTGTGCGACGCGCGCCATAATCTACAACGGTCTGCCGGATCCGGGGTGAAGCGACCCTGCCGGAGGAGCATCGGGAGAAGAAGAAAAGAGGAGGAGTGACAGGTACTGCGAGCCCCAATTGCCTGCAAGACAACGGTATCCAGACAGCAGGTCTGAAGCGAGCCACAGCTTCAGCAATAGACATCAGGAGCAGATTGGTAGGGAGGCCGAGTGGTAGTGGGTCAAGAACACCTTCGGCAGCTCCTACAGCAACGTGCCCGCTCCTTCCAGATGGCGGCTGCATACAAGACCGCGCTGCGACTCTTGGAGCCACGGGCGCAGAGCAAGAGATCCTGGAGGTACGTTCCATGTGAGCGGCCCTGAATTCCCTCCTGCCGCTGTCCAAGAACAGACACCCCGCGCCCGAGGGTCCCGACACAGCCACAAGCGGGCTGCCTTGCCTTACCCAGTGTACAACCATCCCCAAGTGGTCCCAGATCCCGGCGCCACCGCGAACACAACACCTGCAAGGTAACAGGGAGGCCCCCTATTGAATCACCCCCCCACCTACTCAGACCACCGTGCTTGAGGGACACAAAGCCGCACGCAGGTGGACTAATGTGAGGATCTCCCAAACACCGACCCTTGGACCACACCCCTCCTCGGGAGGATACGGCCCCCCGTGCCACCCTCAATCAGCACAATAGTTGGAGAGAGGCTGGGTGGCTCCCTGCACCATACCAATACTGGAAAAGGCCGGGTCATGAGACACTCATGTACCAGGCTACACTGTAAGGGGAGCGGGCCCGTAACACATGTCACGCTGCATAACCAACGGTCCGTGACGCGGCAGCCGGGCCCTCGGACCTCCATTCCAGACAGCCGGTACAGCTGCACGGTTGCGGTCCCCGCGCACAATCTTCTGTGATGTCCCAAGCAAGAAAGGCACACCTCTAGCCACAATCCATGGGGCCTGGGATCAAAGTAGGTATAAACGCTCACACGGAGGGGCACAGTCCATCATTGCCCACTCGCCGGGTGTCTAAGCTGAGCTCCCGCCAAGATCCCATATAAGCTCCTAATACACAACTTTTCATAGAAAGTCTTGGCAGCTTTAATTGAGAAGCTGGGACTCGCAGGTGGATCTTCAGTAGTTACAGACTGCGAGCACTTGGCACTACGAGCGGTGACACTGCGCCCTAGAGAACCGAGGCTAAGAGGGGAGAACACTGCCAGGTGGGGAGAGAAGAGCAAGGGGTCACGGAGGGAGGCACCACGGCCAAGATCGGCTGCAGGCTGCTAATGAAGCGACAACAATCTCCTGGCCTGCTTCCCAGAGGCTTTGCATAAAGAAGCGTTGAAGGCATAGACACAATTGTCTAGCAGATCTCCTTGGATAGACCGCCAGCATTGCACTACGCTGAAGCAGACTTCTAAATATGCTGCTGGGTATTCCTGCTCACATAGACTGCCCCCAAGGGAGCACTAATTAAAGGCTATGAGAGACAACTGGCAGTCTGAAGACAAGGAAGCGCCTGTCTCACAGCTGCAGCCTGATACAGTCCAGGAACCGTGCCCCACCTAATGAATATGGTGCGAGACAATACGACTGCCCCTCGGATAGCTGAGATCTGTGCATGTTACACAGGAGGCAAAGTGCTGCACTGTAGTGGGCCAGTGTAGAGGAAGACCACGTGCATACTCATGCTACAAAGTCGATATCAGATCACCGGGCTTGTGCTACAACATCACACCACGAGACCACGGCTGGCAGTGCTCCTACACATATCTGTGGGGTCGGAGACCTGGGAGAAGTAGTTTTGAGTTCATACGAACATTGGAAATAGTGAGTCAGATGAACCTCATATAATAAACTGTAACTCAGGCAGCACAGAAGATGAACCCTCAAACTATGAGAATAAAACAACGTTGGACAAAACGCATAGCTGTGAGTACATGAGAGGACACAGCCCACCCGAACAATATTCCAGCACCCAGGGCAACTGCTGCAATATATATATATACAGGCCTACAAATAAGTCCTGAAACGTGCAAGTCCCTTATACGGAATATCCCAGCCCAGTACAAAGGGCTCTAAGCCCCCCCCTTCTGACACCCACCGCCAGGCAAGCCCCGTGGCCTCTTCAACACGGATCAGCACTGGCCTCCATTATGCGGGACTCCTGACACCCAGTGCCTAGCAAGCCCTGGAACCTCTCCGCAGCACAGCCCGCCACCTCAACAAGGCCCCCAGGGTGTCAGTCCTGGCAGGCGGTAGTACCTCGAACCTCCTGGCGCAGCACAGTTCGCAAGCCAAGATATACCTGCAACAATCAGTGGCTAGCAACAGTCAGCCACAGCGCAGCTCGGTGGACCGGCAACTACGCCGCTGCGACCTCGGCACATCACACTCAGCCGGAGACTCGAACCTACACCCATCATGTCGAAAAAACCAGCGAAGCAAGCAGACATAGCTACCCTTCTATCCACCCCTGCAACAGACAGATCCAGGATGGGGGACCGCCTAGAATCAGGGGAAACCAACGCTGGAAGCATGCACGCAGAACCACCCCGGGAAGGCCAGATTCAGACGGTCACGAAGTCTGACCTCCAGGACTTCCTAGCAGCATTGAGCAAAGAATTTCAGAAGGGCACTGAGGAGGTAAAGAGCACCATCACAGCGCTCGAAACAAGAGTGGGGGAACTAGAGACAAGAAGAGTGGAGGCAGAAATCACCCTGTGCGAGCACAGCTACGAAATTGAGAAGGGGGCAGACAGGCTGAGCGCACTCGAAGCCCGCTGCGAAGCACTCGAACTCAAGCAGGAGGACTCAGAGAACCGCTCCCGCCACAACAACATTCGCCTGAGCGGGATCCCCACATCCATTCCAGAGGCGGACCTCGAGCATTATGTGAGCGATCTTTTCCGCTTCATAATCACCCTGCCGGACGACTCCCCACTGGTGCTCAACAGGGTGCACAGAACTAGAGCTAAATCCAACACCTCGGCCCCGCCGGACGTCCTGGCAAGAATACACTACTTCAAGGTCAAGGAGGAGATCATGCAGGAGAATAGGAGCTCCCCGCGAATACAGTTCAGGGACGCCTCAATCTCCCTTTACCAAGATCTCGCCGCCTCCACACTCCTGAAAAGGAAAGCACTGAAACCAGTGACGGAATGGCTGAGGGAAAAGGGCTTATCATACCATTGGGGCTTCCCCACGGCCCTGATTTTCTCCTGAAATGGGAGCATCCGCCACATACGCAAACTACAGGGGGCCAAAAAACTACTGAACCGGCAGCAGGGGGAGAAACCAACAACGAGGAAGCGCCCTCAGACCAAGTAGACCAGCAGAACTCTAACCGGTCCTGGACCCGGGTGGCGAGGCGCCGCCGAAGAATCAGGGGCCCCCCACTCAAAGGCAAGCGCCCAAGCAACAACGACTAAGGTGGGGGCGACACCGACACCCAGGTTCCCCCAGAACCGAGAAGCACCGCCAAAAACCAGACGCCAACCAGTAACACTGGACACACACTGAATTCTTCAAGTAAAACAACACTTCAACCTCACATACAGCTTTCACTGCCACGTAATAGAGGCCTATGGGTCTCATCCTCAACGGTCTGCGTTGGCTCAGTTGGTTGTAGGTTGGCCCAGCTGACCAAGTTTTGTTTTAATGGAGGATTAGAGGGGTGACTACCGAGGGGGGACCAACCCCCAACACAGGTCCCAGCTCAGATGGCAGCCGCCCGCACAGGCCGGCAATAAGCAGAGCATGATGGTGCCCACTAGCTGCAAACTACTCATACCGAAATGGGGTCATCCATTAAGAACCTAACCATGATCACCTGGAATGTCCAGGGCCTCAACTCCCCCAGGAAACGGAAGTCTGTGGAACACCGCCTGACCCAGCTAGAGGCGGATGTAGTCTTTCTACAAGAAACCCATCTCTTAGCCACGGACGAACAGAGAGTCAAATACCAAAGGTTCCCTAAAAGATACTTTGCATCCTCTGGCCAGAAGAGGTGAGAGGTGGCAGTCCTGCTCAGTCAATCAGCGGCAGTGACAAAGGTCACGGTCAAACGGGACCCCGAGGGCAGGTTCCTAATGATTAAAGGCCTACTGGTCGAGCTCCCAATAACCATCATAGCAATCTACTGCCCAAACGAAGCTCAGGGGTGCTTCCTACGTAGGATCCTCCCAGTCATATTGTCCTTTGCCAAAGGCAAACTACTGATCGGATGGGACTTCAACCTCACCCCGGACCCAACCATCAACAAGACCTTGCCGCCCACTGGAACAGACTTCACGAAGGCAATGGGGTTTGTGGAATTGCTAAGAGAAATGGAGACAATCGACGCCTGGAGGCTGGAGAACGATAAGACTCATGACTACACTCTTTTCGCATGTCCACAGGGGTCTCTCCAGGATAGACCTTCTACTCATCTCAAGCTCGCTGTTCCCAAGCATCGTGAACATCCACATCGGTTTGAGAGTGATCTCCGACCACGCCCAGTCATAGCGCAGCTCCAGGCGGAATGCCTACCAACACCGCGACACAGAGCCTGGAAGCTGCAGCACTACCTCCCCATGGACATTGCAGACAGCCAGGAGTTGTAGGAAGCCCTCACTAACTACTTCACGAAGAACGTGGGAAAAGGGCCTTCAGAGGCTGTGGGGTGGGATGCCATGAATCCACTGATCCGAGGGGTCGCCCTGAGCTGTGCAGCAGCACACAGGCACCGGCACCAGCTAAAATCTGAAGAACTGGAAGCAGAGGTTGCACAGAAAGAGGCAAACCACAAACAGCGCCAATCAACAAGGTCATGGAACGAGCTACATGAAGCTAAAGTAGCCCTGGAGATGCACCTGGCAGACCGTACAGCCCAAGCGTTGATGTACACAAAACAGTAATATTACCTGAACAGCAATAAAGCCAACCGCCTACTCGCGCATAAGCTCAAGAAAATACACATCAGGAACAACATTGCAGTCCTACGGGACCAAGGTGGGACCCCACGCTGCTCGGAGGCCGAGAAGATGACGATCATGACCGAGCGCCATAGGAAGGTAATGTCAGGGAACCCTACGGAAGCGGCAAGACCATCCCGCCACCCACAGATGGACACCCTGGAAGACCCTATATCCCCGGAGGAGGTGTCTGAGGTGATCCGCTCCATGAAAAACACGGCTCCTGGCCCAGACATGCTGCCCGTGCCATTTTACAAGAAATGTAACCACATCCTGGCCCCCACCTAGCTTCACTTTTCAACTCCTTCCTCGAAACTGGCTCCACCACCCCCTCCATGGAGGAATCGGTCACAGTTTTGATCCCAAAACCAGGAGCAAACCTAGAACTCTGCAAGTCATTCCGCCGAATTGCTCTATTGAATGTAGACTCCAAAATCTCCTCAAAGTTACTGGCACGCAGGCTCACCGGGATCCTCCCAGACCTCATTCACCTGGACCAAACGGGTTTCTTTACCGGACGCAACACCTCGAACAACATCAGGCACACCTTTAACATTATTGAGACAGCCAATAGAACTGGAGAAGAGCTAGTGGTGGCCTCGCTCGACGCGCACAAGGCGTTCGACATGCTGGAATGGGGCTATATGAGGGAGACACTGTGTCACTACGGAATTGGCCCAAAATTCTTGAAACCGACGATGGCTAACTATCAGCACCCCACCACAACCCTGAGGATCAATGGCACCAGATCCCCAAGTATCAAAATCAATAGAGGCACACGCCAAGGCTGCCCCTTGTCACCTCTGGTCTTTGCCCTGTCAATGGAGCCATGCACCTCCAGAATCCGGCAGAACTCGGCAATCCTGGGCCTCAAATTCAAGGATGATACCTACAAACCGGCCCTATACTTCGACGATGTACTGCTAACACGCAGCCAAGCACATCCCTCACTGCACTATGGGAGGATCTAAGCAGCTTCAAGTCAGCATCTGGGTTTTCAATCAACCTCACAAGGTCCACAGCACTGGGCATCAACATTCCAAGAGCAACGCTGGACTCTATAGCGGCCAATCCCATGGCCAGATCCCACTTAAACTATCTAGGCGTCCGCCTACCGAAGTTAGCAGAACGCACCTACAAACTAAACCTCCCGCCCCTGCTGAAGGACCTGCAGTCAGATATGGCCCGCTGGCAAGACCAGGAAATATCCTGGCTAGGAAGAATCGCAGCACTCAATATGAACTTGTTCTCTAGACTGCTCTACCACTGCCAAGCCCTCCTGGTAGCAATACCCAAACAAGCCAAACAGAAACTGCAAGCAAATGTGCTACAATTTGTTTGGGGGAGCAGGAAGCCTCAAGTAACCAGGAAAGTCTTACTTAGGAGCCCCGGGTCCAGAGGTCTGAGAGTCCCTGAGGTCAAAAGGTACTGCCTAGCTGCCCAGCTCTCTGCGGCATTCATGTGGCAACCTGGCATCAACAAGCCCCGCTGGCTAAAGCTGGAGGAGGACTGGAGCCAATACCCACTGGGATCCCTCCCACACATCACATGGCCAAAAATCCCCCTAATGCCGGGTCCCTCTCAACCACCAGGAACACGGTAAGCAGCTGGAAGCAGGCGGCTAGGAGGTGGAACTGCAGGAGCACAGTGGGTCCACTCTCTCCGACCTGGGAGAACCCGGACTTCACCCCAGGCCAAGGGCAGAACATTTTTTCTAAATGTAAGGTGGGCGGCCTGCAGCGCGTATCGGACTTCTATGAAGGAGACTCTCTATTCACCTTCAAGGATTGCAAGAGAAAATTCCAGTTACCGGAAACCGAGAGGTTTCACTACACCCAGCTCCGTCATTGGTTGTTACATGACTCAATGAGAACACATGGGCACAGAGAACTGACAGCACTGTAGCTCACGCTAACAACATCCCCACCCAGGGGGAAGATCTCTACCCTGTACAGGCTTCTGGACAGGGCAGACCCCGACTGTAAGGAGCCCTACATGACACGGTGCGAGAGAGACCTAGGCCAAGAACTAGACAGGACTAGCTGGGAGCGCATCTGGAGAAGACCCCACAAGACCTCTAAATGCGTAACAAACAAAGAGGGAGCCATTAAGGTCTGTTACAGGTGGTACATGACACCAGAAATCCTTCACAAATGCAACCCCGCAGTCCCGCCACACTGTTGGAGGGGCTGCACAGACACATGAATGTTGTTCCACCTCCTCTGGGAATGCCCGAAAGCAGAGAAGTTCTGGAGGGAGGTCCTGGAGCAAATCCGACAGATCACAGGCCTATCAATTCCTTGGGACCCCGGGATTGTCCTACTGGGAGACATGGGAGAAGGACAGTTCCCGATGACCAGCAACCTGGCAGACCTCTGCACACACCTGCTGACCGCAGCCAAGATATCAATCGGCAAGCTGTGGAAACGCCAGGAAGGCCCAGCAATCCCTGTGTGGTGGGTCAAATGCTGGGACATCGCCGCAGCGGAGAAAATTACCACCACCCGCCTGGGCAAACAAAACCAGTTCCACAGCACATGGGCCAAATCCTGGACTTTGTGGAAAGATTCCTGGGAATGACCAAGCAACCTCCAGCACTCTGATGGCTAACTAAAATGGACTAACATCCTAGCGGTCCTCTGGTCCGGCGCACATGGCCGCCTACCATACCGCAACCACAGCACCCACACCCTGTAACTATGATCTGAGACTAGACTGACATGACCCCTCCCCCGACCGCCCTGGAACTCACCCCCCGTTCTGTTCCCCCCTTTTTGGTTTTGTCTTCTTGTTCCTTTTACCTCAGTTGAGGCATGTTTTCTTTTTCCTTTTCTTGTTTACTATGTTTAATAATGAAGCCTCTGTTTATAAATGCCAATAAAATGTTATATTGAAAAAAAACATACGTAAAAAAAAAAGGTACTCATGCACTGTTGAGTGGCTACCAGGTAAAAGGGGGTGTTCTGTGGTTCCCCAGAGTACTCACTATCCAGCCTGAAAATCAATGGTGCGATATCAACGTAATTAAAGAAATCCAGTCCAAAGGAGGAAACCAAGACGGCAAAAGGATGCAGATGTATATTGACCAGAATCGGTAGCCGAGATGGGAACCCTGAGGCACTCCACAGAAGGGACATTTTGCTGAAAATCAGAAGGAGAGCCATTGGAAGATGGTGAATTCAAGTCCAGACTATTCTAGGGAAACAAGCGAAAAGCCATGATTGACAGTGTCAAATGCTGCTGGCAGATGTAATAAAATCAGAGCACTGACACCACAGTTTCTACCACTTGGCAAAGATTGTCAACCAAAGCCAACAGGGCAGGATCTACCAACCTGGTGTATGAGACTGCCTAGCCTAAATGGTGGTCATTGAAGGTAAAGGGATTGGTCCATGAAAGCAGCCAGGAGGAGTCTGGTGATTGAGTACTCATACCATTCTGGCTGTGCTGTTTGTAACCACCTTTGCATTGGCAGGCAGCCTGGATATTGCTCGCAATGTGCCAGAGTCATGGTAGGTAATTACACATGCACACAGGGCACATGTCCAGCTGCAGATGGGGACTCAGCACTATATTGCCATCCTCACGACTCGGGTGCCAGTAGCAGATGGAAACCAAATGTTATATGCCTTCCACAGCCCTTATTTTGGCTTCCCAGGAGGCTTATGGTTTAAAAAGGGATGGAGGAAGTATAGGGGACTCCTCTCACCTGTAAATCTCACTAAGGAATGTAGATAGTGTTCTTAGGAGGTAAGAGAAATAGGAAATGGGCCCATGTACTCATTAATCAGTTGATCACAAATATTTGCAGAAAACAGCAATTACAGCAGAACGGGGAAAAAACATTTAATTTTGCACGCCTGTATGGTGACCTTTCATTGCCTGTAAGCGTGTGATTGTCTATCATCTTTTGGTATGAGACCAGAAAATGGACCATCTTGTTAATTCTTGCTTACATCCTGTTTATCTGGAATTTGTAGATTGTGTCTTAACCATTAACTCTCACATGCTCTTTTCTATTTCTTTGGGTCTCTTAGGTACAATTGCACTCTCTCTTGCCATGGCCAACTCGTTCTCTTCCTTTCTCTCGTTAGTGTATTTCCCCCCTCCCCAGCTCTCTCTCTTTCTCTTTGTCTCCATTTCTCTTTCTCACCTTCCAGGCCTGTTTCGTACCCCTCCAGTCTCTGAATCTCTCTTCTACCTCTTCTCTCTTTCAGCAAGTACTTATGTAAAACCTTTATTCTTGCTCTCTTTCTCTCTCACTTTTTCTGTTTAAAATGTACCCCAAACCCACACTTGACCTATCATTCTGCGTGCCTCTATTACAGGGTATCTCTCCAAGTCTTGTATTTACTCTCTCTCTCTTCCTCTTGCTATCCTCATTTGCTATTCCTCTCCATCCATTGTACATCGTTCTAGAAATTCTTTCTATACTATGTTTTTCACTACCTACTTTCTGTCTCCTTCTGTATATGCCTCTTACCATGACTGAATACTGTAAAAGCAGAGCATTTTTATTTACAAAATGTATGCAGCAGAGATATGTATTTGTGCAGTAGTCCCTAGAGCATATCAAGTGCTGGATGGGATTACCACAATAACTGATTTCAGGCCCAAATAACCAGACAGACTCAAAGAATATGGCAAAGTACTACTTTATTATCAGTTCAATAAAGTAGAGAAATCTGGCAAGCATAACAAGTCGCAGCTCACACACTCTCAAATACATTTCAGTTACACAAAGGCTTTATACCTCAATATATGTCAGTATGACATCACCCTATGTGGCAAATAGTAAAACGCTATTGGGCGGAATAATAGGTTATGGTAACATATATACCTATAGCTTATTTATGTGTTAGTAACATCATTGGCTGGCCCTTATCAAGTAGGCTCACCTGTAACAACCTCTAACTACATATAATACAGATAATAGAATAACAGCAGCGGATTGGCTTCTGCGCCTAAGTATAGTCCATCATCACATAGGTCATACTAATTGGTTGACACTCTCTTCCAACCTTGGACATTTGGATTGTTAGTGGCACATAAACAAAACAAAAACCCAGGTGCAGGCAATTTCGTCAGACAACTGCCCCCTTGGCAAACTAGCCTACCATCACTCATCAGTTGGGGCCTAAGCCAAGACCTCTTCTTTGTAGTTGACCTTGCTGACTATTCTCTTCTCTGGAAATTTTAAGGGAGTGAATGTACATTGCTATTTTTGTCTGGGGCCTAATGAATAGGCCTTGTTTTCTGGTCTTGCACCACGTGTGAGGAGACCATGGTTTTGTCCATCTTATCCTCCTATTTCAGGCTATTTGATTCAATTATACAGGGTGCTATTGCTCTCTTTGGCCTCTGGAGACTTGGCTGCTCCGTCTTGCATATGCTTTCTGCATCTTTAATTCTCCAATACTATGCACTCACAAATGTTTACTCCTTTGCCTATTGTAAGAGAAATATGTTCTACATACATGGCTTATCCTCTTGGACTCCTTTTGTGCCTTGCAATTACTTCTTAATGTGGCATCCTTAATCCTGAACCAGACAAATAGTGTTTGTTCTTGCATGAATCTGTATTCCAGTGTCTGTTAGCTCTGCAGCCTCGGTCTCTCTCCTCTGGGTTTTTAGCTTTCTATTATATGAAACTGACATCCAACTTCTCATCGTGTTATATTTTCTACTGTAGCAAGCTTCTATACGTCTCTTCTACCTTGAATTTCAGCGTATAAACATCTACTGCATCTCTTGTCACTTATTTCATCAGTATATATGATTTCTTCACTTTTGCATTAATGTTCACTTTGTTACTTTGGTCATATCTTCATTCTTTAAGTATTCGTATATAATTTCAGTACGTCCTTGTGTCTTCTCTTCATGACGTCACTTTACACCTGCCAGACTTTATTTATAGTTCGTCTATGTTCAGTGGTGCCTGCAGACTTCCTTCTACCACTTCAGTTCGAGGGTACATTCGGTAAGGTTGTCTGAGCGCATAACGTCTTTCATATCTCTGATGCACTATTGGGAGGATATCAGGTGTCATGCACAGTGCTTTCTTGCTGCTCTTCCAATATGATGGTGGTGAGGGGATGGGCTCCATGAGTGATGTGTACATCTTCTTCTCTAAATTACCCCCTCTGGTCGAGTCCTCGACCACCTCCTCAATCTTCTAAACCTCCTCTTCACACTGTGGTTTCTTCGGAATCCATATCTTTATCAACCCTCTCGGGTCACCTGCATTCTTTATGTGTTCATCCACACTCATATGGCCACATTTGCCAGTTGGTTGACAGAATACCCAATGTCCCACATAGTTCTTATGATCCTTGGGATAATAAAACTTTGCTCCTGGGGCTGCCAGGGGACTTCTTTTCAGGTGCTCATGGGTGTTGCTTTCGGTCTGTGTGTGCTCATCAGTTACAGCATTCACATCAATCATTATATTCATCCCAATAGCCTGTTTGCTGTCTTCTTGCACTGTCCTATGATTATTCTAATAAGACAGAATCCTAGCAGTACCAACACTAGTATTGCTACCAGTAGTTTGAAGGTATTTGCCATCCAGGTTGGAACCCATGAGAACAGGGATGAAAACCAATCTTCATCTCCAGTTTATCTACTTCTTCCACCTTTTTCGTATGCAGGGTTGATGGCATAGCTATTGCTTCTGTCAGGGTTCAATTTTCTCCATCGTGGGCATGTTTGTAAGTACAGCAAGAAGGCCCAATGTTGGCACACACACCTGCTTCCATTGCTGTGATCAAATCCAGGACATACCTGTTCTAGTGAATCATGAGCCGGATGGCCCTCAATTATTCTCTAATTGCATTAAATCCTTTTATTGTTGTGTTGATTGTTTGTAGCAGTTCCCACCTGGTGATTTGTAACCACTTGGCGTTTACTGCAGTTTGAATTCCTAGCATGAATGTAGCTGTAAATATCACTGCCATTCTACTGAACAATTTGTGTTCATCTGGAATGTCATGGAATGGGTCTATTGATTTGCCGAAAAATTGTTCTCTCTTCTATCGGGTGAGGTTGAGCAACCTCTTCTTGCACTGGTGTGCATCCATTTTCAGAAAGCTGTCTATGTGGAGATCACTTTGGGGAATCACTAATGCAGGAACATATATGATCACTATGGAACATACTCCTCCCCAATGTTTAGGTAGCTGCATATAAGCTTTGAAGCCACAGGCCCAATATTAGTCCATTACTATGGCTGTTCCTCCATTCATTTCTGGTACCTCAATTATTTGCTTGCATCTTTTATTTTCTCCAACTGTGGGCTGTAACCTGTTTCTGAAACAGTGTCGCATTCTTCGTTGGTAGTATGGACACAGGTCCTGCTTCATTTTCAGTCCATGTTAATAATTTCAAATACTTAGCCCATTCCTTTAGGCATTCATCATTCACTATTTGCACTACTTGCACTGATGATGTCATCAATAGGTGTGCACTCCATACTAACATTCCATCTTCCCATCCTGTGCTGGTGGCAACTCATCCACATACTAATAGCTGAGGCCGCTCCCAGCATCCTTGCAATCCTGGTGTTTCCCCTAAATCTGCACAACCCAGTCTCTTTTGTTTGACAGTCCTTATCTGTTCTCTAGTCATACTACTGAATGAATATCAGAGCATTCTACTTTTCCAATCCATTTTTTTCCATTTCCTTTGTTATTATGTAACTATCTTCATTTGGAAACGTTCTTTTTGACATCCATCATAGGGTTGCCCATCTTCCTTCAAATTGTCCTCTTGTTGTGCATGCTGCTACAAGGCTGAGACAATTTGCATCATGTATAGGTATTTCTCTTGCAATTAATGTTCTGGCTGAGCTCATTGCATAAGTGATGATGGAACATACAGAGCAGCCCTCGTCTGACATTCTCCTCCCCACTTCCTTTATGTGCTGGTACAACATGTTATTCTTCAAATGGGCCGAATGATCAAGATATGAATTTATATCCTCATGATCTTCCCCAGCATCTCTCTTGATTTGGATAATTGGTTTGGAAATATAAGGGAAAATATCACTTGTGCTTTTGTTAGGGAAACAAATAGTTGTCTCATTGCTAAATACTCCATTTGTATTATAAAACATCATTTGGCATAAGAAAGTAAAGGGAATACATTGTGCAAAATGTAACTACAAGAGGTACTGCAAGAATATCCATGTGTCGAATTATTTCCGGTACAGTAGGCAGTCTTCGTGCTAGCAATGTGTATCTTATATAATGGAAGATTCCCATTCTCTTTAATGCAATCGTTTTATGAACCACACTTTTATAACACAAATTGTAATATTATTGCAATAATTATCATGTAAATAATAGGACTGTTTTTAGCATTTCCCAAAAATGTGACATCAACATGTCATCTCACTAAAGCTGGATAAGATCTAAGTATGTATACAAAAGCAGCATGCAGAAATGCATCTAATGTTTCAGGAAACATAAAGTGTCATGTGCAGTCTTCGTGTAATTCTGTGACTTCTGCAAGGTTCAGTTATTTCCCTTTAAACTTGGGAATAGTCCATAGCTCAAATGGTTTTTATTGAATGTTATTTGTTTTGGCTCTTGGTAGCCGATCTCATCTACATGCACAGAACTTCCTCTCTTGCTTCACTGTCAGCGGGTGCAGGAGGGGTGAGGGTCTCTCCTTTGTAAAGCTTTACGTCATTCAAGTGCAGCCAAGTTCTTCTTCCTTTGAGTTTCACAGCAGTAGGAATGACCCCCTCTACTAGGTATGGTGCCTCAAGGTGGGGCGTATTCCAAGTGTGTACAAAACTCTTTACAAGCACTTGGTCCCTTGGGTACAAAATAGGTTGCTTTAGTAAGTCAATAGGATCAATTGTTGGCTGTCTTCATCAATCTTCTTCGACCCTTCCCTCTGATTTTAGACCTGTTGAGAAATAAAAGAAACACTAGTGGTCATGTTTGCCAAATAATCATGCATCTCATCCCCCTAATGTTTTTGCTACACTATGGGCATCCATATGTATTCCAGTGGGAAGAGCTAAGTATACTCTCATAGGGAATCCAGTCACAAACGCATGAGGAGTTAAGTGGTGATCTGAGCTAGGCTGGTTTCTCAGGGCAAACAGAGCAAGAGGTAGGCAATGCAGCCATCCCTTCTTTAAGGTCATTTTGATTTTGGCTATCCTTTCTTTGAGGAGTCAGTTTAGCCTCTCACAGATACCATTCGCCTGTGGATGATAGGCATAAAATATATGTTTTCATCTGCCTAATAGAAGAGATTTCTGTTAGAACAATTCATTTACAAAACGTAACCCATTATCAAACCGCAAGACTTCACACACACCCCATCTAGGAAACACCTCACGTACGAGATTGTTGGCAGCACATATGTCATTGAGGTGCGTACATGGACCTGCCTAATCCATCTGGAAACGGGACATACTGCCACTAAAATGGTTTTGTAGCCATTACATGTTTGCAACATATCCACATAATCTATATGTAGATGCTGAAAAGGACCATTGGGTCTGGGAATTGCTCCTCTCACTGATTGCAAGGTATGCTCTACTGTGAACCTCTGGCAAACAATGTAGTTCACAATAAACTGTGCAACATGTTCTAATAAATGTAATGAAAACCAGTCTTCTGCAATCATGACAGGAAGATTTTCTCTGGTTGTATGCCCAGGATAGTGAAGATGATACAGCGCAACTTTCAACAATGCTAGAGGCATAACCGGCTTTCAATTTCTATCCTGTCTCCATAGAGCCTCTGTAGAGGATAAGGATGCCCCGTCTCTTCCATAAATCCTGCTCTTCCTATGAAGGTCAACCTTGCAGCTCAATTAACTGTACAATGGATAGCATATTAAAACCTTCTTTTATCATCATGCAACATGCTGACATTTGCTTAACATTTTCTACTTCAAAATCAGAACTGTTTGGAGAATATACTGCTCTTTTGGCTTCAACATCTGAGCAATCATTTCTGCCCTCTTAGTACGGGCTGCTCACTTCACCATGGCGATAGCCAACGGGAGCTTGAGTTTGTCCAATAACAGTGCATGTTGCAATGGTGTGCCATCTGCATGGAGGAAACAAATCCTTTCCCAACGTGACAATCATGCATGTACGGTTAACGTCACATCGGCGGAGTCAGAGTACACTATCACTTCCTCATCCTCATATCTCTGGAGTGCCGCGATAAGTGCCACTAATTCTGCTGCCTGTGCTGAGCAATGTGTAGACAGTCTTGCACTTGCCACTACTTCAAATTCACCATCACATTTTAACTTTACTACTGCTGATCCCGTATTTCTTTCTCCTGCCGTCCGATCAATTTTTGAAGAACCGTCAATGAATAGAATTTCCGCCCTCCTACAGCATTTTCTCTAACATGGGGAATATCAACGTAGAACTCAATATATGTTGTGCAGTCATGTACATACTCTTCCTTCCCTACTGGTTCTGTTATAAATGTTGCTGGATTCACTACTCTACATCTAACAATTTTGATTGCTGGTTTTGAAATAATCACTTTATACCCTGACACCCTTTGCAGAACCAATGTGCTTTTGGGTTTCTCCAAAATGGTGAACAAGGAATGCTCGACGATTAACATCATTGAACACCCCATAGAAATACTTGCAGTTTTTTCAATTGCAAAAGCAGCGGCAGCTAACGCTTGTTCACAAAGGTAATGTCCTTTCACTACTGGGTCTAAAATCCCAATATAGTAGGCTAATGGTTTATGTCCATGTCCTAATGTTTTCTGTGTGAGTACTGCTGTCATCACTTCTCCATTCGAATGTGAAAATAGGGAAAACTCCTCATTATAGTCTGCAATCCCTAACACAAGGGATGTACAAATCACCCTTTTTAAATCTTTGAATCCTTCAGTCATCTCATCTGTCCATGTTATTTTACATTTACCTATCTGTGCTTCCCTGAGTCCTTTTAAAATTGGTTGGATATAGTTACTGTAATCAAAAACCCAGGCCCGCAATAATTCTCAGGTGTTGCAGTTTTCATGTCTACTTCTGCTCTCTCAGGTGTCATGTTTCTCCCCTCTTGAGAGATTAGCTGTCTTATGTACAGGACCTGTTCCTGACAGTACTGTAATTTCACTTTGTCTACCTTGTATCCTTTCTCTGCTAGTACTGACTGGACTGAGTCTTCTCTGCACCTTTCTTCTATCTCACGGCACACTAATATGCTATCTGCACACTGAATTATTGTGCTATCAAGTTGTACATTACCTAGATCCATCTGAAGAACTCTATTAAAGATTGATGGGGACTCACAGTACCCCTGAGGTAATCTTGTATGTTTCCAGTGCTGGTTACTATACGAAAAACTAAGTCAAATCTTGTGAGTTTTCATGAAGGGGAATTGAAAGGAAAGTGTATTTTTAATCTATGACTCTAAAATATTTGGCTTTAGCTGGAATGTCACATAATATCATATCTGCATTCAGAACCAGCAAAAACTCTGCTTCAACAATATTGTTTACAGGGCATAGATCCTGAAAAAATCCCCAAAACCTCTTCTGTTGCTTTCTTCACCAGGTACACATCCGTATTACATGGGGATTCCGATGGCACCAATATTCCCTTCTGTATTAAAGTGGACATGGTTTAAAATATGCCTTCATCTATTTCTCTGGACATACAGTACTGTTTTGCTCATGGAAAAATTGCCCCTAGTTTGAGTTTTATTGTTACTGATCCTGCTCCACTCAATAGACCCACATCATATGGACTAATGGTCCATAAGATGTTTGGCACCTTTTCTAATCTTCTTGGAAAAATGACGGTTTCTTTTTTACCAACACCATTCTCTGTGGTATCTCCCTATTCTCAACTTTAATCCAATAGGTGAGATTTATGAAAAATACTAATACATCATCTAAAAAATCATCTCTGAACAATTCTTCCTCTGTCAGGTCGATTAGTCTGTATCCTTCACTGAGAGCTATTATTGCCCTCCAACCTCTTCCCTCATAATCTGTCCCATGAACAACCACCCTTTCCTCTCTTACCACTACTGCCTCTAGTTTTAGACGGATAACCTGTCCTTCCTTGTCATCCAAAGGTATTTCTGGCCTAAACAAAAAAATGTACCAAAGGAAAGAAGAGGTATAAGGGGGAATAGCGCCCACATCTAGCGAACCCTTATATATGCGAAGCCTTTAACAATAAACAAAATAGCGCTAGGGGGCAGGCTTCTCTATTGTAGTGTGTGACTACCAGTGCTGTTTGAGAAAATAGATAAACCTTTAGTCACACTCGTGATTCTAAAATACAAAAAAATAACAATTTTATTAATATCAATACAATTATAAAAACATAATCAAAAAGTACAGTTGAAAATTCCACAAGTTAATATATGGCCTACAATTCATCGTAGGTCATTTATTTTGTGCAAAAATGCATAGCAGACAATTTGACATATCTGGGGCTTTTAATGGCCCACCTGATAATATTTCACAGATAAAAGTGGCTTGTGCTGTGCAAATTCAACGTAATGTCTCAAATCAAACAACTAATTCATCCTAGTCTTCTCTCACTTATACTCATTCTTTCACTCTCAAACTCATCCCGACATGTTTCTTTCCATTCAGTTGTGGTCAAGTAAAACGGAAATTCTTCATGGGTTGTCTGCATTTAACAAAATGCACCATTAACACATATTCGTAACAAGATAACACACTAATTGTTCCAGTACTTACAAACTGTCAGGTATTCACAACAATTTACCTACCAGTCTAGGAACCCATGTCAACAACATATTTACTCCATACAAAAATACTTTTGGTTCTAATGGAACCCCTCGTAATGCCTTTTGACCAGTAAATTCCAATATGAATTATCTTACATTTATGTAATGTATCCCCGAAGTGGAACACACTATCCCTTTATCAGTGAAAGATATCATCATGTTTATTTTTGTCATCAAATCACGTACTAATATGTTAACTGGTGTCTGCTGAGAATACAATAATGGCATAGACACGTCATGTTTGTTCTCCTATAGAAAGTGTTAATTTGTCACTAAAAGGAACCAAACTCGTAGCCCCAGAGAATCCCTGTGCATTCATGGCAATGTCAAACACAGGAACAAGTTGCTCCTCTATCTCTATCCTGTACAAGGAACAATCATGTCTTGCCTCCTATCATTACCCTGACCCTTCGTTCCTCTTGTGGGTCTGGTGTCACAGATAGTACTGAACACATCAAGTCGCTCTAAGGGCTCTCCTATTGTGAGTAAAAATTCCTCCCTGTACCTGTAAAAGAATTTCCTCCTATTACGGTCACACTCCCTATACTAGTTATGGGTAGTTGTGGGGCTTCTGTATTCACTGTACATTGTGCCACCATTACTCGTTGTATCAGAGTGTACTGTGGTTTTTGTGTCTGTACTTAATGTGTTTGCATAGGCACTTGTGTGGTTGCCCTGGTGGCAATTATGTTTGCAGCGGGATCGGCTGAGGTTGCTGTGTTTGCGGTGCATGTGTCTGATACTACGTGTCATCTTGGGCATAATACTTCTGTGGTTCTGTGCTATATTGTGGAGAATAGCCCATTGCCACTTCTTGGAGCTTGCCAGTTCTGCTGCATGCCTCCTCTCCTTCTACATGTCCTGTCCTCCCAAAATTCCAGCATCGCTTTGGTTGTCCTCCAATAAATGCACCTCCCCCTTGAGGATTTTGAAATCCACCTCATCCTATAGGTCAGTTCCCGCTACCTCATGGCCAGAAATTGTACCAATTTTGATCTTTATTGTACCCTACATTGCCTGGTTGCACCCGCTATAACTATTGTTTGGCCACGCCTTCACCACTCGTCAATACTGCTCCTTCTATGATAAGCTTTGACAACTTTTTCTGAACCAACTTTGGTTCCTCCTGCTTTCTACTCTCAACTTTATTCTTATTCTTCTCTTGTACTAATCGACAATGGTGTATGATAGTCAACTGTATTTCTGCCCATCACTTCGCTTCCATCCCTACCTGTTTCGTCATTTGCCGTTGCACAGCTCAGGCAGTCCCTACATAGTAAATGATAAAATAATGCTACTGTCTTATCCCACCAATCCCTCATCTGAAGACACCAATGTTCTTGAATCTTCTGAATAAAAGCAAGAGGATCGTCATCCTCACCCATTTTCCTTGTCATAATCATACCCATGTCTGATTTGTCAGGATATTGTACTTTAGGCGCCCTCCAGATGTCTGTTCTACAATTATAAAATGGCTCTCCGTCATGTGCCGTGCTTTGTGCTGTCACACTCGTATGTCCTGCTTGTCTCCAAATGTCATCAGCTCTCTCCCCTAGAATAGCTGCTAGTAGGCCTTTTATGTCACCCACTGCTAACGTCAATCGCGCTGTCATTCTTTCTAACTCATAGATCCATTTTCCTGCACCTGCAGTCAAACTAGGTAATTTACATTTCAAATTTTCTTTATCCATTTGTGGCCATGGTATATATTGTGGTTGTCCTCCCCTTTTCTCTGATAATGGGAATTGTGTAAATCCTGGCCCACAATCATATCTACCTACGCTCATTGTCTTCCAGATTGGGCTAGTTTTGGCCATTCATCTTCGTCCTGGTAATTACTTTAATCTACTTACATAAGGCCGGAATATATCCGCTGCACTACGTGACCGTGCCAGTAGTCATTCAGAATAGGGTGCAGGTTCTGGTGTTTTTTTGGGGGGTCCTCTAAATCTGACCACTTTACCCCTCTCCCTGTGTTCAGATCTATCGAAAATCACATGTGCCCTCTCTTTGAGTGCTCTCAATTTCTTCCCTTTCTTGTTCTGACATCATTGTACCCAAACTGGTATCACATTACATCATCCAATCGGCCTCCTGTTTCTTTCGGTGGAGATGCTTCAATACTCCCTCTGGTCTCGTAACAATCCTTTCCCACATATGCCTATATAAATCCCCAATCCTTTCCCTTAAGCCTTCTGCCTCATGCTCATTGGCCTATGTCTGCATTCTCAGTACCCCGGCATCTCCCTGTAGGGCTGTTGTGACCCTCTCTATTCTTCCCATCATTCTCATGCTTTGATTGGTATTATACATCTATTAAAGATGTGATCTACCTCGTCATCTCTTTGTCCCCTACTCCTTCTCATGTATTCTTTCCTTCTTCTCATCTCCCTTTTCTCCTCTTCCTCTCACCTTCTTTGCAACCTATGTTCTTTCAATGTCTGTGCTTGTATTTTTTCATCTTTCTTCTCTTCCTTTCTTTCTTTTTTCTGTTCTTTATACCGTCTTCATTCCTCCTTTTGCTTCTTCTCTTTTGCCTTCTCCTCTTTATATACCATTTCTTAAACATTTTCCTTTTTTCCCATTCCTCTCTTTCATTGACATCATTAATACCCTTTCCACCTAATTTGAGTAGTATCTGTCCTCCCATCCACTCGTTCTGTACTATTGCCACACCACTAGCCTTGTCTCTCTCTCTCTCCTTTTTGTCTCTTAGCGTCTTCTTCTATCTCTGTCTGCCTGACCCTTCTTTCATCACGCTCTTTAGGTTCATCATGTGTAGACATATATTTACGCTCTTTAATTTTGCTTTCTTCCATGTTATACTAGTGAGGATAAGAGGAGGGCGCGTATGTTAGATTAACATACCACGCTGCTGCTTTTTAACTCAACTGAAGGATATATTCCTTGTTTGTCCTCAGTTGTACTATCATTTTTATGAGGATAAAGAGGAGCCCAGGGCATTACGTCCTCCTCTTTATACTGCTTAAGCACCCACTCCTTCTCTTTTTACATCTTGATTTATAATTCCATGGATTCTTGCTATCTCACTGTTATTATTGACAACCTAAGAATCTTATTTTATTCTATTTTTTCTCAACTGCTACCCTCCTATAATTCTATAATTGATTGGCGCCAATTGTTTGTTTTTTACGCTCTGATAATCAATCAAATGTATTACTATAATTCTATAATTTCAGCCTAAAACCTATATTATCACAACTAATAACTAACACGTCAAATTATTACACTCATATTTTCACAACTCCAAACAAAATGTGCTTAACAATTTCTAAGATTGTCTTCCTTACTGTCTCTAGTAAACATATCACATCTCTATTTTACTCCATTTTGAAGTGTCACACATCCTCCTTTGGAATCCCTTAAACAATACTCAGTTCCGGAGTTTGATACAGTCCCTTCTACTCTCCTTGAGCTTAAGAAATGAGGTATTGCTCCTTAATCAAATCCTGTTACTTTCACCACTATATATACATGCAATATGATCCCTCCCCTTTTATTTGCCACTTTCAATGCTTCTACTTACGTCTGTATGTTCAGTTTGAGCCCTTTGGTATTGACTATTCCCCAATCAACCACTTTGCCATTCGTCCACGGGTGCCTGCGGGGACCGGACAGGAATTTCTTCAAAGAGGCACCTGCCGACTGTCTCTGGTTACAGGTGTTTGTCTCTGCTCTCCACAGGAAACTCTGCGGTCTTCCGGCTTATGGTGGCAGACGTCAAGAATCTGAGTTTCTAGATCTTGAACCATCAGCACTGCTACCAAAATGTGCGGTAGCACCTGGAGCGTATCAATTGCTGGATGGGATTACCACAATAACTGATTTCAGTCCCAAATAACTCGACGGACTTAATGAATATGAGCAAGTACTACTTTATTATCAGTTAAATACTCTTAAATACATTTCGGTTCCACAAAGGCTTTATACCTCAATATACATCAGTTATGATGTCATGCTAAGTGGCAAATAGTAAAAACCTATCAGGTGGAGTGATCGGTTAAGGGAATTGTTATTGTGTTGCTTGGTGGATGGAATGTAATGATGGGGATATGGAGTGTGTGATGTGTAAGAATCTTATGGGAGTGTTCATGTTCTGAGAATGTTGTTCTATGTTTACTTTTGTTGGGGGTTCTATGTGCAGCAGTTGGAGAGCAGCAGCCTGAGCTGTGGCTGTGCTTGGCTGTGTTGGGGATCCTTTTGGATAAAGCTTGTCAACAAAGCTTCTAAAGAAGTTACAGCGTGTCCTTCTTCATGTCGCTTAACAGGAGCATATATATCTATAGCTTATTTAGGTGTTAGTAACATCATTGACTGCCCCTTATCAAGTGGGCATGCCTGTAACAACCTCTAATTACGTATAATACAGATAATAGTAGAATTTCAGCAGAGAGGATTAGCTTCTGCAATTATGTACAGGCCATCATCACATAAGCCATCCTAATTGGTTGGCACCCTCTTCCAACCTTGGACAATCAACTTGTTAGCAGCACGTAAGCAAAACGAAACCCAGGTGCGTGGAATAACGTCAGACAACGGCCCACTTGGCCAAGTAGCACGCCATCTCCCATCAGTTAGACCCTAAGCCAAGGCCTCTTTTTTGTAGTAGACCTTGCTGACTGTTCTCTTCTCCAGAACTTTTAAAGGAGTGAAAGTTTATTGCTATCTTCATCTGGGGCCTTATGAATAGGCCTTGTTTTCTGGTTGTGCACCATGTGTGAGGAAACCATCATTTTGTCCATCTTATCCTCCTATTCTGGGATATTTGATTCAATTATACTGGGTGCTATTACTCTTTGGCCTCTGGAGACATTGTTGCACTGTCTTGCATATGCTTCCTGCATCTTTAATTGTCAAATACTTGGCACTTGCAAATGTTTACTTCTTTGCCTAATCTAAGAAATATGTTCTACGTATATGGCTTATCCACTTCAACTTCTTTTGTGCCTTTCAATTACTTCTTACTGCGGCATCCTTGATCCCGAACCAGACATATATTCTCTGTTCTCTCATGAATCTGTATTCCAGTGTCTGTTAGCTCTGCAACCTTGGCCTCTCTCCTTTGGGATTTTAGCTTACTATTTTACAAAACCAACGTCCATCTTCTCATCATGGCTGCTTTACCCGTGTTATATATTTCATCTCATCTACCTTGCGTTTCTGCGTATATACATCTTCTCCCTTATTTTCTCAGTATATATGATTTCTTTGCTTTTGCATATATGTTCACTTTATATCTTCATTCTTTAAGTATTTGTATATCATTTTAGAACATATTTGTGTGTTCTCTTCATGGTGTCACTTTACACCTGTCAGACTTTGCTTATAGTTCTTCTATGTTCAGTGGTGTCTGCTGACTTCCTTCTACCACTTCAGTTCATGGGTACATTCGGTACGGTTGTCTGAGCGCATAACGTATTTCATATCTTCGAAGCAGTATTGGGATGATACCAGGTGTCATGCACTCTGCTTTCTTGCTGCTTTTCCAATATGACGCAGGTGAGGGGGTGGGCTCCATCTGCTTTTCTGCATATTCATCAATTGCCTGCACTTCTCAGATGCAGATTCCAGGTGGCGGATACAGCACCAAAAGCCACAAGCATCAGGAGTGGGCCAGTGTGGTCCTTGGCCCCTAGTCGTTTCCTCTGTGTGGGTGGGGGGGACAGGGAGATAATAAAGGCCTCTTGCCCAGGATCGCAGAAACTGGTTAGGAACGCACAAAACTGGGGCGGGTGAGTGTCCTGGTCTTTACCCTTTGTTAATGGCAGAAGAAACCCAGAAAGGGGAGGCGATAGAGCCTGCAGCATGTGGCACTGTGCAGCCAAAGGTCAAAACCACTGTCCACTTTGCCCCATGTCGGCCCTCTGCTCTGGCTGGAAGTCGAGCACTGTCCATGGCTCATATACACTTCAGATCAAATGACATGTGAGGGATGAGGGAGCTGGTGAAGTCTCTGCTAGAGAGGGTACATGACATGGCAGTTTATAAATAACCTTATGTTTGCTGGTTTTGCTTACTACAGCGATGCAGCATAGCTTCAACAACTGGGTCAGATTTAGGACTAACTTGGCTTCTAACATCCAATCAATCCTCTGCACCTTGAGGATTCGAGGTGCATAGCAGCACTTTCAGAATTGAGAAATTCTGGTGCTGAATATTGCCCAAATAAAAGAGAACAGCCAGATCTGCGTGCTAGTCATCTCTGGTCCATGTACAGCACTTGTGGATGTGCGATTGCTCAGAATGCTACACATGGCCAAGTCTAGACCCAATCTCCCCTCTCGCTATCCCCCACAGTTCTTAACTTTTATATTGCATTAAAGAAATAGTTCATGACGTCTTGGATGGAGTAAGAGATACTGTGCAGGCATCTCTTTAGTGTTGTGGTCTGCGATGCCCCAGGACCCCCGCATGCAGGCCTTATCCCACCCATCCCCGAAAGGAACAAGCGGATACAGGTCCTGCCATATCGGGCTCCCGCTGCACACTGCTGTGGTGCAGGACCGCCCCTTTTATTCATTAACACGCGCAACGGCAGAACGTTGCCGTCGCACCACGTGACCACATCACATTCCTCCTTTTTCATAACAAAATCTCCTAACTGCAGTCAGTGTAAACATGACGGTCTTAAACATGGCAAAACGTGGTGACATACCAAACTGGATTTGGCCCAACATGGGCAGCATCAGGGCATGCTTTGGACCGTGTCCTTTTGAGCCTAGTCACACATTATATAGTCTTGGAATCTTGCCGGGCATCTTCTGCTTTCTCAGCTGGGATATCTTTTCCCGCCTGCCTGCTCAGTGGAATAGCCTTCTGCCCCACCTGGTGTCGGCATATTGTCTTCCGCTCTACCTTCCAGTGTTGACTCCACACCTGAGGCTCCAGCCAGGGGAACTTCATTCTCTCATTCTCCTAGCCCCTCTTTCTCACCAAAGTTTTTTTTAAACTGGAGTTCCGTGTCACTTTCCTCTTCGATCAGCGGTAATCACCATCGAGCCTTTGACTTGAACCACCCCCATGGGGGAGGGCTCATACGTGAGGGATAATTTCCCTTCTGGGTGACGATTAAGCACTAGTACAGTAGCTCCAACGGCAATGTCTGGTGGCTTCAGATGCAGTCAGAGGTTTTCCTTGCTATTATGTATTCTTTGATCCTCTGATGTCCTCTCATCATCGATGGTCCCCGGGGGTCAGTCTTCTATCTCTGGGAGGAGTCCTCAGGGATATCTCCTGAAGACTGCCTTTGCTGAGGCCACACCAGTGGACCAGTGAGGAGTCAATCTGTATTCCCTCAGGAATTGGTACAGAGTTCTCCTTAGTTTGTTGCCTTGACAATGCGCTATGCGGAACACTATGTTCAATGTTCTCATAAAGCGTTCTGCCTCCCCGTTGGCCCTGGGCCAGGCTGGCATGACTCTCTGGTGTGCGATCCCACATTCTACCATGAACTCAGAAAAGCCCTCACCTTGAAATGGTGGCCCATTATCCGAGCATATTATCCTGGGAAAGTCATGTGTTGTAAACATCTTCTCAATGACCTGCACAACTTGGTCACATGATGTGGACTTCACTAGCGAGACCTCCAGATATCGAGACCATTAGTCATTCATCACTAGGAAGTACATCCCCCTGCCCATGGACCCAAAGACTTCATGGACAACGTCCCCTGGCTGGTCACTGCGAGGCATGGATTCTATCCTCGGCTCTTTGACTGGGGCAGTTGCTTGACACCAGACGCAGTTGGCGATATACTCGGCCACTTTCGCCTCCAGGCTCGGGAGCCAGATTTTCAGCCGTAGCCTCAACTTCGTTGTGGCTGTTCCTTGATGGCCACAGTGTGCCAGCTCCATCGCTCTTCCCACAAGTGACTGTGGGATCACTTAACTGGTGCCCTCTTAAGATTAGTCCTTCTTCAGTTGCCGACAGTTTGTTTCTTACCCACCACAGTTGCTCCATGTTTGGTTGCACATCTCGACTCCTACGGTTGGAGTTGGACAGGGCATTCTTCCAATCACCACTTGTCGACAACTGCTATTTTCCTCTGCCAGTGTACAGTGTCACTGGGCATCCTGCTGGGTCCTCTGGGAATAGTCACGGGTTTGGGGGCTTTACACATCCGCGCGAAGTGACCCGCTGTTCCACATTGTCTGCATACTCTCCCCTTCGCTGGGCATTCCCCCACATGCAGAAGGTCATAGCCACACTTGTGGCAGGGGAGCAGTGTTTCAGTTCTCCTCGTGTTCCATCTGGGCCTTGCCGGACCAACATTTTGCCGTAGCCCTATTGCGCATGCGTCCTCCACTTTCAGCGAATGCATCGCTGCGTCCATCTTTGATGCACGGTTTTTCACCAGTTCACATGATCTGCCCACTTCCAGAATGCGGGCTAATGACAAAACATGCTCACGCAGCACTTGACGGTGCAGCTTCCCTGAAGCACACCCTTGTATCAGTTGGTTTCTCACCATGCCGTCCTCATTCTCCCATGCACACGTACTTGCCAGATGACGGATCCTGCCATAGAACTGTTCCAGGGATTCTTCCTCCTTCTGCTTCTCACTGCACATAACAAACCTTTCAATGTCCTGATTCGCCAGTGGCAAGAATTGTTCTTTGAGGCTGTCTTGCGCTGCAATTTTTACCTTATCTGTTTCGCCAGTCGCTCTAAAATACATGTACAACTTCTCAAACCAGAGCAACCATTTTGGTCCCAGCTGCGCAGGATTGCCTAAAGTGTCAAATTCTGGCATTGGTGCCAGTGTCCTTTGTTGGTGTGGTGTCCTTCTCACCCGGGGGGCCTTGCAGTGCCTTGCCCAGCTCCCTGGAGGTCGTCTTCATCGCTCATGGCTTCAGATCGCATAGGCAGCCCCTTTTCAAAATAAGGCCGCAATTTGCACCTGCGGACACCCTTCCCAGATGTGTGGTGCTGTGGTACTAAAGCTCTACACCCTGTTGTGCGGCACGTCAGCCCCTCCGGACAGTAACTCAGTGGGACTGAGAAAAATACTGATGGATGACAAAAGAGAAAAGAGGAAAAAAAAAGATTCTCTCCTTTTCATTTTTTTTTTAAAGGGCTCTTGTAGCCCTGATTGTAGCCTTCAGCCCATGTGGGTTCCAAAAATTGCCCACACAGCGCATGTGCACTCCACGTGTGCAGCCGCTGCTGATGGGTCACAAAATGGCAGTGTTTGTCTTACCACGATGATTGATGCATCGGATCAGGTTGCCGGAGATTAAATCAGCATCGGAATACCTTACCCCTGCACAGCTGCATCCTAGTCGCCAATGTTGTGGTCTGTGATGCCCCACGACCCCCGCATGCAGGCCTTGTCCCACCCGTCCCCGAAAGGAACACAGGGACACAGGTCCTGCCATATCCGGCTCTCGGCGCTCACTGCTGTGGTGCGGGACCACCCCCTTTATTCATTAACACGCACGACGTCAGAACGTTGCCGTTACGCTACGTGACTACATAAAAATTAGTACAGCTTAGCAGTATATTGTACTAAAACTATACTTTGTTACCACTTTTCTGTAATGTTGAGTCTTGCGTCATGGCAGGAAGTGTGCAAAACCTTTGCGTTGTTTTTACTTTGCAAATGGTGTTGTGCACAGTGGATCATTGTACAGGGTCACGTGTAGGATTTTTCTCCAGTGAAGGGTGACTCTTTAAATCCACAGAAGGACACAGGTTGAACAGGGCGCATTTTGCACGACAGAGTGTTTTTGCTCTTTCCACTTGCCTGACTTAAAGCAACAAAGTTGTACACAAAGTGAAAATCCCTGACATTGTATAATTACTGCTTCTTTTCCTGCACTTCTCAGTGTTTGCACGTGTGTGAAATCCACGTGTGTCGCTTATAGTAACGCCAATGACAATCATAAAGCTATTCCAGTTAATGGTGAATTGTTGAATTATTTTTGTTCCCCAGGGATATTCCCAGTGATTGTCCATTCCCTGATAAGCTTTACTGACACTGCCACAAAAGCAGTTTCTTCAGGAGGATTTCAAGCTGCTTATACACAATGGGGGTCATTACGAGGTAGGTGGTAAGGGATTACCGGTGGAAAGGGATTACCGGCACCGGTAAGGACACCGGTGCTGGTAATCCCTTACCACCCTATTCCGTGGTCCCTTAGCGGGTCCCTTCCTTAACACCTGATTTTACCAGGTGTTATGGAAGGGACCCGTTAAGGGACTTCAGAGCTAATAATGGTACCGCAAATTGCAGTACCGTTATTAGCTCCATCCCCATTCCCATTGAGCCCTATGGGGGCTCGAATGGGAATGGGGAATGGTTCCCGGAATGGGGACTTACCGGGTCCTCCGAGGTTGGAATGACCCGGTAAGTCCCTATTTCGGGAACCCGGACCCGGAATGCGGTAAGGGGGTAGCCATGGTGCTAATAGCACCATGGCTACCTCCTACCTCGTAATGACCCCTAATGACTTATCTAAAAAAAAATCCTATTTTTTTCACGCAGTAAATGTCCCGAAAAGGCAATGTTTTTGTGCTGTTTAGTTTCCAAAGGAATGCCCAGTTTGCAAAACACAGGCGGGCATGAAGGCGCCCTAAATTCAGGAAAGGTCTCCCTGTGTTATACAGCACTATATTCAGAATATATACACACCACAGAAGGGATGTTGATTTTTCCCCTACATAAATGGGGCAGAGTGGCATGCACGAGAGAGGTGTGACAGCATCTTCCATCTCAAGTCATTTTTTTTTAAAAAAAACGCTAGTTAGTACCTGGCGTGTTTGCAGGTGGAGTGTGAAGAGGCGTGGCCTGAACATTATTGGGTTTTGTTGTATTTCTAGGTTATCTCTTGGTTGTCCTCTGGCTCACAGGGCTGATCTAAACCACCTCACTAGGGCTCCCATAGTCGTGATGCTTGAGAGATAATTCATTCTTTCAAATAATATTTAGCATGCTGGTGCCATTCTGCAAAAAAAACATGTTTTTCATTCCATTAAATGAAGCTCAAAGGCATTTTCGATCAAGGCATCAAAGCGCTTGAAGAACGTCCGGTGACCTCCACTCAAGGTCACGTACTAGGGCGGTGCCTGACAGCGGTTCACAATGAAATATGCAATCATTCAAACCGACCAATCAAAACAGGAATGTCATCTCGCCATATAACATCAACACAACGTGTCAATAGGAGCAATGTGATGTGCATATGTAAAGCGAATTGCATTAAAACAGACTTGCATTACAGTTCTCTAGAGCGGGAAATGTTTCATAGTGAAATAATGCATCTGAAGCAGGACCATCTTTACACACTTCTATCCCTTTGTAGGAGTAAAATAATGTGCTTAGTTATGTGGTGGTGAACTTCACTGGGCCGAACTTGCACCACAGACCTCATGGCCCTTCCAGAGGTCCTGACGCTACTACCATTAAACGTGGTTTCTGGTGTATTTGGGGTCGGCTACGGAGGACCTGGCCGATACATTTTAAGGGCACCGTTCTGTAGCCAATACTTGGCTGCACTATCCAATCCCTTAACTATAATGCTAGCAATGGACGAAAGAAAAATATTATACAATTTCATAATTTACCCTGTTCTGTGCGTCTAGAGAGTGTGCCAGCATAGGTTCCCCATCAGCCCCGTGAATAATAGGTGGAACCACATCAAATGTAACGGAAATCAAGCATTGATCTGGACAGGATGAAAGCCTGAGTCCACAGTCCAGGTTTCGAAGCGCAACCTGCAGCAGGTCACACTTGGATGTCCTGCGGAAATACTTAACTAACTGTACCATCTGAACGGGCAAACACCTCGCTGGCTTGATTCCCGAACCATGTTTTCATAAATACTACTGCAGGTGGTTTCCCAGTGAGATAAAGCAGCCTCCCCCAAAGAAGTCATTTTGTTATAGCTTTAGGAGGGGCCCAATTCGAAGTGAGCTTATTACCTCCGTGTTGGAACGACAATGTAACAACGCCTGCATTCTTTAATGCTTCTTGGTTCTCACCAGTGAGGTTGTGGGTAAGCAAGATCTTTACACAAGCAGGTACTGATGATACACTCTGTGGCCAACAAAATATCAGTGTGTGCGTGCATTAGTCTCATTTTCTACAGCAGAAATGTAGACCTACCATTGCATTTTTCCTTTTCGCCTCAAGTTTTCCACCAGCACGCTATCAAAAGGTGGCATCCGCATTCTTCCCTGTTGCATAAGGTGCCCACCTCCACAAGGTCATCCAACAGGAGCGCCTAGAATGCCCAATGATGATGGGTTAATGTTCTTCCTAAGAGGTGCGCATGTGCGCTTGCCCAGCTTCTCTCTGGGTGCTGCTCAGGAGCGTTTTACCAGCACACACAGGCAATACCCACCTTCTCAAACTAAAACAGCACAAGCCACAGCAGTTTTATGTTGGGTGCAATATGAATAACGTTCAAGCAGCAGAATTTCTATTGCCAATAGTGCCTTAGCAAAAGCATCACCCACACTATGTAACCCAGCTGTCAGCTCAAATATCGGATACTGACTGTAAGTAGGCAGGCTACTTGGGTGTGTAACCTCATACTAGGCTTCCTTTTCTTTGTACATATGTCACCCAGGCACATTGAGGCGGTACCCCTTCAAATTAAAACGTTATAAAACTCAAACATGAATGTACCCTCTAAGGATTTTGAGCTGTCAACTATCAAGCTCAGCCTCTTCTACTTTAGCATTGCTAACTTTACCCTATAAGTGGAGAGCAACATTACAATATAATCTACTTGGTCTGCAAGGGACTAAGGACATGGGGGCTCATTACAAGTATTCCTGTCCGGAAACAACAGTACCGGTAAGCTTAACGGCACCGTTGTTTCCAGACCGGCACACTACAGGTCTGCCAGCCAGGGCCGCCGTGACCGACAGGTCTGACCCAACCGGACGCAGCTGCCACGGTATGCAGACCGTCACGGAAGCACCTGCGCTGTTAGCAATGGTGCCGGTGCTTCCGTGGTCCCCATTCCCATAGAGTCCTTTTGGACTCTATGGAAATGGGGAACAACATTTTACCGACGCCTGAATTTCCGTGCTGCCGGGGTTGTAATCCCCGAGTGGCACCAGGAAGTCAGGCGCCGATAAATGTTTATGGGTCCGGCGGCAACCCTCTGGTAAGCACTGGCACGGTTACCGCCAGACTCTTAATGAGCCCCATGTTATATGCCTGGCACTACACCTAAATAGCATTATGGCAATGAATATTCAAACAGCTGCATTGCTTTTCACACACCCTGCATGCTTTTTGGGGGTTTCAGAGTTCCATTGGCCAAAGACCTTAACTGATGCTATGGTAATTCTCTGCTACACAAAAATGGTTTCACTGAGTACTTGTATAACCCTATCCAACATTATTAGGGGTTAGGGGTAATGCACGCTGTCTTGTTTGCAATGCAAAATAATAGTGTGCATGCAAACAGTCCATCAATTGTTTTACTGCTTTAATCTGTCACGTTTTACAGAGCTCTGTCAACTAGTATTGGAGGCCAGCACAGGATCCGAGGTGGAGGGAGCGTGGCACAGGAGAGCACTCCTTGGGGTTAAACAAATCAGCAACTTTAAAAAACAAGCCAGATGTTTGGGCTGTAAAGTACAGTGAAGGAAATGTGTTGCTTATTTGCATTAAATGATAGTAAACTCTAGCAACAGTCTAGGCAACTACACCTTTTGTTTCTTTGTATGATCAGCTATTGAGGGATTTTCAATATAAGCATGTGTTCTGTGTTTAGTGCCTCTAGAATCCCCATGCATCTTGTTTAACTGATAACAGTACATTAAAGATGTGTGGGCCCAATTTACAAGAGAAGGCCTTCAATCTGTTGTTCCTATGAGCATTACTGCTATCAACGTAAAAGGTACATCTATATGATTTCTTCAAAGGGGCTCCATAAGAAATGTCAGTGAGGCTCTCACTGAATTTCATCTAGGCTCGCCAAAGAAGGGTGGGGAAAATAACTGTATGCTGTATCATGTGCCCAGTTATTTCACTTCCTATATTAGGGTTACAAGCAGGAATCAGAACAGATGTTATTACCTACTTGTAATCAAATGATCTTTTAGGCTGTAAAACAGTAATTAGCTTTGCCAAAAGGGTACTTTATACTTATTAAAAGATGTTCTTCCCCTTAAAACTCCTCTTGAGGTCAGGCAGTAATATTATTAGAGCCCCTGCATATGCCACTGCCCTGCTGGTCACTGCTTCAAAAACACCAGCAGAACCTTGTGGGTAGAAGGAGGGGATAGGCACCAATATACAAATAAATACATTAAATAAAATGTGTTCATTGTTTCCCATTTGTTTGGGGCTTATTAGTTGAACTTATTTATTTGTTGGTCAAATTATCCTGATTTTATGGTGTAATATAGTGCAGTATGTATGCCCTTTATCTGTAGAACTGGTAATGAGCAAGTGTTGTCTTTGCTCCTGTTCACAGTTAAATGTGATGTTGATTGTAAACTGGGGCACAGCAATTCTGATTATCATAATCTGTGTTGTAATTATACTGATGAAATTATCCTGACACATATTATGAGAGGCATGTTCACCTGGCCCGCAAAGTACTTAATTAAAGTCACACATGAACACTTACTGGCGCATTCCCTTTTGCTGCCATTGTTTCATCTGCCATATAATGTATGATTTGTTTGCCGGCCACATCAGTTGTAATTGGCAATATTTGTTTTTTGTAATGCACAAGTGCTTGGCATAAAGCATGTTCTGCATTGTCTTTGAGCAGTGTCAACAAATTAATAGCCACACTAAAAATAATTGTTTATACCGAGCATACACTTTTCTTATGTGCATACACGCATGTGTTTCTGTGCATAGGAGTACGTACTGTGGAACATCTTGAAGTCTTGAACTGACTCTCTTTATAATCACATATAAAACATTGTTTTAGCTTGTATCTTTGGAAAAACTGCTGTAAGATGCAACTGTTGCACTGCTTTGTAAAAATTGCAGAGGTTGGGGAGGGCGAGCTTCCCCTCTAAACTCTCTTCAGAGATGATAGCTCATTAACTGCACATGTTCAGAACATGGCTTACATTTTTAGTCAGTTCCGCACATGGAAAATAATGTGCGCACAAAAGCCAACCACTTCTGCATTTAGAGAAAAAACATTAGAGGGAACATTGCAGTCCACACAGTCATGTTTCCCCTCTCTCCTGCTAATCTGCCAGCATGTGAGTTAATGCATCGTGTTTAAAAGTGTTGACACCTCTTGTTTGCTTCTTCGTGGAGGCCACGTACTGGAAGAAGCTTAACTGGTTGTTCAGCTGATGTCACAAATTGAAGACAACCGTGGACACTGTCAGCACCAAATCCACACCCTGAATTCATTCAGTCGTCTGCTGTCTGGAAGAAGATCATGATAGTGATATGCAAACATGAAAACTTACAGGCATTTCCAGGGTCTGCCGAGAACCACCTCATCTGGGAGAGCATTGGGTAGTCACTCTGAAGCTGGTGCTTTGTCTGTTCTGTGACATGCAACTTGTGATCCAGGTATGGAGCGGAACAAACTAGGACACATGTACTTTTTCTGCTGCGCACTCTGTCTCTGGAACAAGTTACCAATGCAGATATCACTGGTCACTTCCATCCTGTGCTTCAGGAAGAGCCTGAAGAGTCTACTGTTCAAAGAACATCTTGCCAGTCACTGATTGCTTCACTCAACCCTACTTCTCTTCCACCAGAGCTTCCTCCATCCCCCGCTGTCTCTACCCACCCCAGGTTATGTGTTATCTCTGCATCCTACATGTAGGTCCATGAGTGCATCGACTATATACAGCACTCCGTTCCTTCCCAGCTTGGTCTCTCCTTTGTAAATCCCCTACACAAATACAACAAATACATTCATACCAGTTAGTAAGCTACATTTTTTTAAACCCACAAAATTGATAAACTATGACTACACATTATTTGTAGCAGTAGGTATAATCCTTCAATTGCCTCCAATGAGACATTGTGGTGACACATTGTCCAGCCTGCATAAATTATTGGTCTAAATGTGTTTCAGTCAATGATGATTTTTGCTACTCATTACGACTAGTTGATTCGAGATTTCCAGTTCCCATGGGGAAGCTAGGAAAATAGAACATACTCTATGTAATCTAACTCCACCCGGATGCAATGAGGGTATTTACTCTTCCGAGCAGTTCATAAGCAGAGAGTGATGAGGATTTGACAAATCACTCTTCTTTTACACTTTCAGAGTATTTGAAGAGTTCCGGCCTCCTGCTTTATTGAAAAGCAGGCCACCATTGGCCATTCTAACATCCCAGAGCATGCCATTGTCATGATTGGTTGAAAGGTCCCACGTGCCCTGATTTGGTTGGCCACCAGCATTTCTGCACAATCGAAGACTCTGGGGGAAGCAACAATCCTGTTTCCACACTGCTGGGTAGAACTGCAGAGGGATGTATTTCCCTCCCGCCCCCATTGTTATGTTTTTTTCTTCACGATGTAGTAGGAAGTTGTTAAACCTACGCCTACTTCTAATCCCTGGTGTAGATACGAACACGTCCACCATCAGGTTCATACTGTAGGGTGTTTGCCTCTCACAGGACCATAAACCGTGACTAGTGCACACATCCACTTTCATGAAGCGTTCACTTCTAAATGATAGATCATTGCACATGGACTCTGAAATAAACCATATAATATGCCACATATAACACGCTACTTAGTTCACAAGAGGGAAACATTGATAACATTGAATTCCCCTCTACAGTGAGTGAAAGCCAATAGGGAAACCATTTAATTTTGTGGCTCCTGGAAATGTTGAGCACTTGACACCCCACAGAAGAACATTCCCTAGACTTCGAATTGTGTTAAAAAGGCCCTCCACCCCTCGCCTGCCCCCTCTCCGTCCTCCACCTACCCCAGCTTTGTGATGCTCAAAGACTCAGGAATCCCTCGAACAGCTGAAGGTGTCATTGAGGGAATCATTCTGAGGAGGGTGGGGGGCTGCGGTAAAATGCACCGGCATGTTAATGCTGCAAATGTAATGCCCTTGGCTGGTTAATAGGTGATGGGAGAAAAGTGGTACAGAAATGTGGTGTCTGCCTATTCTGCTGATTTCTGCCTAACTCTATCTAAGGAACTGCAAATAGTGAAGCAGGTCTATCTGTGGTGAGGCAGTGTATGGTGGCCGTTCTCTGGCAATGGTGTGTCACAAGTGGAGTTTTGTGTTTGTCCCTTTCTGCAATGAATGTGGCTCATTGCCTCAGGAGTGGTGGCAGCTTGTGGAGAGGTGGCGAATTGTGGAGAGGTGGCGAATTGTGGAGAGGTGGTGAATTGTGGAAAGGTGGCGAATTGTGGCTTGGCCTTGGGAAGTTAAAATCCTCACCTCAACCTTGCCAAAGTTCTGCAGAGATGTATAGCCCCGAGTGACCAGCTGTGGTGCCTCGATAGCCAGTGCCGATATCAAAGCATGGATATTGCACGGGTGAAGAAAAAGATACGTTGGGGCATCTGGGCGGCCAACCTGTGAACAGAGTGGCACTTCTTGGCCAAGCCAGATGGAAACTTGACATAAAGACTAGCTGGTAAAACCTCAGGCTACGCTCCCCACTTTTTCAATCAGCTTGGTAAGTGTCATTAGGACATGCCCTTTCATGCCAAACTGAACCAGAGACACAGAGCAATGAAAGAGGCCATGGTAAAACAAGCATTGGCAATGCCGATAGTTTGGGCGTTTACTGATGATATTTGCATTTTGCGTTTATAAGTAATAGGGTGCAAGGAAAGGTGGGTGTGGTAATGAGTGCGGGTGTGCAAGAGAATGAGAAAGACAGCAAAATGCAAATAACTTCAGTAAACGCCAAAACTATTGCCATTGTCAATGCTTGTCTGATTTGTGCCCCACCTTACACGCATTCTGGGCTGCAGGGGAACGACATTGACGGAAATACAGGAGTAGTGCTGCAATTTAACTTATAAACAATATTACAACGGGATTGGTCGTGCAAACCGTTTCTTGCGCTCTGTGTGCGTTGTGCAGTTACACACGTGTAGTTGCACTTAGTATGGGTTATTTTCATTCCGCAGTGGAACCCCAATTTAAATATCGTGCAATACAGAGTTCAAATTCGGGCCTGTCCCCGCTTCTGTTTTCGCAGTAAAAAAATAAGTTCATGCACAGGTTAGGTAAAAAATAAATGCAAGCAGTCAAGGAAGGCGCTAATACAAACCTTTGGTGTTGCAAGAAACGTACGAAGTCCGCCCGTTACATATGCAGCCTGTGTGTTCCCCTCTGCCAAATCCACATTTTCTGTTCCACAATATATGTGTAGTGAGGATATGAGGACGGCAGTTGCGCAGACATTATCTCGGGTTGTTTGTGCTAATTACCACGGCAAAGAGTAAACCTTCCGAACCAGGTTCACGCAGGTTGTCCAGACCCATAACAGGAGGTCACTGGAATGCATTTGAAGCAGAAAACGTATGTAGAGTCTCCTTCCTTCAGGCTAGAAATGCGTCACCGCAGCAGCAGTGGGCTGGCTCAGGTGGTGTAGAGCAGAGGGGTGGAGGAAGGCAGCTGCTATGGCGCGCAGCACCTCCCTTTCTGTCTCCTCTTCTGACATAGCCACTGCATCCCCCTGCCGAGTGCACCACATGTGGCCACCTGCCCAGCTCGAAAAGGTACCCTCTCTGGAGGAACTCCCCTCCCAGTATCTCCGAAAAACAAGCCATATCCGTCTCAAATAGACGGCAAAACAGAAACAACAATGTGAGTCCGTCTTGAGGAACTTGTTAAAGCACGTTGAATGGCGGAAGCACATGAAAAAACAAGGCCCTGCTGGTGCTTTGACCATTTCATCGCCAAGTGTCGGCAAGTTGTCATGCCAACGCCATACACTGCTCCCGAACTCCCCTTTCTCTTTTACAGTACCAACATTTTGGTGATATTTGGTGGCTTATGCCACCAAAAAGTGCCAAAACCAAATAGGGGGAAATTGGGGCTTTTGGCAATGTTCAAAATGTGGCTTATTTGAAATAAATCAAAAGCAAAAGCAAAAAATCTCATTCTGCAATTTAAAATGTTTATCCGCCCGCATCTATCTTACTTATTCTTTCTGTGATAAAGAGGTCCATTCTAACAACATTCCCTTCATTCTCATTATCTACAAGAATTCATTTAAAGTTTGAAAAATGCATATTTAGGACAATGACAAGCTGCCATTGAACTAATGATCAACTAGGGAGCGCATTGTTTTGGTAGGCATCATATATTTACTTTCGCACTAGGCTGCCTTTAGTGTAAGCACCATTTTAAGTTATGTACTTGATCTACTGGCAAAGGCTTATGAGGTTGCTTAACCCCTTTACTGCTTAACTACCATAAGTAAGACAGTAGCCCATGTCAAAGGAAGCAGACTACGGTATCTATGAAACCAATGCAGCCTTAGTGCGACAGGAGATATTAGTACCTTCAGAATCAATATGTAACATGGTTGTGTACCCAATTAAAAAAGCGACAAGAGGGTCTTGGAGATGTATACATGATCTCCACCCCCTGAACAATTTAATTGAGGCAGAATTCCCATTAGTGCCAAATCCAGCCACAATATTATGTAAGATCACGTTCAAAGCTAAACATTGTATAGTGATTGATTTAAAGAATGCATTATTTTTGATTCCCTTGCATCCTGATTCACAATATTTGACCGCATTTACTTACAGTGGATTTTGCCTGCAACACACCCGTTTGCCCCATGGGTATTGTGAATCCCTGTCTGTCTTCAAACTAGTGTTGCAGATGGAATTGGAAAATATACAACTTGACGGTGCGATCATCCAGTATTTGGACAACATCTTGGTGTGCAGCGCCACGGTGGAAGAGTGCAGGAAAGACTCTGTTAAAGTGATGACAGTGTTGGCAGAGAAAGTGTACAAAGTGGACAAAGAGAAAATGCAATACTCCCAGGAAGAGGTCCTATACATAGGTCAGCTGATATCAAAAGAAGGAAGGAAGGTGACACATGAAAGAGCAGTAGCAATCATGAAAACATGCAGGCCTGAGACTGTGAAAGAATTACAGGAATTTACAGGTCTTTGTAATTATTGTAGGGCATGGGTCTTTGACTACAGCACTTGTGTCAGACAACTCTTAAAAGGACTAAAAGAAGCACAAAAAGACAAACTTAACATTGCCTGGACAGGAGAGATGATAAAAGCCTTTGATGGGTTGAAACTAGCATTAGGCACAGCCCCAGTGTTGGGGATCCCTGATTATACTGAAGACCTTTTTCTGTTTTCTCATTCAAATGGAGTAGTGATGGTAGCTATCATCACACAGAAAACTACCTTGGGACACAAACCATTAGCATGTTACAGTGAAATCCTAGATCCAGTAATGAGAGGCCATTACCCATGTGAGCAAGCATTGGCTGCAGCAGCCTTTGCAATTGAAAAATCAGCCAGTATAACAATAGGCTATTCAGTTACGTTATTCGTTCATCATAGTTTATCCATCATCCTTGAAAAACCCACAAGCACATTGACCACACAGAGAGCATCTGGTTATAAAGTGGTTGTATCAAATCCTGCAGTAAAAATTGACAGGTGCCGAGTGGTAAACCCAGCCAGATTCATAGCAGAACAAGTGGAAGAGGGAGATTATGTGCATGATTGCACCAAGTATACTGAATATCATTACGAAGTACCCCATGTTAAGATAAATGCTCTAGGAGTGGGTATAATTCTCTTCATTGATGGGTCATTGTCAATAGACCAGAACACTGGTGAGAACCATAGTGGAACAGCAGTTGTGAAAGCAAGGGAGAATGACAGCTTAGAGATCAGGGATCAGCGAAAGATTGCCAGTGCATTTCTCAGCACAAGCAGCAGAATTGGTAGCGTTGATATTAGCACCTGAAGTGCATGCATATGAGACTGTAACTGTGTATTCCAACTCCTCCTATGTGATGTCAACAGTACATGCAGGACTGTCATGTTGGTAAAGGAGGGGCTTCCTGTGCACAGACAGTACACCAGTACAGCATGCACCATTACTAGACAGACTCAAAGATGCGCTTGAACTCCCATCAGCAATCGCTGTGGTGAAGTGCACAGTGCACACCAGAGGTGCAAATTTGATGTCTCGCTGCATCGAGTCCACTGATTTAGAAGCAACAAGTGCAATGAAAGAGGGCTTTAATACACTGCCCATCGCAAAAATTGTTGAATTGTAGGGTGGGCTCCACCAGAAGGGCCGGAATTATGGAAAAGGAGGGGATGCTCATTGTCCCCCACAGATGCTATGTGGTGGCAGGACACACCGGGAAACCTATTCTGATCTGAGGACTGCTTACAGTAGTGTTAGAACAGCTTTACTACCCAGCACACACATCCAGAGAATGTCTTGCAGTAGTGATTTCAGAAGACTGGTTTGTCCCTAACTTTACTAAGTACATTGCTAACCTCGTTATTATTTGCTTGACTTGTCAGAAATTCACTGCTGGTCACACCCTGAGAACTGTCATATGAGCAAAACCCCATGCCACAGGACCCTTTCAGCATTTGCATATCGACTATGTTGACATGACCCAAATTTGTAAAGGCTACAGGCACATGCTGGTGATCATATGTCCCTTTTCCTGATGGATCGAAGCTGGTCCATGCACACATCCTGATGCCACATGTGCAGCAAAATTCCTTATACAAAAAGTATTTCCCAGGTGGGAAGTATGCAATGTGTTGCGTTCTGACAATGCATCACATTTTGTAAATGAGATGGTTGAGCACATTGGTATCCTCTTGGAGATAAGGCACACATTCTCGTTTGCCTATCTTCCACAAGAAAATGGTATATGTGAGTGCCTCAAAGGCCTTTTAAAAGAATGAATTTCCAAAGTAAAAGAGACCCTGAAAAATAGATGGTTATATTGCCTCCCGCTAGCCCTATTTGCCTTACATAATCAGCCAGGCCCTGACCATCACCGGAATTCACATGAGCTGGTGACAAGTTGCAGAATGCCTACGTCCATTGCTCCTCCCACACAGGCTTTAACTGATGTAGAAAGTGCTGCTATTGTTTTATGGAACGAGATCCACGATTATTTGACAGCAATGATGTCATCTCTTAAATTGATGCCTCGAGAGGTGCAGAGGCGGCAGGGGACGAGAAACACAGATGAAAACATTGAACAAAGTGACCCAGACAATTTACTAAGAGCCCTACTAGTATACCCTGACAGGGTACTGTGTCGGAACTTTGTTCAAAAAGTGGGACAAGCCATGGTTTGTAGGACCTTTTGTTGTGGAAGCTGTCACACCATCTGTGGTCAAAGTTGAGGGAATGAGAGCCTGGATCCATCTCCATGACATCAAAGTGTATCGAGGTGAGGCCCGAGGGAAGGAAAACCTGGGCCCATCTCAACGACGTCAAACTGTAACGAGGTGAGACCCCCCCTGTCTTAAAAAACTGAGCCCGAATGTGAAAAAGAAGTTCGACAATCTCAGACATGAGTGATGACGAGAGTCAATCAGCAGCAAGAAGAAAAGCAAGAATACAAGTAACTATATTAAACTTTCCAGCACAAGAACCTTTCTCATTTAACATTCAGCAAAAGAGGCACATTCACTTTCATTGTTCTGAACCTCTCATTCCCATTGAATACCTATTCTAGGAACATGGAACATTGAACAAGCTACTATATTGTTTGAAATTGAAAAGCATTATTAGTTTTGTAAACATTTCTCTTGCACGTTCAACTGAAGTTTTCCTTGTAAGCAATTACTCTTCTAAAGGAGAGGGCAGAAACATTTCCATTGGTAGTTCCATTGTGTGCATTAAAAAGGATTAGATATTCTCTCTTAGCACATAGGGCAAACTATGCCCCTAGCTATTTACAGAGGTAGACTCAGCTATTATGGTTGTAGCAATCTTCTTTACATTTTGTGGTCTTTATTTTATTATTTTTGCTGCATTGAGACAACTTATTCTTTATAATACCACTAAACCAGTAAACATGAGTACAACCCCGGTGGCAATGAAAATCGAAATTACCCCAGAACAATCCGCTGTAGTAAGCACACAGATTAAAAAACTGAAAATAAGTGTGCTAGACGACTCAAGCCAATTGAGCAAATATATGGATGATTCTGTCCATGTCACCAACAACCTGTGTTGCCAGTATATGAGCAAAGTGGGTAGAGAGACGTCTGATGAGAGTAGTTTTGTGTGCTCCCTCATCCCCTACTCAATTAGCGCCTCCAGAATGTGCATAGCAACAGAAATACCAGCACACACCGCACATTGCCTGACACACCTTGGACTGTGTATAACCCAAGGACAGTTGCAAGGCCAGACAGCGTCCACAGTATGGGTAAAATAAGCAGATTTTCCACAGGTGGATAATTTCATACAACAAAAGACTATGATGATAAGCACAAAAACACAACACAAGGGGATGAACTATGCACCAATAGAGATGGGTGGACGAGGGATTAAAATAGAAGTTCCCAACATGCTGCAATGTAATGATTCCCGAGGAAAAGAAATGCCTGGGTGCTGGAATAGAGGCCAGTAACAAATAAAAGGAAATGTACTTACTGCTGACGGATGGGCTGAAGTATTGGTAGGATGCAAAGCATGGGCACTCCTAGGACAGACTAAAGAGGTGGTGGAGAATGCAAATGCACAGGGTCTTAAACAATGGCCTATCTACACAAAACTGCTCACCTGGGTAGTAGATTAGGGGGCCAGCACTGATAAAACCACTGAAAAATGCAACCTTGTGCTTCCGAAATGAGTGCACAGTGAAGGTGGGAATTAATACAGTGTGTGGGTGCATTTTTGATGTACCAGGTATGAAATTGGGTACACCATTGATAATGGAACACTACTAGGCTTGTGGTTCAAGCGCATACATGCGCCTTCCCCCAAATTGGGGAGGCTTGTGCTCCTTGGTGGTGATAAGCTCACCAGCTTTGATAGTGCCCCAGAGTGAAGTGAAGATTGGTGATTTTCCCCCGGATGAATACCCACCTTAGAAATAAAAGGTCCATACCCCTTAAATGCACCAAGAAGAGTAATCACATATCAGCAAAAGAAGTTACGGAATACGACGATATACCAGATGAGCAAAAATTGTTCAGCAAAACAGAAACTTTTTCTCTGCTGTCTTTCCTCCAGGGTTGCAGGCCCATACAAATGCCAATGGGAGCTGATACAGACCATTAATACAACTGTATGAGACTTTAATGCCATAAGGGAAGAGCTGAGAGCGATCAGGCTCATGACCCTTCAAAACAGATATGCCCTCGATCTGATAATGGCTATGGAGTATGGGGTGTGTGCAGAAATTAGCCTGTCTTGCTGCAAGTAGATACCTGCTAACGATGAGGAAAATGGGACCCTCAAAGAAGCAATAGCTGCATTGACTGAATTGCATACAAAAGTGGAGGAGGTAGGAGATATTGCAGATGATAGTTGCTTCAACTATTTGTTGTTCTGCATCCCCACCCAGCTGGCTAACACATTCAAAGTACTACTGGTCATACTTAAACTGGCACTATCGGCTTTCTGTACCTTGAAAATAACAATAAACCAATGCAAAAAGAGTGTCAAAAAGGCAGTAGGAATGAAAATAATGATATACCTGAACACTCGCGTGCATGAGTATACTCAAACAGATGATTACCCAGGTACCCAAGCAGTAGAAATCGTCTAGCCCCTCCAGGCTCAAAGTTTAAGTACCCTCCAGATCCCCAGAATTACACAGAGAACTGGGTGAAGTGTGACGTCTCTAGTGTGTGTAACTACCTTCCATACAGCATTGTCAAGCACGTAAGACATGGAGGTAAATGTAGATTGAGGTGCATGGTGGGTATACAAAGAGCCCTATCTGAGGGAGAGCAGAAGGAAGAGTGTAGCCGAGGACTCGACCAGATGGGGGAATGTTGTGAGGCAGATGAATACCTCATCCGTAACATCTGCCCCATGCCTATCCACTACAGCACAGGTACAAAATGCTACTCACTAAAGCAACCATGCCGCCCTTATCCCAGGCAGGTACAACCGGGCATAGAGGCAATCTAAGCTGAAGACAATAAAAGCAATCCAACTAACATTGCAACATTAGTAGGTGCAAGCATTAGACATGAAGTAGATATGGACTTTACATGAAGAACACATACACTAGGTAAAATATGCATTTATACATGAAGAATATTAACATGGCAACCACAAGACATGAAGAACCCTAACACAGCCAATGTGTAAGCTGAATGAAACATGAACAACACGCAAATGTGGCTCACTAACATAGAAACTAAAGTTATTCGGGCAGCCATCTTCTTTGAAATTGACGCTGCAGCATGCTTTTAAATGGACCAAGGCCTCAAGACGTTGAGAGTACTCAAAAGCTGAATACACAAAAATACATAGCTGTGCAGGGCTCAAATGATAGCTGCCATTTAGTGACAAGGTTAGATGGGGATAGGGAGGATGAGAACGGCAGAACGAGGGCTTGAGATAGCAGTTCCCAAGAAGCAAGCATGATACTCTCAAATAAATTAAGGGGCTATAAGAGTACAACCAGTCTTTGTTTACCAGGTGCAATAAAATAGTAAGCCAACAAACTCCACGAAGTATAACTCAAGTGTGTCCCTGGTGGAAACAAACACAACACAAAAGTTAAAATTAGCCAAAATTCCAATAAATATGAGCTACTTCTGTTTTATTTATGGTCTTCTAACATGGGACTTATAATTGGAGAACACAGGCTGTTCTATGGCAGTCAGCATAATATAGGACACCTGCCAAACTCCCTAAAGGTAAACACAGGCATAGGCCACCTTGCAAGGTCAAGTACAAAGTAATTACCCCGTGCTTATGGCTTGAGGATGAGGAATGTATCTTCTTTAAATGAGCAAAGGACAGTTAATGGGCCTCTCTCCCACTACACCCCATCTCACTCATATCTTGATGACCTGTCAAGTGTCCAACGTTTGTTAGTATGAAGCCATCCTATCAAAATCCGTAGTGTCATGCCGCCCCTCAAATCATATGCCAACAAATCCCCTTACAAAGAGATGATGTAGTTGTACCTTTATCACAGTAAGGGTGGTCTCAGGTGAGACCATCAGAAAGGTCTAGCCCAATTAAATTCTAACACCTATGTGATCTATATGTAACCATACCTATTAACCAATCCCCGATCCCTGTAGGTTCTTGTAACTGATTGTTATGATGTCAGTGATGATGCGTTCTTAGTACTTAACTGACTGTTTTTTATTTGCTCTCCGAGATCCTCAAGATTTTAATGCTTGTATGCTTTCCTTACTTTACTTGGATGATAATAAAGTTGGATTTTGCTTTGCACTTTGCCTCTTTTGTCTTTGAGTCCGGTTTGGATTGACTCCAGTTCCTCTGGCACACTACAGACTTTTGGGCTCGCTTTAACAATAGTCTACTCCAAGGTGTTCTTATATTCCAGAAACTTTTCAGTGGCACAACTGTCCCATGCACAAAAGGGCCTCCATCGCAATGCTAACAGGATGGAAGGGGAGAGGGCAAGGTTTTTAGCAGCGCAGAGGCATCATATGTGTCACATAAGAGAACTAATCATATTGCACATGGTGCTTTAATGCTGCTTTAATACTGCTTTAATCCGGCAATCACGATTTGGTATGTTAATGGTAATAGTTCTCAATGCACGCCTGCGCTCACTTCTACAGCAGTGTCCCTTTCTCGTCACAGGTTTCATGGGTCCTAGAATGACATACACCAACCTTGCCCCATGTCAACAACACTGATGCATACAAACTCTTACATCCACGTGGCGCGTTTCCAACATGGTGCCTGTAACCTAATTATGCCGCTACAAAGTCTTGACTCCAGTTTATTGATATCTGGCTCACTGTGTTTCTTATTGGGTTTACAGCCAGGTTCTCCAACTTATGTTCAAGATGGTCTCCCGAAAAGCAAACTGGAGGAGGAAGACGATGAGCTCAAGCGCAAGAAAGGGTAATGCATACCGTGCAGCTGATGCAGCATGCCAGCTTTCTACGCCTGTTCATGCTTTGCTAAGGGGCTCTAAAGGGCAGCTAACTGTATAAGTAATGGTATCTGATTATGATGGCTAGCGTTCATAGCAGCTCTTTTTGTATGACATGTTCGTGCCTCAGCCCGATTGGCTTCCTTGGGATGGGGAAGGAATATGGGAAGCTGTGTCGAGAGATACAGCCAAACCGGCTGTTTAGTCGGTGACAGCGAGGAGTGACTTAGCCGTGGCGCTCCCCCACATGGCCTCTCTTTCTCTTCCTCTCCCCCCACCCCTGCACCACATCTACTACTTCCTATTAACACAGGGAGGTGATGTAAGGGTTCCCATTCCCTTTCCTTTCTCCCTTAGATGCCACCACTGCAAATTGGAGGTTGCTGAGCGGCTTGGGAGATGGAAGCTCCCACTGCCTGACACATCAAGGTTGAGTGTCTGGAGACAGTTCAAAAAGTAATTAATAAAAATACTACATAAAGTTAGGGCTCTGATGAACCCCTTTCTGGCCACTGCTACAACAGGGGAGGGCTTAGTTAGTTCTCCTTAAGCATCAACTCGCACTCGCGTGGTGTTGAGTGACTGCAGAGTTGAGTCAATAAGACGCCACTCCTCCTAAACTCAACCTATTTCATAATGGATAAGTGGAATCTAAAGCAGTGGCCAGTGCTACTTGCTGGTCCCTTCCCTGGAGCCTACATGTATTTCAGAAGGAATATTTTCCGAATCTGTCATATACGAGCTTACGGTGCAATGATGGTTTAGGAAAGGATTCCATAACGAGATGCAATTAACTAGAGATGGCCAAATAATATTGCTGGATGCAGGCATTGAACGGAGCTCATTGGAATTAATAACGATACATTTAGACTTAATTATTTTGAGTCACACCCAATTGATTGTTATGGTCAATGCCGACAAATTGAATTTGCACCTGTAACTGGGCATATGCAGCCCCATTTGACCCTCTCCCGTTCACACACTCGCAGCTACGTCATAGTGGATTCATTCTTACAATGAGTGCTTCAAGGCGATAGTGGTTAGACAGTAGGAGTATACCAGTGCTGGAAATTGAAAACATGTATTGGGGGAACCCTCACTTCTTTGGAAGGGCTGGCTTTGGGAAGGAGGGGCGGGGCAGAGTATCTCTACAGAGGACCCAATCCTGCCAATTTGCATAAAAGCAAATGGCTTTATGGGAACAACATAATGTCCTCAATTTTAAATGTTAAACATGTCTTTTTAGTGATTCATTAAAAAAACCTTTTAAGAAAATAATGGACTCTTCTCTTTTGATTGGTCCCAATACTCACCCTAGTAAAGAGATGTCTATAAAATGCAGGACATATATACCCGTTTGAACAGCTGCAAAACTGAATGTGTGTCTTTAGTGGTTTCTGTGTGTGTGTGTTCAAGACACAAACTGCTTTCCGAATACTCCTTCTGAAGGCAGTCTGCTCCATGAGACACATTCAGGCCGATTCATGGAATAAATGTGCGCCGAAAATTCCAGCGCAGAGGGGCCTATACGTGCGCTGCGCCGAAAAATAGCGAAAAGCGCAGGGAAACCAGCGCACGTCGATTCATGGAAGTCCGTGCGTAAGAAAAGCATAGGACGTGCGCTGAAAAAGTGCGCGGCGCACGCCGGCGCACAGGTCAACCAACGGCGTGCGCCACGGCCACTGCGCTATCACTCCGAGCGCAGCGCACAGCTCTAAAGTAGGCGGAACACAGGGCGGGACACTCGGAATGGGGAATAAAATGGGGCACAACACTCGGAATGGGGAAGAATGTGGGCGGCACGGGGAAGTACAGGAGGCAAGTGCGCGGAACGCCCACACGCTCTCCGGCAACACGTATTCATGGATTCGAACAGGGCAAAACAGCGCTCGATCAAACCAGCGCACAGGCCCAAAAACGTACGCCACAAGTAAGCAGGCGGTAGCGTCCCGACGCACTCAACGAAAGTGCGCCAAAACCTGCGCCAACAAATACCACCCACATACAGCAATGGGCCATACCGTGACCCCAAAGGACTAATGATGTGCAAAGGTGTACGCCATTTACACGGACACCCACTGTTCAAAAATTCGCGCGTGTGTGTACAACGGGTTGCGCGAGAAGTCACTCGCGTGATTGCCCTGGGTACGTGTATTCCGGGGTGCGGGGAAGTCCCACACGCGATTGCCCTGGCCACGTCGATACCAGGGGTGCGTGTGAAGTTCCACACGCGAAAAGCCAGGGTACGTCATTTACAGGGGTGCGCGGGAAGTTTCACACGCGAAAAGCTAGGCTACGGGAATTCCAGGGGTGCGCGTGAAATCCTACACGCGAAAAACTAGGGTACGTCATTTACAGGGGTGCGCGGGAAGTCCCACACGCGATTACAGCAGGGCAGGGTACGTGTATTTCAGGGGTGCGCGGGAAGTTCCACACGCGAATAGCCTGGCCGCATGTATTTCAGGGAGCGCGGGAAGTTCCACACGCGAATAGCCTGGGCGCGTGTATTTCAGGGGTGCGCGGGAAGTTCCACACGCGAATAGGCTGGGCGCGTGTATTTCAGGGGTGCGCGGGAAGTTCCACACGCGAATAGCCTGGGCGCGTGTATTTCAGGGGTGCGCGGGAAGTTCCACACGCGAATAGCCTGGGCGCGTGTATTTCAGGGGTGCGCGGGAAGTTCCACACGCGAATAGGCTGGGCGCGTGTATTTCAAGGGTGCGCGGGAATTTCCACACGCGAATAGGCTGGGCGCGTGTATTTCAGGGGTGCGCGGGAATTATCACACGCGATTTGGCTTGGTACGTGTATTACAGGGGTGCGTGCGAAGTTACACACGCGATTAGGCTGGGTGGGTCCTAGTCACCCTCGACGGCCCCTGCAGGCAGCCCACAAAACAGGGGACTACCCTGCACACCTGCTCATGTCTCCCACCACCCCCACCCCCCAGTCACCAGGGGTACCCTCCACCAGGCCCCCAATCATGTCTCCCACCACCCCCACGCCCCCAGTCACCAGGGGCACCCTCCACCAGGCCCCCAACCATGTCTCCCACCACCCACACCCCCCCAGTCACCAGGGGCACCCTCCACCAGGCCCCCAACCATGTCTCCCACCACCCCCACCCCCCACCATCCAGGGGCACCCTCCACCAGGCCCCCACTCATGTCTCCCACCACCCCCACCCCCCACCATCCAGGGGCACCCTCCACCAGGCCCCCACTCATGTCACCCACCACCCCCACCCCCCCAGTCACCAGGGGCACCCTCCACCAGGCCCCCACTCATGTCACCCACCACCCCCACCCCCCCAGTCACCAGGGGCACCCTCCACCAGGCCCCCACTCATGTCTCCCACCACCCCCACCCCCCAGCAGTGCAGGGGCAGCCTCCACCAGGCCCACACTCATGTCTCCCACCACCCCCACCCCCCACCATCCAGGGGCACCCTCCACCAGGCCCCCACTCATGTCACCCACCACCCCCACCCCCCCAGTCACCAGGGGCACCCTCCACCAGGCCCCCACTCATGTCACCCACCACCCCCACCCCCCCAGTCACCAGGGGCACCCTCCACAAGGCCCCCACTCATGTCTCCCACCACCCCCACCCCCCAGCAGTGCAGGGGCACCCTCCACCAGGCCCCCAACCATGTCTCCCACCACCCCCACCCCCCACCATCCAGGGGCACCCTCCACCAGGCCCCCACTCATGTCTCCCACCACCCCCACCCCCCACCATCCAGGGGCACCCTCCACCAGGCCCCCACTCATGTCACCCACCACCCCCACCCCCCCAGTCACCAGGGGCACCCTCCACCAGGCCCCCACTCATGTCACCCACCACCCCCACCCCCCCAGTCACCAGGGGCACCCTCCACCAGGCCCCCACTCATGTCTCCCACCACCCCCACCCCCCAGCAGTGCAGGGGCAGCCTCCACCAGGCCCACACTCATGTCTCCCACCACCCCCACCCCCCACCATCCAGGGGCACCCTCCACCAGGCCCCCAACCATGTCTCCCACCACCCCCACCCCCCACCATCCAGGGGCACCCTCCACCAGGCCCCCACTCATGTCTCCCACCACCCCCACCCCCCACCATCCAGGGGCACCCTCCACCAGGCCCCCACTCATGTCACCCACCACCCCCACCCCCCCAGTCACCAGGGGCACCCTCCACCAGGCCCCCACTCATGTCACCCACCACCCCCACCCCCCCAGTCACCAGGGGCACCCTCCACCAGGCCCCCACTCATGTCTCCCACCACCCCCACCCCCCAGCAGTGCAGGGGCAGCCTCCACCAGGCCCACACTCATGTCTCCCACCACCCCCACCCCCCAGCACTGTGGGGAACCTGCCAGCAGGCCCCCACACATGTCCCCCTGGCCCCAGGTCCTGACGATACACAATCATGGCAGTAATGGCCAGCATACCCAGCACAAACACCCAGGCAAGGATTGCATCCACCCACATAGTGAATGCAATCACATGACACAACCCCAATGCCAAGTATGCAAAAGAACACATGTCCGTCACACACACATACACAATGGGTGCAAGTGAATGTCAAAACCCATATCATGACATGTAACAAACCAATGAGAAAATAACACAAGTGTAAGAAAATATAAAAAATGTATTAAATACCAAAAATAAGTGAAATTTTCAAACATACAACGATGTGGCTAAGTAAATAAATGGTCCATGTCCGAGAACAAAAGTGATAAACAAAAAAACAAAGGAAAAAAAAATTAAAATGAATTTGTCCAAAGCAATATCATGTAATAGGAAATTAATGAAAAACCATTACGTCATGGTGAAAACAATAAGAAATTAAAAAAATGTATCTCCCAAAAAAACAAACTATATACAGGAATGTTCCAGGGTCCATGAGCCCAACACCAAAAATGAAACCTACCACTAACTAATGAAAAATATATGTACAAAAAAGTGGCCATTGTCCGAGCGGTCCAAAATAATAAAAATAAATAAAGGAAACCTAGCACTAACTAACTAAATAACTATATACAAAGGCAGCGGGCAAGTCCTGCGGCTCACTTGGTGATGTTGCTGGCCAGGGCATCATCGAACTCGATGTCGATGTCCTGGAGGCGGGACTCTGTCCTGGCCCCGAGGTCTCGCAGGGACAACCCCATGTCCACCTCAAACTCCCTGCGAGCTTCCTCGAGGCACTCAGCCCGCCTCAATGCCCGACGCATGGAGAACTCCGCCCTGACCATGGCGAGCCGCTCCTCTTCCGCCCGCTGCCGCTCCGCACCTATCCGCTGGCCAAACTCCTCCCACACGGAACACACCACCATCCCAGGGTTGCCCTGCCCTCCGGCCGATGCCTGCCCCTCGGATCTTGATGGCCCCGAGCCATGATGCCTCCCACGTCGAGCCCGCTGCTGCCTCCGAAGCCACTGCCTCTGCCAGCACGACGGCATCCAGGCTGATGGAAACCACCGACGCCGTCGTGCACGTGCCCTGCCCGATGATGCCGTCACATCTTCCATCTGCTGGGGTCCACTTGCTGTGTTGTCCACCCCTGCTGGACCTCCGACTCCCAACTGTGGCAGGGATGGGATCTCCACCGAGCTGGCTGCATTGGTCGGGGCAGGTCCACAGGGGGCCCTGGTGGCATCTGGGCCGGAAGACGGCAAGGAGAACGACCGGTGGATAGCCTGCACAGAGGAGGAGAGGGCCGTCAGATTGGCCAACACATGCAGGAAACCCCCGAACATGGCCGATCCCAATTGGGCCACGTCGGCACGGTGCACTTCGTGATGACGTGCGTGCTCCTCCCGGGAAGCACGCACGTCATCACGAATCACAGCCTTGCGCATCACGACCCCAATCAGGACCTTCTCCACGCGGCCAGGGGTTACCACGTCCGCAGGTGGAGGGGAGTCAGGTGACATGGACATCCCCTCTACCTGCGGACGGGCCTGGGACGGGGCATCCCTGCTGGTGCATGGTGGTGCACTCACAGGGTCAGGGACAGTGACATGCACAGGCCCCTCCACGGTGACCTGTGCTGCCTCCTGCCCCTGGCCCTGGACTGCACCACTTGCACCAGCAGGGATGCTCCCACCAGGCCCCATGTGTGCACCAGTGTCGGCCTCCTCCTCCTCTGTGCAAACCACCAACCTGGATGGCTCCTCACCGTCTCCCGCCGTAGCAGGCCCCTGTGGGGGCTCACCCACCCCTTCCGCTGCAGCCGTGGGGGCATCCCCACCGCCTTGCTCCACAGCGCCGTCTCCGCCCTCTTCTTCACTAGCCGCTGCGTAGAGGGAGACAAAGGACACAAGCATCAGGCTACTGTACAATGGTCCCCTAGACAGGAAGCAATAGCAGATGAGCACCACTGTCAAAGTACACTTCCATCATGTCCCTCCACAACACATGGGTCAGTCCAGGCAAAACACACACAGTAACAGGCATGGTGCATGCCATGGACATTTCCATGCATGTCCAATGGACTCTAGAAACATTCAATGATATGTAACTCACATGCATCATGGCTCATGCATATCACATGCACACACTTCACCTCAGTCACATCCATCTGGCCCCAAACACACCGAACACAGGCGAAACAAGGGTAAGTTGGGTGCGTCACTGAATCTGTGCATTGTCACACACATGTGTCATGCATCCATGGCATGCACAAGTCACAGACACGCAGGTCAGGCACACAGACATGGCTACCATATATGTACCTGGCATCAGCACCCATCCTTCACCCCCATCCATGTCCAGGTACAGAGACTGGCATGCTCTCATGTCCAAAATCTGCATAGGGCTCCCCATGCCGCATTTCAACACATGCAACAACCATGTGGGTCACACATCACTGGTCGCACATGCATTACCATGATGTCCCTGCACACATACATGCATACATGGCCCATGGCACACATACAGGCAAGTATCATAGAACCAGCACACCGCAACATGCCCTGTCTCACACAGTAATGCTTGGACACATACCGCTCAACTCCAGACGGGCCTCCCTCTCAAGGACCTGGGCGTGGAGCGCTGGGCGTACGCGTTCCAGGACCCTCTTCTGGATGGAACTCATGCGGCCCCGGCCCCCCTCCACGAGGCGCCGGGCCTTCACAAGGGTCCTGGACCTCAAGTCCTCCCAGCGCTTCTTGATCTTCTGGACGTTGCGGGTTGCCACCCCCTCCGCGTTGATGGCAACCACACAGTCGGCCCAGATCCTCTCCCGTCCTTCCTTGCTGGCGCGGGACCATCCAAAGAGGGCATCATACTGCCCCAGGACATGCTCCACCAGGACACCAACTTCGGTGGCAGTGAAGCTGGTGCCCCTCTGCCCCTCTGGCCTGGGGTTGCCACTGGTGCCAGATGTGGAAGTGCCCGACATGGCAACCCCAGAGGCAGGTGTGGGTGGGCAACTGGGTCCTGGGGCTGGGCTGTGGAGCGATGTAATCCCAGTTGGGAGTCTTCAGTTCCAGCAGGGGTGGACACAGCAACTGGACCCCTGCAGATGGCTGATGTGCAGGCACCAAATGGCAGGGCACGGTGGCAGCAGGCAGGCAGGCAGGCAGGCAGCAGCAGATAGCACGTGGGAGGCTGCTCGGGGCACTGGGGGGCAGTAACTCGGCCTTCTGGGCAGGAGCGTGGTGTTCCGTGTGTTTTCGGGTGGCCAGCTTGATACGGAGTGATTTGGCACGTGAAAATCCTGCACGTCAGCGTGAAATCCGAGGAAAGGCCCTTAGCGCGTAAGCGCGTCAGCACGCATAAGCGATTCTATTGGACCAGAGTCCCTCAGCGCGTAAGCGCGTCTGACGTGACCCGCACGGGCGTTCCCCACTCAGCACGTGATGACGGGACACACGTGGAAATACTGCACGTCAGAGTGTCATCGCGTGATTGGCCTATGTACGTGTATTTCATTGCGTGTAATTGGACAAAAGTGCGCGTACACGCGATTGGCCTATGTACGTGTATTTAATGGGTGCGCGGCCACTTACACACGCAAGTACGTCAGCGAACCTGTATCCCGTGGTGCGTGTGAATTTCCACACGCTATTGGACTGGGAACTGGATTCCAGGGGTGCGCGGGTCACACGCTGAATCCCGTGGTGCGTGTGAATTTCCACACGCTATTGGACTGGGAACTGGATTCCAGGGGTGCGCGGGTCACACGCTGAATCCCGTGGTGCGTGTGAATTTCCACACGCTATTGGACTGGGAACTGGATTCCAGGGGTGCGCGGGTCACACGCTGAATCCTGTGGTGCGTGTGAATTTCCACACGCTATTGGACTGGGAACTGGATTCCAGGGGTGCGCGGGTCACACGCTGAATCCCGTGGTGCGTGTGAATTTCCACACGCTATTGGACTGGGAACTGGATTCCAGGGGTGCGCGGGTCACACGCTGTATCCCGTGGTGCGTGTGAATTTCCACACGCTATTGGACTGGGAACTGGATTCCAGGGGTGCGCGGGTCACACGCTCGCCTAGAACACGCGCAAAGCATAAAATTGCGGACTTTAACAATAACAAGCTCAGACGCCAGGATGAACATACCGTTCCTAGCAGCAGTGGCAGTGGGCTACCAAAGGAGGAGGAGGAGGATAGTCAGGGCCAGAATATTCACACCCAGAACCAGCCTTTTCGGGATGCCTGATGACCAGGTGTATGGGAGGTACAGGTTTCCACCACACATCATACTGGACCTGGTGACTGAGTGGGAGGATGACCTCACATCACCCACCCTGTGCTCCCAAGCACTCAGCCCCCTGGAGAAGGTCCTCAATGTACTGCACTTCTTAGCCACTGGATCATTTCAGCGGACAAGTGCCATAGTGGGTGGGGTGTCACAGGCCACCCAGTCACGCTGCCTACACCAGGTCTTGAACATCATGACTGCACGCCCATCAGTCGGCAGGCACATATACCTGCCCAGAACACCTGCAGAAAGGCATGCTGCCGCCCTGGATTTTTACGGAGTGGCACGATTCCCCAAAGTGCTAGGTGCCATCGACTGCACCCATGTGGCTCTACGTCCCCCCAGGGCATCAGAGCACATCTATGGGAACCGCAAGCACTGGCATTCCATCAACGTGCAGGTAGTATGTAATGCCAAGGGAATCATCACCTCAGTATATGCCAACTATCCCGGGTCCACCCACGACAGCTTCATTTACCGAATGTCCACCCTACGCCGGGACATAGATGCTGGGCGGCATGGCGATACATGGCTGCTTGGTGAGTATGTATGCCACTGCACATGCATGCATGTTGGATACTGAGCAAGGTCACAACCCCACCAATGATACCAATCACCACCTCCACAGGGGACAGTGCCTACCCTCTCAGCCCCCACATGATGACGCCAATTCGGAACCCCACCACGCCACCCCAGGTAAGATATAACACAGCCCACATTACAACCAGGGGCATAGTGGAGCGCACATTCGGAGTGCTAAAGTCACGCTTTCGCTCCCTTGACCGTTCTGGCGGGCAGCTGTTATACGCTCCCCCAGTAGTGTGCAGGATCATAGTGGCAGCATGTGTCCTGCACAACGTTGCAACACGCCGGGGCCTGGCCGTGGACATGGTGGTGGCCCCACATCCCCAACCACATGCACAGCCGCTGCGCATGGGAGGGGAAAGGGCACGGGGGGAGGCAGCCCCTGGTGGCGGGGGGGTGGGGGTGGTGGGAGACATGGGTGGGGGCCTGGTGGAGGGTGCCCCTGGATGGTGGGGGCTGGGGGTGGTGGGAGACATGGGTGGGGGCCTGGTGGAGGCTGCCCCTGGTGGCGGGGGGGTGGGGGTGGTGGGAGACATGAGTGGGGGCCTGGTGGAGGCTGCCCCTGCACTGCTGGGGGTTGGGGGTGGTGGGAGGCATGGGTGGGGGCCTGGTGGAGAGTGCCCCTGGTGGTGGGGGGGTGGGGGTGGTGGGAGACATGGGTGGGGGCCTGGTGGAGGGTGCCCCTGCACTGCTGGGGGTTGGGGGTGGTGGGAGGCATGGGTGGGGGCCTGGTGGAGGCTGCCCCTGCACTGCTGGGGGTTGGGGGTGGTGGGAGGCATGGGTGGGGGCCTGGTGGAGGCTGCCCCTGGTGGCGGGAGGGTGGGGGTGGTGGGAGACATGGGTGGGGGCCTGGTGGAGAGTGCCCCTGGTGGCGGAGGGGTGGGGGTGGTGGGAGACATGGGTGGGGGCCTGGTGGAGGCTGCCCCTGCACTGCTGGGGGTTGGGGGTGGTGGGAGGCATGGGTGGGGGCCTGGTGGAGGCTGCCCCTGCACTGCTGGGGGTTGGGGGTGGTGGGAGGCATGGGTGGGGGCCTGGTAGAGGCTGCCCCTGGTGGCGGGGGGGTGGGGGTGGTGGGAGACATGGGTGGGGGCCTGGTGGAGGCTGCCCCTGGTGGCGGAGGGGTGGGGGTGGTTGTAGACATGGGTGGGGGCGTGGTGGAGGCTGCCCCTGCACTGCTGGGGGTTGGGGGTGGTGGGAGGCATGGGTGGGGGCCTGGTGGAGGCTGCCCCTGGTGGCGGGAGGGTGGGGGTGGTGGGAGGCATGGGTGGGGGCCTGGTGGAGGCTGCCCCTGGTGGCGGGAGGGTGGGGGTGGTGGGAGACATGGGTGGGGGCCTGGTGGAGAGTGCCCCTGGTGGCGGGGGGGTGGGGGTGGTGGGAGACATGGGTGGGGGCCTGGTGGAGGGTGCCCCTGGTGGCGGGGGGGTGGGGGTGGTGGGAGACATGGGTGGGGGCGTGGTGGAGGCTGCCCCTGCACTGCTGGGGGTTGGGGGTGGTGGGAGGCATGGGTGGGGGCCTGGTGGAGGCTGCCCCTGCACTGCTGGGGTTTGGGGGTGGTGGGAGGCATGGGTGGGGGCCTGGTGGAGGCTGCCCCTGGTGGCGGGAGGGTGGGGGTGGTGAGAGACATGGGTGGGGGCCTGGTGGAGAGTGCCCCTGGTGGCCGGGGGGTGGGGGTGGTGGGAGACATGGGTGGGGGCCTGGTGGAGGGTGCCCCTGGTGGCGGGGGGTGGGGGTGGTGGGAGACATGGGTGGGGGCGTGGTGGAGGCTGCCCCTGCACTGCTGGGGGTTGGGGGTGGTGGGAGGCATGGGTGGGGGCCTGGTGGAGGCTGCCCCTGCACTGCTGGGGGTTGGGGGTGGTGGGAGGCATGGGTGGGGGCCTGGTGGAGGCTGCCCCTGGTGGCGGGAGGGTGGGGGTGGTGGGAGACATGGGTGGGGGCCTGGTGGAGAGTGCCCCTGGTGGCGGGGGGGTGGGGGTGGTGGGGGACATGGGTGGGGGCCTGGTGGAGGCTGCCCCTGCACTGCTGGGGGTTGGGGCTGGTGGGAGGCATGGGTGGGGGCCTGGTGGAGGCTGCCCCTGCACTGCTGGGGGTTGGGGGTGGTGGGAGGCATGGGTGGGGGCCTGGTGGAGGCTGCCCCTGGTGGCGGGGGGGTGGGGGTGGTTGTAGACATGGGTGGGGGCGTGGTGGAGGCTGCCCCTGCACTGCTGGGGGTTGGGGGTGGTGGGAGGCATGGGTGGGGGCCTGGTGGAGGCTGCCCCTGCACTGCTGGGGGTTGGGGGTGGTGGGAGGCATGGGTGGGGGCCTGGTGGAGGCTGCCCCTGCACTGCTGGGGGGTGGGGGTGCAGGGGGACATGAGCAGGTGTGCAGGGTAGTCCCCTGTTTTGTAGGCTGCCTGCAGGGGCCGTGGAGGGTGTACAGGGAACACCTGTGAGGACCCACCCAGCCTAATCGCGTGTGACTTCCCACGCACCCCTGTAATACACGTACCCAGCCAAATCGCGTGTGATGATTCCCACGCACCCCTGTAATACACGTACCCAGCCAAATCGCGTGTGATAATTCCTGCGCACCCCTGTAATACACGTACCCTGGCTAATCGCGTGTTAAACTTCCCGCATACCCCTGTAATACACGTACCCTGGCTAATCGCATGTTAAACTTCCCGCATACCCCTGTAATACACGTACCCTGGCTAATCGCGTGTTGAACTTCCCGCGTACCCCTGTAATACACGTACCCTGGCTAATCGCATGTTAAACTTACCGCATACCCCTGTAATACACGTACCCTGGCTAATCGCGTGTTATACTTCCCGCGTACCCCTGTAATACACGTACCCTGGCTAATCGCGTGTATAACTTCACGCGTACCCCTGATATGCACGTTACCCGCTTTGCGTTCCTTGTTTGGCAGCCCTGTAAACTGGTCCAGGGTTAGCGCAGCCCTTTGCGATGATTTAGCGATTTTGATGGCTTTTCCTTGCGCGAGGGCGTTCTTGGGGGCGTTACTGGCGCTGCTGCAGGGTCGCTGCGATACTCTGCGCCACGGCTGGTTTGGGAGCCTAAAATCCATGAATACGCTGTGCGCCGGATTCGGTTTTGGCGCACGCGGCTGGCGCAGACTATCGCACGCGCACGCTGTGCGCCAGCCGCGTGCGCTACTTGTGCGCTGAATTCTATGAATTACCCTGAGAATCTGTAAGAGTGTTTGGGGCCTTCTGGGTCTGGAGTAAAGAACGGGGCTCTGCTCGTTCTTGTTCTGGCCCATTTGATGTACTGATATTACAGAGTGACCATGGCAGAAGTCGAGGAAACACGTATGTAGACAACATCCTGTCTCTTTCTTAAGAGAGTGTTCCCCCTCCCGTTTTGGTGGTCTGGTGTAAAAATAAAATTAGGGGGTTCTCTTTAATCGAGTTAACAAGTTGGTGCTTGATCAGTCTATAACCAGTGATGAAGCCAGGATTCGAACCTACACTGTTCAGCGCTTAAACCTCGTACAATTGTCTGCAAATTAACTGTGAGCTTTCACAAACATGGATTTTGATAAAGCCTTGCCTAAGTGAAGAGCAGTACACAGCACCTGACTTTATGTTCACAGTTCTGAAGTCTTCCTCCTCAGGTCCAGTGCTTTACATGGAAAAGAAGAAGTGCAGGTACTCACCAGTCTAGGTTTAAGTAGGCGGGGCCTCAGCTCAGACAGGGGTTCCAAAATTGTTATCATGCTTGGGCCTTGGCAGGCCTACCCACCCCACTTCTAATCTTACTGTTCGTGTCCCTCTCTGTTGGTGTAGTTCTCCATTTAACTTTTGCCTGTGCCTTTTTGTATGGCTCTTCATGACCCTCTTTGTGCCCCTTTCTAGTTGTCTTTCTCAACCCTTTTGCATGTCACCTGTTTGCACATCACCAGACATATGTACACCTCGCAGTGGGCAAAAAACATTGCAAATTGCAGAACAATGATACATAATGACTGCATTGGGTCATGACAGGTAACAATTACAGTCATCTGTTCATGTGGTGAACGATGATGCAGAGAAGCTGGGCAGAGCTACTGATGGTTGTAATAGTGTGAGGCGGTATGAGACATGATGTTCATACAGCAACACGCAGAACGTAATGCAGCCTGACAATACCACTAAGGGATCTCAAGAAGTTTGACATGACAATGTTCATAGAAGAGCCTGTGTTGCCCAGCTTAACCTCCACGTCCCTTTTCTTAGTCCCAGTACTTTTGTTATTCTATTGAGGTTTCCTCTGGGTGCAGGGGGAGAAAGGGGTGGAGCCTACATCAAACTTGGACTTTTTGGTTGGATACAGTTGCCAGGAAGCTGGCATGCCTTCATAGAGTGATTGAAGTACTGGGACGAGGAAGAGGAGGCTAGGAGATTACTGGTAAGTAATCAGGGACCCAGCTGTCTGGAAACCTCTGGCAGACTCCATCTTGATTAGAATTATTTATTAAAGCATTGCGAGCGCTGACAAAGTTACAAACAAACAGTAAAGAACGCTGAAGACAATAAAGCTCAAGTTTAGGCATTATAATGCTTAAAACGTGCACTGCTTTTACGTCCGAGTAAAGCAGGCACATTCACTTTTGGGCTTACAATCATAGCCCTCTAGGTTGTGAAATAAGGCATGTTTCTACTCACAAACACAACAGGAGAATGCGTGTGTTTTTACCACATACACTAAAGATATGCTTGTTTAACAATATTGCAACCCGCCCATTCTCAAAGACCAACAAGGGTCATACCTGTGGTCAACCATGTATGCAGGGCCTAAGTCGAGGGTACACGCGGAGGGACGGAGTCCACCCACTTTATTCAGAGGGTGGACTCATTCTTAAGGTGCCGCATTCTTCCGAAGTCGGTATGAATGCACCACTTTTGGAATATATGTGGTGGTTGCAAGGATCGGTGGGAAACCAATCTAGCAACCGTCACATTCGTTACCTGCTATTTAAGACCGGTATTCTTGTGGCACTCCTACACTTTTAAATGTGCGTTAAAGTGGAACACATATTCAGTACCATTTTATTGCCGGTATTGTGGAGGAGTGCCACAGGGAGCCGGTCGCAGTGCAGGTGGGTGGCCAAACATTTGTGTTTGGTGGTGGGATGGGTGGGACACTGGTTGCATTGAACCATGTCTCTCACCTCCATAGTAGCACTACCTTTGTGCTGTATTTTACCATGAATTTGTTTTATTTTTAAAGTGCAGTATATGAGGTAGTGCTAGTAAGCAGGTGAAAGACAGGGTTCAATGCGCTTATAAATGTAGCCAATATCCTTATGGAGACATACACATTTGCAAACATTAACTGCGACTTTGCATGTTGAATATGAAGGATTCTCTGCAGCACTTTCGTAAAATAACGATTATGTTGTTAGTTAAGGAAAATGCTGCCGAGATTTTTCCATTGCGCCCGTTGCACCCAAAAACAGGCCCAATGAAGGCGGTGGACTGTCGCGCAGTACGAGGACGCCCAGGCCCCCTTGAGAATAGTGGTGAAGCCTGCGTGTCCAGATTTGGTGCAGTGATTCAGGCTCTTTAGTACGCTCACTGCGCCAACTTTAGAACCAGGCCCTCAGTAAAGACTGCAGTTATCGCTCACAGTATTTAAAAAGCTTTCATTTTCCCACGCGTCATATGCTTGAGTACCGTTACTCCCCTTTAGCGTGGAGAAGTCAGGTACTCAATAGTGAGAACCATTTTAAATGTCGGCTCTGAGAGCTGTATAGGATCGGCCCATTTAAAGCACTCTTCAGGTCACGCTGTGTGAGAAACCTAGAAGAAGGGAGGTGGCAAACTCTGCTCTCTGCAGACTCTTACCTTCTCCACAGCAGTCCCAGGCTTTCAGAAGCCTCGGCCTCACAGGAAACCTGAGTGCCGCATAGGCCACTCCGCCAACTATCTTTGCCAAGTTGCGTCCATTTTTTACCTCATATTAAATACCTTGAACAATGCCCTTTTTCATTGAATATGAATAGTGTAGTGTTTGTCTTGACCACCGCATGATTTGGTGCCACAAACCATGAGCACATGAACAAATTCCATTTTATGGCGACAAAAGTACTCACCGTAGAAAAAATCTTTGTGTGGGGCAGGAACGAAGTGAAGTTAACAACGGAAAAAAACATTTAACAGTGTGGCAAGTAAAAGTGGACACTTTGACCTTAATATTTAAGATGATGAATGGTTAAGCTTGTTCCCAGGAGTAACATCCTGTGCTTCCTACTTAGTAAAGGAAGTGGAACCAGACTACGGCTGTATCATGCGGATGAGAACCACGCGGTCTATGCAAGCATGAGCTTGAGCCAGATTCACCAAGGGATCACTGGGTCCCAGTGCGACTGCTCACTTTTGAATAGGACTCTATAATGGAGAAGGGAGAATGGACTTCTGGCGCTAGGTGTCGGGCACCCACTGGAAATGTTGATATGCAAGTTGGGCAGTGGTGTGTGTGCCCTGTGCTCACACAAGCCGGTGCCCTCTGTGAATAACGAAACGTGCATGCAGAGGCTGCTGGTGGCAGGATGCGGCAAGCGCTTTGCTCACTGCGTCCTGCAACCACCAGGGTTCATCAAATACGCCCTTGTATTTAAGATGCCAAGTAATGGCATTCAAATTGCCCATTTCCTGATCGGTGGTATGCTTTGATCACTCTTCGCTGATGCCGCAGATATGCAAGCTTTTATAATCTCCCACCCTACCATCCATCACCCACGTGCCATTGTAAATCTTCCATCATCCTCGTTCTGCTCTGATGCCCTTTTCCATTCCTCCGGAGGTCCTTGCTGGGGGCACAATACCATACATGTGGTCAGATTAATCATTAACTGCCAAAGCCCTACACACTGATTTAAAAATAAGTTTCCTTGATTCCAATTTTCTTCAAATCATTTTCAGCAGGTATGCCAGTCTTAAATTTAAGTAGTCACCATTATGTGACTGCTCTCATGTTATCTGATCTCCACGCCACCCCCACACTCATATTAGGAGACATCTGTACCATTCCACATGCAGTTTAGATTTGTCTTACATTTGACTACAGCCCAACATTGAGGTAAGACTTTTTCTGCTCACTGCTTTCCATAATCTCCCCGTTTTGTTAATGGGCGCATGTAGTGTGTGAACATATGTGAATGGCTGGATTGCGGAGATGGGCAGAGACTCTATGTTGGCCCACAGAGAACCTTACCCGGGTGAAGTACCAATTCTGCCCTAGATTTTGTATGTATGAGTTTGGCATTGCACAACTGTTTTTATTCTGTGCTCCTTGCTTCGACATCTTGATGCAATAAAGGGGACTTACTCCTTCAACATATTTTGGTCCAAAGAGGGGCCATCATCAGGAAGTCTTTCATTGCTCTTTTCCATTCCTCTGCAGGCCTGGTTCTGGAGACCTAGCAGGAGCACAATCCACCACTTCCCAGACAAGCTTCGGCACTGTTAGACTGGCAGAAGATAAATATTACCATAATCTAAGATACAGAACACAGAATCTGATAATATTTAGTGTATGGCCAAGATCATAAAGTGTCAGATCAATGAAGTCCTTCCTGCCTCTTCCCAGCGCTGTGCGCCAATCGACAAAAACTGTTTGTCTCTGGTAGCATCATAGACTTGGCTCATTTCAGCCTGCTGGGTTCCACACATTAAAGCATTGGTGGGACTCAAGAGTCATGAGTTCAAAGGAAGTGAAGTCATGAATGAAGCACAGCAGCGTGCAGTAGTCTGCACAATAGTTTGCTCACATAGTCAAAGTCTAGTGGCATTGTTTGCCACTCCAGCAGTAAGGCATATGCCTAGTGTTTTATTGCACTGTTCTGTTGTTCCCATTCCACCCCTCGACTCTGCTTTGCCACCTTCATCGACACCTAGCCCAGTTCTCCTCACCCTTGAGTTGCCCAGAATGGGGTTGCCCTCAATCAGCAACCATTTTCAGAGTATCACATGAGTGTGCAAAGATTCTCCATCAATGGCAATATCATTGACATTTAGAAGAATCTTCTCCAAGCACTCATATGCCGCACTGGGAAAGCAGCGCACATCACGCCACTTGATAGTGGCCGTGTCGATGTTTCCAGAATGTTTAACGGTGCAACAGATGGGCCGGTCCTCAAATGACCCAAATGTCACTCTGCAATCAGAAGCTATAGCCAGTCCTGATCTATCTTCACCAAGTGCTTTGCATCAACCACTGCCTGATTCAGGGTAAAACGAGGAGGCTCATGTTCTAAGGGAGGCCGAAACATCTGATCCCCTGCGAGTGTCAGTAAATGATAACGCCAATGCAGAACAATATCTGTCTACTAGGCGTACTATGGAAAAGAGCCTCTCGCTGGCTTAGCTCACCCCATCTATAGCCAAAGCCGGCCATGGGCCTGATAAGTTATTAGGGAAAGTACAGAAAAAGATGATAGACTTCTTCTCTACAGCCAGCACCAGCACAGAACAACGGGCATCGACATTAAATCATCGCCAAATCCAGAGCGAATCCGACTTAATAAATGATGGCAGTCTCCTGAAATAAGATTTGAAAAGAGTTCAGAACCCAGTTATTGCCCAGGCTCCCCCTTTTGAGGGAGATGTATCCACAGTCGTGGCAGTGCAAGGGGTTGTCTCTCTTCATTTAGATCCGGTCAATATTCCTTCTTTCAAAAGTGAGCGTCTTGGTTCCCCACTCAGAAGTCCTGCGGGAGCCCAATTACCTGATCAAGTTCACCATCACACGCTAGGAAACCTAGATAATAAGGTCAAACTCACTGCACCATCTATCTTGGCCTTAAACTTGGTCCTGGGATCCTCTGGGAGCATTTATGATAACCTTAAGCTGAGACTACCTGCTCACATGCTACAACTCGGCGAAATTAAAATCATTTTACAGTGAATACAGGAAATATTGGCGGCAAAGGAGAAAGAGCCACTATCCCAGGAAGTGAAAAACCAGCATCACCACTCCAAACTACCTCAGCTGTCCCATTGGATGCTACACTTAAGCCATCTATTTAGCTGGCCCTCAAGGAAATGCTGGTTCTAAAAAAGCCCAAAAAAAGTATTAAAATGGCCGTAAAAACACCAAGAGAAAAAACTCAAGAAAATGTCTGTGCAACATCCATCGCACGGGAAGAAGAAGCCGACAGATATGGATCTAGTGCTAGGCTCCTGAACTCAGCGAATTACACTGGTTGTACAGATTTGATGGGTGTAAACCTGGGAGAAAGAAGCTTCCATTCAGACTCAGACCCAGCTGAATGTGTCCTTATGTTGACATAACAGACCCAGATAAACTATTGGTGGCGACGCAGACCCATACACCATTAAGACTTGAACCCCTTTTTGTCTTGGGAAAAACCAAACCATAACTGAAAATAGAGCCATTCTACCATCTACGACTATTATTGATAACACGTGATTGGTCTTATCCAGAAAAATGTATGTATGCATTCAGAGTAATGTACCAGACAGTTTATTATTTTCCCATTAGTCCTCAGAATAAAGCGCCTCAGAGGGCCCCCAACAAAGCTTCAGATGCTAATTCATGCAATGGTTCACCTGGCCCCTATTGGTTGTCCTCGCGGAAACTAGTACAACTGGGCCCTGTAAATTCCACCCAAAATTCCAAACATTATTACAAGTACTTAATTTTGGAATTATTAGTAAATACTGATGTGCCCGTTTCTTTGAATAGATCTAATGTTTTGGCCCTCTTTCATGAAGTTCCTTCCCTGTACTTACTTTCTTCACGCAACATGGATTCTGTTTATTTTTTTAATGAACAGAGAACTGATGTCATGGAATTATGTCTGGCCTTCCCTCTGGTGGTGAATCTGGTTCTGCAGGAAGCAGAGGCTCTTTATGAGCTGTGCTATGACATCTTTCTTAAACGGCTCAGTGGAGCCCCATTTGAGAATCAGTCACATGCAGCTAATAGTCCTTTTGATCCTAAAGGCAGGACAGATGTTCTGAAAAATTACATGTAAATACATCGAGAGTTCCAAGCGTTCTGTCCCCTTTGAAAATCCTCCCTGTAATATTGAACATAAGGAAGGTGACGATTGGTCTTGGTTACTGGGCTCGCTTTCTATGAACTTTAAGAGACTTTGAGACAGGGGGACAATACATTTAAGCTCAAAGGGTTTGGAATTAGTGGTCTGTGACACAAAGGGATACAATCGTTTTATGGATGATCAAATGAGTTTTTTTTTTATTTTCCACTTATGACATTATTATTTTGCACGAGACCTGGCTGATGTCAGTTTTAAATATTGACAGATTTACGAATGTTCAGCAGCTTGCAAAAAATATAAATGAGGCACCCCTCAGGGAGTTTCTTGGTGACCGTGAGAAATGCATGTTGTGACGAATCCTTAGATGTCGTCACTTCTCCCCAAGTGGGAGCCCCTTCCCAGGAGGCCAGGGAGGTGAGGACGATATTTGATAGTCCCTGTGGGGGTGGTACTCTTTGAGAGGATCTCATGGGGAGACACTCCCCCTCTAGGGACAAGGACGAACATCTAGGGAGAACGTGGTATAACAACCCCCACCCAACACCTTACATACCTCCCTACTATTAAGACCCCAGCAACTTACCCAATACTTCCATCTACCTCTGCAAACCTGAAGAAAGATTCACCATCTACTAACAGTAGATCCAGGTATTACTGCAGTGCTTGGAAAGTTGACAAAACGAAAGGTACTGAGACGAGGTGGTTCAAGAGAGGCATAACGATTACCACAGAGCCACTAACAATAAGGAGTGACGTTACGCAAGGGCGGGACAAGGCCTATAATAAGGAAACTGAAGAAGGACTCTGCATATTCTACCATGGAAGCAAGGACTCTGCGTCAGCTACCTGGGAATTTCAAGCCGGGCGAAGAAAGGCGAGATGTCGCCAAAGCTGACGCAGCAGAGGAGCCAGCAGGAGACCAACTCCTACCGGGACCACCAAAGGAGTGGCCATCCCCCACCTGTTATGAGGTGGACCACTGGGTCCAAACAGGTACCGTTCCCAGCAGGGAATGAGAGGGCAAGACGTCGCTGATGCCGAAAAAGCAGGGCTAGAGGAGTCCCTGAAGAAAGCAGTCCGTTGGATCAGAAGGGAAGCAGAGAGGCTGGCAAGAAGAACCACAAACTCTTGAAGTGCCGGTGATGTATCCCGTTTGGGAACAGGTAACGGGAAACACAGGAGACCCATCAATGTGGAGTGGAGAGACAAGCATAGCCTTGGGGATAGAATCCCTCATCCCAGTGGAAACAGAAATATCACTGGACATCAGGACGACGCAAGAGAGTCACAAAGAGTTTCCCTCATGCTGGGGGTTAAGCAGAGCCACTGACCACCAGTAAAGGTTTGAGCACCCGAGGACCGAAACCTAACACATGTCCTCTTCGTGGCAGTACCTGGAAAGGAAGTAACTCAGGTCTGCTAAATCCACATGATAAGGAGATGCAGGTCTGGGACCCGCACCCACAAGGGAAGACCAGTATACGCTATCTTTCCTGTGGCATTATCTGGCAGAAAACAGTAGAGGGATGTACTGTGACACTAAGTGTACAAAGGGGCCAGGGGAAGGGAGACATTCCCCCTGATGTGAACTGTGAAAGAAAGCCCGAGAAAGGCCAGGGGAAGGGATACATACCCCTTGGTGTTGTAAACTGTGGAAGAAAGGCCAGGGGAAGGGAAACATTCCCCCTGGTGCTGTGAACTTTGAAATTAAATTTGAGAATGGCCAGGGAAAGGGAGACATTCCATCTGGCGTTGTGCACTGTGGGGAAGGGAGACATTCTCCCTGGTGTTGTGAACTGTTAGAGCAAAGCCAAAGAAATCCAGGATAAGGGAATCATTCTCCTGGTAGTCGTGCCCGTTAGGAGAATCAAATCTGTGATCCAGGGGAAGGGAGTCATCCCTAATGGGATAACAAAGTAGTGAACTTTCTGATGCAAAGATTTACAGGATCTGCAATCCTTTTGTTTGTTTGTGAAATACTAAAACCAGGAGAAGGTAGTCATTCCTCCTGGTAAGGAACTACTTGCAACCAGAACTGTGCCAGCCAGTCCAAAAGCAGGGAGTCACTCGCCTGAGCCAAGAAGATTCATGCTACTTATTGGTTTAGTTATAAATGTAAGAGACAGAGATAGTGACATTTTGACACAGGACGGTAGACTCTTTAAGTTACTAAGACATCCTGACAGATCCATTAGCACTTAGTTGAGGTAGGGAAAACTCTCATAGACACAAGGAAAGATAGGCTTTCTCTTTATTCTTACACCAAATAAAGGTATAAAGCAATCACTATGCCACCCGTGTGTCATTCTCCTTCTGCACCCTTACAATGTGTAAAACAAACAGAGGTGGTACACATAGATATTGATAGCATACTGGCCCTCAAAATGTTCTTGAAAGAAGACTTAATGTCCCCCTGCATATCTCGATTTGTATTGGAACCCTGTGTGCTCTAGATTAGAAGACATCCTGAACTCAATGGCGGGTATATTGGGCACCCACTTGATTTCACAGGATGCAACCTATGTTATGATAGGCAGTGATTTAAAGGCTCAAATTACTGTTGAATCCTTAAATGAATTACAAAATGCTCCTCAATTTAGGAATTACTCACTCTGGAACAATTTCTTTCCAGAATGGGAATTAAGAACAGCCAAAGGGGACATAAGCAGGGATCTCTGCTTAAATCCAACATGGAAACATTGTACTTCTATGTCCATTACTGATTAACTTGTTTTATCTCCTGTTTTCTTTGATAACTGTACAGCTTTCAAGGTGGTACAAACTTCACTGAGTGATCATAACATGCTTGTTTTTAAACTCAATTGCAAAATAGTGCAATCAACAAATACTGGTTTAACAGTCTCTCATAGAGGTAATAGAATCCTCAAACATTTCCGCAGGTGGGTACCCTCCAACTAAAAACTTGGAGGACTTTCTATCTAACACATCTTGGGCTGAAAAGATTAACACAGTGACTCCAGTAAACTTTCTTGAGTTTTTATGGAAGCATGAATCGGCTAGGGGCTTGAGTAAAGCTTTACCCTGAAACCGATGTCATTGCTTTTACCAGGCACCGTTGATTAAAAAAAGAGACTTAAGACAAAACCTCTGAGGAGGCAGATTTATGCAAGTTCTGTGCATAGTGATAAGAGAAGGTCCTTGAAGCAGAACTATAAACAAATTGTCTTAGGGCCCATTATTTCATGTCTCAATGAGATGGGGAACAAATGCTCATGACCCTGACAACAATAAATACTCAAAGGTTCTGGTCTATAATAAATGGGCTAAGCAATTCACTATTGACCTTACAAAGTAACTCGGTTTCATAAGGCACTTGGAAACCCCATTTTGAGGAGCTGTACTCCTTTCGGAAAGGAGACTATATGACTCACTCTGAATGTCCATTATGGGAGCTCGATATTGACGTGGTAGACATAGCTCAATATATATGCAGGTTGTCTAAATCCAAAGCCGCTTGCCAAATGGTCTGACAAACTTAATCATAAAAAAGGATAAAGCCCTTTGGGCTAGCGTCCTCGCCCTTTTTTGTGGCATCATTAAAACCAGAATTACTCCACCGACACCAGCCAAACAGCAACCCAGCATACATGCATGCGAAAGGGAGCAAGGATAAAAGGAAGAGTCCCAGACAACAGCTAGACAGGGCGTCTATCCAGAAAAAAGATTGCAAAAATAATACTGTAACCCTGAAAGTGGGCCTGTTGAACACGCGATCGCTAAACAAACATGCACATAGTGTCCACGATCTTATTAAAGAAAGGGACTTGGACCTCATGTGCATTACCGAAACATGGCTGCAAGACCTCATCGGTCCAGCAGATATAAATGCAGTCCCAGAAGGCTATATATTATACAACAAAAATAGAAAAACGGAGTGGGCAGGGGAGTAGCAGTAAAAGCTAAAGAGTCACTACAACTTTTTAAAGCTAATTTTGAATGTACTGGCTGCGAGACCATCCATTTGAAGTTGACCCATACACCAAATGATTGTTTTAATATTATCGTGGTATATAGACCCCCCTCTTTAGTCTCTGACTTTGATAATGAAGTTTCCTCACAAGCAAGTAAGCTTGTTTCAAACAAATCATCTACCTTATTAGTGGGAAGTGAATCGGTGGAGGGGAACTCAGTAGACAAGGAAGCTATCACACTGGAAAGTACCATGAATAATTTAGGACTTCAAGTAATAAACAATGAACCCAGAACCCAACAGGGAATCAAGCTGGACTGGATTTCCACGAATAATTTACAATCATCAAGGGTAAAAACAGAGATGTGTATCTGGTCGGACCATAGCTTGGTCACTCTCGAGATACTGCTAGAGCCCCCAATCAAACAGCATGAGACCCCGCATGTGAACGTTTGGAGCAGCAACTTCAAGGACATTGGGTTGGAACAACTGAAAACATGTCTACAGCAGATCCTCGAGTCTTTTGTAGACAGCGATGATTGCGAGCATATGCTATTGAAATATACTAAACATATACAGGCGATGGTGGACAAAAATGCTCCATTGAAAAGCAAGTCAGTCAGGAAAAATAACAACCGATGAGGAAACTAATAAACTCAAACAGGTAAAACCTGCCAAGGAAAGAACATGGCGACAAAATCAAACCCAGGAAAAAAGGAGGACTGGAAAAGCTCTGATCAAGCGTACAGGAAGGCAGTTAAGGAAGCTAAAACGAACTACTATAACAAAGAAATAGAGGCAGTGCCTAACTCGACCAGTAAATTATTCGAGATACTCAAGGACATTGAAAAACCCAAGGTGCTCTCACCGCCACACAATCCCTCTAAGGAAGACTATTTCAGGGTACAAGAAGCCTTTGCTGCTAAAATCCTAAAGCCCAGAAATAATATAATTTCGGCGAGGGCCATTACAAGCATAGAAACTCCCCAGGGAGCAAACCTCACATCTGAAGAAAGAAAGATTTAATTTCTCAGCCGTCTCAGAGGAGGAATTATGCCTGGTGCTGTCCAAAATGAAGCCAACATCGTGTGCAGAAAACATTCTCCATACAAAGATTATTTTGGACCACAAAGAACTTTTTGCACCTATTTTGACCAGGACAGTTAACGCATCCTTCAGTGAGGGATCAGTTCCAAAAGCAATCAAGAATGTTACGATAACCCCTCTAGTTAAAAAGGCGGGCTTGGATCCAAAGGATCCCAGCAATTTACGTCCCATCACTAATTTCAATTTTATTTTGAAGATCTTAGACAAAATTGCAACAAACCAGCTGCAAAAACATGTGGAAGCATTATATGCGTTACACGAACAACAATCAGGTTTTCGGGAAGCCCACAGTACTGAGTCAGCCATGCTGGACTTACAGACCCACATGTTGGAGTTGATTGATAAAGGCAAATCTGGGCTACTCGTGCTGCTCGATCTCAGTGCAGCGTTCGATCTGGTAGACCACCAGCTACTTCAATCAGCACTTGACAAAATAGTTGGTTGCTCTACAACAGTGTTGGCTTGGCTAGCCTCTTTCCTGAAGGACAGGAAAGCAAGAATGCATTATGGCGATAAATTCTCAGGAGCAGCCCCAATTATGTTCGGAGTCCCTCAGGGAGCTAGTCTATCACCACTTTTATTCAACTTATACATGAGAAGTCTCTGTGACCTGTTAGAAAACATCGGCGTATTTTTCACAAATTACGCGGATGATACACAGCTCATTCTCGAATCGAAGGGAGATTATGATATTGACAGCGCCAAAGTAGCAGAGGTATATAATGTCATTGACCTCTGGATGCAAAAACATTGGATGTGCCTAAACAACATTAAGACAGAACCTATGATCTTTGGGACCCGTCAGGCAACATCCAAACTTGGAGCACAGTATAATACTTTGTCCATTAAAGAAGCCATCATACCAGTAATGCCCCAAGTGAAAACACTGGGGATGATGGTTGAAGCGTCAGTTGGCTCTGAAGCTCAGATTAACTACTTGCACAAAAACAACACGTACTACCTGCGTCTATTAAGAGCCATCAGACCCTTCATAAATGATGTGAACACCGCAACTATTGCGAGAGCAATTACATTATCACGTTTAGATTACGGTAACGCCTTGTTGCTGGGAGCCACCAAGAGAGAGCTACAAAGGTGTCAGGTAATGCAAAATGATGTAATCCACATAGATAAGATAATCAAACACAGAGATCATATATCTGCAGGAAGAAAGGAGCTACATTGGCTAAAATGGAGGACAAAGTCAAGTTTAAGGCTATGACAATAGTCCATAAATGCATTTTTGGAGAGGTGCCGACCTACTTCAAAAAACAATTCTCATTGTATGTTCCCCAGAGAGCCTTAAGATCAGCAGATACTGGTCTCTTGAATATACCCGGCGCTAAATTGGCATCAGGACGAGGCAGATCTTTCCCGGTCAAGGCCGCAAATTATTGGAACAAGCTTCCTGCTGCCCTGAGACAGGACGGAAATCACCTTAGCTTCAGGAAAGCACTGAAAACATTTCTATTCCAATAATTCTTTAGAGAACCTAGGTAACTTTCATGACCCTGCTAGGGCACTGAGAATTGGAAAGGTCGTCAATCTGTGAATTTTGCATCACTGGTTTCTCTGCGCCCTGATGCCTGCGCGCTTACGGCGCGTTACAAGCACATAGACATAGACATAGACTCCGGCATCATGGACAATTTCCATTATTATCCGAGCATATAAAAAGGCGATCGTGCCGATCCACAAACTACAGGCTGATCACCCTCCTAGATGCGGTTAGCAAGATCTTTGCAATGAAAGTAATTAAGCAATTAGATTATTGAGTTATGAAGACAGGTTTGCTAGGGAAATTTCAAATTGTATCCGTAACGGAATGGGCAAAGACTTTGGCAGTCTGGCCTTGAATTGCTTAAAAGCAAGTGATTGGGAAAATGCCACCAATAATCTGTATGCAGCTTTAATTCATTTTTCTAAAGCCTTTGATACTGTAAATCAGCTCTGCTTTGGAGTAAATTAGAAAAATGAGGCTTCCCTACGTCATTACTGGCAATCGTCAGGTATGTTCATGAAAATAAGGTTATCCAGGTTAGGTTCGATGGGCAAGGCCATTTGGTTAGCCTGATAAAGACCCATAGAGGGCTTCGACAAAGGTTGCATATTGGCACCATGTTTATTAAATGTATATATGGCCAATCTGGGCGGATGTCTGAAAACAGCTGCATTTGTTCCCCCAAACATCGGGGGACTCAATGTATGTTGGATGGCCTATGTCAACGATTGCTTGATCTCATGCCTGTGGGCCTCCAGCGCTTACTGAATGCCATGGTCTCTTATACTAGTGTAAATGACCTCATTATAAACTCAAAAATCCCAGGTGATCCGCCTTGTGGAAATCAAGCAAAAGTGCTATGGGTTTTCATGCAGTCCTGGCGCCTATGGTGCCAGTCTCATACACCATGAACAACTTTGTACTTGGGAACTACTTTATTGTATTGTCAGCCAACATGGAGGCATCCACATAGCTTGGTTCCTAAGAACCAAGCTATGCGGTCTAGTGTTTTGGGTGTGGCAGGCCTGGAACTACTTTCCCTGGTACTAGTTTACCTGGGCTATATAAACCACACCCTGACTGCAGAACATGTTTTGTGTTACTTTGCAGCTTGCAACGTGACTCTCACCGTGTCTAGCTATTCCCTCGAACCTCGTAGAAGCAGAACCTGCAAGGAGACAAAAGGAACATCACTAGCAGCAGCATCTTACCTGCAGTCTTCATCTTTAAACACTCGCAGTTACTGAGAACAGCTTCCTCGAATCTGCACGCCTCCCGGACAGAACAACCTGAAAGAGGAAAATAGAGGCAACATTAAAAAAGCTATAGAGACATTTACAAATTACAAACTGCTCAAAAGGCTTACTAGGCTCGTCGCATCTCGGCTGCCACCACTCCGGACATTCCACTCACGCTGAAGAACACCGCGACCTACAAGGAAGGAAAACACAGGTTAGCAAAGGCAAGACTTTGCAGCGCTGCGCATAGCGCTTACTTACCGCATCATAGCGCTCTTAATGCACCATCATTTACCAGCGAGGCTCAACCACGCCAGTTCGCTGTGCTGAAGCTCTGCATACCTAAGGGAGAAAAAAGAGACATTTTAAACAAAGAAAGGCATGTAGGATAGCAACAAAACTAAAGAACAGTAATAAAACCTACCTGAACAATATCAAACGGGCCGGCGTCAGTGAAGTAACTGGACAGCACTCGCCCATGAAAGACAACACGCCCCTGCAAAGAAGGCAAGACGGAGAGCACGCCTAATTCTACCACAAGGCAGAACCTTCCCCGCAGACGACATCAGGGCAAAGCTGAGAAGCATACCGGCGAGTAACCCAGCTGGGTGGCGTCCCTATGCATACCAGGTGAGCGTAACAGAACACGAAGCCTACCATAACAAATCCACCTGGGTTCCATGGAGACATCAGAAATGGACCAATTGGCCCAATTACTAGGAGAGCTTCGTGCTGAGGTTCATTCTGCCCGACAAGAGACTAATGCCCTCCGGAGAGACCTAATAGTGACCAAAGAACGCACTGAAGAGATTAGCAGACAATACTTGCAATCACAGGCAGGACAGACGCCTCTACCTGGAAGCAATCCAACGATGCAAAACCCCGCCATACCACCCACTCCGGTACAGATCACGTTACCTGGAACAGTGCCCCTGGCACCACCAGAAAGGTTGTCAGGCGACCCACGGAAGTATATGGCATTCATCAATCAGTGCTGCCTTCATTTTCTTTGTAGGCCTGGAGCATTTCCAAACAACCAAGCTCGGGTAGCTTTTGTCTTATCATACCTTAGTGGTAGTGCACCAGATTGGTCGGTGCTGTTGGTAACCCATGATGATCCTCTATTACATGTCTTTGGGGGGTTCCAGAGAGAAATGGAAACTTTTTGCTTGCCATACCCAGGAACAAGCAGTAGACAATGTCCCTCCGACAGGGGAATCAGGACTTGTTAACGTACATTGCTACCTTCAACAAACTGGTTGCCAAAGCCAGGTGGCCAGAAAACAAAAGAACCACGTTATTCCATCGAGGCTTACGAGGCGAATTAAAGGACGTCTTAGCCCAGGTGGTTGATCCATCCAGAGACTGTGCAGAATTCATAAATCTGGTCATGCAGCTAGACCACCGGTTGCAGGACCGAAAGGCAGACCGGTCTAAAACGGACCGTGTATGTTCGACCAAGGGAAAACACACCCCGTGTACCTGAAAATGCTGTAGAACCCATGCAGATTGGAGGGATACGGCCTCCATTAACAAAACAAGAGCAGGACAAAAGAAGACAACAACAGCTTGTTTGTATTGTGGGAAACCAGGACATTTCCTGAAGGACTGTCCAGTAAAACCCCCAAGAAGAACAGTCGGGCCACAGAGAAGGATGAAGCTAAGGAATCGGGAAACTACCAAGCTCAACAAACGTAGAGGTCAGTTTGTTGAGTGAGAAGAAAGAGTTGCTGACCTCGCACTTTGCAATACCAGTGATCTTCATTAACCCCCAACAGTCGTCAGGAATGCATGCCGTTGAAGCATACATCGATAACGGGGCAGTTGGAAATGATATTGATTAAGAACTGGCAGCAGAGATGGGGCTTCCTTTGTGTTCTAAGCCAACTATGGACAAGATAACCACCGTGGATGGGACAGAAATCGCTTCCGGACCAGTAACCCAGTGCACAGCCAGGGTAACCTTGCTGTGTCAGGACGGACATCGGGAGTCTATTTCATTCGATCTCATCAAGGCACCTCAGTTCAGGCTAATACTAGGGATGCCATGGTTGGTTGCTCACAACCATTTGATAGACTGGCAGGCACGAAAAAGAACCTTCCCCGGTGACTGCTCCCCTGTCTGATATTACCAAGAGGAGAAACCCGACATCTGTATCCCCATGACTACCGGAGCGACAGTATGAACCCTCGGAGCAACTAATACCTTGCCAAGTGAATACCATGATTTCCAGGATGTTTTCCGAAAGGACCAAGCCAATACATTGCCGCCGCACAGGCCCTATGACTGTCAGATCGACCTTGTTCCTGGTGCAAAATCCCTTGCGGCAGGATCTACGCTCTCACAGAACCAGAAAACCTTCATTTGTAATCCTATTTAGACCAGTACCTTGCAAACGGATGTATCCGTCCTTCGAAGGCCCCCGCAGCCAGTCCTTTGTTCTTCGTACCGAAAATGGAAAGAGACTTGAGAACCTGTATTGACTACCGCGCATTGATCCAGATCACTGTGAAGAACCGCTACCCCTTGCCACTTATCCCTGAGATGCTAGACTAAGTTAAAGATGCCCAGATTTATACCATATTGGACCTTCGAGGAGCGTACCACCTGGTCCGAGTCAGAAAAGGAGATGAATGGAAAACCACCTTCCGTACTAAGTACAGCTTGTTTGAATATCAAGTCATGCCCTTCAGGTTATGCAACGCTCCTGCGGCATTCCAATATTTCATGAATGACGTCTTAAGGGAGTTAATTGATGTGTGCGCCTTAGTGTACATAGACAACATCTTAGTATACTCAGCCTCGGAACAAGATCATGTCAGGCACATTCGTTCAGTCCTCACCAAGCACCGTCAACATCGCTTGTTTGCAAAGCTTGAAAAATGCTTTTTTCACGTCACCGAAGTAGAATTTCTTGGTTTATCCTTACTCCAGGAGGCATCAGAATGGACGTGCACAAGGTAGATGCCATTCTGAAATGGCTTTCACTGACGTCTCTGAAAGGGGTCCAAAGCATGCTGGACTTTGCAAACTTCTACCGCCAGTTCATCCCAGACTTCTCTCAGGTTGTGCACCCAATCACAGTACTATTACGAAAAAACAATAAAAAATTTACTTGGACCGAAAAAGCAGAAGAAGCCTTTCAGGAACTTAAACAAAGGTTTACCTCCGCTCCAATCCTGCGACATCCTCGTCCAGACCTCCCTTATGTCGTTGAAACTGATGCGTCCAGTCTCGCAATGGGAGCTGTCCTTTCACAGAGAGACCCGGAAACCGGCCAGCTACATCCTATGGCCTTCTGGTCAAAAAAGTTCTCGCCTCCAGAGATTAATTATGCCATCACGGACAAGGAACTCCTGGCTATCAAATCCGCCCAGGGCTTTAAGTGGGGTAAGAAATCGAGAGGGGGCCCTCATTTGGGGGCGTGGCTTCTGGGAGGGGCGTGGCCTAAAAAGCACGCAAATCGTAAGGTCTGCACACAAATATATATACATGTTATATATCTGTGTGCGTATCTTACTATGGTTTCTGTACTTTGCAGGCCATCTTTTCTAAACATAGAAATATGTTACATATGTTACATATTTCTATGTTTAGAAAAGATGGCCTGTAAAGTACACAAACCATAGTAAGGTAGGCACACAGATATATAACATGTATATATATTTGTGTGCGTACCTTACGGTTTGCCTAGTTTTCAGGCCATGTTTTCGGGTTTATAAAAGATGGCTTTGAAAGTACACAATTCAAGCCATCTTTTATAAAGCTTTGACTACGGACAAAATTGTCCGTCCGCAAAGCTTTATAAAAGATGGCTTGAAATGTGTACTTTCAAAGCCATCTTTTATAAACCTCGAAATATGTCGAGGAATCCCCAGGTTCGCCGAGGGTTAAAGACGCCTCGGCGACCTGGGGAAACAAAGGAACAGTAACTGCCTCTGGTGACCTCTCGCGCGAGGGGTCACCAGATGCAGTTACTATGACTGACAGAAGTGGCAGCCAGTCACAGCATCGCTGTGGCTGGCTGCCACTTCTGTCAGATGGCCTGACTTCATGGCAGGCGCATGCATTATCCCGTCGTGGCTGCGGCCGCGATGGGATAATGCATCCTGCCAAGGTTGCGGGCGGTGGGACGGGGCCCCGGCAGGGCCCCGGCTCAGCCCCACTTTTTGGAGACTGCCGGGGCCCGGCCCCGGTAGGCCCCGGCCCACTTAAAGCACTGAATCCGCCTTTAAAGCCTGGAGGCACTACCTTCTGGCGGCCAGACACACCATTACAGTCATCACAGACCACCGAAACCTGCAATATCTCAAAACAGCCAAGGCCTAGTCCTCGTGCCAATTACGGTGGCCCCTTTTCTTCACCGAATATGATTATGTAATCACATTTCGACCAGGAGTCAGAAACGGAAAGGCGGATGCCTTCTCTTGCATGGGCATAGATGAAATAGTATATACAACTCCAGACCCAGTACCTATTATACCTGAAGACAAACTCTTGGGTATCACGACAGCCTTAACACAAGCAGAACTACAAAAAGAAATCCAACGGACAATGAATCCTGATGCCTACCTCGCATGGCAAACTCAAGGAGAACAATATACCATCAAGGACCACCTACCCTTTTTTAGGGATCACCTATATGTACCCAAGAAGGAATGAAAACAGCATACTATTTGAAACTATCATGATTCACTGACCGAAGGGCATTGTGGGATCGCCAAAACCCTAGCTAAGGTGAAAGAGAACTTTTGGTAGCCTATCTGGCGTAAGGACATCATTCAGTTTATTCAGTCCTGTGGTGTCTGCGGACAAAATAAATCACAGAATCAAAAACCATCAGGTCTCCTACAACCATTGGACATTCCTCCAGTTCCATGGCACACTCTTTCCCTGGACTTCATCACTGATCTACCTCCAAGTCAAGGGTTCAACACCATCCTTGTAGTTGTGGACTTATTCTCGAAGATGGCCCATTTTATTCCTCTCAAAGGCCTCCCAGACGCAGCCACTTTAGCAAAAGTGTTCCTGGAGGGCATGGTTAAGCTACATGGCTTCCCTTCGGTTCTGGTCTCTGATGGAGGCAGCCAGTTTGTTTCAAACTTCTGGAAAAAATACAGTGCAATGGCGCAGATCGACGTTCGGCTATCTACCAGTCACCATCCCCAAACAGATGGCCAAACTGAGAGAACCAATCAGACACTCGAGCAATATTTACGGTGCATGCTGCACCACGAACAAAGGAATCGAAAAGACCTACTATGGATAGCTGAATATGCATATAACAATTCTTTGCATTCAAGCACGGGACAAACGCTGTTCTTTACCCTTCATGGCAGACATCCATGTACCTCTGAACTAGACCTTCCAGCCAGCTTGGACATGCCAGCAGTAAAGACTGTACACACAACCATTACTCAGGCTTTCAAAAGGGTAAAGGAACACCTTATTCATGCCAAAGAAAACAAAAGAGATTCGCCGACCAACACCGGAAAAAGGCCCCTGATTATCAAGTAGGAGAGAAAGTTTGGTTAGCCGCTAAATTCGTACCGATCAAGGGAACCCGGACCTTTCATACCAGATTCTTAGGACCCTATACCATTAAGGCAATTATCAACCCAGCAGCCGTGAAACTGGATTTACCACCTAATCTATGCATCCACCCGGTATTCCATGTGTCCCTTCTGAAACCAATGCAACCCGGCACACGGATTGGGACACCACCTAAGCCCATACTTGTTGACGGAGAACCAGAATTCGAAGTCAAAGATATCTTGGACTCTAAATACTCTAAGACCAAGCTATATTATCTTGTCGATTGGAAAGGATGTGGACCACAAGATAGATCCTGGGAGCCCAGTGAGAATACCCACGCACCACGTCTAATCAGGAAATTCCATCGGAACTTCCCAACCAAACCTGGGCCAGACAGAAGGAACACCATGGGAGGGGCCTTAGGGGGGGAGTGCTGTCATGACCCTCGCTCAAAACCCCCTCTGGCAAACCCATTGGCCAGGTGGAGTCAGGACTCGCACCTCTAGAGCCTGGCATCATCTTCAAAAGCCCTCATGGGGCCAGTCCTGGCACCTATGGTGCCAGGCTCATACACCATGACCAACATTGTGTTTGGGGACTACTTTATTGTATTGTCCGCCAACATGGAGGCAACCACATAGCTTGGTTCCTAAGAACCAAGCTATGCGGTCTAGTGTTTTGGGTGTGGCTGGCCTGGAACTACTTTCCCTGGTACTACTTTACCTGGGCTATATAAACCACACCCTGACTGCAGAACATGCTTTGTGTTACTTTGCAGCTTGCAACGTGACTCTCACCGTGTCCAGCTATTCCCTGGAACCTCGGAGAAGCAGAACCTGCAAGAAGACAAAAGGAACATCATTAGCAGCAGCATCTTACCTGCAGTCTTCATCTTTAAACACTTGCAGCTACTGAGAACAGCTTCCTCGAATCTGCACGCCTCCCGGACAGAACGACCTGAAAGAGGAAGATAGAGGCAACATTAAAGAAAGCTGTAGAGACATTTACAAATTACAAACTGCTCAAAAGGCTTACCTGGCTGGTCGCATCTCGGCTGGCACCACTCCGGACATTCCACTCGCACTGAAGAACACTGCGACCTACAAGGAAGGAAAACACAGGTTAGCAAAGACAAGACTTTGCAGCGCTACTCATAGTGCTTACTTACCGTATCAGAGCGCTCTTAATGCGCCATCATTTACCAGCGGGGCTCAACCAAGCCAGATCGCCGCGCTGAAGCTCCGCATACCGAAGGGAGAAAAAAGAGACATTTCAAACAAAGAAAGGCATGCAGGATAGCAACAAAACTAAAGAACGGCAATAAGACCTACCTGAACAATATCAAACGGGCCGGCGTCAGTGAAGTAACTGGACCGCACTCGCCCATGAAAGACAACGCGCCCCTGCAAAGAAGGCAGGACGGAGAGCACGCCTAATTCTACCACAAGGCAGAACCTTCCCCGCAGACCACATCAGAGCAAAGCTGAGAAGCATACCAGCGAGTAACCCAGCTGGGTGACGTCCCTGTGGATACCAGGTGAGCGTAACAATTTCCTATAAGTATTGTCGATTCTCAGTGGAACCACTAATAATCTTCTAAAAACTCCTCCGTGTATTTTGCCTTGAAAGTCGCCCTAGACCGAGGGAAGTCCAAGTCTCTGGTTAAGCTAAACAATATGACAGATCCCATTCTAATTACATGTGGCAGATCCACTGAGAAAGTAATAGAAAACCGTACAGCTGTTAAAAAAGCATTGCTTATATACGACTGTGTCACTACAATAGATCTTACAAGTAGCTACTCTATTCACACTACTTTTTCCCTTATAGATTTGTCACTTGGCCGACTACCTAGATACCTAGCCAGATTTCCTAATGCCTATTTGCGCAGCCAATTCTTAAGATTCCGTCTGAACTTGTTACACATTAATCAAGTTTTAGCACTCCGTTCTAGCCAAATGGCAAATGACGTTATATGCCGCCACTGTCCTCAGAAAACAGAGCTACAAACCTTAAAACATCTGTTGATAAAGTGTACAGCTCTTAAGGATAACAGATTGCTTTTTTTTTTGTTGCACGTTTAGTAGATAACCCCAATGGGCTAGAAACAGAGGACTTTTGGTTTTCGTCTAAATGCGGGCTATGCAACACTGCTAACTATTGCAGTTTTACATTTTTTAGGGAAGTTCCATTTGGTCGATATTAAAGCGGAAGGGTAATGGTCCTCGCCCGCTAGGACAGCACTTTCTGTATGATGTTAAACCACACAGCCAATTTTATTTAACATAGAGGGTGAGTTTGCTATTACCTGTATTTGTTGATGCTATACGTGTCACATTCATTGATGAAATGTATATTGAAATAGAGAGGAAATCAAGTATCATGGCTCCACTCATTGTGTAAACTTTTATAACAAATGTTATATGATACGATATGATAAGTCATTTATATCTGGCCTATACACAAGTGTTTCTAGGCGCGACAAGACAAGGAGGGGAGAACAGGAGGAGGACAAAACAGCAATCTTACTAGTCTTGTGTCATTCAGATTGCGCAAGTGTGGGGGAAAGGAAGGGGATAGGTGCCAGGGCGGGGTGGGGAGAGTGCAAAGTAACTAGTAAGTGCAGCCGGGAGGTGGCTCATAAGTGCAGATAGTCAGGGGACTGTAGGGTTGCAGATACAGTCACTTTAGTGGTTGGGATGTCTGGAGGCAGTGCAAGGGAAACCGGTTATGCAGGTCCTGTAAGTTCAGTGGGTGGCCAGGTAACCAGTATGCGCAGCAGCCAGGGACATCAGCAAGGGGGAGGGAGAGAGAAAGCAGAAGCGAAAAGGAAGGCCTTGAGTTGCTTCCGAAACCTTAGGTAGTCCTGCTCAAGTTTGATAGAGGCAAGGAGGCTTTTCCAGACATAGGCTCCAGCCGAAGATAGAGATCTACCCCCCACTCTCTGCCTGGAGAAGCATCTGACCCTCAGAGAGTTGGAAGTGGATGAGCGGAGGGCTCGAGAAGGAAGATGCTTAGGAAGAGAAAGTTGGATGTAGTGTGGTCCCCGGCCCCAGAAATCCTTGTGGATGATGCAGAGGGCCTTGAACTTGATCCTCGCAGCCACAGGGAGCCAGTGGAGAGATTTCAGGGCCAGAGAGATACAATCCCTGGGATTGAGGCCAAGGACAAGATTTGCAGTCCTGTTCTGGATACGTTGTAGAGGGCAAAGAGTAGAGGCAGGCAGATTTAGAAAGAGGCTGTTGCAGTAGTCCATCCTAGAGAGGACCAGGGTTCTGGAGACAGTGAGCCTCTAGAAGAAAGTGAGAAAAGGAAGAATACCTCTGAGGAGGTGCAGCTGATAGTGTGACGTCAGAGATGTGAGGAGAGAAGGAGAGGGTGGAGTCGAAGATGACCCCAAGATTCTTAGCCCCACTGGAAGCAGCAGGTAGAGGGCCATGGGTATGATATGATATGGCATTTATAACACACCTATACACAAGTGTTTCATGGCATGATGTGGCAAGGGAGGGGAACAGAGGGAAGACAGACAACAATCTTACTAGGCCAGGTGACATTGAGATCGCACAAGTGTAGGGGAGTTGGGGAAGGGGAAAAGTGCGAGGGGCAAGGGGGAGGGGAAGTGCAGTACATAGGATAAACAGTAAAATAAATAGAAACAATAAATAGGAACAATAAATAAAGTGCGGCCAGCTGGTGGCAGATACAAGGGTAAGTGCAGGCATCTGGTGTTAAGTTCTGGTAGGGGGCTGTAGGGATACAGAAACAGCCCCAAAGTGCAAGGGTTGCCAGGGGGGAAGTGCAGGTATGCAAATGGCAGGGAGGGGAGCTGGGCTCGAGAACAAAGCGTAGCCAGATGACCAGTGCAGTTTCAGCCAGGAGTTCAGCAGTGGAGAGGAGGCGAGAAAGCAGAGGCAAAGAGGAAGGTTTTGCGGTGTTTCTGAAACCGGAGATGGTTCTCCTCAATTTTCAAAGAGGCAGGGATGCTGTTCCAGAGGGAGGCCCGAGCCAAAGAAAGAGATCTACCACCAAGTCGTTGCTTGGAGAAGCAACTGACCCTGAGGGAGTTGGAGGCAGATGAGCGAAGAGCTCGAGAAGGAAGATATTTAGGAAGCGGGAGTTGAAGACATTGAGGCCCCAGAAGGCCTTGTGGATGATGCAGAGGGTTTAGAGCTTAATCCTCACAGCCACTGGGAGCCAGTGCAGAGATTTCTCTTGCCCATGAGAGGGAAGGCAGGAGCAAGAGTTCCAGTGAGGAGGATCTCAGTCTTACTTGCATTAAGGCAGAGATCGTTGGAGGCACACCATTCCTGAATAGCGGACAGACAGTCTGGTATGAGAGAATGAGCAGTAGAGGCTGAAGGGAGCCTGAAGGAGAGCTGAGTGTCATTTGCATAACACTGACCGTTAGAGCAGAAGATAGAGATGAGCTGGGCCAAAAATGCCAGGTAGTGGTTAAATAGCCAGGGAGAGAGGTTAGACCCCTGTGGAACACCATAAGTAGATAGAGAGGTAGAAGAGAGGAAAGACCCAAGTTGGCCCTGGGAGGGTCGATCAGTGAGAAAGAAGGTCAACCAGGCAAGGGCCTGACCAGAGATACCCAGGTTGCCTCAGAGACGATTGAGCAGGATGGTGTGGTTGACCATGTCGAAAGCAAAGGATAGATCAAGGAGAATGAGGACAGAAGGAAGGTTAGAGTCAAGATTGTAGAGCAAGTATTCACGGACATTCAGGAGAGCAGTTTCCATGCTTCTGGCTGCTCTGAAACCAGACTGGTGGTCATGGAGACAACCAACAGATTCAGTATGTAGATTAAGCTGGAAGATGGCCAGCTTTTACAAGAGTTTGCCCAGGAAAGGGGTGATGGAGATCGGGCAATAGTTTGCCGCAGACGAAGGATTGGCAGGAGGCTTCTAAAGAAGGGGGTGCACAAGGTAGTGCTTAAGATGGGAGAGGAAAGTTCCAGTGACAAAAGAGTGATTGCAGAAATGGACCAAGGCTGGAGCAAGGGTGTCGATATGGTCCTTGATTGTTCTGGAGGAGCAGGGGAGCACTTGTTTTGATGAGACTTTCATAGATTGGACTTGTCTAGCAACATCGGCAGGGGGAAAAAGGAGAAAGGAAGAGGAGAACCGGCCGGAGAGAGGGGCCTGGAAAGGTAGAGGGTGAGGTAGAGGAGGTAGAGGAAGAGAGAGTGGAAAGGATGTCCTGAGTTTTAGTGGTGAAATGAGATGCCAAGGCCATGCAAAGGGCCTGGGGGGGGGGGACAGGAGAGGTAGAGACTGCAGCAGGATTGGCCAGCTCCTTGCAGATTTTGAAATGTTTGCCGAATTGTTAGAGGACGCTGAGACTCGTGCTTGGATGTAGGCTCTCCTCTTAGAGAGGGCAGAGAGTCTGTATTGCCTTTGATGAAGGCGGCAGGCCAGTTTGTCAGAGGATGTGCTTGATGCCATCCACCTCCTCTCTGCCACCCTACACTTGCGCTTAAGGGTGGAGAGGTCAAAATTGTACCAAGAGTTGCACTTGGATGCATGCTTCAAACATATCCTCATGGCAGGGGCAAAGACATCAAGAGTGTTAGAGATAGAGAGATGAAGGTTGGATCGGGCTGTGTCAGAGTGTGAGTCAGTCAAAGGTGTAGGAAGAGAAGAGAAAGTAGCGGCGAAAGCCTCCACTGACACACGCTTCATAGGCTGGATGACCGAGAAGTTGGGTGCAGTGTTGGGGACGGCTTAGCCTGAGGGGCAGAGAGCAAGAGGCGAGAGGACAGAAGAAAGTGGTCAGTCCAAGAGAGAGGAGTGGTGAGGGGGTTGAAGAGGGTGAGGTCTGAGGTTATCAGAACATCCAAGGTGTGTCCTGAAGAGTGAGTCAGGTCAGAAGGTAGGAGAGAGAGAGAGAGCGAGAGAGAGAGAGTCACAGAGGGTCATGAAAGAGCCCCAAGGAGGGGCAAGTGGCATCTCAGTGGATGTTAAGGTCTCCGAGGAGGAGAAGTTGAGAGGTAGAGGCAAGGAGGGAGGAGGAGAGGTCAGTCCACTCGGAGAGCGACCTGGCCAGATGTCCTGTATATGGTGTTCACTGTGAGAGAGAGAGAGAGAGCCTGCAGACCAGACAATCAAAGGAGTAGGCCTGCATAGGAATAACAGAAGCTGGGATCCACTCCGGGAACATCAGGGCTACTCCCCCTCCAGGATGGTTGGTTCTGGGTTTGGAGAGGATCTTGTAGCCATCAGGGAGGAGAGTGTCAAAACGTGTGATGGAGCGGGCCATGAAACAAGTCTCGGTCAGACCGAGTACATCCAAGTCAAGCTCTTCCAGGAGACGGCAGATGTCCGAGGAGTGTTTGACAGTGGAACTAGAGTTAAGAGTAGCGACGTGGAACAGATTGCCACCTTTGAAAGACTTCTGTAGAGGGGTGCAGGCATGTGATACGCCCTGCAGAAGTGCTAGAGGTGCCTGAGAATGGGCATAGGAGGAAGGAGGAGGTGTTATGGGAAAATGTATACACCGTAAGGATATATTTTCCCTGGTAATTGAACGTACGATTTTATAATGTCATATGAATTGTTACATAATTGTTTTAATAATTCAACATATTCCGAATCGTCTAGTTTGTATTTGTGAAAGGTCAATTGGTAGACCATAACACAATAAATAAAAAATAAATGAACATTATTTTCTAACTGGCATGTCATCATGTTGTTCCTGTGGGATGGCTATTGTGAAATATTTTAACGGTTCCTAAGTGCACAGCCTGTTTTCATGACTGTGACTTGCTTATCAAGATATATGTCTGTAGGCGCTTCTGTTTGTTCACTAAACTCCTTCATCAAATTCATGTCACACTCGGAGCCAGTGTATGAACCCTTAACCCTAAATAAATCTGCCTCATGACAGTCCCTCTGCTTCATTTCAACCAAGTTCCAAACACCAGGCAAGTGCCCTAACAGCACTCATGAGGTAAAGAGCTCCATCTCACTTCACCAGACAGGTATCACACTCGTAGCAAGGCAATTGCACCCTCAGATGCAAGGCTAGGACCGCACCGCTCTACCACAAGTGTGCGATCCCTTTTGTATCACAATACCTTACAAATCTATCCACAAAACTCGTCCTCATGTTAAGTCCACAGATTAGCCCTATGCAAAACCCCAAACATCATTCTATAAATAAAGCCAGACCTACTGGTTTTGTCACTGCCTGTGTCATCTGCTTCTGGGACTTTCAGGCCCAGCTGTTCACTCAGACATACCAATAGAAAAATTACTCTCACAAAAACTGGTTCCCAGTTTTCTTTTTATGCCTCTATTCGCATTCGACATCTCAGTGTTGTTCTATATTCCATTTCCCATCCCATGAAGGCAGCTCTTGCGCGTTATTGCCCAGAGCCACGTGCAATATGGAATAGTGAGATCACGGAAGCATGGCTCATGGGCCAGAGAGAAGTGATGGCATATAATGATGGCTTAGGGATCATAATAGCTTGTATTCCCCTTGTGGTTCCGGGTCAACAACGCTATTTGAACCCACCCACCAAGCAGGGTGCTGCTTATTTTGTGGGGGGGCGGGGGACAATAATAACAAAGAAAAACTGTTCAAGTATGGCCACTAAAGAAGTGACACTCAGGCGGGTTGCAGGCAATAGCCCACTTTCCATCTCGAGGTGGGCCTGAGAAGCAGAGCTGGAGAGAGGTGCCCACTGTGGCGCTAGACCTGGAGCAGGGCGCACAAATAGTGAGCTAAGGCATGAGGGGGGTGCAAAAACCAGGAGGGGCACACTGGAGGCATGTAAGGAGAGGCAGGGCAGCGACAGAGCAACATGCACCTGATGGAGATGGATTCCTGCGAGCCAAGAGGAATCTGGGGGGAGACCAGCGATTAATGCTCTGTTGTGACTGAAGCACGTCTCTGTGCTGTCACGTGTTACTGCTTGCGTGATCACAGCACGTCCCACATGGGGACAGCTGTGATCACGTGGAATGTGTTATAAAGGCGGCAAGGGGCTTCCCGCCAGTTATGTTACCGACTCTTGGACTCATTTGTGCTTTGTTGGGTTTGCTTATGAGTTTGGGCCCGGCCTCCCCAGAGCCCTTAACAAATGGCAACAAGGTCTCACATAACCCGTGTGTGCGTCGGCCTCTCCGGTCTGGCTCCTATTTGTGAGGCTCCCGGTACAGGAAGTCTCCTGTGATATGGCCGTTCACTCCGGTGCATCGTGGCATCTCCCGGTGGGGTGGTGCCGCCGCAAGAGTGTTGCATCTCTCAAGGAGGATCCCGCTGCTTGTGCTGAGGCCGCCTGGCTCCCGCCATGAGGAGCCCACTTGGCGGCAGAGCGCGGAGGAGAGAAGAGCGGGAAAGCGCGTAGCAGCATCTCTGCGATCTGCTGGCACAGCAGGTTGGACCCGCCAAGCAGTTTACTGCGCTCCCGCCGAGGAGAAAGTTTAGGCAGCAACACGCAGGACGGCAGAAGCGGGACGGAGGTTCCCAGATCACGCCTAGAGCAGGCTGCCACACAGCATCAAGGTACAGCATGCAGAGGGGCCCATAGTAGTTGGCAGTCCCAGCTGTGGATCTCTGTCTGAGAGTGCTCGTGTGGTGGGGCTGGCGGGGGAGGGCTTGTGAGGTCAGGGCCACAGAGACCAGTGTTTGGACAGTCAGCCCCATATTCTGCTTTCTCCACGGCAGACTTCAAAAGTGGAAAGGCCTGTACCAGTGCCCCAAGACAGGCCCTGAAAGGGGAGAGGGAAGGGAGCGACGCCCAAGGCCATGCAAATTCAGCATTAAATAAGTGCCCTAGGACATGCTAGGCGATGAGCAGGCTATACCGCGGTCCACGGCAACCCCCCACAAGCGTAACTGTCCGAGCCTGGGCCCCCAAGACGGTGCTTGTGCGGGAGGGTCCCAGTGTAGTGCACCTGCGCTGGAACAAGGTGCAGCGGGGGGACCCACCAAGCAGTGGAGCTCCAGATTTGCCCACAATGGTAGAGGTGCTGATGGCCAAAGCACTGGATTCACCACCCCAGAACCTTTCAAACTCTAAACACTGAGCCCAAGGGACACAGTGCAGCCTGCCAGCACATTATTTCACAGCCACCTGGTGCCAGAGTTTGACATAAAGGTGAATCCAGTGACCGTTGGCCCAAGCTGGACGCACTGGCTGGATAGGCAGGACATGTTCTTCAAAGTTGCTGAAGTAACGGACGATGCACAGTAAAACACTCTCCTGCTATTTTACGCAGGGAGTAAGGTCAACAAGCTATACAGAGTGCTGCCTCCAGACAATCGGTGGTATCGAGCTGTAGGGAGTCCGCTATCCAACTACTTCGCTTAATGGTCAATATTGACTACGAGAGATTCCAGCTCCGACAGGCTGTTCAGGGGCCCACTGAGTCTATTGACGCATTCAAAACCTGGCTGCGCCAGCAAGCAGCAACATGTGCATTTGTTAACGAAGGAGGAGAGTTGCGGGGACAGGTAAAAAATGCTGGTCCAACAAGCTGTGCACCCAGATCCTGAATGAACCAGGAATTCCTCTGGTACAAATGCTAGAACTAGCAAGAGCCCAAGAGCTTTGACCCAGATGGAAGTGGCTATGAATGGGCTGCAAGTGGAGGAGGTACACGTCATCAGGACCCAGAGCAAGAAGGCTGCTCCGGTGTCAGGGGCTGGGTGGAGCCACGCCAAGGAAGGGCAAGGATGAGACACCCCAGAGGTTGTGTGAATTCTGTGGAGGGGGGTTGCCGCACGTAGGGCCGTGTCCAACTTCTGCAAGACCTCATCGGCATCAATTACCGGGGCCACCATGGGGAAACCGGTGTGCCAAAATAGCCACCAACATGGCACTCATTGCGGAGTACGCCAGCTGACCTAAAGAGAACAGAGGGCTAGGCAGGAACTATAAGGAAGTAGTAGCCCTGGTCGAGTACGAATACAAGGATGAAGAGATATTCTTGGTGTCAGAGCAGCTGCCAGGACTCCCTCCCAGCAAGTGACCCCAGGTTGGCAGAGCAGAAAGAACAGAAAAAGAGGGTAAAGAAGGCCTGTGCCCACCAGCACATGAGTGCCAGTGGCCAGAGCTAGCTGTGCAGATGAACTCTGGACCTGAGTCGTGTTAGTGCTATAATGGTTTATGTTGACATTTTGTGTGATCACAGCACTTCGAAGGGATTGTGTCCTCCGACGTATTCCTTATCTTTGATAGATCATCGCCCAGCTTGCTGGCCTCGGAATTTTTTTTCAGTAGAGGGCGCTGCGCGTCGACGTCCCTCGAGCCGATGTCCCTCGACGGCCTCTGTATCGGCGCTGACATCATCATGCGTATAAATAGACTTGCGCAGCGTCCGTTGCTCGGTTCTGTTTTTCCCCACTTCGTGAGACCTCGGAATATCGTTGCTCAGTTCTTCAGTCAAATTTATCATTATTCCTCGTGAATACCGACTCGTACTCGATGGCTTCCTCACCCGAACCGACGACTCCACAGTCCGGCTTCAAAAAATGTCGAGACTGTGGAAAGAAAATGTCATTGACGGATCCTCACAGGATCTGTTTATGGTGCCTGGAAATCGAGCACCATTGTTCGGAGTGCGAGGACTGCATGTCCATGACGGCGAAAGCCTTGAAGGAGCGTAAGGGGAAGCTCGAGAGAGGTAAGGCAGTTAAAACTTCTTCGAAAGTTTCCTCGGCGGAGTCGAGACATTCGCCTCCTAGCCATCACAAAAGACATTCCCGTTCTAGGTCTCGAAGCAGTTCCCATCACTCTTCAAGATCTAAGCATTCAAAAAAGAGACATCGAAGATCCCCTTCCTCGTCTTCGTCTTTTTCTGTTTCCCCAAAAAGGGTCTCCTGCCCCACAAAACATAGCTCTCAGGCTGAGGGGGAGGAATTCAGGAAAAAGATGCTAAGCGTCTTCGAGAAAGCGGCCTCGACCCCCTCAAAGACTGCTGATGGTGATACCCTGGGTGAAAGACCCGAAAAATCAAAAAGCAGCGAGTCGCAGCACCCGGCGAAAGAAGCCACTCGAGAGCGTCACGAACCCTCGAGTAAAGGCAAAGTTGCATCTTCAACGCCGTCGTCGAGGATCCCTTCGACACATAGATCGGCGTCGTCAACGCCGTTATCGAAGGGTTCTTCGATGCACAGGTCAGTCGATTCGACGCCGTCTTCGAAGCCAAGAAAGGATAAACCCACGGCCACCTCACAGCCAGTGGCCATACCCAGAGCCTCGAGCACGAGAATGTCGTTGATAACCTCGAGTAGAATCCCGATACTCTCGAGTTCATTGAGGCCTCTACCACCTTTCTCGACGCCTTTTTCGATGGATTCGATGGCTTTGAAGCCTTTAACATCCGTGTCGACGTTTACTCAGCCAATCATGACAAATTTGGCTCCTTCTGCTCTGGAAATGGGATTTATACCATTTTCAAGACCTGATCACTCTAGAGTCTTATCTTCTATTTATGAAGAAGGGGAGGATTCGGATCAGGAAAGACCTTTTGAGTTGCAGGGATCTGCAACTCCTGCACCTGAGGAATTTACCTCTGAGGAAGGTAGGTTGAAAGACCTCCATGAATCCCTACAGGAAGCAAGTGGGTTGGACACTTCCCCAGAAGTGGAATTTGCCACACCAGACCCAGGGGAACATGCTGAAACCCCTTATAGAACCTTGATGGCAAGGATAATAGAGTTTATGGGGTGGTCCACACCCTCACCTGATTTTCAGCAAGACTACCTCACAGACATCTTGGTCAAAGGTCCACAGGAGGATCCTGTGGTGCCATTTCATGCGGCATTACAAAGGAGAATATTGGCAAACAGGGAAACACCTGAGGTAATCCCGGTGGTTAACAAAAAGTTATCAGCTAAATATAGGGTGTCTTCTGCTGACCCTGAATATTTATCCAAACACCCAACTCCGGAGAGTCTGGTTGTTCAGGCAGCTACTTCAGCAGGTAGTAAATTGGCTTACCCTACTGTTCCACAGGACAGGGATGATAAGAGATATGACTCTATGGCCAAAAAAGTATTTTCCGCATGTAGCATGGCGTTGAAATCCATCAATGCTACTTGTAAGCTCGCAAGGTTCAGCCACACACTTTGGGAGTGTGCTTCATCAGCGGCTGACTGCCTCCCAGAGGGAGAAGAAAGGGAAGCTTTCCTAAACATCATCAAGGATGGCAAAGACGCTATGTGCGAATCCCTTCAAACTGGCATCGATTGTGCTGACAGCATCAGCAGGGCCATGGCGGCAAGTACAACAACCCGGAGATTTTCTTGGTTGCGAAAGTCTGGTTTTGCTCCAGATGTGCAAAGCAGACTCTTGAATATGCCCTTTGACGGCTCTTCTTTGTTTGGTAAGAAGGCGGATGACAGTTTAGAAAAACTGCAAACATCAAAGGCAGCAGCAAAATCCCTAGGAGCTGCAATCCGTCAGACACCATATCGCCCCTCAGGAACCTCTTGGAGAGGTAAGTCCTTTCACTTCTATTCCGCATTCGGAAAGGGCAGAGGACAGCCGGTTCAAAGGGGTCCGAAAAAATTCAACTGAGGTGGACGGGGTAAAAACACAAAATCCGCAGCAGCAGCAGGTGTCTCTTTATCCTCGGCATGTGCATCAGCCGCCTCCAAACCGCCCTCAGGACTCTCTTCCCAAAACACCAGTGGTGGGCAGCTTAACTCAACATCTGACGGAATGGCAGGCTATTATGTCAGATGCTTGGGCATTGGAGACAGTTTACCCAAGAGTACTGCCTGCCTTTTCTACGCATCCCTCAGAGTCCTCCACCGGGGAACAGCTCTCTGAAAGTTCCAGATCCGCTCCTCTTGCAGGAAATTGTAGACCTGCTAGAGAAAGGTGCCATAGAACCGGTACCTGTAGCGGAGAGGAACAAGGGCTGTTACTCCCCCTACTTTCTCATACCGAAGAAAGACGGAGGACTGAGACCTATCTTGGACTTACGAGAATTGAACAAGTTCCTCAGGAAGGACAAGTTCAAGATGGTAACTCTGTCTGATCCTTCAGGCCCTCCAGCTCCAGGACTGGCTGGTATCTCTGGACCTCCAGGATGCTTATTTCCATGTGCCAATCCATCTCAAACACAGGAAATACCTGAGGTTCGCAATTGGCGGCTCTCATTATCAATTTCGAGTTCTGCCATTTGGGCTGACCTCTGCCCTGAGGGTCTTCACCAAGCTAATGTCGGTAGTGGCTGCAAGTCTAAGGAGGAAAGGGATCCACGTCTACCTCTTCCTGGACGATTGGCTGATCAGAGCTGTATCTTCAGAACAAGCTCAGATCCAGCTAGATTATGTCTGCCACTTCCTTCACAAACTGGGCTTCTCCCTCAATTTAAAGAAGTCATAGATGATACCATCACAGAGGCTCCAGTTCATTGGAGCGTTCCTGGACTCTTCCCTGGGAAAAGCCTCGCCACCAGAGGTGAGGGCTCAAGATATTCTGCAGATGGTCACCAAGTTTCAAAATGCCCAACGTCTCCCAGCCTTCGACTTTTTGAGGTTGCTAGGCCTCATTGCATCCTGCATCTTCCTTGTGCCAGAGGCTCGCCTGAGAATGAGATCTCTTCAGTGGGCACTGAGAATCAGTGGTCGCAACTCTCAGGGAGAATGACAGACCTCCTTCAGATTCCGGACAAGGTGGCTCGAGACCTTCAGTGGTGGACCTGCCAGAAAAACATCTTGAACAGGGAACTGTTTTGGCAACCATGGCCGGAGATAACAGCAGTCACAGATGCCTCACTCACGGGGTGGGGAGCCCATACCAACGACTTGACCATCAGCGGTCGTTGGTCTCCATCGGAGTCCAGACTACATATCAACCTGTTAGAGCTGAGAGCAATCAGACTAGTGCTGAAAGCTTTTCTGCCATCTGTACAGGGGAAAAATGCCCTGATAATGACGGACAACACAGTGGCCATGCACTACCTCAACAAAAGAGGAGTCGTAGGATCACTGCCACTTTGCAGAGAGGCAATGCAGCTCTGGTTTTGGGCAATTCAAGAAGGAATCTCTCTATCGGCAGTTCACCTAGCCGGAGAGAAGAACTTGACGGCGGGCGCTCTGAGCAGGCAGGGCACAGTCTCCCACGAGTGGGAACTAGCTCAGGAAGTCCTTCAGGAGATCTTCACCCTTTGGGGAACCCCTCAAGTGGATCTGTTTGCCACCAGTACCAACATAAAGTGCAATCTGTTTTGTTCAAGGGAATTCCCCCCGTGAGGAGCTCTAGGGGACGCGTTCGTAGTGGACTGGGAGTTTCCACTCCTGTATGGTTTCCACCAGTCCCTGTCATTCCTCAAATGATCAGGAGGTTGAGAAGATTCCAGAGAACCATGATCCTAATTGCCCCAGGCTGGGCCAGGAGAACGTGGTACCCGGACCTTCTGGACATGTCCATCTGCCCTCCAATTCATCTTCCACTCAAGGAGAATCTTCTCTCACAGAAGGGAGGTCAGGTTCTCCATCCAGACATCCGAACCCTCAACCTTCATTCCTGGCTTTTGAAAGGTTGAGATACAAGGATTGGGACCTCCCTGATGATGTCATAGAAGTGTTGCTTTCGGCCAGAAGGCCAGCAACAAAGTCTTTATACCGCTGCCATTGGAACAAATTTTGCAGCTGGTGTACAGAAGAGAATATCGACCCCTTTTCATGTGGTACACCAACGCTGTTATCCTTTCTACTCTACTTGGCAAATTCAGGCCTTCAAGTTGGCACTATCAAGGGCTATCTCGCAGCGCTATCGATCTTCAAGCGCACTGCAGGGGAGCCTTTGTATTTCAAATTACTCTTAGTAATACAATTTCTAAAGGGATTAACTAATGTCTACCCTCCAACACCTTTCCAGGTTCCTTTATGGGACTTAAATTTAGTCTTAAATTTCCTGATGGGGTCTTCTTTCGAACCACTCCACTCTTGTTCGCTAAGATTTCTCACCCTTAAAACTGTCTTATTAGTGGCTTTAACATCTGCTAGAAGGATGAGCGAATTACAAGCTCTATGTTGTAAACCCCCTCATACAATTTTTCATAAAAACAAAGTTGTCCTACAGGTGAAGCCTAATTTCCTCCCAAAGGTGGTTTCTGAATTCCACATCACTCAGAAAATTACCTTACCTTCATTCTATCCGCCTCCCCATCCGGGGAAAGAGGAAGAAAGGCTACATAGGCTGGACCCAAAGCAGGCTTTAAGCTTTTACATCAGCAGACTTGCTAGGATTAGGCAAGCAGACCAACTGTTCGTAGGTTACGCAGGGCACAAATTAGGACTACTGATAACAAAACAAACCATTTCCAGATGGATTATTTTGGCCATCCTGGAATGTTACAAACTAGCAGGGAAAGAGCCTCCTCGAAATCTTAGGGCTCATTCAACCAGGGGTATAGCAGTCTCCTCGGCCCTCCAAAGAGGGGTTCCAGTTCGAGACATATGTGCGGCTGCCACATGGTCGTCCGCACATACTTTCACAAGATTTTACAACCTGGATTCCTCCTCTAGTCAAGAGACTAGGTTTGGCAAAGCCGTATTACATTCGGTTCATTCCTAAAAGGAAACATGGCATTTTACTCCCACCTCCAATTACACACCACTGCGATGGGAGTCTATCAAAGATAAGGAATATGTCGGAGGACACAATCCCTTTGAAGAACAAGTTACTTCTTACCTTGTAACATTCTTTCGATGGGATGTTCCTCCGACGTATTCCTTATCGCCCCTCCCATCCATCCCCGCAGAAATACTTCCCTTGTGGTTGCAGCTTACGCTTCTTCAAGGTCAATAACCAATTCATGTAAAACAACTGTTAACGTCAAAACGGAACTGAGCAACGGATGCTGCGCGAGTCTATTTATATGCGTGATGACGTTGGCGCCGATACAGAAGCCGTCAAGGGACATCGGCTTGAGGGACGTCGACGCGCAGCGCCCTCTACTGAAAAAAATTTCCGAGGCCAGCAAGCTGGAGATGATCTATCAAAGATGAGGAATACGTCGGAGGAACATCCCATCGAAAGAACGTTACAGGGTAAGAAGTAATTTGTTCATCTCCCACAGTGTCGGCTGTGATCATGTGGAATGCGTTAATGACCAGCTTCCCGTTCTCCAGTTATATCACTGACTCTGACTCATTTGTGCTTTGTTGGGTGCGCTTATGAGGTTGGGCCTGGCCTCCCCGGAGCCCTTAGCATGCTTGGACGCCCTGGTTCCTGGGTGGCCCACAGGAAGTCCCTGTTCCTGCACGGATGCTAATTACACCTGAACCTCTGCTTCCCATCCTAGCTGGTCATCTGCCATGCAGAGGAGTGCAATATAAGTGGTGAGAAGGGAAACATGCTCTCTCTCCGGGGGCTTCAAGGTGATATTAAGGGGGAGGGGGCAGCTGTGAAATCCATGACTAGTCATTCATTGTTGACCCAGTTTCCAGTATTCATTTGTTCCACCATTTGATGTTTAGACTCTCTCCCCTCTTTTATCTCAGGTGTCTGGAGCAGCGATACGATGCAGTGTGTGCTTTCTTCAAGAAGCATAGGACCATAATCCATCGCGTGATCTTAGCAATTGTGATAGCAGGTAATTTATCAAGACCAGTCATATTCATGTATTTGTTTTCTTGTATGTTTTTTCATGTTTTATAAGCAGTGCCTTAAGTGGCACTGGAAAATGAGCCAGGACTCCTGAAGGGGGCGTGGCCTAATGGTGTGGGATAGCCTGCCAGCTCGTTAGGCCACGCCCCTTGACAAGCCCCAGCTCAATGGGCTACAGGAACCCCCACCAAGGGCAGCCTTTTGTAGAGATCAGCACCTTCTACCCTGTCGAGAGGGTGCTGATCTCTGCATTTATTTTCTAAAGGCTTGCCTGGCAGGGGACAACGCCTCGCCTTTTTAGCCTCAATGTGGCACTGCCCCTTGCCAGCTAGGGAGGGGCAGCATCACCATTAAGGCTGAAAAGGTGAGGCCGCTGGAAGCCAAGGCCTTTTTTCTTAAAGCTTGAATATCACGCGAATTAGCTGGAGCTTCAGGATTTAGAAATAAAAGGCCTATGTTTCCAGCGGCCTCACGTTTCTCTCCATAATAGTGGCACTGAATGACAGGAATCTCTTGCTTGAAAGAATGTCTCGCAGGTGTGGGGCCACCATTATGGATGAAAGGCATATTTTTCTGAAGCCTGAAGCTACCGCACATGAGTGAGAGCTTCAGGCTTTAGAAAAAAGTCTTGTCATGTAGCAGCCGGGGCTGCGAGGGGTGATTAGTGAGCCCCGGCAGGGACCCGCCTCAGAAGGAGATTTCAGAGCCTGCCATTTAGGAGATTTGGCCAAAAAATATGCAAATATTATAAAATAATAAAGCAAGTCCATAAAAAGAATCCAATACATTCATATACCACAGGTAGTATAGCTCAGTGGCAATGCGCTGGCATTGGAAACAAGACGATGCAGAGCAATACAGGTTCCAATCACTTGGAAGCGCGCTTAGAAACTTCTTCGGTATTAAGCGTGTTATAAATAATTAATTATACTTAAATAAATAACCCATTATAATTATATTTAAAAAAGGAGGACGGAACCAACTCTAGGAATTTCATGATTCAAAAATGTTGCTGATTATTGAAAGTATGGACATAGGAATGACTCATTTCTATTATCTTGGAGCATCAATAATTTCACTGCATCGTTTTACTTTTCATCGTCCTGGACTACAATAAAAAATCCATGTTTAAGGCTGAAGTGTAAGCAGTTCCACAATACACATGAGCAGTGTTAACACAGTGCCAGGGTCGGGCAAAGCGCAGTGGTGGTCTCTCCCAGATCTCTCCTCATGCACCCGGTGCACCCCATGGATCCTGCAGGCCTGGCCATGGTGCTTTACTTAATTATTTTAAAATGCATGCAGGAGTGTGCATATGGTGAGCTGACGCCAAGGCTTCCAGGCAACCACTTTGCAATCCAGCAGCAAGTGCTGCGTGTGTTCAGGTCATTGCAGGGATCTACCAGTAGGCAGATGTGTCCCCACTGCCTCCTCACCTGACTTGTCAGAAGATAAATGTGACCCCGAATATACATTTAAAAAAGGTTTTTTGTACTGTGTGTATGTGTGCATGCTTTTATGTAATGCATGATTGTTGTGTAGCGAGTGTGCATGTGTGTAAGAGTTTTGAGAGAATCTCTGCATGTACGTGCATGTGTGCGTGAGCGCGCGTGCGCCCACTAGAGGGAGAGAGAGAGAATGAGATAAAGATTTTAAGTTTAAATGAGTGTGTGGGTTTGTATGGTGAGGGAGAAGGGCCACATCACTGCTGCTGGTATACTGTGGGCTCAGCTTAATGAAAGTCATTTACAGTGACCATTGTTGGCACAGGCGGGGGTTGCATCTTCATGAAGTGATTCACAGTGACCCTTAATGGCACAGATTGTGGTCGCAGCACAGTGCACAGTAACATTTAGCCACTCCAAATGAATGGAAATTGGAGTAAGTTCTATGTATGTCAAATCCCTCAAGGTGGTCCGGTCTTCATTTTATCACAGTCAAAGCTATCATTTGATTATTTTCATAGTCTTGTTTACAATTTTTTTTAGCTCAATTTCTTGAGCGATATATCCTAAATGGTACTGCTACTTAAACAGTTTCATGCAACCTAATGATTTACTCAAGATAAATTACTTTGCAGAAGCACACTTTTGCCATGTGACATTGTGCAAATGCCATCTGCTTTAGTCAGGTGATTGCCTCAAGACTCGTAGGATGGTCCCCTAAAACAGTGGAATGAGCCCATCAACGGCATCTAATGTGAGCGACAGACCCAGTGCCTCTGGATGGATGATTCAGGCCGTCGGAAGCGTGCACTAGGCGGTGCGGCTTGACAGCGTTAGGTCCTTTCTTCTAATGTTTTGGCACTTTCCATGTGTTTTTTTTCCAGCTATAACGTTAACTTTAAGTTCTGGTTTGTGGCAATGTTAAACCCTCTTTTAACATCTAGAAATGTATACTAGGACTTGCATGCAAATAAAATAAAACAAGGATTATGAAAGTGATTAACAGTGACCATTACTGGCATAAATAGATTGTGGCTGCAGCATCATGAAGGTATTTCCAGCTATCAAACTGGCATGAAGTGTGGTCGCAGCATCATGAAACTACTTTACAGTGACAATTACTGGCATAGATAGATTGCAGCTGCTGCTTGATGAGGATATTTACAGTGACCATTAATGGAATTGATCGACTGTGGATGCAACTTCATGATGTGATTTACAGTGACCATTACTTGTATAGATGGGCTTTAGTCACAGCTCCATGCAGGTTACTTGCAATGTAATGTGGGATATGTTGAGGACACAACCAACATTAAAATGTTGTAAAATGCTTCAGTTTGCAGTTGGTAAAAAATCCTTCATTGGATTTTTTGACGTGTTCCCCTTGAAAAGCAATTGTAAATTGTACAGATTTCTACACGTTTTTTCTGAAATTGTGCTGTAAAAGGGACAATTCAAGCACACTAATTAAAAAATCTTCTTGGGGAGAACCCCCCTCAACCCCCAAAACCAGTTACTTTAATTGGGGCCCCCTTACTGCACTTGGTTGAATGTGCTAATTTGGAGATGTTAATGCCCCCAACATATTCACCTGCCACCACTGACCTGGAATTCTTTACAATGCCAGTGACCCAATCTACTGAACCGGCCTAGGAAGATTGTGGCCACAACTTCATGAAAGTAATGTACAGTGTTCATTACTTGCATTGATAGATTGTAGACGCAGCTTCATGAAATTGACTTACAATGCAGTGTCGGCATACGTTGTTCACACAAATATCGTAAACATGTTGTAACATGTTCTTGTGTACTGTTGGTGAAATGGCATTTCCTGTACTTTTTCATGTGATACCTGTGAGAAACCAAAGGGTGTCTCACCCACTAGTCCTCGGGGACTTGTCATCCAGGTGGCCAGGACACGGCCATCGCTTTTTGATCCAGTTCCTGGCGGTGGACCAGGGCAGGAGGATAACCTGGGTGAGGGGTCTTCTGGGGCTAGGGGGTGAGTCAGCCGATGGTGAGACGCGATATTCCCCCATATTTGTTGTTCATCTACCCCATCCTTTTTTGTGGGATTTTCCAAAGTCCCAACTCCCCCCCCCCACCTTTTTACACAAACACTAGGACGAGGGTGACTGAGAGTAACCAGACTAACTCTCTCACATCATACTGGCCATGTCCTGTTAATTGGGTAAGGCAGAGGCAGCCACTTTGCACTAAGTGCATACACCTGATACCAGTTAGCTCTCGTCACACGAATAAAAGAAAACACCCACAGGCACACTCTGAGCAAGGCAGAACATGAGTATGAGCAGAACTTTCAGGATGGAGACGCACCTCCTGGAGCAGAGCAACGGACTAAGGGGCGAGAATAGTGGGCCGAAAACCCCAGGGGTTCCCTAGTGGAGGTTGTTGCCTCTGACAGATCGCAAAAGACACGAGGAGAAGGCCAGATCCCACAAGTGAAGATTGAATTTTTTATTAAGGTTGCCAGTGACCCTCCCGGGTGAATGGCAGAGTTGGGTAGGCGAGGCCAAGCCTGTGGTACTAACATTGACTCGTGAATTGGAAATAGCAAAATAAGAAAGAAGCGCACACAGCCAGTGAGTTGGCAAGTGACCTGCGAGAACGGTATGTGTTAAAGTGAATAGAGTAGCAACAATATATCACAAGTGAAGCCTACACGTGTGTGGATGGGACGCAAAGAAAGGCAGACCAGTGAATTAACTTTGAAGTAAAAGGCAGCTGTGAGATCAGCGATACTAAGTTAATGGCGTGGTTTGGCAAAAGGAAGTAGCCCATTGAAAAGTCTCTGTGAAAAGGACATTGTTAGAAGTTATAAAGCGAACAGACAGCAAGAGTGAATTAAGAAAGAGTTAACGTGGATGTTGATGTTGAAGTGGTCCTGAAATTGTCCGTTAAGAGAAGCACGAACATTTGAAAGGCTTTGAAATCCAAAAGGGGTCCAAGCCTGATTGAGAGAGATCCGAAGTATGATAAGCTTGGGCAAGGGAGCGACTTTAACTGCACACTAAACCCCAAACTAGGTAGGTCAGATGAGAAGCATAGGAAACCTGGACCACCGGCTAAGGCATTGGGGGCCCTTCTGAAAAACCTACAACTAGTAATAGATACTCACATTTCTCGGCCCCCGATGGAAAGCACACTCGAATAGATTACATCTTCACGGGGGTTGAAAACCTGGGAGAGTTCAAAGACACAGCATACAAGGCTAGGGTCCTATCGCACCATGCCCAGCTAATGGCGAGCTGGCAGGTGACTGCACCGAGAGCGCTGATATCCACTTGGAGATTAAGTTAAGGGCCGAGGCCCTATTTGACAATGCTTTCCAGCACCACCTTACAGACAAAATAGAAGAGTACTTTGAGACCAACACAGGTAGTTTGGAAAAAACAGTCATAATGTGTGCAGTGATATGAAAAATGGGGGGCCTGAGGGCGCACATACAGAGATCCCTGGGGGATATAAAAAATGAGGTAGCACGGGAGGAAAGAACAATTGCAGGAGGGAACGCGAGGGAGGCGAGATTGCTGGAATTGCACCAAAAATACATAGCTGAATGGGACCGGCTGGGGAAACTAGACTACGTGAAGTATACCCAGCGGATACATGTGGAAGGGGACAAAATTAGGAGATTGCTAACCTGGCTCTGCGATGAGAGGAACCTAGGGATATGATCAATTGTATTATAGATGAAGAAGGGAGGGCAGTCAGGACAAAAGGGGAGATTAATAATATATTCTCCAGGTTCTGTGAATCCTTATAATCAAGAGGGGATACAGGGAATGACATGGATATCAAGGAAGCCCTAGGTCAATAGATCTGCCATGGCTGGAGGGTGAACAGATGGCCATACTGGACGCACCTCTCACGATGGAGGAAATCAGAGCTGTAATAACCAAACTCCCGACCACTAAAACACCGGGACCAGATGGTCTCTCCGGGAATTGTATAAGGCAGACGCAGATGTACTGGCGCCTAAGCTCCTGGAAGTATTCACAGATGCATACGAGGCAGGAATATTGCCCGCTAGCCTTAGGAAATCCAAATTGTGCCCATAATCAAACCCCCCCGCAGGACTGCAGATCTTATAGTCCACTCTCTATGATGAACCAAGACAGTAAAATCCTAGCAGCAGTATTGGCGAATAGACTCAGAAGAGTGATGGGTTTGATTCATACAGATCAAATTGGGTATGTCCAGGGCGCTGCACCTCATGGAACTTACGTAGACTCCACCACGTAATAGACAGCACAAACCACCTAGATGGAGACCATGCAGTAGCCTCCCAAGATGCAGTTAAGGCCTTCGACTCGGTCAGGTGGGACTGGAGCAGTTTGTGATCGGCAACGTCTTTGTGAGGTGGGTAAAACTGATGTACACGGCACATAGAGGGAGAGTGAGAATGGGGAAACAGATTCCCGGAGCATGGGAAGTACGCAAAAGCACAGGTATGCACACTATCACCAATGCTATACATCTTATTATTGGAGCCCCTGGCAGCCTTCCTTAGAACAGAGAAGGCAGAAGCTGGAATAAAGAAAGATGGGGTAGTACACACAGTGTCCCTGTACGTGGATGACATGTTAGTATACGTCAATCAGCCTGAGGACAATTTACCACACATAATGGACGTAATGGACCAGTTTGCTAGGCTCTCGGGTATCGGTATGAATAGAGAAAAATTCTGCCTGTTCCCATTGGGAGGATTGAGGGGCCTAGCTATAGAACAATTGCCACCCTTGGGGCCAAGGTGGACAGAGGAAACCTTCCGATATCTGGGTGTAAACGTGTTGTACAACCCGGCCTCCACACATATAGACAACATGCAGAAGGTCTTAGAGGGTGTGGAGAGCTCCCATGAGATTCTGGGAGAGACTGCCCCTTGGGGTACCGGGCAGGGCAGCATTGTTAAAGATCTTGGCAATCCCGCACCTCCTGTACCATTTCACTAATGTACCATATGACATATCTAGGGAATTCTTTAGGCGGTTGGATTGGCTAACGTAGACATTTCTGTGGGGGAAAGGGAGGAATAGAATTTCCCTAAGCACGCTACAGAGGGACTATACCAATGGCGGGATGAGAGTACCCAATTTCGAATTATACTACCTGGCAGGGCAGCTGTAGTTTGTAGCGAATTGGCTTGGAGACTAAGTTACCGTGGACACACAGATGCTGCAACCAATGCTGAAACTCCACTAGTTGAAAGAGATGCTGTGGGATGGAGATTTGGGACTACCGAGACCTTTGGGGCTATTGAAGCTCGGCATGGATCTGTGTAAGAGAGCTTGGAGTATCTTGAGGATCCCTGATCTGTACTCCAGGTATGTTCCCATAGCAGGAATCATATCACCACATCAAGGCATAGTGAGACAGCTAAGTAAGTATTGGGAGAGCAAAGGGATAGAGATGGTCGGTGACCTCTTTGAGGGAGTAAAGATGTTGGAATTTTCAGCCCTAGCGAGCGAATATGGAATACACAAGGGGCAGTTTTTGATGCACCAGACTATGGTGAGCAGAATGGGAAGAAGATGGCCAAGTATAAGGGAGGAGAGGGAAACCAACGCCGTCCTGGACATGTTCTATGACATGTCTGAAGGGGGACATGCAGTCTCCAGGATTTGTGACCTACTACTAGGGGGGCTGGGCACAGAGCATCTGGTGGTGTGCAGGAAGTGGGAACGGGGCATAGAGAGAGCCTTTACAGACACCAAATGGCAGAGAGTGCTGTTATACACTTAGAAATTCTCTAGGAATGCCAGATTTAAATGTACCCAAATGTAAGTGACACATACGGCATACCTAACCCTGCACAGGATGTCGTGCATATATAGGAACACTGCCCACACCTGCCCGAAATGCACCCAAGAGAGCGCAGACATGATGCACATGTTCTGAAAATGCCCAACGATAGCAGAATTCTGGCAGAGCTTCGCAGAAAAGGTGAAGGTTGTGGACATCCAGATGTATGCATGGTACCCATAGTCTTGCCTGTTAGGCCTGTTCCCGAGGGGAAGGAGACGGGCTGCTCACCTCTCCAAAATGAAGGACTTGATCTGTATCCTAGCTAAACGTAGGATAGCAATTGCCCTGGTAATGGACTGAGGGGCCCAGGATAGAGGCCTGGTGGGCAGACCTGAGACGCTGGTCACTGGCTGAGACGGTAGTGTGGCATAGGGCGCTGCAGAGAGGAATGCTCGAAGGGGGCTGAGGGAATGGAAGCATGGAATGAATTGACGCAAAGGATGTTTAACGGCGCAGACACTGAGAACCCTCATACGGGACCTAGAGGCAGCATATAGCAACCATGCAGTGGAACCAGAGATCATGAGATGGTAGATGATTGTAATAGGAGTACGCATACAAACTATGATGGGCAGATGTTGAAGTATGGATTAAGAAATTTGAAGATATGTAATGTCCACGAGAAACATGTTTGAAAACGTATTGTCACAGTGAAGACAGAGTTTATATGTTTGCTTGTCAATTAAAATAAAAACAGTTTAAAAAGAAAAAAAGCTTGTGGCAGGGAGCCCGCTGGAAGCTGGGGAAGGGACTGTGACGAGAGAGGTCTGAGTCCGACAGAGGGGGACCTAAGTGATCTGTGTGCTGTAAGGTCTGGGCCCCACAGAGGGGAACCTTTGTGAACATTATGTTGGAATACAATTTTGAAAGTTCAGAAGGGCCTTTAACGTGGAGGGCCAGGCGGGCCTCAATCCACGATTTAGAACTGCTTAGAGTGTTAGAACCTGAGCCAGAGTGGGTCATCCTGTCTACAAGGACAGCCTTACTATGGGAGGTTTAACGCGAGGGGGAGGAGAGCTAGTTCAACTACCTTCATTCTTTTGAACACTTATTTTTCCTTTGCATACATTTCTACTTTTTACATTTAGCGGGAGGCATTAGATTTTGTTAGCATAGGCCATTGTGATTTGACGACTTCACTAGGACTGGTTTGGTGTTTATTGTTTGATGGTCGAGACTACTCCCATCTTACTTAAAGGGCAAAATAGGAATTTCTCCGACCCACTTATTTTAAATAAAGGTTTTACCAATTGTATCCACTGTGTCAGTGTCATACTTTGTGAAACCATGCAGTTCCTACATACACTAGACAACTGATTCGAAATTGCATTTTTCAAAAATGTTCCTGTACAATGCACTATTTGAAAACATTATTTAAAAGATTTTCTTGGGGGAAAATTACTGACTCCTCCTACATTAGTTAGGACTCCCTCTCTATGCTCAGTCCCTCATTCCAAATGCGAGATGTCAATGGACCTTCACTAGAAATATTCATCTGCCACCACTGACCTTGAATTGTTTAAAAAGCCACACGCCCACTAGGAGCAATACCCCCAAACCCACCAAGTACCAAAAGATGCCTCTGACACTGCATCAACCACAGACAGGGAAAATATTTGTTTTCATTTAACAATTGAAAGTAGTAGGGTGATTAAATTCACTAGAGATACGTCTGAGCACAGATCTCACATACATCATTAACCTTGTTACATGGGGAAGAACTTTCCACAAATTATCATAAAAGAACATCAAGAAAATGTTTATCAATTTGCTAAAATAACAATGTTGCTAGTTTACAACATAAACTACAACATGTTGTCTGGGTTATATTATGGCATTGATGCAAGGATTGGGCTGTCTTCTTTTGTACTTATTCATTCAGCAGCAAGTGAATATTCTTTGACAATCTACATTAAGGACTATTAGTCCCATAATCCTTCAGTCCATCCTTTCAGGGCATCTCCACCACCTTGGTCACTCATATACTGTCTGAGGAACCCACTTAACATCTATATTCTTGATTGAGCCAGAATCAACCATCCATCATTAGTCGTACACCACAGTACCACATCTTTCTGGACTTAGGGATACAATATCTCTCAAGGTAGAACCATCACTCAAGGCTGAAATTACATTGTGGAAAATATCATGGGGAGGAGGGGGTCCTTAAAACATCTTTTAATAAGCAGTGGGAAAATCCTTGCCTCCATGCCTTGATACAATCTCATCACTTTAAAGTAAGGGAGATAGAACAATTGTAATTAACAAACCATCACTACCTATCACAATTATCAAACATTCAATATTTAGAAAAATATATTTGGTATGATACAAAATATAGATTGCAAAAGAAGCTGATTTAGCAATACAATTACATCCAAATACATCTGACAATACATATATAGACACCCATAAACTGAATTTCAAAACTCAGTTATGCCTGCCATCACAGATAGAAAAAGAACTTGGCAACACTCAATCCTACATATTTTAGCAACATCACATCTATTGTATATATATATCATAATAAATATTAGACAAAACAGCTTTAACACGTAATAGTGCATGTAGCAATAGGAACAACATTAGTGGTTGGTACATCTACTATATGTGTGTCTGCTTGTCTTTAATGCACTATATATCGTGACCATATTTAAAGTTGGCACTTTTTCAATGTATGTGCCCACTATTACCAACATGTATATCTTTCTGCCCCCCTGCTAAATGAATACAGGACTTGCATTTTATTTTGGCATCTTGTGCAGCTCCCACCTTGTATGTAGCCAAGTGTTGATGTCTGCGGATCAGGCGCCAGATACAATCCCAGCATTAGGTCGCCAGTTTACAGCTGGGACAAAACCAAAGCCAGGTTTAAAATAAAAGGTATTAAAACATTCTCATTTGACCAATCTGCAGATCTAAGGATATTGTTCAGATGTACTACAGATAAAAATGCTCAACACCCCTGGCAGAATGAGCATAACAAACAGTGTCCACACTCGCCTGGGTCATAATCCGATGGGATCTTCTAGACAATGTAGGATAGGAAACCGGAAGAAAGGAGCCTCTGATGGGGTTAAAGAGTTGAGCAGAGACACTCCTCAGGTTTTGGAGTTGTCCTCAAAGCATTCAAGGTAATGTTGCCCACCTACTTAGTTAGACAATGACGGGTATACTACATCCCTGGAGAGACATGTGATCCTTTCTGATCTGAAAAACCAAACACTGTTTGGTGAAAAGGAACAAACGTCCCTTCAACTCCAACGACCAGCCACTGGCCTCTCCTCTAAGAGAAACAAGACAAAGAAGGCTGAAAAATTGAGCCAAAGGGGCTTGTAAGGAGAGACCCTGGTTATCTTGACAATCCAGAAACCTGGAAAGAACCATGTTGGCGTCCCAATGCACGGAATACCTTGATCTATGGGGAGCACTTTTGCTGCCTTATTTAGTTGTGTACTGTTACCTCAAGATGTATAAGACACATCGTCAAGCTATACGGCAAAAATATATGGATATGGGTGTTGATCCCTTACCGGTAGTGCCTGCAGTTCTGCCGAGTCCTTCTGATATCCATATCCAGGAAGGAGGAGGTGCTAGTTAGGTCTTCTATTGGTAGGGTGTTGCCGGTAGCCACACAGAATTGTGACATGAGTAATTTGCCCTGTAGGGCTAATGTAAAGCCTTGTTGCCCCAGCTCATGTGGAACAGGATCATCCACATAATGCTTCAAACGATAATACTAATACTAGCTCATCTATAGCCAACATGTTTAGAATGGGTTCAGCTATCAAACAGCTTTGTTGCTTTTTTACATAATACGCGTTCGTTGGTGAAACAATCCTGAAAGTTAGCTGACATTATTCAAGATTACGATATTGATATCGCTTGTGTAACGTAAACTTGGTTTTCCACCACTTCAGTGCCGAAGATGGCGCTAGTGCCAGATGGTTATTACATTGCACATATTGATAGAACATCTAGTGTGGGTGGAGGGGTGGCGATTGTTTATCGCACATGCATGTTCACCAACTTGAGATGGAATCGCCAGACGGTACTGAGGTGTTGTCTGTTAGGTTACGAGTCAGTCCCAATACATCTTACAATTTTATATTATTAAACAAACTCCCGCAGATTTCTGATATATTTGAGGAACAGCTGCTAACAGTGTTACATTCCCTTATCAAGCCCTCTGCCAAGGCCATCATCTTGGGTGATTTCAACTTAAGGTTGCATAACAACCAGGACCATAGGGCAGCATCCAGGAGCCAGGGACTTCTAGATTTAGGTTTTTCACATGTCATTTCAAAACCTACACATAAGTTCCTAGACTGGATAAGCACCTATGGCATCCCAGTTGTAATTACTGATATTTGACCATGCCCGTGGTTGGATGATCATACTATTCTCTTCTCAATTGATAGTGTGTGGCTAGTTTCGCGAGCTTACCCACAACAGGAGTTGGAAGGTAAGCAGACTCTACGTATAATCACTACAACAACTTTGAAACCTTTCTTGGAGGGTGGCAATGATAAACTGTCTGATAGTTCATCACCTGAAGTCCTAGCATTAGGATATAATAAAATCTTATCCTTAGCCCTTGACACTATTGCACCCATGAGGATATGCAAATCCACTGTGAAGACTAAGCCAGTACAAACTAGGTATACTGAGGAATTTCATGCACTCCGGGCCTAAAACAATACGGCCTATCGGTGTGTGGGAAAAATCTCAAACCTATACCAATAGAGAATCGTATGTTTCTGCTGCTCGGATATATAACAGTTTGGTTCCTCTAGCTAAACAACAATATTTGAATAATCCTATTCATCAGGCAGTCTCCAATACCAAAGAATTGTTCTTGATTCTAGGAGAACTGGAGAATCCAGATGTTAAGAATTTAGAACCTATAAAAAAGGATCATAACTGGTGTGCCATTGTTGAACAGGCACTTTTTCAGAAAGTATTATTATTGAAAACAGACACTGACCAGAAGATGATGTTGTTACCCCCCTGCAGATCTATTAACATCTGTTGGGACAGATCCAACGTATTTTAAATTTAGGGCAGTGACAGTGGCCGAGGTGGACAACATGGTTTCAGCATTGAAACCTGTGTACTGTCCAGATAATCCATGCCCATCCAAATTGTTTAAGATTGCATTATGGTGCTGTCCTCACTGATTGCCAAATTTATGAATGCGTAATTTTTATCAGTTTATGTGCCTGCCTATATTAAATATGCCTGGATTACACAATTGTTAAAGAAGCCGACTTTGGATCTCAATGTTCCCATGAACTGCAGACCAAGTAGGCCTTTTTTACTAAATATCCTGGATTGTGTGGCATATTTACAGTTACAAGCCCATTTAGAAGAATTCAATCTTCTTGGAATTGGGCAATGGGGTTTTAGAGCTTATTATGTCACAGAATCGGCACTCCTTGTTCTGAAGGCAACAATGACTCAATTTATGGATGATGGTAAAATGTCGCTGCTGATTCTATTGAATTTATCTGCGGCCTCTGATTTGGTTGATTATACAATAGATTGCAACTCAGCACCCATTTATCAGTAAGAGTGCCGACTGACAGGGTAATATATGACAGGGTAATTCATAGAATTTCGCACAAAAGTGGCGCACGTGGCTGGCGCACATTGTGCGCGTGCGAATGTCTGCACCAGCCGCGTGCGCTAAAATCAATTTCCACGCACAGCGTATTCATGGATTTTAGCCTCCAAAACCAGTCGTGGCGCAGAGTGGCGCAGCGACCCTGCAGCAGCGCCAGTTACGCCCCCAAGAACGCCCTCGCGCAAAGATAAGCCATCAAAATCCCCAATCCAGCGCAAAGGGCTGCGCTAACCCTGGACCAGTTTACAGGGCTGCCAAACAGCAAAGCCAAGCGGGGAACATGTATTACTGGGGTTCGCGTGAAGTTTCACACGCAATTTCAGCAGGGTACGTGTATTACGGGGGTTCGCAGGAAGTCGCACACACGATTGGATCCGGGTACGTGTATTTCAGGGGTGCGCGGGAAGTCACACACGCGAAAGGGCCTGTGCGAGTGGGATACGTGTATAACTGGGGTTCACAGGAAGTTTCACACGCGATTTCAGCAGAGTACGTGTATTACGGAGGTTCGCGGGAAGTCACACACGCGATTGGATCCGGGTACGTGTATTCCTGGGGTTCGCGTGAAGTTTTACACGTGAAAGGGCAACGCCCGTGCGTGATACGTCAGACGCGCTTACGCGCTAAGGGCCTTTGGTCCAATGAAATCGTGTATGTGTGCTGACCCGCTTACACGCTAAAGGCCTTTCCTCGAATTACACGCTGACGTGCACATTTTTCGCGTGCCAAATCACTCCGTATCAAGCTGGCCACACATACACACACGGAAGACCACGCTCCTGCCCTAAAGGCCATTTTCCTGCCCCCCAGAGCCCCGAGCACGCTCCCACCTGCCATCTGCTGCTGCCTGACTGTCTGCTGCCCACGTGCCCTGCTATTTGGTGCCTGCACATCAGCCATCTGCAGGGGTCCAGTTGCTGTGTCCACCCCTGCTGGAACAGAAGACTCCCGACTGGGATACCATCGCTCCACAGCCCAGCCCCAGGGCCCAGTTGCCCACCCACTCCTGCCTCTGGTGTTTCCATGTCGGGCACATCTCCATCTGGCACCACTGGCAACCCCCAGCCAGAGAGGCAGAGGGCCACCAGCTTCACTGCCACCGAAGTTGGTGTCCTGGTGGAGCATGTCCTGGGGCATTATGATGCCCTCTTCGGAACATCACGCACCAACAAGGAAGGACGGGAGAGGATCTGGGACGATGTAGTGGTTGCCATCAACGCGGAGGGGGTGGCAACCCGCGACATCAAGCACGTCAAGAAGCGCTGGGAGGACTTCAGGTCCAGGACCCTCCACAAGGCCCGGCGCCTCGCGGAGGGGGGCCGGGCACGCATGAGTAACATCCAGATGAGGGTCCTGGAATGCGTAGGCCCAGCGCTCCACCCCCAGATCCTTCAGAGGCAGACCCATCTGGAGTTGAGCGGTAAGTGGCCAAGCATTGCTGTGTGAGACAGGGCATGTTGCAGTGTGCTGGTAGTCTGATGCTTGCCTGTATGTGTGACATAGGCCATGTATGGATGTGTGTTTGCAGGGACATCATGGTCATGCATGTGAGACCAGTTATGTGTGAACCACATGGTTGGTGCATGTGTTTTAATGCAACATGGTGAGCTCTATGCGGAATGCACACATGAAAGCATGGCTGTCTCTGTTCCTGGACATGAAGGGGGGATGAGGAATGGGTGCTGATGTCATGTACATGTATGGTGCACGTGTGTGTGTGTGTGTGCCTGAGAAGTGTGTGTGTGACTTTGAAACGCCATGGATGCATGTGACTTTGAAGGCAACATCTTGGTTTACAGGGGCCCTTCTACATGGATGTTGATGTTGATTGCAGGCGCCAGGACTGTTTCTGCATGTGTGTTGTGTGCATTCACCCATGTGTTGTGGAATGACAGGATGGAAGTGACATTTGACAGTGCCACTCATGTGTTATTGCTTCCTGTCTAGGGTATTTTGTACTGTACCCTGATGCTTGTGTTCTATGTCTCCCTCTATGCAGCGTCAAGTGAAGAAGAGGGCGGAAATGGCGCTGTGGAGCCAAGCGGCGGGGATGCCTCCACTGGGCGGCGACGCAAGGCCAAGCCACCCTCCCAGGAATTACCATCATCCGGGACCGAGTGCAAGTGGTGCAGTCCAGGGCCAGGGTCAGGAGGCAGCACAGGTCACTGCGGAGGGGCCTGTGCATGTCGTTGTCCCTGACCCAGTGACTGCACCACCATGCACCAGCAGGGAGGCCCCGTCACAGGCCGGTCCGCAGGTAGGGGAGAGTGCCATGTCATGTGCCTCTCCACTACCTGCGGACGAGGATTCCCACGAACATATGGGCTCCGTCCTGGTTGGTGTTGCGTTGCGCACGCGTGTCATTCGTGATGACGTGCGTTCTTCCTGGGCGGAGAACGCACGCCATCACGGAGAGCAGCGTCGTGACGTGGCACTGCTGGGAAGGGCCCTGGTTGGTGGGTTCCTACATGTGTCGCGCACTCTGGCAGACCTCTCCTCCTCTGTGGAGACTATGCACCAGTCGTTCTCCACACCGTCTTCCGGCCCAGATTCCACCAGGGCCCCCTGTGGACCTGGCCCGACCAACACAGCCAGCTTGGTGGAGCTCACATCCCTGCCACAGTCGGGAGTCAGCGGCCCTGCAGGGGTGGACACCACAACTGGAGACCAGCTGATGGAGGATGTGCAGGCACCATCAGACACAGCACATGGACAGCAGCATCAGGAGCAGGCTCTACGTGGGAGCAATGATGGCTTGGGGACATCAACATCGGAGGGGCAGGCATCGGCCAGAGGGCAGGAGGACCCAGGAATGGGAGTGTCTTCCGTGTGGCACCGGTTGGGCCAGCAGATAGGTGCGGAGCGGCGGCGGACGTAAGAGGCGCAGCTCACCATGGTCAGGGCTGAGTTCTCCATGCGTCGGGCTTTGAGGCGGGCAGAGTGCCTCAAGGCAACTCGCAGGGAGTTGGAACAGGCCATGAGTGCCCCCCTGCGAGACCTCAGGGCCAGGACAGAGGCCCGCCTCCGGCAAATAGACCTGGAGTTCGATGATGCCCTGGCCCGGGACACCACAGAGTGAGCCGCTGGACTTGCCCGCCGCCATTGTATATAGTTAGATAGTGTCAGGTTTCCTTTAGTTTATTTCTTTATTTTGGTTGCGCGTTTTTGTACATAGTTTTATGTTAGGTAGTATTTTTGATGGGTTTCATTTCATCAGTTGGGCTCATGGACCCTGGATTGTTCATCTGTACATAGTTCACCATTGGATTGTTCTCTTCTTTTTTTATTTTCACCATGGAGCAATGGTTTTCACTTTGTTTTTTCCCTTGGATTTGCTTTGTTGGACTGTGACTTTGGACACCATTTCTTTTGGATTTCTTTGGATTATGATTTTCTTTTTTTTAATTCTTTTACAGAGATGCAGCTTTTCTTTTATCATTCCCATTGTTGTATGTTGGATTTTGATTACATTCATGTTGTGTTTAATACATTTTTTTCTTCATACTTCGATGTGTGTTATTATCTCATTGGTTTCATGCATGTCATGACATGGGTTTTCACATTCACTTGCACCCATTGTGTGTGTGTGACGGACATGTGTTCATTTACATACTTGCCATTGGGGTTGTATCATGTAATTGCCTTTTCTATGTGGGTGGATGCAATACTTGGTTGGGTCTTTGGGCTGGGGAGGCTGGCCATAAGGGCCACGATTGAGGATCGTCATGACCTGGGGGCAGGGGGACATGAGTGGGGGCCTGCTGGCAGGTGCCCCGCACTGCTGGGGGAGTGGGGGTGCAGGGGGACATGAGTGGGGGCCTGCTGGCAGGTGCCCTGCACTGCTGGGGGGTGGGCGTGCAGGGGGACATGAGTGGGACATGAGTGGGGGCCTGCTGCCAGGTGCCCTGCACTGCTGGGGGGTCGGGGTGCAGGGGGACATGAGTGGGACATGAGTGGGGGCCTGCTGGCAGGTGCCCTGCACTGCTGGGGGGTGGGGGTTCAGGGGGACATGAGTGGGGGCCTGCTGGCAGGTGCCCTGCACTGCTGGGGGGTGGGGTGCAGGGGGACATGAGTGGGACATGAGTGGGGGCCTGCTGCCAGGTACCCTGCACTGAGAAATCAATCCATAGTCCAACTATTTACAATCCATTGTCCGGAAAAAAATAAATCCATTGCTCCATGTCCATAATGCAAAAAAAACAAAAATGAATACATGATGAAACTATATACAATCCATTGTCCAAGGATGTAAAGGGTCCATGATCCTAATCAAACAAATGAAACCTACCTACCTAACTACCTAAAAATATAACTATATACAAATTTGGGTGGCATTGTCCATTGACCACAAATAAAAGCAAAACGAAAAGGAAACCTAACTCTAAAAACTATTTACAAGGGCAGCGGGCTAGTCCGACGGCTCACTTTTGGATGTCCCGGGCCAGGGCATCATCAAACTCCTGCTCGATGTCCCGGAGCCGGTCCTCTTCCATGGCCCCGAGGGTTCACAGGGATGATGACATCTGGACCTCCAGGTCCCTGCAAATTGCCTCGAGGCACTCGGCCCGCCTCAGAGCCCTACGCATGGAGTTCTCTGCCCTGACGATCGTGAGCCGTGCCTCTTCTGCCCGCAGCCGCTCCGCATCTATAGCATGGCCTAACCGCTGCCACAAGGAAGACACTTCCAGCCCTGGGTCCTCCTGCCCTCTGGCCGATGCCTGACCCTCCGATGTTGAAGGCCCCGAGCCATCAGGGCTCCCACCTTGTTGCTGCTGCTGCTGTGCCTCGGCCTGTGCCCTGGCTCTTGCTGCCTGCACATCCTCCTCTGGCTGGGGTGCAGTTGTTGATGTGGCCACCCCTGCTGGACGTCCGACTCCCGACTGTGGCAGGGATGTGTCCTCCACCAGCCTGGCCGCAGGGTCAGAGGCAGCTCCACAGGCAGCTTCCCACCCAGGTGATACATGGGTGGGAAGATGGCATGGAGGACGACTGGCGCATAGGGGGTTCAGGTGAGGAGGGGGTCGGAACAAGGTCCAGCAAACGGAGGAATCCGGCCCTGCTGAGCTGTCCCAGTAGGTGTACGCGGTCAACGAGGCATTCAAGATGACGTGCAGTGTCCTCACGAAAACACTGCAGGTCACCTCGCATGCCCCGTTGACGCAACGCCATCCCACTCAGGACAGGCTCAACCCGGTCCCGGATAGCCATGTCCGCAGGGAGAGGAAGGCCAGTTGTTGTAAGCGGATCCCCTCCCTGAAAACGGGTCTGGACGTAGGCATCCCTGCTGGTGCGGGATGATGCAGTCACAGGATCGGGGACAGGATTACACACAGGCACTTCCGCGGTGGCCTGTGCTGCCTCCTGTCCCTGCCCCTGCACTGCACCACTAGCACCAGTGGAATCCCCACCTCCAGACCCCGTGTCTGTCCCTTGCATGGCCTCCTCCTCCACCAAACCCCCCACCAACCTGGATGACTCTGTGCCATCTTCCTCTGTCAGACCCTGTGGGGTCTCAGCTGCCCCTTCTGCTGCCGAGGAGTCCAACTCCGACCTCCGCTTCTTGGACCTTCCCTCGGCAGCTGCGGCCTGGGACGCAGCACCGGACTCCTCACTCCCTGACAAGATGACAACCTGGGAGGGGAGCCGGGCCTTGCGTCTCCGGCTGGCGGGATGATCCCTGCCGCTGTGCTCCACAGCACCCTCTCCGCCCTCTTCTTCAGTTGACGCTGCAGACAGGGAGAGATAAAACACAGGCATCAGGGCACTGTACAATGGACTTATACACACATGACAGTTGCACATGAGTGGCATTGGTTTAACTACAGACACGGCATCACACTCCACGACACACATGTCATTTTAACTCACACACATGAACATTTCAACAGCAGCATTGCACCAGGCAGCACCATCCATACACATACAACAGCATGAACAGCCAAAGGTGAGCCTGACATCACATGAAACACAAGGAGTGCACTAGACATGCACACACGCCACCACACTTACATGCATGTCTAAATCTCCTCCAACTGTTGCAGTGATGAGATCTCCATACATGTCACATCTGCCATTAATCCTTCTACATATCAGTGTCACGTGCATCCTTGTTGCGTCACAGTTGCGCACTTGTCAGATACACATACATGCACATGTACACAGTGCAGCTACATGCATTATGAACCACCATCCATGCCACAACCATGCCAATGTACATACACAGAAATTCAAACATGTGTGCTCCCACACCTGCATTTGCCCAGCATGCTTACCAACACATACCATCAATGTGTCTCACAACTGAGAGGACTCACATGTGGCAGCCTCACGCCCATGTTCATACACATCCCTACATGCCCCTACATAAAAACATGTGCAACTTGCAGAACTACTGGCACACCACGACACGCACAGTGTACTATCAACATGCATGTACACTTACCGCTCGACTCCAGACGGGTCTGCCTCTCAAGGATCTGGACGTAGAGAGCTGGGCATATGCGTTCCAGGACCCTCATTTGATGGTTCGACAGCTGGCCCCGGCGCCCCTTGGCATCCGCTGCCTTAGCGAGGCGCCGGGCCTTGTTGAAGGTCCTGGACCTGAAGTCCTCCCAGCGCTTCTTGACATGATGTAAGTCGCGTACTGCCACCCCCTCCGCATTGATGGCAGTCACGATGTCCGTCCAGATCCTGGTCCGTCCTTCATTGTCGGCGCGCGAACTTCCAAAGAGGGCATCATACTGCCCCAGGAGTTGCTCCACCAGGACACCAACTTCGGTGGCAGTGAAGCTGGTGGCCCTCTGCCTCTCTGGCTGGGGGTTGCCAGTGCTGCCAGATGGTGTTGTGCCGGACATGGCAACCCCAGAGGCAGGAGTGGGTGGGCAACTGGGTCCTGGGGCTGGGCTGTGGAGCGATGGAATCCCAGTCGGGAGTCTTCGGTTCCAGCAGGGGTGGTCACAGCAACTACAACCTTGGCTGATGTGCAGGCAGCAAATGGCAGGGCACGTGGGCAGCAGGCAGTCGGGCAGCAGCAGATGGCAGGTGGGAGCGTGCTCGGGGCTCTGGGGGGCAGTAATTTGGCCTTCTGGGCAGGAGCGTGGTCTTCCGTGTGTTTTCGCGTGGCCAGCTTGATACGGAGTGATTTGGCACATGAAAAAATTGCACGTCAGCGTGTAATTCATGGAAAGGGCCTTAGCGCGTAAGTGCGTCAGCACACACACACGATTCCATTGGACCAAAGGCTCTTAGCGCATAAGCGCGTAAGTTACATTACGCGCGCGGGCGTTTCCCTCATAGCACGTGATGACAGAGCACACATGGAAAAAATGCACGTCTGAGTGTCATCGCGTGTAATTGGAGGAAAGTGCCCGCGTACACGCGTATCTGACGTGTTCGTGTGGGCCAGTTTAAAAGCTACGTGTAGGACGCCATTTCCTTGTACGTGCTTTTCGTGGAGAGCGAGTGGGTGAAATCTGTACTCCTTGTCGGTTCACACGCGATTACTTCACAGCGTTTCTAGTTCGTACTCCCTGTTACCTCTGACAGCTCTTTTCTGAATTTTTGTTGGGCCTGTTTCCTCAGAGTTCACTTCTCCTTTTGTCCTGTCTCCTCAGACACCGTACAATTCTTCTTTTGGTGGGGGTGTTGCCAACGCGCACACGCACGTATTTTTCAAGTTCTTTTTCCAGGCAGACGGTGAGTTCCGCATGTACTTAGCAACTGTGCTTGCCCCATGTGTCGCGTTCCCCTTCAGAGGTCATTGTAGGCTGCGTGTATTAGGCGTATGCTTATTTTTGTGTTTATGGGTGCCACAGCTTAGTGCAGGTTCATTTGTTCACGCACGTGGTCTACGAGGGGTTGCATGCACATTAATTTTTGATTTTGGGCTGCCTGTGCGTTGCGTGACCCGTCATCTTCCCCCAGGGGTCACAGACAGCCTTGTTAGAGCACTAGGGTACGAATTCCATCTGGTATCCTACCCCTTTGACCCCCAATTGCCCAGGACAATAGTTTACTGCAACTCCCATATGCACAACAACATCAGTGCCATGGTTGGGAGGCGACCAAGCGGTAAGGGAGGCAAAGGTGGCTGACCCTCAAAAGGTGGGCGTGGTGGGCGCGGTAGGGGACGTGGCCAGGATTTGCATGGTCCCCCTATACCCCCATGTGTGGAGGAACAATCAGGGGCACCCATGCCCCCCCATGGTTGAGGGGAACGTGGCTGACACCATCCAAGCTCAGCCCCTGTTGGACCAGCCCATTGTGGCACCTGACCTGGCACAAGATGACTCCCTGGCTGACTTCCAGGTCAGCAAGTCTAGGCCACGTGTGGCGGTGCAAGTTGTTGTCACCAAGCCACGTGGATCTGGGGCAGCTATGTCATCTGCTGCCCCAAGTATGCAGGGTGGGGAGGCTGCAGGGGCAGCTGCAGCTCCATCCGCCCCAGCTCTGACTCTCCCAGCCAGGACAGTGTCAGTCCCGGTCCATCAAACTGACGTTCCCCCTGCCAACATTACCCTGCAACCAATGCCTGCATCAAGACCTATGGTCATTGTGCATTCCCACACTCCTACTACCCAGTCCACCAGTGATTCTGCCCCTACTGATCAGAGCGGCGAAAGCCACTCTGGCTCTGCTCCACCTTTAAAGAAGAGGAAGAAGGGTGCTCGGGCACAACAGGATGAGACCCCAGACACGACTACACACTCCGGTACCTCAAGGAAGCCTTGCTTTAATGATCCGGAACTTGATGCACTTGTGGCCTATGTGTCGGCACATAGCCACGAAATGCTGGTGACTGCAGGGTGCAAGACCACACCTGGTCAACGTAAGGCACACTGGCAGACCATCGCCGAAGGCATAAGTGCCCTTGGATTTGTGAGGCGCACAGCTGATGATTGCTACAAGCGGTGGAATGACCTGAAACACAGAGCAAAGAACAAGCTGGCCTCAAATCATGCCGCTACTCTGGTGACTGGCGGGACTGGCGGTGGGTCTCCACAAGAGGACAACAAACTCACTGAACATGAGTCTGTTGCTGGGGCCTTCGTCACAGAGGAACAGATCCAAGGTGTGGGAGGACTACCTGATTATGATGCATTGTCCGGTGAGTGCCCATGCATGTGTGTGTAATGCATGTGTATGTTGTTTGGGTGACGGGTTCTGATTGAGTGCCAGGTGAGGGTGTGTGTGCCTGAGTGGTATGGGTCACCCATGTGATTCATCCAAAACATTCAGCGGCCTTGGATTTGGGTGTGACAGTATCCCTTCTGCACACATTAGTAATTTTGCGCAACACTACAGCAGTTGCCCTTGAAGTGGCATCTTGCAACAACATTGTTTGTATTTTTCAGTGTTCGTTCAGGCTGTTTGTTTCAATTCTACCACTTTTGCTACGCATTCCTCAGCCCTATTGTCACATTTGTGACATGCTTCTGTCATTGATGAACCCCACATTGGCCCACATGTGTTACCTTGTTAGGTGAATGATTAGACCATTCCGGCTGATTGAGTATTGGCCTGATCACAGACATTTTTGGGGCCTGTTTGAATGTGGAACATGATAGTTGTTTCCTGTCATGTTGAAGCGCACAACCATTGATGTGTACACCGGCCTGCAATCACTGTATTTTTGTACACTGGATGTGTTGCAGTGTGTGGCACATGCCTATTTTGTCACACTATGTAGCATTTTTCATCTCATCATGTCCATCTCACATGGATGGCTGACAGTATTAATTCACTGACATATGGATGTACTTGTGGAACGTACCATGGCTATGGTACATGCCATCTGTGTGATGGCATGTGTCATGTGTGTGTATTGGACATGCCACTCACAGGCCAATGTGTGATGGCAGTGCTACCCAGCATGCAGCAAATGTGTTGCTCTTCCATCTTGGTGTCATCAGTGTCTGCCTTTTGCCTCCCCTTCCAACTCAGTGACAGTGCATGCATGGGAGGGTTATAGTCAGGTGGGACATGTGTAAATCATGTACTGGTTCTGTAGCTTGTCAGGTCTATTTGTGTGCTATGGTGCTAATGCCTGTTTCCATTTTTTGTCTTTCATGTTTTTGCAGGGGATGACGCTCTTGATGCTGTTGAGGTTGAGGAGATGGGGCAGACCCAGGAGGAATCTCAGGCACGGCCGGGCACCAGTGGGGGACGTGGTGTGGTGGTGGGTGAGAACCCAATCTTGCTGCAGACCATTCTGTCGAGGGGTGCCTCTGGGTGCACCTCCCCAGACCTCTATTCAGGTGCTGATTCGGATGATGAGACCTATGTGCCGTTGCAGGTAAGTGTTTCTGGCAGGGATTCTGTTCTGTCCAACCCACCTGCACCAGGGGTAGAACCCTCTATTGGGATGTCAGTGTTGGTAAGTCCGCCTTTGGCGGTTACAGATGCAGGGTCACACTCCACAACATCTGATCCTGTTCCTGGGCCAGCAAATCAGAGGGGGAATGCAGTCCTGCAGCCTCAGGCAGTGCCGGTACAGCAAGGCGCAGATCGCCTTGCCCCAAACAGGTGTGGTGCCCGCCGACGCGGTGGCCATACGCCACCAGGCAATACTGCATGGGAACAATCCATGTACGGTATGGCAACCCAACAGGCAGCATCAGTTGAGATGATGGCTCAAGCAATGGAGAGGGTGGCCACTTCCATTGTCCCCTGAAAGGCAGATGGAGCAACTACAGCAGGCAACAGACTCCATTTGCCAATCACACAGGGAGGACATGTTGGCATCCAACAGGGACAGACGGGCGGCACCAATCGATATCAATAGAGTCCCAGGGCCACAGGGAAACCCTGAGGGTAGAACTCCATCACCTCAGGGAGACACTTGTTGCCCTTAAGGCTTCCACTAACTTGAGGACAGAACAGCAGCTGGGGCGGCTCACATGTTCGCTCTCAGCTGAGATGCAGGCAACTCGGGAGGAGATCCGGGCAGCACGTCAGGTGCTGCATGGGGATCTCCGCACTATAATCCTCCAGAACGAGACCTTCCACACCTGCATGCTTGCTGCCATGGAGGACTATACCAGAGCTTTGCGTGGGCTGCCTCCCATAGCACCACCACCTCCTGTGGCAGCAGCAGAGGGTGTTGAGAGCGACAGCAGCAGTTCTCCCACAATGGCATAGCCGTGCAGGCCGGGAGCCCATGGAGGTGTTTTTTTTCCCCAACATCCACACAGGTGGCTGTTGGTGCGCACCCTGTCCTCGGACCTCCTGGGTGGCCTCCCCATCCCCCCGGCCCCCACATGGCCATTTTTGATTTTTGATTTTTGTTTACTGTGTGTTGCCTTGTGTGGCTCCCATGGGCATCCACTGTATTCCGGCTGGGCACATGCAAGCTTGTCCTGAGTTTGGGTTAGATGCTTGGGTTCGTGAGACACACACCCCTCCTGCTTCCTGTTTCTATGGGCTTGCAAAGGCTGTGCCCAAGTGACAGAGACTTACACAGTGACGTAGGACTCCCATGAGCTGTATGGGCAGTCTGTAGTCAATACTGTGTATACATTCCTAGTGGATATTGTTGTTGTATTGTACACTGCATGGTGTATTGCTATGTGCTTGTGCATCCATGTCTTTCTCCTAATTTGCAGGTTAATTCCTCATGTCTTCACAGGCCGTCTACTTTGGAGATGGAGTTCATGTTGTAAGCAGTGCACTTAGACATTTGCGTGGCAGCAGCACTGTACAGTTGGAAGTGGCCGATGTGCTGGCATAATCAGGTTGTAAGACTACCACTACTTTAACTTAGTACTATCATGTTTATGCTATGTTTGAGGTTGTGTAGCTGCATTGTATTGTTGGTAAGTATTTGGTCATGTGTGTTGTTAGTTCTACATTACTGGGAGCATATTGTGTGTGGGCAGTTTCCATTAGGGACACTGTACTTTGACACTTGTGTCATATTTTGGGGATTGCTTTGTTTGCTCTCACATAGCATGACATGCCATGGTGTGTTGGGTGGCGGTGCTAGGGAGGGGTTGGGTGACATGGCACTGTTGTCATGTTGTAATTTGCAAGGGGGTAATGATTTTAGCAGCATAGAAGTGTGTCTTTGGATGACACAGCATTGGTGGTGTTTGTGTAGGTAGGGATGCACACAATGTAACACTTCCAGGTGACCAATCTCAGGCTGGTATGGTTGTGACAGTTGACTGTCCCTTATGTCATCATCATTGATTGTCAAATGGTATGTGCCAGGGCTGTGTGCACTCCACAGGGGTGTGATTTTAGGTGACGTAATTAGCCACCAGCTGCGTACGGGCTGCCTCACCCCGTGCCCTTTCCCCTCCCATGCGCAGTGGCTGTGCATGTGGTTGGGGATGTGGGGGCACCACCATGTCCACGGGCAGGCCCCGGCATGTTGCAACGTTGTGCAGGACACATGCTGCCACTATGATCCTGCACACTACTGGGGGAGCGTATAACAGCTGCCCGCCAGAACGGTCAAGGGAGCGAAAGCGTGACTTGAGCACTCCGAATGTGCGCTCCACTATGCCCCGGGTTGCAATGTGGGCTGTGTTGTATCTTACCTCGGGTGGCGTGGTGGGGTTCCGAATTGGCGTCATCATGTGGGTGCTCAGAGGGTAGCCACTGTCCCCTGGGGAGGTGGTGATGGGTATCATTAGTGGGGTTGTGACATTGCTCAGTATCTGACATGCATGCATGTGCTGTGGCATTTATACTCACCGAGCAGCCATGTATCGCCATGCCGACCAGCTTCTAGGTCCCGGTTTAGGGTTGACATTCTGTAAATAAAACTGTCGTGGGTGGACCCTGGATAGTTGGCATATACTGAGCTGATGATTCCCTTGGCATCACATACTACCTGGACGTTGATGGAATGCCAGTGCTTGCAGTTTCTATAGATGTGCTCAGATGCCCTGGGAGGACGTAGAGCCACATGGGTGCAGTCAATGGCACCTAGCACTTTGGGGGAGTGTGCCACCCCGTAAAAATCCTGGATGACAGCCTGCCTTTCTGCCAATGTTCTGGGCAGGTATATGTGCCTGCGGACTGATCGGCGTGCAGACATGATGGCCAAGACCTGGTGTAGGCAGCGTGACTGCGTGGCCTGTGACACCCCCCCCCCCACTATAGCAGTTGTCCGCTGAAATGATCCAGTGGCCAAGAAGTGCAGTACATTGAGGACCTTATGCAGGGGGCTGAGTGCTTGGGAGCACAGGGTGGGTGATGTGAGGTCATCCTCCCACTCACTGACCAGGTTGAGTATTATGTGAGGTGGAAACCTGTACCTCCCATACACCTGGTCATCAGGCATCCCAAAAAGGCTGGTTCTGGGTGTAAAAATTCTGGGCCTGACTATCCTCCTCCTGCGGTATCCCTCGACCACTGCTGCTAGGAACGGTATATTCATCCTGGCGTCTGTGCTTGTTTGTTGTTTGCACGCATTTTTATGCTGCGCGGGTCCACGTACGCCTGCTTCCTGCTGGCGTACATGTTTCCTGATTAGCGCGTCTTTTTTGGCACACGCATTAGCCCCGTTCGATTCCATGAATACGTGTTTTGAACGTGCGTGTGGGTGCTCCGCGCACTTGCCTCCTGTACTTCCCCCGTGAAGCCCACATTTTCACGAGTTGTTCCCCATTCTGCGTGTCACGCCCCCTGTTCCTCCTACTTTTGTTGTGTGCGCCGCACTATGTGCGATTACGCTGTGCGCGTAGCGTACGCTGTTTGGAGACGTGTGCGCCACACAGAATTTTGGCGCACATCCTGTCATTTACACGTGCACGGACTTCCATGAATCGCTGTGCGTGGGTTTCGCTGCAATTTTCGCACTGGCACTGCGAATCGCACGCTTTTGCACGCTTTCGCAGAAAATGTCAGCGCACATTAATTCCATGAATCGGCCTCTGAGTCTTTTCTTTTTTATCCGGCAAATGGACAAGAGTCTTTCATAAGACTAATATGGCCTACTTGCGGAGTGCTTCAGGGTTCTTGCTTGTCGCCTACTCTTTTTAACCTTTTTATGACGCCACTATTTGATATATTAGATGAGCAGGATATTTCATATGCCGACTATGCTGAAGATGCACACGTTTTAATAAAACTTACAGGTGATTAGGCTGCTGATGCTAAGAGTAAATTATGGTTGGCACGCAACAAAGGTTAGCTGATTTATCAGATCTTTATCAAACATTCCTTATAGTGAATTGCAGTATTCCTGTTCTAACAAAGGTCAACACCTTAGGAGTGGTATTTGATTGCACATTATCCATACAGGATCAAGTCAGTGCGATCATCTCGTCATCAACCTATTATTTGAAGCTTCTTTGCTACATCAAGCCGTTTCTCTCCAATGAGAATTTTGCTATTCTTGCACATGCCATGTTGGTTGCAAAATGTGTCTATTGTGGTAGCTTCTTGGTAGGCACTGCACAGAAATATGTGAAGAAGTTACAAGTCCTACAAATAGCACAGTGCAAATCGCATCTAAGATCAATAGACGAGCACATATCACGGAGGGCACTGCACCGGCTCCCAGTGGGAGAGCGCTTGAATGTTATAATACTGTCTAGCACACACACACACACACATGTATCTATGGCATCGTTCTACCTATTTAAATAGGAGGATTACGGAGAGGCAAAGCCTTAGAGCGTTGAGATCTAGCCAAGAGAAGTTCCTTCAGATTCTACTGGCAAAGCACAAGAGAGCAGGAAGGTGTTCTTTTAATTTTCTGGCATCTGCCCTCTGACAAACTAGCAATCTGAGATTGTTCTTTTACCACTTATCCTTTAAGCAGGCCTGGAAGATTTTCCTTTTTACTTCGTTTTTATTAGCCTACTCAGATATCCGAAACCCTGCTTTTATGACTCCTTTTACTTATCTGTTGCTTTCATTGTTTTTATCTGATGCTGTGATATGTTTTTATGTGGCTTCTGTTTTTATTGCTTTTAGATCTGTTTTTATACGTTTTAGTATCTTGTATGCTTGGTGATTTATGCATGTGTACTGAGTGTGTGTATTTGCTTGATATGCATGTGTGCCTGGGCCTAAGGCGCGTTTTAAATATACAAACATAAACTTATTTATTTTATTGATACTTTATAACACAATTAATACAAGTGCAGGATCATGATTCAAACATGTGTTGCGCTGTGTTGTCTTGCTTCCAAGTCAAACGCTTCGCCCCTGAGCTATCCTTCCTCCTGATGAAGATTCCATGCAAAACTGCAAAAGTCACCTAAACAAAGGGTATTCCCCAATTGGTGCACTCCACATTAGGGAATACTGTGCAGGAATGGTCAACCTGTTAACTGTGACAGCTCTGTAAGAAAGTGGAAAGGGCAGTCCCACAGAAAATTAGCCACTAGCACTTTGGAAGAAGCAATTGGTTCAAAATGCCTTGATGCACACTAGACTACTCAAGTCTTCCAAGTGAAAGCACATGGATTTCTGATGCCTCGGGCCCAGGTCACACGTTTTAAGGCTACATTGAATAGGAAATGCCTTGGGGGATCCTGCAGCCCCAGTGCCATCCATACCATAAGACACTGTGACTCCCCTACCATTGAAGGTTAGGGTCCGCCTGTAGAATCTGTCAATATTTCCAGTACTGTTGGGAACATCACTGAGAGATCTATGACATCTCCAGAGTGAGCAGATGCCAGGCCTGTGCTGCCCAGAGATGTGCTATCGGCAGCATTCCAGGAGCACTCGTGGAATAAGAAAAAAAGGAGAAAAAGTGAAAAGCAAGCTTGTCTACCAACCATGAAACAATGCTTCCGTCCCTGTGCTTGCCGGGTCTTACCTCCAGGGGAAATCATGTGATCTGTATATTCACTCTAGAAGCAAAAGAGTTGCATTCTCATTGGGCCCCCGGAGGAAACATGGAGCCTATTAAATGAGGTTTAATGACGCCAGTCACTGAAATCCGTGTACTCTCTGGAACACAGGACCGCATCTGCATTGAGATCCCATGGAGAAAAAAACCTCTGCTCTTAGCTGACTCCTTCCTGGAAAACAGAATTCCCCAAATGTCTTTACGTGTCTGCTAGGGTTTTGGGTCATGTGCCCATTGATGAATAATGCATCGAACTGCCAAATCATTGCCCTCACATATTAGAATGGGACAACATTTCATCTCTTTGCGAATGTCCTCATTGAAAAGCAGGCTGCAAGAAGCACTGAAAAGTTGATGTGCTACCCTCAACTCCCATGGCAACCATGGACATTCTGTCAAGGTTCTTTCACATCTGCCACCTCATCCTAGCAGGCTTGCATCTCACTCCAGCAGTCGATTTGGGGATGAATCAAAGATTGATCTTCCTTTCCAGACCTCTGGGAAATGAACCACTAGGTGAACTCCCTTTTTGCTCCCCCTGTAAGGGGTCCTTTGTCCGTGTAACTCTTTCCTCTATGAAAGTGACCAAACTTCAATCTTTTTAGTGATCTGCAAAAATACGGTCATGGAAAGAGCATCTACATTGAGAGGGAGAGGCTTCCTATTATCATGGCCAGGTTTTGAAGTGGTTCTTCCAGAATTCTCTTAATTTCTCTCTTTATGGAATAAATCTTCCCTAATGGAAGACGTAGTGTGGATTTTTGAGAGGAAATCTGGAATCCCAGAAATTCCATAATCTGGGAAAGACTTGTCTTAATTGTCTTGATGTATGCCAAACCCTAACGCCATAGGAGATGGGCCGTCCAATGCACAGGGTCTGTGGCTTCCTGATCTGATTGTGCCATAATCAGAATGTCACTCAAGATTATTAGAGTTGAATGCTCCTTCTTCTCACTGAGAGGGCCCACTGGGTATGCCAACTTCATGAAAGACCATTGGATCGAAGACAGAATAAATGCAAAGCAGGTGAATGGAGAGCATGCTTCAAATGAATAAGAGACACTTTCTAAATGCCCAATTTATGGGAGTTGAAAGGTAGGTGTCCTACAGTTCCGTTCTCACCAACAAGTACCCCAGATGTAAAACATTCCAAAACAAAGCAATCGTTTTTCCCATGTTGAAATTACGGAACACTGAAAAATGGTTGAGAAGCCTGGAGTTGCTAATAGGGCGGGTGGCTATTGTCTTTCAGCTGAACCCGAAAGCAAGTTTCTTTCAAAGCCTGAACTATGAATGGAAACTCTCCAACACACTCCTCTTTACTAGAGTGCAAATCTCTTGAGAGATCACCAATTACCTCTGTCTGGAGGACCAAAACTCTCTGGAGCATAAACCTAATTTTCAGAGATAACCGAAGATTAACCATAAGCAGGGCACTGTCTGTTGTACTAAATGCGTCCATTGAAATGCTCTTGCAGTTTGCAAGGAAGCATTTCATTGGAATCGTACAAAAATGTCGAACTGGGAATTGCGACGGTCGAAAATGCCAACTTTTTCTTTTTTTTGTTAACCCCCCCTTACACCACATATATATGTGGGGGGTTTAGAGGATAATATTAATATGGGGAGGTTGCAGGGGTCTCCCCCCGCATATATATGTGGTGTAAAGTTTTTTTTTTTTAAAAGTCGGCATTTTCGGCCGTCGCAATAATCACATAGATCCCATTTCATTCATCACTAACGTTTTAACTGGGAAGAAGGTGTCCCCACACTCACCATCAAAATGTCCTCCTCTTCCTATCCTTGTACTTCCACCTCAAAAGAACTGTCCCTTTTGAGGGCGAAAATGTAGATTGGCGAGCCTGAATCTCTGGGTGGATACCACTTCCTCTGCCCGCTGAGAGGCACGGTTGCCTTTGAGGCCGGCCAGTTGAACAGCCTCCATTTCAACTGGCCGGGTCAAATGTCTTGCATAGAATATACGCCTCATGGTAGCTTGGGTCCTGTCCAAGGAAGAAAAGATAGCTACATATCGACTTATATCCCTGAGCTAATGATCCCCAAAAAGAAAACGATTGGTGGCGGGTGGCTGTGCATAGGCTGGATCCCCCAGTTTAGGGTTAGGATTGAGGAGGATCCCTTTTGCTTTTTCTATGCTGAGAAGTAGTGGTCCTAGGAAACCTGGTCCTGAAGGACGTATTGGGCAAAAGCAGAAGTAATGTATGCCCTATTGCCACTAGAAAGCCCTACGCGATCTGTGCATTGCTCGACCAATGTCAGTGGCTATAGAGGCGTCCAGGGAAGACAAAATGTCCCCTTCCAAGAAAGCTGAAGGCTTACCCCTCCACCGTCTGCTTGAGTGTACTCCTGTTCTTGCTCCATCATTCTGTCTAACTTACTGCGGATGCTAAGCTATTGCTGTTCTGTGCAAGGGTATACTGCAAATGAATGTATTCATACATGTTTACTCGCCCTCCTGAACCCCACCATTCCCACGCATGTCAAGGTTACAATCCATCCCTGTTCTAGGGATTGCCGGCGGCGTCCATGTGTGCACGAGCCAGTGCAACATGTAATCGAGCTTGAAAGCTTGTCCGGCCCTAGCACTCTGTTCCGCCGCCTATCAACCGCGTTCACCTCAGGGGTGTTTTGCTGAAATCCACACATGAGGAAAGCAGGTTCTTTACTGGTGTAGTGTTACTGTTCCTCCTGGCTTAACTACTCAAACCAAATTCGAATTCCTTGATAGACATACAAAGAAATGGTACTCCTCTTCGACCTACAGCAGCGAGGAAAGAGGCTGTTGGATGGTTTCCACTGAATCAATATTAGGGCAGGGATGGAAGTGTAATATAAATCATTGATATGCCTTACCACTTAATCGTTTTTCTTTTAAATTGTGTACCTTTAGTTCAAAGGCTCCCGAAAAGGATGCGGGGCTCATTTGCTTTCTCCTGGCCCATATTTGCCAAGGCTCAGATGAGCAAACAATAGCCATTAACCACCATCGGGGCTGTGCAGGCAGCACGTTAATGACCTCGCAAACACATTAATTTTGCTATTATCAGAGCGTGTCTTATGCGCGATGGCACATTTCCAACAGAATAGACCCCACGCAGCTCCAGTTGCCTAGCAAACCCGTGCCCACCTCAAAATCAGTCCAAGTGAGTAACACAATAAAGGTGTAAAAACACTGAATAGGGGTGCACCACTCGATGTCGTTTCTCTCTTAATATAATAACGTGATGTAAATAATACAATTCTCTGTTTTCGGCTGCTCCGGGTTCAGCCTTGCTACCAGGGGACAATGTAAACCAACCTATTCTTCACCGAAACTCTGATGAAATACCCTATCTCTCCTCTCGAGATACAAAGACTATCTCTTCCTTTGTGTTAAATACGTTTTTTATTATTTTATATATTCTTTTACTCAAAAATAAAAGTTATCTAGCTAATCAAAATTGTTCATAATGTCACTCCTAAACCAGATCAGCCGAACATCCCGTTTAGTGTGATATTGTTTAACATCTTTTAACATATTTACATGAACACAATGAAATAAAACTTTTCACATTTCTCTTTCAGAATTCTTCAGACAGTAAGACATATTACATTACAGTAACAACTCTGTGTCAATGTGTAAGCCAAGCCACACTAATGTGGTTTCAATTTTGAGTTTCAAAGATGTGATATACACATCGACGTCACTACGCGTTTCGGGGCTTCGCGACCCCTTCTTCAGGTGAAGACTGTTACTGTTTAGAGTATTCAACTTTCAAAAAAAGCAGAAAGATGCCCATTAATCAAAAATTCAACAATTCCCGTTCAGCACTCCTATTCATTTACACAAGTAACCTTTTCCTGAACCGACTTGTTCACTGTCTTGATACAACATCCTCCTTAGCGTGTGTCATCGACATCCCACCACAATCTACAGGAAACGAGGAATATAGATTTTAGTTTAACACTCATGTTATCACTGCTTAACCAAATAACTTCAGAAGCACTCAATGTGCAGTCAGGGGAATCCAATTGCTTGGATTGGATCACTGTATCAGCCTTTCAATTCCAAAATTCGTCCTCCAATACTTTGCCTCCACGCTCTGAAATTAAATATGGACCCTTCTCACTACGCATGCAATGAATAACAGATTGGTCCACAACTTACACTTACTCTAATAAGCTACCATTTAAAATATTAGTGTACACCCATGATGCCTGCTAGCATGGCATGCAAAAAAGGTTTGCTTTTATGTCGACTCAAATAGTCTTAATATCATGGATAACAATGAGCTGGATGTGTGCCATACACATTATTTATATCCAGGTGTCTTTATTACACAACTTCCTATAGTGTGCGTCTTAAAATGCTGAAAATATCATGGTGCATGACAGGATTTCCAGGCTTGCTTTTTTCATTCTGGGTCATTTCACTTTTCATTCAGGATGTGGAAAATAAATATATAATGATATTCTTTTGGCTTAACATTTTTCTGTGAAAATGTACATGTTGGCAGGTTGCTCTACTATGCAATCTTTGCATTTTGCAACTAAATATGGACCTGACTCATGGAACGATTTCCTATGGCATTGTGTCATCATAAAACACTTCCATGAATCAGGCCCTCTAAGTCAACATGATTTAGACCTTGAAATTCAAAACTTAAATACTTGTATCAAGTAAAGCTTGGATGGTATGTGGTCAAGTGACTAAATTGCAAAGTAGGCTGAAATCCCTGCTTCACTCAGGTTGTGTGATCCTGGACAAATCATTTAAACTCACTGTGATTTGACTGCAAACCCTGGAGTCCTTACAAATGGTCAAGTTCACTATTCGAAAATAGTGTCCTCTACAATGAGACAGATTTGATATTTTAGGGACAAAGTGGTGTATCCTCATGGCCCCTATGTGAGCGACCCCCAAGTAGTCCCCTCGAATTGCTTTATTGTTGCACTCGCTCTCCCTCATTCCCATATCACTTGATGTGACAGGTAGATATATAGGCCGTGATTTATGGAATTATTTGCGTGTAAAACGGGGATTTGCGTGGGGATTTGCGGGCAGAAAGGCACGCAAATCCACGCTTTACACGCAAATAATTCCATGAGTCAGGGCCATAGTTTCTCCATCCAGTCAGTCCTCCAGAGATTGGCGTTCAGATGACTGCCTGCGGCAGAAACAACCTCAATTTCCTCCCCTGTTGCTGCTAGTCACCAAAGTTGCTTGGACCGTGCAGAATACTACCCGAAAAGGAGAATGAGTGAGGTTTGCGATGCTCTTTTACGTTACGTTACTGAGCCTTGTATAGCATGCCTTCTGCAATTTGCACGGTTTCTTGGAGTTTCAGTAGTGTGAAGAGTTGTTTTGTATATCTTTTTGGGGAGGAGGGTCATTGTGGTGGGAACTTTACTGCAGACACGGGCCTTCAGATAGTGTACGTTCCACTATGCAACCTGTATTGTTCCTTGGGAGGAGTTGTGTGTTGAGGTGGTTTTTGTTACCATATCACCCTCCACCTGGTGCTTAACTTGATTGCATGAACACACCATGTAAGTGTAGGAACTTGGGGCATTCGAGGTGCATTTTAGGCAGCAACAGCACACAGAAAAAGGAAGCATTTCGCTTCTGTTTATTTTCGCCGACAACTCACCAGGGAACCAAGAACCAGAGGAGCAACTCAGAAGGTAACTGAGGACCAGAGGAGAGTGGCTAGTCAGAGCAGCCAAGGACCAGAAGGGTGATGGACCACAGCAGCCAGGAACTAGAGGGCAATGGAACAGAGCAGCCAAGGACCAACACAGTGATGGACCAGAGCAGCCAAGGACCAGCAGGGTGATGAAGGGGAGCAGCCATGGGCCAGAGGAGTCTGACTCACCAGGAAGCCAACGGCCAGAGGGGCAACTGACAAGGTAACCAAAGACCAGAGGAGAGTGGCTAGTCAGAGCAGCCAAGGACCAGAGGGGTGATGGACCACAGCAGCCACGAACTAGAGGGCAATGGACCAGAGCAGCCAAGGACCAAAAGGGTGATGGACAGGAGCAGCCAAGGACCAGCAGGGTGATGAAGGGGAGCATCCATGGAGAAGAGGAGTGTGACACCAGGAAGCCAAGAACTACAGGAGCAACTGACAAGGTAACTGAAGACCAGAGGAGAGTGGCTCGCCGGAGCAGCCAAGGACCAGTGGACCAGAGGGGTGATTGACCAGAGTGTGTCTCACCACGGAGCCAAGGACTAAAGGAACAATGGACCTGAGGAGCATTGCACAAGAGAGTGGGGTTGCCAGATTGCTAATTGTCCTGGAAGACACCATACTACACTGCTGGGTTTTGCTTTTACCTTAGGTTTATGTCAGTCTATTGCATTCAATTGAAGGGACTACAGCCAAATGATTCCCGGCGACTACAAAGTGTATTGTGTTTAAGGTACTGGTATGGACTTGCCCAAAATATTAAATTTCTGACTTGCCCAAAGTATTGAATTTCTGTTTTGGTCCACTATGATTTATTAAGAGAAAATGATACAGTAATATAGAATGAACATTGAAGCTTCACCTGTCATAGATAGACTGACTTCTTGTTATACGCATATGGGAAAATGTATGTGTTGTCTACTGCCACTGTTTACAGGGTAGTTCTAAAGAATGGCAATCAAAATATGTTGAAGCTATGTTAGTAATTGTGTGTTTAGTGTAAATGATGACACACAGATAATACGAATATAAATGTTCTAAGTATATATGTATGTCAATTTGTATCTAGTTAATTTGCATGCACGGTGGGATAAAAGATTTCTATATATTGTTTGGCTATTTCTTTCGGGGATGAATTTAGTGCCATTTTTGTATTATTCCATCCGTTGTCTAGTCAAACCCCAGACCAACAATGGAAAGTTTGCAAACCAGTAGTCAAGCATTGTACTGCTCCATACTGTCTCCCTGCCTCCCCCTACCCATCCCACAACTCCATTCCCTCCTTTCTGGGTGCATCCAAAGTCCATCTAGTTCCTTTTCTCCACTAACCCCAAAGTATGAGGGTCAGAGGGGATGACGTGCCCTCCACCAACGCAAGGACTGGGAATTGTGAGACCTGCAGTCCTGCTTACAGTTGGTCAAATAATTGTGCTTGCTGCTATTAGAATTAAGACAAAAAGAGACGGCATTATATGAAGCCTCCATCACTGCCATGACATTTTCAAAACCTTTATGCAGTATAACATGGCTGCACGCCTAGACAGCAGGATAGAGAGCCTGTCCCCTGTGGCTCACTGGTTCAAATCTGGCATAGAGCGAACCAGACTGTTCCGTTTTTATTTTTGTTGTTAAAAGAATTGGTGGCCTCAGGTGACTACTCAGTGCTTGGCTGTCCCCGTTATTGTCCTATTCACAGCTGTAGCACACAGTTGTCACACAAAGACAACGGTGTGGTCAGTTAAACAGCAGGAAAGAGATTGAGGCCATAGGCCTGGGCCATACCGCAGATACTGCCCACAGGGCTGGACTGGCCTACAGGGGACTCTGGAGATTTCCCAGTGGGCCCCTACGTCGTGGGGCACTTTTGGGTGGCACCCTGGGTTTCAGCTCCTCTTACCCTCTCCCATGCACCACACCCTCGTCCTTCCATCTCTCCACAACCCACCTGAACCCTTTGAGGTAAGGAATTTGCAATAACGCTTCCAGAATGCTATTCCTCATGCATAAACATAACAAAAAACTGACATATAACATTTGTTAACTAACTACTTTTTAATCCCTAAATAGTGACAAATGTCCTTTCAAATTCGCAATTTGGATCAATTTTTTCCCAAATTCGCTGAAGGGAGCACCACCCCAAACCCTTCTTAGAGGGGTGGGGTTTGCTCACGCGGTGTAATATGGGCCCGCTTTAAAAAAAAGCACTTTGGGTTCCAGTCCACCCCTGAGTGCACGGCCAGCAGTCCTCTTTTTTTTTATCCTAGCCACATAAGGTAAGGCGCTGCAGCTTCTTGTGTGCCTTGTCTGTAACATGGACGATGCAGACGCTAACTTTGAATCTGCACATTCGCAACATGCGTTATTCAAGCAGTTTAGGGAATTCATATGTTTTTCTCTATATGAGTCATGAGGTTCCCCCCACGCCGACCCCATGTATCTCTACTGTCCACCAGGGTGTGGGGGTTCTATGGGAGCCGGCACTAAACCGAGAGATGGGGTCATATATTGGCTGCGTGTGGGAGTGGAAGTTGTGAGGGGGGAGGGGGACCCTCTTGCAAAGTCAGTCTGGGGGCTGCATTCACAGATCCTGCCAACATAGCCAAAACTGAGCTAGCAGGGTTTGTGCACACCCCCGACATCTGAAAGCGGTTTCTGAGAGCCCCAATGATAATGGGCACAGTGCAAGACCCCACCATCAGGCCCCACATAAAGATCGAGGTGGCCTCCCACATACTCTTACAGATCAGAGATCAGCAAGTCATTCTGATGCTGTCACACCGTGCTCCACCTTCGATTGCTACATAGGAAAGTAAAAGAATGTGCAGCTGCACAGGGCACCGCGTTTCTGTTACTTCACCCAGCGCAGGTTTTCCTAACAGGTTGACCGTTGACATTTTTGCATTCACAAACTCCATCTGACTTTAAACTGCCCACTCCACCAGGAGTAATTGCCCCTCTGGCATACATGTCAACATTTTGTCTCACCTGGGAGGGAGATCCTCTCAAAGAAATCGGGAGAATTGAACGTCCCCATTCAATTGCATTGGGGTTGCAATTATTTTAGGCGGGAGACAGTAAAACATAGCGTTGTTTTTGTTATCAAAATCGGGAGTCTCCTGCCTAAATCGGGAGGGTTGGCATCTATGCTCTGGATGTCCCTCCTGCCATGAGCTCCCAGCCCCCTGCACCACTATACCACTGCCTTCCCCACCAGCTCCACCTGACAAACCCCCCTGTCCCTCCCTGTAGGCCTGCACTAACCTTTCTCTTTATTGGTTCTCTCATCCGACTGTGCTCCGCCCATGGCCACCTAGGGAAATAAATAAGTAGTTCATTTCTTCAGTTCCAGTCAGCCATCTTACCTTGTAGGTCTTTTTAAACTTGTGGAAACAGCTACCGTTCTCTCTGTGCACAACTAAATAAAACAATATCCCCCATCCCACCTATTGGGTGATTCCTTAAATGTCATCCATGCATTGGGGCACATAGATAATGCTTTGGTGGGTTATGGGTTATGGTGGTTATTGCCTCGAAGGCAGCATCATGGCACTCAGATCTCAATGTAAAATAAGAACTACCAGGTCATCTTGTTGCCCATTTGCCAATCTCTTATGACACTATAGGCTTCACTCATTCTTTTGCTCTGCTTTTGCTCTTACACTATTGATTGTGATTTCACCATTGTAATTGCATTCACAATTTCTCAAAAGAAAGTTGCATTATCTTTCTTCCGGCTGTTCACGCCAGTCTGTGATCTCTTGCAGGTTTCTTTGCTCTGGTGATCGCAGCGTGTTCCCTCAACTTTCACAGAGCCCTGGCTCTGTTCGTGCTCACAGTGGCGGGCTTGTTCTTCATCTTCTGGGACTGGTTCATGGCAAAATATGAAGACAAAATTGTGAAGGGCTTTTCTCCCTGTGCGGCGGCTTTTCTAAAGCATTGGTTTTGGATGAAATGGTAAGTGAACAGATTTTCTTTCGGGAGTGGGCATTGCAGTAAAGTCTATCAGGGGCCGCAACAGTAAGAGCTCTGATTTCATACCCTGTATCCCCCCGTGCTCCAGGGACTATCCGGGTTCAGAGAAACCATGTCCCGAGTAGTCTCTAGAACACACAGAAGGAGAAGTTTGTAGCTTTCTAACATAGTCACCCATCTTCTTTGGACCAGAGACATGCTGGATTCCAGGTCATCTGTGCAGAGTAACTGACGGCAGAGGCATCGTTTAAGGGTAACTAGGGATTGCAATTCAACCCACCCCCATGTTTTCCCTTGCAACTTCCTTGACTGCCTTCAGCTGCTATATAACTCATTGTCAGATTTGCTTTAATCAACATCCAGTGATTACAAAAGGGTCAAAGGATACAGATGTCAAATATTTTAAATTGTGATCAATGCTCAAGTATTAAGACTTCTGATAATGTCAATGGAGTAAGGTGGGGGGTGAAAGAGCACACAATGCCACTTCCCAAGGTATCATTGTGAAGGGGATGTGGGATGTAATTTCAACAAAATCATTTGCCAGCTGAAGTTCTATCAGCGGGGCAATGGGTAAACGGCCCACAACATGTCTATTAAACACTTATCATCTTACAAAGTCTGTACAGGGAAGGTTTCTTGTGTGATATGATAAAAACGAAAAGTTGTGATCCACACTACCTGTTTGATGTCTTGCTTTGAAAGAAGTGCCTCACTTATGTGGAAGTGGAAGGCAGGCCAAAATGGCAAAAGCTGTGTGGAAGATCCCGGGGAGATCCACAGTTTTGGGCCAGGGAATTAACAGACCTCGGGGAGGTGTGTGTTGTGTATGCAGACTGGTTCTCCCCTCTGATAATAACAGGCAGGCTAAGTAGGAACACAAATTAAGGCACCAAAGTCTTGCAAAAATCAGGAACCCGATTTGTTACAGACAGGGAATTAGGCTCATTGCCAGCAGAGTAAGTTACCCTGTAAATTACCTTACTCTGAGAGAAGTGTACCTGCTGAGGCTCTTTGTAATTCCGCTGCCCCTGACCCACTCATCCAGCACAGCACTGACACCAGAAAGAGAGACCGAGCCTTGGTCTTCTGTCCACTTATAATGCTGTGGCTCCTCCCCTGCAGAGCCTAGCCCCTGCTGCCTCCACCCGAATGGACACAATAGTTCCCAGTGTGAAATGGGCAGGGATTCACGGGGTCTCACAGCCTCCCCCTCTCTGAAGGGGATGGGGGGACCAAGGAGGAAGGGGCAGGGACATGACAGGTGGGCAAACATCCTGAGATGTACACAATGGTTCCCACACAGCTGTTCCAGGGTCAAAAGGGGGCAGATGAACAAACATTCAGGGACAACAGTTAAGGAAGGAGATGGAAGGGCTCACCTCACCCACGCCCATGGTGACCACAGCTGTTCTCATGAGTCCAAGGAGGAAGGGATGGGGATCACAGGGCGTAGGTGACAACAGAGTCTGTTTACTGGGGACGGGAAGGAAGTTGTCCAAGGAAGTATAGAAGGGGAAGCCCCCCCCAGGCTGCAGATTTTACACCTGACAGGGAGGCAGGTGAGCCTCCTCCACATGGGAGGGGAGTAATTTCTCAGAAAGAGATGCCATGATGAACACAGCTGTCCAGGTGACAGAAAGGGGGGTGGTCAAGTTACAGGCTGGCCGTAAACCTGGCAGCTGTTAGTTGTCGCCTGCTGTGGGAACAAGTTTAAAACAGAGTGGGGAAATGAAAAGGTATGTAGTACATCGAAATGCAATAATCCCCTGTGTCCGGCCCAGTTCAGTGGCATACAGTGTAATATGAAAATACATGTGTGGAAGTGAAAAGTTATGCAATACGTTAAAATGCACCACGTGACATGCACTGACCAGTGTTTGGCAGAAAATAAGAGCATCCATCGTGCTAGTATTTCAAGCCATACTTGTGAACCCAGTTGTGGTACCAGACAGTTGTGTGGTCACCACAAAAGGACAAGAAGAAAATCCACATACAAACACAATGCTAGGAGTTCCAAAGTGTAGGAGCCTGTAAAGGAGATAACTGAAGGCGTTGATGCTTCCAAAAGTAGTGGTGAAAATCCTTACCCCACCAACCCATGAGTGGAGAGTCTAAGGTGTGATTTCTTTCGCAATTACAATTCCAATGACTGACACAGGCGATGATACAATGAGCTATTGTTTGTGTCATCAACCCTTCCCCTCGCTTGCCTTCCCTCTGTGTGTTGCTGATTTAAAGCCTGAGGTTAGGGCTTGGCACATTGGCTCGACCAGCTATGTCCTGTGGGCTTTTCAGAATGGCTAAAACACATGCAAATGATCTCCACCAAGATTCCTGACATGTAAACCCTTCTCCTAAATATTCATTACAGAAATTCTGAAATGTTCTTTTTCCAATTCGGTCAATGGGCAGGTCTACATGATGCATCAACAGCTAGCATTACAGCCGCCAAAGGTTCTGCTTTGCTTTCCGGGATGCAACCTTCGTCGATAACTTCATAGAAGCTATCACCAACGTAGCCATCAAGCATGAACATCTAATTATCCTGGGGGATTTCAACATCTGGTTTGAAGCAAGTCAAGCCAACTCCCAAAACACACTGACCGGACAACTGACAACCATGAAACTACGACAGCTGGTCAAAGGAGCAACACAGTCACCAGGACACACCCTCGACGCAATCTTAGCCCAGGAAAAACTCATCACCCCGGCACCACCGATACAAATGCTGTGGAGCGACCATCTCATCATCTCTTTCATCATCAGACTACCAACTCCACTCTGCATCCAGGCCCCCAAACCCGCAACCACCACAAAAAGAAACTGGAAAACTGTCAAAACAAGCAACCTCTTCGAACAACTGAAGACGAGCAAACCCTCAATTACAGAACTAGAGCTGGCTCACCTAGACAGGAAAGCGGAGCTGCTACACAAATGGATCGCTGATACAATCGAAAAGATCTCTCCGGAAAAACCATTTACCCCATCAAAAAAAAGAACAATGGCAAAATGGTTCACACCACTACTAAGCACCATGAAAAAGGACAAGAAAATGGAGCTGGAATGGATGAAAGAACACAGCCCAGAGAAGAAAAAACTGTTCCATAAACAAATCCAAGCATACAAGAAGGAAATACAAAAAGCAAAGAGAAGGCATTATGACGACAGAATCACCAATGCGACAAATTCACAAAAAGAAATGTTCAACATCATCAAAGAAATAGGAAACGACAACACCCCATCCCCCTGTGAGAAACTTTGCAACGACCTGGCAGACCACTTCAAGACCACTTTAAGAACAAAATCAACGACATCCGACAAAGCATACAAAAAGGATCAACTAACCATAACATCCAACAAACCGAACCTAATACAGAACCACAACACAAACTCCAAAACTTTCCTGAAATATCGGCAGAGGCTTTCGTTTTGCTGATGAAACACAGCAAGAAATCAGGTTCACCCATGGATCCATGCCCACCTGACATCTACAAATCAATCCTCACACAAGGAACACAATCAGAATATTACAGAAACCTGCTAAACCTCTCACTAGCAACAGGAACCGTACCAAAAACATTCAAATCGGCATACATCAAACCACTCTTAAAAACACAAGTGGCGACGTAGAAGACCTCGCCAACTACAGGCTGATCTCAAACATTCCCTACCCAGCAAAACTCCTGGAAACCTACGTCTACAAATTAACCCAAGAACACATAGAAAAACACCACCTGTTGGACCCAGCACAAGTCGGCTTCAACCCCGCAAGAGGAACAGAAACAGCACTATTGTCCATCTGGGATGACCTAAAAACAAATGCGGACTCCGACAAAACCACAGCCCTGATTCTGCTCGACCTCTCCACAGCCTTTGACACAGTTAGCCATGACACTCTAACCAAAAGACTAGAAGACATGAGCAGAACAGACACAGCACTACTCTGGACCAAATCTTTCCTAGCAGACAGAACAGAAACCGTTTGGTTAAAACCCTTCAAATCCACACCACAAGTCAATGACTGTGGAGTACCACAAGGGTCCTCACTATCACCACTGTACTTCAACATCTATCAAACTGCACTAATCAGAATCTTCAAAAAATATAAAATGACATGGTACAACTATGCAGATGACACTCAAATCCTCTACAAAATCGAAGACAACCTAGCCGATCACTCAACCCTGATTTAGTGTCTAAAAGAAGTATTTTATTGGATGAATGCCAACAACTTGAAAATCAACCCAGGAAAGACCGAAATCATGATTATATCCAAAAATCAAGATAACACCACCTATATTCCATTGCCAACGAAATGGGAACCGCACCAACTCCATCTAAGGTAGTAAAAATTCTGGGAGTACTGATGGACAACACCCTAACCTTAAAACCACAAATAAATGCAATAATCAAGAAATGCTTCTTCCTCCTTCACACGGCAAGAAGAATCTTACCTTTCCTCTCCTTCACCCATAAAACACTCACAATCATCGCCATAATCATGTCAAGGATCGACTATGCAAACCAGAATGCCTCCTGAAGAAACTACAACAGATCCAATATGCAGCAGCCAGACTCTTCCTCAAACTATCCAGAAGAGACCACATCACTCCAGTCCTAAAAACACTGCACTGGCTCCCAGTTAAACATTGCATTACCTTCAAAACAATGTGCATAACACACAGGGCAATCAGCAGACAAGGAGCTTAATTCCTGCAAAAATAAACTAACAATCTACAAGCCAACGAGACTTCTCAGATCAAGCAACGAAATCCGTCTGGAAGAAAAACCATACCTTAAGAAAAGACTTGGGGGCTCTCCCTTCTCCCACTTAGCTGCAAAAACCTGGAACACATCCCGAATGAAATAAGAAACATCACGGACCACTTACAATTCAGAAAACTAATAAAAACCTGGCCCTTCAACATCACAGATCCTAACGGAAAAACCAAAACCACCAAACAGGAAACACAATGGAAAGGATGACAAATCTAGGACGACAATGACAACATCTAGAACCGAATAAAGGACCTCTTACTAAAAAAAGAGAGACGACACTATGTCCAATAGGAAACAAACGACACCCATAAGGACAGAATCCAGCGTCCCTAGCCAATGCCCCATGAACAAATCTAGGACGACAATGACAACTTCTAGAACCGAATAAAGAAACTCTTACTACAGCATGAGGCGACACCCATAAGGACAGAATCCAGCGTCCCTAGCCAACTCCCAGTGAACAACCTTCACCCACTCTAAATGCTACAATAGATCATACCTGTATAAAGTTGGGTGAACATTAGCACTTAGCCACACTAATTAATCTATGGATATTCACAGGGGCCTGGACCTAAGAGTGGCGAATGCAGACAGACGCCGCCCCTGGACATAAGTGCAAGCGTTAGCATTGCGACATACCAAAGGGGGTAGGAGCGGTAAGATGAATGAACAACCGAATAAGATGATGAATGCCGAGCAGGCCTAAACACTTGGATGGGGTAAACCCGGGCTTACTGATGCCAACCTCCTACTAGATTAGGAATGCTTTTTGGGCCAGACTGCAAGGGATGCACAAACGCCTGCCCACCCCGCATACAAACAGGGGCCACGTAGGCAGCCGGTTGCCCAATTTGGGCAAGGTTATGCATATGAGCGGATGCCACACTGGAAAGGGACCATGAGTGTCATATAGCCCCCGAGCTGGACATAGACATGGAGACGCCCAAACACCCCACCTGATTAGAAATATGGAAATTTAGCGCCTCACTTTAAGCCAGGAATGCCAACTAACCAACCCACTAATAACTTCACCCTCTCCATACAACTCTCAAACTCTAATCAAACACAGCCACAAACTTACAACACAACAATCCGCACAAACTTCACCACACTAGAACAATAAACAAAGCACGCATAGACCTGCACAACAGCACACAACGCCTCCCGACAGTACAACACCCCAAGCGCAGCCAACGGAATTCCGGGCTGAGACCACCAACAGCACATCACTGCTCTCTTGTACTTTGCCAGCTCATCCCCACTAACTCCCCCACCCCTCCTTTCTTTCAGAACCGCCAGAGTGCCAGGGGACCACTCCGGTGGTGATAGTGCATGGCACAAATATCGTTTAACATTAACATGTCAATCCTCACAAGACACAACAGTCAACATTTTACTCATTTGCACATATCGGAGCATGTGGTTCCCATCACTAGCAACTGAGGTAAAAGAACATTCCATGAGAATAAGGGGTGACTAACCATTCCTAAAACTTCCCATTAAGTGCCTCGTGGAAAGTCTCCTTATAGTCTACTCGACAGAGATTTACATAATGTGCATGTTTAAAAGCCTGCAGATTCACCTTATCTAAGAGTGATGAATGCAGGATGTACTGGCCAGTAGTGAAACCAATAATGGTAAAGGCGTGGGCCAAATTGATTTCTTCAATACCTCCTCCACTCTTATTCCACCGGCAGCTACCTTGTAGCTAGCTGTCTCCCTAAAGGAATGGGTGCCAAATGTTGAGACCTAATTCCCCCGGAAGTAGAATTACAGCCATAATCCAATGAGATGTGGTAGAAGAAGAAACCACCCATTGAGTTCTACCTACGCATGTGAAGAGCTTGCACATTTTGGAACTGAAATCTTTGCCGTTTGTCTGCGAAAAGCGAAGAAAGACTGAAAAAAGTTCTTCTTAGTCTCCCTAACCACCAGAAATTAACACCATCCAACAGAATAGAAAGCAAGAGATGTTTAAAATGCCAGATCTGTGGATCATCAGAAAACCAAAAAAGAGCCATTGGAAGAGCCAAAGTACCTGACAAAACCTTAAACTTTGACTACGCTTGGTCATATGAATCCTAGTTTTCACTGAAGAGCATTGAAGTCCCGGCAGTATAATTAATTGACAAAGATATGTCAGGATCACCTTTTTCAATAAACACCAAATAACATCTTAATCAAACACATCCAGATACTTGCGTCTGCCTTCAGCAAAGTCTTCATTGGTTTGATAGCCGTGGGATTTGGTACATGACACGGGACATGGAAGAATGAAAGCTAGTCATCGTTTTTGAAGACAAACACTCACGAAACAGATAAAACATGAGATCTGTTACCTACTTTAAAGCACAGAGGAGAAAAAGACATATGTAACATCATGAACCAAATTTAGTTGGAAGGAAGATGGGCCTATTTTGTGCTGGCAGAAAAATGCTATCTCTGCCTAATGGCCCAGGAGATTCCAAGGATCTCGCGACACTCTCCAAGCTGCCAGAAATCAGAGCCCTTGGTCTGGCACCTGAAGAGGAAGGACCTCCAGTCATTAGCATGTCCCCCATTTGCAAAACACACAAAGGGGGAAGACAAAGCAGATGCAAAAGAGGCAGTCATCATTGCAAAGTCTGCCGCACCTGGCAGTCCAGAAGCAATGAGATTCTGATGGACGCCTAGAGAGAGAGAGCTCTTGGAATCAGAGAAAATGGAGCAAAGGCAGGAGAAAAGCACCTACCTGGATGACCTCAGGATCTGTCTTCAAAGTGTATAACAGAAGAAGTTGAGTTATGAGCTTGTCCGCGGAAAGGTCCCCTTTATAGGGGACTAGGAACCCAGGGCACAATGGACCAAATGCAGACGGCAATTGGCAGAGTGCAGAAAATGCATGGAGGACAAGTACAGCATTGATTGGGGAATCATGTGATGTGGACTACATAAACCAAAATCCTTTGCTCGAATCAGAGCTCCCACAACATGCTGATTTACAACCCCTCAGGCTTCAGGTGTAAGGTCCCGGTGACAAATTGTCCATCTTCAGAAAGATTTCAAACCTTATCCTCCCCTTTGGCAGTTTGCTAATTAAGAAGGGTCTTTTCCAGAAAGTCCAGAGAATTGATAATCAGTTCCCTTTTTGTTGGGAAATCAGTGCCACTTGGCCAATGTAATATTCCTTCCCAGGCTTCAGTGTTTAATTCTATGAGGGCCTTGTATGAGAAGCTGTTCTCAGTCTCCTCGCTAATGCATCCTCCAGATGCCTGAAGGTGATCGACCTCGAACTATTGCATGCACTAAGCTAAAAAAAAGGCAGATTACTTGGGCAAAGGTTCCTACATCTAACCTTTCAAAGCAGAGCAAAACCCTTAACTAATTCAAAGTTCATTGTATATTTGCCCCTCAGTACCTTCAAGGAAGTTGATACCATTAATATCTAAAAATGCTAAAAATAGAGCGATTGTCACCAAGGTTCCTGATGTCTGCTGGCCTTTTCTGAGGGCCATAAATAAATGATCACCTAGATGGGTGAACCAGCAAAGTCCCCCCACTCTCAACAATACAACCTTTGGTTCCAGGATCTTAGTGAATGCTGAGGGAGCTGGCAACCGACCAAAAGGAAGACCTGGTGAATCAGAATGCACCGGTACATGGTGCGTAGGGCTATTTTCACAAGCCAGCCACCAGTAAGTAGTTCATCAGCAGGGACCTCACAGAGCCGACCAACGCCCTCCCTCCTGAAATGGGTGTACAATAGGAAACTGTTCAGGGACCTGGAACGTATGACCGGCCGCCATCCTTACACGCTTGACTTTATGAGGAAGAGGGTAGTTATGAGTCCAGGCTCAGCTCAGAATAGGGTTGACCTCATAACTCTTCTGCACCAGCTTTTCGACGCTGGTTCTTGAAGGCTAACGTCCGAGTCCGTTGAACCTGAACTTTGACACATAACCCAATTACTATTCCTGGAGAGCAGTAACACATCTGGCATTTCCCCTGGTAAGAGTACACTTTTGAACCACAAAAGCTGTGTACCCTGTCCAAGGAGACATGGGTCATGTGGTAGAAAGAAAGGTGTGAATTCTGGTGTTACTCTCGCCTCTGACTGTTCCTAGAATGTTTGCGCTACAGGTAACCCGAGGCGGGATGGGAGTTAACCAAGTCTACTCTGACTCCGTCTCCAGTGAACACACCACATTCACTGAATCACCAGCACTGTGCCATCACAGGTAGCTTCTGCCACATGATTGGTTCTTGGGCATGAATCAAAGGCTTCCCCCAGCCATGGCAAATTAATGCACCCGCTCTGTGGCGACAGTCAGTGAGAAGGGTGATGAACAGTTATCTCTCAGCTGCAGTCCCACATTGTTTAATGACAATCTCCACCGCTTTCAGATACAAGCTGCAGTGCACTAATTGGCACTGCTCTGATGACAGAGTCTGGTTGGTGTTTTCCAAGAAATATGGCCCTCTCTTTGCAAACTTGCGGATGGCAGTGGAGTGACAGCGTCAAGTAGTTTGTCTTGAACAGTGTGCAGGAGCCTCAGCAGGGATTATTTAGGATAATTGCCAACTTGGCATGAAATGAGAAAACCTCTAGTCCAAAATCAGAGTCCTTTCCCTGCCAGAAGCCACTTGGAGCTTGTGGAATTCTACCTTCATGAACCTCCCAGGCCTTGGTTAAATAGCCCCTCTTAAATACTTGTCCAGCAACTTCCTAACGTGGGGTGTGGACTCCAAAAGGGTTTTTGGGGGAAAGCAACAGGACAACCCTAACATCTTTAATTTGGATATTTTGAGTAACCTTTCCCTTTGGCATCTGGGAACAATACCCCACTCCTGACAGGAAGGAGAGCTGTCAACACATACTTGGAATCTGCACCCAGCTCAGCTTCTTCACAAGCAGCGGAATAGAAGGGAAGGAAACCCGCCACAGGACTACTGAGAGGCTGCACCAAACTAAGAGGAAATGACGTAGGAGGAGAAGGAGGACCCACCCTGGCTCCTCCTCTCCAGGGTTCCTCCATCATTGGGGCAGGATAGAACTAGTTGACTGGTTCAAGGTGAACACCCGGGGAACAGCTGTTCGATCAGCGGGGAACAGCTGTTCGATCAGCATGGCACAGACTGTGGCATGCCTGTTGTGGATATAGGCTGAGGAGGAGAAGGACAGGCCCTTTATGATGGCCTCCTGATGTGAGGACTGTGAAAGTGGCAGCGGCGGGAGCAGCACATTGCCCATACTGCATGACCCCATGCTTTGCTATGAGTGAGGTCCCCCTAGGGAAGGTGACAAGCATGTTGTCGTTCAAGTGAGAAAGTCCTTGGGAGAGCAAGTCATGTTAGACTTATGGGAGGGCAAGGAAAATGGCCAGGGCTTGACAGGCTTGCCATTCACACAGGGATGGAAGCAAGGGCCGGGGAAGGGGAGGAAGAGGCATGGGCCTGACTGATGTTCAGACACTTCAATGCCACCATGGGAATGGGGATGAGAGTGAGTTGTCCTTTCTCTAATGGGATTCCAAGCTCTCCTTCGCCTCTGACGATGATAAGGGCCAATTCCAAGTCATTTGTAGCACTAGCCAAAAGTAGTGCTTCTACTACCGTTCCCTAAATTATGTGTTTCCTTTGCACACAATTATAGCAAATAAGAGGGGGTCTACTGAGTGACCATTGGGCCTTCCAGGATGCAAAGTATGCATGGGATTTGTAGTTTGTTTCGTTTCCTGATTCTGATGTTTGTGGGTAATAATATTGAGTAATGCACACTACTCAAGTCTCTGTGAGTGAATTTAAAGCGCAAAGGCGATCTTTTTGCAAATCCCTGGAGCTCAACATGTGGTGCTAAAAGTGGAGCAAAAAGTGTTACACCTACCTTAACACACTTTTTGTGTGCTCTGGGACATTTTTGCAGGCGGAGTGGGGACACAGGGTGGGATTACCTTGTCTGGCCCCCTTACAAACTCTACCTGCAAAACAAAGTGGTTATCAACCAGCATGACATTTTCATTATGGTCATAAAACCCATAATGTTTTATGACTATAAACCCTTCTCGGTCATCCGAACCATGAAGTGTGTGTCAGTTGAGGCTTTCGCTGCCACCTTCTCGCCCCCTCTTCCCCCCTCGGCTGACTCCCACCCTGACACCGCCCTCTCCACTCTCTACTCTGCTATATCTGATACTCTTGATATCCTTGCCCCTGTTATGAGAATCCGCCTGAAGCCCAAAGCCAAATGTAACTCCTGGTATGACTCGGATCTCGTCACCCTTAAACGCCTGTGCAGGGTGGCAGAGAGGAAATGGCGTGCTTCATGTTCATCCTCTGACAAACTGGCCTGTCGCCTGCTCCACAGGCAATACCGGCTCTCCGTTCTCACCAAGAAGAGAGCCCTTATCCAAGCCCGCATCACTGCGGCATCTAACAATTCGGCTGAACTCTTTAAAATCTGCAAGGAGCTGGCCAACCCTGCTGCAGTCTCTACCTCTCCTGTCCCCTCCCAGGCCCTCTGTACGGCACTGGCCTCTCACTTCATTTCAAAAACTCAGGACATCCTGTCCTCACTCTCCTCCCATCACCTCCCCCCCTCTATTCCCTGCCCATCCTCTGGCCCTTCTGCAGCCACCCCTCCTCTCTCCTTCTCTGTCTTTCCCCTTTTTTCTGCTGATGAGGTTTCCAGACAAGTCCGATCTATGAAAGTCTCGTCAACACAGGTCCACCCCTGCTCCTCCAAAACTATTAAGGACCACATTGACTCCTTGGCTCGTGTCCTTGCTGACTTCTGCAATCACTCCTTCGCCTCTGGAGTCTTCCCATCCCCTCTCAAGCACTCCCTTGTGCACCCCCTTCTTAAGAAACCCTCTTCCGACCCGTCCTGCCCAGCTAACTATCGCCCTATCTCTATCACTCCTTTCCTGGGCAAGCTCCTGGAGAAACTTGCCATCTCCCAGCTTAATCTCCATGCTGAATCTGTTGGTAGCCCTCATGACCATCAGTCTGGCTTCAGAGCTGCCAGAAGCACAGAAACTGCTCCCCTGAACATCCGTGACGACCTGCTCTCGAACCTTGACTCTAACATTCCATGTGTTCTCATTTTGCTTGATCTCTCTTCCGCCTTTGATACTGTCAACCATACCATCCTGCTCAACCGTCTCTGTGATAACCTGGGGATCACTGGTCAGGCTCTGGCTTGGCTGACCTCTTTCCTCTCAAATCGACCCTCCGAGGTCCAACTGGGGTCTTTCCTGTCTGACATCTTTTTCTCTACCTGTGGTGTCCCCCAGGGCTCTAACATCTCTCCCTGGCTGTTCAACCAGTATCTGGCACTTCTCGCCCACCGCATCGCTGCTCTCTGCCCCAACTTTCAGTGCTATGCGGATGATACCTAGCTCATTTTCAGGCTACCCTCGGCCTCCTCTTCTCCTTCCCTCATCTCTGACTGTCTTTCTGCTATCCAGGAATGGTGTGCCGCCAACGACCTCTGCCTTAATGCCAGTAAGACCGGGATTCTACTCATCGGCACACCCATTCCCTCCTTCCCTGCAGCTCTCTGGCCGGCCTCTCTTGGCCCTCTTCCTGCTCCTACCTGCAAGACAAAAAACCTTGGGGTCATCTTCGACTCCACACTCTCCTTCTCTCCTCACATTTCTGACGTTTCTAAGAAGTCACACTACCAGCTACACCTCCTCAGAGGTATCCTTCCTTTCCACTCCTTCCCCCAGAAGCTCACTGTCTCCAGAGCCCTGGTTCTCTCGAAGCTGGACTACTGTAACAGCTTCTATCTAAATCTGCCTGCCTCTACTCTCCGCCCTCTGCAACTCATCCAGAACAGGACTGCGAGACTTGTCCTTGGCCTCAAGCCCAGGGACCGTATCTATCCAGGACTGAAATCGCTACACTGGCTCCCTGTGGCTGCAAGGATTAAGTTCAAAACCTTCTGCATTGTCCACAAGGCCTTCTGGGGCATGGGGCCAAATTACCTTTAACTCTCCCTTCCTAAATATCTTCCTTCTCGAGCACTTCGCTCTTCCGCCTCCAACTCCCTCCGGGTCAGCCGCTTCTCCAAGCAACGAGTTGGGGGGAGATCTCTCTCCGCAGCTGGGGCCTCCCTCTGGAACAGCCTTCCTGCCTCCCTGAAACTTGAGGAGAACCATCTCCGGTTCCGGAAGCACCTCAAAACCTTCCTCTTTGCTTCTGCTTTCTCTCCCCCTCTCCCCTGCTAAATCACTGTAACTGTACTGAATCAGCAACTGGGCCACTCACCAATCTCGGTCCTTGGCCCAGCCACTCTCCCCTGCACTGCCTTCATGGCAACCCTTGCACTTGCGGGACTGTCTCTGTATCCCTACAGCCCCCCTTCCCAGCACTTGACTGCACTTATCTTGCACTTGCCACCAGCTGGCCCTTATTATTTATCTTGTTCATTACTAACCCTGTACTGCACTTTCCCCTCTCCCTTCCCCCGTGCACTTTTCCCGTCCCCCGTACCCATGCACTTGCGCGATCTGAATGACACCTGGCCTAGTAGTATCGTTGTCTGTCTCCCCTTGTTCCCCCCTCCCTGCCTCGTTGCGCCTTGAAACACTTGTGTATAGGTGCGTTACAAATGCCATATCATATCATATCATGTATTCCATGGAACCTGGCTGCTTTTAAAAGTAGGCGTATTCCGTCGGAATTCATTGTAAATGCTTCCCGCAAGCCTGAATTTTGCGTGCCATTTACATTTTTTTGCACTACAAAGTGCTATGACCTGTTTTACAAGGTTTAAACAAATGTTTCCATTTTTTAGTGCACAGAGGGGTCCAAAGTGCACGCGAGTGCAAACGTAGCCCGTCCTCTGTGCACAATGTACAGGTTTTAGAAATGGAAGTTAGTTAAGTCTTCCAGATACCCTTCTAAAATGCGTGCACTTCAAGTCAAACACCATGCATCATATGTAACGCTTTCAGGCTCCCATAATTTGGAGATTTTAAATCGCTCCCTCCACTGTTCTGATCTCATGGTTTTGTGGATGGAAATTACAGATGTCCCCATTTGACGGTTAAACTAACCAGCGCAAGAAATGGGCCAGAACACGACGGAGAGGGACTCCGGCAAAACACTTCTGTCTCCAGACCCAGGGTCTTGCTCACTCACGACGTTCACACCCGCCCTTCAACGAGCGCTGCCGACTTCAATGAACGGCGGGGTGTGTGTGCCAGGCTCCAGAACAGGACACATAGACTTTCAGTAGACTCAGCATGAGCACCTGAATACAGAAACAGCCACAGGATGGAAGCTGTCCAGACTGGTATCTATGTCCTGCAATGTAGAGACATCTTTCTCTGAGGGTGAGTAGTGTGACCAATTAAAACTGCAGAGCCAAATTTCTAAAATCTGGGCCGCCTCTTCCTGTGTCGTGCATCTTGATTCTCGGGAGTTATGGGTGAATAACAGCCCAAAGGGGAAAGTCCAACTGTAGTGGATCCCCCAATGCACATCTTATCACCCCATTGCAGTACTAAATACCGACATAAAATTATATCCTAAGATTTTCACGGCCAGGCTAGATCTGGTCCTGTCCTCCCTGGTGTCGACTTCCACAGGGTCGGACTGGGACAAGAAATAGGCCTGGACACCCCAAAAAAAGTGGCCCAGCCCTTGCCTCAAAAAAAGTGGCCCACCCCTCGCCTCAAAAACGTGACCCCCTCCTCGCCTCAAAAAAGTGGCCCTCATACCATCATCTGTGAATTGCATCAACTCACGACTTTACAGAAAATGCTACTTATGGACTGTTCATGTGTCTGTTACATTACAACACAACTCATAAAATAACAAAATTTTGGATACATTTTTGACCTAAACTTACATGTTGGTGTGGTGGTCCGGAATCCAGATTAAGATTAGTGACAGTGGTGCCACAGCCGCAGCTCAAGGTGGAGCCTGCAGATGCGGTGTTGCTGGCTAATTGCTGACTGCGGTGTGTGGTGGATGCCGGCTGGTGCCTTAAGAAGCAAGAAGAACCTGGTGTGCGGGCGGGCCGGGGCGCTGGCGGCACTGCTGGCGTTACTGCGTTGCAGCACTGCGGTCTCAGTCCTGCTGCTGCTGCAGCTGCATGGTGCGGTGCCTCGTGCCTGCCCTGCACCTCTGTGGTGCACACCCAGACTGCCTGCCACTGCCGGCCCACTGCCTGGCTGCTGCTGCCTGGCCTCAAGCCTGCTGCCGTGCTGCTCTGCCTCGGTGTGTGTCTGTGCGGCCAGCCGGGCTGTCCTATCTCTGAGACTCTGACTGTGTTCATCATGCCCGGCTGGCGGCAGCAAGCACCATATCCTCTCGTCGATTGACTCTTTCTCCTCCTCGCGCTGGAGTCCTTCTGTGTGCGGGCACTGCGGCTGCTCCCTGCATTTTCCTTGGTTAATCCCTCCCTGGCAGCCCCAGCCCCAGGGCCCCAGCCCGAGGGCCCAACCCAGGCACAAGTTACTTTGAACTTTGCATGCAAGTGCAACACATTTGTTGTTATTTCCTGCAAAGTTGAAAGCAATTTAATGGAGATGGAGAGTGAAGTATCACCTCTAATCTCCATTCCTACCCCTCCTCCTGACCGCCTCCTCCCATTCTTTCCATTTCCAACAACTTTTCTTTGCTTAAAAGAAAAGTTTTGTTAGGCCAGTTATGGCCTCAGGGTCAGCACAGCCCAGCAGGCAGGCAAGGCAGTCCGCCCTGGCCTCAGTGTTACAATAGCACATAGCACTTTTTGCGAATTGTCTCGATACAGTGCTTGCATGGCATGGCTGACTGGCACCAGCCAGCCCAGCAGCCACGCCGGCCCGGCCCCTGGAATTGCCCAGGCCACACCACTGCGGGCCTGCGGCAGGAGGTGAGGTGAGCACCGCACGGCGCCGCCGGCCCAGTCGCATCCCACAGCCCCTATGAAGATATGTTATGATGTGATAGTTTATTTATATAGCGCTTATACACAATGTTTTTCAAAGCTTATATAGCGCTTATACACAATGTTTTTCAAAGCGCTTCAGGCAAGGGAGGGAACAATGTAAAACACTATGATATTCTTACAGGCCATGAACAATAAGAATATGAAATGAACTATCATACTCGGCCTGCCGATATTTCAGATAGTGCAAGAGCTAAGACATAGATAAGGAAGGGAGGGGAGAGTGGGAAGGAAATGGAAACAGACAGGCAACTACCGTACTAGGCCTGATGACATTTCTGGTAGAGCCAGAGATTTACAAGAGGTGAGGGAGAAAGGGAGGAGAGGAAGGAGAGGCACAAAACAAGCGTACTATCGTACTAGGCCTGACAACATTTCAGATAGTGCTGGAGGGGATTGAGGGGGGACAAGTAAGGGAAGGGGAGGAGACAAACATTGTTGCTATCATACTAGGTCCAAGGACAATTCTGATAGAGTAAGTGCATAGAACAAAGTAAGGGGACGGGGAGGGGAGAGGGAGATGGGAGAAAGGGAGAGGAGGAGAGAGGGAGTAAAAACAGCGAAAAAGAGTGGAGAAGCAGGAGGGGAGGGCGAAAACAGTTGCAGAAATCAACAAGAACACATAGTGTTGCAAGAGAACAGCAAATGCAGCCTGGATTCAAGATGCAGATGGGCACAGCATGATTCAGGGCCACCCTGAGCACGAGATGCATGAGAATTGAGAGGGTTGAAGCACTGTGAGTCAATGAGTCTATGAAAGTCAAATCCATGCATTGGCAACAAGACGGTGATGGTAAACCATAATGTACCAAGAGAGACTCCTGCAGTGGTGAGATGTAGGGGGGTAGAAGAGTTGGGGTGGTGGGGGCACACAGACAAAACAGGCAACGGGGGGCACATGGACAACGCAGGCACTCAGAGGGGGGACACACAGACAACACAGGCACTCAAAGGAGGGGTCAGGGGCACACAGACAACACAGGCACTGAGCACTCGCAAAGCCAACACTTTTAGTTTTTGTGTAGGCATGGGATGGGTATTTTCCAGGCAGTGTCATTATGGCGCTACCTCATAAGGTAACAGCTGGCAAATATTGCAAGTACCTGGACATAGCATATCGGGGTTAGCAAAATGCAAGGGCTGAAACGTTTGGCTTTGCCAGTGCTTGTTGTAACAGGAATTCAGTTCACACAACAGATGCAAGGACACACTTATAGCCTGTAAATCGAGTGGCAGAGCACAACATTGATTGATCAACACATTATTATTACAGCATATCCTGGTTTACTGCTGCAATTAAGCTATTGCCTTCCAAACGTGTTTGTGGAAACCGTTATCTGGGGTTGTACCTGTTTGGTGCGTCTGAGTATAGCCTGCACTTGTATATGTGTTCAATATGTTTGAATGTGTTAACGACACCGCTATCGCGCAAAGAGTCAGTGAACTGTGCAAAGGGCGGCTTGGACGCTTTCCGCACCTCCGTGCACAGGTTACGTTGTGGCCACGAGCCCCCGGTCTCCCCAAATGACGCCACTAGTCTCCAGCTCCAAATTTACAATGTAACCACTGTTTTTTTATGCTATTCAATGAAGGACTGGCATGCGACGTTTGTCGGTGACGGTGGACTATGCAGCTTTCATATATAAAACAAATATTGTATACAGTGCTTACTGCAGGACTCGAGGCGCTGTACTGTAAGCAACTGCAGTGTGCCTGATTTACAAAGCATTTTATAACGGTGCTGTGCCATTGGGAAAGATTCAGGCCCAGTGAATCGATTGCACTGACGAGTGTTCAGAACATGCAGATGCCCCTGCTGAAAATCACAAGCCATTCTAAAATGCAGCTTGGGTTTAAAAACCCGTCTTTAATTTCAGGCACTTGAAAAAACAATTTAAATGACTGTGAAGTGCTAAGCTGCACTGTCCCTGTTCCACACAGAAAGTGCTGCCTTGTAGAGGTCGAGGCACTTCGTTGGTCAGTAAAGTGCAAGCCATGCAAAACAAATCCAAAATAGGCTAAGTTATCGGCTGAGCAAAGCATGGACCTGCTCCCCGCCAATGCAAGTGACGAAGAACACATAGCCCAAAGCAAAATGGAGGAGGCACCCCCGATAACCAGGGCAGTGTCCTCCTTCTGGCCTCCCCCGCCTGGGAAGAAGGGGAGGCGCCAGCCTCAGCGCGGCAAAAGGGAAGGAAAGCCTGCGAAGAAAGAAAGCGCGGCAAAAGCAAGGAAAAGCCTGCGAAGGGCTGACAAAAGAAAGGGGAGGGGCTTCCCCTTTATAACGAGCAGGGGTCTGTCGGAAGACAGCATCCAGCCGCTGCATAGGACGCCCGCCCACTACCCAGAGAAGAAGGTTTTCGTTTTCCCACCCACCAACCCAACGAGCGGAGCAAGCAGAATCACCTGGTCGTTGGCGTCGCAGGACGACAAGGCGGTGTGGCAGTGTTTGGACGGAAAAAACACATGAGACAGACTCCTGATGAGCCAGGAGAAAGCAGGAAGAGTCTTCACTCTTCTCAGGCCCAGCGCCCCTTTGGAGCCTAAGCGGCAGGGGCGTCTGGGAGCAACAACTAAGGCTCAGCTTCCCCCAAGGAAACGGCACTCTCCCTGCCCAGGAGCGCCTGCAGGGGCAGGAGGGGCTCGGACGCAAGGTTGGGAGAGTAGGCCTATTCTGGACTTTTGGGGAAAGGAAGGGGGAAGCAGGTTCTTTTGGACATGGAGCAGTCGCAGCATCTTATGAGTAATTTTCCACAAATGTGTGCAGTTTACTTGTGTTGTTGTGGAATAAATCTGCGGCCTTTTTATGCCAAAAAACAAACAGGACTCATTCTACAATTCTCTGGGGGGAAAGGGGAATGAGCTATGGGCTATGTATATGTGTTGAATACAAATGGACAGATGCCGGGGTTATGTCGTCCCCCACTCCTACGAAGGCCTGCTTACATGCTGGCGCCTTCGGCTTTAGCTCAGGCACGTTCCCCTGGGAGCCCGGCACATAGCAAGCCCCCCTCAGTCCAGTCACTGCTCGCTGGGGAGGAAGCCGACGAATTCAGACACACTGAGGTGGAGGTTGCTGTTATAGCCTGGCATGGGTGCCGTGGATCCGGAGGCGTCTCTGAGCGGGGGTGCCTGCTGCCGCTGGACCTCAATATGACCTATACGCTCCAGCAGCAATGGCATGCATCAATTGCAAAATAAATCATCAAAACAAGGTAACAACGTGTAAATACACACACGTTTTTAACTTGCTTGATGAATGCTGCAGTGCCCAGCCCCAGCGCCATAACACATGGCACCTGGCGAGCTGCTGAAGAAAAACTATTTTACAAAGAACACCTGGAAAAAAACAGCCCTGGGGTGGCTTCATGAAAACCGGCCCCCCAGGTCCTAAGGCCGTTCGGCCAGCGGCCGAAAGACCGGTAGGCCCAGTCCAACCCTGGACTTCCATTATTCGCTCAAAAGGATTTCTTACTGAATCACAATAAAACATGTTTCAAATTGAAAATTCTGGACATACTTCTGTTCCCATAACGTTCTTTCCTTTTATGCAAATCGCCAGGATTGAATTCTATGAAGAGATCCACCCCACCCATCTCTTCAAATCTCTTTAGTGATGGATAGAGCAGAGGACCTCAATTCGACATCACAAGGAAAGATAGACTTGATCAATTGTTGTCAACCATTTCCTGCAGGTGATTCTGGATCATTGCCTGTCATACACGTCGATTTGTCCATTTTCCAGTTGCAGCCCTAAAATCTGGGCCGCCGCCTCAGGCTTTCGTGCATCTTGATTCTTGGGAGTTCTAGGTGAATACCAACCCGAAGGGGAAAGTCCACCTGTAGCGGATCCCTTCTTTCTGTAGCTTTGCAGTGATTTGTTGGAAGTCCTGCCTCTTTTGCAAGCTAAGAGTTGCTATGTCCTGGAATATTAACAGGGGCATGCCTTGAAGAATTAAGGTTCCAATCTTTTTGAGTGGAATTTCATGTTATGTCCATAGCCCAACCAAGGGACATAATCATGAAATTCCACTCACATGCTGCGAAAGAGGAGATTCTTCATGCATCGAGAAAGATTGGAACCTTCATTTTTCAAGGCATGCCCCTGTTAATATCTTCTTGAGGGCCCTTTAGGAAGTTCCCCGAAAGCCAAACCAAGGGTCATAATCATGAAATTCCACTTATATTCTGCGAAAGAGGAGATTCTTTGTGCATCTAGAAAGATTGCAACCTTCATTTTTCAAGACATGCCCCTGTTAATATCACTCCAGCCGCCACTTCTGGGACCATGGCTTTGAAGACTTGTTTCACCCAGCTGCGGAGGTCGGCCCCCTCCACTCCCTCCGGTGCACCTTGTATACAGAGGTTTTCCCATCAGTGCTTGTTTTTCAGTTCCTCTATGGTTGTCACTACAAGCGACATATCCTGTTTGGTGCTAGCCAGTTCTCCCTGCAGACGTAGGACGTCCTCCTGCAGGGACTGTAATGATGTTTCAGTGACTACCACTTGGGTGTTTAGGTGTTTTGAGTCCTGGACCACATTGGCTATTGATATTTTGAGCTCTTTGTGTTGGTTCTTATTTCTGCTCGTATTGATTGTGTGAGCTCCTCTCTGAATTCCGTTTTGAGGCTCTGATGGCAATCTATGAGATCCACTTTAGAGAGCCCAGTGGGGGACACCTGTGCTGTCTTCTCCATCGCTTCTTCGGTACTTGTCGATGCTGCCCCCGCTTTTGCAGATTGCTTCTTTCCTGCCGTCTGCTCAGGGGTAGCCCAGAGGTTGCTCAGGGTTTTGTCCCATGTGCCTCAGTGCATCACTCTGCGTTGCGACATTCACTGGCTCAATGCTGCCAAAGGGGACCATTCTTCCTGTAGTTTTTGTCGGCCTTGATGCTGCCTGTAGATGCCACTAGAGCTCACCAGCACTCCGATTCACTAGCTGTAATGCACCCACACATCGATTCCAGGCTTCTGCCTCCAGACCGTTGCCCTAGCTTCTGAGAGCTAGATCAACTGTGCCCTTGGGCAGCACGCTCCCCCAGGGACACCGACAATTGCGCTCAGCACTTGTTGCCTCTGCTGCTCTGCTGTTTTACCCGCGTCAGCATCGGCTAACCAACAAAACAATTCACTGTATGTGGTGCACACCAGCCATTCCTCTCCTGCTTTGTTTCGCCCGCAATCACTGTAAGGGAGACCGCACATCCCTCAACTGAGGCCCCTGTGCAAAATGCGTGATGCACCAGCAAAGGCAATGGCCAAGATAGCTGACATCCCTTTCTGCCGCAAATACTCCTGGAATGCAGGCATATGTATCAACTCACATGTGTACGGGGATCCTGGCAGAGCTCCCTGCCGCCCCAAAGCCCAGCTATACCAAGAAGATGCAGCTGATATGTCTGCCTGATGAGGTATCCGAATGGGGAAGGCTCAAGTATTACTTTGTGGCTGACCACCCTGTCCTGAGGAGATTCTGGTGGAAGGCCTCTATGCATTTCCCTGCTGTTTGCTATTCTTCTGCTCACTCTGCATGGGAGGCAGACTCATTCTCCCAAGCTCATTCTGCCCATTGCTTGGTGACCATGCTTCACCTCAGCCTCCAAGTTGCATTGCACCTGCAACCGCGGCCTGAGTTGCTCATCTGGGAGCCAAGGAGGGACTCCCACTCCTCTGCTTTGCTGTGTTAGGGAGCTCAGATGCTGCTCCTCCTCACACTAGCAGATGGGGACTGACAGCGCTGCGTTCTGCAAGGTCCCACTTCAGACTGGCAGCCCCCCTGCAATATTAACAGTGGCATGCCTTGAAAAATTAAGGTTCCAATATTTCTCGATGCACGAAGAATCTCCTCTTTCGCAGCATATGAGTGGAATTTAATTATTATGACCCTAGTTTGGCCTTTTCGGTTCTTCGTAGAGGGACCACCCAGTCATAATCACTTGGGACCTCCGGTCGAGTGAACGCAGAACATCCTACTGGAGGCTCAACACCTCCATTCTTAATGACACAGTGTGCAAACAGGAGATTGGTGAGGACTTTTTGCATTACTTTCATGAGAATGCTCAGGGAGAGATAAGGGAGGAGGCTAGTTGGGAAGTATTTGAGGCCTTCATTAGAGGAGTGACAATCTAGAAAGGGGTGGGTCTCCGGAGGACCCAGGCGCTAGACCTAGAGAACCGGCTGGCACAGCTGAAGGAATTGGAAGGGAAGTACATAGAAACAGGTTTCCTTAAGGCATACAGGAAATGATATGCAGTCAGGAGGCAGGTCAGTCTGATCCAGGGGAACAAAACAAAATGTACCTTACTAAAAACAAAGCAGCTATATTACAAGTATTGAAATAAGGCAAGGCAAGCAAGCTGCTAGCTTGGAAACTTAAAGCCTGTTCCAATAAGAGGGGTGTGGGGGGAACTGCAGACCACTGGGGGTGGGGGTACTATGTCAGCACGGGACAAGAGAAGCGTACAGTATTCAATGACTTTTATAAGGAGCTATACACGTCTGATTGACCCAAAACCGAGAACATTGAAGCTTTCTTAAATAGCTGCAATCTACCAAAGAGAGGGGTTACATTGGGAAATAACAAAAGAGGAGATCCTCGAGGCTGTCAGTTTCCTTAAAACATAAAAAGTACTGGACCAAGAACAAAGGAGGAGGCAAGGATTTTGGTGATTCCCAAGGAAGGCAAAGTCCCAAACCAATGTGCATCTTATTGCCCCATAGCGGTAATAAATACAGACAGAAAATGATATGTTAAGATTCTCGCGGCCAAGCTAGATCTGGTCCTGCCCTCCCTGGTGTCGATGGATCAATCAGGATTTGTTGCAGGAAAACAAACTGCAGACAACACCCACCAGGTAGTGCATCTTATTGTTATTGCACATAAAACAAAGACCCACACCGCGTTGGTAGTGCTTGATGCTGAAAAAGCATTCGACCGGGTGGAATGGGCTATCTGCAGGAGGTGCTACATAAATTTGATCTGGGTGATCAATTTACAACGGATGTATTCTCTTTGTATAATGCCCCAACAGGAAAGGTTGCAGCCAATGGACAGCTCTCACCAGGCTTTCAGATGCGCAGGGGAACGCAGCAGAGATGCCCGCTGTCTTCCTTACTCTTTGCTCTGTCGGTTGAACCATTAGCAGAGCTAGTAAGAAGCAAGAAGAAATTCAGGGAATCATATATGGTGGGGCGGAACACAAAATAGTGCTGTACACAGATGAAATTATTTTAGCCCTAGCTAAGCCAAAGGATTCACTCACTCTGATCTTTGAACTCCTTGAAAAGTACAGAGTCGTCTCCAGGTTCAATTAAATCTTGACAAATGTGAGGCGCTGAAAATCTCTCAAGGGAATGCTGAGGTTAGGGGCATGACTCAGATCTCCCCATTCAAATGGGCAGAGAAGGCCATCCAGTATCTAGGGATATTCCTCATGCCGCGGGCAAGTGCCCTGTATGAAGCAAACTACCTGCGGACCATAAGAGAGATCAGGAATAACCTTTTAAAATGGAGCTTGCGAGAGCTCTCACTGGTGGGCAGAATGGCGGTTATTAAAATGACTATCCTGTGTGAGACAAGCATGGCATTAAGAGAGACACAGACTCGTAAATACGTTTTCAAAACCTTTATTTCTTAAAGTTATGAGGTTGGTGTAATACTTAACTGGCCCTAACTCTAAAGGGATGGTTCCCTCAAATGATGTTTCTAAGGGCCGTTGATGTCTGAAAGTCCAAAACAGTAGTCGGTCTGTGTCGAAACCTATGTTTGCCATCACTCTCTACAAAAATGTATTTGGTGGTCTTTTCTCAAAAAGGAAAAGTAGTTCAACAGAAAAATAGGAAACCAGGGCTGGTGGCCTTCCTGCCAGGTGTGGTTTTAGGTGCACAAGAATGAGTTCAATCAAACAGGGTTGCTTGCAAGACCTTCGGCACAGGGTCCTTGTATTGATTTCAAGTACCTTCAGTGTCTTTGAGTTCCTTGGGATTCCCTCCCCCAAGCTTCAACTTACTCAAGTTTCCAACACCACAAAATTAATGTATCATAGTTCCTTTTGAAGCTTCTCGGGGCTCCCTTCCCCACGCTTCAATACTTTCAACACTATAAAGAAAATCAATAAGTCTGCAACTTGGTTGGGCCTTTCAGGGTTTCCTCCCCCAAGATCAGGCCCCTTCCAGCTTTCAAGCACGAAGTCAGTTTTATCAGGATGCACTTTGTTTTCTTTGGTAGGTCTCTCAGGGTCCCCTTCCACAAGTTCCGGCCTTTTCCAGCTTTCAACACAAAACAAAATATATCCCAGTTTCTTTTGAATTTCTCAGGGAGCCTTTCCCCAAGCTCAGGTTCCTCTAGTTCCAAACACAAATTCAACTGTTCAGGATGTGTCTTTTCCTTATATACAGCTTTTCTTACATAACATCCTCTCATTGAGTAGAATTTGAAGCTTTTGAAAATGCCAGACTGTTTGCTTTTCCTACGCATGGCCATTCTGATTCTTTGCCCCTCTCCTTATTTCTTACTCTTACTTTCCTTTGTACTTTTAATCTTCAGGTGCTTCCTGCACCACTTTCATATACTCCTTTCCCTTTGTTGTGCACACTTGCGCTGTCTTTTATTCCTTGCACTTTGTTGTGCCTCGTGCATGCTTCTTTCACTCTTCCGTGCACGCTTGCATTTGTTTCCTTCTTTCTGGGTTGCTCGCACCCTTTCCTTTTTTTCTGGACTTCACTTTTACTTCTGCGCCGCTAACGCATCTTGTTTTCTTCCTTCCGTGCCACTAGCGCTCTTTCTCCTTCTTTCTTATTCTCTGTTTCTTAAATCTGTCCTTCTTGCTTTCCGCTTTGTGTCGTTTTACAAATTGTTCTTTTTCCTCCCTTTCCCGCTCCAGCCAAACACACGCTCCTGACTTTCTCTTTCTCTCATACGGAACTCACTTGGTAGTGTAGTGCTGGTTGAGCGGTCTCTCTGGTATGCTTTGGGTTAAGGTCAGGGTCTCACCACCTGCTACTCAGACACCCTTGGGCCCAGTACATGGCCCAAGGGAACGAACAATTGCATGGACACCGCCAGCAGGGTCCCAGCTCTCAGGAGACACAGCTCCCTAGTAACGCTGCAGCCCTCCTCAAACACCGGGCCAGCGTCGCAACATGCCACTCTCCTCCGTATCCTTCTTCCTGCAGTTCCCAGGTTTGTGGTTTGTCTGGTCCAGTATGCCTCCCCAGCTCGCTCGTTCATCTGTGTAAGACCACACCTTTTATTGTGAAAAAGCCGTCAAGTGGAGTCGGTTGTAAATGCTCACTATTAAATGCCTGACCCTGCCTGACTCCATTAGTGGGACATCTCAAGTTCTTTCTAGGGTAGGTTGCCCTTATTTTGCCCATGTTAGTCCTATGTGTAATCTTTACTAATCTTAGTTGCCTCCTCCTTGCCTCAGTGTTTATCGGAAAGTGAAGGCTGGGCAAGAGTATTTTGGAGTATTTTTGGGGCTGGGGAATACCATGTCTCACCCTTGGATATCCTCCTCCCATCCCCTCAAAGCTCTCCACTCACATGATCCTCCCTCACTTGTCCACCCCCAGGCTCGGGATCCAAAAGCGATGGACCTTCCCTGGCCACCTGAATGGAAGATCCTGAGGGAGTGGGTGGGAGAATAGCATCATGTTTTTCACACCTGCTAAAGCTCTTGTATTTATTTAAGACATTACCCATAGTCGTTCCCAGGAAGGTATTAGAAAACCACCAAAAGGATATAGCTACATTCATATTGAGTAACCGTCCTGCCAGAATCGGTGGTGTCACACTTTGTACACCAAGACTGAGGGAGGGATAGCTCTCCCCAACCTCAGGAAATACTTTTAGGCAACGGAGCTGCGGGTCCTGCAAGACTGGGTAGGTCCGCGGTTCACGAAGCCATGGAAACAGGTTGAGGAGCATGCAGTGAGCCGACAGTCCCCTACGATACATGCTGTGGATCCCGCATCGGGATTGCCCCATCAGTCTGTATGAACTGCTGTCTACGTCCACAACATTTAAAATATGGGATGTAGTTGTGAAAAGGTTAGAGTTAACATTGTTCCCAGGTCCGGCTACCCCAATTCATCATAACAGTAGCTTCACCCTGGTATATGGTAACAACGCCTTCTGGGTCTGGCAGGTGGGATGCTGTAAATACATCACACATATGTTTGTGGGAGGCAACATTAGGTATTTCCTGGAGTGCAAAGACACCTTTGGGGTTTCAGAGGCTGTACGCCTCACATATATGCAGTTGCGTCATTGGGTGCTACAGGGAAACTATAAAAGGGTGCTACAATGGATCTTACTGCTTTTGAAAAGTTGATCTTTACCCCCAGAGGGTCAGCTGGTCTAATTTCACAGCTTTATTGCTGCCTTAACCTGCAGATACTAGTCAAACTCCCCTCTTGCGCTAATGGGTGGCATAAAGACCTAGATTTTGAGGAAGATCAGAGACAGTAGGCTAGGATATGGTGGGGAGCTGCTAAGCTGACAGTTAGTGCTCAGTACGCTGAGCAGAACTATAAAACACTAGCAAGGTGGTATATCTGCCTGGCGAGAGGGTCACGCTTAGGTTCGGGGCTGTACTGGCGTGCTTGCATGGCAGCGGGTACCTACATACATGTTTGGTGGTATTGCCCTAAACTGAGACTTTATTGGGAATTAGTAGCAGACCCCCTAGAGATGATACCTAGCCTCCCAATTCGGGTTCTATGTCATTTCATCGACGGGTGTAATTTCGATGGAGTATTTTTTACCGAAAAAAGTCATTGAAATTGATTTTTATGTCATTTTTGGATATTCGCCCCAAAGTCCCATCCCCTATTGTAGTCTACCTATTCCCGACCGCCCCCACCTCTTATATATACTTTTCCAACCCCCACCCCTATATATGTCAATGAGTTTTTTTGGTAAAATGAACTCTGAAAAAAAACCATCAAAATTACACCCATCGATGAAAGAACGCTATACCCACTACAATGTTCAGAGCTTTGTCTAATGGGCTGCTGGTTCCTTCACCAAGCCAAGATGACAAGAAACCAAGGACAGTTGTTGCGGCTGCTCAGACCAATGATACTGGTGGCCAGAAACACCATCGGAGCTCGGTGGAAGTCCACGCAAATCCCCATGTTGGATGACTGGGTAGGTGGCATGTAGAGACTACTAATCTGTGAAAAGATAACATACACCCTGCACAATGCAACTGCATAGATATTTACCAAGTGGGGAGTATTTCTGCAATACATCAAAGACCTGAATAAGGACTACATCTGTCCTCCCAGACTTAGGGCTCTGGGACTCTTGAACTTGTCATAAGGGGAACCACCCAATGATGAGTGGCATGAGAACTATGAGTAAATTGTGCTATGGACAGAGGTGAGTGGGTGGGATGGTTACAGGAGGGGGTTTGAAGAGGGTGGGGAGGGGTGGGAGGTAGGAGGTTGTTGTAAGTTTACAGTTAACAAGTTAAGCTGAAATGGGAGTTTCTTTTTTTTTTTGCACTTCATGACTCTGAGTAACATGACTCTGCCTTGCTTTGTTATATCTGTTGAAAATATTAACAAAAAATATTTGAACACAAAAAAAAAAGTATTTTGCTTCCTGCTCTTTCAATGCATTATTTTATCTATAAAGTAAAACAAATTGCGGATAATGGTAAGCTACTTAGGAAAAGCAGAGAGCAGATTCATTCTTAACAAAGGGGAGGTCACCAAAAGCAAAGTGTATTTATATCATAACGTTTCTTCCTGGTTCTCCTTGTGATAAGAGGAGGAGGCTGAAGCAGTTGTAAAATATACAAGGGTCAGCATGAAGAGCCTGCTGGCCTTGCTTATTTCAAACCGAAGCAGGAACAGGGTGCCAATGGTGCTAAAGAACCTCTTGGTGTGCCATTTTCCAAAAATATTCTTCCTCAACTCACTATATTTAGCCTGTTATTTGTCTATGCATCAACTGAGGAGACTGCTGATCGGCTTTTTTTAAATTAATTATTATTTTTCATTTTATGGTGGGTTTTCATATAGTGCAGACCTAGCTTTGGACCCAGTCAGGCACTGAACAGAGACAAACGTATCAAGAAGTACAGTACAAACATGGTGGGGAGTTACTATTCCGAGAAGTCTTGTATGAGTCCAGGATAAGAAAGTAGAACTAAGCATTTAAAATAAGCAAGGAGCATGGCGTAGCGGGGGCCCCTGCAGCGCCCACAGTGTTTGAGGCCCGCCACCACATGTCCTGGGAGGGGGCAATCACAGAATAACGAAAAAAGAGAACACATTTGTTAAAACAAAAAAAAAAGAAATAGTTTCTTTTTGAAGTCACTCTGCCTGATGAAGGCAGAGTGACTACAAAAATAAACTATTTCTATTTGAAGTCCGAGGGCTCCCCCAACCCATGTAATGGTGGCCTCCATGTCCTGGGGTAGTGGGAGTCCTATGACTTCAAAAAGAAATCGGTTCTTTTATTCCTACATAAAGAAATTATTTCTGTTACGGTTTGGTCCTTTAAAGGAAATAATATCTTTATGAAGTCAGAGTGACTTGAAAAATGAACCATTTCTTTTTGACGCAATAGGGCTCCCCTCCACCCCATGACATAGAGCCCTCCAGATCCTCTGCAGATGACGGGAACAAGAGTTCCTTGCTCCTGCAGGAGGGAGCTGAATGCCTTGTTTCCTGGACCAACGGATTAAAGGTAAGAAAATGTATTTTCTTTAAATCTGTAAGTGTGTGTGTATATATATCTTCAGTGAAAAGAGTTTGTTAAAGGGGCGTTATGTGTTAAATTGCAGTAATAAAAACCTATGAAATTCAGTGAAAAAATGTTGTTAAAGGGATGTTATGGTTACAAGTAAGATCGAAAAACCCCAGAAATGTGCCTTTTATGGTAAGCTAAGCAACCAAAACTCACGCCACTGTGCACTACTAAGACTAACACCCAGTACATCAAAGATGTCACCACAAGGTTCCTGACCTTGAGCATGTCGGAGGCGCTGAAGAGCTGTGAAATTCTGCCCCGTACGCTGTCTGATCACTACCCTGTGTTGCTGGAACTTAGGGTAGGAAACACCCCCCAACCGGCCAGGAGATGGGGAATGCATGGTGGGATACTTCATGAACCAAATGTGGTTGAGTCTCTGCATGTGGAGATAGCGGACTTCTTCGAGGACAATGTTGGGACGGTAGAACTGGTCTCTATAGTCTGGGAAACCTTCAAGGTTTGGGCCAGGGGAGTCCTGATTTCGAAATCCACTGGTCTCCGAAAAGAAGTAAGGAGGGAGCTCGAAGGGGTGGAAAATACATTAAACACCTTAGAGGAAACCTACAGCCGTACTCATGACAGGGACACTCTTGCCAAAATCCACAAACTCATTAGGGACTTCGATGACCTGGCCGTTAGAGAAATACGACATATAGCGGCCCCTGCCAGGGCATGCAGATATGGCGAGGGAAACAAGGCGGGTAGAACATTGGTCAATTTAATTAAACATGATAGGCAATAACACCCGATTACCAGCATCCAAACGGCACAAAATGAGGTGGTGACGAGCGAGGAAGGCATAAATGGTGAATTTGTTAAATTTTATCAAACACTCTATGCAATCAGAGAAAGACATATGGTAAAATAAAGACCTATTTGGCGACACTAGATCTTCCGAAGCTCCTGATTGAAAATAAAATGGCACTTGACCAGCCAATCACAGTGGAAGAAATTGATGAGGCGATTAAAGAACTCTCGTCAGGTAAGGCACCGGGCTTTGATGGGCTGGGTGCCGAATTCTATAAAGAGTTTTGTGCGGTACTAGTTCCCATAATGCTGAAAACCTAGGAGGAAGCCCTAGAGAAAAACATACTGCCCCCGACAATGAGAGAAGCCATAATAACTGTATTACCCAAGCCCGACACCCACCATGCGATATGTCATCATACAGGCCCCTCTCGCTCATTAATGCTGACGCTAAGATATTTGAGAAGGTGTTGGCGAATCAGATGCTACCCATTGTGTCCACTTTGGTACATCCAGACCAAAACGGATTTATTCCCCAGAGGTCCACCGCCTTAAACCTTTGTAGGTTGTTTGGTATAATGGCACAGATAGATCCGGACGGAAGCGCAGTCGCAGTTGCCCTTGACACCGAAAAGGCTTTTGATTCAGTTTCATGGGTCTACCTCCTCACAGTATTAGAAACATTCAGTGTGGGGCCTAGTTTCATCAGATTTGTTCGACTGCTGTATACCGCCCCTGGGGCCAGAGTGTGCACTAACAAGACCATCTCCGAGCTATTCCAACTGGGTAGGGGCACGAGGCAGGGCTGCCTGTTCTCACCCATACTATTTGCTTTAACCATAGAACCCATGGCAACTGCCATCAGATTGAGACACAGGGATAAGGGAATAAAAATGAAAGGCTCCACTCAACTAATTTCACTATATGCTGACGACACACTATTATATATCCGAGAACCAGAAAAAAACATTGCACCCATAATGGCCGACATACATGAAATCGCTGAATACTCTGGATACACAATAAATAATGCTATGTCGGAAATATTCCCGCTCACCCCCTCTACTAAACGCCCAGCTGTTACTTGTGGTCTTAAATGGTCGGAACAACATATCAGATACATGGGAGTTCTGGTTTCCAGGAACGGACACACCCTGTACACTGACAACCATGACCAAGCACTACAAACACTCAACACTAAGCTACAGATTTGGAGATACCTCCCCATATCTCTTCATGGCAGGATCGCAATTCTTAAAATGATCGCTCTCCCCAAGCTACTATATTTTTTTGTAAACGTGCCCACATGGCCTGGCAGGGATTTCTTCTCCAAACTGGAATGGGAAAACAGCTAGAATAGAGTGGGAAAAAATGACAGAGCCTTACTGCACCAGAGGTATTGCTGCCCATGACTTTGAACTTTACTATTTGGTCGCTCAGGCACAGTTTGCGAAATATTGGTATGATGAGGCTGACAGATCGCCCTATACGTGGATAGATAGAAACGCACACCACATCCCCAACAGACATAAAATCGGTTATTTTCAACTCACGACACAGGGACACGTGCGAATATGACCCAGTGAGCTGCATGGTCCGGGCCTGCAGAGCAATATTTAAAAGGCTGAAACTAGAGTCACCCTATAACCCGGAGGTCCCCTTGTGGAACATTCCAGGTATCCCCCCGACATTCGATACAGGTATACAGGAGACCTGGGACCCCAATATGGAGATGAGGGTGGGGGACATGTTCATAAATGGTAAATTTGCGACCCAGGAAGACTTTACAAGAGGGATGGGTGGAGGGCCACTCCAAACACTGCAATACTATCAGATGAGATCTGCGTTTTAGTAGCAGTGGCCGCTCCTCCCTGATGCACCCCCCCCCCCACATCCCTTTTTACAACTCACTCGCACAAAAGGGGGGCTGGGGATTTCTAAATTGTATCAGTACAGACCCATGCTCCTACGATAAACCGGGTCAAAGATAAATGGGAAACAGCCTTGCAGATGCCCATACCCGAGGATAAATGGAACAGATATTGTGCCCTTACGAAAAAAGTTTCACTGAATGCTGGTCTGCGCCTGATTCAATTTAAAATCCTAAATAGACTACACTACAGACCGGCTAAGGTGGCCAAATTTGCAACAGATTGTTCTGATGACTGCCCCAAATGTGGCTCCCCACAGGGGGGCCCCTTTCATATGTACTGGGGGTGTCCAGCTCTGGTGGGATTCTGAGGTAAGGTGGCTGAAATGCTGACAGAAATCACGCAGATAACCCCACAGTTGACTCCCCAAAAATATTTAGTCGGGGACATTGGTAAGTGCTCCGAAAAAACTAGAAGACTATTCAATCTCTCATGTGCAGTAGCAAAGAAGTGTATCCTACTGGCTTGGAAAAGCCCCACAACGCCAAGCATGAACACTTTCTTTCGCAAATTGACTTATGTTAATGAATGTGAGGGGCAATATGTTTTGACTCAACCCGGCTCAAGTCGACCAAAAGACATTTGGGGTCCCTTCCGAATATATCTGTGCGAAATGCTCTCCGATGATGAAACCACCATGTAACCTATTGATTATAACATTTTGATTATGAGATGTACCTGTATATGATCTTTTGAATACGATATTGGAGTGGCGATGGTGGATCTGTTGTGAACACTGTTAATAAAAAGAAGTTAAAAAAAAAGATGACACCACAAATGTAATTAATGACATCACTGAAATCAAGAAATTAATTTTGATGAAAAATCCCTACAAGGGGTTGTGTTTATAATATGGTAACAAGATGTCAGGAGTGATTGGGAGACCTATCATGAACTACTTAATGTATTACAAAATGTACTCATCTCAACAAATCATTATGTTGGAGTGTTGTTAATACAGGAACCTAATCATACATATACATAGGCAATGACTGCAGCATGCACCATAGAAGTACAGCATTTTTAATCTGATAACTTTGGTTAGTAAAATAATGAATGCTGCCCTATCAGAGTTTTGAGTAATGTTAAACATTGAATAAATAGCTAACAATTCAAGACTTACTAAATACGTGTGTTAGTACAAACAATACATATGAAGACCCACAATGCATACACATCAGAGGCACATACAGGGAAACTAAAGTAAGAAAGAAAGAATCAACATCACCAGAAAATGTGAATAACATTAAAGTTCATCATCATGTATACAAACAAACTGTGTGTTTGTGGTCTGCGTATTGCCCAATATATGACCACCATGAACTGAGACCAGTCCCTAAGGAAAGTACTTTAAGAACATACGAGAAGGTTAACGTCTAGATTTACAGAACCTTTTGTAAGCTCATATTCTGACTATCAGTGAACAAAACACCTGGCCTAGATATGTCAGTGAACAAAAACAAGTGGCCTCGATATGTGATGTCATCAGTGATGTCATAAATTCCATTTGTTATGTCATCTTTGATGTCCTGGGTGTTAGTCTTATCAGTGCACAGTGGTAGTGCAAGTTATGGTTACCAACACATCCAGAATAATGCAGTGAATATCACCAAACAAAAGTCTAGATTTGATCACATCAGCGAGGCCAGAAGAGATCTTCATTGGCTGAAAATTGAGGATAGAGTGCAGTTCAAGGCCATGACGCTGGTTCACAGATGGATTTACGGGAATGCCCCAGCCTAATCTAAAATCAAAAATCCATCTCCATGTTCCAAACCATGCACTTAGGTCCGCTCACCTGGGTATGATTGCGATATACCCTCACAAACAGACTTTTGGCCTGGGAAAGGCCATTCCGATGGTGGCTGCAGGAAAGTGGAACAATCTCCCAGGTGGCTGCAGGAAAGTGGAACAATCTCTCAGTCAACCTGCGCCTAGAAGCAAACGACCTATTCTTTAGAAAAATACTGAAAAGGTTTATAGTGATATTACCGAATTACATTATGTCGAAAGTCATAATGTGGAAAAAAAAAGTCGGAAAAAATGATTTCGAATGTCTTTTTTTGTTTATTTTTTGTTCGAAATGGGGGTCTTCAACCTAACCCTCCTTTTTTCTATTTTTTTTGTGCTACCCCTTCTTTTTTTTTGTTGCAGAACCCAAAAAATATATAAATAAAAAATAAAACATTCGAAATTTAGACTTTTTTTTTAGACATAATATTTTCGACTTTTTCACTGCACACCGACTGAAAACACTTCTTTTCAAATAAACACTGTGCACCTTTCTCATATCCGAGTAAATAACAGCCTGTCTGTGTATGTTCTGTAACTTGTATCGGTCCACTTCATGTCTGTCCCTGTGTTTCTGTTAGCGCCCCGATACTTGCGAGCTACCAGCACTCTACAAATAAACAAATAAATAAAATAAAATAAATGGTTGCTTAGCTTACCATGAATGGCAAATTTCTCATTTTTTTCGATCTTACTTCTAACCATGACTTCCCTTTAACAATGTTTTTTCACTGAATTTTATCATTTTTTTATTGGTGCAACTGGACCATAACTTCCCTTTTATCTATGTTTTTTCACTGAATTTCATTGGTTTTTACTAGAGCACCCTTAATTTGCTACAAGTTCCTTATATCATCCTCACCCCCAATATGGCGGCTCTAGAGTCTGTGGACAGTACGAAAGTCTGTGGAATGCAAGTAGCATCAATAAAACCCAGATGCACAGGGGACAGCAAAAAATGTTATACGCGTCAACCAACAAAAACATATATATAAAACAACAGTACTTATATTCACTACACCTAAAAATACATTTTTGTACAATGTAAAAACTATTTTTCCATTTAGCACAGAATATTATGGAATGCAACAAGCACAAAACAGAACTGTACACCTCATATCAGTACAGTACAACTCCTCATACAGACCGAGATACACCAACAGCTCATTGTAAAACAGCCTCTCACCAAATAGTAAGTACAGTGTATTTATTTCTCTATTACCATTCATTACATAAACCTTTCTCATAAGCAAATATCACCTTTTTTTTTATTTTGACACAAATGGCAAACACACTTGAGTGGCTAGAAGAAAACGCTCCCAAAGAAGAAATAAGTGATGATGAAACCTCTAATGGTAAACAATACATCTTTCAATATAAACAAATAATGTAATTTATATACAGCCCATTGAAATAGTAATTTCTTCTTTTCTTATAGTACATACTTCACTTGAAGAAACTACACCACTATTTAATCATGGAGAATACCAACAATCAGAAAGACAATCCCAATCCCCAACTGCACACAATGAAATCAAGATCTTGTCTGCAAAATTGGATGAACTTAGTAATGACTTTAAAGAACTTTTAAATTATGTTAAAAATCCTGTTATTAGAAATGTTGATTATCACTGTCCTACTTGTACCTGTCGCCCTTACCCTTACCATTCAGCAATCACCCCAACCAAATTCATAAAATATAAATGAAAGCGGTTTGATGAAATCTTCCTCCCTCCCCCGATGATGACTCTATAGAAAATCCAAATTCTCCCATTTATGTTTCCCATTCTGATACCCCATCCCTTTCATAAATAAATATTTTTATACTATAAATATCTTGCATCTTATTCTGTGATAAATGCCTTATTTTTTTTTAACTCCAATTAATAGTCCGCGGACTCTACGACTGTTCCTTGGGGTCTGTTTACAAAATGGGATATCCATGGAGATTACGCCGTGTCCGGACATTTCCGGTCTCGCATGACGCACTTTTAGTTAGTCTGTGGACAGCGGGCCCATTTGCGTACATCCATGTGCCCGGCATCTCCCCCTCGTCTGTCCCCGGACACCCGACGCCGCCACATAAGTCCCCAGACATCATCATGTGACCACACCTGTGCAGCACACCTGTGCAGCACGACAACGTGTCTGCAGACGGTGTCCGTTCAATGTGGACCGTTTGACACTGCATTTTCGGCCAATCTACAATGTTTCAGTTGAAGTTTCCAAAGCCTATTTTTGACTTGATAGTCTGTGGACAGGTCCTCTTAAGGGACCCACTCATTACTTTTAGTCATTCTCAATCCATGCAGGCCGGGTGCTCTGAGAAAGGCTGTTCCTTTCTCAGAGAGAAGTAGAGAGAAGTAGGTTAACGTCCTCTACCCCATCTTCCTCAACCGTGCCTGCCTTAGCATGTATTTCAGGAACTGCTTGCAAAAGCATTATCCACCATATCAAAATATTAGTAACACACCATTCTGCTGTATGAAATCTTGTGCTTTAGCTCTACTATGCAAAAACTCCTGCTCTAGAACTGCAAAATGTAAATAATATTCTCCTACATGGAACAGCCAAAGAACTCCTTCGAGAAATAAAGCACACCCAAAGTAAATATTTTGGAACTGAAGATGACTTCAAAAATTCAGTAACTTTGGAAAACATCTGCGAAAACCTCACAAACACCAACCTCCTTACAAACACATACAAAAAAAATAGCAATGTTTCAAAAATTAATCTGCTGAAATACCAGACCAAGTATGTATCTGTTGTCACAGAACCTTTTATAAAAAGAGCTCAACAATAGTAGATATGGCCTACAAAATAGAGGTCAATGAGGAATCCCAATAGTTCCAATTAGCTTTATATCTAACAAAAGAAAATAAATACAACATAACTGACCCTTCAATAGTTTGCACAAACTGCAATGCAAAGTTTGACATCAACCAAACGCCATCACATACTATCACTAATAACTTAGAAATATTCCCACTTCCAAAAGCTCTGCACCAACTTAGCTTGTATGAGAGCATCATAATCCAAACAGTATACCCATTTCAAGCTATAATACGCCTTCAACCAAAAACAGCCAAATTGCCTCCATCTGAGTTACTAAAAGGCATTTGTGGCAAAGTAGTATATTTGCCATTAGATCTTAAAGAAAATGCAGAAACTCTAGGAGTACAACGGCCAATAGGTCAATCTTTAATTGTGCTAGTTAATGGTGTATAAACAAAAGACAAAAGTAAATTGGCAACAACTAGTCGACTTAACCAACGCTAGACAAGCCCTAGAATATCTGAAAGAAAACAATGAATGCTACAAAGATACAAACATAGAGGAATACTTAAGAGAAACCATCCAAATAATTCAAGATTCACCACAAACTGGCCAATTTGAACATGTAGATCCTGTTACTGCAGCCAACATTTAGACCAGTATACAATTCACCCACTACACTCCAAAGACATCCTAGGTGATGCATTAGAAACATACCAAACGCAAAAGGATCCCCAATGAGCATATGGGAGAAAAGTGTAGAACCACGTTCCTTTCCTCTACTCTTTCCTACAGGAAAAGGAGGAAGATATGATGAAAGATCTACACAAATTCCTGCATCAGGATATCGCTCTTGACGATTGTATTCTGAAGAGCCTAGATTCGGACAATCCTGTTTGAAAGTGAACTAGCAACTCTATGGGCCTCATTACGACCCTGCTGGTCCGGAAAGAACGGTGGCGGTAAAACCACTGCCACCGTTCTTTCGGGACCGACTGATTCAGAGTCCTGCAGGTAGGAGGTGTCACTCCCGCCAGGCCTGTCCTGACGGGATTAACACCACCCGCCTGCAGGCAGACATCGAAACATCGGCTCTGTCATAGACGGAACCAGTGTTTCCATGGTCCCCATCCCCATGGAGTCCTATGCGACTCCATGGGAATAGGGATTTACAGAATTCCGCTTCCGGAAATTACCGTGTCACCAGGGTTGTAATGCCCCGGTGATTTCATCAATCACGGAGGCGGAATGGTATTACGGGTCCAGCAGCAGCCTGACATTTTTTCCGGCACGGCTACCGTCGGACTCGTAATCTGCACACACATTAAAAACAGGCTCTAATTTTTTTCACATGTCTACAACCCAACTGCTTCAAAAGATAAAAGACAAAGATGATGCTTTGCTGTCAAGTATCACTTGGCAAACATGAATGGTACAAAAGAATACTGGTTCCTACGTCACACTGATGTACGTTGTATGCTGAGGAACCTAGGCGCACCCATATGGTTTGTTTCTTCTAGTTGTGCAGAATATGCATGGGATGACTTGCACGACTTCTTATGCACTGCAAACCAAAATAAAGAGGGAATAGATATAAAAACACCAGGAGAACTCTGTTCTCTTGACTCTGCCAATGTATCAAGGTACTTAGGTACTTTCATCATTGCGTTATTGCCATGCTGCACTTCATCTGCGATAAAACTATCTCTACACTCTGAGAAGTGGAAGACTTCTTTTGGAGAAAAAAATATCAATCCAGAGGAGCACCACGCATCCACATGCTTTTGTAAATAAAAGATACTCCCAAATTTTGCCATGACAGTGATGTCACGGTTTTACAATTTATTCAAAAATACATTCCCTGTGACATCAATTCAGAAACCACACATAGTGACCTACGTACACAAATCTTACACTTCCAAAAACATAAGTGTAGCAAATACTTCTGACTTTGATTTAAAAACAAAGGTAAATACTATGCCAAATGTTGCTTTGGCTTCCCTGGACCAGTTTTCAAAAAAGGACAAGTAAATAGCTGGACGTCTTCTGTTAGACACAGTGTAAAAGGCAAATCCCCTAAAAACACATTAAAAGGGACGAAGCATCCAAGTACATCAATGATTACAATGCAATCACTGCCCTCTTGTGGAATGCAAATATAGACATACAATACATTGCAGACAATTCTACTGCAGTTGCAAGATATGTCACAGCCTATTTTACCAAAGCTGAGAAAACAGAGCCAAAAGCCCTCTGGGATGACATATCATCTGACAAAACACTTTCACAATAATATTACAGTTTCACATATTACACATATTACACATATTACTATGGCCATGGCCAGTGTCCAGATTCTTGGGGGCATGGCCTATAGCACATTTTCGGTAGTGGCCCTGTAGTTGTAGTTAAGTTGCTCAACTCATAGAAAGAGCACCTTTTGGACAGTTTATAACTGCCTCCCCCAAGACAAATCCTCACCAAACTTTTCAAAATAAGTATATGACCCCCTCGGAATGATTTTGTGAAGGTTGGTGCAGTTTCGTCCAAGGGGGGCAAAGTTATAGGGGGGGTCCCAAAATGTGTGGAAATCCTCATAGACGGAATGGAAAAATATATTTGCTTGCACCTACAGCGCAAACCGCTAGATGGATTTTCACCAAATTTGTGTCCAGAGCAGCGGCTTGGTTCTGAAAGCGTGCTTTTGTAACTTTGGTGTAAATCCGTCCAGCAGTTTTTTCAAAAGTGGCCAAAAGTAGATAAAAAAGAATTTGCAATATCTGGGTCAGGTCTGCAGACAAATTTCCTGATTCGGGGTCCGTGGACACCTCTGGACCTATCAGGGTCTCGCGTGATGTCCGCGGACATTGTACATGCCCTCTGATTGAATGGTGAAAAATGTGAGCCGCGTCATATTTTTGAAACAGTCACCATGTTGGATCTGCGGATAGCTGCTGGTGTCGGTTTATAGCGCAGTGAGGATAAAAGTGTGGAAAACACATTTGGAGTTATTTGGTGGCTGAAAAGAGTGGGGAGTTGAATAAAGTTGACATACAGCTGTTTTCATAGGTGAAATAAGGGTTTGCTGGTGCCAACGATTCTGCAGACATAGCCACTGACCGTGGACAGCACATTGAGAAGCAAAATGAGGAAAACACATTTTCCTCACTGGAGCCAAAGAAAGTGGTGCAGGTTTAATTATATTGTGGCGGTTGTGACCAGTATAGTAGAAGGGCTGCCTTGTGCTATTTTATCCACAGACACAATAGTAGTCTGCGGTTCTGCACATACCATGCGGGTCTTTAAAGGATGCCTGGCATGGAAAGGGGGACTGCAGTGACTGTGGACAGTCGTGGATGTCCGCAGACAACGAGGGGATTTGCCAATCAGGTTTTGTTGTTGTGGTGTACAGCAAGAGAGTGTAGTAGGTGTTTTCTTTGTTGGGGGGAGTGAAGATGTCTGTAGCTATGGCTATGAATAAGCAGGGTGTGTGGATGGTGGAAGATTCTTGGATGCATTCATTGAAGGGTTACATTGAATCTGGTATCTCTGCTACTATTGGATAGGAAGAAGTGGAGGTTTTGTAGTATGCAGTTTGTGGGTTAAACTGGGCGACCTTATATCCATTTTGTAAGAGTATGGCTCACTTTAACCATCCAGATATTATTGTTGTGTATTGTATAGGTAACAGTTTGGGCTATATAAATCCAGTGTCTTTGCAGCTTTCTATGAAGAAAATGTTGAGAAACCTAATTTAACTGTTTCCAGCTGCGAAGATAATTATTTCTCAAATCAATCCTTGTCAATAAAGGTGTATGCGCCTTTGCATATGGTATAGAGATGGCATCTTTTGAGAACGAAAATGTGAAGTTGGATGGTGAAAATACTTTTCAGAGCGATGGAGTGCATTTATCTGATGTTGGCAATCAGATTTTTCTTTGGAATGTTAAAAATGCATTGAAAAAGTTAATGTAAGATGTGGAGTATATACTAAAGCATTTCTTAGTAGGTGCAGGACATAAAAATGTTAAGAAAAAAAAATTGGGTTTAAACCTCTCCACCCCTTCAATTATTCATGCGGTCTGCAGACAACGCGGTAGTCCACGAACACTATATCTTCAATCCACGTATTTTAAGGATGCTAGGTATAAAAAGGGGATTACTGGTTTTGTGGGTGTGGTGTACAGGAAGACTGGGCATCAAGAGTTATGTTTGTTGTGTGCAATGACAATGGCTATGGCTTTGAGGAAGCAGAGTGTCTGGTTGGTGGGCAATTCTTGGGTCCATTGGGTTAAGGTGTACTGTGAGTAGTGTGGATTACCTGGGAATCGTGGATTTCAAGAATTTGAAGTTTCTTGGTTGGGAGTTTGAGGAATGAAGTGGGTGAAATTGCTCCCGTTTTGTGAGAGAATTATTAACTTGGAGCATCCGGACATCACTGTAGTTCACTGTGGTGGAAATAGTTTGGGCTATGTAATTGGAATTGTATTACCGTTTGTAATGAAGGATACCTTTTCATAGTTGTGGTACTGTTTCCACATTTGAAGATGGTTTTCTCTCAGATAGCTGAAAGACAAATGTAGAAGTGTTTAAATGTATTTTGTCCACAAATTGAGAAAGCAAGGCGCAATGTAAACAAAGCTGTATGTGATTTTTTGAAGGTTGTTGGAATTACATCTTTTAAGAGTGAAAATATAAAGTTTCATATTGTGACATTTCTTTGAAGCGATTGAGTGCATTTGACTGATGTTGGCAATCAGATTTTTCTTGAAAATGTTCAAAATGCATTGAAACAGTTTATGTGGATGTATACAGCATGGATTAAAGTATTGTACTTGTAGTAAACAAAAAGGAAAAACAGAAAACAAATTATAAGCTATTTTTGTGAAAGTTAGAAAAAATAATGAAGTTCAGTAAAACATGTGTTAAGTATATAAAACCAAATAATCCCCAAAAATATAGAATTCAGAAAGTTTAAAAAAAAAAAGGTTAAGAGCCACCCTTTTTGAATGAAAAACAAGGTTACATGTCTTTCCATCGAAATCTTTCCATCAATGGTTTGTTCCATCAAATAATTTGCATTGAAAGATGTTTCATCGAATTCCCATACATAAAGTGCAAAGTGTTTATGCATTGAAACCCTTTAATCGAATAGGGTTTTGTTATAAAAACACTTCACAATTTTTGCATGGAAAGTCTATGAAACATGCATAATGTTATAATGTTACAGGGAGCTGTCCAGTGCTGAAATCTATAAAGTATTTCAGCACTGGCCAACTTCCTTTAACTTGTGATGTTTATTGTTTATAGGGGCCCCCCTAAACCCCACCCCTAACCCCCATTTTCAAAATGTAACCCTTGTCCAGTGCAGAAATCTATAATGTATGTCAGCACTGGACTGCTCCCTCTAATTTGTAGTGTTTTTTGTTTATTGGGGGGGGGTCCCAAACCACCCCCAACTCAAAAGGGTCCCCTCTCCCTAATCCCCCACACCAATCCCCATTCCTCAACCCATTGAATTACCAACAAAATTAACCATTTACATTGAATTACCAAACCAAATATCCATATTTTTTAGTTGGAAATCCATCACAATTCATTCAATGAATATGATTTTTGATGGAAAAGCTTTTCAATGGATAATGATTTGATGCAAATAAATTTGATGGAAAGAATGCATACAGAAAAACAAGCAAATTGATTTTAATTCCCCCTGCCCCACACCCGGAATCTTTCAGGTGTCCGCACACTATAATAGTGTCTTTGGAAACTCACAGGCTGAAAAAGGTCCTCTGACTTATTTTTTTAGTTCTGTTATTTAATTGTGAAAGGTGGCTCCACAAGGAACCTTTTTATTTGTCTTTCCGGCTTTTATTTTTTTTGGTATTTTGTTTTTTTTGTCAGAGAGGTGTGGAGGTAAAGTAGGGGAGGGAAGGGAGGTTAGGGAGGGGGTATCAACCATAGATACGGAGGGGCAGGTGGACAGGGTAAGATGTGGGATGGGCCTTAAATATAAGGTGGGGGCAGTGTTTCCCATGTTCCTTGATGGTGGCTTCGAAAGCACTTTGAACTGCTCCCCCCTGATGAGGGGTCAGTCACAGTATATATACAGAGAACTGTGACCCTTGAAAGGTATGGATCAACAGCCTCCTGTATGACCTGCGAGCGAGCTGGCGGGATCTTCTGCTCCACAGGAGTACCTTGTGTGGTGGCAGAAGTGGGGAAGATGGGGTAGAGGAAGTTAACTGCTTCTCTGTGACAAAGGAACAGACTTTCTCAGAGCACCCAAGTGGTTGGATTTGGTGTGGCAGCGCATGGAGGTGGTGCTGAAGGAGTACTGCTCAGGCTGTTTGTCAGTAAGTATGACCCTGCTCTGAATGCATTTCACCTGGGCAGCCTGAGCCTTTGGTACTCCCCCAATTGTGTTAAAAAGAAATGCCACACCCATGACTCTCTCCAGATGCTGGAGGCTGGCACTTCCTCTATCTACTCTTCCTGTTCCTCGTTATCCTCGTCCACATCACCATGCCTGTTGCCCTATCCAGGCCTTTCACTTGGTGGTTGTGGTGGTGGTGGCCCCTGGCTGGGAAGGAGGGATGGCCATGAAAGATGCCACTGTTAAACTTCTGGATGTCTGTTGGAAGTAGCTCTCCTGGAAGATTGTTACTGGTGTGCCAGATTAGAAATTATTAAAAGTAGTGGGTGGGTCTCCTTAGAGGAACCATCCGCGGACTACTGAGCTGAAAGTAGGACTTTGAAAGTTGTGCAAAGTTAACAGATCAAGTAAGAATGGGTCAAGGAGCTCTGGAGGAGTAAACTTTGAAATTGAATTATTGTAGATCTGCATGAAAATTCAGTTTCAAACTGTCCACAGTGATGGACACTGTCTGCGGACACTCTATCATGCTGCACGGGCGCGGTTACATGATGGCATCTGGTGATATGTGTGGCAGTGGGTGTTCATAGGCCATGCTCAGTGGGAGACACCGGGTGCATGCACATGAATGTCTGGAAACGTGTGCTGTCTGTGGAATAATTAAAAGTGCATTATGTGAGACAGGACATGTGCAAACATGGCACAATGTGTGCAGACACTCTATTTCGTAAATGGACCACCGAACAGTGGTGTAGTCCGCAGAATATTAATTGGGGTTTAAAAAGAAAAAAGGAATGTATCTCAGAATAATATAGAAGATACTTATAGTATAAAAAATAAATTGATTTATCAAAGTGATGGGATATCAGAACAAGAAACATAAATGTGAGAATTTGAAATTTAAATAAAGTGATGATCAGGTGAGGGAGGCATATTTATATAATGAATGGTGATAATATTATTGGTTAAATTGCTGAACTTATAGAAAGAATACTTTTTGGCCAGCTTATAGCTTTAGCGATGCTCGACGAATGGTCACCAAAGTTTGTAGACAGACACACGCTCTTGGATGTTTAAAAATGTAAGGTGTGGGTGGCGCTGTTGAACAGCCCAAGATGGCTGCTTAGCTTTTGAGCTCCGTGTGGCCTCGGCGAAAATCCGCCTACAGCTGCAGCTTTCTTCATCCTTGACACCCCACATCTCGCTGAGCTGTTGCTCTGTCCCTCCCGCCTCGGGACTTTGGTGCCGGCTGCCTGTTGACCTGCACCGGCCTCGGCGCACACCCATCTCCCGCCTCCTGCTCTCCGGCTCCTCTTGCTTGCAGCTGGTGGTGGTGCGCTAGGTGCGGTGCCCGAGTGCCCTGCCCCCTCCCGAGAGCCCCCACTGCATTGTCTGCGACGGGCCGCTGGGGATAGGACTGCACCATTGGCCGCGGTGGCCCCCCTCGGAGCACGCCGTTGCGTGAGCGGGTCCACCACAGGGGCCTGCGCTGGAGCGTGCCCCAGCCCCCTCCCTCACCACCAGTACCGGATCCCTCGCTCTCAAACAACGTGAGGCGGCTGGGCTGGAGCCTGGCTGCCCCTTGCAATCGGCGGCCCACGAGCCTGGCCAGAGGCCCACACCAATCAGGTGATGAGCGGGGGAGGGGCCCACACTGTGGTCACTGTGGTGCCTCCCGGGTCGACCTTCAGCCCCCCTCCTTGTTGCCACTTGGAACTCCGGAACTCTTCATCCCACCCTAGATTGGGACACCATATCCTGTCTACCTACTCTGGAGAGTGGGCTTGCAGGAACTTGTGCTAAATAGCACTGGATACCTTTCTATCCCCTATTACTGGGGCCCAGGGCTGCACCCTAGGCCCCCTTTGTTGCGGATTGCTTGCAATTAAAGGACCCTTATGATAGTGGTGTGCTTGGCCTGCATTTCCCCCCCCCCTTTTTTTGGCAGCGACTGGGCTCCTGGTGGAACGAGGCCTGTTGAACTGAACCTCCACAGCGCCCCCCAACCTAAAAGAGGAGTGAACCCCTTCATCACAATTACTACGGTTTGCCAGGTGGCTGCCCGCCTTCGTGGATTGGCGACCTTCCCATCTTGGCCCCTCAGTGGCTCAACGCTCTCCATCCGGCTGTGGCCTCCTTGCTTCCACTGCTGCCATAGCCTGACCACACCGCTGTCACAAGTGCCTACTGTCCTCCAATACCTCAGTCCCTTGGCCATCCGCCCTCCCCCACTGGCTGCAACTGTGGGCCCCCGCCTCACCCAGGGTTATACCAGCAATGTCAAACAGATCTAGAGGCGCCTTTAAGGGGGGAGCCATGGATACATTTACTAAGACTGTCCCGAGGGCAGAGGCAGGACACACATCATCCCTGCAGGAGGACGACCTGGAGGTTGACCCTCACCCCTGTGCTATGGCCCCCGATTTGACTACACTTATGGAATCTATGGCCAAAAATGTCACCTCCTTCCACGAGAAGTTGGATGACATCAATGCCAATGTTGCCTCCCTAAAAACACGAGTGGATCAAGCGGCAACCAGAATCAATGATGCCGAAAGTAGGATATCAACGAATGAAGATGATATTCAGGTGCTGCAGAACACAGTAGCCTCCTTGTCGCATGACATGAAGAATGTGAGAGCAAAGTGCGACGACTTGGAATCGCGCTCTCGCAGAAACGACCTGTGTATTATTGGGGTCCCTGAAAACACCCCTTAAAGGGCGCATGGAGGATGCAGTCAAAACCTTGCTTAAAGAACTGCTCGGCAATCTGGCCCTCTCGCCGTACTTCACACTTGAACGCGCCCGTCGAGCTTTGTCACCACGCCCCAAACCGGGTGACATCCCAAGGCCCATCATCGCCAGGATTCTAAATTACCGGGACAGAGACCTCATCCTCCGCCTGTCGCGTGAGAAGGGAGACCTACGCCTCGAGGCCCACACCATCAGGATTTTCCCAGCTTTTTCAATAGCGGTACAGCAGGAGAGACGTCAATTCCTCGGGGTGAAGAAATTGCTTAGGGAACGCAGTGTCCCGTATGCCATCCTGTTCCCGGCACAACTCAAAATTACTCACAACGGCAAACTGTACTTCTTTACTGTTCCCGACGAGGCAGTGAAATTCATTGAGGCGCATATTCCGCTTCATGATCCGGCTGGTGGCTGCGCCAACGATGATTAACCAAGTGCATCCTAGCCTAACGTGGCCTAACCCATCTAGTAATCCTTGACTCTGAATGCGTCGACGGCAATAATGTACTGCAAACTCAGCGAACTCGGCCCCTTCCACATGCATCCGGGCTTTGGCTCAGCCTTTGTACTATGGACATTGATCTCCATTTCCCTCCCAGGGTGTGGAGCTGGCCATGAGCCCTAGTCACCTCTTCAGTGTCATCTTGCATCCAATAACCTACTGGCCTTGGGGCCTGACATAGGATCCGTTTACCGCAGAAACCTGTATCTGACAGCTCTCGCTGTGCTACATAATGCTCAAACGGCTGACCACACGGCAACAGCACACCACACTGCAATTGCAATGCTCATGTGTTGTTGGTTGTTACTGCTTGTTGGCCCCGGTTGGGCCCTGGTAGGGGCATATCCCCGTTAGATTTTGCCCTCTCACCTCTACTTCTCGGGGAGTGTCGGTTTAATTGGTGACACCAGCATTTGGGGTGGGGGGATCTGCACTGCAAGTTGGGGGTGGGCATTGAGGGTGGGGGAAGGTAATGTTGGGGATTGGGGAAACGTTATTGCAAAAGGCAGAGGCAGACTGGCAGACCACATGACATCGGGGCGCCCACTTAAGGGCTTGCTCCGCCCTATTTTTAAGCTACAGCGACAGTGGTGGGATGTTCCATAGACTCTTAAAATGCCTACAACAGTGATGTCCTGGAACATTTGGAGCTTAAGTAATTACACCAAGGCTCGTAGAATCATGTCCTACGCTAATAGATATGGTTGCAAAATATTACTGTTGCAGGAAACGCACTCCACGGGCCCTCTGACTACATGTATGGCACCATCATGGGGTCCCCACAAAAATTTCACCTCATACTCGACTCGGGCCAGAGGGGTGTTGACGATGATTCAAAAATCGCTTAGGTTTTTACTCCACAAGAGCTATATTGACCCAGAGGGAAGATACATCATAGTGCACTGCACAATAGCTGACAGAGAATATTTATTGGTGAACACATATGGCCCTAATGTGGACTCCCCCGACTTTGTCGACGAGGTTGTATCTATACTGCTGGGCTATGTGGGGGTGCAGATCATCTGGGGGGGGGGATATGAACTTCATATTAGACATTACACTGGACAGAACAGGCACATCTCCCAGATCGCTATCCGGCACGGCATGTAGACTCCTAGCACACAGCACAACACTTGATATCCAAGAAGCATGGCGGGCACTACATCCACAAACACGCAAGTACACCATCTACTCCTCAGTGCACGATAGCTCATCCAGAATTGACATGTTCCTTCTGTCAACCGCAATGCTGGGGAGAGTGGTGGAAACACAAATACTGGCTCGCACCCTATCGGACCATTCACCGATCTTGATATCCCTAGAACTGGGAGCACCATCCCCTACCATCAATACATGGTGGTTGAAGTCCTCTGCCCTACAGGACATTGTATTCAAGGCAGACATTCGTGCTGACATCCAGTCCTATTTTGAGCTTAATACACCCCAGTCCACCTCCTTGGGAGTCCGATGGGATGCTTTCAAAGCCTTTATCAGGGGAATGTCTATATCTAGGGAGGCGGGAGTCCTTAAGACTATAAGAGCAGCCCTTGACCGCTCCGAAGCCAAACTGCGCAAACTAAAGAGGGCTCACCCGATGTCAGTTGACCCTGCCACTCTTTCCCAAATTAGCAAAGAACTCCAATTATTTAATAAACAAGCCACTAGGGAGGTTCAATACTTTAGCCGCCCACAGGCTGCGCAGAAATATGGAGAGGGAGATAGACCTGGTAAAATACTGGCTGCCTTGGCTAGGAGTGAGTGGGGCCAAACTCAGATCACTTGTGTCAAGGACAGCCAGGGGGCAGTACGGTGGTCCGACCAGCAGATCCTGGAAGTCTATATTCTCAGCCCCCCGAGCACAGTGATTCCTATATGTGAGACCTCCTTGAGCAGATTCCCACAACTAATATCTCCCCCCGCAACCAGAGACCAACTGGACTCCCCCATCCAACTAGATGAAATAGTTGAGGCCATGTCTAAGTTCCCTAAGGGTAAGGCACCGGGTCTCGACGGGCTGACCGCAGAATTTTATCAGGAGTATGTGGCCATACTGGCCCCCAAACTACTTGAAGTATGGAATGAGTCACTCCGGCTAGGGTCCCTTCCCCCAACATTATGTGAGGCTGTTATAACGGTTCTACTTAAACCCGGTAAGCCCAGTGATGAGTGCGGATCATACAGGCCCCTCTCATTAATGAATTTGGACACTAAAAACTTCACCAAAATCATTGCCAATCGCTTCCTCCCGGTCATGTCATATATGGTCCATGACGACCAATCAGGCTTCGTGCCTGGGAGGTCCACATCCCATAATATTAGAAGGTTACTCAATGTCATGTTGCGTATTGACCAGGGTGCGAGTGCAGTCGCAGTCACGCTAGATGCCCAGAAGGCATTCAACATGGTGTCCTGGAAGTATATGTGGCTGGTGTTGGAAACTATGGGCATAGGGCCTAACATGATTGTATACATTAAGTTATTGTACACCTCCCCGGTGGCCAGGGTTCGTGTCAACTCCCAGACGTCGGGCTTGACCGCTCTCTTTAGAGGTACCCGACAGGGTTGCCCGTTCTCCCCGATCCTGCTTGCCCTGGCAATAGAGCCGATGGCGGACTATGTCAGGGAATGACACTCACGTAAAAGGATACGGCTGAAAGACTCCCCTGAAAATATTTGCTCTATGTGGACGACGTATTGTTGTTTATAAGAGACCCTGCTGTTCATCTTGACCCAATCTTGCGCGAAATCATCCGTATAGGCATACATTCTGGGTTCACTATAGACTACACTAAATCCGAGATCTTCCCCCTCACCAGCTCCACGCTACAGCCCACCACTGAGTACCCGCTTCGCTGGTCCCCTGACAGGATCAAATATCTTGGAGTCCAGGTGTCCCTGACCAAAGATACATTACTAGCAGACAACTACCTGGCCGCGGTAGAGCAAGCCAAGGCCAAAATTGCACGATGGCGCACTCTTCCACTATCACTAGCCGAGAGACTCTCACTGGTGAAGATGATTTTACTCCCCAAGTTGCTGTACATATTTAGCAATGTGCCTATCTGGCCCGGAAAGAGGTACTTCACAAACTTACACAAGCTTTACGCCAAATTTCTATGGCACTCTGGCGCTGTGGTAAAAAAAGGTCAGACATGACACTCCCCTATGATAGAGGGGGCTTCCCCGCTCCCGATATGCTATGGTACTGAATCGCATAACAGGCGCAGTTTGCTTCTTACTTGTATCCTGGGCCCCCACCTCGTCTCCATGTCAAGCTGGAAACACTGGCGGCAACAGGCACCAACATAATGTCTTTAATTCTACATCAGCAGTACGAACCGGATTCACCCATTGATCCGGTCCAAACCACTGTGCAAGCCTTGGGTCGGATATTCGAGACTTGTGTTGAACAACGCCCATACTACAAGTGGCTCCCCGCCTGGCGATTTCCCGGGCTGGAACCCACATTTGATACCGCACTGGCGCGACACTGGGAGGCCCTGGGGTATCACGCCCTAACTGATTTCTATCCAGAGGGGCAGTTATAACACCACAAACCTGGAGGGTGGGTCACTTGGGTTCCGCATTAGAAACTTTGCAGTTCTACAGACTCCGCGCCGCCTTCAGAAATGCATGGCCTGACTTCCCCAATGAACCACCGGACTCCCTTGGGATTGCCTACATCGCCAATTCGGGCGGCGCCCGTGGGGTGGTTTCTTCACTGTACAAGCTCTTACTGACCACTGCCACCCCCCAACCCGCCAAGGCCCGAGATGACTGGGCGTCTGAGCTGGAGTTGGAACTCACTGACCACCTGTGGGAGAAGATGTGCTCACATACCAACAGGGTTTCCTTAAACTTTCGCTATCGTACCATACAGTATAAATTATTAAACAGGCTGCACTACACCCCGCGCAGAATTTCTGGGTTTGCGCATTCTGACCCACGACACTGCCCTCGCTGCGGCGCGGAGGGTGCTGACCATTTATACATGTTCTCGAACTGCCCGGGCCTAGCCGCATTCTGGGGCAAGATCTTGGAAACACTATCCGAAATCACTGACTCTGTGGTTGACCCCGAGCCGTTGAGAGTTCTGTTTGGGGTATGGCAGACTGAAGGGGCTAAGAGTATGGCTAGGTTCCTGAATGTTAGCTTTATAGTAGCTAAAAAATGTGTTTTACAGAATTGGAAGAGCTCCACCCCCCTTCATTCTAGAAATGGTTAAATTTGCTCACGTGGTCCCAAAATTGTGAAGAAGAGTTCCTTGCTTTGATCCCAGCTCGCTCCCGCCCCAAAAACATATGGTCCGCTTTCAACGGCTACCTGAATAGCTTAGACGATACTTCCACAGTGGACGATTACGCCCAGTCCCCTCCCTTAGGTGCTCAGGTACTTGTTGCTCTGTGATATATCATTCCCCAACTGCTGTTGTCCTATTGTTTCGGTATACCCCTGTATTCATTTATACATGTACCTAATGTTTTTGACTGCTCTGATGTATGTATATGCTATATGCCTCTGCCAACAAAAATAAAGGTTTAAGAAAAAAGAAAATGTAAGGTGCAGCATAATTTCAGAAACAGTGGCCATATTGGATGGGCGGGTCATGGTCTTAGTGCATGGACAGTGCAGTGAGGACAAGGAGTCTGGAAAATATATTTGGGGTTATTTTTGTGGATGAAAGAGGGCCTGGAAAGGGTGGGGGAGTGGAAACAAGTTGATATAGAGCTCTTTTTATAGGTGAAAAGAAGTTCTGTAGGTGCTGGGGTGTGTTCCATGAATTTATCTGTTCATGACAGTTATTGGGATTGGGGAATGGGTGAGTATTGTTAGTTCATGGTGTATTGTACATACTTGTTATATGGTTTAATCCTATAGGGGTGGTTGCGGCCAGTAGGCATATTCTTGGGGGCTTGGCTGCAGGCCAAGCCCCCAAGAATATGCCAACTAGCCACATGCAGTATAGTAATATGTGTATACTTAGTGTAGGTACTATAAGTGGAGTATATTGTTTTTATAATATGGTGGAATGCTATAATTGAAGTGTATATGGTATTTATGATTGTAGTACAATTGTCGATCTTTGCTTCGCCTTTCACATAGTCAACCATTCTATCCTTACTAAACGGCTCCATGATACTTTTGGCATTACGGACCAGGCACTGGCTGGCTGACCTCGTCCGACATTAATTGTCCTTCGCAACTGCAACTGGGACATTTCTTCTTCACCACCTCACTCTGTACTTGCAGTGTTTCCCAGGGTTCTAGGCTGGACTACTGCAACAGCCTCTTCCTCAACCTCTTTGTTCCTTACACCCCATTCAGCTAATCCATGAGACCACGCTATTGACAATGTTGTCTTCCTAAGTATTCCCCTGCTAGAGCCCTCCACTCCTGTAACTTGAATTCTCTGCTTGTTAAACGATTATTGAAACAGAGTGGGAGGCTGGTTTCTCTGTTCGTCTGGTGCCTTTATTTGGAGTAAGCTCCCAGCCTCTCTTAGACTTGAGCCAGACTTCCTTAAGTTCTGGAAACTTCTCAAAACTTTGCTTTTCTCTTCCTCTTTCCCTCTCTCCCTTCCCTATAAACCCATCCTGCTGCCATTAAAATGGGTCTGGTCCCTCATAAACCTGACAGGTTGCAGGCCCTATACCTAGTCGACATCAAAACCCTGCTCTTTCTTCAGCACTGTGCTTGTAGACCCACCCCCTTGTGTCTGTGCACCCCACTTTTGGGACTGCTCTGCTCCAGGACTTAGGCAGTGGACTCCGACTTTGGTACTCCTTGGCACTTCCTTCCTGGGCTCCCTTCAGCACTTGTGCATCCCTACTCCCCCTTATATTCATGCACTTCTCTCCTTGCACAATGCATATGTGCATTTATAGCAACACTGTGAACACTTTTTTTATACATGCAAGGGAAATGTAGATGGAAAATATTTCTAGAACATTGGTAAGTGGCAGTTGGTGTGTGGAAGTTTAATATGTTGATGGTTACATGTGGTTTATTTGGAAGTGATTGATGAATGGATGTGTGAGTGTTTAAAAGCAGGCAATGAGGGAGTGTTAGAAACATAAAAGTAAAAAGGGTGGAAGGGCTGTCCTGTGTGATGGTGTGCAGGTGCCATTCAGGTCTTTTAATGATGGCTAGCCTGGAAAGGGGGCTGTGGAGACCGCGGATAGTTATGAAGTTATAACGATTATGGTCCTTATTGTATGCGAGAGAAAAGTATTTTTGAAAGAAAATAGTTTTGTCCTTTTTTCTTTTTCTCTACTATACAATTGCCCATAATTTCCATTAGCATAGTACAAAATGGTAATGCAAATGTTGGAGAATTTTATTGAGTCTAACTACTGTATTCAAAAATGTGAAGTAGATGGAATCTATATGATTTCTTTTCTATTTTTTAACTGTGAAACGTAGCTCCAAAAGGAACCTTTTTTTGATGTTTTTTTATTTAGTATTTTTCTTTTGCAGGAGAGCTGAGGAAGTGAGGTGGGAGAGGGAAATGAGGGAAGCGGCACCAAAGACAGATACAGAGGGGCAGGTGTACAAGGGAAGATGTTCTGTGTGCCTTAAATCCAAGGTAAGGGGCAGTGTTTCTCATGCTCCTTGCTTGCATCCTCAAAAGAACTTCAAAACTGCTCCCCTGCAGAGTGGTGTGTTGCAGTATTTACAGAGTACTGTTGACTTGGAAAGATATAGATCAACAGCCTTTTTTATGGCTTGCAAGGTAGCTGGTGGGATCTTCTGCCCCGCAGGAGCAGCTTGTTTGGTGGCAGTATTGGTTGAGGACGATGAGGCAGAGGAAGATAGCCTACTACTTCCTGAGAAAAGAACACCCTTTCTCAGAGCATCCTGGTGGTTGGATTTGGTGTGGCGGCACATGGAGGTGGTCCCGAAAACCCCCAGAAATTCACCAGTAATGGTAAACTGAGCAACCATAACTCGTGCCACCACCGTGGATTGCTAAGACTAACACCCAGGACATCAAAGAAGACAACAAAAATTCTGGGGTTTTTCAGTTTTACTTGTAAACATAACGTCCCTTTAACAATGTTTTCTTCACTGAATTTCATAGGTTTTTATTAGTGCAACTTAACCATAACATACCTTTAACAAAGTTTCTTCACTGAATATATATATCTATATATATTTATATATATGATGTAATGTGCATGAATGTGTGAGTGCATGATGTATGGGTAGCTGCCTGGGTGTTCCTGTGTGAGTGTATGGTGAAAGGGTTCACACTTAAATGTGTGGGTGACTTGGTGTGTGTGTGTATGAGTGTATGTGAAAGGGTGCATACTTAAATGCATGGGTGGCTGGCTGTGCGTGTGTGTGTGTGTATATGTGAATGGTGTGTGTGCTTGTGTTCAGGGGTGCAACAAAACCTACATTTCATGGGAGGCTAACGCTTCAAATGTTGGGAGAGGCACTAACTTCACAGGCGGTGGGGAGGGGCAAACATATCTAACTTCATGTATTCTAATGAGACTATTCTAGTGCAGCTTCAATGTAATAAGCAGTTAACTCTCTCCTTTAAGTCTGAAAGCACCCTCGTATAGACTGCTGTGAGAATGAGGGATCTCCTGTCCCCTTCTTACCCTTCCAATCACTCCTCTAGCATGCAAGTACTAAACCCAAATGAAGATTTGAATTGCATAAAAAATGATGCATTTGAATGTATGCACTAACAGTGAAATGCTTTGTGCTAGTAATTGCCAGGCCTTTGTTTATGGCGAAACCCAGGTGCTGTTTAACATCTGTGTCCTGTTCTGTCCAGCAATGGCTCTGTAGGTCAGCAAGGTAGAGTCAACATAGCCCAATATTTTGGGGCTGGGTCGAGGGCTGAAGCCCAGTCGGATCAAAGGTGTTGCGCCACTGCTTGTGTTTAATTCCATGATTACTTATTGGTAAACTTCATTACTCCTAGCTCTATTCTTCCTCGTCCCAGTACTTGTGTATGAGGCACGTTGCCTCATACACAAGTACTGGGAAGAGGTACCGGGACATGAAGGTAATGCCTGGCTCAGTTACATGTAATCTTCATTACTCCTAGTCCCACTCTTCCTCATCCCATTACTTACCTATGGGGCATGTGGAGGTAATTCTTGGCAGAGGAGCTAATTGTGGGGGTTGGGGCAAGGGGTGGCATGGAGAGGGGATGTTGGGGGGTGATAAATTGCAATGGTCATACATGTCAAGGCTAAGCAGGCATGACATGTGGTATTAGTGGCTAGAGAAGCATTTTGGTGCATCCAGTCTAGTAATTTCTTAGTTTGGCTTAACTTTTTTTTTTAACTGGGCATCTCTGATAAAGCAGTCCTGCTAAATGTAAGTACCTGGCTAGGCTGGCATTTTGGTGCTGCCAGTCTAGCCGTTTCTTACTGTGGCATTGTATATTTATCTGGACATCTGTGATAAAACAACCATGGTAAGTGTTACTGCTTCACATTTTGGTGCAACGATTTAAGTATGTCTAAATGTGGCCTGGCATGTTTTACTTTAATATGTTATTACATGACTAGACTGGTCTATATTGCGCAGCTAGTTGGACATGGTTTCTTTGTTTTATTTTTTTGAATATGTGAAAGGCGCCTATACAACAAACAGTGTTTCCAGGCACCACAAAGCAAAGGGGGAGGAAACAGGGGAAATAATACATGAATAAATGGTTCTACTAGGCCTTGTGGCATTAGGATCATGCAAGTGCAGTAAAGAGAAGTGCAAAAAGATGAGGGGGGTTGGAGGAAGAATGGCATACTGTGCAGAGTGGGGGTTGGGGTGCCCAGGGGCTGGGTAGTGATGAGAGGAGCTCCGAGTGGTAAGTGCTGGAGTGCCATAGGTGAGATCACTGACTAAGGGCGCAGGAGGACCAAACTCGGGATGGAAACTCATCAGGAGGGGCGGTGGGAGGGCAGTGCTGAAGGGGGAGTGCTGTTAAGGACTGGTAAGGGAGGGCCTGGTAGTCTGTAAGACTCATGAGGGACCAGGCGGCCAGTCGTAGGGGCAGAAGTAGAATTAGCAGCGGAGGGAGAGGGGGGATGAGGTAGAGCAGAGCAGGGTCTTCAGAAGTTTCTAGAAGGCGGTCTGGCTCAAGTCTGAGAGGGACAGGGAGGCTATTCCAGAGGGAGGCACCTATCAAAGAAAGAGATCTACCCCCTACTCTCTGCTTGGAAAAACATCTGACCTGCAGAGAGTTGGAGCTAGAGGACCGAAGGGCTCTAGCAGGGAGGTATTTAGGGAGAGTTGGATATAGCAGGGTCCCAGGCTGCAGAAAGCCCTGTGGATGATGCAGAGGGTGTTGAATTTGATCTTCGCAGCAACCGGGAGCCAGTAGAGAGATTTTAGGGCTGGAGAGATGCGGTCCATGGGCTTGAGGCCAAAGATAAGTCGTCCAGTCCTATTCTGGATTAGTTGAAGTGGGTGAAGAGCGGAAAGAGGAGGGTTGAGAAAGAGGCTGTTACAGTAGTCCAGCCTAGAAAGTACCAGAGCTCTAGAGACATTGAGTTTCTGGGGGAAGGTGAGGAAGGGGAGAATGCCTCTAAGGAGGTGAAGCTGAAAGTGGGCCTTCTTGGCAAGATCCATGATGTGAGGGGAAAAGGAGAGCGAGGAGACTAAGATGACAACAAGCTTTTTGGCCTTCAGGATGGTGAGGGGACAGGACCCATGGAGGGCGGCCAGAGAGTAGGGCGGAAAACAGGGAGAAGGGGTCCCAATGAGAAGGAGCTCAGTCTAAGACAGAGATCATTGGCTGTACACCATGCCTGAATAGCAGTCAGGCAGGTAGGAATGAGAGAGGGAGAAGCGGTAGAATAGGAGAAAGGTTTGAAGGAAAGCTGTGTCATCAGCATAACACTGGACATGAGGGGAGAAGATGATCATCAGGTGGGCAAGTGGGGCAAGATAGATGTTGAAGAGCCACAGCAATAGGATAGAGCCCTGAGGAACACAACAGGTAGAGAGTGTTAGAAACATGGCTGGAGGAGAGAGGAGGAGAGAAAAGAGCCCTTTTTGTACCTGGGAAGGACGATTAGATATGAAGGAAGTCAGCCAGTCTATTGCCCTGTCTGTGATGCTGAGGGAATCATGGAGCCAATTTATGAAGATGGAATGATTAAAATATGTCAAAGGCAGAGGAAAGATCAAGGAGAATGGGAACGGAAGGAGAGGTCAAGGTTAGAGAGCCGATCTTCATGAGTGTTCAGGAGAGCAGTTTCCATGCCTCTGGATGTTCAGAGGCCAGACTGGTGGTGATGGAGACAGCCCCCAAGCTTGGTGTGGGGAATCAGTTGGGTGATGACTAACTTCTCAGAGTTTGCCCAGGAAGGGGGTAGTGGAAATAGGGCAACAGTATTTTTTCAAATGTTGATTTTTATATTGAACTTCTGGTTTGTTATTTAAACCTTTTAGCTACATTAATATCAGCACAAAAGCAAAATCAGATTCCTGTTGTATGATCTTACAACAAATAAGAGAATTCAAGAAATCTAACATTTAAAACATAATTAAAACAATACCATAGAGACCAAGTGGAAAAAGAGAAACCCTTAGATTGAAGAAAGAGAAGAAAGCAGAGGAATAAAAAGGAAGGAGACAAAAAAAAGATTAGCAGCAAGCTCAGCATGATTGGACATCCCTAAATGTCCTAGACCACTTAGGCCGGTGATATTTCCTCCAAGGTTCAGCCGAGGTTCTCCACTGTCGTTGATTCCTCAATTTTTGCAAATGCCATTTTCAAAAAATCCAGCAACACCAATGTCAGGGAGATCTTGTTCCCCAGAGTTACTAAGGCCCACCATTCTTCAACGGACAGGGATGTTGCTTCGTTAAAGAATTTTCCCAACAGGGCATGCCAAGGTTAAATGCTGCTGGGTTTCAGTTTTACCGTTGCACAGCCTGCAAGTAAACGTCTGCAGTTTTGGGACGGACCTCACTGCCAACACCTCTCTTGTTGGAAGTAGGTTTAACCGAAAACGCATTAACTGACTTGGCAGATCCGGACACAGGAACTTAGACACGTAACTTGGTACTGTGCCTCTGGTCCTTGTTTCCGGTAATCCTTTTCCATATATCTTAAGGTTATTTATTGTCTCCTGGGTGTGGATCCAATCAAGGTAATATAATCTCTGCTTTACCAGTCCTGGATTGGTAACTAGGTCCTTTCCCTCTGTATTCATTGCCACTAGGACTGAGGTGCAGTTCTTCTTCCACTCCTGCAGAGAAGGTTTTGCCTCCTCCAACAGGGCCTTCCTCAATGTGACAAAGTTACTGGCTTCAATTGGCATGATGCATTTAGGGTAAAGTGCCAGGTTCTTCCAAGTGATGTGGGCTGCCATTGAGATCAGGCCCAGCTCTGACCTAATAGCCTGTGCTGGTGTGCAGTTAAGCAAGGACAGTACTCTCCTCCAGAAAGGGCCTTTCAGTTTCAGCCAGAGAACAAATGATAGTGAAAACGAGGTCTCGGCACCATATGTTAATATGGGCATGACCTTCATGCGGTAGTATTCTATCATAGGTAGTAAGGTGAATTTACAGTGACCCATGAGGAGCCTACTTGCTTGAGCTGTCAAAGTTCTTACTTTGATTCATGGGGATTGTTCTCGGGGTGCGTCCACCCCACTGTTATTCAAGCACATGCCCAGGTAAGGCAGAGAAGCAACTTCAAGAATTTCTTCTCCATTAAGGTACCATTTGTTTCTTTTCACAGTTTTTCCCGTCTTGCCATCCAGGGTGAGGGTTCTGGACTTCTTCACATTTATCTGTAACTCATTGGGTTCTACGTACACTGCCAGTGCGTTCAGTTGCCACTGCAGACCTATTTCAGTCTGGTCTAACAACACTAAATCATCAGCGTACAACCAACGACTTACTGGTTGGCCCTCTATCCTTGGTGGAAATTATCTGATGTTTTCAAATGCTTTATTGATGTCTGATATATACAGGTTCAAAAACTGCTGCAACCAAAGTACATCCATGCTTAAGGCCTTTAAATGTTTTAATAGAGACTGAAACATTGCCTTCTTTATCCAAATGCACAGACAAGGATGTATCAGAGTATAAGGCCGTCAATACCGCTCTAATATCCTATGGACAATCCCATGCTTTAATTTTCTTCCACAGTATTGAACGGTCCACAGTATCAAAGGCCTGTGCTAGGGCTATTGAAACCACAAATATTTTAGATGATTTTGAGGCTTTTACCCTGGTCTTTAATATTTATCAGGAAGAGGTTAAGGGCTGTGCCTATGCCCTTGACAAATCACGACTGCCAACGATCAAAGTGCCAAGATTGGATACTCCAGGCCATTAGTTCTTTTAATATTAAAGCACATAAGATTTTACCCATTACATCAAAGAGTGCTATGGGCCTATAATTTGCCGGGTTGGTCCTATCACCCTTTTTAAATATAGGCACAATGATCGAGGTTGTCCAAGACAGGGGCACCGTCTGTACTTTCTTGATCTGGTCGAAGTTCCCACATCAGAGTTGCCCATTCTTCCAGGTTTTGCTTCAGCATATGGTTGGATAGACCATCGGGGCCTGCGGCCCTCTAGCTGCTAGCAGTTCTAATCAGATTCAGAATATCCTTGTTATCTGTGCGAATCATCCAACCCTTGGCCTTGAACGACTCCTCCATTGTTGTCTCTGTGTTGGTTATCTCAAACAATGCTGTAAAGTGGGAGACCCATGCTTGCGCTGAGACTGAGTTGGATAACAAAGAGTCTTGAGGGGTATTTAATTTATTAATGATTCGCCACATCTCTGGAGTGTTTTTTGAGGCCACTCTTTTAAGCATTGTCTCAACATCCGTCTGGGCCATACTAAATGTGTGGGACTTCACTCAGTTTTTATAATGTTGTTTCAATCTTTTTAGTTCCACCATTGCCCTGACTGTGCCACTTCTTATGCACAACCTCTTGCATCTGTTAAACTCCTTCTTCTTTTTTACTAGCTCCCTGTCAAAGAAGTGACGATCACCAAATGACTGTTTTGGTCCTGTAGTTCTTACTTCAAAGAATGCTCTAAGCCCCTTTCCATGGTCTAAGGCTGCGACTGCAGGGTCACTATCATCAGAATCTTCGCCCCCCCCCCCATTGTAGGAAGTTAGTGAGGTACACTATTCCTTCAACAGGAATTCTGAACCTAGTTCGGCCCGGTGCTAGTTCCATCTTGGTGTTAATCCGTTATCGTTTGGCCGTTGGCCTCGTCTTAGTTGTTAGGACTAGGATGTTATGGTCACTGTTTTTGGTTCTTACCACCTCCATTTGGAGCAGTCTTCGGCGAATATGATCGGATTCAAAACTGTAATCCAAAGTCTTTTCCTCTAGGCCTCTTTTCCATGTGGCCTTTGCTGGAGTGTCACCCTTAACGTTACCGTTTACCATCGTGATGTTGCGTAATGCCAATTCAGTCCTCCAATGCCACCCCCTTGTGACTGGTGCTTCGGCATTTAATGTAAGATTTGAAATTAAATCTGCCTTTTTTTCATTAAAGCAGTCAATGTTCAAATCGCCACAACTTATAAGGTCCAGATTTAGCCATTTGGCCACTGCTTCATCTATTATGGACATGACAAAATCGGAGAAAGCTTTCGATTTTGGAGAAGCAATGTTCCAATACAAGTTTAATATTAAACTTATACGAGAAGACAGATTCCGATGCATTCCTGTCCTCAGGGTTAAAACCTGAATTAGCAGTGTCGCGTTGTCTTCTGCCATGACCTCCAGACCACAATCCTTTTTTATGGCCATTAGTAGTACCGCCATAGGTGATAGTTAGCCAGGCAGGAAAGGTTGGCATATGGCTTCATTAGGAGAGGGTGCACAAGGGAGAGCTTGAGTGGTGGGGGAAAGGAGCCAGTAGCAAATGAGTGGTTACAGAGGTCAGCTAAGGCAGGAGCAAGAGGGGAGCTGTTGTCCTTAATAGTTCTAGAGGAGCAAGGGAGCACCTGTTAGGAGGACACTTTCATTGAGCAGACAACTTCGGAGAGCTCAACGGAAGTCATGGGCAAGAAGGAGGAGAGAGTAGGGGGAGAGAGAGGGGCCAAGGGAGGTGTGGGGGCAGGTGGGTGAGTGAGGAGGGGGAAGAGCAGAGTGAGGGCAGGATGTCCTGTGTTTTAGTGGTGAAGTGGAAGGCCAGTGGCGTACAGATGGCCTGGGTTGGAAGAGGGGAGGTGAAAACTGCAGTAGGATTGCTGGGTATTATTACATTTGTTCGTTTTTATTTGGCCGAATGGTACATTTGAACGAATTTGGTCTGTAACATTTGACCGAAAAAAATGTACAAATTGACTAATACATACTGAACATGTGGAGTGGGGGTTGCGGGGGTGTCCCCTGCTCCTATGTTTGGTATGTATTAGCCTTGGGGGGGTTGCAGGGTTGTCCCCTGATTCTTCAATATTGTCGGCGGATGGGCCGGGAGGAGAAAAAAAGAAATAAAAACAAAACGGGACCCTGTGGCATTGGATACAACCCGCGTTTCAGGGTCAGATAAGACGCCACAGGGCTGCAGTCAACCAGTCGGCGAGTGAACAGGTAAGTAGGGAAGGGGGTTTGGGGAGTGGGGGATTGGTGTGAGTGTGTTTTATCCTCTGAGAACTGATCGCATGTGGGCTGTTTTTTTCAAACAGTTTGCCGCAATCAGTTCTCAGATTGTCAAACGCGCCTAAACCGGATTGCTGAGTTCCTTGCAGATTTTGAACAGCTCATCTGTGTTATTGGTGGCTCCAGATATGCAGACTTGGATCTGGGACCTCTTCTTGGAGCGGATTGAGAAACGTTATTGCCTTGGAAGCACGTGTCAGGCTAGTTTGTCAGTGGATGTTCCCGAGGTCTACCACTTCTGTTCAGCAGCTCTGCACTTAGGTTTCAATGAGGCTAGGTCAGAATCATACCAGCTGTTACACTTGGAGGCAGGCTTCATGCAGATCCTCATAACAGGAGCAAGGGTGTCAAGGGTGTTGGAGATGGAGAGATGAACGTTAGTAAAGACTGTGTTAATGGGAGAGTCCAAAGCAGGGGAAGGAGAGGGAGTGAAGGTGGTGGCAAAATCATCGACAGACACTTGCTTCATTGATCAAATGATGGCGAAGGAGACTGACAGTGCAGTTAGAGGCTCAGCTGGGAAGCACAAGGTGGGAAGAGAGGAGAGCGTGGTTAGACCAGGAGAGGGGTGTAGTGAGAGGGTTAGAGATAGGGATGTCTGCTGAGATGAGCGCATCCAGGCTGTGTCCGGCAGAGTGGGTCAGACCAGAGAGAATAATGGTGAGGGAGAGAGAGTCACAGAGGTCATGGAACAGTACAATGGCCACTTCATGGGAGTCAAGGTGGATGTTAAAGTCTCTGAGAAGGAGAAGCTTGGTGGTAAAAGTCCAGAGGGAGATATCCGCCCATTCAGAAAGGAAGGTGGAGATCAGGCCAGGGGGCGTGTAGATCGTGGCAAGAGTAAGCTACAAGGAAGGAGAGACACGAAGTCTGCAGATGAGGCATTCCAAAGAAGAGTAGGATTGAATGGGTATGATAGTAGCAGGAGCCCATTCAGGGAAGATAAGGGCCACGCTGCCGCCAGATCAGTTGGGCCTGGGCTTGGAGAGGATCCTATGGCCCCTCTGGAAGAAGAGTGTCAAGAGTAGTGACAGAGCTGACATTGAACCACGTCTCAGTAAGAGCAAGGACGTTAAGGTCCAAGTCTTCAAGAAGGTCACAGATGTTTTACAGCAGAGCGTGCATTAAGGGTAGCTAAGTGAAGCTGGTTGCCACCTTTGAAGGTTTTCAGAGGAGGGGTGAAGGGTTGTGATATACCTGTCAGGGGTGAAGAAGAGGTCAAGGAGGGGACGTCAGGAGGAGAAGCAACAGAAGGGAGGCAGTTTATGAGAGACGGAAGTCGCCAATCAAGCACTATGGAAATATAGGGAGAGAAATTAGAGAAAACAGCAAATGCACGAGGAAAACTCACGAGGCAGCCTAACAGCCACAGATAAACCACTGGAACAGCGAATGATGGTGTCCTAAACAAGCTCTTCAGGACCATCCAGCCACTCAGACCCTCCATCAATCGTGAAGATGCAATCGTGAAGATGCAAGAAAGATGTGGAAGGTGAGGGTCAAAGGAGTTTTTTGCAAATTTACTGCCTTCCGGTGGATGAACCTTCCTCATTGGTGAGGTGTTTCACAAAGAAAAGAATCTTAGTTGGTGATGCCCAACCACAAGGGCAAGTAAAGTGCAGACTTAGAACTGCGGGAGCAAAAGTGAGGGTGCCGTCACAGGGGGCTGTAGGGCAAACGCTGTTGCAGGAAATGGTGAGGTGAGGCACAGAGAAGGCCAAGGTGAGATCATCCAATCATTGTTGTGTAGGGACTTGGTTCCGCCATATCATTGAGGAGCAGGCTGAAAGGATCAGCCGGAGAAGAAGAGAGCACAGGTGGCGGTAAAAACAAGATGAGGCACTTATGGAGACAAGTGGATCCTGACTTGTTGTTGGAAGTCGACAGGCTCAGCATTTCGATTAGCAAAGCATTACATTAAAGCATTAATGTTCCTGTGCACTGCTGGTGACTTGCATGTGTTGGATTTTTGGATTAGGTTTTCCCTACAAAACAATTGCAAATGCTCAAACCTTTTAGACAATTTTTCTTAGAAACTGCGCTGCATAATGCATTAAAACACATATGTATATTTCTCCTAGTGCAGTGTGTGGCATACCCCTGCACCAGCATGTTCATGCTTATTGCGCAAGCGTGGTCATCTAGGCCACCCCAGAGTGTTGCGCAACCCATCATTTGTTGCTGACCAGGGTGGGAGGCCCTCAGCCTGGCTTGCAGGGGTCCCCCATGTTTTTTGCTACGCCACTGAGTAGAAGGTGTCCAGTTGGATGACAGGACAGATAGGCAGGTGTTGTCACTTCTTCTTCTGGCTCTGTAAAGAAATGTTCTAGTCTTTCCTAGAAGATGTCTCTATCTCTCAAAGCCATGGTACACTGTAGCAATGTGCTGCACAGCTAAGACACAAGCCGTTCTCGCAGCAGAAGCCTCACCAATTCGGTTCTATGTCTAATGTTCATTGTAAATGGACTAACATATAGACTGCTTGACTCGGAGTGATTGTCGTGCTGTACTGCATGACATCTTATGGTAATATGATGACTGATCGCATCCTGGTGCTCATCAGCATGTAATGTTCATCTTCACATTTAAATCTTAAAAGCTTTCTATTTCCCTCACTCTTCCTTCCTTCCTTTTATCCTTTCCTTCTCTTCTTGCTTGTGTGTCTATCCTCTTCCGCCCATCTGTTTTTATTCATTCAATTTCCCTACTTCCGTTCCCTTCTTCCTTTCTTGCCCTCTCTTTCGCAGGAGGTCCCCCCTATCTCCCTTTGCACCCCACTCACCTCCCCACCCAACCCCATGCTACTTGTATTCCACTCATACCTGGACCGAAGAGATTCCTTCACCCACCTAGCCATTGCCTCCTTTCTGTGTTCCCGTCCCCCTCCCCTGCTACTCCCTATTCCTGGCCCTTTCCTTTACTCCAAACTCCAATGCTCCCAATGACATCAGAATTGCACCACGCCCTCCCACTCCTGTCCCTGTGCCCACCTCACCCCCCAAATGAACCCTCTTTATGTCCCCATCAAAAACTGCTCGCTCAGACTACAGGCAGACTGGACTGATCTCTAGTCGACCATTGTAGCCTTTCAGACAATTTATAACAAGCAGATTCACCCATCTATCAGTTAGGAGTCAATCAATAGACCACATACCACTGCTTCAGTACATATATGTATATATTATAGTGCAGAGGTGGCCGCACTATAGTTATGGTGTATGTTGAGTATCATAGGAAATACGAAAAATTATTTGCTAATACATTTTGACTCATATGATGGTTTTGGCTGACATTTTCAGACACGGTTGTATGCTTGCACAGCCCCAAACCCGCCCCCACCTGTCTCACTGCTCCATACTGAATTATGGGAAAGAGCCAATAAAAGATAAAAAAGCGTTATTAAGAAAACTAAAAACTTTCAGCCTAGTCCACATTCATTTTCCCACAGACAAAAAAGACCAATTTTTGCTGGACTCCACAGAGAAAACCACTGGATTCAATTGAACCAGGTATGAAACAACTTGGGCAGGATGCGTTGACTCAAATTCCAGTGGGAGGGGTTGGGGTGATTGCATCCACTACTTTTTAAAATATGCTCCGGAGAAGGGAATGTCCCCTTCTCCCAAAATTATAGAGATATCTTCCATGGTGTTTTGCAGCAGAGAAGCTTTTCAGAAATGAAAAAGACACCATCCTTTTCTTTCCAATGAGAGATATTCAGGAAAATTTGGGGTTATTACAAAATGAAAAAATTAAAAAAATGCCATTTGGGGGAGGAAAAAGCATGAAATGGCATCAGTCTAGAGGTGTGGAGGGTGAAAGAGGAAACCATGTTAAATTGCAGAGTTAGTGGGGGAATAGAGGGCTGGGTACCAAGTTCAGAGCTCGAACATTGTAGCATATACATGGTTATTTTTATATCTGAGGTTATATTTCCTATTTGAAGTTGTTTTTGAAAGTGGGACACATGCAAAATAGCTGTGCATATTTGTGAAATATTCAAGGTTATTTGTAGTTCATTTCTGAAATAACTACTGTAATGAGAAAAATCTTTTTAAAAAAAGATTTACAAAAATTAGATTAGCACAAAAAAGCAGAATTTTACAGTGAGGTGTGGGGTAACCTATGGGGCAACATATCAAGGGTTGCAAAAGGCCCTGGTTAGTGGGCCCAAAAGACATATACAGTGGCTATGGCTGAAGGCCGTGGGCACCTAGTGGGTCCAAAAGAAACAAATTGGGAGAATGTGTACAGCGTACACAGCCAAAGGCCATAGCTAGTGGCTCTGTAGTGTTTTCAAATATACAGTGGGCAAGGGCGAAGGCCGTGCTCACTGGCCAGGGCTTTTGGCCCTGGATAGTGTGCTTGAAAGACATGTATAGTGGGTCCAAAACAAACATATTGGGGGAATATGTACAGTGGCGATGGCTGAAGGCCATGGCAAGTGGCCCGGTAGTGTTTTAAAATATAGAGTGGCCCAAAAGACATGTAGAGTGGCTACGGCCGAAGGTGTGTCCAACTAGGGGATCAAAATGAAGCATATTGGGGGAAAATTTACAGTGGATACGCCCTTTGGCATGGCATCTGGCTATGGCCAAAGGCCATGGCTAGTGGGCCAGTAGTGTTTTAAAATATACAGTGGACATGGACGAAAGCTATGGCTAATGGCCTGTAAAAAACAATGGTATAACAAAACCCTTTAAATTCACTGAAGAAAGCTTAATTAAGGTGCAGTTATGTTGCGCAGATTTAATGCAACAAAACCCTTGAAATTCAGCGGATGTGGGAAGTCATGACCAGCTTAACTCGCTAAGCCTATACATATTATAAGGGAAGGGATTCACAATGACATACAAAATGGCATTATGGGGGATATGGCATTATGGGGGACATCAATGGCAGCATGCAGAGTTAAACTGGTTATGACTTCCCACATCTGCTGAATTTCAAGGGTTTTGTAGCGTTAAATCTGTGCAACTTACCTGCACCGTAACTAAGGTTTTTTTCAGTGAATTACAGGGCCTGCGGTAGTGGGCCTGTAGTTATGGTTAAGTTGCTCAACCCATTGAAAGAGACCTTTTTGGGCAGATTATAATTTTACCCCACCAGGACGATTCCTTACCAAACTTTGCAAAAAAAAGTATATAGCCCTGTCAGATTGATCCTGCGAAGGTTGGTGAGGTTTCTTCAAGGGGGTTAGGGGGGCAAAGTCATAGGGTGGGTCTGCAGTCCAAACCGATTGACAGATTTTCCACAAATTTGCGGCAGGAGAGGCGGCTTGGTCCTGAAAGTGTGCTTTTGTAAATTTGGTGTAAACTCGTCCAGTAGTTTTCTTTAAAATGGGCCAAAGGTAGGTAAAAATAATTTGTGATATCTGGGTTCGGTCCGCTGACTCACTTTCCTGTTCACTCCGTGGACGGGCCTCCGATTGGCCCATGGGCCTACATGAGGTCCGCAGACATCGTACATGCCCACTGATTAGATGGTGAAAAGCGTAAGGTGTGTCACTGACCACGGATGGATCGTTGTGGGAAAAGTCTGGAAAATACATTTTGGGTCGTTGGTGTTGGAAGGCGGGGCTGGGAAGGGTGGGTATTGGAAAAAAATTATATGGACCTCTGTTTAGGTGGAAGAGCGTACGGGTGGCGTGGTAGTCCGCAGACACCGCGGTAGTCCATGAGCAGAGTCTTAGCCGGACAGCTTGAGACACGCATTTGGGGTTATTTGGTGACTGAAAGAGGGCTTGGGTAGACAGCTTGGGTTATTTGGTGACTGAAAGAGGGCTTTGGTGGACAGCTTGAGACACACATTTGGGGTTATTTTCCAACTGCAAGAGGGCTTGGTCAGGGTAGAGGAGTGGAATCTAGGTGATATGGGGATATTTTCATAGGTGACAAATAGGGTTGGTGGTCCATTTCGATGTCTGCAGACGTCATTTGAATTGGGAGGTTTTCATAAGTGTAAAATAGGGTTGGTGGTCCATTTCGATGTCTGCAGATGTCATTTGAATTGTTCAGGGTAAGTTGTGGTGTGGTGGTTGTGGCCAGTGGCCAGATTATTGGGTGCATGACAGTATTATGCTGTGGTGGTTGTGGCCAGTGGCTAGATTTTTGGGCGCATGGCACGTTCGGATGGTGGACATCTTTTTTTCAGTGATGGCATGTCTTTCACTGATTTTGGTAATGCAAAATGCAAAAATTGTGAAAATGATGTGCAGTGCATTTGAGTAGTTATAGGGGAAAAAAACAGAAAAGCCCCACAAAAAAAAACTGAAAAAAACAAAAGTCTCCTTTCAGAGTCACCACTACAGATTAAATAACTTACATTGTGTTTAATTTCCCTCCCCAGCCCCTTCAATTGGATGATCTGTCCGGGGCCACCACGGTTTCCGCAGACACTACGGTACTCTGCTGACGGCACGTGCCACATCCGGTCTTTTGAGGATGCTAGGCATGGAAATGGGACTGTGCAGCCCAGGGGATTAGCCAATCAGGTTTCCTGGGAGTGATATACAAGGAGAGAGTCTGGCAGAAGCTTTGTTTGCTGAGAGGACTGCAGACAGCTATGGCTATGTGTTTCAGGAGGCAGGCTGTATGGATTATGGGGGACTTGTTGATCCATTGACTGAAGGTGTATGGAGAGCACTGTGGAGTGGCTGAAAATCTTGGAATTGATAATGTTCATGTGCAATGGTATGGAGTGCGCAGCATGAAGTGGGTGGACTTGCTGCCATTTTGTGTAAATATGGTCACACTGCAGCATGCGGACATTGTCATTGTTCATTGTAGAGGGAAAAGAGGGAAAAGTTTAGGATATGTCACTGGAATTTCACTGCAGTTTGCAATGAAGGAGACATTTGGCAAATTGTAGGAAATGTTCCTGAATTCTAGACTGATTTTTGTCTCGCATTGCCCAGAGACAGATGTTGATGCGCTCCAGTTCAATGGAGAAATTGAGGTGCAATGTCAACAAGACTGTGGGCCTCATTACACGGTAGGCGGTAGACCAAGGTGCTATTAGCACCTTGGTCCACCGGTACAATACCGGCATCGCCTTGGAGGAAAGGGGAATTACCGCCATATTCCAAGGTTGGCCGGGCGGTAATTCCCCCTTCCCCCATTGCCCTTCCCCATTCCCATTTTTGCCCCATAGGGCATAATGGGAATGGGGAAGGTGCTAATTACGGTACCGCAAATTGCGGTACCGTAATTAGCACCCTGGTCCCTTTGCGGGTTGTTTTTTAATGCCTGCTAGGGGGGTTTTCACAGGAGAGACTAGGGAGGGGAGGGGAGGGAAGGGACGGAAGTGGCACCAACCACAGGGGTGAAGGGGCAGGTAGAGAAAGGAAGATGTTGGGTGGGCCTTAATCAGCTAGGGGACAGTGTTTCTCATACTCCTAGACCGCGGCCTCAAAAGCACTCCAAAACTGCCCCCCCTACAGAGCGGTGTGTCACTGGACATGCACAGCACTGTCAACCTTGAAAGGTAAGGGTCGACTGTTATGGATGGCCTGTGAGGCTTCAGCTGGGATCCCCTGCCCCATAGGAGTGTCCCTTGTGGTGACAGGGGAGGATGATGAGGATGAGGTAGTGGGCATCTGCCCATTCGTCCCTTCGAAGGGTACGACCTCTCGCACTGCTCCTTTGTGTTTGGACCTAAGGTGGTGCTGTATGGAGGTGGTCCCGTAGGAGTCCAGACCTTTTTTTCTGCAACTGAGTACAACCTTGCACTCAGTGCATTGAACCATGTCTGCCTGAGCCTTTGATAGACCCACAACGGAAGTAAAAAGTTGCCACACCCAGAATTCACAACGGGAGCTGGAGAGAGGGACTTCCAGTCCATCTTGGTCTACTTCTGTATCACCACGCCCATTCCCCTCTCCAGGCCCTCCAGATGGTGGTGGTGGTGGAGCTGCAGTGGCCATAGTAGATGCCATTGTGGTCTCCAACAAGCCCAGGAAAAACCAGCAGGTGCTCTCCTGGACAGCCAGATTGAGAATAAGGAGCAGTAATGGGTGTGTCCTTTTAGAGGGGCTGTCAGCAGACCGCGCGACTGTCAGCGGACCATCGAGCCACAAATGGGGCTTAGAAATTTATAAAAAATTGCCAGATCAGTTGAGACACAGTCTAGGAGCTCTGCAAGAGTAAGGTTTCAGCTTGAAACACTGTAGATTGGCCAAAGATGCAGTTTTAAACTGTCCGGGGGTACGGACACTCTCCCCAGACACTTCTGTCGTGCTGCGCGGGTGCAGTCACATGATGACATCCCCGGATGTCTACGGACACAACGGCTGTCCTGCGGACACCTATTGGCCGGGAGACGATGTGCGCACGCGTGGCAGTGTCCGTAGGACAGGAGAAGAGTCCCCAAACTAATTAAAAGTGCCACACATGCAAGCAGATATGTCCCGGCAGGTGCAGTGTCCCGGGGCAAAGTTAGATCAGGTACACATGTGTGCCAGTGTCTGCAGGACAGGGGCGGAGTCCCCGAACCAATTAAAAGTATGACACTTGCAAGCGGACATGTCCAGACAGGCACAGTGTCTGGGAGCAAAGTGAGATCAGGTGCGCATGCGTGCCAGTGTATGCAGGACAGGGGCGGAGTTCCTAAACTAATTAAATGTGTGCCACAATAGAGCAGACATGTCCGGACAGGTGCAGTGTCCGGGGGCATCTCCATTTTGAATACAGACAGCCCGGACAGTCGCGCACTTCGTGGACTCAAAATTGGGCTTTAAAAAAACAGTACACACACACATATTAATTGAAAACAAGAACATATATTCACTTAGGAAAGAGATGGGGAATCGGAATGGGAAACATAAATGGGAGGATTGGGATGTTCTACACAATATTCATTATTTAGTTATTCAAATTTGTTGACCACGCAGCAGCCCGGAGGCATTGTTGTACTGGTTACAGACAGTTTACTTAGTTACATAGGTGAGAACAAGTGCAGTGCATTCATATTTACAGAGATGAGGAAATAACAGAACCTATATGAGGGTGTAACAGAACAGGGGGTCAAATGAAGAGGAAGGTTTTGAGCTTTTTGCAGAAGGTGCAGAGAGAGTTTTCTGATCTGATGTCTGTGGGCAGTGTGTTCCATAGCTTGGGGGCTAAATAGGGCAAGTCATGTCCTCCCCCTTTTCATCTGTAGATGTAGGGAGTGAGTAATTTGTTGGTGTGATGGGTCCTGATAGGTCTTGAGTGAGCAGGTTTGGCTATGGTTTGCACAAGATATGAAGGTGCTGTGAGGCTAAGACATTTATGTGTAAGTGTGAGGATCTTGAAGCTGATGCTTTCTTTAACAGAGAGCCAGTGCGCTGCCTGTCTGGCCTTGGAGATGTGTTCCCTTTTGGGAAGGCTTAGTGCGGCTCTGAGCGCATTATTTTGGGTAATTTGAAGTCCGTTGAGGTTGTTTTTAGACGTACCTGTTCATGAGGGGAGGAAAAGATTGAGGTTTCATTGCAGCACCTTTCATTTAGGGAATTTGATGGGGATGATTTTTTGAGAGAAGGTGAATGGGCACAGGTACAAATCGAGCAGTGATATCTAACATTTTCCTTCACATGATTCTTCGCAAACGTCATCAACTGCATACAATTATTTAGTTCATCCATTTTTGCTGATAAGTTCATCAGTTCTTTCTGTCCATTTGGAGTTAGGGGCTGTCTGTGCCGATCTTCAGGTTCACTCAAATGTAATTCGGGGCTTGTTTCCTCACTCCCACGATGTACTGTTAAAAAGAAAACAATATTATAGTGAAATTTGAACAAATTGCATCACTTTGCCTGCTTTAAAAATGCATTCTGTACTGTTACATGAGTTTTCTTCACTCATTTTGTCATTTGGGAAATGTTACTCCAACCATTCCAGTCTGCTTGCCATTTCTGTTCAAATTAAACAATAGTGCTATTTTTTACAAGTTATGTATACATAATAAATGGTAATTTTACAGAAAGAAAAACAGTATACTTAATATTTTCTAAGGGTTTCTTCTGGAATAACTGCCAGGTGCTTTTCAGTGGGTAAGCAAAGTTCCACTGAGGTGATACTGTTAGGTGTACAATTAAGCTTTGTGCTTGGTCAATTCCATTATGTTGTGCACCCTATGCAAACATACTTGTGGTTTTTCAAGTACAGAATTCCAATAACAATTTATTTTTGATTGTAGTACATATATCGTTTATTGTTTCATGCATATGCCTTTTCCCGTTGCAGGATACAACAATGTAAGGTAACCCCTGTGTTTTTGGGCAGTGTGAATGCTGTCCGAAGTCTGCAGTCATTCCCGCAGTCCGCAGACTCTGTGGCTATCATGTTGGAGGCAGGGGGGCCAGTGTGATGTAAGGGACATGTAGAAAATTAAGGGTATCCTGATAAAAACCCATGAAATTCAGTGAAAAAACTTTGTTACAGGGACGTTATGGTTAAGTTGCACTAAAAAAACCTATCCAATTCAGAGAAAAAACTTTGTAAAAGAGACGTTATGGTTAAGTTGAACTAATAAAAACCTAACAATTTCAGTGGAAAAAATGTCTTAAAGGGATGTTATGGTTACAAGTAAAATCGAAAACCCCCAAAATTCGCCAGTTAGAGTAATGTAAGCAAACATAACTCGCGCCACCACCGTGCATTGCAAAGACTAACACCCAGGACATGAAAGTTGACATCACAATTTTCAAGTCCTTACAAGGGCTTCTGTTTATAATGTTGGTAACAAAGTGTTAGGGGTGATTGGGAGATCTATGAGAAACTACTTAATTTATGAACAAATGTACTTATCGAAACAAAACATTATATTACAGTGTTGTTATCAATACAGGAACCTAATCATACATACATATAAGAAATGGCTGTAGCATACACTATAGAAGTAGAATATTTTTATTCTGGTAATTTTGCCTTGTAAAATAATGAAAGATATCCTTGGAGAGTTTTCAGTAATGTTAAGCATGGGATACATAGCTTATAAGTGAAGGCTTACTACATACGTGTTAGTACAAACAATACATATAAAGACCCACAATGCATACAAATTACAGGCACATATGGTCAAACTACAGTATAGAAGACAAAAACAACATCAATACAAAATGGCAATAACATTACAGTTCATCTTCAAGTACACAAATGAATTGTGTGTTTACGGCCTGCTTATTGCCCCATATCTGTGCACCATGTGAGCTGACAACAAACCCTAACGAAAGTACTTCTACAATATGCATAAAAGGTTGACGTCTTCTACATATAAAGCAACTTTTGCATTTAAAATTCTTACTGTCAGTGAAGAAAACCGGTTGCCTTTCATATGTAAGTGAACAAAACCAAGTGGCCCAAATTTCTGATGTTATCAGTGATGTCAGCAATGAAAATTGTGATGTCATCTTTCCTATCCTGGGTGTTAGTCTTAGCAGTGCACAGTGGTGGTGTGAGTTGGTGGCAGGAGAGCTAAGAACGAAATGTGGGGAGGAAATGAGGGAAGAGGCACCAAACCACTAATATGGAGGGGTAGGTGGACAGGGGAAAATGTTGAGCGTGTGTTA